>NC_079973.1:3164134-5905384 GCF_029852145.1 Microplitis mediator
AACCGAACGAATTGATGCTGAACGTTTCGCACGAGTGATCGCTGTCGAGTTTATCAAGCTTATGTGAATATGTATGTAGAAAGCACATGTTATATATATATTACTAGATATAGGTATGTATCGTGAATCGTGGGAGAGCATTGAGCAAATTCCATGCAACCAAACGCTTTTACCTACAGCCATAGGATTCAATATTGAATCGAAATCGGGATTCGCTTCAGCTAAATCTACGCCACTTACCACTGAGCGACGTTTCGTTGAATTATTTTCAATATTTTTTACCAATACATCAACATTATTTTTGTCATTTTAACTTGGCTATGTCAATTTTTATCTTTAGGGTTACGGTAATAAATGTAGCAGACATATGGCAATTTTTTAAATACGTATGAAAAAATTAAATAATTGAAATAATAAATTTAAAAAAAATGCATATACTGAATATTGAATTCTCTAAACATGTATTTTTTTATTTTCATTTTATAAACATGACAATTTATTATTTCAAAAGTTTGAAAATTGTCAGATGTCCGCTAACTTTACCATCATGTTACGGTACCGTTTTTGGTCGGTTACACAACTAAATAACTACGAAAAATTATTCATGAGTCTGAATATTCACATAAAAAATATCCATGAGACATAACATCCACGACAAATTTAATATTATACACAGAAAAAAATGATTTCTTGGCGCAAATAATTTTTACTCGTCGCGAAAATTTTTATAATGAGTTTTCGTGACAAGAAAAAATTTATTGGAGCGAAAAATTTTTTATAGTCTTAAGAAAATTTTTGTCTTTAATTCATAATACAAAATATTTTTGCGCCAAGGAATTTGTTTTTTCTGTGAAGATGTATATGACCCTATTTCAGGAATTTTATGTGAATCGTTTATTTGAGAAACTCCATAAGTCATGTTTTTTACGAAATTGGGATTTTTGCATTTTTGAGTTCTTTGGATGTCCCTCCATAGAAATCAATCAAAATATGCATCAAATAATTTTTTTTTATTTTGTATTTAAAATTCGCGCTTTTTTGGGAAATTAATTTCAAATGTTGTTTTTATTGTTGACTGTTATATGACTAATTAAAATGTTTAAATTAATTATAATTTTTTGTAATTTCTGAGTTTCAGAGTTCAAATTCATATTTAATACTTCATTTTATCAGTGTAATAAATAATTTGAGTGGAAACATTTGAAAAAACAATGATTTTATAACTTTTTTTCCGTTTAGTTGAGAAGCCCCATAAGTCAATCAACTTTAAATAATTTTTTTCAGTAGTTTCAGTTAAAAAATTAAATTTTTCTTGTTGGAATCTTTTTCAGAGACGCTAAGATTATTGTATTCAATTATTTATTTATTATTTTAATGTCAAGCTTTTTAAAAAAAATGTTTTTTGTGTTTCCTGAAAAATTTTGTTTTCTTGACTTATGGGGTTTCTCAAATAAACGATTCATATCTCGTAGATATTAAGATTCGTGGAGAATTTAGTCATATAGATCACCTTTTTGGTCACTTTAAGGCCACTTGAAAAATGTAAATTAAATAATAAATTAAATCAAAGTAATAAATGTCCAGAAAGTCGATCAGTGTCCACAAATGGTACTGTTGCCTACATCATCGAAAAGCAATAAACCAGTAAGTGATTTTTTTGTCATTGTAAATAAATTTTAATATAAATTTCGAGTGAACTATCGATTACAACTGAAAACAAAAAATTGCTTCCTGTTATCCTGGGGATATTTTATTGTTGTTGATGTTTTGCGTTCAATTAACTTGATACGGAAGATAAATATATGCACATATGTCTTAAATGTACACGTATGAGTACATGTATGTGCATGAGGACGAGTTTTAAAATGCTAGTAATGTCTTAACTGCTGCACACATTACTCAATCCTTCGTATCATTCTGTTTAATAAACAATTTTATCAACCAGGGACTGATTAACGTAACAATCGCGATATATATATGTATATTTATATAAATATGCGCGATATTGCCGACGTAATAACCCGACGCTTTATCTATCCAAGCACGTGCTATTTTTATTGTATATTAATATTAAGAAATAGTTTAAAAATAATATAAGTATATATATATAAAGCGAATAAATTATTATTTTATTTTTAGTTCATTAAAAAATGTATCAATTACTAATGACACGAGTAAGCCTGTATACTATTAAATGCTGCACCTCAACTAATTATTACGTAATATCCGTATTTTATCCGTTACATGATATAAATTTTCTCCGCAAGTGTAACAATATATATGTGGATTACGAACTGTCAAAGTAACGAGTATTCTGTGCAATAGTTCTGTCATAAAATTGAATGTCGAAAAAAAAAATAAAAATTTTAATAAAACGGCAGACTGACAATAGAGAAGAAGAAACCGGTCGTTAGCATGAGGAATTCCATGATCCGAGCTTACGTATTATTAATTCAATACATCAAAGCGTGTTTCAGAAGGAGAAGAATGAAAAATAATAATTTAAATATTTTTTTTTAAGTGCGGAAGGAAACGAGTCACGAAGATTAATTTAATTGTGAAATTAATATTGAGAAAAATAGACGTAATTCCCAAGCTAGTGATTTCCCACCTGATGACGCTCTGTAATGCTCAACACAAGAGGAAAAGTACCGTTTGTCTTATGGATTTTATTTAAAACATCAATTTAAATCTCACGTACGAAATTTTTATGACAATAAAGTCAGCAGACATTCAAAATTTTTTGGATTTCTTTTAACAAAAAAATAAATATTAAAAAAAATATTTTGAAAAATTGCACGTGTAGTTTATGAAATTTCCGACATGTGCATTTTTCTAGAAATATTTTTTTTTCATTATTTATCTATTAAAAAAATTTTTTTTAATTTCAAATGTCTGCTAACTTTAAATTTTTGATGATTCTGAAGTAAACAATTTTCGGATTTTTTTTTCAATACATCAATTAAAAAAAAAATGAACTAAAAATATGCACATGTAGAAAATTAACAAAACTATAAATGCAATTTTTTCAAATATTTTTTTTTTATAATTTATCGTTAAAAAAAAATCCAAAAACTATTAGACGTCTGCTAACTTCTGTTTCAAAATTTTTGAATTACTCTAATTTGAAAAATTGAGATTATATGAAACTCGGTCATTCAAAATTAAGATTACATGATCCAGTGGCATTTTCTGATCGAGATAAACAGGAGCCCAAAATTTGTTCTGCCTAAAATTGTGCCAATAATAAGACAGGAAAATTTTTATAGCTGAGAAATCTCATTTATCATATACATTTGACAAGTTTGTCATGTGTATTTTATTTAAAATATCAATTTTAATAGCGCGTTGTAAAATTTTTAAGGTACGAACTAGCTCTCTAAGACCATTTTTGATAAACGAAAGAGGGTTTGAATCAATGAAATTGGTATGTCGGTTGTTTTCATTCGTATCCTGTCAATTAATTCGTCACATCACGTACTGTCTGTCGGTACTTTTATGTCTTGGGAATGTGTCGCCAGTTGCCATGATCTAACCAATCAAACAATAATTCATCATATGATCTTGTACATCACATTAGCTTCTTGCAGTATTACACTAAACACTGCAGTTAATGCGCGTAATTTACAACAGTTTACAATTCGTCGCCTTGATCCACAACTTTGACAATATTAAGCCTTTTTATCAACACTCACAAGTGGAGCACAGTACGGACAATAAATTTAAAATAAAATAGTAGGCTACCTGGATACCGAGTCCGGCACAAAGATATTCCACCATGACAGTCGTTTCTGTCTGCCAGTGTAGAGGGCTTCCGCGCTACCAGCTTCTGAAGATATCCCAGACAGGCCTTTCTTGCGCTTGCGGTCCGACTTTGGCGTTTTCACCAAAGGATGCCAGGATTTTCGTCGTCCCTTTTTGGCCTCACGTTCCCTAATGACATTCTCATTTGCTAAAACTTCTTGGTTCTCCTCAAGAAGGTCCTCAGAAACGTAGAAAACCGAACCACGTCTGGCTCCCTCGCTACTGCGGCGCTTATCTTTATTTTCTTTGTCTTTATCTTTATCTTTGTCTTTGTCTTTATCTTTATTTTTCTCTTTGTCTTTGTATTTATCCTTTTCCTCAAAGATACTGGCACGTCTTGCACGTTGGAATAAACTGTCACGACGTGCTTTCAAGTCCTCTAGGACACTATGACGCCGAGCTTTTCCATCTCGTAAAATACCAGGGGTTACTGGTACGCTCGCCTCTTCTAAGCTTAAGGGTATTGAATTTGTGGAGGCGAATTTTGAGACCGCCGGTCCATTTGGTGATTCTGTTATGAACATTTCCATGCTATTTTTCACTTTTATTTTTTTATTTCAAGAGCAATTTAATTTTCAATTTTTCTACTGATCAACTCCATAATTTTTTAAATAATTAAATTAAATTTGAACTCCGATTTCTCTCAAGTTTTTAAAATAATAATAATATTTGAAGCCACTCGCGCACGTTATCAGTTGCCACAAAAAAAAGATAATTATAAAATTTTCATGTCATATCTGTTATTTTAAGCGCAAAAAAAAATCCGACACGCTGTTATGTGCCGTGGAACTGAACTGGAGGCCACTGGAAATAGTTACTGTGTACATATAGAATCCAAGCAAGCGGCGTTAAATCCTTCGGTGAAAGCCGCGGCCTCTACGACCGCCTTTTCACTTTGCACACCGCTAGGTCGAGTGCGTTGGCCCGCGATTGCTCGTTCCCGACCCGGAGATACTTAATTTACACTTTACTTCCCTATTTAGTATTTTGTTATTTTTTCCCACGAATAATAACTCCGTAAACTGACGTCTCAGTCATAAAAATATTTGAAAAACTCAGGCGCTAGATTTAAATATTATGACAGCGAGTCATCGAAGATGTTCGCGGTGTCTTGGTCTCAGTATTCTCCCGAGGTGAACAGACGATAGCCAATGTAGTCGGCCTTGAAAAGGCCAATGTTTCTTTCTTCACAACCGGATCTAAATCATCACGAAATTCTTCGTCGTACTTTAATCATTAAATCATTATTTATAATTTTATTTATTCATTTATATAAATTACTCTTTATTTAAATTTTATTGCATTTAGTTGAACAATCTAGAGGCTTTATTATATTAATTCATATAAAAATATAAATATAGAGACGTTAATGATAATGGTCTCGTTTCTCTACCGGTTTCTTAGCAACTCAGTACGTGAAATAATTTCACTAAATGAATTTCCAACACTTGGCTCGAGAAATTTACTCCGATCAATCATTTTAATATCACTAATAAATATACTGGCTCATAAATAAGCAAAACCACTCATATTTCATTGAATATATTCATTTTTACAATGAAATTTTAAATAATAATAATTTTTAAGCGTAATTTTGAATAGACAAAGAATTAGTTGTTTCTGTAACTCAATTGCTCCAGGCGATGTTATGTCGCGCAATGAAAAACGAACAGTATATAGTATGGTATAACGTACAAAACGTTCTCCGTGCGGTGGTTCGAGCATAAAATACAGCGGTACTAAGCGCGAGCGAACATGCCGGCGTTTATTTATACGTTGAGACCAACTTACTGTCTCTTTCTAACTCTTTTTACTTCTTCACTGGTACCCTCTCTCTCACTTTTTTTATTTCTCTCATGTGTGGTACTCGTTGTTGATATTACTCTTGAGAGCACCCCCACCCCCATTTCCTACCGCGAGATCAAAACGGATAAGTCGAAATTAGGCTTTTTTTGATAAACTCTTTTTATAATTTTATTTAAACAATAAAAATATATATGAAGATAATGCGTTAAAAAAATATAGATAACGCATTTGAATTTTTAAGATGACAAACAACAAAGAAATTCCATCATATATTCATTTATATTGTTTCAAATCAATCGTTTGACGTTTTTATAATTAATTGGTAAATATAAAAAATTGTTTATTTTTATTTTTTTTTTGCTAAAAATATGCGTGTAAATGTGATATTTTCTGCGAGGTCAATTGGATTTAATTCAATTAATCATCCGCGTAGGAGAATATTTTTATTTGTTGCAATTCTTTAATTGCACCGCATGTTAATTGGAAAATTGTTTCTATCATTTTGCACGTCCGATTTTAGTTTAAAAATTATTATTATTATTATTATTATTATTATTATTATTATTATTATTATTATTATTATTATTATTATTATTATTATTATTATTATTATTATTATTATTATTATTATTATTATTATTATTATTATTATTATTATTATTATTATTATTATTATTATTATTATTATTATTATCATTATTATTATTATTATTATTACGATTATTATTATTTTTATTATTATTGTTATTATTACTATTACTATTATTACTACTACTATTATTATTATTATTATTATTATTATTATTATTATTATTATTATTATTATTATTATTATTATTATTATTATTATTATTATTATTATTATTATTATTATTATTATTATTACTATTATTATTACTATTATTATTACTATTATTATTATTACTATTACTATTATTACTACTATTATTATTATTGTTATTATTATTATTATTATTATTTTAACAAACAATCTTTGTTTAATATTATTATTTTATTTATATCCAAACGTCATAATTTCATTTTATTTAACTCCATCCAATTGATTTATATGACATAATAAAAATAGCTTTATTGATAAAATTGATAACAAATAAAAAAAAAATATATGATTGATATTTTTTTTTATTATAAATAATTAAGATAAAATTTCTCTGACAATTTTAAACAATAAAATTTTTTTTATTTGTATATTATTATAATTATTATGTTTAATTAATTACTCAGTATCTCGGGATTAGCGGTTTATTGTCACGTGAAATCAAAGCTTCATTGTGTGAGTAACACAAAATATTAAATTTATTTGCAGAGAAAAAAAATTAAAATTATAAATAAATCTCGTAATTTATTTTTTTATTTACTAAAAAAATTTATTTATAAAACCGCGTAAGTTTAAACATTTGTTTAAAAATATTTAATTAACTGAGAATTTAATAATAATGATTCACAGTTTAAAAAATAAAACGAAATTACACATAAAAAGTCGATAAAAAATCTGTTTTTAACTTAAAAGTTTACCAGAAAAAAAAGTTCTAAGTAAATATAGCAATAAAAGAAGGTGATGGAATTAAATAATTTAAAATACGGCGTAATACGAATGATTTATCATATCTCTGCAGACTAGTACTCGGTTATCTTTGTGAAGATAATAATTTCAAGTGCTATCTCTTAAATGTGCGAGACGGAAAAATATTTGTACGTTGATTAACTTATTGTATTTTATTTATTTTTTATTGTTAATAAATAAAAAAAGAGATGTCACAGTAGCTTTTCTCAGGCAATTATGGAGAATAATTAACAGCGCGAGTGCACACACTTTGTACGGTTGTACCAGGTGCCAGCAGTTTTTTTCGGGTCAAGGTGTAACGAGCTATTGAACGACATACTCTCTTGATAACGATTCTCAATAAATAGTTTACTTTAATTATTTTTTTTCTATCTCAATTTGTGTGTAAACTGAAAAATTTGTTTAATTGGCGAGTGTTGGGTATAATTTGAAGCCCAAAAAAATTTTAAAATCGTATTTCATTATTTTTTAGGAATTTCAGAGATGACCGGACTCATTTTTTGAAAATGTTTGTTTTCTAAAAAAAATTTGGAAACGTGACTTTTAAATTATACTGCAATCCTATTTCTTATGAAAATCCAAAAAAAAATTTTTATTTGATGTTGTTACGAATGAAAAAGAAAATTTGTCTTCATTTTTGGAAGATTTCATATTTTGCTCAAAAATAAAAATAAGAATAATTCTTTTTTTCCTTAACATCCTCGTATTCAGTATTTTGAAGAAATTTGACAGACCTCTAGGAGTCATTTTTTGAAAATATTATTTAACAAACAATTTTTGAAATTTTTGCTTTTAAATTATATTTCAATCCTATTTCTTATGAAAATTAAAAAAAAAATTAATTTTCGTTTTCCTTCAGTATTTTTAAGAAATTTGACAGACGTCCAGGAGTCGTTTTTTGAAACTAATTATTTTATAAAAAAATTTTGAAACTGACTGTCTACTTCTATTGCAACCCTAATTCTTACGAAGATTCAAATAAAAATTTGTATCTAAATTTAATCAGGAAGAAGATACCATTTTCTGTTCATTTTTTTTTTAAGATTCGCCATTTTGTTCAAAAATAAAAATAATTTCCTTAGCATCCTCATAAAACACAACCCTTTTGCAGTTGAATTTATTACCACGAGAACAAGATGTTTAAACAAAAATAATTTTAGCGGTCGATCGTAAAAAGATGAAAAACAATTTTTGATCATTATACTAATAATCAAACTGTGCAACATAAAATTTTTTCGATATTAACGTGTACTAGTACAGGGAAAATTGCCAAAAAACAAAAAGAATATAAACAGAGAATTATTACAATTCCTTTTGACGCATTTCCTCTAGTATAGCAACAGAAAATAATTCATATCTCAACAGATGCGATGATATATGGGAACTAAATTTATCACAACGTAAAATACAGCCGACTATATACAAATATATCTGTATTTATATTTATTGTATATAGTTTGAGGTTATATTTTACACAATACGTACAGGAGTGTCAGCTGCGTTAATTCAAGCATTACGTAATTATCTAAATTGCATTCAAATTAGGTAACGTGCAGATCGAAATAATCGATGAAATTTTTTTTCAACGAATTCAGAAACTGGCACAACTATAAATTTAATAAAAAAAATAAATAATAGTAATAATCATAAATATGAATTTTAAAAAACAAAATGTTTTTAACAGAAGTTGCGTAGCAGGTTTTATCTTCGCTCCATCTGATTGGTATTTGTAACGAGTAAATAAAGAATTCCAAAAGAAAAAGTATAATTCGCAGATAACTAATGCGTGCTAAAAAACATACTTACGTACTGGAAGATGCAAATTTTGCGGTAACAATAAAACTTACCTGAAACAGAAAATAAAACATTCACGGTTTAGTTTGTTATTGAAATTATCTCTGATTTTGAGACTCAACAATGTAATAGGAAGTAATTTCAAATTTTCCAAGGCCTCTTTTTATGCAAAAGAAAAATATTAAATGGGGATTTAGCTGCGAGTCCAATAAGAAAATTATAAAACGAGTTAATGCGAGGTATTTTAATGATTGCAACTATTGTTCGGTTCACTGAGGAAACACGTGGAGTGAATGTTTAATCGGCAAAATTCACCAGCGTTCTTTCACCTGATTTATTATATACCTTATAAAGCATCTGTTTCCAATCTTTGTTCCCTGTCACAAGTTTATTGGAATTTGTATGCATCTGCGTAGTTGGAAAAATCCATAAAAATAATCATTTTTTATTGTGGTATGAATTTTTTTCTACTGGTCACTGCCCGGGTAAAAAAAAATAACTCGATTTTGACTTAATTTTGGCTGAACTTACTTTTTTTAACTTCAATATGACTGTTTTAATTTACACGGAGAAAATTTTGGCTTGAAAACTATGAATTATCATTATGCTGTCGACCAAACTTGAAACAGGAAGTGAAGCATCAAAAATTTTATTATGTTCTTATAAAAAATTATTATGCCACATCAGAATTATTATAATATATGAAAGTGATTGTTATTAAAACTTATCGATAAGTTTCTCGTGCGTAGTAAATATTGTTTTAAAGTTTAATAATTTTTCTTAAGAGCATAACTGTTTGGATAGTTCACTTCCTGTTTCAAGTTTGATCGACAGCACAATAAAAATTTGTAGGTTTCGAGCCGAAATTTTTCTCCGTGAAACAATTTAAGTCAACTGAGTTCAATTCAAGTCAAGTTTGACTTGAATTTGACTTGCAAATTTAAGGCAGTTAATTCAAACCCAAATCAAACTTGACTTAGTTGGCGTAAATCGGTACTACCTGGGTCGAAAAATTATATCTGATTTCAGTGTAACTAGGCTGCATTTGAACTAATTGGTCTGTATTTGAACTAGTTGATATATTTTTTAATTTTAATGAAAATTCTAAGCTGTTTTTGATCTAAAGACAATCGAAAACAGACTAAAATAAAAATAAGACGCAGAAAAAGTCTAATTTTGATCTGAATAAAAGACATAGAAGGCAAAATATTTTGAGATAAGTCTGATTTTGATCTACAGCCGACCAAAACTAGACTAAAAATTTAGAAAACAAGTCTGAAAATAGTCTAAATAAGGAATAGTACGAGCAAAATTCGATTAAGTTTTCCATGTTAATTAAATAAAAATAAAAAGTAAAAATAACTTTAATTTTTCGACCCGGGTAAGTAAGACAACTTAGTCTAAATCAAATAAAAACCAAATGAATATTCATATCTTAAAATATAGTTTTCACTTATTTACAAAAAGGAACTTAAACATGACTTGTTTTATTTTTAATTTTGAAAACTATGCCCAAATCAAGTTATTGTTTGACTCGGATAATGCTAATTTCAAGAAAATTTGATTTAATTTGACTTCAAAAAAAAAAACCTTAAGAGGGAATCGAACCGCCGACCTCCCGTTAGTATCTGGGAGGCGTTAATTTGTAAAAATTGTTTGTTTGCTTGTTTATTTGTAGAAATAGTTGTTTTTAGTAAATGAACGATAGAATACGTATTTGGAATATTTAATTGTACGACTAAAAAAAATGTAAATACATTATTGGAATATTATGGAAACAGGTTTGAATAAGAGTAGCTGTTTTTTAGTGGTTGTAAAAAAATGAGTAAAGATGATATGATGTTGCGCAGAAGCACAAGCAGATGAGACGAGAAACCTGTTTCTCTACAGAATCTGAAACGCACCGAGTGGTTCCCATTCATTGAGATGTAGCTCTGAATCTTAAAATAGAATTCCCGGAAGGTTGAAGAAAAAGTAAAATATGATGATCAAGAAGCCATCTTTCATTTTCCCAATAAATTCTATCGTTGAATTCACATTGATTTTTATATGTTAACTGTCAAATTTTACTGCTTGTTTATTTACATATATTTATAAAATATATTTGAATTCAACAACTGGATTTTCTCTTGTTCATTGAGTAAACTATTGTATCGTAAAAGTTTAACTTACTTCTTGTTTTCCATTCAATTTATTTTTTTTTCTTTATATATAAGACAGAAAAAAATAAATAACCGGATAAAAGTTTATAACAATGCTCGAACGCTAACTTCAAAGAGTCGTAGTCTTGCTCAAGAAGTTAGTGAGTAAAGGTTAGGACGAGTGGTTTTATTTCTGCGTGGCCGCACAACTTTTCGAGCTCTATTGCAGAAGAGACGGATAAAAGTGGTCATGGGTCTCCTGTGTGTATTGAACCTAAAGATCGAATCAAGAAGTAAATATTCCTAAGGGTTTGCCAAATTGATATGCTAAAAATTTATTTATTGGAAAAATATTCAAATAAATGTTATTAATATTTCATATATATAAATATATGCTCATAAGGATAGAATATCTTTACCTCTCCACATTTATATAACAAAAAAAATACTTTATCCATTATTCAATACCGTACAAATTCAATTTGAACAGTTCCCCTTTTAGCTGAAGGCTCAAAGTACACAGGGAACTTACTAATGGGTACAAATTTTTTACTAAAACAAAATTTGACCCAAACGTTCTTATTTGTTAGTACTCGAAATTTTGTTCTTTTTGTAAAGCAACTTCTAGATGATAGTGTTAATAAAAATATAATTACACGGAAAAAAAAATTAGGCGCTGCAGGATTTTCATGTTACAGCAACAGGACACATGTGGAATAGATAAAATAAGGAACAAGTTTTACGTATCAATTATTTTTGTCAGTATAGTAAAATTTAAAAATTAAAAAAAAAATTCAAATTTAAAAAAAAAATTTTAATTTTAAAAGTGGAATCCCTGATAAAAATATTGATTGAAAACAATTGAAAAGCAGTCGCTCCATGCAAACTGTAAATCTATACATACAAACAAAAAAATTGAAATCAATTAAAATTATTGAAAAGAATTCGAACTTCATCACTTTTAATTCTTTTCAATCAATATTTTTAAACAGGCATCTTTTCCCGAACTCAATTTTTTTCCAAATTTTGAAATTTTACTATACTGACAAAAAAAATTGGTGCATGAAACTTGTCCTTTATTTTATTGATTTCACGAAAAGTCCTGTTCCTGTAACATAAAAATCTATTTTTTTTCCGTGTATTTATTTATACGAAAATTCATTATTTAATTAATGGACATCATTAACGCATTAAAGTCATACCAGAAACTGTTAATATAAAATATTACGAAATTTTTTACAACTGCCCTATAAAACTGAGTAATCAAATCTTTAGTACATCGCAAAAAATTATCGCGTTCATTTTGCCTCAGCTTTTTGATAAATAAATCAAATTATTGTTTTGTCAATATACATATTATATATTATCTAATAGACCGCGTTTGCGTGTATAAAAGCACTGAAACATAAAATAAATCTAAACAACCCTCAAATTATCTATCTGTTTGTTTCGGTACTAAGGTGTTTACCATTATGTAATACCAATAAAATTACGTATACATATATATTACCGTTATTACATATTTGTATTTCTTTATGAATTATTTAAATCCACATTTCTTATGTACATTATTCCGAGCGCAGTATTTCATAATAAAAAAAATTTATAAACAGCTTTTTCTATAATTAAACTCGAATATATTTGAAATAACTAAAAATCAAAACATATTTTGTGAGCTAAATTTATTAATGGGTATTAGGTATTAGTATAATAGCTTCCGGTAAATAAAAGCTTTAGATACTTAGTCATCTACTCAAAATATAAAATTAATAATAATAATTTTTGATGGAGACTCGACTTAATGATCAAACTTTGTTATATTTGTGATTGAAGAAATTTTGGCTTTACTGATCTGTTTAATTGATAATATTTTTTAGAATCTATACTACATATGAGTAATTACATGTGGATTGATTATGCTAAATTGCATTATTTTATATGCGCACTGTAATAGCATAAGGTAAAAGTCCCTATACCCGCTCAAGACCATTAGTCGCTCACTTTAACTGTTTAAGGCGTTTTTTTATAATTTTTATAAAAAAAAAAATTGCAACTAAAAATATTATTATTGATAAATAATTATTTGTGAATCTAAATATATTAAGATATGATGTATCAAATTATTTTATAATAGATTAGAAATTTAAATTAAATGACTGTTTTCAAAATCGCGCAAAGCCGGGCATTTTTTACTTTAACGTTCATTCGTTAGATTAAATTTAGGTAACGTCAAATTTTTTAAAAACTGTTATAACTATATCTTATTAAATACATTTTTAAAATTCATGAAATTTTATATTATGAAAGAATAAAGTAGTATAATTTATAAATTATTTGTCCAAATCAATAAACTTATCATAGTTTAATTGATATTGTCTTTGAGCGACTATAGGGCCATGTGTTGGTCGAGTAATGGTACATCACAACTTTTAGTGAGCGACTATGGGTACACTCAAGGAGCTTATTTAAAAAATTAATAATAATTAATTATCAACATTATTCTTCAAACTTAAATTTTATTCTAATACTCGAAACTTCAAAAAATAACTATAAAAAAAAATATGGTTTTTCATTCTATTTATTAATTTATATTGAGTGATTTAATCTCACTTCAATAAAAAGTGAGCGGGTATAGGGACTTTTACCTTACATTAATTCGGCCGAAAATGTATTTAAAATATTAACATCTTTAAGAATTAGATTCTACTCAACTAATGTATGACTATAAGGTATTACAGTGCGCATATAAAATAATACAATTTAGCATTATTAATCCACATGTCATCACTCATATGTAGTATAGATTTTAAAAAATATTCTGTCAGTTAAACAGATCAGTAAAGCCGTAATTCCTTTAATACCAAATATAATAATGATAATAATAATAATAATAATAATAAAGATGATCTAAGATACTTATAAATTTAATAATCATTAATGAGAACAACATTATGCACATATGTATTGACAAAAGCGTAAATAAATGATGAATAATTAAGTTATGTTTTCAGCACGTTTCTCCGTAATGTTATGCCGACATTATTGCCAGCACACATGTGTCGTATATCGTATTATCAACTATATATATGCATTTAATATAACAACAATAATACAAAGTCACAAGTTATGTTGCAAGTGTGTGTTGTCCGCTACCGGATGTAATTCGATGATCGCTCGACAACCAGATGTCTCAGAGACACACGATGCAATATTTCAAATAAAACATAATCGCGATACTAAATACTCATGTCAACATAATACACAACTTTACTTCTAACTTTAAATTATTAAATAAACAACACGAGTTTTACCCTAAAAATGACAAAATGTACCGTAAATATTAAAATTTACTTAGGGAAACATGTATGCTAACCATCGTAATACTTAATTTAAGTATTTTATGTGTAATATATTTACCAGCGGTTTAATATCTCAGGATAATTAAACTCATTAGACTATTAGTCTAGTGTATAGTGCAGCCATAATAATGACATACTGCTCATGCCAGCTAAATAGGATCTAAATAGGATTTTATTACATAAAAAGTATCCTCGGATTTTATTTTTTAATGCTCATTGTTATTGTTCGCTGAGAGCGGAGATAAAAAATATAAAAGAGGGCTTTAAAAAAATATGTCAAGATACGCATCGCCGGAGTGAAAACAATTTACGATTAACTTTTTTTTTTAATCTCCATTAAAAAAAAAAAAAAAAAAAAAAAGGGAGAGGAAAAATAAAGCGGCGCGTGAAGAGTCGGAAAAAGGTCAATGTCAGATGGGATTTAATTGTAAAAACAGTTTCGCTAAATATTTTGATTTATATGACGTTGAGGACTCTTGTATCGCGGATGTACGTTTTAAAATGTATGTAGATGTAGATACAAGATAATATGCATTTGACCTATTTTATACAATGTCACGTTTAATAATACATATATATTTGCACAAAATATATAGATATATATCGTAATCTGGATTCTGAAGCTCAAAATCTTCTCTCAAGTATCTTGTCGTCGACGATGTGCGTCCCATTCACTATCAACTTTCATCCTTATTAACAAACTTTGATTATCTCTGAGTTTTATGACAGTAAACTTTACCAGGGAAAATTAAATCGATAATTTTTTAATCATCAGCGACTTTTTGTCTGATATTTATTAAATCCTTTATGGTCTGATGATAAAATTAAAAAAAAAAAAACGATGCATTTTTTCAAAGATCCTTTACATTAATTTTAGACGACGAGTAAGCGTTTTATGAAGGTCGACGATCTTTACACAGAGATCGAACCAGAGGTCAAGTCGATACAGGACATCTCAAGGTATATAAATATTGTGTGTTATTGTTACTGCAAAAATAATAACTCCTCTGATGAGAAGTACGAGCTTTTGATGGACATGTCTAATGTCCTCGGAGACTAATTTTCTTCGACAATTGGCTTTAATTCTACAGCCAGAGAAGCAACCCCAGAAACTACGTCAACTGTTCGTCGAGACTTAATTTCTTTTGCCAGAGAGAAAATATCCAAGGGTCGGAAGGTCGTCACTTAATTGCTTTTCAGGTTCTCTTTTTTTATCTTCTAGATTTTTCTAATTTTTTTCAACGGAGTACGTGCGCGTTAGATGTCTAATAATGGTCTAGATTTTTATGTTTTTTGCAACAGAGCACGTGTGCATCAGATGTCTAATAATGGTCTGGATTCGTCTAATTGTGAGTATCGAGTTTCTGTAGAATTTCCACAGAATTTCTTAGAACGCGATTCTGACGAAAACTGTGACGTCGGTTGGATGTTTGCAGTCTTTGGAGCCATCGTACAATTCTTTTGGGAAAACTTTAACTCACTAAAGTGTGAAAAAAAATTTTTAATTTCCCGCTAAGACAACCGTCGATTTTCGAAAAATTCGGGGATTCTACGGTTTCCGTGGCACCGCGAATTCATATAAAATTCAACAAAATACGACTTTTTTAAGAAATAAAATTTTTTGATATCTCGCTTAGTTTTCGAGAAAAATGAATTTTGGGAAAAACGTGATTTTTTAAAAAAAGTGAAAAATTTCATAGATTTTAATATCATCATTTTTTTTGTATTTTTTTCCGAAAACTCCATTTAAAGATGAAAATTTTGAAAAAAAAAATGTCCGAATTAGTCCATTTTTGAAAAAGTTACAGCTATTTGAAAAAAAGTCTTATTTCCTCGAGTTCTACAAGAATTCGCGGTCATTTGACGGCGCCACGGAAACCGTAGACTTCCCAAAAATTCTGTTATTGTTTCAACCCGAATTTTTTTTATACCTCACCACATAAAATTCAACTTTTATTAAACTTTATTACATTACATTTAAATTTTCTTTCCTCATTTAATTTTCCTATCCCCAAATAGAAATCTTGTTTATCCGATCGAGCCAGAAGCCTTTCAATCAGTCGCATTTCCGCGTAAAATTCCATCCCCACAGTTACGACATCAGTTACGTGATTCGTGTGTAAACAAACCCTCGTAACACAAGTTAGCGCAGATACCAGCGAGCAAAAAATCTAAAATTAATTAAAAAATTTTTCACCGCTCCACGACCTGAATAAATTCAGACGTAAATCGTTTAGTTGAATTGGTTACACAAATGTCCGTCTGCTGATGGATATCGAAAAATCTGGGGATTGAGTGTCTGCATATATGCACGTGCATGTCCCCCTAATGTGATGTAACCAAACTCCAAACCTAAACAAGTCTGGTCTAGTCAATCTGAATTCAGGGTAACGACGCGATGAATATTCGGACATTATCCTTGATGCTGATGTTATCATTAAATGACTGAGTTAGGCGACCCAAATTGCACAATGTGGCTTCAAGTCATTTCCTTCCTCTCGTGCTAAACTATATCTGTATACATATATATATAAATCCACATGTTTGCAAGTACATTTAATGTCTCTCCTCTTCTCAACTTCTTGTCTTACACATCAGACCGCAAAAACCAGTCGGCCTTTATAAATTTATCGAGAGCACGTACAGAAAAGTTTAAACCCCGCGTAATTATTTGAATTATTCCTTCAAAATTATGCCCAAATGATCGTAAATCAGACACTACTATTTATTATTATTGCAATAACAATTTTTTTAACCCTTTTGAATAAAAAAAAAAATATGGACAAGCATAAATTGATGAACAGACATCACGCGATCATCACTCACCGCCCGGGCAAATGCGTTAGGATATACTATAATGTGCGTGAGTAAAAGAGCACTAAGATAAAAGTTAATGTTGGTATATCTGTGAATAATCGTTATTATAAACTTTGGCGAAAGTGTATCTCCGTTGTGTTGTGTTGGTATTAAACGAGAATGGAAGGTAATAATCCAGGCCAAGGTCTTTAATTCGTGCTCGCAAACTATACATCCAAATGTCTGATTTATAAACTTTGATAAAACGTTAAAACTGGAGAGCAAGGCCTCATTTAGCTTTTTCCATTTAGCCTTTTCTCTTCTTAACAATTAATTATAAAAGAGACCATTATACACATAAATATATACATATATATATTTATATTTATAATATATATGGATATATGTTAATGATTAATGAGAACAACGCCACGGATTTATTATCTGATTATTTTTATCTCAAAGTAACTTCTCAGTTTTGATAACTGGTTTTTAAAAATCGTTTTTTAATACTTCTGCGCATGTTAATTATTAACCGGTTATGTACAATTACCATTATCTTTATGTCATTACCATTGCGTTTATGGGATGTTTATTATATTTAATGCCGATCAAACACTGCGGTCTCAATAAATTTAAAATAATAAAAATGTTTTACCTTTAAACGGCAATAACGTTCAAAAATATTATTTACCGCGTGTTCAAATTATTATTATTTTTTTTTAATGACATTTTAATAATTTAAATTAATAAAACCTGGGTTGTATTTAATGTAAAATCAGCAATCATAAAAACCGCTTTGTCATTTATTATAATTTAAATGCCCGAGCCTTGATACATATTTATTATTTACACAATATAAATATATATTAAGGATGTAAAAAAGAGATAAAAGGTGTACTTGTAAATTTGTCGAACCACTCGATCTTAATTTTACCAAGCAAAGATGCACTTGAGTATTAAATATTAATATTCTTGCAGTTCTTTCAAAAGATGCACGTCCTTGGTTCGATAAAACGTCTTGATAAAAAAATCTCTCATCCTCATTGGTAAGGAAAACGGCAAATTCAGCAAAATCAAAATCTATTTTTCTCTTCGCTCTCTTTCATTGCTACTTCCTTCGATAATTTAATCATACAAAATTTAGCTCTTCATTCTGAATTACAAGTTACGTGAGTAATATTCAAACATAACTTTTATACTTTTGAAAAAAAAGGGGTAAGTACAGAAGGTGTAGGTGTTAAAATTTTCGGTGTTAAATTTCAACACCGAAAGCGGTGTTAAAATAATACCGCAGAAGGTGTAAATATTCTTTACCGGTGTTAAAAATATTTTTACTTACGCGCACAGTAAAAAATATTGTGTATCTGTGTTGAAAACGGTTTGTATTAAAAATTGTAGTGTGTTAAACTAACACAAAGTTTGTGTCACTTTATTTTGTAACAAAATATATGTTATACACTCTTTATTAACACATTTTGTGTGTTACTGTGGAATTCTTTGCGCCCTCTTGTGGCGATATTTCAACATAATCTTTGTGTTAAAAAGGGGTGGTTACACAAAGTTTGTGTCGAAATTTCAACACTAATTTCGTGTCAACCGTTTTTAACACACAAACTGTGTTGATTTTACACAATATTTTTTTACTGTGCGATCACTACAATTAACACAGTATTGTTATTAATTAATGGAATTAGTGGTGATTGAAATGGTGGGCGTAAAATTGTGTAACTTTTAAATAAATTACGTATACCATAAGGGAGAGGGGGGTAAACTGAGTCCTTAAGGAAAATAATTATATTATCATCAATTTTTTTTACGCGTTTACTTCTTTTTAGACCCTCGATACTTATTTTCACTCCATAATGCTGCGTCCATTAAAATTGAAGAATCGAAAATTAGGGGCAAAGTCGGCCCTCCAAAAAATTTCGGATTTAATATTTTTTATTCTTTTCACGTGTAATAATTTCAAATAACTATAAAACGATTGTATTTTAATAATATAAAAAAATCATTTTAAGTCTACTGCGATATAACTTTAAGACGTAATTTTATTATCTTTAAGTTTCTTAATAAATTATATTTGATGAACAATTTTGGTGGTCTATTTTAGCCCTCATTATATAAGAAATTTCGATAAGCTTATTATCCGTCCGAATTTATTGACGTATAGAAAATTTTAAGGGGCCCACTTTGCCCCCTCCTCCCCTAAGTTCATAGCAAAATTGAAATTTACTCCAGATAGTATTCATTAAATTTTTATATTTTTTTATATATAATACATTTTTTTTTTTCGAATTTCTATACGTGGAATTTTTTTTTTCACCGATTTAACACCGTTTACACCGGTGTTATTTCATTTTAACACCGCTTTTTTTACAGTGTATCCACACTAGCCACGTGCATGCGCTTTGAAAAAAAAAGGAGTTTGTTGAGAATTTATTCAGATTTCTATGAATAATATAGGCCGTCATATTGACGCATATTGTTGAGCACAGGGTAACAATAAAATGAAAATTGATAAACGAACAATAACCATTTTATCAATTTCAACAATGGACTAAAGTCATTCTTCCGTCCGTCAATACTGTAGTGTGTAGTATAGCTTTTTATGTTCTCCTTCATGGTGTATCGTTAGAGGACATATATGTTGTGTATTGTTTAAAGTTGTTGTTTTCTATTTTCACTTGATAAATTCATCCATAAAAGAGAGAGCAGCTAAAGTCGATATGTCTATCATCTTATACATCAAGACTGTCGCGTGTCGCTTTGTCTTGTTGGAGTTGGTGGCAAGGTCACTATTCTCCATTGGGATGTACATCACATCAATACTAAATTATATATATATATACATGATGTATATAGAAGTTCCTGTTGGTAGACCACCTAACCAACAACGTGTCCTCGAAACGCCACGAAAGGTCTCATTCTATCTTTATCTATAATCCAACTCCTCCATCTTCAAACCGAAAACCCACGCCTTTAATGTTATGTTGCTACCAGTACCAGAGTTACATTCCATTGGACCAGAGACCCTTTGACGTAAATTTCAGGATTACCAACAGACAACAGATTCGTTTAAGGAGCCTACACAAAAAAGGATTTTTTTACGCGAAAAATTTTTACTCGCTCCAAAAATTTTTTGTACCATGGATTGAAAACAAAAATCGAAAAATTATGCGATCATTATTTTTTTTTTTAAATATTCTACTCATCTATAAAGTCATAAATTCGTGAAAATTTTATTTTCTGTGAGTGAATTCACGATTCTGAAGTTAGCAGACAATTAAAAATTTTTGAATTTTTTTTTTTTAACAATTAAATTTGAAGAAAAAAAAAACTAAAAATATGCACATGTAGAAAATTTAAAAGACTACAAGTGGATTTTTTTTTAATATTTTTTTTTTTCATAATTTATCGTTTTTTAAAAAATCCAAAAATTATTAGACGTCGGCTAATATCAGTATCATGTAAATTCAACTCATAAATTTCAAAATACCTTAAAAAAATATATATCAGACCAAAATTAAATGGAGCCGTGCTTGCAAATTACCTGAAAATTTTCTTTAGGCCCAAAAAAATTTTTTGCGCTAAGAAATTATTTTTTCTGTCCTAAACTGAAAATTTACGAAAATGTATCAGGAGATTAAAACCGACGAACTGAGGCTTCGAGAACAAAAACACATGACCAATAAATTTAATTTATTCATTTTAAATACACTGTCCTGACATGAATAATAATGAGGACTTAATACATTTAATTTACATTTATTACTATTAATAAAAACGGTCAGCTACCTCTACTTCGATCTCTGCAGATCTACTATTTTTTATCACTACTTGGGATTTTAAAAAAAATAGTCAATGGAAACTGAAAATTGTTTAGCAGTTAAGACGTTTAATTATTATGTAATTTGAGTAATAAAATTTTTAATTAAGAGACGTTAGGGCGCCATCTGACTATTGGTATTCTCATCTACTCGGTCTCGCAGCGCGGATAAGACAGTTTTTAAAAAAGTAAATTAATAAATATTTATTAATTTATGAAATTAAGATCGTGGTGGAAAAAAACATGTTAGTCATATCATTATCATTGTTGTCATTATATATATATTAATATTATTATATTTCATAAGGTCATAGGTGAGATTGAGAGTTCTACTCACTGCCAATTAAATCCAGTTGTGATGCCGTCACGAAGCCGGTCTTTGAGACTTCTTTGTCTTGATGGTGTACTTGATGGCCCAGGACTGTTTTGGGAGGTCCTCGGTGGCCCATTACCCCCCGAAAACAGAGCCATTCTATTTCCTTTTTTTTTTTCTTCCTGTTATTACCTAATTTATTTTTTTTCCTCTTATCTGGTTTATTTTTTACTACAACTATTACTTCTGGGCTTTTGTTATTTGATATATCCCTGGATTTTATTACTATTTTTTATTATTATTACGAAAAAAAGATAAAAATAAGACGAAAAAATCAAGTTCTAGCTCTCGGCAAATTATCGATCACACTTGAACGTACGTCGCGACGATCTGACATGCCAACGTCGATACGAACGTTCAATCACCTTCAAGTTTTTTTTTTTATCCTCTTATATTTATTTCATTAATTTCTTTTTTTTTATCCGCACACGCGTCCACACACTCACTTGTCTCCTCTTTTGTTTTGCAATGTGTTTACAGTAATGTTACATATGTTTGTATCTTGTACATGATGTTGATTCACATTTTCTTGATTTTATTGACACGATGCCAAGTAGAGGAGTTATAAGTATTTAATTTATATAATTAGGTGATGGAAGCTTAGTGGCAATATTATTATTATTTATTTTATAATACTGACAACGCGGTTTCTTTGATGACTGTTTAATTTTAGGCTTTATTATAGAGACTATTGATGCTATGGAAATCGTAACACTACTGAGTTACTAAAATTTCTGGGACGTTCGAATTTATAAATAGATTTGATCGCATGCTTTATTATTTAAACTTCAACGTCCATTTGTTGTTTTAATAAAATAACTTTTTTTTTGTATGAAAACTTGGCAAATAATTTTTGTCAGCAATTGAAATAGAGGAAAAATTTTTATGACTGAAGTTTGCCGACGTCTAATAATTTTTGAATTTTTTCAAAAACGATAAATTATAAAAAAAAAAATATTTAAAAAAATGTACCTGTAGATTTTTTAATTTTCCACATGTGCATTTTTTTTAGTTTTTTTTTTTTACAATTTATTTGTTGGAAAAAAAATCCGAAATTTTTAATTGTCTGCTAACTTCAATGATACAGAAGTTAGCTGACGTCGAATAATTTTTGAATTTTTTCGAAAACAATAAATTATTAAAAAAAAAAATTTTTTTAAATTGCACCTGTAGATTTTTCCATTTTCTACATGTGTGTATTTTTAGTTTTTTTTTTTTTCGAAATTTATTTGTTGGAAAAAATCCGAAAATTGTTAATTGTCTGCTAACTTTAGGATCATACATTTTTTTATTTTTGAAAAATAA
Source organism: Microplitis mediator (assembly GCF_029852145.1). NCBI lineage: Eukaryota > Metazoa > Arthropoda > Insecta > Hymenoptera > Braconidae > Microplitis > Microplitis mediator. The sequence continues at coordinate 3,186,927 of NC_079973.1, forward strand.
AAAATTTATGAATATTAAACGGGAGATTAATTTGTGAGATTGAGAGAAAATCTTTTGAAGCTTGAAATTTTGCTGGGAAATGTATCTGATTTTTAGTCGAAATTTATTCTATGAAGTTACAGAACGGAAATTGACGAAAAAGAAATATCATAAATATTTTATTTTAGATTTGGGTTATTCGTCATGATAAAATTTCATCTGGAATATGTTGGCAAGGTTTGAAAGCTTTTTCACTGAGTCATGACGGTTTTTAAGAAGAAAAGTTCTTTTTACTTCGTCGCTCAATAAAACGGAAACAAATTAACGGAGAAATTAAAAAAAGGAAATTGAAGATAAAAAAATGAGCTTTCAGCTGAAATTATTAGTATTGAAATAAACTTTTTTTTTTCAACACAGCTTTGAAAAAAGTTCAACTTTTTTTCACTCGTTATTTTTTTTCTATTTTTAAATTCTTAACGTCGATAGCTAATTTTCGGAAGCGAATATTCAAATTTTCTTTTTTAATTCGCCGACAAAATGAATATTTTAAAAAAATTAGACTTTTTTCTAGACATAATTTAATTTTCAGCAGACGAAAAAGCAAAGTCTCTGCATATTTACCAAAGTTATTTTTAAATTAGTATTTACTTTCCTTATAAAAAATGTGGAAAACGTGACAATTTTTTTTACCCATTTGTTTGACAAATTTATTTAATATTTTAAATTCCCGTAATTTTTTATCTCCTGTCGTTTAATTCTCAAAAAATTAATTGTCACATTTTCCAAAAATAAATTATAAGCAAAGTAAAAAAAAAAAGTCACCATAATCCTGCTGACGAATATGACAAAATTATCATCAAACACCCGAGTAATTAAATCATATTATAAATAATTAAAACCCAATTTCGAAAACATACACTAATTAATTAAAAAATTAGCATATAAATTAAACTAATTAAAAACTGTACTGTACTTTTAAAGTAAAAATGAAAAATATAAATATAATTAAGTTCGAACGATAGTTGGCAGAGATAAAAAAACTAAAATAATAAAAAAAAAAAGGCCATTCGGCAGCCGAAATGGAAGTAGATTTCTCGTTGTTGAATTTTTTTCACTGTTCACATAAAAGTTAATAATAAAATAAAGTTTTTTTTTACATTTTCGTAAAAATTCTCGAGATGATAAAACAAAGAAAATAAAATAATTCTAAGTATAATGTCAAAATTGATGCTAACTAAATGAACTTCAGAAGAATTTTTATTGATAATGCACTATATGTTTTGATTTGACGTTATTTAAAGATACGTATGCATATATTTAAACTATCGGACCAATGGTATTCCGGACCCTATTCGAAAAATTATGATAGATTATGGTTTTAATGCTCGAGAATTCTACCATAAAGACAAAGGCGATAATTTGCTTTCAATAAAATCTACTAATAAAATATTCTAAGATTAAAAATTGATTGTGATACATCAAAGTGTCATACTTGAAATTAGTACTGATATTTGAAATAAAAAGCCTATTAGAATATCAAACGACGAGTCGATATAGAAAATATTATCATCATAACTAATGTTAATCTTGTTATTGATATATCATATCATTTATACACTGTCAATTAAACGAAATTGTATATACCCACTGAATTAAGATGTTTGGATTTTATAATTGTCACACTGCGATAATATGAATTTAAGTAGCTCCATGAATGTACTAAGAAGTAGGAGAACTAATGCAATAGCAAAATTTCATTAAATGAATGGTAAAATAAGTAATTTCAGTGGTCTAGGCATATATATAGGCATGAAAATTAAAGCTTATTCGAAGAGCTTTCAGATGAATTTTATATAAAGTCGATAAGTTATCACATTCAAAAGATATTGAAGGAAGAATAAGTAAAAATATGAATTTTGGACATTTTGAAAATTTTGAAATGCTATAACTTCTAAACTAATCGACCGATTGAGCTCATTTTCAAACTCGAACAAGGTAGTCACCCACAAAATACGTATACTAAGTTTCAAGGTGATCGGTTTGAAATTGTGGCTATAATCAAAGTGAAAACCTGCATAAAATTAGTTTTTATAATATTTTGTAAATGTTCAAAATCATTTATCTACTAGAAAAAATGGTCCAATCAATGAGCTGTATAGTCAAAATTGTAGGCAATCGGTCGAGCTTTCACATAGAACAAACGAAAATAAGCTATCTCTTTCCGTTTAGAAGTTACATCCAGTTAAAGCGGCAAACAAATTTTTTTTTGAAAATTTTACAAAATTTCAATTAACCATAACTTCTAAACTTATTGGCCGAATTGGCTCATCTTCGAACTTATCCAAGGTAATCGTCCATAGAATAAGTATACTAAGTTTCATTAAGATCGGTGTAGAATTGCGGACGCTATCGTTGGAGAACGGCGCGTTATATTATATATATATATATATATATATATAAATACATATATAAACTTTTGAACTGAATGTATTTCCTGACTCAGCTCATCGAGCTGAGTTCAGAGGTAGCAAAATTTTTCGAAAATTCCATCATGAGGACAAATACAATAGTTAGATTTTTATGAAATCTACTAAAAACCGATCATAATAAAGTTAACCAACCGGAAGCGAGTAATAAAAATTTTTAATTAACCCATCGAATCCATCTTTAACAAGTTCTACAAGCACTTACAAACATATATATATATATACATAAATATATATACCCAGGAAATTTTCAGCTTCCTTAACTTTCTTTAACAGATAACGCTATAAATATAAATAAGAAAATGATAATAAAAAAAAAATATGGAGTATAAAAAAAAAGTTAAATAGCTCATCGAAGAACGAATAAATCTCAAAGTTTAAAAAAGTAATCTAATAAATCTTTATGAAAACGTGACATTGAAGATTTCTAAAAGATATAACCCTGAAAGTTTTTTTTTATATTTTTTTAGTGGTTCGCAAGAGTGCACACTATTCACGACTACAAGGTGCATCACTTTATATATATATATATGAGTATAATAGAGGGTACTGGATAGGAAGACATTGAATGCCTCTGAGTTTGAAGATTAGCATGACATTTATGTCGATGAGAATGCAAATGTAGGAAACGTGTATACGCATGAGAATGGAGAAGGATATTATGAGAGATGTAGGAGAGGAAGAGTACAGAGTAACCTTTCTCGATGGGTATTAGTACGAGCTTATAGACAAGTACATGATACGAATACAAGGTCAAGCCCACCAGTACCAGCTGTATTCCTCTTCTACCCCTATCTTTACCTCTGCCTCAGCCTCTACATCTACATCTACTTCTACTTGTACCTTTACCCCTATCTCTATCTATTCCTCTACTTGTATCCTCGTCTTTATGATACAAGTGAAGAGGAGAATCCTCAACTCTCTACGCTACTCTACTGTACTCTTGTTCTTCTCATCTTGTTCACTCTCGAAAGAGCTTCTCATGAGCACTCCCTCTCTTTTCACTCCGACTGAAAGGCCTGTATTGATCCTCATTCAAACCGAAACTCATCCAATCCTCGTCTACACCCTTCTTCTACTTATCAACCACCTTACATTACCTACTTCGCTATCTGCCTATCACAAATAAATAAAATCTCAGTAGCTTATTCAACAAATATAAACATCGCGAATAATCATTGGTTTTTTTTTTTTTAATTTAAAAATATTTTTTTATTTTTCATCCAATTAAATTAAAAAAACAAAAATTTATTTATAATTCTCGTTATCATGTTTATACTTGAAAATAAATTTCAAGGTTTTAGATAAAATAAACTTAAAATTTGACATACTTATTATTTATAAATGTATATAAGCTTAAATTATTTATCTTGAATGTCAAAAATAAAGTAAATAATATTTTGTTATTTAAATTTTAGTTTTAATGAAAATTTATTCTTCATTTAATTTTTTAGGATTTACTTTTTTACCTTCGCTGCCCTTAATTAATTTCAAATATTTTTCATAAAAACTCCGAGACTAATTCAGTCTTTTATTAAAAATTTTTTTCAGATTATTGAAAAGTAATCCATTGTTTGAGCTTTATAAAATTATTATTTTTTTTTACTTTTAATAAAAATGTCTTTTGTTTACTCTATTTTTTCCTCTTGTTTATAAATGTATATATATAGGGCAATATCAATTATGTTGTATATGAAGTAAAGGTTAAATTGAATGTAAAAGACCTTGGAATTTTCTCGACAAGAAAATTATAAGCGTATAATCGTGAAATATCATTTAGAAATAATCAAGTAAACTACTTTTACAACAATAATAATAATAATAATAATAATAATAATAATAATAATAATACACTGTAAAAAAACCGGGGTAAGTTCAGGCGGCAAAATAACACCGCCGCCGGTGTAAATATTCTTGATCGGTGTTAAAAAAATTTCCCGGTGTTAAAAATATTTAATTTTATGAATATTTTTACTTACTGGATCACTACAATTAAACAGTATTTTTATTAATTAATTAAATTATTGGTGATTGAAATGGTGGGCGTAAAATTGTGTCATTTTTAAATATATTATGTATAACATAAATAATTATTTAAGTAAGTAGGGGAAGGGGAGGCAAAACGGAGTACCCTCAAAATTTTATAAAAAAAAATTTTATTTTTTAAATGGTTTTTAAACATTCCAAAATCACTTTTGTAAATATAATTGAGTGTTGTTTTGAATTTTTGCTGTCAAACTTTTTTATAAATCAATTGTCAGTTGAAAAATACTAATGGCTGTTGTTTTATGATAAAAACTTAAAAAAATTTCTTTTTCTTTCTTTGCATCTAGTAATCATGTAAAATATAATTTTTCTTCATGTAAATTACTGACAAACAAATTTAACTTAATGAAATTCATTTAAAATCCACAATTTTTTTTTTTAACCTTTCTTAGGGGGTATCCCGTTTTACCCGCAAAACTGAAAATTTTCTTTTTTAACGGTAACTGAAAATTTTTTCTATTTACTTTGAATATCATTAAAAAAAAAAAGAAAGATGTAGTGTATTTGAGTCCTCGAAAACTTGGTATTTTTTTACGTACCCCGTTTTTGCCCTTTCGTCCCCTAGATAGCAAAATTGAAATTTCTTCCAGATAATATTCATTAAATTTTTATATTTTTTTATATGTAATACATTTTTTTTTCTAATTTCTATACGTGTGATTTTCTTTTTTCACCGATTTAACACCAATATTTTAACACCGCCGACACCGGTGTTATTTAATTTTAACACAGCTTTTTACAGTGTAATAATAATAATAATAAGACATGTATCTACAAGAACATTTATAATACATGAAGAGGAAAAGAAAGTCTTATAGGTCTCAGTCTAATATTTACTCCATCAATCAACGCCCACGTCCTTCATGTAAGGATATAAAATATCGAAATATCCAACGTTAAGCTGGAGGCTTACACCTAATATTTTATCACATTTTCCGTTTAACCTATCAGCAAATAACAGCTCAATTTAAGCTGCCAAATTGTAATAAAAAAAAGTAATAAATAAACCTATACATTACATAAATTATTTTTAAGCTCAGTTTCTATTTATAAAGTTTGTCTGATAAAACACGCGCCATTACTACTGATTGTCTGACGTAAAAGGCAGCAGTGTCTACTGATTGGCTAATCCTTGGGTTGTTAGTAGGGTCTGCACGCATATCAAAGTAAAGAATAGAACGGAAGTAGGTCGAGATAGGGTAATCTGTGTTAGAAAGGTGTCCTTTAACAGCTATATCGCAAATTACCAAGTCGAGTTACTTTACCTCTGCGTTGTCGACTGAATGGCGGAAATAAATATTTGAAACTGAACGGAAAAAAGTGAAAATGTAATTCAAGAGTTTACTTTTTAGTTACGATGACATTTTACAGGACCCTCAAAACCACACCTTGTTGAGACATAAAAATAATTCCCATGGGAGCTTTGGGTAAAAAAATATTTTCGAATAACGGATAAATATTTTCTGTAATAACTTTTTTTACGTTGAAAATAATGGTGATTCCCGAGTCGAGATGGGTGAAAACATTATGAGTAAAAGGAGGAAAAAATAAAATATTATGAAAGGGATGTTATCCCTAGGCACCCTTGTTGTGCGCGCGCAAGTTTGTAAAAGCGTCATAAGGATACGAGTGCTCTCGGATATTTTTCCGATATTTTTACCGTCAAGTGAGTGAAACAAAGCGAAAAAAGGTGGGTATGTGTGTGAGAAAATTTTCAGTGTGCAGATGAAATGAGCGGGTATGAGTAAAAAATAGTTGAGAGAATGAAATGTATCCAGGCGATTGCAGAAGGCTGATTGTGACCGTGATGACGGCCTACTTCCCGAGACAATTGTACTCTATGACGACAGGGTGTTTTGCTGTCTACCTTGTTGCCGAGGGAATTCAAAAGCACGCGCAAAAAAGACTAATTTGTGGATGTATGCGAGAGGTCTGTGTATAGGTGTATGTATATATATGTATATATGTGGGGACAACATCAAGGTCAATGAAAAAAAATGCGGAGATTAGCTGACCCTAGGTTCGAATTTATTTTTTAGGTTTTTGTTGAAACTCTCAAGTTTTTTTTACGAGTGATTAATGAACAGTTAAATTGTAAAAAAAATTTATAAGACGACTTTTGTGAGAACTGGTTGAAATATAAGTAAATGTAAATTGAAAGTAAACAAAAATGAGAGAATAATTATTCAAAAATACTGGGAATGATTAAAAGTAAATAAAAATTGGTTTTCTTGAGAAGATAATAATAAAGGAAATGAATTTATGTAAATATATTTTGGCATCAATTCAATTCAGTAGACTGAAAAAAAAACTTTTGTAAAAATAATATTTTTGGAGTAAGTCAATAAATTATTATCTTAGTAATTTAATATCTCAGTTGAGGAATAATTTTTTTGACGGCAGAAAATCAAAATTTATTCACACCCGAAAAAAAATCAACATTTTCGGGCTGAACTCAGATCCTTCGATTGAGAATATGGTTTTGAATAAAACCTTCAATTTTTTGCATTAAAAAAATATTAGACTGAAAATTTCTCTAACAGGGGTACGAACTTTTCTCTCTATTACACTCAAGTCCAAGAACGGTATTATCTTTGTTACACGGAAAAAAATGAACTATATAAATTGAGAATGACAAGTAATATAACGATAAAGTGATCTGTAAATACCACACGGAAAGAAAATTATGGCAGCGGTTCCCATAATTTTGTGAAATTTTTTCCTATACCATAATAGGAATTACGACCATAAATTATGGGAGCGGTTCCTATAATTATAGGAATGTTTCCCATAATTATAGGAATAGTTCCTATAATTATGGGAATGATACCCATAACACTATAGGAATGGTTCCTATAATTATAGGAATGGTTCCTATAATTTATAGGAATACTTTCTATAATATTATGGGAATCATTCCTATAATTTATGGGAATGGTTCCTATAACTTATAGGAACTATTCCCATAAATTATAGGAACCATTCCCATAATATTGTGGGAATGGTTCCTATAATAGTATGGGAACTATTCCCATAATATTATGGGAATGATTCCCATAATGCAATGGGAATGGTTCCTATACCATTATGGGAATCATTCCCATAATATTATGGGAATAGTTCCCATACTATTATAGGAACCATTCCTATAATATTATGGGAATGGTTCCCATATTATCATGAAAAAATTAATTTAAAGAAGTGCGGTAATAACTTCTACAATACACAGAAATATTATTAAACATAAAAACAAAAATTCAAACATTGAAAAAAAAAATCGTATTTGGCAAAAAAACATTAAAATTTTTAACAAGAATTTTTTGTCAGCACAAAACATTCAAGAAAATTTAAATTTTGGGAAATTTCTACACTATTGTGCAAAAAAAAAAATTTAATGATATTATAGGGATGGTTCCCATAACATTATGGGAATAGTTCCCATAATATTATAAGAATAGTTCCTATACCAATATGGGAACCATTCCCATAATGGTATGGGAACTATTCTCATACTATTATGGGGATGGTTCCCATAATATATGGGAACCATCCCTATAGTAGTATAGGTACTATTCCCATACCATTATGGGAACCATTCCCATAATGCATAGCAAAACTTCCCATAATTTTCTTTCCGTGCATCATTCTAAATAGTAATTTTATCGTTTATGATTCAAACGTGAATAATTACAGGATAAGTATGAAAATTTATTGTCTATGTAAGAAAAATTACTATTTGAACTTTAAAAATCGTAACTGATACTTAGAAAATAGACTACACGTATTAGAAAATTTACTATTTGAATGTTAAAATTTCCCACTTGTACAGTAAATGAAAACTTTAGCCGAGTTTTTCTTTTAAACAAACGAATATTATGAAACAATTAAAGCGCACTTCGCCAGATCAGACAGTAATGTATCAAAGTGCGCTCCGTGTTTTGTATTGAGAGATTTTGTTTCCGAAAAAAACCCAGCCGAAAATATCTGACAACCCCTGCTAAGAAAGAAGTTCAATATTTCTAAAATTTATTTTTTCTCAGTGTAACGCTGGTTCGAAGAAAAGAAAGGGCATTGACCTCGATTGTTAGTTTGATTTTTAACATATAAAGGCGAATAAACTTTTACGACTTTTATTTTTTTTCTATACAAGTATAAAAAAAATTTCCTCAATGTGCAACCCCGTAAAATTTCCCGTAACATCAAATAAAACTGGCGGCGCAAGAGTTGAGCTAAACTAGGATTTTTACCTCAAGTGTATTTTCTCCATGAGTTTTCACACTCATTAACCAGAAAACTCGACAGTACTAAGCGTGTAAAAGGTGTGCGGTATACCCAAGGGCCGGAAAAAAAGGTGTATAATAAAACGGGGTTCATTTGCACAGACTGACCTATCGCGGTATCTCGGGAGCAAGTACTATCACACTAGGAATATATATATAATATAATATTACTGTGTCCTATCATTTCCTATCTGAGTTTTCTCTTCCTCGTACGTGCACGTGCCCCGATATTGGATTACATGCGAATCCTCTTACTATTCTACCGACAAGGCCACTCTTCGAGTCTGATCAAATTCCAGTTTCACTACTTGTTCCCTTCCTCTCTCCCTCTATTATCTGCATATTTTTTTCCTTCCTCTATCCAACTATTCCAATAGATGTCATTACCGTAAAAGTAAATTAAATAAAATGTTTTTTTAAAATAACCGGCTCAACATTGAAAAATAAATTCACCGAAACATTTTATATTCAACAAAAATAAAAATGAAAAACATTTTTTGCATTAATACTGCATGCGTAAATACAGATTGTGTATAAATTAACGGTTGCGTTAGTACGTCTGATAAACAGACGATAAAATTTTTATGGCTCTCTGGCTGAACCGATGAATATAGTGCGTTATATATCTGGGCTTTTAAAACATTTGCTGTACTATTTTTATCTCTCTAGCGAACAAATTACACAGTATAGATGTATAAAGCAATGACGAGTAAATTAGAGAGAAATTAATTACTACTGATAATAAATCGCGTTACTAATTTCAAAAATACATTCGCCCTTTCGACTTTAGGGAGATTCCTGAAGCCAAAAGGGCGTATGATTTTTTTTCATTCCAAATTGTGAGGTAGACATTTTAGTGCTAAGGTAAAAGCCCGTATATACCCGCTCAGTACCATTAGTCGCTCACTTTAACTGTTTAAGGCGTTTTTTTATAATTTTTATAAAAAAAAATTACAACTAAAAATATTATTATTGATAAATAATTATTTGTGAAACTAAATATATTAAAATATGATGTATCAAATTATTTTATAATAGATTATAAATTTAAATTAAATGACTGTTTTCAAAATCGCGCAAAGCCGGGCATTTTTTACTTTAACGTTCATTCGTTAGATTAAATTTAGGTAACGTCAAATTTTTTAAGAATTGTTATAACTATATCTTAATAAATACATTTTTAAAATTCATGAAATTTTATATTATGAAAGAATAAAGTAGTATAATTTATAAATTACTTGTCCAAATCAATAAACTTATCATAGTTTAATAGATATTGTCTTTGAGCGACTATAGGGCCATGTGTTGGTCGAGTAATGGTACATCACAACTTTTAGTGAGCGATTATGGGTACACTCAAGGAGCTTATTTAAAAAATTAATAATAATTAGTTATCAACATTATTCTTCAAACTAAAATTTTATTCTAATACTCGAAACTTCAAAAAATAACTATAAAAAAAAATATGGTTTTTAATTTTATTTATTAATTTATATTGAGTGATTTAATCTCACTCCAATAAAAAGTGAGCGGGTATGGGCTTTTACCTTAAAGATTAAAAAAAAGTTTTGAAAACTTAAAGGGCGCATGACTTAAATTACATGCCTTTTTGGCTTTCAAAAATTTTATACAATTTTGAGCTTTAAAATAAGTCTGCAAAAATATTTGTAGTAAAAAAAAAATTATACGCCCTTTTGGCTCTTAGAAGCTCTCTAAAGCCGAAAGGGCGCGTAAAATTGTAAGTCCTTTTGGAACCAGTAACGCGAAATCTCGGAATAAAAAATAACGCGGCTACTGCAATTACACTAACGTCCATAAATGTTTGAAACAAAAAGCCCAACCTTAACATTCAATTTAATAAATTTTTCAAACAATATATTCTTTGAAAAAAAACTCCAAGAATTTAATAAACAAAATATTCAAAATTATTTAAGGAATTTTTAATTTCACCAAGAATTTAATTAATTTAAAAAAAACTAAATAAATTGCTTTCCGCTGTGTAAAATACGTCTTTGAGGTAAAGATTTGAGAAAAAGAAAAAAAAGTGTAGCAAAGAGGACAAGAACCCTTGACAAAGTGACAGAAAAGGTTACTTTGATCTTTGATCTTGTAAACTGACACTACTGGCAGCAAGTGATCCCAGATATATATATATATATATATATACATATATATGTATATGTTTATTGAATAACATTTACCGAAGTGACCCTAAGTTGTTGATTGATAGCTCGATACAGGGTGTGGTCACGGCCAACTGTGACATTATAATTATTCCTACGCAATTATAAATTACCATATTAGTGATAAATACTTATCATCAAATACCGCTTTGTGTTCGATACAGCATAAACTCGCTTTCCACTTATCAATTATACAATGTAATAATTATTGCACATGATATTTTATTTAGACTGTTCTATAACAATTACTCAGTATCGCGAATTTAAATTTTAATTGGATTGAAACCGTGTAACGATCAAACAAACACTAATGATTTTTTGTTTTAATTAATCCCAAAATACCATATATATTTTTTTTTTTAGTAACGACTATTGTTGGTACTATTATTGTTATTTTTTTATTTAATTTGAATATTTATTGTCTCATTGGATCAATACTCGTGTAATACTATCGTTAAATTACTGATAACATAAACCTGTTTCTGCTCATGACGTTTACACATATTGTGTATATTTTAATTTTGTTTTATTTAACGAAATTAAATTATAAACAAATTACCAGTAAAATTTTTAAATTGAACTTTCGCATGAAGTTTCAATTTTTTAATTGCATGTCATTTAAATTTAATGATACTGAAGTTAACCGACGTCTGATAATTTTTAAAACAATAAATTATTAAAAAAAAATATTCGAAAAAATAGTACCTATAGTTTTTTCAATTCTCTACATGTACATATTTTTTTTTTTTTTTTTTTTTTTTGTAATTCATTTGGTGACAAAAATTCGAAAATTATGAATTGTCTGCTAACTTGCGGATCATTAAATTTAACGCAATTTAAATTTTTGAAATTGAATTTTAAAAAAAGTTGATGAAAAAATTTTTCCACGAATTACTAAGTCAGATTAATTATTTTAACAGAGTTTAAATTATTAATCCTTACTATTTACTGAGTTTTATTTATACGAACTCTGGTGAAAGAGAATTTTTTTTAAATTTTTTTATTCATAAACATTCGCTTTAAAAATTTTTAATTTTGATTTTCATGCAAATAACGAAGTACATTCATGCATTTATATGTTTATTTATACACATATATTTTTATAGACTATAAACGTGAGCATAAGAGAGATGAGGGAGGGCTAAAATTTCATTAGCGAGATAGCTAGTGCAACACCACCGTGAAAATCGCTGAGCCAACGCTCTCATGTGGTTTAACCAGGATCGTAACCGCGATAAAATTGATCATTTTCGTCAAAAAAATAAAAAAAAAAATTATCAACCATTTTTTTACGCAAACATAAAATTTAAAAAATTAACAAAAGCCACAGGAGTCACGAGTGCAGAACTCGGGAATAAATTTGACTTCGCAATGCACCGGAATCTTTTGTTATTAAAATTTAGCCCGTAAAATATTGACAGAAATATCTTTTAATATAAAGAAGTATAAAAAATATGAAAACTAGGCTGTTATTATTATCTTTAAAATGTTTTGTTGTAATTGCGAGGTACAATACGAGCTACTACCCTCAACAACTCCTTCAGTTCCGAGATTAATTTTTAAAAACCATTTTTTCATGTTTTTTTAAATTTCCCTCTCTTCGCGTCAAGAGCTGAGGGTGAAGGTTATCATCCCTCGCTGGCACGATTCCAACAGCAGACGGCATTCAAGGAGTGTTACCCCTTTCCCTTTTACTCTCGAGGCAATCGCATCTCGTTCTCTTACGCTCTTATCACTTGTACATACAAATATATATAACTCTCTTTAACTCAATGCATTTAACCGCGAATTTAAAACCGATCAAACTCGTTAAACTCTCTTACGTCTCTCCCTCAATGTTTACTTTTTATCAACACATTTTTCACTTACAATTATACTTATTCTTTATCAATATACTTTTTTTTTTAATTTACTAATGTGTGTATTTTATTTTGTTCAGTTTATTGAATTTGTGGTTGCAAGTTTTTCTTAATTTATCAAAGTGACAAATGATTCCGTGCTACCCCTCATAATCTTTATCGCCCTCCCCTAATTACGAAAACATGACGTTATCAAATAATCGTTACACTATCGTTAACGTAAATCACGCGTATAATCAAACGATACTAGTGTTTTAATAAATAGCTTAACACAAATTGTCGCTCCGGGACTATTTATTTTTTCACATACTAATTTTTTTATTTAAAACAGTAATAAATTTTTTTTTTAATACCGACATTTTTTATTCAAACAAAAAAAATTTTTTAGTGAAAAAAAAAATTATTTAAATATTTTATGTTAAAATATTTGTCACGTTCAATAAAATTTTTAAATTTAAAATACCTGCAGAAAAATTATTTGCCAAGTTTACCACAATTTAATTTGTGAAAAAAAAAGTTTTTTTAATTAATTAATGAATTAATTATATTTTCATAGCAACAAGTCTCACCTGTCTCACATTAAAAATGCGAAAACAAAAAGTAAAAAAAAGTTTAAAAAAATATGAAAGAGTAAAAAAATATAATACAGTAGATAAACAACAATAAAAAGAGTTGATTTAGTATATGTGGGGTTGAATCGCCCCGTGGAATACCAAGAGTACCGATGATACCGTGAGAATTGTCGCGAGGTAACTGACGTTTTAGTTTAACCCTCAGTGGTGATATTCCTCTTGGCAGAGGTATAGGTGTATATAGCGAACGTATATCTATATAATATTAGAATATAGTATACCGAGTCTCGAACGAAAGCGCGCAACCCCCGAACGGTCAGAACGGCCTCATTCTGGCGCGCGTCGCTCCACCCTCACTTTGCTCCACCTTCGCGAATAACACTCTACCTTTTGCGTCTCTGCAAAACTACTGCTCACCATCCCTTGCCTTCTCTTCCTACTTCTCTCCTCAGAACACTCAGAAGCTCTCTGTCAGTCGTTCCGTGACACAAATGTGCGAAATCTATGCAAGGGACAAAGCTGTCTTTTTTTCTCACCATTTTCTCGCGAGCTTGCGTTCTGTTATTTATTTTTTTTTATACCCGATTGCAATCGCGCCTCACATAAATGCATTCCAACAGCACACCTGCACCCTACGTCCTCCTCGTCCTGGATTTTATCTACAACGTATCAATCATTTTATATTACCCCCTCTCCTCTATTCCTATTCACTTTCCCTCTCTCCCTGCCCTTCCTTTTACTTCCTATAGCTCATTCTCCTCCTCATGACCGGAAATTTTGTCTGACCTAGTTATGTCAGCGTGAATTAATTAAGCTCATCGATATTTTTAATTTTAACAATTGTTAATATGATTTCATTATAAACATACCCCGATTCATATAATTAATTAACTTAAAAAAAAAAAATTTTCATTGAATTTTTCTATCAATTGAATTTTTTGCCACTCGAAAATCTACTCAATTTTCGTAAATTAATTTTCGCTAGTAATCAATTGATTTTATGATGGAAAAACATTTTTCACAAATAAAAATAAAAACAAAAAATATTGAATGCGGGGTAAAAAAATTTTTATTGAAACTCCGATAAATCAACGCAATTACCAGAAAGGGAAAAATTAAATATCATTACAATTATTATCCGATGTTGAAGGTAAGAACTGAGAAAATTAAAAAAAAAAAAAATAAACATTTTATAAAATTAATGAAGAAGAAAAAAATAATATAGAGGAAGGTAGTAACAGTATTGGTCGATCTTGCAAGGTCGCAACTGTGTAATATCGACAGTCTTCAGGCGGCCTCTTCCTACACTACCCTCTGGGTCTGTATATATATGTATATATTTATATAAATATATAGATATATACAGAACCCGATGAACTATACGTCTCTCTGGAACCCGATCGAATAATTCATCCCTCCTCGCCCACTACAGGAGAGTTGAAGAAAAGCAGAAGCGAAAGTACAAATAAGAATAATAATAAAACTCTTATAAAAAAAAAAAAACGTTAACTCAGTTTATAAACAGATCTATTTATAATTTTTCCGAAGCCGCAATTTATTTGCAGCGTTAACTGGAATGGTTTGAATTAATAAAGAAAAAAAAATTGAGGAAAAAAACGTGATCAGTGTTTGTATTTTTAGTGATGAAAAGTCTATTTTGAAGTATAAATATAGAACACGACACTTGAAACACGCTCAAAAGCAATTATAACCACGTGGATTACGTGACTGTTGATGAGATTTACGGATTTACGACACACAACACTGGAGCAAGAGATTGTAACAGGAATAGCTGAATAGGTGAAATGAGTATGAGCTGAGAAGAATAATAGAGTGAGAGCCGTCAGTAGGAATAGAAGGGGAGCATAGACCAGAGAAATGCTTAACATTTGGTCCAGGGCGCGAGCAAATAATGACCAAGTGCTTAAACTCATCAGCAGACAATGCCCACCTATTTTACCCGCCATTAATCTTACGCTCTCATTAATGCCACTACATAATAAATATTTTTTACTGCGCAATAAGATTATTATTAAATATTTTTTTTTTTTTTGTAGATTTCATAGAAATCTATCTTTTGCATTTGTCCTCATGGTGGAATTTTCAAAGAATTTTGCCATAATTTATCATAATTCATCGAGTAGGTTCCAAAAATACTGTTGGTTCAAAAGTTTATATGTATATACCCCCATGAAAAAAATTTATAAAAAAAATATATTTTTCATATAAAAGAAATACATAAAAAAAATATAAATATATAAAATATGTATAAAAAATATATTTTCAATAGCTAACTTTTGGCCGATTTTTGTATATATTTTATATATTTTAAATATATTAAAAATATATCTTAGAACATATTAAAAAATACATGTATAAAAACATTAAAAAAATATATTTCAAATATATAAAAAATATATTTTTCATATTTCAATAATTACATTTTTTACGTATTCTGAGATATATTTTCAATATATTTAAAATACATTTAAAATATATGAAATATATACGAAAATTGGCCAAAAGTTAGCTATTTAAAATATATTTTTTATACATATTTTATATATATTTAAATATTTTTTATGTATTTTTTTTATATGAAAAATACATTTTATTATATTTTAACATATATTTTTTTATAAATTTTTTTCATGGGGGTATATGTAATATAACGCGCCTTGTTGCGACGATAGTGGCCACAATTTTTAACGGATCTTAATGAAACTTGATACACTTATTCTATGAACGATTATCACGGTTAAGTTCGAAGATAAGCAAAATCGGTCAACTAGTGTAGAAATGGCGGACATTTGAAATTCAAAAAATAACGAAAAATCCTACTTTTTCGGGTTTTTCGTAAATAACTTTTTAACGGGTATATCTATCCTCATTATGTAAAAAGAACTTGGTAGCCGATAGAAAATTTTTTGATTGGTGATTTTTAAATTATATACTTATTCTTTAGGTAATTATCTTGATCAAATTTAAAAATTTTAAAAATCGGTTGAGGATTCTAGAAATGGTGACAATTTTTAATTTTCTAATGAATGAAAAATACTGTTTTCTGTGTTATTTTTTTCTAAATAACGTTGTTAAGGGTACATCTATCATTAACGAATTGATTGAAGTAAAAAATCTACTTCTATTTCGGATGCCGAATGGCCTTTTTTTAATTAAAATACTATTTCATTTAATTCTTTACTGCTTTGCTGTAATTGTCATCTCAATAAAAAAATTATAAATGCGATTGCGAAAGGATGTCAAGTGTTTGATACGATAAAAAAAAATGAAATAAAAAAGAATAAACTATACCAGCACAAATATTTTACTGTTTTATCACCTGAAACACATCACATAAATAGCCGTGTGTTCACGAGGTTACCGAGCAGCAAATGCACTCTCTAATCTGCGATCGCTGGTAAATGCCACCGGAGTCGAGCTTGTAATCATAATTTTTTTAAAATATACAATCGTGAAAAAAAAGTTTAATGTCCGCGGGCGTGCCTTATCGAGCCGCGATGACGATTCGAGTCTAGAAGCTCCGAAAAAAAAAAAAATTTCTAAACTACTTGGTTGTATTTTTATATTTATTTCCCGTCCTCGAGGCTTTTAACACATTGACATTATGCTTTTCCTTCGACATCAATCTACATACATCATATCATATATATATGATATACATCCATAACTTGCGGCCCTCTTTAAAAGCTAACACTCAAATCAATAATCATTGAATTCTTCCCCTAGTTTCCACTTGTAACAGTTTCATGCTTTAGTAACTTTGACAATTTATTCATAGGCATGTTGAATCGAATTAGCATTTAAAAAGTAATATTATCATTATTATAAATCTTACATCCACATTAATAACAAACGTTACCTGAATAATTAATAAAAAAAGAAACTTGCCATCAGTAACTTTATATTTAGAATTAATTAGAAATCATTTTTTATCACCACAGTAAAAAATTATTCGTATTTGTGTAAAGAAAAAAGTGTGTTAAATACTTAACATTTTTGGGTGTTAATTGAAATGAAAGTAACATTTACTCAGTGTTAAACTGTAAAAAATCGGGAGCGAATGTGGAGTGGTCACGAATTTTATTTAAATCCGAATTCTTTCCGTCACTCAGAGTTCCGGAGTTTTAGAAAAAAAACACTCGAATGCAGAGTAAATAGGAGTTTATTTTTCCAGCGACGATTTCGGAGTGATCGGGATTTTATTTAAATCCGCATTCACTCCGATTCGGAATTTTAAAATTAAAATTAACTCCCTTTCGGAATGAGTTTTACTCCAAGGGATTAAATAAATACACAGACATCCGCTCTGCATTCACTCCTGATTAAATCCGTATTCACTCCGCAAATTTTTTACAGTGTACTGTCCAAACAATACTTTAAAAATGTAACTTTAACATAGAGCGCGTGTTAATTTATCAAAATAACACAAATAAAAATGTTAAATCAACACTTTACGTGTGTCGCAGATAACGTTTTCATGTGTAAAAGTTTTAGAACCGGTAACATTTTTGTGTGTTATTTTTTTTACCCAAATGAATTATGTTAAGACACTATAAAAATTTTGGTAAAGTGTTTTTCTAACGCACAGTTTTGTACTAATTTAAAAAAAAAAAAAATTTTTACTGTTCATGCACGGGAAAAAAATGGTGTAAAAATTACAGTTTCGAATATCAAAGTTCTTTTACTTCGAAACAGTAAAAATTGCTGAGACGTAGTAATTATTACAGTTTCATAGAAGAATTTTTTCAATCCTCAATACCGTTTCATTCATATTAAACTTTCATTCTACGTTTTATACAGAACAAAAAAAATTCTCGACTGAAGGTGAAATATTCTTGATTCAAGAAAATTTTTTTGGAAGCCTAAATTTTCTCAGATAAAGTAGAAATCTCCAACCAAGACGAATTTTTTTTAACCAAGACAAATTCTCTTGGCTCAAGAAAATCTCGACTTAGTTCCCGAAAACGTTTGTTTTCCAAAATATTTTCTTGACTCAAGATAACTTTTTTTTCTGTGTATAATTCTAATTACTTTATTACAAGAAGTATTTTAATTATTACAGTTCAAACGCTAATACTTGAAGTTTTGTCCACGAGGGCCCTGTTTTCTCACTAAAAACTAATTTTCCCCCGGTGTTTTTTCCGTATGACCTTCAAAACATTGAGTTATTTAAAAAAATTCCGCGTAATGAATTTTCCTCAAAATCAAAGTCGGTAATAATTTAAAACCCAATAAAAATATTTACGACTTTTTTGTATAAATCACCGGTAGATCGACTAAGTATCATGTCCTACATGAAATGAACAAAAGCGTCATAAATGTAACGTGTAACCCAGTTAGAGACAATGTTGGAAGAAAGATGACAACCGCATGGACTCGTACCTATACAACACCTTCCTCACTCGTATCATATCATATTTTATACGTGCATTTGAATCGTATCAAACATATGCACATATATGTACATATATCTAATATAATACACAAACTATAAGCAAAATACGTATAGCGATACTAGGAGCACACGAATAGAGGCAGTAACTACTCGATAATGCATACGTGACACTCGACATCTCCAACTGTAACTTAAATTCAAACTAAAACTCAATACCAACTAAATTCTTGTTATATATATTAAGTATGTTGGTCATGCCGAAACGTCATGTGGTGTATCCGTTAAATAAAACACTTGACGAAACTCATAACTCAAAATTATTTAAGTCCATTGCGTCGCAGTGTATATTCATATCAGATCCATATTTATTATCATTTTAATTTATTATTAAATCTTATCATTATATATATAAATATATAAAATATACAGAGCGCATATGTTATATGCAATGATAACGTCGGTGAAATATTATTGATTGGATGTAAATTGACTCGAAAATCAAATTACTGTAAGCAATTATCAGAACTCGGATGATTTGACGGTAATGGAAATAATTACAGAGTAGTAATCAATAATAGTAACGGTTGTCTTACACATATGTTGCGTATCAATCGATGGCATACAACTGTTTTGTCATGTGTTATAATATCAAGTCGAGCCGAGTTTCTGATTGTTGCAGATCGAGAATGCTGTTCACCATTAAAACCATTACTGCACACCCAGTGTCTGGAGTGTAGTAATAGTTTAAGTATGAGTGTGTGTGTGTGTGTGTGTGCATTATATTGTGTATTTTATTGGATTGCGATGGCAATGGCAATAGAAATAGCAATAGCAGTTGCACAAACCCATCAGGGGATTTAACCGTAGTTGTTATACCTCTTGACGTTTCCCGCGCCAGAGAATGTGAAACTTCTCTTGACCTTGACCTGCGCACTCTCGCGACCGATAAAATGGATACAAAATCAATGCGAACAGCCGACCGACTAGATACTGTGACGCACGTTGTTGTACTATTTCATATCATTCTACTGTTACTGCTCCTGATACTGCTACATACAGAAATTATCTTTTAAAATTCTATGGTGTCATAGTCAAGCCGGACCATGTCGGTCATCTGCAGAAAATAGAAAATAAACACATGGAAAAACTACTATGCCCATAGTAAAATTTACAACCATCATATGACAAATTTCTGTAATCATTGGAAATTTTACCATGGCCATAGTAATTTTTCCATGTGTTTATTTCAATTACCGTAGGGTGGCCATGGTGTGACTTTACTATGAAACCATAGAACTTCAAGAGAGAATTTCTCTGTGTAGCAGTAGCAGAAGCAGTACACAGAGAAATCATTCTCCTACAAAATATACTATGGTGTCATAATAAATCCGGACCATGTTGGCCACCGGCAGAAGTTGAAATAAACACATGGAAAATTTACTACGACCATAGTAAAATTTTCAATGGTTACAGGAACTTGTAATAAATCTTTGAAAATGTTACTATGGTCATAGTAATTTTTCCATGTGTTTATTTCAATTACCGTAGAGTGGCCATGGTGTGACTTTACTATGACACCATAGAATTTCAAAACATAATTTCTCTGTATAGCAGCAGCAGGAGCAGTAGCAGTACACAGCGAAATTATTCTCCTACAAAATATGCTATGGTGTCATAGTAAAGCCGGACCCTGTTAGCCACCTGCAGAAGTTGAAATAAACACATGGAAAAATTTCTACGGCCATGGTAAAATTTTCAATGGTTACAGGAACTTGTAATACAATCGTTGTAAATTTTACTATGGCCATAGTAATTATTCCATGTGTTTATTTCAATTTTCGAAGGGTGGCCATGGTCTGACTTCACTATGACACCATAAAATTTCAAACAAGAATAATTTCTTCATGTACTGCTACAGCTGCTGGAAAACCAGACACTCGCTAATGAATCCCCATCAATTTATGGTATCAAATGTACTCAAGATAAACAGTAGAGTAACCTGATCTAATTAACTAAAAATAAATACCCAATCTAAATACAGGTTTAAAATTGCCCAGATAATTATCATAATTTTATAGAAAGTGGTTTAACTTTTAAATAAATTATTAAAACATTAAATCCCAGACTTTGGAGCAAAGTAACAGTCAAACTGTCGGCAAAGTTGAAATTCGCATTCTCATTTTTTATACGATAAATTATAATGTAATAAGTGTACACGTACTCTATTATGTATGTGAGAATGGATACGTAAGAGTTTAGTTGTACTACGGATAAAAAATGTTAATGTTAATTCAAATGCAAATGAAAATTTAATAATAGAAACAAAAAAAGTGGCTGAGTACTGTAATTTAAAATGCCTGAGTTAAATAAATAGGACAGTTGATGCCGATGATAAAAAGCCCGAGCATCGAGCGAAATAAAAAATTAATTTTAAGCGCATCAATAGGGTCAGAGGGTAAATGGCTATTTAACCAACCAATGGATATTTGTCCCAAGAAAAAACAGCAGACTAAGACTTTACTGTAGACTGAAAACTGTCTACACTCCATGTAGATTTTAAATATTCGTTCTTTTTGTTATTTTTATTTTTATGTCACCCGTTAATTGGACTCGCAAACCCTCGGGGTTCCTGGGGGATGAAATATGCGAGTCGTACCGACATTGAGTAATTGTACTTTTATATCCTTATATATATATATATATATATATATACATATTTCTATGCAGATGTTGATGTTGATGTAAAAGAAAAAAAAACTTACATTTTTCCTTGGTCAGCCATTCGTTTTCGCTGCTGGTACTCTAGCAAACTTTTGCCTTGTCCCCGTTTGCGTCGTCGCGTTCTTTGATGATGCTGATGTGGATAATTATTATTTTTCAGCTGATGATTCCGATGATTTTCGGTTGTTTGTCATCAACAGACTGACAAGTTAGGCACGTTCTTGCTGAGCTGTAGATTTAGGCCGCGTGATTGGTTTTAATTTAATTTTACTAGTCTCCAATAATAATGATAATTAAAGAAAATAAAAATAAACACCGCGAAACTTAAACGTCACTGAATTTATAATACCGCGACAAATGGTACGAACACAGCATGTAGACAACCGGTGTACACACAGGTGACAGGAAACAGCATGCGCGCGCCAATTTACTCATTTATGTTATCAAAAATAATTATTGTGATAATAATAATAAAAATTATAAAATAAAAAAATAATTACGCGATTAGGCCTTGGCTGTTAATAGTTTTCTTGTGGGTTATTAAGTTTAAATTGTCTCGTTACACTGCACATATGAGCACTAAAGATCAATACTCTCGATGTGGGGGTAAGACTCGCGAGTCAACCCAAAAAACATTTTTTTTTATTTTTATTGCTCTTTTATTATTTTTCTCGACGTGTTGGTGTGTCTTTCATTGATTGTTGACGACAACGACGACTAACGACGAGTACTAACGATTCTTAAACTCCGAAAAGCGAGCGCGGGCGCCATCTTGCGAGAGGATATGGAGGTTGGCCATGAGTGTGAATGTAGTAGACAGACAAATTTTAAATTTTAAATAACGAGGGTAAATAATTTAAAAAATATTGAATTTATAAAAAATGCGCGGGTGAATTTCAAAATTTTTGAAATGCGCATTTTTTTAAATTTTGTTTGATGTATTGTTTACTCTATTTATTTGTAATTTTAAATTTATCTGTCTGCTTATTGATGATTCTGAATAATACTGAAGTTAGCCGACGTCTAGTAATTTTTGGATTATTTTTTTCAAGATAAATTATGAAAAAAAAAATATTCGGAAAAAATGCACTTTTAGGTTTTTTAATTTTCTAAATGTAGATATTTTTAGTTTTTTTTTTTTTAATCATTAATTTGTTTAAAAAAAATCTAAAAATTTTTTATTGTCAGTTTCTGGATCATGATCCTGAAGTTAGAAGACACTTAAAAATTTTTGAATTTTTTTTTCGACATTCAATTACAAAAAAAAAAATAATAAAAAATGCACATGTAGAAAATTTAAAAAACTACAAGTGCATTTTTTTTATAATTTATCTTGAGAAAAAAAAATCCAAAAATTACTGGGCATCAGCTAACTTCAGTATCATAATTTAAATTTGGGTGCATTCGGAAATACTCTAGGTCTAGCTCTAGTCCAGCGATATCTAGAGCTAGAGTATTTCCGAATGCACCCAAAATTATTATAAACTGGAGAAAAATTAAAAATCGTACGTCAAAATAAAATGGCGGCAGAATATGATAAAAAAATATTCAAAATATTAAATAAAAAACACCCAAGTGTTTGAACAAACCTTGGCGGGGAAATAATATGCAGAAGGGTGTCCTAATACACTTGAAGATTTAAATTTAAATCGCTCCAAGTGTATTGCAGCCAAAAAACGTCACTTAACTGCTATTTCCCCACCAGACGATGCCAGATGATTGGGCTCAGGAACTTGGAAGTCATCAGCATCAGCCATCAGCAACACTATACACTATCACTGAACACTCAACAATTTACACTAGTACTAAACACTTAACACAACTGCACCACAGACACTTTGCACAATTTAAATTTTACAAACACTGCACATTTTAATTAAACAATGACTATGAGCAAAAAATTTTACGGATAATTACACGACGCCATTGAAATACTGTTTCAATTCAAACGTAAAGAAAGATCTGGACTACTAGTGCCATTGTCGATGATACTGACTGTCGCTATCGAACCGTCCGTTGATACAAAGCAATCGATTCTGCGATTCATTCTCTCTGCCCCCACTAGGGGGCGACTACAGCGCCGCGCAACAGCGACGCGCAGTAGCGCCAACGGCGCGAAATTTCAAAATTGAAATTTAATAATTTCATTAAAAATTATTTGTGTCAATAATTATATTAATTAGTATTAATTAATATTAATTATATTAATTAAAACTAGAGCTCGAGCATTTCTGAATATTCTCTATAATTTAAATTTCCGCCAGTGGTGGCGCGCAATTCAATTGAAAATTTCACGTGTTCTAACCTTTATATTAAATGTATAAATATAAATATGTTGCTATTTAGTAAACATTGAAATTAATTCTTAAATGTTTAAAATAAATTAGTGATTTCTAAAATTTAATGTACAGTTTTAAATTTGTAAACTAAATTTATTATGCCAATGGTTTTAAATTATTGCCGCGCAAACAATCAACTTGGATTACTGATTGTCAACAAAATAAATAATTTGTTTGTAAGAACGAATTGCAAAACTGTATTTAAAATGAACGAAGCATATTTACGATATACTGCTGGTAATGAGACGTTCGATTTCACATTTCGTTTTTCCAAACCGGAAATAAATGTCGACAGGCAGTTCAATTTCTCCAGAAGGACTTCAGAGAATGTGGAAAATTTTCTGCGGAGGCTCGACGCCAACATGACAAAAGTTTTGGATAAAAAGACTAAAAAATTAATGAGAAGAAATAAAAAAAAATTATCATCTTCTCAGGAAGATCTCGTGGAAGAACAAGTCGACAATGTCAAGGCGGGAAATATTTTTTTGATTAAAGATAACGACAAGATGAATTTATTGGAGCCTTGTAGTAAATTTCTGGAGGATTCTTCTCAGCTGAAGATTTCTATCTTAGGAAAAATGTATGACGTTAAATTAAATGCGCCTTGGATAGTAAACGTCACTTTACCCACCTGCATTTTGGCCAATTTTCCAGTCTATCCATCAGAGTTTGATTCCATTCATGTCGACAGAAAGCTGTCAGATTTTACCTGGTACAAAATGGTGCTCGATGACAGGAAGAAGACAACCTGGGAGCTGGTTGGCGAGGGATTTTTGTACACTCCCAGTGCTAAAGATGTCGGAGCTAAACTTAAACTGAAATGTTTGCCTCGAAATGAGCGACTTGAAGGCCCGGAAATAGAAGTCGAAGCTAAAGTTGATGTCGAAGCTGGTCCAGGGGTTTGTCCTTTTGAAACCCGACATGCATTTACTCGCAACAAGTTGACTGATGATTATTTCCGGGTCACTTCTTATAATATTTTAGCTGATACTTATGCTGATTCTGATTATTCACGTGATGTCTTGTTTTCATATTGTCCGCCTTATGCTCTGGCCATTGATTACCGCAAGCTTTTGATTATCAAAGAGCTGATAGGTATTCATAATTAATTAATTTATTGATTGATTACTGCATTGACTTGACTTAATTGCAAATTTTTTCAGGATATAATTCAGATATCATTTGCTTGCAAGAAGTTGACAGCAAAGTTTACGAAAATGACTTGCAGCCTTCACTGTCTTTGTTGAATTACGGCGGAGTTTTTTTTGCGAAAGGAATCACCAGCGAAGGCTCGGCTATTATGTATGACAACAAACGGTTTGAAATTCTAGATCACAAAGGAATTGTTATGAGTGAAGGTATTGAAAGTAATTTAGTTTTTAAAGATACTTGGGATAAAATAACAAATGAGGATGCGAAGCAGAGATTTAAAGACCGGAATACATCAATACTGGTACAGTATTACTTGAAATTAAATTTTTTTAAGTTGCTTTAATTAGTAGTCATAATTAATTAGCATTAATGAGTAATTTAAAAATTAAAATCCATTTAGAATTAAGTAACTTTACGATCCTGATGTTAACAGACAATTAAAAATTTTTTGACTTTTTTTTGAACAATTAAATTTGAAGAGAAAAAAAACTAAAAATATGCACATGTAGAAAATTTAAAAGACTACAAGTGCAATTTTTTTAAATATTTTTTTTTTTCATAATTTATCGTTTTTTCAAAAATCCAAAAATTATTAGACGTCAGCTAATTTCAGTATCATTTTTTTTGACTGCTTTAATTAATAGTCTAATTAATTAGCAATAATGAATAATTTAAAAATGAAAATCCATTTATAATTAAGTAACTTTTAGTTTAAATAAAAAATTGGTATTAAAAATTTTTTAGTTGAAAAAATTTTAATAAAAATTTATTTTACAGATCGTAGTTTTAAAATCTCTAGATAATCCTAAAGAAATCCTAGTAATAGGAAACACTCATCTCTACTTTCATCCAGATGCAGACCACATAAGACTACTGCAGTCTTACTTTAGTTTGACTGCTTGCCAAGACACTGCGGATAAAATCCGTCAGCAGGTACAGGGATTTACATTAATAAAAAATATCCTAGTCCATTATTCTAACTTTTAATTTAAATTTGAAAAATTGTCTAGTATCCGGAGCACAACGTGACTATGATGCTGTGCGGGGATTTCAACAGCACACCAGTCGATGGAGTCTATGAGTTTGTGACGAAGAATAATATTCCAGCGGACCACAAAGATTGGTCTTCAAGTAAGACAACACAAATTAAATTATTCAAAATTGATTTTCATGATACCAGCATCGGAATTTAAAATTTCAGTCTAATGCCACGAATCAGTATTAGAAAACGCGTAAATTGTGAATGTTCGGTTAGCGAGCAGAGACAAACTTTAGCCCCGAGGGAACAAAATATGTTTTTGTCCGCTGACTGAAGGCTTTCGCAATTTCAACTCTGATTTATGTTTTATAAAAATTGCTGTGAATAACAAATAGTATTAAGTTTCTACTTGATTATAAATTGCAAATGACAATTTACGCTTACGCTACTAGTCGGTCTTAAATTAACTTGTATCTGACTGGCTGCTGATGCTGAAACTTTAAGTTTCAATGCCGATAATCATGAAAAATCATGTACTTGAAGATCGGAACGTTTTTCGCGCTACGAAAACAAAAAAACAAAATGAAAAGTAAAAAATCTACCGGATCTAGATTTCCAAAATGTTTCGCACAGATGCTTGTATGTCAACCAAAAATTGCAGATACTCTCAATTATTCCTCTTTACCTCAAGCAGTCGAATTACGTGAATTTTTTTTATTTTCGTTGCGCGAAAAACGTTCCGATCAGGTACATGAAAAATCCAGTGTAACTCAGGATAAAACACGACTTCACACTGCGGGTGGTCAGCTAACTCCCGATCTGAAATCGTTTTGTTTCATCCCTTGTCACACCATATCCTATAAAACACTTGAATTTTTCCAGATGCCGAACAAAAAATAGAAAACGTCTCAGTGTCTCACAACTTGGCTCTAAAAAGTGCATGCGGAACTCCAGAGTACACGAATTTCACCGTCGAGTTCGCTGATTGTCTGGATTACATTTTCTACGAGTCAAATAAATTGGAAGTAAGCCAAGTAATTCCCATGCCAAGTAAAGAAGAGCTGGCACTAAATAGCGCCATACCCTCAGTCGTATTTCCCAGTGACCACATCGCCCTTTGTGTGGATATGAAGTGGCGCTCACCCCAATGAAAAAAATAAATAAATAAATACTTTACTTATTGTAATCACAATATATATATTTATATATATATTTACTGTAATATACTGTCTTTCAAATCAGTACCTAAGCACATTAGTATGAAATTAATAAATACATTTTTATTATTTTATTTTTCATGTCGTCGATAATTTCATTTAATGATAATAATTACCAACTTATACACTCATATTTCAATAATATAAGAAGTTACAATACAGTAGTACAATACAACAAACGTGTATTGTTTTTGTTTGTGTGTGTGTATTTTTTTTTAAACTAAGTCGAATTAATTTACATGTCTTATTTACAAACCATTCGTTCTTTTTTAGTTTAAATTTATTTTCGTCTCGGTAATGGAGAATGAACACATACCGCGTGCTCTTATTTCATTGATCAATCAATCAATCAATTAATTGATTAATTAATTAATTAATTAACTAAATAAAAAAAAATAACAAAACAAAACAACTTTGATTACAGCGAAACTTAAGTAGATAAAAGTTTTATCTCCATTACCTTTTAGTAATTAAATTTAAAAAAAAATATATATATTTTCCCGCCTTACAAATTTAAATTTATAATTATTAAAAAAAATATAACAATTAATTTTATAAATTTAAATAATGAATGGCTAATTGTACGATACTAAAACGCTCTCTATGTAATACGTTTATGCATTAAGATTAAAAATAATAATAATAGTAGTAATTAATAACTAATAGTAACATACTGATAACATTTGATAACCAACTGACCCGGTAGTCATCACAATAATGTTGTTAAGGATAATATGAACATTCAAAGGTAGCGGATTGTTCTGACAGAACAATTGTTTAAGAAAATAATAAAAAATGATAATAATTTAAGACAGAGCCTGAAGTGAAGAAAAATTTTATCATTCTTTAGATCAAATCCCTCTTCTTGGCGCACTGGGGGTGAGTAACTGGAGAGCTGTCATGGCGTCGGGGAATAGAGAGTGATAATTAACGAGAGGCACATAAGCGGCTGTTATGACACGACCAGCGAACCACCGACCGTGCAGTGAATTAACTGCCGCGACAGCTGTTGCTATTGACGGGCATTTTACGTAGACGTTGCCCTGAGGCGAGGCTTGGTCCAAGTACACGTGCAACACTCCGCCGTGTTTGTTGCACTCTTCAATTACGTCGTCGCGGATCTCGCGCGCCCAATTTGGATTTGACTCGCTGTAAAAAAATAAAATAATTATTAATTATTAAACTAATGATTTGTTGAATACTTGTTTACTGAATAATTGTTTTATTAAATATAATATATGTAACGTTATCATTTATTCGCGATAAAATAGTAATTAATTACGATTTAAATATAATAACGTATTTTTATTTTGCATATGTGTCCCCCCAGTAAGACGACGACTTATCCCACCGGGTTTTTCTATATATGCTGAGTTATTTAAAATTAATGATAATTTTATGTTGGGTGATAAAAAATTTTTGCCTTAATTTTTAAATGAATGGTTTAAATGTTTGGTATTACGGCGAAAATATTGGTCTTATAAAAAAATTTTTCAGACAAAAGTTGTAGGAAATTTAATTTTCTAAAAAAAATGTCTCTTACGATTTTTTTTTATACGACTAATATTTTCACCGTAATTCCCAAATTAAGATTCAGAATGAATGATTCAAATTTTTGTTAATTATGAAAATCTTAATTTTGAAATTACGGTGAAAATATTGGTCTTATAAAAAAATTTTTTCAGACAAAAGTTGTAGGAAATTTAATTTTCTAAAAAAAATGTTTCTTATGATTTTCATGTACGACCAATATTTTCACCGCAATTCCCAAATTAAGATTCATAATGAATTATTCAAATTTTTTTAATCATCAAAATCTTAATTTTGAAATTACGGCTTTCTTATCAGCCCTAAGAAAAAAATTGTAAGAGACATTTTTTATAGAAAATTAAATTTCCTACAACTTTTGTCTGAAAAATTTTTTTATACGACCATTATTTTCACCGTAATATCAAATTTGACACCAGTAATTTTTAATTGTTATTTTTAAATTAAGGTAAAAATTCCCGGTCTTATGATAAGTTATTTTGTAGACTTACTTTTGTGGGTCAAACATGTTGGAGAGCATGAAACATTGAGTGGCGATAGGAGGTGCCGGTTGCTGAGCTGGCTGAGGTGCAGTGAGTGCAGGTGCCATGTTCAGCGCATTAGCAGCAGCTGGTGGTATCTCTAGACCGGTTCCTTCAGCTAATTTGAACATCAGCTGCAACCTTCCAGTGGCGCCGAGATCGATACCACTGCGATCCAGTTCGTCGGTGTCCAGAAGTGAATTTCCTTGCATCAGATCCGTTCTCTCGGTGACGTTGCCAACTTTCATGGGTCTACCGGCGAGTTCGAAGCCGTTCAACTGTTCCAGTGCCTTCTTGGCATCGTCTGAATTTCTGAAGGTCAAGAAGCCGTAGCCTTTGCTGCGACCAGTCTCGGGGTCCATTATCAGCTGGATGTTGTCGATCTTGCCGAAGGGTTCGAAGATTCCGCGGAGCATGTCTTCGGTGATGTTGAAATGCAGAGACCCGACGTAGAGTCTCATAGGCCCGGTTTGTCCTTTAGGCATTAAATTTGGCATTGAATTTCCCATGCGATTCTTCTCGGCCTGAGTGTGTTGTACGACGATGGGAACTCCCAGGAGCTTTTGGCCAGACAGCCCGAGAGCTAGAGTTACACTCTCGGGATCTTTGAACTCTACATAAGCAATTCCTTTGAATCTGCGCGTTTTGTTGCACGTGATAAGTCGGACGTCTTGAACTTTACCAACGCTCGAGAAAAATTCCTCGAGATCACGTGCTCTGATGCGTTGGCTCAATTGCATACAGAATACTGTGCGTGCGTCGCGTTCTTCTGGGGTCAACTCATCGTTCCTCCTGTGAATTAAAACCCAAAGTCAATAAAAATCAACTCAGAAATAAACTTTAAAATAAAAAAAAATAAAAAATACTTACAATCCCAAAGGACTGACTCCTTTTCCAAAAGGCCGTGCTCTAGGCAAAGTGATTGGAGTCAAAGATCTCTTTCTTCTTCGATCACGTATTTCTCTTTCTCGTCGATCGCGCTCGCGGTCCCGATCCTTGTCAGGCTCTGGCTCTCGGTCCTTCTTGTCCTTCGACCTGGACCTGCGTCTTTTGTCTCTTTCGCGGTCTCGCTCGCGTTCCCGCTCCCGCTCTCTGTCTTTTTCTCGGTCCCGCTCGCGATCTCTGTCTCCCCTGTCCCCACGATCTCGGTCCCGGTCTCGGTCCCGTTCTCGGTCACGGTCACGGTCGCGATCGCGGTCCTTGGTCTTGTCCCGGTCTTTCTCCCGATCGCGGCGATCTCGCCGATCCCGCGACCGAGAACGCGATCGTGATCTATGTTTGTTCTTCCTGAAAAAAAATAACTCATTTTAATAAAAATATATGATAATAATAATTAAATATAAATATGTTATTTATATTTATTTTATTTTAAGGGCTAAACCCTTCAATTTGTGATTTTTTTAAACACATATGAGAACATCGAGTCCAGTCAGTTTACCCGTGAGCCGGCTATTATTTTTTGGAATAAATTACATCAGCTCATTTTAATATACAAACTCGATATATATTTTATCGAGTCCTTCGACAATACTCACCATTATTTGGTAATACCGTTTGGGGTTATCGAAATAAAGCGGCAATTACACTAACTGTACGGTGTCTATAACAAAGAGAATATATTCTATCAAGTGACTGTCACGTCAAAGCCTTTTTGTCTTTTTTTTCTTTTATCAATTCAAATTTAAACGCGAGCGGTGACTTATACATCCATTTTAATTCAACTATTTTATATACACTGTAAAAAATTTACGGAGTGAATGCGAAGCAGATGACTGTTTATTTATTTGATCCCCTGAGAGTGAAATTTACTCCGGGGAGTTTATTTTAATATTCAAATTCCGAATCGGAGTGAATGCGGATTTAAATACAGTCGACTCGTCATAAGCCTCTGCCCCTTAATCGAGAGTTAGAGTCCCAGCTTCGCCACTTAAATACTAAGGAGTTTCGTACCTGAGAGCCCGTTATAAGCCTCCGTTAAAAATGTCAAAATTATGAACTGAGAAGAGGAAAATAGACAAATTAATAATGAAAATTTACTATCGATCTTTCGCGGATAATAATTGAATTATTAAGTAAAATATAATTTATTGCTCATAATTGTAATGATGAATTGTCGTAAAAACTTATGAGTGTAAATGTAGCAGACATCAGATAAATTTAAAATCATTAATAAATAGAGTAAATAATTAATAAAATGAAAAAATGCGCATTCAAAAAATTTTGAAATCAATAAGTGCATTTTTTAAAAATTATTTACTCTATTTATTTATAAATTTAAATTTGTCTGATGTCATGCATGATCCTGAAGTTAGCAGACAATTAAAAATTTTCGGATTTTTTTTTTCAACAAATCAATTACAAGAAAATAAAAACTAAAAATATGCACATGTTGAAAATTTCAAAAACTACAGGTGCAATTTTTTCAAATTTTTTTTTTTTTATAATTTACCTGCTAAAACAAGATCCTAAAATTATTAGACGTCGGCTAACTTCAGTATCATGATGTCTGCTACATTCACACTCATAAAAACTTCTGTTACAATTGAAAAGTTGATCAATAAAATTAATATTTTTATCATTACTGTAATCAATACCGTTATCATAATATTTATTATTAGTGTAAAAAGATAAGTATTTATTTTAGCGCCATAAGCACTAGGTAAAACTAAACCTACGGTAGTAAGAAGACTGAAATTACAATAAAAATTTCTCCTACGTCTTCTAGACCAGGCTTATGGGGGGTAGTCAACTGTAAAATCCAAACCACTCCAAAATCATTCATCTGAAAAGACAAACTCTCAATTTACTCCGTATGCAAATGATTTTTTTTTAAACTCCGAGTAAATTTGAATTTAAATAAAATCCGTAATTACTCCGAATTCACCCCCAATTTTTTACAGTGTAAATATAATCTATAAATAATAATAACAATAAACTCACCTAGATGATGTTCTGCTTGACCCATTCTCCCTGGACTTGTCTTTGGATGAGGAGTCCTGCTCCTACGAACAGCAAACAGTTGAATGCCACAGCCAGCCAAGGTGGCAGGGACGCGCGAACAAGGGGACAAAAAGCAAATCAATTCAAGTTAGTTATTTTAAATTAAAATGTGGCTTCAATTAAACTCTTCTCTTTTTTTTCTTTCAACAAAAAATAAAAAAAAAAAAATATTTATTTTTTTATTTCCAAATTACAGAAAATTTTTATCGAGTCTTAAGAATCCTTGAGCTCTTAAGAATGAAAGAAAAAAAACGCAGATGCTGGTGAACGAATAAGTTTAAAATGGGCATGATTATATATATCAGTAATATATAGTACATATATTAATATATATTATAATCTTAACTATAATAATAAATATAATAATTATTATTTAATGTTTTGCGTGTTGTCAGGGAAGAGGAGTCGGCAGAGTTTGCTCGGCACGTAATAAATTTTGCACCATGCAAAACCCGGCTGAAACTTACCAATCGTCAATCTGTTTATTCGGGTATTAGGAAAGCTTTGCAATCTTGGGTTGAGCATGCCTTGGTCTTTTAAACTACCAATGGCCAACCACACATCCTTTTTCTTCTGCAAAAGAGAGCCCTCGTCAAAGAACAGTAATAGATATTTTTTATGTAACTCCTGATGGATCCTAACAACTATCCTACACATTCTGACCCTGTCTCATACAAACACGATACACTTGATTACTAATTTCCTTTATTACATCGACACATTTCATTTCATTATCATCATTATTTAAATACACAGAAAAAAAGGATTTTTTGCTGTGAGATAAATTTTTCATTAGAAAATTAAAAATAAAAATTTATTAGGACTAGAAAAAAATTTCCTGGCACAAGAAATTTTGATTTCATGACAACTGATCCGTGATAATTCATCCCACTGACAATCTACAACAATTAATTATTAATTAATTAATTACTATGACATAAGTAATTAAAATTTACTGTTATAAATATAAAAATTTAATTTATGTAAATTAGTTGCTGATAAAAATCAATTGTCGATGGGATCTGTGGGTGGGATCAATTTGTAGAAATCACTTGTTGTGGTATAAAATTCCTGGGATCAGTTGACGGCAGTAAAATTTTTTTCTGGACCTAAGAAATTTTTTTTTAAAATTCATAATAGAAAAATTTTTTGTGGCAAGCAAACCTTTTTTTCTGTATCCATTATACCCCTTTACATACATACTTTACTTTATCATGAAATTAAATTATCTAGTTCCACTCGGTTTATTTATCATCATAATAAATAATATCTGAACCTTATCCACGTATCTGCAAATTGATTAGCTAAATTATTTTCATATACTGGCGGTTACTTTAATTTAAATAATCAAACTAATAAATTACAGCTCGTTAATTAAAGTGACTCAGCGTTTGATAAAAAAATATCTTTCATCGGGTAATTATTTTTAAAAAATTAAAATAAATGATAAACTAATTTTTCTCTGTAAAAAAATATGACAGCTCAGCAAATTTACACAACTTCTATTCATTTTTTTATCAACTTGCAGATTAATACAAAAATTTTCAAAAATGATCTAGAATTGACATCAACTTCTGGATTTTTTTCAACAAATCAATTAAAAAAAAAATAACCTCTTGTAGAAAATAAAAAAAATTAGTGCAATTTTTTTTCTCTTTTTTTTTCATAATTCATTGGTTTGAAAAAAATTCCATTAGACGTCGGCATCAGAATCATTTTCAAAAATCAAAAAAAAACCGACAGCAAAATTTATCAAAATATTCTATAATCCTGAAGTTAGCAGACAATTCAAATTTTTTAGACTTTTTTTTTAACAATTAAATTTCAAGAAAAAAAAAAACTAAAAATATGCACATGTAGAAAATTTAAAAAACTACAGGTGCAATTTTTTCAAATATTTTTTTTTCTGCCTGTTTATCGTCTAAAAAAAAAATCAAAAAATTATTAGACGTCTGCTAACTTCAGTATCATAATATTCTGCTCATATTTTAATTCTTTTTTTTTTTTCTAATCAATTTATCCGGTGATAAAATTTCGAGAACAAAAATATGAATGCAATAAAATATTTTAAAAAAAAAATCCTTGATAATAAATTCGATAAAATCCCTAAATAAAAAATTCCAACGATTGTTACCTTTATGTGTTCAACAAAAATAAATAAAAAAAAATGTAATAAATAATGAAAGTGATGACTTGTCTTAGTACCTCGTATTTCAAGTGCAATCAAGGAACTCGTTGTAGAACATCGTACGAGCGCGAGGGTACATGATACGTACCATCTATAAGTACAGAAAATGGAGGTATTGATCAATAGACAGCGACAGTGTGGTTCGTTCTACTTTTATATATATATATAATATATATTTATATAATAATCAAATATATTTATGACTGATTACCATTACCATTATCATTAATTATAAAATATCTATTTTTCAAAGATGACGGTGATGATTTAAAAAAAAATATAAAATAAAATCACGTCCTGAAGGACGTGGGTAAATAAATATATGAAATATTATGTAGCACCGAGTGTGCGTACACAGCATTAACGTATTTACGAAAATAGAACGATACTAGAACAATGTCGAATGTGTACATTGAGCGAAAAAAAAATAAACAAAATGAATGACAAAAAAAAAAATAAATGAGTAAATGAGTTTATGATCTTACCCCTTTTTTATAGGGAGCCTCCAGCATCGCTTCTACATCCAAGTCATCGGCCATTGTTCGACTTGGAGAACTTTCTGAAATGCCACGCATTAGCACTCGTCGAGATATTACGTTATATTTTTATATAACCAATTAAAAATTTTATTCACGTACGACTCGATAGTAAATATTATGATTAATTATGTACTTTATATTTTATTTAATAGTTACGAGGCTGGTCCTTGAGGTTGGAATAAAATGCAGTTGATTGCAGACACTCGGAGCTATTTATTTAAAATTGATTATTTTTTGTCAGTCCGCGATGGTGAGAGACGAGGACGGTAAAGAAAATGGTAACCGGAAATTCATCTTTCGGTTTACGGCGCCCTCTTTTTTTTTTATGAGGAAGTGACGTCATTTAAAAAATATTGGAAAAGGTGTTGTGTCCTCCACCTATCGGGAGGTTCTTTAATTAATTTACTATAATTCAAATTATTGATATTGGACTATTTCGCCCGGGAATATTTAAATACTCAGCTTTGGTATACAGATTGTAAATTGGTAAAGGATTTTCAATGGAAAATAAAGTTCACTTTATTTAATTGAACAATTCAAAGTGAAAAATATATTTTAGCTTAAGCTAATAAATTAATTAATTAATACAAGATGCGACATTGCGGCAGGGTAAGTTTTCTTATTGGCTGGCTGTGGGGACGTAGTCGGGGCCTCATGACGTCAGTCACTATTTCCGCCCCTCGAGGTTGAATCTTCGGTGACACGAATCGTAATCCGTGGACAATAGATCCGCGACGTAAAATCCGAAGATATTTTATCCAATAGACAAAATGAAAAAAAAAAAAAAACATTGTGCAATTTGCGCGGTATGTTAAAACTTTTTTAAATTAAAAAGTCTTAATGTTTCGTAACCGTATATTGTATGAAATAAAACTTCGATTGAAACCGCTCAAATTCAGTTGACTCAGATTGAAATCCGATAGACTTTTAATCGGAAGTCATTGGTTTCAATCGGCCCTTTTCCTAAACTCCGTCATCAGAATTCCATAAAACATCTATTTAAATTTAAGCCTTAATGATGACGAAAAATTTGAGAAATGTATGAGTGCAGTTCGTCATCCAAGATGGAAGACAAGGGACACAAATCGGTAAGTAAATTTTGTTTTATAAAAAGATACTCTATAATCTATAATAATTAATTATTATGAGGGTGCCCACATATAATTTTAGAGTTTCGAAAGCAAATCCTGACGGCACATCAAACGTCAGAATTTCTATGCAGATGACGTTAGACAGGTGTCTTAAAAGCCTTATTGTCTAAAAGACATTAGTGAATTGAATAAAATAATTTTAAGCACTAAGTCAGAGAACCAAAGGAAGACTTTGAGGAGTCCTTAAAAAAAAGCAACCGAGGGAATACAGATTGAATACTCGCTCAAAATATACATCGGCTATTTCAAAAAAATATTGTGAGAGTTCTAATGAGAAAGAAATTTCAATCAAACATCCTGAACCACTTGACAACATGGGAAACTGATGGCAAATACAGAAGATGAGTTGTATTCGAAATATATGAACTATATTGTGTTGATCTTCTGTTTCAGTTAATATACAAATACAATACAGAAAACAATTCACTTATAATTACGTTGTCCTCCAGTATAGAATATAACAACTCTGAAATACCTATCTAACCAAGAACAGCACAAGAGGTTGGGTGCGATCTAGCGGCGAGCACTGAACTACTTCCCCTGCAGCTTAGCACCGGTGACTTTCTCCCCTCCATATATATCTTCTCCCAACAAATTTTTCTCTCAAGTCTTTTACATTAAAAATCAATAAAAATAAAAAATAAATTTAGAAACGATAGCATCAATCTTCAGCATTTTTTTCGAAACGAATTTCTATCGTATCGTCCAAAGACCATTTTTTTTTTTGTTAACTAAAGTTATAAACAAATCGATACGATAGAAATTCGTTTCGGAAAAAATGCTGTCGATCAGTGGTATCGTTTTTTTGTTGACTTTTGCTAACTTTCGCCATCGACTTTCTCAGAAAGTTGCCATCAACTTATGGAAATGCCAATTTTTGTGGCCAACTTGGCGACTGGTTGCGTCAGTAGTTTGCCGCCAACTTGGCAATCAGGGATAATTATAAATCTGCTTGGACATCAACCTACCAATAGCTGATTTAAATTTCCAAATCAAGAGAAAATATTTTTACCTTTCAGACAAAGTTTCTTTTTACAATTTTATTATAATTTTATTTTAAGTCCCGAAAAACCCAAAATTTTCTCACGATTTATTTAAATTACATAAATATAATTACATTTGAATAGCCCGCGTATGGGTTTATTTCTTAATTCCGCGAGGGGTCATTTCAATCGGACAGGTGGACCGCGATGGAACATCACAACGGAGAATGGGTCGAAAACGACTGCAGCGAAGTCAGCAATTTATTTTTAAATGGGAAATTTGTTAAGCGGTTTCAATTTTTTCATACAGGAGGCGCCACTTGAAAGTAAAGCCGACATTGCGCACTTTGCGCGGTATGTTAAAACTTTTTTAAATTAAAAAGTCTTAATGTTTCGTAACCGTATATTGTATGAAATAAAACTCCGATTGAAACCGCTCAAATTCGATTGACTCCGGTTGAAATCCGATAGACTTTTAATCGGAATTCATTGGTTTCAATCGGCCCTTCTCCTAAACTCCGTCATCAGAATTTCATAAAATATCTATTTAAATTTAAGCCCTAATGATGACGAAAGATTTGAGAAATGCATAAGTGCGTTTCTGTCACGTTCGACGTAGCGATTGTATTGAAAAAGATATTCACATCAGTGTTGGCAGACGAGTGGAACATTATTATTGTATCAGGGCTGTAAAATTATTGTACTTTCAGTAAAATTATTGTACATTTCAAATTTATTTATAATTTTTATTTAGTTACGTTAGTTACTAAGGATATAGTATAAATGTTACCCTAAATACTTATTCTCAATAAATTCTGAAATTAATTAGCGACATTTCTTACAAAAGTTATAAATTTTTTTTATTTAAACTTGACATCTTATTTCGCCAACATATGGCGCGAAATTCAATTAAAACATTGAAGTAAAATTAATGACATTACTTCTAATTAATTTGTTTTTATAGTAAAAATAAAGCAGATCGTTGAGATAAAAGTTAAAACAAGTGAACATTTGATAATATCTATTTTAATTTTTAACATTATAACATTTTTAACATGTTTTTATCATGATGTCATTGGCTGATGTCAAAAAAAACTACTGGCAGGCTGTCTTTTAACCATAATAAGAAATAATTACTATCGATACATGGCGGAAAAATACACGGGAATTGAAAAAATTTTTGTAAAATAATGTTATTAGCGTCAGCATAGCGATCATTAGAAATTATTGTATTTTTCGTTGGATTGTACATTTAGGATTGAGGATTGTACCGTTCATCAAATTATGGTACGTGTACAATAATTATTGTACATTTGCAAACACTGATTCACATAAAACAAGAAATGGAAGATAACCGAAAATCAGTAAGTTTCAAAAAGCGATGTTGTGGGTTGATTAAATTTCTGAATTACGCCTTGGGGCATTCAAACTCCATAACACAACAAATAGAGGAAAATTGGAAAAAAAATTCAGTAACTAGTTATAGGGTTTACAAGATTTTGAAATTATCAATGCCCCTTATTTCTAAATATTGTGGCCTTAAGAGAGAAATCCAAAAAAAACGAAATCCTGACGGCACATTCAATGTTAGGATTTCCATGAAAATGACAAGAGACAGATGTGTAAAATCAGACCTGTCGGAAAGAAATTAGTACATTGAAGAAAATAATTTTATGAATTAAGTCAGAGACCAGAGAACCAAAAATAGAAAAACTCGCCATTAAATAATTTTAATTGTTTTTATGGAAGACTCTATAGATAGATCATAGATTTCATTTTTAAAATTTATTAGTTTTAGAATATTCAAGAGCATTTATTGAATACATAAGCAATTTTTTTCAGAATCTGAAACATATTTTATGTTTCTGGATTGTAAAAATAAATTATTCAAGAAGACATAAATATTAGATATTGTTGTCACGATGTTATAAAACATCTACTATATGACCATGAAAACGGTCATTAATTACATTGTCAAATAACAGAGAAGCACCTGCTACAAAGTTGTACTCCAGTATAGAATATAACAACTCTGAAATATATATCTAACCAAGAACAGCACAAGAGGTTGGGTGCGATCTAGCGGCGAGCACTGAACTACTTCCCCTGCTGCTTAGCACCGGTGACTTTCTCCCCTCCATATATATCTTCTCCCAACAAATTTTTCTCTCGTCTTTTACATTAAAAATCAATAAAAATAAAAAATAAATTGAGAAACGATACCACCAATCTTCAGCATTTTTTTCGAAACGAATTTCTATCGTATCGTCCAAAGACCATTTTTTTTTTGTTAACTAAAGTTATAAACAAATCGATACGATAGAAATTCGTTTCGGAAAAAATGCTGTCGATCAGTGGTATCGTTTTTTTTTTTACTTTTGCTAACTTTATTAGCCATCGACTTTCTCAGAAAGTTGCCATCAACTTATGGAAATGCCAATTTTTGTGGCCAACTTGGTGACTGGTTGCGTCAGTAGTTTGCCGCCAACTTGGCAATCAGGGATAATTACAAATCTGCTTGGACATCAACCTACCAATAGCTGATTTAAATTTCCAAAACAAGAGAAAATAATTTTACCTACACATGATCAGCTTACAACAATCACTATGAAAAATTTCTTCACTACCACTTGCTTTCTCTTTAATTACTAATCAATTCCCTGATAGCAAGACTTTCTGGTCACAAAGTCGGTGTCAATTAGTTGCGATCAAGTTGACGACAGCTTGTCGATGACGTTAGCCTTTGTAACTGTTGACAACAAGTTGTTACCAGCTTTCCCAGAAACTTGGCGACGATCTATCGCTGCAACCTGTCACTAATTTATTGGGAAAGTTGACGGTAACTTTTTATCAACTAATGGATGCCAACTTTTCTCAACAAATTGGCATCTACTTGTCGTCAATTTATAGAAATGCCAATTTTCGTGGTCAACTTTGCGACAAGTTGTTGCAGTAGATTGTCGTTTGCTTGACTATCAGGGTCATTATTATTGAAAATATATAAAAATATTAAATGAATCATAAAAAAAATTAAAACTCAAAAAACCATTTATACATCAGAGAGTATACATCAATTAGTATTTGAAAAAAGGAACTAGAATTTTTTTTCTTTTTAAATAAATTATTTTTCCAATGCATTGAAGACTTTGTTTGCTGAATAATTTAATAAATTTTCATAATAAAGTCATAAGCGAAATTAAAAATTTTTTAATTTAACACGATGCTAATTCATTGAAACCCGACATTTTTTGTTTAGTCTAAATGAAAATAATTTATAGAGACCCGCAACAATTTGAAACTTCAAATAATTTATTATTTTGTAATGAAAATCGACATTTCGTGTACTCGATCTTTTGAAAAAATTTTTGTCCGCAAATTAAATTTATTTATCTCACGAAAAATAATTTTTACCTTTTTATTATCAGGCATTAACGATCGCCATTAACGATTTCCTTATTATCGTTTGCATAAAAAAATCATATGCATTAAATATAAAAAAAAATTTTATTACTGCTGTTACTAAAATATGATCCGTAATGGAAAAATATACGTCCAAATTTAAATGCTCTCAGAAATGATAGATTGATGATAAAAGTATGAGAAGAAATGTATTACATTGAAAAATAGTTTTATATGAGTTGACAATATCTAAAAATAATTATCAGAAAGCTTTATCGCACTCATCATCAGGCAGCGCGAGACGAATGATAAAAATGTATAGTTCAGGAGGGTAAATAAAAAAAATTTAGGTCACGAAGTACTACGAGACGAAGGTATAGGCTCCCAAAATAATTCGATAGACCCGTGAAGCAAAGGCGTGGTTAAACCCTCGATTATATTTTCCTTGAGTTTTCCCGGGGATCGAGATCCCGGCTGACTCGGATAGGAAGTAAAGTGCGTGGACTAAACCGATGTAAGTTCAACGACCTAAAGTAGGTCGCTGGGTCGTCTTCGTCATCTTGTTCTTCGTCTTACAGCCTCTTCGTTTACCTTCACTTGGTCCTTTACTTCTGCTCGTAGCCGTCATCCCGTCAGGGTTTATGCGTAAGTGTATTAGGGTGGCCGGGTATCCGGGAGGACCCAGAATGAGAAGAGCAACTTGGAAGCTTTAGTTCACTTCGAATGGAATGGCATGTCATGGTGTGGGTATTATATATATAATCTGAGATGGTAGGCCTTGACAAGGGAATTTTTCGGATGGGGGAGTTACAAAGAAACGACTCTTGCTCCGAAACTTAACTTGTAAACGTGTATATTCTACACCAGCAACACACTGAAACACCTTCTCCAGTCTGTATATGAAAGGTAAAAGGTATCATAAGTTTCGGGTGTGTAAGTTTCTGTCGATTGTGTGCGAGGGATAAGGGAAAGTTGGTGAACCCGGGCGATTGGCCCACCTTTCTTCAGCTGCGGTCATTGCTCCCAGATGATTCGATGGTTCGTTGCTGACGCCGAAAAAAAATATTACCAAATAAACAAGTGGACAAGGTATAGGACCATACAGGTATACTTGAACCTCTTCAATCCGACCACAAGCTTTGCTACAGTACATTTATATATATAAATGTATGTGATACTAAATGCGTAGAAGCCGATGACTGCGTACAAGTTAGAAGTGAATCACGAGTCAACTGGTCAGGCTTGGCCCTTACCAAGCACAATTAAATCAATATTATTTCGGGTCTATCGTAATATCTACCACAACTTATACCTATACTACGACTTATACTTATACTACAGCTCGAAATTAATATGAATAATTTTAAGGAATTACGACATCGCCGAATTATTAGTATGAGAATCATCAACAGAGATCATTAGCCCCTTGGTAAAGTGTGTCTATGACCTTGGTATTAAGCCACACAAGCATATGTTAATGTAATATGTCGTTGGCTCATAATATATTGATCTATAGATTTGTTTACGAATTTTTATTTTTATAATACGTAATTCCCATTTTTTTTTTCCATCTACCTGCTGCTTATGAATGGCCACGACGTAGTTGGTCGTAAGATTTTTAAGTAGAAATTATATATATATTTATATTTCCAACAAGATATGGATGAGGTAATACTAAATAAAAATAAAAAAGTCATACTCATTTTTATGATATCTTAAAATGTTTATTTATTTTTTCTCATTTTATTTATTTTTAAATACGAGTTGCATTTTAGTGAGTTAATCAGCCGCTCAGTGCGATCTGTTTATTTATAATTTATGTTTGTTAACATTATTATTAATATTACTTATCGTAATTAAATCAAATTAAATAATTAATAATAAAACGTGTTTACCAATAAATCATGTACATACCAACAGACAACCTTTTAAATTTAAATATATATAATAATAATAATAAATTTGTTTCGAAGCTATTTACAAAAAAAGACAAATTATCAATAATAATTATAATTATGATTACAATTAAAAAAAAACAACATAACACTAATTTTTTAGTGTGCGCGGTATTTCTCATGAAATTTGAAAAATTAACGAGATAAATAAATGTGAAGAAAAGATAAAATGAATTTTATAAATTAACATACGTGTAATTATCTAGTACATTGGGCTCCACAATGCTCTCGTAATTAAACTTACAATTATATGAATACATAACATACGTTCACCGATTAATTTATGATACTGAAGTTAGCCGACGTCTAATAATTTTTGGATTTTTTAAAAAACAATAAATGAATAAAAAAAAATATTTGAAAAAATTGCACCTATAGTTTATTAAATTTTCTACATGTGCATATTTTTTTTTTTAATTAAGTCGTTCAAACAAAAATTTTTAACTGTCTTCGAACTTCAGGATCATTTTAATATGATACTGAAGTTAGCTGGCGTTCAATAATTGTTGGATTTTTTTTTTAACAAGAAATTAAAAAAAAAAATTATTTGAAAAAATTGCACCTATAGTTTATTAAATTTTCTACATGTGCATATTTTAAAAAAATTTTTTTTTTAATTAAGTCGTTCAAACAGAAATTTTTAACTGTTTTCTAACTACAGGATCATATTAATATGATACTGAAGTTACCCGACGTCCAATAGTTTTTGGATTTTTTTTTAAACAATAAATGAATAAAAAAAAAAATATTTGAAAAAAATACACCTATAGTTTATTAAATTTTCTACATGCGCATATTTTTTTTTTTTTTAATCAAGTCGTTCAAACAAAAATTCAAAAATTTTTAACTGTCTGCTAACTTTAGGATCACATTAATTTATAAATATTTTTTTTTTATTTTTTTATTTTTTCCATATATATTTACATCCGCTCAAGATACATGCGCACAATAACCGCAGGCGTTTTTTTTCCATATTATTACTAATTATCAATCATTACTATTATTTATAATAATAATAATTATTACTACATTAATATTGATTATTGATTACACGATAGATTATGGCAGGCGATTGTTTTTTTTTAGTCGGACTGGCTCTAGTATTTATTTATAAATTAATTAAATTTAATTGCCTTAAGTAGTCTTGCGATCGGAACGTAAAAAAGTTTTTTTTTTATTACTCATTAATTATAAATCGAACATTAATTTAAAATTGAAGACAATTAACCCCTGGGAAAAATAAATTGATTGCATCATTTTTGTGTTTTAACTTTAATATATATATGTATATATATATTAAATAAATAATTTAGAGTTTGTTTAAAGTACCGAGGGGTAATTTTACGAAATACACACGAGAGA
Organism: Microplitis mediator; assembly: GCF_029852145.1. Lineage (NCBI taxonomy): Eukaryota > Metazoa > Arthropoda > Insecta > Hymenoptera > Braconidae > Microplitis > Microplitis mediator. Next base: position 3,230,802 of record NC_079973.1, read on the forward strand.
TTTATTTATATATAAACACTTTCATAAACTCTCGACAAACTACATATATATGTATATATTATTATTATGTATTAGTGTTAAATATCTCATTCTCTCTTATAAGCCAGTCTTTGTACATACTGTAGAATGTAACGAGCAATGTAATGAACAATTTATTTATTTAATTTTAGATATCGCGAAAACTCGAACCGTATAATTTTTTTTTAGTAAACTTTGAGTGATGCCACGACCAATCTAGACTCTAAGCTTCGATGGACAGAGTTAGTGGAAAGTAATTACAATAAAAATATATATTTATTAATAAAATAATATATTATGATTAATAATTAATGATAATAAATATAATAGTAATTAGTAACTATTCTATGAACAGGAATTAAGTGATGTAAGTTATGATTTTAAGGCATTGACGGTGTGTTTAGAGAGTTCAACGACTGTGTGAGAAAAGAAATGGCCGTGGCATTTTAGTTATACTTCAACGTTAGATATACCTATAACACCCCTTGGACGGGGTTTTATCCTGAGACTTTGGAAAACCTTGTTTTCATTAAGTGAATTACATATTTATTTATATATTTATTTTATTTTATTTAATAATTATTGATAATAATAAATATACACAGAAAAAAATTATTTCTTGACACGAACAAATTTTTACTCAAAAAATTTTTCAATTATCATAAGAAATTTTTGAATTATTAATTTTCATAAACAAAAAATTTCTTGACAAGAAAAAATTTATTGCGCCAATTTTTAACTCGCTTCAAAAAAAGTTTTTAATTGCCCTAAGAATTTTTATGATACTGAAGTTGGCAGACGTCTACCATAAAAAAAAAAATATTTGAAAAAATTGCATTTGTAGTTTTTTAAATTTTCTACATGTGCATATTTTTAGTTTTCGTTTATTTTTAATTGATGTAAAAAAAAAAAATCCAAAAATTACTAATTGTCTGCTATCTTCAGGATCATGAATTTTTTTGAATCATGAATTTAAAAAAAAATTTCTTGAGACAAAAAATTTTACTCGTCTGAGAAAATTTTTAACTGCCCCAAGAATTTTTTTGAATTATGAATTTTAAAAAAAAATTTCTTTTAAGAAAAAATTTATCGCGCCAATTTTTTACTTGCATCAAAAAAATTCTTTAATTGCGTCAAGAATTTTTTTGAATTATGAATTGAAATAAAAAAAAATTTTTTTCTAGTCTTAAGAAAATTTTTTTTTTAATTTCACAACACAAAATATTTATTGTGCCAAGAAATATTTTTTTTCTGTATAGAAAAAAGAAACATATTTTTATATAATAGCGATCCCCTCAAATCGGAGAAGATTGAGGCACGACACGGTAAGATGATCGAGGATGCTAGATGTTTCTTTTTCATATGAATCTCGCGTGTGTTGTATTTATGTTTTTCGTATGTATGAATCTGTTATTGAGAATGACAATATATATACGTATATTATGACCATTGATGATATAAACACAATCATGTAAACACACAATACAGATGGTTGTTAATTACTTATTATTACATAAAGTACTTTATTAATCCTACAGCAATTGTCGTCGTTATCAATTGTTTTATTAAATTAAAGCTTGTGTGTTTACATTATTCATTTATTTTCTTTTTTTTACTATAATTATACTCTTGTACTGGCAGTGGGCTCAACTACCCTCATATTTTTTTTATTATTATTATTTTTATTATTTCTTTTCTCGTAGTATTCTGGTAGTATGGAGTTGTTATCACAGAGATATCAATTGTTTGGTGCTTAAATAATTTTATCGGTTATTAAGACAAACAAAAACATGTTTTTTAGCTCAATAATAATAAGAATAATAATAATAATAGTAATAATAATAATTTTTATTATTATTATAAATAATTATAAGATAGTACTAAACATTTTTAATGTTCGTATGCTATAAATATACAGACGTATTTTACACAAAAAAAAAGAATTTCTAGACGCAAAAAATTTTTACTCACTTTAAAAAAATTTTTACTTTCCCTTAGAAATTTTTTTTACTATGAATTGAAACGGAAAATTTTATTGAGCCAAGAAAAAATTTCTTACGTCAATAAAATACGAGTGTGAATGTAGCAGACATCAGATAAATTTAAAATTGTATATAAATAGAGTAAATAATTAAAAAAAAAATATTTATAAAAAATGCACTTATTAATTTTTCAATTTTTTAAATGCGCAATTTTTTCAAATTTTATTTTATTAAATATTTACTCTATTTCTCATCAAGAAAATTTGTCTAGTTAAAAAATTTTTTTTTCCATTTCACAATAAAAAATTTTTCCTGCGCCTGGAAATTTTTTTTTCCTGTAGCATAAAAATTACATATTGGCTGGAATATGTCGGGTAGTGCGTATATTTACGCAAATTAATTTAATTAAAGAGAAAAAAAAATAATTACAATTTATACGACACAATAAAACACTTCCCAATAAGGAAAATTACAATAAATAACTTTAGAAAATGACTCTTAATTATTTAATTTGTAACCATTTCCGTTATTTGTCTATATATATATATTTATAAATTCAAACGGAATTTACATTACTTCTAATATTTATTATTTATTTTTTTTTCATATATATTTTTTAATAATTAATAATTTATATAATCCGGTATATATTCAATAAACCTAATACTATAAAACTCGGCAAAGTGATGGCGAATAAATCTCGCCAGAGTATATATAAATATATATACGTGTATATATATTTATACATAATTAAACGTTTCAGACTATTAAGATAAATAATAATCAATTATTAATTAAACAAATTAATAATTAACCGAAGCTTACTAAGAAGCGCGAGCGAATTGTATGACAGAGCTGTGTCTCTGAGAGACCAGCAGCTCCGTTCTTTCGCTTTCCATTGATTCCAAAATAGCCTTGCACCGTTTGCGCGGTGGTAATATCAATGTCTGTCTCGTAACAACCGGGACCGCGAGATCCAGAGGATCCGGAGAGGGCGCGGGACTCACGGGGTTGCTGCTGGGAGGTGTTAATATTTGCTGGTTGCGATTAACGCCAGTAATACCGCCGTGGTATTCACGCTGACGTTCCTCTTCAACAGCTTCCAGAGCAGCCTCGACTCTTCTCCGTGCATCGTTACCGGGTAAATTGAGCAGCGATGAACAATCGTTGCCGCTGATATCGTTTATTTGAAGTCCATAAGACGTGTAGGCCGTTGACTCGGGATAGATAAACAGGGATTGAGATTCTGGTGATGAATTTGCGGGAATAATTGGCGGCTGGAACAGCGATCGGTCTTCGGCGGCAGCCGCGGCGGCTGCTGCTGCCAGCAGAGCTGGATTAACACCCGATGGACTTGGAGCTTGATACTGATCCCGCGGATAGAGGTAGTACGATAAGTCTCGTGAGTGCATGTAAGCCTGAGTGTCTTCAGTCTTGTTCTCTTTGTCGCTGCAATTCCCGTTGCTGATGCTGCTGCAAACGCTGCTGATGCTGCTGGCACTGCTGCTGCTGCTGCTACTGTTGCAACTGGTGCTGCTAATGATGCTGCTTGCGTCACTTATTGAATTTACCGCAGCGTTCTGCGATATCTCGATCACCGGTTCAATAGGTGAATCACGCGGTGACGTTGTTCCCGAGTCGGCGTGAGTCTTAATGTGCATCTCCATTGTCTTCTTGGAATTAAATGTCTCATGGCACAGAGTACATTTGTAAACTTTTTCCCCATAGTGGGCAACTTGGTGGAGCTTCAGTACATGATTATAGCCGAATGATTTCCCACAAATATCACACGTATAGGGTTTTTCACCTGTGTGCGTGCGTGTGTGTACTTTAAGCTGTTTAGAACAGGTGAATCCTTTGCCACAGGCCTTACACACATAAGGTTTTTCCCCCGTGTGTGTGCGCATGTGAATAACCAGCTGGCCGCTTTGTATAAAAGTTTTTGCACAGACCGAACATTTGTGTGGACGTTCGCCCGTGTGTATCCTCATGTGTCGGTGTAATTTACCGCTGTGCTCAAATGCGCGTTCGCATACATCGCACTTGTATGGCCGCTCTTTAGTATGAATGCGACGATGTACGCTGAGATTCTCTTTTACCGAAAATGACTTGTTGCAGTACTCACACTGGTAGGGTTTTTCCCCCGTGTGGGTACGGTAGTGACGGGTTAGACGGGCCGGTACGGCGAATGTTTTATTGCAGATATTGCAGCGGTACGGGTCCTCGCCTTCCTTACCGTGGGACCTAAGGTGACTCTGATAGACACTTTTCTGGTCGAATGTCTTCTGACAGAGCAAGCAGTGGTAGGATTTATCCTCCGCTGTTTCGGTCAATCTGTCAACCGGCTGAGATGCGAATACCGTCAAATCGGGACTGCACACCAAACTTTTAACGGGCTTCATAACTTCTAGAGTCGCCATCGTTATCTGTGATGATTGGGCACGAGCTCCTATTGCTTCCGGATAGTAGCCCACCATTTTAAATTTAATTTCTGCAACTGAAGAAACAAAAAAACAATTTATTAATAAATTATCCCCAAATAAAATAATTAATTTTAAAAAAATATTTTGACTATGCACCTGAATTAAAATAAAATTAAAAGTCGCCGGTTGAAATAAGGCCGTTGGAATAAGAAACAAAGTGAAATGAGGAAGTCGAGTAAAAAAACAGGTACAGGTGGTTACAACGCATCACTTGAGAACAAGATGCGACTGCGCTTTCGTTTATTCCTTACCAATACCAATACACACTTTCAAATTATCCCATGATAAGTTTTCTTACGGCCATCCCACTACATACTCGCGTATTACATTTTGACCGAAAACCGCCCACCGGTTGTAATGCCCCGTGGTCGTCGTTAAATCCCAGACTAAAAAGACCAAAGGCCACGCACGCGCATTTATCCTGTACTGCTACCTCTCAATTACTTTATACCAAACATCCAAACCGACTATTACCTATCTGCTAATCAATCTCATTGAAAATAATCAATCGAGTACAATCAGCTAATTACTAGCCAACGTTATTACCCACTGCCCAAAGCAATACTGAAATAACTTTATCATTTTTTTAATTGACTTGTATAATTTACAAGTCATACAATTGTTGCCGTTACGTCACTGCGTATAAATATTATCATAACTCGAGTTTACTAGTTTACTAGTCCATGCATCCGTGTAATTACGGGCTTAGTTTTCATACAACGTGAATTTGCATTTTAATTTCCATGTGCATGTGCAATGTACAGTGTGCAATGTGTGTGTGCATGTACACCATACACTGCAACAACACATCGTCTAGCCGATACAATCGCGAGTACCACAATTTTATTTATGTCGGGGGCTTGCACGCGCTCCGGTTGTTGTTGAAGAACCCGCGAGGCAGCGAACGGGGTCGGCGGTTTTGAGTTGCGGTCACGGGCATATTATGGCACGCCTTCGTACCTAGTCTTGTATGTATATATGTATGAATGTATGTATGTATATAAAGTAAAGTAACTCGGAAACCCTGTGCCGCTGCCTCCACGTGTGCTATTCGCATTTTTTTATAGCGATCACCGACCTCGTGCAACTCGCCGCGCGGTAAGGACGTCGAGTTACATCACTGAAATAGTACCTCTGACACTACGAGCGTACTGGGCAACCTATAATGACGTATTGAAAGTAAATATTTATTATTTATTATTTATAAATTATTGCCGCTGTTATTTTAAATTTGAATTTTTTACCCGCGGTCTTGCCGTTAACTTATGGGATTCGCGCTGCGTAAAGACACGCGCTTGCCCCGAAAATATTATCGATCGTCCCCAAAAACGGCTCTCGGGCCAGCACGTAGTTTAGACGCACACTAACACACCAATAAGATACCCGTACAGTCATACATATATATATGTGTAGTACACAACTACAAGCTATGTAGTTTTGAGAACGAGGGTCCTGATGTCATGGGGGAACATTTATACTGCGCTGTGTAGATGCGCACTTATGTATTAGAAATAATATCTAATGCTGGCATATATATTTATATATACTCCATCACCAAAAAAACTCGGATCGATAATCATGTAAATAATAATATTTATTCACCGTTACTCATTATTGTTATTATTAAAATTATATCTCGGAAAAAATTAAACAAATAAACGATAAAAAAAAAAAAAAATATAATCATGACCATGCACAATTTTTTTTATCACGTGCTTTGTTGTCAAATTAAACTCGAGTTAAAATTAATATAAAACGAGTTAATTACTACAATAAAAAAAAATATATATGTATATAAATAATATATATATTATAATAATATATAAGTGTACTGACCTGTATTTTAAAAATTTGACACTTTCACTTTGCGAGCACAAAACTGCACTGGTCCATAACTCGTACGTATAAAAATGTATATATTTATTTAATTATTATTAATTATAATAATTATTTTTTAAAATTTTTGCCGCCGCGTTTGAATACTCAAATGTCCAAGCACAAGCGACCGACAAAATAAATGAAAAAGTTATCGAACGGATAAAAAATATCCTCGGTATAGCGTTTGGTAGATTCACTGGGACCTAACTGAGATCGAAAACAAGAAAAAGCAAAGAACCCGAGGATGACCAATCGCACTATACAATGTTTACCTCCTACTCAGGAGTGTAGCCTTGCCGAAGTTGCTCGATGTTTTACGAACACAGGCCCGTTCTGTCCCTAGTTTCCGATCCCCACTTCCGCGGCGTACCCGCGATCAGCCTCGCGCGGCCCTCGCCTATGAACTTCACTCCACGCGACCTACAATTTAGGGCGACCGAGCGAGTTTGAATCCAGCACGTGGAGGCTGCCGGAGCGGTTTCTACCATCGACGCGCGTGTAGCCTCGACGAGGATGCGTCCGTTCACTCGATAAGTGCAACAGAGATAAGGAATATCATCGCCACACTACACTACACCACTACACACCATTCCATACCTAACCGTATAGTACGTTAGCTACGTCGTTCAAGCACTGGAGGGGGGGGGGGTATAAAAAGACTGAGACAGAGAAAGAAAGAGTGCAGAGGACGCGGTGACCTAAGGATCGCCTTTGACGCGTGCATTCAGCTTACATGCATTGCACACATTTACATACGTGCATATATGCATGCAAACATGTGCACCCACACAAAATTTCCACTCGTATGTGTGCATGCATGTAAGCGAATGCACACATTTACATACGAACGCACACAAAATTTTTAGTCGTATGTGTGCAAATATATATGAGTTTTGAGATCATTGATACACGACTACGGTCGTAAAATTTTTTTACATGCGCGTAAAAATATCGCACACATTAAGAATAAGTCTTTGGCATTTTTCGCTTTCACCTATTGCTTGCAGTTTGTATAAAATATATATGTATGTATGTATGTGATGTGTAAAATGGAGTACGATAATATATATATATATATGTATATATGTGTGTATTGTATTTTTAAAAAAACCTCGATATGAAATATTATAATAAAATTGTAGTCTGACACGCGCGGTCGCTACTCCCTATTCGTTATATTTATTTTTTTCTATGTATGTAATGTCCATGACCGAGCTTACGCACTGGCCTATATATTTTCTTATATATTTTTTATCAAAAAAAATTCTATTTAATATTTTTAAATATTTGTGTACCGAACTGTCTCGTATCAGTAACATTGGAGATCGGATTTTAAAAATAAATAATTAATGAATAAGATTAAAATGTATGTATATATTTTTCTGTTTGGACAGTTTAGTATTATTTAAAATTTAAATATTATTAAATTAATACACACGAGTGTTGAAAAATATTATCGTTCATTATATCGGTTGTAAAAATATTTGGATTAATATCAGGTGTTTAGCCGATAATTTCACACTTTTTATTCATTTCTTTTCGTTGGATCCATAGCGTGAATTGCAGTTCCGTTTGTTTTTTTTTTTATTTTCATTTCATTTAATTTTCTTCATTATCCAGCGAAGGCGCGACTACAAAAGTGTACGACGCTATTCTCACTCAAACCCTCGTCGTTTTATTGCGCCGTCCATGTTAAGTATATATATATGTACATGTATATGAAAGGGAGAGATTCTATCCCCCGTTATATTACGACTGAATCTCTCCTCGACCTGCGCGTGCTATGAAGGGTGACACGCGTCCCTCGAGTGAGAGGTCTCACCAAAAATTTAATCTCTCTCCACCAAGAAATGTCAATACTCTATCTCACACATATATATATATATATATATATATACATATAAATAAATCTTTTATTCCACTAAACCGTACGCAGGATTCCCGAGGTCAAAAAATTTTCGAAAGCGCTATTTTAAATTGTCAAAGGACGTGACGGCCTTGGAAGACGTCAAAAAGAAGTCGAAATCTCTATTATGTATTTTTGAATCTTTTGTTGGCGAGTGAGTCTGAGTATAAAAATATTTTTTAACACTCGTGGAGTGTTAACTAAAAAATTAAAAACCTAGGTAAGGGAGAGAGGTTTCAAAATTATCTAGGCACATAATAGAGAAAAGAAAAATAAAACTGGCGGACAAGTGTCGAGCATATAACAATATAATATTATATGTGAGTAGGGGTTTTAATGTATATATATATATATATGCGAGTTTGACAGTAAGGTAAAGATATATAGAGGCGAGAACTTGAGGAGCAATGACCCAGTGGAGCGGTTGCACGTGTAGACGGTCGAAACCACGTCGGCAGCCTCCTACGTGGGGGCATTGGACTGCCGCCTGCTGCATGCGTACATTTCACTTCTCTTTGTCGCTTACATGAGCTACATTGGTACATTACTGAGCCAAAGCCACACTCTTACTGTCTTTCTCTTAACTTGCGCTCATACTCAGCTCGTCTTCCTCTTGTATCTGATGATTGTAGTCCCGTCACGATGACGTGTGTCCAACTATGGTAGGCCCAGGTTCTGTGTGTGTACTGTATGTACTCTGTACTCTAAAAGCATTATCTACATGACCGTGTATGCTAAACATTTCACGACGACGTCCGACTCTCGTTACATTACCATTCATTAATTCGACAATTTATTTAACTGTCCTGGATAAGCGATTATAAAAACATAAATATAAATATAAATATAAAATATCATTATGTATGTTAATGAACAATACGCGATAAGACGTAAAGTAAAAAATAACGATAATAATAATAATGAATTTATATTTTTTTCGGGTTATTTTTTTTATTATCGAATAAAGTAAAAATAAAATTTTATTAGATAAAATTCCGAGAAGTATTTGATAATCTTTTACCGTATTTCGACGGTGTTTTTTGTTATTTTGATCATGTCGACGTAGTGGGTTTTTTTCGGCCCCTTTTGCGAAATCAGGATGTCGATGTGGATGGGGGCTCTCCCCTCCCCGGGATAAAGAGACCAAGAGGAAAAAAATAAGTAAAAAAACGGGGCGGTAGGAGAAAGGAAGAAGAATGAAATGGTATTATGTGGACTAGAAGGGTGTTTACCGGTACGGAGTTATTCGGGGGATAGAAAACATGGACGGTAGTGGAAAAAGTAGTAGTAAATATGTATGTACGTTGAATAGCTGGGCTGTGTTAATATAAGTATTGTGCTTTGTATTGGGTATAATAGAAATAGTTGATGTGTATGACGGGGTCGGGGTCGCGGCCGCGAGATCTCGCGCGCGGGGACGTAAGAGGCTTGGATTGGAGCTCAGTAGTTTGCCGGCAGTAGTGTGGAGGGAGTCTGCTACTCGTATGTATTCGTATCATCGCTCGCCGGATGGGAGATTGAGTTTGTTCTCGCGCGTATCTAGTGGGGGGTAGATATAGTAGTGGGGAAAAACGGTCTAGAGCGGTGTCGTACCTTGACCAATCTCAACGAGACTTGTTTTAAGCTATGCCGCAACGACCTTAGAACTCGCAATCGGAGTTGTATTGAAACCGAAATGCCAAAGGCTACGGCTATTTTTGCATACTATTTTTTACATTTATCTATATGATAATTTACTTCGCGCCCCTCCCACCCACCCACATGTCATCATTAAAAAAATTTGCCGCCCTCATTCGAATTTTAAAATTTTTCTCTACTCCGATCCCAGTCTAGTCCAAATTTTATTTTTTAAGCTGATATTTTTTAAAAAATATTTAATAAGACAATTTAAATTTGAATTTAAAATTAATGTTAAGTCCGGATCAACTAATTACGCATTGGGTATTTACCTACCGGAAGACTTATCAGTATTATCTGACATGTGTATTATAAATATTTATTTACAGTCGACGAAACTTGGAAAAATATTTTTTTCACATGCCGATAAATGCTCTCGATATTTTTAGTAATTTAATAATAAAAAATATTTTTCTGTTATGTAATAAATTAATTTATTTTTACGTCAATAAAATTTATAAGAATGATGTCGTCATCTAAAATCGTCATTAAATGTTGTAATAAATGAATAATATAATAATAATTTATATTAACGTTTATATTTTTTTCTACACGTGGTCGATTATACGAAAAATTTTATCACTTGACGTCGGAGTGACGTAATTGGTCACTCGGGATGAACGAGAAAAACATGCTCGTTGTATAGTAAGTATATATTTGCTCATATATCTATAGATATTACATATGAATGACTTGACTACTCTGTTTACGGATGTATATATATATATATATATATATATATATATATATATATATATATATATATCATTGTTAAGCATATCTTTATATCAAAACATAACTGTCCACGTGGAATTTTTTTTACTTCCTTCAATAAGTTGTAAACATTTCGCCGAAAATTATTTTTAGTAAATATTTACGTCGCGGATGATTAATAAAAGTTTAAAAACACAGTTTTTAATTGATAAAAGATATCTCATTAATAAATTTGATTATTTTAATTATGTATATACATGAAATATTAGAGTCTGATGTAACAGGAGAGTTTGTTTTTTAAAAGATGGAATGAAATAGCGGTGTTGAAATATTTTTTAAATTTCTATTTAAGATTACTCATGTATTGGTCACATATATATGGTTAGATATATATGGATGTGTATATATCATTTTTTATGTGTAGTATAACATATTTAGGTCAAGTCTTGGGCGGTGTGAGAGTCCATTTCGAATGTTCTCGTCACTTTCACGATGCATTTGTGTGCTGTCTCGTATTATAAAAATAACAAGAGTATATATATATATATATATATATATACATATATATCGCACAGTGTGTTTACTGCAAGTGAATAATAAAAATAATTTAATTTTTTTATCACGTGAATAAAACGTGTGAAATTTTTTTATTCGTAAAAATTTTTTTTTTTAATGTAAATATATATATATATATATATATATATTTTTTTGTAGTTTTAGTTAAAAGTATGTATGTAAAATAGATAAAAAATTTTTTTTCTATAAAATGTTAAGATTGTTTGTTTAATCAGATAAATGGATTACGAAAGTGGGGAAAAAAAGTATTTTTTAAAGGCGAGGGACAAAGAGGAGAGATGAATATTGTGTTGATGAAAGAAGACCTTGAGTAAGTCATTGGCATTGTGATGTGGTATGGGTATGAGGATGGTAGGAGCCACTAAACTACCACGGATTCAACTACGGAGGAATGGAGCCTAAAAGAATATTAGAGAGGCATTAATGGGTCAGTGACCGGGAAGCACGTGTGGCTGGTCCACAAAGCCGTCAAAGATATTTTTTTGTCCTCCTATCCAGAGAATGTGATCATAAGGAGAAGACGATAACTAAACACTGAATGCGTCTAGTTACCAAGGACGAATTCGACGATGGTCTACTCCGACATGCATACGACAAATAAAAGCTTTCTCCTTTCTTCGCGGTACAGATCGGCTACCGATCTGTTACGTAACTTATTGAGGTCACGTACCTCTGCTCAGATAGATCTGCTTTCAATAACAAATAAATAAATAAAGATTCTTATTTATTTTTTGTTTGTGCAGATGGTTTTTACCTTTCACTTTACAAGTAATTGTACATTTTTCCAAATTTATTTATTTTTAATCGCGGAAAATTTACGAAAATTTATTTTTTTCAATTTTAATACTAAATTTTTTATGATTAAGACAGCGGCAAATTTGTAATTAAATTTTAAAAGTTTTGAAACAAATTTAGATCATTTGATTTTACTGGTCGATGATAAGTGAGATTTTCTACGTTTCAATTTCATGAGAAAACTTTCGCAAATCACCGCAGCTGAGTTCAACCAGCTGTCAAATTAAAGCAGATATTTGACGTATACGAGATTAAAAATTGACTTCGAGAACTCTCTAGATGATCAACATTTTAACTCAAAAATTTATTTAAAACATTTGACATCTCGATGACGTCTAGTTTACATACAAAATTTCATTTCAATTTTCGCTCTTCCGCACGTAAAATTACATGCAAACTTGATGTAAAATGTCAGCTTTAATTTTACGTAAGAGAGCTAAAAGTTGAACTGAAATTTTTTATTTCCACTGTACGTCATCGAGATGTCAAGTTTCATTTAAATTTCTGAACTGAAACTCTGGTTTCCTGGGTTATTATCAGTAGTAAAGTTTCATGTGAAACTGTATTACCAACATAAGATCTGATTTCTTTTTTCTTTTGAAAAATTTCAGTTCAGATCGATGATAAATATTTATAAATCGCTTGATAAAATTCAAATTTTTAACGAGGGTTGTGATAAATAAAATAAAATTTCAACAAAAAAACTTAAGCTTTTTAAAAAACTATACATTTATTTTATAGCATAAAATTTATATATATGTTCATTAGTTATACATACATTATATTAACAATAATAATAATAATAATAATAATAATAATAATAATAATACAAATAGTAATAATAATAATAATTATAATACAACCTAAGTCTCCGGTAAAAATCCCCGAGGTAATGATACATAAAAATAAAATTTATATAATCAACAAAAATATAAAATAAAATTATTTGAGCATATATTCAAATATATATTTAACTACTAGTTATATTGACGAAACTCAGGTGATCGCCATTTAAAATTGTCAACTAATACACTAAAGTAAAAAAGAGAAAGGCAGTGACACATGAATTTCCATATATATCTATATATGTACATTATTTTATTTTATCTAACATATTTTCTGTATTTTTTTTTTATTTCAAATTTATTACCGTATAAAAAATGGCAGGCATTTAAATATTTATTTATTTGTAGCTGATGGACCAGTAGAGAAGGCGAAGATCCCAGGAACAAGGGACGGCGAGTAGTCAACGTCGTACCTGCGATCTGATAATCTCTCCATCAATAAAAAAAAAGTTATTATCTATCCTCTGTCCTCTTGAGCTGTTTATCCACAGCCCCCTGGCTTCCTCATATGATGGAAGTTATCAGTCGCGCTTTGAAGTTGACGAACCGCTCGCTCGTTGCCGCAATACGCTGAAAAATATATATAAATTACTTAATAACTCATAACTTTCATTATTAATGAATTAAATAACATCGTTATTTCATATTTTTATTATCTGTTATCACATATCTTCATAAATTCTACCCCCTTTCCGGATTAAATACGCGCAACATTTACTACAGCCGTTTACGTTGCGTAATTTATCCCCCAGTTGTAATATATAACTTGTGTACTCAACACAGACGCGCTATTTCATAGAGAAAGTCATGCCACATTTTTGCTTTCCATCGATTCGACCTACCGTCATTGCACAATCCATGTTTAATATATGTAGAACGGCTGCCGACCCGGTTGTTCATACATTTAGTAATTCTATATAATACATTAATAATTTAGTAATTATAAAAAAAAAAAAATCATATAGGAAATGCCTATAAATAATTAAAGGAATTTTGTCACCGCACTGAGACATCTAATGACGAATTTTAAATTATCTGAGACATTTCTTGTATTAATTGCCCCCTGGCGAGATTTCTAAATAAATCATAACACAGCATTGCGAAATTATTGATTAAATTACTGGGTTAAGTATAATTTTGTAGAGCGAAAATTAAAGAATTTAATTATGAATTTTTTTATGTGGAAAAATAAAATTACCAGGATGAGATCTTGGATAAGATTTGAAAGACCTCGGTTGGCAATAACTAAAAATCGCGTCGCTGGTCCAGGGACAGCTTCTTCGGGGTCGTGTTTTCCGTGAGGTGAACTGTCGTCACTTGGTGGCGATCCACTGCCTGCAATTAACTAAAAAATATACAGTAAATATTTTTTCTTAACGACTGAATGATTGGAAAAATTTCAATGGATTTTTGAATTCTTACTCTAATAATATCGAAAATAAAATTTCCAGATCCACCGCCACTGCCTCCAGATTCTCCATTACCGCCGCTAAATCTTTTGTTCCGATTCTCGTCGTCTCCGATCTCGATGTTGTCCAGCGAAGACAAATCCGCGCTGGCTTCGTTTATTGATTGATCGGTATCCTCGAATGCCACTCTTACTTCCTTGTTCTCTGACTCTGCTATATCCAGATCCTGTAGTTGCTGTGACCGCTGGTTCTAAATTCGAAAATTCAATTTAGTAAAAAATCATTGGCCGACATTGAGTATATTAATATACAATAAATTAATCCACAAAAACACATAATGACACTGATTCTTTACATGATCTGATCGTCAGATGATCGTTAATGGTTTGAGTTTTGTTAGAACATTTTTTAATCTCCGAGGCGATGATGACGGAAAGAAAGAGATTGAGAAGAAAGTTAATGAGTCGAGTGATGTCGAATAACTTATGCCAGTCGCATGAAGACGTGATCTAGTTAATTTAACTGAACTCGACCTTGACTGTTAGATCCTTCCGTTTGCACGGAATCAATCGGCCAAGTGCTCGATATCGTAGCATCTGATGCCTCAGTTACTTCATTAGTTTGAAAAGTCGGCAGAGGAATATTAACTTTGCTAAAACTATCCTTATTATTTATGTCCGTAATGTCAGACTCATTTTCATTAGCATTCAAATCCGAGTCTTCGAATTCGTCCGCTGGTAGCGCCACTGTAACTTCACTACCTTCGTCATTATTTCTGGTATTTCCATCATTCTCTTTACGATTTCCGCCTAGTAAATTCTGTACCAATGCTGGACCCACAGCTTTTATCACCTCGGAGACTACCTTGTTCACTATACCGTCAATCATCTACAAAATTTTTATTTTATCTACACCTACACGGAGAAATTATTCTCATTCAAAATTATATGGTGTCATGGTAAAGTCGGACCATTGGCCACTGGAAAAATTCAAATAAACTCGTGGAAAAATTACTGCGGCCATAGTAAAATTTATCACAAATTATTGTAACCATTGGGAATTTTACGATGGTCGTAATTTTTTCATGCGTTTATTTCAATTTCCGGCAGGTGGTCAAGATGGTCGGGTTTTACTATGACGTCATAGTATTTTAAATAAGAATATATTCTCCGGGTACAGAAAAAAAGGATTTTTTGACGTAAGAAATTTTTACTTATCCCCGAAAAAATTACTACCCACCCCAAGAAATTTTTTACATGAATTGAAAACGAAAATTTTCCTGGATTAAGAAAACATTTTTTCTTGTCCTACGAAAATTTAAGTCTTCAATTCGGACTTGGAAAAATTTCTTAGGCCAAAAAATCCTTTTTTTCTGTGTATATGTATATATTTTTATACCACATATGCCTTTTATATATTAATTGATAGTTCAGTAAATTTACCTCAGTTATTTCGGGAAAAAATTGACGTAAAACTCCAACAGTCCTTTTACTTCTTAAAGCAGCATCATTGTTTTCTTTTACCAAAGTCAAATAATGATCCGATGCCTATAAAATAAGTTTTCTATTATTATTATTATTATAGTTTAAAAGTAATAAAATAAAAAATGATAATTATAATAATGAGGTCATAAAAAATAAATAAAGATGCTGGCCGGTAGTTTTACTTTCCACTGAAGAGTCTAGTGGAAGAAAGTGTCCAGTATATAAACATATTTAACTTAAGTGAAAGTATATGACACTCATATACATGATATGATTTCGATCTTCACTGTACTAAAAATTATTTAAATCTAGTCTCAGTTTCGCGGTTAATTTTCACTATTTTTTGCATTTAATTTAAATAAAAAAAAAATTAACTTACCTCTGAATTATATTCATCCCTCAGAGGATAGGAATTAACAATTAAAATTAAACACGAAATAATAATATACAGCCTCATGTTCACCAATCACTTGCACTTGAATTTATCACTTAAAAAAATAAAATTTGAATTAAAAAATTTGGGAAAATTGAAAGCACCGGAATTTGAATTACAAATTAAATTAATTATTAAAATAATTTGAGTTAATTTAGTGGCGTGGAACTCACGTGCTCTGGCAGCCTGTAACTGTTTGTATGTGACGGCGCCTAGTGAGCGGCTTTTATTAGCAGGAGGAGTCTTTAACCACCACCTCTACGCTACATTTACATTAGCTGGACTGTTTGAGAGACTCCAGATTGCCGAGAAGGAAGAAAGGAGTTTACCTGAGACTTAGAAAAAAAATAAAAATACTCATACTTTTATTTTTATTAGATTCAGAGGACCACTTTTACGTCGGTCTACCCGAGTCGACATTCCGATAAAAATAATATATCGTTCGTTTCATTAATTATTTATATAAATTCCGAATTGATAATTTTTTTTATTTCCAATTATTAGTACAGTAAAAGCCCCTATGCCCGCTCAGTACCATTAGTCGCTCACTTGAAATGTTTGAGGCGTTTTTCTATAATTTTTATAAAAACAAATTACAACTAAAAATATTATTATTGATAAATAATTATTTGTGAAACTAAATATATCAAAATATGATGTATCAAATTATTTTATAATAGATTATAAATTTAAATTAAATGAATGTTTTCAAAATCGTGCAAAGCCGGGTATTTTTTACTTTAACGTTCATTCATTAGATTAAATTTAGGTAACGTCACACTGAGAAAAAAATTTTCTGACAACTAAATTTTAGTTATGACAAGAAAATGATTTGATTACCCATTGCCAATCATATATTTGGTTGTTTTAACTAAATTTTTTGTAATCCACCAACAAAACGAATGATTAGAAACTATAAAAGATTTAGTAAAGATAATTACGCGTTTAGTAGCAGGCATAAAATCAAACTGATTTCCTGTAGTGTTTATAAAGTAGTCATAATGAAATGTATGAGTGATCATTATAGAGAATGGGTTATTGATAATAATTAAAAATTATTTTGAAATGACAGAATATTTATTCAACAGTTCAATAAATGCATATTTAGAAAAATAATTTATTTCCTTCACAAGTACTTCTTTTCGTACTGACAAAAATTGTTCAGGTAAAATATCAATATTAAACATTCATGTCATAGTGTAATACAGTATACCCACATATTACTACCAAAAATATTCAGCGGATAACTCTTCCCATAAATGCTTCAAGCTCGGAATATAAGAACTCCGAAATATGTATCTTACCAGGGACACGACAAATGGTGGGCGCGATCTAGTGGCGAGCACCGAACTACTCCAGCTGCTGCTGCCGAACACCATAACTTTTAAATCAATAATCATTAGGTTCAAATATATATTTATTAACCTCGAACAAATATATATATTTATTCTAAATGAATATATTTTTTTGTGTCTAATTAATATTTATTAGAGTTAATATAATAATATTTTGCTCTAATATTTGGATTTGTTGGCACTACAAAATAGTTTAGTTGTCCATTAAATAAATATTTTCTTAACTCTACCATATGATTTTATTATCTTAGAGAAAGAAATATTAATGTCAAACAAATAGAGTCTATTAAATCATTTGTTAAAAATGATAAAATAGATTATATTGACGTAATAAAATTTAGTTGTCCCAAATAATTTTTAGTTTAATAGAATTCAACAAAACCAATTTAATTGTCCAAAAAGAAATTTTTCTCAGTGCAAATTTTTTAAGAATTGTTATAACTATATCTTATTAAATACATTTTTAAAATTCATGAAATTTTATATTATAAAAGAATAAAGTAGTATAATTTATAAATTATTTGTCCAAATCAATAAACTTATCATAGTTTAATTGATATTGTCTTTGAGCGACTATAGGGCCATGTGTTGGTCGAGTAATGGTACATCACAACTTTTAGTGAGCGACTATGGGTACACTCAAGGAGCTTATTTAAAAAATTAATAATAATTAATTATCAAGATTATTCTTCAAACTTAAATTTTATTCTAATACTCGAAACTTCAAAAAGTAACTATAAAAAAAAATATGGTTTTTCATTTTATTTATTAATTTATATTGAGTGATTTAATCTTACTCCAATGAAAAGTGAGCGGGTATAGGGGCCTTTAGCTTAACTAAAAATATTGGTAATTATTTTATTTAATTTTTTTTTTATATTTATGCGATGGTCATTAACTAGATCATGGTACAGACCTATGATCTCTCATGGCTTCGGAAGACAATCTCTAGATCAATAGAAGGCTACTGAGATTAAAAAAAAAAAATAATTAAAATATAATTCCTGTTTTTTGTTAGAAAAATTTTTAAAGGAAAAAATTATTTAAAATTTCATAGTACAAATATGAAGGTCGGTTGATATAATTATTGAACATAAATTGTCGTCTACGCAAAACTCACGCAAGTAAATAAAATGATTACGTATCGTAGTCAATCATTTGTCATCATTTATAAGAAAAAGTATAAATATAAGGGGCATAGTATCGTCGCGTGTCTAACGAAAATTGTTATTTTTTTCCCGTTTCTCAGGACATTTTCAATAAAATGATAAGAGTGTATTAATTAAATGATTTTTATTAAAGTTGAGAAAGATTTAATAAGGTCGTTTGAATTAATGATTGATTAGTGTCTAATACACAATAATTGTAATGATTAAATTGTTTAAGAATATAAAACCGCATGTGAATGTTGTTGACCTTGCGGCTGGTTAGTATTCATACGAGACATCAAATTAATTTATTTGAAATTCTGAAAACACAGTAAAAAATATTTTGTGTTTTTGTAAAGAAAAAAGTCTTTTAAAAATTTTATGTTAAATATCTAACATTTTTGTGCACAGAAAAGAAATATTTCTTGGCCACAAAAATTTTCTTACCTCCAGAAAATTTTTCCATTATAAATTTAAAACATAACTTATATATATATACATAAATTTTTATATGATCGGCAGTTGACGGGCACTTAACAATTTTCGGATTTTTTTTTTAGTACATCGATTACAAAAAAAAAAAATCTAAAAAAATGCACATGTAGAAAATTAAAAAAACTATAAGTGCAATTTTTTTATATAATTTTTTTTTAATAATTTATCGGTTTAAAAATAAATCAAAAAATTATTTGTTGGCGAACTTCAGTATCATATTTTTATAAGCATCAAAATATCACATAAGCAAATAATAAATATATATAAACGAATAATGTTGAAAAAACATAAAAATCTTGTTCTAACACACAGTTGTGTGTTAATTTTTAAAAAATGTTTTTAACTGTGCAGTAATTAATTTATCGATAATTTTAAATTGACCTCTGATTTTTTACGAGTTTAAATGTCTGCTACATTCACACTCGTGATTTTTCCAATTTTTTCGGGTAAAATTAATTATTTTCAAGACATTTTTTTTTATTACCAACTAACATTGCCAATAATTTCCTAGATATTTACCACCTCGTTTACTTTTAAAAATAAAAAAAAAAAAAATAATAAATAAATAAAAAAAAAATTTATTGAGAAATAAACAGTTATCGAGAAAAATATCTAACGCTCTTACGAAAGATTATTTGATATCGTAATTAATTTAGCAGTTAGATAAAATTTTTTTCTAAATCAATTAATATATGCAAGTAGTTTTTTTACACCTGTAACTGATGGTGATTGCCGCTTAATTTAATAGATTTTATTTTTCAATTATACAACCCATGTTTTAACGAGTTAACACAAGGAAATTATGACTGAGTTACTTAATATAATAATTATATCAATATAAATACATGGTTATAAAAATTATGGATGCAGGAAATATCTCATGTCAATCGATTATTTATCATTAATCAATCTTACGTATCAACTTTACCGGAAATATTTCATCTATTTGTTCAGAGTTCACTCTCTTTAATTTAACATTTTCTATTTATTCATTTATGATAATTTTATTTAACAAACATGTTATAAGAATTTCAACGAATTGTCAAAGAACTCGAAACTCTCACGATTAAATTATGATGAACAGGAAAATTGTAACTGTCAGTTAAGTAACTTGTGGACAAATTAGCTACGGTCATTTGATCACAACAAAAGATGACAATAGAATGACAGCTTAATTTTCATTAAATTAATCACGAAAATTTTTCTATTTATATTCTCATGATTACCCTCACGAAAAAAATTTATAAAAAAAATATATTAAAAATACATACTAAATATATAAATATATATAAAATATGTATGAATAATATATTTGAAATAGCTAACTTTTGGCCGATTTTCGTATATATTTTATATATTTTAAATATATTAAAAATATATAAATAATACATGTCTAAAAATATGAAAAAATTATGGGTATAATAATATAAAAAAATAGATTAATAATATATTTTTTATACAATTTTTTTATATTTTCATAATTTTATTTTTTATATATTTTTTATACATATATTATATATATTTATCTACTTTTTTTGTGTATTTTGAATATATTTTTTTTATATGAAAAATATAATATTTTTATATTTTAACATATATTTTTTTTATAAATTTTTTTTATGGGGGTAATTTTATTTATACAAAAAAAATGAGAATGTGTTTTTATAAATTAAAATTGTTTACGTAAATTAATTTTCTAAATGTCGCTAATATATAACAGTTTATAATAGCAGTGAAATCAGTGAAATATGACGACGGAAGTCGTAACCAATAGAGAATCAATATACATCCCTATTACGTTTGTAAATGGAAAATAAATTTTTTCAAGCGTGATGTGCCAGGAAGAAGCCCAAAGGTCTTCATTATCTACCACTCGATCCCTCAATAATTCATATAAAACCCGCGGAAATTTTATTCCACTCCCAGACATTGTTTAGATCCGTTCCTAATATTAAGTGACTTTAAAATTGTTAGAAATGAATTGGAAAATACTCAAGTGCGTGTTTTTGTTAACAGTGACAGTAAATGTGAATTTTATAACAGCGGTACCAGCAAATATAAATAGGACACGCGAAAAAGATCTCAAATCCTCGAAATATGTTGAGATAAAGTTGCCTGTCAAAATAACTTCGATGGAAGATTTGATAAATTGGGTGAAAAACGCAATGCAGACCATGGCCTCGCGAATTGACATCACTTTGGCAGCGGACTCATCTCCTTCGCCAGTTGCTGATCTCAAAAATTCCGAAACTAAAGCACAAGTTACAGAAAATAAAATGGTTATGCTGAAACCCGAGGATCGTGAAGTGGAAAAAAATTTCCAAGCGAAGTTGCCGATACCGAGAAGTCTCCCAGGTTTCGAGTATCCGTTTTTCAGATACGAAAATGATGTACTGCCACCTCTGATCAATGCGGACGCTTATTTGCCTCTATTCGTCGGTGACTTTGGGAATAGATACGGCCTTCCAAACTACGGGTTCAATGGTTTAAAAAAAACCTACTCGGAAAACATTCGCCAAGAAACGACAACTGCGTCTCCAATAAAAACAGTTAAAATCGAAGATCGTAACTCGGCGCCAATAAATTCAACTTCTGGTGTCACTAGTCCGGAGTCAGTTCCTTTTGCGATTCCTTTTGAGGCATTTATTACAATAACACGTGAGGAAGCTGATCCAGCTCAAAATGATGAACTAGCGGTCGCCGAAAAACAGCCTTCAGAATTTAAAACGGAAGTTACGACGGCGATGCCAAAAAAGAAGAAAGACAGTGGACGCAAACGTCAGATTGCTGTTCTAGGTGACATATTAGAAGCACTTGGGTTGACACGAAGACCCGATAAACATAAAATTGAAACATCTGCTACCACAACCGCTGGAACGAAATCGAAACGTCCAAGAGAAGAACCATTGCGTCCTCCAATAGCTTTTGGCGAAGTAAGTTCACGATTTGCATAATAGTCAGCTAGTAAATGAAAATAAATCGAATAAATAAATAATTTAATTGAAATGTAAAAAATAAAATGTTGAAATAAATAAAGATAATTATGATAATAAATTTTTCAAATTTCTTTTCATCACCTGGAAAATATTACTTGGCATGAGTGTGATTGTGCGATTGATCCATTGCTCAAGCAAGATCAGTCGTGAAAAAAAGCCACGGAGGGCAGTAACATCAATTATGCAACGTTCATTCGACTTTGCACTGATGCACTCATGCATACGTAATACGGCTAGTAATATAATAAATAATAAAGATCCTCTCTTTGATTGGACGAAGAGTGTCGTGGTTGATTAAATAATATTATCACAAGTTGTCTGTCATAAAACTTTCTTTTCATTTCACTCGGTGTTATAGTTTTATTTACTTGTCTTCAGGTCCCACCACGACCGCCCAACGACAGTTCATTTCAACGACAGGAGTTTGAAAATGAACTGGATGGTGACGATGACGACGACGAGGAAGAAGAAGAAGGAGGGTCACTGGGATCAGTGGCTGATTTGTTGCCTTTAGCTCTGCCTATTTTAGAAGATCTTAGTGATGTAAATATGGATTGCATATGTTATTAATAAATCATTTTTCTCACGCTATTGATCGATTGATTGATTGATTGATTAATTATTCCCGATTGCTATTTACAGCCTGAGAGCGATGCCGATTTAATTGAACTTCTACAAGCTGGTATTCCTATCATAGCAGGTCTTTCTGAGGTATTATATATATTTTTTTAATTAATGGTTTTCGTACACAGAAAAAAAAATTCTCAGCTGAAAGTAAAGGAAGGGGGCAAAAGGGGGGTAGGGTAGGCAAAACGTGGTACCCCAAAATTGTATTTTTTAAATGTTTTTTTAAACATTCCAAAATATTTTTTGCTAAACTTTTTCAAAATTGGAGTGTTAGTCATTTTGCCCGCAAAAGTCCCACACGAAAAAATATATATCCCGGCAAAATAGTATATATCTGGCTTATATCTTTAGTATTGTCGTATGTATGCTATTTTGCCGGCATACATTCCCGGATATATCTTTTTCCGTGTGGGGTGAAAATTTTTTTGTTTCAACGGCAACTGAAATTTTTGTTAATTTACTTTGAATATCCCCGTGTAAAAAAAAATTGTTAAAAAAAGGTTAAAAAAGTGTTGACTATTCTAAACTTCAAAACTTGACACAATGACGAACTTTTTTTAAACGATTTTCAAACTTCTAAAAATGCACAGAAAAAAACAATTGACTTCATACTACAAATTAACATTTTTTAATGCAAAATACGTTCAGAAAAAACGGATTATGAACTATTTCTGGCCATTTTTCGTTTTAGCATATCTTAATAATATTAAGACATTTATTGATTTCACTCTTGAATTTTCAAAAGTTTAAAAAAAGTTCGTCGTTGTGTCACGTTTTGAAGTTTAGAATAGTCAACACTTTTTTGACCCTTTTTAAACAATTTTTTTTACACGGGTCATTAAAAACAAGAAGATTTAGCGTATTTGAGTCCTCGAAACCATAGTATTTTTTTACGTACTCCGCTTTGCCCCCCCTTCCCCTAAATATTCTTGATTCAAAAAAATTTTTTTGAAAACCTCAATTTTCCCGGACAAAGTAGAAATCTCTTCTGACCAAAACGAATTTTCTTGGCTCAAAAAAATCTTGACTCGGTTTCTGAAAACGTTAATTTTCCAAAATATTTCCTTGACTCAAGATAAATTTTTTTTCTGTGTACGACTAGAAAATTTTTCTTACTCCAAAAAATTTTTTGTGTCAAAAAATTCTATTTTTCTGTGTACTATAATAATTTTTTAAAAATTATAGCCTGATGAAGACGGTAATGGCGGAGCCAAAGAATTAATTGACATGATTGTACCGATAGTTACTAAAATTATTAATGTAAGTGTTAAAATAAAATAACAATAATAATTTAAGTGAAGTAACTTTTATTTTTTACTAATTCAGGGTCCAGATGGCCAAGGTATCGATCTTGGTGCCCTAGTAGGACCAATATTTGGGCTTCTGGCGCCATTTATTGGTCCAGTCTTAGCTCCGGTAGTAGGCCCACTCGTACGAGCAATCAGTAATGTAAATAAATATTTAATAGCCCGTATATAAAATTTAATGACTTATATAAACGATTTAAAAAAGCAATAAGCAAACGAATAATAAAATGTTTTGTTAGCCTCCGACCGAAGGTTCATCTTTGGGTGCATTGCTTGCGGCAATCACAGGACCTCTTAGTACGGTAATTAATTTATACTATTTATAATAATAATAATAATTAATAATTAAAAATTTCTCAATATCTTCACTGAAAAAAATAATCGCTAGCTGCTAGCGATTTTTTTCGCTAGCAGCTAGCGATTTTTAATCGTTAGCTGCAAGCGATTATTTCGCTAGCGGCTAGCGATTTTTTCTTTAGCAGCTAGCGATTTTTAATCGTTAGCTGCAAGCGATTATTTCGCTAGCGGCTAGCGATTTTTTCTTTAGCAGCTAGCGATTAAAAATCGCTTGCTGCAAGCGATTATTTCGCTAGCTGCTAGCGATTTTTTCGCTAGCAGGTAGCGATTAAAAATCGCTTGCTGGAAGCGATTTTTTCGCTAGCTGGAAGCGATTTTTTCGCTAGCTGGAAGCGATTTTTTCTTTAGCAGGGAGCGATTAAAAATCGCTTGCTGGAAGCGATTTTTTCGCTAGCGGGTAGCGATTAAAAATCGCTTGCTGGAAGCGATTTTTTCGCTAGCTGCTAAAGAAAAAATCGCTAGCCGCTAGCGAAATAATCGCTTGCAGCTAACGATTAAAAATCGCTAGCTGCTAAAGAAAAAATCGCTAGCCGCTAGCGAAATAATCGCTTGCAGCTAACGATTAAAAATCGCTAGCTGCTAACGAAAAAAATCGCTAGCAGCTAGCGATTATTTTTTTCAGTGTTATTAGTTTAGAAGCACTAAAAATTTTAGTATCATGTTAATAAATTCCATGGATATTGTCCTCTCATAATTTTATATAGATATTTTTATGAGAATATGTAACCGCAGATTTTCATGCTTAGAATTTTTCAGCCTCAAGAACCCAGTGGGATGTCTCCGCTTGCTATAGTAATTGCCGGAACAACCGCAGCGCTTTTACGGGTAAAATAATCAAATAAATAAATAAATTTTTTAAGAATAATTATTTCATGGCCAGAGTTATTTTTTTTTCTAAGGAATTGAAACCGGGTCTACCTGGTGGATTGGACGTGGGCGCATTAGTGGGCGCTGTTTTAACTGGAGTTATTTCAGGAACTAGCGCAGGTCTGAGTGGGAGTTCCTCTGATTCTAATAGTCCACAATCTCACCCTCAACCCTATGGTGCTGTAAGTAATTAATTTTTTTATTTAATATATGAAATAATTAGAGAATATATTCCGGTAATTCAATTTTAGAATCTACAGCGACCGGCTTCGTCTATAAATGACAATGTAATTTTTCCTGGTAGGCCATCACCAGGACCTCCCCTCAATAGTCCGTTTGTTATTGTAAGTTTAATTAACATTTAATTACCCGATGTCAGAAATTAAATTTAATAAATTTCAGAGACGACCTAATCAAGCAGCGACAGTAAATATTGGATCAACAGTAAGACCTTACGTGCCACCTCAAGGGCCGTATCCTCATCAACAATATCCCCACCAACAATACCCTCATCAACAACATCAATCTCCGTCTAATTATCCTCAGTACCAACAATATCAACGTCCTCCAGCTTACAATCAACAATTCGCTTCACCTTCGCGACCTGCCGTTCAAACTCAACAGTACAGACCCGGACCTACGCCTCCTAGTCCGTACCCTTACAACCAACACGCAGGACCTGTTCCCGCGGCTGCAAATAGTGGAGGATCCAGTTACGCTCCATACGGAAGTGTAATATATTTAAAAATTTTAAATAAATTCCTCTCTAATTACAACCTCAGCTAATTATTAATTTCAGGACTTTGGACGAGTTTAGCTGACAGAATTTTCATTAATTATTTTGACGTTTCGTCAGATATTTTGACTTCATCAGCAAAACTTAATATCATTTAAAATCAAAATAAAATTAACAAAACGTCCAAATAACTAATGACTTAATTCTGTCACCTAAACTCGTCCAAATTCTTGAGATTAATAATTATCTATTATATATCACACTGTAAAAAAATTGCGGAGTGAATGCGGATTAAATTCGGAGTGAATGTAGAGCGGATGACTGCGTTTTTATTTACTCCAAAGAGAATTTATTTGAATATTAAAACTCTGTATGCGGAGTTAATTTTTGTAAAAACTCCAAAACTCTGAGTGAATTCGGATTTTAATAAAATCCCTAATCACTCCGAATTTACTCCCGATTTTTTACAGTGTACGGACACGATCTAACAACAAAATTTAACCTCAGTAATTTAAAAAAAAAAAAATATTTATTACAGAACGCAGTACCAGCGAGTTCGGTAAATCCCCTGTCTTTGATAGGAGGGGCAGTAAAAGAAGTCCTAGGGGGTGGAGTTTCACTAGTGTCATCAGTAATAAACGCAGTGTTCGGAATATTGGGAGCATCATCATCCTCAAGTGATTCACCCCCCGCTCCATCTTATGGACCACCGACCGGCCATTACGGGCAAGCATCCGGTTAGTTTTAAAAAATAGTAACATATAAATAAATTGAGGCATAAATATGAAAAATTAAACAGTAGCTAGTGGAAAGTGTCTCGTTAGTCAGACCTTACGCAATAATGAACCGCTTAGACTTTTATTTACACGGATCTTAATAATGTTGATACGAATTCTCGGTAACAAACAAAATTATAATGTAAATGTAAATATAAATATATATAATATGCGTACGTAAATATTGTCGGTACATATATGTCGCGTGATCGCTGACGTGTAAAATCCTATATCGTGTCCGGGTGACACGGAAGTCTCGGTACAAAAGAAAAGACCGTAACTCTTATGTGTCTTATATTATATTTGGTCACTTCCGAGCTATCGATTCTCCTCAAGCCACACCTATCATTACGTTTATCAACATGTTACGTATTAATCTAAATAGATTTATGTTTATGCATATATAACATACATTATTTATAATTTATTATACATATATATGATAAGCTAGTAATAATAATGCACTGAGAGAAAAAAATCTTTTCAAATTATAGTATATTCTGACCACAAAAAATATTGAAATTTTAAATCTAATATTTTGGCGCCAAAATTTGAATATTTAATTCAAAATAATTTTCTTAATCGAAGAAACTCAAGTTGATTTAAAAATATTTTGATCTTTTTTTTTGCAGTAGTGTAAATAAATTTTGATTTTCGTGTCAAGAAAATGATTCTTCGCGGCAAATATGAAATTCATAATGCAACAATTTATATCGATATATTTTTTTTCTCAGTGAGTGAATGATAATAAAAATAGAAATAAGGATAAATATTTTTGAATAAAAAAAAATAAAATAAATAAATTGCGTGCTACTACTTTCATCAACTACATCTTGATCTTTTGACTTTCTCACGGACATATTTATGATGCCATTATACTTTCTTTTCACTCATAATTTTATATTTTAATATTTATTTTTTATTTATCATTTATTCTTGACAATTGTTATTGCCCATAATTAAATTAATTTAAATAGACGTTTTTCATTTTTTTTATACTAATCAGCACAGAAGTACGCGGTAAAGATTTTTTTTTTTAATAAACTTGAATACCACTAAGTGAAACAAACATTTATTCGGTTCGCCACTCGATTATTCGCTAAAAATATTTAAGTATATATTTATTTTCAAAAATATAAATTCATAATAAAGTAATAAATTATTATGCAATTATCGATAAATTAAAATATTTCGCCAGCGGGTAAAAAAATTAATTACAGCGAATAAATAGAAAAAAAAAATAAGAATTTATAAAAATTTGAAAACTGTACATCACACGTGAAAGCTGTTAATTTATTTTTTTCATGTAATTGTGCAATAGATTAATATTTAAATACATATATTTATATATATGAGCGTCAAAGTGGCTGTAAATTACACGAACACGGAATTAATTTGGTAAATATGTTGATTTCATTATTAAATAAACAGCAGAAGTCTAATTTAAAATAATAAATTGTTCATTTGGTTATTTTAAATTTAATAATTAATTCAATGCCTCGTATATTGTGCGACGTGTATCGTAATTTCATTTATTTCGAAATAATGCGCGAATCATCTCTAAGAGCTTGAGGTAAAATATATTAATATGTGATAATAATCGTGTCTATGTTTGAAGGCGAACTAGAGACGATTCACTGACCTCATTATTTTTTGCAGTAATTTATTTTTTTTTTACATTCTTTTTTATTAAATGAATATTAATTCCATTAATAAAAAGTTTCTCTAGAATTTAAAAATATATTTAATTCGAGAATAATAATAAATAAGTAAATAAAAAAATTATCAAAATACAATTCCTTTCTCTGGGTTCTGTGGCAATCCGGGTCTTGATCTCGGGTCATTGACTCACATCAATTATAAAATCTCGGCAGCTTTTTCTCGATGCAATAATGCGTTTACATTACCACGTGTACTTATAGCTTATAATAAGAGCTGTGTGCTACCTAGACAGACATTGAAAGTCTCTTGTGTGGCTTATGTCTCTCGTGCCACACAAGAGATTGCGAGATCATAAATGTAATAACTAGAACACGGCACACGCATATACTTAACGATCTACACTACAGACTATAGACACCTTTGGGCATTGGAAAATCACTTGTTAGCATTATTATGATATTCATACTTACATTCAATAAGATTTTATTACAAAATTGTATTCGATTTCATTATTTTCCGATAAGAAAACCCGAGGAAAAATGAGTCACTATATTTGAAAATGAAAAACAAATTTTCTGGAGGAAAGGGTGGGCAAGTTTGTCAGTGGGTTAGTCTGGATAGTGAGGCCAATTTAAAATTTCCAGTAAAAAAAATTTGTTTATAACCGTGACCTATTTTACCTCAGACTCAGTTTTTCCAGTTTTTAAAAAAAATAATTGAAAAAAAAAAAAATATCAATTGTGCCGGCTGACAAACTTGTCTCAAACTTTTCTACAAATCATTATTTTTCGATAAGGAAACCCGAGGAAAAATGAGTCACCATATATTTGAAAATAAAAAAAAATTTTCTGGAGGAAAGGGTGGGCAAGTTGGTCAGTGGGTCAATCTGAATAGTGAGGCCAATTTAAAATTTTCAGTAAAAAACAATTTTGGTTTTATAACCATGACCTATTTTACCTCGGACTCGGCTTTTTCCAGTTTTTAAAAAAAAATATGATACTAAAATTAGCCAACGTCTAATAATTTTTGGATTAAAAAAAAAACGATAAATTATAAAAAAAAAAATATTTAAAAAAAATGCACTTGTAGTCTTTTAAATTTTCTACATGTGCATATTTTTAGTTTTTTTTTTTTCGATATTGGTTTGTAAAAAAAAAATCCAAAAATTATTAATTGTCTGCTAACTTCAGTATCATAAAAAAATAATTAAAAAAAAAAAAAATATCAATTGTGCCGGCTGACCAACTTGCCTCGAACTTTTCAACAAATCACTATTCGATTTCATTATTTTCCGATAAGAAAACCCGAGGAAAAATGAGTCACCATATATTTGAAAATAAAAAAAAATTTCTGGAGGAAAGGGTGGGCAAGCTGGTCAGTGGGTCGGTCTGGATAGTGAGGCCAATTTAAAATTTTCAGTACAAAATTTTTTTTTATGACCATGACCTATTTTACCTCAGACTCAGCTTTTTCCAGTTTTTTAAAAAATAATTAAGAAAATACTCGAAAAAAAAAAAAAACAATTTCCATTATCCGGGGGCCGACTTGCCTCAAACTTTTCGACAAATCATTTTTAGAAATTAAAAAAAAAATCCTTTTTTTATCCACTCAGGCGAGTGAAAATTTTTTGCTAAGAAATCCTTTTTATCTGTGTCCTCAAAATGCTGTCTCATTTCCCCTGTCTCCCTTATATCACTTCTATTTTTATATAAATAAATATTTATCAAACTGTAAATAAAATGTATAGAATGTGTACTAGAATTTATAAATAAACGTGTCGACAAGTACATAGTTCAGTAATTAATTTTTAAAAAAACAATTTTCATCTGTGCTTTATAAAAAACTATTGAATAAGACTGTAAATAAATTATATATATAGCTAATAGATTGAATCGATTATATAAAATAAAGTAACCTTTTTAATTGTACTTGTTAAATAAATTGATTGTTCCCATTGACAAGTGAAAGGTCGGCATAATTTAGAGAAAGGTCGCGTGGTTGTCGACAAGGTCGAAGGTCTTGGGCGCCTAAGCTTCTTATTTATTAAATGACGTTTTTTTAAACCGCATTGTAAATTTTATCGGTCTAACGTATAGATGCTTTTAGATGTATAATAGATATTTAATATTCATGCACGTGAATTGCATAAGTGAGGCTGATATCACAAAAACTTTCTATTCGCATCGCAGTTAACGTTTTTTAAACGTAAACGTTATTTCAAAATAAGATATCGAAAGATGATGCTCGCATCCGTCCTAAAGTAACTGAGTCATTTTTATTTATTTGGTAAAAGGTGAAAGGTAGAGTTTTTACAATCCGCTGTACAGTTAATCAATAGTTTCATTATTTATATTTTTATCAATTTTTTTTTTTTATATATATACTAATAAAAAAATATATACGGACATGATTAATCAGGAGTATTCGGAGAAAGTATTTAAGAGAATCTATGAGATAAAAAATATCGTAACGAGCTATACATAAGTGTTATGTAAAATTAATTCATTACGTTCTTATAAATTTTAAAAACTGTTAATCATTTTTCATAATTATAATTAAATGTTATTATTTAATAAAGTGTTAAATAATTAACATTAGTATATATTAAGTGATAAAAATATAATGTATCAACTGTCTATTGATTGATCACGCTCTCTTTTACGCAATTTAAAATTATGTTTGCATGCGCCTGTAATTAATATTTATGCAACAGTTTAAATAGATTTTATTTACTATTTCTTAATAATATTTATTGTAATTACTCCTTTTTCAAAATTAATATCTCAGTTTATTCACCGAGTGACGTCTTTGTAATTTCCGGCTATCGAATTTCCCCATTACTTTCTTTATTCACCGGCAGTCTACGAGCGAGTGTCAAACACGAGTGTTGTGTAGACATAAATTTTCGACAGTAATTCAAATATTTTTAAAAAATAGGCGCGAAAAATTAAAAAAAAAAATTGGTTGATAAGAAGTGACTGTGAGAAGCTTGTAAGGATATTAAATAGTGTTAATTTTAAGTGTTAAAATAAATAAATCAGCAAAGCAGAGAGTGGAAAAAGCCGTGAGGTAAGACTTGATTATAAAATTAATTTTTAATTCGTATTTCCTATTGTCTTATGTAAGATCGAGGTGCCTAGATCCTAGATCCTCGATCCTTATGCCAGTATCCTTTTTTAAATCTTATTGGAAAGTTAAGATTTAAAAATAAAGTTGATACTGTAAGTTGCTTTCGCTCAACCCAAGCTTCTCCTTCTCTACCTCTCATTCCTTATATTTTTTTATGTTTTATTGTTTTCATTCTTTTTTAAATTTTTTTTTGAATTTACTGGAAAGTTACCGCGCGAGCTCGATTTAAATCTGTCTGCATTTATCTACGTTACGCGGCACCACAAATCAATCATTGAAATTTCAAATTTATCATCAATTTTAAAAAATCAACTTCCATTTTTTTGAAAATTTGAATTTTCTTGGCGGGAAGTTTAAAAAATTTGAATTTAATTCAAAAATGGAGAATAAAATTCAGTGAATTTTTGATTGATAGACAAATTTTGTAAACAATAATTATGCAATAGTTTTATGTGAAATTTAATGGATCGAGGATATAATCCTTGATCCTTTCCATACGATGAACCGTGAGCAGCATTAATAACTATATTAAGTAAAAGAAACAAAAAAAAAACAAACATATTCAATGGATACTAAATACCGGAATGTCTGTCAACATCTTGCATTATTACACAATTGTCATACATAATATTCTTTTATATCAAATATTTATGAAATTGAATTTTTAAAAAAATTAAACTTTAAATTTTATAATTTATATTTTTAATTGCATTATGCAATAATTGTTACTTCCT
This sequence comes from Microplitis mediator, assembly GCF_029852145.1. Classification (NCBI taxonomy): domain Eukaryota; kingdom Metazoa; phylum Arthropoda; class Insecta; order Hymenoptera; family Braconidae; genus Microplitis; species Microplitis mediator. Next base: position 3,263,191 of record NC_079973.1, read on the forward strand.
TTTTAAATGGAGCCAAAAAAATTAATTGTATTTTTTTTTTTTTTTAAATTAAATAATGTTCTTTATAATTAAACAGCAATTTATTATTTAACGTAAGGTAAATTTAAATTGAAATAATAATAATGGACGAATTAATTAAGGTGGCATAGATAAAACAAAGATTTGATTAATAAAAAGCCTAAGGCGAATCCTCTCCCTTCTTCATCAGTACAGCAGTTATTAAAACCCGTGACATCGTCATCTCACGTTCTGTCGTGCCGGCACGACGTATCAGAAGACTTCTATCAAATCTTTCCCAACCCGAAATATTCAAATTACCAATAAATATAAAAAAAAGCCACGTCCTTCAATCAAAACTTATATTGCGCCCATAAAATCCCAAGCAAATATATTTATATATATATATATTGATAATATAAGTAAATCCGCTGGACGATCTTTTTCTTCAGTGAGCACCGATACTATTAATCCTATCCAATCCCCTTGTAAATACAACCAGACGATCTCGACTTCGGGGTCTCGTTCGGCATCGACCGCAAACGAGTCTCGCACCTCGACTGGCACGCATCGAAGTCTCCGGCAAGTTCGCGAGAGTTTCCCATTTGGTCACTAACTTTCTTCATTTGTAAGTAATCGACAATAATCCATTAATCTATCAATTTATACATTTAATTACTAATTATATATAAATTTTTCTATTTCAAATTCCCTTTAATGGTAACTTTACATTCACTTATAATTTAATCCCGGTCGATTTATATCAAGGACTTTATCCTACGCAATGACAATTAATTTTATAAATTTAATCGTTACTCAAATAGTTTTATTTTATTTACAGATAACTTTTTAATTTTTAAATTCAAAATGAAATTTTTATTGGCAATTATTGGAGTCGTAATCGCAGTCAGTCTCGTTAAGAGTAGTCCGATTATTAAAAGAGAAACTGATGATTTGAGTCCATTAAATGAGGTGAGTATTAGTAATAATTGTAGTAATTAATTACATACATCAACTGTAAATTTATTTTGATTTTTTTGAATAAATTTCCGACTGTTTTAATTTTTTCGGCAACGCCACGTGCTATCCAAATATTAAAATTTCTTTTAATAAAAAAATTAATTACTAAATTTTTTTACTTTGGTTCAATTGGTATCGGATGTAACGCGAGAGTTACACTAGAACCCGCAAAACGTGAGCATTAAAGAGTAGTGTGTTGAGAGTGAAAGTAAGTTGGATTGGTCCAGACCTTTCGAACTGCCTGCGACTTGTATATATTTCCGTACAAATGTCCACGTGATTAAATTTTAAATAAATTTTTTATTTTTATTTATTTTTTTCGACGAAAAAATAAATATCGTCAATGGGCTTTTGGAATTTCGCAAGATGTTTAATACACATGACGCACTGAATAGTTACGTAAAAAAAAATTGAATTTCCCGAAGACACACTTTCTTTAAATACAACTCGTACACGCTGGGCATGGGAATTACTATTTCAAACTAATGATTAACAATCAATTAGACGTATTAGTATATAAATATTTATATATACTTAATCTTTTTTTTTTTTTTTAAATATTGTGAGAGGAAATAGTGTCAAGGTATTTTATACTCTGTTTCTATTGATAGTTGATATGGAAATTGATAAATAAATATAAAAAAATTTTTCTGTTCAAATATTAAAATATATATTTGAATAGATGATTGATAACTCAAGAAATTTGGTGCAAGTATTTATTAAAAATTATAAAAATTATTTTCGTGCATGTAGTTAACAAAATATGATCCAAAGTTAGCTGACAGTTCAGAATTTTTTGATTTTTTACCAACAATTGAATTCAAAAAACTAAAAATATGCACATGTAGAAAATTTAAAAAACTATAGGTGCAATTTTTTTTTTAATAATTTATCGTTTTTCAAAAATCTGAAAGTTATTAAACGTCGGCTAATTATGATACTGAAGTTAGTCGTCTAATAATTTTTGGATTTTTTAAAAAAATAAATTATGAAAAAAAAAATATTTGAAAAAATTGCACCTATAGTTATTTGAATTTTCTACATGTGCATTTTTTTAGTTTATTTTTTTTTTTAATAATTTATCATTTTTCTAAAATCCAAGATTTATTAAACGTCGGCTAATTATGATACTGGTTAGCAGACGTCCAATAATTTTCGGATTCTTTTTTAAACAATAAATTATGAAAAAAAAAATATTTGAAAAATTTACACTTATAGTTTTTTAAATTTTCTACATGTGCATTTTTTTAGTTTATTTTTTTTTTAATAATTTATCGTTTTTAAAAAAATCCAAAAATTATTAGACGTCGGTTTTTTTGATGATACTAAAGTTAGTCGTCTAATAATTTTTTGATTCTTTTTTAAGCAACAAATTATGAAAAAAAAAAATATTTGAAAAAATTGCACCTACCGTTTTTCAAATTTTCTACATGTGCATTTTTTTATTTTTCATTTTTTGTAATTTATTTGTTAAAAAAAAAAATCCGAAAATTTTAAACTCTGTTAACTTCAGGATCATGGCTTATTTCAGTATTATAACAAAATTACGTCTTTTTAAATTAATAATTAATTAATAATAATGATATTCGATAAATTATTTTTAATATTTGCCGTAGGTTTATGTGTTTCAGAACGAAAATGACCAGTCATTAGATGAAGAGCCGCATGGTGACAGAGAAAAGAGAAAAATTGGCGTAATAAAATTAGGAGTTTCAAACGGTATCATTAATTTTGTATTTGGTGTAAGTAAATAATACTTTATTAAGCCATTATTATTATCACAGCCATTACTACTAACATCATTATTTAGTTATGAAAGCTTTGAGCCATATTTAATGTACTATAAGCATACATTTAATACGCGTAACGTAGTTAAGTATTTTAAAAAGCATAAAGCATTAAATTTTAATATTTTAACTCCACTTACGATAGATTACGTACTTTCTCAAGTAATAGAGTCATTGCCAAGCGAAACGCGTACAATTTATCAATGAAAGATTTCACAATGACCTAATAATTTTTTTAAATTTACAGAAATTAGATTCGTTCTTAGATGCCAAGACAAAAGCACTAGGAGTTCTCGATGAATCAAATAAAGCAAAGAATGCAATTTACGGTATCGATCCCAAGCAATCAGCTACCAAAGAATTTATAAGTGATATTATTGGTAAAAAAATCCAAGCAGGTACCGCCGGAATAGGGCCACTAATAAACAGTGCGACGACATTTATTTCAACTAAATCCCAAGGACTTGTCGGTGCACTGACGTCTAAATTTGCGCCTCTCAGTTCATTATCCGGTGGATTGTCAGGTAATTTTATTTTATATATGAGTCTTCTATTTATTTACGAGAACTAAAATGGATATAAATTTTTATCAGGAGGTTCCGGAGACTCTGGAAGCCCGGGAGGTGGATCTGGAGGTGGATTGGGAGGAATTTTGAGTTTGGTAACGAGTTTAAGTGGCAGCAGTAGCAGCGGTCTCGGAGGACTGGGCGGTCTGAGTGGCGGAAGTCCACATGACGACAAGGAAAGTTCCGAGGGTGGTAGTTCAAGTGGAGGAACGGGAATAACAATCGGCGATTTTCCCAGCATTGGTGGCGGGTATCCATAAAATTAAAAAAATAAAGCCGCGGAATTAATGAAAAAATTTTATAAAAATACTCAACCTCTCCCTACACCTTTGTAACACCAAAAATACGTCAGTTAGACGTTTTTTAGGCACGAGGCGTTTCTAACGATTATTTTTATTTTTAAGAGCTTTGGAACCGCTTCGAGCTTGTATTAAATACTGTTCAATATTGTTTTTTATTTTTTATTATATGTAGATTGTTTTGTATGGCCATCGCAGTTATTTTTTTTTGTAAATGATTATTATATTAAGGCGAGATTGACGGCTTCGCGCTCGATATTTCAAAAAAAATCATGTAAATAGCAGATTTTATATTAAAAAAAAATAAATTTATATATAAATGATGGATATATTAAATATATAATTGTTATTGAGTAATAATTATATATAAATTGTTAAGAATTACTGATTTAATATAATAATAATAATTGTATGAAATAAAACTTAGCTCTGCTTTTTTTCTTTAACTACAAAAGTCCTTTCCTTTCCTGAATTTATTTATTCTTGTAAATAGTTTTTTTTTGCAATAAATAAATAATTTAAAATGGGCCTGCACTTTTTATTTGAGGGGGAGGAAGCACCTAGAATTAATTAACACGAAAAAAAAAAATTTTACCGAGGGAATGAAAAAAATATTTTTTTTATGGCAGGTGTCAGGGACTACTGACGACACCCCGATATTTGATAGGAACAAAGTATCATTGGAAGTACCCTCGAAAGCTTTTGGAACGGGATTCACCCTAGTGACGAACATCAGTAAACTACTGGGAAAGTTAATCCTCGTAAGTCAAAAAAATTCAAATGTTTAAATAGATATTATATAAATTTATATTTATTTTGTCCAGAACTCGGCGCATCGTACGGAAAATGTCCTCGAGGTGTTCAAGCCATTTTTCCGCGGCGCTTTTGCAATCAAAGGGCTGCCGTCAGACAACGAAATTCACAAAAAAAAGAGACAGTCTTCTGAAATAAATCAAGTGAAATAATGCTCAATAAATAATAAGCAATAAATTTACAGTGGACTAAAAATGCTGGATCTATTATTGATATTTAAAAATTTATGATCCTGTTAGCCGACGTCTAATGATTTTGAGATTTTTTTTAGAAACGATGAATTACCCATACAAAAAAAAAATCGGCCCATTAGTGGGTCATTAATGGCTGCCAATTTTCAAGTATCGGCCGAAGATCGGCTAAATATCGGATGATAACGGTATGCCAAGCATTGGCCAACGAACGGCGGTTAATTGTGCGCCGTTTTTAAAAGCAAAAAGACGGCTGCCAATGATTCAGTTGGCCAATCATTGCAAACCAGGCTTCGGCCGATCTATGGAAAAATTTCGAAGCTCGGCGAATTTGTATGGGTTGTAAAAAAAAAAAAATATTTCAAAAAATTCACCTGTAGCTTTTTAAATTTTCTACATGTGCATATTTTAATAAAAATTTGAAAACTGCTACTTGTCTGCTAACCAGGATCATAAAAAATTTCATAATGTAATTGATAATTAATATACAGCTCCAGCAATTTTATCCCACTGATACATGATCATTGATCGTGTATCAGATCTCCGATTCATCAGGTTATAGCTCAATAATGTTTGTACATTTATTTAAATAAATAGTTTATTAAAAAAAAAATTAACTAAATTTTTAATTATTATTATTAATAAATAATTAACGAGTAATCGTGTCGCCATCTGACGAAATGGAGTCCGGGTTACAGGTCTAGATCGTAGCTTTCCAGTCCGTAAGTGAGAAAGAGAAAGAGATCGGATCGGATCGGTTTGTTTGGGAAAAGGGAGCAGTTGAATAGTCGATTGAACGACCGACGGAGCACAAGAACACGTAAGTAAATTTATTTATTACGCCCATTATCTTGTAATATCATTGTAGATATAATGACTATTATTTAATGATTCTACTGATTGATACTCTGGTCTTTCTCTTTCAAGGACAAAGAGAAGCGAGTAACAGGTGATTTAAGGCAGTGGGGGTCTAGGAACTCTTTGGACCTCATATTTTGAAATATATAATGTTGGCCTTGAAGATTAATGTACTGAGCATGGGATATCTCGAAAAACTCATCTCGCTATCAGTATTAGTCTCGCAGTCTGTCTTGTACGATGCACTGCGTGCACATGTTTCTGTCTATCGCGTGTTCAAGTTTCGCTCCAATTGACAAATCCCGATAATTATACGTTAGTATTTTTTTTTTTTTAATTTTATTTATTACCTAATTTTAATTTTATCCAGATATATGAGAGAAATAAATCCTTCAAGTCATTTAGAATTTATCTTAAAGACAGGTAAGTCTTTTAAAATTGCCGAGCATCTCTTAGACCAATTAATCTTTAACTTTTATTTAAATTCCATATTTAAATATTTAAACTCAATAATTTTATTCTTTATATTTTGCAGACTAAAAATACCTTTGACATGTTTTATGGTACAGGTAAATGACATAACATTTTAAAAATACTCTTTTGCATTTTATTTAATATTAATTTTTTTTTTAATCAAAAATATTTTGAATGTCTGTCGAAAGTATTTTTAAATTGAGTTAAAGTAAATCAGAACCCGTATTACCGAGTAGTTGTATGAACTTATATAAGTTTTTAGGACATTACGTGATCAATTAAATAAATTTTTATATGCAGGAAATTTAAAACTTAAATATTTTTTATTATATTGAGCAAATAAATAATATTAACTTACGTAAAAAATATTATTTTAAATTCGTCTTAATTATTTTTAGTGCACGATGACCTCGAGTTTCTCTTTTCACTATTGCAAGCGTATATGTAATGCACATATAATAAAATAATATAATAATTACTGATATATCACAAAAGACTTAAAAACTTGTTATCATTTTAGAAATATTTAACTTGTAAATAGTCAAGAAATTTCAAAGAAAATTATTTATCTAACGTATTATAGCATTACTTTCATAACAGTATTCGTGATACACGACAAGCATTCATGAGAAAACTATTATGTAAATTTGTATAATGTGGTCCAAAGAACTGACGTTTGTTATTTTATTTCATCACTTTCTTCTTACGGTCATTAAAATTCATAATTAAAAAATTCAAACTAATAATTTTATTTATTCACTCAATAAATCATTTTGAATTCCAATAAAAATTACAATTCATAAATAAAATTTGTAAAATCAATTTTTTTTTTCGCTGAAATTGTTACAAGGATATCAAGAGTCATCGGTTACTTGGGTCTAATGTCTAAAAAAAAAAATCTGTATGTAATTAACTGACTTCTATTTATTTAATTACGTTAAGAAATAATTAAGATTTGCATGTAATTAATTATCACATAAATCATTAACGGTTAAAAAAAATTCTCATGATTAAGAAAAAAAAAAATTGATTTTATTGAACGCTTGTGAATTAAAAATAAAAAATTTAATTAACCACGCAATCTTATATGAAACTGAAGTTAGCAGGCAATTAAAAATTTTTGAATTTTTTTTTTCAAGTTTAATTTTAAAAACTAAAAATATGCACATGTAGAAAATTAGAAAAAATATAGGTGCGCTGAGATAAACTTTTCTTTGGACAATTAAATTGGATTTGTTAAATTCTGTTAAACTATAATTTATTTGGGACAACTAAATTATTTTATAGTGCCAAAAAATCCAAATATTAAAACAAAAAATTATTCTATTAAATCTAATAAATATCACTTAGACACAAAAAAATATATTCATTTAGAATAAATATATATATTTGAATTTGATGATTATTGATTTAAAAGTTATGGTGTTAGGCAGCAGCAGCGGGAGTAGTTCGGTGCTCGCCACTAGATCGCGCCCACCATTTGTGGTGTCCCTGGTAAGATACTTATTTCAGAGTTATTATATTCCCAACTTGAAGCATTTTGGGACACTTATATTTCATTATGACTCCTTTATGAACTGTACAGCTTATCAATTTGATTGAATGCTTGCTACGAAACGCGTAATTATCTTTACTAAAAATTTTTTAGTTTCGAATAATTTCTTTTGTTGGTGGATTACAAGATATTTTTTTAAAACAGCCAAACATATGATTGGCAATGGGCAATTAAATCATTTTGTTGTCATAACTAAAATTTAGTTGTCAGGAGAAAATTTTTTTCTCAGTGTAGAAAAATAATTTATTTTCTTGACACGTACTTTTTTTTGTACTATGACAAAAATTGTTCATTTGACCTTACGTGTCAAATCATAATGAATGTAGTGATCATTACAGCATTCATAGTACGAACATATGACTTTATTATATCCAAAATATAAGCCAGTGCCCGTGGCAATCAAAGCGCCAGTGAATGGGTCCAGGAAACATTCGACTTTTAATGTGAAAACAGTTAAAATAATAGCAAGTACTGTACACTGAGAAAAAAATTTTCTTCTGACAACTAAATTTTAGGTATGACAACAAAATGATTTGATTGCCCATTGCCAATCATATATTTGGTTGTTTTAACTAAATATTTTATAATCCACCACACTGAGAAAAAATTTTTCTTCGGACAATTAAATACGATTTGTTAAATTCTGTTACATGTTAACTTAACATTCAACTTGTACATGCCAGGAGAAAATTTTTTTCTCAGTGTGCAATTTTTTTAAATTTATCGTCTTTAAAAAAATTCAAAAATTATTAGACGTCAGTTAATTTCCGTATCATTGAAATTAGCCGTTTAATAATTTTTGTATTTTTGAAAAACGATAAATTATAAAAAAAAAGAATTGCACTTATAGTTTCTAAAATTTTCTACATGTGCATATTTTCAGTTTATTTTTAACAGATGGGAGTGAAGGTTCATAAAATAAAAATTAAACGTGCGCGTAATCGTCGTAATCGATGGAAATCCCAGTTGCGGAAATGTCGCGGAAGTTGCGTATAGAAAGTTAACACTGAGGCTGAGGACTTATCTGGCCATATATGTTTGAGATAATAGTGAAATAAACTGTTAAATATATATAGATATTTATAAATATATGTAATTGAAATATATTTATATATATAGTTAAAGTTGAACTGTTTGTCAATAATTCTAGATCAAATTTCGTCACATTACTCACTCAATACACGTTCAAGTACTTAATAATATATAAGTATATACACTTAATCACGTAGTCTAGAGCATATGGAAATAGTGTCCAAATATTTTCCCCTCCCGTTAAAAAAATAATAATAATAAATTTAATTGATTAAATGTATGAAATTAAAGTTCTCAGTCTATTATCAACCGCTGCGGTTGTAAAAACCACAAATTATTTTTTTATTTTACAATAAAATTTAATAGTTAAGAATTATAGCCGTATTCAATTTTTTTTTTTGCGTGAGAATTTTTTTTTAATTTTATATTTTTTCAAAATATCTACTAATTATTATTTACAGTTATGAATAAATTAATTTTGAGCGTCTGTGTGCTGATTGTGGGATGGAGAGTAGAAGTGGATGGTCAAAAATCGACACGTTCGATAGATAATCAGAGGTACGGATTGAGGCCAAACAATATTTATGCTGGTGAAATTTATCCAAATTATGTAGGCCCCGAAGCGAGAAAAATTGAACGGGCTGATAATATTTATTCAGAGATGGTTTATGGAATAGAAAGTATAAAAAATGATGATAAAGAGGACGAATTGGAATTTATAAAGATGCTGAAAGACGAAACGACGTCTATTGACTTCCAAAAATGGGATTCTATCGGCGATCGCGTTATTTCCCGGGCGAATGTCAGTGAAGAAACAAAACGAGTTGTTAGACAAGTCAAGAAACAGAGACCTGGTTTTTTCTGGACACTGTTTCGTGTTGTATTTGAGGTAATTTACTAATAATAAACCAATTTATTAATTATTAAATCTGCTAACTCTCCTTTTCTTTAATAGACAGTCAACGAAACAAGGTCGACAATCGAACAAATAGGAGACATATTATCTCAAAATATTTATCCCGATACCACAACTTCCAAAGCCTCATTAGTATCAACAAAAGCTAAAAATTCTGGCAATGTGCCTGGAAGTGCTGATGTGACAATAAAAGATTCGCCAATGAATCAAACCTCAACTACTGAAGCTCCATTCAGATTAACAAGAAATTTGTTACAAAATATTGTGCGGAGAAACGTCCGCGGTCTTGTTCGACTCTTCAATATCGAATGGAGAGATGCCATAAATGTAAGTTTAAATTTCAATATTATCTATATATAGAGGTACCGTTTATGGCCACTTTTGGACACTTGAAAAATTTGAATAAAACAATTTGTAAATTACGCAATGACAAAATTAATTTTTAATATCTGTTCAAAGATACACTGAGAAAAAAATTTTCTCCTGACAACTAAATAAATGCATATTTAGAAAAATAATTTATTTTAACGACACGTACTTTTTTTTTTGTACTATGTCAAAAATTGTTCATTTGACTTTATTGTATCCAAAATATAAGCCAGCGCCCGTGGCAATCAAAGCGCCAGTGAATGGGTCCACGAAACAGTCGACTTTTAATGTAAAAACAGTTAAAATAATAGCAAGTACTGTACACTGAGAAAAAAATTTTCTCCTGACAATTAAGTTTTAGTTATGACACCAAAATGAATTGATTGCCCATTGCCAATCATATATTTGGTTATTTGACTAAATATTTTATAATCCACCAACAAAACGAATTATTAGAAACTATAAAATATTTAGTAAAGATAATTACGCGTTTAGTAGCAAGCATAAAATCAAATTGATTACCTGTAGAGTTTGTAAAGTAGTCATAATGAAAAATATTAGTGGGTCTTAGAGAATGAGCTATTAATGAAAAGTAAATATTATTTGAAATGACTGAATTTTTATTTTACAATTAAATATTTGCATGTTTAGAAAAAGAATTTATTTCCTGGACACGTACTTTTTTTTGTACAATGACAAAAATTTTTCAGGAAAACATTAATATCGAACGTTACTGTCATAGTGTAATACATGATACCTCTATATTACTATCAAAAAAGGGTTGTGGCCACTGCTAATTTCCAGCGGATAGCAGTCCTATAACTGCTTCGAGTTAGGAATATAATAACTCTGAAATAAGTATCTTACCAGGGACACCACAAATGGTGGACGCGATCTAGTGGCGAGCACCGAACTAATCCCGCTGCTGCTGCCTAACACCGTAACTTTTAAATCAATAATCATTAGGTTCAAATATATATTTATTAACCTCGAACAAATATATATATATATATATATATATATATATATATATATATATATATATTTATTCTAAATGAATATATTTTAGTTTAACTGAATTTAACAAAACCAATTTAATTATCCGAAGAGAAATTTTTTCTCAGAATACTTTTAACCCGCTATCAAAATGGCAATTTTATTTTAAACTTTTTCATCCAGTAAAATAAAGTATTAAATGTCCAAAAATGAAGCAGTGGCCACAAATGGTACCTCTACTCTATACATATGTATAATTAAAAATCAAATTTTTATTGTACCGATAAATTTCTAATTGCAGCAATCACGGAAAAGTATAAAAAATTTCCAAAAGGATTTGTCCAAAAGTGTTCAGCCATTTTTGGCAGACAATCCGGCCGCCTATTGATGATAAAAAATTTTATTTAAAAAATAAATGTAACAGTAGTTAGAAATTTTATATTTAAGTTTTAAATAGTGAACATATGTATATATAACTTTATTGTATATAAAAAAAAGATTGCACAATATGAGGTCAATTGAACGGTTAAAATATCAAAATCTTTCGTAAATCTTAAACTTTTACTATAAGGGAATTCCATATTATGTATCACGTCATAGTATCTGCTGTGATTGTACATTCATTTGTTACGTAATAATATATATTTATTAATAGTTCACTATATAGGATTTAGTTTAACAAACCGTTTAGCTGACGCCCACGTATTTTTTTGTAAGACGACAGGATGGTGACCCGGCGAAATAAAAGCAAATTCATAAAAAGAGAAAGCCAAGTTACTGATGATTGGTCAATATAACCGTGGGCTATGTCAACGAGGACTGTTTATATAGAGGATGGTCCACTACTGATCAGTTTAAGAAATAATCTGGCATCGATACGATCCGCGAACAAAACACGCGAATAAAAAAAATATACTTAATAATAAAAATATAAATAATGTTTTATTCGGTACTATAATAGTTTTTAAAATTATATAAGTGATTTGGGAAATGTTTCGAGTTTTTGGATTATTATTATTTATTAATTGGGCAACCGGTGAGAATGTTGTTTTTGAAGATACAGGAAGACATCGTGTGAGTTATGGCACTACTGAAATTCCGGTTAGACCGAAACCGCCCAGTGTTAGGCCTAACACTATAGATAATATTTTTCAGGTATTTAAATTTGAATAATTAATTTTTTTTAAAATAATTATTAATTATTTAATATTTTGAATTTAGATACCGATCGCAGTAATAAAGGGCACCTCAGCTGCTGCTCAGTCATGGTATCCAGAAAATGAAAATATGATAAATAAAGTATTTGATGTAATGTCAAAAATTATATAATTACTTATTATTAATAACTACTTATTATTAATATAGAATCTGCATTCACTCTGATTCGAAATTTAAATATTTAAATAAACTCTGCTTCGGAGTAAATTTTACTCCGAAGGGATTAAATAAATGAACAGTCATCTGCTTCACATTCACTCCGGATTTGATCTGCGTTCACTCCGCAAATTTTTTATGTTATTGCTTATTTATTTGAACTCCGAAGGGAAGTTTATTTTAATATTAAAACTCTGAATCAGAGTGAATGTGGATTGAAATAAAATCCAGATCCCTCTGAAATCACTCCGCCGAAAATAGCAACTCTCTATTTACTCCTTATGAGCAGTGACTTTTTTAAAAACTCCGAGATTCCGAATCGGAGTGAGTGCGGATTGAAATAAAATCCAGATCACTTCACTCCCAATTTTTTACAGTGTAATAAATATGACAAATATAAATTCAATTTATTCAATTATAGATTCCTGTGGCAACATTGCAAGCGATAAGTAATTTAGTAAAAGATCGTCTTCCTCAAGAACCAAACGAATCCAATCAACCGGAACGAAATCGAAGACGCAGAAAAATTGATGATGATTTTCAAGAACACGATCAACAGAATCAACAGTCATCCTCAGAAAATAACAAAACTCAAAAAAGGCACGTCCATGGATTATTAGATTGGGATTTTCCTTTGGTTGACTTGTTTTGGGGAGGTCACAGCCACAACCATGGCCATCATATTCATGAGCACAAGAAGAAAAAACGCAAACCTCATGGACTTCATGGAAGTCATGGGCATGGGAGTCATAACCATGGAAATTTTTTTGGTAACAATCACAATGACAATATAGGCCGACCAATATTAGGTGGAGATGGCAACATTTATCACGTAACTGATACTCTCAATGACGCGATTCAAATTGGGCCTTGGAAACCTTACGTCGGAATACAAAATAAAATAGCTCCTGGTTCTCCATTTAAATTTTAATAACTCTGATCGTAAAATAGTAATTTATGTACTGTACTGTTAATTATTATAACACTGATGTCTAGTAATTATAATTAAAATAAAATAATTTTTCATATTTATTTACACTAAAAAGGAAACGTAATATCTCTAGCATTGAAGTATAAGTATATTGTATATTATTATAATTATTTTTTATTTATTTAAAAGACTAAGGAAATAAAAAAAAACTATCCTTGTAATTTCTTTATCTAAAAATAAATTCCTGTATAAAAAAACTTGTTTGCGACAAAAGAAAAAGTGATACAAGAAATTTGAAATTTAAAATAGAATTATTATTGTATTTTTATTTTAAAAATTCTACGTGATGAGAATAATAAATAATAAAAATTTTCAGTAAATAAAAAAAAAAAAAAAATGAATCGATGAGTAAACTTCCGATAGAACGCACGTGAGAGCTTCACTTTAATAAAATTTCCATTGCAAATACCAGTGCGTCAATGACCCGTCGTAATTAAATGCGATTTTTTTTTTTTAAATAACAATGTGACTTTTGATATATTGACAGGTGTCAAAGTCTTCTATGAGAACCATAATCATCATTATCATCTCAATCATCACTACAATAATTGTTAGCTCCTTTATCTAAATCCGCGGCCCCTTTGATTGGATCTAAGCCCCACTCGCAGAGCACAAAATCCCTTCTCTTAGACCGCAAGTGCATTGAAAGTGCGAGTTCCCAGTGGTCGGAACTTTACAGGCTGACTTGTCGACATCGCCGAGTCATTCTGTTTCCGCGACTCACTAAGATGGTCAATAATAAACGTGTCGTGATTTTATTACTGACAATAATATCAATATCGAAAGCTATGCCGCACTCACAGACAGTCGAGGACGGTCATAAGAAATCTGACAGCAAACAAGATTCTCTATTTGGCGTGAGTTTTATTTTAATTATTTAAATAAGTTCATTATCCTCATCATTACTTATTCCCACGAGTTTACTTATATTTAAATTTATATTCATATTTATGTACTTTATTGTTATGAAACAGCGTAAGTACTTGTAATAATAAACTTTCGCGTTAGCTATTTTTATTTTTAAATTACCGTCTATTGTACGTTACCTAAAACGTTTATTTTTTAGAATTCATCTTTTTTTTTGCAATAACAGACTTCCGTTGAGCCGCTTAATGAACGTAAACTCTCTAAAATTACCTGAAATTATTTCGAAACAACATAAATAGATATTTAAATATTTAATAACATAATTTCTAAATGAATCTGCAAATTGACGTCACTAAATTTCAGTTGCCCTTTTTGGAGTTCAAAAATGGCGGGGTGAGAGTTAATTTCGCTGGCTATCATGCAGAAGCTGGTCTAGGAGGTCTGTTAACTGGCGATGCTAAAGGCGGAGGACTTTTTGCTGGAGCTGGAACACCATTTGGTGCCCATGCTTCTGCAGGACTTGGCGGGGCCCTTAATGGCAACAATGGCGGCAATGCTGGTAGGTTTGAAAAATTTCAAATTTTCATAATATTTTTTTTGGCCATCTGACCCAAAGTAAATTTATCTTCTGAAGGTGGAGGATTACATGCGCGAGCTGGACTAGGCAACGGTGGTCCAGAAGCTGCTGCAGGACTCGGGGGTAATTTGGACGGAGCTGACGGTTCCAAAAACGGGGGTGTCCTTTACACGGCAACTAGTAATAGAGGAAGAACTAGAATCGTTATGAAAAATATTGGCGGCGGTTCTAATGCTGACGCACCACCAGTTCCTAATGCGAGTAACATTCAACCGATTCCTCGAAGCAAGGTAATTACTGCTTACTCATAATAATTAATTAATCATGACGATAAAACTTTTTTAACTCAGGATCAGAGTTCAAATGCCCAGACAACTGATAGCGAATTAGTAAGACGCGAAATTAATTCACCAGGTGAAGGGGTCAATGTCGTCGACCCAAATTTACCAGTAGCACAACAAGGTAGACAGAGTAATTAATGATCATTAATTAAAATTTATTATGAATCAATGATTAATTATAAAATTTATTCTGTTTTCAACCAGCATACGCTCACGCATATGACCGCTGTCGCAAAAAGGGAAGACGCGTCTGCAACAGACTCAGAAAAACAATAATCCAGCAACAGCTTCCGCTTGCGCAAGTCCCTGGTGACTTTACAGCCAACAAAGAAATTTTAAACGATCCGAGTGCGTTGTCTTTGGACGCGCGTACCAGTAGCAAAATAATTGCCGAGAATACTGGATACGCAGATGTTGCTGTGGCACCTGGACCAGCACCATCTCCATCAGCGTCGTCAATTCCATCGCCAGCATACGGGCCCGCACAACCAAGGACGCTCTTTGACGACATATTCAACGTAATTCCGCCCATAAATTTATTTGAATAACAATAGAAAAAAATATAAATAATAAAATAAATGAGTTCGTGAGTATTTTACTAATTACGCTTATTTCAGATTCCAATATCCACTTTGCATGCAGTAAACCAGTTGCTGAACAGCAAAGTTGGACGCTAAATCTGGATATCGTGATACACTCATCGTGTAAACCCAAGGACGCGCTTCTCCACAATTCTTAATTTTTTTATTACTATTCTATCTCTTTATCACCAACAGGTTTTATTAGCATTCGTCTTTGTTTATATAAAACACGCGGAAAAATTTGCAAGATAATTATTAAGTTAAGAGTAAACACTTTTTTTTATTAATTGAGATGACGTTCTAGCGATGATTAATATTTTATATGTATTATTTTTAAACCTCACTGCTTGCCAGTAATTATTTTTATTGCGTCCAAAGATTTCCGATCAATGTACCAGTTATTATTTTTTTTTATTATCGTTTATTATTATTATTATAATAACTATTTGTCTTAATTTTCTTTGTAAACAATTGTTTAATTAGCTGTAATTTATGCCCTCTTTTAATGCTAACGCTTCATATGTAATTTTGAATTGTGTATGTTTCAATAATTGTCGCACACGTAATTTCTATATAGACCTTGAGTTATGAAATGGATTAGCGGCACTAATTAACTAATACCATTATATTATTGATTACTTATTACTTATATACAATTACCTTTGTATCAAAAAAATATTTTTATTTTTGTTAGTAACAATTACGTTAAAATATATATGATTATAAAAAAAAATATTAGATGTAGACAGTAAAAAATTTTTTGTTAAGTTCTATTGTGTGATCAGTTCATTTTTAACACAAGAAATGTTAATTGAAACGAAAAGAACATTTACTCGGTGCTAGACTGTAAAAAATCGGGAGTGAATGTGGAGTGGTCACGAATTTTATTTAAATTCGAATTCACTCCGTCACAGAGTTCCGGAGTTTTAGAAAAAAAAAACTCGCATGCAGAGTAAATAGGAGTTTATTTTTCCAGCGACGATTTCGGAGTGATCGGGATTTTATTTAAATCCGCATTCAATCCGATTCGGAGTTTTAATATTAAAATGAACTCCGTTTAGGAGTGAACTTCACGGCGAACCGGAGTTTTAATATTAAAATGAACTCCCTTTCAGAGTGAATTTTACTCCAATAGGATTAAATAAATACACAGACATCCGCTCTGCATTCACTCCGATTCACTCCTGATTAAATCCGTATTCACTCCGCAAATATTTTACAGTGTACTGTCCAAACAACACTTTTAAAATGTAACTTTAACATAGAGCGCTTGTTAATTTATTAAAATAACACTAATAATGTGTTGAATTCACCGTAGTCACTCGTTAAATATACATACATAAATTTTTATAAGTATCAAAATATCACAAATAAAAATGTTAAATCAACACTTTACGTGTGTCGCAGATAACATTTCAATGTGTAAAAGTTTTAGGACCGCTAACATTTTTACGATCCTGAAGTTAACAGACAGTCACAAATTTTTGGACTTTTTTTTTCAGCAAAAAAATTACAAAAAAAAAAAAACTAAAAAAATGCACATGTAGAAAATTTAAAAAACTATATGTGCAGTTTTTTAAAATTTTTTTTTATTTATAATTTATTGTTTAAAAAAAAATCCAAAGACTATTGGACGTCGGCTAACTTCAGTATCATAACATTTTTTTGTGTTAATTTTTTTTACACAAATGAATAATGTTAAGACAACATAAAAATTTGTATAAAAAACTGTTCTAACACAGAGTTTTGTCTCTGTGTTAATTTATACAAAAAATTTTTTACTGTGTAGTCAAATTGTCTCATTACTCGAAATTGTCTCTGCAGTCAATAATTACTCATTATTAAATTAATTTACATGTTTTTTTATAAAACACTACAGGTGACGTAGATGATGAAACTGCAGTAAAGCGAAAGTGTGTTAAGAAAAAGAATGAAAAAAAATTTTTAAAATAATTGCAGGATATCTTCGGAGTTAAAAAGCTGAACACAATAAACAAGTTAATGATTATGGCAATTATTGTTATTATTGGTACGATTGTTATTACAGTGATGAGATAAAACTATAAAAAGATGACCAAATATCCTCGATACTTTGAACTTGTACGTACAAGTAAATTGAAAGAGAAAGTAAAGGGGAGATGTCGCAATAGGCTTGACGTCCAGCGTCAAGTGGAGGTGAAGAAAGAATCAGTTGGTGACTGTTAATCACAACGAAAGGTTGTATATCTTTTCAAATACATTTTTACCCATATATTATTTTACGTAAGCATTGTTTGTAAATATATGTATATATACTGCATGTATAACTTGTTTATTGGTTGTAACTCGACAAATGGATTTTAATATCAAGTTTATTGATTATTTATGTTTGCAATTTCAGATCAATGCAATATGTCTGGGAAACATTTAGTACTTTTACTTGTATTAGTAAATTTTGATAAACACGTGTTATCAAAACCTACTGAGCATGTGGAATTAAGTCTAGAGACACCTAAAGAAATAATAAATAGCACGATTATAAAAGTACCCAATCGATGGGATCGTGGGATGGTAAGTTTTAGTCATTTTTTTATTTCATTATTATTATTAATATTTTAATTATTATTTTTAATAATTTAACTCTTACAACTTATATTACGATTCAGAAGTTAAAAGACAATCGGAAATTTTCGGATTTTTTGTTTTACTAGAGTATGTAGAAAATTTTAAAAACTATAGGTGCCATTTTTTCAAATATTTTTTTTTTAATGATTTATTGTTTGAAAAAAATCCAAAAATTATCAGATGTCGGCCAACTTTCGTTTCATTATATTATGATCCAGAAGTTAAAAGACAATCGGAAATTTTCGGATTTTTTGTTTTACCAGAAAATTACAAAAAAAAAAAAACTAAAAAAATGCACATGTAGAAAATTTAAAAAACTATAGGTGCAATTTTTTCAAATATTTTTTTTTTAATGATTTATTGTTTGAAAAAAATCCAAAAATTTCATCTTATATTTGATATTTATTAAGTATATAAATTATTTAAAGTCTGAATAAAACTTAAAAAATTTTTCTACACAAAAAAAATATTTTTTCTCGCCTCAAAAAAATTTTTACTTGCCCTTAGAAATTTTTTACTTTATGAATTGAAAATAAAAATTTTCCTGAGATGAGAAAAACTTTTTAAGCAAAAAAAAATTACTTACGCTAAGAAATTTTTTTTTTTTGTGTTAAAATTTTAGCATTTGTAAGAGTTAATATTTAAAAAAAATATTTATAACATAATGACTGAGCGAGTGTGAAATAAAGTAGAAAAAAAAAAATAAATAAGTAGATCGTTGAAATTGAAGACAGACTACTGAATTGTCCCTTGTAGGAACTGTTAGGCCAAATTATGGACTCACTAAGATTTGGCAGAGGGAGATTAGTGAATTTTTTGATGATGGCTAGAAACGAGATTGCTGAGCGCGCGGAGGTAAACTTTTTTAAATCTATTTTTTTAAAATAAAGAAAAAAAAAATTCAAATTAAATATCAGTAGAGTCGCTAACAAATATATTGAATCATAACTTATTTGAATCACGTGCCAAAAATCACTACTTTGAAATATTTGTACAGTTAAATATATAAATATTTATGTATAATGAGAGTGAAAATGAGTAGAGTGAAAATTACGTATTGTTTTATGAGGAAAAGTTTCACAATAACGCAATAGATAGATTTGCCAAGTTTGTAAATCACGTATAACTTAAATACTCTGTTGGAATATTAATATTAAATATATTTATTATAATACTGATGTTTATATAATTTTTCATTTATTTTTTGTTAAAGGAATTCACGAGCGAGGCGGCCAATAAATTGGTTGCGCTTTTGGCGGCGCGAGATGCGCGTAAAATAATTCAAAATAAGACTGAGAAACGCAATGCCATCAGTCCAAAAATAGAAATAAGTACGACTGTCAACACACCAATAAAAATAGGACCTTTGGACGATTTTTTGCCGCCCAAGACGCGTGAAACCTCACGATTAGAGAGCGAAACTGGGCAGTCGTTATTTGAATTTAAAAAACCTAAACCAGTTCAAGGATTTCTACAGAATTTTCTGTCACCAGTTCCTCTAGTCGATAGAATAAGAGAAGAAGACAAGTATGGAAATAGTGGCGATAAGTTTATTGGAATCGGGAGGGCTCTGATAAACGGATTCGAGGGGTTCAGTAATTTTCTCAATGCCGTTGTTGAGGTAACTAATTTTTTTTTCTATTTCCATTGTTTGGTTTTTACTTCTGATGACGGTGATATCTAACGATAATTTTATTTTAATTACTCGCAGATTCCGGTAGATGCGGCAAAAAAAACTTCACGAGGAATTACAGCTGCGCTCAATCAAATCGGTGGAAAGCTAGTAGGCCTTGAGTGAAACTGAAGTTATTTATTAATTATAACTATCGATATATATATTGTGTAATTTTGTAAATATTATTATGGGTTGTTGTTATTAAAATTTTATCATTAAGAATATTTACTGTTCTGTATTTATAATTTAAATGTTTTTTGTAATTTTAAATGAATAAATAAATTGTTTTTATTAATACAATTTACGAGTCAATGAAAAATTCAATACGAATAAAAAATACGACAATCATTTAATTTTTATAAGCATCTACAGATGATTATAAATGTAAATTGATTTTTTTTTAATTTTATTAATGACAAAACTTTTATATGAAATGACAAACGATAAAATTTACTAAAATTGAACTTTACAGAAAGAAATTAAATGTTTATTACTATAGTGTTTACTTGAGATAATTTTTGCGGTAATAAAAAAGTCAAGCAATGATTTTACTCGTGTGAATTTTAAATTAAATGCAAAAAGTATTTAATTATATTAAAAAAATTTTAAGTTATGACTTATGACATTTTAATAATTTTTCATTGATACGTAAGACGACCAAACTTTGAACAGTTATCACACAGTATTCAGTTACCACAAAAAAGATTCAACTTCCCATTATGCCCCGACTTATCGTCATAAGTAACAAAATAAATTTTTCTGAGGACTTTTTTGAAAAAATAATTTTATCCATTAAAGAAAATAATTGGAAACATTTACAAAAGAAAGATCTGAAGCAAACACCGGTTACTGAAACAGTTAATGCTCAGTAGGATTGGCTAACACGTGTTAATAAAAATTTACTAATACAAGTAAAAGTAAAGAAAAAGTAAGAATGAATAAAATTTTTATTTTAAATTCTTTTTATTAAAAAGAAAATTTTTTTTTCTGCGACCGATTAAAATTTTTTAATCATAAAAAAATTCACTATATTTTTTTTTTGTGTAGAGAGTCCTATAGACACTTTCATAAAATTATACTCAACGATGAGGGAGAAGAATAAAAAACACAAAGAAGATACAAAAATTATACACTGAGAAAAATATTTTCTTCTGACAATTAAATTTTAGTTATGACAACAAAATGATTTTATTGCTCATTGCCAATCATATATTTGGTTGTTCGAAAAATATATCTTGTAATCCACCAACAATAGAAATTATTACAAACTATAAAATGTTTAGTAAAGATAATTAGGCGTTTAGTAGCAAGCATACAATCAAATTGATTAGCTGTAAAGCTCATAAGTAGTCATAATGAAATATGCGTCCCATATATGCTTCAAGTAGCAAATAATAACTCTGAAATAAGTTTCTTACCAGGGACACTACAAGAGGTGGGCGCGATCTAGTGGCGAGCACCGAACTACTCCCGCTACTTCTGCCTAACACCATGACTTTTAAATCACTAATCATTAGGTTCAAATATATATTTATTAACCTCGAACAAATATATATATTTATTCTAAATAAATATATTTTTTTGTGTCTAAGTAATATTCATTAGAGTTAATATAATAAGATTTTGCTTTAATATTTGGATTTGTTGGCACTATAAAATAGTTTAGTTGTCCATTAAATAAATATTTTTTAGGACATTTTGGGGTTTATCCTACTAGAGGACATCATAAAGAACAAAAAACGTTAGCATTATGTTGAGTTATTTCCTAGAGAAAAAAAGTTACGGGCCACATTCCTAAAAAGAACACAAGCAGTGTTATCCTCATTTATCTTCATTCATCCTTACATGGGTCTGGATTCGAAAAATAAATTTTTCTCAAGACTTTTTAGGGTTTCTCTTACTAGAGAACATCATAATAAACAAAAAACGTTAATATTATGCTGAGTTATTCCCAACAGGCAAAAATTTACGGGCTACTCTTCAGAGAAATACAGAGTGTCATCTGCCCGCATCTGCCTGACGTTGATTATTCGAAAAACAAATTTTTTTTAGGACATTTTGGGGTTTATCCTACTAGAGGACATCATAAAGAACAAAAAACGTTAATATAGTGTTGAGTTATTCTCAAGAGAAAAAAAATTACGGGCTACTTTTCCTAAAAATACGTTGCGCAAAAATCGTTTCGAACTTCGGGGACATAAAATCGATTGGCATGACTTAGAAAATAAGTTCGTGATATTTATCTTTGTAGGTCAGTTCTGGTAGGATAAAAATGAGTGCCTGGATGCATTGTTCGCTTACGAATCAATACTTTAACAGCAATTATAATATAATTGAGCTAAAACTATCGACTCGACCGGGAAATACGCGCGCCAATGTATACAAAGCTCATGACTTCATGAGCCCTGTGACAATCGATCGGCGTAAAGGACACGTATGCCACTCAACCCTTTCTGGTTGGACACCCAGAGAAATGCAAATTACAATAGAACCAATCGTAAATTATTTCTGACGTGTATGCTGCGTGCAAAAATACGAATGGATGGACGGGTATCCCTCTACTTTTTTAAACCATAATTTGAATCCCTCTCTCAAACTTTTGGTAGTAACGTATGAACAAAAATTTTTGTCAACCGGCTTTTTGTCCAGCTTTCAAACAGACATTTTTACACAATTCTTTTAGGTACGACACTGGTAGTTTTACCCGGGAAAGATTATAAAAGCGGTTTTTTTCCGGGCTCAGTTACAATCGTCTGTACCAAGCAAATAGAAATGTTCTCTGAGAAGTCAATTTCTAAATTTACTCTAATTCTCAATGATTTTATAAAAAATATAAAATTTTTTATTCGAATTATTTAGTAACCGAGATAAATTTATTTTAATTTCAAATTTAATTATATATTTTTTTAACCATTTACTTAAAAATAATTTATCGTTACTATAAATCGTCTATCAATTTATTTAAAAACTCTAATCGTAAAAACTAAGTAAATAATAATTATTGCTGTGTGTTTTTGAATAATAAAAAATTAGAAACTTACAACACATTTTCGCCATGAGATTCTTCGACGCAAAAAATTTCAATTCTTCAGCAAATTCAATTCAAAAGGTAAAAAAATCCAATATTATAAATCTTATTTCATTCAAATTTATGTGTCACTAAAATTATTTGTTGAATTTTGTCAACAGAAACTACTACTCGAATGTTTTTCCGACTGGATGATTTTTCAAAAGTACAATTTCATTGGACTGGAGGCAACGCACAATTTCTCAAACCGTTTTATAAATTTCAACACCGACTTCAAATTTCATACATCATGCGGCTACTGATCTATGGTACCGCTAATATGAATTGCTATTTTCTACTTTAAGATAAAAATTGACGTCAAGAATTTGAATAATTTCAAATTTATGAATCTTATTTCATTTGAATTTATGTGTCACTAAATTTGTTTGTTTAATTTTATCAACAGAAACTACTACTCGATTGTTCTTCCGACTGGATGATTTTTCATAAGTACAATTTCATTGGACTGGAGGCAACGCACAATTTCTCAAACCGTTTTATAAATTTCAACACCGACTTCAAATTTCATACATCATGCGGCTACTGATCTATGGTACCGTTAATATGAATCACTATTTTCTACTTTAAGATGAAAATTGACGTCAAAAATTTGAATAATTCAAAATTTAGTGAGTTATCATTTACTATTCAATTAATTATTTTCATAAAAATTCTATTTATCAATAAATATTATGCTGATGCTAGTCCGTGTTAAGAAAAATGATTTACTCCATGCTAAGTATATCTACATATTAGTCGATTCAAAATTATTTCAAGTCATTTCAAATTGTTTTGAATCATTTCAAATCATTTTTCTTAATCAGGGAGTTTGGAAATTTTTAATTAATATTGAATATGAACCAATAAACTGTTAAAGAAATATCAGGTTCATTAACTAAAGTAATGTCACCATTAAGAAAAAGATCGCTGTGATTAAAAAAACTATTACAAATAATATGCTTACTATTATAATATAGAAAATTATACTGATTTCTATGATCATATAACCAAATTAAAAATCGTCAATATCTATTTGTTTGTTTTGTCCCGATGACTAGATTTTTTCAGTACTTTTATTTCCAAAAAAAGCTCAAAATTATTTTTTATAAAATTAGTGTTCGAAATCGACTTTGAATTTATTTCTCGTCAACCGGTCAAATTTTTCTTTTAATGGCCAATTTTTGCGTTTTCGGTGTATAGAAAGTTTTCAAAAATAACATATTTTTAAATATCGATAAATTATATTGCAAAGTATATTTTAATTGACAATAAATCATTGCAATATGCACGCGATTGATGTATTTTTTTTTTATTAGATTGTGATAAATCGGCAAATTATATATTGTATCACAATATAAATTTTTATTAATGGAATCGTTTGTTTGCGACACTTTTTCACTTACAGTTTTCTTGAGTAAATTACGATCGTAATATTCGTGATATTTATTATCGCGCAAGTCCTTTAGACTTTCGACATTATGATGATCTAGTCTTGTTAAAAGAGATGTTAATTGTCCTTTCAAAACTGGATAAAATAATAATAGAAATAAGAACGCGCTCAAAAAGGTTATTTGCATTGACAGTCTTTCTATTGGTGACATTATTCTCATATTTAATATCAATCAAAAATTAATTACAATAGTATCAGCGTAATAATATTTATTGTTAAGTAAAATAATTATTTGATTAATTAATAAAATATTAACCGATGAAAAAAAATTCAAATTATAAAAATTCGTGATTCCGTAACTTTTAAGTAAAAATATTTTTCAATATGTCAATATACTTTCAAACATTTTGTAGTACTAAGTAAACTTATTGCTACCGAATGCGTGAAAAGCTATGGGCACATAAAAAAAATTTTTTTGAAAACTGACTGTCACTAAAGTTTGTAATTTTTAATTTCTCTTCATCGACTACTAGTTAATTTATTATTTGGGTAATTAATTTATTTAATTACATGTATTACTGCGCTCATTTTATTTAGAATACTTTTTTATTGATATTGAATATAAGAAAAATGTCACCAATTATCAGACTGTCAATGGAAATGATATTTTTGAGCGCATTTTTACTCCTTTTATTATTGTATCCAGTTTTGAAAAGACAAATATCAACTCTTTTAACAAAACCACATCATCATAATGTCGAAACTTTAAAAGATTTGCATGATAATGATTGTCATGGTTATTACGATCTTAATTTACGCAACGAAATTGTAAAAGAAAGAGTGTCGCATACATACGGTTTTGTCAATAAATATCAATATCCTGATATGAAATGTAATTTTTCGATTTATTGCTGTCTATTGGTAAAAAATACATCAATTCCGTGGATATTGCAATGATCGCTTGTTAATTACGGTGCGTTTTACAATATAGTTTATATATATATGAAAATATTATATTTTAAAGACTTTTTGTACATTGGGCACGCAAAAATTTGACATTAAAAGAAAAATACGATCAGATGATCCGCAATATATTTGAATTTACTTTCAAATTCTAGTTTAATAACAAAAAGTTTTGTGTTTGTTTTTGAAGAATAAATGTTATGGAAAAAAACTACTTATCAGGGCACTACAAACAAATAGGTATTGGTAATTTATTAATTTGTTTATATAATTATAGAGGTCAGTGTAATTTTTAGTAATTATAATAGTAAACATAGTAATTGTAATAGTTTTTTAAATTTCGTAGACTGATTTTTAAAAATATAAAATTCGCGCCAACTGACAGTCGGTTTAAAAATTAACACAGAATATAATTGTATTGTAAACTCACATGCTATTTTTTTTCGATCCACTGAATATGTACTGGTCATGTAATGAATGAACAATAAAAATAAAAAAATTGTCAAAATTCAAAATTCTTCACACATCAAATGTTTTTAAATTAAAAAATAACAATAATTTAAACACGCAGTTGTTTGAACAAACCTTGACAGGGAAATAATATGCAAAAGGGTTTCCTAATACACTTGGAGATTTGAATTGCTCCAAGTGTATTTCAGCTAAAAAACGTCACTTAGCTGCTATTTCCCCACCAGACGATGCCAGATGATTGGGCTCAGGAATTAGGAAGATATCAGCATTAGCCATCAGCAACACTTTACACTAGCACTGAACACTTAACATTTAACTGTACCACAGACACTTTGCATAATTTAAATTTCCAAACACTGCACAATTTAATTAAACAATTACTATAAGCAGTAAATTTTATGGAAAATTACACGACGCCATTGCAATACTGTTTAAATTTAAACGTAAAGAAAGATCTGGACTAATACTGCTATTGTCGATGATACTGACTGCCGCTATTGGACCGCCAGTTGATACAAATTAATCGATTTTGCGATACTCTCGCCCCCCACTTTAGTAAAAATTTGAACGTTGAGTACAGCGACGCGTAGCAGCGACGCGCAGTAGCGCCAACTTGGCGCGAAATTTAAAAATTGAAATTTAATAATTTGATTAAAATTCATTTGTGTAAATAATTATATTAAATTGACTAAAAATTATGCCCGAAATTTTTTATTTTTCATTAATGACTTGTTCATTATTCTTTTACTCGCGCGGTAAATTTAAATATTCCAAAAATAAATTATTAAAAATTGGAGAAAAATTAAAAATCGTAAGTCAAAATGAAATGGTGGCAGAATATGTTAGAAAAAAATTTTTAATATATAAAAAAAACACGCAAGTGTTTGAACAAACCTTGGCGGAGAAATAATATGCAGAAGGGTGTCTTAATACACTTGGAGATTTGAATTAAATTGCTCCAAGTGTATTGCAGCTAAAAAACGTCACTTAACTGCTATTTCCCCACCAGACGATGCCAGATGATTTTGCTCAGGAACTTGGAAGTCATCAGCATCAGCCATCAGCAACACTTTACACTAGCACTGAACACTTAACACTTAACTGCACCACAGACACTTTCCACAATTTAAATTTCCAAACACTGCACAATTTAATTAAACAATTACTATGAGCAATAAATTTTCTGGATAATTACACGACGCCATTGAAATACTGTTTCAATTTAAACGTAGAGAAGGATCTAGACATTACTGCCATTGTCGATGATACTGAATGCCGCTATCAAACCGTCAGTTGATTACAAAGCAATCGATTTTGCGATTCTCGACCGCCCCCACTTTAGCAAACATTTGAACCTCAAACAGCGACGCGCAGAAGCGCCATCTTGGCGCGTAATTTCAAAATTGAAATTTAATAATTCAATAAAAATTTATTTATCTCAATAATTATACTGGTGTTCGACTTAATTAATTATTTTAATTTATCTATTCAAAATTTACAAATTTTCTCATGTCTGCTGCTACATTCACGCTCATGTCAACATTCAAATATTTGAGCGGTTAATTTAAAAAAAGCGACATCTCACTTCCTATACGCGAGATAAAATAAAAGATCTCCACTCCATTCTACACATAACGGGTTCCAAGGTTGTGTGTAACATCAAAATGGACTCTGCTTAGTTGACGGTGGTTGACGGTATTGACGGGCGGATTGGGCTGGGAGCTGAAACATCACAATACAATCCAATACAAAACACTAATAAATAACAATATACACACATACAAAACCGGACATCACCATGGGCGGTTAAAAAAAGTTGAGTGTTGATCTTTGTGCCAAAAAACACCATGATTCCATCAAACAGCTCAAAATTATATTGTCTTACGCACAACAATAACACAATTGTCGTCCGACACGAGTGTAATTCAAAATCGCAGGCGTATGGATCAAATATTTTTAAATTAAACAGCGGATCCCAGTAACCTTTTGCTCCAGTAACTGATACGGGATCTTTGATCTTGATGTTAATTGAAGGTAATTATTATTGATCACTCGAGCATCTTCACTCAGTGAAACAGTAAATAAATACTCGTTACTCCAATTAACAAAAATTATTTGTTTTTAAATTTTTTCAGTACCAATGAAATAAGTCGAGTATTAATACACGTCAGTGTAGCAAATGAATCATTCCTTCCATGGGATAATACAGTAATTTAAATATAATAATTATTTTTTTAATAACAAATAATTTAAAAATCACCGGTTGCCAATAGCACAAGTACAAGAAGCACAATGAGTACAAGTGATAATGGTACTGACTCTGAGACTGGATGGCAGGAGTGTGCCAGCTGGTTAACAAGATGTGGAGCTCTTAGAGCTGATCACAAAGCCAACTGGCCGACAGCGACTGCATTTGACTTAGCATACACCCTAAGAGACGGGGTATTGCTCTGTAATTTATTAAATTTAATTGACCCAGGATGCATCGACATCAAGGACGTCAGCCAAAAACCACAGATGGCACAATTTTTGTGCCTAAGAAACATAAAATTATTTTTAACAGTCTGTTCCTCGACCTTTGGTCTATCGGACTCTGACCTTTTTGAACCCACGGTGTTGTTTGATTTGTCAAACTTTCATCAAGTTCTTTGCACACTATCTGCACTATCGCACTCGCCGAGATTTCGTCGTAAAAGCATTCCGTGAGTATTTTAGATTTTGTTAAATTATTTGACGATTATTGATGATGATTATTTTTATTTTTACAGAGGATTTACTATTGGGCGTGATCATTCGCAGGAGGAAGCATACAAAGACCTACAGAGTGCTGGAGTTGGGTTAGTATTCATTTTACTTAAGGGTATTCTCAGACAGTACCGTAACTTTTTAATAATATTCAATGATGAACTGTCATAACAGTTCAAATTTTATTCATTAATTAATTAAAAAAAAAAAAATTGAACTTTAATTGAAAAAAGGATATTTAAAAAAAATTATTTATAGTTGGTATAAATTAGGAGCTAAAGCAAATTTTTTGAATAAATTTTAGCCTACAAAATTTGAAAATTCTAATTATAAAATTGATACTGTAAAAAATCAGGAGTGAATTCGGAGTAATTACAGATTTTATTATGAGTGTGAATGTAACAGACATCAGACAAATTTAAAATTATTAATAAGTGAGGTAAATAATTGATAAAATAAAATTGAAAAAAAATGCACATTTAAAAAATTTCAAAATTAATAAGCGCATTTTTTTAAAATTATTTATTTGTAATTTTAAATTTGTTTGGTGTCTGCTATATTTACACTCATGATTTTATTTAAATCCAAATTCACTCGGAGTTTCGGAGTTTTTACAAAAAATCACTCTGCTTACGGTGTAAATTGGACGTTTGTCTTTCCAGCGGAGTAGTCTGGATTTTATTTCAATCCGTATTCACTCTGATTTGGAGTTTTAATATTAAAATTAATTTTCTTTTGAAGTAAATTTCACTCCGAGGAAACTAAATAAATAAGAAGTCATCCCTGGTGGAAATTTTTCTGACTTTTCTCTGAAAAAGTCTTTAGAACCTTGAAAAAATCTTTAGAATTATAGAACTGAGTTTTTCAGAGAAAATTCCGAAAAATTTCCACCAGGGATCCGCTCCGCAAATTTTTTACATTTCGAAAATTTTACTGAAATTTATTTTCCAAACTTGGTTTAACTCCAAATTGATGTCAACTCTAAGTAATTTTTTTAAAAATCTATCCCAGCAAAATTGTCTTTTTTTCAATTAATGCTTTAATTGTTTTTTCATCAATTGATAAAAATTCGATACGCTTATGACAGTTGAGTTATTGAAAATTTTTAAAAAAGTGGGGACATTGTCTGAGAATGGCCTAGATAATAATTTTAAAAAATCATCTATTCATTGATTTATTATTTTATTTTTTTATTCATCTTCCCAATACCATAAAAAGATCTAACAATCTCTCATGCTAATATATAAATATTACACCGAATAAATTTAGTCCCACAAGTACAGAGGTGGGATTCACAATAAAACCCAGAGCTGCGGATCCCGATGAATCCCAAGTATACCAAGAGTTACTCTGCTTTTCAACTACACCTCACCATGAATGGTCTTTTACGACAACTGAGGTACATGTCGTTGCTACTAAACGCAGACTTATTTAACGTCTGTAGTGTAAAGGAGTTGTATTTAGAGTCCCCTTTCATAAAACCTCAGCGTTGGCAATTCATTTTATTGTAATTTATTTTAACTTAAGTAATTTTTATTTTAAATTAATGCTGCGTTATCATCAGCAAGCTATTTTGCGTAGTGCATGAGCCTTATTTTGTTGTTGTTTGTTATTTTTTATGCGACTAGTCGTGAGACTGAGGGTCGCAGGCGAAGATCGCGGAGACGAGAAGGTGACGAGGCAGGCGGGGGAGGAAGAGATGACATTGAGGATCCAGTTGGCCAGGAAGAGGACGGCTACGGGGCCTTTTGTAGTCACGCACAAAGCGAAGAGATCTACCATGACCTTTGTAGTCTGCACCTGCCGCCTCCTCCGAGTGCTGCGCAGGTCATTATTAATTTTTTTATTTTATAATCATCATTATTTTTTACTTTATGCCAAACGCAAATCCTGCATGAGGTCAAAGTACATAAATTATTGAGCATGTCAACTAAAATGTTTATTTTTATTGATACTTTTGTTGATTGGATCGATAACTGGGTGATTAATTTACAGGGAGGAACTATTCCAGGTGGAGAAAAAAGAGATTACGTTATCCAAGAGCTCGTTGAAACCGAGCGTAATTATTCCGAAGTATTAAATAGTCTTCTACGACACTTTGCTCGTCCATTATCATCACTACTGCGTCCAAAAGACGCGGCGATAATATTTTTCGGTATAAAAGATTTGTCTGAAATTCATGCCGGTGTTCATAGTCAATTACGTAAAGCGCGTAATGGTGCTTCAATTGCTCAAGTATTTCTCGATTGGCGAGAGAAGTTTCTTATTTACGGTGACTACTGCGCTAATCTCACGGTGGCCCAGAACACCCTGCAAGAGGCCTGTTCCCGCAATGAATTAGTCAACCAGGAAGTCATTCGTTGCCAGCAAGAAGCCAACAATGGAAAATTCAAACTTCGCGACATTCTGTCAGTGCCGATGCAACGGGTGTTGAAATATCACTTGTTGTTGGACAAACTTGTTGAAGAGACTCCACGTGACCTGGCTGAAGACTTGCGTCAGTTAGGCAAAGCCAGGGAGGTGATGGTAGACGTGGCTCAATATATTAATGAAGTTAAACGTGACTCCGATACGCTCGATATTATCAAAGACATTCAAGCGTCAATTGTTGACTGGGACATGAGTGATGGAACCCAACTCAAAGACTTCGGTCGGCTGTTAAGAGACGGAGAGCTCAAAGTTAAAGCACATGGAGATCAAAGAGTTAAAGCTCGTTACGCCTTTGTATTTGAACAGGCTGTGTTGCTGTGCAAAGCCGGCCGAGGAGATCAATATTGCTATCGAGAAACACTTCGACTTGATGATTATCGGTTGGAAGACCACATAGGGAGGAGAATTCTCGGACGGGATTCCCGGTGGTCATATCAGTGGCTGTTGGTTCACAAGCAAGCCTACACTGCGTACACACTCTACGCCCGGACGGACGACCAGAAGCAGATGTGGATGAAAGCTCTCCAGGACGCTATGGACAATGTAAATCCTGCTGCGTGTCGTGTTACCAATCACAAGTTCCGGTTGATGACATTCGAGACTGCAAGAAGTTGTCAGCGCTGTGGAAAATTTCTCAAAGGCCGCATTTTCCAAGTAAGTGGCATTCAATTTTTTTTTTCAAATACTTGGCGACTATGTACTGAAGTTAGCCGACGTCTAGTAATTTTTGGATTTTTTTAAAAACGATAAATTATAAAAATAAAATATTCGGTAAAAATTGCACCTATAGTTTTTTAAATTTTCTACAGGTGCATTTTTTTGTAATTTATTTGTTGAAAACAAAATCAGAAATTTTTAATTGTCTGCCAACTTCAATGATACTGAACTTAGCCAACGTCTAATAATTTTTGGATTCTTATAAAAACGATAAATTATTAAAAAAAAATATTTGAAAAAATTGCACCTGTAGTTTTTGAAATTTTCTACAGGTGCATTTTTTTTAGTTATTTTTTTTTTTTTGTAATTTATTTGTTGAAAAAAAAAAACCGAAAATTTTTAATTCTCTTCTACTTTCATAATCAGTGACTGAGTGATAAAAAATTTTTTTACAGGGATACAGTTGCGATGTATGTCGTTTGTCAGTACACAAACAATGCATATCATATTCCGGACGTTGTATGCCGGTTCCTCCCACGCCACCACTACCTCCCCCTCTACCGTGTGACCGTGCACTCTCGGTGAAGCTGTGGTTTGTGGGTGAAATGGGAAGAGACGCGGCTGCACACAAACTTGAGGCCAGAGAAGATGGAACGTATATGCTACGGGTGCGACCCGCTGGGCAGCCTCGATTAAAACACGAAACTAATTACGCCTTGAGTATCAAGTAAATATTTTTATTGTTATTCAATAATAAACTCTCTAATAAAATTGACCTTTCCAGCCATTGGCTTTTGGTAATTTAATTACTGTTTTATTTCAGAACCGAAGGGGCCGTCAAACATATTAGGGTCTTCAAACGTGACGTTGACGGCACAGAACTTTACTACCTGAGCGAATCCCGGTTTTTTAAAAGCGTCGTCGAGCTTGTCGAGTACTACGAGCGCGCGTCGTTGTCTGAGAACTTTGAAAACCTGGACCAGCGACTGCTGTGGCCATTTAGACGCGTGTTGGCCAAAGCGTTGTTTGATTTCCGTGCAGGAGAACGAAATCAACTGACACTGAGACGCGGATGTCGCGTTGTCGTACTCAGCAAAGAAGGCGACGCAAAAGGCTGGTGGAAGGGTAAAATAAATGACCAGGTTGGATTCTTTCCAAAAGAATACGTCGAGGAAGAATAACCTACGGGTATAATAAATAATTATATTATAAAATATAGTTCTTCCAAGTCAACTTGATTGCACGGCTTCTTAATTAATGAAATATAAATAATTATTATTAATTATAAATTAAATAAATAAATAAATTAGGCAAGCACTCATCCAAAGAAATACGCGATGACATAATATGTCTTTGTGCAATCGCATTTAATCACTGTTGAAACTAGTCCTTGGACAGACAGTTAACGTTTTAAAAGCGTAGATTAAATTTTAAATTTTTTAAATACTTTATTTAGCACAATTATCAACGGACAATTACCATGTGCGCTATGTCGCCCATTAAATACAGTCGGACTTCGTTATAAGACCGCGTTATAAAACTCACCCTCAATTTGTTAAAACTTTTGGAACGTTTCCCCCACCAGCAGCTCAATGAAAATTTTGCGCCGTACTCTCGCTATAAGACTAACGAACGACGACTAAAATCAAGATAAAATATACATATGCATATACATATAGATTGTAGATTAAGTAATTTATTTTCATAACGAATACTTACAATTTCGTGGTTTCACATAATGAATTAAGAGAAAAGAAAAACAAAATACTGTTTATTCATAATTACACAGCTCGCTCAGCAAGTTTCTGCAGTGCAAGTTGATGCAAATCAACTGCCGTCATCTGAATATAATTTCAGGGTGGCCACGAACCGGGAATATCGAGAATTATCAGGGAATTTAATGCAACCGGGAAATATCATAGAAGTGTCAGGGAATTTCGAAAAGTATCCGGGAATTAAATTGTAACAGTTCAAAATTTAAAAAATTTTCAATTATACACTAGTTATAAAAATTAAGGGATATTAAAAAAATTTCAAATTTTAAAGTGATTTTCAACAGATTGTAACTTGAAGGAAAATGATCATACGACAAAAACAAAAAAGGCAAATTGTAGCTTCAAGTGTCTAGTTTTCTGATCTGGTCTTTATATTTTTTTATTATGTGCGGTTCCGGAGTAATCCTAAGAAAACTATCGAAAAAGAAATTTACCAAATTTTTGCTCGTCTTAAAAAAGGTTTTCGAGCTTCAATAAATTTTTTTTGATAATTATGATTGATTTTTGATTGCTCCGGAACCGTGTATAATAAGAAATTTAACGACCCAGATCAGAAAACTAGACACTTGAAACTACAGTTTGACTTTTTGTTTTTATTGTACGACCGTTTTCCTTCGAGTTACAAAATGTTAAAAATTACTAAAAAATTCGAAATTTTTTTAATATCCCTTAATTTTTGTAACTAGTGTATTTTGAATTTATTTAAATCATAAAATTTATTATTAAATATTTTAACTTATACATTTTTAACATCGAATAATCAAAAGTAGGCAATATTAATTTATTTTATTGCCCATTTTTTCTGGTTTCTCGCATAATTTAATTATCAAATTTAATTATTAAAAATGAAAATATAATAAAAACTTTGAAATCTAAATGATACGAATAAAATGTCTAAATCAGGGAAAAATGTAAAAAACTTTACTGGAAAACCAGGAAATATGAAGGAATTTTGAAATAATTTCTTTGTGGCCACCCTGAATTTGACAGAAAAACGTCGTCAATTTGAATTGAAATTTTCAATCAACTTAACGTCATTATGACAGTAACATTTTAAGTAAAATTGAATTCCAGTTACAGCCAATCTACTGTCAACTTAACCCCAACTTTTTGCTGTTAAGTTGACTTCAAGTAGCTTCGTCAACTTGCGGTTATGGTGACTATCAAGGTAGTCTTATAGCGAGACTTCAATGCAAACACTGTTAAGCACAATAGTGGAGGAACGTCAATTCTAAGAATTTTTTTCCCTACAGCTCCGAGCTGGTCTTATAACGAGGTCCAGCTGTGAGTTGTTAAATATCCAGCATTAAATCCGAAGCAATGGGCTGTTAAATAAATTGTTAAACTCATTCTCGCTTGGAATTGAGACTGCTTGAAAAAAAATGCTTTTATGTACTAAAAAAAATTAAATCAAGGCTTTAATTGCCTATATATATTTATCACTATATTTACATAAAAAAATACAAATCGATTGTTATTCTTGAAAAAAAAAAAAAATATATATATATATATACACATATATCTGATATTTTTTAATGATAAGACGTATTGTCCAATCGTGCCAATAAAAAAACTAAATGTATATATTTGATTTGTTGTAAAAAATATAATATTATCTTTCTTGAAAAACATTTATTGTAAATTTATTTTTATCACATTTTGCAAGAATAATTACTTTGATGAGCGACGATAAAGATTACTGGCGACTTTCTGCTCAATTCTTTTGCATCCGCTCTTAGCAAAAATTTCCAGAGGCGGACTGAAAGTCACGTGGCTCATAACGTCTTGGATCTGCTGAGCAGAGGGACTTCTACCGCGTTCTCTGAAAGCCGCTTCTATGCATTTCTCAACATGCTCAGATTCCAGAGGCAAAAATGGCACGTAGTGATCAATTAGACTCGTTGTTATCGTGTCACTTTTATGAAAACCCCCATTCTCATTGAACGCTCCCTTAGATACTAATTCTTCAAAGTCCGAGAGACTCGTTTCCTCTCGTTTCTTTCCGCTTTGCCATAAATGATGCAGGGTCTCGACAATCTCCTGGCTTCCGGTGTTGGATAGAAATATAAAAATTGCTTTGTTCGTTTCCACATCAACACGCTTGCCGCGATGGAAAATCTGGGCTGTTGAGTACTCCATGAATGGCACGAGAACATTTAAAATTCCTGGTGACATCATATCTACTTCATCGAACACGAATAAAGATTGCGGACACTCCACAAGACTGTTGATTATTGAATCTTTCAATTCATCCTGCAAACAAATTTTAATTATTTATGTGACGTCAAGTTGCTAATTAAAAAAATTATAATTAATTTTCTTAGCAACGGATAGTAAAACTTTGGTCACTCGGATGAAGGAAAATTGTTCAACAGAGTGACTAAAGCAGAACCGTAATCTAAACTTGAGACCCGGTCCTCGATGACGTTCGCTAGAGTAACCTGAGATACGACAGACGATTTTTAATTTTATAATTTCGTACTGGATCTGCAGATGCAGAAAAGTCAGTCAGCCAACGAACATCTAAGGCCTGTGTCCGGTAACCGACTGACTTTGAATTTAATGTTTCATTTAAAACTATACTATGGTGGCCACAGATTTTTAAGATTGAAATTCCGTGACTTTTCCAGGTATTCCAGTCAAACAATTCAAAAATTTCCTGACTGTGTGTAATAATATTAAATCATTGGAAATATTTATTTAATTTAAAATAAAATGGTATGTCAGTTTAATCAATAATTAATCATTGTCGTTAAATGAAGCTTTTTTTAGTATTTGTCAGTGTTCATTGTTTTTTTTTTTTATTTATTAAATGAATAATTTTTTATTTTTGATTTGAAATCCATGTTTTTATATAACACTCTATAATAAAATATAAATAAATTTTTCATTTTCACTCGAGTAAATTTCATAAATAAGAATATTTCATGGAATATTAATAAAGTATTAATGAAGTACGCGAATAATAAATATAGTGAAACTTATTAGTTAATTACTTATGTATACATTTAATGTTTTTAGTTTTTTAACTTGTCAATATGAATGTTAAGAGCTTGAAGATCCTGGCGATTGGTTTCTACTAAGATTTTTTTTTCTAACAGCCTTGATAATTCTAACTGCTTCATTTTTTCGCTATTGGAATCAATTTCTACTAATTTTTTTTCAAGATGATTTTACAACCGCATTCGCGCCGCGTCACTTTTTCAACAGTTTTGACAGAAAACTAAATTTGTCGAATTTTTTCAGTCAAAAGAAAGAAAGTGAAAACTTTTCCAGCTTTGTGACGAAATTCCCTGACCGTTCCCTGACTTTTCCAGTATATTTATAATTCCCTGACATTTCCAGGTTTTCCAGAAATGTGGCCACCATGAATACTTAAATTTATTTTAATTGTGTATTATTAAAATTTCCACCCTTGAAATAAAATTAAAAATCTATGAGAGTCGAACAGTGACATCACAGGTCTACCGCCTTTCCATTGATGTCCATTTCATCAATATTTAATTAACTAATAAATTAAACGAATTAACATTTAGCAAAAATCTTACAATTTATAAGTTTAATTTAATTACTGAGTATTTAAATAAATACCTGGTACATAGCCACCTTATTCTGCAAAGGAAAGCTCAGTCTCCCGCTAAAAAAATGATAGTATTTGCTCTTAGCACCTTCTTTATAAAAATTCTTTACAATATTCTGTGTGACAAAATTTTTTCCCGTGCCCGGAGTTCCATGGAAGCTCATCGCCAGAGCTTTTGGACTATGACCTGATCTTACGTGAGCTCGGAGGGCACTCACTACGACATCATGAGCAATATGCTGCCCGTAGAGATTTCTCTCAAGGGCTCGATCTAACCCTGTGAGAAATTTCAAACATTCAAATTAATTTTTTAAAAAATAGTAGTGATGACAGCTAACAATAGACCTTACCTGTCAAATCATAATGAATGTAGTGATCATCACAGCATTCATAGTACGAGCATGTGATTTTATTGTACCCAAAATACAAGCCAGCGCCCGCGGCAATCAAAGCGCCAGTGAATGGGTCCACCAAACAGTCGACTTTAAATGTTAAAACAGTTAAAATACTAGCGTAAAATAGTACTGTATGAGTATTCATTTTCGGTTTAATTTCCGGTTTAATTTAATTTTAAAAAAATCAATAGACATGAGTATTTTGATTACTGAATGTGATAACACTCTTGTGAACTACCGGCTTCATTGGATTTTTTTTTACTACATGTTGTGTAAACATGAATGCAAACATCTGTGAGTTTTATAGATTTTTTAGCGGCGCGGTATTGGTGCTCATACGCGACGGAAAAGTAACTATCAGGATATCCTGTATTTAATTTTAAATTATTCTCATTTCAACAAATATAATTGTTTGAGCTGTATAAAAGTGTTTGCTCTCACAGCCTTGTTTAAAAAAATTATTTATATTATTTTGATGGCAAAATTTTTACCAATACCCGCTAATTCATGAAAACTCATCGCCAAAGCTTCGGGAGAATTTTTTATCGCAACATGAGCAGCTAAGTACACTAATTAGGTTGCGTAACAACATATCCGCGACAAAATATCCGCGGAAATAATAATGATACTGAAGTTAGCCGACGTCTAATAATTTTTTGATTTTTTTTAAACAATAAGTTATAAAAAAAAAATATTTTTAAAAATTGCACCTGTAGTTTTTAAAGTCTTCTACAAGTGCATATTTTTAGTTCTTGTTTTTTTATAATTGATTTGTTGGAAAAAAAATCGGAAAATTACTAATTGTCTGCTAACTTCAGGATCATGAAATAATATCCGATGAATAAAATATCTACGGACAGAATATCCTGAAAATTGACGTAACAAAGGGATGAATTCATCAGATCAAAATTTTCATAGTTAAAATAACAGCAGAAGAAAGTTATTCAAGTCATATTTTAGTTCAACCCTATTCTAGTAACATTGGGGTAAAAATATCCCACACTGGAGTAGGGATTCTAATTGAGAATCGACTTTTCTTTCAAAGAAATCGATATTTTAGAATCGACTTTGTTTTTGAAGTCGACCAAGAATCGATTCTTAACATTCGGCTTTTAGATAAATTGCAAACATGTTGAGTTTCATAGATTTTTTAGCGGCGCGGTATTGGCGGTCATACGAAACGCAAAAGTAACTAACAGAATATCCTGTATTTAAATTCAAAAATATTTTAAATTCCAAAAAAAAAAACGATTAACAATTAAAAAAGATATTTATTAAATGTGATAAAAAAAATATATAAAAAGTAAAAAATGTCTATAATTCTTTGTGGGAAGTAGATCCAGTGGATTTAGTTTGCCTGTACGCGATGCTGGCGACTTTTTGGTCGACTCTTTTGCAGCCGTTTTTCGCGTACAGAT
Organism: Microplitis mediator; assembly: GCF_029852145.1. Classification (NCBI taxonomy): domain Eukaryota; kingdom Metazoa; phylum Arthropoda; class Insecta; order Hymenoptera; family Braconidae; genus Microplitis; species Microplitis mediator. The sequence continues at coordinate 3,301,965 of NC_079973.1, forward strand.
CAAAAGGTTGGTCTCCAAAGGTGACGTGAGACATCGCTTCCTCAATTTGTTCTTCACTGGGCAGGATATCTCTCAATTTGAACGCCGCTTTGATACACTGTCTGACATGCTGCTTCTCAAGAGGCAAAAAAGGGACATAATGGTCAATCAAACTGGTACTGATGGTATCACTGCGATGCAGTCCGCCTTTCTCATTGAAAGCTCCCGTAGCAATCAGACTTTCAAAGTCCGCGAGCTTCGTTTCACATCGTCTTCTTCCCTGGGCACGTAAATCTATCAACGTCTTCGCTATTTCATGACTTCCGGTATTTGACAGGATAATAAATATCGCGTTGTTTGTTTGGACTGATTTTTTTGTTCCTCTGTAATTAACACGAACTGGTCCGTGGTCTAAAAAGGGTACCAGTACATCTAGGACTCCTGGTATCATTATGTCTACTTCATCAAAAACGAACATCGACTTGGGACAGTTTAAAAGAGTTTCTGTTATTTTCTCCACCAACGAGTCCTATTTAAATTTATTATTAGTAAAAATGATATATTTATTATCAATTAATAATATGATGCTGAAAGTATCAGTCATGAAAAAAACTTATTGATCTTTAATAAACATAGTAAATACTGACAGGCAAAAATTTTAAAAAATCTATGGGCAGTATTTTAAAAAATTTTCATGATCCTGAAGTCTTTGACGTCTAATAATTTTTGGATTTTTAAAAAACTATAAATTATAAAAAAAAAAATATTGCACTTGTAGTTTTTAAAATTTTCTACATGTGCATATTTTTATTTTTATTTTTTTTTTATAATCTAATTGTTTAAAAAAAATCTGAAAATTGTCAATTGTCTTCTAACTTCTGCACCATAAATTTTCTTGTGTATATTTTTAAAAAATTTTCAAATGAAAATTAAAAAAACTAAAATTTTATGACAGTAAAGTTGGCGGACATCTGACAATTTTTTGAATTTTTAAATAATGAATTGAAAATTTTTCTAACAAAAAAATTAAAAAATGGAGTTTTAGAAAATTCAAAAATCAGTACATGCATTTTTTTTATTTTATCAATTTAATTGTTTAATTATTTTATACATAATTTAAAAATTGTCTTGTCTGCTACATTTACACTCATAAAATTTTCAGATGTCAGTTACTATCAGCATCAACTAATAATTTATGTAAATATATTTATCTCACCTTGTAATCATTTAATTTATCCTTCAATTTAAATTCCAATCGCCCGGTATATATTTGAAAGTGTTTGCTCTCACAGCCTAGTTTGAAAAAATTATTTGCTATCATTTTGACAACAAAATTTTTTCCAGTGCCAGCTAATCCATGGAAACTCATCGCCAGAGCCTTGGGAGGATTTTTAATCGCAACATGAGCAGCCAGTGCACTAAGTACTGCTTCCTGAGCAACATGTTGACCAAAGAGATTCGCGTCAAACTCCTGTCGTATTGCTAAAATATTTAATTTAATTAATAACGAAATTTATCAATTAACCAAACAATTTAAATAAAAAATAATTACAACTAAAATTACCTGTGATATTTTGCGGTACGTAATTATCATTACAGCAGTCGCCGAACGGACACTTCAAAATATTATACGCCGATTGAATCCATTCAAATGTATAACAATTTACTTGGTTGATATAAATAAAATAAAAAACAATAAATATACGTGATATATTCATATTTGTATATATAAATATTAATGTAAATAAACTAATTAATTTTGAATACTAATTTTTAAACGATGACATTTGAAATATTTAAACTCCCGTTTATTTGTTTTTCAAAATATTAAAATTTTATGATGACAACAAACAGCTGACATTTTTTTGTTTATTTCCGATAAAATTTTTAAAAAATTGGCAGCCGTGAATTCGAATCTAGTTTTTTTATTTTTCACGACAGGCAGCATTGAATAAATTCAAATTTTTGTTTACAATTGGAATTTTCCCGCCAGAGATGTCGCTTTTAAATCTATAGTTTATTTGAAAATTTTACGTGGGGATACGTGAAAATAAATCGTGGGGAAATTTTTGGTTTTTCTGGACTTAAAATAATAAAACATCTGGTCACTCGAGGCACGTCCGGAATAAAATTGTAAAAGGAACCTTTGTCTGAAACCTTTTAAGCATATTGTTCGCTAGAATTAAGAGAAGTAGGTAAAAATATTTTCTCTTGATTTGGAAATTTAAATCAGCTATTGGTAGGTTGATGTCCAAGCAGATTTGTAATTATCCCTGATTGCCAAGTTGGCGGTAAACTACTGACGCAACCAGTCGCCAAGTTGGCCACAAAAATTAGCATTTCCATAAGTTGATGGCAACTTTCTGAGAAAGTCGATGGCTAAAGTTAGCAAAAGTCAAAAAAAAATCGATACCACTGATCGACAGCATTTTTTCCGAAACGAATTTCTATCGTATCGATTTGTTTATAACTTTAGTTAACAAAAAAAAAATGGTCTTTGGACGATACGATAGAAATTCGTTTCGAAAAAAATGCTAAAGATTGGTGGTATCGTTTCTCAATTTTTTTTTTTATTTTTATTGATTTTTAATGAAAAAGACTTGAGAGAAAAATTTGTTGGGAGAAGTTATATATGGAGGGGAGAAAGTCACCGGTGCTAAGCTGCAGGGGAAGTAGTTCAGTGCTCGCCGCTAGATCGCACCCAACCTCTTGTGCTGTTCTTGGTTAGATATATACTTCAGAGTTGTTATATTCTATACTGGAGAACAACTTTTCCGCAGGTGCTTCTCTGTCATTTGACAACGTAATTATAAGTGAGTTGTTTTCTGTATTGTATTCGTATTTTAACTGAAACAGAACATTAATACAAAATATTTTATATATTTTGAATACAACTCATCTTCTGTATTTGCCATCAGTTTCCTGATGTTGTCAAGTGGTTCAGGATGTTTAATTGAAATTGCTTTCTTATTAGAAACCTCACAATATTTTTTTAAAATAGCCGATGTATATTTTGAGCGAGTATACAATCTGTATTCCCTCGGTTGCTTTTTTCTAAGGACTCCTCAAAGTCTTCCTTTGGTTCTCTGACTTATTGCATAAAATTATTTAATTCAATTTACTAATTTCTTTTAGACAATTCGGCTTTTAAGACACCTGTCTAACGTCATCTGCATAGAAATTCTGACGTCTGATGTGCCGTCAGGATTTGGTTTTTAATAAATTTTCTCCGTTCAGGCCACAATATTTGTTAATAAGGCGCATTGAATCATTGAATCTTTTATCATATGCTATAAGCCCCAAAACTAGTCGCCGACTTTTTTTCTTGTTGTATCTGCCATTTTCCTAGTTGTGGAGTTTGAATGCCCCAAGGCGTAATTCAGAAATTTAATCATTAATTTCGAAACTCTAAAATTAAATGTGTGCACCCTCATAATAATTAATTATTATATGTTATAGAGTATCTTTTCATAAAACAAAATTTACTCACCGATTTTCCTTGCTTGTCTGCTTCCATGTTGAAGTGTCGAACGTGACAGAACTGCACTTATACATTTCTCAAATCGGCCGATTGAAACCAATGAATTTGGAATAAAGGTCTATTGGATTTCAATCGGAGTCAAGCGAATTTGAGCGGTTTCAATCGGAGTTTTATTCCATACAATATACGGTTACGAAACATTGATGGTACCGAAAAACATTACATAGTTTTTTGTGGGAAATTGAACTTTTTTCGGGATTGATGAATAATTGAGTTTTTCTTTTTTTCAATATAGCCAAACATACTAACGTCTGAAAAAACACTTGAAATATAGTTTGAAGTATTTCTTTGTACCATTATGTACGAATACTACAAAAACAACTTCTGCAGAAATGTTTTTAAATATTCCTTAAGATGTTAGGGGCATTTCAGACAATGCCCCCCCCCACTTTCTAAAAATATGCAATAACTTTTAACTGTCATAACCGTATTCAAATTTTATTAATTAATTTAAAAAAATTGAAAATTTAAAAGAAAAAAAGAGGACGTAGTAGTAATTTCGCCGAGATATATGGAGTTATTGACTTGAACTTTTGAACGGATGAACCGATTTTGATCTCCAAGGTGTCATTCGACGCGGCTTGTTAATTTCTACAAGCTGTGAAAAATTAAGCTCAATCGATAGGGTGCGTTCAGAGATATTCCAAAAATAAAATTTTTTCAAAAATGTTTTTTTTTTTATAACTTTTAATTTGCTCGATGGATGAATTCCAAACTCTGATCAGCTCTAAAACTTTATAAGCCGCGTCGAATGCCACCTCAACCATTAAAATCGGTTCCTTCATTCAAGTGAAACCGTTGTCAAAAGAATGTAACAAAATTGGAGAACTCTTTACTACTATCGGTATTGAAAATCACGGAACGATTAACCATACCCTGATAGCCACACCTTATTCAGTAAAAGGTCTGCAATGAAACATTTTCGGCTAATTTTGTTTATTTCCGATAAAATTTTTAAAAAACTGGCAGCCGTGAATTCGAATCTAGTTTTTTTATTTTTCACGACAGGCAGCACTGATTTAAATTCAAATTTTTGTTTACAATTTGAAATTTCCCGCCAGAGATGTCGCTTTTAAATCTATAGTTTATTTGAAAATTTTACTACAGTTCCATTCCCAGATGATTCAAGACACTAACGAGTTGGTAAAAAATTTCTTTTGATTTATTTGGAGTTAGAAATTACCAAGGGGTAAAACGTGCTAATTTTTAAATATAAATTTAAACTTAAATTTAAAAATATAAAGATATTAAATTTATGAATTTAATATAAAAATATATTATTTTATAATTAAAATAATAAATAAACAAATAAATAATTAACTAAAAATAGTTATGGAGACTCCAGCAAGTACATCAACTACTAAATTTTATTCTCGTGCCGAAGTTGCTACACATAATGACAGTAAAAGTACATGGTTTATTATTCACAACAGTATTTATGATGTTTCTAAATTCTTAAACGAGGTACGTATCATTATTTTACAAACTCTCTTCGTATTAATCATTGGCGACAGTAATTATTATTATCGTCAGTCTATTTATATTTTTATTTCTGCTATAGATAAAATTTATCTAGTCGAATTTGATGACGTAGCATTATTTTTTTCTATTCATTATATTACAGCACCCAGGAGGGGAAGAGGTCTTGCTTGAACAGGCAGGTAAAGATGCTACAGAACCTTTTGAAGACGTTGGTCATTCAAACGATGCTAGAGAAATGATGGAACCCTACAAAGTCGGAGAACTTAATGAGGTATTTTATCAGTAACTTGTATCTCATAGGATACAGTGACCATTGTCCAGTTCGTTTGAAAATTACCGCTCTAAAAATTTTTATTTTTTTTTTTTTTATTGTTTTTTTGGCCATGGAGTCTAGGCTCCTTGTGGCCATCACGAATACAATTATTTAATAATCAAAAAATATATAGGATAAATATATAATCATGTAAAAATAAAAATGCAAATGTAAGCTAAGTTTACAATAGTGATACACTATCATCATCACAATAATATCATTCATTTAATAATATTATCATTTATCAAACATCAATCTTTTATAGATTTTTAAAATGACGAGTACTGGCCCTTAATTTTAATTAATTATTTATTTGAATTTTGCACAACTCTATTGTGGAGCAATGAGATGCGTTAGCTATCAAACAATTTTCGGAGTTTTTTACAACAAATCGATTACAAAAAAATAAAAATAAAAATATGCACATGTAGAAAATTTAAAACGCTACAGCTGCAATTTCTTTTTATAATTTATCGGTTAAAAAAAAATCAAAATACTGTTAGACATCGGGTAACTTCAGTATCATGATGTCTGTGCGTATGTGCGGATGTTAGTAAACACGATGACTTAAAAAATACGCAGATTGATCTACTTTATTTTTTACACTTGAATTTTTATATAAAAGAACCCTTTGGAAAATCATTTCAAATTTTTTTGGTTTAATTAAAATTAATAAAAACTTAAAACCGGCAATTCATGAAAAAAATATGAGTGTGAATGCAGTCATCAGACAAATTTAAAATTATAAATAAATGTAGTAAATAATTTTTAAAAATGCACTTATTAATTTTTTAATTTTTTAAATGCGCATTTTTGAAAATTTTATTTTACTAATTATTTACTCTATTTATTAATAATTTTAAATTTGTCTGATGACTGCTACATTAACACTCATAAAAAATTATGATCCTGAAGTTAGCAGACAATTAATAATTTCAGAATTTTTTGAAAAATTTAATTTAAAAAAAAATCTAAAAATATGCACGTGTAGAAAATTTTAAAAAACTGTCAGTGCATTTTTTCAAATTTATCATTTTTAAAAAAGTCTAAAAATTTTTAAACGTCGGCTGATTTCAGTATCGTAAAAAATTTAGCTGCCCTTTTTTTAAAATCCTTTTTTGCGTATAAGAGCGATGTATATTGATGACTTTTTAAATGAGCGAGTGTTCGCACGTTAGGATTTTCCAACTGTTTTTTTTAATCTTTAAGTCATAAATATTTAAATCGCTAGAATTTATTACAAATAGACTTGACATTATTTTTAAAAACGATTTAAAAATATGCATGCAAATATTGCGTTGAATAATTAAATTTATGCAGACTAGATACCGATAGAGAGCTGGTCATTGGATACTGAATTCTATTTAAAATTACTATTAAATAATTGAATAACTCATTAATATTTTATTCAATAATTCTAGGAGGAAAGAGATACATCGTACGATAAGAAAAAAAATAGTAACTGGGCAAGTAATGGTGGTAGTGATGAACCTAGGTATTTATATTTGTTATCTTATCTCATTAATGCTTACAAGTTATCATTTCATAATTACATAAATATTAATAAAATTATTTAACAAAGTTGTACACCCGCCTAACAAGGAGACACTTCAAGTGGTTCATGCTGATCTTGTTCATCAATATATTTATCTACTTACTAAGGACAAGATTTTCGCCTTGATTTCGAAATGAATGGTTTAAATGTTTGATATTACGGCGAAAATATTGGTCTTATCAGAAAAGTTTTTAAACAAAAGTTTTAGAAAATTTAATTTTCTAAAAAAAATGTCTCTTATGATTTTCTTATACGGCCAATATTTTCACCGTAATTCCAAAATTAAGATTCATAATGAATGATTCAAATTTTTGATAATTACGAAATTCTTAATTTTGAAATTACGGCTTTTTTTTTTAGACTTAAAAAAAAATTCTAAGAGACATTTTTTTTATAAAATTAAATTTCCTACAACTTTTGCTTAAAAAATTTTTTTATACGACCATTATTTTTTCCGTAATATCAAAAATTTGACATCATTATTCATTATTGGTTGATTTTAAATTAAAGTAAAAATCCTGGCCTTACTAATTACTTATTAATTATTTTTAAAATTATATATAATATACGATGTAAATAGTCGCTGCTGCATGCTGATGTGATTGGAAATTCCAGTGGTTCCTGGAGTTCATGGCTCATTCCTGTCGCTCTGGGAATTCTTGCAACCGTCATCTACCGCTACTTCATCGCTACTCGTTAATATATTTAATAAATATAATAAAACATTCCCAAAAATATATAACAAGAGATTATGAGATAGCGAAAACATCACGAGTAGGAAGGAAGGAAGGAAGGAAGGAAAATATGAGGGATCACAAAGGAGAAGAAAAGAAAGTGTTTTGTTTTCTTTACGTCCATTGTTATTGCTTTTCATATAAACAATTGTTAAAAAAAAAAAAAAACTTTTAGTTATTTTTACTCTAATATCTAATTTAGACCTACTGTAAGTATTTTTTTATAATGGGTATCTATCTAAATATATAAATATCATGAAATATTAATATTGTGCTGAAGAATCTAACAAGAAAATCAATATATATATATATATATATATATATATATATATATATATATATATATATATATATATTTAAGTACGAATACGTATAACAGATAACAGATCTGTAGTAGAGCCTGAGCCAGCGAATGAACGCGTATTTTAAAATATTTTAATATAGAAGGATGCAACTAAATTAAAATGCGAGTTCTAACAGTTGTCAGCAATGAAGGATTTTCTTTGGTAATTGAGATTAAAATCTAGTGCTGGAGGTAAAAATAACGTTCATTTACCGGCCGGGTTCATTCGCTGGACCGATCGCCATATAATTAATGATGTGAACTTTTAATTGATAATTATCGAATCCTATGGGTATGCGTTCATTGATAAATAAATTAAATTAATTGTTACAATTCAGATATTATTATTATTATTTTATGTTGACATAAATTAATTATATTTAGATGTATGTACACTAAGAAATTTGCGGAGTGAATGCGGAGGGAATGATTGTTTATTTATTTAATTCCCTTGGAGTGAAATTTGGAGGGAAGTTTAATATTCAAATTCCGATTTGGAGTGAATTCGAAATCTCATGTACCTGAAGATCGGAATGTTTCTCATGCAACGAAAACGAAAATAATTTGTGTAATTTGACTTTAAAAGCGACTCAAGGGGCAGTTGGGGGTGGCGTGCAATTTTCAGCTGACGTGCGAAACATTTCAGAAATCTAGATCTCAGTAGATTTTTTTACTTTCCATTTCGTTTCGCGAAAAACGTTCCGATCTTCAGAAATATGAAATCTCTCCTCTGAAAAAAAACAGGCTCCTTATTTACTCCGTATGTGGTAATTTTTTTTTAAACTCCGGGACTCCAAGTGAAGGAATAAATTCAGATTTAAATAAAATCGACCCTGAAGTTAGCAGACAAAAAATTTTTTTTTCGATTTTTTTTTGAACAATTAAATTTGAAGAAAAAAAACTAAAAATATGCACATCTAGAAAATTTATATGACTACAAGTGCATTTTTTTTAAATATTTTTTTTTCATAACTTATCGTTTTTTAAAAAACCCAAAAATTATTGGACGTCCGCTAATTTCAGTATCATAAATAAAATTCATATCACTCCGAATTTTTTACAGTCTAGTGTAGTTAGTTATTAAGGCATGAAAGCGTTGATCTGATAATTTTCGATCAGTGTCCTCATTGATGATATGAAGAATACAATACATAATAGGGGTGTGTAATGGATTGTATTGAAGAGTAAAGTTTTATGCGCGAGCGAGACCGCGGATATCGAGCGACGTGGATGAACGTATCTACGCCGACGCCGAGGAATGATAGCCAACTAGTAGAGCCCGGTAGTCTGTTTAATGTGGACTACAGAAGAAGATCGTGCAGCGTCTCTGAAGGCTTACACACCACGCTTGATATTCACTTATTACATTCTTCTGGCAATCGCAATAGTACCTCCCAGTTTGCCGCGAGTCCTCATTCGTTGTACTTCGTTTCCGTGTGTGCTTCCAATCACGTAATATCACGTACTCTATTCTCGTTTAATTTCAAATTACAAACGAAAAATAAGCAATAACTTCAATAAAATATCGATAAATAATTATCAGACTAAATACTTTTGTTTATTTTTTTTCTTTTTTTTTTGCGCTCATGCGGCAGCTGATGGTTCAGGTACAAGTGAATTTAATTCGTGCTCAATAAGTTCCGCAAGTTGAATCAGCTGCTGCGTAATCAAACTTTATCTGTGATCACTTAATTGACGAAATCTAACAACGAATAATTATCATCGAAGATCATTATCTCTCAAGTTAAGGACACAGAAGCTAGAATTTTTAAAAGTCGTCAAGGTGTCATGAGAGGCGGTTTCACGATCCGCCCTTCTTATCTGTCCTACGTAGAGTCATGCATGTCGCGCCCTTCAAACGAGGTAATTATTTACTTTTATAATTACAGAGCTTGTAATAAACAATTAGTATTTCATCATTTTAATGCAACTTTTAATTGCTCAAGTATTTATTTATTAATTAACGTAACGACTAAATTACTTGTGATTACTATTCAGTAATTTCTCACGTTCTTCTAATGCTTTGACGCCGCTTCAATAAATTCTATTCTATCCAATAAATATCGCGTGAACGTAACTTTAGATCGTGTAAGATTTTATTTTTTATTATCATTTAAATTTACTCTGATTATGAATGAACTGAAACTGTTTACGCGTCATCGGACTTGCGCGCTTTTAAAAAATATATAACAACTGTTTGTACTTATATGATTTATATATATGATATGTATATATTTTATTACCTACAAATTATTTCTGATAAAGTTTTTTCAAATTTCGAATTTTTAAAAAGTAGTGTTCTGATGGATTTTTGGAGCTTGATTTTAAAATTCAAATAACTAGAAAACAATGCGGAATTTTGAAAAATTTTATCAGAGGTAATTTGTAGGGAATAAAATTGTCTACAAAAAAGATTTCACGACATTTTGTCATAAGTCTGATAGTTCGGGCGTAAAAGTAAAAAGATCTCGAAATTTACTGCAAATTTGACTTCAAGCTTCGATAACTTTTCAATAGATGGATTTATCAAAAAATGATAAGAGACTTTTTTTGTAGAGCATTAAATTTTCTACAAAACCATACCCTGGGCCCATTTTTACGGTGAGCCATTCAAGGTATAAAATTCCAAACTTAAATTTTTTTCCCGTTATTTAAATGGGAAATCAAAAATCAGAGGCAGCTCTTAATTTAAACAAGAGCTCAAACTTAATAATTTTTTAATCATTTTCACAGTAACTACACAGTAAAAGTTTGTTGTTTCTTCGATACGACTTTGGAAGGAGCTACCGGTTGATATTTAAAATTCGTGTAGTTTGCAAGTTTTTAAAAGTAAAATTTTTGATTTTCTATTAAAACTTGAGGTAGTAATAAATTGGCTATAAATTAGTGTACTTTAATTATTCAATTATTCGATTTGATAACGATTCTATAGTACTTATGTAATATATTTATCTTGTATATAATTGTTGCCATTTGACTCATGCCTTGGCATCAAAAAATATAAATAAATAAAAAACGAATCGTCAAAGTGTAAAAAAAAAGCATATGTTAAAATTCTGTGTTGAATTTTTAACACTTTCGTGTGTCAATTTAACTCTTGTTTGAACTGTCGCAATCGATTGATTTTTTAACACACAAAAATGTTATTTTATTTGAAAGTAACACTTTTGATGTTACTGTCAAATCAACTCAAAATATGTTAAAAATAATCTCGGCCGTCATAAAAGAATTCTTGGATAATTTTTGTAACATATGCGTATGTAACTTTTTTACTCACATGTTAAAATAACACATAAATAAGTGTTACACGCTCGTTTTACTCACGATATGTGTTAATTTTTACGGATCCTTTTCTACTGTGTAAAGAAACTAATTTTTTAGGCTTCCCTGATTAAAAAAAAGAATTTGATAGAATTAAAAAAATTTATATCCTCATGAATGCCATCCAATCCTGAAAATATGATTCAGAAGGATTCAAATTTTTAAATTCTGTTAAATACTATCTAATTCTAAAAATATTTCAGGATTAAAAAGTGTTCAGTAGAAACAAAAATTTTAAATACTACTTGAATCCTTTTATATCCTAAAAAAATAATGAAATGAAAACATTATCTCAGGATTAAAAAAGTATTCAATAGAATCAGAAATTTTAAATGCTAGTTTAATTCTGTCATATCCTACTACTCCTTTCATAATTAATATGATTAATCGTGAATTTTGAAAAAGGATTTACAGTATTCAGCAGAATTTGAAAGTATTAACATTTTAATTCTTTTTAATTCTATCAAATTCTTTTTTTTAATCAGGGCCACCTTAAATTTATGACCATCCGAAAAAAAAAGAACACGTGTTACATTAAATGTATATTAAATTAACATCAAGTACGCAAACTAATTATCAGGCTAATTATAATCCCTAGATTTACGCCAGACAATAGATTGATCAGTACTACGTGATAAACAAACACTTAACGTATTCACCTTGAATTAAATTGATTGCATGCTCGTAGTTTGTCATCCCACGATCTTTATACACAAATCATTAACCATTTTTTTATTTGTCATTTAATTATAAATATCAAAGTCACTAAAGCTTTTAAAACTTTTAAATGTCTATAATAATGAAAAAAAAAAAAACTACATGACAAGTTTTTTTTATAGAACGATCGATGATCTATTCGCTCGTACACTTGCTAATGTGATGTATTATTTCTGATATAAGTAATATATAAAAGTAATGTATAATAAAATGATTTAAATGTATGCAATAACATGCTTTAGGTCTCTGCTCTTGATTGCCACGAGGCTTCGTACAATTGCGTCATATAATATATTTTTTAACAGTCGGTATTCGAGGGCAACTTTGTTCCTAAAATAAACATCGAACAATTGCCTAATAATTATTGACTGTCTGCGTAAATATAAATAAATGTAAAGACAGGAACGATAAATAATATACTAATCAATTAAATAAATCAATAAGAGTTACGCGTAGACATGCTCTCTTAACTCGCGACAGATATTTCAGTTAATTTAAATAGACGCTCGTAAGTTTATATTTAAATCAGCCGCCTCCGACGCATATTAAAATAGTCACTCATGTGATGTGATGGTTGTCGTTTTTATTTTTTTATTTTTTTTTTTATTTAAACAACAAAATTTTTCTTGGAACGACCATCCAATTTTGGTCACTTAAATTTGCGATTAATAGAAAGATTGTTCTGATGTAATGATGATTGATGATTATTAATAGCAAGAGCATTTCATCAATAGTAATTTAAACTGTTGAGACTTTAAGAGTTAATAAAATTTTAACATCAATAATATATGTTGTGATAAATATGATACGTATCATATTACCTCATATATGTAATAGCTAATGTGCGATATGTACGTGTGTATTTATGATACTTAAGTCAGCGGACGTATGATTTTTGAATTTAAAAAAAAATGATAAATTATTAAAAAAAAAATATTTGAAAAAAGTGCACCTGTAGTTTTTTTAATTTTCTTCATGTGCATTTTTTGTTTTTTTTTGTAAGTGATTTTTTGAAAAAAAATTATTAATTGTCTGTTAATTTCAGTCATGATTTTATTATACTAAAGTTCGCGGAGGTTTAATAATTTTTGAATTTTTTTTATGCGATAAATTATAAAGAAAACAATATTTAAAAAAATTGCACCGGTAGTTTTTTTAATTTTCTACATGTGCATTTTTTTAGTTTTTTTTTTAATTGATTTTTTGAAAAAAAATTATTAATTGTCTGTTAAATTCAGTCATGATTTTATTAATGATCCTGAAGTTAACAGACAATTGATAATTTTCGGATTTTTTTTTCGACGGTTGAATTCAAAAAAATAAAAAAACTAAAAAATTGCACATGTAGAGAATTTAAAAAACTGTAAGTGCAATTTTTTCAAATATTTTTTTTTTTATTATTTATCGTTTCAAATAAAGTTCAAAAATTATAAGACGTCGGCTAACTTCAGTATCATATTTTATTATACTAAAGTTAGCAGACGTATAATTTTTGAATTTAAAAAAAAATGGTAAATTATAAGAAAAAAATATTTGAAAAAATTGCACCTGTAGTTTATTTAATTTTCTACATGTGCATATCTTTAGTTTTTTTTTGTAATTGATTTTTTGAAAAAAAATTATTATTTGTCTGTTAATTTCAGTCATGAGTTTATTATACTAAAGTTCGCGGACGTATAATTTTTTAATTAAAAAAAAAATGATAAGTTATAAAAAAAAAAATATTAAAAAAAATTGCACCTGTAGTTTTTAAAATTTTCTACAGGTGCATTTTTTTAGTTTTTTTTTTTCCCAATTAATTTGTTGAAAACAAATCCGAAAGTGTTAATTGTCTGCTAATATCACGATCCTGAAGTTAGCAGACAATTAAAAATTTTTGGATTTTTTTTTAATAATTAAATTTGAAGAAAAAAAAAAAAATATGCACGTGTAGAAAATTTCAAAAACTACAGGTGCAATTCTTTGAAATATTTTTTTTTTCATAATTTATCGTTTTTTAAAAAATCCAAAAATTATCAGACGTCGGCTAATTTCAAAATCAAATATATTTATATATACACATTAGCGTGATAACTTAATTGCTGGTAATTAATATCACGTAAATTCTTAAGCATTAAAATTATTTATGATTATGACGTATATTTATTACGCACGTGTGTCACGAGGTGGTTAAATATGGAGGTACCCCAAATTAAAATCGCGTTTCAAAAATTATCCGCCAACAAACTTTGAGCAGTGGTCTGATTTGGTCTGGGTAAAGACGCGTATATAAAACTATGGCAAGTATATGCCAAGGTGCTTATGTACGTCAATGTCACGGCTACGTCTAGCTTTAATGAACGCTAGCATAGGGCCAAGAATTAAATCTAATTATCGTTTAATCAGCAGGATCCTAATCATAATTAATTGTCGTAAGATTATTAATAACTGATAAGCTTTGAGTAGATGGAAATAAAAATTTAAAATGGTAATTTTTTTTGGTGAAATCGATAGTGGAAGTCACCTTGAACCAGAAGGTAGACGACAGAAACTGGCGGCGATCAATGCTTAAATCAATTTTGAAGTTGTTTGAACATTAAAAAATAATTATAGCACTAGGTTTATTTTATTTTGAGGTGAAACTCGATGTCGTGGTATAAGACTGAGAGAGATGGGGCTATTAACAAAAATACAACAAGTAAATATATGGCGGTTTGTACAACGCTTGATGAACTTATGAAATGAGCTGTCCCGGCTGTTGTTGATCAGTAGCTAGAGAAATGTATAAGACATCACCCGATTTTGCTCTTTCGCAGCTTCGCGATCAACATAATAGTGATATAGGTTTTATATTTTATTACTAAATATAAACCATTAAACATCAAAACTCTGTTATAAAGTCGCTCTGTATGATATTCAATGCTAATAATTAGAGTCGGGATTTTTTTTTCGATTTAAAAATAACAATTAATAATTGATGTCAAATTTTTGATTTTATGGCGGAAATATCGGTCGTATAAAAAAATTTTTTAAACAAAAGTTGTAGGAAATTTAATTTTCTAAAAAAAAAGTCTCTTATAATTTTTTCATAGGACTGATAAAAAAGCAGTAATTTCAAAATTATGATTTTCATTTTCAAAAATTTGAATAATTCATTATGAATCTTAATTTTGAAATTGCGGTGAAAATATTGGTCGTATAAAAAAATCATATGAGACATTTTTTTTTGAAAATTAAATTTCCTACAACTTTTGTTTCAAAACTTTTTTTACAAGACCAATATTTTCGCCGTAATACCAAACATTCTAACCATTCATTCGAAACTAAGTCAAAAATCTTGTCCCTACTAATAATAAACGTAATTATTTTTCAGCAAACGTGGGATACGAGCAAGAAACACGAAACGGCGAGACCATTGATGCGCTGTCAAATGAATCAGGAAGCATCGGAGAAACGGCGAACACGTCGACGCAAGACAACGCATCAGGAAACAGGAACCGATGGCGGCTTCGTAGGGGCAGCTCGACACAAAGCAAAAGCAATGAACTGGCTTCTTGTATGGGGGATGACCAAGACGGGAGTGGAAGGCGCGGAGGGATGGAGGGGAAGGACCCAGAGACGAACGACCCTCTTCACCTCAAGAGACGGGTGGGACTCGTCAGTGGGGTGGCTTTAATTGTCGGCACCATGATCGGTTCAGGAATATTCGTTTCGCCGACGGGTTTGCTAATCCGCACTGGCAGCGTCGGCATGAGTTTCCTGGTATGGACTGCGTGCGGAGTACTCAGTTTGTGCGGAGCACTAGCTTACGCAGAACTCGGTACGATGAATACAAGCAGTGGGGCAGAGTATGCGTATTTTATGGACGCCTTTGGAGCACCACCAGCATTTCTGTTCTCCTGGACATCGACACTCGTTCTAAAGCCCTCGCAGATGGCCATCATATGCCTGTCCTTCGCTCAGTACGCCGTCGAAGCGTTTGCCGCAGAGTGCGAACCACCTGAACATCTCGTTAAAATCGTCGGCCTTCTTGCGATCACGGTTATTTTACTCATTAATTGTTACAGCGTTAATCTAGCGACAGGCGTACAAAATACTTTTACTGCTGCCAAACTTATTGCTATACTTGTCGTAATAGCTGGCGGATCGTGGTCTCTTGCCAAAGGTAATACACAACATCTCCAAGGTGCATTTAAAATGTTGGACGAAAGTGACACTTTGACAATCGGCAGACTGGCGACTGCATTTTATACGGGTCTCTGGGCTTATGATGGATGGAACAATCTTAATTATGTTACTGAAGAGATTAAAGACCCCTCGAAAAATCTGCCAAGGTCCATCATGATCGGGATTCCCCTTGTCACTGTGTGCTACGCTCTTATAAACCTCTCTTACTTGGCAGTAATGTCGCCGATGGAGATGATTGAGAGTGAAGCAGTCGCGGTTGTAAGTTTCCCGCCAATTTTTGTCAATTAATTCACTTCTAAATCGACTGTATGTTTAAAATTATTTTTAAAAATTGTATTCCAGACCTTCGGGAATCGGATTCTCGGGGTGATGGCCTGGCTGATGCCCTTCTCAGTTGCTGTGAGTACTTTTGGATCAGCGAACGGGACACTTTTTGCTGCCGGACGGCTGTGTTTCGCTGCCTCACGACAAGGCCACCTTCTTGACTGTCTTAGTTACGTTCATGTGCGCCGTTTTACACCTGCACCAGGACTTATTTTTCACTCTCTAGTGGCAGGTGAGCTCGACTACATAATATTTTTTGATAACAATAAAAATGAGGACAATTGTTTCAGCCGCAATGGTGCTATCTGGCAACATCGACTCACTGATTGACTTTTTTTCCTTCACCGCATGGATATTCTACGGAGGTGCGATGCTCGCGCTATTAGTTATGCGCAAGACACGACCTAATCATCCCCGTCCTTATAAATGTCCGCTTGTTATACCAATATTTGTGCTAGGAATCTCCATGTACCTGATAGTTGGCCCAATAATTGATAAACCTCAGATCGAGTATCTATATGCCGCGGGATTTATCGCCGCCGGCATGTTGTTCTACCTCCCGTTTGTCAAATATGGATACGTACCCAAATTTATGGGTAAGTTTTAGATATTTTTTATTAATCCGTCAGCACTCTCGTTATTAGCATTTTGCTCACAGGACACTATTCAACTTATAGGATGTCGCTGTCGCGCAAGCGAGACTCTAAAAATCACGGGAGTGCTGACGGGTTAAATAAATACTAGGGGTGTGCGAATGATTACAAAATTTTTCAAATTTTTGTCAGAACTAAATAGCCGTTTAGAAAATCTCATAGAATCCATTAGATTCTCATAAATTCCTATAGAAATTTTATAAGAACACAGAAAAAAAGGATTTCTAGGCGCAAAAAACTTTTACTCATGCCAATAAAATTTTTACTTGTCCTAAGAAATTTTTCGCATTATGAATTGAAAGCGAAAATTTTCTTGGGGCGAGAAAAAATTTTCTTGAGTCAAGAAAAAAATTTTTAGTCCTAAAAAATCCTTTTCTGTGAATGCATGAATTCTATAGTTAAGTATAGGGCCTTAAACATACAGCTATAAGAATTTATCGGAGTTTTTAAGCAGGGAGAGCTCAGATACAAATCTGCTGAAAAATTAATTTTGGTTGCTGTAAAAACTACCACGTAGCACAGAGACAACTCTAAGATGTCTTTTAAAAGTACGAGACCAATTTTTTTATAAAAATAAGACATGCGGATGTTGGCTCTAGGATCCATAGAAAATTTGTCTTATTTTTCCCATCTTAAAAAAGACATTTTATTTTTTAAAATCTTTTAGATGATGACGTATTTGTACTTTACTTTTTATCGTCACTCGCGTCAAGTCTTTTAAGCAGACATTTGTTGGTGACATAAATTTCTGATCTTTTTGTCAACATTTTGGTGTCTTATCAATAAATAAAAAAAACTGGTATCTTATAGATGTCAGTCACGTGTGCAACTTGGATAAGCTCTGCATTAAATAAAAATTTCATTTGAAAGCTGATCAGATTTTTTTTTTATTTGAATCGAGTAATTTGAAAATTTACAAATAATTCAAAATTATATCGCACGACCCAAATACCACTACCGCTACTTAAATTACTGCTACTGATTAATGAACAAAATATTAAATTTATGTTTCAGAAGGGGTCAATGTTTTTCTTCAGATGTTATTGGAGGTGGCACCAACAGCCGCCTCGTATGATTGATTCTCTTATATATTGACAAATATACTGAATCATAAGATAATATATTATAATATTTTCGTGCCGAATCATTCCACTGTGGCATTGGATATATATTATATTATATAACTATATACATACATATAAAATCAACAATTATTTTGTATTTTTATTAATTGGAGATTAAAGATTATTAAGAAAAAAAAATTTTAAAGGAACAGAGATGAAATTTTTATCGTTGACTTTGATGATGGAAGGGTGATTTTTTGTAAACCCGATTCTGTTATTGATAAATACAAATATATATAAATATATATTATTTTATTACTCGTTATATGCTGCGTAGTCTACAACAAGGTGATACATATAGACAAATGTTACCCATAGCAATAGAAAAAAAAAAAAGAACTAAAATAAATGTTGTAAATCATGTAAGCAAATAATTTATATCTACTGCTGCTTTTATTTCGTCCTGTCTCTTGATCTCTTAGGAACCTTTCCATAGACATCTAAAATTCCCGTTTCCTTTCTCACCCTCTTTTTCTTCATCGTTTTCTTCAAACTGCTCGCCAGCCCTGACTGATGTTCCTGTTCCTTAGCAGCCTCCTCCTTCTCTCTACTCCTCTTCAACTTCAAATTTTTGTAGTTCATCCGCCTGTTTTTCGGCGGCTTAGCTCCCAGGGAAATCGCCAATGCAACTTTTGCTTTATGTTTCGCTGCACCTTCGAATCCTGAGGATCCAAACTTCATGACATCCCAGCGCAGACGTTTCATCTCTTTTTCTTGATCTTCTTCTTTGTCTTGTGGTTCATTTATTTTGTTTACTGCATCTCCAGTCTTCTTAATCTTTTTCTTCGGAGCCGTGTAAGTGACAGCGACAAAATTTTCCTGGGCGTTTTTTTTAACTTGAGCGGCTCTGGTCATTACGAACCCACTCATTTTTAAAATTATCTAAAAAAAAAAAAATGTTATTAATTTATCGTCAATCAAAAAATTTGAATTATTTTTTTCTTTGTATTTACCTGAGTTACCAGAATGAAAATTACGAGGAATCAGCAGCTCAGAACCAAAACAAAAATAAAATTCATAACCTATCAGCACCACGTGCTTTTACTTTTACCGCCATCTAGAGGATGAAGTTGGTAATTTATCTGTCAACCCGGTAAAAATATTGTGGATTATTTTTCAAGACCTGGAGTTTTTTAACCTGGAAATTTTTGTCCACAAAAACAAAAATAAATAAATAGATAAATAATTAATTATTTAAAAATGGCAGATTATCCTGATATCAATATACGACTGGCAGTACATCGTACTGATACGAATTTAATATCAAGAGATAATATCCAACCACGTATTTATACTCCTGGAGAAGGTGTATTGACTCAAACGGATTATTTGAGGTATTGTTATAATTTTTAAAAACATACTGAAGTTAGCCGAGGTCTTAGAATTTTTTGATTTTTTTTTTAAACGATAAATTGTAAAAAAAAAATATTTGAAAAATTGCACGTGTAGTTTTTTAAATTTTCTACATGTGCATATTTTTATTTTTTATTTTTTTGTAATTGATTCGTTGAAAAAAAAATTCGAAAATTTTTAATTGTCTGTTAACTTCAGGATCATAAATTAGCTGACGTCTAATAATTTTTGAATTTTTTAAAAAATGATAAATTATTAAAAAAAAAGTATTTGAAAAAATTGCACCTATAGTATTTGAAATTTTCATGACAGTAAAGTTGGCAGACATCTGACAATTTTTTTAATTTTTTAAATAATAAAGTAAAATTTTTTTAACAAAAAAATTAAAAAATGAACTTTTAGAAAACTCTAAAATCAGTTCTTGCATTTTTTTTATTTTATCAATTCAATTGTTTAATTTTTTTATATGTAATTTAAAAATTGTCTCATGTCTGCTACATTTACGCTCATAAAATTTTCTACATGTGTATATTTTTAGTTGTTATTTTTTTGTAATTTATTTGTTGAAAAAAAAATTCGAAAATTCTTAATTATCTGTAGATCGGGAATGAGTGTGAATGTAGCAGACATCAGACAAGTTTAAAATTATTAATAATTAGAGTAAATAATTTAAAAAATAATATTTATAAAAAATGCACTTATTAATTTTTTAAATGCGCATTTTTTAAAAATTTAATTTTATTAATTATTTACTCTATTTATTGATAATTTTAAATTTGTCTGATGTCTGTTACATTCACACTCATTGATCGGGATCATAATAATTTAAAAAATTAATAAATTTATTTAATATAATTAGAGGTCACGGAACATACGTCGATGAAGATGAATGTCTGAGAGCATCAGTAGCAGGAATACTAGAAAAAGTAAACAAATTGATAACAATACGTCCCCTGAAAGCTAGATATCAAGGAGAGATCGGTGACGTTATCGTTGGCAGAATAACTGAAGTACAGCAGAGTCGTTGGAAAGTTGATACTAATTCAAAACTTGACTCCGTTCTACTTTTATCAAGTGTCAATTTACCCGGTGGAGAATTGGTAAGTATATAATTTCCATAAATTCAAATTCAAATTTAATAATTAAATGTTTTTACACAGAGACGAAGATCAGCCGAAGATGAACAAACTATGCGCCGTTATTTACAAGAAGGCGACTTAATTTGCGCCGAAGTCCAGAGTACTTACGCCGACGGCTCTCTGTCTCTCCATACCCGTGTCCTCAAGTACGGAAAGTTATCCCAGGGGGTGATGGTAAAAGTTCCCCCGGCTCTAATTAAGCGCAAAAAAACTCACTTCCATCATCTAGCAAACGGCGCGACTTTGATTCTCGGTAACAACGGCTACGTTTGGATCGGAGCCAGCACCCAAAACGCCGATCGATCTGAAGGTGGATTCACTCAAGACCTGTCTCGTGTGACCCACGAAGACCGGGAGATTTGCGCCAGATTGCGAAACTGCGTCTTGATTCTCTCCACATGCAACATTCTGCTGACAGACACCTCAGTAACTTATGCCTACGAGGAGTCAAGTAAATATAAAGCTAACGAACTACTTCAACCTGAAGCTATTGTCGATGTCGCTCTTCTGACGCATCACAGGTTGAATCAATAGCTTCCTGTTTTTACAATATCACGTAATGTAATTCCTATTTACTTATTAATAAAATAACATCAAAAATTTCGTTTTATTTTTTATTTTTTTATCAGTAATTAAATTAGTGTCGGTAGAAATGATTGGAGTGACTGATAAATTTTAATGTCTGCAGGCAATACAATAGAGGAAATAACTTTGTTATCAAATAGCTCATATACAAATGGTTTTATTATTACATGGCAATATAACGAGCACGTGGTAGGACGCAAGAGTCCACACATTTAAAGCTCTCCCTCTCTTTTTTTTCTGTCGCATTATTCTTTTGGGCCGAGCACGTGTTGAAGAAGGACCTGATGTGCTACGCTATACTATAGTTATATTGAACATACGTACAACAGCAATCATATATGAAATGTAAATATAATAAGGCATGAAACGCGTCGATGAGTGAGGAGTGAGCAAGCGGTACCGAGCACAGTAGTAACGCCAGGGAAAAAGTCGATCGACTACGTACTCGTAGCTGACGTTATTATCGATTCAACAATAACTTGGAAACTAAAACCAACCGGGTTGATATGGTTGATAGTCTGGTAAACCTCGACATGGACGCCTGTTTCTCAGCTTTCGATAGGGACGCCGATGGGTTCCTATCGATCGAAGAGTTTGAATTAATATGCCGGGCACTTTTTCGTAATGATCGAGGTAAAATTTACGGAGTAGAAGACCACCAGTTGCGTGAGATATTTGATATTTTTGATACTAAAAACGACGGCGTTATTGATCCAGAGGAATTTGAGGTAAATTACATATATTTATATATATTTCTTATTATATATTTATATTTTATTTCACGGTCTTAAGGTTATTTCCTTTTAATTATAGTTGATATGTAGAGTTACGTAAAGTTGTGACGGTACATCCGGTCAGGGACAGGCAATCGAATATTTGTTTTTTTTGTTAGACCGGTTAATAGTTAATGAGTTATATACATATATATATATGTATCTAATGTTTGATTACTTTAATTTTCAGGTCTGCTGGAATAGGTGGATTAAAACATGTACGAGACCGAGGAGCGCCTTTTTGATTGTTGATGTCCAGAATGATTTTATAACAGGGTCATTAAATATAAAACATTGCGCGGCACAACACGACGGCTCGGAAGTTATCGAACCGATAAATCGTCTTCTGGATACTGTCCCTTTTGATTCGGTTTTTTATTCATTAGATTGGCATCCTGTTGATCATGTATCGTTTATTGACAATTTGCATCTGAGGTAATTGATTAATAATTAATCATTTTAATTAATTAATTAATTGAAGGATTAATAAATGATTTATTTTATAGAGAAGTTGATGAGTCGAGTCCGATACCAAAAGAAAATGCTAAAGTATATGACACGGTGACATTCAAAGGTCCGCTGGGTTTGAAACAGCGCCTGTGGCCGCGTCACTGCGTCCAGGATTCCTGGGGCGCGGAACTTCATAAAGATTTGAAAGTTGTTGATAAGGCGATTAAAATATACAAGGGAACAAACCCGGAGGTTGATTCGTACTCTGTGTTTTGGGATAACAAGAAATTAACGGAGACAACTTTGTCGAGTCAGCTGCAGGACAAGGGAGCTACGGACATTTATATCTGCGGGCTGGCGTATGACGTCTGTGTGGGAGCGACGGCTGTGGACGCGCTCACCAGCGGCTACCGCACGATCCTCATTGATGACTGCAGCCGCGGAGTTGATCTTGTGGACATCGAAAAGACCAAGGCGATGGTGATCGCCAGCAATGGAGTTATCGTTAACTCCAGCCAGGTGAAGGCCATGGTCGAGGGCCGCGACCGCAGGCCTGAGCTCGGTTATAAATTAGCTCTGGAAATAAAACATTCGCTTAAAGAAACTAAGGATAATAAAAATAAATAATTGGTTATCTCGTATTAGCTAAAGTTGTTTAGTAATGCGGAGTACTTAATGCTTTATTTATTTATTTAAATTATTAAAAAATAATTAAGAAATCGAGATGCTGGAGTTAATAGGCAATAATTTTTGGATTTTTTTTTTCAACAAATAAATTACTAAATAAAAAAAAATTTTAAATGCACATGTAGAGAATTTAAAAAACTACAGGTGCAATTTTTTAAAATATTTTTTTTTTAATAATTTATCATTTAAAAAAAAAAACAAAAGTTATTAGACGTCGGCTAAATTCAGTTTCATAAAATCATGATCCTGGTTAGAAGACAATTAATAATTTTCAAATTTTTTTCAACAATTTAATATAAAAAAAAAATTGCACATGTAGAAAATTAAAAAAACTTTGAGTGCAATTTTTTAAAATATTTTTTTTTTATGATTTATCATTTAAAAAAAATTCAAAAATTATCAGACGTCGGCTGAATTCAGTATCATAAAATCATGATCCTGAAGTTAGACGACAATAATTTTTAACATTTTAATGTAAAAAAAAATGTACATGTAGAAAATTAAAAAAACTACAGGTGCAATTTTTTTAAATATATTTTTTTTATCATTTATCATTTAAAAAAAAATTATCAGACGTCTGCTAACTCCAGTGTTATCATAAAGTAAAACTAGTTTGTAAATAATATTTATCAGTTTTTAAAAAATGTTAATATTTTCCTGCTGTTGAAATCCGTGTCTACCATTGCACCTTATTATGTCATGCAGTTGTTATTAATTACTGTAAAATAATTTAAAAATAAAGCGTATTATCATGTAAATTAATATCTCCGGTTGTTTAATTTTTAAAAATTAAATGTCACTCGTATTAAATTACACGTGGCTGAGTGTTTGCAATACATGAGCACTACATAATAATACAAGTGCAGATTTAATAGGAGGGAAGCATGCGTACCGTCGCCGTACTTTTTTATAGTATGCCGTCGTAACGTTGACGTCATGAACGTTAGTCTTGCACCCGCTCCGTTTAGTTGCACTTGTGAGGGATTCGTACCCACTGCAGCTGTAAGTTAAATTCATTCACCCTATTAATTTTTATTATCACTTTTTTTCTATTATCATTTTTTTTACTCCAATCAAAATTGATAGTCACCTTCTTCATGTTAATAAAAGTAGTAAATCACCTCAAATATATGAGTTTTTAAAATCTTTCATTTTATATGAGTAATTTATAGTAAATTATTTTAAAATCATTAGCATGTTACTCCTATTCATGAGCTTAAAGTTCGACGATAAAGTTTTTCTTTTTTATAATGGAGCTAAAGTTTAATTGAATTTAAAATTCTACCGAGCGACACATGACTGCAGTAAATCGATAAGTAAATATGCGCATTGAGATATCAATTAAGCCGATTAATAATTAGTGACTTGTAATTTAACTTGCAATAATAATATCGATATAAAGAAAATGTATATGTATATTTATATATATGTGTTGCAGTAAAAAATACTTCCAACATGCTAGAGTGGGCCTACGACGGTGTAAATAGTTCGATCCCTCGAAACGTTGGACCAGAATGTGCCGAGTACTTATCACTCAGATACCGACTAATAGAAACCTTTGGAGTGTCGGTGTTAATTTTCTTTTTAGTATCAAAAGGCCTGAAGAGTGTGAGTCTGCCTAAAAATGTTAAGTATGTTAATCAAGACAGGACGGGAAAGAAAGTCCTGCTGATATTGATGTCAATGATACTCGGCTGTGAGCTTGGTTTTAAAATAACGAGTCGTACTCTTGTTTATATTTTAAATCCTTGTCATATCACGACAGCGATTCAGTTGTATTTGCTGGCTGCTAAACCGAGTCCGATGGTCACTGCGCTTTTTAGAATTCAGTTGAATTTGATGAATGGACCGGTACTGGCTTATGTATTTCCGGAAACTGAATCGCGTAAGGTATGTAATTATTTATATTTTAAATGCTAAGCAAGGAAAGAGACCCGATTAGGAAACAACTTCCCTGATCAGGTATTAGTCCAGTGATTGGATACTAGGGTGGTCGTTAAAAATTAAATTTTCTCAGGCGCCCCATAAAAAGCTTCTTTTTAGTAAAAAAATACGTGGGTAATTTGGTTTTGTCTTTTTAAGTAAAAAGAACACGTGCCGCAGATCAAAGTTCATTTTTCGACACAATCGCGGTTTTTTTTAAATATCTCATGAAATATGCAGATTAAAGGAAAAAACCATGGGAACAATTTTGTAGGAAATTAAATTCTTGACAAAAAAGGTCATGTTCATTTTTTTTATAAAATGTGTATTTATGAAGATATTTTAAAAAAACTTTTTTTAGATCTGATGAATTGAGCGTTTTAAGGATTACAAATTTTGAAAATAACATTTTTCTAAGTATATAGAAACTACAACAAGCATTAATGATTGATATGTTACGAGTTACGAAGTTGTCTATATTCTAGAAAAAAAGATATTTTATTTTTGACATTCGTTATCCTTAAAATGCTCAATTGATAAGATCTAAAAAAGTTTTTTTAAAATATCTTCATAAATACACATTTTATAAAAAAAATGAACATGACCTTTTTTGTCAAGAATTTAATTTCCTACAAAATTGTTCCTGTGATTTTTTCCTTTAATCTGCATATTTCATGAGATATTTAAAAAAAAACCGCGATTATATCGAAAAATGAACTTTGATCGTCTTGCGGCACGTGTTCTTTTTACTTAAAATGAAAAAACCAAATTCTCCACGTATTTTTTCACTGAAAAGAAGCTTTTTATGGGGTGCCTGAGAAATTTAAATTTTTAACGACCACCCTATTGGATACTAATTCCCTGATCAGGTTTTAGTCCTGTGATTAAATACTAACTCCCTGATGGAGTACTAGTTTCCTGATTGGATACTAGGTCTTTTACTTTAGCAGTAAATAATTTTTAAAATTGTAAACTTTGTTTCAGCTTTTTGCTGACAAGTCAATGTACTATTTACAACACGGCCTAATGGTAGTAATTCCGTATTATCTGATGCGAATTGGTGGTGTGTATAGTATTGAACCATTATCAGATTTTAGTTGGAGTATTCTTGCTTATGGATTTAATCTCGCTTATCACTGGTGGATCTTACAACTTGCTGCTTTGGTAAATATTATTATAAGATAAACTTATAGTTAATGTAAACATAAATTTATGTTAACTGTTTTACGATACAGAGTAAAATTTTTATGCTGTTTTAACGGTATTCATTTGTGTAAAAAAATAATACAAAAATATGTTATCTGCAACACACGTAAAGTGTAGATTTAACATTTTTATTTGTGATATTTTGAGTCATAAAAATTTATGTATATATGTTTAACGAGTGACTACGGTAAATTCAATACATAATTTGTGTTATTTTAATAAATTAACACGCGCTCTATGTTAAAGTTACATTTTAAAAGTGTTGTTTGGACAGTACACTGTAAAAAATTTTCGGAGTGAATACAGATTTAATCAGAAGTGAATGCGGAGTGAATGCAGATTTAATCAGAAGTGAATGCGGAGTGAATGCAGACCGGATGTCTGTGTATTTATTTACTCCCTTGGAGTAAAATTCACTCCCAAAAAAAGTTTATTTTAATATTAAAACTCCAAATCGGATTGAATGCGGATTTAAATAAATCCCGATCACTCCGACATCGTCGTTGGAAAAATAAACTCCTATTTACTCTGCATGCGAGTGTTTTTTTTCTAAAACTCCGGAACTCGGTGACGGAGTGAATTCGGATTTAAATAAAATTCGTAGCCACTCCACATTCACTCCCGATTTTTTTACAGTCTAGCACCGGGTAAATGTTTCTTTCGTTTCAATTAACATTTCTTGTGTTAAAAATCCACTGATCAACAACACAAAAGCAGTGTGTTAAATTAGCACCCAAAGTTAAATATTTAACACACTTTCCCTTCACGCAAATACGAAAAATTTTTGCTCTGTAAATCACTTTAGTAATTTTCTATTTATTTATTTTTGTAGCGGGTGCAAGTAAATCTGAGCCACATCTTGTGTCCCGCGATATTGGATCCATTTGAAGGCAGGTTTTACCGTCTGGCTGCGGTCGTCCATGAAGGATTACTGTGCCCACTACTAGCTAAACTGCTTTGCATTATATTCAATTATTTTCTCACCATATTTCCACCGACAAAAGTAAAGTCTTGTATCAACCACACAATCGAACACAAGTTTCCGCAAGAAGAGTGCGGTGACGAAGACTCAAAGTCCAGTGAAAACCCAAAAAATGGAGATCTGCATGTTGACTAGTTGACTATTTACTAAGTTAATGATCTCATATATTTTTATCAATTGATTGTTTATATACAAGTATATAAATATTAATATAAGATTGTCAATGTATGAAAAACTTCTGTGATCACATGATTAGCCTACCAAAGTAAGCAACAACTAAACAATTTATCGTCATAAAAAATAATTTATAATGAGCTAATTATTTTTGTTAATAGTATATTTAAATAAGAGCGATAATGATGATGATTGGTAATAATTAAATCAGTAAAAATATATAGATATTTTTAAATAACGTCTCATAGTTGCGATAATAGAGTAAGTAGATGATGAATGACAAATAAATAAAAACGATTGGATGTTTTTACGCAGTATATTTGATAAAATCGTGTGACAAGTTACAAGTTTGTAATTAAATATAATATAAATTTATTTTTGATTGGGTAAAAATGGCTTTGGAATATTTTTAAAAATTCCAAATCACTACGCATACCGCGCTTACTGTTAATTGTTAATTAATTATTAAATAATTATATTATTTTTGTCTTTTATCATACGCTAGCGTAAAAATATTATTATTTTAACAAAATTATTTACAATCTAATTGCACGTGTACAAACAAAAACTCACTCGGTAAAGATAAATTATCATAATGAAATGGCATTTAAATAAAAATTAATTTATTTAATTATCTGTAATTGTCATTTTATTTAAATCCTAAAATGTCTTCTTTGTTTTTGCTTTCGTTTTCGTTTTTATTTATAGTTTTTTTTTTTAAAGCCATGTAAAAATAATCTGTATGAAATGACATTCATTAGTTTCATGTTCATGGAAGCTATATACACTACTCTGTACAAAAATTATTATTAAACTACAATAAATTAAATTTTTATTTTGTAGAGTAATAAATATTTACATGGAAACGTTTAATTATTTTTTTTTCTTTATAAGATCAATTAAGGGCAGTCTCGACATTGCCCCCCACTTTTTAAAAATTTTCAATGACTTTTAACTGTCATAAGTGTATTAAAATTTTATTAATTAAGGGCATTCTCCGACAGAGCCCCGCACTTTTTAAAATATTTAATGACTCAATAGTAATGACTGTATTAAAATTTTGATAACTAATTTAAAAAAAGTTTAAACATTAATTGAAATATAGATTTTTAAAAAAATTACTCACAGTTAAAATCAATAAGGAGTTAAACGAAATTTATTAAATAAATTTTGCCCTACAAAATTTGAAAATTCGAATTATAAAATCGACATGAAGATTTTACTGAAATTTATTTTCCAAATTTTGTTTAACTCCTAATTGATATCACCTGTAAATAATTTTTTACAAAATCTGTCCCAGCGAAATTGTAACTGCGTTGCCCTTTTTTCCATTAATGCTGAAACTTTTTTTTCTCGCCTCGGCCAACAATTACTTGTGATCTGAGACATTTCTTACTTTACTTCCCTAGGTGTGTAATATACTATTTAAATTAATTATCAAAATTTTAATACAGTCATTACAATTGAAAGTCATTGTATATTTTAAAAAAGTGGGGGCACTGTTTGAGAATGGCCCTAATTAAAAAAAAATTGAAACCTTAATCGAAAAAATTACAATTCCGCCGAGACAGAATTTTAAAAAAATTATTTAGTTTTTATCAATTAAGAGTCAAATGAAATTTAGTAAATAAATTTTACGCTACAAAATTTGAAAATTCTAATTGTAAAATTGACACGAGATTTTATTGAAATTTATTTTCCAAATTTCGTTTGACTCCTAATTAATATCAACTGAGTAATTTTTTTTAAATCTACACCAGCGAAATTACAGTCTTTTTTTACTAATGTTTTAATTGAGAGGGGCCTGAACTTTTTTCTCTATCACACTCAAGTCAACAAACGGAACTATCCTTGTTGCACTTGCGCAGTGAATGGAAACTTTGTTCACGTTTTTCTTTTAAACAAATAAATATTTTTCGAAAATCAAAACGTAGACTGCTAGTTTATAAATAATGCATCAAGCCTCGTTCTTAGTATTGCGTTTAGAGGTTTAGTTTGAGAGAAAAGCTTGGACAAAAATTACTTCAGAGCCTCCTTAATTGATAAAATTTTGATACGTCTGACAGTTGTCATTTAAAATTTTTAAAAAGTGTGAGGACTGTCTGAGAATGGCTTTAAATGTTTTTACTTTAAATATCAAATAAACTTATTAGTAATACAATATAAATACTCATAAAAACGATTTTAATATACAATAGTAATTAAATATTGCAGCTTATTAAAAAAATTCATTCACAATCACATCATTTTTCATTGGAATATTTGGCATTATTACGGAAAACAAAACATTCAATTGGAGTATTATATTAAAATATATAATAAACGTAACTATTTACAAAATTAACTAAATAAATAAATAAATACTTAGTAGGTAATGAGTATCAAGTCACAGTAATAATTTTTCTGTACAATCTCAAAAAAATGATTGTTATAAAATGGAAAAATTACTTCCTAACATTTCCTATACTTAGGGTGCATTCGGAGATGACCTGGCTCTGGCTACACGGCAGCGCTTGGCTCGAACTAGAGCTAGAGCATTTCCGAATGCGCCTTAATTCGTAATTAAAGTTACGAAATTATTCAATGAGTATTTAGAATATCAAAAAAGTGTTAGCCATCTAAAGGTGGCCCTAAGTAGACCATTGAGACTTCAGTGTTACCGTAAACTGCAGTAACTGATGGGTACAATTTTTTGTCCGGTAATCCGCGGAATGCGACACCGAGAAATTCATAATTTTTTTCAAAGGACAGCGTATTGTCATCACAATCGAGTATTACACGGATTCTCTCGCCAACCTGAAGTTTAATTTATCTCAGTTAGTATTCAAATTAAAACTTATGTGAACATTTAAATATACCCTGATAGCCGCCTTAACCACAAGTTAACTTCAAGCTACTACGGTATTTTGAAGTCAATTAAAAGGAAAGTGTTGGAGAGCAACTAGTTACTTTTAAGTTGACAGTAAATTGTCTGTAACTTGAATTCAATTTGACTACAAGTGTTACTGTCAGACAATGACGTTAAGTTGATTGAAAGTTTAACTTCAAATTGACGGCAAGTTTTTATGTCAAATTGCATTTAGATGACGGCAGTGGATTTGCATCAACTTGCACGCAAGTATTATCCAGCCAAGGCTTGCCAGAAACTTGTCATTAAGTTACCCGAAAATGTTTCACTGCAGAACTTGCTAAGCAATTCTTTAGAGTGTGGCTATCAGGGTATTGTTTAGAATCATATACACAGAAAAAAGAATAGTGAAAAAATTACAGTTTCAAGTATCAGTAAAGCTCCTCTACTTCAAAACTGTAAAAATTATATTATTTCTGAGACGTTACAGTTTCATATAAGACTTTTTTTCAGTCCTTAGGGGAAAAACCTGAACCTTTTTGTCACAGAAAAATAAACAGGACTATCTTTGCACTCGTAGAGTAAATGAGAATTTTAAAACAATTTTTTGAACACGAATTAGAATTTAAAAAATTACAGAATTTTTTGCTTAAGATTTGAAAAAATGCCAAAGACTTATGACAATAAAGTTAGACATTTAACAACATTTTGATTTTTTTTAACAAAAAAATAAATATTTAAAAAATCATTCTGACTAATTGCCCGTATAGTTTATTAAATTTTCTACATGTGCATGTTTTTAAAAATATATTTTTTTTATTATTTATCTATTTAAAAAAATTTATTTTAATTTCAAATGTCTGCTAACTTTACTGTCATCAAAGACTTTCTATTTTGAGTTTCCAGTGTTTGTGAATTAAATTGAATTGAAAATCGGTTGACGTTACCCCTCAATAGCCAACAGGTTTTCAACCTTCAAATTTTATGGTAGAAACTGCAAAATTTTGTATCTATAATTGTAATTTTACTTAATTACAAGAAGTAGTTTCAATTACTACAGTACAAACTACAATACTTGAAGTTTTTTCCACTAAAAACTGTAATTTTTCCACTACTATTTTTTCCTTAATTTTCTATTTGTTTAAATTTAAAATTTCCCGCTGAAAAAATAGCCATGAAATAATTTGAAAAATCCATTTTACTATACATCCAACGACAGCAATAAATAATCAGCTGAACAAATCTTCAATACAACTTATTTTCCAGGCTATTTTTCCGATTACCAAAACTTTAAATCAAAATATCAATAAACTATGATCATGAACGACTCGGATATTATTCTTATAAATTAAATTATCAATAAGATAATATTTAAATATCAATACCTGATACTTCGGAGCATTATTAAGTAAAGGATAATTTCCTTGTGCATCACCATTGTGTAGCAGGTGATTGTCAACAAGATTCCATCCCCAAGAATGTTCATCAGAACCAAGTAAAGCTACATAACCATGACAGATAAGTGATGCTTCCTTAGTAGCGATGCCTATCACAGCGACAGTACCAAGTGGACCTTCCCAAATAACTTCCCAAGCATGACGTCCATGTCGGAATCCAATTTTACCGCGACATCCGTCCGTACTCTGGGCAACCGGGTTCCTGGAATAAACAAAACTCTTACTAATTATCCAGCCCAATCATCAATCAATCAATCAATCAATTGATGAGTTACTTACCTGTGCAGAGTAAATCCACTAGGTTTTATGTAAATATTTCTTGAACAATCATTTGGATTCCACGCATGGTACAGTGCACGTAATTTATCTTTATAAGTGGGTACTGATGACAGTAATTCCGAGCTAAGAGCTTCTTGCGCTAATTTTCTTATACAATGCATACGCCAAATGTCATTGTTTTCATCATTTAAAAATCTATACCAGGCTTTACAAACCAACAAACAATTTCTAATGGTATTTAAATCTAAATATGAAAATATTATTTCTAATACATGGTCAGACAACCTCAGTACGATATCGTCCATTTTTTATACGTCGTCCTGTCAACTGTCAATTATACCATATAATTATAATATATATGTGATATATTATTAATAGCGGACAAAATATACGACAGACGCCGGCGTGAACGTGAACGCACACACAAATCCACACAACCAACAATCAGCTGTTTGATAATTTTAACTCAAGGCTAATCTTCATTTTTATTTACCGCATCTCCAACTACGAGGGACGGAAAGATGATCCTGAAGTTAGAAGACAATTCAAAATTTTTGGATTAAAAAAAAAATGCATGTGTAGAAAATTTTAAAAACTAAACGTGCAATTTTTTCAAAAATTTTTTTTTTATGATTTATCGTTTGTAAAAAAAATTCAAAATTATTAGACGGCTAATTTCAGTATCATGACAGAAATTAGCCGGCAATTTAAAAAATTTGTGTTTTTAATTACAATGTTAATTGTTATCATAAATTTTTTTAAAAATATACACAATAAATTTTTTTGAAATTTCTCACATGCATTTTTTAAAATTCTTCCTTCAATATTTTTTTTGTTTATTGAAAATAAATAAAATTTTTAATCCTGAAGTTAGTAGACAATTAACAATTTTTGGATTTTTTTTTCACTAAATAAATTGCAAAAAAAAAAAAATATGCACATGTAGAAAAATAAAAAATCTACAGGTGCATTTTTTTTTTTCATAATTTATCGTTTAAAAAAAAAACAAAAATTATCAGACGTCGGCTAACTTCAGTCTTTTTTTAAATTCTCTGTCAATATTTTTTTCATAACTAAAAATAAATAAAATTTTTTAACGTCTCCCTGTTTGGAAAATCTCATAGAATTTGCTACTTTCAGAATTCAGAAAAAAAAAACATTCAAAATCTAGAAAGCCACTCAAAGCTCCTTACCTTCGAGTGTGAATGTAGCAGACATCAGACAATTTTAAAATTATAAATAAATAGAGTAAATAATTTTAAAAATAAAATTAAAAAAAAAATTGCACGTATTAATTTCAAGATTTTTTAAGTGCGCATTTTTTAAAATTTTATTTTATTAATTATTTACTCTATTTATTAATAGTTTTTAATTTGTCTGATGTCTGCTACATTCATATGATACTGAAGTTAGCTGACGTTTAATAAATTTTTGAATTTTTTTTAAAACAATAAATTGAAAAAAAAAATATTTTTTAAAAAATTGCACTTAGGGCCAGTTTTTCAAACCGAGTTTATTTTTATCCGGGTTTTAATTATCATTGCTGGTATATCTATATATTATTAATATATAGATATACTAACAATATTATAGTTTTTTAGATTTTCTGTGTACTTTTTTAGTTTTGTTTTTATTTAAATTGAGTTTTTGAAAAAAAAATTCAAAAATTTTTAATTGTCTGTTAACTTCAAGATCATCTGCTACATTCACACCATCTTACCTCCAAGGATTATTTATTTCCCCAGACCAAAAGATGGCGGTAAAGTTGAATGGTGAAATTTCTGACATTTGAATTTCCCGGCTAGTCATCGATTTGACCAATGGTTAAATAATCGAGTGTGGAACACGTCTCAGCGCGCGCACCAACATTCTCATATGTATATTTAATGCACAGGTAATGACAAGGATCCCGCATGACGTAGATGGAGGTTAGAACGAGAAAAAATACTCAATACCACGTGACATAATTTTAACCAACCAGCTGTTTAGCTTTGTCCTGCCGCCAAGCTTATCCCCTGGTCTATTTGCACGCAGAAGCTACGATTCTCCCTGTTGCCTCATCCTAAAAAATGCTTAAATACTTTTATCAAGGATGAGTTTTATCGGTATAACACCACAATAAGTTTATTATTATTGCTTAGATTAATTAGTGTTTAATAGTAATTACTATTTATTATTATTTATTGTTTGAAAATGGTACTTTAACAAATGTCGCCATTTTGGTGATACTGAGTCAGTAAGTGCGGCAGTATAATTTATATTTTTAATAATTATATTTATTTCAGTTATACATTGAGACTTATTAGACACATTGTTACGTTATATTAATATCAGTGATGACACAGCAAAATAAAACGATGAATTTTTATATACAAGACGCCCATGGTGAGTACAACAAATGCCCGCCAATACTTAACACATCCATGCCTCTTTTACAATCCAACTATTCCGTTATTTTACTCACTTACATATTTATTTAATATCATTTTACATCATATATATCACGCACTTCATATCCTGAATTTTATTTCCTCGTTCATAATTTATCTCATCATCGTATCGTATTTTTTTTTGCCAGCTCAATTGCTCCGTTTTATTGCCAGACAATGTGGACATATTTTGTCCCAATTGTTACAATGCTCTGTTTATTATTTCAAATTTTATTTATCATCATGTCTGTTTAATTACAAATTGATATTTTTTTAAATATCGCCAGGATTGAGCTCGGGAAATTTATTTGCCGGATAATACCCGAGCTACTGCGCTGTAGGCTGGAATGGAGCAATTGGTTTTGCTTTGATTTTGTTATTTATTTTTTTGTTTATTAATTAAATTTTTTAGGACACCCGCAATTTATTAAGGTTGTACAGAGTACACCTAATAAAGGTGCATTGAGTGGCATAGTGGGAGCCACTAATACGAGTGGGATAAAAGTATTCAAGGCACCTGGCCAGGACTCACAGGTTTTACAAACTGGAACACAAGTCTTGAGGACCATAAGTTTGCAGAGTCAATCAACGCCTGGCCAAAGTATGTTTTGTTTTTTAATCAGCATGTGCTTAAGCAAGCGAACAAATATTTATTTATTTATTTTTAAATTACCTAGGACTTGTGACAATTCCACTGCAAAATGCTAAAGTGTCGACGGTCAAAAGTGGAGATACTCAAGGTGCTAAAACTATACAGTTAACGTCTGCTCAAATGGTTCGTTTTATTTTTATATTTTAATAGGGAGATAACCTATATGCGAATTTACATCAGCGCGGTAATTGGTTACGACAGAAGTTGATTAATATATTTTTTTGTTTAGAGCAACATTAAACAGGCTATTGTGACACAGCATCAAACTGGTACTCAGCAAATTATCAAAGATGCATCTGGAAAAACATTTGTCACTCCGTTACTTGATCATTCGACCAATCGGAAGCGCTATGATGCCGATGGCCATGATTATGTGCCACAGTAATATATACTTTTTTTTTTATTTTGTTATTTATTGTTTGTGATAGGAAGGTAACAGACTCTAAACCTAATCGGTAACATTAGTCGCTCACTTAAACTGATTACGTTTTTAATTTTTATAGAAAAATTCAAAGTAAATGTATTATGATAGTAAAGTTAGCGGACGTCTGAGAATTTAAAAATTTTTGAAATGATGAATTAAAATGTTTATAAACCAAAAATATAAAAAATGCATATTTAGAAAATTCAAAATTACGTACATGCATTTTTTAAAATTTTATTATTTAAATTATTCAATTTTTTTGTATGCAATTAAAAAACTCATGTCTGCTACATTTACACTCATGAATGTATTAGGATATGACGTGTCGGTTTTTTATAATTTATTATAAATTTAAATTACGTGACTGTTTTCAAAATCGCGCTGAGCCTGGCAATTTTTACTTTAACGTTCGTTGGATTAAATTAGGTTGCAGTTGATCGAGTAATGGTACATTTAATAATAATAATGAACAATTAACAATTAATTATCAACTTTGTTCTTAAAAGTAAATTTTTATTACAGTATTTAAAACTTCAAAAAATAATCCTAAAGTTAGCAGACAATCAATCAATTTTTTTTTTTTTTTCAACAAATCAATTTAAAAAAAAAAAAAATACGCATGTAGAAAATTAGAAAAGCTACAGCTGCAATTTTTTAAATATTTTTTTTTTTATAATTTATCGTTTTATAAAAATTCAAAAATTATTAGACGTCAGACAACTTCAGTATCACAAAAAACGACTTAAAAAAAATGATTCTTCATTTTATTTACCATAAAATATTTAGTGGTTTAATTTAATTCCAATGAAAAGTGAGCGGGTAAAATGGGTCTTACACGGAAAGATTGGAACCCGACTGGTTACTGTTCTGCACCCGATTCAGTACGTCGCTGGAAAAAAATACTCGATCGTGGTGCAGCACCACAGTGATTACTGTGCGAGACCTGACAGTGATATGTGCACGTGACTCAGTCAGGTCCCGCACAGTAATCATTGTGGTGCTGCACCACAATCGAGGATTTTTTTTCCAGCATCGTACTGAGTCGAGTGCAGAACAATAACCAGTCGGGTTCCAATCTTTCCGTGTTCCTCAAATTCTTTTACAAGAGATGGGGAGAGATTGTCTGTTGTTCTGTGTTACGTAGTATATTTTTCATATAATTTAAAAGTCTGGAGTTGATTGAAATGAGACAATTTAAGACTGATAGCACATGGACAAATTTAATTGTCAACTTTGTTAATTAGAGACATATAATTATCCTGAAATAAAAAACTCGTGGTCTAAAATTGATTCACTTTAACTCCAAGTTCAAAGCAGGTGATATTTAAATTAAAATATTTTATTTACTTATTTAGCAAACGAAGAAAATCTGAAAAAGTTGGCAAGGGCTTACGACACTTTTCAATGAAAGTATGTGAGAAAGTTAAGAAAAAAGGCACAACATCCTACAATGAAGTCGCCGATGAACTCGTCGGGGAATTTACAAACCCAGCACACATGAATTCAATAACCGATCAGCAGTACGATCAAAAAAATATAAGACGACGTGTCTACGACGCACTTAATGTTTTAATGGCCATGAACATAATTTCAAAAGAAAAGAAAGAGATCAGATGGCTGGGATTACCAACGAATTCACTGCAAGAGTGCGTGTCACTGGAAAAGGACAAAAAGAAAAAAATTGAACGAATCAAAACGAAAACTCAGCAGCTACATCAGCTTATACTTCAACATATTTCATTTAAAAATTTGGTCGAACGAAACAGTTGCAATGAAAAACTCCATGGCCCACCGAAACCAAACTCAGCAATACAATTGCCGTTTATTATATTGAATACTAGCAAAAAGACTGTTGTTGACTGCAGCATTACAAACGACAAGTAATTACTCCTTTCTCTCTATAATTATTAATTTTTTTTTTATTAGTAAACTAAATTATTAATTACTTTATTTTAGATCCGAGTACCTGTTCAATTTTAACAATAAATTTGAGATTCATGACGACATTGAAGTTTTAAAACGCATGGGCTTGGCTTTTGGTATTTATTTAATTTATTACAAAAACAATTAATTAATTAATTAATATATTTTTTATTAATTGTATCATTTAATTAAATAGGTTTAGAAAGCGGAAAGTGCGTAGAAGAAAATTTACGGCGGGCTAAATCGATGGTACCTAAATCGCTGGAAAAATATGTTGAACGTAAGCTTTTAACTAAAAATTTTTTATCAAATATATATAGTCGACTACCCGTCATAAGCCTGCCCTTTATAAGCCTTTTCCCCTCAATCGGGAGTTACTGAGTCCAAACAGCTTCTCCGCTTAATCACTCTGAAGAGTTTCGTACTAGAGAACCCGTTTTAAGCTTTCGTTAAAATAGTCTAAATTATAAACTAACAATAGGAACAAAATATCAAAATAGATGAAAATTTACTGTCGATGTTTCGCGGAGAATAATTTAATTGTTATTAAGTAAAGTATTATTTATTGTTAATAATTGTAATCATTAATTACAATTAAAGCTTTCGTTACAATTTAAAAGTTTTATTGATCATTATGTTGATCAATAAAATTATTATTATCATTACTATAATTAATACCATTGTCATTATAATTTTTTGCAGTACAATTGTTATTAGTGTAAAAAGATAAGTATTTATTTTAGCGCTAGAAGCACTAGAAAAATTGGCATAGTGACGTATGTAACAAAATGTAAATATGACGTTTAAAATGATATAAAATAAAGCAGGCTTATAACGGGTAGTTGACTGTATTGATAACAATGAGTGTGAACGTTGCTGACAGATGGAAATTTTTTAAATTTTATAATAAATAAATAAAATGTAAAGAGAGTAAAAATGACAAAATGCGAATTTAAATATTTGAAAAATCAGGGCGCGCATTTTTAAAAATTTTAAATTATTTATTTCAAATTTATAAATTGTTTCATGTCTGCTACATTGACACTCATTAATAACACGGCTATTAACTGATAAAATAACTAATGATTTAAAAAAAATAAATAGAGATGGCCTCAGGCGATTTAGACAAGTTTATCCCCGTGACTATTCCCGGACCAAGTGCGCCAACAGAAGATGTGGAAATAAAAATGGAGGGTTCCGGTTCGCGGCCACCGTCCTCATCGCACACTTCGTTATCCGAAGAAGCGTTGTCTCCTCCATCTCACTACTTCTCGGAGGACGAAGAAGAAGAAGAAGAAATGAGCGAGCAAGATGATCCAGTCGACAGTGATGTTGACGTTAACTAGCACTTGGGTTGAACTTGGAATCAATTTTTTAATATTAATTATTGATAAAAAAATGAATGGAAAAGAAAACTAAAAAATCAGATTATGTCTTTGCTTTGCAAAATCAATGGTACCTATTAAGACACACAATTACGACGACGCATTAGATCTTAACACCCAGATTTAAATTTTAAATAACATGTTCTTTATGCTATTATACTTGGATATTAAATATACAGATCAATTATTAGAATCTATTTTAATTATTGATAGATCTATTATTAAATGCCGTGATAATTTGTTACTGCATTGAGTATTAATGCAACTGTGGCTTGAATTATTATTATTTTTTTTTCTATATCATTAGACAAGTACTGAATATTTTTGAATATAAATTTATAATCGAGATGGATAATAATTGATAAGCAATTAAGATTACTTATCAAGTGATTGACAGTAAAAAAAATATTTATCATCAAATTTTGTATGAGATATTAAGAAGCTCATTAATGAGCTTATTTATTATTGTATCGTATTATTTCTTGAGGTAAATTAAAGTAATAAACGGTAACGTTAAGTATAAAGACAAAGGATACTGATAATTAAAAATTAAAATTTAAATGATAAATGTGTGCAAGGATTACTCGGTGCTATTCTAATCGCGCATCGTGTCAGGTTTATATACCTAGAATGTATGTATTATAAATTATAATCCAATCAATATTATCTCGAGTATATGTATAAAAAAAAAAAGTATAACTACTCATTTTCATATGGCACATTTATATTAACAATTTAAAATT
Source organism: Microplitis mediator (assembly GCF_029852145.1). NCBI lineage: Eukaryota > Metazoa > Arthropoda > Insecta > Hymenoptera > Braconidae > Microplitis > Microplitis mediator. The sequence continues at coordinate 3,341,630 of NC_079973.1, forward strand.
TATAAGTAACAAATTTATTAAAAAGAAAAACAAAATTATTAAAAGTAATTTTAATTATAATTCAGTCTTGGATACATTTAATTGTAATATTATAATTATGATTATAAATATTCATATTTTATTTCAGATCCAATTTTTAGAATTTATTATTATTATTATTATTAAATATTATATTAATTATGACTATTAAAGTTTTTTTTCGTACACATTTGTATAGTTATTAATTATATTTACTACTTGTCTTTAATTATTTTTCTTTAATTATTAATTTAGAAAAATGGAATCTTTAAATAAAAACAAAAAATACCTGATATATTTTATTTATTTTAATTACCCAGTTAAATAAAATTGTTATTTAAATTAATGGCATTTTTATGCGAGATCATTATCGTCATACAGGTCATCGAAATCTGAAATTTAAAACATTAATTAGCAATTTATATTTAATTAAAAAATTGTCACTAAAAAAAATAATTACCGTTGAAGAAATCAGCATGAACTGCTTTTTCATTGGCTGCTAAGTCCATTAATAATCCACTGGATCCTCCAGCCTGTTAATTATAATAAATATATAAATATGAGTGTGAAACAGCTGACAATTGGAAATTTTTAAATTTTTGAATAAATTAATAAAATGTTGGAATTAGAAAAAGGGAATTTAAATATTTGAAAAATAAGGGCGCGCATTTTTTTAAATTTTATTATTTTAATTAATTTATTTATTTGAAATTTATACTGCATGCAAACTCAAAAATATGAAACATAACCTAGTGGATAATTAATTATCTTACCTCTTCTAGGTCCATGTATGGACCAGCACCTTCAGGAAACATTTCATCAGCTACTTGGGTGGGTTTCATTTTGATGAATTAATTAATTGTTTAAATTAATTTACTTATATTTATGTTTAAAAAAATAGAATATGTTTGTAAAGTTTGTAAATATCAACACTCACGTTTATCAACAAATGAGTTACTGATTTTTGACACTAGAGTGCAGCAGCTGTAAGTGATGATCCTGAAGTCAGCAGACAATTGACAATTTTCGAATTTTTTTCAACGATTTAATTTATAAAAAAAACAATAATAAAAATATGCGCATGTAGAAAATTAAAAAAACTATAGGTGCGATTTTTGAATTTATCAATTTTAATAAAATTCAAAAATTACACGTCACCTGTGAATGAGATTTGAAATTAAATTTAAGTTCAAGTCATGATCCTGAAGTTAACAGACAATTGACTTATCGGATTTTTTTTTTTTTAATTTAAAAAAGAAAAATATGCACATGTAGAAAATTAAAAAAACTTCATGTGCAATTTTTTGAAATATTTTATTTTTTATAATTTATCGTTCAAAAAAAATTCAAAAAGTTATTAGACGTCTGCTAACTTCAGAATCATGTTCAAATCACGTGATGACGCGGATGTGATCAAACTGTCAGTTGCAATTTAAAATATTAATATTTGGTTATGATTTCTTGATAAAAATCAAATTAATTAAAAATGAGTGATCGCAAGGATTCAGATCCATATTCGTCGGATGATAATAGAGAAGTATCTGACAATAATAAAAAAAGACGATCATCTATTTTCCAACCTCGACCTAGTGAACATCATCTAGGTATATACTCATAACTACTGTCTAGATCAATTACTTGTAATTAAATAATTAAATTAACTTTTCTCTAGCTGTTGATACGTTGGATGATGAATCAATCGCAGAAGTAAAAGATAAAGAAGTAGAAGAAATATCTTCTGATGACGAAAGTGATTTAGAAGAGTATGTCAAGTCATTGAAAGCTGAGTACAATGAGTGGAAAAAAACTCTGAAGGAGAGGAAAAATAAACGACGATTACTTGCCAAGCAAGAAGCAGCAGTGGGTGATGCAGTTGAACTTGATTTGAATGTTTTTACTGAATCAGAACGCGCGTTTATTCAAGCGCGGCCTAATTATGAACAGATTTGTGAAAAAATAAATGATCTTGTGCCCCTGGCTGTCAAAGTTGCTCAGAAAAATGTTGAAATAAACCGCCTGCATGACAACTTGGTTGAGTGTCTTGAGGAAAAAATTCGGGATTCAAAAATAAAATTAATTGAAAAATGTAAAGATTCTGATATTATCAGTCTTGAGTGATACTGGAATTAGCGGTCTAATAATTTTTGGATTTTTGAAAAACGATAGATTATAAAAAAAAATATTTTGAAAAATTGTACTCATAGTTTTTTAAATTTTCTACATGTGTATATTTTTCTTTTCTTTCTTTTGTAAATTGAATTGTAGAAGAAAAAATCCAAAAATTTTGAACTGTCTTAGCACTTAATTGATATTTATAATTACATTCATTTTTATACGGAAAATGAGAAGTAGGTTGTGTTGAAATAAAATAAAATCATAAAACGTAATAATAATTTAATGACTAACAACATATTATTATTTCTATAGTAATTATAATTATTATTTTAATTATTAATATTATTGTTTTATAATAAGTAATTAGAAAATTTAACTTGGCCTAATTTGATTCGGAAACACTAGTATCTTTAAAATTTACGTAATTTTATGATCTTTGGAATTATTTAAAAATACATATAGCCAATACTTAGGTCACCTATGAAGATGAAAACTTTTTCGTCTCATTGATTTACGTTCTCTGTGTGCTATGAATTCTTTACGCGCATTACTAGATCGTAATTCTAATATATGATTTATTTTTTTAACTATTTCTTCGGCTACCGCTGACTCAGCTTCGAAATCATGGGTTTTAAATGACGCCGATTGTTGTAAAGACGATGAATTTAAGGAAGAAACTGGAAATATTTTAAAAATTATTAGTCGCTAATTAAACTGTAATTTTTCAGTATTTTTTTTTTATTCACTAAAAAAAATCCTGAAGTTTATGATGAGAATTTAAAAAAAAATTTATTGGAAAACTAAATTACGAAAAAATATTATGGCGGGTATAAAATTCTGAATTTTTTGAAATTAAAATGAAAGATTGTACTTCCAGGATTTTTTTTTAGTGAATTAGTTGATTGTTTATATAAATAATATTTACCACTTATATTATCAGAAGTAGACGGATTAGTATATACTAGTGTGAATGATGTCTTAGATCCTCTATTTTCAATAATTTCACACCACGCAACATTTTCCATTTGATAACTGACACGATTCTGACGATTCCAAAATTTGTAAGCGCTTTTACTCGTTACCAAAGGATCTATTTCTATTTTATCACCAGATACACCAAGATGAATTTCAGTCTTTGTTCTCATTTTATGAATAACGTAAACTCTGTAACAAATATCCGTACATTCACGTCAAAATTTTTAAAACAGAACGTCGTATATTTAAATTTTCATTAATATAATTAGTAACTAATCGGACCCCATTATAAGACTATTTGCTATCTCCTTTTTAAACGAGGGATCGCGATAGTTTGAGAGAGAAACTAAGTCTTATAACGAGCTTCTACTGTAGTATAATAATATAGTACTATGGTAGAAGTACCATTTGTGGCCACTTTTGGTCCAGTTTTGGGCGCTTAAAAATTTGAACAAAATAATATGTAATGTACGCAATGACATGATTCATTTTTTTAATTCGTTCAAAGACATTTTTTTTACTGCATTGCAACGGAAAAATTTTTTATACTTTTTCATTAATTAAAATAAAATGTAAAAGGTCTAAAAATAGATCACTGACCACAAATGGTACTTCTACCCTGGTGCCGCGACTATTAAACCGAAGACAGTTCAACCGGTGACACTTCAAATAAGGAGGTCCAGATTATTTTTAGTTGAAATGTCGCTAGGTTGAACTGTCGTTCGGTTGAAGTGTCGCCGGTTGAACTGTCTTCGATTTAATTGTTACAGAACCTTCTACCCTATATAAAGTTTGTCAAATAAAATACCTAAATAATTGATAGATTGGAGCCTCGATAGCTGTCGTATGGCCTCTCATCCTCGCTAAATCCTGAGCGAAAATTTCCTGTTCTTTTTCAGTTGCCTCTCTAATTTCTTCAGGCTTAACCGGAAGCACGGGCCCAGTTGGCTCATGACGGAGTCGATCACTCAGACGCATTTCTACTAAACCCAGAGCAGAAAATTCAAATTTCCCTATTTTTTCTCTTGGATCCAGACAAGGAAAATCCCAGTCGACTTCGCCATCATCTTCAGCTATATACAAGCCATATTTATTTATTTCTTTTCTGAAAAATAAATTTCTCTCATTAGCAATAACAAAATTACTACTTCAAATAAAGCAACTAAAAGTCAACTTACTTTAAACTATGATTAGGATTCTCAGTAGCGTATTTATAACAAATTAAACCAATAAATTCTTCTACTGTCGCAGAACAAATCACAGTAACTTGCATTGGATAAACTCGTTCTTCTTTTGGTAGCATACACATAAATATCCGGTATTTACGCACTGGTACTCCAATTAAACCCTGAATTTAAAAATTAGTAACATAAAAATATTTAAAATTTCAAAATAAATAAAACAAAAAAATTCAGACGTAAACTTACACTGCCATCAAACTTAGCGTATTCTATAAAACGATTAACAGGAGCATAAGGACATTTTTCTAATTGTTCAGACAACAATGAGTGTCTTTTGACACTGATATCTTTTTTACGAAAATCCTTTTGCTGAAACAAATCAGCAATTTCTTCTTTAGTCAAACGCACGGATTTAGATTCCCACTTAATGTGTTTAACTTTAGCAGCTTTTTTTCGTTCGAGCTCCATTTTTTCGAGTCTCTGAGCGGTATTTGATCTCGGGCGATGACCAAAACTCATATCTAACATCCAGAGGAATAAAAAAATTTATAAAAGCTGATGATTTACTTGGAATGCGTCAGTAAATAAATAAAATAATTACCGATCTGTATATCGTAGGACTCGGACAGAGCACCGAGGTCTTCATCATCGCTCTCATCTAATCCTAGATAACAATGAGCACCATTGGCTTTTAATTGCTTTGGTATATCCTCTCTCAGCATCACTAATTCACAGACACCTTTGAAATAAATAACAAATGAATTGTGTTGTGTTATTTAAATTTAAATTTTTAAATTAAACTTAAAAAAAGAAATAAAAAAAAAGTTGTAGGTTGGATTACGGTAGACACAATACAAACCAGTGTCATCTGTAGAAATAAAACTGTCACGTATGTATGAAAGAAGCCAATGTTTATTGTCGTACAAGGCCATGATTATTTAGCCTCGACGATTCCAATCACTTTAAATCATTTTAAACTTTTTCACATTTATTCAATTATTTATTTGGATAATTATATTTTGTTTGCCGCCCGCTATTTCGTTAGCATTTTACACACACACACAACGATCAGCACAGACACTTGGATGCTTCAGTTGCAGGTTTACTCAAAACTTGTCTCCTAACGAAAGGTGACATCTCTATTCAGCGACGACTCTCCATTTTCAAAGGATAAAGAAAATCGTCGATAGAAAAGAAACTCGAGGGTTTCGGAAATTTGATTGATGATAATACGGGAAAGAAGGTCCGTATAAATTTTGAAAGGAAAATAAAATTTTTCTATCTTAAGTAGTTCTGTATTTGTAATGTTAATTGATTTAATTGATAGATTTTCAAATTGTGTTAATTGAGATGAGTGTGAATGTAGCAGACATCAGACAAATTTAAAATTATAAATAAATATAGTAATTAATAAAATAAAATTTTAAAAAATGCATTTATTATTTTTTAAATTTTTTAAGCGCGCATTTTTTAAAATTTAATTTTATTAATAATTTACTCTATTTATTTATAATTTTAAATTTGTCTGATGTCTGCTACATTCACACTCATTCATTGAGTTAAATAAAAATTACTTACAGTTATTATAAATTAGGAGCATTCAAAATTCGAAATATTAAAGCAAAATATTATTGTATTAATTCTAATAAATATTACTTAGACAAAAAAATATATTCATTTAGAATAAATATATATATTCGCTCGAGGTTGATAAATATATATTTGAACTTAATGATTATTGACTTAAAAAGTTATGGTAGACAGCAGCAGCGGGAATAGTTCGGTGCTCGCCACTAGATCGCACCCACCTCTTGTGGTGTCCCTGGTAAGAAACTTGTTTCAGAATTATTATATCCCGAACTTACAAAATATATGGAAGGTTTATTTTTACCACGAACACACTTCATATCTAAAATAACTATAATCGAAAAATATAAAGTATATACAAAAATAATTGGTAGAGTTCCACACGATCAGGAACAATTTATATCAAGTTACAAATTATAAAACATATGTAAACCATTTGTATGGATTTATTAATAAAGATATTTTAAAACTAACTAACTATATGGAAGGTTTTTCTCTCATTATTAGCAGAGAGGTAATAATTATTTGATGATAGTAATATAGGGGTATCCTGTATTTTACCATGCCTTCTATGTTTTCTAGAACAGTTTTTTTTGAAAGTAAAAAATAAGTCATCCCAAAGACATAAATTATTTGTACTTAATACTTTGTAGTTACAAAAAAGGTATCATGTGTGATTAAAGGAAGAACCTGATCACAACATGAACTTGGTCTGGAAACCATTCTCTAATAATTCCGTCCAATCTCGAAGATTGCAGATGTCTTTCCTGACACGCTTGATCCATAAAAAAAAATATAATATTTATAGTATTTATATAGGAGCAATTTAATTCAAATCTCCAAGTGTATTGGGACACCCTTCTGCATATTATTTCCCCGCCAAGGTTTGTACAAACACTTGCGTGTTGTTTTTTAATATTTCAAATATTTTTCTATCATATTCTGCCGCCATTTTATTTTAACGTACGAATTTTAATTTGTCTCCAATTTATAATAATTTATTTTTCAAATATTTAAATTTACCGCGCAAGTAATAATAATAATAAATTAATTGCTTAGGGTGCAATTAACAAATGCACCCTAAATATTCTTCCACTTTTCATTACGCACACGCAGTTTAAATATAATCGGTAGTGGGGGAAATTTCCAAGATAATCCCCTTGGCACAAGTTTATTATTATTGTTGTGACATAACCTCTTGTATTATTTATCTCCGAAGTAACAATAAATAACCTTCTTTATTTATATATTTATTTAAATCATAAATTATCTGACACCAATTTTCCGTAAGTTTATTTATTTATTTTATTATAAATACTAACAGTTTCAGTCTACATATTACTAAAAAATTTATTTATAACACTAAATATAGCAGACATAATTTTTTATTTTTATAAGCAAATTTTATATGACAAAAAAAAAATTTTTTTAAATACATTGAAAATAATTTTGAATAATTCTTCATATATATTTTTAGAAATTTATTTTTTACCAACATCAAATTTGATATTTAAAAAAAATGATACTGAAGTTAGCCGCCGTCTAATAATTTTCTGATTTTTTTTTAAACAGTAAAATATAAAAAAAAAAAATATTTGAAAAAATTCCACCTGTAGTTTTTTCAATTTTCTACGTGTGCATTTTTTTATTTTTTGTTTTTTGTAATTTGTTTGTTGAAAAAATAAATCCAAAAATTTTAAATTGTCTGTTAACTTCAGGATCATTTTAAAAAACAGGATTGTCTGCTGCTGTCACTATTTTTATTTACAAGTGTTCCATAAATTTTTTATTATAATAATAATAATAATAATTTTTTTTAGGATCAAATGCTGAACATAATTTAAAAATGGATAATTTACCAACAACTTCCGGAGATCAGTCATGGAACATCCAACCAGATATGAGTTATTATTCAGTACCACCACCTCCAATAGCAGTGCCTCCAAAAAATTTTATCTACCCCCCGCCTTCATTCAATGTCCCGCCGCCTCCGATAGTCAATCCGCCAGTAAATAATCCGCCTCCAGTGATCAATAATTCTTATCCCAACACTCAGTATGTCAGCCAACAATATTACCCAGTAGACGCAACAAATAATTACTCATATCCATATCAAAATTATCCCCAGACTTCAAATCAAAATTATTCCCAGACTCCAAATCAAAATTATTCCCAGACTCCAAATCAAAATTATCCCCAGACCTCAAATCAAAGCTATTATACTGCCGAAGCTAGTGAGAGTACGCAGTGGACAAATAATGCGTACGAATCTCCAAACAATCAGTGGCAGCAGCAGCAGCCAGTGGGAACAGACACCAGTAATTGGAATGCCAACAACTGGAAGACAAATCATCCAGCTAAGAAAGATTGGGCTGGTTACAATGAACCCAGGAAAAAGAATTATCAACCTAGAGACAGGAAGACTGACTTGCAAATGGAAAAAAAATCTTCACGTTGGAGTTCGTCGGAACGATCAGAGCGTTCCCATTCGCCGTCTTACAGAGCTCAGAGATCGCACAGTAAAGAATATCGTGATCACCACAATGATTATTCTTCTAAAGATAAATACTGTGGGGAAGATAGCGAACGTAAGTCTCGTAGAGATTACACTAGCCGAGACAGAGTCAGCAGAGACAAATATTACCCGAAGTCTAGTAGAAGAAGATCACGGTCCCAGGAGTCGCATTCTTCTCACAGTTCAAAGGCCGTCAGGCAGAAAAAAGAAATGACCGAACGTGAATTACTTCTTGAAAAGTATCGACGGAATTACTGCGCCACAAGTCATGACATTGAACGTAAAATAGACGAACTGGGACCTGATGGTATTTTAGAATGTGATAAAAAAATTTGGACACGTGCGGCTCCAGCTGATTTGTATTACACGCGGGATGAAAAAAATTCAAAGATTATGAAAGCAACGTCTAAATTAAAAGAACTTATTGGTAATTTCAAACGGTTACTTTTAGATCGAGCTGCTGTAGCAAGAGCTAATTACCCGCCGTATGAACCGCCGCCCAGGAAGACCAAGGCGCGATTATGTAGGCACAAATCTGAAGCCTGCAGTTCGTCATCTTCAGACAGCGACAGTTCAATTGATGACGACGACCGCACGATGGAAGAACTTATGGCGAAGAAGCAGCATCCCCAGCGACTGCATCCGGAAATGTGGTTCAATGACCCTGGGGAAATGAATGACGGACCTCTGTGTCGATGTAGCGCCAAGTCAAGACGCTCGGGAATCCGTCATGGAATTTATGCTGGCGAAGGAACGGTTTATAAATGTGACTTAGATACAAATAATGCTGATAAATTGTATCATTATCGTATAACGATAAGCCCGCCGACAAATTTTTTAACAAAGACACCAACGATTATCAAACATGACGAGCATGAATTTATTTTCGAAGGGTTTTCTATGCTATCACATTTTCCACTTGTTAAATTACCTACTTGTAAGGTAATTAGATTTAATATCGAGTATACTATTTTGTATATCGAAGAAAAACTGCCAGAAAATTTTACAATTCTCGAATTGGATTATTTTCAAGAATACCTTTTCAAAGAAATCTTAGAGCTTGTAGACTTCGATTTACATTCCGCACAAAATAATTCTGGCTGTGGACAGTTTCATTTTATGCCGAGATTCGTTCGTGATTTGCCGGACAAAGGTCAAGAAATTTTGTCTATGAACGAAGTGTTGAATTATTTAATTAAAAGCAGCAGCTGCTTAATTGACGTTGAAGAGCTGGATCGTCTGATAGCTATGCCGCAGTACGAGTGGCAAAATTACGCGGATCAAGTCAAAGGGATGGTCGTGACTTATCCTGGTAAGAAGCCATGCAGTGTAAGAGTCGATCAACTGGACAGAACTCAAGGTGATCAGCCACCGGGAATAACAGCGTATCCGGAGATTGTCCACTTTGGAATACGTCCGCCGCAGTTGAGTTACGCGGGCAACGCTGATTACCAGAAAGCTTGGAGAGATTACGTCAAGTTCCGTCATCTACTTGCCAATATGCCGAAGCCTTCTTTTGAGGACAAGAGAAAACTGGAAGCTAAAGAAAATCGGCTGCAGGAGCTCCGCACTCAGAGCAAAATGAAGCGAGACGTTACCGTTGACGTGAGTTCCGAGGGATTTTATCGAACTGGAATAATGTGTGATATCGTTCAACATGCGATGTTGATTCCTGTACTAGTCTGTCACTTGAGGTTCCATAAATCGCTGGACCAACTGGAAGAAACATTGGAGTATAAATTTAAAAATCGTTACTTACTCCAGCTGGCACTTACGCATCCCAGTTACCGAGAGAACTTTGGAACCAACCCAGATCACGCGCGCAACTCGTTAACCAACTGTGGAATCAGTCAGCCGGAGTATGGAGATCGTAGGATTCATTACATGAACACAAGGAAGCGAGGAATAAATACTCTTATCAATATCATGTCGAGATTTGGTGCCAGAAGAGAAACAGAATCTTCTATTGCTCACAATGAGAGACTGGAGTTTCTCGGTGACGCTGTCGTTGAGTTTCTCACTTCGATTCATTTATTCCACATGTTCCCTGACCTTGAGGAAGGAGGGCTGGCTACTTACAGAGCGGCGATTGTACAGAACCAGCATCTCGCCGTTCTGGCCAAGAAACTTAATTTAGAGCAGTACATGCTCTACGCCCACGGAAGTGATCTCTGCCACGACTTGGAGCTGAGACACGCGATGGCCAATTGCTTTGAAGCTCTCATGGGCTCTTTGTTCCTAGACGGGGGTATTTCTGTAGCTGACAGAGTCTTTGGAGAAACTCTATTCCAAGAGGAAGACAGTCTGGCATCAGTCTGGGTCAACTATCCGAAGCACCCGCTCCAAGAACAAGAACCGACAGGTGATCGCCAGTGGATTCCGAGCTTCGAGTTGCTGCAAAAGTTGACCAAATTCGAAGAATCTATTGGGGTTGAATTCAAACACGTTAGATTGCTAGCAAGAGCTTTTACTGACAGAAGTATTGGGTACACAAATTTGACACTTGGGTCAAATCAACGTCTAGAATTTTTGGGAGATACTGTACTGCAGTTAATTGTGTCTGAGTATCTTTATAAATATTTTCCAGAGCATCATGAAGGTCATCTGTCGTTGCTTCGTAGTTCATTGGTAAATAACAAGACTCAGGCTGTTGTCTGCGATGATTTAGGCATGACCCAGTACGCACTGTACGGTAACCCCAAAGCAGAACTTAAAACAAAAGATCGTGCTGACTTGCTGGAAGCATTTCTTGGTGCTCTTTATGTTGACAAAGGTTTGGAATTCTGTCATATTTTTTGTAACGTCTGTTTCTTCCCAAGACTACAGAGTTTCATAATGAATCAAGACTGGAACGACCCGAAGAGTAAATTGCAGCAGTGCTGCTTGACTCTGAGGACTATGGACGGTGGAGAGCCAGACATTCCGGTTTACAAAGTTATCGAGTGCAAAGGTCCGACCAACACTCGTGTCTACACAGTCGCTGTTTACTTCCAAAGTAAACGACTCGCGAAAGCTTCTGGTCACAGTATCCAAGAAGCGGAAATGAATGCTGCCAAAGAAGCTCTCGAAAAATCTCAGGATCTCTTCCCCCAGTTGGACCATCAGAAGCGAGTTATTGCCAAGTCCATGAAGATGCAGCAGTGGCCTAAACCTAAGCTGACCATCTCGGAAAAATCAGATGACTCAGACTCCGCGCAGCAGAGAAGGCGCGGAAGAAGCAGCAGAAGAAGTCCAAGTCGGGACAATGATTCTGATGATAGTTAACTTTGATCTTTTTTTTTTTATTATTGTTATTAGTAAAGTAATTAGAGATAAAAATAATATGTACATTTATTAACTGTTTTATAAACTACAATTTAAAAAAATCTAAACTTCTTTTTCATCAAAATATTCACGTAGTATTGCTTCTTGGTTGTCTCCAATATACAGATATTTATTTTTGCTCAACAATCTTCGAATTTTCGTTAGATTTATCATTATATTTTCTATCGACCAGTCTCTTTTTAGTAAACCTAGTCCTGCGGTAAATATTCCATACTTGTAGCATTGAATTTGTGTACATGTCGCGTTACTTCTTACTAGTAATCCTAGATTATGAACCAGTCCTTTTAAAAACATGTCGTCTTCATTTATACATACGACTTCTGAAATTTAAACAATAAATAAATGTTTAATAATAATAATATCATAAAAAAGTAGACAAGTTGAATTGAATGATGACAACATCAAACATACAATGATTTGTCACTTGAGTGTAATTTGATTCAATACTAGCACGAAAAATGCTTTGTTACGATCAATGAACATTTAAATATATATTATATTCGTGAAGATCCTGAATGACTTTCCAATATAAGGTAAGAGACCCAGTACCCGATCAGGGAACTAGTATCCGATCACTCATGTATTTGTAAATCTATATTTACTAAATTTTATTAAATATTGATATACAAACGATATACACATGGAGTGATCGAGTACTAGCTCCCTGATCGGGTACCAGGCCTTTCACCTTAATAAAAATAAGCCCAAAAATTTAATGAATAAAAGATCATCTACGCCAAAAATATGACCGCGCATAAAACATAATATATAAATAACGTTTTTTTTACCTAATGTAAAGTCTGGAGGATTGAAAGCGATGCATCTAATACTATAGAGCATTGGAATTTTGTTATCCGTTGGTCGTATTGGGCCTTTGACTGCCAACTCATAGGCAGCTTGTGATTGAATATCTAGACCGCATATTCTACAAAATAATTGTTAGTTATTTTTATTTGGTAATAAGCAGGGTGCGGAAGTCTGTGCTTAACAATAAGAATAAAAAAAAAAAATTCACACAAATTTCTCTATATCAATAAGACGATCGCGAGCAAATTAACGTAAATTAAATTAAAAGATATATTCAAATGTCGAATGCCATGAAAGAATGTTGCCATTGAGGTTGTGAAAAAAATATGTCAATAAGACAATCAGCAAGATAATTAGCAAGACCACCAACAAGACAATGAGCAAGACAATTAGCACGACCACCAGCAAGACAATTGTCTTGCTCGTTGTCTTACTGGCGGTCTTGCTCATTGTCCTGCTGATGGTGTTGCTAATTATCTTGCTGATTGTCTTATTCACATATTTTTTTCACAACTTCAATGGCAACATTCTTTCATGGCATTCGATATTTGAATATATCTTTTAATTTTGATATAAAGAAATTTGGGCGAATTCTTTTCTTTTATTCTCATTGTTAAGCACAAACTTCTGTACCCTGGTAATAAGTCATAAGTATTAAGTACTTAAATTACTTACTCGAACATTTTTCTCTGATGAGACGATTGCAATGAGGAACAAATCATGTCGACGTGGTGTCTCTTGACATGTTTGAAAGTAGACCTTTCGTGAATTTTACCGCCTATGAAATAATTCTCCGACTCTAGCCCTAAAACCCCTTTGATTTTGTAAAATCTTGTTGAATTGGCTGCCCTCATCATGTGGCAAATAATAGATCCTTTGTTTACTCCCCAAAGCTGGATACCGGAAGCTTCTGGTGATAAATAATTCGCGTGGTGGAGTTTCATATCTTGGGGTTGATATCTCGGGCCGACGACGAGCTTGTGATCTGCGTAACTGGGCTCGACTTTAACAGTCAGTGATTTATTTGTCTCGCCTTCTATTCTAACAAATGGCTCCGGTTCTCTGACATCCAGTTCATTCAAATCTATAATATTTTTTATGATTATTTTGTTTTTTATTTTGGGTTCAAATTTCCATGTGAAGTAGAAGTAAAAATAAAAGTAAAAAAAAAAGATCCTGACATTGACAGACAGTTAACATTTGTTTCAACAAATCAATTGCAAAAAAAAAAATACTAAAAATATGCACAGGTAGAAAATTTCAAAAACTATAGACGCATTTTTTTTTATAATTTATAATTTTGAAAAATAATCCAAAAATTATAAGACGTTGGCTGACTTCAGGATCATAAAATAAAAAAACTAACCTGTACATAAATGATATTGTAACATTTGTCTTGTTTTAAAAGTAGTAAATCCAGTTGGTTTATAAATTGCAAAAACTCCATTTAATCCTTTCCATACTTCTTCGGCATTTGATGTGAATTTTGTGATAAATGCTGGGGGTTTTCTAACCAAAGACATTGTTATTATAAATATAAACACGCGAGACTATGAAACTTCAGTCAAATCTCGTTAAATACCCGCTTGCAAGTCACGTGGGAGTTTAAAATTCTTTAAAATAAGAGCAGAATATTTATATTATTGTGAGCTCTTTCTCCTTTATTTTAAAAACTTAATGAATGCGCATGTTCGTGCTTATAAAAAAATTAATAAATATAGGAACATAAAAATAATAAATAAACTTGGGTTTTTTTTTAACATTTCAAATATTTCTGCTGCAATTTTATTTCAATTTAAAATTTTTAATTTTTCTCTCATTTCTAATAACTTATTTTTCAAATATTTAAATTTACCGCGCAAGTATAAGAATAATTAAGAAATTATTAATGAAAATTAAAAAATTTAGAGCATATTTTTCAGTCAAATTAATATAATTATTGATAAAAATTAATTTTTATAAAATTATTAAGTTTCAATTTTGAAATTTTGCGTCGTTGGCGCTACTGCGCGTCGCTGTTGCGCAGCGCTGTAGTCGTCCCAAGTGGGGGAAGGGAGAATGAATCGCAGAATCGATTGCTTTGTATCAACGGACGGTTCGATAGCGATAGTCAGTATCATCGACAATGGCAGTAGCAGTCTAGATCTTTCTTTACGTTTGAATTTAAACAGTATTGCAATGGCGTCGTGTAATTATCCATAAAAATTTATTGCTCATAGTCATTGTTTAATTAAATTGTGCAGTGTTTGTTAAAATTAAATTGTGCAGTGTCTGTGGTGCAGTTAAGTGTTAAAAGTTCAGTGCTAGTGTAAAGTGTTAAGTGTTCAGTGATAGTGTAAAGTGTTGCTGATGGCTGATGCTGATAACTTCCAAGTTCCTGAGCCCAATCATCTGGCATCGTCTGGTGGGGAAATAGCAGTTAAGTGACGTTTTTTTAGCTGAAGTACACTTGGTGCAATTTAATTCAAATCTCCAAGTGTATCAGGAAACCCTTCTGCACATTATTTCCCCGCCAAGGTTTGTACAAACACTTACGTGGTTTTTTTTTTAATATTTCAAATATTTTTCTATCATATTCTGCCGCCATTTTATTTTTCTAATTATTTCTAATAATTTATTTTTCAAATATTTAAAATTATCGCGCGAGTAATGAGAATTATTAATAAGGGTGCATTCGAAAAATTAATTATAAATTTTATTACGCATTTTGTATAAACAAACCGGATTTTCTTTCGTTCATTTCGTTTTACTCAGAGAAAAATAGGATTTCTTAGCGTGAAAAAATTTCTACATCCCCCAATAATTGCATTATAAATTGAAAACAAAAATTTTTCAACTTTAGGAGTAAATAAATTTAAACAAATGATTAAATAAAAGATAATATAAATATTATTTCATCATTAAACTGTGTAACAGAGCAACTTTTTCATTAACAATAAATCTTTGTATCAAATCAGTAATTGAATCTACAGAGTCTCGAGCAGCTTGACGTCTCATCGCTTGTTTTACTTCTTCACGGACTCCCTTGTCAGCACCTCTAGTAGTTATCCTGCGATTTTGCAGTACTTCAGATCCGATCGCTATGTCCAGTGAAATTCCGCCACCGTGTTCTGTCCACAAGTACGTCAACTCCTCTAGGATATCGATATTTATTATATATTCGAGGAACAACGGGTACTGGAAGGCTTTGTTTGCTTGTATTCTCTCGGTGATGGTGCTCAGAAGGTTTGATTCTTGGGGCCAGTCTATTTGCATTAGTACCAGAGCGTTCCCTATAGCCCAGTCTCCAGTGTCGCCTACCACCGTTAGTTTACTCTGTAATTTATTTTTATTTTAATTTTACAATCAAGTCAAGTAAAAATTTAAGAAGACCCAGTGCCCAATCAGGGAACTAGTACCTGATCACTCATGTATTTGTGAATCTATATTTACTGAATATAGATATAAAAATACATAGAGAGATCGAATACTACACAGAAAAAAAATAATTTCTTGGTGCAAAAAATTGTTACTCGCTCCAAGAAATTCTTTACACTCGAAATTTAAAATAAAAATTTTCTTGGGTCGATAAAAAGTTTCTTTGTGGAGAAAAAATTCTTGCGTCAAAAAATTTTTTATAGTCCTAAGAAAATTATGATACTAAAGTTAGCAGACGTCTAATAATTTTTGGATTTTTTTTAAACGATAAATTATAAAAAAAAACAAATGTTAGAAAAAATTGCACCTATAGTTTGTTAAATTTTCTGTGTGCATATTTTTAGTTTTTTTTTTTCTGTAATTCATTTAATGAATTTCAATTCATTTAGTTAACTTCTGGATCATAGAAAATTTTCATGATTTTGAAGTTGGCAGACAATTTATAATTTTTGAATTTTTTTTTCTACTATTTAATTACGAAAAAAAAAAAAAACTAAAAAAATGCACACGTAGGAAATTAAAAAATCTATTAGTGCAATTATTTGTAATATTTTTTTTTTTATAATTTATCATTTTTGAAGAATTCGAAAATTACTAGACGTCGGCCGAATTCAGTATCACAAATTTTCGTCTTCAATTCATGATATAGAATATTTCTTGCGACAAAAATTTTGTTTTTTCTGTAGTTCCCTGATCGGGTACTAGGTCTTATACCTTAAATATAAAATTAATTTTACCTTAATACCAGCTAAAAGTAATTTGCAGCAGTACTGAAGAATCGGTAATTCAGCAAGTGGTAAATAATGCAAGTGCCTTAAACTCGAAATCGTCAATTTGTTAGATACTTTTCCGCGTATTTGTGGCAGTGAGCTTGCAATCAGTACAATATAGTCCAACATTGCCTGTAAAAAATAATATATTAGCCCATTTTTAAAATCAAGTCTTTAAATTAAATGAAAAAAGTTCAATGACTGATAGAATACCCCGTAGTCTTTGATACAGTAGTAAGTACTCGCTAATCGTAAGTGCATTGCCAGACTTCCGGTGTTTTCTTGAGAAAATCTCGTGAGTAAATCATGATGTAGGCCCTTGTACATGGCTACGTCTGTCAAAAATGGATTTATCCAGGTTTCGAGGTGCATTTGCTGACTGAGTTTAGCTATTTCTCGCTGCATATACTCAGTACTGTGTAAAATATCCCAGAGCATTACTGCTGATGTCAATCCTTGTCCGTCATATTCTCCATCGCTCGTTAAAACAATCCCTGGGCTTTCTTCTCTTTTACGTTTTTTTATTTTAGTTTCTAAAAGAATTAAATAATTAAAAATTTATTTCCATAAAAGAATACTTGATAATTAATTTGAAGTACCGGTAGAAGGGAATGGCTCAGTGAAGGCTTCAACAAGACAATAAGGCACGTCATCATTTTTAATTTTACTAAAATGTCCATTTAAAATCCTAATTAACACAACGACTGTACAAATCGACAATTGTTTGATCGTCGGCTCGTCATTCAAAGTATTTGTATGAGTTTTTATGTATTGCTGAAGTCTCTCGCAGTAGACCTCCTGGTTCCAAGAGGTCGCGAAGAGACTGCCCAGCTCCCAGCCGAGTTTAGTGCCCATGACATCCATCACTTGGAACAATCTGTCCCAGGGCTGCTGGATCTGTGAATCCAGCGGCTGTTGAATGTAAGCCAGATAAAATTCAATCGCTTTGCAGAGCAATCGCAAACTCAATCGTGGGTTTAATTCAACAGGTGCTCCACCTAATAGTGGAAGCGCGTCACAAGCTAAGAGATGCCTGAAGCCATTGACTGCTTGTCCTGGGTGACTGTGTTTCTCTGCTGTCAGTAATGTTTCTACAAGTCGAGGCTAAAAAAATAATTTTTTAATTAACAAATTTGTTGATATAAAAAGAAATTAATTTCTTACCCCATGGGTCGGAATCGTTTGTGGAAATCTTCTTAACAATAATAACAATAATTTACAATGTTCCATAGTATCTTCACTGTGATCGGCTGTCATTATCAATAACCTGTGCTGTAGTTCTTGAGGAATGTGTTGAAACATTTGGCACAATAGCTCAGAATCAGCATCTGGTTTGTCAGACCTCAGACACGCGGTTATTGATTCTATTTCTTCCCATATTTCACGACTGTCAGAAAAATTCTGAAATCTACATAATTAATTAGTCTTTTATTTACTCATTAAGGCTGGGTCGTACCTAAAAAAGTCTTGAATTTTAGATTTATATTATTTTATTAATTGATTTTCTTTACAGCGATTTTTTTTTTATGAAAAATTGATGATACTGAAGTCAGCCGACGTCTAATATTTTTGGATTTTTTTTAAATGACAAATTATAGAAAAAATAATATTTGAAAAAATTGCACTTGTAGTTTTTTTAATTTTCTACATGTGCATATTTTTAGTTTTTTTTTTTTTTTGTTATTGATTTGTTAAAAAAAAATACTCCGAAAATTTTTAATTGTCTTCTAACTTCATGATCATAAGTTAGACAATTAACAATTTCTGGATGTTTTTTCAACCAATCAACTAAAAAAAAAAAAAAAAACTAAAAATATGCACATGTAGAAATTTTAAAAAACTATAAGTGCAATTTTTTAGAATATTTTTTTTTTTACATTTTATTGTTTTAAAAAATTTTCAAAAATTATTCGACGTTGGCTAACTTCAGCGTCATAAAAATTGACATGAAAATTTTACTGAAATTTATTTTCCAAATTTCGTTTAACGGCTCTAATTTTTTAAAAATTAATTGTTAAAATTTTAATACGTCAATAACAATTGAGTCATTAAATATTTTTAAAAAGCGGGGGGGAGGGGGTCTGAGAATGACTTTAATAAATAAATAAATCTAAAATTCGAGAATTTGTTAGGTACAGCCCAGCCTTAATTGATGTCGTATAAATTAAAATAATTATTTACATTTCACTGAAACACTTGGCAGCTTCCTTGACATTTTTCGACAATTTTTCAATACGATAGGCTTCAAACTAAAAAATAAAATTTATTATCTTATAAATGTTTTATTAGTTTACTTATTATTATTGTCGGCAGAATTCTAACCTGAACTTTAGCACTGTGTGGAAATAACGATTTCGCAGTAATTAACCACGATTTAGCAGCATAAATATCAGTAGACATCGCTTCTTTAGCTCGTAATAATAAATAGTCTTCTTTAGACATCGTATTGTCTGTAATTGGGTGATTTTCAAACATTTTTTAAACTTAAATTATTTTTTACAGCTCAAAGTAAATAAAAACATGTGTAGTATATTTATTTATTATTATTATTATTATCATCAAATAATCGGGTAAAGAAAATTTCTTCACTATCATCAGAAGTCGGTAAAATATTTTTACCGTCAGAGCAGTTTCTAAAAAAGTTTAAATTTGTGACAAGATGGCGGCAGCAGTGAAATTTGTGCCGGAAAAAATGAGAGAAAATTAGAAATTAGAATCAAAATTAGGAAGAGGAATCGGTAGAAATCGAAGAAAGAAAAGAAGACAAGATCTTCTGATGACTTGGTAATGTAAATTTATTTATATGATTTAAACTAATATATATATATAGAAAAAAATAATATATCATGTTGATAAATAGACGAGTATTATGGAAATCTAAAATATATGTGGAGCGTCGTAAAGTGGGTACATTTATAAAGATATAACTATGAGCACTCAACGACTGAAAGCCGCTTATACTTTTTTAGGTTGAAAGCGTTATTTCTGTTATAACTTAATCCTAGGGTCAAAGTTCTTAAGTGGTTATGACAATCTCTAACTATTTTTACTTTTATTTATGCTCTTTGTTGTTATTTATTACAAAAAAAATTTTGGAGGGTCTGTAATAATTTTCGTCCGAGGTTTTCTCTCAAACAAATCCTCTAAATGCAGATTAAGAAGGAGGCGCGACGTATTACTCTATAATTTGGTAATCCACGTTTTCATTTTTCGAAAAAGTTCATTTTTCTAAGAGAATTTCTATTTAGTGCGCAAGTGCAACAAGGATAGTATCGTCCGTCGAGGAAGTTTGATAGAGAAAGAAGTTCAGACCCCTGTTAGTTTATTTATTATTATTAAAGTAGACAAACAAATCAATAGATCGGGGAAAAGCCAGCTGATGACTGACAATTTTTATTTAAATACAAATTCAAATCTGGGTAATTTTGACTTGTCACGGTCATAATGTCCGATCTGCAAAATGATACTTAGACATGGTTTAAATTTTATTTTGGCGGTTTAAAATTTGAAATTACCCGATTTAATAGTAACCCAAGAGCACAAGAAAAATTTGAGACTCTGTTGAATTCAAATTAATAATTGGTTTCATGATAACAATTTGCCGTCTTAAGGTCATTAGACAGTCCTCCGTTTTTTAAAAATATGCAATGACCCAAATGTCATAAGCGTATTAAAATTTTTTTAATTAATTAAAAAAGAATAAAAACTTTAATTAGAAAAAGAAAAATTTTCCTGAGATATAGAATTTTAAAAAAATTACTTACAGCTGTCATCAGTCAGGAGTTGAACAAAATTTGGTAAATAGGGGAGGGTGAAAGTGGGCCTTCATAAAATTTTATGGAGGCCCACTTTGCCCCACCCTCCCCTGAATTCTAGCCTAGAAAATTTGAAAATTCGAATTATAAAATTGACATGAAGATTTTACTTAAATTTTTGTAACAAATTTCGTTTAACTTCCAATTTATATATACCAATTGGAAGCAATATTTTTGAAAATCCATACCTCAGCGAAATTGTCCTTTTTTCAATTATGGTTTTAATTTTTTTTTAATCAATTGATAAAATTTTGATACGCTTTTAACAATTCAGTCATTGAAAAAAAGTCAAAAGCTTTTTTTGAGCCGCGCGGGAGGAAGAATCCTAATAAACATATTTTTAAGAGAAGCTTCAAATATCCTGACAGAGTAAAAAATACTCGTCGATTGTATTAAAGAATAATTATATGAAAAACTATCAAATAAATGAAGTTACTTGAAGCTTCATAAACAAAAATACTTTTCATGAATATTCTGGAGTACCTCCCTATTAATAAATGCAGACTGGAGGACACTGTTGGGTAATTTTAAGCCAGTTGTCAGTTATATTGAATTGGGTACATAAAAATTAGATTAATATGAATATTGAGTCAATAACTAGACAAGTATAGAAATAAATCAAATTCGCAACTGTTAATGTCATTAAACTCAGGATCTACGTACTCTAAGATAGCTTAGGTTGGTTAGTTAGCGAGCAAGTACACGTATCAAAGGCACTCAGAATCCGAGTTTAACAAAGCCAGCACGAAATTTACCAAGCGTATCACGTAGTGCACGTAGTCTACCTTGTCTGCTTATGCTCCGGTAAACCTAAATCACCCAACGACTTCTCTCTTCTCTTATTCTAAAACTTTGGCCTTGATACTCGTCAAGGGACGTCTGCAACTCGGCAAGCTCGCTAATGTAAACAATCGGGTGGGTATGACTTGTGTGCTCTAATGCTAGACTAAATGCCTTGCTGTATTAGATTTCACTAAACATTTTTTATTTTTCATTGGCTGCAGGATTAATGACACTTTGAAAAACTTTTTAGTTTAGCACGAAGCTCCATACATCAAATAGAATATGGATGCCAAAAACACTCCCGGTACATTCATATATGTATACATAGATAGATATATCTAATATAGTATTTAGATCGTCGGGTGTTGATAACCGGACGGGTGGCATCGTATAAAATTTAAGCCAAATGTGCAACTAAGTACCTACTTAGATTTGACGCAGGGGATCAAGATTGCATTTGAATGGACGATTTTGTCAGCGGATTTACAGCTCGGAGATTTATTTATTGTTCTGTTTAAACTTTGACCACCTGACGACCCTCCCTTATGTCATACTCGACAAAATTTTTTTTGTTGTTCATTTACATCATCATTACCCGCGTATTTAAATTTTTTTTAGGCAAATTAATTTCTGACAGAAAATTTTTACTATTTCTTTTATTTATTTGATAAATTGTATTTGACTCTGACGCTTAACCCCCTAAAAATCATAAGATACAATAGACACATAAAAAAAATCTGACAAACAGTTGACCCTGCGGGAAAACCCCAAAACTTCCTGTTGTTTTCGAACTCAGGAAGCTGAGTCTATAGATTTTCTATAGAATTTCTTAGCTAAGTCTATACGACGATTCTGATCAAAATTAAGGCGTCCGTTGGATGCTTGAAGGCTCGAGTGTATCAGGCTTCTGAAAATTTTTCTATAATTATCAATTTTCATAGCGGGAAGTTCAAAATTTATAATTAATGATTATTAAAATACTATAAGTCAATGAAATGAGGAATAATTTATTTAAATACATAAATGTGACTGATATTCCTGAATAACTAAGGTCCATATAGGGCATAAAGCAGCACGATTGGTAATATGTCCATTGTAAATGTGAAATCGAATTTGTCAATTAGACGTTAAACATTTACGGTTGGTTAGACAGGATCTGGTGGAGCACAATGGTCATCAAGCATCACCTTTATTCCTCCTCCTCTTATTCCATTTAATATACAGTATACTGTATAGTATATTTACGATGTGCGAATACGCGTGAGATGACAGCTGTAGTTTAGTTTTGCCGCGGGCATCTGATTTCACATTATAATACATATGCACATACCCCGGGTCTAATTGAAACAACTCACAAAACCGTAGAGAATCGGCGATGCTTTATTTCC
Organism: Microplitis mediator; assembly: GCF_029852145.1. Classification (NCBI taxonomy): domain Eukaryota; kingdom Metazoa; phylum Arthropoda; class Insecta; order Hymenoptera; family Braconidae; genus Microplitis; species Microplitis mediator. The sequence goes on from NC_079973.1 coordinate 3,364,325, forward strand.
CTCTGTACATGTATATATCAGGAGACATATATACATATATATAGTGAGTGGTATTTTATTATCATCATCATTATTACTATTATTATTATTATCATTGTTGTAATGCATTATCGAATTTTCTGAGCTATGAAAAATAAGGGAGATTAATTAAGTTATCTCCAGGGTCGCGCACCAGAAGATTGTAATGCCGACAGCGACAGCCTCGAATAAGAGTCGAGAAAAGACGAAAGCCTTTGAATAATATGTTCTTCGCTAATTTGATTCAGACAAAAGGAGCATTATTCACTCTTCGTCTGTCCGTCTATTTGCTCTACAATAACGATCTGGTTTGACGCTCTTACTCTAAACTATTATTTGTCTCGTTCTTTGTCTCTTCTCTATTTTACCCTGACTCTCTCTCCTATTCTTCTGGGATATAAAGTTTCCTGGTACGGTCGTCCTGGTTAATCACTATAATTGATATTCCGCTGATATCACCTCGAAGAGTAATGGAGTAACCCGATAACGAGGTAACCGCACTCGGAAAGTGGAGGATGAATCCCTTATTGCCGCGTTCGCCAGCTCGTTTGTTTCTCCAATTCAATTATATTATATTATACCTAGAACTGCTCACTAAGACTTGATAATATCCTTATTTCCTCTTTTTCTTAAGCCAATTATCTTTCTGTAAGTAAATATACCTCAAGTATACAACAATTTTGAATAATTTCTTAATAACTACTTTTATTCCCACACAATTTTTAAACAAATTTGTGTAATTTTTATAACAAAATGACCTTTTAAATCTTTCAACCCTCGAATAATTTATTTGCGGACATGTTTAACTGACACACGAGGCTGCTTGTCGCATTGTTACTCGAATATACTCACGGTCAAAGGAAACAGCACATCATAGTAATAACCGTCATCAAACGATGATCACTTAGTTGTGTGCATAAATATTTTTTAAAATAACAAAAAAATTATTTTATTATTTAAAGAGCTGTAATAATACAAACAATACTGAATTTTTGTGCTGCGTTCACTGTAAAAAATTTGCGGAGTGACCGCGGATTAAATCCGGAGTGAATACGGATTTAAATAAAATTCAAATCACTCCGAAATCACTCATCTGAAAAAACAAACTCTTATTTACTCCGTATGCTGATTGATTTTTTTTAAAAACTCCGAGTTTAGTCCTCAAAAGCCTCAATTCCTTTGATGTTTTAGGGTAGAGGTACCATTTGTGGCCACTGCTCCATTTTTGGACATTTAATCTTTTATTTTAATTAATGAAAAAGTGTAAAATGAAATTTTCATTTCAGTAGTGGGATAGAAGTATTATTGGGTCTTTTATTTTAATTTTTCAAGTTTCCAAAACTGGCCCTAAAGTGACCAAAAACGGTACCTGTACCCTATTCGCCGCCTAGAAAGTATAACTCTACTTTAGAACTCAAAATTCTCAATGAGAACTATGAGGTCTAAATGGGAATAATTTATCGACTTTAAATTATAAGTAAGACCTCAAAATCCTCAACGAATGAAAAATTATACTTCGGACTTTTAAAAATTTTAGATAGAAAAAGGAGGGGAAAGAATACGTCGAATGAGACTTTTGAGGTTCAAATGTGGATTAAATTATTCATGTATTTTTTGAGTATTTTGAGGCTCTAATCCAGATTATGTTATTCCAGTTTAGTCCTCAAAGTGGTAAAATGGGTCGTAACTACTACTTTGAGGACTAAACTAGGATAACTTCCTATAACGGTTGTCAAATTTCTAAATTAATCTTCAGAAACATCATTGAGAACTTTGAGACTTAAATCCGAATTTGTTTTTTGACTCGGGGAGTGACCGCGGATTAAATCCGGAGTGAATGCGGATTTAAATAAAATTTATATTACTCCGAAATCACTCATCTGAAAAAACACTCTCTATTTACTCCGTATGCGGATTGATTTTTTTTAAAAACTCTGAGTTACGGAGCCGCGCGTGGATTCAAATTTAAATAAAATCTGTAATTACTCGAAACTCATTCCCGACTTTTTCCAGTATAAGAGAATAGAGAACGAGAAATAAATTTTGTTTATTGACCGGCTGTTTAAAATTGTCACTCAACAGAAAGTAATACGCACATATACATTTACTATGTACACATTCTGGGAAATGAAAAATTAAAAATGACAAATCAGAATCATACAAGTGATGGTTATTTCATAGCGAGTTTCAGTGATCCACGTCGTCGTATATTTATACATGTGTGCAGACATTCGTGCGTGGCTCAAAACTATACTCAGGTCTACTCGGTTTTACCGGTAATTCGATTAAATTAAAGTATCGTCAACGACTAACGAGCATGCATGACGGTAGCACGACATTAAACTGTCCGCAATATCCGCCATTTCGAAATAACCCGGCAGGGTAAAAAATAAATAAACAGTAACTAGACAAAGAAAAAAAATTCAGAGTGAGACGATTATAAATATACGAGATGAATAAAAAAGAGAGAGTGAATGAGTGAGGATAAAAATTACAGCTGCATGCTACATAGAGTATAATATTCAGGAAACGAGGTATTCTATTGTACTTTTGTCATAGTTAAACTGTCAGGGTAATTCTCTCGTTTCTACCTGCTTATGTTTATAAACAACCTGCGTTATAAACAGCTCATTGTTGAAATACCCACCGCTGATATAATTCGCTATTGAACTTGTCATTTTACCGCAGCTAAATAATTATTTACAATTCCGAGCCTTTATTGATACTTACAGTGCACCAGAGTAATGCACACATACCACACCCGCTCAGGTCCACACATATATTTTTATATCTCACAACTCTCGTAACTAAGTAATTACTAACTCTGTCCTCTGTCATCATAATTATCATATCTCTGCACAAATAAATTATCAACGATTCCATGTGAAAATACCTCGCATTCAATTCTGCAATTGATAAATTAATTGATGGATAATGGACGTCAATTTACTGGATATGGATACAGTAAAATATTTTAAAAGCAGAGAGCGGTAATAATTCACTATATTTATTTTTTAAATATTCCCTTGACAAAATTCATATAAGAATAATTTTTCGAGGTGTTGAAATATTTTATGGCCCGCGGAAAAGAGCTACATTTAAATATCTCTTTTGCTCGTCTGTGTGCTGAGTGTGTGTGGGCTCTTCTCATGCAGTATGAATAAAACATCTAGATGGAGTATGGTACGGAATTAAAGAAGGACACTTGAGCTAACGAGTCTCTTTTATCCTTGTGTATATTTTACTCACTGATTAATTATCATTTTTTATGTATATATATATATACATACATATGATAATGGATATATGAAAATCGCCGTATTTTTTATGGATTTAAAATTGAGGGGATCGTGGATAATTCTGCAAAATAAATATCTGCTGTAAGTCTTTGGCTACAGACGGGGTAACAACGGATTCTCTTGACATCTTAAAGTGTACAGTCTCTTACTCTGGTGTGTATGCGTTGTTGGATGTCTTCCAATCAGATCCGGTGTATTACTCTTAGCGACGACGCGCAGTCGCGTAGGAATGAGAGAGTACATTCACCCCCTTTGAGAGAAAGTTGGGGTGGAAAAGAGAGTAGAGTAGATGGGAGATGGAGATGAGAAAGAGAAAAGTGGATGAGAGGATAGGTTTACCGGGAATGGCAAGGCAATACCCGGGGTGTGAAAATCAACGTGGGAGGGACATGGTCGAGAGGGTGAGAAACCGAAACACGTATCCCCGCGGGGTCCAGCCTCAAGCCTTGGATACGCGGAGGGGCTGCCAAGCTATAACACCGGGGTTGGCCTCTCTCTGTTCGTCGACGCAGACCCAGAACCAGACTACAGAAAGAGACGGATGATGATGATACCAATTTAAAAGAGAGTAACAGAGATAAAGTCACTGGTAGTTGTGATATTGCCGCCATTTTACAGCATCGTGAATCTGCATAACGATCAGAGACTGTCGTGTTTATCAAAGCTTTTCTCCGCCATCTCCATAATGTTCTGACGCGCACTGAAAATACGGTATACTTAAAATATACATGTAAGCGTCATCTTGTTACACTACAAAGGACAGTGATGAATATATTTATACTGTTTTCATTTATTTAGATTTTACAGAGGAGCATAAAGACGACAAATCCTCAGGACAACTTATGGGACTTAGCAACGAGGTCTAGATGCGGGGAAAAAATATTTATTGACCATCGTCTTGGTTTAAATTGCGGGTCAATTCCCAGCACGACCGTTGGAGGAGAAAAATATTTAGTGACAGGTCGTGAAGGGTGGATTGGTTATTAGGGCGCTTATTAGCCTGGCATATGGACTGGAGACTACCAGAGAGCAGAGGGACGAGTGTATACGAGATAACAATCTCCATCGCTTCATCAAATCCCGTAGCTGTAGATATACCTACTGAATATCCACTGCTACTGTTTGCAGAGTAGTCTCATGTGCAGGTCCTGTGTCAAGGGATTCTGCAGACTCGGACGCAATCTCGCATGATGATCTCGTGATTTCACATCTTGCATGCAAATGTCCTTTACAGCTTTGAAACCACAGCTTATAAAAACTCCCTGTTATTTTTCTATTAATTTATAATTATATATAACAACCCGAGTTAAAAAGAAATGAGAAATTGATGACAGAATAGAACAATTATCACGATATTATATTTATATAGAGAAACCGGTAAATTTTTATCATATCAATCATTTCTCGCTGACATTCAAGGTTATTCGAGTATAAGAATAATGAGTAAAAGGGGTAATAATCGTTAAATTATAATGTTTAACGGACGAATGGATGCTGCGGGATGTTGCTACATCGTTTCATATGATTCGGAATATATATATGTGTATAATAGTATACTAGAGGCTGCGAATGAGCGCACACGTTGAGAAAGGGGCCGAGAGGGGAGCAAATCAACAGAAGAGGAGGCTCAATGCGCACGTTGACACTTTGATGCAGGATACCGCGTGTCTCGGGAAATTGCCCACTCAATAATTCAGTGAGCTCGGTAATGGAACTTGTCCGTGAGCACAATCTATCATATAGTAAATTGCACGAAGCTCTTTTATCGCGCTCACCAGAAACATATTAGAAAAATAGCTAAGGCTCATTCTCTTGTTGTATTTTATTTATAAATATTTTTTTTTAATAACCACATCAGGCTCATATATATCTATATATATGTAGGTATTATATCCACTTCCTCGCATATCACACACGCTGTCGCCAGTCTTCCGAGAATTGTCAGGTCCTTGAAAAATAAATTGTTTGTGCCCTATTGAGGTCAATAGCTATGACTATACATATATATATGTATATGTTCACATATGTATGGTTAATACGTTATTCGCATTGGCAAACAACTATTTAACTTGTTTATATATGTAGAATAATCGATGATATGACGAGTTATAGGTGTGGATACCTGTAATCACGAGATTATCTGTAATGCTTGTGCATTTATTTATTGCACAGATAGCGCAGCGCGTAAAAATAACCGGGAATATATGTAATAGGTGAAGATAGTGGTGTAAAGTTAATTGAATAGTTTTCGCAACGTCTCTTGCTTGAAATAATGGCATATTCCGTTTGAATCGTAACTTTTTTAGTCCTCGTCTGCGCTCCTCCGGTACCTCGATTCTATTCCCCTTCACCGGTATTCTACGCGGCGTTATACGGGCGGTACTGATCCTATCCCGGGTGTTACCGGATAAAGCTCTCATGCAAGCTAGTACTCTTCGGATGATGGCGCTTGTGCTTTACGTCAAAAGCAAAGCTCAGAGGCAATCATGAGCTTTCGAATGCAAAACAGCAGCTTTCCACGGCACTCGCGACACTTTTACATTTAAATGTAAACTCGTAGAGAGTGCCACCCCATACCATCTGCAGAACAGAGTCAGAAGCACGGAGCGAGACAGAGGGCGAAGCTGATGTGGATGTGCGGGATCTGTGTGTATGTGTGCCAACGACGCCCAGCCAGAGGCGTCGGGATTTAATATTTTACACCTCAAATGTTGGGTGTACGCGAGAAATGCAAAGTAGTCCCCTTTTAGCTTGGATTGGATTTAAAACGCGCTAATTTGTCGACGCTGCTACCAAGCCCACGTACGACACCCTCACACCCTTTGTCTCCTCTCACCCTCTCTCTCTCGGTATTTAAATGTGTATGGATATATATTTTATCAACACTCGTGTACCTAGAGGTATATATCTATATATCTACTGGACACTTCACCCACCAACGTTGCATCTAAATTTAAAATCTGTTTTGCATAATACCAAAGCCAGGCCGAGGAACCGGCACCGCCTAATTGCGGCCCGTTCAAGCTACATCACCCGACCCGCGTTCAAAGAGATCCCTCCGACACCTCGTTTTCATTTTTTCTCTCTCCATAATATTTTTTTTCTCACTCAACAGTAAATTAGCAGACTACTTTGTATAAATTTTAGCTTCTTACTTAAAGTTTAATGCCTTTTACTTATGCCCCAATGAACTTTTTATTGGTGTATAGGTATATAAAGTGAGTAATTCAACACTATTACCATTAGCAGGAGTATTAGCTGAGCAGAATTATATCGGGCTTACGGACAATTGGCGATAGATAGTTTCCTGGGTCGACATTATATTATATTATTGGGAAATACTACTGTACTAAAGGCCGTGCCGCATTACTTGCTGTTGCTGCACACACAGTTACCCTCATTTTTATCCAGAAAGTTAACTTTCCTTTGCTAGTAAGGAAAATCATGGGCCGTACCGTGTCACCGAAACTCGAGAGTTTATGTGCGCAGACCGTTGTAACCAATGTACTATTAAATGTGGCCCATTGTTGTCCATCGTTCATCGCCTTCACAAATTTACTTCCGTAGGTCCATTTCCCTCGTAGTCGCGGAAAAAGCCCAGCACGTGCCATAAACATCCCCAGATAAATTCAAAAGCAATAGTCCCTCCCTTGACTTAACATACATTTGCTACTTCATGTCGTCAGTATTTCACCATCGACTTTATCTGAAACGAAATAAAAAAAAAGTAACGATAAAATAAAACTACACATGATAACTACAGTCCACATAAACATGTACTTGGCATTTACCTCAAAGCTTAAAACTCACTGGCCAATTCCAGTGGCCTCTTTGGCAGATAAAATTCTCTACAGGATGCCGCTGGACCCCCGTTTCCTTTAACTAGATTATTCACATATAAATTTTAATTAATTCTGGACAATTTTATTATTACTTTTACTACATTATTCTCGGTGTAATGGTAGGCATACTTAATTCTTTTATAAGTCTGTATATATATATATGTGTATATATTTAGTGGCACTGATGCCAGTAAGAGAAAAAGAGTAGCTGGGTAGTTTATAGGATGAGCCCTAGCAGGGATTTTATATGCTTATCGGGCAGTCACAAGGGAGAGGCCACAAGCCCTTGCACTCTCAGTTTCTCGTCGCTTCCCACAACAATACCCACACAATGACTCGCCCGGCATTACGAATTAGGTTCGGTTACGCGTTTATTGCGGATTCCGGTCGGGAGGAGGTGACTCTACTCGTATTTTCGTGTATCTTTGTCGCTATATAGATATATATATATATATCGCATTTTCTGTTATTCTGCTATTCTGCGTGGCTGTACACTTACTGCCACAACTGCTGCTGCTATGTATACAAACCAAAACTCATCCCCTGGACACGTCGACGCCAATGCGGAGATACGAAGTATTAGCATTGGTTAGCTTTATGGACCGTTCAGTTCCGCTCAAGTATCGCGGATCAATAAAGACCGTTCGTTTGAAAGTTTCATGCCAAAAGTCAAAGTCATTCTTTTATTTACTCATTACTATTCTTAATGCATCTATGCTAGCTTTTCATAAATACACAATAGTGTATTGTGTCAAGTGTCTCTCTAGATTGTTTATTACTCTCAATATTTTCATTTTTTTTAACTTCAAAATTTTTCCATGGATCAGCCGATGCCTGGTTTGCAATGATTGGCGAATAAATCGCTAACTATACTGGCCCGTGCATGGTGAATCATTGGCAGCCGTCTTTTTGCTTTTAAAACGGTGCACAATTAACCGCCGTTTGTTGGCCAACGGTTTGATCGAGTGCTCTTGATACCAAGCTTTGGCCGATGATTGATTGCCACGACTGGTCAATGCTTGACATACCGTTATCATCCGATATTTAGCCGATCTTCGGCCGATGCTTGAAAATTGGCAGTCATTAATGACCCAGTAATAGGCCGATTCTTTTTTTTGTATGGGAAGGGAAGTTATTGGTTTCGGTCCGATTTTCGAAAATCGAGTTTTGATCAGATCTCGAGGTTCTAAGTCTTGATGAGCCTTTTTGATTGCCACCACGAACGTTCAAATCAGTTGATTCGTTCCAAAGATCTCGTAAAACAAAAATTATTTTTTTTTTTGGCTAAATGTATTTTCTTTTGGTTGAACACCAAAATAAAGTATATATAGATGCCTTGATTTAGTAGATATTTGCAGAAGCTGGAGCTTTATCCATGGATATGAAGGTAATTGGAAGTTTTTGGGTAAAAGTTTTCGGACATAGACACTTGCGAATAAGATTGGGAGCTAAAGAAGGACAGAATCGGGTGGAGCTCGTTGTAGAAAGAGTCTCGCGGGAATGAAATTTAGTCTTGGTAGGTACTTCGTTTCCAGGCCACGAAAAAGCCAAGTTAGTTTTATTTTACAATCCATCGGCTCCCGCGACACGGAGGGGTGGACTCACTAGAGGGTCGGGGATGTCGAGAGTACACCGTGGGAGCGAGAAACTCGGAGTTTTAAATCCCTTATACTCGATAGAAAGAGTAAACTAGAGACTGGTTGTCAACTAGTGTTTTAAAAGTTTGCGACAGACTACAAATTGACTCGCTCAGTTCTTTTTAAAAGCACGAGCAACCAACCGCGGCCTTTTCTCTGTCTCTCTCACTCTTTCAACCCTCTGTCTATTGGTACATACGTACACAGATCTAGATCTATATACAGGTTGTACATATATATAAATATATGGAGGTATATATAGTATCAGAACCAAGCAACTGAACACGTGCGAGTAAGCAGAGAGTTGAGTATATACCCGGCTATGAATTTTGATAAAGTTTTTCCATTTCATGACGGCACTGATCGTTCTGATACGAATAATAAAATGTGGTATTGACAAGACATACGTGTGGATCAACAAGGAATCACATGCGCAAAAATGAAAACACTTTTTTTTTATTGATAAAAAAAAATTACATATTTATTTCATGGGGAAAAATAAATTCTATTTTTACTCCGGCAATTTGTTATTTTTGAAATAACGTTACAATTTAATTTAAAGTTCACAATAAAACCGTGTACAATTGATAAGATAAGTCATAGCACACGTGGAAGAATACACATAAATTAAAATCTTGTTTGCACGTCAACAATGATGACTAATAGTAATATCTATTTATAATGTTACCCAAAGGTAAATAGTTTATAAAAATTTTATAATTTTTTATTGTCAAGTTAATTGTGTGTAATTTCATTTTATTATACAAGTTTACATTTCGATGTCAATATTAAAGTAATTTTAAATATTCTTTATTCTTACACTGTAAAAAATCGGGAGTGAATTCGGAGTCGTTACCGATTTTATTTAAATTGGAATTCACTCCATCACTCGGAGTTCTGGAGTTTAAAAAAAAATTAAGCATACGGAGTAAATAAGGAGTTGGTTTTTTCAGATGAGTGATTTAGGAGTAACGCAGATTTTATTTCAATCCGCATTCACTTTGATTCGGAGTTTGAATATTAAAGTCAACTCCCTTCGGAGTGAATTTCACTCCGGATTTAATCCGCGTTCACTCCGCAAATTTTTTACAGTATTTTAAAAATAATGCACTTTAAAAAAATAGCGGAGTGAACACGGTTTAAATTCGGAGTGAATACGGAGCAAATGACTGTGACTTTAATCCTCCGAGTGAAATTTACTCCGAAGGGAGTTGACTTTAATATTCAAACTCCGAATCAAAGTGAATGCGGATTAAAAAAAAAACCCGCGTTCTCCGAAATCACTCCACTGAAAAAACAAACTCTCTATTTACTCCGAATGCGGAGTGATTTTTTAAAAACTCCGGGTGAAGGAGTGAATTCGGATTGAATTAAAATCCGAATTCACTCCCAATTTTTTACAATGAGGCATTAAAAATTCATACGTATAATATCAGAAAAATTTTAAGAGTTTAAAAGTATTTTGACGTAAAATGCAGACATTTCTCATATTTTCTATGCTATCATGCTTCAACGATCACGCACATTTGATACACGCTATTAGTTGTATGCCCGCCTTGATTTATCGTGACTAAGAATATTTTTATATATTCAATTGTTGAAAAAAAAAAAATCTACCACTGAACTTAAGTTTATCGTTCATCATAATCATCTATACATTTACGTTATTTACATTTACAATAATTTATGTTATAATTATAATTAATATTTAAAAATATACAATAGACCAAAAGAAATTTTTAAAATTAATATTGAAATAAAAATTATCAAGTTTAATGAGTCGGAAAAAGTAATCGCTATTGACAGATAACGAACTACTTGTTTGACTGACACATTTAGTTTTTACGATATAGTATTTTTTCATATATATATATATATATATATATATATATATATATATATATATATATATTAAGAGAGCTAGATATTTTTTATTATAATTTATAATCGTTTAATTAAAAGTCACGAGCCTTATAAAAATTTATATTGCAGTTAGTAATTATCATCAGACTAATTAATGTTACTTTATATTTATAAATATATACAAATATTAGTTAATCTTATACTACGTTGGCTTTCGAGTTAAGATTATCCGGAGGAGTAGGTTGAAAAAATATTGCACTTTGTGCGAGATATGACGGAGTCTTTGGTAAATTTGAATCACGCGGCAAATTATCTTCTATTGTCGGATTCAAATTGTCAAAATTAACTGTCGTACGAATATGATTTCCTAGCCAGCTTTCGCGGGCTGAGAAAACAATCATCCAAAAGTAAGCTGATAGTACTAAAAAAAAAGAAATTGATAAAAAATTTGAGTAATTTTTAAATGTTTAAATTTTTGAGTCATAAGAATGAAATTTATACTCACAGAGAAAAACACTAGACAGTGAAGAATGCCAGTATAAAGGTGACGTCTGAGTATTATTAGAATTCGAATAAGCTGTTAAATGAATTACCAAAGCTGTTATTTGATCGGCTATACTGATAATTTGTAAATACATCCATGGTAACGCACAGTTTGGTTTTCTCTAGATTAGGTAAACAGATAATTACTCTATCATATCATGGAAATATTATTTTTACTTTCTTAAATTATTTATGATCGTAAAGAAAAAATTATTATTTTTAATACTTACTACTATGGTTGCGAACGCGAGTAATGTGCAGGACAATAATAATAGAATTGCGTAGCTTAGAAAACTAAAAAAAACAGCTTGAACTAAACAAAAAGTTTTTTTATTTCAATTTATTTAAATGCGGCTCTAATTTTTTTGGAAAAAAATTATTTGACTTCAATTTTTAAGATCCTGAAGTCAGCAGATAATTAAGATTTTCCGGATTTTTTTTTCAACAAATGAATTTCAAAAAAATTAAAAATAAAAATATGCACTTGTAGAAAATTTAATAAACTGCAGGTGCGATTTTTTTATTTTTTTTTTTTTTTTATAATTTATTGTTGAGAAAAAAATCCAAAAATTATTGGACGTCAGTTAACTTCAGTTTCATGAGCCTGAAGTTAGCAGACAATTAAAAATTTTTTGATTTTTTTTTTAGACAATTAAATTTGAAGAAAAAATAAACTAAAAAAATGCGCATGTAGGAAATCAAAAAAACTACAGGTGCAATTTTTTCAAATATTTTTTTTTATAATTACTGTTTTAAAAAAATCCAAAAATCATAAGACGTCATTTAACTTCAGTTTCACGATCCTGAAGTTACGAGACAATTAAAAATTTTTTGATTTTTTTTTGAACAATTAAATTTGAAAAAGAAATAAACTACAAAAATGCACATGTAGAAAATTTTAAAAACTACAGGTGCAATTTTTTCAAATATTTTTTTTGTATCATTTATCATTTTTAAAAAAATCCAAAAATTATTAGACGTCAGTTTCATTCTATTTTTTTATTAAACATAATAATTTATATTTTAAAAAGTTTTTTTTTTTTTAATTTTCCTTATAATTAAAAAAAAAAAATTGTTTAATCTAATTATTGCTTATGAATTTTCTTTGGCTCGAATAGTTGTAAATATTACTAAAACTTGTTACTGTCATCTATAACAAATAAAAAAAAATATATATACATATACATATATATTTCTAACGATTTATGCTGAGTAAATTTGAATAATTTAAAAAACTGACAGTAATTACAATTTGTAAAAATAAATAAAAGTATGACCTCTAAAAAAAAATCATAGAGTAAAAAAATAGTTTATTTCTATTTTAAAAGCTATTTAACTTTTAAATTATAAAGTTTACAAGGACGATAAAAATTTTCCGTCATCCGTAGCTGCGTAGATTTAAAATAAATATTTTTAAAAAAATCGTCAGAAAATCCGAGTCTTGATAATTACTTTCACTTTACTACGCTTTGATAAAAACAAATTTACCTTCATTATATAATTTAAAATTTTTAATATATTGAGTCCAGTGTAGTCCTAATATAGTCCAAGTTTTAATTGTCGCGTAAAAATCATCTGGTTCATTTTTAACAAAAAATGCGCTCATTACCACATTGATCATGAGAATTGAAATCGACTGAGTAAAAGAAAATAAATAAATATTAGTATCTATAAATAAATTAAGTGTCATTAAATGAATGTAATAAATTGAAATAAAATGTAAGAAATAATTTTCTACATACCAGTCCCAATGCCGCAATTATTCTAGCAGCAATTGTTAAACTCACACAACACAAATTACTCATTTTATAAATTTAATTAACAATAAAAATAAAAAATAATAAAATGAAATATTCACTTTCTGCAGAATAAAACATAGAAAAAATTGATGTCCAACAAAATATAATACTCAAGGTATGACAATGTATTAAAATTAATTACACACCTTCGCATCACAACTGTTAAACGAATGACAAACTTTTATTCTATTCAATGCGACTGATTTGGAGGACACCGAGCGGTGATAATGATTCTAGTAAGAAGTGTAAATACCACATGGCCCACACGCAACTTTAATAATATAATGGATCTACAGTTTAATGATTAAGATACACAGTATTATAATCATCATTTATATTTATTATTGTAAGATTTAAATATAAATATTTATATTTTTTTGACTAACAAATAAAAAAAAGTTTCCTGCCATTCAGCTCAGAGAACTTTGCGGTCATTTTCTTATATATTTATTTATTTACATATTTTATTGTGTCATTATCACAATACAAAACACCTGTACTTGTATTTAAAAATATAATTAATCATTTGACATTTTATTTGTCTTAATGTCACTCAGTTATCCAAAGTTTGATGACACTGAAGTTAGCCGAGGTCTCATAATTTTTGAATTCTTTTAAAAAGGATAAATTATAAAAAAAACTCACCTGTAGTTTTTTAAATTTTCTACATGTGCATTTTTTTTTATTTAAAGAAAAAATCTGGAAATTTTTAATTGTCTAACCTTAGGATCATAGACGTGGCCGCCATATTTACTTCTAATTATTTGAATAATTTATGAATTGATAATTAAATTTTTTACAACTTTTTTTTTCTGATAATTTAAAATAAGGAGCGAAGTGAAGTTGTAGTGCGCATGCGTTGGCTCCAGCTGATATCAGTCAGTACTTGCTCGGCGTGTTACCCACGTGTTGTTACCCAAGTGTTGTTTATTTGAATTTATTTAACTATTTATTGACTTATAAATATTTATAATATTTAAAAAAATTAGCGGGAGTGTTTAAATGACCGGTGGAAATATGAGTATTCTGTTAAATGTTTCTGGCTTGTCAGAAAAGTCGCAAGTATCGAAGGTAAGTTAGAGGTTAAACATTGTTTTTAAATAATGAGTGTAATGTAGCAGACTTGAGACTTAATAAATAAATTAATTAATTAAAATAATGAAATTTAAAAAATTACGCGCACGGATTTTTCATTTATCCAAGTACGCATTTATTTATTCAAAAATTTTAAAAATTCCCGCTTGTCAGTTACATTTACACTCATTTCAAATAATTATTTAAAACATTGTAAATGTTGCAGATATGAAACAATTTATAAATTTTAAATAAATTAATTAATTAATTGAGATAATTAAATTTTTAAAAATGCGCGCGCTGATTTTTTAATTACCGTAATACGCATTTTAAAATTTTTATTCATGAGACTGAAATTAGCCGTCTAATAATTTTTTGATTTTTTTACCAACGTCAAATTTATAAAAAAAAAATATTTAAAAAAATTGCACTTATAGATTTTTTAATTTTCTACATATGCATTTTTTTAGTTTTTTTTTTTTTTTAAATTTATCGATTGTAAAAAAATCCAAAAATTTTTAATTGTCTGCTGACTTCAGAATCATTTTTATTCTGCTTACATTTTATTTATTTATTCAAAAATTTTTAAAATTCCCGCTTGTCAGTTACATTTACACTCATTTCAAATAATTATTTAAATGATTGTAAATGTTGCAGATATGAGACAATTTATAAATTTAAAATAAATAAATCCATTAATTAAAATAATAAAATTTAAAAAAATGCGCGTATTGATTTTTTAATTTTTATTTATGAGACTGAAATTAGCCGTCTAATAATTTTTAGATTTTTTCACAAACGATAAATTAAAAAGAAAAAGATTTTAAAAAATTGCACTTATAGATTTTCAAATTTCCTACATATGCATTTTTTTAGTTTTCTTTTTTTTTTAAATTGAATTGTTGAAAGAAAAATCCGAAAATTTTGAATTGTCTGCGAACTTCAGGATCATTTTTATTTTGCTTACATTTTATTTATTTATTCAAAAATTAAAAAATTTCAAATTGTCAGGTATATTCCCGCTCATTTATTTAAAATTAAAGTTTATTAATTAATAATTGTGTGTAAATTAATACAGGTAACGAAAAATAAAAATTCAAATAAAGATTCAGTTAAACCTGACAAGAAATTGAAAAAAAATTCAAATGAAGATTCGAGTAACAAAAATAACAAAAGAATAAAACAAAAATCATTGGCGGCAATCGTTGCTCAGAATAAAAATCGGGCTGTTAAACTTGCAGCCCACAATGTGGAGTCTAGTAAAAAATTGAGTGGGATATTAAAAAATAGTAAAGACAAAGACAAAGATAAAGAGAGTAAAGACAGTGAGCTCGTATCTTTTGTTAAACCATCGACGACTGGTTTGAAAACAATTTTAGCTAAACCGAAAGTTGACAATAAATCCAGCAAATCGTTGGCTGATATTTATAATAAAAAATATGATGATAAATCTAATTTTAATTTGTTAATAAATTCAACTGTTACTGATAACTCGCACGAAGAAAAAAACCAGAGTTTTGAAGTGAGAAGATTTGATAAAAATTCGGATAAAAATAATTACGGCGATAGAAAAAATTTAAATGATAAATCAAAGTTTAAAAATAATAATGGGCATGAAAAAAAACCCGACAGAGAACGAGTTTATAATAATAAACCGTCTGGAAAAATATCATCACTGTTTGGAAATAATCCAGAGATTCCGAAAATTGGACAGAGACTTGTTAAGCCGGTTAATGAACCAGTTTTTAGTAAAGTCACATTTACTGAACTTGGTCTTCATCCATATGCAGTTAGTTATCATTCATTTTTTTATTAACTTATCACTCATAAATTTTTTTTAGTTTCTTAAATTAAAAATTTACTTTTAGGTGTCAAATTTAGAACAAAATATGAAAATAGTTCACGCGACAACAGTCCAGCAGAAGGCGATTCCTAAAATTTTTACCGGAAATGATATTTTAATTAGATCACAAACGGGCTCTGGTAAGACTCTGACCTACGCGCTGCCAATTGTTGAGTCGTTGCATAAAATAAGACCAAAATTATCAAGGAATGACGGGTTGAAAGCTTTGGTCGTTGTACCGACTCGTGAATTAGCTCTGCAGACCTACGAGTGCTTTTTGAAACTCATTAAGGTAAAGGTTTATTTGATAGATATATTATAAATTTTAAAGATATGATCAGGCAGCCCCCCTCCTCTTTGTAAAAATATGCAGACTTTGAACTGCCGTAAAAAAATTACTTAGAGTTGCTATCAATCAGGAGTTAAACGAAATTTTTTGAATAAATTTTAGCCCACGAAATTTAAAAATTGAAATTTAACAATTGACGTGATTTTATTTAAATTTATTTTTCAAATTTTGTTTAACTTCCAATTGATGTCAACTGTAAGTAATTTTTTAAATTCTGTATCTCATCGAAATTGTGCTTTTTTAAATTAATGTTTTAATTTTAAATTTCCCGCTATAAAAATTCAAAATTTTCCCAATTTCGTTTAACTTCCAATTGATGTCAACTGTAAGTAATTTTTTAAATTCTATATCTCATCAAAATTGTTCTTTTTTAAATTAATGTTTTAATTTGAAACTTCCCGCCATAAAAATTCAAAATTTTCCCAATTTCGTTTAACTTCCAATTGATGTCAACTGTAAGTAATTTTTTAAATTCTATATCTCATTAAAATTGTCCTTTTTTCAATTAATGTTTTAATTTTAAACTTCCCGCCATAAAAATTCAAAATTTAAATTAAAAAAACAAGTTATTGGTTTTGATCCGGTTTCAAAAAATCAAGTTGTCATCAGCTCTGAGCTGGAAAACAGCGGGAAGTTTTGGTTGGCCCATAGGGTGATATTTTTCATATTTTTTAAAAATTAATTGATAAAATTTTAATACGCCTGACAGTTGAGTCATTGAAAATTTAAAAAAAGTGGCACTGTCTGGAGTGGCCTTAATAACAACAAAAATAAATAATATTTTAGCCTTACACGTGGATTGTCCCGGGATATTTAGTCGGTGGGGAAAAGCGGAAAGCTGAGAAAGCTAGATTGAGACGTGGATGTACTATTTTAGTAGCGACACCAGGTAGATTATTGGATCATATAAAGCACACTGAAGCCTTGAAAATGAATGATGTCAAGTGTTTGGTGTTGGATGAAGCTGATCGCATGCTCGACATGGGTTACGAGAAAGATATCTCAGAGTAGGTGGTATTTTTACATTTATTTAATGCTGCGTACTTTATTGTACCCAGTAATCTGTAATTTATTTTACTTGACTGCTCTGTTGTCATTAAATATAATTAATTAATAAATAAATTTTTTTGGTAGAATTGTGTCTGCTCTAAATGTATCACAGCCAGACGACAATACTGGGTATGATCCGATGAAAATGTTGCGTCAGAACACCGTTAAAAAGTTTGATGATGAAATTGAGCAAGACGATGAACCCGCGGTAGAAGAAAAAAATCAAGAAGAAGAAGAAGAAGATGAAGAAACTCAAGAGTATCATTCAGCAACAGACAGTGATAATGATTCCGAAGAATCTCCAATTAAACAGAAAAAAGTTAAAAAAATAAGTGACAAAAATAAACCAGATAAAAGTGATAGTGAAGAAAATAAAAGTCCGAGTGTTAAAAATGGCAGGCAGACAATTTTATTGTCAGCAACTTTGACTAGTGCCGTTGAAAAACTCGCAGGTCTCACTATGACGAATCCGATGTTTATCGATGCCGCTGAAGACAATTTAAAAAATTCGAAGGGAAATATGTCTGATATAAATGAAGATTTAATTGTACCCGAAAGTGTCACTCAGAGTTACGTCGTTATCCCGCCAAAATTGAAAATGGTTACGCTGAGTGCTGCCATTGTCGGGCTTTGTAAGGTAAATTTTACTATACAATTTTTCCGTAATTTATATTAATTAAATTTGAATTTTTTTCAGCGCGCAGGTCAACACAAAATTTTAGTCTTCATGGCTACCCAAGACATGGTTGATTATTACACAAATATTTTGTCTTCAGTACTCACTAAACTTGACGATGAAGACGACGAAGACTCGGATCCCCTCGTCGACGTTGAATTTTATAAATTACACGGGAACATGACGCAAAAAGAAAGAACGGAAGTCTTTAAGACTTTTAGACTGTCTCGTACCGGAGTTCTCCTCAGCACGGTGAGTTTACATGGACATTTTTTGCCAATTTATTGTGATATTTACTTACCCCACAGTCACGGTAAAAATTAGCGAGTGAATAAAAAAACAAAAGTTAATTAAATATACGGCGTGAGTATCGCGATATAAAATAAATGTCGCGGATTATTTATAAATATACGGGAGTATTTAATTTAATGGCTGATAAAAGTACACATATTAACGTACGTTGTCATAATCACTTGTACTCTTTGGCAAAGAGCTTAGCCGACCGCTGAGTCTCATTAAACTGGCGCCGCGATTTAGACCAAGAGCGTAGCACCCATTGAATTAATTTAATCGGAGTTAAAAATAAAATAAATAGTAGTAAAGTAAAATATTATAATTTAAGGTGAATAAAAAAGAAGTTTTATAATAAACAAATAAAAAAATATATAGATATTGATGTATAATCGTTCCGTGAAAGAATTTTAGTATCCACTGGACGTGCCCCCCTACTGCTAAGAGACTTTTCGGGCCATCAAGTGGAGTCTCATATGCTCGCGACATTAAATCATTAGCTAGCCAAACATAGAGAGCGGTTGAAGGACGAGCTCGCTTTCAAACGTTCACCGTTGGAGTCCTCAGCAGGCATTATATATCTCGAGCGGGTTGTGTTGGTCACCGGCAACAAAAAACAAATAATCCTTTCAGTCTATAAGATATTTAAACAAATGTTAAAACAAACTAACGGGAAAATAGACTTGATTATCCTCTCGTATATAAGGTAAAAGCCCCTATACCCGCTCAGGACCATTAGTTGCTCACTTTAAATGTTTAAGACGTTTTTTTATAATTTTTATAAGAAAAAATTACAACTAAAAATAAATTATAAATTTAAATTAAATGACTGTTTTCAAAATCGCGCAAAGCCGGGCATTTTTTACTTTAACGTTCATTCGTTTGATTAAATTTAGGTTACGTCAAATTTTTTAAGAATTTTTATAACTATGAAATTTTATATTATGAAAGAATAAAGTAGTTTATTATATATATTATTTTCAAAATCAATAAACTTATCCAGGGTGGCCACAAACCGGGAAAACCGGAAATATCGGGCATGATCAGGGAATTTAATGCAACCGGGAATTGTCAGGGAATTTCGAAAAGTATCTGGAAATTAAATTGTAACAGTTCAAAATTTAAAAAATTTTCAATTATACACTAGTTATAAAAATTAAGGGATATTAAAAAAATTTCAAATTTTAAAGTGATTTTCAATAGGTTGTAACTCAAAGGAAAATGGTCATATGACAAAAACAAAAAAGGCAAATTGTAGCTTCAAGTGTCTAGTTTTCTGATCTGGTCTTTATATTTTTTTATTATGTGCGGTTCCGAAGTAATCCTAAGAAAACTATCGAAAAAGAAATTTAGCAAATTTTTGCTCGTCTTAAAAACGGTCCACGAGCTTCAATAAATTTTTTTCGATAATTATAATTGATTTTTGATTGCTCCGGAACCGTGCATAATAAAAAAATTTAAAGACCCAAATCAGAAAACTAGACCCTTGAAGCTACAATTTGACTTTTTGTTTTTATTGTACGACCATTTTCCTTCGAGTTACAAACTGTTCAATATTACTAAAAAATTTGAAATTTTTTTAATATCCCTTAATTTTTGTAACCAGTGTATTTGAATTTATTTAAATCATAAAATTTTTTATTAAATATTTTAACTTATACATTTTTAACATCGAATAATCAAAAGTAGGCAATATTAATTTATTTTATTGCCCTTTTTTTCTGGTTTCTCGCATGATTTAATTATAAAATTTAATTATTAAAAATGAAAATATAATAAAAACTTTGAAATCTAAATGATACGAATAAAATTTCTAAATCAGGGAAAATGTGAAAAACTTCACTGGAAAACCGAGAAGTATCAAGAAATTTCGAAATCATTTCTTTGTGGCCACCCTGTTATCATAGTTTAATTGATATCGTCTTTGAGCGACTGTAGGGCCATGTGTTGATCGAGTAATGGGACATCACAACTTTTAGTGAGTGACCATGGGTACACTCAAGGACCTTATTTAAAAAATTAATAATAATTAATTGTCAACACTATTCTTCAAACTTAAATTTTATTCTAATACTCGAAACTTCAAAAAATAACTATAAAAAAAGAAATGGTTTTTCATTTTATTTATTAATTTATATTGAGTGATTTAATCTCACTCCAATGAAAAGTGAGCGGGTATAGAAGCTTTTACCTTAATAAATAAAATAATAATACTTTTTTTTTTTTTTTAAATGTTACAGGATGTGGCAGCTCGTGGCTTAGATTTGCCGAAAGTAGACAGTGTAATTCAGTACACTGGACCTCTATCAGCCCGCGATTATGTCCATCGCATCGGACGTACGGCTCGCGCAGGTACCGCAGGGACGGCAATTATTTTTCTGACGCCGCCGGAAATAGAATTTGTCCGCATGCTGGAGTCACGTAAGATACGTATCAAACAAGAGGACATGGATGACATATTGCTACGGCTGATGGGGCCCCTGTCCCGACAAAATACCGTCCAAGAAGCCGCCACAAATCTACAGAATAAATTTGAGAATTTCGTGTTGAATGACAGTAAGCTACACGCCGCGGCTTGCAAGGGTGAGGATCTAATAAAAATATTAACGTAAATGTGTAATCAAGTGTTGGGAATAGTCTGATTTCGTTTGATCAGAAAGTAAAGTCGGGTGACTCGGATGTTAAGGGGCTGAGCCAATATTTATGTCACCCTCCTGGCATATAAACTCACCCCATACGCTGCTTACTATATATACATACATATAAATTCATGTCTCTCATTCATGCACATTTGCCTCCTTCTCTTAAATTTTTTTCGCTTCTTGCAGTCATATTTACATAGTATATGAGCAAGGAGGGATGATCTTGTTTGTCAAGCCATAGTTACTCTATTAGGGTTGTTACAAGGAGGAATTTATTTGCTGTAATAATAAATCTATTATGCGACCACTCGAATTCGTTCAGTGGGGTGTTATATATGTACTGAATTGACGTATATTAAAATAATTCCTCCCTCAAATTACGTAGCCTTCGGTTAGTTGGCCCGGGCCCTTCGCTCAGCATCCGAGATAAAATTTTCGGATCGTAAATCTCGTTGAAAGGGCATTCGGGTGCTGAAATTGTTAGTGGTCGGATCGGATTTTTACACGAAGGTTAGCCACACTTTTTAAAAGCCTCAACAGTTGAGGATTTTGTTGACTGACGCTACACGGCAAACCACTTGACCATTTCTCTACACAGCACAAATGACTGATAGATTAATTGCCCGAGGCTAGTCGTGGGAATAAAAATTGCCAGTCAATCTCTATACTCACACACATAAAAATAACCAATTTGTCATGGCTCTGGGAAAAATCTATAAAACTCCATTTAGATTAAATTTACTATCCAATTGTTGAGGTCTATTAAAAAAAATATTTAGCAAAGTCATCGATACGTCCTTGGGTATACAGAATATGATGAAATACCATATGAAAGTTGCTGTTAGTCCGAGTTATACACTATTAGTGGTAATATAATTTCCTCTTAAATTAATTCAATGTGATATCGCTTGTGGTTTTAGTTTTAGTCGAAGTAATAGCAGGAGCAGTAGCAGCATTACCACCTAGAGGCGTAGAGTGGAAATCTCGCTAATTCGTAATATTATCACCCCAATAGAGCTGAACAGCCCTTAATAGCAAGCATTGCTCTATAGAACAACCCCCTGGGTTTCGATCCCTCGCCACTAAGCCAAGGGATTCATCCACTCAACCCCCGTGTCCATACACGTCCTCACACCCTTAACTTATTATCGAGTGTGAACTACACTCGTTCCATGTTAATTTTTTTTTATTAACTTATTTATTTATCCATTCTTAGCTCATTAGTCCTGTGGACACGAAAATTGTTTTATAATATTTATCAAATGATTTATTTATGGAATAACTTTTCACAGACGTGTCGTAGAATAAAGCGAGTAGATCTGATTGGACTTAATAACAAGTTACTGAGTGTGGTTTAAGAGCACGAACGTTTTTTGCAGTAGGGAAGGTAGTCGTTGTTGTTGTTGTTGTTGTTGTTGTTGGCGTATTGGGATATGGAGAAGTAGTGGGTGTGAGGACCGACACAATCTAACCGCTGAATGTGGCTTCCGCCGAAACCACTTACGCTTTGTGGCGAAGAGAGTCTTAACAATACGATACAGGATACAAATACAATAAGACGCAGTTACATCACTTAGGAACAATGCTTACCCGGCGCTGTGAGGCTTCTCCACCCATCACTCTCACTCTTTCTCTTTTTATCTCTCGGTATTACCGCCCTCGTCACCGCCTTCGCTAGATTTATGTGTTAAATGGAGAAAAACATTTATTCCCTTTTATACTTAGTGACTTCTTCAGGATTAGTATATATATTATATAATAAAGTAAAGAATGAGAGGAGAGACAGAAGTAACCGAGTCTTGGAAATATTGCTGCTCGTATAATAGACATTTTTTGCCACGAACCTCGCGCTTTAAGACATCCGATAGATGTCAGAATAAAAAGTATTCACATGGTGGCCACATTTCTGGAAAACCTGGAAATTTTAAGGAGTTATAAATATACTGGAAAAGTCAGGGAATGTCAGGGAATTTCGTCACAAAGCTGGAAAAATTTTCACTTTCTTTCTTTTGACTGAAAAAATCCGACAAATTTAGTTTTCTGTCAAAACTGTTGAAAAAGTGACGTGGCGAATGCGGTTGTAAAACCATCTTGAAAAAAAATTAGTAGAAATTGATTCCAATAGCGAAAAAATGAAGCAGTTAGAATTATCAAGGCTGTTAGAAAAAAAAAGTCTTAGTAGAAACCAATCGCCAGGATCTTCAAGCTCTTAACATCCATATTGACAAGTTAAAAAACTAAAAACATTAAATGTATACATAAGTAATGAACTAATAAGTTTCACTATATTTATTATACACGTACTTCATTAATACTTTATTAATATTCTATGAAATATTCTTATTTATGAAATTTATTCTAGTGAAAATGAAAAATTTATTTATATTTTATTATAGAGTAAGTTATATAAAAACATGGATTTCAAATCAAAAATAAAAAATTATTCATTTAATAAATAAAAAAAAAACAATGAACATTGACAAATAATAAAAAACAGCTTCATTTAACGACAATGATTAATTATTGATTAAAATGACTTATATCATTTTATTTTAAATTAAATAAATATTTCCAATGCTTTAATACTACTACACATAGTCAGGGAATTTTTGAATTGTTTGACTGGAATACCTGGAAAACTCAGGGAATTTCAATCTCAAAAATCTGTGGCCACCATGATTCATTTTTTTACTTTACTCGAGCTTTGTATAAAGTTTTGACATTTTATTTTTCAGCTTACGCGTCTTGGATGCGTTTCTACACGAGCTATCCCCGGGATATGCGGGATATTTTCGACCGCAAAACCCTTCACTTGGGTCACTATGCCAAGAGTTTCGCTCTGAGAGATCCGCCCCAGCGAATAGGTTCCGTCAACAAACAGTTTCGGGAAAAAAATCCAGAGAAGCCGGTCCACAACAACAGATTGTCTAACGAAAGGTAAAGTATCTTCTGTACAAGTAATTTAATTCAGTATCTGAGCTAGTGACAGTAAATCTGTTGCTTATTAATAAAGGATTCATGGGTCGTTACAATACCGAGAATAAACAGCCAGGGAGAGACAGAGAGAGTTGAAACTTGAGCTTAGGGTGGTACTAAACTAGAGTAATGTGAAAAGCGTCAAGGTGTCATTCGTCATGTACGACAAATGGACATGATGTCGTATGGTAGCAGCCATACGTCGCCACTATTTATCCATCTCTCCCTGTCTCTCCCTCCCTCCCAGTCGTCCTCTTCAGTCAGAGCTTGCACTTGGTATGACATTTGTAGTCAATGTGAACGTGAATACTCGGATTCGCACTTGCTGACCGTCCTCCCCACTCATAAGCATCGTTGATGCCGTTCTCTGGCGTTCTCGAGGTCTCTCCATTGTTCATAATTATACAATACGGCTATTAAACAGACTGATGCGACCACCACTTCCGGCCTGGTAACTCGGTCATTTACGGAAACTCGGTTGTATGCACGACTCCACAAACCCCCGTGTCTATATACCTCAGCTTCGTCACTATTTGTTCTGTCCAGAGCCAACTGCGATTCTCATCCGCGTTGGCTCACTATTTTTTACTCTCCGTAACGCTTGTCACCTGGGATAATCCAAGTGTATATTATAATTATTATTATCACACGGTTGCTGAATTACCCGGGAAAACGGTTGGAAAAATTTAAACGTCAGCTTGTCATCCAACAGACAATAACTGATGATACTTTTATTTATTTTATTTAATGATCTACCCGGTATATTACTACCGAATCTTTTTGTCTGTATGCTGAATTGGGGATACTGAGTCCCAACAATTTAACCGTAGGCGGTACATATATATGATGACCGTGTGATGTCGTTGAGTATAACTCTACTATAGTCTTTGAGTATTTTAAGAATTAATACTGACAAAAAATGGATGAGAGTATATGAGAAATAAAATAATTCGGCACGGCCGTTGGTAGTCACGCTCTACTCACCGCTATAATCTCACTTTGAAGCGAATCATTTTTTGTCAATTTCTCATTATAATGTCCTGTCCTCACCGCCGTCGGGCACCCCCCAATGTGGACCACATGTCGTTTACATCGAATCATAAAAATTACCCAGTTTTAATAATAAAGATGAGATGAGTCTATCCCACTCCACTGGGACTAATTCAGCCCTCAAAGTGCAAGTCTGGAATTTTTTAAAAACAATCATTTCCCATTACCCAGTTATTTTATTTTACCAGCTTTAATTTTTGAATTTACTCACATAATTTGTTATTAAATAAACAAAAAAATGTCTTTATAATTTCAGAACCGAGAGAATAAGGCAGCAAAAAGAATCCAAGGAACATGGACTCGGTGCCGGCGCATTGAAACGCTCGCGGATGCTAAATATTTCCGAGTACGGAGATGGATTAGCGCCGCTGAAAAAATCTAAAAAATGACAACTGGAGATTAGATAAAAAAATAAAAAAATTCATCGCAATAAAATATTTTTAATAATTACGTAAATTATCGGTGACTCTTAGCGATGATCGATGATAGTCGTGGCAACTTATATAGATATATATCCACATTAATATACACTTGAACGTAAGTTATTATGAAGTCTCATTGACTGAGGTCGGAGACGCGAACGGTAGAGAGTGAGCTTGAAGAGGGTTGTTGAACGTTAAAGGAGAGACGATGATTGTGATGGAGATATGATTAATACTAATGCATTATTTTCAAATTTTTTTTGGTATCGCGAGTGAAAATTACTTGCAAATAAAGCCCGTGTCGGTTAAGTCCCAACTACACTTGCTTGCTCATCCATCTCTATACATTCATACATATACATATACATATACATATATACACGTACGTACATATAATTCCATCTTACAAAAGGATTTTAATTCAATTTAATTATTAATTTTTCCTCATTCTATCCTTTAGGAGATAAATTGCCTAAGGGTTGAGCGTGAATGCCCGTAAATTCTGATGCTGGTAAAAATGACCGACGTGACAATAACGTATTATCCGAAGTAAAGGATTAATTTAAACTCCGTTAGTTAAACAATAATATAAATATATAATGATTGTTTTATTTTATTATTTGTTTATTGTTTATAACTTTTTATTCAGCTCTCGAGTGATCATCGTATCGACAGGAAATATTTACGTGAACCCAGAGATCATGAAATCCGTTTGAAAACGTACTAACATCCTGCTAAAAAAAAGGTAAATTAGCATTTTATGGTCGCGCTGTTCACCGTGGAAACGGTTTATTGGCCTGTCGTGCAAAGAAGCCATAGACTTACTGCCGGTTCTAATATACATATACATTTATCCATAATATATACACAGTATATTATTACTTATATATATATATGTATAAGTACGTGTATATAATTCCCACAAACATTTAACTATCCAGCAACTAAAACTAAATTGACTCTCATTGGTTACTTAACATTTCGGCTTAACGCCTGAGACGTGTTAATCCCGACTCGCGATTATCACTATCGATCTCGACTTGTTCCTATGAATTTTTTATTGTTCAAATTCACGCTTCTCTAGCCTTCATATTTATTTTAATCGCCGTCATCATCATGTCACCTTATACATTTAATATAATCCACTTACATATGTGTATAGATAGATCTTCCTGCTATATGTGGATTAATTATTATTGTATTTATATGCTCTTATATCATTATATATTATTTTTCGCATATACATTGTCACGAAGGCTTCGTGATTTTTCTTGTACCGGAATACACGTTAATAGCTCGCAATATCGCCATTACTTAACTTGCATTATAATTAACACGCTCAGTGCGTAAACTTTCCCAGGAGGAAAGTGAGAGCGACGTATGTTTGTAATCACGGTTGTATATGCGTTTATAATACTACTATACCATTTCCTCAAAGATATAATAATAATACAATAGCTCTACATCCGAGGACTGCTTTTCATTTTTATTTTATTATTTTATTGGTATCTTAGCTTATAACCGACAACTTCAATTATTATCATGTATTTTTTTTTATTTTTACTTGTTCTTATTCTCTAACGTCAATAATCATTCAGAAAACTTATCTTTTTTTTTCTTTTATCAATGGTCGCCAAATGAGTGATACGCTTAGATATCCGTGGACAAAATATCCATCAGACAAAATTTACGCGGACAAAAAATCTGTAGACAAAATATCCGTAAAAAAATTCAATTGATTAAATATTTTTCACAAAAAATTCGTGAAAAAAGAGCGCTATCTTTCACACCATTTTATGTGTGGGTATATTTTTGTACTTGCAAACACACAAAATTCGTGAAAAAAGACCGCTATGTTTCACATCTATTTATGTATGTATCAATCATATGTATTTTCGCATCAAGTATTTAATGAATTGAATGATAAATGTTTATAAAATATGATTTTAATAACTTTCTTCTACTGTTATTTTAACTATGAAAATTTTGATCTGATGAATTTATCCCTTTGTTACGTCAATTTTCAGGATATTCTGTCCGTAGATATTTTATTCATCGGATATTATTTCCGCGGATATTTTGTTACGCAAACCCCAAATTTCAGTGACGTTCATTGACACTCTAAATTATGAATTGAAAACGAAAATTTGTTTGGGGCGAAAAAAAATTTCTTTAGTCCTAAAAAAATTTTTACTTCCGTTTCGTAATTAAAAATTTTTCTTGAGCAAAAAATCTTTTTTTTCTTGTGTATAGACAGTCATTTTTCTCTTAATGCGTCAATAGTATCTCGATCTTGATGGACCGTAACTCCACCGTCCATCTTACGGCCTTCGACAAATCAAAATTTTTATATTCTATGATTTAAAATGAAAATTAAAATCCACTTCAAATCCCTGCCGTTACAGGAAGACCACAGGAACAGTTTCCGTGATTCCCATGATTTTTATGAACCAAAACTTCACCTCTATCTTAAGGCTTCAAACAAATCAATATTTTTATATTCTATGATTTAAAATGAAAATTAAGATCCACTTCAAATCCCTGCCGTTATAGGAAGACCACATGAAGTTTCCGTGATTCCCATAATCTTCATGGACCGAAACTTCACCTCCATATTTTTAAAATTCGGGTCCATGACTTCTCTTTTTGCGGTCGGTATACTCGGTCACCTTTTTAGTGATTTTCTAATGACTAGTCCAAAAAAACTCAAGCCGGGATTCGAACCCTGGACTTTCAGAGTAACATCTGATCACTTACGTCAATAACTTGTAGTAAATTTAATTATTCAAGTACAGGTTCAATTTTTCTCAATAATTTTGTTTTTAATTCTGCTTGCTCATCCCTACTGCGTTTTAATTACAACTTATTAATAATCTACTTATATACATATATATATTTATAGTTGAACGATTATGTATCATGTGCGCGTATGAATAGTAAGAACGTTATATATAACAATTAATAAGAGCAATTGAGACATCTAAATTAATTAGTTATAAACTCATAGTGGATTGTGATCTGAATGTAACTCATAATTGCCCAGGTTCTCACAGAGTGAGCACACATGCACATACACACTCATTATACTTATCTATTTATCCATACATGTATGTGTGTAGATAAGTATATAATACATAAATATATGCACACAAACGCGGATAATTCCGTGGTATTACTGCATTTGCGTTTGCGCACATTCTGTGCTCACGCTCACTGGCAGGCAAAACACGCGCGTTCTTACCTCAAGTAATGGCAACAATTACTTTATTTTACCCATCTTCCCGGTTAGCTTCTCAACTATAATACACATATATTTATATACATTTGTATGTATGTATGTATACATAAACTGCACCAACTTTACTGACTGTAATTTCATTTTCTAGCATTAATCACGCGCCAATCTTAGTTTGTTTTGAGAAATCCTCACTTAACTTTCTTTTCACTCGAGTATTAAATATTAAAATAACAATAACAATAACAATAATAATGTCCATTGAATTTAATAAGCCTCTAAGTGTGGATTTTTCATAATTCCAGCCAACACTTTATCTCCGCATACTGTTTTTTTATTTTTAATTTATGTTATTACACCGGAAGTAATTATTGTATTAATTATTAAATATTTTTACACAATTACTACCATAGATAATGATAATAACAATAATGATTTATCGCGTATAAAGTAAAGTAGCTGAAGTACATGATGATTTTGTGTTTAACAAATCAGATGTTATTTCTTGTTACTGAGTGTAAAAAAAAAATGGTTAAAAAAGTTAAAAGAAAAAAGTAAATTGTGAAAGAAAGGCGGGAGGGGGTCTCGAAAATTATTCTGATATGAAACTCATCCCGGCACGTTGGCGTCAAAGAAGCCAATTTAAAAAGCCCCTTCCAAGATTATCAGTTTCTCCCTACTTCTGGCTCACCTTTTTTTTTATCCTACTCGTGCGCGGTTCGTTCCCGTACTAAAAATAAAACCTAAATAAATAAATAAAGTAAAAATAAAAGAAAATAAAAAAAAAATGTCGAATTGGTAAACTTCCAGGTAATTTATCCAGCCACCACTGAATATACTTTCCTCCCTTCTGCGGTTTGAAATACAGCTCTTGAATTTTCTCTCTTTATTTACTTTATCATCATCGTTATTATTATTATTATTACTATCGTAATGACGATGATGAGCCAACAGTTGTTTAGTCCTCAACAATTTAAAACAGCTCATTATTAACAAACGTGCGATATTGCGGCCATAAAACAAATTACCGAAACTTATTTTTTTACGCTCTCGGGTCCCACTAAAAACCGTCGAAATGCCGCGCGATATAACAAAGAATAAGAGTAAGAGCGTTTATAGGTTTTTTTGAGCTCATGTTATATTAACACCAGGGAACCTCGAGTAGTTTAATTGAATCGCTTCGAGCGATTGTTAACAGCTCGATGACGGGTCTTTGAGCTCACGTGAGACGCCGTGAATTTTAAAAAGCCTCCGAGCAAACCGCACGCGAGCGGACTATCCACATGTCGACATATGGCAAATCCTGCTATCAATGCGCTATTTATTATTGCTGTTTATTATTTATTTATAAATAATAGCAGCTCAGAGAACATGGAAATCCACGTCCCTGCAACAGAGCCAGAAGTCATTTAGAAAAAAAAAATTAGAGCCAAACTTTTGCCGAAAATAATCAAGCAAATTATCATAGATTATTTTATCTTCTTCCACTGGTTGTTTGGCTTTTAAAAAATACAAAAGACGTGTGAACAATATGATAAATAGTGCAAATGACGGCTGTCAAGCAAACGCCTATTCAGCCGATAATGAGTATATCTACATGATTATGCCGGTGGAATAATAACCAATGGGTAAATGGATTTACCGATAGGCCCTGCATTATTATATATTATACGTATATATATGTATATATATGAATACGTAATATAGAAACTTGATAATAGTTTAAGTATGAGAACTAATGACTCACATGCTGTAAAATAACCAACGGGAGAGTCGATTAATCGTCAACTAGGTACTTATATTGGGCACGCTACCACTAAACAAGTCATACATATATATTATACAGTATTTCTCACATATGTATGTATATATATATATTCAGGTACACTGATTATAATGAGAGAATAGCGTGCAGTGTAATTTAAATCTAACATGGGACTGTGAGATTTAGTTTGATCATGGAAAAGTATATTGTCTTTACTTGTTATTATTTTTATATATGTGTGTATGTATATGAAGATATATATGTGTAACTGCGTTATATTTTCCACATCTATAGCTGTCTTCCTCTTAAAGCCATTTATTTTTATTTACGGAAGCATTCTCGTGGAGACAAAGTGCCTGCGCGACGCCGCGATAAAAGCGTTCGGGGGAAAGCTCTTCTGGAGAATATAAATTCTTCCTGGTATCCCGCTTCCCTGCTAACTCACTCTTTCTGTCTCTCTTCTTCGGCTAAAAAGACACTGGGTGGTATAGTTTAGCAGTGTCTCTTGTACACAATAACAACAACAATAACGCATAGCAAGTTGCCGCTGGAGACTGCAAAGAAGAGCACTTGGATTTAAAATCGCGAGAGACCCAAAATGGCGGAGATTACGCGAAATTATGCAAATTCGGAGGCATTGTAAAGTGTGCGGGTGATGTTTTTCGTTTTATTGGTGCGCGCACGTCGCTGGTTATATGGGATAAAAGAAAGAGATAGAAGGAGTGACTGGGTGGTGATGGCGATGGTGGTTATGCTAGTGGTGAAGAGTATCCTCGCTCGTATAACCGAAACAAAAGCTTAGCTAACGCAGAGACAAAGGGTACGTGTGGCGAGAGCCTCTGAATCTCTCCGGGGCACACATGCAACGGTTTTAACTGCTTCCCTCGGCATTACTCTTACTGCCTTTCTTTTATTTCTTTATTCACTCAACACTACATTCTCTGCACCACCCTACGCCATTATTATGCCTTCTTCCTCTCCTCCGTTTATGCATATTTTTATTAAACAAAAAAGATCTATATCTATATTTAGGTGACAATTGTTTTATACATTTTTCAAATTTCAGTCTTACTTCAAAATATCGATTTTTTTCTATTTCATGTCACACAAAAATTTTTTACTTTATGAGTAAACGGTAAGAGAACCAGTACCTGATCAGGGAACTAGTACCCGATCAGAGAACTAATAGTCGAACAGAGAATTAGTACCCAATCAGAAAACTGGTACCCGATCACTTATGTGTTTGTATTTCGATAGGGTAAAAGACCTGTACCTAATCAGGGAACTAGTACCCGTTCAGGGAATTAGTACCCGATCAGGAAACTAGTACCCGATCATTCATGTATTTGTATATCTATATTTACTAAATTTTACTAAATATAGATATATAAATTCATGGAGTGATCAGGTACTAATTTTCTGATCGGGTACTAGGTCTTTTACCTTAAACAATAAATGAATGAGTAGAAGTACCATTTGTTGCCACTGCTCCATTTTTGGACAATACTTTATTTCAATCAATGAAAAAGTATAAAATAAAATTTCTATTGCAACTCATTTTGAAAATAAGTTACGTCACTGCATGTTTTACAAATTATTTTTTTTTCAGTTTTCAAAACGTGTCCTAAAGTGGTCAAAAACGGCACCTCTACCCTATAAACATTCATTGTTGTCAAAAAAAATTCAAATATTTTTGGGAGGACCTAAATTTAAAAAATGAAAGCAATGTCACCCATACACAGAAAAAAAAGTTATCTTGAGTCAAGAAAATATTTTGGAAGACAAACGTTTTCGGGAACCAAGTCAAGATTTTCTTGAGCCAAGAGAATTTGTCTTGGTTAAAAAAAATTCGTCTTGGTCGGAAATTTCTACTTTATCTGAGAAAATTTAGGTTTCCAAAAAAATTTTTTTGAATCAAGAATATTTACCTTCAGTCGAGAATTTTTTTTTTCTGTGTATATATTTTCCAAAATTAAAACCTTGAGTATGTTGACTTTGTTTCGCAAATTTAAAAAATAAGAATTTCTCTCTACCAGGATTTTAAAATTTCACGGGACTGTATATATTTATCAGTAAAACAGTAGACAATTGAAATAAAGTTTCGGTCATTATTCTCTTTACGGCTAATGTAATATCTAAGTACACGTCTGTGTAGCTTTCTCTAAAAGGTGACTAAATCCCCTCGTCCTCTTATTCCTCACTGACTTACGATTAATTAATCGAGTCCCTTACGACGAAATACTCAAAGTCTTCATCTAGCATCCGGCGTCTCTCAACTCAAACTCTCCCTGAATCTCAGTCTCTCCGTCTATTTCTCTTTGCTCAGTAATTCACGTGCGGGAAGTCAAACCTAATTAATTACCCCAAGCTCTTTGTGGACAGCCACGGATTAGAAACACGCGCCCGAATGCGATTTAACTCTCTATCCAAATTCATTTGAATTTAACGACCCCATACACTAATTTACGTTTGTACTATTATTTAATTATACATAACTTGATATTAATTGATAATTATTGATAAATAAATATTTAATTAATCGACTTTTAAATACAGTTACACACAATAGTAACAATAAATTGTATTTTAAATTTTAAAAAGCGTAATTACGCTTAATGTTTTATTAAATTTAGTACAATAATATTGTTAAATAATTATTAGTACTTGTTTTAATGGATGAAAAGGCACTTGGAGAGCTACCAAACTGTAATTACGATCGATCGAAAATAAGGGAGTCTCATTAACCCCTCGCGTACGTTCCTAAATGACGGCTTCTACGTCAATCTATTGTTCGTTCTCATTCATTACTGAGCTGCCTCAAAGCATGCCAGGGAATTGGTCGATCAGTTGAGGGTCGAGAGCAAGAGGGAACATATATATAAAGAAAAAAAAGGTATATATAATAAATATATATAAGAGAAAGAGAAAGAAAGAGCAAGAGAATGTTGCTACTGGACAGTTTTGACCCCCGGCAGCCAAGAAAAAGGCCTTCAAAAGTACCGCCTTCAACCTCGGCTGTCTAAAGCTCATTTGTTACCTCGCTCGAGCTCACCCATACCCTTTTTTCCCTCAATATACGCCGATGATCCTTGATATTATAAATAAAATAAAATGAAGCTGAATAATAAAAAAAAGGAGGGTTAATGTTTTATAAAAAATGAGGATTTAAATTATCCGTCAGATATATTTTGCAGCATAACCATTTAGACGTTTATCACGTCCAAGAACCGGAGAATATTGAAACAATTGCTGAGGAATTCTATTATCGAAACAGATTGTTTTTTCGAATAGCTACCGAAAAAAAAACCACCACATTATCCGTAAAATATCATCGTTATTATTTTATTTTTTATATCCTCTGGATTATTTTCTCGATTTCGAAGCACATGTATATATATATATACATCAGCGAATTTATATGTATTATTTTATTTTTATGTTTACTCAGCGTAAGGTAGATTGGTCAGTGTAAAAGGAAATTGCCCGAAGATTGCGGCCGACCGACGTTTGCTCTGTGGCCATCATATTTTTTACACCACAAAAATATTATTTACTCTCTTTATTCGTTTCTGTGTACATTATCGATATACACACGTAATATCTACACGGTATACAATATATGTAATTTTTTTTATATTTATTTATATTCATATTCATATGTACCAATGGAATAACCATATGTGTATGAATATTC
Source organism: Microplitis mediator (assembly GCF_029852145.1). Taxonomy (NCBI): domain Eukaryota; kingdom Metazoa; phylum Arthropoda; class Insecta; order Hymenoptera; family Braconidae; genus Microplitis; species Microplitis mediator. Next base: position 3,398,393 of record NC_079973.1, read on the forward strand.
TCCATGAAAAAAATTTGTAAAAAAAATATATTAAAAATGTATAAAAAATATATAAATATATACAATATGTATAAAACATATATTTTTTACGGCTAACTTTCGGCCGATTTTCACATATATTTTTTATATCTCATATGTAATTTAAACATATGAAAAATTTATCTTAAAATATAAAAAAAATATATGAGGTAATGCCCCTATATATAGGGGGTATACCCGCTCAGTACCATTAGTCGCTGACTTTGAATGTTTAAGGCGTTTTTTTATAATTTTTATAAAAAAAAATTACAACTAAAAATATTATTATTGATAAATAATTATTTGTGAATCTAAATATATTAAAATATGATGTATCAAATTATTTTATAATAGATTATAAATTTAAATTAAATGACTGTTTTCAAAATCGCGCAGAGCCGGACATTTTTTACTTTAACGTTCATTCGTTAGATTAAATTTAGGTAACGTCAAATTTTTTAAGAATTGTTATAACTATATCTTATTATATACATTTTTAAAATTCATGAAATTTTATATTATGAAAGAATAAAGTAGTATAATTTATAAATTATTTGTCCAAATCAATAAGCTTATCATAGTTTAATTGATATTGTCTTTGAGCGACTATAGGGCCATGTGTTGGTCGAGTAATGGTACATCACAACTTTTAGTGAGCGACTATGGGTACACTCAAGAAGCTTATTTAAAAAATTAATAATAATTAATTATCAACATTATTCTTCAAACTTAAATTTTATTCTAATACTCGAAACTTCAAAAAATAACTATAAAAAAAAATATAGTTTTTCATTTTATTTATTAATTTATATTGAGTGATTTAATCTCACTCCAATGAAAAGTTCGCGGCTATAAGGGCTTTTATCTTAATTTTTACATTTTCATACATGTATTTCTTATATATTCTCATATATTTAAATTACATTTAAAATACTTAAAATATATATGAAAATCAGCCAAAAGTTTGCCATTAAAAATATATTCTTTTTACATGTTTTTTATATTTTAACATATATTTTTTTTATATATTTTTTTCATGGGATATAAATGTATTTATATTGTATATGGAAATTTTTGTCGGATTATTGCAAAGATTATCTTTCGCGGTGTTGTTTTCAATCATGGTCCACTTGAGAATTTAAGAAAGAAACAACTCGATGTATCTATGTATGTATATATATATATAATATATACGAAGCTCTCGAATCTGATCGGAGCCGATGGAGCATGTATGAAGTTAACCACTCGAGGTATTGTGTGTCAGCAAAATGATCAAGACACTGAAGAAGACGACGCTGGCTCTTTTAAGAGTTTGCCACAATTATATCTATACACATTACATATATTTATGCATGTATAAATATAAACATAACAGTATCAGTCGTCGTATCATAAATTATAAAATGGCAACGTGATATTTATCTGTAAGTGGCTATCGACAGTGATAAGAAAAAAATTTCAAGATTCCACGGGCTGTAGGCATTGGGAAAAAGTGTATTACTGATCGAACAAGTGGTTAGATCACTGTAAATATATAATATCGTATTACTGTCTGTTGCACACGTTTTTAATATCAATCGCGTAGTAGATATAAGTATCAATTCATGGATCAATTGCAGAATTACGGATACCGGCTAGATATAGATTGAGAAGGACGATGGATCGTGTTACGTATAAAACGACATGATTAATGCAAGGTAAACGTATATAATCTGCAACTTCAACCACTGGATTGTTGCAAGACATTTTTTTTTTTGCGGGAAGTAGAAAAATATGACATTTTTTTTTATTCTTGTCTTAAAATGTTTAGAATTAAGGGGATAGCCACTGTGAAATTTCAAAAAAAAAATCTTTTTTTTTTATTAAATCAAAGTTTATGTATTCAAAAATATGTATCTAGAGTTTTATATGAAAATTCCGAATATTTTGCAAGTTATAGTCATTTTTGTGACAGCGCGTCAACTGACCGTTGCATCGACTAAAAACTTTAAACGCGTTTTTCTCGAAACTACTTTTTTTGAACTGGTCGCATCTGTAATTTGCATAAATATCAACCGATTCGCAACTTTTTTTCCGTATTCGTCTATTCAGTAGCTAAAGTTGCACGTAGGGGATTTTGAAAATTTTGATTTTTAAGATTTTTTAGGGCTGTTTGAATCCAAAAAAATGAGAAAAAAAACGAAAAAATTTTTAATATGTCGCCATTTTTTTTCAAATCCAAATTTTCAAAATCCTCTACGTGGAACGATAACCACATGCATACAGATTACAACGCGGTTTGGTTTTTTTGTTTCTGATAATCCGTTTTTGAGTTAGAGATGAGACCGTGGTGGGGGAAATTTTTTTGGTGCTCCACAAAAATGCTTATAACTTTGTAACAACATGATATTTTTTAATAAAAATTTAGGAGAATTATCTTCAATGTATACTTTATAAAACAAAAGAAACCCGATTCCCAAATTCCTTTATTATCCCAGTCAAAAAAATTCCCGAAAATCGTCTATTTTTTCGATCCTCACAGTGGCTATCCCCTTTAATACTCAGTAAAAAATTGGGAATGTCTACAGATTTTAATTCACTCCGTCACTCGGAGTCACTTGAATTTTATTTCAATCCGCATTCACTCCAATTCGGAGTTTTAATATTAAAATAAATTCCCTTCGGAGTAAATTTCCCTCCTGATTTAATCCGCGTTCACTCCGCGAATTTTTTAGTCTAAAAAGGAGTTTAACGTTTACAGTTGATCGTTACGAGTCGAGTGTATGGATGTTGTCTCGATCGAAATCGTCTACCCCGCAAAATATGCAACACACGATACATATGGGAACGTTAGGTTTTGTGGTCTGAAGCCTGCCGCGTGGCACAACGACCGGCTGTGGATACTAAGTGTGGTGATGTCACGAGCAAGAGAGAAATTGTTAATAAATTTATGAGGAAGAAAAGAATAAGGATAAGGATAAGGATAGCGAAAAGAAGTAAATAAAAATATGAAGGAAGGAAAGACAGGAGCGCAGGAGAACGTGAAGGGACACGCGAAACGACCAAGCGAGACGTGTATCGTGTAACTGATGTGACCTGAGAGCTCAAACGACTTATGCTTGAGCCTCCAGGACAAAAATTGCGCAAGCAAGAATAATAAAAGCAAGAGAGAACGAGGTGATTCGAACGATCAGTTACAAAGTATAAAAGCTGCGGAACCGCATTCCGTATCTTAACCGATACCTTCGCGCCTCGCTGATCCGATCATGCCCATCCAGCCAACTGTCCTCTTATTTTACTTTGTTCATTTTTTTTATTTATTGTTTACACTTTTTATTTCAATAATCAATGCTCTAATGTATCTGCAATAAGTCTAGAGCAAAAATATTGTTGGTAGCAGCAGCAAGTGTCCAAACGCCCGAGTATTAATGATGGGAAAAATAAAAAGTAAATTATGAGAGGAAGAACGGAGTCTTGTGAGGGACCAGGATGAATAAAAGAGTCCATTGGTTAGGTGTGATGGACATGACGGCAAAAAAGTGTCTCGAGAAGTTAATTTTTCATTGGTCTCTGGTGTATATTTGGCAGGGTTGTCCAGCGCCTGGTATCGCGCGCCAGTGGTTCGTGTTGAGCTGATGGTTTAATGGCATGGAGTGAGACGGTGGCAGCGGTCATCTTATTTCCAGGACATCCATCATCCCGCGGAACCGAGACAGAACTGCAGCCTCAGAATTACATGCGGGGGTGTTGGTGTGAGAATGTAAAAACTTAATTACCTTTATTAACAAACGAGCTGCCGTAATAACGTCGGCATCCTTACATTCTATGATTGTTAATAAATTCTTTATGCCAGCCAGTGATTTCTGGTGGACACGTTACACGTGTAGGAAAAATGAATAACAAAAAATGTAGGGAAGAGTGAGCGCCGAGGTAAATGTTATTATTTATTTATTTATTTTATACAGAAGTAGACAATAAATACAAGGGAAGAGCGAGCACTCGCGTCGGTGTGTTTGTTGAATGCGGCAATCAGAGGCAATTATAAATTTTATTATTTCGCTCGTGCCGGTAACGCAGCTGCGGTGAAACGCAAGGTTGCCTCCTCTTCCTTCTCCGCGGGCCCCGCGAGCCTTTTTATATGCACATGCATGCTGCCGATGGTTCACTCGGTAACGCACGTGATTATACAATGCGCGCCTCTGTATGTACACACATACATATATATAAAATACAGCGAATGTATATAGTAGTACTTTAAACTCTCTGGGTGCCCTCGAGTCCCATTCACCCACCCAACAGCGCCCCCTCTTGATCCTCTTATCCTCCTCTCTACTCCTAATGACTCGGCAAGAGTGCCGCCAAAGCACGCCACAGTTTCATCCGTTTTATTTAACTTCCGCAGGCACCCTATAGCTCACTATTAATTGCCGTCGTTCCGCGCCAACTTTGCCACAAATCCATCTCGCCTGGGAGGCTTTCGCGACCCAGCACCACGCCCGCGGGGTTCCCTTCATATACAGCCAACTAAAAACCTCCAACTAAATTCGTACAAACGTAAAATGCTAATGCATTAGCGGAGAATAAAAATATTTGAGCTCTGAAATAAAAATAAATCTAAAGTCGCACATACATTTATATATTTATATATACCCATAATGATTATAATGAGGGGTATAAAATTAATGTTAATGCAATATACAGAGTTTACATTTATCATTTACTTCAAGTTTATGCGGTTTCTAATTTGTCGAGGAAAAATATCATAAAGAGCTAAGAGGTTCTATATATATATATATATATATATATATGAAATTATTATACGATTATTATTACTATTATTAATATTACTTTGTGGCGGAGATGTGTAGTTGAGTGGCAGTTTTATAAGCAGGTGCATTGCGCCAAGGAAAATGTCAATTATAGAGAGCATGTGGGAATTTATATATAAATATACTTTGTTGCTGCTACTGCTGCTGCTGTTGTTGTAATATAATTTCGCTGTAACGAGAGTTCAAGTTGGGCTTTTACCTGGTTACACTCTTTTGCTCCCGTTTAACGACAGCCAGTAACGAGTCCTAAGTATATACGACTGAATAAGGAGCATAATGAGCGATTATTTTAATGCGGCCTTTTTTCCTACGCTCAACGAAGTGCATTTTTATTATTTATTATATATTATACACCTATTTTATTATCGCAGTGATGCACACCCGACTCTTCTCTTCTCTTCGGCTCTTTTATTATTTCCCAGAACAACATTTATTACCGCACAAGGTTTAATAAAAATGTCATTATAAATTTTATATAAACAAACAGAATGAAATCTTGGGAATAACAATCTGAAAAAAATACATATTTATATATATATGTGTATCATGTGTGTGTTTATAGATATTTTTTAGAGCTTTGTCGGCTTGGAGTATGTCAGTAGCAATCATATCGGTGATTCGTTGGATGATTGTCCCTGACCGCAACGCTGGACCCTGGGAGAATCGCCTCCTCATTTTATTCATACCTTATTTGGATAATGATAAATTCTAACGGAGCAAGAATCCACTGTACAATAATACGCGATCTCATATATATACCCGCGAACTATATTCTTGTGTTGGTGAACATAAAGATTAACAAGAGAATAAGAGAAAGGCAGCAGAAAAGTAAGAGACGCTAAAAGATCGGGATGAGGATGGTATCTATAAGCCAGCGAGGGGGGGTAGGATCAAAAGATCAGCATAAACGATCCAATCAGTCGAGTAATTCACGGTGATTGCGCGAAATTTGTGAGCCTGTCCAGACTGTAGCTACCGTGTACACTATTCTGTATATATATGTATATGAGGTCTATGTGTATGATGAACATAACACGGCGCATATCATCAGCTACCGCAAAAACAATCGTTTGCGATGGAGAATATGAATATAAAATATACAATAAGTCAGGATGATTGCATACTTCTCATCTTATCTGTATTTTATGAGTAAATTTCTGTAACAGTTGGATCCCGCATGAAAATATCATATGGTAAATATATTAAAAAATATATGTTAAAGATATAAATATATATGTGACAATATATGAAATCTTATATAGAACTATATATAGATTTTGGCCGATTTTATTATATTTCTATATATGTTTTCTCTTATATGATTTCATATATTTCCGTATAACTTCAGTATATTATTTATATATTTGAAAACTTATAATTTTAATATATTCAAAAATAAATGTTATTTATATATGGAAACAAATAAGAATACATATATAATTAATCATTATATGGCACGATATATGTACCATGTATTTAACTTTATAAAATTTTGTATATTTTTCGATATATAGAACCATATAAGTCTCCCCATATATGAAAGAATAAATAAAATCTATTCTTTTCTGTCTTCCTCTCTCTGTTATAAGATTCAAACATTGTGTTCAGAATATATATATATATATGTGTGCTAGCTTACAAATTTACATACATAATTATCAATATATGTAATACATATATGTGCTAACTTATAAGTTTACATATATGATTATAAATATACACAGAAAAAAAGGATTTCTTGGCGCAAAAAATTTTTTCTTGCTCTAAGAAAATTTTTACTTGACCCAAGAAATTTTTTGTATTATAAAGTGAAAACAAAATTTTTCTTGGGGTAAGATAAAATTTTCTCGAAACAAGAAAAAAATTTTTTAGGCGAGAAAAAAATTCTTGAGCCAAGAAAAATTTTTGTCTTCAATTCATAATACAAAATATTTCTTGGGCCAAGAAATTCTTTTTTTCTGTGTATATAATACATGTATTACCTTATAAGGTAATCTTATATATAAACTTACCAATATAATTAACTATATTAAAACTTACTATATTATATATAAGAAAATATACATCGTTTTTGGCAACTTATATGGTCCCATATTGATTATAAATTTTTCCATATATATTTATCATATATGGTATTTTCATGCGGGCATCGTAATTTTTTGAAACGCGACTGAAAATTAACATCGGCCCAAAAACTCATAAATTCAAAGAGATTCCAAAGAATCAATCCCAAAGTTGCTACGGAATTTTTTATAAGATTCAAACATTGTGTTCAGAATGTATATATATATGTGTGCTAGCTTACAAAATTACATATATAATTATCAATATATGTAATACATACATGTGCTAACTTATAAGTTTACACATATGATTATAAATATATGTAACACATGTATTACCTAAAAAAAAAATAATTATATTAAAATTTACTATATTATATATAAGAAACTATATATCGTTTTTGGCCACTTATATGGTCCCATATTGATTATAAATTTTTCCACATATATTTATCATGTATGTCATTTTCATGCGGGATGCTGAGCAGCAAAAGATGCTTAGGATAATGCAAGGGAAGTTGTAATGCTTTGTTGTTAAATTACTCGTCGAATGTATGGTAGCATCGTATCGGTACCTCAGGGACTTTACCAGACAGACTGTAGCTCTGATGTGTAAAAGACTGAGGACACGTATCTCGAGTTACCGATTAAGGGCTCGAGTTATTAAATTAGGATGATACAGTGTCCCTTGTCCCGAATGATTATACCAGTCCTGGAACGCTTTAAGATCATCGCTTCAGTCCAGCTACGGTCAATTAGCGACGGGGATCGTCACCCGGTTCAACTCTCTATGTATCGGGTTACTTACCACGTGGGAGGTCTCCAGCATCTTTTCCAACAGGATGAGCCATTGGGATTTCATAAGAGGCTTCCATTCTCTCTCCCTTCCCATTCAGCTCACGGCTTTTTTATTTTTAATCATCAACTTTTTTTTTAAAAGCTAAAATATTAACCCGTACCCATGTACGAGTTAACCCGAAATTCAAATCTACCCAACCGAGAAATCCCGATAGCATGTTTTTTTTACATATATATATATATATATATATACAATTTAAAAATTAAATAAATAAAAATAATAAATGAACGGATATAGATTGACTGTCGTCAAGATAATCGCGATGATCGGTATGGCCGTAGTCGTTATCCGCTCTCTCGAGTGTAGTATGTTAAATAAAACTTTCATCTGGGCGACGAACCGAGTGCCCAAACGTCGTCGAGGTGTCTCAGTCGATTATAATGTATTAGCATAATACCTGGAGATTTTTAAATCTTTTCTAGCTTACAGATTGATAGACTTGGGTCTGTTGGGATAAGGAAAATGTGTTAATAGTCAAACGTGAATAATTGAGTCGTAGCGAGAGATTGGACGCGCAGACACAAGATAACTTACACCATTATAAGAGTATATTGTGTATACATACAAGTATATATAATGTATAAATATATATAAATACAGGGAGAGACCATAATAAATTTACGGAAAAAGAGTACAAGATTCAGATTGCAGCTTGACTCTTGTTAACTAAAAGTTGCGGTGGGGCATAGCCGTTGCGAATCAATGACAGATTGCAATTCGAGCGAGAAAACTACAGTCTAAAGTCTCCTGAGAGTTAGACCGAGTCGTAAATAAAACTACTAAGCCCTCAGTGAGTTAAGTCTAGTAATACTTTGACTTGCCTCTGACAATAAGACACTTTTAGGAATAATATACAATGCGTTAACTGAAAATATATATAATGAATGAATGGATGAACAAACCGACAAATTGACCGTAAATCTTTAGCTTGTTGGCTAAATAAAGGATAACGAATTAGCTATTTAAGGACTTAACGTTTCTGTGGTTAAAAGGATTAACAACCATTTCTCATCGAGATGTTATTTCTCACGTTGACTGTTTCTTTTTTTTTTTTTTTTCCTGATATTTTTAATGAAACTATACTCATTTAACTAAAATACTTAAATAATTGTCAACGATTTATTTTTATATTTTTTTTACATCGTGATAAAATGATTCTCTCCATTGGTGAACGATTACGTGGCCGTTAACACGCAACTAAAAGATCGAAACCTTTGATAAATGTATAGTATAATATGTGTATATATGTATGTATGTATATATAGATGGTGGAGATCATTGGAGTATAATAATTCGTAAAGAAGGAAAGAGAATGACACATGGATGTAAAAGCGAATAAGGATTATATGTTTCTCAGCTCCTACTCTTGACGACAGTAACTGGTTTTTAATATGACTTTCGTGCGATTGCAGCGATGTAATAAAGTTTAAAAAAATTAAATAACTTTTTATTTCTGTCTCTAATCGTCATATAAGAACTATATAAACTGAGCGGGAGTTTAAAAGTTTAAAAGGAAGTAAAAAAAAAAAATAATAAATAGAAGGAGAAGAAAAAATCGTCATTACCGATTCCCGCGAGCTCTTTCTTACTTACGGAAATAAGTCGCGGTATGTCGGTATGTATATATATATGAGTAGATGTATAGATACGAGCGCTTATATATGAGTGGCTGTAATAGATAGAAAGATTATATTGCAATTGGCAAAGGGATAATATTTTCTTCTCAGCGTGCCGGAGGATTAGTGTAAAATTACAGAGAACTGAAAGGGGACGTGCCTGTGTTGGCGTTGCCGCAGATTCATTTCTCTATCTCTTATTTTTTTATCTTTTGCACAGTCTATTTTATCAAGCGTTACTTTGTTTCAATTCTTGTATTGCTGTGCGTGTATTTGCAGGTAATATACTACTTAAACATAAATTCATATATATGTATATGTATATATAGACATTGCAGATGTGGATATTTCAAATTACTGAGAACCACTGAGCACAGATGTAGTCTAATTAGGCAGATTAAGAGAAAGACCGAGTCCAAGTTTACGTACGGTAAAATTACACGTTTCAGAGGAGCTGAAAAAAATAAAATTCAAGACAATTCATTATACTGGTGTGTGTACTTGGGTTGTGTACAGACGCGCTTGTTAATGTAAGGCTGTAAGTTGTGTTGTTGCTTTGCAAAAGTACGCCCGGCACGGGCCATGTGTACACGCATAGCACTTTATATTATATTAGTATATAGTGAATCCTTTGGGTTCGAGCAGAGATCGTTTGCAGCTGTCTGTAAATGAGCTTAAAGCCCTCTATTCCGTGGTGTGATGTACTTTGTATGGATTGTAATGCTTCTAATTGGAACCATCGAAACGATTTCACAAAAGTATTATACTCGAACATGATCATTTTTCGGTTGATACACTGTAAAAAGAGCGGTGTTAAAAATCGACTCATTTTAACTCCACTTGGTGTTAAAATGAAATTACACTGGTGTAGGAGGCGTAATTCGGCGGTGTTAAACCGGTGTAAATGTGGGGTAAACTGCGTCCGCTCAGATTATTAGCTTTGGGAAACTTATAAAACGCAAAAAATATCTTGAGACATCCACGCACACCCGTGTGAAAAAAATTCGTTCCAAAAAGATTCAAAAAAAAGTTCCGCATGTGGAACTTCTAAACATGAGACAGATTAGAACTTCGAATGGATGTTTTTTTGAACTTTATCAATTTTGATGGTAAAAAAAAGTGTTTACGAGCAAATTTAGAGTCAAAAAAGGACGTTTTTGGAACTTTTTTGGAAATTGGAATTTTATATAGACATTCCAAAAAAGTTCCAGAATCACCACTTTTGACTTTTTTATGGACTAAAAAAGGCATTCAAAAACATTCCAAAATGACGACTTTTGTATCTATTGTAGACTAAAGACGTTCCAGAAACATACTAAAGTGGTTCAAAAATCACTACTTTTGAATTTTTATAGAACAAGAAAAAATTCCAAAAAAGTTCCAAGAACGTCCTTTTTTGACTCTAAATTTGTTCATAAAAACTTTTTTTTTACCATCAAAATTACTATCGTTCCATTCGAAGTTCTAATCTGTCTCATGTTTAGAAGTTCTACATGCGGAACTTTTTTGGAATCTTTTTGGAACTTATTTTTTCTACACGGGCACACATATGCACACATTTCCAAAGTAAAATATTTTAACACTGGAAAATTTCTTTTAACACCGAAAAACAATATTTACACTGGCGGTGGCGTTATTTTCACACCGCTTTCGGGGTTAAAATTTAACACCCACACCGCTTGGACTTACCCCGGTGATTTTTTACAGTGTACTCACAATCCAAAAGCGTTTGTATTAAATGTTGAATTTTTTTTTTTTTTTAATTGAGACTGGAATTTCCGATGATACTCAAAATATTTCGTTAAAAATATGACAGCATATTAATGTTAATTTTTTAAACTTGAAATTTGAAAATTACGCGGGAAAAAATATTTTTAAATTTTCATCTGTCAAAATCTGAACTTTGTTTCCGACTTGTAATTAATAAAAAAAAAATTTAAACAGAAATTAGAAAAAAATTTGAAATTGGAGGTTTGACTCAATTTTATTTCTATGAAATATTTTTAAAAAATTCGTCCGAGTGACAGATGACATCCAAGTGACAAATAGCCTGTCAGGAATGTGATAAAATATTAAACGAAACAAGTCCACTAGCATAAGAGTTTTAGTTCTCATGGATTAAAAACTGTGTATGGAGTAAAAAAATATATGGGACTAAAGCTCTTTCGGGAACCGTTGTTTACGCGTCGGAAGTGGACTATAATCAGTCTGTGGTGCCCAAAACCACAACCCAGACAATATTACTGTCATTTGAGGCAGCAGTTTGAGAATAAGAGAATGACCCTGGCAAAGAGCTAAGTCGAATCGTTCTATTTTATTCGATATCATTTCGATGATGATTCAACTTCTATACTTAATACTCTACACTCTTGTATACGTTTTATTTCGCTCACCAGAGATCCTCCCTCGCAGTAATACGAGCCAATGATAAAATCCTTTGAAAATTAAATGGCTAATAGAGAATCTCGATACTTAAAATTATTATTATAGGGGACAATGCAGGCATAATGACAATAATATCAGCTACGTGCTGGGCAAGTGGAAAAAATCCTGAATAAAAATAATAATATAATGTAATAAATACATTCGATGAACCGTAGAAAAAAAATAATGACGAAGATCTAGTGGTGGTGGTGGCGGTGTGAGACCTCCAGACAATCGATTGAAGCGAAATGTTATTAACGACGCGCCTATAACTCTGACAAAAAGCGACATCTTCGGGAAGTAACGGTCCCCGATCGGGTAATAATGTGCGCACTGTGTGCTCTACCAGTAGTTGCTCTATAGTTTTTAGAGTACAGTGTAGTAGTATAGGGGAATGATGGGTTTACGCTTGCCCGCAGTCTCTCCGCGGGGTTTTAATTTATCGCTTTATGGTCCACTCTCTTGTATTGCTCTTCTCGTGCTGCGCTTTTGCATCGAATCGCCGTCTCTCCCTTTTTACGTCCCACTCTCTCCCCTTTACCGTCACTCTCTTTTCTTTTTATCCTTTATCTTGTCCTCTTTCTCATTCACCTCCATCTCTACCACCCCCACCCCACCCCTCCTACTCTTTCTCTTCTCTTCTCTTCTCTTCTTTTCCATTCCATTCTCTTTCACGATATGCAGCATTGAGTATACGGTAGAGTACCAGAACTCCCGTCATTTGCAGAAGAGTGGGCAGACCGAGGAGACAAATGAACCGCGAAACAAAAGGCGCGTAGCGGGGGTGCATCCAGATAGGGCGTGGCAACCAGAGAGGGGTATTAACTTCTTCTTGCTTTAGCTTTTGCGATTTGCACCGGTATATACGTGGATTGTACATATAATAGTTACTGTTGTTTGTTGTAAATCCCTATAGTGTATTATTGCATTGTAACTTGTAACCATTGGGTTTATATTTAATTGGATTTAAAAGTAACAAACCCTTTTTTTTACACTTTCAAATAAATATATACATACACACATATATTTAAACGATATCTTTATGGAATATCTGGCTTGTCATGTTCCGCCATAGCCAATGAGTTTAATTTTCTTAAAGAAATGCCAATGTCCCGTGAAATTTATCCATTCTTGCTGCACTGCCGGGTGCAATCGCTTGGATAAAACGTCAACGTGTTACTTGTTTAAATTTTTGACGCTTCATTAGTACTGACCAATGGCGCCGTGTATTTTTTTTTTTTTTATATATACATATAAGTAATTTATGGTGCCATGGCAATGCCGTTGTCCTCTTTTTTGACAACTGACAAATTATTTATCCGTACGCGTTTCAACGTTTGATAAATAATTTATTCGTCAATAAATAAATAATTGTAGAAGCATATTTTTATATATATATCAGAGGAAATCCTGAGCATATTAATATATATTATCTAAAAGAATGACTTTTTATTTATTATAACTTTTGAACGGCATTATTATTATAATAACAATCCGTCTTCTTCATTCTTTTCATCTCCGACGAAAGTTTTAACGGATTATTTTTGTAATTAAAATTAACAAGCGGTGCGCTGCCAAATTAGTCTCTAATACCCCTTGTCTATCTCTCTTCATTTGTCTCATATTTTTTTTAAAACTTTATTTATTATTATTATGATTATTTTTTTGTTTCATCTCGCTCCTTTATTCTCACCTTAACCCATCTCTCGCCCCTTTCGCGTGATCCTCGACGCTGCGGTAGTTTTAAGATGGCAGTAGTGCTACCATCATCAATAAATGTCACAAAGTTATGTATTCCGCCTCGATACACTACACGGCACACAACCTTATTTACTACTACATTATATCCAGCTTAATTATCACATATCCCTCGATTGCCCTCAAACTATCCACATCACCTCCCACTACGCCTTCTTCACCCCATTTGCCCTCATTACACACGATTCTATATATTTATTGACTCAAAGTCTATACATTTTATATACTTTGTTCAGCAAAAATATATATGGTATATATATTATACCATGTTACTAATTATACATAAATAGGGGAGACCGGGGCATGACGGACTCCCTTGAAAATCTGCCAAAATAATTTTTTTTGTCGTCATATTTTCCGAAGTTTGATATATTCACGTTTCAAAGAGATGTGAAGTACCTGGGGCACGACGGACCCCCTAAATAATTTTGAAAAAAAAAAAATCCACTGATTTATTTATGATCCTGAAGTTAGCAGACAGTTAAAAATTTTCGAATTTTTGTTTCATTGACTTAATTTAAAAAAAAAAATAAAAATAAAAATATGCACATGTAGAAAATTTAATAAACTATAGATGCAATTTTTTCAAATATTTTATTTTTAATAATTTATTGTTTAAAAAAAATCCAAAAATTATTGGACGTCGGCTAACTTCCGTATCATTTTATGATTCTGAAGTTAGCAGACACACAGAAAAAAAGAATTTCTTGGCGCAAGAAATATTTTGCATTATGAATTGAAGACAAAAATTTTTCTTGGCTCAAGAATTTTTTTCTCGCCTAAAAAATTTTTTTCTTGTTCCAAGAAAATTTTATCTTACCCCAAGAAAAGTTTTGTTTTCACTTTATAATACAAAAAATTTCTTGGGTCAAGTAAAAATTTTCTAAGAACAAGAAAAAACTTTTTGCGCCAAGAAATCCTTTTTTTCTGTGCACTTAAAAATTTTTTGATTTTTTTTTGAACAATTAAATTTGAAGAAAAAAAAAATTAAAAATATACAGATGTAGAAAATTAAAAAAACTACAGGTGATATTTTTTAGTTTTTTTTTTTCTTCAATTTTAATTGTTAAAAAAAAAATCAAAAAATTTTTAATTGTCTGCTAACTTCAGAATCATCATTTTTATTTAATGTAATTTACAAGTTTCCTATTCAATAGAAATATTTTTTTTATCATTTTTGGAGGGGGTCCATTATGCCCCGAAAAATAATTTTTTTTTAATTGGCAAAATTATGATGAATTTGTTAGATAGATCAAAAGAAGTACCCGGTGTTCAAAAGCCACAAAAAATAAATATCGGGGACCGACGTGCCCCGATGTCTTCATACATAGAATCGATTAGAAAAAGAATTCGATTTATTATCCGCAGAAGATTATCATCAAGTTCAGGACAATCATAAAAGATCGAATGTACAGCTACTGAGATCTGGATATATTTAATTTACCCACGACAAAAAGCCAATAATCTTTACAGTAACATCTTTTCTCTCACCATATGATGGTCATGGGATTGAAGGAAAATAATATATATGTATATATATATATATATATATGAGTAAGTGAGCGAGTGAGCGAAACGGCAGAGTGGCTGGAGGAATTCAAATTAATATTCGGTGCTGACGTACGAAATTACAGATGAGCTCGAATGCCGCCGCCGCCCGCCAGGAAACAAATGGATGACGATCATGCTGTCTACAGCGACGATCATGACAATGCTGGAGAGTCGCTTGCCACCTCATCATTGAGGTCTTTCATCCTTTCTCTCAGTAATTGCGTGCTCATTACAATTTAACTTTTAACTTAGTGATTTTTTAAACTTTTTATTTTTCCGCCACACTTGGGCTTTTATTATTATTATTTATTATTTTTTTTTACATCGATCATCATCAGTTTCACATGTACGAAATTACTGCGCTTGCATACGAGTCTTTAAGTACCATGTGTTGGTCAGATGAATACTCACGAGTCCAAGTGAAGTGTGTATCCTCAATATACTTAACTCATTGTTTGACGAATAATTTGGTTAAAGTAACTAATCGTTTGGTTCTTTAAAACTCGCCGCTTACACTACGGGAAGTCTTTAATACAACGATTGCCGGACTCTTGCGGTTTCTTTGTCATAATTAATAGTCCTTCCCACCGAGCCTACTACTTTTACCTAAATGATTTACCATTTATCTTCTAACATGCCACATATATATATTAGTCTTTTGACATCCGGATCTCTATTCTCAGAAAATTCTTATGACAGTCTTTCCGGTATTGATCTGATATTTCAACACATCTATAATTTAAAAAAAAAAAAACATTTCTAAAATACACTGAGAGAAAAAAAACCTTTTCGAATCATTGTATATTCTTACCACAAGAAATTATGCTATTAGAAATTTTTAATCTCATCTATTTTTGGTACAAAAATTTCAAGATTTCATTCTAAAAATTTCTTAATCGAAGAAACCCAAATTGATTTCAAAATTTTTTGATCTTTTTTTTTGCAATAGAGTAAACAAATTTTTATTTTCTTTTGTTAAGAAAATGATTCTGCGCTTCAAAAAATTTAAATCTAATATATTTTTGACGCAAAAATTTGAAGTTTTCATTTTAAAAAAATTTCTCAATCGAAGAAACCTAAATTTATTTTAAAATATTTCGATCTTTTTTTTTTGAAGTAGAGTAAATAAATTTTGATTTTCTTCTGTCAAAAATATGAATTTTCGCGCTCCAAAAATTTTAAATCTTATATATTTTTGGCGCTAAAATTTAATTCAAAAAATTTTCTTAGTCGAAGAAACCCAAATTTGTTTCAAAATATTTTGATCTTTCTTTTGCAGTTGAGTAAACAAATTTTGATTTACTTCTGTCAAGAAAATGATTCTGCGCTCCAAAAATTTTTAGTCTAATATATTTTTGGCGCAAAAATTTAAAGATGTCATTCAAAAAAATTTCTTAATCGAAGAAACCCAAATTTATTTCAAAAAATTTTAATCTTTTTTTCCAGTAGAGTAGATAAATTTCAATTTTCTTTACAAAAGTTATTTTGTTTCTCAGTGTATTTAAATAATAATAACACTAAATATTATTATTGTAAACTTGTTATTTACACCGATTAAAAAAAAAAAAACTTTCTCTATATAATTTACTTTTAATTATAACAAAAATTCAATGATCATGTTCATATTTATTTAAACGCATTACTGTGGTATAATTGAATATAGTGGGCTATAAAAAGTAGGATACAAATTAATAATGAGTCCAGATAACGAAACCGAAAAAAAAAAAAAAAAAACTTATTCTCTGTTTTCTGATGGTTTGCTTGTACGTCTTAAGAGACGTCAGATTAGCCGTTTGGAACGGATCTCAGTTAACGATAAGACGCGAGCACTTTTACCGCATTCTCTCATATATATACACACACATATATATGTATATAAAAACATAGTATAGGTGTAGTATAATCGTGTCTAAAAGGCGCCATATGTTTACGCATTTTAGCCGTGTAGAAAAACGGTAAATGTTGACGGTGCGACGATGAACGAGTAGGAAGGAAGCTTTCATCTCACGATTAACTCAAGATAATAATCATACTCAATTACAATATTTAAATTTAAAAACTAAAAACCGACATGTGTGCACACACTAATAAAGTTTAACCAAAATTTAATGCTACCACAATAATGATAATAGTCTCCGTAATTTCATTTATAATATATAAATATATATTACATATATGAGCAACCGAGGGAAAGGATACAAGCCCACTGACTCCGATCTGCGATATATATGTTTTGACTAAACATATATATTCGTTAATTTTTTATCGCGATCATAATGACTCATTAACTTTTATTTTTAACAAGATTTCATTTCCTGATATGAGTTATATTTCAAACCATTAATAATATTTAACGAATTCATTGTATTTAAATATTTTATATAAAATGAGGGTGATTAAATTTGCGTCGACCTTTATATATATACATATACATATACATATATATTTCTCTTACCTATAGATTCTATAGAGGCTTTAGTGTGACATATCTACGTGGCCATTTATCAAATACCCGAGCAACTGGGCGTTAGATTGCGTCCTTTTGCTCTAAACCCATACGCTGGTTATGTTGCTGATGATTATGATGATACAGAAAGGTGTGCGTTCGATAGTTGATATAATGGAGCCGGTGGAATTGATTATAACGCGTCAATAATGATCAGCATGTAAATTCCAAAGCACTGATCCGTGTCACGCTCAAATAACACTTATAAGAATGCGCATATATTTAATGCATATAGAGACACGCTGAAGGTTGTGTGTCATGTGCGATGTGTGTGTTGATTGTACAATAAGTTAACTTCTGTATAATGCGCATTAAATTAAAGCATGAAAAGAATACACATATATGCACACATATATTTAATAGAAGAGTAGATAGATTGTAAATGGCGCACGCCAGTGGATAAGAGTACGTGCGCTCAAATGGTGAACCGGAAGTTGGAGCAATTAACGATATAAGTGGTCCGCTGGTCTTGGAGTAAAGATAAAATCACGTTTAGTCCGTGGAGTCTAGCAGCTACTTCTCGCCACTTGTCGATCCAAAAGATAACGCAATAAAGGCTGAGGTAGAAGCAGGTGCCTCTGTAACGCCACGACCAAGACGACAACCACGACTACCATAAGATTCTACATGTGTGTGTGGGTGTGTGTGTTCTCTTCTCATTTGTCTTTATCCTTCTTACCTGTACCCTCGTCATCAGTTTCGTGATGACGATGATGAGTATAATGTGGTAATTGTCCGTCTATATATATTATATATATGTATGTTGTATAATATAAATGAGCGTGTGTGTTTATAAAAGGCCTGGGATTTTTGTTTCAACGTTCCCGAGTTGGTTGCAAGTCCGAAAGGATGCAGAAGCCTTGCAAAAGTGCGATCTAACCGTGCAAGGGTTAACCACATCCCGTGTGCACATGGAAAGAAACTTTGCCGTCTTTAGTTTCTATATCAACGGAACAACTCTTCGTTTACGTTCCCATCACTATTATATATACATGTATTTATTATATTATGGATATATGCTGGCTCTGATCGCCGGAAGTAACGTTTTGGATCAAGATTGACATCCAGTAGTTTGAAGCTTAGGTTATTATGTTAAAATGATTATGATTATTATTATTATTACTTTAGAAGTATTTTGAGAAATAACTCTAGAATTTAGCCGTTCACGGTGGGTGAGCTCTAGAGAACTTTAAAGTGTCCCGGTTCGGTGAATTTACCGGCTAGAAAATCGTTAACCCCACACTCTCTGACCACTAATGGCCACCAAATTAATTTCGCGTAATTGGAGGACTTGGGAGAGAGAGAATAACTGCTGTATACTACAACAATAACTACCACTATTACTTCTGTACATGCTGCACTTAGTTTACCCTAATAGCTAATTCAAGAAATAACACCCCTTCTTTCCGCGAAACAAGTGAGTACGTTAGTACTAATACTGGACTATTATCCATCAGTAAATTAACCGCGAATTTATGGTTTTAAATAAAAATAAATAAGCAGAATAAATTTAGTATAATATATTTTTTCATATAATAATTTTTTTTTGCTATACAGACATTATTATACAAAGCATAAGTTCGCTATTTATTTTAATTTTTGCTGCAAGATTTAACATTTATCGCGCGGCCAACTTTTTTTACAATTTTTATTTTTATTTAATTACTTTTTTAATATTTTTTACTCGTGCATTCGATGCACTCGAGTGTAATTGCAATGTTGAGCCGCACAATTTTATAAACACAATCATCTTTACCCATAGTCTACTATACTTTTATACACTCATAATACTGGTAATTTTTTTTTGTTTGTTTTAAAATTTTAAAATATCGCAATCTGCGAAATTGAGAATAAGTGCCGAAAGTGCGCCATGCGCATGAGCTTTCACTCAATATGTATATTTGAATCTGAAAAATATTTTTAAATATATATATAGATTTATATATATTTATTTTTTTAAATTCCTTAAAATTTATATCGAAGTATTACAATTATTTAAAATCATTACTTATTATTTCTCACACGTTTACAACCAAGGGCATTCATACCGTACTCATTAATAATTACGTACATTACACACTTACATTATTCATTATTTTATTTACAAATTTATAATTTTTCAATTAAATTCATTCCAACGAAGCAAATTTGCCTCATTATTATTTTTTTTTTTATTTTAACATTTAATTGTAATGACAAAAACTCACAGTCGAGTCTATTTACATATTTTTTGTTCAATGCATTAAATATAATTATTTTAAATATAAAAAATGAGTTTATATGTTGCAGTGAGATTTAAAAAATTAAATCTCTGCAATAAATCTCAGATCTCTTCTCAATAACAAAAGTCCGAGTACAGTGACAGAGAACAGAACGGATTGGAATGGAGAAAATAATATTTGTTTGGCAAAGCAAATTGCACATATTTATATATATTAATAATATTAATAGTAATAATAATAATTATAATGTTTAAATAATTATTGAATTAACCGTTGACACAAATTAATTCTAACACACATTTTAAATTCACCACAAACGGGATTGGATCGATTAATCAGCATCAAAGTTCATTATTCTCTTGTAGGTTGGTTAACCGCACGTCACATCCTGTCTTATATATGTATATATATAAATATAATACATTATTTTCTCGCAAATCTCGAATGTCTAAAAATGTCAAGCCCTGGCCCGGTATCACGTTACTATTTGTCGTTTCCTCCGTCCGGTTGTCATCGAAAACCGGCACTCAACTCTGATTCACCAAAAATCCATCAACAGCAAAACAAAAATTACCTCCATCATTAATAAAAGTTTATAAAAAATTTTAATTTAAAATTCACTGCATTGGCTGCTCCACGGATTACTGTCGCTGTCAGTCGGGAACACGTCAGCCGAGTCCTAGATGTCATTTATGCTCTCGTCATCACTGTCATTGCGGTTACTCTGCGGACTGTCATCTCTCGGCGGCGGACTTCTTTCCAAGCTCTTGCTTCTCGCCCGCATCGCCGCGCGCTCGAGATGTTCCCGTTCCCGTTCACGAGGGTCCTGCATCATCTCCGGGCTTTCGCGGTTGTAATAACTGCTGAGACTCGAGAGACTCGAGCTGGCCGCCAAGTTTCCCAGGGGGACGTTCGCACTGGGACCCGCGAGCATCTGCATCGGCGGGTAAAACCGATGGGGCATCGGCTTCTGCAGCGTGACAGCTGCTGCTGATGCTTGTCTGTAGAAGAGCTCATTTGGTGGCGGGACTGGTGCACCAGGATACCAGTAGGAAGGCTGCGTTGGCATACCAGCACGATTGGCATACACACTTTGGAAGGATACGTAGTTACTCGCCTCGGCAAGAATTTCAAAGCTCACTATTGTCTGTCGTTTCCATTTTGTTCTGAAACAATAAATAGTAAAAATATAAATTTTATTATTTAAATTGGTGGCTATCAAGCAGGACTTTGCATGATGGGTTGTAGCTATAAAATAAATATTAAAATCAAGCGGAATTAAAGCTCGTTAGACGTATTATTACGATGTTTATACACTGAGCATGTAGATTGCCAGCAATACTATAGACATCACGTGTAAAATCAACGGAAGCTTATGTACGAATTGAGTGTGGGGGTTGACTTTTACCGAGTATTGAGGGTGATATGAGTGCTGTAGATGATAGGGTAGAGGTGGGTGGAGTACTCTTGAAAGCAATCCTATGAATTGCATCGAGTAATCACAATTTCCACTCCCTCATCTTTCTCTCTTGCTCTCTTTATATATATGTATGTATGTATAATAACATTTACAACGTTTTAACTCCCCTGACGTCTCTCCCTTGACCCACGACCGTGTATGTAAATTATCATCTGAGAAAATTACGCTAAAACGGAATGGCGTGCTAGCAAGTGGTTACGTTTGCCACACTGCGGCCCTTATTATACTAACAAATAGCCCATGGAGTTCACTGGCTAATCATCACGTATCATGCCACGCACACTGACGCCCAACGCTTTTCCACTATCCACTATCGTATCTATCCTCTATACACTATCCTGTGACTACTGACAACTGACTAGTGACTACTGACTGCTGACTGGCTAGACAACTACAGACCCAAGGGAGACAAACCCTTGCTTACACCAACATCATGCTATCAAGATATATCACAATATATCACAATATATCCATTGCACTAAATAAATAAATAACCGCCGACTACTTACACAGAAAAAAAAATTTTTCTTCTCGTTCCAACAAAATTTTTTCTTCTCTGGAGAAAATTTTCATTCTTAATTTATAATGCAAAAATTTTCTTGGGGTAAGTAAAAATTTTCTTGGGGCGAGTAATATTTTTTTGCGTCAAGAAAATTTTCATTTTCAATTTATAATACAAAAATTTTCTTGGGGTAAGTAAAAATTTTCTTGTGGCGAGTAATAATTTTTTGCGTCAAGAAAATTTTCATTTTCAATTTATAATGCAAAAATTTTCTTGGGGCGAGTAATAATTTTTGTGTCAAGAAAATTTTTATTTTCAATTTATAATGCAAAAATTTTCTTGGGGTAAGTAAAAATTTTCTTGGGGCGAGTAATAATTTTTTTACGTCAAGAAAATTTTTCTAGTCTTAAGAAAATTTTTTTCTTCACTTCATAATGCAAACTTTTTATTGCGCCAAAAAATTTGATTTTTCTGTGTATATAAAGTGAAGCCATATATTGATATTAATATATATGATATATGAAGAGAAAGTAGAGCCGTTGATTTAAAAAGTTATCAGGTGTGTTATGTCATGTTTTTTTCCGATGCTGGCTCTTCATCTTGTACAATGACTCGATGGTTTGGAAAATTCGCAAGGGTATTAAATAAAGAATATAGGCCACATTAAACATAACACCCTTTATATGTATATAAATATACAACCCAAACTCACTGATATATATATTAATATGTGTTGGTTTTGTGGAGCATTATAAAAGTCGTTTATGAATTTAAAACAGGCAAGATCATTTCTCATGTCCATGTGCGGTTTGACATGAGAGAAAAAAGAGTACATATATATAGCAGTCATGGATAATAGAGGCCAGAAAACATGGCAATGCTTGCGATTATATGATGAGTAATGTTTTTTAATACTTCTTGCTCTTTACTATTATACTTCTCCCCTTGTATCTTATTTATAAGAGAAGTTTAGCAGTTATGAGTGGAGCCACTCTAAAACACCCTTAATTGGGCTCGCGTACCCTCACAGCGCGCTCGAGCGTTATTGATTTATCACCTGAGATACAAATGCCTGAAACGGTTTTATTTATTTTTATAAAACTAGAAGTATGTAAAGAGTTAAATTATAGAGCAGAGAGGGGCAAAGCGAAGTACTCAAAAAATTTTATAAACAAGTTTGTTTTTTTTAACATCCCAAAATCACTTTTGTAAATATGATCGAACATTTTTTTGAATTTTTTTTGTTGAAACTTTTTCAAAAATCAAAAGTGTCAGTAGGAAAATTTTAATCACTTATTTTAAAATAAAAACTTAAAAAATTTTTTTTTCTTCCTTGGCATCCAATACGTAAACATTTTGCAGATAAATCCGGAGTGAATTTAATCACCTCGGAGTTAAGGGTTAACGATAACCGATTTTCAATTCAATTTAATTTACGGACAAACACCGGAAATCTAAAATAAAAAGTCTTTAGCGTTTTTTAAAACCTTAACAGAGGGCTAGAAATTTCGTATTTTCAAAAATTCTAATTCGTCTCCGAGAAAAATTGTTTTAAAATTCGCATTTTTTTTACGAGTGCAACAAAGATAGTTCCGTTTATTTTTCTGAGTGTGAAAAAGAGGTCCGGTAGCGTATTCCCTTAAATTCACTCCGAAGGGGAGTTTACTTTAATATTGAAACTCCAGTTCAGAGTGAAATTTATTCCTGAAGAGAATTCATTTCAATATCAAAACTCCGAATCGGAATGAATGCAGATTTAAATAAAATCCCGACCACTGAGAGGACAAATTCCCTATGCCGAGTGATTTTGTTTTAAATTCCGAGTGACGGAGTGAATTGAGATTTAAATAAAATCCATAATCACTCCGAATTCACTCCCGATTTTTTACAGCGTAATTTTTTAAAAGGTTCCTCATTTTGCCCGCGAAAAATCAGATTTTTTTTTAACGGCAGCTGAAAATTTTTACTTTAAAAATTATGAAAAAAAAAGAGTTAACGTATTCGAGTCCTCGAAAGTATTTCCTTAAGTCCCCCCCCCCCCTATTTCAGATTACTAACGAGTTTCTTTAAATAATTAATAACAAACTATTATTATTATCATGTTTACATACATATGTATGACATATTGCGTAACTGTAATGTTATATTTATAGAAGTACGTTATTAATTTGTCGTTTATTGAGTAAACGAAGTATTTAAATAATAGGAGTAAACATAACTAAAATAATATATTATACACTTGGATTTAATGTATTTATAATGGCACCAGCAGGTTCTGGTTTCTTGTCTGCGGTCTACCGTACGTCACATTGATGTCCGCGCACGCAATAATAACAATAATAGACAAACATTTTTTTTTCAAAAGAAATTTTAAAAATATAAACGATTTTAAAAACTAGATAATGAGGGAGACATTTTATAATTATCTAAGTTTTAATGTCTGTTATTAGACTTCGGGAGAGCATATGCTTGATGACAACAGTCGAGTATAGAATATTATATACTAATATATATTAATAACAAGGGGACTATATATGTATACATACATATAAAATTACAATAAATAAATGCCTTGAGCTCGTGACTATTGTGATAATAAATAAATAAATAAATGGTATCGTCGAGTTATCTATTAATCGTCGCGTTAGCTGCGTGTCCACAAATTGACCAAAAGATACCCTATCATAAATAATGCAAGACTACCGTAATAACTCAAAACGGTATGATATTGACTCGCGGTTATGTTGATACATATATATATAACTTTTATGGATATACATAAGTAAATATATACATGTATCCGGTCAGTAACATTATTAGTAAGACTGTGACGTGGACTTTAGTAAAACGAGAACGCATTACGATAATGATCGTGTGTGGCCGTTATAACGTTAGGACATTATTGGGGGTACAGAGTACGGAGTAGCGTGGGAAGAAGCCGCGTCTTCTTCCTGGATCATCCTCGAGACATATTCTCACGGTGGCTATCAAACTAGTGTCACTAAGACCGTATATACACTGCAAATAAAATATTTTTTATTGAGGAAAAGAATAAAAAGTCTGCCAGTCATCAGTTTTGCTGGACAATTGATGCTCGAGAGTTATTACGCTGAATTATTTAAACAATTTATTCAGTTGTCTAGGCTTGGTATTGTATTATTAATTTAAAACCTGAAACGATCTGTCATCGTCTCTCCCTTTGGCCGGTGGCTCTTTAATCATCGGAGGCAATGCAGTAATGAATTAAATGAAAAAAGGAAAATTTATTAAGAATAAGAAAGACTGGCTTGAGGCGAATAAAAAATTTCGAGGATTGAAAGGAGGATGGCAGCGTGAATAACGTGTAATAATTTTCCCGGTAGACTTGACTGGCTCTAAAGTGCGGTCTCTCGTCATCCGTCAACGTATATATCCTCGAGTCTAGCCGCAGTAGTCCATGCGTGTAAGAGGATCCTGCCCTCGGGACGAAACTCATAATTCTAGAGTATTATGCGGTAGCTGCTTTCCAGCGGCTGACGTTCGCTATCCTCCCATTTTTTTAATTTTTTACCCTTTTTATTTTGACTTCCTTTATGCGAATTTTGGGAACGACGAATTACCTCGAGACAGAACGGAAATAAAACGGTTGTCTTTGTGGAAAATAATAATTGGTTTTAGTTATTACTTATTATTTTTATAAATACGCGGTGGCGTGATCGACTTTGGCGGGCATCTAGTGTACTCGGGTTGATTTGTATTTCAATGGGACATACAGAGAATAGTGTAATAATGTATGGGTATTATATGGAGTAGGAGTTAAGAGGAAGGAGGGGCTTTTATTATACTCTGATATGTAGACTCAGCAGCCAATTGTGTTTTTATACCCGATAGATGTGGGTATATATGTATAGAGAGAAAACAATCACAGCGACATGAAAACTCGTGCATTAAACGTCACGCCATGCCGTTTTGACCATACGTCCATACTCGCGCCCGTGATTAGCTGATAAGTAGAAACGATTTCTCGGGGGGATATTTTAACGACCCGTAACGATTGCCCGCCTACAAACGTTCCTGGAATATATACTGACCAATGTCGTTGAATTACAATCGTGAAAAAATCAAAGTATGGATTTGGTTTTTTATTCAGTTTAAAAGAGATCATGGTCAAATTTAACGGGCTTTTAAATTCCTGAGGCGATTTATCTTATAGATCAATATCATGCGCGGCAATAATTTTTATAATGAAATATTACACTGTAAAGAGAGTGGTGTTAAATGAAATAACACTGGTGTAGGCGGTGTTTAATCGGTGTAAAAAAATTCCATGTATAGAAATTGGAAAAAAAAAATGTATTAGATATAAAAAAGATATAAAAATTTAATGAATATTATCTGGAGAAAATTTCAATTAAGTAAAAAAATTCACAAAGTAAAATATCTGCGAGAGTGCGATCGTGTTTAAGACGCGAGGTGTGAAGATTATCAACACATGAGTCTTAGACTGGATTGTACTCTATAGATAAGTTGTAAGTGTATTAATTAATATGATGATAAATTTTGTCACGATGGTTCGTTGAGTTACTTCGATATTTTTTGGTCGTTTGCTATTGCCCTGTAACCAAAAAATATTTTTTGATCCGTTGATGACGTCACTATTAGAACTATTAGGTATTTTTTTTACCAACTGTATCTTATCTCATATTTTTAGCTGACAGCTATAGGCGCTAAATGTCGTACATTTCACGTGTCTGTCATCAAAAAAATATTTTAACCCCGGGAAATTTTTTTAACACCGATAAAGAATATTTACATCGGCGGCGGTGTTACTTTAACTCCGCTTTCGGTGTTGAAATTTAACACCGAAAATTTATGAGTGTGAATGTAGCAGACATCAGACAAATTTTAAATTATTAATAAATGGAGTAAATAATAAATAAAATAAAATTTTTAAAAAATGCGCATTTGAAAAATTTTGAAATTAATAAGTGCATTTATTATAAATATTATTTTTTTAATTATTTACTCATTTGCTTATAATTTTAAATTTGTCTGATGTTTGCTACATTCACACTCGTGAAAATTTGAACACCTACACCGCCTGGACTTACCCCGTTTTTTACAGTGTAAAAATATTTAAAATTTTAGTGAGAAAATTTTTAATAAAATTTAAAAAACTCAGACGGGGAATGATATCAGTATTTTTTTTTTTTTTTTTAGAGATAAGAAACAAAGTTTTAAATTAAAAAGTGACTAATTATAAATTTTCTAGATTATAATAGTTTAATTTATGTTTTATAATTTATGCTTGGTCACTGGCGCCTGGTTTAAGACCGTGATGGTGCCCTCGCGCTCTCACCCCCGTCAGTCCTCGGGCTTTAGTTTCTTTTGAGTATTAAAGTGTATAGACGAACGATTAGTCCGGTTATAGTTATTCAGCGAGCGTAATAAATCCAAATGACGCGGTGGATGTTGTTTTAAAGACGTCAGTAAAAACATTTTGTAGCGTCTCAACATAATGGAAAAACAAGTTTAAGTATAAACGAGCTTGACTGAAAATAATCTGAAAGAGAATAACCGATTAAAGTGTTTAGTTATAGTTAAGATGATGCGTTTAACTTGTTAAACGAGAACCTTTTATCGAAAGCCGCGATTTTCATTCTCTAATTAGTCACGGATTTTCGTTTGGGGATGAATAATCAACCGGTACAAATTTATCTGAAACGAAAACCCGTCAAAAGAAACCTTGTTTATCGGGATAATTATTGCTGAGTGGATTTTATTGATGCTGTGAGTCAAAAAATAATTCCTTTCTCTTTCGAATTTACTTCCCCCGACGATAATTAACAAATTCTTTGTTCTTTAATTATATATCGGCAGCCGGTGCCCGTGACGATTCGCTAAAAACTCGAGATTTCAAGTCTTTAAAGTATACATTGTACTTAATTTAATTTAAAACTTTGTTTTTTACTCCCATTATCCTGTTTATATATATATATAATATAATAATACCTTCTATTTTGGTACCACGTTTTGACCTGCGTATCCGTTAATTGTAACTTGGCCGCTAACTCCATCCGATCCTGAACACTCAGGTACTTTTGCCTCTCGAAACTTTTTTCGAGTGTTTGAAGCTGGTGGTCTGTAAACGCCGTGCGGGCTTTACGTTGTTTTTTACTTGGCGGTGAATTTTGTGAACTTGAGGAAGACTCTTTATGATCATGATCCTCCTTGACACCTGAAATATTGACAAATATTTTTTTTAATTATTACTGTCAACTCGTTAACTGATTTCGGAGTAATCTGGATTTTATTTCAATTTATATTCTCCAACTCAGAGTTCCCGCGTTTTAAAAAAATCATAGTAGCCACAAATTTTTGAGATTGAAATTCCCTGAGTTTTCCAGGTATTCCAGTCAAACAATTTAAAAATTCCCGGACTATGTGTAGTAATATTAAATCATTGGAAATATTTATTTTATTTAAAATAAAATGGTACAAGTCAGTTTAATCAATAATTAATCATTGTCGTTAAATGAAGCTTTTTGTTATTATTTGTCAATGTTCATTGTTTTTTTTTTTTATTTATTAAATGAATAATTTTTTATTTTTGATTTGAAATCCATGTTTTTATATAACTTACTCTATAATAAAATATAAATAAATTTTTCATTTTCACTAGAATAAATTTCATAAATAAGAATATTTCATAGAATATTAATAAAGTATTAATGAAGTACGCGAATAATAAATATAGTGAAACTTATTAGTTCATTACTTATGTATACATTTAATGTTTTTAGTTTTTTAACTTGTAAATATGGATGTTAAGAGCTTGAAGATCCTGGCGATTGGTTTCTACTAAGACTTTTTTTTTCTAACAGCCTTGATAATTCTAACTGCTTCGTTTTTTCGCTATTGGAATCAATTTCTACTAATTTTTTTCAAGATGGTTTTACAATCGCATTCGCGCCACGTCACTTTTTCAACAGTTTTGACAGAAAACTAAATTTGGAGGATTTTTTCAGTCAAAAGAAAGAAAGTGAAAATTTTTCCAGCTTTGTGACGAAATTCCCTGACATTCCCTGACTTTTCCAGTATATTTATAATTCCCTGACATTTCCAAATTTTCCAGAAATGTGGCCATGAAAAATCCCTCCATATACGAAGTAAATATGGAGTTTATTTTTTTAACAGAGTTAGGAGTGAACTGGATTTTATTTAAATTTACATTCACTCCGATTCGGAATTTCAATATTAAAATAGACTTCAATTCGGAGTGAATTTCACTCTAGGATTAAATTTGAAAAAAATAATAATTCACTCCAGATTAAATCCGCGTTCTCTCCGCAAATTTGTTACAGTGTATAATAATAATAATGATAATAAACTTGACGTACATATCATTTATTTTTATTGGATAATTTTTGCGCACCCAAGATACGATTGGCTGAATAACTAAATTGGACCACGCAGACGCAATAATACCCGCGTGAATTAATTTTAACGACATGGGTGTGGATTTCTCGTATTATATATTTACACTATATATATAAAGCGAAGTATTTTTATCATTTAACTTTTATTTTCATCTCTTACAAAGAGTATGTTTACTGCATATATATAAATGGAATCACGTAAAAAAGAGGAAAAGAGTAGAGTAAATTGAGAATTAAATCTCTTTCCACAAGGAATAGAACGTAAAGAGTCTCGTTGTAGCGAGTTGATCGATTGGAACCGGCGGATAGTTGATGGTCGATAGTCGGATATAAAACTGCTACCGAGTATAGAGGGTGTTACAGACAGAGCGAGATAAAGCAGAAATAGAAATAGAAATACTCGAGATAAAAAGTAAAAAAAGGCATGAGAATTGAGATTGAGTTAACCCAAGCGAAAGCGTGGCTCTTACTCCCCCGTTTGATCGGGCAGATTCGCTTGAACGATCTGACTCGTCCACCATGTTGGGAAATGGCGGCCATTCCTCCAGAGGAAAAATATAGCACACGGAAGAGGAGAGAAAGCCCTCCGGGGTAAGAATGGGGAAATGGAGTTGAGTACAAGAGAAGAGAGATTCACCGCACGACGTCGGCAAGACTAGACGGTATACCGATGCAAGAATATTCCTCTATATCTACACAAGTAAAAGGCTACGAGAGTTAGACCAACCGAGTAGAGGGACTGAGATAAGAGATAAAATGAAAAGAGAGAAAACTCACTGTGCAGAAACGGAGGTTGGAAAACTAAATTTACTATGTGATACACTTAGAAAAGTCCCGCCGGTGGAGGAGTTTTCTTTTTGAGACACTTCCAAGACGTTAGCCGGAACTTTTTCCCGAGTTTTTCACATAAGAGATATCCACATGCAACTTTAGTAACTCGAAACTAGTAAATAAGTCTTGCTTTTATTTCTCAAACTAAATATATACACATATATATTATGTATACCTACAATTTATATGCTTGTCAGTAATGGTGTGTAGTTTGGTCAGACACAGACATGTGTAATTTATAAAATAATTGTGGTATAGAGAAAAAAAAAAACAATGCGACGTATAATGATGATTAACGGATGTTTATCAAACAATTAAATCACCGCAAATTAAATGTGATGTATGTGAAAATGCTTGCGTAAGTTGAAAAGGAATCTCATCGTGTGGCATGAAATGTATATATAATATATAATATATAAATAAAAAATAGTCACATTGGCAAACTGTGAAAAGGTAGAGCGTGAAAAATGAATCGGCATTCATGAGAGTTTACCCTCTTGAGTACCGTGTTCTACACGCTCTACCGCAACCCCTGTGATTTTTTTTTTTTTACCTACACAAGAGCCATAGGAGAACTGCTCTTTGGCCCCTAGTCAATGCGTACTCGAATCTGACCCTCGAGTTATTGTATGTTACCTTTCGACACCTCGACCGGGGACTCCGATCTACATTTATATTACTCTGCATATTTATTTTATTTTTTAAAATTTATATTTCTATCTTAGACTTCATGAGTGATTTATACCTCAAGTATCTGTGTCATTAAAGTTAAGTATCACATTTAATAATAAAAGATGAAAGCTAATGTTAGATTTGTCTGCAGGAATCGGCACCACACCGAGAGTACACGAGTTAAGATTCGATAGTGAAGGGGCTCTTAGTTCTCTTACATTACATTAGCCCAAGTTCTACTACTAACTACCAACTACAAATACCATATACTCATATATATACATATATACATATATCGACTCTCTCAGTCACGCAATAACCCTGTTAGCGAGTCACCAAGTGGTTGGCTCGGCTGTTCTGTTAACGTTCACAACTAAAACCACATGTTGTATTGGATGCGTATGTACGAAGAATCGCAACTACGCGGGGAGTCCGTGAGTTTGTCCAACAGCAGGGTGCGCGTTAGTACCCGCGCCGATTTGTGTATACACATGTAACATATATATACATATATGCATACCTATTTATTCAAACATGTAATCATACAACACAACTTCATACTACTAGCTCACTAGGTATTTCTGATTGGAGATACACATGGTTGTTTTGCTCGCGTGCCAATAGCGCGTATGTAGTTTTCAGTTCGATCTAATACTTTTATTCTTAATGCACCGTTCAAGTACACAGGGCCAGGGCATTGACGTCGAAAAAAAACGCTACTGCATTTATATTTAAATTCATTTAATTTAAATATTTTTTTATCGCCAGCTAATCTCGCTGCTGGATATTTAAATAAAATTACGATGTCAAAGTGCTGGCATTAAATGATAATACAATTATTATAAAATTTTTTAGCTTGGGATTGAATGAAGAGTTAAATCTGCCCGACAGCAGGGGCATGGGAGCTGTTGCCCTCAACAATGTGGGGTTAAGAGGCTTTCGCGAATCTCGTTATCGGTGTTAAATACATATAGATGTATATGTATGTGGATATATATGAGATATGTAGGATGTGTAGGCATACATGTACATGCAATTTACACGAATCTCGACGGCAGACTGCCCACACTGGGATCCATGTAGTACACATACACACATGTGTACACCAACCTACAACCCCATCAACATCACCGTGTGACAGCGTTACGTCTCGACAGATAATGATGACTCGCGTGAATAACAGCGTGTTCGTCGGGTCATTAGCATTTAATTTAGAATTACAACATCAAAAGCGTCATATTCTATGCGAGCTTACAAAATATTTTTATCACTGCATTGTTATTTTGTCACCGTCGTCACACGGTTGTATTTATAGGGGAGAGGAGAGGGGGACAAAACGGGGTACTTGAGGAAATATTAAGTTTTTGAGGACTTTTTTTTTTAATGAAATTCAAAGTAAATAGAAAAAATTTTCAATTGCCGTTCAGAAAAAAATTCAGTTTTGCGGGTAAAATGGGTACCCCCTAAAAAAAGAAAAAAAATTTTTTGGATGTTAAATAAATTTGATTAAATTAAATTTTTGTAAAAATTACATTTTATATAAAAGTCATTAAGATTTTTCGACTGACACTAGATTTTTGAAAAAATTCAAAATAATGCTCAATTTTATTTACAAAAATAATTTTGGAATATTTGAAAAATATTAAAAAAATTTTTTTGGGTTACTTCGTTTTGCCCGCCTTACCCCGATTTGCCTCCCGTCCCTTATATATATATGAATGTATATAAGTGTGACTTTTTAATTTAAACTTCCGTATAACTGTCATATGAATTTCCAACACCCTTTTTTTGACGTTTAACTTTCACGTCTGCGTTTACGTTTTGTTGACAGTAACAAAAAAAAAATATATATATATATATTTATTTATAAAAAAAAAAAAAAATTAATCCTGCAGGTCAAGACGTTGACAAGCGTTGAACAGTCATAGTAAAGCGATACAATATTCCACAGTGAGATCTCTAAACGCTTGCCAATCATTTCCGGTTTGAGGATTATAAATGGGACCGTGTAGTCGTCGTGACAATTGCTACGACACCTCTCGACGTTGTTAGTATATATATGCACATATATACAGCGACAGGGCGTGAAGTCGGGCGCCTAGAGAGCATGGATCCAACGGGCGAGGCAGACTCTAAGCGGATTAAAGTTGATTCGAATACAACCATCCAAAGCCCACACTTATTCTTTCTTCCTCTATTATATATATAATGCGCGCGAGTTTTTATACTTTTGTATTATATCTCACTAGCAGCAGCAGCCTTTTTGGTGGTTAACTTTTCACGCTTTACCTCGTAAAAATTCTACAGCAAATTTTTTTTAAAACTCCCGAGCACGCGCCTCAGATCTTTAGCTAATCACCGCTCATTAATTCTCTTTGTCCCGGCATTAGTCTACCACACATATATATAAGTATACATATAAGTTTTATATATGTCTGCGCACGTTTACTCAAATAACCGCGTCCTCGTGATAACGCAAAACGCTTATTACGTGTTATTAGATAAAAGAAACGCGATTTTCCTAGTAGACTATTATACATAAGTAGGAATATATATCATACATATTATTATTTTTTTCTACAATCTTTAATTGTCTCGTAATCAATTGCAATCATGACGCGTCGTTTAAATTTATTACAAATAATAAATTAATAAGTTGAATGAATACACAAAATTAAGATAAAAAAAAAAAATAATAATAGACAGTTGGTATATATTTTATTTCCAAAAACCGAGATTCGGGTTAAGGCCATTAACCACCGTGATTATGGATATTTAATAGAGATGACCATGTAACATCTTTGATGTTCAAACACACGCGGTCTTCCGCGTCAGGTATATATATATACCTACATACCTTAGTATATATGAATGGAACGAAATGAGGGTCAGTAATTACAGAACAAAAAAAAGTATATATATAAAAGGAAGTGAATAACTCTAATCTCAAACTATTATATCACCTAAACGTTTTGAAAATCCATAGTCTGCTGGCTACCGACAACCGACGGAGTAAAAAAAAATTTTGGAGTAAGTTAATTAAAAGTAAAAATTTTTCTCACCGTTGGAAGACACAGAAGTGGCATCATGATGACTGGCGTCACTGTCCTCGTCTCTTTTCCGCTTGAGGTTCACATTACGGACCTGCCGAACACTGAGATCCCGAGGTGCAGCTGGAGGACTCGCGGGTGGTTCCTGGCTCTGCAAGGAGGCCGGGCTGGAAGCGTCGGCGAGGATGTCGGTGATCATAAACCTTGACCTGTGAGGCATCGTCGTTGACGCATCGCCCGAACGATCGATTGCCGAGTGATTATTGCTATGACTACTGTTATTTATAATGTTGTTGTTGATGATGTCCGCACGCGAGTCGATGCCATTTGACAGCCTGTCGATGCTCTCGAGACCCCGGTGCGCTTCGAGACCCGCCATGCGGCTGAGGTTCAACCCGGCACCGGCAGTACCCCCGGCCTGGACCGTGATCCCATTCAACGCTGCTACGTGGTGACTCTGGTGGTGAACAGTCATCGCGAGGTGCGGTGACCCCTCAGGGCTCCTGGTTCTCGGTCCCTTTGTCGCCACCACGTCGGGACTCACGCGGTAACCAGAGGACAGAATTTTGCCGACGGTGACACTCTGCCACCTGCTCCACTCGTGGCTCTTCCGTTGATAACAAGTTCAATTAAAAAATAAAATCCCTGAATTTATTAATTAACTCACGACACTAAAAACTACCGGCGGTCAACCCGATCACTTATGACGTCCATCCAATTAAAGTAATTAGTTTTTATTCATCAACCATCACCATAAATTTATATTATTCAAAGATTATATAAATTGTTCTGATAATAAAGTTGATTGGGGACTGACTATATTATTATTATTATAATAATGAACATGTGCAAGATCACGACTTGTTATATATATATGTATATATGTACATATACATATAATAAGAATAAGATTCGTTTGGCCGCGCAGCAATTAAGAGGCTGCGCTTGCTCGGTTTCTTGCTTAATTGCTAACTGCCCACTTAACATAATTACCGTGCACAGAAGCACACCCGTCAGCCATTTCCGTTTAAATTTTTTATTATTTTATACTTTTGAGTATGTACTCTAATTTTTATTTGTGACAGTGATTTTTATATAAAACTTCATTTTATGCAAAAAAAAAAAAAAAAAAAAAAAGAAAAAAAAATTACTCCAAGTTTATTAACATTCACAACCACTGGTATCACATATTTAAATTAAGTCAGCTGTCAAAACACTTTTACATTCAAATTGGAGCACAGCCACGCGTTTAATTGTGAGCACAAATTTTTTTAGTTTGTAAATAAATAAATAATTATGAATTATTGGTAATAGGCAATAATTGTTATTAATTTTTGAACTAACGAGTAACAACACTGACAACAAAATATTATGGAGCGTGTGAACGTATGGATTGAGCTGACTCGACTGAGCATCGCCGCTCGCGGCAGGATCACCGTAGCCTCCTGGGGCGGCCATACCGCGAGGTAGAAACGCCCATATTGAACCCCACCAATTCAAAGTCTCAGCCAATAGACAGGAGAGATAGTAACGAGTGAGCCAATGGGCAGCACGAAAACCTCAGCGTTCCATCATCCGCGGGATACGCCCAAGTAATTTGAAATGTGTTTCAGCAGTAATTCGATATAAAATTGTAGTTAATATCTTTCATTATGGTCGGTCGTGCCGAGGAGGATTACTGGCGGGGGGCCAACCGCTCGTTCAAGAAAGAGAAAAAAAACCCGCGACCCTCGACGAAACGTAAGGCTGAGAGTGACAGCGTTATCGTATAAGGACTACTGTAAGAGTTTTTTAGTAGAGAAAGACAAGGAAGCTGGATCGGGAATATTATTTACACGTAAGACTAAGCGAGATCGAACCTACGCGATGTGACACTCAATGAAAAACGAATGTTCTGATCCAAGAGAGAGGACTTGGGACAGGACTCAACTCTGCTCTGATTAAAAAAAAAATACGCGTCTCTCCCTCTTATATTTGAATTAACGAGAGCTCTGGATATACCCAGTGAAAATTTTTCCCACCCTTTTTATACTCCGAACCGATATACTTATATATTTTTATATATAATCTGTATAAAAACTATTTTAATCACCTTAATGTCGAAAGATCGTCAAAGCGACCAACGAAAAAAAATTACTACAATTTATTAAATGTTAAATTACAGTAATTAAAAAATTAATTATTTATTTTCGAGGGAAATAAATTATTAGTATTTAAAAAAAATTTAGGGCTAGGGGTTGAAAAATAATGGGAAGAATGTAGGCAATAATTAGTGTCTAGATTAAATAAATAAATAAAACATGAATAAATTAAAGAGACTATTTTGATTGAACTAGATAATAACATTAGAATAAGCCATCTGGACGAGTTGGTTGTCATTTAAAGTAACACGGGCGGAAATGACTTGCGCCCTACGGCAATATTTTATACATATGTATATATAAAATAAATGTACATTCTTAACTTTGTCGAGGCTTTTATTCACAGCAATTCTTGTGTGAATAGGAAATCAACTAAACTGTCAATCACGGTCACGACATGCCGATAAAAACGTTTATGACACGTGTTTACTCCTCGCACTCATTTGTTATCAATTATTGTTGCTTATCACTTATCACTTGAAAAACATAATCCGCGAAATCCAAAGTCAAACAGTTTATTAATTATTTTAATGAAGTATTTTTTTTTTTTTTTTATAATTTGACGATAATAAAAAGTGACATTGAGTTTAAAATATAAATAAAATTTAATCTTAAATGGTTAAGCGACAAAACAACACGTCGTTCATAAGAGTGGAAAAAAAAAGTTAACGGAGCTCGTAACGTGATCATCAAAGCGTAACATTGCGTCTTAAGTCTTAAAAGACTAAGCGTATATATAAATAAAAATAAGTATATATATATAATACTTTATAATCACGCCTAAAAATCATTTGCCTTAAATTATAAAAATATATGTACATACATATGTAGAAAAAAAATATTTCTTGGCGCGAAAAATGTTTTCCATTATGAAATTCAAAAAAATTTCTCGGGCTAAAAAAATTTCTTGGGGCGAGTAAAAATTTTTTTTGACAAGAAATCCTTTTTTTCTGTATATATCTGATGTATAGTATTTATACACAGAGAAATTATTCGCGTTTGAAATGCTATGGTGTCATAGTAAAACCGGACCATGTTGGCCACCTGCAGAAATTGAAATAAACGCACGAAAAATTACTAGGGCCATAGTAAAATTAATAACGATCATATCACAACTTCCTGTAACCATTGAAAATTTTATTACACAGAAAAAAAAATTTCTTGGCGCAAAAAATTTTTTCTCGCCCCAAGAAAATTTCCACTTGCGCCCAGAAATATTTTTCTTTTCGATACTGAAACTAGTCGACGTCTACTAATTTTTTGATTTTTTTTTAACGAGAAATTAAAAAAAAAAAATATTTCAGAAAATTGCACCTATAGTTTTTTTAATTTTCTACACGTGCATTTTTTTTTTTTTAATAAGTTGTTGAGAAAAACCCGAAAATTTTTAATCGTCTGCCAACTTCATTATTTTTTTTTCTATGTATAGCCATAGTAATTTTTTCATATCCATTTAAATTTCTGCAGGTGGCCATGGTCCGGCTTCACCATGACACCACAGCCTTTCAAACAACAATAATCCCCCGTGATATTTATAATTAATAAACCCAAGTCATAACATACTTACTTATAAAGACAACACACATTACCATCATTTATTCTCCACCCATTTTTATTCACCTGTACTCATAATCCACAAAACATAAAAAGTTAATGGTATATTAAGAATATAAAACTTAGCTAATTGTACTCCAATTAATTTTTATAAAGCTCCGTGGGAGTGTTACACGCTTACGCATAATAAATAATGTATACGTTGGCCAGTTTTGTCTCGTTACACAAAAAAAAACATACATGTAGCAATCACGTTAAACCAGCGCCTATTACGTCAATTAATAAAATAAAATATAAATTACAAAGCCATAGTAAATAAAATAAACGAAGTAAAAAATAAAATATTATTAAAAAAGACTGTCGGATGAACGAGAATGGAATTAACGAGCGTTTAAAGCGTTCCTGAAAACTCAAAGGAGATAAGAATCCTGCCGGGAAGTAACACATGTGTTCTTTGAGCAATAAAGAACATACAGTACATTTACATGGGTTACACTCATGTTGGTTACCTCGGTAGTGAATATCGGCAGCGTATCCGGTCGAGCAAAACGCCCAGACAATTTAAAACAATAAAACTTTTTAAATTAATACTTATATACATATTCAAATTTATAAGGCAAACATATATATTTATACATATATACCTGCATTAGGGTCCTTCATTTGAAACGAACATTTTTTCAAAAATATTTTTTTTTTTAGTGGACAAAATGTTAAAATGCATGTATCTCATGAACAGTGCACTTTAGCAATATAAGTGTCAGGAACAATTTTGTAGAGCACAAAATTTCCTAAAAGATTGGTCCTATGCATATTTTTTGTAAGATGAGCCGTTTCTTCACTATTAACAAAAATAAATGAAAAAAGTGAAAAATTGACTTTCGGAGCTGATACAATCGACATGGATCGAGTTAGACCAAAACCGTTTCATATACTTTTAAAAAGCAATAATTACTCTACAAATAAAAACTGGTTTCAAAACGATAGCTTAAAATCGGGCTAAGTTATAGTACTTTTAAAAAAAAGTTATTCGATTTACATGCTTTTTAAATGGGAAAACTTTGATGCTCGATAGAACGTATTTAAAATTAAAATTAAGCGCTGAAATTTTCAGCCCTAACCTGCATATATTATAAATATAAGGATATGTGGATGTGGAGAAACAAAGTAATTAAACGCAAGGGTAATATAGTTTTGGAGAATGACATGGAGTCAAAACGATACGCGATAGATCGGGTGGATTGTTTATGCTCGCGCTTACACGCAGCAGGTCTACATCGGGCACTATGTACACGTATGACCTGTCTACCGTGTCCAATGCATATTCATATGAGCATACATTACAGTGGCATACAGCCAGACCGGCTCGTCGATCTTAGATTAAGGTAAACGCTGGTTAAGTTAACGGCTAAACTTAAGCGGTATTCCCTTAAGGCCATAAGTTGGTAATGCACACGGCGTTTGCGCAGGCGTACCAACTCTAAATGTGGTTAAGTTCAGTGCTGTGGGTGCTGTCACTGGTTGTTTTAGTTGGTATGCTATCCGGGCTTAAAGGATAGGAAGAGATGGTGTACAGTATAGTTTAAAACTAACTCGGATTATCAGCCCAAGAGCTATGCTCGGGTTACATCCACGACCAAAGAGCCTCCATTACCGGCAATTTGCATTGATAGGAATGAGCAACCGGCTTAAAACCGATCTAAAAGCTACTTATGGATATGATGTACTAAGGATTGAATTTCCTTCGGCAGTCGCTTTATCTTGCAATGATTAATTTTTTACTGATAAAAATATTTATTCTGTGGAAAATTATTTTATAATCGGATTAACTTTTTATACTTTTATCGGGACATGCCGTAGTCTTTATTAAGTCAGTCAACTTTTTTTATTTTTTTACGGATTTAAAAAATTTTAATTTAAGATATTAATTATGAAATTTATTTTTTTGATAAAATATTTCGAGTAATTAAAATGATCCTGAAGTTAGCAGACATTTGAAAATTTTTGAATTTTTGTTTTTCAACAAATCAATTGCAAAAAAAAAAATAAAAATATGCACATG
This sequence comes from Microplitis mediator, assembly GCF_029852145.1. NCBI lineage: Eukaryota > Metazoa > Arthropoda > Insecta > Hymenoptera > Braconidae > Microplitis > Microplitis mediator. The sequence goes on from NC_079973.1 coordinate 3,437,928, forward strand.
AAGAAAATTTAAAAAAGTACATGTGCAATTTTTTCAAGTATTTTTTTTTTTATGGTTTATCGGCTAAAAAAAAATCCAAAAATTATTAGACGTCTGCAAGCTTACGATCTTGAAGTTAGCAGACGATTAAAAACTTTAGGATTTTTTTTGAACAATTAAATTTGAAGAAAAAAAAAAAACTAAAAATATGCACATGTAGAAAATTTAAAGAACTATAAGTGCAATTTTTTAAAATATTTTTTTTTTTTTAATTTCTCGCTTAAAAAAAAATCCGAAAATTATTAGATGTCGGCCAAATTACGATACTGAAGTTAGCAGACGTAAAATAATTTTGGAATTTTTTAAAAAACGATAAATTATAAAAAAAAAAATATTTTAAAAAATTGCACTTATGGTTTTCTAAATTTTCTACATGTGCATATTTTTTGATTTTTTTTTCTCTGGATTTTATTTGTTTAAAAAAAAATCCGAAAATTTTAAATTGTCCGCTAACTTTAGGATCGTGGCCAAACTCAGTATCATGTAATTTTTTTTTTTTTTAAAGTCAGACCCAATTTCTTATGAAAATAAAAAATTTTTAAATTAAGGAAACCAACCACCCAAAAAATTCACACGAATTTATTTCAATAAAAAAAAAAATACTTAATTACAAGAACAGTTGAATTAAGGTCTGCCCTACCCCAGTAACAAAAGAATTTAATACAATCACTGAGTATATATTAAAAAATAAACATGCCGACATAATTTATTTAATATTTTTTGTTATTTTTAGTAAATTACCCAAAAAAAAAAAAATATTTACATTTATGATTGTGATTTCCTGCAGGTGTTTGCTGGTCAAATGCAGCCTTTAGGGTGCAGTGTCGAAAAAAAAATGGTAGTTACGACTTATGAACACAGAGGTGGCTAATATAGATGAGAAGGAACACGAGTGGCGTGTATGACACATCGTGTGTTACATAAGAGGGTGTCACTTGTATGTCCCAGTGCGACTTCACCACACTCTTTTCAGCTTTATTCACAGTATTCACAGTATTCACTGCGCACGTATGTACCTACACATTATATACATATATATTTATACTGTTATATCGCAGGGGTGAGAATTACTTGCTGCGGGGAGGCTCTCCCCCATTATTAGATCTTTCTCATGCTGATAAAACTGTATAATGGACTTAATCGCTTTACTCTCTTTGCCCCACTTAAATTTTCGTTATTTTTCATGGGTTCCTGCTCAACACCCCTATCAGCACGATAAATCTTCAGTTCCTTTTACTTTTTTACCTTTTTAAATACGCAGTTTCGCCATTTTATTTATTATTTTCACGATCTTAAAACCTCCAATCAGATGTCACGTGAACATTAAACCGTAGTTTTAAAATAAAAAATGATTATACAGGTCTTTTGTAAAAGTTAACCAAGATATCATCCGTACACGAGCGTCAGTCTTGTGACTTATTAATTAGCATATTAAGTACAAGAGCAAGGTGAGAGAGAGAGAGAAATATAAGCCGTACATGTATGAGTATAATCAAACTTACAGAGGTAACAGCGTGTAAAATAAGCGCTAAGTTTCCAAGTAGACCCAACTAGAGTTGGCTCAAAACACTTGAATCACCTCTTCTTGTCTCAACAAAACATACTCAAGACAGTATTCTCTTAAACTTCCTTCGCTTCTCTGTTATTGTCTCAAGTTCCTTGCATATACACAGTTGTCACTTCCGTCCGTTCATTTTACCCTTTTGTTTTCGCAAATCAGTACTAAAGTACTTTTTTTCAGTTGTCATTCAACAAAGAAAATAAAAATTACGTGACTGCAACATCACAATAGAAAAATAAAATTAATATTTTAATTTAAAAAAAAAATTCTACTCGCCTCAAGAAATTTTTTGCATTAAGAATTGAAAATAAAAATTTTTCAGTGAGGAAAAATTTCTTGTGCCAAGAAAATTTTTTTTTTAGTTTCCAATCAACGTAAAGAAAATAAAAATTACGTGACTGCAACAGGACAATAGAAAAAAAAATCAAATTAATATCTTAATTTCAGATAAAAATTTTTTCTCGCCCCAAGAAAACTTTTCTATGTCCCAAGAAATTTTTTTTTATTATGAATTGAAAATAAAACTTTTCTTGTGGCGAGAAAAAATTTTCTTGAGGCAATGAAAAATTTTTCTTCTGCACTGAAAAAAATAATCGGTAGAGGCTACCGAGGCCATTAATTTCGGTAGCAGTTACCGATTTTTCTTTAGTAGCTGCGACAGATTTCAATCGGTAGCGGCTACCGAAATGATCGGCAGCTGTTACCGAAATAATCGATAGTCGTTACCGATTAGTTTTCAGTAGCCGCTACCGATTAATTTTCGGTAGCAGCTACCGAAAAATGATTGGTAGCTGTTACCGAAAAATGATTTGTAGCTGTTACTGAAAATTAATCGGTAGCAGCTACCGAAAAATTATTGGTAGCTGTTACCAAAAAATGATTTGTAGCTGTTACCGAAAATTAATCGGTAGCAGCTACCGAAAAATGATTCGTAGCTGCTACCGAAAAATGATTGGTAGCTGTTACCGAAAAATGATTTGTAGCTGTTACCGAAAATTAATCGGTAGCAGCTACCGAAAAATTATTGGTAGCTGTTACCAAAAAATGATTTGTAGCTGTTACCGAAAATTAATCGGTAGCAGCTACCGAAAAATGATTCGTAGCTGCTACCGAAAAATGATTGGTAGCTGTTACCGAAAAATGATTTGTAGCTGTTACCGAAAATTAATCAGTAGCAGCTACCGAAAAATGATTGGTAGAAGCTACCGATTGCCGATCGGTAGCTGCTATTGAGTATTTTTTTCAGTGTGTGCAGTAAACTTGTAAAAATTTATCACGGATATTTTATAAAATAAAGTTACTGATAGTACGTAGGGGAAGTGGGACAATCCCTGATTACTTTAACGATAATTAATTATTGCAATTAATTTTTTCGGGGAAGACGATCTATCACAATAGAAATATTAAACAATAAAAATCTAAATAAATAATAAAATAACAAATAACAAGTAAAATAGTTAGCATACACATAGACTTACCACGTGCACGCGTGGTTACTTCCTTCGACCCTGGGATTCAAACGTAACACGCGATCTTCTTGTTAGTAACGTTATGTGCCGTTAAAACCGACATAATCGCGCCTTCGGACTGACTTGAACCAAGTAAATCTCTTGGACTTTTGCCCATCATTACCCTAAAAATATAATTTTTTCCTTCCTTTCACCATACGCTGGCAAACAGCAAATAGGTACAATGACTTTGTTCATGTACAATATACATTACATTAAAAAATATCCACATATATATATGTTGTAACGCTAAAATATTCTTCACCGCGAGTACTTTAGTTAACTATTATTATTATAATTATTTTTCTCTTTCATTACACCCGCAATTAAATCAATTACGATGCAATGCCTCAGAGAAATTAGGCGATTCGTGTGTAAAATCCAACTCTGCTTATTATAAATTATATTAATATATATATAACATCCCACACATTAATACTCGCAGCATATATCAGCAGGAAGAGACGGGGTTACGTAAAGCTAATTGGTTGCTCCATCGTAGATTTCCTAAAACGATAATTAACGAGTTATTAAGAGCCCGCCAGAGCTAAAATGCTCGCGCGGACGTATATGTTGCTACTCGTCATTATTATTACCACCACTCGCGTTTCACACGGTCTCTAACTCCACATATATATATATATATACAACAACATATTATAACATGCAGTGAAATCTATTCTAGAGCTCGATTGTTCGACGATAATCTTTGTTGTACACACAAAATTACCGTCTCTTTATATTTATAAATATATATACATATATATTTTAACCAGCACATACATATAAGTGTACAATTATTTAAAGTTAAACATGAAATACCTGACGTATATGTAGCGTTTTGATATTTTTTACATCGTGTTTGGAAGCAGGATGCAATTACAAGCGTTATCGTATTTCAACAATAAAATGTTTACCAAGTGTGATTATCGTGCTCTTATATATTTTCTTCTCATTCCATCGCTCATATTGCGACTTAATTATTTAACTACATAATATCAACAATACAAACCCAGCCGAGCAATGAGACTACAGACTATAGATTATAGGCTCCATGCTGTAGACAGGTGAGCTCAAATAAATGTATATATATGTATGTATGTATGTATTTTTTTTTGCAATGACAAATAACTCCAAGTTCCTGTGGATGACTACGTTTATTTATATTTCCAGTCCGGCGTCAAAGTGAACTGGAGTAGTCGTTTTGCAGGCACTCTCGCGTGGACGCCGAGTGTTGCTGGCTACACTCTTGGATCCGGTAATTAGCGGTATGAAGTCGGCGGGCGGGCGCTTTGGTTGGTCGATGAGGCTGCCGGATAAGACATCCAAGCACCAGGAACAAAGTTATAATATAGTTACACCTATTGCGTTTCTCGCCAATCTTTACACCGTAAAAAAAAACGGGGTAAAAGTCCACGCGGTGTAAGTGTTAAATTTTCGGTGTAAATTTTTTTACTTACACAGAAAAAAAGGATTTCTTGGCGCAAAAAACTTTTAACGCCAAGAAAATTTTTACTTGTCCTAAGAAATTTTTCGCATTATGAATTGAAAACGTAAATTTTTTTGGGGCAAGAAAAAATTTTTAGTCTTAAGAAAATTTTCGTTTTCATTTCATAATAAAAATGTTTTCTTGTTCTTAAAAAATCCTTTTCTGTGTACTCGATCACTACACGGAGAAAAAAATTAAGTAATTTTTACTAAATTTGAAAAAAAAATTACAATCCGAGAAGTAATATTGAAATGTTAAAAACGAAATCAAAACTTCTACAACACTCAAAGTTAAAATTACAACATATTATTTAGAATAATTATTTCTATTGATTATAAAAATTACTACATTCAAAATAAAATTTACTAGCGACAAATAAAAATTATTATGTACCAATAATTTGTACTATTGTACTTAGTAAATATTAGTTAACGCGCTTTGTGAAAGATGTATTCCAGATAGTAATTTTTACAATCTCAAATAGTAATTTTATCTCCCGGAGTAGCAATTTGTCTTACCGACATTCTAAAATGTACAGTAACCTACGTAGAATTACATTGGAGATGTAATATTCATCAACTACGAAACAGAAATTGCGACTAATGTACTAACTTTTAATAATTCTGAAAACAATTTCTACTTTTTGTAACATTGAACTATTTTCATATAAATAAGTAAATATTTATTTTTTCCAAGCGAAAACTTAACGAAGCTGTATTGCAATTAATATGATAAGTGAAAATTACAATCTAGATAGTAATAATTGAAATAAAAAACTAATTTTTTACAAATCATCGTAATTTTTTTATGGATTGTAAGTTTTTATTTGAGATAGCAAATTTTTCATTGTGATTGTAATTGTTATTTAATTTTGACTTGCATTTTTCTCCGTGTACAGTTAATTAGTTTTTTTTATTAATTAATTTAATTATCGGTGATTGAAATACTGGGCGTAAAATTGTGTAATTTTTAAATACATTACGTATAACATAAATAATTATTGAAATAAGTCCATAGCAAAATGGAAATTTCCTCCAAATTATATTTATTCAATTTTTATATTTTTTTTTTAAATGCAATACATTTTTTTTTCTAATTTCTATCCCTGGAATTTTTTTTTACACCGATTTAACACCGCCCTTTTTACAGTGAACAACCGCTTTTATATATAAATCTCTATATGTATTTATATATATTCGTATGTATATTTATATATAATATGAAATGGCTGTAGATGATGTGAAAGTAACTACTAGACAATTTTCTTTAGCTAAATTACCCTCAGTTTCCACTTACTGTCAATTTACTTTTAATGTCAAAATAACGTAAATTGTACGTCTCTTTGACGATCGAGTATATTAAATATCGATATAAGATAATATTTAATATTAGCGTCTTCTATGATTTATATATGTATATAAATATATATAAAGGTAAAATGATATTTCCAAGGGCACGCGGATAAATATTATCCATAAGGCTGAGTTGTTGAAGCAGACGGTGTAGATTATTTGCGAGTTGCTGTTGCTCTGAAACGCGTGATTGCACGTCTCGGGCTGGACCATGATGGCTGCTGAGCTCGGCTATTGGCTCTTCAGTATAATAATCATACGGTCTCCCTCTCGATGCACTTTCCTCACCGGCTACATCCCCGCGACTAAATCCAATAGCTTGAGAATATTACACGATGTGGAGATATATATGTACCAATGATGATACCAATGATGATGATGATGCCATCCAATGCCATCAACCATCAAATCAAACGAGCTGTCATTACTTGCCGTATCATCTTCAACATTACTGTCCATCAGAGCTAAGTTTTATTTTATGTCAGCCCATTTTTTAATTTTGCTTTTATATCTACATTATACTTTTTTTTTTTAGCAATTTTTTGTTGTCCGGGTCTTTAACTCCAACTTAAGTTGCTGAGAAATAATAATAAAAATATTAAATTACTACAGTGATTTTAATTCTCGTGAATGAAAGACGATGACTTTCCCCGAGGCGAGGTTTCAGTGGCACGACGAGCCGGACTCGAAAACAAAATACAGATAAATAGGACCGTGGTTCTGAATGAAGACACCGCAGAATGAATAGGGTAAAAAAAACGCGTCTACTCGCATTGGGACAAAAAAAAATTTTTGCGACTGAATGAGTGTAATCTTGACTCTACACTACACTATTTATTAGTGATCCAAAAAATAACAAATTTTTTTTTTTTCTCGGAAACAGATTCAAAAGTTTCATTTAGATAAAAAAAGACGCCTGTGAAAATTAGAGCTCTTAATATTAACATTAAGAGGTTCCTCATCGCACTTTTCTATTTTCCATAAGAATAACATGAAAAATATTTTTTTTACGTCTTCTGATTTTTATAAGTAGCTGACGATGCGTCATAGGAATAATTGGCAGACATATTTTTTTAGGGAATTGAATGCTCTACAAAAAAAGATTTTTATCATTTTTTGAGGAATCTATTTGTTCAAAAGTTATTTGAGGTTGAATTCGAATTCATATTAAATTTTGAGATTTTCTTACTTTTCCGGCGAAACTATCAGACCTATTACAAAATATCATTGGACCTTTTTTGTAGACAATTTTATTCCCTAGAAGTTATTTTTAATAAAGTTTTTTCGAATTCCGCATTGTTTTCTAGTTATTTTTATTTTAATGTCATGCTCATAAAAAAAATAGTCTTCTGATCGATTTTCAGAGCTTGACATTAAAATAAAAATAACTAGAAAACAATGCGGAATTCGAAAAAACTTTATTAGAAATAACTTCTAGGGAATAAAATTGTCTACAAAAAAGGTCCAATAATATTTTGTCATAGGTCTGATAGTTTCGCCGGAAAAGTAAGAAAAGCTCAAAATTTAATATGAATTCGCCTCCAACCTCAAATAACTTTTAAACAAATAGATTCCTCAAAAAATGATAAGAATCTTTTTTTGTAGAGCATTCAATTCCCTACAAAAATATGCCTGCCAATTATTCCTATGACGCATCGTTAGCTACTTATAAAAATCAGAAGACGTAATAAAAATTTTTTCCATGTTATTCTTATGGAAAATAGAAAAGTGCGATGCGGAACTTAATGTTCCTATTAAGAGCTCTAATTTTCACAGGCGTATTTTTATATCTAAAATTTTTGAACCTGTTTCCGAGAAAAAAAAAAAATTTTTATTTTTTGGATCACCCTACTTATATATCCATATATAGAATACAACTAAGGCTTCTTATATATTTATATTTATATTTAAAACGGGAGTAAAAAATAAAAAATTCTGACTTAGCGGCCCCACAAAATTACTCGAAATGAAATGACACACCCGTGAAGTGGATTATCTTGGAAACTACTTTTATTGGGCTGCAAGGGCCACTCTGTAGTCTGAAACCTGTGTAATTTTAATAATCAATCGCATGAACGTCGTTTAATTTTTATAATGATCCACGAATCATGGGAACTCGGTCGAGACCGAGTGCTCCGTCCAGTTTGGAAGCTATATATACAATAATAATATAAGAAGGGTTATACGTATCGCGTCCAGCGAGGGAGGTCGAGAAACAACAATTCGAGATATATATTGAATCGTGACTCGTCTATAGGCTATAATCTCTCGAAATGTTTCTCTTATTCGGTCATTTAATTTACAGTAAAAATATACCGGCAATTTTACTTGAGTCCAGTAATAAAATTATATTTATATATTTCTTTTTTTTATATATACACAATGTATGATATTTATTATACAGAAAGGGAAAGTGTGGAGGTATAATTGGCGCCAGTTGGGACAGTAGATGTGTCCACTACTCAGAGAATCATGTCTGGCTATTCCTCGATCGAGCTCCAGCTTAAACTCCATCTCCGAGTCAACAGCTCCCACGGGCTTCTATTCCTTTCAACCCGGACACTGTAGTACACAACTACTCAGTGATGTCTGATGGTCTCTCTGGTCAGAGTCTTATCAAAACAAGGAAATAATGACCCTCGGTCTATCTTAACTCAACAAGCAACAAGTCTCTGTACTAATAATGCACCGTCGTTTATTTTTATCTCTCCCTGGATTATCGCAGGCATTTTAGTAAATTAACCATATTGATATATATGTATTTGTATATATATTTAAACTTATTTAAGTTACAAACCAAGGCCGTTAAAAAAAATTATGTCCCATTGTTGTGTATCCAGTTCTCGGTACAATTGCTGCCGGTAATTAAAATAATAGAGGAAAGTGTGTGGTATATATATTTATATGTGTGCTCTGGTCTGCACAGTTGGACAGTCGCGTACGCTTAGTGAAACAATTAGGTGATTTTATCGCGGTTCACCACCTGCATGCTGTCTCCCTCGAGCGCTGGTGTATTCATCGAGTAGTTCTACGAACCCCCAGCCGAGCCGGAAACCCGACTCAAGTACGAGTATTAGTACACATACAAGAGACAGGGATATTATTTTAAGAGAGAGAAAGAAGTACTTCCGGTGGCGCTCATTAACGCCTGCCACGGATTTGTATCCCGGTAATTGCGCCCGCTTAATTCGATTTGACGCATTACGCGTCATTTTCACTCGCGTTTATTCATTACCACACACACATACATTCGTATTTATATAAATATATATATATATATATATATGTAATTATTTATTATTATAATTACTGTGAGGACAAGAATCCAGGCGTCTTTATGGCTCTTAATTGGCTCAGCAGCAGGTGTGTGAAACAATGCGACTGCGTAATAATATATGTCGTGATGGGATATAACTTGAGAAAATATATTTTTCCGAGTCGAAAAAAACCAACATCAAATGTCTGTTTCAATTAGTTTTAAATACACTAATTATTATTGTTATTTTAAAAATAATTTTTCATTATGAATAAGGTAGTAATTTTCATTTAACTGTCATTTAATTTTCCTTTAATTTATTTACCCGCTGCAGTAGTGTATTATGTGTGGGCAAGACCGGATGCACCGGTAACTCGGCTATCTGAGTGATCTTTTAGGACCACAAGTGCTAGTATTTTAAAAAATGCCCGGGGGAGGATCCTTTCCTCTTTTAAAAAGAGATTTTCGACGTAGAACTATAATAAAACACGATGGACTATTAGTTCCCAGTTCCCTGTTCCCAGGTAATTGGTCTCATCAGGATGTTTCCACCGCATTTCCTCAAAGTTACAACGACATTGTTTTCTTAAGTTTTTTTTCCTTTCTTTTCTTATATACATTTCGTTTAAATTTTTTTAATAACACTTAATATATATCCTTTAGAAATAATTTTTCATGTTGTCATTTGTGCAGGTGACTTTCAACAAAAGTCACACCCCCGCGGAGTGGGCTTAGGAGGCCACACGCAAAATATTAGACAAAGCTGTGATCGACATAGAAAATAATTTACCAGATGGCCACTGAAAAGTTAACGAATTTTTATTGTCCATCAGATAAAAGAAGTAGATATAAATTTATTTTTAAAATATAGACATCTCTATTCTACTCTACTAATTTTTTTTTTTAATAGCTTATTCATATATAATATATAATATATATATTTGTTAAAAAAATGCGGCGTGATCGCATCGCAGATGATGGAGCCGGAAATCAAAACAGTGACTATTGACTGCATATTTAATAATAATCGCCGCAGGACGTGGGCACTAATTCTTTATATCTGACTGTGGGTCTGTCTCTCCTCTCTGTTTCTATTATATATTATCACAATAACTAAATAAAAAGCTATTGCGTCTAACATCGCGCTGTAGACAAAAGGTCCGACAGGTATACGAACTGTCAGGAAAGTGAGATGGACAGTCGCTGATGGATTTAAACGAGAGAGAAGAGGCTAAAGCTAAAACGGAGGAAGTTGTGGTTATGGCGTGCGGCTGGTATCGTGCTTTCGCGGCCGAACGATCACGAACAACACAGTATGTACACGAGCGAGGGGACACCAACAGTAATATAACAGCTAAGACAGAAACCCGGGGGCCCGCAGTTTTCAGGCACACAAACACACACACACATTAATTTCAAATTTGAAGAGATGGAATGTATAGTCCAGGTCTCAGTAAACTGGATTGACGATTTTTTGACGCTACCTATTGTACTTTAATTAATAGGTACATTAGGGTGGGCCAAAAAAGTGACTATTTTTTTTTTCTTTAGTTACAGTGAAAATATTGTTTGAGATGATGAAAAAAAAATTCTATTAAAATTTGAGCTCTTAATATTAATATTAAGAGGTGCCTATTTGCAATTCTCCATTTCCCATTTAAATAACATGGGAAAAAAAATTTTTTATTTTTTTGTTTTTCTAGCTCGGCATTCGCACGTCATATAAATGAGTTTATAGCATATTTTTGTAGAAAATTTAACGCTCTACAAAAAAGGTCTCTTATCATTTTTTGATAAATCCATCGATTCGAAAGTTATCGGAGCTGGAAGTCAAATCTATAATAAATTTCCAGATCTTTTTACTTTTCCAGCAAAACTATCAGACTTATCAAAAAATGTCATAGATTCTTTTTTATAGACAATTTTATTCCCTACAAATTATTTTTAATGAAGTTCTTTGAAATACCGCATTGTTTTCTAGTTATTTTCATTTTAATGCCAAGCTCGTAAAAATAATAGTCTTCTACTCTATTCTGAGAACTTAAGATTAAAATGAAAATAACTAAAAAACAATGCGGAATTTGAATGATCCTTATTTCAACTAATTTGTAGTAAATAAAATTGTCTATAAAAAAGATCCTGTGACATTTTTTGATAAGTCTGATAGTTTTGCTGGAAAAGTAAAAAGATCTGGAAATTTATTATAGATTTGACTTGCAGCTCCGATAACTTTCGAATCGATGGATTTATCAAAAAATGATAAGAGACCTTTTTTGTAGAGCGTTAAATTCTCTACAAGAATGTGCTATGGACTAATTTATATGACGTGCGAACGCCGAGCTAGAAAAATAACAAAATAAAAAATTTTTTTTCCCATGTTATTTAAATGGGAAATGGAGAATCGCAAATAGGCACCTCTTAATATTAATATTAAGAGTTCAAATTTTAATAGAATTTTTTTTTTATCATCTCAAACAATATTTTCACTGTAACTAAAGAAAAAAAAAATAGTCACCTTTTTTGGCCCACCCTAAGGTACATACATTTATATATTAAAATATGAAAAAGAGCATATGCGAATGTTAAAACTATACTTTAACATAAAATATGCCGTACAGATCAGCAATGCACGCGCGACTGCACGCCCCACCTGAGTCCTGTAATTGTTATTTAATTATCCGGGCGTCGGCCATGCTGCGGTTTATATTATATGCATTGCCGCGGTCAATTATTCCATATATATACCGGACTAATTTACCACTACAACAAAATATATATGTACATATATAAGAGACATAACGAGCTCGTCCATCGATTTTATTTAATCAATAGTAATGCAATAACAAAACTAATGATTATATTTGTCAATTACATGTAATCAGCGACAAAGTAAGAGAGTAAATTGATGCTGGAATAAAATATATCATCATCAGGAACCACTGGGTTGATTTTTATTTATTAACTTATATATTTATGAGTAAATACTAACGGAGAGAAAATAAAATTAGCTGAGAATGAGTATAATAACCGGTCGATTACTCAGATCGTTAATAACCAAGTGGCTACTGTGGTAACGTGTCTGCTGAATAAGGCAGTGCCGTGTAGGCATTTGCATCCACAAAAATGCTTAAAGGTGTCCTGGATATATAATGTGTCACTTTAGTATGCCCTCAGCCAAAGTTCCTCAGTGCATAAGAAATATTCCACTTGCCATTTGCCATCGCATTGCACACAAGACTTTTGCTATGGCGAGCAACAGCGTCTTCATTATTATAAAATATATACCGTATATATTTATAAGACTCACCTTTGCCGAGTCCGTCTCTATCCTCTTAGTGGCTTGTCGTGTTTCTCCTCTCTGTTGGAAAAAGAAACAGCGGGACATGATTGATGTGACGGCGTTATCAGTAACATGGTCCTAAGAGATAGCCCGTATACCCGGACTCTCATTACGAGGACATCAAATGCTCATATTATCATTATTTTTATTAAAAACCGTTCAGACCTCTTATCTACACTCTCATTCTGACTATACATATATTTTACATATCTATATATATATATATAGAAATATACACACAACGAAAAATATGTCTATTTAAATATATCCAATTATAAGCTACGATAGAAAAATGATATTTTTATATTCAATTGCTTTATTTTAATTAATTAAATTAATTACAATATTGTTACAAATTCTCAGTACATGCAGAGAAAATTTTAAAGATAAATAAAGAGTTTGGTAAATTCAGCAAATGTGATGCTGGTGTGGATTTTATCAACTACATGCTTTACTAATTTTCTCTTGGCGCCTATAATATATGTGTGTATATATACCTGTTTAAACATTCGTACTTTTGCACCGTTTATCGTATTCGTCTCTCATACCAGCAAACCCGTTCTATCCTGATTTACATTTTAACATTTTTGTTTATATTTTATATTCTTTTTTTTTACAAGAGAAGAATGCGTGTATGATGGCCACAACAAACAAAATTACTAAATTGTTAATAAATTATTGCAGGGTTTAAAGGATCGTTTGAAATTTTAAATTCACACCTGCGCGCTCTGAGCGTTACTGTAAATTATTTTTTTTTTAATTAATTCTGGCATTTAAATATGAAATTTTGCAATACATAAATATGACTCTGCTCTACTAAAATTTATTTCAATTATTTATTAAAGAACAAAAAAAACTGAAAAATTTTAATGACAATAAAGTTAGCAGACATTTAAAAATTTTTGGACTTTTTTTTAACAAAAAAATAAATATTAAAAAAAATATTTTGAAAAATTGCACGTATAGTTTATGAAATTTCCGGCATGTGCATTTTTTTAGAAAATAATTTTTTTTTCAGTATTTATCTGTTAAAAAAAAATTTTTTTTAATTTCAAATGTGATAAAATTTTATGATCCTAAAGTTAACAGACAATTAACAATTTTCATTTTTTTTTAACAACTTAATTTAAAAAAAAAAAAAAAAACTAAAAAAATGCACATGTAGAAAATTAAAAAAACTATAGGTGCAATTTTTCGAAATATTTTTTTTTCAAATTTATCATTAACAAAAATATCGTAGAATAGAAATTGACATAAAAAAAATTAATTTGATTCGTTAGAATTTTTTTTTTTTATAAAAAATGACATGTCGGGTATCAAATAAAATCTTTCAATTAATAGATTTTTTTTTTTTTTTTAACACCTTCTTAATGATTTTACTGATTAAAAACTAATGAGGCGCTTAAAAGTATGTCCTGACGTTCGAAAGTAGCGGGCACAAAAATCGGTAAAAATTACGAATTATTTTGTCTTAAAAAAAAGTTGATTAATATGTCGGTTAATTACAGCCTTTGATTACTGAAAAAAAAATTATTTTCTAAAAAATAAACTGTAAATAGGCTTTTAAATAAGTGAATACTAAATATATATATATATGTTAGTGATACCTACACATACACATTTCAGATTATAATTTCCAAGTGTTTAATGTCATAGTTTCGAATCGATAAATAATAAGATACAAGATACAAGAAGGAATATTAATCTAAATCAACGATACTAAAATATTTATAAATAAAAAAAAATATATTTTGATTAAAAGAATGTTAAAATAAAAAAAACATTTATATTCCTCGGGATCTAAAGTGTTTAAGTATTTAAATTATAGCCGAAAAAAAAGTAGTGTTAAACAAGTACAACAGTTTAAATATTAACTCTCCTGCTCTCACACCTCTGTCTCCCATCTCAGTTATATTATCTAAGGACCGAAAAACGTTATTCTATCTTTAGAGGGAGAAACGATGAGACGATTAGTATACGGTCACTTTTAAAAAAGTTATCGGAAACACCGTTCAGGTATTCAGCTTGTCCTCGTTGGTCCTTTCCTTTCTATCGTCGCCCACCTAATCACGGCTCTATTTGGACGAGGGATTTCCTCTTTTTAAGAGGGTATCCGTGTTAAGTGGCTATTTAATCGCTTTAAATTTGTTATGATCCAGTAAAAATGTCTTCCTGGCACCCATTACTTCCTTAAGAAAGATACAACCATTAAATTATACCATCTTTATTATTACTTACAATACAAACATATATATATATATATATATGTCTACTAGTGATGTAAGGCAGATAAATTCTCTGGACAATTGACGTCAATTTACCAGCTACAAATTCACCGGTTATTTTTTTAATTCAATGCCCGTTCCCGCGCCAATTTGATTTTGCGCAGAAAATTTTTTACCGTCAGTTTGCATCAAATTGAAGTAGGGAAAAATTTTTTTAAATAAAAAAATTACAAGTAATTGTTCATTTAGTATCGTCCAGAAAATTATTCTATAAAAAATTTACCGAAAATTTTTGACGTCAATTGTCAGTCAATTGCTCGCGATCCGATTGATCATAAAAATGACAGCAATTTTTCATCCCTAATCTAAACACATATTCACAAATTATCTAATGTGTTGTATGATAAATAAATTTAATAAATTAATTACTCTCTTAAGTAATTTAATTTATAATGAGCGGTCTGTAATTATTGACACCCCGCATTTATTATTTTTTTTTTAACTTTACAACACAACATAATGCACTTGTTCTAATTACTGTGATCGGTTTCCGTCCACCTGCCTTCTCGCCTCGGATCTCACCCCACACTTTTAATAATTTGCGTCTCTACACTCTGATAAATATCTTAGCCGTGGTGTGCAACGTCATTACATCAATATTTATATTATTTTTATTTTCATTGTTATTATTTATTATTATATAAATTCGACATTAATGATTTATTTTAAATAACAGGTATCAATTTACCAATGCATTAGACTCGATTCAAAAAATTATATACAATACAATTAAAAAAAAAATTTGTTCGATTTTAATGATAGCAGTCAGCGGATATCTGAAAATTTTTAAAACTTTGAAATAATAAATGAAAATAATTAAAAAAAAAAAAATAAAAAAATACATATTTAGAAAATTCAAAATTCAGTACATGCATTTTTTAAAAATTTTATTATTTTAATTATTTAATTAATTATGTGTAATTAAAAAATTGTCTTATGGCGGCTAGATTTACACTCTTTAAATTTTATTATTATTGTTAGTTATTATTTTGAAATTTGAGATTTAATTTATTGATACACAGATATATTATTAATAGATAAATATTAAAGAGTTATTACGTGGAAAGAAAATAATTTATTTATTATTAGGATTATTATTTTTACTACTCGGAAATAAGTAGATATCAATTTGATTCGATTTAGTTTCTCGATAGAAGTCAACGGCTCGCGTGATGGCTGTCCTATAAAAATTAATAGCATGACGATTGCGTGGTTGTAAAGGTAAGCAGGTGATATATATCATTCATTACTAATTTTTATATATATCCATTTTTTTTTTTTTTTTTACAAATATATACATAGTGAAGGCGGGGCAAAATGAGACATTTTCAGTGGAGTTTAAAATTTAAGTGACGAAAAATTTTTTTTATTTAATTAGAAACTGGGGAGAAACTAAACCTGAGGTAAAATGGGCAATTGATGAAAAAAAAAAGTTTTCGAAAAATTTTATTAGCGACCTATTTTACCTCAGGGAATTTTTTCAGATTTTAATAAAGAATTTTTAGTGAAAAATTTTTTTATTGCACTGTTCGTACTGACCAACTTATCCCATATTTTTCATCAAATTGCAATAAAGTTTTTTTTGAAAGAAAAATTAATTTTAAAAAATAAAGTCTCATTTTACCCTAATGTCTAATTTTGTCTCTTCTTCGACTATTCATAAGGGAGGAGGGGGCAAAGTAGGCCCCTCAAAATTTTCAAAACTTCAAAAAATATGGGAGCAAAGTGGGCCCCTCAAAATTTTCTATACGTCAATAAATATGATACTGAAGTTAGCAGGCGTTTATAATTTTTTGATTTTTTTTTAGACGATAAACCATGAAAAAAAAAATATTTGAAAAAATTTCACTTGTAGTTTTTTAAATTTTCTACATGTGCATATTTTTATTTTATTTTTTTGCAATTGATTTGATGAAAAACGAAAATTCAAAAATTGTTAAATGTCTGCTAACTTCAGGATCATCAATAAATTCGGACGGATAATAAGCTTATCGAAATTTCTTATGTAATGAGCGGTCAAATAGACCACCCTACACGAAAAAATATATATGTGATATATGCATCAATGTATCGGCTATATGGGACATATATGTTATTTATTATATTTTTTGTGCGGGACCAAAACTGTTCATTGAATATAATTTATTAAGAAAGTTGAAGATAATAAAATTACGTTTCAAAGTTATACGCAGCAGACTATCAAAATTATTTTTCATATTATTAAAATACAAATAAATCCGAAATTTTTTGGAGGGCCTACTTTGCCCCTGATTTTGGATTTTTCAATTTTAATGGACGCAGCATAATGGAGTAAAAATAAGTATCAAGAATCTAAAAAGAAGTAAACGCGTATAAAAAATGGATGATAATATAATTATTTTCCTTAAGGGGCCCACTTTGCCCCCCTCTCCCCTATGTATATATTTATTTGAAAGAAGAATATTTCAGTTGTGAATTGAAGTTTAGATAAAAGATTTTTGTATCTTAAGAATTATAATATTTATAACAAAAGACTTCCGATTTCCGGAGTATAATTATTATCGGAAGAAAAAAGAAATCTGAAGGGAGAGCATCAGTCGGGATTTTTTCAAAATTAACAGCAGGAAGAATATTAAATTTTTTTTCGAGTTATTGTATAATAACAAGAAGAATGAGTTGAATCGCGTGCTTGTCGTCTTTAACGATTCATCGATACATTGCGGGCAACAGTTGGGCAAATTGAAGATTGTGGTCAAGACGTCATGTGCTTCTTTGGTTTTCTATATTCAGTGAGTATACTTACATTGTATGTTTGTATGGATTGAGCGCGTTAATAAAAAATCTAAAGAACAAGATGTATCAAGTATAATAGAACGACAAATCGGAAATACTGGCGCACACATGTCTAATGGTCGATCACGAATGACCACAGCGAAATCTGTTGGGTTTTTGAAAATAAATAAAGTTACAAATATATATATGGATATATTAGAACACCTGTCATCAACCAACGCACCAGAGGTACACATGATAAATGAAATTTTTTAAAGCAATTTAACAATAAAAATTTTTATTATTTATTAATGAACCATTCAGATTTTATTATATTAAAATAAATAGAGAACTGATGGTCAGACAATGGCTGCAGTTAATGATTTTGCTCACTCCCAGCTTATTTGAAGCTTTGTTCAAATTCAAAAGATTAATTATTAAGCATTAAAGTTACGAAGAAAAAAAAGAATTTTTCTTACACCAAAAATTTTTATCTGAAGTTTATAGAAAATTCAAAATTTTTGGATTTTTTTTTCAAAACATCAGTTACAAAAAAATAAAAATATGCACATGTAGAAAATTTAAAAAACTATATGTGGAATTTTTTTTATAATTCATCGTTTTAAAAAAAATCCAAAAATTATTTGACCTCGGCTGACTCCAGTATCATAAATTTTATGATCCTGAGATTAACAGACAATTAAGAATTTTCGGATTTTTTTTTTTAACAAATTTATGACAAAAAAAAAAACTAAAAATTTGCACATGTAGAAAATTGAAGAATCTATAGGTGCAATTTTTTCAAATATTATTTTTTTCACAAATTGGCGTTTTAAAAAAAATTATTAAACGTCAGTTAACTTCAGTTTCACAATCCTGAAGTTAGCAGACAAGTAAAAATTTTTGGATTCTTTTTTTAAACAATTAAATTTGAAAAAAAAAAATAAACTAAAAAAATGCACATGTAGAAAATTTAAAAAACTATAGGTGGAATTTTTTATATATTTTTTTTTTTTTAGAATTCATCGGTTTAAAAAAAATCCAAAAATTATTTGACCTCGGCTGACTTCAGTGTCATGAATTTTTTACCCCAAGAAAAATTTCGTTTTCAATTCATAGTACAAAAAATTTTCTTGGATTGAGTAAAAATTTTTTGCGCCAGGAAATTCATTTTTTCTGTGAATTAAATTACAAAAATTTGAATAATTTACTGCGTAAATATTCGTAATTTTTGAACGTGATAATAAGTGATAAAATAATAATATAAATAATAGTGCGAATAAATATTATTATTAAGTAATAATGAGGTAATTACAGAAATGAATGAATATTAATCTCATTGTTTGGATAACAATACTATTATTTAAAGTTTAATTAGATAAAATTAAATTATATTATTGTCTGGCTCATGAATTTTTTATTTAACGAAATAATTATTTATGTTGTATATATTGAAATATTTAGAGACTGGGAAAAATTCTTTTATGTGGGATAAAATATAAAATAAACATGAATTTTTTCGCTGGCCTTTCGATATTCAAATCTCAGATCGAATAACTTATTGCTGTATATTTTTGTATCGTTTCTCTCTCTATAAATTTTTTTCTTGTCATATGACCCCGAGGTAGTCCCGAGCCATGAATATCATGACTGACCAAACACTACCCTCTATTTTTTCATCTTTATATTAAATTATAATTTTTCAATCAAAATTTCAAATCTCAGATCTGAGTCTAATTTTAATAAATTTTGAATTATCAAAAAATTGATATTTTTATTTTAACCTCTTGTGCAAATGAAAAAAAAATTTTTTTAATCGTCCGACAAATTGATGATTTTTTTTTTACCGAAAATTTAAATGCTGACTTTTATCGAAAAATTTTTTTATAAAAATTTGAATTTTAGACCGAAAAATTCAATTTTCTATGGCCTCCATATGAGACAAATTTTTTCGAAAATGTTAAAGTTTCATTAAAAATTAAAGCGATTTTCTGTTCGTTCCACAATAGAACACTAAAAAAGAGTAGACACTGAGATAATCACGTCATCAAAAATATATAAAGCAGTTAATAGACCAAGGTAATGACCAAAACTTATTAAATTACTTAACGAATAATCTAGCAGAACTCTTTGTCTCATCTTCCGTTTCCGTTTATTTCAAAAATCCCGTCTGATTTCAAAATTAACGGATCGTTTGACACGTCGACTAGACTACTTAACGTAAAAATAATTTCTACGGCGTCGTTCTTTCTATTCTATAATAAAAATTTCCCCTTGCCGGGTAAAACCTCTTGCAGTACGCGAGAATGACATTAGCTGCGTGTGGGCGCAATATTCTTTTAGCCTTCTTTGTCCACATATGAAGCTCGTCGACATAAAACACAATACCTCACAAAGAAAATAAATTACTATTCATGAATTTCAAAATTAGTTAATTAAAGTTTATATTTAAAATAAAATCCTTAAAGTCGAAATTTTTTTTTTAATTATGATACTGAAGTTAGCCGACGTCCAATAGTCTTTGGATTTTTTTTTAAACAATAAATTATTTAAAAAAAAATATTTCGAAAAATTGCACTTACAG
The DNA here is from genome assembly GCF_029852145.1 of Microplitis mediator. NCBI lineage: Eukaryota > Metazoa > Arthropoda > Insecta > Hymenoptera > Braconidae > Microplitis > Microplitis mediator. The sequence goes on from NC_079973.1 coordinate 3,458,093, forward strand.
TTTTTCAAATTTTCCACATGTGCATTTTTTTAGTTTTTTTTTTTTGTTATTTATTTGTTGAAAAAAGAAATTCGAAAATTTGTAACTGTCTGTTAACTTATGATACTGAGGTTAGCCGACGTCCAATAGTCTTTGGATTTTTTTTTAAACAATAAATAATTTTTTAAAAAATATTTTGAAAAATTGCACTTATAGTTTTTTAAATTTTCTACATGTGCATTTTTTTAGTTTTGTTTTTTTGTAATTTATTTGTTGAAAAAAAAAATCCAAAAATTTGTAACTGTCTGTTATCTTCATGATACTGAAGTTAGCCGAGGTCAAATAATTTTTGGATTTTTTTTAAAACGATGAAATATAAAAAAAAAATATATAAAAAATTCCACATATAGTTTTTTAAATTTTCTACATGTGCATTTTTTAAGTTTTTTTTTTTGTAATTTATTTGTTGAAAAAAAAAATCAAAAAATTTATAACTGTCTGTTAACTTTAGGATCTTGATTATTTCTCATATTAAATATTAGAACTAAATTTTTCTATACATACATATATACATATATATTTATAATAATAATAATAATAATAATAAAATATGATAGACTTAAATTTAAAAATGAACATTGTGACCACATTTGAGGGCTAAGTTATAATATACAAGGGAGTTTTTAAGACACGTGGCTTCACGTGTCGACGATTCAGAATAAAACACGAGATCCTGAATTACACCAAGAGAACTAAGTATCGAGACTAATGCTATCATTATAACGGACACGAACTAAGATTTATTAATTCTGAAAAACTATCAAGTGTACACTCAACATCAACATAAACATAAATAATTAAAAGTATTTATATAAATAAAAATAACCCATGACTAAATATTTCATATCAACTCTCTCTCCCCCCTCTCCTTCTCACAAATACATAATTTAATTAAACCGTACATCGATGCCTGACTCTAACTGTTAAATATTTTTTCACCACATAGATATTTCAATTCACAGATCCTTGATTCCGGTGATGGAGTTGTATTGCGACAATGAGTGCCCACTCAATATTTAAATACTAACATACCAGTTTGTTAATATCACAAAGTGCTCGCTCGAGGATCCTCCAAACCGACAATTAATAACAACTGCCTGGTCTATTTAACGTTTGCTTCCTTCGTATTCGGTACTTTAAAACAGTGACTGTGGCTGCAGTATATCGAGTATCCAACAACAACAATAATGATGACGAGTGTCTTGCATACATGCAACCTCGATACATGGAATAAAATATTCAATTGACCCAAGTCTATTGGCACGTTACAAAAGTATTACTATATACTTTTATTATACACACTATAAAATACACTTAACTCTCTCTTGACTTGATCGCAACGTGCTATTTTTTTTTTACTGTGGTTTAGCGTGTCACTTGACAGAGTGTATACGCCGTCACGGGATAATCAAAGTACTATAGCCCATGGGAAATAGTAACCCCCAATTGGGTGACTGTATGTATGTATATATATTAATGTGAGTGAATAGTACCCTGATATATGTATAGAGACATGAAGGAGAATTATTACACAATCCCCTTCTCATCCTATGGAATTGGTATACACGCGCGTAACTTAACTGAGGGTTAATGTATGTTGAGTGGTTGGTGTCAAACAAAAGTAAATCGTTGAAAAATGACCGATAATTTAAATCATTTACATAAATTAAATTCAGTTGACAGAAAAAACGGATACTGAAATTTGCCAGGTCTAATAATTTTGATTTTTTAAAATGATAGAGGATAAAAAAAAATATTTGAAAAAATTGCACCTGTAGTTTTTTAAATTTTTTATAGGTGCATTTTTTAAAAAAATGTTTTTTTGTAATTAATCTGTGGAAAAAATGCGAAAATTGTTAATTGTTTGTAATCTAGAAAAAAAAAATGAATGATACTGGTGATAGTAAAGTTAGCGGATATCTGACAATTTTTTAAATTTTGAAATAATAAATAGAAATGTTTATAAAAAAAAAAAAAAAAAAAAAATACATATTTAGAAAATTCAAAATTCAGTATATGCATTTTTTAAAAATTTTATTGTTTTAATTATTTAATTAATTATGTGTAATTAAAAAATTGTCTTAAGGCGGCTACATTTACACTCATATGATCCTGAAGTTAGCAGACAATTTAAAATTTTCAAATTTTGTTTTCGACGATTTAATTAAAAAAAAAAAAAAAAACTAAAAATATGCACACGTAGAAAATTAAAAAAACTATAGGTATAATTTTTTAAATGATTTTTTTTTAATTTATGGATTTTTAAAAAATTCAAAATTTAATTGACGTCGGCTTCAGTATCGCAAAAAATGAGTGAATAACAGACGAGACAAATTTTAAATTACAAATAAACGACTTAAACAATTAAAAATATAAAAATAAAAAAAAATGCACATACTGATTTTTAAATTCCATAAATGCGCATTTTTTTAATTTTATCCGATTTACATTTAATTCACATATTTACTCCGTATGTGGAATGATTTTTTTTTAAATTCCGGAACTCCGAGTGAATTTGGATTTAAATAAAATCCATATCACCCGAATTGACTTAAAATTTTTGACAGTACAGTAGATGCAGTAAAAATAATAAAATATTAAATTATTTATTTATTTATTTATTTACATATAGCTGGAGGTAAAAACCGGTAATCTGTAATTCAATACCCATTTAGTGGAATTAAGTTTCATTTAAAAGAGATTGTATATATAATATATGTACAAGAGTTGTTATTTCCGCTATGGGTGTAGCAAATAATTATATGTAATGGTTTATCTAGGTTTGTAAGGATTGTGGAGGGACAGGAAAGTGATAGAGCGAGGATAGTTGTGCAGATAGTCAGAGAGATTGCCGTGGTGAGAGGGTTCGAAGGCCTGAGGCTCCATAGTCCCAGCCCATGCATACCAATCGTCAACCTAACGCCGGTTAACCGCAACCAGTCGAGCCTTTGCTAATCAGAAAATCACTGCCTGTGGAAACCTCTGCAGAGTACCGCTCATGCAGACATAAAAATATATATCGATTTGCGGTTATTTTTATTTTTTTTTTTTTTGTCAATCATCGCGTCATTAATTTATTTAGTGTTTCCACTTTATTCTGAGGACGATAGAAGGCTGAGAACTGGCTACTGTGGTGGTAATGAGCACGAGTGTTCTTAATACTCCACCCTATTGCTCAGTTGAGGGTTGAAACTCTCACGGTTAAGGCTGTAAGTGAGCAGTTACACTGCCCGAGGAGGCTGGCGATGTTGATGGGAGAAAGAAAGTCAAGGGCTGGGTTACATGACTCAAGAGATTGACAAATATGCAACAATGGACTATGCAGTTTAATACATTTATAACTACTACTCGTTATTGTCTTCAAGTGATCAAGGGAGACCGATTTGATACAGGGGTATATGTTGGTATATATGTTGCTAACTGCATGAGAATTATCGATGGGGTGTTCCGTTTGACCCCGGTTTCACTGCGATGTGAGAGTCTATGGCTCGGGAATGGGGCGAGTTTATATTAATGATGATGGTGAATTTAATGCCGCCCTACTATTCACCAAATGCGCAACCGCTCTTGAGACGTATGCACATTTAATAGAGTAATACCCTGAGTTACTTGTACACTGTAAAAAATTTTGAGTCCATGGTGTTAAAATTTTCAAGACTGCTGGTGTGAAAGTTGCACGGTTTTAAATTTTGGACTGCATGAATTAGAACATTCACACCACCAATGGCGTAAATATATGCACTGTAAAAAAATTTTGGAGTAGGTGTAGGGTAAATGAGTCGGTATAAAAATTTTGGTGTGAAAATTACACCATATATCGTGTTAAATTTAATAAAAACACGGAATGGTGTAAAAAAGTAGATTACACGGTGTAAAAATTACACCGGTGGATAATTTACACCGAGAATTTTTTACACCGTTATTTCACACTATACGGCCGTGTAAACTTCTCGGGGTCATTTTTACACCAAATTTTTTTACAGTGTCTATTTAAAACTCTCGATTATTTTCTATTTTTATTTCAAATAATAATTAAAATAATTTTTATTTCAAAATAATTTACATCAATAATAATAATATACTAGGGTTGCAACCTGTATATTATTTGATAATTTTTCACTACAGATATTACTGGGCAATATTTGAGGTAATAACACCGAACGGTGTGAAAGAAAACACTCTAGGGACAAGATTTTAGCCTTAATTTTGAAATGAATGGTTCAAATGTTTGATATTCCGGCGAAAATATTGGTCTTATAAAAAAAGTTTTTGAACAAAAGTTGGAGGAAATTTAATTTTCTAAAAAAATGTCTCTTATGACTTTTTTATACGACCAATATCTTACTGTAATTCAAAAATTAAGATTCATAATGAATGATTCAAATTTTTGTTAATTATGAAAATCTTAATTTTGAAATTACGGCTTTTTTATTAATTCTAAAGAAAAATTATAAGAGACATTATTTTTAGAAAATTGAATTTTGAACAACTTTTACTTGAAAAATTTTTCTGTACGACCAATATTTTTGCTGTAATATCAAAAATTTGACATCATTAATTATTAATTGTCATATTTTTCAATTAAGGAAAAAATCCTGGCCTTACTCATAACGTTAAAAGTACACCGCGTGATATTTCACACCTTTAATTCACACCGTGCAGACCGTGTAAAGTCCTCAGGGACTCTTTTGTTTACGATTGTATCGTTGATATTTTATTAAAATTTATAAGATGACAAGATGACATATTGATTTTTATTGGCATTAGATATGCCGAGGATAGTAAATAGCAGCAGAGACGAATGGATAGATAAAGTCCTTGATATATATGAGGATATCGCAACGGCAAGCTTTTTCCAGACTTAAAAGAACCATTTGGACGGTTACCCCTCGAGTTTCCGGGAGTGTTCAGCTTCGGCAAAGTCTTAAATCCAATTTGCTCAAAGTTGTTCAAAATTATATATATAAAATTCCATCCGCTTTATACTTTTTTTAGTCTGCAGATGATTCATAAAACGTCGAGTTTAATTTGGTATTATAAAAGCTTATTATCAAAAATGACCCTCAATATTTTCTGAATGTCTTCATACACTATTGTGACATTAATGAAGAACTGGCGAGAGGGCATAAAAAAAAAAGTACGTGAAAAGACCGAGGAAAGTTTCCGGCGGATCCGGAACCAGGCAAGTTTTACCGTATTCGCGTATCCGGAGTAATAAATAACGCTTTCTCTACCCCCCAGATATTTGCGGACTCTCTCTCCCTCAATTTCTTCATAGCAGTGGCCAAGTCCCGCTCCTGATTTAATTTGCAACCGACATTTTTTATACTTATCTATCACTCCCTTCTCAGAGATTAGACATCGCTCGACAAACTATTGAATTACAAATCTAAAATTTTTGAAAATCTATGTTATATATATTTATATATTTATAGTCTGTAATATAAATGACACCTGGACCATGAACCCTCGCACGAGGTCTCTGGCCATACGCGTGACGATGGAATCCGATAAAACTAATCCCGATTTTTTAGCAGTACAACACGTAAGCTCAGAAAATTAACGTTAAACAACGCGATCCTCAGCGCCATAAGTTATAATCCACAGCAGCTTCGTCTACAAATTTAGTCACGGACTCATTGTTGTAAAAGACGTTTTTATAGATTATTGATGGTCGAGGCGCTTCCCGATATACTTTTATTTCCCCCTTCTATGTCCACACATATGACTCTCCTTCTCTTTCACTCTTAAAGTCCACCCACATTCGGTATAATATCATAATTACGAGTGTTGACAAATTGAATTGATACCAATGTATTCTTTTCATAGTTAAACATAAATTTCAAAACCCCAATACGGTATAAATATTTAATACTCTTTTATACAAAAATTATCTCGGGGTAAAATCATTTTTTTTTTTCAGGGTTTTATGTACAGTCCGATCATCTTTCATCAATCAGTATCATAAATTCGTCAAGGTCTGCCAGCACAAATCAATTATATATATATTTTTTTTTTTTTACATCTTAATTAAAATATTTATGCTCAGAGTAATTTTTTCATGACTGACGTTAGCAGACGATTAAAAATTTTGGAATTTTTTTTTTCAACAATTTAATTAAAAAAAAAAAAAAATATGCACATGTAGGAAATTCAAAAAACTGTAAGTGCAATTTTTCTTAATATTTTTTTTTCATAATTAATCGTTCAAAAAAATTTCCAAAGATTATTAGACGTCGGCTAATTTCAGTATCAGAAGTTAACAGAAAATTAACAATTTTTTGATTTTTTTTTTCAACAAATTAATTACAAAAAAAAAATCTAAAAATATGCACATGTAGGAAATTAAAAAAACTACAAGTGTAATTTTTCAAAATATTTTTTTTTCATAATTAATCGTTTCAAAAAAATTTCCAAAAATTATTAGACGTTGGCTAATTTCAGTATCAGAACTTAACAGACAGTTAAAAATTTTTGGACTTTTTTTTTCAACAAATTAATTACAAAAAAAGAAAAACTAAAAAAATGCACATGTAGAAAATTAAAAAAATTATAAGTGTAATTTTTCAAATTTTTTTTTTTTCATAATTAATCGTTCCAAAAAATTTCCAAAGATTATTAGACGTCGGCTAACTCGAGTATCATATTTTTTATTAAAGATTTGATTTTTTTCTGGATAATTAACAAAATGATTAGAGCAATAAATGAGTGATTACTGGATGTAAGAGAGAGAGAATTAAGAGACGGTAAATTCACTATCCAACCGTAGGCAGGCAGTTGCTGGTTGAAACTATTGAAGATACGAGCAGTCGGCTCGACGAATCCGATCGTATTTTCATCGACGCCAAATTGGCAATATCCTCGCCAGTGACGATTCTTGAATTATGCATTACCCTGGAGGCCAGTCGCTTCAAAGTTTATCCGTCCCGCTCATTTCCATCGAGCGAACCCATCCGGGACTCTCTTTTCCGACCCTACAGCTACCGGATTATCCTCCCGCACCGGAATGGAAACGTCACTTACGTTTCGCGAACGATCGCGGATAAAAATTCACCGACTGTGGGAGGAGCACTTGCCAACCAATCAACTTTATCTTATCTTCATAATATTTATGTGCCCTCATATACAACTATTTTATATATATTTAAGATTTCGTTTATTTAATAAAAGTCATCGAGTTCATGAATAAGCTTTGATTTTTCCGATGGTAATAATAGAGGAGCGAAGTGAAAAAAAACTGTTGACAGCTCGTTAATGCTCTTCAGTTGAGGATAATCGAGTTATTTATTACAAACGGTTCGAGTATGCCAGAAAAAATGGTAAAAGACAGGCCGGACAATGCCGAAGAAGCGAAAGAAAAATGCCGAGGGTCTGCATTCACCCCCAGCGGAGCTTTTTATATATTTATATAAATGATAGCAGTTTTATGTATTATGACATCACACGTATCCGGTAAATTCCACATTTATATTAATAATAATCACGTTTATCACCTAAACATAAATAATTAATATATCTAATTAATTTTAAGAAGTAAAATGACGGAACAAAAAATTTTTATGGAAATATTTTATTGTCATTTCATAATTTTTAGGACTTGGGCAGACAGTCGTTTAGATTTTTCGGCTTTGGAAAATTTGGTTTTCTCAAATTTAGATAGAAATTGTGGTCGAGGTTTATGTCGGAAATTTTTGAAGAGCGGGGACACTCCGGAGGAAGCTTCGGAGGAGGCGGACACGGGCAGAGAATCACTGGCGGAGACGGTGGTTTGGGTAAATTTGTTGATAGGAAGAAAAACTTATCGCTGTTTTCTGGCTCTGATTCAGTTGAAGATAAAAAAGGACAGGGGTCTGGTGGCAGCAGTTTTGGAGCCGCGCACTTGGGTAGAGCGTAATTTACTAGTTCGTTGACGAACGCCGTGGGGTCTATGAAGGCTTGATCTTCTATTGAAACCTCGCGATATTTCGGTTCTTCTTCGCGACTTTGTGAATTCGGTTCTTGACTAGATCCATCAGGTAAAACATTTTTTTCATCGTAAATTTCGTTTATGGTTTGCGATTTTGATTTTGACTCAGAATAAAATCGCGGGTTTGTTATTATTATAGATTTGAATTTACTGGCGACACTTTTTACTGATTTCATACTGATAATTTTTAAATGAATCATCATATAAACTTTTATGATAATAAATAGTATCGTTACTTAGTTACCGAAACAAAAAAGAAAATTAATATTCGATTCGATAGAATTTTCTTAATTTAAAAAATTTTTATTTTATCGACTTTGATAAAAAAAAAATTATTCAGATTATGAAAAAATTTACGGACTCAAATGAACTGGAAAATCAAAATTGCAATTTTTTCAATTGAATTTAAAAAAAAAAAGTCGATTTTTATTATTTTTTATAAAAAATTATTTCTAATTAGTTTTTTTTTTACCGGATGTTCAAATAAAAAAAAATTTGATCGCTTCGTTGGACAGAAGACTCCATCTTTAGAAAAATCAAAAAATTTTTTCGTCAAACGAAAGACTTTATGATTCAACGGTAATATCTCCCGTTGTAAAACTAGATCCCGGCGTATTCAACACCGGAAATTCGCTTGATATCCTCGGGTTTCTATGGAACCGATTGCCAGTACACAGAAGTCTGTAGTACCGATATTTGGACAATGCAAATTTCACTCATAAATAATTTATTTGAAAGTTTCACACGGGATACATGAATACAATATAAATAAGTTGCACAATATTTTGAAATTCGAATGGCAGATTTAAATGTACTTGCCAAAGCATTTTATTTAAGTAATAACTTTATCTCCTAATAGCCTTCGTCAGACCAAGTGATTTCGTAATCGGGGTATTTCTTCTTCAATAATCCAACCGCGATAGTATGGTCAGCTTTTCCAAATCCCTGAAATGAAAATTTATTTTGTGTTCATTAAATATAATAAAAAAAAATTCATCTGGTCACGCGCAACCTTCACGAATTTAAAAAATCCTTGAAACCCGCATTTCAATAAATTAATCTATCCATCAATTACTCATTAGTTTTAAACAAGTAACCGAAAGTACTCAAATATTAACAAAAATATTTAATTACTTTTCTTTCTTCTTTAAATATGAAAACGTTGGTAATTTTTTTTTAAATTATTAAGAGGGATAGCCACTATGAAATTCAAAAAAAAAATATTTTTTTTTTTATTAAATCAAAGTTTAAATATTCAAAAATATGTATCTCGAGTTTTATATGAAACTTCCGAATATTTTTCAAGTTATAGTCATTTTTGTGACAGCGCGTCAATTTACCGGTGCATCGACTAAAAACTTTAAACGCGTTTTTCTCAAAACTACTTTTTTTGAACTGGTCGCACCTGTAATTTGCATAAATATCAACCGATTCACAACTTTTTTTTTCCGTATTCGTCTATTCAGTAGCTAAAGTTGGACGTAGGAGATTTTGAAAATTTTGATTTTTAAGATTTTTTAGGGCTGTTTGAATCCAAACAAATGAGAAAAAAAACAAAAAAAATTTTTGATATGTCGCCATTTTCTTTCAAATCCAAATTTTCAAAATCCCCTACGTGGAAAGATAACCACATGCATACAGATTACAACGCGGTTTGGTTATTTTTTTCTGATAATCCGTTTTTGAGTTAGAGATGAGACCGTGGTGGGGGAAATTTTTTTGGTGCTCCACAAAAATGCTTATAACTTTGTAACAACATGATATTTTTTAATAAAAATTTAGGAAAATTATCTTCAATGTATACTTTATAATACAAAAGAAACCCGATCCCCAAATTCTTTTATTATCCCAGTCAAAAACATTCCCGAAAATCACCTATTTTTTCGGTCCTCACAGTGGCTATCCCCCTGAAATCAATAGCCTAACTATAGTTTCTAAAATCTTTAAGTTTTAGAAAAAGTTAAGAAATAAAAGCAAAATGTGGAGCTAACAGATGTTACTTGGATAATATTTTAAAGTCGACTTTCATTGTTTTTTAAAATAATAATCAATCTTTTTTTTTAAATAAATTAAAAGTTTTTTTAACACGCGTGTCAACACGAACTAAATTAACTACTAAAAAGTTTAAAGGGTAACTGAATTTTGATTCAATTTACTGTCAAAGGTCAAAACGTCAGTTAAAGTTTCCGCCATTTTCTCAAGTAAAATAAAAATCAACAAAATTTAATTTGAATTTCATTGTTTTTTTTTCTTAAATTATTTTAAATCCAAATTTATTCTGTCCAATTGCAGTAAATAATTTTAGCCGCCGCGTGGATTTATTTGAATTCTATTTCAAAAATTATTTTCACCCCAGATTTTTTTTTTTTGTAACCAATGAAATATTGACTGAATGATTACGTATCTCTAAATAAAATCCAATTTATTCTGTATAATCACGCAAATTTCCTAGTGACCACATTACCCAGTATATTTTACTTTTGTATGAAACTCATAAATCGATAGCTCTCCCCTACCTGCGAGTATCCATAAACCTTGATAGTTTTTGCCGGCGCATTATGATTGATTCTGCCTCCCCCGACGCATTCGGTGTCTAGTCCAGCCCCGTAGTTCTTCAGCTCATCCTCTCCTATAGTCTCATAGATATCAGCTGTAATAAAAAATAAATAAACGTTATACAACAGATAGATAAATGACAATAAATCATCTCCGCTTACTGGTTACTTCCATGCCCGCTTACGCCACGTAATTAATAACTTTAAATAATCATCACTAAAAACATTATTAATTTCACGTAACGATTACTCAACGCATCGTTTGTAAAGTAATTGTCGGCTCTGAATTTCGCTACATTAACTAACCCGTCTCTTTTTACATCCACGTGCTTCAAACACGTGAGCATTAAAAAAAATAATCTGTTGTCCGAAAAAATAACTCGTTTTTTAGACCAATATTTTGTTTATTCCTCTGGCTCTTCAACTAAAAATTAAATTTATTTTTTTTATGAAAATATTTCAAATTCCCTCTGAGTAAAAATGTTTTTTTCCGCTTTAATAACTTTTTAATATTTGCGGATATGTTTTTTTTTTTGTAGAAAAAAATAAATAACAGATGTGAGATGTGAGTTCACTCACGATCCAAATGTATCCGTATTGATTCTTAATTTTTTTTTTTTTTTTTTTTTTTTTTTCAAGGAGAATCGAAAGTATCACGATTTGAAAAAATAAAAAATTGAAAATATGAAAAGTTTGGTACTTTAATATTATTTTGTAAACATTAAATGTTTCCCGTGTAAAAAAATTATTGTTCATAATAAATTTACTGTTAAAAAATTTTTGGACCCGGTGTAGTGTAAATGTCTCGGTGTCAAAATTTTGGTGTGAAAATTACACTAAATTCTGTGTTAAATCTAGGCGGTGTGAATTTAAAATTTTAACACCGTCAAATGTGTAAATGTATAATTCAAGATAATTTTGCGTTAAGAAAATTAATCATAAAAATATTTAAATATTCAAAATACTATTTAATATCTAAATAAAATTAATGTAGTTATTGATTGAGTAGTTAAAACTATACAATGATCGTTTGTATCTCATTAATCAAAATTACAAGTAACACGGAATGGTGTAAAAAAGTAGATTACACCGTGTTAAAATTACACGGATGGAAAATTTACACCGAGAGAATTGTACACCGTTATTTCACACTAAAAGTTGGAGTAAATTCATGATAAAAGTCATATTTGTGTCACGATCTGAGTTTTGTCATGAAATTCAGATCTAAATTCATTATGAATAAAAATTTTTTTTACACGGGTTTGTTGCCGGACAATTTTTATTTAGTTTTTAGTATTATATGGAAAAGTTATGGATACTAGGCTGGAGGCTACACGCAGAACTGAATGCACAATAGGGTAGTATTGTATGCAGCTACTGCTCCATTTTTGGACATTCAATACGTTATTGTAATTAATGAAAAAGTGTAAAATAAAATTTCTATTGTAACAGTTGAAGTATCTGTGTACACATTTTGTAAATTAATTATGACATTACGACTTGTCCAAATTATTATTTTTATTTTTTCAGTGTCCAAAATTGGCCCTGTAGTGGCCAAAAACGGTACCTCTAGTCGATAATTTAAAAAATTAAACTCGGTAACCGTAATCTGAAACTTTAATAGCAAGGTCGATAACTAACATATTTTTTTTTTTGAAAACTTATTACTGGCTCTTCAAAATTTTTCTGGAAAATCAGAGAAAAAATTTGATTTTTCATTAAACTTCACTTGAGTTTTTTTTTCCAATCGAAATCTGTTATAAAAAATATAATAAAAATCTATTGATCATAAGCTATAATTTATTAGCCAATTTATAATTTTAATGGAAAACTTTTTTGGAAAAAAATTTCAATGGAAATTTGGAAAAAAAAATAAATAACTTAAGTTTTGTTGCATAAAACGTGAGATTGGAAAAGTTTCTTTTTTTTATTTCCATGCCTTTTATAATAACCGGTAAAATATTTAAAAAGATTTAAAAGTTTTATAGAAAAACGAGACACGGACATCCGTGCAAAGAGAATTTTTTACTAAAAACTACCTCGCAATTTAAGTAATCCTCGGACATCATAAGTTATTTTCTCTACAAAGATCTCTCAGATTCACCCAGAGTGAAATATTATTCCAAGTTCAATTTTTCATCATAAACTAAAAATAGTTACAAAAATTGATAATCATTTTTTTTTCTCCGTCCCATCATCGTTCCAAATTACCCGGTAATTTTCGGTAAAAAAAAGTCTTGCAAAAAAAAAAACAAGGTCAACATGGCATCAACTCATTTGTATTGTTTAATTATTTAGTAATTATTAAAGCTCTCGTTTATCGATCCAAACCATTTTCATTGTTCTCTCTACTTGTATAAATTAAATGGTCTCATATCAAACATATTTGTTAACTCATCATATTTATTCTGTAATGTTACGTTAAAATCATGTACAAATATAGCTATTGTTTAATTACTAAACATATTTATATAAATCGTGGGTTATCATCCATTAAGTTTTTATGCCATAGTTAATTCAATTTATTCAATTTACCCACGTAAATTACTTCAATACATAAACATTGTTTGTGAATATATAAATATTTATATATGAATTTATCCAACTATTCAATGTATTTATATATTATTATTATCATTATTATTATTATTATTATTATTATTATTATTACACTACAAAAAAAACCAGGGTAAGTCCAGGTAGTGTAGGTGTTAAAATAACACCGCTACCGGTGTTAAAAAAATTTCCCGCTATTAAAATATTCTTTTTTGTGAATATTTTTACTTACTCGATCACTACAGTTAATTAGTATTTTTTATTAATTAATTAAACTATTGATGATTGAAATGATAGGCGTGAAATTGTGTAATTTTTAAATAAATTACGTATAACATAAATAATTATTTAAACAAGTATACAGCAAAATTGAAATTTCCTTCATTAAATTTTTATATTTTTAACTTCCTGCTAAGAAAATTTCAAATTTTCAAAAGAAGAGAAGTTATTGGTTTCGGTCCGATTTTCGAAAATCGAGTTTTCATCAGATGTCGATGTTTTGAGGTCCTAGGAAGCTATTTTGACTATTCCCGGATGGACGCCAGTGTGTATGTGTGTGTGTGTAAACTTTTTTGGTCCGACGATATCTTTGGAACGAATCAACCGATTTGTACGTACTTCGTGGCAATCGAAAGAGTTCACCAAAACTTAGAATTGATTAGATTTTGGAGTAGATCGGTCACGTGGTTTACAAATTTTACGAAGAATAAAAATTAAAAAATTTTTTTTCGTTTTTGGTTTTTTGCGTATAACTTATAAACCACTTGCTCGATTCGCCTCAAAATGTAATCAGTTTTAAGTCTTGTTGAGCCCTTTCGATTGCCACCAAGACGTTCAAATCAGTTCATTCCATCCAAAGATATCGTCGGACAAAAATTATCATTTTTCAGTGAAGGTATGTTTTACCGGCCTAACAAATTTTTGAGCTCTTTGAGCTCATAAGTAATAATGTTTCCGAGCTTCCTGAGCTCGAAAACAGCGGGAAGTTTTGGGGCTGGCCCGCAGGGTCAGGCGATTTTCAGATTTTTTTTTCTAATTTCTATACGTGGAATTTTTTTTCACACTGATTTTACACCGATATTTTAACACCGCCTAATTACACTGCCTACACCAGTGTTATTTCATTTTAACACCACGCGGTGTTAAATTGAGTCCATTTTTAACACCGCTCTTTTTACAATGTATTATTATCATTATTTTATTTAAATGAATAATAAAAAAAAAGCGCGAACTTTAACCTTGAAAAAAAAAAAAAAAAATGTATTTGTTATGTAATGAAATGAATTAACTCATAATGTCTATAATTAAATTTATAAAATGTCCTTGAACACTGCAGGTGTATTTAAAATTTGTTTAGTTTTATTTTTCATTAGACCTATAAAAATGAATACAGGAAGTGTATTTCAATGAAGGCAGAGTCTGAAAATTACTAGAAATCGATCAAGTTTTCGCAGTGGGTAGTAAAAGCTTCGGCGAGTAGAGAGTTAAGTGCAAAACATCGTAAACTTGCTGTTTAACTTTTTTTAAGCTTTATATTTAAATTGTTGGACAGTTATATTATTTTACATTTCCGACTCAGTTAATAATAATAAACGTCAAATAATAAAACAATGAAATGCGTGTTTGATATAAATTAAATAACTAACGAAACGAGTTATTTGTTCGGGATGATAACACAGTAATTACGATTTGATGGCTATTGGGAATTGAAAATTTATCAATAGAATAATTATATTGTATATATTATATACATTTTAAAATAATATTGATGTGTTATTATTTCAGATAAATATCAAGTTAGGTATGGGGTGTGTTTAATGGGGTGGTGTTATTTACTAACGAGCTCTACACAACATTCAGCCGGATGCTATTGTATCTGGTCTTATTTTAACGAGTATCAAAATTCTGACAATACTCCAATGGAAAATTTTAATGCCTTTATGTAATGTGCCAGTGCTTTAAATAGTTTACAAGAGTTGGAAAGGTATAATAGAAATAGAAGATAAAAATATGGCGGTAAAGTCAAAAGAAGGTTATTTGTATTAATGGTGCGCAATAAAGTCGGAAAAATTTTCGGAGTGAACACGAGTCAAATCCAGAGTTATTTTGGAGTGAATATGGAACGGATGACTGTGCATTCATTTAAACCCCTTGGAGTAAAGTTTACTACTAAAGGGAGTTTATTTTAATATCAAAACTCCGAATCGAATTGAATGCGGATTTAAATAAAATCAAGACTACTCCGAAATTACTCCGCTGAAAAAAAAAAAAAATTTCCTATTTACCCCGTATGTGAAGTGATTTTTTAAAAAATCCGGAGCTCGAGTGACGGAGTGAATGCGGTTTTAAAAAAATCTAGACCATTCCGAAATTACTCCGCTGAAAAAAAAAAAATTTCCTATTTACCCCGTATGTGAAATGATTTTAAAAAAAATCCGGAGCTTCAAGTGGCGAAGTGAATGCGGATTTAAAAAAAAAATTTAGATAACTCCGAAATTACTCCGTTGAAAAAAAAATTTCCTATTTATCCCGTATGCGAAGTGATTTAAAAAAAAAAATACGGAACTCCGAGTGACGGAGTGAATGCGGATTCAAATAAAATCCAGATCACTCTGAAATTACTCCGCTGAAAAAAAAAAAAAAAATTTCCTATTTACCCCGGATGTGAAATAATTGAAAAAAAAAATCGGAACTCCGAATACAATCCGAATTTTTCTCAGTGTAAAGACAAAAAAATTTTTGAATTTAATAATCAGTTAAATATTTTTTTAAAAATTTATTGAAAATGTAAGATTAATGAGCGTTCTTACAAGTGTTCTATTACGGACACTAATAAATAATAACGTATATAAAAAATATATATAGTATATATCTAGGTAAACTGATAACATTGAAGTAGATTGATGACAAAAATGGATCAACTCAAATGGTTTAACTTGACCTGTTGGGACGAACATGAAAAAAAAAAAACCGAGATAGTTTTGGCAGTCATCGAAGCGCAAGTAATCCGTACGATAATCCAGTGGTGAGAGTATTCGGACAAGCAAAGACTGTGTCCAACGTACTCGGTCTTTCACGATCGATTGAGGTTAGTGATCTTCAAAAATACCCAATGGAGGCTGTGAATTATTAATGATTATAATGCTTAAAATTAAAAGCCCACGCTTGCATTTAAGATTCATATTAAATAGCAAGGGTTGATATATTTATAGATTTTATGTGAATATAAATGTATAAAGTGACAGTAATTTTTTTTCTACTTGTTAGTTCATTAAAAGTATATAAATAAAATGTATAAAAAAGTATCCAGACATTTTATAATTTACTGCTATCTCTGGAGACTAAATTTCTGCAGGATAAAAATTCTAGTGTTAATAAAAATAAAAAAAATCAAATAAACAGAGAATTTTATTTGATTTTTCTTATTTTTATTATTATCCATTTTTTGTTCTTCGCTTTAGTAAAACATTATTTTATTTTGAAAAAGAATTTTAACCGTTTCAAGAAATTACGCTTCGCTCGAGGCTCTCGATCGAGAGCAAATAGTCGCGATGTGGAAATTGTTGAAACTGAGATACCCATAAAAGGTAATATTTGTTTTTTTATTATTCTTCATTACTCTAAGACTCTTATAAAATTCCGTCAGCAAATTAAGTTTATTTTTTTTTGTTTGGCTTTTAAGTATTCTTGTCGACGATAATAAAGTAATTTGTAAATCGATTTATCATAATCATAATAGATTAAAAGTTTTTCTTCAATGAGACAGGAAAATACCGACCAGTAATTAAGAGACAGAGATAGAGGTAGAAATGGACGTAAAAGCAGAAATAGAAATAGAAACAGACGACAGATTAAAGGCAGAAAATACAAAATAGAGATAGTATAGATTTCCGTAAGCAATTTCATCAACAACTAAGCTCATTAATGCGGGATCCCATCGTAATTACTAATTAGCATGTTTGCGTCAGAGTATCACAAGTTGCTGAGAGGATAAACTTTGTGAAATAAATTACAAATGTGAGGGTTTTAGTACTTTTTCAGTTAAAAAAAATTTTAGTTATACAATTTATACCAATAAATATAAATAGATGATAATTTTTATGATATTACAATGTCATAAAAATCGGGAGTTAATTCGGAGTGATCACGGATTTTATATAAATTCGAATTCTCTGTCGATTGGAGTTAAGGAGCTTTAGAAAAATACGGAGCAAATAGGGAATTTTTTTTCAGATGAGTGATTTTGGAGTGATTTAAGTTTTATTTGAATCCGCCTTCACTTTGATTCTGAGTTTAAATATTGAAATGAACTCTTTTTAAAATCAAATTTAATTTCGACTTGGAGTTTCAATACTAAATTAAACTCTTTCGGAGTAAATTTCACTTTGAGGGGATCAAATAAATAAAAAGTCATCCGCTCTGCATTGACTCTGCTATTTTTTTACAGTGCAAATGTCATAAAAATCAGGAGTTAATTCGGAGTGATCGCGGATTTTATTTAAATTCGAATTCCTCTGTCGATTGAAGTTACGAAGCTTCAGAAAAATACGGAGTAAATAGGGAATTTTTTTTCAGATGAGTAATTTAAGTTTTATTTAAATCCGCATTTACTTCGATTCTGCGTTTAAATATTGAAATGAACTCTTTCTAAAATTAAATTTTATTCCGACTCGGAGTTTCAATACGAAATTAAACCCCTTCGGAGTGAATTTCACTCCGAGGGGATTAAATAAATAGTCATCCGCTCTGCATTGACTCCGCGATTTTTTTACAGTGCAAATGTCATAAAAATCGGGAGTTAATTCAGAGTAATCACGGATTTTATATAAATTCGAATTCTCTCTGTCGATTGGAGTTACGGAGCTTTAGAAAAATACGGAGTAAATTGGAAATGTTTTTCAGATGAATGATTTCGGAGTGACTCAAGTTTTATTTAAATCCGCATTCACTGATTCTGAGTTTAAATAATGAAACTAACTCTTTTTAAAATTAAATTTCATTCCGACTCGGAGTTTCAATACTAAATTAAACCCCTTAGGAATGAATTTCACTTCAAGGGGATTAAATAAATAGTCATCCGCTCTACATTGACTCCGCTATTTTTTACAGTGTAAATGTCATGAAAATCGGAAGTTAATTCGGAGTGATTACGGATTTTATTTAAATTCGCATTCACCAATTCGAAGTTTTGATATTAAAATAAACTCCCCTTCGGAGTAAATTTAACTCCAAGGGGAATAAATACATACACAGTCATCCGCTCCGGATTTAATCCGCGGTCTCTCCGCAATTATTTTGCAGTGTTCGATTTAGATAAAATATCAATTTATTTAATTTCGCTCAAAGAACTTGTGTTGATATAAATTTTTTTTTATTGAACCGAAAAAAATATTTACGAGCGAATAAATAAATTTATAAAATCAAATATAAAATGAGTTTTGATCAATCGAAGATAATAAATATTAAATGATAAAACAAAAATACGTATACCCGTTGGATTTACGAGTTTGCGTTAACATTTAAATTAAATATTGACAGTATGAGTAAACTATGGTTGTAGCAGTTGCTTATTTATAAATTTAACGATATTGAAAGTATCAAAAATAGATTGACTTGATGTTTAAGTATACTTTGATCGAGAGTATTGAATAAGAGTAAATTTCAAATTATTTTCGTGATTCAATAAAACGTATTTGTTATTACCGTTGCTGTGATTTTAAGTTTATAAATATTTATGATGTTTAACAACAAGAACTTGAAGCAGGATTCTTATTTATAACATTTTCAAAATTTCATTACCAAGTGACTGTGCCAGATTTTTGTTATTTACATTCACCCACATAACTTACTTTAATCTGTTTTGATTAATTTTAAAACACAAACATTTGTTAATATAAAAATTCTTGTCACGTACGTTACTACGAGTTTCACATCAGTATTCTATCGAATTTATGTGATACAAAAATAAGTTATTGACTTTTTTTTGTTTTGTTTTTACTTTTATTAAATTTTAGTCGCACAAGAAGTGCAATTGAATTTGAAAAAAAAAATTCATATATCGAAGTACATGGGGAGAAATATACGGTAACAATTACAATATATTATGGGAATGGAACCTATAAAAATTATGGCAACCATTCTTATTTATATGGGTTTTATTCCTATACAATATCAGTATCGTTCCTATAAAATTATGGTAATAATTTCTAGGTGATTAAAGTAATCGTTACCATTTCTCATAATTTATAGAAAACGTTACCATATATTATGGTAATAATTACCATGATATTGTGGTAATAATTACCATGCAATTATGGTAATAATTACTGTGATACTATGGTAATAATTACTATGATGCTGTGGTAATAACTACCATACAATTATGGTAATAATTACTATGATACTATCACAATAATTACCATAATATCATTATACTTATTACCATGATATTATAGTTATTACCATAATATCATAGAAAAAATTACCATAATATCATAAAAATAATTACCATGATATTGTGGAAATAATTACCATACAGTTATAGTAATAATTACTGTGATACTGTGGTAATAACTACCATACAATTATGGTAATAATTACAATGATACTATAGCAATAATTAACATAATATCATGATATTTATTACCATGATATGATAGTAATAATTTCCATAATATCATAATAATAATTACCATGATATTGTGGTGATTATTACTGTGATACTGTGGTAATAGTTACCATTTACTATGATACTATAGCAATAATTTCCATAATATCATAATAATAATTACCATGATATTGTGGTGATTATTACTGTGATACTGTGGTAATAGTTACCATTTACTATGATACTATAGCAATAATTTCCATAATATCATAATAATAATTAACATACAGTTATGGTAATAATTACTGTGATACTGTGGCAATAATTGCCATGATATTGTGGTAATAACTACCATACAATTATGACAATATTTACAATGATACTATAGCAATAATTACCATAATATCATGATATTTATTACCATGATATTGTGGTAATTATTACAATGATATTGTGGTACTAACTACCATACAATCACGGTAATAATTACTATGGTACTATAGTAGTAATTACCATGATATTATAGTAATAATTACCACAGTATCATAGCAAAAACTATCATAATATTATGGTAATTATTACTATAATATCATGGTAATTGTTATTATGATATCATGGTAATTTTTACTATAATATTACGGTAATTATTACTATGAAATAATTTAAATTATTACCACGATATTGTGGTAATAATTACCATGAAATATAGGGTTCATTTCCGGGCGCACCTAGGAGCTATTCTAATATAGATTTAATATTCATTACTATGTCACTATGGGAACTATTTCCATGAGTACGGTAATAATTACCGTACGATATAGGGACTTTTACCATGAGAACTATTTTTATGGGAACTATTTCCATGAGTACGGTAATAATTACCGTACGATATAGGGACTTTTACCATAATTAAAGGAATGGTTCCCAATTATGGAAACTTTTCCATAAATAATGGGCGTATATCCCATAATTCCTCGTAATTATTACCGTAACGGTGACCATAATTTTCTCTCCGTCTAAAGGTAAAAAAGTTTTACAATCCTCGCTATTAAAGTTACACTAGCATTAGAATCAAAAAGTTAGTTTCGATCTCAGAGGTAACATCCGCAAAATGTTTAAGTAGGAAGAAACCCGTAAAAAGCTTTCTCTTATCCCGATTAACCGCTTCCTTTATTCTTCTCGTGACACTTATAATTTCCGCAGGGACTATTTTCTTCCCACTCATCGCTTCTGTCATTACATCATTCAAATACTCTTATCAGTCTATAATATTAAATATTATTTTTTCATTTATTAACCCATTACGTCACGAAATAAAAAATATTCATTTAACTTATTGTAATTTTTAATTAGTACTCCCACGTTTGCATTTCTCGAGTAACAAGAAAAATAAATATGGACGCTTTTAATTACGTAATAAATTAAGTATTATATGAATTTATTAATATATTACGCAGTTTGCTTGGTATTCAAAGTTATGTTTAAATAAGACTAAATGTATACACATAACTTGATGTTATTGTTGTCCTGGCAACTTCTTAATGAAGAGATAAAATCCTTTGTACGCATAAACAGCGCCGTAGGCGATAGCTTAAATATGGATATAGTTCAACAATAATAAATAAATTCCACGGAAAAAAAGTTTTGAAAAAATTAATATACGACTGAGCGAACTATAAATAGTTTTAAAATCCAGAGATTATTTTCTCTAGTAAAAAATTACGCGTGCGATAGTAGAAATAACTTATAGAGAACATCTGGCTAAAATTTATCCTACTAAATCAAAAAGGATTTGTCATTCTCATAAAATTATTTTACTATCCCGAGTGAAATTTAATATATTGATAGAATTTTCATATATTTAAGAAATAAATTTAATCGCATAAGTAACTTTTTTTGTTTTGCATTCAAATTCTTACCGATTTTTGAATCAATTTTATAAATAATAATTAAAAAAAAGTAGTTTTCACTAGTGATGTACCCGGAATTTTGGACACTACGCGATTTATGAAAATTTAATACTTGATTTATTTATCTGAAGATTATAAATAAAAGATGTTACTGTAAGTGTAATTGAAGTGTCTTTGAATATGATAGAAAGCATCTGTGATATTGCGAGTTACATAAATCATCATAACAAAATTTTTGCTGTCTAAAACAGATACTTAGACTGATTGCAATAAATTTCATTACTCAGAATAGATTTTTTTAATGGGTAATTATTTATGACAATAAAGTTAGCAGACATTTTAAAATTTTTGGATTTTTTTTAACAAAAAAATAAATATTAAAAAAAATATTTTGAAAAATTGCACGTATAGTTTATGAAATTTCCGACATCTGCATTTTTTTAGAAATATTTTTTTTTCATTATTTATCTGTTAAAAAAATTTTCATTTTATTATTTTTTAATTTATTATAAATCTAGTAAAAGAAAATTTTGTAACAAACCCTCCTATACTATATAGTAATTTTTACTATTGGGATAGTATCCTCTACCATCTTAGTTGGTGTTAAAAACAACTAGTCGCAGCGTCAGATTGCTAATGTTGCTAACGCGAGATAGTAACGATTACACTGGAAAACAATTTATTTGAACCAAATAAATAGATTTATTTGACTAAACAAAATTATTTATTTCATTCAAATATATATTTGTTTGTAGCTAACAAATGGCGCTACAGTGCCACCATTCAAATACAGGTTTGTTAACTATAAACAAATCACTATTGCATTCAAATGAACCATATCTTTGTCTCAAATAATTATTGATTGGGTCCATTCAAATATGCTGGGATTTATTTGCCTGAAAAAAATCTTATTTGGCTCAAATAAATTGTTCTCTCAGTGTACATCACACATGATAGGAATAACGATACGTATTGTAATTGTTAATATATAAGACAGTTACACGCTGAAAAAAGTGGTAATACCTCCTGTCTCAAAGAAGAAAATTTACATTTGAAAGATTTTCATTCTTTTATGATTTTTTCCCATCGAAAATGGTAACTATTCTTATCTGAGATGGTAATCATTACCATCTCAGAGACCAAAATTAAAAAATTTTCAGATATAAGAAATATTACTAGACGGTAACTATTACTATCGGCAATAATAATTACTGTACGAGAAAATAATGGTCAATATAAAATCATGATATTAAATATCACATACACTATAGTCACAGAGAGAAATGTCACGGAGGTAAATATGCATTTGCAGCATAGTAATGGTTACATTACTCTATAGTTTGTATAAGCAGTCACACAAAAACGGCGTGACACAAACTATAGAGTAATGTAACCTTTACTATGCTGCAAAGGCAAATTTACTTGACATTTCTCTCCGTGTAATCATTCTCTCTATCAAGATGGTCGGCTGCCCAGTTTCAAAACACAGTAACTGACACAAATAAAATTTTTGAAATATTGAATCAAATTCACAAGACTCCACAGGAACTAAAAATACTAAAAAATTGATTTTCAAAAATTTTTCTCTTACTGTATTTTGAAATTAGGCAGCCGTACACGCTGAAAAAAAAATGTTAACTATCACTATCTTGTAATGGGGAATGATTACCATCTGTATGTGATAATCATTATTATGCTTTTATATCAACTATTTGTTTTTCATATAGTAATAATTACTAATGCCGATAGTAATAGTTACCATCTCGATAGTAATATTTCTTATGTCTGAAAAATTTTTTAATTTTGTCTTCTAAGATAGTAATGATTATCATCACGAATAAGAATTTTTACCGTCTTCGATAGTAATAGTTAACATAAAAACATGATAATGATTATCACATACAGATGGTAATCATTCCCTATTACAAGATGGTGATAGTTAGCATTTTTTTTCAGCGTGTAGTAATGGTTACCATTTTTTTTAGCGTATAGTTAAAAATTTTGGGATTGTAATAATTACGATTCGGCCATAGTAGAAACTACAATATTTTTCTCTGCGTGTGATTATTCATTACAGTCAGTAATTTTTTACTGAAGACAGTAATTAATCATTAGAAGTGTTGTTCTTTTTGTTTTTTTTTACTACCTACTGTGATTATTATTAACCTTAAGCCCCATTTTTTCCACGTGTAAGTAAACGAGGAAAAAATTATAACAGTATATATTAGTGAAAAAGTTTGTCGAGAGAGTATAACGTGATGTCCACCGAAACGCCTGCGTGAGCTTTCCTTTGGTTGCCTTCAGTGCTCGACGAGCCGCTTCAGATGTCGGATCGGTCTGATGTTACACCGACTAGTTTCACTTGACATCGTAATTAAACTAATTTAACTTAATTATTTACAATCCCACTGAATCCGCGATTAACTTGTAATTTATTGCGCCACGAAATTCAATTTACTTTTATCAATAATGTAAATTATTTAAATAAAAAAAAAATATATATATATATACATATATATTATTTAGACATGAATCATGGAAAAAAATATATGTGTGCGTGACTAAAATAAATGAGTAAGGGAAAGTTTGTTTTATTAAAAATAAAAAAATGTTATCAGTCGGTTAAATTTATACGTATCATTAAAAATAAATTTAACTGAAACAATTATATATTTATTAATGATTTGTAAAGATGTTTGGTTGATTGCTGTGCACATCGTTATATCATTCGATCGACCGTGGAGTGGAATTGTAAAATAAAAATAAAAAAAAAACCGAGAAAACTTTTGCGTTGTGAGCAACAAGCGGACTTTATAGTTATACATTAGTATATAGTTCAGTGTGCACATAAAAATATATCACTTGCAAGTAGATAACGAGATTAAATCTTTTAAAGGTAAATTATTCATAAATACATATTTTAATATTTAATTCATTGTAAAATATATACTGTAAAAACTCGGGAGTGAATTTGAATTTTACTTAAATTTGAAGTCACTCCGAAAATTGGAGTTACGGTTTAGAAAAAATCAATTCGCATGCGGAGTAAATAGGGAATTTTTTTCCAAATGAGTAATTTCGGAAGGTCTGAATTTTATTTCAATCCGCATTCACTCTGATTCGCAGTTTTAATTAACAGGCAATTAACAATTTTCGGATTTTTTTTTAAACAATTCGATCCAAAAAAAAAAAAATGAAACTAAAAAATTGCATATGTAGAAAAATAAAAAAACTACAGGTGCAATTTTTTCAAATATTTTTTTTTTTTATAATCTATCGTTTTGAAAAAAATCCAAAAATTAAACATCGGCTGACTTCAGTTCATGTTTACTCCGCAAATTTTAGCAGACAATTAAAAATTTTCGGATTTTTTCTTGAACAATTAAATTTGAATAAAAAAAAAACTAAAAATATGCACATGTAGAAAATTTTAAAGACTACAAGTGCAATTATTTTAAATATTTTTTTTTCATAATTTATCGTTTTTTAAGAAATCCAAAAATTATTAGACGGCTAATTTCAATATCATAAATTTTTTACAGTGTAAATTATAATAGACTAAATATTAAAATGATTTTGCTGTCAATAAAAAAAATAAACAAATAATTATAAAAAAAGTATATAATGAAAATTTAATAAATAAGAATGGAAGCACAGGTGGTGAGTGAAAATAAAAGTTAATTTAATAGTCTAAAGTATCTTGAGGATAGCCGTCGTTAAACCAAGGACAAGCAATGAAAAATGAATAAAGTTTTTAAATTTACTACTTGTCCCAAGTATCATATATATACATATATATAAAGAGAGACTTTTACAGGTACGCGGTACACAAAATACTTAGACTTCAAAAGTACTTTTTGAGTATGTATTATATTTCGAGGTCGTCAAAAGTTATCTTGCCTACAATGACGTAAATCCACTTTTTCAAAAATATACAGAGGTTTAAAATAATAGTCATATGTTTTTCGTGAGGGTACACAATAGTAACATTACTCGATTGACCCGTGTAACTTAATATCAAAGATTGCCCTTAATGTCTTATAAGTTCCTCTATTTTTTGCTAAAATTCTACCGTTTTTACTTCGTGTACTTTATGCCCTTTGTCTTTGACAGCTTGAAAAAATTACACGGCTGCTTTGACATGACACGAGATCTGTTCGTCAACAAACTCGAATATAATCCTGAACATCCTGTTATTATGCGCACAATCAAACAAACATTTGACGCTGTCACTTTGATTACTTTTTTCTTTTTTATACAAAACACTTTTTATCGGGTGTCTATTGTTTTCACTTTTTGCCCACGGGATTATAGGGATCGCAGGCGTTATGTTTAGAGTGTGTCCGACATCTAGTTTTTTATTGTCTCCGTGAATTAGCATTTTATCTCGAATACGGTTCGTATGAGACAAAGCACGAATCAGAGATACATGCGAGCAAGCTTTTGTTTTGCTGCTACGGATTTATTCTATTATATATATTTGCATATAACTATAGGTCTAAAGATTAATTAAAAAGCCTGGATTATAGTTTTTGTACCGTGTATGCAAAATAGGCGTTAGTTAAACTAAATATTCATAAATTGTCTGTCAGCAAACTGTTTTTCGTGTACATTTTTTTTTTTACGTGAAATTTAAAACATAATTACACTCGGAAAATATTTATTCAGCTCGGAAATTCATGACAATTAAACACTTAAAAGTTTTTAACCCTCAGATAAAAAATAAAAAAAATTCATTAAAAGTTGACAAAAATTTTATCCGCATTTTAAATTATAAAAGTTTTTTTCATGACTCGACTACAAATTGGATTATTTGGATTAATAATAAAAAATTATAATTATTTTCGTGCAATAAATGAAAAATATGTTTTTAATATGAAAATATATTTAGATATATTCATGTAAAGATAAAACTCAATTATAACAAAATAATCTGTTTATATTCAGATCCCCGAAGTACTAACGTCAATGTACCCAAATTATATTCTCCCGCGGTTTATCGCGGTGCTTTTATTAGCAAGCGATTACCAACTCTATTATTCATGATCGATCACGTAAGCTTTATCTTTTAATAATTAAGCACTTGTCACATTCAATATTTTTTAAAACTATCCCTCAATTTCAAAAATTTTTCACTTATATTCGTACCCGTATGAAAATAACATATATGTAAAAATATATGATAAATATCAGAAAATATATGTGGCGAATTTAACTATATTTTCTTATGTATTTTTTTTTATATTAAAAAATATAATACTCATCATATACGAGTCCGTATATATTTAGCATATATAATCTATATATGTTAGTCATATACAAAAAATATATTTTTATCATACATAAAAATATGTATTTTTATCATATACGAAAAATATATACCCATATACATATACATACACCGAATAAAATATATGCTTGAATATAACAAAAAAAATATATGGTGCCATATATAATATAAATTATATGCTACCATATACTTCATTTCATATAAAAATTTTATATTATTTGAACATAGAAGGAAATATATCAATACAATATATTATAAGTGAGATCTAAATGTATATGTAGCTTAATATAAAAAACATATGCTACATATATGGAATACATATATTTACTACTGTATATAATTTTATATTAAATCAGCGAAAATCTCTGTATGATTTTTTATAATATACAATATAATATATCATATATTTTTTTGTTGCAAACATATATGATTTTATATATTTTAACCATATATTGTTTTTTCATACGGAAAAATATCATATATGGTAAACATATATTAAAAAATATATGTTACAGATATAAATATATATGTGACAATACATGAAATCTTATATAGAACTATATATAGATTTTGGCCGATTTTATTATATTTCTATATATGTTTTCTCTTATATGATATCATATATTTTCGTATGACTTCAAAATATTATTTATATATGAAAACAAGATAGAATACATATATAATTCATCATTATATGGCACGATATATGTACCATGTATTTAACTTTATAAATTTTTGTATATTTTTCGATATATCGAACCATATAAGTCTCCCCATATATCTAAGAATAAATAAAACCTATTCTTTTCTGTCTTCCTCTCTCTGTTTTAAGATTCAAACATTGTGTTCAAAATATATATATATATATATATATATATATATATATATATATATATATATATATATATATATATATATATATATATATGTGTGTGCTAGCTTACAAATTTACATATATAATTATCAATACATATAATACATATATGTGCTAACTCATAAGTTTACATATATGATTATAAATATATATAATACATGTATTAGCTTATAAACTTACGTATATAATTAATTATATTAAAACTTACTATATTACATATAAGAAATATATCGTTTTTGGCCACTTATATGGCCCCATATTGATTATATATTTTTCCATATATATTTATCATATATGGTACTTTCATACGGGTATCGTAATTTTTTGAAACGCGACTGAAAATTAACATCGACCAAAAAAACCCAAAAACTCATAAATTCGAAGAGATTCCAAAGAATCAATCCCAGAAGCTACGGAATTTTTTCACCCATTTTGTACCTTTCGTTTCCTCAATTTATCTCATCTTTTTTTCCACCGCATATACATTTCAACCCCCAGAAAATCAATCAGGGATTTTATATAAACTGCGGAGCCTTCAGAGCCGGAGCGTTAAGTTAAGCCTCTACAATATAAAAAAATTCAAATAGTAAATCATGAGATAAAAATCTAACCAATATGACAAATGATTGATCCCGACATTGACGCATGATAAAAAATTATTGCTGCATAATTTTTTTATCGACGCTCTGCCTTTTATCAATATACAGAGTGGCAGTATAAATTTATATTGTGATAATAAGTGATAAATGAAATTACAGGTTGCTTTTAAGGTATTAAATAAACGATTGACAGGATGGAGGATAGTTTGGATGCCATAGAAAATGCTAACGGCGATGAGAAAAAGACATACGAGGATGCTTCCAGAAATGTGGGTCGTCAGGAAGAAACATCAAGTGGATTGCAGCAACAGACAGACACGCGATCTGATAGGTAACTACTATACGTAAAACCCTTTTGCATTGTTATTATTATTATTATTACTATATATATATTATATATTATTATACAAAATACCCTGATACTATGAAAGCACTTTGGCCAATTTAAAAGTATCTAACAAGTAAAAGCCATACTCAGTATGCAGAACACAAACTTAGGACTTAATTTTCTCAAACTAAAGACTAAAGTTACTGTCAAAGCTTCTTAGAGTATCGATAAACTATTCCAAAATAATTAAATACTTTTAAGTCACTCATTTTTTTCGGCACGTAGCATCTTAGACAAGCTTTTGCCAGACTTTAGTTGATATTGAGGTGTACGCACATTAAAAACGTGAAAAGAATAATCAATGGTATTTCCCAGCAGAATTAACAACACAACTGGTACAGAGTAGTCTCCAGATTACACAGGGGAATTAAACCAACCCCTTTTTATTAAATTAAGTCTCACCTATTTTTACACGACAAATATAATTAATAAACTTTGAATGGGAAAACTTGAAATAAACTTTTCCGTGAATTTATTTATTTAAAAAATTCAAAGTTTGTTAAAAGTTTACACTGAAGGTTTAATATTTAAACCCAGTAATAAGTCTTTATTATTTTTATTCCGGGTTTCAGAGGAAACTACTGTCAGAATAAATGATAAGATATGAAGGGAAACAAAAGACACGTATATATTGTATGAGGGGTAAGATAAAATGATGAGCGTGACAAGTGGGTCTAAGCCTGAGACACTTTACCGTTGGTACTATCATCAAATTGTATAGGGGGAATTTCATTTTCACTATCACTCCTTTATTTTTATATCATATATTTTTTTTCATACATTTTCTCATTCTTTTCTCAGTCCAGCGCCAGCGATATCTGTCTCAGTTCACAATAGATTTTTCTTTCCACTTGTTCTTTGTGTGCAACAAAAACTCCAACCTGTAGAGTTTTCGCGACGAGATTTTGTTATTTTCCGAGTGGCTGCTAACCATAATTGCGATACCGTTATATATATTAGTGATGATGTTATAATTTATAATGTAATAAGAACAGCGCCATGGAACATAACATTTCTGATAGAATATTCGTCAAGGATATTATAACTACATACGTGGTACAGCCCATAAATAAAACATGCAATGTGATAACCAGCCTAGAGTGTAGTCATGTTACTTAATCTCATTAAATATAACCTTAGCTATCAAATCCCTGTCCGTCTGTTCTAATTGGATTAAGACAATGATTCAATGCAAGTTTGTCTACATACAAGGGATTAACCCACAAATTGTGTGATTCTTCTGGCAACTTAATGGTCAAAAAAAAGAAGTACTGGACGTAAGGTTTATTTTATCGTTTTTTTGATAGTTGGGGTCACTTTATTACTCGGTAGCATGAAAAAAAAACCTTTTTCAAGGGAGCGGTTGATGGAAAATATATAAGATTAAAATTATTTATGAAATTAATATTTTTTATTCTAAAACACCCTTGTCACTATAATTAATCGATAGGTCAATAATCAATACTGTGTGCGTGTGTTCTATTAGACTAAGTGCCAACACCTAAAAACGGTTATTTACGCGAGTTTGCAAAAACTAGGCCAGCCTTGGAATATAAAGAACAGATGCATTTAAGATAAAAGACGTTATTAATATAAATATATTTATGTATATATTGAGAGCAGCCTGACAATATATACGCAAGGACAATTTCACATTTTTACCGAGATATGGTTATTGTTTTGAATAGAGTGTCGGAAATAACTATATTGCACTGTGTATTGTAAGATAGAAATTTCAATCGAGTAGATTCTTTTTCTTGATACATATAAATACAAAGTTTCCTGTTTTTATTTTTATTTTAGTTGTTATTCCCGAGTGCTAGCTTGTTTCCTATTCCCCGAGCAGACCGAACACATCTGGACTCCTTTTTCTTCTCACTGAACAGTAAAGACTTGAACTGATAAAAGCGAAACATTCAATCTATTTATTTATTTTTTATTATTGTTCTTTATTTTATTACTTGTATATTTCATTTTTATCCTGATAGTAACAATAGCTAATTTCTACGGTCTCATAACATTTAAGGTGGGCTGATGAAACCTGACATTCAATAAATTTTTTATTTTATTGATAAAAAAATTTATTTTCTAAACTTTTCATTCAGATCATTTTTAATAATTTTTTTAATTCAAAAAATATAGGGGAAGGGGGGGGGGGGCAAAATGGGCCCCCTCAAAAAATTTTTATAATGTGAGTTTTTCAGCTTGTTTCACTTTTTTTCCTTCTGCTAAGTTTTTGGTGTTAATTTGCTGTCTATCAAAACTAAAAAATCCTAAAAAATTGGATAAAACGGGCCCCCAACAAAACTCAATGTATGTTTCTCGCTTGTCTTATGTTTCGATACTTTTTTCTATGTATTTAGTATAAAAAAGAGTTGATAGTGAAAATTTGGACCTTAAAATAACTTAATTCAAAGTTTTCTGTTGAATTACTATTCGATTAATTCGAAAAAATTGAATTTTAGTTTGCAATGCTGTTGAACTCGTGACCTACTTTGCCCCTTATCATAATTCTTTAATCATTTCTGTTAAAAAAATTTTAGGAACCCGTTTGGCTAAAAAATATTCGTAGGTTTTCAAAGTCTAGGCAGCCCATTTACCCCCCCCCCCCCCCCAAACTTCATGTTAAAAATTTTGGAGGCCCATTTTACTCCCCTGCCGTTAATTTAAAAATTTGAATAAATAAAGGCGCGAAATTTGAAATTCAAATTTAAAAATTTTAAACTGAAAAATTTCTGATCTATTCCATTAAAAATTTTTCAATCAAAAAGTATTTTCCCATTAAAAGTTCAGTTTTTCCTCAATGTTCATCGAATAATTGACTTTTTCAAAATAAATATTTGTTTGTATATCGAAGTTAAATTTAACTTATAAAGAAATCTCATTAAAGTAAATTAAGGTTACACTTAACTCGGCCGGATTAAATTTGAGGCGATCAAATTTCAATAAAATTAAACAAACTTTACTTGATATAAATAAATTAAGTATTCAAACAGATTAATCAACATAATGTTCTTTCAATACTGCGGTAAAAAAAAATAATTCAAAGTTCCCGCTAATTTAATTCTGAAAGGAATCGATCACTTACTTAACTTCTGAGTTATTTGAAAAATAAAGTTTAAAGAAATAAACTTTCACTTTTTGATTAACAATTTAAAACTTTAAAAGTTAGTGATCTCAAATTAAATCACACCTGGTGTAAGATAGTAACTCCTCATTGCCTCAAGTCAAATGTAAATTATTTGAGCCGTTTGTTAAATATACCGATAAAAGTTTTATAGATATTTTTTTTCGCTGAAATCTCTGAAACAAGTGAACTAATTTGAATAAATCTCATAGCAGCCCAAAGATTTTATTACAAAACTGTCTGGCTTAATTCGTAAATTTATAGATTAATTTATTTTCAAGTTACTTTTAATGTTAACTCTAACATTTAATTTAAAAAGAGTTTATTTTTACGGCGTCATAGCAGAGACGATTAGACTAATGAAAATGTGCCAGTCAATCGGAAAATTTTTCTTCTACTTATCTTTTATTTTTATACTTTTTCATATATTTTGTACTTTTTCCGACAACAATAGCTAATACCTGAAGCTGCGTCATCCGTTTTCTCATTAAATTTTTCACTGATATATTTATATATCTGCTACTTATATTACGCGGTCGATTTTCTTTATGGTTAGTTTATTATCGTGGAAAAAGAATAATAAAAAAATAAGGGCAAGGAAAAGAAGAAACTCTACAAGATGAGAGAAAATCGATTTCAATAACCACTAAATCTACAAGTTAGACTCGTTACATCTTGTCAAATGAGATGATTCAAATTCCTTGCACCCGTGAATTATAAATATCAAATTACTCTTCCGTAATAGCTAGAGTGATTAACTGAATGAATAAACATCATTTTGTTAAGTAATTTGTTAAAAGTAAAAAAAAAAATAGAGAAAATTTAAATTCCATTAAGAAATTTCATCTTGAAAAGTATATACTTAGTCCCTTCATATCGCATTTCTATTCAGACAGTTTTTGAGCAATCGACTCGTTTTGTTGGGCTTGAGGTCTCATAACTTTGGAATTGTTGAAAATGGATCTATATATGTTACTCAGATAAATTTTGAAGAGGACTTTAAGCCCTACGATTACTCAAAAACTGCCTGAGTAGAAATTTAAAAAAAAAATGTGATATCGTTCTTGTGATTTTTAAATGGGAAAACTTCAAAAATTGATCGCGAATTTTTAAAATTTAAATTAAGCGCTCAAATTTTCAGAAAATTTGTTTTTTTTTTCGTCACCTACTCTCTAAACATAAATAAGTGAAATAAGTAAATATTCACTAATTCTGAGTGCCAATCGAACCACTTTTTGGAATTAGTGGTTCGATTTGCACTTTGAATTACACGGAAAAAAATGAACTATATAAATTGAGAATGACAAGTAATATAATGATAAAGTGATCAGTAGGGCCAGGATTTTTGCGTTAATTTAAAAATAATTAATAAAGAGTGGTGTGAAATTTTTTATATTACGGGGAAAATATTGGTCTTCTGAAAAAAGTTTTCAAACAAAAGTTGTAGAAAATTTAATTTTCTAAAAAAAATGTCTCTTATAATTTTTTCGTAGGACTAATAAAAAAGCCGTAATTTCAAAATTAAGATTTTTATAATTAAAAAATTTTGAATCATTCATTATGAATCTTAATTTTTGAATTACGGTAAAAATCTTGATCGTATAAGAAAATCATAAGAGATATTTTTTTGATAAAATTAAATTTCCTACAACTTTTGTTTCAAAACTTTTTTACTAAGACCGATATTTTCCTCGTAATATCAAAAATTTGAACTATTCATTTCAAAAATAAGGCTAAAATCTTGTCCCTAGTGATCAGTAAAAATGATCATTCTATTTATAAATAGTAATTTTTTCGTTTATGATTAAAACGTGAATAATTACAGGATAAGTATGAAAATTTATTGTCTATACAAGAAAAATTACTATTTGAACTTTAAAAATCGTAACTGATACTTAGAAAATTGACGACACGTATTATAAAATTTATTATTCGGAATTTTAAAATTTCCCATATTGACACCCGGGTTTCGGGTTATAATTTCAAACACTAATTTTTAAAGTTTATTCTTTCCGTGTAGTGAATATTCACCTATTTTCACTAATTCATGTTTAGAAAGTACAATAAAATTTTCATACAGGCTAAGAAAAAAAAAATGTTCGAAAAAAAACACCCTAATATATATATATATATATATATATAAGAAGGTATCTTGTTATATGAAAGTGCTTTTCTACCAAACACACCGTGCAAATATAATTATCCGAGGGCAAAATTAAACGCTATAGCTCAATATAAAATTTTTACGTTATTTCCTCTTTCGCGCAGCATCTAGAAAATTGAATACTTCATGCAAAGCATATTAAAGCATCACAAATTTTCCATTGTCAACAAAATTCCGTTCATGCGGAAATACAAGCTCCAATTAAATTATCATCTACAATACCCAACAATTGCTGAAAAATATTACAACTACGAAATCAATTCGAAATATTTACGTCCTCTGAAATAATATTTCATCTCTTGTTATTTACAGAAAAATCGATCCTATCCCCTCACCTGCCATTGATTCGATATTCAACAACCAAAGGTATTTACAAACAATTATTGTTATTTTTTTTCGTCACAATAAATACTTTCATTGAACCTCGTTATTTTTATCATCTCAGTCTATCATTTATCTTCTCACTTTTTCAATGAAAAATAATTGCATTACACATCAATTAAATTTTTCATTTAATTACTAATAATATTCTTTCTATAAATATTCATTTTATTTTAAATTAATTAATTACTTCAAATTAGTTTTCATTTCAGGGTATTCAAAAAATCTCTACCCAACAATAAATTGATCCTTTACTTAATTAATCGCGATCTCATAGTCTACAATGGGAAAATAGATAAGCTCTTGGGCGTAATAATGGTAGATCCAGAATACGTTGAAAACAAACGGGTAAGTAGCTTTTGTATAGATAGATATAGATATAGAACTATAATATATACTCTCTCTATATATATGCACACATATATATTGAGTATTGAATCAACTAGATGAAGTACCCAGTAGACTGGTATTTCATGGATGATTGAATTGGTTGGTATGAGTAGGTGTACGGACAAGTCACTTTGACCTTCCGATATGGACGAGAGGATGAAGAGGTAATGGGACTAAAATTTTGCACCGAGGCAATAGTCTGCTTCGCCCAACTGTATCCTCCATATCCGGGCTCAGATCACCAAGAGCCATCGACAGCTTTACAGGTAGTTACTAAAATACATCTACTACGACACTCGTATAAATTATTCTGCTTGTCATCTGCACATCTACATATCATATATTTCATACATTTCATACATCTCATACGTTTACCCATTTGCAATACTCGCACATACGTAACCGCGGTAGAATCTAAACATGCGTAACATGTTGCCGGCATAGAAACACGCGATTACGACGACAACTATTGAGTATCGGATAAGTGGGAGTTATTACACAGCTCAGAGGGTTTATTGTTTTCTGTGACCGACTCGTCACTAACTAGTGCAGCAGTAACATAACAGCATATTCCGATTAACCACCAGCCCCCGAGGTTGAACTCGACGCGGGCTGTTCATTAATCAGTTTAATGAGAATAACTGACAGAGCAAAATGACCCACTGCATTCATTATTAATATTCTTGTTAACATATAAATCATACTGCCGAATATATATGAAGATCGAAAAATTATTCCATACGTGAAATTGTTATCCCAGTAAAATTGGATTCTTTGCATTCATGTTTTGCTATCAACTATATATCAAATACAATTTGTATTTAATTAAAAACCGAGAACAAAACGCAAATATTGTTTTTTTTTATGTATATATATATTTGTGTTATTCATTATTACCCGTTTTTAAAATGAATAATAATTGCATGCATGAATTCATTTTTATTGTACACTTTTTTTTTCTCTTTTGAATTTAAATAATTAGAACCAAG
The DNA here is from genome assembly GCF_029852145.1 of Microplitis mediator. Lineage (NCBI taxonomy): Eukaryota > Metazoa > Arthropoda > Insecta > Hymenoptera > Braconidae > Microplitis > Microplitis mediator. The sequence continues at coordinate 3,493,928 of NC_079973.1, forward strand.
GTGATTTTTTTTATATTCTGCTTTGCATAATAACAGTAAAAAAAAAAAAACTATGATTAAAATTTTTCATTGATTTTTAAAAGCCCGTAAAAGCCCGAGTCGAAATATTAGACGTAAGTTGAGCGTTCTTAACGTTTCAAACGTAAATTGAACGTTCTTAACGTTTTAAACATAAAGTGAACGTTTTTAACGTTTTGAAAGTATATTGAACGATTGTTTTGTATTTTCGTTCATAAAAAATTGGTAATTTCATGAGTTATGATTTTAGTTTAATGATAACATTAATTAATTTATTTCTATATTTGTAATCACAATTTTCATAACCTTGATATCATAATATATGAACAGGTATAAATATATAGTGTTGAAGATAGAAGTATGAAAGTGAAAAAAATTTTTTTTTAAACTACGAATTTTTGATTTAAGAGCCAGAAAGGCGGACGACAAAATTTTACGGAATTGACGTGATTATAATCCAGAAGTACAAAATTGATAAAAAAAATTTTTCCGCATGCTTGTGTTTTCTTATTGTAAGTCTGAATAGGTTTTAATTACGTTTTCGATTTATGATACTCCAATTTAAGTTTTGAATAAGTTGAAAGCTGTCAAATTGAGTTTTTAATGTCCAAAACGTTCAATTTACGTTTAAAACGTTGAAAAAGCTCAATTTACGTTTAAAACGTTAAGAACGTCCAATTTACGTCTAATATTTCGACTCGGGAGAAAAAATTTCAATACTTTACCGCGCTTATAATTATGTTTCAACAAAACTAAATTTGTTATTAAATATCAAAAGTTTAGCTTTTATATGTATATACACATATATATGTAATATCAATAACCGCAATCGATATCCGGAATATTAAATTCACCGACCGTTATAATCCTCCTTGACTTTGTGTTGTCGACGTTAAATTTCAAACTCGAATTCAACATCACTTTCGTCTTGACACATCTCTCGACTCAGCATCAACACAAAAGGAAAAATAAAAATATAAATATACAATATAAGATCATAAAATTCGTAGGAGTACAGCTTGGAATATAAATATGAGTATATACGATATCAGAGTATCAGTATCAGTAGATAAAAATTGAAACATTTCTCTTTTCACCTGAAGAAATAATAAAACGTTTTTATTTTTCTGCATCAGAAGAGATGTACACTCTGACGTCAGAGCATTGAGACCTGACCTTGGCCTCGACTCGATAAACTCGCCGCGAATTTAGTCGCGTTTACCATTTTATGACAACTATATACATATATATATATATATGTACACCGGCAATATATAAACATATGTACTATATAGATGCACGAGAAGATTGTAGACCGTGGCTTTGAGGTGTACGATGAGGCCATCAATTCGGGCGCTCATCACTTAGTCGATAAATTGAAAGTACACAAGATTAAGAGTATATATATTTTGATAGGTCACAGAGTCAAGGTTAACAAGGACACCAATAAATTTTCTGTCTCAAAAACTGTCCTCGGACATGTTGCGGAAGGAGTTTAGAATTCGCTCTTTACTCGATCTCATCTACTTAATTATTTGCTGTTAGCTGCTATAGCTCCCGACTCGCTGTATAATGAATCAGAAATACTTAAACTAACATATATATGTATAACTTGATAAAGTAGCTTAAGTTAAGTTAGTATCTCGTGACACACGGCATCTGTTCGCCCTTAAATTTACGTCGTATTACAAACTCAGCCGTAAACATAAATCTTTTTAGCTTTATTTCCTAAAACTCGCGATACGATATGAGCGTATGAGGACACAAATGGAGAAAGCCGGTTGGAAACTAACCAACGGAAGCTAGATATAATGTAGACTAGTGAACTAAAGCTTGTATCAAATAAATACTACAATGCACCTCTGGTTGAATAGAGAGTAACGCACCAAAGTCCAATATAACTCATCACTGCTGGTTTGTTCAAATAGACTAGAATATGCTGCTCCAACATTTAGCACCGTGGGTTGGTGACTACTACAATATTCTCTAAAACTTTGAACTGTGTTAATAGAAGCTACAAGCTCTTTTTATTATAAATAGCTTATATATTTTGAGAAAATAACTCTTCCTATCTATGGTACTTCCATTCTATTTCCCATTTGTTGCATAAGCTACTTAAAAAATAATAAGGATAAAGTACCGGAGCTATAAAATTTGATGGATGAAAAAGAGAATAGACGAAATAGAAAATATTAAATCGATTGCATAACTGCATTGATTGTTTATTATCATATTTTCGAGATAAATTTTACGAATGGATTCTTTGAGTTTCATTTTAATATTACTCGACTATTTTATGAGGCTGTTTTTTTTTAATTCTGTCGCGAACAAGGCGAGACCTTCGTCAACGAGAGTGCTTTCGACCATTTCTGTCAAACTTTTTTTTTTTTTATGTAGACTGTTATATATATTATAATATACATGAATGAAGTTCCATCATTCAATTCAGTCGTTATACACTTGATTACATTCTTATTATATACAGTGAAGTTAAAATAAAAATATGTGTGTCATTGTCAGTTGTCATCCGTCATTAAATAAACAGCCCATATTTTTAAATATAAAGTGTCATATAAAAATGGTAGTGTTTCAATAATATTAACAATAATAATAATAATGAATTTCATAAAAGAGAAAAAATGTAACAGAAAAAAAGGATTTCTTGCCCCAAAAAAATTTTTCATTATGAATTGAAAACGAAAATTTTATTCAGGTGGAAAAATTTTCTTGAGCCAAGAAAAAATTATTTTCTAGTCCTGAGGAAATTTTTGGGGAAGTCTACGATTTCCGTGGCGCCGTCAAATGACCGCGAATTCTTGTAGAACTTGAGAAAATAACTTTTTTTCAAATAGCTGTAACTTTTTCAAAAATGGACTAATTCAGACATTTTTTTTTCAAAATTTTCATCTTTAAATGAAGTTTTCGGAAAAAAATACAAAAAAAAAATGAAAATATTAAAATCTATGAAATTTTGCACTTTTTTTTTAAAATCACATTTGTCTTTAAAATTTCTTTAAAATCTTTAAAGTTTTAAATTTTTTAAAAAAGTCTTATTTTGTTGAGTTCTACAAAAATTCCCGGTCATTTGGCGGCGCCACGGAAACCGTAAAATCTCCAATTTTTGTTTTTATTTCAATGCAAAAAATTTCTTAAGCCACGTGAAATTTTTTTGGAGCGAGTAAAAATTTTTCGCGCCAAAATCCTTTTTTTCTGTATATACGAAAAAAAAAATGTTGCTTCAACAGGAATAGGACCTGTAGCATGAGTGTTACTGCAACAGGATTATTTCTGTGGCTGCTACAGGGCCATGTCCTACTGCAGCAACTTCTTTTTCCGTGTATATAAAATATTATTATATAAAATCAAAGCTCCTAGAATATATTAAATATTTATATAAACCTCAAAAGAGAAGTTTAAATGTCAGCTGTCTTAACAATTTGATAAAAGAAAAAAAATAATGGATGTATAAGTTGTACATCGAGTGGAATTCTTTGTACATGTTTTTACTCGGCAAACTTTTTAAAAATATTTTATTTTATTCGCAAGTATGAACAGTTTAAAATAAAAAAAAATTATTTAAATGCTCCCGGCTCTGTCTATACATTTTATATTTTATGTTCAACTGAAACAATTAAAAAAATGTTGAGAAAAAGTAAAGCTTTTACTTAACAAACCCAACAAACTCATTTTGTAAATTAAACACGCAAGCCTTACAAACGCTAATTCAAGTTGCTCGTAAAAAATTAACACTACTTCGATAACAAGAAAAAAAGTTTTAACATTAATATGAAATAATGTCGTATATTTTTTACTGTCCAACTCCTCACTGCTTACTATCATCAAACAGCCAATCAATCTATATCAGCCACACGACAACCATCGCCCTCATGTCTCGTAATATTTATCCCTGCGATATACCTTTCATGATAAAAGTTATCTGTCCTCATCTATAACTCAGCAAACATCAACATCGATTGCGACTAAAATTACTGCTGAAACATATCGGAGCGAAAAATATACGTCTAGGATATATGAGTATAATGATAATGATAATAATTAATGCTCTAGGAAACTTGAAGAACTAATCTTTATGACTTGAAACTAATCTATATTTTATTTATTTCTGTCATGTAATCCAGGAAGCTCTAATTAGAAGATTAGGGCCTACTGCTCATGCATTTTCCATGGAGATTCCAGCAGTTGCTCCACCCTCGGTCCATCTTTTACCCGCTAAAGAGTATAATGGAGCACCAATTGGAACTTGTTACGATGTAAAAGTTTATGTTGGTAAGGTTTCATTCAACTTTTATTTAAAAATCAACCCATAAAAAATTTTATTTTATTTATTTTTACAAAGCGATCGGTTGTAACTTTGATAGTTTAATTTTTATTACACAGAAAAAAAGGATTTTTTCGCGCGAAAAATTTTTACTTGACCCAAGAAAATTTTTACTTGACCTCAGAAATTTTTTCTAGTCCTAAGAAATTTTTTTTTTTATTTCAAACTGAAAAATTTTGTTTGCGCCTAAAAATTCTTGTTCTTTCTGTGTAGTGTTGCGATAATTGATTTTAATTAAATATAGACAATTGATGTTAATAATTTATAAGAAATCGATTTTATACTTTTTTTAATTGAATTAAATTAATTACTAATTATCTGAATATAAAATCAATTGATTAAAAATTAGACACATTATTAATTTGTTCATCAAAAAAAACTAAAGATAAAAAATTAATTAAAAAGTGGATTACTATGACAAGAACTTAATTTTTTACCCGTGACATTTAATTAATTAATTAATTATAACTCAATCCATTTTAGAAAATCGTTAATAAAAAATAAAATTGAGTCTGTTATTTAACGGTAACTCTGAGTCATATTTTTATTATATATTTATAATTTAATTATTTTTGAATTATTGGTTTGATTGAATTGTAAATTCAATAAGACTTGAGTCTTTCTGAATATTTTCTGTTGCCGCGAGAATTATTTAAATCGATTCCATTTAAAAGTAGCTGTGAGTACATATATATAAACCCGTCCACCAGAATATTATTTTAAAAATCGTGGGATACTTGAAAGAATTTCCAGCATAGGAATTTATTGAAAATGAAATTTATATAAATCCAAGTAATTAAAATAACTTTTTTATTATTTTGTGAAAAAGTTAAAATATTATGCGGGAAAGTTTAAAACTAAAATATAAAAATATTTTATAAAATACTCAACACTAATATAAAAGTTTTAAATAACTTATTTTATAGCTGAAAGAACAGATGAAAAAGTTCATCGTAATTCAGCAATACGAATGGGAATAAGAGTTGTACAACGTACAAATCCAGCACCTGTACCAGTGAGTAATCTCTACTCGGTTTCAGAACCGGCAACAATTCAATCTGACTGCAGGCCACAAAGGACACGAATAATGGAGGGTGAGAATGAGATCGTTGAGTGCGACGGTGAGTAATGTACTGAGAGAGTTAGTACTCCATGTACTTTGAAAGAAGATTTAAGTCAATTTTTAACCACCATTGTATTTGCAAGACTTATTAATGTCTTTGCTTAATTAATAAACCTCACAGATAATTAATTTATTTACATTAGACTGCCAAATAAAATCGATTTTTTCTTCGGTCTCATATGAAAATTACGTTAAATGTAACGTGAAAAAAATATGTACACAGAACAAAAGGATTTCTTGGCACAAGAATTTTTTACTCGCCCGAAGATAATTTTTTGCATTATGAATTGAAAACAGAAATTTTCTTGCTTCGAGAATGAATTTTCTCAAGGCAAGAAAAATTTTTTTGAGTCAATAAATATTTTCTCGTCCCAAGAAAATTTTTTTTTTCTGTGTACCTGAAGATCGGAACGTTTTTACGCAACGAAAATGAAAATAATTTATGTAATTTGAATTTAAAGGTGACTTAAGAGGTAGCCTGCAATTATCGGCTGACGTGCGAATCATTTCGAAAATCTAAATCCCGTAGATTTTTACTTTTCCTTTAGTTTTTTTATTTTCGTTCCACGAAAAACGTTCCTATTTTCAAGTACATAAAAAAATTGGGTATTAAGTTTGGTCGTAGAATTTAATTACAAACCGTGCGCTCGCTTAAATAAATTTCCGTTTTAAATAAAATGGAAATTTTTTTTTTTTCAACTGAAATTTTATAACTCGGTAATGGATCAATTAATTGAAACGACTGTAACATATTTTTGTAGGGAATAAAATGCTCTACAAAAAAGGTCTCTTATAATTTTTTGATAAATTTGACCATTCAAAAGTTACTTTTTTACGAAAATTTCAGTTTTTTCCCAAATAATTAATTTGTAAAACCTGTAATTTTTGAACTGTAAGATTAAAAAATTATTAAGTAACATATTTCAATTGCAGAAAAATGATCCACAGAAAATTTCCTGTGTCATTTCGCGATATGGCTGATAGTTTTGCTGTAAAGTAAAAAAAAGGAGAAATTTACCATAAATTTGAATATAAGCTTCGATAACTTTTGTACGGTCAGATTTATCGAAAAATTGTAAGAGACCTTTTTTGTAGAGCATTCAATTCTCTACAAAAATATGTTACGGTCGTTTCAATTTATTGATCCATTAACGAGTTATAAAATTTCAGTTAAAAAAAATGATTCCCTTATTATTCAAATCGAATTTACTCGAGCGCGCGTTTTGTAATTAAGAGCACAATTTGGTACCCAATTTTTTTACTTTTTTAATTCATATATGATCGATGTTATCTTTGATAAAATAAAAGTTTGCACATCTGCTTTCAGAGCCACAACCTCCCCATGCCATAGTCGAGAAACCATTTCTACTAAATGCCGGTTCAATACGCCTAGAGGTGCATCTAGATCGCGCTAATTATACTCACACCGACGCTATACAAGTCCACGTGACTATTAATAATGATAGTCACAAATCCGTAAAGAGGATTCAGGTGATTAACTCATTATGAGTATAAAGAAAAAATTAATTTCTTCATTCCTTTAAATACTTTTTTCAAAATTAATTAATTAACTGTAATTATAGATTCTACTACTTCAGCACGTGGACGTGTGTATGTTTAAAAGTGGTAAATTTAAAAACGTCGTCGGAGCAGAGGCAGAGCGAGAAAATTGCCCTCTAGCACCTGGGACAAATTTCACAAAAACGTACAGCGTTAAGCCGACAATGAGTTCAACTAAAAATTGGATCGCGCTTGAAGATAATTATACGAAAACCGGAAGTAGTTTGGCCTCAACAGTCGTCTGCGCTGGATATAATGATAAAGACAGAGATCCTTTTGCGATCAATGTATCTTATTACGTAAAAGTAATTAATTAATTACCCTAAGATCAAGTAATTAATTAATTCATTAACTAATTGGGACTTTTAAAAAATAACTTTCAGGTAAAACTTCTCGTTTCATTGATGGGCGGAGTAGTTTCTGTCAAATTGCCATTTACGTTAATGAATCGAACTTCGGATTCCGAGCTCTGTAGCTTTCCATCACCGCTGAGGAACCCGTCGTCGCCGATGGTGGCAACATCGAATGAAAATAATGTATGCAAAGACGAAACAGGACATTTAGCGGTGATGGAAACGTCTGTTCAAATGGACAGCGGGAAAGTGAGCACTGAGTTGGCAAAAAGGAAAATTACTGACGTGGATATTATAGAGAAGAATGAGACTTCGGAAAGTACCTGAGAGCAGGACAGGGCTTACGTTGTCATAAGCCAGCCCAGTAATATCAACAATTCAAATTCAAATAATAATAAAAGTATTACGAGTAATACCATCAGAAATCTCGGTAATACTAATCACGGAAATTGCACAGAGGGTTTCAGTATTCAAAGAGCTTGTTGTTGTTTTCGACGAGCGTCCTAGTGTATATCAACTGTATAAATTTAATTATCTTCGATAAGTTTATTGATACAAAACAGTCAATTTAATTGTTAAGATTTTTTTTTCTAAATATTTTCACTAAAAAAATTTACGGGATATTTGGAAATTAAAATTTAAAATTTTTTTAAATTTGAATTTTCCCGCCATTTCTTTTTTATTTTAATAGTTTGACAATTTATTCATGTAAATTTTGAAAAACTGAATAGAAAAGTGAAATGACACTGAAGTTAACCGACGTCTTATAATTTTTGGATTTTTATTCAAAATAATAAATTAAAAAAAAAATATTTGAAAAATTGCACCTATAGTTTTTTTAATTTTCTACCTGTGCTCATTAAAATTTTTTTTTTTTTTTTAATAATTAATTTGTTAAAAAAAAAATCCGAAAATTGTCTATTAACCTCAGGATCATAAAGTGAAAATATTTAAAAAAAAATATTGTGAAGAATAAAAATGTAATTTTTAGAATAAGATTTATTTTTTTTGTATCAACAGAAGCCAAAGTATATCAAAAAAATTATATATATATATATTTATTTGGTAAGCTTTATGTTATTATTTTTTGTAACGGATATATCTTTTTACTGCCATCGACAGCCAATCTCATAAAAAAAATTAATCTCTCTATTTTTCTTACTCTTTACAATTATTTTAATTAATTACTTAATTAAATTTATAAGAAAAATAATATTCTAGTATTTTGAATTTGTACAAAAAATGTAATTTACTAAAAAATATCTTTCCGATCTGTATCTAATGAACTGTAGTTAAAGTTTAATAAACAAATAATTTTATGTACAAAAAATAAATAAATAAAACTATTTTACGGTGTCAAATAAAATAACGTCCTTCCAATGCGTTACCTTGGTTCCGTCAAAATAAACTACCTAAAGTATCGATTCGCCCAACCTTCACTGGCTATATATATGTATAATTAACTAATTACTAGGTGAACAGACAATTAATCTTACCGTGGAATTTACACTTCTTGTATCCGCGCACTATGGGTTTGCTTTGCTTGGTATTATCATCATGGATGTAAACTAAAATATATTTAAAAACGCCATTGGGGTCGATGATAACATCAGGGATTTTATCCAATGCTTCAGACATCTTTGACAATCTTCTAAATTGACCAATAGAACCTGCAACAAATTTTGGAAAATTGTTTATAGCAAAGTATTGAAATTCAAAATTATCCAGAATGAAAATCAAAATAATTTGATGATTAATTGACTGTTTTACAAATTTGTCACCGAGATTTTGTACCAGATTATGAAATATGATTACAAATAATTTTGAAAATTTGAATTTATTATTTCATACAAAAAAAATTTTGGAAAATGTGCCCGATGATTTTTAAAACTTCTTTGTATTTAATTATAAATTTTTCTAATAATTTTGAATTTTTTTCTCGAAAATTAAAAAAATGTCAATTGTCTGCTACTTGATTTTCAAATCATCTTATTGTTGATAAATTTATCAAAATTTAATGAGCTATAAAATTAAATCATTAAATTTTCAAATAAGATTTCTGATTGATATGAAATTTTAAAATGATACTGAAGTTAGCCGACGTCTAATAGCTTTGGGATTTTTTTTTAAATAATAAATTATAAAGAAAAAAATATTTGAAAAAATTGCACCTGTAGATTTTTTAATTTTCTACATGTGCATATTTTTAGTTTTTGGGTTTTTGTAATTGATTTGGTGAAAAAAAAATTCGAAAATTACTAATTGTCCGCTAACTTCAGGATCATAATTTTAAATTCAAAATTCAAAATTATCCAGGATAAAAATCAAAATAATTCAATTATATATTTACTCAGTCATTTAATAATTTATCACATAGATTTTGTACCAGATTATGAAATATAATTACAATAATTTCAAATATTCAATACAACAAAAATTATTGAAAACATGCCCAAAGTTTTTTGAAAGTTGTGTCCATTTTAAAAATTTTTTCTCTTCAATTCTTACAAAATTTAAAAACGTCAATTATCCACTACTTCATTTCAAAATCATATTACTAAAAAATTTATCAAAATTTAACGAGCTACCAAATGAAATAATCAAACCCTCAAACACTTTCCTAATACGCAATTTGAAATTCAAAATTCAAAATTCAAAATAAAGATTTTCATACCAACTCAACCCCAGACAAAATATAATTCTTACAACTCCTAATTTATTCTTATCCTCAATAATTTAAATATTTAAATTATTTAATTCCTAGTCCATCAAAAATGTACTAATTAATTTTAAATAAAAAAACTCATTAATAATTTAACCTCTACCGGTAATTTTTCCTTCCGCAATCAACTTCATAAATATATAAAAAAATACTAAATACATAAATATATATTTATATACAATAAATTTAATAATTATATTTCATTACCTCTATTTATTTTAAAACTCGATTGAACCCGAGTTAATGTGGACAAAATAACAGACACTGCCATAAACAATAAAAAAAAAAACAACAAAGACATAAGACGGTCACTTGGTACAAGCAGGTACCAACTCTACCAACAGGAAATTGTAACACTTTGGTAAAGTGGCTCCAATGCTCCAATGTCATAAATCCTCCTCCCACGCAGGGTATGGCCACCTCGTGTTTCAGGTAAACATTCTGTTTCTTATACTTATTTAATTAATAATCATAATCATAATTACCATAAATCATTATCACCACAATCACCTTTATCATAATTACATATTATCTTAAATATATTAACATAATTAATTACCAGTGATAATAATAATATTTAAATATATAATAATATCATTAGCAATGTGGACGAGTATGGATTTGAAAGGCCACAGGATTTTGATTATGGAACTTACGAGGAATTCATGTCCGAGTACTTGAAGGTGTTGGCCAAGAGAGCGAAAAAATGGGCTGACATTGTCGGTGATGGTAAATCTGTTGAACGCAGTATTACTATCAAACGTTATGTGCGTAAAGGCATTCCAGGAGAGTACAGAGGAATGGTAACTAATTAATTACTTCATTTAATTATCTCTAATCAAAAGCCTCTTGCAAAGTAAAATTCAAAATAATTGTCTATCATTAAAATTTGAATTTTTAAATTCAAATCTGATTCCTGCGCGGGTGTTTTAAATAATTTTGAATTTCACTTTGTAATTGATCGTCTTATTGTTCTATATAGTGAGTAATGAATGAGTCATTGTCTAGATGAATTATTTTTTAACACAATAGGTGTGGCTGGCAGTGAGTGGAGGCGAAGACTTGAAAAACGCGAACCCGGATCTTTACCAGAGATTACTGAATGGTCCTCACAATGTCCAGGTTACTGAGATTATCAAGACTGATCTCCCGAGGACGTTTCCTGATAATATATTTTTTAATAATACTGTTAATCATCAGCACCAGCTGTACAATATACTACTAGCATTTGCACACCAGAATGAAACTGTTGGTTACTGTCAAGGGCTTAATTATATCGCGGGTTTATTGTTACTAGTTACTAAGAGCGAGGAAACGGCATTTTGGTTATTGAAAGTATTAATTGAAAAAATACTGCCTGATTATTATACTCCGACTATGGACGGGCTGCTTACGGACATTGATGTACTGGCAGAGTTTGTTAAATTGAAGATACCTGAGGTTTATGAGCATGTTACTAATTTAGGGTTACCCTGGGCTGTTATTACCACTAAGTGGTTTATATGTCTTTTCGCGGAAGTCCTACCGATAGAGGTAATAAAGAAATATTTATTATTGTGATTTTTAATTTTTTTATTGTCGACTGATTGATTTTTATTGCAGACAACACTGAGAATATGGGACTGCCTTTTTTATGAAGGTAATAAAATAATATTCCGCGTTGCATTGACACTTATTAAGAGAAATAAAAATAATCTATTGGCTTGTGATGATTTTGCGTTATTGGCCGATTGTTTTAAAAATATAACTAAAGATAGTATAGTTTTACAATGTCACAATTTTATGCAGGTAATTTTTATTTTTATTTATTTGAAAATTTTATTAAAATTGAATCAAATCAAAGTATTAAAAGAAAAATATTGAGAGTGTGCGAATTGTGTAGAAATCGAATGATTCAAATTTTTGGATAATTTGATAAAATCGGATTTGAAAATTTTCTCTTTATTTGTCACTTTTTAAATTGACATCAATTTTAGAATTATCCGAATGAAAATTATTTGTAAATTTTTAAATTACGCGGTTCGAATAGAGAAAATTCTGATCAATTCTTATTTAATAGAGCTTGGATTTTAAAGGAGCTAAACATTTTTTTTTGTTAAATTCGTATCTGCGATCTATTTACTTTTGAAGAAATTTTAATTATTGGAAAAAATATTTAAATTTTGAGTCGTTCGAAAATTCAAAAATAGTGCAGAGTTTCGAATTCAAAAATTTACGGATAATTCAAAAACGAATAATTGAAACAATTCGGACTATTCGCACACTCCTAATATATTTATATATATTTTTTTTAATAAATAATTAATAAAATTATTTTAGAGTATTTTCAAAGTACCTGGATCATTACCTAGCAATACAATAGCAAAATTGCGTACAAAAGTATCTCAGGAACGAGCAATGAACAAGAAAAGTTCAAAACGATAGCATTTACAATGATACAAAATATACAATACTAAAAAAAAATTCAGTAAGAATTTTATCAGGCTCTAGTCAAAACAAATGTTTTAATTTTAAATCGTGCAATTTTAAAAAAAGGTTTTTTTTTTAATTACATATACGTATTTACAAACAAATCAACAATATTTTGGTAACTCAATTTAAATGTTTGAATTAATTGTTGACTTTTTAGACAGTTGTATAAATAATTCAGTGTTCTATAGCTTTAAAAATTGTTATTTTAATATTTTACTCTCTATTAATTGTGTAAATCGCTGGATCGATAATTTTAACTCGTACTAATTAAGTGTAATCATGATTTTATTAAGATCTATAATTAATTTTTTTTTTAATCAAGTATGTACATTATTTAGTTGCCTAATAAATTTTTAAAAATAAACAGTATCTCTATTTTTCCATCAAATCTTTAGCTTCGTTTACTTTGGCTGCTATGTAAGGAGATCCACCACGATCTGGATGATTAGCAGACATGACTTTCTTGAAACGTTCCTTGACTTTGGCTTTATTTGCTGTCGGTGAAACTCCTAGTATCAAACTCGCTTCTCTTTTGGTCATCGTCGCTTCAAATCCTCCTTTGTAATATTTGCTGTTAGCTAATGACTAAAAAAATCAAATAGTTTATGATACTGCAGTTACCCGACGTCAAATAATTTTTGGATTTTTTTCAAAATGATAAATTATAAGAAAAAAATATTTTTATAAAGTGCACCTGTAGTTTTATAAATTTCCTACATGTGGATTTTTTTCTTTTAATTTGTCAGATAAAAAAAATCCAAAAATTTTTAGTTATCTATTAAATTCAGTAATGATACTGAAGTTAGCCGACGTCTATAAGTTTTTGGTTTCTTTTCAAAACGATCTTATAAAGAAAAAAAATATTTTTAAAAAATGCACCAAGAGATTTTCAAATTTTCTACGTGTGCATATTTTTAGTTTTTTTTTTTGTCATTTAGTTGTTGAAAAAAAAAGTTCAAAAATTATTAATCATCTGTTAACTTCAGGATCATATTCAGGATCATTATTTATCTCCATCCTTCTGCATTAATTTTAACTACAGTAGAAAATCTTCAAACTCCAATTTTATTTTTTATAGAAGTCATTAAAAAATTCATTTAAATTAAAAAAGAAAAATATTTGAATCTAAATCTGATAACTTACAAGATTTTTACCAGAAAATTCTTAAGTCGTATTAAAAAAATGGAGTAAGATTTTCTACTGACGATGAAATTTATGAGTTATAAATAAATTTACCTGCGAATCTAATTTCGGTAAAGTTTTGTATGCTTCTGCCATTCGTTTTGACAACGTCGGCATTGATTTCAAAATATATCTACCAGTGAATCCTATCACCGCAAGTCCTATACCAGCTACAACTGCAGTACTCGCCTAAAATAAAAAAATTGCGTCAGCTTCTTGTTCAAATTATTTTATTAAATCATCAGATTAATTAAAACTAATACAATTACTAATTAATATCAAAGTATGAATGCAGCAGACAAGACAATTTATAAATTTTAAATAAAAATAATGAAATTTAAAACCGCGCGGATTTTTGAATTATCTAAATACGCATTTTTTATTTATTTATTCAAAAATTTAAAAAATTGACTTGTCAGTTACATTGATACTTATAATTAATATTTATATTATTACAAAAATATGACAATTTTATTTAATTTATGAGTTTTTAATAAATTTTATTGGTTAGGTTGTAAAATAAATTTAAAAAATTCAAATAAATGTCTGGAGAAAACAAAACAAATAATTATCATTTAAAAATTAATTATAATAATAATAATTAATAAAAATTGATGACTTACCATTTTTATTTAAAAAAAGTATTAATACCACGAGCACGACGCAATTGTTATTGTTTTATATAAAACATGCGGGAAAAATATGAAACGTCTAAAGTCACGTGCAAAAATCTATACTTGTTGCAATTAAACGTCACTTTAGATACAGTTGCAAAAAAAAAAATAAAATTAGCAAAAACCGCAAACATTAATCAATTATAATTTTAACACAAGAAAAGTATTAAGTAATTAATTGTGTAAGTAATTAAAAGTGTAAATATATCATTACAATAAACCATTCACTTTAAAAGCACAAGTTTTTTTTTTACACGCACCCGCAATTTTTAAAAATAAAAATTAAAGTTCATGAAAAAATAATAAACCGGCGACGATTCGCATAAAAATAAAAAAAAAAAAGAAGTAATAAAATAAAAATTTACTTTTATCATACTTGTACTTAATATATATTAAAGTAAACGCCAGTTTAATTGTAATCTCAACAAATGAGTTTTTACGACGCTATAAATTACGTAGTATTTACTAACCCATTGAGTTCAACTGCTGGATCATTAGTTAGATCAACAGCAGATGCTGTAAGTTTATTTGCAAATAATATTATTGTAACAATATTTAAATATTTGGTTATTTTAGATTGTCAGTTATTCTGGAATAACTCCCAAAGTTGAATACAAAATGATCCCACCAGAACCTCTGTGGAAATTAGCAGCATCGTCTGGACCGTTTATAAGACTTGCTGGTATTAATGGAGCCGCTGCTGTTATTCTTGGAGCTTATGGCGCTCACAGTAAATTTTTATTAATTGTTTACAAAACATTACCTTTTAATACCAGTAATAATTAACAGTTTATGAATTGCAGGAAAGTTTTCAGATGATAATTTAAAACAAGTATTCGAAACAGCAAATCGTTATCATTTTTATCACGCGCTTGCCATGCTGGGTTTATCACTTTGTCGGGCGCCGATGGTGGTAAATAATCAATTAATTTATTTATTAATTAACAGAATTTGAATACTGTCGTAAGAAATAATCAGGAGTATTTTTAAAAAATTAAATTTAAAATTAAAATATGTATTAATTACTAGTATATCAAAATTCTCAATAGATGATTACCCTGTGGATTTAATATTACGGTAGCTCTACTATAAGTCAGGGTAAATACCCTAGTAGCGATCTTAGTCAAGATCTTGAAATCACAGTAGGGAAAGAGCACCAGTACCCAGCCACTTCATGTTAAATTATGTCTATATATATTTTGAACCAATGTTGAAATATATGACCGGCTGGCTACTGGTTAGGGGCTGGGTACTGGTATTCTTACCCTATATATAGATATATTTTGCTGTATTCTCTTTGACTTGCTCAAGATTTCCTCCAGAATTGATCAATATTGCCACTAGAGATGTAATATAACTCACGGAATATCAATCGCAATATTACGGTAATTTACCGCAATGCTGTAGTAAACTTACCGGAACAGTATTGCCAACATTTCGTAACTCTACGGTAAATTTGCCGTAAAAATCAGGCAAAGATACTCTATGCATTCGCGAAAAGTTACCGTAGACATATTTTTGGATCGTAAATCCCGACATTTTCGGGTAATCAATATTTGTACTGTATTTAAAAGTAAACTTACCGCAAAGTTACGGTATCCTTTCATCCAGTGGCTACAATATTACGATAGTTTTTATTTTAACTTACGGCTATTGATGATCCACGAATAGTTATCGTAGTTCTGCGATAAATTTACCGCATTCGTATCCAGGCCACGGTAAGATTGCGGTGTATTACCCTAGTGCCGTATTATGCGGTAATTTACCGTAATATTGAGTCCGCCAGAGTCTGTTATTTAAAAATCAGGTGAATTTATATCCTAATTAATCATCAGCAGTTTCATATTAATTAGTAAAGTAAATGAAGTAATGGAGTAAAAGATTTTTGAAAATCTTGTAATTCAAACTGGCGAAAATTCAATTTGTTATTTAAGGGAAACGCCACTGGACCTTTTTCTTACTCAGAAAAATAAACGGGACTATTTTTGTTGCACTGAAATTTGAATTTTTGAAAATATGAAATTTTTAGCCTTCTGTTAAAGTTTCAAAAAAAGCTAACGACTCTAATTCAAGTTCCGTGTCTGTGGATTAAATTGAATTGAAAATCGGTAGACGTTACCCTGATGGAAATTTTTCGGACTTTTCTCTGAAAAAGTCTTTAGAACTTTGAAAAAATTTCTAGAACTGAGTTTTTCAGAGAAAGTTCCGAAAAATTTCGACCAGGGTACCCCTGAAGTAAAGTAAATAATTAACTTGTATTTAAATATGAATCTAATGACTAATTTTTTTTAGACTGCCGCATTCTGGTTATCCGGAACGATGATGTTCAGCGGAAGCTGTTATTTTTACGCGTTTACTGGAGATAAACGTTTAAGCAAAATAACTCCATTTGGCGGCACGTGTTTCATCCTCGGATGGCTGACCATGTGCATTTAAATGTCACTTATACTTATCAATTAAATAAATATATGTAATAAAAGCTTGTATTTAAAGAGGATAAATAGGCGTATTAAAAATATTTTGTTTAAAATATAATTATATAAATTTTCATAGTTTATTAATTATTATTTCCAGGATAAAAGAAATATAATTGTTACCTTTTTTATATTTGTTTAATTTAAATTTAAAAAATTATCATAACACAGTAAGTTTAATAACAAAATAATAAAGCAAATTAACATCGTCAGACGTTAAAAGATGATTAATGTATCATGGCAAAGTGTTTAATTATTAAATAAAAGTAATTATAAAATAGATTTTTAATTATCATTTATTTTCATGAACAAAAAAAATCAATTTATGATTCAGCCCTAAAATTAAAAAAACCAAATGATAAATAATCTAGTATCTTTTCCTTTCAAAATAGTTACAAATGTTAATTATATCGGTACTTAATTAATATTCATAATTACGGGTATAATTCCCTTAATTATATTAATTAATTAATTAATTATTTGAAGTACTTATCAAACAATAAGCCGGAGTCTGACGATGATAACGGCACCTTAATTCAAACTAAATAAAGTTATTTCGCTACCTTATCTACAATAGCAATATGAAATAATATATATTTATATATATATATATAAACTAATAATCAATAATAAGTAAAATTAAATAGTGTTGCATGATATCCAGCAGTGCGTGAAAGCTCTGCTAAATATCTGATAGCAAACAAGAGATCAATTACAACACAACGAGCAAGACACCAAGTTATTAAATTTTTTTTTCTTTTTTCCTTTACACTTTTCTCCATACCCAGGGACGTTGATCTTAAAAACTATCTTGCGCTCAACCGCGCGTTACTTACTCAAGATTTTATATTTTTTTTTGTATTTTCTTTAATTGTTTTATTTTAATTATATAGATTCTCATGTCTCAAACGCAGGGAACAAGAGCATTGGCGATGCACGGTGACCGAAGTGCACCACTGATATAAAACGTTGACTTAACATACTTATTAATCGTCCTCACATTCCTACATGTATTATTTATTATATATTTATTAATATTTATTATAATTCCAATAGTATCAGTGCTTCGTGGCTGTATGATAAAGTATTTATATTGTTTGCGTATATCAAACTATGCTGAAATAACTATTTTTAATATTTACAACTCCCGTCTCCACATATTTATTTATGTTTTTTTATTATTATTAGTTTTTTTTTTAATTAATTAATTAGTTAATTACTTTACTTAGTGTTTGCTTTATCTCAGTTTAAATACGTTGAAGACATTGCTTTCATTTTCAAATTTTTCTCCATTGTATCGGCAACTGTCGCACGATTAAATTTAAACTGTTAATTAAATTGTTTTTAAATATAAATTAAATGATACTTAGATGTAAAATCAAACCAAATTTACATTTTATTAAAACTTGTAATAAAAAAAAAAAGAAAAAAAATAATGACGTTTAAAATAAATCAAAAATTTATAATGTAATGTAATTTAATATTAATGGTGTTATGTGAGAGACGTATTTGTTCCAATTTATTAATCATTAATTAATTGATTAATTATTATTGTTATTATTAATTTTTTTATGAATTAAATATTACGTTGGCTTCCGCGAAAATATGTCTTATGGTCCCTATCCTAATGAACAAGGGATACAAATATAATTAAAAATCAGTTTCTAGGACAGATGGAACGAGTGTTGGCCTTCTTGGGCGGCGATCCGCAACTTTTCTCTCATTATTTCTAGAGTTGTATAATCCGGCAGTTTAAGGTAATTAACGCATGTCATTACTGATGGTAGAAAATCATCGGTCTTCATTGAAGCGTCAAATGTTTTACGTACTATTGTTAATGGCGGAGTTAAACTTTTGAAACCTGTAACATATTAAGTAATTATAATTTACTAATTACCATTTTTTTTGGAGTGATCGGGTACTAGTTCCATGATTAGGTACTAGTTCTATATACGGGTACTAATTCTCTCATTAGGTACTAGTTCCATGAACGAGTACTAATTCTCTGACATGGTGGCCACAGATTTTTGAGATTGAAATTTCGTGACTTTTCTAGGTATTCCAGTCAAACAACTCAAAAATTCCCTAACTATGTGTAGTAATATTAAATCATTGGAAATATTTATTTAATTTAAAATAAAATGGTATGTCAGTTTAATCAATAATTAATCATTGTCGTTAAATGAAGCTTTTTTTATTATTTGTCAATGTTCATTGTTTTTTTTTAATTATTAAATGAATAATTTTTTAATTTTGATTTGAAATCCATGTTTTTATATAACTTACTCTATAATAAAATATGAATAAATTTTTCATTTTCACTAGAATAAATTTCATAAATAAGAATATTTCATAGAATATTAATAAAGTATTAATGAAGTACACGAATAATTAATATAGTGAAACTTATTAGTTCATTACTTATGTATACATTTAATGTTTTTAGTTTTTTAACTTGTCAATATGGATGTTAAGAGCTTGAAGATCCTGGCGATTGGTTTCTACTAAGACTTTTTTTTTCTAACAGCCTTGATAATTCAAACTGCTTCATTTTTTCGCTATTGGAATCAATTTCTAATAATTTTTTTTCAAGATGGTTTTACAATCGCATTCGCGCCGCGTCACTTTTTCAACAGTTTTGACAGAAAACTAAATTTGGAGGATTTTTTAAGTCAAAAGAAAGAAAGTGAAAATTTTTCCAGCTTTGTGACGAAATTCCCTGACATTTCCAGGTTTTCCAGAAATGTGGCCACCATGAAATTCTATGAACGGGTACTAGTTTCCTGAACGGGTACTAGGTCTTTTACTTTACCAACAGTAATTTCATTACATAACAAAAAAAAAAAGTAATTTTATATTTTAATTAAAACATTGAAATTTCTATTTTTAATCATCATTTAAGCAAAATTCAAATTTAATAATTGCAAAAAAAAATTTATAATGTATTTTAGGTCTAAAAATTTTTTTCTCTATTTTTAATGGTCCATTTAACCCTTTAGTATCTGAGGATAGGAACGTTTTTCGCGCAACAATGAAAAAAATTAACATAATTTGACTGCTTAGGGAGTAGTTCCGGTTGGAGATGGCCTAAGATTTTCGGCTGATAATTGTGTAATTGATATATAAATAATTGTAGTACTCACCACCGACAGGCAAACGTGGAGAACCCGTAACAAATTGTATAAATTGTCTCTGCTCTTCGCTATTATACTCAGCCATAACTTCAAACAAAAATCTAATTGCACGTGACTCTGGTGTGTAACCATGATCAGTTCTGCAGCATTCCATAAGAGTTTTGACATCCCATTGGCCGCCACTCTGTCCATGACCACAAAATACTGCTTCGAGCTCCTCGGGGAAGAATAATCTTAGTTGGCTAGTAGGAAATACCGACTCAAAACCTTCACGGAATGCCTCCATTTGACGCGATACGCCCTCGCTGAGGAACCAATGGACCACAAGCTGTAAGCAAAGTAAAAAAAAAAAAAATAGTATAAATTAAAACACTCCGTCGACACCATACTCAACAAATAGTATCATACTCACTTTGATATATTGGTCCAAATTGTGAATAGTGACCGGTATTTCACTTCCGCCTTTTCTCAGCTCAATATTTTCATAACCCGGTAACTGATGAACCAGACTTAGATTAACTATCGTACAACTGTCCAGTTCAAGCGACTCAATAAGTTGGGCTTTTTCGTGTGGCCGCAGAGTCTGGTCTCTCTCGATGGCTTCTTTCCGTCTGACGACTTCCTGTAGTCTGCTGAGTGACCGATAAACATCAGGACAAACGTGCGCTAAATCAGCAAGTGTCAGTGTGTGCTCTTCACCCAACAACCAGCGATAAAATGTCAAACTAAACGGTATGTCAATCATACGCGAATCATAAATCGCTTTGGCCATAAATTTTCCTAAGAATTTAAATTTAGCTTTAAGTTTTGCTAGATGTGGAATTTTAGTATTCCATGGCACCGGTTTTGTAAATAATCCCTTAGGTACATTAACGTAACCAGATTCACTGGAGCTTGAACTTCCATGCCACAGATCTAGATCAGAACGTTGCAGTTCACGTGAAACTAAAGCATAGAATTCAAGAGTTGGTCCAAGTCCGGTACCAACTTCATTGATATATTGCACTTCGAGTAAAGCTTTGCTTGACGCAAGATCTTGAATAACTTGTTCTGCTTGTTTTAAAATGTCTGTTCGTGAGATAGTTCGTTTACGTCTTTCCAAACGTGGGGTAACGCGTTCTTGACTATCAGAGCCAGACAATTCAGGCGCTGAGTCAAGAAGTCTCTGCAGAGCGCGATCACGGTCGAATGAGGTTGCGTATAAAAGCAGCTGTCTTGTTTCAAATGGGAATAAAAATGGACACACTGTTGCTATTTGCTGCAACCAAGAGGGCAAATTACCCGTCATTATGACTAATGGATCTTGTAATTGTCTGTTAGCTTTGGCAGCTATTTTATTATTTATAAAATCTTGGGGTGACAGGAGAGAAGAACTCTTGAGGTGGGGGAACAAAACACCCCAGTGACGATTCAATGAATGGAGAAGCCGGAGTAGACATAATCCGTCTAGTGATGCGTCGGAAATAGTCACCGACGGTAACGCCGCTGATAAATATGGAGCGAGAGGACACTTGGGTGGTGGGATGACACCTTCGAGCCAGAAACTGTCTTCTTTTCTCTTCGAGCTTATTTTTGTACTTTTGCCTTTGCCTTTTCTGCTTGACGTACCCTGGGAACTGGACCCCGGTTTAGGCGACGCAGAAACTTCTTCTTCTGGTACTGGCCGGTAGTAAATCGTGTGAGTTTGAACCCACACGGCGTCGTGACCCAGAGGCGGTTCACTATCAGTCTCAGCCTCGGAATGATCCATCCCCGGGCAGCTAAATTGTCTAACGGCCTGATAAACAGTCATATTAAATGGCAAGATTTCATCTCCTATTAAAAACTGAAGCTTGTGTTTGGATCCTTGACTTATGACAACTGCTGCCAAGGTATCGTCGATGTCATCCTCACTGTTCTCATCATCACTGACCATCGACTCTGCGTCTCGTATTCTACCGTAGCCGCGGACCATAAGGTAGCGTTCAATGGCCTGGACTAGTGCAAGCGGATCTATTTTAACTGTGCCGCCTTTCCACTGTTTCAAATTATTGCAGTCAGGGTGTCGTTGTAAATTACATTTAAGCTGGTGCGTATTGAAAAATTTCAACGCACTTGTACCCCCGCGACCGGCTCCAGAACCAGCTGGCAGGTCGTGGACTTTAACGGGGAATTGTTCCAGCTGCGCAACGCAACTATTTAATTTGTGTACCAGAGCACCAAATGCTCCTGGATTTACATCACCGACGATAATTCCGTCTTGTTGCATTGTCGACTCGGCGAATAGTTTCCAGAACATACGCAGTCTGTCGTAACGATTACCCGGTGCGTCGGTTGTCGTAAGATAATTTAATAAAGCCTTTATTAGGCCACTGTAATTCATTTCGAACGGTGAAATATCACTTTCAAGCACAATATCACGTAACTCAGTCAATGCTGATAACATTTCATCTAATTCATTTGATTGCAAACGCTGTATAGCCGAAGTAAGGCGTGAAAGTACCGTAAGTGCTGGATGTGTACAAGGCGCATCATCTTGATACCTAGCGAGGAAATTTGACGCTTGTTCACGTACCCATGCTTTAGCTTTATCACGATTACCACCGGTTAAACTAGGATTGCTCGGTGGTTTTGTAAGGCTGGCTGATGAGGTCGAGTCTCTTTTTTCACCAGAACCACTTGAACCAGAGGATTTTCTTCCCCATCTTGCGGGATTTAAATTACCCAAAAATCTATTATTTTTTTGAGCGAAACCAGTGAACAATGACTCTGGTTGTTGAGTTTGTTGTGGTGTCGTTGTGTTGCCAAGGCGAGAAAATCTGCCCTTTTTATTTTGTCGTTTTCGTTTTAGAACATCTCCAAACCTTTTGATAGAGAAAAATATTTTTTAATTAGTAATTTAATTTAGTTTTATATAAATTATTATTATGATTTAAAATAAAAATTTGACTTACAAATGAGCACTTTGTGGTGTAGTTGCTTCTTCAACATTAGTACTAGTATTTAAATCACTTTTACTTCGAGTTTCCATTGGTGTTGCAATACTTGGCTTGAGTTGGCTCGTTGCAATGGAACCGAATAAAATATTTCCATTGGTCGTGGGTGAGGCCACTGGAGACATTGCACTGCTGGAGGACAAAGTCATTGTTGATGAAATTGGTGTGTTTGATGGACCCGGTTGTGGACTTGGTAATGATGTACCTGTAATAATAATAAAAAATTTTTTAATTTATATTTTATAATTAAACGTACATGGAAAGAACAAGGGTACTGATTAATGATACAGAAATCAACCGACGTCTAATAATTTTTGGAATTCATTTACAACAGTAAATTATAAAAAAAAAAATATTTTAAAAAATTACACTTGTAGTTTATTAAATTTCCTACAAGTGCATATTTTCAGTTTTTTTTTTTTTTTTTTGTAATTGATGTAGAAAAAAAATCCGAAAATTCTCAATTGTCTGTTAACTTCAGGATTGTACTGATTACTATCCCGAATTATACTCAGTCACATCAGAGGTTTTTTTTCAACAAATCGATTAAAAAAAAAAATAAATAAAAATATGCACATGTAGAAAATAAAAAAAACTACTGGTGCAATTTTTTAAAATATTTTTTTTTGTAATTTTTTGCTTTGAAAAAAAATCCAAAAATTATCAGACGTCGGCTAATTTTAGTATCATTAAAATTCAAATGAAACTCTACAATTTAGACAGTACTGGGTACTATCCGAAATTGTTTTTCACCTCAGATGTAATTGAGTATAATATGGGACAGTATTCAGTACTGTCTTGTTCTTTCCGTGTCTATGAAGTAAAAAAAAAAAGTTATTTACCAGAAGGGCACTTGGGTGGTGATACGCCAAGGGGAACCTCAGGATCAGCCAACTGTCTAATTTGGTGTAAAACTCCTTCTCTGTGAAAATGTACACCAAATACTTGAGGCAATCGTTTCATCAGGATACTAGCCATCTGCAGAGCGCCTATAACTATTCTCAAATCTTGCGAGGCCAACATCCCAGCTATGTGTGACGAGACGACTTGATTTTTCAGTACGTCCTTGAGAAGATCAGTTGATGCATAGTATACCATGCGTAAAAGAGCTCGAAGGCATTTACATTTAACAGCAGGACCAGCAGAGCTGCTGTATACTTCGTATAAAACGGAAAATAATGTTCTGATGAAAGATACCAGCCACTCGTTTGTTTCAATCACCGGCGGCACAACGTCCATGCTTGATGAACAAGTAGGACTCTTGTTCTCTGCTGGATCAGTCATCACACGACGGAATATACTGCGAGCCATTCCAATATCTTCATTTATTTGTTTCATTGTCGTTAGATCAATTGTATATGTTCTACCCAATGTTGAAAGGCAAATTTCGTCTTCTCCATTTTGAAAAGCCATCTGTTGATTTATTTTTAATAGTTAATTGCAATAAATATATATATAAATAGTGTTTAGGTAAATCTATTAAGGCCATTCTCAGACAGTGCCCCCTCTCCCCACTTTTTTTTAAAATATTCAATTAATGTTAATAGTAATTTTAATGACCGTATTAAAATTTTGATAATTTAAAAAAAATTAAAGCATAACAATTTCGCTGACAGATTTTTTAAAAAATTATTTATAGTTGACATCAATTAGGAGTCAAACGAAATTTGGAAAATAAATTTTTAAATCTTCAAGTCATTATAATTTTGAATTTCAAATTTCTTAGACTAAAATTTATTTATCAAATTTTGTTTAAATGCAATTGATACGAGACCGTTTAGAAAATACGTCACGTAAAATTTTATCTTTCTTGAGCCCTCCGCTCCCCTATGTCACATTTTCTGCAACCCTCCTATCAATATCGCGTCACAAATAATAGACCTCCCCCCCATACGTAAATCATAGCAATTAATGGTACAAAAGTTTCTATATTTTTAAATATTTAACGCAACAATAAAACTATAATTTTAAAAAACCGAGAAAAATTTGAAAAATTATTTCATGGGCTGCGAACGTCAAGTTTCCTCAGACCCCCCCCCCCCTCTCCCATATGTGCAAACAGCCTCTAATAACTGAGTAATTTTTTTTTAAATCTACATCTCGGCAAAATTGTCCTTTTTTTCATGAGACTGAAGTTAGCCGACGTTTAATAATTTTTGATTTTTTTTTTAAACTGTAAATTATTTTTAAAAATTGCAGTGATAGTTTTTTTTAATTTTCTACATGTGCATATTTTTATTTTTATTATTTTTTTTTTTTAATTGAGATATTAAAAAAGAATTCAAAAATTTCTAACTGTCTTCTAACTTCAAGATCTTTTTTTTTTTCAATTAATGCATCAATTTTTTTGAAATTAATTAATAAAATTTCAATACTGTCGACAGTTCAAGGCCATTGAATATTTTTAAAAACTACAGGGTAGTCAGAGAATAAAAAAATAAAATACGAACCTCAATAATTCGAGAATCGATAGTGCTAAATGGATGACAACAGTGTCTTTCATCACGCCATTCCCAATGAACAGTTTCTTGTTGATTGGTTGTTCTTTCAAGTAAATTATTTACACTAAATATACCGTCTGTGGGCAATGGAGGCATTAATTCCTCAATCAGACAAGTTATTTCAAACCACTCCTGAGGCGAACGTGGTACCAATTCAACATCTTCTGTTTTAACTTCAAGCGAACCAGTTAACAGATAACTCAAAGTCAAAGCAATATTTTGTTGAAGAAGCAGTTGCGCCAAATCGGGACAGCGATTTGATATCACAGAGAGCATTCGTAAAACAGTTATGAAATTACCAATACTATTTACTGGCGGAGTAATCATAAGCTGCAAAAAAAAGTAGTCGGAGTTAATTACCAAAGATCAATTATACAAAAAAGACAATTTATATAATGACGGAAATTTACCAGTTGCTGCAAATTCTGCAAGAGCTCGGGCGTCACAATTTTATGTAACATCACAGGATCATGTTGGAAACTGTCGACTAAACGACTGAATGCTTGACAAACGCACTCGACACTTTTCTTATCTTGATTGGTCAGTCTGGTGGTGAGCAGAGTCAAGCTGTCAGACACCAGATGGAAATCATCAGGATGAAGATTTTGACAGCAATTAGCAGTTATTGTGAGGGCAGCACGTTGAGCCGTGATATTGAAGAAGTCGACGAATTTCAGGCAAGCAGACACACCACCGGCGTGTAAAATCGTTTTGCTGTGCCGACGTGACAGCATGGCAAGAGCAGTAAGACATTGTTCAGCGACGTCCATGCACTCGATGGATTCTAGCTTCTGCAGAAAAACGGGAACCGCGTCAACGACGACCGTGGATGATCTAGGCAACGCTTCCATCATGTAAGTTAGGGCTCGACAAGCGTGAGTCATTATTACAAAATTGTGTTCAATTCCAAGCAAGTTTATTAAGGCTGCAACGACTTGTTTAACTGGAAACCCAGTGAGCGTGTCTTCATTTCCCATGACGAGAATCTCTCCCATTCCTATAACCGCTTGCAGCTGTTCGCCTTCGTCATCAACAGCCTGTAGTCCAGGCAGGAGCTGTTGTGCTTTGGCGACTGAGCTCGCTCCCATGCTGCGATTGAGCAGATGCTGCATACGTGGCCCAAGTGCTCCAAAGACATGAGGAGGTAGCCCACGTGCTTCGAGCAACGCTTGTAGCCGTCCAACTTCGCCATCATCGCTTTCACTGTCACCAGTAGTGCCAGACATTCCAGACGGACCACCGCTGGGTGCCGCGGGGGTTGCACTGGCAGCGGACTCTTCTTCAGGTACGGAGGGGTTCAATAGACCTCCGGATGCTGATGCGGATGTTGGTATCGCGGTGCTATTAGTCAGTGAGTCGCTTGTCGACATAGCAAGTCCACCAGCAGCAGCAGCAGTTGAAGTACTCTCTCCGGCAGCGGATTTACGGGCGCGTGACAATGAACGATGTCTTGAACTCGAGCAGGATCCCGTCGTTGTGTCTTTTTTGTGGTGTTTACCAAGTGATTTAGCAGAACCAGTTCCACCAGCAGTAACTTCTTTTGATTGTTCGCTAGATAATTTAACTCGTGAACGTAACAAATGTTTGTGCGTTGGATGATGGTGCGCAGAGTTGGCACTCGCGGAGGCAGACACCGGGGGGTTGCCGCCAGTGGACGTCGTTGTCACGCCACTTGTGCCTGCCCCGTCATGTGCCAACGCCCCCCCTCCGCTCTCCACAGAGTTGCTAGCTGCGTTACCCACTCTGATGCTGGACTTGACACCCAAAACTTGACTACCCGTTCCACCGTTTGCGTAATTACCTCCAACAGTTTGCAATTTAGAACCTAAAAATATTTGGGTCAAAAAGTCTTGATCAATCATGACGTAAATATTATTATTTAAACTAAAATATATGAAAAATTAAATCACTAGGCACTTAGTGTGTATTTACCTCGTCCACGGGACGTTGACGGATGACTGATGAAGGAGTTGCTCGACGATGCCGCTAAATTCGGTAGCCCAGTGGAAGATTTTTTATTGTTATTGTTATTGTAAATATTATTGTATATATTGGCCAGCGAAGCTTGAAAGTTACTCGTACTTTGAATAATCTGCGGGACTTGGGGAACACGAGAACGAGTTCGGGAAGCCACGCAATCGATGGGCGCTGAATTAAGTTCAAATATAGTACTCTTAGCAGCAGTCTTTCTTCCAGTGCTACTGCCGGGACTATTAGAGTTGTGTGCTTTCTGTTTATCCGTGTCTGTAAAACGAATAAAAAAAAAATTAATACCCGTGAAGCTTCTCCAGGTCCATAAACAGCAGCCTAATAAATCTATTAAATAAAATACTTGCCAGTAATTGATCCTACACCACTTCCATGGTTTTTACGTTCTCCCTTAGCTTTACTTTCTCCTTTAGATAAATCGATTGAGCGCCGATGAACGGGGATAGCACAAGCCTGCGAGGGTTGTGAATCAGTCTGCTGTTGGTGGTGTTGCTGCTGTTGCTTGCGACGTTTCTCTCCTAGTGTAGCAACAAGAGTGCTAGTTCCCTGTCGCTTTCTCGAACCACCAGAGCTGCTGTTTTTCCCCCTTAGCTTAGAGGCGTCTGCTGAAGCACTAGCCTTCTCTACAGACCCCCCGAGTGACGACTGATCTTGTTGATCTGCCATAGATTAATCGACGCATGCCACTATTCTGTCTGCAATTAAACATAGCAATTACTATTTTCATCAATTTAATTAATTACTTATACTTATTGTATTTTATGTAATTTATTATTAATAATAATAATAAAAATAATGTGTTGCGTAAACCAACTAATACATCAGCTATTTCTTATTCTCATATATTTTTTATCGACATATATATTACAAGTATTATAGGTTACGTGGAATATTTATTCCACACGACTTCATGGCTCGTAAAAAAAAAATTTCGCAAACTGATTAAACTTGATTACTATGATTTATATAATGCAATATAATATAATATAAGCCAGCAGTATATCATCACATTGTTATTAAATTATCGCGTTATAAAATATATATTCTGTTAATTAAGTTAATTAAATCGACAGTTTGTTTGACGCGCAATTAACACTTTCTTTCTTTCGAGTTTAACCAAACGACGTTTCATTTACGGAAACAAATAAAAGATAAAAAATAAAATAAAATCAACATAAAAAAAAAAACAATTAAATCGGAGAAAAAATAATAACTGGTCTGGCCTGGTCTGTTTCCACTGGATAAAAAAATAAAACCAAGGAAACTATCAGCAGTTATAACAAAACCTGACGAATCATTGCACGTATTATATATTAATACAGACAATAGACAAATCAGGAGCCGATCGTCAGCATGATCTGGTTGTCAGAGAAAATTAAAATAACTGTTAAGATGACACAGAGCACACACGTTTATTATTTATCGGAGTGCAGGCGAACGTTGCGATGAAGGTGCAGACGTGTAGGTGGATAACAAAGACCCTTACAGAGCTCACAGACAGCAAGCCACCATTTGCTTGCTTGCTATGCTGCTATAAAGTAATGGAGGACGAGTTGGCTCTCCCTCTCCCTCTCTCTTTCGACGATTCTCTTGTCGCCAGAACCCAACTGAGAGCTCGGGGATTCAGAGGCTAAGGAGAGAGAGGGGATCTTGCAACTTGTATATCATCAGTGTGACCCTATATACCATACTAAATTATTATATACATATATATACACATGTACATATATACATACATACAGTATACATATA
This sequence comes from Microplitis mediator, assembly GCF_029852145.1. Lineage (NCBI taxonomy): Eukaryota > Metazoa > Arthropoda > Insecta > Hymenoptera > Braconidae > Microplitis > Microplitis mediator. The sequence goes on from NC_079973.1 coordinate 3,523,196, forward strand.
TATATTATATGTACATATATAAATACTTTAACGTTTTTCAAATAACCTGAAATTCTTGATCCAACAGAAATAGATAAAAAAATATATAAATAAATATGTAAATATATAAATATACTATTGTAATTTAAAAAAAAAATAAAATTAAAATACGGAGTAAATTTACCTGAGTGTTATCAAAACTCGGAACAAAAGCCATAATTAAATGGAAATAATTAAAATGGATTTCCTTGATTGATATAAATGTATATGTATATATATATATATGATGTATGATCTCCAGTGGACTCTTTACTATGCTAGTGCAGTGCTTGAGACACGATGTTTAAGTGTAGCGCAGTACACAGTACACGCATGCACAATAATGTAGGGGGTAGCTCTCGCACGGATACAACGCACACTATTGGCTCTCGACAGCGCACATATACAGAAACTGTAGATATATATACTTATGTATATGGATACAAAGAAAAAATATACCAAGTCACTACCCCGTCGAGGTCGACGACGACGATCAAATTAAACTTGTACTGTTATATTACAGTACTATCTTAATGTGCGGGTTATCAGGCCTAGGATTGGGGAGCCCAGGAGCCGCTCCGCCCACTTGATAAACCAAAAATTATTAACAAAAATAAATACTGGAACAATCAGACGCAACTTCTATGATTCAAACATGGAGACTACACGTTTTTTTTATTTAGAAATTAATTTTAAAAAATGAACAGAAAAAATTCTTACCATATTCACTCGATACTCGAGAATAAAGTCCTGGTGGAATTCAAATTCAAAAAATATTTAAATTTAAATGAAAAAAATAACAATGGATGACGAGCCACTAGTTGGTTGTGGCCTCAGACGGCCTCACAATGAGTTCAGTCATGGCTAGATGTTTATATTTTATCACAACACTCACAATAAATCAGCAATTAATAATAAATGATAAACTATTATCAGTTTATAAATTTATCACTGGTCACTATTTTTTAATCATGTTCAGTCCCAATGTATCCGAGATAAAAGTTTATATAAATGCGTGTGTGTGCAACTCACTGCAACGTAATGTATTAATACGAGAACAGAATATAAGTGAAGGCGATATAATGACGAGAAAACTCTGGTGCGTTACCTAAGGTATCAATGCGCAGGTGTTGGAGGTTTTAGTCAGAGCTGGCACTTGGATAGAGTTGAGTTGTGACTTTAAATGAAACTCTACACTACTGGCAGACCCGAAGCAGCATAAAGTGCGTGCACTGTGTGTACTATTAATTTAAACAGCAGAGAACGAGTGGAGTGGAGCAGGACTGAGTTTGCTGATGGCTGAGTCTACTGAGTGCGGCGTTGCCGGATCACAATCGATCTGACCGCGGGAAGCCTCCATTTCAAAAAAATACTCGACGTAACTCAGCCTCACTCACTTTTACTCAAATAATTGCTTCTGATATTTTTCTGGAGTAATTTTTAAATTTCCATTGAGTTGCTGATGATTTTTGGGAATTCAAATTTTTAAATAAAAATGCGGGAATATTTAAATAAATAAAATAAGAAGTTTTGAATCGATAGATAATTGAACAATTAAACGACTCGAGGACGAGGACGAGGACAATTTTTTTATATTGTCGTGTTTTATATGACAACGTCGATATTCTAACAGCTGTTTGATACTGGTCCTTTTGTCCAGTCTCGGCCTTCGTGTACGATAACCGATTGGTGGAGATGAACCCAACACTTTTCATTGGCCGTTCATTTTCTGTCTAACTGACTGAGAAACAATAAAAGCTCGTAGCTCGTGTCCATCAACAACACAACCCTAAATTACTTTTACTTAATTACTATATTTGTAATTAAATATTTGTCATTTAGATTTTATTCAAATATTTAAATATTCAAATATTAATTTATTTATTACGCATTGAATGTCAATGACAATGGTCTTATCTATGTAGTAATTATATGTAAGTATTTCTACCATATTCTTATACTTGTTAGTATTAATCTATATATTATGAATATATAAATATATATGTGTAAAATAAAATATTAATAAACTATTACGACTTACCAAAAAAGGGAGCTCCTTCCGTTAAGGTGGAACTCAAATTTATTACGCAATAATATAAATAATTAAAGTTATGAACACGTGGAATTATTTAGAAAACCTGAGCTGTCAAACGAATTTATTTTATTTAGACATTTGTTGTATTACTGGCAAACTATTTTTTAATTTATTTTTAAAAGTTGGCTTTAATTTTAGACAGTCGATAGTAAAATGAAGAAAAAATGACCGAACTCAACCTTGCTAGCAACTACGAGCTCTAGCAACTTTGCAATAGGCCTTCAAACTTCCGTGATGTTGCTGTAGCCGCCTGCTGACTGAACTACGAAACACACTTTCGAAAATTTGTTAACTTGGAGTCCTACTCGATGGATAACGAGGACTATCAAATATCAAGGACTATTTTCGCAATTTACACGTGGGTTTTTATAAACAATTGTTTTCTTTGTAAGTAATGACTGCGGGGTTTGGAAAATTCATTGACAATTAGCGAAACTACTTGGCGGCAAAGCTAAGTTTGAATTAATATTCGATTGTTTATTTCTCGAGTGGAAAATTTTTCTGGATTTGGAAATTTTGGAAACATGGAAAAATTTATGATCCTGAAGATAAGACAGTAAATAATTTTTTTTTTTCCAACAAATCAGTTACAAAAAAAAAGTTAAAAATATATGATTCTGAAGTTAGCCGACATCTAATAATTTTTGGAATTTTTCAAAATCATAAATGTAAAAAAAAAAAATATTTTAAGGAATTGCACTTTTCGTTATTTAAATTTTCTACAAGTGCATATTTTTAGTTTTCTTAATTTTTGTAATTAACTAGTTGCAAATAAAATCCAAAAATTTTTAAGAGTCTGCTAAATTCAGGATCATAAAAATATGCACATGTAGAAAATTTTAAAAACTATAAGTGCAATTTTTTCAAATATATTTTTTTTTCAACTCATTGTTTTAAATAAAAATTCAAAAATTATTAGACGTCAGCTAACTCCAGTATCATAAAAATTTTCGGAGAGAATGCAGAGCGGATTACTGTTTGGTTCCATGACAACTGATCCCCGACAAGTGATCCCACAGACAACTGACCCCACTGACAATTTCATAAAATAATTAATTATTAATTAATTACTATGACATGAGTAATTAAAATTCACTGTTGTAAATATAAAAAGTTAAATAATGGAAATTGGTTGATAAAAATCAATTGTCAATGGGATCAGATGTCAGTGAGATCAATTTGTAGGGATCACTTGTCGTGGTATAAAATTGTTGGAATCAGTTGATGGCACACCTGTTTATTTATTCCCCTTGAAGTGAAATTTACTCCGAAGGGGAGTTTATTTTAATATTAAAACTCTTAATCGGAATGCAGATTTAAGTAAAATCCAGTTCACTCCGAAATCACTCCACTAAAAAAATAAGATTTAAATAAAATTCGTAATCACTCCGAATTCACTCCCGATTTTTTATAGAGTAGGAGTAAAAGAGACTTCAACTTACCGATCTATAGATATTATAAATATCAATATTTGTTATAAATTTGAATTAATCAACAAACTTTTAATTCTAATAAAATTAAGTATTTATATGTACATACTTTTGCTGTTAATTTTTTACAAGATGACTTGACTTGACAATATAAAAAAAGTTAATGGAAATTTCAAGACAGTATCGGATATAAAATAAATTTATTCAAACTTTCTTATCAATTTCATACAACAATTGTTTGAATGATTCGTCATTTATCGTTTCTAGAGCATTAATCTCTCGTCTTTCTTGCAAAATACCATCGATTGCATGTTTAATGTCTTTATGAAGATCTGGAGTTTCTCGAAAAGACTCGTCGATAGACTTACGATAAATTTCTTCATTAGTAGGCGATGACAGCCTTAATTGTTTCATTTCTGTTGACGGTAATGACAAATCGGCACGTAGCTCTGCCGCAATTCCGACAAATGGATAAAAATTATCAGTATTTATTTCCACTGATTCATTAATTAAATCACATTCTTGAACCAACGGTGAATTGACCAGTGAATCAAACTTGACTTCTTGCTCGCGTTTTAAAATTGGCTGTCCATTGTTGACTACCAGGACAAATTTGTTTGCTTCGTTTATTTCCAAAGGCATTTCGATTGTTTTCTTATCAGTGTCCGGTAGATTGCAGACTTCATTTGCGGCCCCAGAAGAATTTTCCGATTGGTCTGATAAAGATTCTCTGGCTTCTGTCTGAACTGGACATTTATGAGTCCGCTGACTTACCTGAGAAAAATAAAAAAAATTTATAATTTTAATACTCATAATAATTTTTTTTTGCTTACTTTGTATCTAAAACTTTTTCCACAAGCGGTACAAGTGTACGGCATCACTCCGGTATGAATTCTTCTGTGTACTAAATACGACACGCGTTGTCTGAAACATTTCCCTAAAAAAAAAAAAGAGTATTTATATAAATTAATGCCAGTGATTAATTTTAATTAAATTAGAAATTTAGTTGATAAAAAAAAAACTTACAAACATATTTTAGATCATGCGTCACACGATGGTTAGTAAAAATTAACTGAAAGCATGTGGAAAAGCGCTTGAAAATAAAAGTAAAACAATATATTTAAAGATATATATGTAGATATACATATGTATGTTAATAATTAAATACCAACCACAAGTTTCGCATGCAAACGGCTTTTCTCCAGTATGAATTCTCTCATGATTGTGCAACGTCGAAAGCTCTTTGAAGGACCGTCCACAAGTAGTGCACGTGTGTGGTTTATCATCCTTGTGATATAATCTGTGTTTATGATAAGACTGCTGAAATGTGAACGTTTTGCTGCATATATTACACTTGTAAGGCATTTCTCCAGAATGCAATCTTTTATGTTTCTTCAGGAAGTACTTTGTCGTAAACATTTTACTGCAGATATCACACTCCCATTGCTTTGCTTCGTGTGTTTTTAGATGTTGGGTTACATGCTGTTCCTTTAAATCAAACAAATTTCATTTATTTATCTACTAAATTTATTCAGACCGTTCTCATACAATGCCCACACTTTTAAAAATTTTTTAATGACTCAACTGTCATTCGCGGATTAAAATTTTTATCAATTAATTAAAAAAAGGACAAAGGAGTTGCGATTTCGCTGTGATATAGATTTAAAAAAAAATTACTTGCACTGTAAAAAAATTGGGAGTGATTGAAAATTTTATTTAAATTCAAATTTACTCCGTCACTCGCAGTTCCGGAGTTTAAAAAAAATCACACTAGATACGGAGTTTGTTTTTTCAGATGAATGATTTCGGAGTGATCTGGAATTTATTTCAATCTGATTTCACTTTGATTCGGAGTTTTGATATTAAACTAAACATCTTTTAGGAGTCAATTTCACTCTGAGGGGATTAAATAAATAAACAGCCGCTCCGCATTCACTCTGGATTTACTCCACTAATTTTTTACAGCCTACAGTTGATATCAATTGGGAGTTACATGAAATTTATTAAATAAATTTCAGTAAAATCTTCATATCGTCGTTCCAATTAGCAAATTGTTTAACTCCATTTCAAAAAATCCTCCATTTATGCGAAAAAAAAGTAATTTAAAAATTGTTTTTTTATCTAAAAATCAATTCCATATCTAGTATATATATGTTTTTATTAAGGTTACTCAAATAATATTTTTTCTGACTATTACTATCTGAAAATTCCACAGAATCACCTACTAAAAAATATTGAGTTAGACAATTTACTAATTAGAGCGTCGATTTGAATTTTATAATTCGAATTCGGTGGCCAGAAATTAACGCTTATGACAGTTGGAAGATTACATATTTTTATAAACTGGCGGGCACTGTCTACATGCCCTTAATATCATTAAAGAAATAAATTACCTTACGAAAATTTTTACCACAAGTCGGACAATTGAACCCATTCTCACAGCAAACTTGATTCAAATCTTTATCTTTTGTCAGTGACCCTAAAAAATAAAAAATTGTTTAACAAAACACCTTGACTACTAAGCAACTAAAAAAAATGAATAAATTAATCACCTAAATTAATACCAGTATGAGCAACTCTCATATGAACCATCAAACTTCCCCGCATTTTGAATATCTTATGGCACAAATGACATGGATAATTTTTTAATAATGCTTCTGGTTTTATATCAATATCTTTTTCATCAATCATATGAACTATTTGTTTATGTAACATTAAAATATTGTGATCGGGAAAGTGAAAGCCGCATATATTACACCGCTCGGTTTTCTCTTTACCCATTAAATTATTTTTTAATGTCTTTAATTGTGGTAAAATATTTACATTATTATTACTACTGTTACAATTATAATTACAATTATTATCATTATCATTACTATCATTATTATTAATCATGACTGAAGTATCAGAGCTTTCTGGAATGCGTAAAGTCAATTGTGATCCAATTTTATCAACATCCGCATTTAAAATTTTAACTTCCGCGGTTTTAATTGGCACGAAATTTTTGAAAATTTTAACCCCCGATGACTTGGTATCAGATGTTGAATTCTGTAGATCGTGTAGCAATAAATCGTTAGTCCAAACCGATGGTAGTTGACGTGACTCACATTGGTCTAGACTATTTATAGAAACTGTAGCATTAGCGACTTCTTTAGATTGAATTACACATGAATTTAATGCTTTTACTAAATAATTTTTTTTAACCTGCTCCAATTCAACTGCACAATCAGACTGATAATTTTCTAATTCATTTTCGTAATGCAAATTTATGTTTGCATCAGAAATATTTTCTGACACTTTAGTTTTATTATCAATTAATAATTTTTTAGTATCATCAGGTGCATTAATTATTGTATGGCCGAATAAATGGATTGTCAGTTTATCAATGCCTAGAAGTGTTTCATTGCAAACAGGACACTGCAGTGGTCGTGTCGCCACACTAACGAGTCCTACTCGCAGTGAATCCAATGATGAAAAACTAGGCCGAGCACACAGTGGACAAGAAAATAATTGAGCGCACATTTTGCCAGACATAAATTAACCATCAGTACTAATAACTCACTGTTAATTATTATTAATTTACAATATATACTTAATCATTTAATATTTATAATTAATATTGAATGTAAGTAAATCACTAGACGCAATATGATAAAAATGATGGTATGTTTCAAGTGCACTCATCACATCACCACCAAAAACTATTATTATCACAAACTACTATTTAAATTTAAACTATAAGTCGTCTTAAACTTGACCCAATTAACTAATTACGGTTATGGGCAATTAATTTTTTTTTTTAAGTACAAATTTAATTTTTTATTGCTACTTAATTGGTAATAAATAAAATATTTTTTAAAAACTATTTATATAAGCCTGAGTAAATTGACTTTAAAATACATCAGCTTAAGTTTAAAAATGAGTTCAGGGTGTTTGAGCTAATAATAGATTTACCGCGGGACATTTAAATGGTTACTTAAATTATTTTTTATTTACATACTTTGAAACGTACAAAATTTTTTGATATAAAAATTTAATATTTTATTTAACTAACACTTGTAAGGTAAATTGTCTTTGCAGCAAAACTCGCGGCCGGCTGATAAGTTTGTTCTGATCCATTTGTCGCTACCATTTTTTATAAATAATTGAGCCTAACATACATTTAGTTATGAAATTAATATGTTTTTAAATGAAAGTAATAAATAAATGAATACTCACTCGTTCTTTGTAACAATCGCGATTTAATGAACTGCAGATAATTGTTGGACTGTTGGGTAAATGTTTCACTATCTGCAAATTAAAATGATAATTATTTTTATTGATTTCTAACTAATTAATTAAAATAATTGTTCTAATTTTCAAACTTCCCGCTATAAAATTTGAAAATTAAAAAAAAAGGAAGTTATTGGTGCAGTCCGGTTTTTAAAAATTGAGTTTTCATCAGGTCTAGGTTTTGAGGCCCTAGGAAACTATTCTGACTATTTCCGAGTGGACGTCTGCGCACTTGTGTTTGTAAACTAATTTTTGTCATACGATATCTTTGGAACAAATCAACTGATTAGATCGAGCTTGGCGGCAATTGAAATGTCACATCAAGACTTAGATCTGGATAGATTTTGAAGTCAATCGGTCGAGTAGTTCACGAGTTATACGGAAATTCAAAATTCAAACATTATTTTTTTGAGATTTTTTTCATATCACTCATAAACTACATGCCCGATTTGCCTCAAAATGTATCCAGTTCTAAGTCTTGATCAGCCCAGTCGATTGCCACCAAGATCGATAAGATCGATCGATTCGTTCCAGAGATATCGTATGTCAAAAATTAATTTTTTTTGGTTGAACAACAAATTAATAATTTTTTGACTTCCAAGAGCTCAAAAATTTACGTCGTCTGAGCTCGAAAACAGCGGGAAGTTTTGAGGTTTGACCACAGGGTTAGTTTTTCAAATTTTTATACTTACAATTGATAGACATTTTTTAATACACGATTTATTGCCATCGGAATTGTTTGGAAATTCTTCAAAAACATCATGAGTGATAACAGGATCTCCTTCAGGTAATTCTTTAGCCTTTTTTTTAGATTCACTGAGGAAAATTCCACAAAGACAACCAGGAACTTTTGTCGGAACAGTCGATGAAGTGACATCCGTAATATTAATATTTATATTTTCTGTTGTGATTTTTTCAATTACAGACACATAATTTTCGCTTCTACTTCTTACAGCAGGAATGCAGAACAAAATGAATATAATTTTATAAATCATCTAAAATAAAATAAAATAAATTATTTACTAAATAATGTAAATAATTATTATTAATTATCAATAAAAAATTACTTACTGCGATGTTTCGCGCGCAGTTCAAAACTCAATGAACGTAAAGTGTAATTACACTTCTTTTTATACAGACAGTAACGCAATTGATAAAATAAATAAAACTAACTTATGAAATAAATAATTTGCAAGGTTGCAATTAATAAAACTAAAGGTAAACAATGACTTTACATAATTAATATCAGGTATCACAAAATTAAATTACTTAAGTAATGAATTAACAAATTTAATTACAAAATGATAACATTTATTTTGGGTCAAATTATTATATTATTTTACTTGTAATAAATGTCCCCTCTCCTTCTAGAACAACTCGATCGTCATCAGCGACGAGTTTGTATCCACATTTTATTATTTTTCTTGCTGACAAAATAGTGACCGTTATTTCAATAGTATCCCCCGCATAACAAGGCTTTGGATAATGGAGAGACTGATGGACGACAATCGTCCCCGGTCCAGGAAGTTTAGTACCCAGTACACCGGACAAAAAACCATTCAGCAGAGCGCCATGTACTACTTTCCTCTCAGCACTCACATGAATAGGATTATAATCATCAGTTAATTTCGCAAAATTCATTACGTCATCCTCGGTGACTTTTCTTACAACCGAAACCTTATCGCCAGTTTCAAATTTTCTATCGACTACGAAATCACTTAAAGTTCTAGTAAATTTTCTGGGTAAATTACTGACTTTTCTGGTTAATTTTAGAAAATACATTTTTGATTAATTTATTGATCAGCTGATGTGCTAGCAGAAGTTTTTGTCTCATTAAATCCGCAGTGGTCTTGCAGAAAAATAACTGCTAGATTTTTAATCCGGTTATTTGATGAATTAGACAAGAAAACTAATTGATTAATTAATTCTGGTGTGATTATTTGCTCTCTAGATGTATCAGTGACTAGAAACATCAATGTTGTGATTGCAGATAATGTTGATTGCTCATCATCGGATGACAGAAGTGGTTTTATTAATTGTACGCCTTGATTACGTATTATGTATTCTTTATTTATTGGATCTGTAAATAAATACCAAGTAAATTAATTAATTAATTAATTAAATTAAAAGCCCAGCTATTGATAGGGTAAATTTAAAAATTGTCAGTTGCCAGCTACTAGACAGATTTAATTTATTAGGTCATCGGTACCCTGTCAGTAATTGGGCCTTTTAGATGAAAATTAATTATTGTCTTACCTAAACATAAATTACATATTCCTCCAATAGCGAATTGCACAAAAATCTTATCAGACTCCGAAAGAGCGTGTAAAAATAAATCAACTATTCTTAATTGTCGCATGTAGTCATAATTAACTGGATCGTATGCAAAATTTGATAAATTTGCCAGTACTTGTTTTCTAGCCTCTGTAATTAAATATTAATATTTATTATCATCATTATTTGATTTTAATTAAAGGCACATTCGATCTAGTCCGATATAAATTTTATTTATCGGTAATATTTCATGAGTGAGAATGTAGACATCAGACAAATTTAAAATTATAAATAAATAGAGTAAATAATTTTAAAAAATGCATTTATTAATTTCAAAATTTTAAAAAAATTTTATTTTATCAATTATTTACTCATTTATTAATAATTTAAAATTTGTCTGATGTTTGCTACATAATATTTCACTGGTTTCATGAACCAGCATCTTTAGACCAAATCTACAATATTTAGTAATTAATTTTTTTTTAAATTACGCTTATTATTACATAAATGATTTATTTAATATAATTATTAAGAACATTAAATTGTAATATTAATTATAGTAATTGAACTTACAATTTTTAGATCGGTAAAAATTTTTAAAAAATTTAACATTTATGTTTTTAATGAAAGAAATTGTGATCCTGAAGAAATCATAAAAAAAAATATTTAACAAAAATTGCACTTATAGTTTTCAAAATTTTCTACATGTGCATTTTTTATTTTTTTGTAATCGACTTGTTAATAATAAAAATCTAAAAATTACTGATTGTCTGTTAACTTCAGGATCATGATAAATTTTTTACCGATTTGAATCGGATGTGCCTTTAATTACTCTGTAATTATAAGTACCGATCAATACATAAATAATTTGAACAAATACATATATTTTTAAATTATCAACAAATAAAGAATTATTATTATCATTATTATTATTATTATTATTATTATTATTATTATTATTATTATTATTATTATTATTATTATTATTATTATTATTATTGTTGTTATTATTATTGTTATCAATAATTACTGAATTTAAAAAAAAAAATGATACCTTTTGAATTTGAAGTTTGAAATTCCGTAGCCAGTAATTTTAAATAATCATATCGACCTACATTATTATAACCAGTACGTTCAATTAAACGTTTTTTAGTAGAAAACATGACTCAAGTTATTTCATTTTATCAAAATTACAAAACATAAACAAAATAAACTTTCAAGGTAACATGACATCAACATCAACACGTTACCATTTACCATCACTACCAGCTGATTGGATACTAGCGCCACCTACAACTTTGTTTCATAAATTTGAATGATAGATCAAACAGATCGTAGATAATTTTTAAATTAATTTAAATAATTTTAATTGATAATCCATTTTCTGTTTGAATTTTCCCGCTGCGTTTCCTGAAAAATTAGAAAAAAAAATAGATATATAATTCAACGAATAATTGTTTTAAAGTTTGTAGCTTATAATTGTTTTCGTAATGAAAATTGACACACTGACACAATTAAGCGTCAAGTTTTACGAAAATAATAAATTAAAACTACGTGCCCACTTGGTTAGACGGTAATTTATTTAATTATTCCATAATCTTATATAGAGCTTGTGTAATAATATAGTACTGAGTACTATGTTATATATATAATATGTGTGTATAATGTATGCAATGCGTTAAAAAACGCCCAGTATTTCGGGAAGGAAGCGATGAATAAAGTAATTGGTATTACTACTTAACTTCACTTGACCTTTACCCTTCATAGGGCGACTTACTATTTCGTCGTTTTAATTATAGGATTCATAAATAAGATTAATAATGTTTCATACTAAGACCAAAGAGTTGCCGAACATTAATTATGATATATTTCGAAAACTATCATAACAAATTATTTAATTTATTTTATTTATTTATTTATTGTTTCTGTCAAATTACGACTGAATTATTCACAGAGAAAAATTATTATTTATTTTATTGTTAAAAATAAATATATCATATAGTTTTCTACTGATATTTTTTTATTCGCTCACTATTTATTTTTTACTGCCGGATTTGTCTGAATTTTTTTTTTTTTTATAAAATATATGGTTTTTTATCGACGAAGTTTTTTTACTTACGCCACAATAGTCAGCCCAAAATTAGCAGTAAAATTTTTATGTAAAAAGTCAATTTTTTTTGCACTCGTAAAATTTTTACTGTCAAAAAATTGCGAAGTGAACGCGGATTAAGTCCGCAATGAATGCGAAGCAGACTGTTGATTAATTCAATTCCCTTGGAGTGAAATTCACTTCGAAGAAAAGTTTAGTTGAATATTGAAACTCTGAATCGGAGTAAATGCGGATTTAAATAAAATCCAAATCACTCTGCTGAAAAAAAAACTCCGAATTTACTCCGTATGCGGAGTGAATTTTTTTTTAAACTTCGGAACTCCGAGTGAATTTGAATTTAAATAAAATCCGCAATCACTCCCATTTTTTCATACAAATCAAAATTTTTTTCATACAAATCAAAATTTTAAAAAATACAAAATTTCCCGCCTTTTTGTTAAACTCAAATTATTTTAAATTTCAAATGTGAGATTAAATTTATTCAAAATTTCAAGACAATTATCAGTCATTTTAATTTATTCTATTAATTGTCATTTATCTAATTAATGTTTTTTATATTTCATCTAAACGGAGACAATCTTCTGGTCAAATAAATGATCAGATTATGATTCTCTACTTGAAGACTAATTTTCCAGCATGATGATAATTTAATAAGAAAATGAAGTGTCAAAAATATAAGACTGACTAGGTAATCCAATTATCTATATCTGCGGGCAAGAGCAACAGAGAAGAGCATCATGACGCATAATGTAACAAGTCAAGCTACGTTATTTGTTTCATTGATGTAATCATCATGTGAGCATCTTCCAGTCTTCCACATCCCCTTCATAAATTTCATTCAACCGTAAATACATACATATACATACACATATTTAATTGTGGGTGTAGTATATAAATTCATGCGTCTCATCAAGGGCCTTCAGTTGCTTCTAGATTACCATGTTTTGATACTGTCCTTACTCAAGAACCCCCAGTACGAAGAGTCATTTCAAATTGACCACAAAATTCAAATAAAAAAAGTGCATCAATAAATAAATAAACGATTTGTGTGCTGGTGATTTCCCAATCACGAAAATGAAGTTTTCATTCATTTATTTAACACTCAGTCTTATAATTTCTTCCGGAGTGAGTGCTAAATTTACAGACGGGCAGTATGAATCAGCGCCGCACATAATCGTCTTCATGGTGGATGATTTGGTACGTAAACAAATTAAAACTCTTCTTATTTTACATTAATTATCTATATAATAAATACGAAAAAAAAATTCCATGACTGACATGTGGATTTTGCGCGTCAAAATATAATTGAATGGCTCGAAAATAAATTTATTAATGAATCATCTTCGTAATCGCTGTTATCAATCTCATCCGCTTGGTACCTTATTTATTTATTTTTTAATATATATCATTACTGCAAATTAAATTTAACTGAACAAAATAACAAATTAAAATATTTTCTTCCTCCGTATATCTACATATTTAATTTAGTATGATTACTCTGTAGTATAAAATTGTCTTGAATTAATAGGAGCCTTAGTTAAGACAATTACAACCGCTGACACGTTATATCAACGCCCACATGGTCAACAAGGATGCTCTGTTACTGATGACTCACAGTAACCGACACAAATAAAAATAAAATTTTCTTAAAACCAGCAAACGACAAACGCACCGAACCGTCTATTGTATAATCATCGTTACAACTTCACACTTGCCCCTATCCTAGATACATTACACATAAATTACAACCAGCTCTTAAACTTGAACATAAAAATATATATAACTCAGCGTATACTTTAATCTCTGAGCAATTAAAAATTTTTAAATTTACTTTCTTACTTTTCAGGGATGGAATGACGTGAGTTTCCATGGATCGAGTCAAATTTTCACACCAAATATCGACGCGCTGGCTTACAATGGAATAATATTAAATAGACACTACACATTACCATCATGTACGCCTACGAGGGCCGCATTTTTGTCGGGAAAATATCCAGTACGCATGGGTACGTATCACCTGTTAAAAAAAAAAATAATTATAGTAATTATATAAAATGAACTTTAACAATTTAATCGAGGATTTAAATCAATAGGAATGCAAGGTGAGGGAATAATGGGCGGTGAACCACGTGGATTACCACTTAACGTAAGAATACTACCAGAGCATCTTCGAGATCTTGGATACTCGCCGAAACTTATCGGCAAGTGGCACCTGGGTTTCCACACAAAGCAACACACCCCTTTGCACCGTGGGTTCGATCACTTCTTAGGGTTCTACAACAGCCATATTGCTTACTACGACTACAAATATTCACAAGGAGTAACTATTTCCTGTCACTAATATTTGAAATTTTTTTTTTTTCAAATAATTTACTGATAAATGTTTTAGAATATGAGTGGATTCGATCTGCACCGTGGCGACAATCCCGCTTACGATATTCATGACCAATATGCCACCGATTTATTTACCGAAGAAGCTGTCCGTGTAATTGAGCACCATGATCCTATAAATCCACTGTATCTTCAGCTGAGTCACCTTGGAGTACATGCGCCATTGGAAGTTCCGATAGACAGCGCGTATTTGGAAGACTTTGCGCACATTCGCGAGCCGAATCGCCGCAACTATGCTTGTAATTAAATACTTATTTGTCGGAAATATTATTTTCATGATACCAGCATTGAAATTTGAGGTTTTAGTGGCTCTACTGCCAGTGGAAAGAAGCGAATTTCTGTCCAATGCCGCGAATTAGTATTCAAAAACGCGAAAATTGCGAATGCCCAGTCAGCGGGCAGAAATAAACTTTCGTAGTTTCTACTTAATTAGGTGACCGACCTAATGAACTTTGAAAATTGAACTTTCGCAATTTGAACTTTGGTAAGTTTGAACTTTTATGAATTATAAAAAATTATGAAAAAAAAATTATTTTTGATGAAAGAAATACTAAATTATTCAAAGTTCAAATCACCAGAGTTCAAATTTATAAAAGTTCAAATTTACAAGTTCAAATTTTCGAAGTTCATTAGGTATGGAACCCTTAATTACGAATTTCAAATTACAATTTACGCTTACGCTAATAGTCGGTCTTAAATTAACTTGTTTCTGACACTGAAACTTTAAGTTCCCACGCAAGAAATCATGAAAAATCTAGTGTGTAACTCAGGAAGAAAGACGATTTCAGACCAGGGTGAAGTTGGCTGCCGAGAGAGGTGACGGCAGCCATCACCCGCAGTCTCTCCCTTGTCACATAATTCTATTATTGAATATCTAAATAATTTTATGTATTTCAGTGATGGTTTCACGGTTAGATGAGTCATTAGGTCGCGTAGTAGCAGCTCTGGGTGACAAAAATATGATAAAAAATAGTATAATAATATTTATGACTGACAACGGAGCACCGACTATCGGAAAGTATCGCAATTCAGGTTCCAATTGGCCACTGAGAGGTGTAAGTACTGAACTACATAACAACAATCAAAGTTTTAGATTTTATAAAATAAAAAATAAAGTAATTTAAATGTAATTAAACTTGATATCTAATTACAGACCAAGTATACGTTGTACGAGGGTGGAGTGAGAGGTGTAGCAGCAGTTTGGTCTCCTCGATTGCACGCAATGGCTCGTGTGTCCAACAATCTGATGCACGTCACCGACTGGCTACCGACTTTATACTCAGCAGCTGGTGGAAACGTCGCTGATTTGGGTGAAATCGATGGCGTTGACCACTGGCCGCATTTGAGTCAGGGTAAAGATATTCCTCGGGAGTCGCTTTTGCTGAACATCGACGAGGTTTCGAAAACCGAAGGAGCAATCAAACGGCGGTTTAAATTAGTCAGGGGTGCTTACAAACGCGGTTACTATGATCAGTACTACGGCGAGTCGGGAAGAAATCATGACACGCAGTCTTATAATTATACTTTGGTACACAGCAGCGTTGTTTCTTCGGCTATCAGCGCTCATTTGGGAGATCCAATGACCCAACCGAGCGCCATGACTCATCTACGGGAACAAGCGACTGTTTTATGCAAACGAAAGAGTACTTTTTCTTACTGCAATGAAACAGAGTGTCTATTTGACATTGTTAATGATCCTTGTGAGGCAACAAACATTGCAAAACAATATCCAAAGGTTGTTATAAAAATTATTTTTTCAGTAAATAATTATTCAAAATTTTCAATTGCGACAAAAAAAATAATGTCTTATATAAATAATAATCCATAGTAAAAAATTTTTCGTATTTTTGTAAAGAAAAAAGGCTGTGTTAAAAATTTTATGTTAAATATTTAACACTTTTGTGTGTTAATTTAACACACTGTTTGTGTTGATCAGTTGATTTTTAACACAAAATAATGTTAATTGAAACAAAAGTAACATTTACTCAGTGTTACTCTTCAAGCAAGTGTTAACACTTTTAAAATTTAACTTTAACATGTATTAAAATAACACAAATACGCTGTAAAAAATTTGCGGAATGAGGGCGGATTCAATTCGGAGTAAATGTGGAGCGGATGATTGGATTTCTTTAATCTCCTTGGAGTAAAACTCACTCCAAGGGGAAGTTTATTTTAATATTGAAACTCCGAATCGGAGTGAATGTGGATTTAAATACACAGTTGAAAAATTTGTGTTAAATTTAACACATTATACTTGTGTCAAACAATAATACAGGTTTAAAACTTGTTGAGATCAGATAACACATTCAACTTTAGTTAAATTTACACTTGATGGTGTTGAATAATTGACACAAAATATTTAACCCTTGAATTTTTATAAAAGAACACAAAATTTGCAACTGTGTAAAATCCAGATCACTACGAAATTACTCATCTGAAAAAAATACCCTAATTTACTCCGTATGCGGAGTAATTTTTTTTGAAACTCAAGAACTTCGAGTGAGGAGTAAATTCGGATTTAAATAAAATTCGTAATTACTCCCGATTTTTTACAGTGTAAAAATGTTAAATCAACTTTACGTGTGTTGCAAATATTTGAATATGTACAAATTTGAAAACCAGTAACAGAGAATATTAACATTTTTTTTTTGCATAAATGAAAAATGTTAAAACATAAAAATTTATGTAAAATGTTCTAACTCATGGTTTTGTATTAATTTTAACAAATTTTGTTTTTTTACTGGATAGATTGTCTCAGAGCTGGACATGATCCTGGAAAAATACGGCAGTTTATTAGTGAAACAGCCCAGACTTCCAATTGACGGAATGGCCGATCCTAGAAGACGAAACAACACCTGGGGTCCGTGGCTGGACTATGGAATGATAACCGGTCTCTACGGTTACAATTATAATGCAGCAGCCGCAGTCAGTACCTTAGCAGTGTGTGTTCATATTGGCATGGCTTTACTTATTGTCAGTATGAGTGCATTCATTTGACTCAAACTGTCTGTGGTCATGAGTTTTTACAATAAAATAAATTAAAATAAAAAAACTCCTTCCGACAAATAACTTTTTTTTAAATATTTAGGTAACAAGTACGTCAATTATTCACTAATAATCAAAATAGATGCAAGAGAGTAATTAAAATATAGTTTTATCTTATCATCGATTATTTTTAATAACTTAATCCGCTGATATTTTTTATCATATTGATTTTTTTTTGTACGTAAATTTATTTATTTTTAATTTTATATATATCTATATATATACTGTAATAATAATTGGTGTACCGATTAAGTCGATTTCACTTTCAAGTTTAAAATTTAAGACACATATATATTAAGATAATTGTAAATATATAAAACCAGTTCTATGTAACCCTGAGTTTTCAATATAGAATCCTTGATCAACGAATGATATTTTATTTATTTTTAAATCTTTGTAAGCTTTTATAACTGGATATTTTTCATGATAAAAATAATAATTATTATTATTTATAAATTGACATCATCATCAACTTTGACAATTCATTTAAATTTAAATTTCCCCACTGCTTAGAAATATATATATAAATATCTATGTATATAAGCCATTATATTAAAACAAAGATAACGATTACTTTCATTTGCTTCAAAGTTTATTCGCATGGCCGTGACTTGAATAGATCTGTAATCATTAAAATGCGCGCATACGAATAATGAAATAATTCATTTTAATTATAAGATTTAATGACAAATGAAATAGAAAATAATACATAATATATATTTAAACTTTCGTACTTGACATTAATATAATAAATATAGCGGAAAGAAAGTCATTTTTTTTTCTTTTTTATGAATTATTTTCCGTATTGCTCATGAAAGCATATCCGATTCAATTTTACTGTCACCGAGGTCGTCGAGACTTCATCGGCAAGCTTTGATACGTTTTTTTTACTTTACATAGTTTGTTATTTTTTTACACCGTCATTTCAACACTGGATATACGTTGAGAGTGATATCAATACGGTGTTGAAACATGAAATCTTCTAAACTGTTAGATTTGATAAGAATAACGTCAGTGATTGCTGCTGTGATTGTGGTTTCGGTATTTATTTGCATCGCGGCATCGCGAACAAATATTCTATGGGGTGATAAATTGTTGAAGAAGACTCCTACCAAACCCCATATCATTGTCATCATTACTGACGACATGGTAAGTCTAAAGTCATATTTATTTTTATAAAACAAGAGTTTAAAAAGCCCGCACTGTTTTGAGGAAAAGGTGAGAATACGATAAAAAGGCCACTAATGTGTGTAAGATAAAAAGCAAATTATTTACGAATGAACGAGTAAAAACGACAGTAATTATATGTATAATCGCAACAATTAAGTCAAGGCGACTTTTTTTTATCAGGAACTTATTCGAAGTAATAACGTCATTGTCATTATTTTCGTTACTTTACAAGTGAGCGGGTCGAATTTTTAAATTCTCATGATGATTGTCGGTACTTCTATTCGTTTGTATGTAATTGTAATTATTTTTTTGATATTTAATGGTGAATTTAGTGATGGTAAAATTTTTAATCGACGAAAAAAACCTCATATTATCATGATAATGGCTGATGATCTTGTAAGAATATGATATCATTTTTTAAAGTAATTAGTGTATATGATAAAGGGGTTGTTAATTGACGTCTAACAACAAAATTTTACGGCTAGTAACAAAATTTTGATACTCAAGTTGTTCGGAGTAATCGATTTATTGGTAGATGGCGAAATCGTTGTCGTTTTGAAGAATACACCCTGGTGGAAATTTTTCGGAATTTTCTCTGCAAAACTCAGTTCTAAAGTTCTAAAGACTTTTTCAGAGTTTTTTTAGAGAAAAGTCCGAAAAATTTCCACCAGGGCAAGTTTTGATTTTTATTTAAATTTTGGGTCGATTTTACGGAAAATTATTTTATTATTTTATAATTTATAAGTTTAACTTTTCATATATGTATCAAAAATAAAAACTGTAAGCAATTAATAAATCAATAAAAATATCAATTTTTTAAATTTCAAAATTATCAAAAAAATTTATAAAAATAAATTTTTATCAAAAAAAAATATTAACTTTACGGTTGAAAAAATATGTTTTATCAGTCAAAGTCCACTAAAATTATTTGAGTGTTCAAATTATTATTTTGTTGTTATTAAAAAAAAAAAGATATGATATAAATAAATATATAAGACTTTTAATAGTTAATTGATCACCCAATTTTTTTTTTTATATAAAATAAATGGTTCAAGTTTATAATTTCCCAAGATGCAAAAAAATAATTAAGTTTAAATATAATTTCTAAACCGAGATTTAAATTCCTCATTACACTTTACCGCTTCAAAAGGCGGCAAAAAATTTAAAAATTCTTAACTGAAAAATAATGATACTGAAATTAGTCGACATCTAATAATTTTTAAACTTTTTTTTAAACAATAAATTACAAAAATTGAATATTTAAAAAAATTGCACCTACAGATTTTAAAATTTTCTACATGTGCATATTTTTAGTTTTTTTTTTTTTTTTTTAATTTAATTGTTTAAAAAAAATCCGGAAATTACAAATTGTCTGCTAACTTCAGGATCATAAAATAATTTATATCACTAATAATTAATTTTAAAAATTACCAAGGGATGGAATGATGTAAGTTTTCATGGTTCAAACCAAATTCCCACGCCGAACATCGACGCCTTGGCATACAACGGGGCAATATTAAAAAACCACTACGTCCTTCCACTATGTACGCCATCAAGATCAGCATTCTTTACCGGACGTTATCCGATAAGAGATGGTATGCAGACCAACTAATACACTAATCCAACTAGTATCAACTTAGTAAAGATTCAAATTTATTCTTACATGCATTCATATTACTGCTACTATATTATTACAATAATATTGATATTAATATTAATACTAGTATCGATATTAAATATAAATATTGACCAATAGGCATGTACGGGTATCCTCTGAGAGCCGGAGAGCCTCGAGGTATTCCGCTAAATACAACTTTGCTTCCCGAACATCTTCATCGTCTCGGATACTCGACACATATGGTCGGTAAATGGCACTTGGGGTACCAGTCAGACGAATATACGCCAGCAAGACGTGGGTTTGATACTTTTTATGGGTACTACAATGGCTACATAAC
This sequence comes from Microplitis mediator, assembly GCF_029852145.1. Lineage (NCBI taxonomy): Eukaryota > Metazoa > Arthropoda > Insecta > Hymenoptera > Braconidae > Microplitis > Microplitis mediator. The sequence goes on from NC_079973.1 coordinate 3,543,956, forward strand.
GTACTTTAATTATACAATATCAGAAAGCGTAAGTATTTTAATAATATTTACATTTATTTTATGTATTTCAAGTACCGGGATTTAAATTATTTTATAATAAAGGGCCAAACAGGGTACGATATGCATCGAGATAATGGTCGAGAAATAAAAGCAGACTGGTCACACACAAATGAGTATGCAACTGATGTGTTCACGGACGAAGCTATCAGAATAATTGACAAACATGACAGTAGTCAGCCCCTGTATCTTCACATATCTCATCTTGCCCCGCATGCTTCTGACGCTGAGGAAACACTCGAGACACGTGATTTCGCAGAAGTTAATCGCACTTTTGCTTACATCCGCGACCTTCGGCGGCGCAAATATGCGGGTAATTTAAAAAAAAAAAATTCTTCTTCAATTATTTTGTCGCGATCTTTAATTACTATTAATTGGCGGCAATAATTATCGCAGGCATGATGAGCGCACTAGATGAATCGGTCGGACGAGTAGTTTCAGCCTTGAGTCAGAATAATTTGTTAGAAAATTCAATCGTTTTATTCATGGCCGACAATGGCGCTCAGACCATAGGATTCCTCGAGAACCACGGGTCGAATTTTCCACTTCGCGGTGTAAGTAAATGAATATAAATTAACTGAATTGTTTAATTTTATTTGATGGATAATTTTTTTTGTCAGTTGAAATTCACCCTCTACGAAGGCGGAGTCCATGGAGTTGCGTGCGTATTTTCCCCGTTGATAAAACAAAAGGCACGAATCATCAATGATCTTTTCCACATGACTGACTGGCTGCCTACTCTATACAGCGCCGCTGGAGGTAATGCCGCTGACTTAGGAGTGATCGATGGCGTTAATCAGTGGCCCACCATCAGCAGAGGGAATTTTGGTAAACGTAATTCCTTGTTGGTTAATATTGAGGAAAATCTTGAGGCAGCTATTGTTCAACAGTACAAATTACTCAAAGGTAACAAATGTTCTTTTACACATTAGTATACACTAACTAATTACGTAAACTTAAATTAAATAAATACCAAACGTCTGTAGTTAATAATAATCACTTGAGGCAGTAGAAAAAATTACATTTTTTTAATGAATAATTACTGTCTTCAGTAAAAAATTACTGCTCCTTTGAAAAATTTTAATTTAAAATATAACAATTATTTTATTTTTACTATCGCGGGCGTAAGTTTTTATGAGGCTGAACGTAGATGACATCTGTCAATTTTAGTAATTTAATTACCCAGTAAATTGTCATCAAAAATTTTTTTTTAAAATACACCCGAGAAAATTTTCGAAAATTCTTCCAATGAATTTTTTAAAACTTTTACCTGTCAGTTTACTTCGTTTATTGCAAACAAATAAATTTTTTTAATGACTGCTACTTTTAGCATCATTTTTCTCATGCTAAAAGTAGCCCTCATCAGAAAATTCTATTAATTTTAATTGCCTAGTAAATTGTAATCAAAAAATTTTTTTAAAAATACACCCGGAAAAATTTTTGAAAATTCTTCCGATGAATTTTTAAAAATTTTTACGTCAGTTTACTTCGTTTGTTGAAAACAAATAAATTTATTTAATGACTGCTACTTTTAGCATCATTTCTTTATGATGCTAAAAGTAGCCCTCACATGAGAATTTTATTAATTTTAATTACTTAGCAAATTGTCATCAAAAAATCTTTTTAAAAATACACCCGGAAAAATTTTTGAAAATTCTTCCAATGAATTTTTAAAAATTTTTACCTGTCAGTTTAATTTGTTTATTGAAAACAAACAAATTTTTTTAATGATTGCTATTTTTAGCATCATTTTTTTATGATGCTAAAAGTAGCTATCTAAAAATTTTATTAATTTTAATTACCTAGTAAATTGTCATCAAAAAATTGTTTTTAAAAATATACCCCAGAAAATTTTTTTAAATTTTTTCCTTGGATTTCTAACAATTTCTGCCTGTCAGTTTACTTCGTTTATTGACATAAACAATTTTTTTAACGACTGCTACTTTTAGCATCATTTTTTTATGATGCTAAAAGCAGCCCTCATCTGAAAATTTTATTAATTTTAATTCCCTAGTAAATTGTCATCAAAAAAATTTTTTTAAAAAATAAACCCGAGAAAATTTTTAAAAAATTCTTTCAATGAATTTTAAAAAATTTTTACGTCAGTTTACTTCGTTTATTCCAAACAAACAAAATTTTTTAAACGACTGCTATTTCCAGCATCATAATTTCTTACTCGAGCAGCAGAATTAGATGTTTCCATGTGCGCATGCTTATTAAAATATTTAAATGTATACATTTATTTTTTTTTAGGAGCCGGTCGGTTGTACGATAGTTATTACGGGGAAAATGCAGGCGATAATGATCCATCAGCCCCAGCATACGACGTAGACGCAGTTATATCATCACCAGCGAGTCAAGCTATCGCAGACACAACCGGTACATTAATGACACAAAAAAAAATATTACAATTACGCTCGAATAATATGATTGTATGTAAATCATTTAATAAATACGCCAACTGTTCAACTCGTTGTCTATTCGATCTCAGTGTTGATCCATGCGAAACGACTGACATTTCCGAGCAACATCCTGAGGTAAGTAGACTATCCATCAACTTATTCTCCTTCTCTTCTTACAACGACTATCACTATCACTACTACTACTACTACTACTACTGTTACTACAACAACTTAACTCGACACGTGACAAATTATATATCATCCCTTTTATTTCTCTGTCCCCTTTTACAGATGGTTCAAACACTCGAGCATTTTATCGACGGCTACCGAGGAGCTATAGTAGAACAGAGCAAAAATCCAATTGATCCAAAATCATTTCCCTCAAATTTCAATGGCGTGTGGATGCCCTGGCTGAATAATCAAAAATTATGATACAAATAATTAAGTATAAGATAGACTTATATATTTAATTTTAAATGTAATAAGAAGCAATAAATCTTGTCTTGTTTTTTTTTATTAAAACACCCATGGGGTTTTTATTTAAAATAAAAAATAAATAAACAATAAAAAATCCGAAACGATCAACTCGTTTTGCTGAGTTTCAGTGGTGGCGCCGGTGCTGTCATTGTATAAACATTATGGAGATGAGAATCGCTTATCGGTGAGTTATACCTTGATATCGGTTTAATAACCGCGTCCTCGGGGTTGTCAGAAACTCTGGTCCGGTGCATAAATTTACCTAGCAACATTAATTGCCTAAGAAGACTGTTTTATCTCCGTGTCTATGGATTATTATTTTTTAGTTAATATATATATAATAAAATATAACAGCAATTTATATTAAATGTTTTTTTTACAGTTGCCTTGAAGGCTGACAAAGTTAAAACGTCACTCGCACCCCAGCTCCTACTCTTCTTTCAGCCAAAACTCTGCATTTGTCAACTCTCGTCCTTTCTTCCTTACCCCTGACGAATCATAGCCAAGCGATTCGCAACGCCAGAGCGGTTAACGTCGATCGCATGCAGTGTTATTGCCGATGCGTGATAAATTTTAGCTCCTCAACATCTTTTTCTTCCTTCTCCATCCTTTAAACTCTGATTACGTTATTTTATAGTCTCTTCTTTGTCCCAAGCATTGTCATGGGTCATTTAGTGTTCCTGGACTCACACAGAGTTAATCAGTATGGGTATTAGTATTAGTATTTGTATTAATATTTGAAGCAGCTCATAGTTTATGGATGATATATAAATGTGTCACAGTCACAGTGGACTGAGCTTTAGGTTCCGGTAAGTGGAACAAGGACGATGACTGAAGGATCAGAGACGAGGGTTTGTTGAGGGGCTTGTGACAAGAGACGCAAGAGAGGAATTAGTAGTAGGGGATTCCGCGGATTGTACACCCGCGAGGGTTGAGTAAGTCGGTTTTAATAGCCGGCCAACTACTCGCAGCTGCCGCTACTCACTTGCCTTCCACCCCAAACTCTGGCACTGTGTCTTTGGCCTTTTCTTTCCCTGATTTAACGACGGGCTGATGTTTTGTTTTCATCATTCAAATATATGCGAAATATATTTTATTAAATTTTTTTTTGTCATGATTTATGGATTACTTGGGGCTCGGGGGTATGCGTATTATAAAAAAATATGATTGAGATGATTGAGAGGTCATGAGACATAAAAGTCGGAGGAATTGAGGAAGTTTCGTTGGTTAAATCATGGTCTTTGTTTTGGTGTAAGACACTTTGTACTTCCTGAGGGGATGATAATATGAAAGATGTGCAGTGTAGCTGGTGGCTGACTGCATCGGAGACGAGGATGAAGATGAGGAATATAACGCAGAGAGTGAGGTATGAAAGCCAGGTATCCAAGTGCTTATTAGGTTCGACGCTCGAGAGTTGAGTGAGAGAGAGAACAAGGTGCGGGATAAGTTTGGCCCGAAACTTAACGACGTAATGAACGTCTGACAGAGGATTATTTATTGGCAGTGGAAGGAGAAAAAAAAAGGCGGCAGAAGGAAAAAGAGGAGTAACGGCCGCGAGGATGAGGGATGCGGTGAAGAAAAAGTAAGAGGAGAAGGAGCTCAGCAAAAAAATTAAAGAACAGCGGATTAAAAAAATGCTAAGAGAAAATAAGTTTTAAAAAAATATAGTAAATCTTGGTCCGGTATTGTGAGCACGATCGTACTAATTATCGATGTGAATGGCGCTTTGAAGGGTGCGGAATGACTCGGACCGATTGACTTTGATGCCCACCAGCAGCGGACGCAAGAGGATTTGTGCGTGTATACATTAGTACAGGTATATCACGTACTATCAGCCTTTTTTAAAACCACCATCAAATGCACCATTTATGCGCGAGCCAATTTAAAGTTAAAATAGTAGAGCTTAGCTGAGGTGGGATTACGTCTATTGACGTTAAGCGCAAAAACTATAATAGCGATGATATTTTTCGCGATGAATACGCGGCTGATCGTTACGGAAATACGAGCATAAATGGAGGTAAGTAGGAGTGGAGGTAAGTATGATATGAGGGCAAGTGAAATGAAAGAGAATAAGAGTGGCCGCGAGTCAGCCCTTTTATACCACACGGCAACCCGCAGGTAATTACCAGGCGGCTTCTTTGTCACGATACATTTTTCTCCTTACCTGCTTCGCACTCTTGTTGGTAATTTAACCATTATAATATACTTGTACACGTTTTTTTTCCTCCTTTTTTTTTTTTTTTGTAAAAATAAATATAAATGGCAACGGGCTCGATCCTGTTGTATATTTTCGGGCAGGCCCGAAACTGATAGAGACATCGAGAGTTATTGGGAGAACTAGTATACAATAAATAAATAAGGAACAAAATAAGATGATATACAAGATTTATATGGATTCAACGTGTGGGGCGCTTTCCACACGTACGTCCAGAGGAATCCGACGAGGAGGCGCGGGAACAAAACCACCAGAGCTAAACGAAAAATAGTGAATGAGCGCGTTTATTCAGCATCTGAGTAGAGTATAATGTATGACAGATGGTTATTGGATAGTGGTTGGATTCCGATGTGTATGGTGGGGTATCCTGGGTCCTCCTTCGTCTCCACCTTCTTCTGCCTCCACTCTCAGCCAACTCATACGGATGAAAACTTTCTTCTTCTCCTTCTACGGGTCTTTATTCCGCATTGTATTTATCATGTATATATTTATGTATATATGTGCTGAGTACTCGTCACCAGACAACTTTTGCTGGACGAGTACTTGTCAGAATACCCATCGAGTCTTTCGAATACACGAAAAACTTAGTGTCCACGCGCCGACTCCACCTAGGGCGCATCCACTCTTCAACCACCGCTTTATGCTGTACAACTATACACACCATCACGCGATTACCACCACCATACGTTTGTAACCACCACTAACGTCACTCCTCGAGTAAGACGCTTCATTTCGGACACCTGTAACTCGTTGGCCGCCTCTCTTTCGCCAGAGTTTCACCCGGGGAGTTTAAAACTAGTCGTCGGCAGCCCGTCAAACACCACAAGCTTTTATCTATTGTATCAAATATATAATGACTGCGTATCGCGACCGCGATATATTTAAATTATCAGTTCTTGTAAAAATGTAAGAAATTTTTCAATAATTTCTACAAGTGTGCGCCGTAATATTTATAATAATAATTAATTAAACCAAAAGGATGATAAAAAATTTGTTATCTGAGCTGATTATTGTGAAGAACAAGGATGTGAAAAATAATATTTAAATATATGAGTTATTTTAAAAAATGCGTGTAATTAAGTGTGTAAAGACATCGGAAATCGTGTTACTTTTATTGTTCTCGCTGTCAATCATCCAGGATGGATCGTGCATCAAGTGGCTGTAAGTACTGATGAGGGAAAAAATAAAAAAAAATCAGGTTGAGTTAAATAAATAAATAAAATAAAAATAACGCGAGTTAAATCGCACACCGGTGGTCCGTGATCCAATATCTTGGAGTAAATATAACGAGTCTACACGACGTGTGCTCGCACGCAGGATCCATCTGTCTGTGATTAATGTACCCACTTTAATGAGAAACAAATAGAATGATCGAGAGTAGAGAGCGACCCGGGTAAGCAACCGCGGGTGATCTCAGACGTTCTTTTATCACGCAGGTAGACCAGACAATTCCCAGCGAACTTAAGACTTAATACTTAATATAATATATGTTATATATGTATACATCTATATCTATATAGACATATAAATATATATATATATAGCAAGTTATTGTGTGTCTTATTAATTTGACCAGAGAATGAGTAGAAAGCTTAAGCGTCGATGTAATTATTGTAAGATCTCGGAGAAGGACGGGGAGAATTTGATCGGGCGAAGGGGTCGAGAGGGAATGATGAATGAAGGAGCGATGGTGGTTTTGCGTGTTGAGAAGCAAACCTAAAAAATCATATAATACCCTCGCCTAGACTAGGCTGGCAAGTCCGCGGGGTTGAAGCAGCCCACGATGCTAAAATATAAGACGAGACGTGCGATCCGAGAACCAGGGGGGAGTTGAACGCCAAAGAGTTGAGTAGGAAATAAAGGGAGTTAAAGATTAGGGGGTTATACTACTCCGAGCACTACCATACGTACTCTTCGCGATTGTGATTTATAAAGGCTTATATATGTATATATTTAATACTGCTCTACGGTACGTAACAGGGGAATGATGTTATCCTGCTCCATCTGGTAGAATCGCTATCTCATCATTCGCTCATTCCTTTTAATTACAACCACACCTCAGTTTGTAAATTAATCCTCGGTTTTTTCCTTACTTCTTTTCTTCCTTTTACGTTTCTTCAATAAAACTTCATTAGCTCTAATGCACGGGCAGTTAGCTGTCATATAGAGAAAAGATAAAATAAAAAAATGATTATTAATGAAAATAATATTAAAAATAAATACCGTTGGTTACGAAAGTTGACAATAACCCCGGTCCCACGTTAAATAAATAATCTCCCGGGCCTGTTAGGATATTACGTCGTATTAACGTCGCCTCGTGTGGCCGAGTTCCGCAAGGTCGTAGGCGCCTATTATCAATGTGTATAAAGCTTATACTTTACGATCATGTCCCAGCATTATAGATACTAATTTCAAATTCGTGGGACGTCATGAGTTTTACGCCCTTTTATTTATTTATATATTATATATATGTATATTTATACCATCAATGACGCTAACTTGATACTCCTGTTCTATTTCAGTCTCTTTTATTTCCACTACACTAAAAAATCCGGAGTGAGTTCGGAGTCACGGATTTTATTTAAATCCGAATTCACTCGGAGTTTTGGAGGCTTTATAAAAAATTACTCCGCATACAGAGTAAATAGGGAGTATGTCTTTTCAGATGAAAGATTTCGGAGTGATCTGGATTTTATTTAAATCCGCATTCGATTCGGAGTTTCAATATTCAAATAAATTCTGCTTCGGAGTAAATTTTACTCCACACAGAAAAAAATAATTTCTTGCCGCAAGAAATTTATTTTATTATAAATTGAAAACAAAAATTTTCTTGAGACAAGAAAAAATTTCTCGGTTCAAAAAATTTTTTTTTGCTCAAAAAAAATCAATTCTCGCTCCAAGAAATTTTAAGTTTTCAATTTATAATTCAAAAAATTTCTTGAGGCAAGTAAAAATTTTTTTGAGACAAATAAAAGTTTCTTGCACTAAGAAATCCTTTTTTTCTGTGCAGTCTACTGTACAAAATCGGAAGTATATTCGGAGTGATTACGGATTTTATTTAAATCGGAATTCACTTGAAGTTCCGGAGTTATTAAAAAAATCAACTCGCATACGGAGTAAATAGGGAGTTTGTCATTTCAAATGTGTGATTTTGAAGTGATCTGGATTTTATTTAAACCCAAGTCAAAAAACGGAGTTAAGTCCCAAAGTTCTCAATGAGGTTTTTGAGTATCAATTTAGAATTTTAAAATTGACAGTAGTATAGAAAGTTATCTTAGTTTAGTCCTCAAAGTAGTAGTTACGACCCATTTTACCACTTTGGGGACTAAACTGGAATAACATAATCTGGATTAGAGCCTCAAAATACTCAAAACAAAGGAATAATTTAATCCGCATTTGAACCTCAAAAGTCTCATTCGACGTATTCTCTCCCCTCCTTTTTCTATCTAAAATTTTTAAAAGTCCGAATAACTTTTCATTCGTTGAGGATTTTGAGGTCTTATTTATAATTTAAAATCGATAAATTATTCGCATTTAGACCTCAGAGTCCCATTGAGGATTTTTAGTACTAAAGTAGAGTTACTTTCTGGCCAAATAAATCATCAAAAGAATTGATGCTTTTAAGGACTAAACTCAAATTTTTTTTTGACTCAAAAATCCGCATTCACTTCGATTCGGAATTTTAATATTAAACTAAACTCCGCTTCGGAAATTTCACTCCAGTCATCTGCTCCGCATTCACTCCAGATTTAATCCGCAAATTTTTTACCGTGTACTTTATTACACTAATAATAGCTGCTGATTACCTTCGCTAATTACTTCATAGAGGTCTTACTATTTATTATCTTTCGCGTTAAATATTATTCAAATAATATTGCCAATAGGGCTCATCGTTCTTCCGTATCGCAGATGATGATCTGGAAGCACCTGAACAGGTTTCCAACTCGTTCACTTTTACACATATATATATATATATATATATATATATATATATATATATATATATATGCAACATATACATACATAAGTTATGTATGCGTGCTCGAGATCGGTAGGCCAATCGAATTGGTCCTGTCACGTGAATTAAATTGGAAGCTAAATGTATACTTATCACGCATTTAATTACACAGCTTTTATATTTATCCCGATTAATAGCTCACGAGCGATAAATAAAATGTCACTTTATTATTATACTTTTTTTTACTGACACATCTGGCAATCATTGATAATCGATCGCGGATTAATGTAGGCGTGCAAATAATTATACCCAAACGTCATTGTGTGTTTGTTTGTGTGTGTAGATGGACGCACACTCAGATGAGGGAAAACAGATGGCACGTGTTGTGTGTATCGCTTCACTCATCACATCTACGCATATATGCATATACATCAGGTCATATATACGTTGTATATCACAACGTTTTTGATAGGGGTCATTTATTGGCGAATTGTCAGCGTCAACCCACGGTTGGCAACTTGGCCATTTAATAATACAATAAACTGACAGGAGTTTTATGTCGCAACGTATAAATATATATCATTTCATATTTTCAAAAGGATCATTTTATGTTTTAAGGTGTTATTCGTTATTACATTTATATATATGTATGTATGTATTAAATGGAAGGACGAGGTTTTGTTGGTATGTGCTGTTCCGCGAAACTATATGTATATGTAGATGTATATATTTATATATACATCTAAAATAAGTTTGTTGCCCTATAATTTCTCAGATCCTTATGATTTATGAGCATAAAGCGCGTATATAATATATAATAAAATGTAGTACGGGTTGATGGTATTCCGTGAAAAGGATCACACTCCGCTTATTAGGTTGATTGAGTGTGGCATTATTACGGTATTTTAATGCGTACTGCGTTATATATATGAGTACTAATATTTTATATTTATTTGTTAATTTATTTATAGGCGTTAGGGTTTAAAAAAAATAGATTTTTTTTCTCGGAAACAGGCTCAAAAGTTTCATTTAGGCAGATAACCGCATGTGAAAATTAGAGCTTTTAATGGAAACATAAGAGGTTCCGCATCGCAGTTTTCTATTTTCAATAAAAATGACATGGAAATAATTTTTTTTGCGTCTTCTTATTTTTGACGGTAAAGATGCGTCGTAGGAAAAATTTGCGGACATGATTTTGTAGGGAATTAAATGCTCTACCAAAGAAATCTCTTATTAGTTTGTGATAAATCCGTCTGTTTTAAAGTTATTTGAGCTTGAAGTCAAATTTGCAGTAAATCTTTGGATCTTTTCACTTTTCCGGCGAAACTATCAGACTTATTACAAAATATCACAGAATCTTTTTTGTAGACAATTTTATTTCCTATAATTTATTTCTGATAAAGTTTTTTCAAATTACGCATTGTTTTTTAGTTATCTTCATTTTAATTGCAAACTCTTAACATCGGTCAGAACACTATTTTTATTGAGAGCTTAATATTAAAATGAAAATAACTAGAAAACAATGGGGAATTTTGAAAAATTTTATCAGAGATAATTTGTAGGAAATAAAATTGTCTACAAAAAAGACCTTATGACATTTAGTGGAAAGTCTGATAGTTTCGCCGGAAAAGTGAAAAGATCTTAAAATTTACTGTAAATTTGACTTCAAGCTCAGATAACTTTCAAACAGATGGATTTATCACAAAATGATAAGAGACTTTTTTTGTAGAGCATTCAATTCCCTACAAAACCATGTCCGCAAATTTTTCCTACAACGCATCTTTCCGTAGTAAAAAAATCAGAAGACGCAGAAAAAATTATTTCCATCTCATTTTTATGGAGAATAGAAAACTGCGATGCGGAACTTAATGTTCCTATTAAGAGCTCTAATTTTCACAGGCGTATTTTTATATCTAAAATTTTTGAACCTGTTTCGAGGAAAAAAAAATTTATTTTTTCAAACACCCTAATAGACATATTTTATTTTTTATACCCAGGGCCTTAGGTAAGACATCCGACGGAAGAGTTTGGACGCGGGAATTGTGCACGAGCGCGCGAAGCTCAGGATTGCTGGAGAGAAAACAAGCGCGAGCATGTCGAGCTGCTCCAGATGTGATGCCGAGTCTCATACAAGCGGCAAGAGACACCTCTTTTGTCTGCCAACAGGCTTTCAGAAACCGTCGATGGAATTGCAGCAGCATTGAGCGCGCACCTTACTATACACCAGAGCTGCTTTCAGGTAAATCGTTCCCCCAAAAAAACCCTTTCAGAAAATTGTTTTCGGCAAATTAATTATATTTTATTATCATGGGAATAAAATATCCAGCATAATCTTTATTGATTTAAATGTGCGTATAGAAAAACAATAAATATCTTAAGCTGAATGTATTTTCATTGCTTGATGGTGAACACGAAGATTTCATTATTATGTGGGAAGAGAGGCGGAGCCGATAACTCACAGGGCAATATCTCTGTGTACGAGTGTTCCCTTTCAAGATGAGAAGAGAATAAGAATGAAGAGGAGTTGAAAAAAAAGAGAAAGAAAAAAAAGGAGAGTAGAATAAAAAATAAAAAAGCGAGAGCAGAGAGCTGGCCATTCAATGGGAAGACCCCGAAGCGACTGCGTAATTAGAGGCTATTACCAAACGAAAAAGATTAGGCGCTCTCTCGCCAAACTGGCTTCCCTCATCGTTTTCTTCCCATCTACCTTCTCACTTAGGTCTTTTCCTGATGCGCTCAACTACAGTACCACACTCTTGCTGGGATGCTGCTACTTGTGCTTCTGCTGCTACGTAACCATAGACTCGTTTTCAAGCTCACCCGGCTTTTAATTAGTACTCAATTCCAAGGTAGAATACTCATCGTGTTGGCTATGGAACTCTGGGACTCGGAGATACTCAGGCTCAGCAAAACAGTCAATGAGATTTATTATTATTTCAGAGAAGAGCCAGATAAATTTTTTTAGACCGGCTTATACTCTTCAACCCGTCTATCGCCGGTTAATTATATTCATTATTTACAAATTACATTATTATTTTATGTTAAATCTACAGGAACCCGAGAGCAGGCGTTCGTCTATGCGATGTCGGCGGCCGCGGCTGTTTGGAGGCTGGCCCGCGGATGTGCGCTGGGAAATTTGGCAGCATGTTCTTGCGCAACACCACCGCGAAGAGAACCGCCGTCGCCCTCAGCACTGACTTCCTCGAGTTCCTTCATCTCTAGATCCGCGTCCTTCGACGCGATGTCCGCGAGAAATTCGTTCAAATGGGGCGGGTGCGGAGACGACGTGCGATCAGCTTCTCGTATGGCTAAGAGGTTTCTCCAAGGCTCCAGTCCAACTGGTTCTGGATCGACCAGCAAGTTTCTGCATGCTGTCAATATGCACAACAATCGGGCCGGTCGAAGGGTCAGTAATCCTGCTCTCAATCTAATTTATCCAGCGCATTATAATTTGCATGATGATCATGATCGCGATCTAAGATACAAGATGAGACTGATAGTAATCTATTGTGATTTATATTTTTCAATAGGCAGTAGAGCAATCGTTAACGCTGGAGTGCAAGTGTCACGGTGTGTCAGGATCATGCAGCGTGCGAACCTGCTGGCGAGGATTGGACTCGAAAGGACCAGCAGCTGCTGGCGTACGACTCTTCCGCAAATATGCTACTGCTGCTGAAGTGAGACCCAAGTCGGGCAGTCGTCTGCCACCGCTATATCATCACGACAATTTGTTGTACACAACCAAGAGTCCGGACTACTGTCTACCGGACAAGAAGAGAGGAAGTCTAGGCACCATTGGAAGGTGAGCCATCCGCATATTTTATATACATACATTTATACATACGGTAAGGATTACTATCGATCAACTGACAATACGGCCTTGAACCCCGTCGTGGAATTTGCTGATACACGGTTTGTTAAGGATTAAAGCCATTGAGTGGCCAGAGGATAAGCATAAAAGATTTGATATAGAGGGGGTTTGTCTTTTAGAAAGAGTAATAAAAATAAAATAGAGTTAAATAAGTCGGAGTTTTGCAGAACCAGCACCAGGGGAAATATTTAAAATAAAATAATAAATAAAAGACAGATATAATCCTCGCTGAGGAGATAAAGGCAAAGATAAAGATAAAGCAAAGAAGTCATCATCCTTTTTATAAATTTGACGTCTTTTCTGCTCTTGGTTTAAATAGTATATAAATATATATATAAAATACTTTTGTAAAAATATTCAAAAAAATAGTAAACGATCGATTAATCATTTGTGCAAATGACAATCAGCTCATTATGAATAATATGTCGTCGACTGAGGATCAAACGATAAATCAACTCGCGACGGGGTATCCTTGTTGTATAGTTGTCGCGCTTTTAAAATATATCGTTAACGAGATCGATAAATGGCTTTTAGATATGATCTGTACCGGTAGCTAAACTTTTTAACGATTTAAACGAGCATTCCGTGCCAGTGGTGGTATGTTAAAAAATAATAATGATAAATAAAATAACCAAGACGTAGGAGAGTTCACCATCTCCACCACACATATATATATGTATATATATATGTATACATAACAAAAAATATTGGAGGGAGAGACATGGGTATGAAGAAAGAGGAAAAGACAGAGACGAAAAAGGTGTTTTGTGGCCGTGTATTGAAAACGCGACAAATCCAGCATATATATATATATATATAAATATACCCATAGGGAGACAGATCCAGGTGTGCCTCAGCAAAAACGGCTCACTCGATTAACTTTTACGACGCTTTTAACGTCCACGCCATCAATGGGAGTCAAGAATATTCTCGGTATATCTAGTCCTATCGATTAGTTCCTCAAAAAAACCCTTTCAAATTTAACGATTTATTTATTACGATTGATTATTATTATTTATATTTTATTTTCGTTATCTCTTGGCATTTAACGCCTGTTTACCCGAGGTGTGAGTTTGTACCGATCAACCTCGGACACGGGTTTTACAGAAAATTACTTATTTTACTATCGTGCTCGATACATATGTATGTGTTCTCAAACTTGTTAAAGAGGATTATATTTTATTTCAGGTGCTAATAACGAATTATCTACTCTCTCTTTCTCTTTCTCTTTCTCTTCTTTGTTCGATCTCTGGCTCCTATCCCCGGTTTTATATTTTTCTGCGGCTCGTATCCAACAGAGACCCAGAGCCCACACATCGAATATCTCGACATAAACACGCGTTATCTCACTCGATGTCGTTTCTTTATTTATGTCAGCGTGAAGGTAATTATAAGTGAGAATGAAGCCTCCAGAGATAGGAGATACATTTAAGTTATTTTATTTACACCTAAATCATTTTCTTATTTTATATTTTTATTGAGTATCGAGAAAACCAGTTCTTGAAAACCCGACAAATTTGCCACCACGGGACGTTAACCCTCGGGACCTCCGTGTACTTGCGCTGAATCTAATCAGTTATTTGATTTATATATAGATGTATATTGTTAATATTGTTGTACAGATATATATAAATACAACAATGATTCATTGTGAGTAGAATCCGGGGGGTGTGGTTGAGGTTGAGTGATTTTCATTGTTAGAAAATATAAAAAAACTTGTAGAACTACAGCGAAGACGTACGTTTTTGTTCATGATTGCATTCGTTACGGATTTTCTACCGCCAAAGATGAGGAAATGGAGGAATCGATGACGACCTATACGACCTACCGCGCCCTCAAATTAGCCACGGTGATCCTATACTTCTCTTAGCAGTCTCAGTTCTTGCTTTCGAGATCCTGCTATTGGAAACGGAAATCTTTTCTCGGATTTATGTTCGTGCCATCACGCATCTGAGCCTGAGAATATGTCTTTTGTTCTTTTTCTTCATTTTATTTTTAAACTTCTACTTCTACTTCTTCTTCTTCTTCTTGTTCTTCTTCATCTTCTCTTCAATCTTGACAACCACCAGACAAAATAATAATTGATATTATTTTTCCAGGCAATGTAATGGCAGCAGCGCTGGTTACGAAGGCTGTGAATATCTCTGCTGTGGTCGCGGTCATGTCACCAAGACGCGTGAAATTCTCGAGAGATGCGAATGCAAATATATAAGCTGCTGTTACAGTGTCAAGTGTAAAACCTGTAAAAACATCGTCACCACTTATGAGTGCAATTAAATTTAATTTAACACTCACTCAATTAAATTAACACATATACACACCAGTGATACAACGGACGTTTATCAAACGATTCATTATTTTATTTATTTATCTTTTTTATAAAATTCGTAGGGGTCAAGTATAATTGCACATTAAAAAAAAAATGCTTTTTAATGGATACCGTACTTGTACCAAATCGTTATTTATATTATTATTAATTAATTAATTAATTAATTGTGCTAAGCGATATTTATTAATCCAGTATTTGATATTTGTGCTCCAAGTCATTTATATTTACGCGTATTTATATTATATAAGTATGATAGATGTCGACGATAGTTTTTAGTAGAGTGTAAATAGTTATGTCGGCCTCGATGTATCAAAATACATTATTCATTAATATTAATAATAAATAAAAATAAAATAGTATTAAATAAATACATGCATATAAAAAAATTTACTTGTGATATTTTATAAATATATAAAAATTATCGACTGTCTGCTATGGCGGAAACAGGATTATCTTCACTTATATTAAGGTCAGTTAAAAATTTGCACCAATCCAATCCTGGACAGTAATCTTTATCTTCAGAAGCCCACCAGAGCGAAGTTTTCAGAGACATCGGCTCAATTGGAGCAACTGGATTTACTTTAACATCCAAGTACTGTATTAAGTCTTTGCAGTCTATGTCTCCTTGTTCGTTTTTATTAATTCTGTTATTCAAATCAAGTGATTTAAATATTTAATTATTCATTTAAGGAAATAATATGGTACTGAAGTTAGCAGACGTCTAACAATTTTTGAATTTTTTAAAGAGATAAATTGTAAAAAAAATAATTTTGAAAAATTGCAGTAAAAGTTCTTTTAATTTTCTACACTACGAAATTTGCGGAGTGAATACGGAACACTTTGTATTTATTTAGTCCCCTTGGAGTGAAATTCACTCCGAAGTTTATTTAAATATTGAAACTGGATCGGAGTAAAATTCACGTGGGTGTAAATGTAGCAGACATGCGACAAGTTATAAATTTTAAATAAATAAATTTGAATAGTGAAATTTAAAAAAACGCGCGGGCTAATTTTTCAATTATCTAAAGACGTATTTTTTTATTTTTATTGTACAGTAGGACCTCGTTATAAGACTATTAGTTTCTCTTGCAAACTATCAATACCTGATTCATAAAAAAACAGCATATAGTCTTATAACGAGGTCCGAATGTACTTACGTTAAATTCATTTATTCAAAAATTTAAAAATTGCCAATAGTCAGTTATATTTACACTCGAAAATTTACTCCAGAGGGGAGTTTATTTAAATATTAACTCTGGATCGGACTAAAATTCACGTGAGTGTTTGAACGCAGCAGACATGCGACAAGTTATAAATTTTGAATAAATGAATTAATAAATTCAAATAATAAAATTTATAAGACTGTTAGTTTCTCTCTCAAACTATCACGATGCCTGATTTCGAAAAAAGACAGCAAATAGTCTTATAACGAGGTCCGACTGTACTTACATTTTATTTATTTATTCAAAAATTAAAAAATTGCCATCAGTTATATTTACACTCATAAATTTACTCCGGAAAGGAGTTAATTTTAAATTTTAAATCCCGGAACTCCGAGTGAATTCAGATTTAAATAAAATCCGTAATCACTCCGAATTTACTCTCATTTTGTTAAAAAAATCCAAAAATTCTTAATCGTCTACTAACTTCAGGCTCATTAAATAATTAATTAAGTTTATTATGAGAAAATATTTACCGATCAAGCATCGCGTCAATAAGTTTTGGGTCTACAGGAAGTCTACAGCCGCGTAAAATCGTATAGACTTTGCTGCGAGGTAAAAAACCTATACCTGCAGGGTCCCAGTGCTTGATATCCTCCTCAAAGCGATCCAAGTCATCCCACAAAAATCTCTTGAGCTCATTATGGATCAAGCGCCTGTAGATCATTCATTTATTCGTTTCGAATGATTCATTATATATTTTACTAATTAGTTAAATAATTAATTTACGGTCTATTGTGTTACGTAACGGGGTTTAAAAATTTTAACTACCTGATGTCTTCTCGTAAATCACGTTCAGGTTTTTCTTTCATCGCGTAGTGTCTTGCTATTGTTATTATTTCGTGTTCTACTATATTATTACCCAGATACTTATACAAAGCCTCTCTATAAATTTCAAATTATTATTATTATTTATACTAATTATTTATTTTTAAAACTTATCATCGATAAATAACCACCTCAATTTATCGTAAGAGAGTACAAGAGCGCCAGATACTTGAGTAATTGGTCGAAATTCTTGAATAAATTGCGCGTAAACAGGCTTAAGAGCGTCTCGGATTTTATCAATAATTAAAATGGTATTAGCTTTGGGAAACTTTTCACAATTATTCTCCATGTAGCGGATGGCGTAGTCGTCAGCTGAAGTTATTTCGAAGATAAATTTTCCAAGGTTGAGACGTGCTCCGACGTAGAACGAACAGGGATCATAAAATCGCGGTTTATCACTTGAATAAATTTCTTGTTCCGGAAGCATCACTTTCATGCGCTTCTGAAAGTAACACTGCTGGAACCCGGTATTTTTAGGCGCTAATTCAAAAATTGATATCGTGTTGTCTTGTAAATAAACGCTGATAACAAACAGACGAGCTGAATTTTCGGGGACGTCTGATATCATTTTTGCACGAAATCTTAAAACATGGCTGTCTTTTTCTTGCCTATAAAAAAATATTTTTAATCTAAAATCTCAATTTTTTATTCTACGATTTTTTTCAGTTTTTATTTAATTAAATATTTTTAATTTTTATCCTAATTTCTTATTTTTTTTTAATATGATACTGAAGTTAGAAGACAATTAACAATTTTCGGATTTTTTTTTTCAACAAATTAATGACAAAAAAAATAAACTAAAAATATGCATGTGTAGAAAATTAAAAAAGCTATAGGTGCAATTTTTTGAAAATTTTTTTATTATCATTTATCGTTTTAAAAAAATCCAAAAATTATTTGGCGTCTGCTAACTTCAGTATCATCTTTTAATTAATGAGTTTTATTAATAGACTAAAAAAATTTGCGCAGTGAACGAGGATTAAATCCGGAGTGAATGCGGAGTAAATGACTCCGTATTTATTTAATCTCGGAGTAAAATTCACTCTAAAGAGGAGTTTATTTTAATATTAAAACTCCGAACCGGAGTGGATGTGGATTTAAATAAAATCCAGATGACTCCGAAATCACTCCGTGAAACAAACTTCATATTCGGAGTAAATTTTCTAAAACTCTAGATCTCCCAGTGAATTCGGATTCAAATAAAATCCGTAGTTACTCCGAATTTACTCCCGATATTTTACAGTTTATGAAATAATTATTTGTCGATTAAAAAATTGAATTACTGAAAAAAAATTAAATTTTTTCTCCGCGTCTTAAAAAATTAAAAAATAAAAATTCACGTGAAAATTCTTTTTTTCAAATTTTTCAAATAAAAAAAATTAAACTAACCGGGAATTTCGATTTAGTTGAGTTAACATAAAATGCCCCATAAATATATTAATAAATAATCATATGTTATATATATATATAAGCATACTTATCGTATGAGAATAGTCTCACGTAGTCAAGTTTGGGTGGTTTGGGAACGACCCTAAAGCAGTTACCCAGCGAATCATCATAAGAGCCAAAGCCATTGTACGGCGGCGGCTTGTATTTTTCGGCACTCGGGCAATGGTAATCGTGCATTGTGTCCGGTCGTTCAAGCGGTTTGAATTCTTCTATGCCATACTTGGTTCTTGTGATTAGAAGAATTGGAGTACGCGAATTAGTAGAGTCAAAACCAATGAACGCATTGTGTTGGCGCACAAAAAAATTTTAAAATAAAATAATAGGAATAAAAAATACCTATAGTACTCTCTCGTCGCAGGATCAAGGTCAGTAATGACGACTTCACGACCGAACACATTGATCCTGACACCAATGGCTAGATCGCTGTCTTTGTAGTACTCGTTGGACAGCTTGCCGGTGTTCAATGAGTCAGCAATCAAGTAACTCTGCTCAGTACTATCGCCGAGTACATTTAATACCGTGAAAGGATCATTAGCACCTATCGGATCTATGCCCGAGTAAAACTGAAATAAAACCCGTAATTTGTTACCACCGGTAATTAAACTGTCGGAATAAATTTAATTACATTTAAACTGATAACGATCATTGCTACAAGAATAAGTCATGTCTGTCCGTACCTTGGGTATTTTCATGCGTTTAATAAACATCGAGCTCACGTCTCGTGCCGACTTGCTCGGCAATATTTCCTTTATTTCAATCGTGTCATCGGCGAGATAGTATCGCAATTCTAGATCATGAATGACTCCGTACTCGCTGGCAGTGTCGTCCCAGTAGCCGGTGAATTTAAGAACCTTGCGGTCGTACTTTAAAAACTTGCCGAGACTGTCGGGCTTTCTGTTGGGCTTCTTTGGAAATACTTTCATACTCCGGTTATCATCGCAAGGATCTGATGGGACGTGTATTGGATCCGGTACTGCGATACCCATACGGTTTAAAAATCTACGGGTAAATTTATCGCAGTCGACAATCTTGTATACGCGGCCGAATATTTCAGGCTCTTTCCCGATATTTAAATCAATTATATCGTAAAATCGGTACTTTACGGGATCGGGCATCGGTATTCGTTGACGTCTTACTAAAACCCCTGCAGGATTAATTAATAAATTAATTGATTAATTTATTTGAAAAGTTAATTAAATAGAGACCTTGTTCCAGTCCGCTGTTACTGACGGAAGGCTCGACGATTTTCATTGTTCCGTCTTCCAAAAAAAAGCTGATGGTCACTACGCGAATTTGACGACCGGATTCACGTCGTTCTTGAACAGTCTCTTGGAAAAATGCTTTGAACATGAGCCTTTGCCCATCGTAGGCAAGCCACGGGGGTATCCGAGTCTCATCATCGTATGGATAAATCGAAGGATCGCGGATCTGATTGATGCTTGAACGTTCAGTTAAATAGTAAACTCCGTCGTGAATTTTGTCAAACAACTGACTGATATGAAAATTATCTCTTTGAACCTAAAGTAAACGATGAACTAAGTGCTTTGAATTGTAATTTTTTTTTAAATATTGATGAGCTTACCGGTGGCTTGGTATTGTATCCGGGTAAAGGAGGAACGGCCAGGGCACGATGGAAATTTTTATCTTCCATTATTTAGTAAGAAAGATAATTATTGGATGGATAAAAAAATGAATACTGGGATGTATAAAAATTGTTGGTAGGAAATGTAAAGTGTTTATATTAAATGATATCTGTTATTGCGTTACCATGGTTACAGTTTATGCTTGAAACTTGATAGTAGGGATTTTGAATTACGAATGACGAGTTAGAGGTTTTTTTGCGTGAGCATTGATTTTGAATTTTAACTATTGCAGTTTATTTTATGATTAAAAAAAATTTAATTAATGAAATTCGACTCTTAATATCACTTCTAAGATTTCCGACTGCCTAAAGTGAACATCCAACCTTTAATTTTGAAAAATCTGCGGAAATTTTGAAGAAATTGTGCGGAAATTCGGGGCTCGCTGCCCATGTCCGAAAAAGAAAATTTCTTCTCACTATTATCGTTAAATTCTACTCCGAACTGTATGATAAACATTTCCGAGTGTCAAAAGTGGGCACCCCAACCCTCACTTTCCAGAAGATTTGCCTTCGAAGAAATTCTACAGAAGTTCGAGGCTCGATGTCCGAAAAAAATAAAAATTCTACACCGATACCGCATTAAAATTTCCGAAAAAGAGGGAATCCTAGTCTTTACTTTTAAAAAAATTCGCCGAAGAAATTGTATAAAAATTTGATGGAAATTCAGGACTTGATGCCCATGCCCAGAATAAAAGAGGCCTACATACATTTAATTACTTTTTCATTATAGAATTAATGAATCCCCATAAATTTAATTAGTCAGAGTTTCTGATGAATTCCAATCAATAAAAAATATTTTTAAATATTTTACTTTTATTCAAACAATTTTAAATACAAAAATAGCAAATGCCCTTTGTAAATAAATTTACAAACTAATTTTACAGTATAAAATATTGGTAATAATAAATATACTGTACTTATAAAATTTCACGATAACACTTTTATAATACTCTTAAGAGGTAATGAAGTTGATTAAAAATTAAAATAGTCATTAGCGCGTTGCTTTGTACTCGAGAAGCCTATTAATGAGGTCCTGTTTTTTTCCCGTGATACTCAAGTCCAAAGCCTTAAGTACAGCCTTCAACTTATCAACAGTAAGTTTACTGAAGTTTTCCTCTTCCAGAACTTCTCTAACGTATTCCATGTCAGCTTTTGGTATCTTTGAAACTGGAATCAAGTGAGCAGAATTGTCAATTGTATTTTTCAATTGATCAAAAAGATTTCCCTGGCTCAGACGATCCGTAATGTCTTCCACCGAAGGCAGAGTCGTGTCGGCCGGTGGTTCTCGTGGCGGTAATTCCAGCGCCAGATTTTCAACGTAAGTTAATTGTCTCTGTAGCTTCGGATTCTCGAACATGGTAACGTCATACTTGACACTGAGTTTCTTTACAAGATTTTTAATCAGCGTTAACTTCTCCTCGTTTATCGGCGCAGGATTTTCATCTTCATCAAAAATATACTTATTTGTTATGTCGTCCAACGATCTCACCTCATGTTTAAACGGAATACGGAACAAATAAAAACCTCCATACTGAACGTAAGGTATCAAATAAGCCAGTCTAGGTGCTCCTGTTTTTTTGATGGTGATGCTGCAGACTGCCATGAGTTTCTTCTCGTTCATCTTGGCTAGTAGTACAGCAAAAAGTTCAATCTGACCTTTGCTGGCCGCACTGTGGCACCCAAGAAAATACGGATGATTAATTTGATCCATAGGATCTCGATTCAACATCGGCTTGAATCCCAAGAGATCGATTCCCTGGTCATGGACGTGGTGGAGACGTCGAACTTCCTCTGGTGTAAACAGAATATCTTTGAGACCGTACTTTTGTGACCGTTTTAAATCATTCGGATCCTGCAGCCTGGAAGCATCTCCGTCATTGTCATTGTCCTCCAGTTCATCAAACGCGTTCTCGTCAAATGACCACCAAGTATACTTATCGAGCGGTTCATTGGTGGCTTTACTTGCTGTTATTTTACGCAAAACTTTACGAGTTTTAGAAAACGCTTGTACGCTGACACGAATTTTCAAACTCGGCTGAATACGAAAGTCCAGATGACCAACAACGAATGACTTATGAACGATATCTTCCTCCAGTTCGCTCAATCCAACGCGCCGGAAATTCCGCGCGGCTAAATTGTCAGATATCTCTTCTATTTCTTTCCAAAACAACTCGTAGTTCCAATCATCGCCTAAACCTACGACCTGAAGTTTGATAGCAAGATCTTTGAAACTCTTGGCATTTATTCGAATACGATTTCTCTCCACGGGGTCTGCGAGAGCTGGATTGTCATCACAAGTCAGAAAAATAACTTTACGACCTGCCATTACTTTTTTTACTGCATTGTAAGTTCTGGTCGCGTGTAGCAGAACATCAGAAAGAGAATTATTATCAGATGAACATAATTTTCTATAGTAATCGATATCTTTATCACCTAACAATATTTATTACTTATTAATAAATTATATAACGATTTTATAGTAAAGGAAATGACCTAGTATCCGACCGGGAACTAGTACCCGGTCAGGAACTAGTACCAGTTCAGGAACTAGTACTAGATCACTCTATGTATTTCTATATTTATGTTTAGTAGAATTTCGTAAATTTAAATATACAAATACATGAGCGATCGGGTACTGGGTCTTTTACCTTAAGGTCGTTCTCAGACAGTGTCCCCACTTTTTAAATTTAAAAATTTTCAATGACCTAATTGTCGTAAGCGCATTAAAATTTTATCAATTAATTAAAAAAAATTGAAAAAAGGACGACGTAGTTGCAATTTCACTGAGATATAGATTTGAAAAAAAATTATAGTTGACATCAATTAGGGGTTACACAAAAATTGTTAAAAAATTTCAGTAAAATCTTCATGTCAATTTTAAAATTCAAATTTTCAAATTTAGTAGACTAAAATTTATCACCAAATTACGTTTAACTTCTAATTGATGACAACTGTAAGTAATTTTTTAAAAATTCTATACAGCAGGGAAATTATTTTTTTTAATTAATTAATAAAATTTAAATACGATTCTGACAGTTGTCATTGAAAATTTAAAAAAAGTGAGTACTGTCTAAGAATGACCTTGAGTAAAAAAAAAATTACACTCACGCATTTTGGCGACATCCATGTACATGTCTCGTTCAATCATTTTGAACTTTTGTACTGACAGAACATTCTTTGGCTCAGTTTCATTCTCGTCGTCTGCTGGATACTCATCTTCTACAATTTCTTTATTTGCGCGGCAAAACATCAGACCCATCCAATCTTCCGCATTTGCGGAGAGTTTCTTTTTCATGACTTTCATGTAGGCCTGGATGACAAGTAGAATAAAAATATATTTTAAATTGTCTTGAATGTTTAGCAAATTAATTGAGACTTACTTCGAGACATTGATGGAAGGGTGTGATACCAAATTCATCTTTGATAAACATTTTGTCAGTAAGATCAATAATAAAGAGGTTACCTATTCGAAATCCATATTGAACCGGTTCATTTCCGTAATGACGAGGTTCTGGTAATTTTATTTGCGACTTTACTTGTGATTGAGATGCCATTTTTATTTATTTAATAATTTGTAAATATGACAATTGTAATTTTATATTTATTTTCAATAACAAAAACACAATAATGGAATCAGCTGCAATGTTTTGATTTTTTATGACTGCGACTGCGGCAAATTTTAGTTTTTAATTTAACCACTGGGTGGCGGAGCAAAATTACGCGCCATAATTTAATGACAGCATTTGAAATTCGCTAGCTAATTGTTTCTTTTAGAGATGAGCGATGTTGATTAAAATAATCGATGTTAACATAATCGATTATTGACGAAAACAATCGAAAAAATTTCCAATTTTCTTAGCGGGAAGTTAAAAAAAAAAATGTTTTTTTTTTCTCATGTGATGAAAAAAGAACCGCTAAAATTTGATTTAAATTTTTAATATAAAATTGTATTGTTTATGTGATTATTGAATAAATAAAAAGTATATGCTTAAACATATTAAAATAAAAACATTTTTAAGTATAATTATTTATTAAAAAGTTCCAATCTTCTTCAGAAGCAGAGTTCAAAAAAACTAATTCATTTGAATGAGACCCAGTTAATCGACTACGCCTTCTCTTTTAACCCTTCAGTACCCACGTTATGAGAATTTTACTCACGTTCGGTTTCAATGTTAATTATTTTTTTAAATTCAAATAAACACCACTTGAAATTTTTTTTACCTTCCGCAAATTTTATGTTCTTTTCAACTGTTTGTTAAAAAATTATTTAATTTCATTATAAATAAAAAAAAGAATTATAAATAAATAAGAAAATATTTATTTAATGGACAACTAAACTATTTCATTGTGCCAACAAATCCAAATATTAAAGCAAAATATTATTATATTAAATCTAATAAATATTACTTAGGCTCAAAAAAATATATTCATTCAGAATAAATATATATATTTGTTCGAGGTTAATAAATATATATTTGAACCTAATGATTATTGATTTAAAAGTAATGGTGTAAAGAAATTTTTTCTAGTTTTATATGTTTTATATATTTAGATGTTTAATAGTTTTTAAAAATTAGTTTTGTTGGTGGATTATAAAACATTTAGTTAAAACAACCAAATATATGATTGGCAATGGGCAATCAAATCATTTTCTTGTCATAACTAAATTTTAGTCGTCAGAAGAAAATTTTTTTTTCAGTGTATGCACTACTACCAAAAGATGGTGACTTCAAAGCTAAACTCGAAGCTGTGAAAAAATCTCTTGATAAAGTCGAACGTTATGGCCCAGCGCAATTTTCTCTCTCAGCTTTGTCATCTCCTAAGCTTCCAGACTGTCAATTTTCTACAATACTTGAAGATATTCCCGATTATTCAGATGCAACAAAATACGACGTAATTCGCAGACAATGTAATACGCGGGCGTGCTCAAAAAGCCAAAATGCTGTACTTCTTTTACGGTAGAACAAGAAGAAAAGTTCAGATCAGCGCTGTCTCAACTTTTAACCGAAGCTGCTAGTACTAACCAAGAAGATTTTTTAAAAAAAGTGCAGTTCGTCATTCAAGATGGAAGCAGGCAAACAAGGAAAATCGGCGAGTAAATTTTGTTTCCTAAATTTATAAAAAAATACACTGAGAAAAAAATTTTCTCCTGACAACTAAATTTTAGTTATGACAAGAAAATGATTTGAATACCCATTGCCAATCATATATTTGGTTGTTTTAACTAAATTTTTATAATCCACCAACAAAACGAGTGATTAGAAACTATAAAATATTTAATAAAGATAATTACGCGTTTAGTATCAATTATAAAATCAAATTGATTACCTGTAGTGTTTATGAAGTAGTCATAATGAAATGTATGATTGATCATTATAGAGAATAAGTTATTAATAATAATTAAATATTATTTTGAAATGACAGAATTTTTATTCAACAGTTCAATAAATGCATATTTAGAAAAACAATTTATTTCCTTCACAAGTTCTTTTTTTCGTACTGTGACAGAAAATGTTCGGGAAAAATATTAATATCAAACATTAATATCATAGTGTAATATAGTATACCCGTTTATTACTATCAAAAATTTTCAGTGGATAACTCGTCCCCTAAATGCTTCAAGCTCGGAATATAAAAACTCCGAAAAAAGTATCTTACCAGGGACACCACAAATGGTGGGCGCGATCTAGTGGCGAGCACCGAACTACTTCAGCTGCTGCTGCCTAACACCATAACTTTTAAAATAAATAATTCAAATTTGAAAACTTATTTTTACATAATAATAAGCTACACCTAGAAATAATCATATTTTTGAATCATATACAATATAAAAAATTTTCGGAGTGATAGCGGATCCAGAGTGAAGGAAATTCAAAATGAATGCAGGACTGAATACTGTTTTTTTTTTTTTTTTATATTTTTCTCGGAATTAAATTAACTCCCAAGGGGAGTTTATTGCACGATTTTAATATTCAAACTTCGAATCGGAGTGAACGCGGATTCAAATAAAATCTAGATTACTTCGCTGAAATACTTTCCTCTTCATTTAGTCCGTATTCGGAATAATCTTTTTAAAAACTCCAGAACTCCGAGTGACGGAGTGAACTCTGCTTTAAAAAAAATCCTTAATGACTCTAAATTTATTTCCGATTTTTCTTTATTTTCATTACTGCAATCGCGTCATAATTTTTTTTGCAATAATCGTACTGTCAATTGATAAAATGTTAAAAATAGAAAACCTTCAAGCAAAAATTTGTCATTGTAATCATAATTAATTGTATGCGTATATGCAGAAAAAAACAAATAAAAATTGATATTTTATTTCGAAAAGTCTCTTTTATTTAACTGAATTATTTTAGACATGTAGAAGATTTCAACTGAGTATTCTTTACAATAAAAGTCATGATAATAAAAGACAGCTTACGGAAATCGCATGACTTTTACTGAATTATTAATTGGACACCGATCGTAGGCGTGTTATTCACCAGTAAAATTAAAAACTTCCCCTCATTATAAGCAAAGCCCAGTAAAAATATTTGGTCCACCGTAACAACCTGCTTGCTTTACATAATTTCTATCGGCGCTAGTTTACGCAGTTGTACATAAATTCATCATGTTGCGCATCGTCTATGGGAGGATATATCTACATTTAAGTAAAATCGATATTACACGCATTCAGACAGTAAAGTGACTTTACACAGTTGGAAGTCAACCGCTAAATATGAGGAAATAAATTATTTTCCGAGCAAGTAGCATCAATGACAGCTTAATGCAGTGAAAATTTCATAATTAAGTGAATTAATTCGGTTCAGTGAGTGAGATCATACCTTCAATCATAAGATCTGAGGATTAATCTCAGGTTTTAGTTTTCCTCAATCAAATCCCTTGATATTAGCGAGATTTTCCGATTACGTTTATATGCAAAGAGAAGTATTATTGTGGATTTAAATGTTATGTAAAAAATGTAACGGTGTTTAAGGCAGAAAACCAGTACTCAGGACCGAATAAAATGAGCAAAATGAATACTTTAGTAGACTGGGTTTCAGTAATTGACAGATTGAAAATAATTGACTTGAAAAACTCCGGTGTAGAGACCAAGACGATTACGGACGAGTTCAAGATAACCGAAGATACACTTCAGGAAATAATGAAAAATGAAGATAAGTATAAATCACTTAAAGAATCATTTCTGGTATCGTTTTCAAAAATAAAAGAGATGATAAGTATCGCGCCTGGGTACAAAGAATTGGAGCAAAATCTTCTTACTTGGCTGAGTGAGGTTCGGAGTCATGGACTTGGACTAGACAGTATTACGTTTCAAAGAAAGGCAATGGACTTATATGACAAGATGGGTCCGACGTTTCCTTTTAGAGCCAGTCATAAATGGGTTCGTTATTTTGAAAAATGTCACAATATTGAAGTCACTTTTGGGGCAAGTGAAAATAATATGACTGTAGATACGTTGTTTCGGGGTCAAACAGATTCGGATATTTTGAATAATCGGGCACAGGAAATTGATGAAGAGAAATTGGAGGCAACTATTAGCGGGCAAGAGTCGATAATAAATAAAGAAATTGAAGAATTAGACGAACTGGAAATAGGGGAAGAAGTGGAAATAGTAGAAGAAGTGGAGTTAGAAGAAGAAGTGGAAATAGAAGAAGTGGCAGTAGAAAGAGAAGCGGAAGTAGACAGAGAATTAGCAGTTAATCAATCCAATATTTCAGGGACTCTACAAAATTTTACAACAGAAATTTTTACAGGAAGTATAATAATTTTAACTATTTGCCAAAATGATCCGATATTTTATCAAGTAATAGAAGAAGAAAATAAACGAGAAGAGGTAGAAAAACCGTGTGAAGAAAATGAAGAATTAAAAAATAAAGGAATAGCAGAAGAAGCTTTGAATAATCGATCGGATCTTATAGACCTTTCGGAAAATTGTACAGAAGAAATAGATACAGAAGAATCAATATTTCCAAGTATGAGTCAACAAGACTTTTTGATAAATTTGGGAATTGAAAAAAAAAGAGATGAAAAAGAGAGAAAAATAAAAATTGAAGATGTAGAAGAAAATTTAAAAGACAGAAAAGACGAAGAAGAAAATTTCTCGATTAATCTATTGAATTTTTTAGATGATTCAGAAATTAGTACAGAGGAAATAGACAGAGACAAAATAATAATTTCAAGTGCCGATCTACAAATGTTCATAAAACAAGTTATTGAAAATAAAGACGAAGTCGATCGAGAGGAAGAAGAATTAGGAGACAGAGAAGTAGGAAAGGGATGCCCGATTGATCTATGGGATCTTTCAAATACTTCAGAAAATAGAACAGAGGCAATGGACAATGAAGAATTGATATTTCCGAGTACTAGTCAACAAGTGTCTATGATAAATCCGAATATTGAAGGAATAGATAATGAAGAAGAGGAAGAAAGAGATGAAGACAAAGAAGAAGAGTTTTTGAGTGATGTATCGAATGAGAAAAGAACTCCAGAAAATTCTACAGTGGAAGTGAATCAAGAAGAATTAATGTCCTCAAGTACAAGTCAACAAGTGTCTGTAATACATAAAAAATCAGAAGATGCGGATGCTGTCCCTGATTCTCATAAATATTTTGACAAAGTCAAAGAAAATAGAACAGAGGAAACGGATAATGAAACATTAATATTTCCGAGTACTAGTCAACAAGTGTCTAAGATAAATCCCAATATTGAAGGAATAGATAATGAAGAAAAGGAAGAAAGAGATGAAAACAAAGAAGAATTTTTGAGTGATGTATCGAATCAGGAAAGAACTTCAGAAAATTCTACAGTGGAAGTGAATCAAGAAAAATTAATGTCCTCAAGTACAAGTCAACAAATGTCTGTAATACATAAAAAATCAGAAGATGCGGATGCTGTTCCTGATTCTCATAAATATTTTGACAAAGACGAAGAAGATAAATTTCCGTCCAAAGTTTCACTTGGCCATTCAATTCTCTCAACCGAAAAAAACAAAATTTTAAAAATAGGTGTTACGAAGATGAAAATCATCGGGATGGAAAAGCGAAAAATTATGAAAAAATGTGATATCACTGATAGGATGCAGAAATTGACTATCAAAATTCAAGAAGAAGATAAAAAAGACGTAAATATTTATTCTGAACGAACTAAAGTCAATAAATGGGCTTATAGAAACAGTTTAATCAAAGAACTAGAAGAAAATATGCTAACCTGGTTAATCGATGCGCGAAATAAGGGCATTTTGGTAAATGGAAGAAAATTTAGAAATAAAGCATTACAATTTCACCAAGAGTTGGGGATGAAATATCATTTCAGGGCCAGTTATCATTGGATTAATGCGTTTGAAAAACGTCACAGAATTAAAATTATTAAGAAAAAAAAAAAATCAAATGTCAGGGCACACAGACCATTGAGAACTCGACCTCATCTTCCACGTATGTCGAAAAGACGAGTAGAGAATATGATGAAAAATCAATTATTGTTACCAAGTACTGGACAAGATGCACCTGTACTATGTCAAGAAGAGCAGGATAAAACGGCAGTCAGTTATGAGTGTGGGAACGAAGAACTTGAGCGACGTCTTTTGATTTGGTTAAATGAAGTACAGGACCAAAAACAATCACGAAACGGATTGATATTTAAAAGAAAAGCGATGGAAATATATGAAGAGTTAGGTGGAAAATTTCCTTTTAAGCCTACATACGATTGGGTTTCTTCTTTTGAAATACGTCATAACGTTGAAATAATTAAACGTAACAAAGACAGTGAAAAGGATATAATGAAATTCAATTTGATGAGGAATCAATTGAATCTTTGGCGCACCTCAAAAAAATTAGCAGTAAGTAAAGGAACATTTAAAGAGATTGGAAACACAGATGAAATAAGAGAAGAATACGATGAAAATGAAGAAAAATATGAAGAAATAGTAGAAAAATACGGTGACGGTAGTGAGCAAGAAGAAGATAAAGACTTTGAAAATGGCGAAGAAGAAAAAGAAGCCGAAGAAGAATACGTTGACGATGGCGAGCAAGAAGAAGACGTGTATGCTGAAAATAGCGAAGAAGAAAAAGATACTGAAGAATACTCTACCAATAGCGAAGAAGACGAAGAAGAATATGTAGACGATGGTGAAGAAGAAAAAGATTTCGAAGTAGAAGAATATGTCTACGATAAAGAAGAAGAAGACGTGTATGCTGAAAATAGTGAAGAAGAAAAAGAAACTGAAGAAGAATACTCCAACAATAGTGAAGAAGAATATTTCGACGATGGTGAAGAAGAAAAAGATTTAGAAGTAGAAGAATATGTCGACGATGAAAAAGAAGAAGACGTGTATGCTGAAAATAGCGAAGAAGAAAAAGATACTGAAGAAGAATACTCCAACAATAGTGAAGAAGAATATGTAGACGATGGTGAAGAAGAAAAAGATTCAGAAGTAGAAGAATATGTCGATGATGAAGAAGAAGAAACACAAGAAGAATACGTCGACGATAATGAAGAAGAAAAATACCAACAAGACCAAAGAGATAATGACAAAAATCAAGCAGCAACAGATAATGATGATGGACTATCGTGTAATCTATCGATTAGTGAATTGCAAGAAGAAGAACAAACAGAAAACGAAGGTTACGAAGAAGAGGATACATGGGCACATGATGAAGATTCTCTAGTAAGTCATGGAGAAGATATAAATGGAAATATCCTCCAAAATACTTCGGGAAATTCGGTAATGAGTATAATGAAAAATACAGAAGAAACTTTAAGTCGACAACAAATTAATCGAAAAGAAAAACGAACTAAACACGTAACCTTTGATATCAATAACGATCCCAGTGATGCCCTACAGCCAACAGTCAGTTCGTCGACCCGCTCACCTTTTCTACAGTCTTTAGAGAAGTTTAACGGAATCGAAGATTATTTATCGATACTGAAGTACCAACTGATTTTTAGTGAATGCAAAAAAATGATTGCAAAAGAAGAAATCGCAATATTTTTCAAACAACAACAAATTGAAGATTTAAAACAAGCGTTAGATATTTTAATTAAAACAATAACTTCGGAAGAAGAATTATTGAATCAACTTTTAATGAACGAAACTTGGGCACCATTCGGCCGAATGCTGTGTGCTGAAGATATTGCATGGGTATCCAAAGATCGCATTCTTTGTACATTTTGTTACGAAGATACTGAAGACGAGTACGATAATTACCACAGAAGTGCAATCGACCATAAATTAACATCAAATAAAAAACTAAAAAGTCGAATTTGCGGTAATTGTTGTAAATCGACTCTCGATTTTCGTCCAGCTGCCAAATGCACTGAGTGTATTATTCCTTTTTGGCGAAGTAAACCTTATTTTAGGTTACTTTTTAAATAAAAATACAAATTAGTTTCATATGCAGATAATGCCAACGAATCTTGCATCACTAGACCGAGTTTAAAAACATGTATATACGCACAGATGTCTTTGAACTCGCGTTATAGAAATGGTCAGTATAGTCAATCGATTATTTAATTTTATAAAGTATTTAACATTAGTTTCCCTTAGTAGGGGAGGGAAGGGCAAAACGGGGTACTTAAGGAAATACCAAGTTTTCGAGGACTCAAATACACTAAATCTTTTTTTTTTTAATGATATTTAAAGTAAATAGAAAAAAATTTCAGTTACCGTTAGAAAAAATTTTTTTTATTTTTGCGGGAAAAATGGGGTACCCCCTAAAAAAAAAAATTCTGGATTTTAAATGAATTTGATTAAGTTAAAATTTTTTGCAAGTAATTTATATGAAGAAAAATTATATTTTGCATGATTATTGTATACAAAAGAAGAAAAAAAATTTGTAATAGTTTTTATCATAAAACAAAAGTCATTAATATTTTTCAACTGACAATTGATTTTTGAAAAAGTTTAACAAAAAAAATTCAAAATAACGCTCAATTATATTTTTCCAAAAGTGATTTTGGAATTTTTAAAAACCATTTAAAATACAAAATTTTTTTTTATAAAATTTTGGGGGTACCCCGTTTTGCCTACCCTACCCCCTTTTGTCCCCTCCCTTCCCTATATATTTTGATATATAAAATTATTTTTTGGTGATATACATTGTGATAATAAATGATTTTTGAATATATTTAAAAATTGATATTTGCTCATATTAAATTACAAAAGTATACTAATTTTTTTAAAGAGTATTTATAAAGCTGCAATGTTGCAGTTGTATGCAATTGGAAAATTGCAAGGGGTTCAACTCGAAGCTCAAACATGTCATATGACACAACTAATCAATAACTACAACATTTATCATATCCGACAGTTTTAATTTTATTAAAAAACATCAATACTGTCAGACAATAAATTATTTATAAAAAAGTGTAATTAATGTCTTTGCATGATAATAAAATATGTATTTATTGATTAATAAACAACTAAATATTAATAATTGTTTGAATTTTTATTTTAATTATAACTGGGAAACAATCGAATTTTTTTTTAAATTCCTGTTACCGCCAATAATTTTTTTACCTGCGCCGAAAATTTAAATTCTTACCCCGTTTAGAAGGAAGAAAGTCGTTCCTTTCTTTTATAAGAAAACAAATAATAAAAATTAGCGCATGTGCATTCTTTCTATGAACAGGCAAAAATTTTAACTTTCAGCTGCAGATCTGGTGAAAAATCAGAGAAAGACAGGACTCGTTTTTGGCTCGGGCAGACAATGCACGTGGGTTGGAATGTCCTACTTTCCTCCCCCCTGATTAAACAACTGAATTCGATCGAATTAAACAGAATTGATTTTTTAATTCTATATAATTAAGATAAATTCTGTTAATTCGGTACCTAACTTAAAAAATAATTCTGTCTAATTCGGTAGGAAAACCAGAATTTATCCAAAACGAAACGAATTGAAGTAATTCTATTCTGTTTAATTCGAAAATAATCCTCGAATTTCTGGTTCTGACTCCGAATTAAACCGAATTGACACCAATTCAAAAATTTTGAATAGATTTCATTCTGTTTAATTCGAAAATAATCCTTGAATTCTTTTAAATTCTGTCTTACCGAATTCAACAGAATTGAGCAGAATTAAAATTTTTAATTCGGTCGAATTCAGTTGTTTAATCAGGACCTTGTTGTGTAATATACTAATATGTAATTTTAAAAATATAATTATTTATCCAGGTGATTAGTAACCGAAGTCACGGGGTTCAATTAAAACCAGAGGAACAAAAGAATACCTGGGGCATTTTCAGAAATTCACTCTTCTCTGGAAAAAAAATATACAACTTCTGCTTTCACGGATATCTGGTTAAACCAGAAAACGATTCGACCCCATAATGCGTTCGTAAACTCTGCGGAGGTGATGCAGTATCTGGTATTCTTCCGTTAGTCTAGTTTCAATTAAACCACGTGGTTTAACCAGACAATGTTGGCGAACACAGAAGCTGCATCTTTATCCAAAGTTAATTTCAGAACATGCCCATAGTGCCCCTACAAATAAATAATATGAAAATTCCTTCAGTCTTAAAAAAAAAGCCGCCATTTTTAAAAACTAAACCATGGGCAAAATTCCCAGCAGGATAAATAAATAAATAAAATAAAAATTATTGTAAAGTTTTATATATATTTTCATATAAATATTTTTAGTTTAACATGTTTTCCGCATAGATAATTTCGAGTAAAGGCCTGCTTCGTATCAACACTTTGTTACTTTTTAACAGAACAATAAATTTTTGAATAATCAAACAAAGTATTAAAAATTAGCATAATATTAATATATTAATAAATTTATGTTAGTATGCCAGCATCGATTGCAACTCGTGCTCGTTATGAAATAATAAAGCTGTAAACTTATAAGTAAATTAATCTTTTTTGACTTCCGGCATTAAATCGTACCAGTTCGTAAATGCTTGAGTGATATCGATTTCCGATAAATTCATGCGAACTTGACCCATAATATTGTTGCTCGAAGAGAGCCAGGCTTTTTGTGTACACACGGAAATTTCAAGAATTCGTTCATTTAAATCACCTTGTGATACGACATATTCAAATTGCTCGTCGTAAACTGGGTTACAGTTGTCCTTTATAACAGCGGTCTTGCGTTTCGTTTCCTTATGTCGGTCCGGTAGTAAATAAAGCTTGACATATGGGTCAGGAATATTGTGTGGGTCATTTAGAGGTAGAGGTAAATTGCTAAAAATAAATAATAAATTCAGTAATTAATTACACTGTAATAAATTTTTAGAGTGAACGCGAATTAAATCCGGAGTGAATGCGGTTTCAAATAAAATCCATGATCACTCCGAATTCACTCCCAATTTTTTCACAGTATAAAGTTGATTTAAATACTCAATACTTACGCAACTTTGTGAACTACAACAATCAATTTTTGTCTGGGGACACTGTAACGGAGTGTCAGCTGAATTCTACCGAGTTTCCAATCTCCAGCAGACGACGTCACACTAGGATGACGATGAATTAGTTCTGGATGGAATGAATCATTATTCGAAGCCTCGGATGGAATCACCATTTCACGTTCCATCTCTTTTTCTACTTCAGCTACCGGTGGAACTGTCGCAGAACTAGAGACGGTGCTATTTGCTGCACTGTGAATAGATTCTTTGGAGGCCTGCTTCTTCAACGGAGTCGACGGTACTAAAATCCACGGTGTCAATTAATATTTACATTAAAAAAAAAAAAAACATATATAGATAATTAATGAATTTACCGCTACTACTTTGAGAAAAGCTGATGTTTGATTCTTGGCGTTCGACTTTTTGCTTCAACCGACTAAAATCCTCATCATCCTCTTCATCGTCCATATTTATCTCCGGCACTTCATACTTTAAAATATGTAAAGTCATAGACATTATTAATTTACTTTCAGGCTCAGAGTTCTGGAGATCATAAGGCTGCTGCATGTCTTCGAGATTTGGTTTCGTTATCAAAATTGAAAGACTGTAAGCCAGAGTTCCAACAACTGATCCAGTCTTTTCATCTAAAATCTGCAAAAAAAAATTATTATATTTTTTTGAAAATTTGGTTTAATTTCCATCACTTACTCTAATATTTAAGCTGCTTGTCTCGGGATTTCCTACTAAAAATGTGAATCCCTGCTCCCATATAGGATCACAGGAACGCAACATCGTGCCAGTTCTTTCAGTTTTATTTCCAATACTCGCTTCTAAATAAACATCCGGTTGCTTACTACCCCGGAGACAGGGTAAATTTTTAGCTGAATCGATGAATAATGTCAAAACTGCCGTACTCATTGACGTCACGCGTAACTGCTGAGTCTCCATCAAAGCCTTAATAATTAAATTTATTCGTAATTAAAAATTTACACCCCAAATTACAGATTTAAGAGGGATAGCCACTGGGAGGATCGAAAAAATAGTTGATTTTCGGGAATTTTTTTGACTGGGATAATAAAGGAATTTGAGGGCCAGGTTCCTTTTGTTTTATAAAGTATACATTGAAGATAATTCTCCTAAATTTTTATTAAAAAATATCATGTTGTTACAAAGTTATAAGCATTTTTGTGGAGCACCAAAAAAATTTCCCCCACCACGGTCTCATCTCTAACTCAAAAACGGATTATCAGAAACAAAAAAACCAAACCGCGTTGTAATCTGTATGCATGTGGTTATCGTTCCACATAGAGGATTTTGAAAATTTGGATTTGAAAAAAAATGGCGACATATTAAAAATTTTTTCGTTTTTTTTCTCATTTTTTTGGATTCAAACAGCCCTAAAAAAACTTAAAAATCAAAATTTTCAAAATCCCCTACGTGCAACTTTAGATACTGAATAGACGAATACGGAAAAAAAAAGTTGCGAATCGGTTGATATTTATGCAAATTACAGATGCGACCAGTTCAAAAAAAGTAGTTTCGAGAAAAACGCGTTCAAAGTTTTTAGTCGATGCACCGGTCAGTTGACGCGCTGTCACAAAAATGACTATAACTTGAAAAATATTCGGAATTTTCATATAAAACTCTAGATACATATTTTTGAATGTTTAAACTTTGATTTAATAAAAACAAAAAAATTTTTTTTTGAAATTCACAGTGACTATCCCCTTAAAATTAAAAATTAACTGTATACTTACAGCTTGTAAATCGGCAACACTTTTCGAAAGACTCAGCCAAGTTAATCGGAGATGTACCATTCCATGTTTGGCGAACTCTAGCGTAAACCACTAAAAAATAAATAAATTTAGCATAATAAATAAAAACCGATACTTAAAAAAAATTGCAAATTAACAAATACTCACATTATCGATCGTCCCCCTCTTCTTAACGCGGCTGACTTCGATGCTGGCTCTTCATGTGCATAAATAATTTCATTAAAACCAATTAAATGCATAAATAAATTATAAATATTTACATTTTGCGTGAAATGAATTAAATTTAATATGAATGTTCGCGTGTATTATTTCCAGAAAGTAAAATAAAAAAAATATTTTAATAGAAAATAGCAGAGTGCAATTAATGTATGGCAATAATCAATACTTTGAGTAAAAGATAATGCATAAAAAATAATAAAAAAAATGCTAGATGTGTGATATGTACAGCACATGCAAAACCAACGGTGGACTTTTTAAAAAAGACTCAACATCTTCAGCACATTTATTTAGTAATTAAATAATTTAATTACATGAAGATTCTTAACGTAAATAAATTTATCATGCATCAATTAATAATGCAATAGAGAT
The DNA here is from genome assembly GCF_029852145.1 of Microplitis mediator. NCBI lineage: Eukaryota > Metazoa > Arthropoda > Insecta > Hymenoptera > Braconidae > Microplitis > Microplitis mediator. The sequence goes on from NC_079973.1 coordinate 3,581,113, forward strand.
ACAGATGCAATTATTTTTAAATTTACTAAATAGTATAATTTTTTACTGGGTCAGTCAAAGAAAATACTAGACTATTTTTTTTTTAATGACTACATTTATAATTAACGGAGTACTCGTTTATTTAATTGTTTTTTTCTGACAATTAACAAAATACCTTCCGAGCTGATCATCTTGTCCAGTTTTGTCTTTGTCAAAAAGATGAGTAATGACTTTGTTGTTGACTCCTGAGCTCTGTTCCACTATAAACTGCCACCACACAAGCTGATTTAGTTTGTTATTTCAAAGTAAAAAAAGTATAAAGGGTTTTAATTTGTTATAAATTATTATTAGTTTATAAACTCTTATATTTGTCCTTAAAAAAATATTTTTTAAATATTATAATAAATAAAATGAAGTCTGCAATAAATTATAAGCTGCCGGATAAGAAGCTCGAGTTTGTTAATTGCTTTAATTAAGTAATTAATTAATTAAAATGCACTAATTAAAACCGATTATGGGCTCTACCTTCCAAGTAAATCGTCAGTTTCGACCCCAGGTATGTTTGGATCCCAATCCCAGAGAGATATAGCAACTTCTAGTCCTAAACTTCGTGTATTGATGATAGTCTGCGTGGCATAACGATTTAAATGAGGGGTAAAGTTCTACAATATTTTATTCATCGTGTTTTTTAAAATTAATTATTAATTTGTTGATAATAATAATAATTTATAATTAATGTAATTTTTGAATAAGTTTTTTTTTACTATTAAATAACGAACAAAACAAATAAAACATTAAAAAATAGACAGGACAAATAAAACATTTTTAAAAAAATAGTAGACAAGTTGACAAACAAAAATGACAAATATTTTTTTTGGTGCTGTGACGGAATAACTGAGACAAAATAATTTTTACGAGATGTTAAATAATAGCATCGATTCTTTACTTTTGAATTTCGTAGCCAATTAAGGGCATCCTCGGACAGTGTCTCCGTTTTTTTCAAATATTCAATGACTCAACTGTCAGACAACGCAGTTGCAATTTCACCGAGAGAATTTAAAAAAAAAATTACTTACAGTTGTTGTCAATTAGGAGTCAGAAATTTGGTAAAAAAATTTTAGCCTACAGAATTTGAATTTTAAGATTGAGATCTAGATTTTACTGAAATTTATTTTTAAATTTCGTTTAACTCCCAATTGATATCAATGATCGTGAAGTTAGCAGACAGTTAACAATTTTTGGATTTTTTTTCTAACAAATAAATTGCAAAAATAAAAAAAATAAAAATATGCACATGCAGAAAATTTAAAAAACTACAGGTGCAATTTTTCTAAATATTTTTTTTTTCGAATTTATCGTTTTGAATAAATTCAAAAAATTAATAGACGTCGGCTAACTGCAGTGTAATTTGATTTCAACTAAGCAATTTTTTTTTAAATCTATCTCAGCAAAATTGTCTGTATAAAATTTTGATACGCCTGACAGTTGAGTCATTGAAAATTTTCAAAATCATTTTAAAAATATGATACTGAAGTCTAATAATTGTTGGATTTTTTTTAAACAATAAATTAAAAAAAAAAAATTGCACCTGTAGTTTTTTAAATTTTCTACATGTGCATGTTTTTTTTTTTTTCTTGTAATTGATTTGTTAAAAAAAAAAATTTGAAAATTACTAATTGTCCGCTAACATCAAGATCATCTAAAAATGACAGTTTTGTCCCTAGTACATCAACGGACTATAAGACTGATATTGTATCTTGTCTTCGATTTATTTTTTCTAGTACAAGCAGAGCCAACTCCACTGTCCATCTTACAGCAGTAAATAATATTACATCTAATTAAAAACTTTCGGTTATTTTGTCGTCGGTTACTCTGTTACAGAGCCATTGGTTTAGTCATGAACAACACAATGCAATGTTAATCCACCGAATGCACAAGCAATTTAAAATATAAATAAAAAAGCCCAACAGAAGCGCAAATAAAAGTTACCTTAATAAAAAAAAATTAAATAGACACAATTAAAATATTAATGTTTTATAAATAATAGTATGATGATGATGAATGAGAGTTATAAGTTATTAATTATAATAAATCGATAGCATACCTTCCAAGGCTCTCGTCACCCTTTGTGTCATCGTAGTCCCACAAAGATACGGTCAGTTGACTTGCGATGGCTGATGTCACGACAAACTAATCCCATACAATTATACACGCATCACATAGCATACACACAAATATGGTAACATTTTTATAAATATATAATTAACTAATTCATTGGACAAATTCCACTGTGAATAAATATTCGTACGTGCTTGCCTCAGTTGCTCAATTAAATTCCAGACAATTTATAAATTAACTATTTTCATTTTTTATTTATTAATTAATTACTACTTTTTATGACCAGGTAAATTTTTTCCTCTGATAAAGACACAGAGAAAATGGGCTCAAGATATCTGGGAATTTTTAATATGCTGTCGACGAAACTTTAAACCGGAAGTTGAGTTGCCAAAAAATTATTATGCTACGCTACAAAAAATTTTGTACACTTAAAAATTTTGTGTAAATTGTAATGAATATTAATTGTCTAAATTAGAAATTGTCGTAGAAAATAAAAAATTTTAATGATCCTGAAGTTCGCAGACAATTAAAAGTTTTCGGATTTTTTTTTCAACAATTAAATTTGCAGAAAAAAAAACTAAAAATATGCACATGTAGAAAATTAAAAATTCTATAGGTGCAATTTTTTCAAATATTTTTTTTTTAATAATTTATCGTTTAAAAAAAATCCAAAAATTATCAGTCGTCCGCTAACTTCAGTTTCGTGGCTAATTCCAGTATCATAAATTTTTAGAGGCTCAATAATTAATTATAGTGCAGCATAATAATTTTTTGACATCAACTTCCTGTTTGAAGTTTCGTCGAGCATAATAAAAATTCGTGCATTTTGTCTCCATTTTTCTCCGTGTAAATGAAAATATTAAAATGTAACTGAGTGTAAAAAATAATCAGAGTCTAAGTGCTTACATTTAATGTGACTTGAAGATAATTCTGGTCTGAATAAATAACAGCTAAACGAATAAATAAATTATTTTGCGATTTATCAGCTAAGCACGTGCACAAACAGCCGATTTTTAAAATTAAATATAACGATCAAAGCGACCCATACCTCGCACCAGTAATCCCACTTAGGATCTACAGTATTATCGATTGTCTTTGTCCTGAATTCCTGAGCGCCGACTGTGATAACAGCGTAGGGATCGGATTTTCCTTTACCCAGTACTCCAATGTCTTTTTTCATCAAGTGTTTGGCCTGAACTACGTGAATTCTCAGCACTCCCTATGCAAGACAAACAGTTATAATTTGCGCTCATTAAAAGTTTATCAAATAGTTAATTACTTCTGGTTCTGGCATCTTGAGAACTTCAGCAGGAATACTGTCACTCAATGGCACGACTATTTTATTTGGCAACACTACAAACGCTGCTATCTGTTCCCGTATGACTTTTCTCAGCGCTTGGCTACAAAGTAATCAATTAAAATTAGTGATATTATTTACCGCCAAAGGGCGAATTATTTTTTAACTTTGAATAGTAAATAAATTTTGAGCTTATTGATGTTTACTTTAATCCGGGAAAATCGAGGACGTCGACGGCCCCGACTAAATTAAAGTCTATCGTTGGATTGTTCAAAAAAAATAACTGGACTCCGCCGACTAATGGCATAGTATTAAGCATTGGCTTCAAAACAACCCGCAACATTCCACGTAATTGAAAGTCTCTTATTCCTCCTTTGATGTTACTTAATGCAAAAGATATATCACAATCTCCAGCATACCTATCGATAATAATAACAATCAATAGGAATCTCATCTAAATAGATTTATTATGATCCTGAAATTAGCAGACAATTAACAAATTTCGGATTTTCTCTCAACAATTTAATTTAAAAAAAAAATAAAAATATGCACATACAGAAAATTTAAAAAACCACAGGTGCAATTTTCTGAAATTTTTTTTTTTTAATTTATGGTAAAAAAAAAATCCAAACATTATCAGACGTCGGTTAATTTCAGTATCATGATTTAATGATCTTGTAATTAGCAGACAATTAACAATTTTCGGATTTTTTTTCAACGAATTAAAAAAAAAAATGCACATAGAAAATTTTTAAAACTGTAAGTGCAATTTTTTGAAAAATTTTTTTTTTGAATTTATGGTTTTAAAGAAAATTTAAAATTTATTATAAGTCGGGTAATTTCAGTATCATATTTGTTAATAAAAAATACTAACAATATATCACAGTCCATTATTATCTCATTTCTCGATGTGTTTTTTTCGTAAACTTTGATTCCATATACTTTAGGAGGCTAAAAAAAAATAAAATGACACTTTTGCGTGATAACAAAAACAAATAATTGCTATTAGTTTTTTTCCACTTACAATTCTCCCAAGAACTAATCGCCCGAATTGAAATCCCGTCATTTTATATTCTGATAAGGATTGAATAACAGCCGGTTGGATTTTTTCTTTAACTAGATCGCGTACAAAGTGATTCATACCCGGCCAAACTTTAAATAAGATCTAAAAAAAAGTATTAGATATTCATAACACAGTAAATTCATTCCTAGGGGAGTTTATTTTAAAATTGAAACTCCGATTCGTAGTGAAATTCACATGAGTGTCAATGTAGCAGTCAATTTTTAAATTTTAAAGAAATGAATTCAAATACTAAGAGCCAGTTTTTCAAACCGAGCTTATTTTTATCCGGGGTTTAATTATCACTGCTGGTATATCTATATATTATTAATATATAGATATACTAGCAATATTAATTAAAACCCGGATAAAAATAAACTCGGTTTGAAAAACTGGCCCTAAAATTAAAAAAAATGCGCGTACTGATTCTTCATTGATCCAAATATGCATTTTTGAATTTTTATTCCACTCACATTTTATTTATTTATTCAAAAATTTAAAAAATTCCCACTCGTCACATTGACACTCATAAATTACTAAAAATAAATAAAAATTACGATCCTGAAGTTAGCAGACAATTAAAAATTTTTGGATTTTTTTTTTGAACAATTAAATTTGAAAAAAAATAAACTAAAAAAATGCACATGTAGAAAATTGAAGAATCTATAGGTGCAATTTTTTAAAATATTTTTTTATCACAAATTGACGTTTTAAAAAAAATCCAAAAATTATTAGACGTCAGCTAACTTCAGTATCATTAAAAATTAAATAACAAATCACAGTTTTATTGGATAAAAATTTTCTTGTTATTATTTAATTTTTGTACAACGTTTCGTCGGTTTCCCGTCTTTATCAAGTACTCAATTACTAAACATTAATTGTCAAGAATTATGAATAAATAATTAAGACAGTAATCTGATTTATATAGTCTTTCCTCAGACGCAAACATTATTATCATTATAACTGACAGTTAAAAAATAAAAACTCTTTGTAAAAATGAAAAACAAACATTAAATAATAACAATAAAATTTTTATCCAATAAAACTGTGATTTGTTATTTAATAAATTCCAATGGATACGAGATTTAAATAAATAAAAATATCATACTCTATTGAGCCATTCCGCTCTATCAAAGTCAGGAAAGTAAACCCAAGATGGTAATTCATCAAGTCTGCTAACGATAACATCTTTTTCTTTGGCCATGACAGCAGCTTGCGCTGTCAATCTCTTAAGCTGAGAACTTTTGCTATTTTCGACTTTCCATACCGAAAAAATAACTGGAGGAAGCAGCCACCCGATGCTCCAGTTCATGTACCCCCATCCCCAAATAGCACCGACAGCAGCTGCTTTGATAAACAGACTCGCCGCGAATGATTTTATTGTCATATAAGGCCAGCTGACCTGTTCCTCTGTATTTTCTTCAACCAACTTCATTTCTTCTTCTTTCTCACCCATTGTCCCGTTATTTTTGCCACTCGGTAAATAAACAAAATCACTTTACCACCTGGAAAAAATTAAAAACTTCAAATATCACGGATTTTTTTTAAATGTCAGCGGTGTCAACTAGAAATGATTCATACTTCAGTCGCACTGATACAGAGAACAATTTATTAAAACACCTATAGATGTTTGTATTGAATTAGCCTTCAGCATTTGCCTCGAGCTAAGTATTAAATAAATAAAAATATGACGTCATGCCATAAAATTCTTTTTAAAAAATTTTGTCTTACGTATCAGAATTAAAAAAGCTCCCGGTCGTATTCTACTTTACTTTTTATCACCATTTTTTTTAATCCAATAAACAATTAGATATAAAATTGTGTTAATTGAATTTTTATCAGCGGTAATTATCTTTAATTCAATTACTTGTTACTCGTAAAAGTATTTCATGTGAAGCCTATTAATTAATTATTTAATTGTTAGTTTTTATTAATAAATGATGAGTAAGATTTACCTCATACTTTACTTATTTGCAGAAATAATATATACTTATATTTATATACATATATATGGAGTAAGTGAAGCAACAATACGGAGTTCAGTCTCAGCCGTCTCGGCGCCAACTGGAGAATAATTTAATATTTAATATTAGAAAAATAATTAAAAGAATATTGCGCGCCATCTTGAAATTGTTTGACTAAGGACTGGACTGAAGTTGGTCGTTATCATGGGAGATGGTAAAGAAGAGGGAAAAATATATGAGCTATGAAGTGAACACAGCAACGAGTGGAGATTTGTCAATATTATTATCGGGTTCTGAGTAAACTGCGTCAGAGTAAAGTAAAAATTAAAGAGTAGTCGAGTGACCGCCATTGGAAGTTAAAAAATATTTCGGTGATTCATTTAGTAATTAGAGACGTAGAAATCATCAGATTGCACCATTCAGTAGCACCAGTGACACTTAATAACGAGGATAAGAGTTTTTTTAAAAGAAAGTAGTCAAAATGGGTCTAGCTTGCTCAACAGCTCAGGTATTTTTTTTTCTTTGTTCTATTTTTTATATTTTGTTTATTTTTAACAAATAAATATTTCAAAAAATATTTTGAATAATTGCATGTATAGTTCATCAAATTTTCTACATGTGCATTTTTTTAGAAATATTTCTTTTTTATTATTTATCTGTTTAAAAAATTTATTTAAATTTAAAATGTCTGCTAACTTTACTGTCATTTTGTTTATGATCTCAAGTTAGTGGAGGTCTGATAATTTTTTGAGTCTCAGAAATGATAAATTATAAAAAAAAATATTTTGAAAAATTGCACTTGTGTTTTTTTAAATTTTTTATATGTGCATATTTTTTTTTTTGTAATTTCTTTGCTAAAAAAAAAAATCAGAAAATGATGATACTGAAGTTAACTGACGTCTAATAAATTTTGGAATTTATTCAAAACAATAAATTACAAAAAAAAAGTATTTGAAAAAATTGCACATGTGGTTTTTTTATTTTTCTACATCTGCATATTTTTATTTTATTTTTTTTTGTAATTGATTTGTTAGAAAAAAAATTCGAGTGTAAATGTAGCAGATTTGCGACAATTTTTAAATTTTAAATAAATAAATTCAAATAACGAAATTTTAAAAAAATGCGCGTACTTTTCATTGATTTAAATACGCATTTTTTATTTTTTACTGTACTTACATTTCATTTATTTATTCAAAACTTTTAAAGTTGTCAGCCACAGTCACACTCATTCTGAATCATATTTTATTTAGCGGGCATTTTTTATGTAAACAAAAAATATTTATTCCAGCTCGCCTGCCTGTGCGGTAGCACAGCCTGCAGTTTCTGTTGTTCGCAATGTCCTTCATGCAGAAACAGCACAAGTGCGCGGATTATGTACGCTCTGTTATTGATGCTAGGAACAATAACAGCTTGCATCACTCTAGCTCCAGGTCTTCAAAATGCTATGAAAAAGGTACCTCCAGTTTCCCCTGTCTTTGGATCTATAATCATTGATCAATAATTCATATTAACATCCATCTATTTTTTATTAGGTTCCATTTTGCGCTAACAGTTCAAATTACGTCCCCTCTTCGTTTACAATCGACTGTGAATCAGCTGTTGGATACTTAGCAGTATATCGTATATGTTTCATTCTCTCGCTTTTCTTCTTCCTCATGTCAGTGATGATGATAGGAGTCAAAAGTTCCAAGGATCATCGAGCTCCTATACAAAATGGGTAATTTATTTATTTACTGATACTGATACCGATGACCACTTCCTCTTATATGTCACTAATTTCGCTGATGTCACCTACAGATTTTGGGCAATCAAATTCCTGCTCGTGATCGGTGGAATAATAGGAGCATTCTTCATTCCCGAAGGTTCATTCGGACCAGTATGGATGTACTTCGGAATGATAGGAGGATTTTTCTTCATACTGATACAGCTGATACTGATAATAGACTTCGCTCACTCCTGGGCTGAAGCCTGGGTTGGAAATTACGAAGAATCAGAATCCAAGTGCTGGTACGCAGCACTCTTGGGTTCGACTTTCATCAACTACTGCCTCGCAATCGGCGGAGTTGCTTTGCTTTACATCTACTTCACTTTGCCATCAGATTGTTCGCTGAATAAATTTTTCATTTCGTTCAATTTAATACTCTGCGTTATTGTCAGCGCGGTATCTATTTTACCAAGTGTCCAAGAACATCAGCCACGCAGTGGACTTTTACAGGCTTCCGTCGTGTCTCTGTACGTTGTCTACTTGACCTGGAGCGGTGTCTCAAACAGCCCATGTACGTTTGTCATCAAGTCTTTTAAAAGTACTTGCTTTATTTAATACTAAAAAAAATATTTATTGTTCTCCAGACCATGAGTGTAATCCAGGATTACTGGGAATAATTGCCAGCAATGACATCCGTAAACAAAACCAGGCGGCATTCGACAAAGAGAGTGTGATTGGTCTGATCATCTGGTTCTCCTGCGTACTCTACAGTTCTCTCCGTACTGCATCCAAGTCTTCGAAGATAACAATGAGCGACAAAGTCCTCGTCAACGACAATGGCGCTGGTAAATATCAAACTTTTATTATTTTATTGCTAAAACTAATCTCTTAACTTTTATCGCAAATTTTATGCAGTTCGCAATGCAGGAGATTCTTCTCTTATCGACAACGAAGGTACGCACATACGCTATGGACACTAGAGTAGTTATCCAACAAAGTCAGTAGCGTTAAGACAAAGCAGCCGGAGAAAATAAAATAATAAACAGTAGTATGCACATATAAATGTGTGTGCCTGCCTTTTTTGAATAAATATAAATGGCTGCTTGTCGCTTATCAAGTGTCAAGTGTCAGCATCACTTGATTCTATAATTATTTACCGCTTAATATTTTAGCCAACAGCTTAAATGCCATCACTTAATTAATTGCTATATTTTTATTTTATTTTTATCGTTTATCAAATGAAAACAGACTATGTTCCAGTAGAGGGTCGTAATCCCGACGCCGAGGCTGGGGGCAACACCAAGGTCTGGGATAATGAAGAAGACTCTGTCGCCTACAGCTGGAGTTTCTTCCACTTGATGTTTGCTTTGGCAACTCTTTATGTTATGATGACACTCACTAATTGGTACAAGTACGTATTTACTTTATTTTCTTATCAGTATTTACTTTATTTGTTATTTTAAATTAAGGTAACAGACCCATCACCCGCTCACTTTATTAAACCACTCAATATAAATTTATAAATCAAATTAAAAATAATATTTATTTTAGTTTTGAATGTTGGAAGATAATTTTAATTTTAAGAATAATCTTGATTATTAATTATTTTTAATTTTTAAATAAGTTGAGTGTACCCATAGTCGCTCATTAAAAGTTGTGATGTACAATTCGTTGATAATATTAATTTTCAAAAATTTTTTAAATATATTTATAACAATTATTAAAGAATTTAACGCAACCTAAATTTAATCTAACGAACGAACGTTAGAGTAAAAATTTATGATACTGAAGTTAGTAGAAAATTAAAAACTTTTTGATTTTTTTTTAACAATTAAATTTGAAGAAGAAAAAAACTAAAAATATGCACATGTAGAAAGTTTAAAAGACTACAAGTACATTTCTTTAAATAGTTTTTTTTTTTATAATTTATCGTTTTTTTTTAAATCAAAAAATTATTAAACGTTGGCTAATTTCAGTATCATAAAAAATCCCAGGCTGAGTATGATTTTAAAAACAGTCACTTAATTTAAATTTATAATAGATTATCAAATACTTTGATAAGTCATATTTAATATAGGGTATCAATACCAAATATTGACCGAGCTCGAATCAACGACTGGGTACTTAAAGACTCAAAAATTTTTAAATTCTGTAATTGAATTCATGAATTTACAACTGCATATTTTTCATGAATTAAATCCCACAATTTTAAAATTATTAATAATCTTATAAGTATCGAGTCATTAATTGAAGCTCGGTCAATATTTGCTACTGTTACCTCATTCAAATTCATGAATTATTATTTATCACTGATAATTTTTTTATATAAAAATTATAAAAACGCATTAATCAGTGAAAGTGAGCGACTAATGGTTAGGTTTCGAGTCTTTTACCTGAAATAAAAAACAAAATAACTTTTTTTGAAAATTTGCAATTTTGTTAGCGGGAAGTTGAAAAATTAATTACAAAAATTTTCAGGCCAAATTCAACTCTTGCAACATTGAACTCCAACCCTGCTTCCATGTGGGTTAAAATAATTTCATCATGGATGTGCCTGGGCCTGTACATGTGGTCATTACTCGCACCCGCAGTTCTTCGCGACCGCGATTTTTCATAAATTTTTAAATAAGCCGCCACAAGATCAAATATTTATTATTTGAATCGTTAACAGCTAAAACTTTTTCCAAGTAATTATTTAATACATACTGTTACCTTGTACACTACGTATGTTTATCCATATTTACAATTATTATAATTAAGTATTTAAGTTACTTAGGAAAGTATTTTTTTTTTCTTACAATTGTAATTTCAAAGACTCATTTGAAATTTTAAATACGCGTAAGCTTGTAAATAATAAAATGTATCCAGCTATGAAGTTATACATTTAACTCAATTTCTCAACGTGATAATTGTGCGCAATAATTGATAATTTTTAATCGCCGAGTACTGTTGTTATTAAATGTAGTATAGGAATTAAAATTATCATATTGCTTGCGAATTAATATAAAAAAAGTTATTAATAATAATAATAAATGTCATTTATTTAATTGTGATTGTATCAAAATAAACAAAATAAGTGAATTATTGTGTGCAATTAATAATTCAAAAAGAACTAAAAATATTTACAACTTCTAGGCATCAAAAAGTTTTTAAATAAATTTTTGATGCAACGTAAACTAGATCTATGTACAGTTTCTTAAGTAATAATTTATATACTTATTTATTCAACTTTCTTATCATTAATTTTTTGGGTAATTTGGTTTTTCGACTTAGGTTTTAATAAATAGTTTTTAATATTTTGAAAGGGAGTGTCGAATAGAAGTGTAAGAATAGCGGCGGTGAGAATAATCCAGAAAAATTCGTTGAAGTTGAAGTGCATTCTGACGAAGTCATATGTCTCTGAAGTACGAGTTACTCCGACATTGTAAAAAAATACCGGAAACTGTGTTAAGTAGACGGCATAACTCAATCTTGTGCTGACTAGAAAGCCTCTCCATCCGAAGAATCTTGTGAGCGATGCTAAAAAAATATTTATATAAATATATGAAACAGTCTTTGGAATAATAGAATAATAATTATTAGGGTGGCGCTAAAAAAACATTTAATTTTTTTTTGAATCCTGTGAAAAAATTTTCATTTTCAAAAATTATCAGCGATCCAAATTAAGTAAATTCAAAAATTTATTTTGAAATTATATTACTTCAAAATTAAACTTTTTAATATTTTTAAAATTCTTGAGTAACTTTAAAATATTTTATGTGAATGCTGCAGGCATGAGACAATTTAAAATAATAGAATTTTTAAAAAATGCGTGCACTAATTTTTCAAATATTTAAATACGAATTTGTTAATTTATAATAATGCTGAAGTTAGCAGACAGTTAAAAATTTTCGAATTTTTGTTTCAACGACTTAATTTAAAAAAAAAATAAATATAAAAATATGCACATGTAGAACATTTAATAAACTATAGGTGCAATTTTTTCAAATATTTTTTTTTAAATAATTTATTGTTTAAAAACAAATCCAAAAATTATTGGTCGTCGGCTAACTTCAGTATCATAATTTATATTCTTCTTACATTTTATTTATTTATTCAAAAATTTTTAAAATTACCAATTGTCAGCTACTTTCACACTCATTCCTGGAGTTAGCAGACAATTATCAATTATCGATTTTTTTTTTCAACATCAATTACAAAAAAAAAATTGCGGATGTAGACAATTAAAAAAGTCACAGGTGCAATTTTTTAAATATTTTTGTTTTCGTAATTTATCATTTTTTTAAAAATTCAAAAACTGTCAGACGTCTGCTAACTTCAGTATCATTCGAAAATTTGAAAAATTCCTAATTATCAGCTACATGCACTCTAATTTTTACTCTACCTGTAAATGTATTTATAAATTCTATTTATATTTATTTAAAAAATTCTCAATTGTCAACTACATTTACACTCATAAAACTATGACACTGGTTAGTCGACGTCTGATAATTTTTCGATTTTATTAAAATCCATAAGTTTATAAACAAACCTTTCAGAAAACTGTACCTATAGTTTTATTATTTCCCCACGTGTGCATATTTTTAGTTTTCATTTTTTTGTTATCGATTTGTTGAAAAAAAATTTGAAAATTTTTAATTGTTTAACTTCAAGATATAAAACTAAAGAAAATTCATACGAAAAAAAATAATTTTTTTTCTGTCACCCCAATAATTACTAATAAAAAAATAATTTAAAAATACTTGTAGAGTTATCTGTATGAGAAACGACAACAATCCATGCAAAAAATGCACACCAACCGATAGGTGCGAACGCGTTATAAGCCGCTGCATGTATTGGATCGTAAACGTAGTTGATGGATCCCATACCAGCAGGTCCTAAGAAGGCAGCAAGAGCTGCTAAAGAGGTCACCATCCAGCCGAGTCTAATGATTGACTGTCAAATTCAAGATAAATAACTTTGCAACTATTATGAAATACCTCATATATACATATATATAAAATACTTTCATCAACATCAAGTGCCGATGGCGTTACCTTGTTTATTTTTAATCCTTTGGGGTATCTTCTAAGCAAGTAACCGAGGTAAATACCAATTATATAAACAGTCAGTCGATGAGAAGGTAAAATATATGAAAGATTTGCAGTATCAAACAACTGTCGTATGCTAAAAAAACGCACGTGGTAATTTATTTTTTTATCAAGTACGAAATCCATAAAAATAGAATACTTACGATGTACCAAAGAAAACGTAATTACTAAGACGCTTATAATAAGTAACGTAAAATCGTAATGTTGTTGATAATAAAGCAATAATAGCAAGTGCAAGTCCTCCAAACTTGGGCCACTTGTAGAGAGTAAATATCATTAATGGAGATAATGCAAATAGTTGAGTATCAATTCCTACATGATGGGTGTGCGTCAAACACTGAGTAAACGAAATAATTTAAATATAAATAAGCAAATAAAAAAATATATAAATATCCACAATAACAAATGAATATACTACCATATTTTCAAATCCGAAATAATTATGAATGAATAGTAAATTTCTCCACCAAGTTATTTTGCATATTTCTGCATGGTGGGTTACGACTAAATTCCACTGAGGTCCTGACCCAATGTAGGGCATTATAAAAGTGCAGAAAAGTATCAGAGCACCGAGAGTCGGTACTAGTCTGTGGAAAATGTATTTTAAATAATTAATCAGTATAATAATTTATGATGAAGTTAGAAGACGATTTACAATTTTCGGATTTTTTTTCTAGCGAATGAGTTGCAAAAAAACATAAAATAAAAAAATGCACATGTAGAAAATTCAAAAAACTATAGGTGCAATTTTTTAAAATAATTTTTTTTCGTAATTTATCATTTTGAATAAATTTTGAAAATTATTAGACGGCTAACTTCAGTATCACAATTTTTGGATTTTTTTTTCTGACAAATCAATTGCAAAAAAAATAAAATAAAAAAATGCACATGTAGAAAATTTAAAAAACTACAGGTGCAATTTTTTAAAATAATTTTTTTTCATAATTTATCGTTTTAAATAAATTCCAAAAATTATTAGACGGCTTACTTCAGTATCACAATTTTTGGATTTTCTTTTCTAACAAATCAATTGCAAAAAAAATAAAATAAAAAAATGCACATGTAGAAAATTTAAAAAACTACAGGTGCAATTTTTCTAAATGTTTGTTTTTTTCAAATTTTTCGTTTTGAATAAATTCGAAAAATTATTAGACGGTTAACTTTAGTGTTATAAAAATTTTCGGATTCTTTTTTCTAACAAATCAGTTGCAAAAAAAATAAAATATAAAAATGCACATGTAGAAAATTAAAAAACCCACAAGTGGAATTTTTTCAAATATTTATTTCATTAAAAATGAATGTAAAAATATTTATAAATATACCTGAGTAATCTTGACAAATACTCTCTCTTGACATCAATTTTTCCTGACCTATCTAGTTGTTGTACAAACGAATAGGTCGTCAAAAGTCCAGACAGCATGATGAAGGGATCCGTATAAAGACTCGCTGCTCGACCTAGTACCGTCCAAGGACGACCGAGATACTGTTCCATAAAAACATAAATAAACAATATAATAAAAAATATCGCGTTGCTAAGAATCTCTATGGACTGATGCAAATCACCTCGGCCATAGTCGTCCTATTGGCGTAAGGATAAAAAAAAACCGCCATACTCTTGTGCGCTACTATCAACATCAGCGCATTAATTGCCCGCACACCATGAACAGTTGCTATGTCATCTTGGCTGCGTTTCAATGAGATAAGCTTACGGAAATTACGTTTCAGGGAAAACGACAGTAGTATCTCATTAACATTAACATAATAGTGATCACAAATAGCGCCAACAATAGACAGGATTATAATCCCAGCGAAGAGAAGACTGAAGTAAAAATACATAAGAGTCAACATTAACCTTCAGGATTATTAATTATTTCTACAGCAAGTAAAATTATTAAGCTTAGAAAAAACATGAAATACCAAACTATGACTGTTGCAACCGGAAGTGAGTCGGTCCTTTGAACTTGGCACATTTCACGGTCGACTCTGATGGTTGCATCAAGACCGAGTCCTCTTGTGTACTTAGAAAACTTATCCTTGAAAGTTATTTCAACATCACGAGGTGAGCAGCTAGCTGGTGTACACACCGCCCAGTTGACGGTACTAAATCGCGGTACCCTGTGTCCTGGCTGTAATAAATATTTATTTATTTAACGCCAATCGGCAATATACAATAATTTACATACGATATGAAAGGAGAGTAAGAGGCAAAATAATGCTTTAAGCGATGGATTGTAATATAGATATACAAAAGTAAATAATGAAATCAAAAAGACAAAAAGATTGTACGTGAAGGGGTTCGTGGTTAGTCGTTGTATTCCAGTACCAGCTTTTTGACAGACGTCATGAAGGATGGGTAGGGACAACCAAAGAAGTTCACATCCGAGCAGATAGCATTGACCGAATTAGATATTCTGTTGATAGGCCCAAGACGGACATAGTTTTTGAAGGATTTTGTAGTATTTAGCAGCCGGCTATGTCGTAGGCCCGTTTTGGGGCAGATAAATTCAAAGCATTCTAGTATTTCTGGGGAGTCAATCTACCCGTTGATTACCTTGTAGAAGAACGAAATGTTAACTTGCCTTAAATTCGCTAAATAATTGATATGAAGGTTCTCATATACTGCGTCGGTGTCCAAGTCATGGCCTGTCTTATGACTTATAATTATGATAAAATAAAGTAACTATTACAGATATTAAATATTTAAAACCAAGGACACGAGCTGAATTACAATTCACTAGCTTTTACTTTCATGCTAAATATTTTCTTACACTGGTTGATATAAATTCAAACGAGGTACTCAATACACGATTACATGGACTCTCTAAAATACATTAAATGTACTCATATTTGTACTCATGTACTCATACTTACGTCGGTTAAATTACTTCTGAAAGCATAGTGAGAGTGAGTAAGACGATGGAGGTACTTGAGATAAGGTCGTGACTTATCGACATCAATTTGCAGGTAAACCAAACAATACTGCCCGTTTATTTCACCAGTTGACTGATCCGCTGATGAATCCACGCCGAGACACTCGTCAAAATCACCCAGTTGATTTACGTTCCCGCTGAGTAAACCCGATGGTATTTTAGCGGTGGCATCGTACACTGAAAAATTAAAAAGTTCATACGTGACCTCAAGCTCGTGAGCTCGATCATCAGGAAGAGAAGGTGAAATCGAGACAATTGTAAACGCTCGTGGCTGGTAACGTTTGTTATGTTACCAAATACTAGCCGCATTTCTTACTCTCGAGTCTCATGTCTTTTACCCGGAATGCATTGATAGTTTTTTTGTAGCTTTATATAATCAATTGGCACGAAATGCCGCATTGTCATATAACTATTTAGTTAATAACATTCTTAATTAGTTGATTAAAACTTACTCTTCACAGCCCAGAGACTCATCTTCCTCAGTGCGCGTTTAAATAACTCCGAGTCCTTCCGACACTGCGCGCTCACATTCTCTGCACTTAAATCAAACTCGGGAACTATTTCAAGAAGATTTTTAATCTCTTGAATTTCACCATTATTTCCTGATAAAGAAAAACAAATTTTTTTGTGATTTAAATTTATTTATGTAATTTCAAGTACACTGTAAAAAAATTGCGGAGTAAATCCGGAGTGGAGTTTATTTTAGTATTGAAAATCCGAGTGGGAGTGAATGCGGATTTAAATAAAATCTAGACCACTCCGAAATCACTCATCTAAAAAAAATCTCCCTATTTACTCCGTACGCGGAGTGAATTTTTTTTAAACTCCAGAACTCTTAGTGATGGAGAGAATTTGGATGTAAATAAAATCCGCAATCACCGAATTCATTTCCAATTTTTTACACTAAAAAATTAGCGGAGTGAATCCGGAGTTTAGTCCTCACGGAGTAAAATTCTATCCGAAGGAGAGCTTAATTTAATATTGAAAATCCGAGCGGGAGTATATACGGATTTAAATAAAATCCAGACCACTCCAAAATCACTCATCTGAAAAAAACTCCCTATTTACTCCGTACGTGGAGTGAATTTTTTTTAAACTCCGGAACTCCCAGAGACGGAGAAAATTCGGATTTCAATCAAATTCGCAATCACTCCGAATTCATTCCAAATTTTTTACAATAAAAAATTAGCGGAGTGAATCCGGAGTTTAGTCCTCACGGAGTGAAATTCTATCCGGAATTTAATTTAATATTGAAAATCCGGGTCGGAGTGAATGCGGATTTAAATAACATCCAGATCACTCCGAAATCTTCGGAACTGAGTGACGGATTGAATTACAATATATAATTACTCCGAATTGACTCCCAATTTTTTTTACAGTGCGAGTACTTAGCAGTAAAAATAATTTAAAGGGTTTGTTAGTGAAAACTGCGCAGTGAAAAATAAAATCGAATACGATTTCAAAATTGTACGAGTTACAATTATAGCTGTGTGGGTGCCCCATCACACAAAAACATTACACTTATAAAAAAGTGTGCGTAATGTTTTGTTACTTACTCGCTCTTGAATGATTCTTGCACCAACAACGGACGTGCGTCGTGTCCTAAATACTAATATAAAAAAAATTACACGAACCGAATTCGCTATTACATTGACGGCGCATCATCTGAATGGAAAAAATATAAATAACTATAAAGTTATAATTTAACTTTGAGTTTAAAGTTTATTGTTTTGTAACAACGGAAATAATTGACACAATTAACAACTACAATATGCAAATATTTATGATATTAATGTGTAATCGAATTAATTTATTGAGGCTTACGCTCTATTGGCTATCGAATCGTAGGCTTTGATTTTTAATGAGACCGCTAAAATTGCTCGACTTTGACAAGTTGTCGGCGAGATGTTGCAATTGCAATTAAAAAAAAAATTGATTCTATTGCGACAGTCGCCTTTATCAACGGCATTACCTATTTAATTAACATTTTATAAATTAATTTAATCATTATTATCTTTGTTTGACATAAATACTTTGATAGATAAGACAGTGAAAAATTGCTCGTATTTTTGTAAAAAAAAAAGACTGTGTTAGAAATTAAACATTTTTGTGTGTTAATTTAACACACTATTAATTTGTTGTTTGATCAGTTCATTTTTAACTCAAAAAAATTTTAATTTAAACAAAAGTTATATTTACTCAGTGTTACTGTCCAAACAAGTGTTAACTTTAACATAGAGCAAGTGTTAATTTATTAAAGTAACATAAAAAATGTGTTAAATTTACCGTAGTAACTTTTTTAGTTTATATATACACATAAATTTTTATAAGTATCAAAATAACACAAATAAAAATGTGTAATTAACACTATACGTGTGTTGCAAATAAAATTTGAATGTATAAAAATTTTGAAAACAGTCACACAGAAAAAAAGGATTTTTTGGCGCGAAAACTTTTTTCTTCCTCCAAGAAAATTTTTATTTTTAACTAATGACGTAAAAAATTTCTTGTTACCAGTGAAAATTTTCTTGGGGTATTCAAAAATTTTTTGGCGCCAAAAATTATTTTTTTCTGTACAGTGAATATTAACATTTCTTTGTGTTAATTTTTACAAATTTTTTTTACTGTGTAAAAGTCGACTATGTCTCGCTCCAAGAAACTTTTTATTTTTAACTAATGACGTAAAAAATTTCTTGTTACCAGTGAAAATTTTCTTGGAGTATTCAAAAATTTTTTGGCGCCAAAAATCATTTTTTTCTGTACTGTGAATATTAGCAGATTTGTGTTAATTTTTACAAATATTTTTGACTGTGTAAAAGTCGACTGTGATATCGAATTGATGAAATTGAAAGTGATGTTTCTATTACTACAAGTATAGTCTAAATAACATTGAGTTAAGTTGTACCACTACTTGAATTCTACAGCTTACTTGCATTCAAGACGCGGTGATTTTTAAATACTAACGAGAAAGGCACCCGCGTGCTTTGCGAAATAAATATATATTTATAAATCTGTCCTTCGATCGCTGTATTTATCTGATATTCAAATTTACTTAACTTAACTTCTTTATACATTTATGTATAAATCCAACAAATTTATTTTACACGTGACTGCAATTTTAAAATTTAAAACAATGGTTTTAAAACTTCCGCGTACAAATTTTATTTAAATGCTGGTCCTATGACTTAAAATTATTACTAATTAAAACAAATAATAAATTTGGTGTAAAAACAAACCTGATAAATGAGAGTCGGCTTCACTGTTAATGTCAAAAATTTCTTCCGTGTCTTTAAACGCAATCGTTAAATTTTCAAAGTCTCTTGTATTCGATTTGTTGTGCGTAAATATTTTAATAATATAATTGTCGTCAAGATCTAATCCAGATGTCGGCGTAATATCCACTACTTTTCTTGCAGCTCGACATACAAAAATAAAATTTATCCATATCAATAATTTAATATGTAATTTCACCATTTTATTTACTTATTAATATAAAAAAAATATATATATATATTTATAATTTATCGGATTTATAAAAAATTTCGGGTAAACACGATGTGAAAAATATTTAAGTAAACGTTATTTTATTTTATAAAATCACATCTCGTTTATTTAATTTAAATAATTTAAAAAATATCTCTAAGAACAAACACGTTTTGTGATTGAACGTGGAATAAGCAAAGAATCACTTGTTATGTGTTCGATGAAGTTTATGTCGCGGATACAAAAAGAGGGGTACACCTTAAGTCTCTAACTCCCCACCCGCTGGTGTCTTTAGACAATAATAAGAAAAATAGTTTTCGTTGTAAACAATAAACATCTTGCAAATTAACAAATCAATTAACAAGCCGGAAATTTTACTGATTATTTAAAAATAAATAATTTAAATATTATGCAATACAAATATCATTATCATAATTAGCAGCCTAAAAGCTGTTGGAAAATACATGACATTTCTAAGCTATAAAAAGAGCGGTGTTTAAAATGGACTCAATTTAACCGCGTGGTGTTAAAACGAAATAACACTGGTGTAGGCGGTGATAAAATACCGGTGTTAAATCGGTATAAAAAAAAATTCCACGTATAGAAATTAGAAAAAAAAAATGTATTACATATAATAAAAATATATAAATTTAATATGATCCTGAAGTTAGCAGACAGTTAGTAATTTTAAGATTTTTTTTTCAACAAATAAATTCCAAAAAAACAAAAACTAAAAATATACACATGTAGAAAATTTTAAAAATTACAGGTGCAATTTTTTAAAATATTTTTCTTTTTATAATTTATTGTTTAAAAAAAAAGTCAAAAATCTATTAAACGTCGGCTAACTTATGACACTGAAATTAGCCGGTGCCTAACAATTTTTGGATTTTTTAAAAAAAGACAAATTATGAAAAAAAAAATATTAAAAAAAATTGCACTTGTAGTCTTTTAAATTTTCTACATGTGCATATTTTTAGTTTTTTTTTTCTTCAAATTTAATTGTTCAAAAAAAAATTCAAAAAATTTTTAATTGTCTGCTAACTTCAGGATCTTGCTAACTTCAGTATCATTTAATGAATATTATCTGGAGGAAATTTCAATTTTCCTATGTACTCATTTAAATAATTATTTATTTTATACGTCATTTATTTAAAAATTACACAATTTTACGCCCACTATTTCAATCACCACTAATTTTATTAATTAATAAAAATACGAATTAACTTTAGTGATCGGATAAGTAAAAATATTCACAAAATAAAATATTTTCAGCACCGAAAAATATTCTAACACCGAGAAATTTATTTAACACCGTTTTCGGTGTCGAAATTTAACACCGAAAATTTTAACACCTACACATTGTGGACTTACCCCAATTTTTTTACAGTGTAATCTAAAGATGAATTTCAAAAAATTTTCCAATAAATTGGACACCAAAGGCCTTTTAAAATTTACTATTTTATGAAAAATAAATAATGAAAAATTATAACAAATTTATTGTAAATTAAAATATTGTAATCGAGACTAAATTATTACATACTAGAGCTCGAGCTAAATCATCAAAAAGAATACATATGTAAAAGCGAGACCTTGTCGATCCCAACATCTTGGCTTACACCAACGGAGTTACGTTATTTATTTTAATTGAGCTTGTGAAAGTACGCATGTACATACGTAGAAACAAGACATAATTATTCTAAAACGTTTTAAGAATCTTCAGGGTTTTGCGATTATTATCACCTAATTACCTGTCCTTAATTAATCAACACACTTCAACTATTTTTTATATTAAAAAAAAAAACCCTAGTCATTCTTCGTCATTATTTACACTAAACATCATTATTGGTTTAAATTTCAACCTTTATACTTATTAATGTTTGTTCAAGTCATCATATTTTATTGCTTATAAATTTTGAAATAAATTAGAAAATTATTTTGGCAAAAGTCTTTTTAAATTTTAATTTCGTACATGTAATGACAATCAACGAAAGTTAGAGAGTAAGACATTTTGTGAATATTAATGTGTTGTTACACGAAAAATTTGTACTGAAAAAATCAATTAACAAAATTACAAAATAAAAAATATAATAATAATAATATATAATATATTAATTACATTTGTTCACAGAAGATGAAGCTGATGATTTATTGATAACCTTTCAAACAAGTTATCCGTGATAATTTCAAACCATTACTGCAATAAATTAATGGATTTATGATTAATATATAAAAATGATTAACAATATAAATAATTAATTAATAAAAAAAACTACAAAGTCTCTAGTTCTCTTGAAAACTTGTCAGAAAAATCTGTTTTGTTTTCAAAAATTTATGAATGGGAGTTTAGCAGATTTAAGACAATTTATAAATTTTAAATAATGAAATTTTAAAAAATGCGCGCGTAGATTTTTCATTGATCTGAATACGCATTTTTTAATTTTTATTTTATTTAAATTTTATGTATTTATTCTAAAATTTTTAAAATTCCCACTTGTCAGGTACAATGACACTCATCAAAAATTGACGTCATAAAAACGTTTGAAATTTTTTAATTAAACTTTACTTGAATTTCGATAAATTTTAACGAATATTTAAAATATATAAACGTCATATTTAAATATTGACTAATCAGGGAGTGATTTTGTTGCTGATTTGCAGTAATTTGACATGAGTGTGAATGTAGCAGATGAAAAATTTAAATTACAAATAAACGAACTAAATAATTAACAATAAAAAAATTTAAAAAATGCACATACAGATTTTTAAATTCTATAAACGCGAATTTTTTAAATTCTATTAAATTTAAATTTAATTCGCTTATTCAAAAATTTGACAATTGACAGCTACATTCACTCTCATAATTTGAATTATTTAAATTTTCACGCGCTTTTTCCATGCGCGAATCCTTCGTGGATTTTCGTAATTCCTCGGATTTGTAAAATAACTTTCGTTTATCTCCGTTCGAAATCGTGTCAAACAACCGGCAAAATATTTTTTCTTATCACTCAAATTTCTTATCCGGTTTAAATTACCCGGGTATAAAACAACAAATTTAATTACAACCATAATCACATCAAACAATTTCTCCTAAAAAAAATTCTAAAATCATTTTCAAACATAAAAATTAAAGGCACATGTGCTGTCATCTGGCGCGAAATTTTATTACAAACATATCCTACACATAGACAGTATATATGTGACAATACAATGACAAGCAGCTGACAAATATGATAATTATAATTATCGATACGGTCGTTGATTCTCTGAAAAACGTTGACCTTGTGGTTTTATTCAGCCCAATAATTAATAAGTAACAGTAATTATTAACAAAATTAACTATAAAATTAATAAACTCTGAGTTACTGTTCCTAAAATAGATGATAAAAAAAATTTTTATGTAATAATTTAGTCGTCAGCTGAAGGAGTTCGACGCGAGAACCATCGATTCGTTCAGACGTTGACGCGCGCTCGAGTTGTTACCTTCCTCTTGGTAATAAACAATTTATCTTAAATAAATAATAATAGTAGTAACTAAAAAATATATGTATTTATAAAGGAGACGGTGTCTAATCTACGTGCTTATAAAATAATATTTATTATTTAATATAAAGTCTACAGCTACTGGTTTTTAGACGGCACGAGATAAGAGAATATTATCAATGGTAAGTAGTTTTTTTTTTACTTAATAGTTACTGCCATGCGTTATTTCGTATCCCGCAGTATTTTATCACTATTGTTTAAATATGTACATAGTTTTATGTGTACTTATATATAAGTATTATAGTTATCATAAAATACTTATGTATATTACGTAAAGTCGCGTGTTACAATAATATAAACGATGATGATTCATATTTTGTTTTTATATCTAGTCTTCCCGCGTCTATGCCTATTTTCACTGTTTATATACTTTACATATATGACTTTATTTATTAATTTATTTATTTAATGTCATTGTTATTATTATTTTTTTTTTTTCATTGTATTGGAAAATTTGAAGTCAGCTGTCAAAAGCATGACAGTTCAGATGAGCTGTCAGTTTGTGCTAAAAATATTTGAATGTATATTTATATTTGTTTCAAATTTATTATTTAGATAAAAAAAAAAAAAAATGTAGAATGTAGGATTAATGATACGACGGGCTGATAAAACTAAGAGGGCTTATGATGAACCACCTGACCCTCTAAAAATAGTACGAGTGTGGAACGTGATCAAAGGGTTGAAATTTACCACGTAAATTAAATAATATCTCTATCGAAAAAATCCATGGGATTTCTTCGGAACCCTTAGGAATCTGTATAGAAAAGTATGGATTTATGTAAGAATCCATAGGAATTTATGTAAAAGTATATGGATTTATATAAGAATCCATGTAGGAAACCATGAGTGCCTGGATTCCCATGTAGGAACTTGGATACATCGATTTCTTTGTGGGAAATTTATATAGGAGTCTGTTATTAAATGTCCTGTTGAAAAAATTCATATGGGAATACAGCCTAGATTCCTATGTACCCACATGACGTTTTCGGATGAATTCCCGTATCATTTCCTATAGGAATGTTAATCAATTCTTCTTGTTTATATACGCGTATCAATAGACGATAGATGTAAAAATCCAGATACCTCAGATTCTATAGAAATCCAGATTTCATATGAATTTCCCACAAAAAAAAAATCCATATATCCAAGTTCTTATATGGGAATCCAGATGTACCTGAAGATCGGAACGTTTTTCAGGCAACGAAAATGAAAAAAATTCATGTAATTCGACTACTTAAGGGGTAGTCTAGTAGTCGGGGTGGCCTAAAATTTTTGGCTGACTTACCAACATCTATATGCGAACATTTCAAAAATCTAGTTATCCAGTAGATTTTTTACTTTCCAATTTTTGTTTTTTTTTCGTTGCGCAAAAAACGTTCCGATCTTCAGGTACATGAATCCAGGTACCCATAGTTTCTATAGAAATTACTTATATAGAAACCCAGATTCCTAAATAAATTTTCCACACAGATTCAGGTACCCAGTTTCCTATATGAAGTTTCTACATAGGAATCCATATACGTACAGTTTCCTATATGAATTTCCCATATGGGAATCTAACGCTTGGTTTATTATATGGATTCTTATATAAATCCATACACTCCTATAATAATTCCTATGGGTTCCCATGTAATCCCGCATGGATTTTTTTTGATAGGGACAAGTAAATTTCTACAGAATCCGGAGTATCTGAATTCCTATGTCTATCGTCTATTGATACGCGTATATAAATCTATGATGGATTCCTATAAGAAACCATATGGGAACCCATCCAAAAACGCCATGTGGATACATAAGAATCTAGGCTGGATTCCCATGTGGGCTTTGTTAAGAGATAAAATTAAATTGTCGGAATATGTAAAATAATATTTGTACATACGATATATTGATGATGAATATGATGGTGATAGTGATGAGAATAAGATTAGTTGTAAACTTTAAAAATAAAACTCAGGTGAAGCAGCAAAAAGAGTCACATGAGGGTGACGATAACCCGAAACTCAAGAAAATAAACTCCAGAAAGAAGAAACACAAATACGCCCGAAGAAAATGGCTTGTTCCTTCTGCCAAAGGTATCCCATTTAATTTGAAAAAGAACAGCAAAAATAAAAGTATACTAAACGAATCGAGGCTTTTTTTAATTATCTCGTGATAAACTTGTACTTTTGCCCTTTACGCATTAACCCGCACTTAAAATGCTCTCTTCGCATAACATTTTATTATTTATTTATTTATCTACTCATACATATATCAATAAATATTTTCTTAGCATTAGATAGATTAACATCTCTAGTTACTTTATTATTTTTTTATGCACGTGAATAGCAGTAACAAAAATAACATGCAATTTTGGTAATCTAACAAATTGTATAGAGCCCGGAGTAATTGGATGCGTCTATCATACATAATTTCATGTGACATAATGTCTATTATAAATTTATACGAGACGACTTTATAAATAATGGATTTATTAAACAAATTTTATAAGAGATAAAAAAAAAAAACACTTTAATTAATTTTTTTTTATAACTCGTAGTAAAATTAGTGAGGCAAGAAGAGACGAAATTTATTTGTGCGCAAAAAAAGGATAAGATTTGTCAGTAATCAATCCCGAGCTTTTTTACGCAGCAGATAAAGTTTTGTCGATGATTGATTTTCTTCTCACGTTACGTTGATTTATTAATACATATTTTTTATTTTGAATTTATGTTCGATATTCCATTAGAACATATATTTTTTTACCTTATCGTGACATTTTGTTTAAAGTAGTTAATTCATGGTAATATTTTATGCTAAATGGAGCAGAATAATAATAATGATGATGATGATGAGGATGATGATGATGATGATGAATAAGAAAAAAAAAACCAATTATTCCTGGCTCGATAACTTTACAAACGTCTATGACACATAAATTCCGGTGAACGTGTGTGCAAAGACTTGAGTACACGTGTCTATTGAGAGCACAAAAGAGTGATGTCGATGTATCTCATAAGTTGAGTTGTGTTTTATTCTATTATATTATATTTTATTCTCTATTATTAAATATCATTGTTGGAAAAGTGTAAGAAAATTCCTTATGATGTTTCAGTGTTGAAAATGCTGTCGCAGAAGCATGCGGAGTCAGATGCTGAGAGCGAAGCCGGTGGCGGGGGTGGAGATGCTGAAGGCGCCGTGACGCCGGGTAGTGTTTCCAATGGCGAGGGTACCAAGGAATTTCTTTCAACCGGAAGAACAGGACGTAGAAATGCGATGCCTGATATCTTGGGTCAACATGCGAAGACAGGGATTGCTGATTTACCATCGCGTCTTGAGTCTCTTACCACTAAATCAGGTACTACTGAGTACTTTGCGTCAATGTTCATTCCGTTTAATTAAATTAATTTGTGACAAGAGTAGTAAAATTATGTTTATTTTGAATAAATTTATTTACCTGAAGATCGAAACGTTTTTCGCGCATTAAAAAAATTCATGTAATTCGACTGCTTGAAGGTGATTTAGGGGTAATTGGGGTGGCTGCAATTTTTGGCTGACATACTGGTACCTGTGCAAAACATTTCGGAGATCTAGATCCAGTAGATTTTTTACTTTTCATTTTGGTTTTAAATTTCCCGCTAAGAAAATTGAAAATTTTCAAAAGAAAGCCAAGATATTAGTTTCGGTCCAATTTTCAAAAACCGAGTTTCCAACAGATTTTGATGTTTTGAGCTCTTAGGAAACTATTCTATTTTCTAGATGCCCGAGTATATTTGTGTGAACGTACGTACGTCGGCTGCCCAATTTCAAAACACAGTAACTGACAAAAATAAAATTTTTGGAATATGTATTGAATCATGTCCGCTAGACTCCACTGGAACTAGAAATACTAAAAATTTAATTTTGAAAAATTTGTCCCTTACTGTGTTCAAAAATTGGGTAGCCGACGTATGCTTGTAAATATTCTGTAACTTTTGAACGAATGAACCGATTCGGCTTTTTGAGGTCGCGTTTGAAGCGGCTGAAGACAGTTTTTTTTAACGTTAGTAGTCGAAAAAACTGCGTCGAATGTCACTTTGAATGTTAAAATCGGTTCATTATATCAAAAGAAATTGCTGATATAAATTAAAAACCACAGATTTACTTAATTATTTTTTTTTCTAATTGTTTATTACTTGAATTTTCGCGATAGAAGATGCGACATTACTTGAAGAGCTCAAAAATGTATTAACAATAGTATTTTCGAGCTCAAGAGCTCGAAAATATCGAGAAGTTTAAGGGCTGGCGGTTTTCAGATTTTTTATTTTCGTTCCGCGAAAATCCTTCCGATCTTCAGATACATATAAATTTAATTCATTTATTTTTTTCAAAATTTCTTATATTTTATTTATTTTACTGATAAATTTAAAATGTTTACTTAAAAAATGATTTTTATTTAAATATTCTTTGTTTCTTGTGAAATTTCTATAATTAATTTACATTTATCACGAGATTTACTATCATCAATTATACAAATATTTATGTACATATATAATCCAACATTATAAAGAATATTAAATATTTATTTTATCAGTCTCGTACACCCAAATATTTATTTTATTTATCATTTATGCTCTTTGTATTACTTAATAATATACAATTTAAATGAATATACTTGCCACGAATAATCGTAAAAAAAAAATATATGTATATATACGTATATATTTAAAAATAACACTTGTGACCTGATACTATTTTATCGTACTCATATTGATCCTTAGAATCCAGCATTAATTAATTATTAAATTATCACGAAATGACATAAATTATAAGTCGCCTAGTTTCGTAAAAAACTTTTTATTTATCTCACCAAAACAACGAGATAAAAAGTTGATCGATTGAGTCTCGATAAAGGTTTAATCAAGTCTAAAATATAAAAAAAATAAAACAAAGTTAACTAAAATAATGAATCTTGTAAAGTCAGTTTAAGTTAATCCTTTAAATGGTTCATCAAAGTAACTTTAAGGTACAAGCCCCCATACCCGCTCACTTTTCATTGGAGTGAGATTAAATCACTCAATATAAATTAATAAATAAAATGAAAAACCATATTTTTTTTTATAGTTATTTTTTGAAGTTTCGAGTATTAGAATAAAATTTCAGTTTGAAAAATAATGTTGGTAATTAATTATTATTAATTTTTTAAATAAGCTCCTTGAGTGCATCTATAGTCGCTCACTAAAAGTTGTGATGTACCATTACTCAACCAACACATGGCCCTATAGTCGCTCAAAGACATTATCAATTAAACTATGATAAGTTTATTGACTTGGACAAATAATTTATAAATTATACTACTTTATTCTTTCATAATATAAAATTTCATGAATTTTAAAAATGTATTTAATAAGATATAGTTATAACAATTCTTAAAAAATTTGACGTAACCTAAATTTAATCTAACGAATGAACGTTAAAGTAAAAAATGCCCGGCTTTGCGCGATTTTGAAAACAGTCATTTAATTTAAATTTATAATCTATTATAAAATAATTTGATACATTATATTTTAATATATTTAGATTGACAAATAATTATTTATCAATAATAATATTTTTAGTTGTAATTCTTTTTTTATAAAAATTATAAAAAAACGCCAAAATAATTTGGGGATCGGGTTTATTTTGCTTAATAAAGTATACATTGAAGATAATTCTTCTAAATTTTTATTAAAAAATATCATGTTGTTACAAAGTTATAAGCATTTTTGTGGAGCACCAAAAAAATTTCCCCCACCACGGTCTCATCTCTAACTCAAAAACGGATTATCAGAAACAAAAAAACCAAACCGCAAAAAATGGCGACATATTAAAAATTTTTTCGTTTTTTTTCTCATTTTTTTGGATTCAAACAGCCCTAAAAAATCTTAAAAATTAAAATTTTCAAAATTCCCTACGTGCAACTTTAGCTACTGAATAGACGAATACGGAAAAAAAAGTTGCGAATCGGTTGATATTTATGCAAATTACAGATGGGAGCAGTTCAAAAAAAGTAGTTTCGAGAAAAACGCGTTCAAAGTTTTTAGTCGATGCATCGGTCAGTTGACGCGCTGTCACAAAAATGACTATGACTTGAAAAATATTCAGATTTTTCATATAAAACTCTAGATACACATTTTTGAATATATAAACTTTGATTTAATAAAAAAAAAAAATTTTGTTTTTTGAAATTTCACAGTGGCTATCCCCCTTAAACTTTTAAAGTGAGCGACTTATAGTACTGAGCAGGTATAGGGGCTTTTACTTTACTTTACGTATAAAAATTAAGCAACAAAATCAAAAGCTGAATAAAAAGAAATCAATAAAGAGTGTATGAAAAAAATAATGAATTATTTTTAGATGAAGCTGGTACGAGTGGTATGGCTCAGAGTGGCCCGTCTACCTCTCAACAGCAGATGGGTTGACGTAAGACTAAATTTGATTTTCATGATAATTATTTCCCAAGATATTTCATCTTGACGTTACGTACATATTTGTAACAAAACTGAAGGATCAGTTTTATAGCAGCAACAAAAAAAGTTTTATATTTAAATCGATTCTGACAACGGTGATGTAATTACATCGTTATCAACGACAACCAGAGTCATACTCACACACTGAGACTGTAATGAATCGTCAGCTAAGAATAATTTATCTTCAAAGACTTGAACCGACGCAGTTCTTGATTACTGTAGATTTATTAAATTTTCAAATCTATATATACATACTTATATATAAATATGTACATTATATGCCGTGGAACGGCATTCAACTTGTGTGATATTCGATTAATTATTTTTTAAAAATGTAATTGAATGAGTGAATTTCCTGAAAATGAGATTCGTGTGTTGAAGATTTTTTTTTTTAATTTTTATAATAAATAAACTTTTTTTTTACAATCGAACTCCATTAACTCGGACATTGTCTACGGAGGTGCGGGAATCCCTTGAAATTTCTGAGTTAACGGATGCCCCTTCTCCTGTAAAAAGTAAACTGACGCATGTGCTGACGTCACATGAATGATACATATATAAATATACATATAAATGTATAGGGTGGGAGCAGCGTACAGTCGAACTCCATTATCCCGGAACTTCCCCTGAATATTGACCCCCACTGCGAGCTACGCTGTCTCCCACCCATGTTATGTCTATATTTATATATGAATCACTCGTGTCGTAAGAGCGCATGCGTCATAATTTACTTTTTACGAGAGAAGGGGCATCCGTTAACTCGAAAACTCCAAGAACTTAATGGAGTTCGACTGTAGCTCGTAGTAGAGGTCAAGATTCAGGGCAAGTTCCGAGATAATGGAGTTCGACTGTAGCTCATCGATCGCAGATTTTGTACCTCTGATAATTATTTCGGGCTTTCAAGGCTCGTGTTTACACGCATATTTTTTTATCGTATTAATTTGTATGAGAGTACGAATTAGTCATAAAAATTATTTGAGTGTAAATTTAAACAGGATGTAATTAATTACGGAATTATTTAAATGACTAATTACTAGTCCGTTAATTTTTCCATTTAAATTTAGTGCCAGACTAGATACTCATTTTATTTTATTTACCTTGACAATTAGTATAATTTTCTTATTATTTATTGATATTAATATTAAACGAAGCTGTGGCCTATAACTCACTACCAGTCAGTATCGCACAATTACTAACTAAAAATTATACCGCATTAATTTTAATGTATGTCATATTTTATCAATACATACATATATACTAATATATGATATCTTTAGTTTGCCGAGTTAATAACAAACTAAAACTACTGAAAATTCACACGACCCGATATGATACTTATAGACATTAACGATCAAGGACCCGCATTGAGTGAAAACTATTTTTACGTATCGATCGTCAACGACAAAAGTTCTCTCACTGTAAATAGTACGTTATTTTATTGTAACAAGAGTAAGATAAAACACAGCTTCTAAAAACAATTAACATTTACACAGAAAAAAAAATTATTTTTCGCGCAAAAAATTTTTATTTACCCCAAGAAATTTTTTGTACCATAAATTAAAAAAAAAAAATTCTTACGTCAAAAAATTTTTTGCCAGTCCTAAGAAAATTTATGATCCTGAAGTTAGCAGACAATTAAAAATGTTTGGATTTTTTTTTGAACAATTAAATTTGAAAAAAAATAAAATTGAAATTACGCACATGTAGAAAATTTAAAAAACTATAGGTGCAATTTTTGAAAATATTTTTTTTCTTAAATGTAACGTTTTTAAAAAAATCCAAAAATTATTAGATGTCGGCTATTTTCAGTATCGTGAAAATTTTACGATTAAAAATTTTTGGATTTTTTTAAAAACAATAAATTATAAAAAAATTGCACTTTGAGTTTTTGAAATTTTCTACATGTGCATATTTTTAGATTTTTTTTTTTTAATTGATTTGATGAAAAAAATATCTAAAAATTTTTAATCGTCTGCTAACTTCACATGAAAATTTTAGTCTTGAATTCCAAGTGCAAAATATTTTTCGCGCGAATAAATTTTTTTTTCTGTGTACTTTTTTCTATAATTTTATACAAGCTCTAGTCAAATAAAACGAAACCTTAACAAATAAAAAAATTCATTTAAAAATTTAATTTAATTTATTTAATGTAAATTAAACTCGCTCTCTTAAAATATAAATATTTGTTGTAAAAACAAAACTCTGGTGACTTTCAAAGGCGCGTCCAAATTTTTTATAGACAAAGGACATACCTGACATGTAGTTAAATGTATCTATTAATAAAAAATTTTTTTTTATACAAAGCAAACTGGAATTAATCAATAAAAATATACATAATATATAATGTAGAATATAATAATATAATATATAACATATATCACGTAAGCTTTTCTCACGGACACATAGAAGGTAAAAAAAGTAGAATGCTGGTGACAATGCAATTGTTCTATTACCCATCGTTCATGTTGCGGTAACTTTGCGTTCAGGAGAATGCTGCTATCAAAGTTATTGGATTCTCTGGTGACGATGCTATTCAACGTCCGCATTTAATGGAATTAACTTGTTGTGTTGAACGTCTATCCAACGAAGCCTACAGTATGCACTAGGATCCACTTAATGTTACGATAATTATTTATTTTATTTAAATAACTCGCAATGTTTACAATAATTGAGTCTACATTTTAGATCTTATCGTTAATCAGCATCAGAGCAATTTAAATAACAGTAAATAATGATTGAGATCGCACATGGCAATAAATTCATTTACAATTCAGCTAAGTACAGCTTACGCGAAAGAGAAAATTATTGTTGATATCACGTCAAGTACCGACAGTCCCAGCACTTGCTGCTGGACAAATATCATAAATATTTACTTTAGACTGACATGCAAGTTCGCAAATTGACTAAGGGTGGGATCGTTAATCGTCCGGGAGAATCAACCGCAGCAACACGTCGGATATTAGTTTGTTTAAAACTTTTAAGTTTGCACACTAATTGATTTATTGTCTCTGGTAATTGCGCTATGATACATCCAGCAGGTGAATCTGCTCAGCCGTCACTGATCGCCAGTGAAATAAAACATAAGTAAGTTGGAAAAATGATAATTATGTAGATTTAAATAAAATTTATTTTATTTTACTCCACTTGTGTACTTTTGTCAATCAGTTGAATTGACAATCGTTGAATTGTCGTTGTCTTGTCACTCAGCTTCTATTGGATAGTACTCTATAATAACGAATCACTCAGTTGAGTAAATAATTGTCGGACAGTTGTAAGGGATGTAAATAACATGATATTTTTCATGTTATATTAAATCTTTGTTAGATAGTAGTATAAGTTCTTGTAAAAAATACTTTGGTTTTTTTTATAAATATTTCAGAGCAGTGCCTTGTGAACCGGCGTTCAATACTTGGGATATTTTGAAAAAAGACCAAGTGAAGCCTAAAAGTAAGTTTTGTCTGAAATATCTGTATGATAGAGGTAGTTAATGTTAGTAAATTTGGTATCGATGAAAAGGTTGACTTGAATTTGTGCCTTTTTATGATTTGAACTCTTTTTTTATTGCCAAGTATGGAGATAAATAAATTTGTCTATAATTCGAATTACATTTAAATTACGCGGGAAAAAAAGACGATTTTCTTTAAATAAATTAATGTTTTAATAATTCTGTTAATAAATATGACTAAATATTAGTGTGTCATTTTAAGGCTATATTTTTTTTTACTGCTATACCAGAAAATCGGGTAGTATATAGGAAATAAAAAATTATACCGCTGGGCTAAAGGGTTTAAGTCCAATAGCGGTTTAGCTCATCAAAAAATTCGATTTCCTATTTAAATAACACGGGAAATATTTTTTTTTTAACTTTGAGTATTTTTAACTCGTGAACAAGTCAATAGATCGAATTGACTAATAGATATTTTTGTAGGAAATTGAACGCTCTACAAAAAAGGTCTCTTATCATTTTTTGATAAATCCATCTGTTCGAAAGTTATTAGAGCTCGAAGTAAAGTTGGAGATCTTTTCAGTTTTCCGGCGAAACTATTAGACTTATCATAAAATGTTGTCGGATTTTTTTTGTTGGCAATTTTATTCTCTACAAATTAGTGTCAGTAAAGTTTTTTCAAATTCCGCATTGTTTTTTAGTTATTTTCATTTTAATTTTAAGCTCTTAAAAAAGTAGTGTTCTGATCGATTTCAAGAGCTCGACATTGAAATGAAAATAACTAGAAAACAATGCGGAATTTGAAAAAACTTTAGTGATAAAAATTTGTAGAGAATAAAATTGTCAACAAAAAAGACTCTATAACATTTTATGATAAGTCTGATGGTTTCGCCGGAAAACTGAAAAGATCTCCAACTTTACTTCGAGCTCTAATAACTTTCGAACAGATGGATTTATCAAAAAATGATAAGAGACCTTTTTTGTAGAGCGTTCAATTTCCTACAAAAATATCTATTAGTCAATTCGATCTATTGACTTGTTCACGAGTTAAAAATACTCAAAGTTAAAAAAAAAAATTTCCCGTGTTATTTAAATGGGAAGTGACTGTAGGTGGCACATATTTATTAATTTGTTAATTATCTACATACATATATGATTCATGTATTAATTACATAGGGTCAGGACTAATGAGAAATTCAGATAGTCTTCATGTTGCCTTGAGGCCTGTTATAACTCTTGCGCAATGTTTCGCACTTTTTCCTGTCAATGGAATTAATGCACCTGACGCTTCTGGCCTCAGGTAAGTCACTCATAAATAATTAATTAATTTATTTAACAATCACTTAACTATTTATTTTATTTACAATTACAAGCTTCACTTGGGGAAGTTTTAAAATTCTTTATTGTGCATTAACACTGATAATGTCAGCGTTTATGACAGTAACCAGTGTTATTCGCATTATCTCAACTAAATTTCACTCTACGAAAATAAGTAAGATTTGATAATGTATATTTATCAATTATTAATTAATATATTTTTTATGATACCAGCATCGAAAATTAAAGTTTCAGTGTTTCTACAGCCAGTTAAAACAATAATATATATTTCTGCCCGCTGACTGCTTTCGCAGTTTAAACTCTGATACTTGTCATTTGGTTAAGAGGGAAAAGGGTTCGGACATACAAAAAAAAGAGGATATTTTTAGAATTTTTTTTAGAGTATCTTCTTTATTCAAATTCATAAAATTTGTGACATTATTAAGCATCATTTCAAAAATATTCTACTAAATTTTTGTAAAAAAATATTGAAAAATAAACCAGTGGTAGCGGGGAGAGACGAGTCACCTCAAAAAAAATTCTTCATGCTGTAGGCAGGATAACTCATGACTGCTTCATTTAAAATCAAAAAACCAAAAAGATTTCTTTAGTACATAAGTTTATCTTGGATTTGAACGAAGGAATAAACAAAATATTTATTTTTGAATTTTTGGTAAAAGTGCAATAAAAAAATTATGATTTTTACCAAAAATTGCTCCTTTTGTTTAATTAAAAAATGAGTAGTTATTGAAGAAAAAAAATCCTTAGTTCAAATCCAAGATAAACTTATGTACTGAAGAAATCTTTTTGGTTTTTTGATTTCAGATGAAGCAGTCATGAGTTATCCTGCCTACGACATGGAGACTTTTTTTTTAAGGTGGCTCTCCCTGCTACCACTGGCTTATTTTTCAACATTTTTTTACGAAAATTCAGCAGAGTATCAATAAATGTGCTCTTTTTTTATCTCAGGTCCCTTTTCCCTTTTAATATAGTAATTTCATACTATTAATTTTATTTACATAAATGACAGTTTTGACTGTGATTGTTTTATAACAATTACCGTCAATAATAAATAGTATAGTTTCTGCTTAATTATAAATCGCAAATGACAATTTATACTTACGCCAATCATCGGTCTTAAATTAACTTGTTTCTGACTGACTGCTGACACTGAAACTAAATTTTAATGCAAGTAATCATGAAAAATCTAGTGGGTAACAGAATTAAATATATTTCAGACGGCCCTGGTGGAAATTTTTCGGAATTTTCTCTGAAAAACTCAGTTCTAAAGTTCTAAAGACTTCTTCAGAGAAAAGTCCGAAAAATTTCCACCAGAGGGGTGATGTCAGCCAATTTCACCCTGGTCTGAAATCGTTTCATTTCATCCCTTGTCACATAATTTTCTATATGTTATTTTCACAGCAACTTTGGTATTTTCCGTAACTTCATGTTTGACAAGTTTAATGTTTTTAAAATTGGCAAGAAAGTGGCCGAAATTTGCTAAATCATGGGAAAAAATTGAAGGGGAACTAACAATACGTTATAATCAGCCCT
This sequence comes from Microplitis mediator, assembly GCF_029852145.1. NCBI lineage: Eukaryota > Metazoa > Arthropoda > Insecta > Hymenoptera > Braconidae > Microplitis > Microplitis mediator. Next base: position 3,617,062 of record NC_079973.1, read on the forward strand.
CTAAGTATTCTCTAGTAAGAAGGTTTAAAATCGTCACTATAATAATAGTAACTCTTGCATTCTGTAAGTATTTTGTCTTCCTATCCTTTCTCGAACAAGAAGTAAAATTCATTTATTTGTTTATCTATTTATCATTTAACTAATAGTCGAACACGCTCTGTCACTTGCCTCCGGATATATAAGCGCCCGGGAATGCGCAAGTCTTCTGGGCGACAATGACGTCGCGGCTATTTACTTCAAGACCCAATTTCCCCAAGTATTTAATAAAACCAATTACGCATTATGGAAGGGAATTGTCGTGCAATGTACGAATGTACTGAGTACTTTTTCATGGAATTTCATGGATTTATTTCTTATTCTTCTGAGTACGGCGCTTACTTATCACTTCAATCTTCTTAACAAACGTCTCAACAATGTTAAGAATAAAGTAAATTCACTATTAAATAAAAAGATAAATAAGTAGGAACAAGATTTTTGCTTTATTTTTGAAATGAGTAGTTCAAATTTTTGATATTACGGGGAAAATATCGGTCTTAGTAAAAAAAATTTCGAACAAAAGTTGTAAGAAATTTTATTTTCTAGAGAAAATGTCTCTTATGATTTTCTTATACGATCAATATTTTTACCATAATTTAAAAATTAAGATCCATAATGAATGATTCAAAATTTTGTTAATTATGAAAATCTTAATTTTGAAATTACGGCTTAGTTATTACTCCTACGAAAAATTATAAGAGATGTTTTTTTTTATAAAATTAAATTTCTTACAACTTTTGTTTGAAAAATTTTTTAATAAAATCAATATTTTCCCCGTAATATAAAAAATTTCACACCACTAATTATTAATTGATTTTAAATTAACGCAAAAATCCTGGCCCTATAAATGAGTAAATGAATAAATAATTAAATTTATTTAAATTAAACAGACGATGCCCGAGTGGTGGTGGGCAGAAGCGAGATCTGATTACAATAATCTTGCAAGTTTGACAAGACAAGTTGACTCTTATGTCGCAGATATTGTGCTTCTGTCTTTTGGAACTGATCTTTATTTCATTTGCATTCAACTGATGTATTCATTCGAGTAATTAGTATAAATAAACTAATGATCTAAAAGTTTGAGGGTAAAATTTATAAATTGAAATATTAAAATAATTTAATTACAGCCGGATGACTAGTGTTATGAGAACAATTTACTTGTCTTTTTCCTTTGGATTTCTTCTTGGTAGAACGACAGCAGTATCACTGACAGCAGCATCTGTTCATGATGAATCTTTGCTACCAGCACCTGTTCTATACGGCGTCAATGGATCGAGTTATTCAACAGAAGTATTTGCAATTACTATCTATGGAAACATTTATGGGCGATCTCAGACAGTTCCTTCCACTTTAAAAAAAAATTTGATCACTGAAACTTTTCTTTTCAATTTGGCGCTTAAGTTTTTTAAATTCCCACTATAAAAATTGAAAATTTAAAAAAAAAAGAGAAGTTACGCTGTAAAAAATCAGCAGAGCGGATGACTATTTATTTATTTGATCTCCGAGTGAAATTCACTTCTAAAAGAAGTTTATTTTAATATTAAAAATCTGAATAGAAGTAAATGCGGATTTAAATAAAATCCAGATCACTCCGATATCACTCCGCTGAAAAAACAAACTCCTTATTTACTCCGTTTCCGGAGTGATTTTTTTTTAAACTCCGGAACTCCGAATTCACTTCTGTTTTTTTTTCAGTGTATTGGTTTCGGTCCAATTTTCAAAAATCGAGTTTTCATCAGATCTCAATGTTTTGAGATTCTACACGGAAAAAAAAATTAGGCGCTACAACAGAACGCAGTCCTGTAGAAGCAACAGGACAAAACCTTGTTGCAGCAACAGGATTTTTCCTGTGGAATAGATAAAATAAGGAACAAGTTTCACGTACTAATTTTTTTTTACAGTATAGTAAAATTTCAAAATTAAAAAAAAAATTCAGTTTAGAAAAAATTTCAATTTTAAAAGTGGAATTTTTTCCCGAAGTTAATTTTTTTCAAATTTTGAAATTTTACTATACTGACAAAAAAATTGGTACGTGAAACTTGTTCCTTATTTTATTAATTTCACGAAAAATCCTGTTCCTGCAACAAGATTTTGTTCTGTTGCTCCCACAGGAATGCGTCCTGTTGCAGCGCCTATTTTTTTTCCGTGTAGGGATTTTTTCTGACCATGTTCAGATGGACGTGCGTCCGTCCATGTGTGAGTGTTTTTGCAAATTTTTTTGCTCGTCAAATTCTTTAGAACGAATCGGATCCCAGATTTTTTAAGCCCATTCATTAAGTACACAAACATAATTCTGATATTTCAGTTCAGGAAGTTACTGTCTAAGATCACCCTCAACAATACCCTCAAAAAAAACTAATTAAAATTTATCAATAGGTAATAAGATTTTTAACCCAAGTAACGACAGACAATATCGGTCTTACGGGTATGAAATTTTTTTCCATCACCAGAAGCTTCGTACTCACAGTAAATATTTTTCTTTCATTTACCACTTAATTACTAATCATTTTTTTAATTTTTCTATACAACTTTAATGATTCCAGGTCGCAGGGACAATAGTTACTTACGAACTTGTTCTAATACAATTTAATAATGTCCAACAAGTGAGCCATTTAAATCTCACTAACGTTTGCGAGGTGAAGTAAAACCCAAAAAGTAACTTAACTCTCTCTATACTACAAGTTCCTTCATATCAATACACAAATATATAAAAAATCTAATCTTGTCATCTCAATATCATCATCCATTACTTCTACGTGACTATTATCGCTTCTTTCGCTTCGATATAAAAGAATTAAATAATCATATACTGAATTCTTCTTTCTTCAGCAATTTCTACTGAATATATTTCCACTTCTTTTCACTTTATTTTCTTTCTTTTCCAACTCTAAAGTGCCAATTTATTTCGTTAAAATAATATTTTTTTAGTATCGAATGGAAAGCAATTAGTCAACTCTCCAAAGGTATTACAGTAGTTGTATTTTTTGAATAATATACAGATATATATTTTCCGGTATGTATTAAAAGTTATTTTTATTTTTTAACAAGACAACTTTTTTTCCGATTCATCGTTCTTGGATCAGGTTAATTTATATCCAGCAAAACAAAACGAAAAATAATTAATACGTGAGGTGAGACATCACTTAAAAAGCCATTAATTTAATACATCATATCAACTGTCATATCTTCAGAGAATAAATATATATATATATAAAATAATAAATTAATTTAAACATGCAATGTCGTACTCATTAAATAAATGGTTGTTTTTTACTTATATTTTTTCAGCGAGCTTGCGTCGTGGGAGATGAAATAATATAATAAAATAAAATAAAATCGACAAATATACATGATATATAATTAAAATATTTTATTGCATGATAACCAAAAGTTTAATTATTATTTTGTGCTGTTGAAAATCCTTATGTACATTATTTAATTATAATTAAAATAAATAATATTATAATTTTTAATTATTTTATTTTTTTATAGCAACGTTAAATTGTAACAATACAACTTCATAAGTAATAATCGCGCCGCCTACCTGAACAATTAAAAAAAAAAAATTATGAGTAAATTAAATTAATTTTATGATACTGAAAGTAATTCGCTTTATTTTCCGATTGAATCTGATTGAAAAAATATCAATTGGAAAATGGAAAATAATCGAAAAAAAAAAATATTATTTTTCGATTAAATCTAATAGAATCCAATTAAAATTTTTAATCGGAAAGTAAATTACATGGAAAGAAAACTATGGGAACTTTTGCTATGCATTAAGGGAATAGTTCCCATAATGGTATAGGAATTGTAACCATACTATTATAGGGATGGTTTCCATAATATATGGGAATAGTTCCCATAATAGTGTGGGAATAGTTCCCGTACCAATGGGGAAACCATTCCCATAATGGTATAAGAACGATTCCCATAATAGTATGGGAACTATTCCCATAATATCATAAAAATTTTTTTTTCAAATAGTGTAGAAATTTTCCTTATGATATGGAGAGATTCAAATAAAAGTTCTTCGACGCTAATTTTGTTAAAAAAAAAAAAAAAAAAATTTTAATGTTTTTGCCAAATACGATATTTTTTTCAATGTTTAAATTTTTGTTTTTATATTTAATATTTCTGTGTACTGTAGAAGTGATTACCACACTTTTCTTTAAATTATTTTTTTTCATCATAGTATTGAAACTATTCCCATAATGGTATAGGAACTATTCCAATAGCATTATGGGAACCATTCCTATAATGTTATGAGAATAATTTCTATAAGATATAGGGTTCATTTCTATATATTATGGGAATGATTCCCATAGTATTGTAAGAACAATTCCTATAAATGATAGGAACCATTCATATAATTATAGGAACCATTACTATAATGTTATGGATAGCATTCCCATAATTATGGGAATAGTTCCTATAATTATGGGAAACATTTCTATAATTATAGGAACTGCTCCCATAATTTATGGTGATAATTCCTATGTTGGTATAGCAAAAATTTTTATAGAATTATGGGAACCATTTTCATAATTTTCTTTCCATGTATTAGTTTTCGATTGAATCTGATTGAAAAAATTTAAATCGGTTAATGATAAATATTTTGATGAGTGTGAATGTAGCAGACATCAGACAAATTTAAAATTATTAATGAATAGAGTAAATAAAAATTTAATAAAATAAAATTTTAAAAAATGCGCATTTAAAAAATTTAAAAATTAATGAGTGCTTCTTTATAAATGTTATTTTTTAAATTATTTACTCTATTCATTTAAAATTTTAAACTTGTCTGATGTCTGCTACATTCACACTCATATATTTTTTCCAATTAAAATTCAATCAGTTAATTGGAACATTCCCGATTGTATTTCCATTGACTGATCGAATCCGATAGAGTTTCAATCGGAGTTTTTAATCCGGACTGACAGCCGACAATTTTTTAATTTTTATAAAAATAAACTCAATACTGTAAGAAAATAATTTTATAAATTCTTTGTGTAATTAATTTGTAATTTATTTAAAAATTTTTACAACTGTCAGACGTCTGATATTTTCAGTATCATTAATTTTTTATATTAATAAATGATGACTTACTGCAAGCATAAAATTTCTTGTAATATAAAAAAATTTCAATCCAGTGAAGGCAACTTCGTCAGTTGTTAGTTGAAATTGTAATCGTTGCATCTAAAATCCATAAAAATAACACATTGATATAATAAATAATATGAGTAAATACCAGAATTAGGTCATACTTCAATAGTATAATTTGACGCAGGACAATTGTAAAGTGCTGGCAAAGCAAGTTTACTTTGGTCATTTATTCTCGCTGTAAATAAAGTCACAGCAACTGTTCTAGCCAGTAAGAAGGCAAAAGAAAAAAAAAAGTACACAGTGTTCACCATTCCCATATCTTCTGGCCTACAAAAATAAAATAAATTTATTTATTTATTAATAAAATCATTTTATTTAAATAAAATCTTACGATAGGCCATTCAGAAGTTGGAGGCAAATAAAATACAAATTATTTATGAATGACAGTAAAATAACTGGCGACACATCACTGTCAGCGCGTTTAACTAGAATACTTAGAGCAGCATAATACTCTCTAAATTCGCACCAATCGATTGTTAAATTTTTAATCATCGCCGACTTCAACAAACATTTATTTAAACTTTTGTATCTCTCTGCGATACCCGTCGCCACCAACATAATAAATACGTCTGTAAAATTCCATGTGAATGTCGCTATTTTACTTATTGTAAATAAAAATATTCCTAGTGCGACATTGTAATTTACTGTAATAAATAAATAATTAGTTATTAAATTAATTAATTAATTAATTAAAGGGGAGAGCCACTGTGAAATTTCAAAAAAAAAAAAAATTTTTTTTTATTAAATCAATGTTTATATATTCAAAAATATGTATCTAGAGTTTTATATGAAAATTCTGAATATTTTTCAAGTTGTAGTCATTTTTGTGACAGCGCGTCAACTGACCGGTGCATCAACTAAAAACTTTGAACGCGTTTTTCTCGAAACTACTTTTTTTTAAATGGTCGCATCTGTAATTTGCATAAATATCAACCGATTCGCAACTTTTTTTTCCGTATTCGTCTACTCAGTAGCTGAAGTTGCACGTAGGGGATTTTGAAAATTTTGATTTTTAAGATTTTTTAGGGCTGGTTAAATCCAAAAAAATGAGAAAAAAAACGAAAAAATTTTTAATATGTCGCCATTTTTTTTCAAATCCAAATTTTCAAAATCCCCTACGTGGAACGATAACCACATGCATACAGATTATAACGCGGTTTGGTTTTTTTTTTGTTTCTGATAATCCGTTTTTGAGTTAGAGATGAGACCGTGGTGTGGGAAATTTTTTTGGTGCTCCACAAAAATGCTTATAACTTTGTAACAACATGATATTTTTCAACAAAAATTTAGGAGAATTATCTTCAATGTATACTTTATAAAACAAAAGAAACCCGATCCCCAAATCCCTTTATTATCTCAGTTAAAAAAATTCCCGAAAATCATCTATTTTTTCGACCCTCACAGTAGCTATCCCTCTTAATGAACCCAATTAACTTACAACTGGTGAGCATGAAGGCATGAGATTTAAAAGTGTAAATTCTTAAATAATCTTTCCAAGTATTGGTTGAATTAACAGGCAATTCATTGCTGTTGGGAAAATTAATAATGAGGCTGAGGACATGTTCAATAAGTGCAAGAGACATGATAACAATTGTTATCACGCGGAATTTCCAGCGGAGCCGCGGTCGGGATTGTTTACACCTGCAACATATCACGAACTATCATTATATTCAAATTGCAAAGTTATGTTCTATCACACGTTACAGGAAAGTCTCATTAATTATTCGTACAATCAGCGAGACACGTACGAGCTTTGTAAAACTCAATAACAAAACAACGATTGTTCATTATAAATTCTACGTGACCACTTGGTCTGATTTAATGAAGATAAATAAAATAAAAATTAATAAATAAATAGTGAGACATCCAATTACTTGTCTAGTAATAGTTCCATAGATCGCCATTGCTTTTGAAGGTTGACCCATCGCGGTGACAGCCACATAAATAAACCGAGACCAAAAAGACTGTTGCCGTAAAATACAGCCCCCGCTGTTGCTGCTGCTATTCCGCCTGAAAAAAATAAAATTTGAATTATTTATTAATAGAACATTGTGCGACAAGGGATGAAAGAATAGAATTTCAGACCAAGGTGAAGTTGGCTGACCACAGTCTAAAATCTTTTCATCCTGAGTTACACACAAATTTTTCATGATTACTTGCGTTGGAACTTAAAGTTTTAGTGTCAGAGTTCTCAGCATACCTGCGCCGGAAGTTTAAATTCCTGCTCAGTTTAGAGGACGCACATGCGCGATTCTTCCCACAAACAGGCAAAAATTCAGACTTTTAGGTGCAGATCTGGTGAAAAATCGTATGCACACCACGAAGGAAAGTAAGAAGTCCCGATCCGCGAGTTTGCTACCCTCGGGTAGGCAATTACTCGCGGGTTGGAATGTCCTTCTTTCCTCCCTTGGTGTGTAATATACTATATATCTTCCGAAAGGAAGTTTACTGACATTCCTTCGCAGCATTGGACTGAAATTCCCTTTTCCCGACTGACTGTAGAGACACTGAAGCTCAAAGTTTCAATGCCGATACTATGAAAATAAAATTACTTACCATGAACTTGAAACGTGTCAGCTTTCAAAGTCTTAATCATATGCATAATTGAAACTCCCGCCATAAAAATAAGTGTTATCATCAAACTGATACTATAAATCGTTTTGGGAGAAATTATTTTAAACGAAAGCTGCTGAGGAGACGAACCACGTACACCATAAACCGGCAGTACTCCAAACAATTGTGCTCCTGCCAAAATAGACCCGATCGCTCTATGAAAGCTCTCATTATTCTGCAATTAAACAAACAAGTTAAATTTAAATTCACAAGCAAATCTCACTGACTCAGTATTTTAAATAATTCAAGACCTCATCAGGTGGATTCCGTTTGTTATGAACTTCCGCAGGCGCGAGAAAAGTTTTAACTGGCATCGATCGATTGATCGGGTGGTGATGCAAAATTATATTGTCTGTGTTCATGTTTATTTCTTCACCGCCTAAAAATGGCCATACCTTGTGACTCGCACTCTTGTAATCATTACGTTTATTACTTTTATCTCCGATTGATTCCTTATTATTTATCATGACAATTAATTTTTCATACAAACTTTTTATTTAAAATCGCTCATATAAAATGTAGACATATTTCTATACATATATATATACCGTAGGTGCGACAACATATTTATCTTCAATGTAATTAATTGTAAAAATATATAAAAAATATAAAAAGGACAGATCGTATCATGTTTGCAAATTAATTACGACCAGCGGTGATCCTCTGACGTGTTAGCGATAATTAACCATCATAACTTGTCACTATATCTGTCATATCTTCAGTAAAAATTAAAAATTAACACAATTATTATTATTATTTTAAATATTTAATAGTTAATTAAAATGTATAGAGCTCGAGATTTAAAAGATATTTTCATTATTAAAAAAAAAATAATTACTCGGCTTTTAAAATAAATATTTACAGTAATTAAAATATATATACATACGTACCGTTTTTAAATTAATCAATTACTTCACTTTTAAATAATTAACCATCACTGTTGCATTAATTAATTTTACCGCGAGTTAGGAATGAATTAATGGTAATTAATCTTAGATTAATTAATTAGGGACTTAATGATGATAATAATAAAAATTGTACGTAATATGAAGAGCGTAAAATATGAAAAACAAGTTTACTGTGTTGAGTTTAAAACAACACTAAGTTTATAATCCCGCGGATGAGTATGCACTTGCGCTCTGCTGCATTTTAAATCAGATTGAAAAAAAATCATACCCTTACAAATAAAGTAGATCATTTTAATGCTCACGTAGATGACGATACGTGCAGATGATTTCTATTTGATATGAATTTCCAGGCTTATTAATTAAACATCACATCCCCACTCAATTAAATCATAAATTATTTAAATAAAAAAGAGGTGGATTAAATTGACCAGGAATTTATATGATATCTATATATTTTTTTTATTGTATAAATAATTATAAAGTCTACCAGATAGCTCGTTGTATACCAGCGATCTTATTATAATCAGCCATATGTCTAAACACGAATCTTGAGAGCCTCCAAGGAAAAATAACACCACGGGCGCGGGATGTCAAAACGCATCTATGGGTTAATTGATGTACTGAAGATATTCTTGGGACTTTGGTTAGCATTTGCTCGTCGGCGATCGCCTGTTTAAATTTAAAATAAATCAATTATAAATTAGCTAGACAACAGTAGTATTTTATGATACTGAAGTTAGCTGACGTCTAATAATTTTTGAATTTTTTTAAAAACTCAATTTAAGAAAAAAAATTGCAGCTGTAGTTTTTTTAATTTTCTACATATGCATATTTTTAGTTTTTGTTTTTGTATAATTGATTTGTTGGAAAAAAAATCCGAAAATTATTAATTGTCTGCTAACTTTAGTATCATATATTTTGTGTGATTAACTGAGGGATGAAACTAAAGGATTTCAGGCCAGGGTGAGGTTGGCTGACATCAACCGCAGTCTGAAATCGTGTTTCGTAGATTTACACATGGGCATGTTCAGAAATTCACTCTGGAAGAGAAAGATAAGACTGCTGCGGTGACAAATACCATCTGGTTGAACCAGAGGAACAATTCGACTAATAATGCGTTGATAAACTTTGCAGAGAAGGTAATTGCAGTATCTGGTAGTGTTTTGTTCCTCTAGTTTTAATCAAACTACGTGATTTTCTATTTACTAAGCATCTGGTTAGACGTTTATCAATATCCAGTGTTTTTCTGAACACGCTCTATATTTTTCATGATAACCTGCATTGGAACTTAGTTTCAGTATCAGCGGCCAGTCAGAAACAAGTTAATTTAAGACCGACTATTAGCGTAAGCGTAAATTATCATTTGCAATTTATAATTAAGCAGAAACTAAATAGGGTAGAGGTACCATTTTTGGCCACTGCTCGATTTTTGGACATTTAATCCCTTATTTTAATTAATAAAAAAGTGGAAAATACAATTTTCATTTTAATAGTGGGATAGAAGTATCATTAGATATATTTAAAAATTGATTATTATTTTATTTGAATTTTTTAAATGTCCAAAACTGGCCCTAAAGTGGCCAAAAACGGTATCTCTATCCTACTATTTATTATTGACGGTAATTTTTATAAAACTTAATCACAGTCAGAACTATCATTTACGTAAATAAAATTACTATTAGATGACAAGTATCAGTGTTTAAATTACGAAAGCCTTCAGTCAGTGGGCAGAGACTTAATTTGTTTGTTCCCAAAGATTCAAAAAAAGTTTATTTCTGCCCACTGACTGAAGGGATTCACATTTTACGCGTCTGCTAATATTCATTCGCAGCATTGAACTGAAATTCGCTTATCCCGACTGGCTGTAGAGATTTTAAATTTACAAACAATCAACTTACTCTAATTTCTTTGGGTAAAATAGTGCATCTTTTGAGTGCCATCAAACGAACACGTGTTTCAGCGTAATCTCTATTAGCACGACGTCTCTTTACATCTCTTTTCATCCATGCATTCACCCATTTATCATTATCATAAATTCCTGCTGGGCCTTCTGGCTTACCCAGCTTAGGAACTGGAGATGGGTATTCATACTTGGGTGGAAATAGTGATGGCTTCGACTCGGCAGCTGGAGATGCCGGTGAATTTGACTGACATCTCACTTGGAGCTAAAAACAAACATTCAAAATAATCCTGAGTTTTACAGACACTTAACAACTTTCACATTTCGTTTCACCAAATAAATTACAAAAAATAAAAATTTGCACATGTAGAAAATTTAAAAAACTACAAGTGCAATTTTTTAGATATTTTCATTTTTTCCAATTTTTTCAAAAATTATAAAATTATCAGACGTCAGAATTTTCGAGTCTGAATGTACCAGACATCAGACAAATTTGAAATTATAAATAAACGGTAAATAATTAAAAAAATAAAATTTACAAAAAATGCACTCATTAATTTTAAAATTTTTTAAATGCGCATTTTTTTTAAATTTAATTTTATTAATTATTTATGATACTGAATTTAACCGACGTCTAATAATTTTTAGATTATTTTTCTCAAGCTAAATTATAAAAAAAAAATATTTGAAAAAATTGCATCTGAAGTTTTGTAAATTTTCTCCATGTGCATATTTTTAGTTTTTCTTTTTATGTCATTAATTTGTTTAAATAAAAATCCAAAAATTTTTGATCGTCTGTCAATTTCAGGATCGTAATTATTAATTCTGTTTATAAATAATTTTAAATTTGTCTGACGTCTGCTGCATTCAGAATTTCAGTATCACATTGAGGTTATCTTCAAATTTTCAAAAATTATTAAATAAGAAAATTAATTACACAAACTTATACTTCCTAATCTAATTATTCGAACACTAGTTACTTACCACACTAGTACGTACTCCAAAAAAATTAAATTTCGGTACCGCAGACCAGAGTGACCGCAAATTCGCCATTTTTCCAATGCACTAAATTTAAATTCAGCTGATCAACATCAACATCAGAAACTACGACTGCGCCACCTAGGGGTCGATGTTTCACGATCTTTACATACTTAATTGCTTATAATTACCAGATAATTAATGTAATTAAAAAATAAATATGAAGTCTAATAATTTTTGAATTTTTTCAGACGATAAATTATAAAAAAAAAATATTTAAAAAAATTGCACTCAAAATCTTTTTAATTTTTTGCATGTGCATTTTTTTAGTTTCTTTTTTTCTTCAGAATTAATATTTAAAAATAAAATCTTAAAATTTTTGTCTGCTGGCTTCAGGATCATAAAATAAATAACAATAATTATTTATTTATTTCCAGTTCCGCATTTATTGGCTTCCAAATGATACCACAAATCACCTTATTTTTTTTGTTATAATAATTATATATACAGCATACTGCTATAAATATCAGTAAAGTGTATGAAAGTATTTTTTCCTCTAATTGTTAATTAATAACATTATAAAATAGACCCGCTCCAATTGAAGCAAGAGAAAGATTTAAACAAATTAATAGTAATAGTCGTTATCATTACAACGAACTCAACAAATCCATGCTTATTGATCAGTTACTTAAAGTATTTTAGAGTAAAACTAAATTAGACAGCTAATTAAATATAAAAATAATAATAATAATTAATAGGATGAATGATGAAAGTAAAAAAAAGCAATGAAAAAAAAAAATGTACTTTTTGTCGAGTATCGCAGATATAGGATTTATTATTTCCGTTTAATAATTAGAAAATATAATTAAGCCGAGCTAAATTATGATGTTATTGATTGATGTAATTGTAAAACAGGTGTTTATATAATAGCTCGTGTAGTTTGAATTCAATCTTTATGCCACTCGTGCCCATGGTGTCAAGGGAGACGCGTTTATTTATTTTTATCAATCATTTTTTTTCATTTTTTCTTTTTTTATATATAAACCTAAAAAAAAAAGTACAATAATACAAATATGACAAAATTTAATTAATAATATATAATTAGTTATGCAGCAGCAGTAGCCATAAGTTCTCGTTGTTCTTTCCTGCGGAATTCTTTTCGATGAAAAGAGTTCCGGATTGAACGCTTTGATGGACAAGTTAATATATTATTGAAAAAGTATGGCATAGTTAGTTTATTACATCTAACAGTAATAATATACCGTCTTGGTCTTTTAATATTATTATTAGTTTGTCTATTCTTCGCAGTCTTAAAACCATGTAAATTTTTTTTTAATAATAATGATGATGTTGTACAAGTAGTGGCGGCTGTTGTTGTCATTGTATTTAACGAATGCATCTTCCTTGGATAGTCGCATGAGAGGCTCAAAGAGAGACGACAAATTACTTGTGCTACTATATGCCGGCATACACCCGGCGGCTCAATTTTACGCGAAAACAGGTTATTTCTTCTTCTGGGCTTTTTCTGCGGCCTTGGTGACCTTTCCAGTAGCGTCCTTGAATGATACGGCTTTGATGACACCGACGGCGACGGTTTGACGCATGTCACGGACTGCGAAACGTCCAAGAGGTGGGAATTCTTGGAAAGCCTCAACACAGAGGGGCTTGCTGGGAACCAGGTTTACAATAGCGGCGTCTCCAGACTTGATGGCCTTTGGGTTTTCTTCGGTGGTTTTTCCTGTACGACGGTCACACTTCTCCTTGATCTCTGCGAATTTGCAGGCGATGTGAGCTGTGTGGCAATCCAACACGGGCGTGTAACCGTTGCTGATTTGTCCGGGGTGGTTCAACACAATAACCTGATAAAAAAAAAAAAAAAATTCATTAGTTGGTTAATTAGCTCATGACAATTGTCAACAAAATGACAAATAAGTAAATTGACATTCAGACGCCTTAGACCGTCATTGAAATTCTCCGGTGGAAACCACGAATGAAGTAAAGGTTTATCATCATGATGTCAATTTGTATAAAGGGGTTCGGAAATTGCGGGTCGATAATTACCTGAGCAGTGAAGTCGGCAGCTCCCTTGGGTGGGTTGTTCTTGGAGTCTCCGGCTACGTAACCACGACGTAATTCTTTAACAGAGACGTTCTTAACGTTGAAACCAACGTTGTCTCCGGGGACAGCCTCAGTGAGGGCTTCGTGGTGCATTTCTACGGACTTGACCTCAGTGGTGAGTCCAGCTGGGGCGAAAGTAACGACCATACCGGGTTTCAATAGACCAGTTTCGACACGACCGACTGGTACTGTTCCAATACCTCCAATCTTGTAGACATCCTGCAATAAATCAACAATTTTTAATTAAAAATGTTCATATAAAAAATAAATTTCTAGAATTTTTAATAATAAATCAGACGCATTAAGCCGTCATTAAAAATTTTCCGGTGGAAACCACGAATGAATAAAATTGTATCATCATAAAAATAAAAAATTTGAATAATTGCTGTGAGTATTTATAAGTAAAAGGGATAATTACCTGAAGGGGAAGACGGAGGGGTTTGTCAGTGGGTCTGGATGGTGGCAAGATGGCGTCAAGAGCCTCAATAAGAGTTGTTCCCTCAGCGTTACCGTCTTTACGTTCGACCTTCCATCCCTTGAACCATCCCATTTTGCTGGATGTCTCCAACATGTTGTCTCCGTGCCATCCAGAGATGGGTACGAAGGCAACAGCTGCTGGGTTGTAACCGATCTTCTTGATGTACGAAGATACTTCTTTCTTGATTTCCTCGAAACGGGACTCTGAGTACGGTGGCTCAGTGGAGTCCATCTTGTTGACTCCTACGATCAATTGCTTGACACCGAGGGTGAAAGCAAGGAGAGCGTGCTCACGGGTCTGTCCGTTCTTGGAGATACCGGCTTCGAATTCACCAGTACCAGCAGCGACGATCAGTACGGCACAATCGGCCTGGGATGTACCAGTGATCATGTTCTTGATGAAATCTCTGTGACCTGGAGCGTCAATGATGGTGACGTAGTACTTGGCGGTCTCGAATTTCCACAGAGCGATATCGATGGTGATACCACGTTCACGCTCGGCCTTCAATTTGTCGAGTACCCACGCGTACTTGAAGGAACCTTTACCCATCTACAAAAAAAAAAATTCATTAGTACGAATCCTCACATCCAAGATCCGAAATTTAATATTCGAATTATTGGCTCGTTGATTTTTTAAATAAAACCGAAGTTTTAAAAATTGTGAATCAGAATTGTCCCAAGTCCAACATGGAGCAAGACCCGCGCGAGTGCTCGTCGGTCGAAATCATTAAGATTTCAAAGTTTCTCATCATTTGCCAATTAAACGAAAGGAAAATAAATCAATTGAAAATAATTTACCTCCTGGGCTTCCTTCTCGAACTTTTCGATCGTACGTCTGTCGATACCACCGCATTTGTAAATTAAATGTCCAGTGGTGGTGGACTTTCCTGAATCTACGTGTCCAATGACGACGATGTTAATATGAATCTTTTCTTTACCCATGGTGTAGTTTTGGTTTTTTCAGCCTGGTCAAAATCTGTAATAAAAATAAAACTAAAATTAATTTACTGTATTACTAAAAAAAAATCAATAATCGCCGGCGTATTGAATTAGTTTTAGATAAAATAAGATATCAATTATCAGTAATAAAAATATTTAAAATATTTTTCTTGCGCGTAAATTTAATCTATTGATAGATACCCTCTGCTCAAGACACTAAATGAAATTAAAAAAAGATGCGATAAAACGAGGGTCTTCTTCGAGCGTCCACGTGGCGATGCTCTGAACCTCTGAGAATCCAGCCCGGCAGCCATTTTGTATTACCGAGTAGTGACGATATATAACTGTAATATTAGTGACGCTTTGTGATATGGAATATCGCGATAATGCCGAGTAAAGCTGCTTTAATTGATCATTGCGTAACAAATTTGAATCGATAATTTGAATTTCGCGGAAATAATTTACCCGATTTTTAGCGAAAAATTTAATATTTTAAATACTGAGCAGAATTTAAAATAAAAATTGTTAGCGCCGACATATTTATCCAACTGTATCCGGATCAATTATCAATTAGTCACTGAGTCGGCAAATTATTTTGCAACATGGAGCAATGAATCATTAATGCATGTGATGGTACAAATATGTCGGAAGTAATTTGATCAAACAGATAATAGATATCAATATTTTACGACTTATACGATAAATAAATTATTATATATGTTAAATATATTACAAATATATCAAGAAATTAATATCGACTTTATTTTTTTACCCTAGAAATTTTAAATTACCAGTACTGAGTATTGAGCAAGTTCGCGTAATGTGGGAAATTCAAAAAATTTAAAATAAGTTTCTAGAAAATTAAAATTAACGAATGAATATTAAATGAATCTGATACTTTTTAAAAGAATAAACTTTGGAATATTAATTTATGACAATCGGTGGCCATACTGCATCCGGTTGGTCGTGATTCTAAGCGTTGCGTTCCCGTAGCGACAAAGAAAAATGAATTGAACCAAAAAATATAAAATTTAAATAAACTTATCCCAAGACTCGTGATAATTTTCTTGAGCAAAAAACTATGATACAAAATAATATATAAAAACTTATAGATTACAAAATATATGAGGAAAATCAAGTAAAAAAAGTCCTCGTGCAGGGCACAGCCGGCAAGATACGAGCATACGAAAAGACCATGCGTTGAACTTGAAAAATAAATTTAAACCGCGAATAATAAATAATTTAAAAAAACTTAAATCACAGCACTATTATTTATTACTTATTGTTTTAATATTTTTAATACCTAACAGTCGATGCTAATTCCTTGGTATATTAATATTTGGATTATTCTTGAGTGCAATATTCACGCACAACCACTCACCTCTAGATGCCACGACAGAAAGAGATCGGCCAAATGAACTGACATGCGCATACGGCTTCCCGGCTGTAGTCTCGAACCAAGCGACCTCATCATATCGATCACTTTATATATATTATATTTCATAAGAAATATATGTTATTTATTTATTAAATCACCTCTGTAATCAAATAGATTTTTTAAATAATTTAATAAACAGGCGGGAATTCAATGACATTTTTTCAGGGGGCGGTAAATTATTTTTTTTTTAATTTTATTTATTTAAACCAACATGGGCATTGTTGGAGATGCTTTTGGGCTCGAGACTATTGTGCAGGAGTGAGGCGTGTCCCGAGACTTGATATGTATATATATATGTATATATACTTATTTTATATGTGTGCAACAATTGTAGGTATATTTTATACTGTATCAAAACCCTAGCTGAATATAAGTATAGAGAATGAGAATGCTTTTACTTTACATATATATGTATATATATGAATGTATTTAGCATTATCCGGGAGACTAGCCATCGAAAATTTAAATTTTTACTTTTTAAATATCAAATTTATTTTTAAAATCGTGATAAATTTAAAAACAAGCAGAAAAAAAATTTAATGGAAATCAATAAAATATAAATAATTTATTTTATTTTTAAAATAAAATATATATGGAAGTCGATTTAAAAAATATCGAGATATCGAGCATGGGTCAAATAATCGATACACGAGGCACGTATTAAAAAATTTAATTTTAATAATTTATGTGCATATTCATATTTAAATATACTGATAATAAATTTATGTATGTTTTCATATTTATATATACTGATAATATATTTTTGTAAGCTTATATGTATAAGAATCTAATTAATGTAATTACTGATGCGGGTAAACGAGTTCTGGGATATTTAGAAATTTAAATTTTCAAATTTCGCGCGAAAATTACCGTGTGACGAATTTCAGATTATAGAAGAGAATTTGAATGACAGTCGATAGCGGAAATTCGATTGCAGCTTGCTTCAGGTCTTAGGTTTCATTTTTGCGCGGATTTATATATAATAATATATAAATATGTCAGAAATAAAAATAATTAATAATTTAAGCAATACATGTCGCGTGTGCCTTCAACAAGATTTGAAAACAATGACGTCAATTTTTGAGGACGATAGTAATAATTTAGCTGATGTTATTTGTTGTTTAGCAGATGTTAAGGTACTTTAAGGTTATTCTTTTGATAACATGTTTATTTGTTAATTAATGTTGTTATTTTTTTTTTTAATTTACTTTCCCAAGTAGCAAACTTGGCTCTGTGACATCTATTAAATATCAATTTCGATGTGTGACTGTCTCAGAATTGAGACAATCAATAAATTTTAAATAATGAAATTTAAAAAAATGCGCGCACTGATTTTTCAAATATTAAAATACTCATTTTTCAATTTTTTATTCTTCGTACATTTTATTTATTTAATAAAAAAGTGCCAAGTGTCAGCTACATC
Source organism: Microplitis mediator (assembly GCF_029852145.1). Taxonomy (NCBI): domain Eukaryota; kingdom Metazoa; phylum Arthropoda; class Insecta; order Hymenoptera; family Braconidae; genus Microplitis; species Microplitis mediator. The sequence goes on from NC_079973.1 coordinate 3,635,055, forward strand.
ACATTCATTAATTTTGAGGCTGTTTTTTGGTCTATAGATAAGGCACCAGTATGTTGACAAAACAATCAGAAATTTATGTCACTGAAAAAATATTTGCTTACAAGACTTGACACAACAAGTGACGATAAAAAGTAAATTACAAATAAGTCATCATCTAAACGAATTTTTAATTTCTGACTTTTTTAAGACGGAAAAAAAGAATGATACTGAAGTTAGCAGACGTCTAATAATTTTTTGATTTTTTTTTAGACGATAAAATATTTGAAAAAATTGCACCTGTAGTTTTTAAAATTTTCTACATGTGCATATTTTTTTATTATTTTTTTGCAATTGATTTATGGAAAAACGAAAATTCAAAAATTTTTAAATGTCTGCTAACTTTAGGATCATAAAAAAGAAGACAAATTTCCTATAACTTCTAGGATCAAATCTGCATGTCTTATTTATTTAAAAAAACTTGGCTTCGAGACAAAAACAAATTCGTCTTGTTCTTTTAAAAGACAATTTAATGACTTTATGTTGTCTCTGCTACTTGGGTTGTTTTATAAAATTTTGTTTTTTATTTAAATATTTTTTAATGATCCTGAAGTTAGCAGACAGTTAAAAATTTTTGAATTGTTGTTTGAACAACTTAATTTAAAAAAAAAATAAAAATAAAAATGTTCACATGTAGAAAATTTAATAAACTATAGGTACAGTTTTTTCAAATTTTTTTTTTTTAATAATTTATTGTTCAAAAAAATCCAAAAATTATTGGACGTCGGCTAACTTCAGTATTATATTTTTTAAGTATTATAATTATTTTTTAAATGAATGAAATGATTTTATTTATTTTTATTACTTTATTAAATAATTTCTGTCGACTTGAATTTTAAAATTATAAATATACAATTTCATTCAAATTAAAAACGTCTATTCAAATTAAATAAATATAAGTTCTACTTTAATGAAAATTTTATTAAATATTTAATGTGATTGTAATCCACTCTGAAAGTCAAATAAATTATTAATAAAATAATGAATTCGAAATACTAATGGAAAAATTTTTATTGATTTGTTGAAAGTTTTTTTTTAATAAAAAATTTTCAATAGGGCTATTAAATTTTAGTGATACTTTAATTTGTAAAAAAATTAATTAAAGAATTTTTATTTTCAGATGGATCCTAAAGATGGTTTACCGGATGCAATTTGTTTGAATTGTAAAAGAAAAGTTGAAGAGTTTGATAAATTCAAAAATTTAATTAAACTTTCTGATGAAACACTCAGATCATATATGAAAATAAATGATGAAAATAATCCCGAGCTCTGTATTAATCAAGACAATATATTTCCTGATAATAATGATTCGCGAATTACTTACATAGTTACGTTGCCGAATGACTCAACGCAGGTAAAATTATTATTTATTTTTTATTATTTTCAATTTACAATTTAAAATGAACCTGAAATTAGCCGACGTCTAACAATTTTTGGATTTTTTTTTCAACAAATTAATTGCAAAAATAAAAAAAATAAAAAAATGCACATGTAGGAAATTTAAAAATCTATAGGTGCAATTTTTTAAAATATTTTTTTTTTTCATTTACTATTTTTAAAAAAATTCAAAAATTATTAGACGTCGGCTAATTTCAGTATAATTTTAAAATTACGAAGTTAACAGACAATTAATAATTTTTGAATTTTTTTTTTCAACCAATCAATTACAAAAATAAAAAAACTGAAAAATGTACATGTAGGAAATGTAAAAAACTCTAGGTGCAATTTTTTCAAATATTTTTTCTTTTTTCATTTACTATTTTTAAAAAAATCCAAAAATTATTAGACGCCGGCTAATTTCAGTATAATTTTAAAATGACTGAAGTTAACAGACAATTAAAAATTTTTGAATTTTTTTTTCAACCAATCAATTGCAAAAATGAAAAAACTAAAAAAATGCACATGTAGGGAATTTAATAAACTATAGGTGCAATTTTTTAGAATATTTTTTTTTATACTCAATCTGTAAAAAAAAAAACAAACTAAAAAAAATCATTAGACGTCAGCCAACTTGAGTATCAAAATTTAAATTAAATTATTCGTTTACAGATATGGGACACCGAAGATTCATTCGAACTCAAAAAGAATGTAGACGAAGAGACGGAAGAAGTTGACGATGATGTGAAGTTGGAGTATTTTTACGAGAACGAAGAGGACTGCGGTGACAATAATAATGACATAAGTGTAAGTAAGTGTAGGAAAAACATTGATATCTATTGCCAACTGTGCTCAAAAAAATTCAGTTCACTCAAAGAGTTGAAGAAACATGTTATCGAACACTGTTTATTAAGTGAAACGCGGAAAGCAGCCAGCAAAAATTTAATGAAAGAAATTACGGAAGAAGATTTTAACTCAAGTGAAGACCAGGAAAGTCCGCAATTATCATCAAGCCCTTCAACAAAAACACTAGATTCTACAGAAGATAAAATCGCTAACGAATCAACTACTCAGTCTCCAATAATTACAAAAAAAGCATCCGGAAATACGCGAGTTCAAAGAACGAACAAGAGAAAAATTGTACCGCATTCTCAGCGGCAATATCCGATAGTTAGAAATAAATTAGATAGAATAATTGACCAAGGCGGTATTTGTTTAGGTTTCAAGTTCAAAGACAACTACTTCGAAAGTGTTGTGTTGTGCAAATACTGTAGCCAAGAGTTAACAACAGACATGATCAATGACCATGCGAGTGAATGTTCAATTAAAAATCGTAATTTGATATGTGAAGAGTGCGGCAAACAATTTAATTTATTTACTGAGCTGAAAAATCACAAAACAACACACTCGTTAAAACCGCTGACGTGCGTACACTGCAATATTAATTTTTCAAATATCAGTACATACAATACGCACATGAAAAGACATACTCTCGGGACCAGGTTTAATTGTGAAACATGTGGCAAAAAGTTCTTTTCAAACTCCGAGTTGATACGACATGTACAGAAACATTTAAATAACAAACAATACACGTGTAATCGTTGTGATGCGTCATTCGTAACACGGCCTGAATTAACGCGGCACCTCAAGTACCACACGGGGTTGAAAAAATTCCAGTGTTATATTTGCTTGAAAACGTATTACGAGTCGGGTCATTTGAAAATCCACATGCGGTGTCATACTGGAGAAAAGCCTTTCGTTTGCCAGACTTGCAACAAGGCTTTTATCACTAAATCTAAATTGAAAAGACATGAGAAAATTCATAGTCCGAAAACAGATTAGCAAATAATCAGGAGATGTAGGGTAGAGGTGCCGTTTTTGACACTTGAAAAATTGATTAAAATAATTTTTCAAAGGCGCAATGACAATTAATTTTTAAAATGTGTACAAAGTTACTTTTGTCATATTATTCGCGACACTAATTCCAAAGGGACATATTTTTTTACGACCTTTTGGCTTTAGTAACTAACTTCAAAACTAAAAGGGCGTATAAATTTTTTTTTATTGCAAATGTTGTCGACTTAAGGTATGAGACCGAGTACTTGATCAGGGAACTAGTCGATCACTCATGTATTTGTATATCTATATTTACCAAATTTTATTAACTATAGATATATAAATACATGGAGTGATCGGGTACTAGGTATTTTACCTTATTCTGGAGCTGAAAAATTGGAAAATAAATTTTTAGCTATAAAATAAGTCTACAAGATGATTGGCAATGAAAAAAAAATTATACGCCCTTTTGGTTTTAGAGAGTTTCCTGAAACCAAAGGAGCGCATAAAAATGTACCTGACGATCTGAAGAAATGAATGAAGAAATTTTATGTAATTTGACTACTTAAAGGTGACTTGAGGGGTAATGAGAGTGACTGAAATTTTTCGGCTGACATACCAGCATCTATGCGAAATATTTAAAAAATCTGGACCCAGTATATTTTATACTTTTTATTTTCTTCCACAAAAAACGTTTCGATCTTCAGGTACGGTTACATGACTAAATATCACATTTATAATAGCTAATGGTGTCAAATTTTGGAATTACAGTGGAAATATTAGCCGTATAAAAAAATTTTTCAAATAAAAGTTGTAGAAAATTTTATTTTCTAGAGAAAATGTCTCTTAAGATTTTTTTATACGACCAATATTTTCACCGTAATTTCAAAATTAAGATTTTCATACTTAAGAAAAAATTGAACAATTCATTATGAATCTCAATTTTGGAATTACGGTGAAAATATTGGTCGTATAAAAAAATCATAAGAGACATGTTTTTTATAAAAATAAATTTCCTACAACTTTTGTTTGAAAACTTTTTTTATAAGACCAATATTTTCGCCGTAATAACCAACATTTGAACTATTCATTTCAAAATTAAGGCAAAAAAATCTTGTCCCTAGTCGTGTAATATTACGACTGTGATATTTAGTCATGACACCTCAGGTACATGCATAAAAATATGTCCTTAAAAATTAGTAACACGTCTTACAATATAAATTTTGTTCTATACATTGTCATTAATTAAAATAAAGTGTCCAAAAATGAGTGGCCACAACTGCTACTTCTGCAAAGATTTAAAATTTAAATATTGAACCAAATGTACATAATAATGATAATAATAATATTTTTATTTATTTATTTATTTAACAAAATAAGAAAACACATGTTATGTTATTTAAATGGTTTTTATTTTTTTTAAAACTTCTTATAATAGAGAGTATGTACATACTACAAATCCAGTTAACTTACTCATCAAAATGTATAACAGGTGTTTATTACCGCGTCGTCGCTTTGTTGATACAACGTAGAGAGCTCCAACACACATCAATCCTGGTTGGGAGTGTGAACTTACACTTTATCCGCATGCTCTCATCACCACGCAACCCTAACGAAGCTTCTCTTTACTCTCTCCCCTCTTTATCTCTCTTTCTCTTTCTCCCGGTGCTTCTTTGCATACTTGATTACTCGACTGTTTTATCTGCTGGCCATTAGAATGCAAATTTTTTTTTAACAAGTTTTATCTCCGCTCCAGCAGGTATGTACATAGATAGAATGTAACTAAAGATAGTAACAAAAAAAATTAGTTTAAAGGCATCAAGAAGATTAGATCGATATCAAATGCACGAAAGCACTTACACAAAGGGTTGCTGATACATTTTTTATTCTTCTACTCTTAATTTATATTTTTTTTATTTGTTTTTTCTCGCCGCGTCTTAAAAACCACTCGCTCTTTAAAAGTACCTTTAATTTTTAATCCGGCAGAGCGCCAGAAAGTACACTGATATAATTAACGCCAGAGCTTATCCTTTTCTCGGGAATTTTCTTACAGTACGGTGTGATGGCTGGCATTTGTGTATTGAAACAAGTCAAGAGATAGTGTAGAGACGAGACACCGCCACAAGCTGTTGGGTTTCAAGTACTCTAAGTAAACCTGGTACCTGCTAAGTACCAGCATAGATCGTTACCGTAATACTATACAACTGCGCGTTTCAAACATCTTCCGGATGATATTGTCATGAGTATAATAGTGATACCGCTTTAGATTTCAAGTTATACAACTCGCCTGTCGTGCTCAACAATAGCTCTTATCATCCGCTGTATCATAATATATACATATATAATAATGTATTTATCAAACTTTGATAATACCTTAGATCCATCAACGGTTTATTTGTATATTTATATTAATTATTTTTTTTTAAGGTCATTCTTAGACAGTGCCCCAGTTTTTGAAAATTTTCTATGACAACTGTCATACGTGTATTGAAATTTTATCAGTTAATTAAAAAAAATTAAGGGAATTCTTAGAAAGTGCCCTCCCCCCACTTTTTAAAAATTTTCAATAACAGTATTAAAATTTTATTAATTTTAATAATTATTTTCAAAAAAATTAAAGCATTAATTGGAATAAATTCCAGCAAAATTTTCATGTCAATTTTATAATTCGAATTTTCAAATTCTGTAGGCTAAAATTTATTCAAAAAAATTTTCTCGGCGAAATTGTCGTTTTTTAAATTAAGGTTTCAATTTTTTTAAATTAATTTTCAAAATTTTAATAGGGTCATTACAATTTAAAGTCATTGAATATTTTTAAAAAGTGGGGGCACTGTCTGAGAATGGCCTAAAAGCATTAATTCAAAAAAGGACATCGTAGTTGCAATTTCGCTGAGGTATAGATTTTTAAAAAATTACTTATAGTTATCAATACGATACTGAAGTTAGCCGTCTTATAATTTTTGTTTTTTTTTTTTATAATTATAAATAATAAAAAAAAATATTTAAAAAAATTGCACCTATAGTTTTTTAAATTTTCTACATGTGCATTTTTTTAGATTTTTGTTTTTTTTTATAATTAATTGGTTGAAAAAAAATTTGAAAATTTTTAATCATCTGCTGATTTCTGGATCATATATCAATTGGGAGTCAAACGAAATTTGGAAAATAAATTTCAGTAAAATCTTCATGTAAATTTTATAATTCGAATTTTCAAATTTATCCGCCATTTTTTAAAAATCCTAATTGATAACAACTGTAAGTAGTTATTTTTAAATTCTATATCCCCGCGAAATTTTTCTTTTTTCAATTAAGGTTTCATTTTTTTTTAAATCAATCAATAAAATTTTACTACGGTTTGACAGCCGAGTTATTGCATATTTTTAAAAAGTGAGGCACTGTCTAAGGATGCCCTCAATACCAAAAGTTTAATTTTCCCAACTTTTTTAAAGAGCGACGACCTTTCGTTCGGTCATTTATAAAATACGTAATATATGCAATTCATTTAAAATGCTAATTAATTTTTTAATAATTACTCAACATGGAAGTATCAGCGTCCCTTTAATTACTCGCAGCAATTTATCATTAAAAATTTCAGTGAAATGACAGTTCCGCTAATTGCATTATAATTTAAATTTTTAAATAATCTAGCCGTCAGAAAATTTAGTCCGACCATTATATTAATTCTATATTATATTTTTTAAATTTTATCTACTCATTGTGGTGTTCATTCATCAGGAACAAGAAAGACACTTTGAGATGTAGAACTTGTGTGCAGTACAACAATAAAGTCACGAGTCTCTTGTGAGTCGTCGCCTTCGTTGTCAGAAAACCAGATATTTTTTGCTTCCGCTATTATTATTATCATTATTATTTATTTCTTATCTCTTGTCATATTCTTTTTAAATTTCTTGCTCTGTTGCTAAAGTATAAAGAGTTAGGTGCCGGCATTTCTTGTATATACATTGTTTCCGTTGACAATTCGCACTCAGCGTTTTTGCAGATCGATCCTGTCAGCAGAAGTAAATTCTTCGTAATACACAGCAGCTACAGCTACTGAACTAGCAGTCGTCTTGGGTTGAAGAAGTGTACAAAAGCGCAGCTACTTTTTCCGAAAATTTACCGGTTGCCTTGGGACCACACTGTAATATAAATACAAATATAAATTATCAATTTACGTAACGTGTTGGTAAAAAATAAAACAAAGGGTAAAATAAAAGATGCAATGATAAAAAATATATGATTGAATTTCTCTAAGGTGTTGGGCCAACAAGAATTCTTCCAATTTCGCATGTCTCTCTAACACGGCATTTATTCCCACTAGGCCACTTGAATCCAATCTCAAATCGATATATACAGAATATTGACAGTGCAATCGGAAAAGGAAGACGACGGAGAAAGCAGCTGGACGTCTATCACGTGTGCATTATTCAATAGTGAAGAAAGAATTCGGTTAAAAATTCACGACTCTGAGAATACAAAGTAAGACTAAAAGTTTAAATAAAATAAAAATAAAAACGAGTATCGAAAAGTAGTTGAGTAAATTATGCAGCTGCAGACGAAGACGAGAATATCAATTTGATCTTTAATACATTTTCGGTTTTTTTTATCACATTTATAAATGCTCCCCAACACCCTGCATAGAGACCTCCATATGATGACCGTCAGGCAAGAAGTTCAGCGTCATAGCACCAGACACTAGGGTGGGCCGAAAATCCGCTTTTTTCCGTGTACAAAAAAAAAATTTTTCGGAAATCAAAAAATATTTTAGGTCGATATCTTAGGCTCGCCAAATCCCGCTAAAGTTAGAAGTTGTTTAAAATTTTTTTTCCAACACATTTTGATCGAGAATTTAATTCTCCAAAAAACAATGTCCTATAATAAAATTACATAAAGTTGATAGTTACTCAGATAATTGCAATTTTGCTCTAAAAAATGAATTTTTTCAAGATATTATTACTTTTTCAGGGTAAAAAATAAATTTTATCTTAGAAAATTTCGTAGGAAATTCAATTTTCTACAAAACAGACCTAATAAAAATTTATTCAAAGTTGATAGTTACAAAGATAATAGCAATTCTTGGTGAAAACCACCAAATAACGAGAAATGTGACTATCTAAACATAAAACTGCCAGTTTCTGAATAACTACAAATTTCAAGTTTTTACCAGAAGACCAATTTTGTAAGAAATTTGATTTTCCATGAAATTTATATGATAAAATTCATATTTTACCCTGAAAAAGTGATAATATCTTGAAAAATTATATTTTTTAGAACAAAATTGCAATTATCTCAGTAACTATCAACTTTACGTAATTTTATTATAGGACCTTTTATGTAGAGAATTAAATTTCCGATCAAAATAAGTTGGAAAATAATTTTTAAACTTCTAACTTTAACGGGATTTGGCGAGCCTAAGATATCGACCTAAAATTTCTTTTGTTTTCCGAAAAATTTTTTTTTGTACAAAGAAATAGTATATTACATACCTAGGCCAGTAAAATAAGAAAAGTCTCAGAGCACATGTAATTGTTGGCCGAGGCGAAGCCGAGGCTGACAAACATGTGGTCTGAGGCTTTCTTTTTTACTGGCCAAGGTGCGTATACTATTTTTCTGCTCGACGAAGCCGGAAAGTTGCAACTTCGTTTAGGGCAGCGGCCCGAAAGTTGCCACTTTCCGGCCGGAGGGCAGAAAAATATTTTTGGTATTAATAATGAAAATTCAAAAAAAGCGGATTTTCGGCCCACCCTACCAGACACCACACAAGATTGGCTCAACAGCCGAAAAAACTAGCAACTAAACTGCTGGATCGTAACTTAGAAGTCAAGCGATTAAAAAGATTCAAACCACTAGATCTCCCACAACGTTTCACATAAATAAAAGAAAAAAAAAACACTGGATAATTTTTTTATCTCAACAAAAACCGACATCTAAATTAATAAATATCTTAGGATAGATTGTAATTTTTCAGTAAATAAAAAAAAAAATTTATAAATGCTGGAATATGTATGTGTATTAGAAGAGAATGATAATTAATGCTCGGTATGTAATGACATTTGTTGCATTAATTGCTGGAATTAATCACTAACAGAAGAGAAACGATGCTGGGATGAACGTCTAAATTGAGTACCGGTGCTTCATTTGAATTATCACACACCGTTGAGTTTTAACCAGTCAACACACTTCGAGCTCCTTCATCTTTATTCTATATCCAACAGAAAACCACATATTTACGACATCATGTGTGCATAATTCATCTACACTTGGCACTGGTCCCGTCTATGGAGAAGACACCGAGTGCTCCTCTGTATCATTTTCCCTCTATTTCGACGGGTTTTTTGAATAACTTTTATTTTTTCCGTGCGTCAAATTCTCCAATACGATTTATAGTAAATAATCTTGTCTGGAAAAATATTTAAAAAAATAAAATGAGGAATAAAAAATTAAAGTTTTTATTAAAATATGGGAATATTAAATGAGTTGAGAAAATGAGTACTGGTAGTTTGATTCTCACGTTTTCTTAGATGAATCTAGCGAAAATGAGTAAAGAGGAATAATATATATGTATATAGAAATGGAGCAAATACACTACGCTATGTTTCATCGTGCTCTGAGTACTAGCAATGAGATTATAAGTTTGCGTTACAGATTTATCTTGAGCGTGCCAACGCAAGCTGATTTTTTTTTTAGTCAGCATATAAAGTGGAAAAGAAAATAATGGATTCACATTTGAAGGTGGTGCAGTGGATCATTTTGTTGATTGGAGGGTCAAAAACTGGAATCAGGTACTCATAGGCCACTGACTTGTTCAAAAACTAAAATCAATAGGATTTTAGTAGTAAATTATTGTGCCCACGTCTCTCGATAATGTCTAATTTCGTTTAACAGAGCACGTGGTCGGCAGGTATACGACTCAGCCATAAGTAACCCTACCAAAAATAAAACTCTACCCAATTGAAGTCAGCCACATCATACCTACCTAGAAAATTCCACTCCAATACAATATCTACCATCTCAAAATCTTACGATCCTGAAGTTAGCAGACGATTAAAAATTTTTGGATTTTTTTTGACCAATTAAATTTGAAGAAAAAATAAACTAAAAAAATGCACATGTAGAAAATTAAAAAAACTACAGGTGCAATTTTTATAATTTATCGTTTTTAAAAAAAATCCAAAAATCATTGGACGTCAGTTAACTTCAGTTTCATCAAAATCTCTACCAATGAAAAAATCTACCAAGTTGCATTTATGAATAAACTACTGTTTAAAATCCCTACCATCAACTTTAGAATGTATATTTTACAGACAATAAATTTATTTTTAATTCATTGGGAATTATTTGGGATGATTTAGGAATATGACTCTATTATTTAGGACTAATTAATTAATGAGTAATTAGCATTTGGGATTTTAAAACTAAAATGATTCATAACTTTCTTTCCAAATAGTTTACTATTAGCTAATGAAGAAGTCGTGTTAATTATATTTTCTAACATACACACTAAATGCTCAAACAATATTAAATAATTACCCATTAATTAATTAGTGCTAATAATAAAATTATATTCCTAAATCTTCCCAAATGATTCCCAATTGATTAAAAATAAATTTATTGTATGTAAAATATACATTCGAAAGTTGATGGTAGGGATTTTAAACGGTAGAGTTTATTCATAAATGCAACTTAGTAGTATTTTTTTCTGGGAGTGATTATATCATGGTAGATATTTTATTGGAGCGGGAATTTTATAGGTAGGTATGATGCGGCTGACTTAAATTGGGTAGAGTTTTATTTTTGGTAGGGTCACTTATGGCTGAGTCGTATACCTGCCACGTGGTCGTCTAATAATGGGCTTTTTGTAATTTTTTTTCAACAGCACGTGTGCGTCTGATGTCTGGTAATGGTTTAAGTTCATCTAAGAAGCTTTTAAGGTAGTTCACTCGCCAACTGACTTTTCATAAGAATTTCATATTATTGAAATATGATATCAAGGTAGATGTCCTGCATGTAATTTTAAAAAATCATAATTTTCGACCGTTTGTAAGGCGAGATAATGATAATCAAAGTACAGACAGTTAAAATGTAGTAGCCCGGACTAAACTAATAGAAAGTCATATTTTCATGTGTATTTCAAATTATTTTGCTTAAGAATCTTTCAAAAAACTAACAGATTGACGAAAAAAAAATTTCATGTTTAAAAATATATAAAAATGATCATACTACCGATTAGTAAAAAAGTTACAAATATTCAAAAAAATCTGTCTCATAATTTCAAATGAGAAAAAGCGAGTGAGCGATATCGAGTAAAAGAGGAAGCAATAGTGAGTGAGAGAGTAAACAATAGCACATATTTTTTTTTTAATCCTTTTTGGCTATAGTCTCGATAGAGCCACGTGGCAGCTTAGCACATAGCGTGGTCCCAGTAAGAGAACAGACCCCGGAAATTTCCCGAACATTTAGCACATAAAACATTCAGAGTGGGAGTAAAAACCGACGACACCCGAAGTCCAATCTCTTGTTGGGATCCCAACTTGGGATACTATAGGTCGCGAGTGAACTATCTTAATAATATTTATATGAAAATATCTGTAGACAATCCATAGAAAATTGGGACTTGTGACCTTTCCAGAAAATCTAAAGAAAATGGGGATTTGTCACCATTCAAGAAAGTCTAGAAAAAATCTACAGAAAATTGGGACTTATGGCCTTTCAAGAAAATCTAAAGAAAATGGGGGTTTGTCACTACTCAAGAAAATCTAAAGAAAATGTATAGAAAATCGGGGCTTATGGCCTTTCAAGAAAATCTAAAGAAAAAGAGGATTTGTCACCACTCAAGAAAATCTAATGTACCTGAAGATCGGAATGTTTCTTGCGGAACGAAAATAAGAAAAAAGAAATGAAAAGAAAAAAATATACTGAATCTAGATTTCGGAAATGTTTTGCACGTTACCCGAAAATGACAGGTCACCCCCCAACTACCCCTTAAGTCGCCTTTAGACACAAATTTCATGAATTATTTCGATTTTCGTTGCGTGAAAAACTTTCCGATCTTCAGGTGCATAAAATCTATAGAAAATGGGGATTTGTCACCATTCAAGAAAGTCTAAAAAAAATCTATAAAAAATCAGTACTTGTTAGATTTGTCTAATTTCTTTGAAGAGTATCCATGTGCGTCAGATATCAGAACAGTCTAGGTTTGTCTACGAAGTGTCCAATAATGGTCTAATATATAAATATATATAAATGAAGCAAACACACTACGCTATGTTTCATCGTGCTCTAAGTACCAGCAATGAGATTATAAGAGTTTGCGTTACAGATTTATCTTGAGCGTGCCAACGCAAGCTGATATTTTTTTTTGAGTCAGCATATAAAGTAGGAAAAAAAAAAGATTCACAGCTTTACTGTTTTGTGAATTATAATTTCAAGTACTCTACGTAAGATAGTTAACACCTTCATAAAACAGCAAACTTCTCATCGCATTTTATTTTTTATTCCATTTATCGACTATTAATAAATATATAAAATAGGGGCGCCAAGATGAAGCGAGGACTTTGAGAAAATATCATAAGTATCAGTCTTTAAATAGAATGAATTATTTAAATTCTAAGATAAGTTGCTTCTTATTACAGCAAAAAAAATCTCATATGAAATAAAATTCTCTGCAAATAACAGAAAAAATATAAAAAATTTTAATTAAATAAAAAAATTATTACCGTGAAATCTAATTGAAAATAATTTTATTGAGTTAAAACAAATACTAGTTTGAATTGAATGAACTAAAAATAATACAGAACTCTGATTAAATAAAATTAATTAAAACATAACTGAAAACTTGGTCTTACTTCTGCAATAATTTAAAAATCTTTTAGTAAATTAACGTGGTTACTAAAATAAATATAAAAAATAATGAAAAGTGAAGTTAAATATCAGTACAGACATAAATTATTTGTTCGAGATTTTCTATTATTTAAGTTTAGCGTATAGTTAATCAAGTACCAGCGAGTAATACAACGGAATTAACTTCTCAACATCTCCAGCAAGTGGTTTATTCTGTATGTATAGCTAACTCTAGTGGCTTATAGCATCCGGTTTTATACGCGGAAAATCCTCCCAATCGCGCTCTCGAACACAAACAAAAGCCGCATTTTTTTTCATCATTTTCCAAGCTGATTGAAAATTTAAACCGTCAGATAATAAGTTGAAGTATTCTTCAAGTTATTATTTATAGGTACTTACAGACTTCAAAGAATAATTCGCACTCGAATTCAATGGATAGTTTGATCAAGTATCCGTAGTTTTAAATAAAATGAAATATTAAAATTCCCTTATTAATGAATGTAATAAGAAAATAATTAAAAGTTAGTAGAGAAGTTATTCGGGCTATTTAAAGAAGCTATTCATTTTAACTTTATTGGTTCACTGGAGTGGATACTAGACTCGTATATTCATATGATAAATCGATAGCGATAATTATTATAGAAATTTTAATTAAAATTCGATAATTAAATAACGGTAATAAAATTGTGAAAGCAATTACTAACTGTCAGTGACATTGACCACGTGTTGGGTGTGTTCACTTTAACGGTCACCGCTAGAACCCAAAGTGATTTCCTCCCACGAGGCTAAATGAGAGATTAGTCTCCCTCAATTAAACTTATCAAAGTATTAGACCAAGTTTACTAGTATGCTACTAAAATCTATTGAACGCAGTACGTTGGCTAATTTAGAGATTTAATAACTCAAGAATATAATAGATTACTTTCACAAAAATATTAAGGGCATTTACGGACAGCCTCCTCCCCCACTTTTTAAAAATATTCAATGACTGAACTGTCATCAGTATTCGAATTTTGTTAATTAATTTTCAAAAAGTTGAAGCATGAATTGAAAAAAGGACAATTTTGCAGAGATGTAGATTTGAAAAAAAAATTACTCATAGTTGTTATCAATTAGGAGCCAAACGAAATTTGGTAAAGAGATTTTATCATAAATAATTTGAAATTCAAAATTAAAATGTTGATATGAAGATTCTACTGAAATTTATTTTCCAAATTTGGTTTGACTCCTAATTGATTTCAACCGTAAATAATTTTTTTAAAAATCTATATCTCAAATATATCAAAATTTAATGAGAGTAAAGTTGGCGGAAATCAGATAATTTAAAAAGTTTTTAAATAATAAAAAAAAAGTAAAAAATGGGCATGTAGAAAATTCTAAAATCAGTACATGCATTTTTTATTATCATATCAATTTAATTGTTTAACTTTTTTATACGAAACTCGAAAATTGTCTTGTCTGCTGCATTTACACTCATCAAAATTTAAATGCGGTCATTAAAATTGAAAGTCATTGAATATTTTAAAAAAGTAGAGTTTTTCAATAAAATTGTTCATGGACTTACTGTTTTCCTGATAACTGTACGAATAGTATCAGCATCCGGAGTTGTCCAACGTGAATAAATAAGTCCACTTAGAAGTATTAAAAAAGTTCCAAGGAAAACTACCCATGCATGTGCGTTTTTCGTCCTTGTCAGTAGTTTCCTTGCCGGACGTGTTGTCAGGATTTCCCGCGTTGGTACACGAAATTGTTGGGCTCTCTGGAGAATATTTTCCAGCCGCCGCTGAGCTTGGCCAACATTATCTGTCGTCTCCATGTAAGTTTTTCTGCAACTTTATTTTTTATTGATGATTTTATGAATTTTTGAAATGATAATTTTGAATGTTTTTTAGGGCGCCGGCACTTTGGCGCCAAAGTTTACATCTACGTTGTAAAAGAAATCCGTGTGATGTTAGCTAAGGTCCAGGCGAAGGTGAACATCAACAATTTGATGATTGTCATTTTCACAGATATATTTTATTGTGAGTATTGATTGATTATTAGGTTTTTTATTACTGAGTAATATTTTTAATTTAATAGTTTTTAGTTATCAGTGTTGATATTTATGTTTTAGTTTGCGGAGATCCTTCTCGTGTAAAGTCCTGGCGAGAACTGATTGCTCATGTCCAGAATTCTTGCGGATTTAAATTTTTAAGTTTTCAAATCTACCACTTTGGCGCCACTTTCCAATGACGAAAATTGCCGCTTAAATATTTAAATTTATGGAAAGAAAATTTCTTGGAAAAATTCAATATAATCGATATTTCATTACTTATTTTCTGAAGCCTATTTTCATGATTTTTATTTGATATGAAACATTAAATAATAAAATTCCATCATGGAGAATATTCCATACATTAAGAAAAAGGAAGTGATTTTTTAAATTTACCAAATCTTTTTTAATTTTAACATTTAATTTTTTCGGTAATTATATTAAAAATCGATTGACAGCCACTTTTTAGGGCGGATGTCTATAACACATCCCGATGTCACAGAAAATCAATGACCCATTAGATCCGATTGCAAAAATTTACTTTCTTACTCACCTACTGTAGGTCTTAACAATGGGTACATTCGGAAATGCTCTAGCTCTATTTCTCACCATATGGCAACGCTTGACTAGAGATAGAGCTAGATCATTTCCGAATGTACCCACAAACAAATTTTAATAAAATTATTAAATTTCAATTTTTAAATTTCGCGCCAAGTTGGCGCTACTGCGCGTCGATTTCAACGTTCAAATTTTTGCTAAAGTGGGGGGAGGGTCGAATGAATCGCAAAATCGATTGCTTTGTAATCAACTGACGGTTCGATAGCGGCAGTCAGTATCATCGACAACTTCAGTTGTAGTCCAGATCCTTTTGTATGTTTGAATTGAAACAGTATTGCAGTGGCGTCGTGTAATTATCCATAAAATTTTTTGCTCATAGTTATTGTTTAGTTAAATTGTGTAGTGTTTGTAAAAATTAAATTGTGCAAAGTGTCTGTGGTGCAGTTAAGTGCTAAGTGTTCAGTGCTAGTGTAAAGTGTTGCTGATGGCTGATGACTTCCAAGTTCCTGAGCAAACTTATCTGGCATCGTCTGGTGGGGAAATAGCAGTTAAGTGAAGTTTTTTAGCTGAAATACACTTGGAGCAATTTAATTCAAATCTCCAAGTGTATTAGGACACCCTTCTGCATATTATTTCTCCGCCAAGGTTTGTTCAAACACTTGCGTGTTTTTTTTTTAATATTTAAAATTTTTTTTTGACATATTCTGTCACCATTTTATTTTGACTTGCAATTTTTAATTTTTCTCCAATTTCTAATAGTTTATTTTTCGAATATTTAAATTTACGCGTGAGCAATAAGAATAATTAACAAATTATTAATGAAACATAAAAAATTTATAGCATTCTTTCTAGTCAAATTAATATAATTATTGATACAAATGAATTTTAATAAAATTATTAAATTTCAATTTTTAAATTCCGCGCCAAGTTGGCGCTACTGCGCGTCGCCGTTACGCGTCGCTGTAGCCATTCAAATTGAAAATTTAAAAAACTATAAGTGTAATTTTAAAAAATTTATCGTTTTTTAAAAAAAATCCAAAAATTATTAGATGTTGGCTAATTTTAGTATCATAAATAAGTGATTCTAAAGTTAGCTGACGTTTAATAATTTTTTGATTTTTTTTTAAAACAATAAATTATTAAAAAAAAAATATTTAAAAAAATTGCACTTATAGTTTTATAGATTTTCTGTGTGTGTATTTTTTAGTTTTATTTTTTTCTGTAATTGAATTGTTGAAAATAAAATCCGGAAAATTTTAATTATCGGTAAACTTTAGGATGACAAATGAGTGATCTTGAAGTTAGCAGACAATTAAGAATTTTTGAATTTTATTTTTTTCCAGTTTTATTAAAAGAAAAAAAAAAAACTAAAAATATGCACATGTAGAAAATTTGAAAAACTATAGGTGTAATTTTTAGAAATATTCTTTTTTTTTAATTTATCGTTTTAAAAAAAATCCAAAAAATTAGACGTCAGGTAATCCCAGTATCAAATAATATTTAGGAAAAGGAAATAAAAAACATTTCGTATAAATATAAGTTTATTTACATTACTTGTATGACAAAGGTAATTGTCTATGTGTACGTACATATATCTGTATATATATGTATGTGTATATTTATTAATAATATAGAGTACTATTAAATAGTAATAAATGAATGTGAATTACAAATTAATAATTACAATTTTTATCTCCATCTGCAATGCATTTATATTTTAAATAATATACAATTTTTTACTTTATATCTCTGTTGTAAATTTATATATTTATTACATTAATAATAATCAATGCCATAAGGCTTGTGCATTTTAAATCGTAAGTTATTTTAACGATTAAAAATATATTATTGTTATTCAAATATTTTTTTGTAATTCTGTTAAAAATTTACGTACTGTTACACAATCCCTTTTTTAAAAATTATTTATTAACTTTTTGTAAATATTAAATCAGAGCGATTATAAATATTTTCTTATTAATGAATAATACCGGAAGTTTAAAACATCAAGCTCGTGTTTTAAATACGTATTTTTTTTAATTTTAATTTAGTGGTGAATTTTTAATTACAATAATTATTTATTTTAATTATAGTAACTTATATTATAGAAATAACTTACGAGTGAAAAATTATAAACGCCTGTTTTTTTTTAATTTTTGTAGAAAAAAAAAATATCAATAGATTGTGTATGAGTGTGAATGTAGCAGACATCAGACAAATTTAAAATTATTGATAAATAGAGTAATTGATAAAATAAAATTTGAAAAAATGCGGATTTAAAAAATTTTGAAATTAATAAGTGCATTTTTTTAAATATTATTTTTTTATTATTTACTCTATTTATTTATAATTTTAAATTTGTCTGATGTCTGCTACATTCACACTGGTAGATTGTGTGCATTTTCTTTAGCATAAAAAATGATTGATTTTTTTAAAAATTTTAATTCAATACTTTTTTATCTAGGCCGTGGTATAATTACTTTGTTTCCACTTTATATTTAATTTTTTGATTATGCAATTCTGCTACTCTATTTATTTCAAGTCATAAAAATGATTAAAATTTTTTCGAAATTTTTTTTATCTTATCAACTGATCTGCAAATAAAACAATATTATTAGTTCTATAATTTAGCAAGTAAAGAATAAAAAATTAAACAAATTTTTTTTAACTTCTACAATAAATATAATCTATAAAAAAAGTACATACTTATAATTAACAAAAAATAAGTAGAACAGCACAATTACACTTTTTATTTGATACTGAAGTTAGCCGACGTCTAATAATTTTTTAATTTTTTTCTTCAAACGATAATTCACAAAAAAAAGTATTTTAAAAAATTGCACCTTTAGTTTTTTTTTTTTGCAATTAATCTGTTGAAAAAAAATCCGAAAATTGTTAATTGTCTGTTAACTTCATGACAATGAAATCTTTTTTATTTAATCGATTTCAAATTTTTAATTTTATAAAAAAATGAATAAAATACCGTCATTTGATAAATGATTATTTTTACCAGAATCCGAAAACTCTTTTTATAAACTTTCATTATTCGCTTATTTATTAAATTTAAATTTCATTAATATATATTCGAATTACAATTTATTTATTTATTTTTTTTTTTGACAAGCGATATAAAAAGTTGAGCACATCGTTACTGATTTAAATACAAATAGGCGATACAAGAGGCATTGAAAAATTTTAATATATATAATTTCTCTCTTTTGTTTACATATATATAAATATATAATATATATATGAGATATCCCATAAAAAATTTCAATTTCGTACCATTAAGTTTTTGATTTGTCTTAAAATTTATTTTATTTTTCTACTCAGTAAAATAAATTCAAATTTTTTTTTTTCAATTAATTGATTTATACTTCCATTTATACATCCTGCTATGTTTAATTAATTTAGAGGCTCTAATTGTAGGATAAACATAAGACAAAAATGATATGAAAAAATGAAGGAAAAGAAAAAGAAAAAAATCCTCAATCAATTTACCAAAAGCAAAGATGCACCAACTGTCATTTTAAAATTTAATCGAGCCAGTAATACTTTCCGCAACACTTGGATCAATAAAAAGTTTGGCCGTATTTTTTATTTTGTATTGCTTTTATTTATTTTCCTGTTTTTCTTGCGTCTTTTTTGTTGTGGATCGTAATTAACATCTCTGGCATAAGTTGACGTATGAAGATTATCGGAATTTAATCCGAAGATAAATGAGTTACAGTTTAAATCTTGCTGTGACTCGATAGCCGGTTTGATGCTGGTTATGGAACAGATTTCGGATTCCAAGTTCGTGATAAGGGTTTCATCCATTCCAGGTAACAGGGTGGTCGTTCTCACCTGCTCTGGCTTTATGCACTCCGATGAAGGTCCGTTCACAGACTGATCGAGACTACTACAAGCTCCGATAGCTTCATTGTTGTTCTTTAATCGCAGAGCCTCCAAGTCATCCTGAAGCCGTTCAGTAAAACTTGAGTGGTTACTTGCTTCCCGTTGTAGAGATTCGACTTTAGCTTTGATCAAATCGCTCTGCAAATCATCAATCTGGCCATTTTTTTGCGTTCGCTGCATGTCTTCAAGTCGTTCGTTCTCTTCCTGGATTTGTATCATTTCCAGATGAACGGCACTTGATTTTTTATCGCCATTCTGCAATTCCTGTTCATGGCGATGAGGGTTTTTAGAAAGATGGTCAAGATTAGTGATTGCATGATGCAACTCTTTAAGTTGTCGTACTATTTCCAAACAATTCACTTCGAACCCGCATAAGCTCTGCAATCGTCTTTCCAAGTGCATAAACTGTTCCTGCATCATGCCAAACTGCTGTTTCAGCATTTCAATTTTATTTGAGCTGGAATCACACGTAGCCGTTTGATCCTGAGTAACAGTTATGTGATTACCCTGGAGTTGATCAAATTTCATTTGTTTTTGTGTCAATTGCGACTTCAACAAGCTTTTAATACTGTCAATCTCAGCAATCATCATGTCTTGCTGCTTACACTGAGCTAACAATTTTTGCTGATGATGTCCTTGCGTCCAACCTTGATCTTCCTGCTTTTTATGAATAGTCGCGCCAACCGCATTGGACTTAGTCTGCAGTTGTTTAATTTGACGGACGAATTCTTGTTTTTCTGCCGCATGATCATCAAATATGTATTGACAACACGTGTGCAGAGTTTGTGCTTCAGTTACTTTGGCATTGAGCGCCTTCTCAAGTTGCTTAAAGCTATCGGTTAACCTAGACCGTTCAGATTTTAATTTGGTTCTAAGTTCATTTAATTTGTTCTGATAAGTCAAACCGGCTTTGTACTTTTCAAACAGTGCTTTATTCTTCTTGCTGTGTTTTTTCTTCATCGATTTTACCAGATCGGCGCGGTCTCCAGTCGACTCGGTGACCTCCCCGGGGTTATCCAATCGTAGTTTTAACAACGAATCAATAAGAATCTGAATATTTGACCAACTCAACTTGGATTTTTGTACCAGCGGCATCAATAGCGATACATTTCTTTCATCTTTGTCTCCACCTATTTGAGTACCTTCTTTAACATCTTTAGATTCTTTCGTTTTGTTAACGTGTCTTTCAACAACGTTCTTTGTTGATTTCGTTGGAGTTTCTCTCGGCTCTAATTTTTCTGTCACCGGCTTTGACTGAGTCGCTTGCTGGAGATTTTCCTTCTGAACGTTTATGTCTGATGAAATTTGAAAAGTTCTCTCAAATTGTACATGCTTCTGTTTATCATCCTTATCGTCTTTATCATCTTCCTTCACAATCGATTTTAGATTCTTCTTATGACGATAGTCTACTTTGCCGTTCCAATACTTACCGTTTATTGGATGTAATCCAAGAAAATATAATAAACAGTAACAGATTATTTGCGAAAATATGAATATTCCGATCCCGTACAACAGTTCGGTAAAGGATTCGCGATACATCTTATGGTATTTATCTGCCGAAAATATAAATAAATAATCATAAACAATAATTCTGTATCTTAAATCGTGTCATTTAAAGTTTAAAAATAAATTACTATTATAAAAAATTAGAGTAATAAATCACTGGTGTAACAGATTTACAATCACACTACACAGATACAGTAGTATAGGGTTAAGGCTGGGCCGCACCTAAAAATTTCCTAAGCGTCGATTTTACGCCCTCGGGGATTGCGGTGACTTCGGAAGCTCTTTTTTTTGGCTTGCAGGCAAAATCCCCACATCACATTCTGACCAGTGTATATTTTGTCCAAATACGTTTCCACGAAGCAACAAAATGCCCAAATCATATGAAAAAATGTCAAAGTTACCCTGATAGCCAGAGTTTCCGATCAGAAAGTTGGTGTACCTGAGTTGCGACCAAGTTGACGACAAGTTGTCGACAACTTTCAGCTTGTGTAACTGTTGCCGACAACTTGGCTACAAGTTGCTCAGCAACTTGGCGACAATCTACTGCCGCAACCTGTCACCAAGTTTCTGAGCAACTTGTAGCCAAGTTGTCGGCAACAGTTACACGAGCTGAAAGTTGTCGACAAGTTGTTCGGAAAGTTGCCGTCAACTTATGGAAATGCAGACTTTTGCGGCCAACTTGGCTATCAGGGTACGTTTGAATTGAAACACAGTATTGCAGTGGCGTCGTGTGAAATTGTGCAGTGATTGTAAAATTTATCTTTTATTAATTTAAGTTGTGCAAAGTATCTGTAGTGTAGTTAAGTGTTCACTGCTAGTGTAGAGTGTTAATGAGTGTGAATGTAGCAGACATTAGACAAATTTCAAATTATTAATAAATAGAGTAAATAATTAATAAAATACAACTTTAAAAAAATGCGCATTTAAAAATTTTGAAATTTGTGCATTTTTTATAAATATTATGCTATTAATTACACTAATGGAAAAAATTAAAGGATCAAAAAAAAATTCTAAATTTTTAGGCGATTTTCAACAGGCTCTAACTTTGAGAGAAATGGTCGTACAAGAAAAGAAAAAGAAGGAAATTGTAGCTCTAAATATCTACTTTTTGGATTAAAATTTTAAAATTTTTTAACGTCAGCAGTTTTTGAGTAATTTTAGAAAAACCAACGACAAAAAAATTTTCAAATTAAAAAAATTTTTTTTTTTGGTCTCCGGGCGTGGAAAAAATTTTTTTTGCTTAACCACTATGAGGATCGGATACCTTCATTATTCAGCTTTAATTTCTTTTTTTATGGACCTTGATACGTCCACTTCTCGCCGAGACATCGGTCTTCAAATGGAAAAGGATCCTTTTGTCTTTGATTATCGATATCTCGGAAACCAATGATTGCACAGAAAGTTAATGGTGGGTTTTAAAAACTTGAATAAATTCCCTTCAATGATTAGCCATTGCTTTTTCGAAAAAAAATTCTTTCCTATCGTCACATGAATTTAAAAATGCAACAAAAAAAGGGCTTTTTGTGGTTTTTTGGAAAATCAAGCGCTGAAACGAAAATATTGTGGAAATCGATAATGTTGACTGTGCATTTTACAGTTCAATATGTTAACAAAAACCCTGCAGAAAGCCAGATTAATCCAACCAGCCGTTTTTTTGTTTCACGCGATCAAATTTAAAAAAAAATTAAAGGATCACGTTTTTTGCTCTGAAAAGCTCATGATCTTTAACAAGATGAAAACAAACATTTTTTCGGAGCTTTGTCCACAATTTTATTGCAGACAGTGCTTAAATTTCCAAAAAAGAAAAAACTTTTTTTTCGAAACAAAATTTTCAAAAAAAAAATTTTTTCAAAAAAATTTTTTTTTGGAATAACTTTGGGAAATTTGCAAAACCAACATCCAATAATTTTTAACAAGTTTACGTCATTAAATTAAAAAAAAATTTTTTTATTTTGCCCGGAGACCAAAAAAAAAAAAATTAAAAAAATTTGAAAATTTTTTTGTCGTTGGTTTTTCTAAGATTACTCAAAAACTGCTTACGTAAAAAAATTTTAAAGTTTTAATCCAAAAAGTAGATATTTAGAGCTACAATTTCCTTCTTTTTCTTTTCTTGTACGACCATTTCTCTCAAAGTTAGAGCCTGTTGAAAATCGCCTAAAAATTTAGAATTTTTTTTTGATCCTTTAATTTTTTCCATTAGTGTATTTACTCTATTTATTTATAATTTTAAATCTGTCTGTTGTCTGCTACATTCACACACATAAAGTGTTAAGTGTTCAGTGCTAATGTAAAGTATTGCGAACTGCTGAGCTGACAACTTCGAAGTTCCTGAGCAAAATCATCTGGCATCGTCTGGTGGGGAAATAGCAGTTAAGTGACGTTTTTTAGCTGCAATACACTTGGAGCAATTTAATTAAAATTTCCAAGTGTATTAGGACACCCATCTGCACAATATCTCCCCGCCAAGGTTTGTTCAAACACTTGCGTGTTTTTTTTTTAATATTCAAAATTTTTTTCTAACATATTCTGCCACCATTTTATTTTGACTTGTGATTTTTAATTTTTTGCCAATTTTAAATTAATTAAATTTACGTAAATTGACGATAACTAGACGCCAACTTGCTTAGAAAGTCAGTGGCCAATGTTAGCATTCTATTGATAACGAAAAACTGCCTTAAATTGTCCTAGAAAGTTGGCGACAGGTTGCGGCAGTAGATTGTCGCCAAGTTTCTGGGAAAGTTGGTAACAATTTGTAGTTAACAGTTACAGAGGTTGAAGTTGTCGTCAACTTGACGGCAACTAGTTGACACATATTTTCTAAGATCTACGGTCGGTAAGTCAGAAAGTAAATCTGCTTATCGAGATCTGAGTGGTTGGTTATCTGTTTCATCGGGGGGTCGTGTCACAGCGACATCTGCCCGAAATGAACGATTATTTCATAAGTTGTCTTCCCGCGTATACGAGTAATTAATTCTCAAAAAGTAGCGTCAGTGTTATGTGTCGTGTAATTATTTAAATTAATTATCATTCTTTAATAATTTATTCTTAATAAATATATATAGATTAATCTCAAACGTAGAAAATTAATATATATTTCTTTGTGAATCAAAATAATAAGATGAACGATGACTCAAGTTAGTCGGTGTCTGATAATTTTTTTTTTTAAAACAATAAATTACGAAAAAAAAAAATACTTCAAAAAATTGCGCCTGTAGTTTTTTTACTTTTCTACAGGCGCATATTTATTTTTTCTTGTAATTGATTCAGTGAACAAAAAATCCGAAAATTTTTAATTGTCTTTGAACTTCATGATCACGAGTGTGAGTGTAGCAGAAGTGCGACGATTTATAAATTAAAAATTGGCAAACTTCCGGATCGTGAATATTGGCAGCTTTGTCTGGTGCTTGGCTTTTATTGCGACGGGTAATTACTTATTTATTTGTTTTTTTGCTTTTACTTATATGTTTTAATTAATAATAATGACGGATTATTTGATTATTGAAATGTAAGAAAAAATATTAATTGATAAATTATTGTATAGGTTTTGACTGGAGATGTGGTAAGAGTGGGAGAGAGCTCTGCATGCTGGGAATCATGAGATTCTCAGACGATTTGAAATGTTGTTTGGAGTAATTTCACTATGAACCAGGTAATGGAGTTCGTTAATTGAATAATCGAAGATCCGGAATTTCGAGATATTGAATGAACAATCTGAGGAGTCGGAGTTAATGGTCTGGGTCTTGGAACCTAGTTCGTGTTTGTCGATAGCTTTTACGATAGTGCTGTTACCCGCAGTTTGGTGAGTAAAATTATTTTAAATTATAGATTAAATACACGATGCTTCGAATAGCAAAACAAAAGTCTGTAGCACTGATCCTTGGGTATAAAAAGGTACCCTTCTATTGATAATTCTTATCCCTTGGTCTAATTAGTTGAAATGATGATACTACTGTACATTTATGACACTAGTTCCCAAGTAGTTGATTGATAGACGTCGAATAGGCCATCCTTGGATGACAGGACCAGTGACGTGTCATTTACTAATCTGGTTTGGAAGAATATTTTCTTATGGTTGAGTTTTATTCTTAGAAATTTAATTCGATAGGAAAAAATGATTTAATTAATACCCGAGATTAAATTCATTAAATATAAAAAACTTCAAAGGCATTCTGAGCCTTTTCTGAAAGATATCGTGATTCCTGTGGTTGATACTGAAGTTAGCCGAGGCCTAATAATTTTAGGATTTTTTCAAAAATGATAAATTATAAAAAAAAAATATTTAAGAAAATTGCACGTATAGTTTTTTTAAATTTTCTACATGTGCATATTTTTAGTTTTTTTTTTTTTTGTAATTAATTGTTGAAAAAAAAAATCCAAAATTGTTAATTGTCTGTTAACTTCAGGATTATTGCTGTGGCCTAATTAATTTCCACGATTTTAAGATCTTGTTCTACAGGAAATTTGATTAAGTTAAAAAAAAAAATATCATATATATTGGATGGTAGTTACATCTTTATTGAACTGGGGTGGTAATTTTAGTCATTTCCACGTATAATAAGAAATTGCAATGATGTAAATTAAAAGCTAAAATATGTCATACTATTGATCGATATATTTTACATTTCAATTGAAAAAGTAATTTATTCAAATCTAATATTTTATAGTCCCGTTTATTTTTAATAAATTAAAATATTCCAGGCAATGAAAAGACTATAAATTAACTTTTCACCAAATAGATGATGCAGTTAGTCTGAGTTGAATGAATTTTCCTATTCAATATACATATTACTTTCATTCGGGCTTAAGTAATTTCTTTAGTACTCTTCAATAAATATGAAACCTTTTCCGAGCAATTTCGCATATCATAAAACGTTCCATTGGAAAATTTCAAATAGTTTTTACGGGAGTTTCATTATAATTTAATGAAACATATTTTTTATTATATGTATAGATTGATTTTGAATAGAAATTGGGGACGTGTGGATAGTTTTCATACTAAGTATTATTATTTGAATCGAATATTTAAATTTTTCAAATTATATCATAATTTGAATTACGCGGTTTTAATTTTTGATTCCGGTATTAATATTCGGCTTGATAAGAATAATTCTTGTTTAAATTATCCGCACATTCTTCATACATATACATATAAAATTTTGTTCAAAATTATTAGAATATGAAACAATAAATATGTACATATTTAAATTGCATAAATCGATAGCATCGAGCGGAGAGCGAGAAATTGAGTGGGAGAAAAATTGTGTAGATACTCCCGATAAAAGCAAATATATATGTATATCTTTTAAAATACCCTCAAATATCACTCGTTGCTGTGAGCTAGGCCCATTTCAATTGGTAAACAATTTTATATATTTATTTATACATTGGCAAAGTCGTTTCCTACCGTAAATATAAAGCTTCCAAGTTTTTTTAAACGTTTTTTTTTTGCATTTCCATCTAAACTTTTTTAGTTCTCTGTATCAATTCGTCATTAGCATTTCTATGATCGAGCGCATGATGCATTCAAGTGAATGCGAATATGTACTCGATAAAATTTATATTTTTCTGCATCTCCATATTCTAAAACTGAAATTCGTATTACTTATTTATATTTATTTTGAAATAAATGCTGATGGAATGGATAATTTTGTTTTACTGTTTGATAAACATTTTAATTATGCTGTGCGTAATAATGTTATTTTTATTTGATGTTTGTCTGTATGTTTATTGATCATTTTGTTTATGTTATCTATAAATTACTCAATTTATATGACTTGGATATCATTTTTTGTTTCTATATCTATTAAACCAGGCCAAACGTCAGAGTTCAATAACAATATTGAAATTACAACGTAATTATTATCTATGATTATTATTAATATATATATATATATATATATATATTTTTTTTTTTTTTAATTTTCATTGATGTTTACTATTTTGAGTAGCGATATTAATATCAAATTCGAATGATTTGTTTATGTTTATTGTCGGTGAAAGGGCAGGAAGGGGAGAGGGAGAGGAGGGGAGGGGTAAAACGGACACTGTAGAAAAAAAACGCTTAAGTGTGAGTTCCTTTTGAGAATATTCTATTTTTTTAGACCTGACAAAAAGTTTTTGGTGTCAATATTCCCCAGCTATAGAAAAAAATTTGTAATGTGGGGCAAAATGGACCGTCTAAGAAAATGAATACTTTTTAACTAAAATTAATTTTTTTGAACCTCCAAGCCAGTATTTGATAACAATATGACCCAGTTATCAAAAAAAAATTTAATATGGGGTGAAATGGACTTCTTTAAAAAATTAAAAAAATTGTTCAATTAAATTTAACTTTAGCTGCCGAGCAAAATGAGCCTCTCTCAAAAAATTAAATTTTTTATATTTCTTCTAAAATTAAATTTACTTTTTTTTTTAATCATGGAAATAATCTTGGCTTGGAATTTTTTATTAAAAAATACATTTTCAAAAAATAATTTTCATCGATTCCGAATTTATTATTGGGCTCAATTTTATTGATGTGAAATTTATTTTTAATAAAATCTTGTGAAAATTTTAATTAAAGGTCGTAGGGCTGATTTTAGATTCAAAAATTTTTTGGTAAGCAATTTCGAGTGGCCTAAATTACCCTATGGTTTATGTTGCCCATATGTACAATAAACAAAAAATTCTGGAAGTTTAATTCGCCCTTTATAATTTAAATTCATTAAAAAGTTTAGCGGGCCCGTTTTGCCCTCCCTTTTCCCCCTACTACATAAATTCTTGTCTAGATATTAAATGATATTTTATTTCTCTCCATAAATATAAAACCGATTAGTCAAAATCATAGCTTAGATTATCGTATTTCCATACACTACCACTTAGTAAATCGAGTATTGCAATCAGTAATTACTACCTTCCATAAATATTCAAATATATATCGTAATTACATCTTGTTAAATTATATGTAAGTTGACCTCTTTATAAACTTGATAATTTTCATTTAATTTTAAATATTTAAATTATTTATTCATTTTATATTTTTTTTATTTTAAATAGTCATGAAAAAAGTAAAAATCTAAATGCAATTCTGTGCAATTTGTCGTACATTTCCGGTTCAGCACCAAAGTTTCGTAATACTTTGAAGGAAATGGAATGAGTAATTTCGCGAAATCTTGGTTACCCTGGAGCAATTCACTCTCAGGGATACAGCGCATCTGAGGAATTTCTCGATATCTTATAGTCGCACGAGGTCTAAGCTTAAACTAAAATTTAAATTTTATTTTCTCTTACTCTCTCTCTCGCTCTTTTCAATAAGAGCTTTAATAAATTGAACAGAGACTTAACGAGGTATCTACGGCATAAAAATTAGAAGTTGACGAGAGTGTAGATGGGGATTGAAATAAAGATGAATATGAAAAAATTTTTAGATGAAAAAAAGTTAATGGCTAATGAAATTATAAATTAAAAAACAGCTTTATTAAAATTGATGACGCGAGTTGTGCAGTATGTGGGTTACAAAGGAAAAAAAATAGTGCTGAGAATTTCACTCGAACAAGCTAATGAAATTTTCAACAAGTGCAAACGAGAGAAACGAGACATGGAGGGACAGTTTTTCGTGTCGCGAATTAAAGACATGAACGTGCTCTCAGAGGATAACTCTAAAAAAAAATTTTTTTTCTAATCTAATTTTGTTAAAAAATTTACTGTTACTTTGTGCTTGATTTTTTTATTGTATTGATTCATTTCAAAGCTGACATCGTACATTTTATTTATTTTTTTTTTATAAGTAAAATCAAAGGCGTTTTGAAAAATTTTCTATAATTAATTTTTGCACTAATTTTAAATGTTTTTGATTTTTTCATCGTATACAAATTTTTTTAATTTTTTTGGAAAGCCCATTTACCCTACATTAAAATTTTTTTTGATGACTGGGTCGTATTGTAATCAAATATTTGCTTGGGGGTTCGAAAGAAAAATAAAATTAGTTAAAAAGTATTAATTTTATAAGTAAACAAATTTTCAAAATTAGGTTTTCATTATCAGCGATCGAAAAATAGTGTAGAGAAATATTAGAAAAAAAATTTTGCTAAAATTATTTCCGAAATCAAAACCTAGTTAGTTATGAATTGAAATTTTTAGGAAACTAATTTTGTTTGGTCCATTTTACCCTGTCTATAAAGAAAAAGGGCAAATTGGGAGGCTAAGAAAAAATGCAAATTTTTTCTTTTGATTACGCAAAATTTTTTTTTACTACAGACTACAGTAAAAAATAATTTTTTCCTGATTACAAGGCATTATTGAGACATCAAAGCACTCGTAAGATCAAGTAACCGTATCTCAAAGTAAAAAAATGTATTACTAAGGGTCACACTCGTTTAGTTACAGTAACAAAACTAATCGATACATCTCTTTTGAACTAAATTTGATAATACTTTCCGACAACTTTTTTGAGGCTTTGAGGTGACTCTGCTGTGGCACTCTCTTGCTATATTTCAACTTATAAAGCTTTCCTGTACTAAAATACACGTAGAGACACCACAGCTAAATCTGTTAATCAAACGCGATAATCTTTACTACCTACTAAGCCGGTGCCGAAACCTTTTGACAAGCTTTCTCGAAACTTTTAAGTCACTCAACTGTGTCACATTTCTTGCTATATTTTACCAAATAAAGCTTCTCTGAACTCAATTTTACACCGTGTTTGGTTCAACGTTTTCGGATAATTATTCGTATGACCCACTATTATAAACGAGTTACAGCAATAATGAGCGTAATTTAACAGGATACATTTTTTACAATAAAAATCTCATTGCCACGTATTATTTACATATAAAATGTCAAACGTTAAAAGTTAAAAGTTTAAACAAATTTATTTAAAAATCTGGCAACAAAAGCGGACTGCGGTAATTTGATTTACTATCTAAAGTTGACTTACAAACGACACTTTATCACCCTTGTTTTAATCGCGACTGCGTCTAGTCTTTCGCAATGGTGAATTACAACGCAATTATTATGACCCTTGTGCTCGCAGGTTCAACAACAAAAGAGACACCTCAGTGACTGCGTCACTGGACCATAAGTGTGCACTTGAACGCTTCAAACCCTCTTTACCATCCCTCAAGCTAAATCCAATTGAGTTTTCCCATCAATTATATAATCCATCATCATTCTCTTTTGTTCTCACAAGTTTGTGATATTTATATATTTTTAATTATTATAAATATTTATTATCTTTATAAATAAATTTTATTTATAATTAACAATATATATGTGTATGTTACCCAACAACTTGTTGATGCTAGACTTATCAGTCTATCGATAGATCTATCGATCTAGATCTGTGCGATGTAACGGGAAGAGGCGTGGAATAAAAAGTATCACGAACTCACATGTTGAGATATATATGTGCAGTTAAGTTACTGATTTACTATATGGTACTCAGTGTTGTCTGTAGTGCAGTCTCTTTCGTAAAAGAGAAAGATCCAGTTATTATATTGCTGTTCACTTGAATAGACTTTTAATCGTGTACTGAGTTGTGCGTTTTATTCATTTATTATTTTTAATTAAAATATATAAATATTCATTTTTCATTCTCTATTGAGTGATTAAAAATTTTTTTTATATGTTAACTATTTTTTAAATTCAAAAGTTTTACAAAACATAAATTGTGACAATGCCTTTTTTCAAGAAATTCAGAATATTCTCAAGACATCGAAGTGAGTTTATTTTTATTTTTAAACTTCACTCTATTGACTTTAAAAATACATATGAATATAAAAAATATAAATATTCTAATAATTTTTACTTGATGTTGAAAGATTTTTTTTTACAGTCAGTTTTTTTTTTATTTGTGGGTTTCACGGATTTTTGTTACTTTTTTCGGGCAGGGTAAAATTATTGTTGATATTATTTTTTATATGCCGCCACTTTTGCTAGACTTGTTAATTTTAACTGGAGATGGTTTCTAATAGATAATTTTTTGAATGAAAAAAAGTTTTAATATTGAACTAGCTATACATCAATAATGTGCGAAAAGATATTTCCATATAAAAATATGCTATTTGTAATAGAAATTCAAACTAAACTTTAACTTTAATAAACAAGATAAGGTTAGTTGCACAAAAAAAATAACGCAATCTCAGCGAAAGTTTATTTGATAAAGATTCTGAATCATTGAAAAATCTTGAAACACGAGTAAAGATGTGTACACGTGCGCTGAAGTTGCAAAAATTCAATTTATTTAGTTCTTCAGTGCGTCTGATTCATTTTAAATTTAATAACATGAATTTCATAACTGATAAAACTATATGCATACAAACATAAAAATATCAATATAATAATAATAACAACATTATTTCATGTTATTTCAATTTACTTTTTCATAGGTGGATATTTTATAAACTATTCGTTCCGTTAGAGATTATGATATTTCCTTTTGTCTTACTCTTTTCCTTCTTGCGAAAAATCATAATAATGTCAATTTAATAATCCTTGTAAAAATTTTGACTATTCTAAACTTCAAAACGTGATACAATGATGAAATTTTCTTTAAATGATTTTTAAACTTCCGAAAATTTAAAGGAAAAAAAAATTGACTATTTTACGAATGCGTGTTTTTAGACTCTTCTGTTAACTTTTTTTGATTCTCCATTAAAAGTGATAAATTTTATCATTTTTTTGAGTGCAAACGCTTAGAACACTCTAAGACCTAGTGTATACAAGTGAATTATTTTAACACACAATAAATGTGTTCTAAGTTCCGGGCCATAAGCAAAACTACAGTCAGAAAATTAAATAATAGAAATAACTATCTAGTTATGGTAAAATTTTTTACCATCAATCCGATAGTAGTGAATACTATCTAGATGATTGTATAAATCATCTAGATTGTAATATTCGTCATATTTATAATAATTGTTACAATCCTGTATGTTAACTAGAGTTAATTATTATTATTATTCTAAATAGTTATACTTATAACCCAGATGGTAACAGTTACCATCAGAAATTATAATTGATACCATCCTGATAGTAAATATTACCATCTTGATAGTAACTGTTACGAAATTTATTGCAGAAGTTATTGTCCAATAATTATTAATTCTATTAAAAAAAATTATAACACTAACTATTTCTGGATTGAAAAACGTTCTAATCATTCTAGATGATTGGAATTAAAACTTTACCATAATTATTATTATTATTATTATTATTATTATTATTATTATTATTATTATTATTATTATTGCCTTTATTTAGACCCAACAGCAAAAATTTGCCAATAACAGGGTCACCACATAGTTATACATGAAAAAAAAATATACAAAGATGACTAAACTAAGCTAAGTAAAGTATACAATAACCGATTGCTAAAGAATACAATCAACTAAAAATATACAGAGAGTAAATTTAAGTTATAAATCATTAAGGTTGATTAAATGACTAGGTTTGAATAATACTAGGTGTACATATTTAATTATTTAACGTAAAGAGATCAGTATGGATGCAATTGTGCTGGCTGATAAAGGCTGGTTATAGCCTAATAAATCGAATAAACACATCATAATAAACACAATTACTTAATTTTCTGAGTGTATAGCTTTTTACGATATGTTAAATATCTATAGTTCACTTATGGCATTTTAATGTTATTTGGCAATCGTTAATTTGACTACACCCTTGGTTTTAGAGTGAAAAAGCTAACTTCGAACTTTTTTTGAACGCCTTTTTTTAGCATATTTTAATAGTATTAAGCCAATCATTGATTTTCTCTTGAACTTTTAAAAGCTTAAAAAAACGTTCGAAAAAAGTTAGTCGTTGTTTCACATTTTGAAGCTTAGAACATTCAACGTTTTTTCCGCAATTTTTTTTTTTTCACTAGAAAGTATACATACCCGTAGAATATTATATAAAGTACTATAATACAAACAGTCACGTTTATACAATCCGCGAAATGAAAATAGTTATAGTTATAAACAATTTTCACAGTAACAACTATTCTCTAATTCACTGTTCAAAGTTATCTCATAGTTTTAAGTGTCTCCTTTATCTATCTCTCTATACATAAACAATACAATATAAATTCAATTTCAGAGGTTACTCACCTGGAACAAAATTAAATAAATTTATTGTTAGATAAACTTTTAATAAAACACTCATTAGTACACTTGACATCACTATATTTTCTCATGAGTTTCAAAGTGAAAAGTTGTTTATTTTATTTCTTTTCCTAAGAAAAAAAAAGTAATGATGATAGATAACTAATAAAAACAAATAAAAAAAAATAAATTGAAAAACTACATTGGAAGTAATTATCAACGTAAGATAAACTATAGTCATTAAAACTACTTTCACGAGATCTAAAGTTATATCACGTACACCAAGTTAGCTATTACTTTTTTTGTAATATGATTGTCATTTTTATTTTATCTATTTCTTGACATGAGATTAATAATTATAGTAAACATATAATTTATTTTTACATAATAATTTTGATTAATAGTTTTTTTTAATGTTGATACAGTTATAGAAGTATAATTTATATATAATCTGGTATTTAGATGTTATGTATGGATATTTATGATCTACGATGATAATTCTCTCGTAGCAATAGGTATCATTTTGAATTGAATGTAGAAAATGTATCACGTACTGAGCGAGCGCGCGTCATATTCGTGTGTTAGCGTCACTAGCCTCGGGCTTGTGATGCCAACGCTCGCGTTGCCAAGAGCTAACAACGTTTTATTAATAAATAAATATTATATTCCGATAGAATGTTATTCGAATACTCAATAAACATGCTCGGTAATTTATTGTATCATATATACGCCCAAATCGTGAAAAAGGTGAATATTTAAAAAAAATATCAGTAGCCCATATGTGAAACAATATATGAACCGTCAGTAAATTTTTTGAAAAATTGATAATTTATGTTGTTCACAGTTTTATGGTAACGAACTAATTTGACTTTTATTTTATATGCTATCATAAAATATGATTTTATAAGCTATTTCGTTGCGTCATATTAACAGTAGGTCAGCTATCCGGATGTTTTGTAAACATTTGAGTCGAGCTTATTTTCCTGAAAACCAAAATCTTGAATAAAACTCTTACTATTACAAAAAATGGTGAAGAAATTTGGATTTTAAATGATAGATGGCAATGTATAGGCAAACGAGAAAGAAATATCGGTTGTTTTTGAAAAAATTAGATTGATATTTTGATCCATAGCCGTTCCAAAAATGTAAAATTCATCAAATGGTACTTTCTAAACATGAATAAGTAAAATAAGTGAATATTCACTGATTTCGAGTGCCAATCGAACCACTTTTCGGAATTAGTGGTTCGATTTGCACTTTGAATTAGTGAATATTCACTTATTTTCACTAATTCGTGTTTAGAGAGTACTGACCTTTCTAATTGAAGTATTGTATCATTGCAACCTCGGGTCATGAAAAGGTGTTTTAGGCTGTGATTTCGTTGATTAAAGCAGTTTTTGGGATAAAAACATGAAATGAGGTATCCATAGGAAAAGACTTGTTTGGAAATTTCAAATGATTCTGACTTTTCTAATTTTAGTATTCTATTATTGCACCCGCATCTCGATAGCTTTCCGCAATCGCAGTTCATTGTAAGGTTTTTCAGGCTGTCATTTTGTTGATTAAAGCGGTTTTTAGGGTCAAAATAGAAATATTATTTTAGTATTACTGAAGTTTTTTTTCTATTAAAATTCAGTCAAATATTAATTCGAATAGAAAAAAAAAAATGAATTGACATCTTTTAATAAATATTCGAAATTTCAACTTTACGATTCTTGTATCATTTTATCCTCATGTAAGTTGAAAATCATTTTTGAAAATCTTTTCTTTGTTACTACTACCCCTGATTAAAAACTCCGATTGAAACCATTGAATTCCGATTGGTTCCAATTGAAATCCGATAGACTTTCAATCGGAATTCATTGGTTTCAATCGGAGTTTTTAATCAGGGACTACTACAACAAAAAAAAAATGTTTGTTTAAAAGTCGTTTAAATTTCGGGTAAAAAAAAAATGTGAGAGATATTTTGAAAGAACGTGTCAATTCAAATACATTTCTGTTGTTATTCCAAGAAATACTTTTCTCTGTTTTTAATAACTGTTTTATGACATTGCCACGGCGTTTTCGTTTTCTTGGACGAAAAAGTTTTCATCGACAGCTGTCGAAGACACTCGCAACCAATAGTGCGATATCAACAAACTGACATACTTATTGGATATTTTATAAATATATTTACGCGTCAATATAATATGCAAATATATAAGTTTTATTTATATATTCCATGAAAAAATTCATGAATAATCAGCCGGTAAAAACAAATCTAATAGTGAAAAAAAGTGTTAACGCCGGGTAAAAATGCTCATTAATTAAAATTTTTTTCCTTTATTTTATTTTTTGTTTTCTTAATTTAACTTCTGATTGCGCGATTTTCACCGAGCACTAACTCTTGGAATACTTAATTTTTTTTTTCTTTTTTTATTCATTTCTAGAGCGAGCTAGCTGATAAAAGGGATTTAGTAGTGTAGGTCTTGCACTCAAAGTATCGTTAACCTCTTATCCTTTTCGCAATAGTGCAAGGCGTGGCCAGCGAAGATAAAGTACAGCAAACCCCGCAAATTTTACTGAGAGTTCAGCATTTATAGTACAGTATTATCCGTTAAGTACTAAAATAAAAGAAAACAATAAAATAAATAAAATAAAAACACACTTTCTACCGCTGTAAGCCCTAAGGCTTTACGCTGAAAAATCAATAACACTTTTTTTTTCTTATTTTATTTTAAAAATATTAATATTTATAAAATATATTTTTGGACGTTGATAGGAAAGGGATTAAAAAATTTTTATGATCGCAGTGATACAAAAAATATTTTTATTCTGCCACGATGAGGCTCATAAATAAATTATTTGTTTTTTTTTGTTGTAGTGACGTCACACAATTTTTTTTTTCATTTATTTTCAATGACTGTCACAATATTTAAATATTTTCATTGAAAAAACTTTTTTTTCGAGCTTATCGAGAGTCAAAATTTGTTTTTTCCAAATTTTAATTAATTTTTTCGCTGTCCCACTTTGCCCCATGTATTTCTTACCGTTCAAAAATTCATAATTGCAGAACAATGAAATTTTTTTTTCACGAAATTCTCAAAATGCTTCATTATACCCCAGGAATTTCGTATTATTCTAAAATTTGTCACAGATGTAAAATAAACGAAAATTTTCGTGTACCGGAAGATCGGAACGTTTTTTACGCAACGAAAAAAAACAAAAATTGGAAAGTAAAAAATCTACTGGATAACTAGATTTTTGAAATGTTCGCATATAGATATTGGCAAGTCAGCCAAAATTCTTGGGCCATCCCGACCACCAGACTACCCCTTAAGTAGTCGAATTACATGAATTTTTTCATTTTCGTTGCGTGAAAAACTTTGCGATCTTCAGGTACATAAATTTTCAAATTTTCTTACACAAAAAAAATTCTCGACTGAAAGTAAATATTTTTCATTCAAGAAAATTTCTTTGAAAGCCTCAATTTCCTCGGATAAAGTGAAAATTTCTGACCAAGACAAATTCTCTTGGCTCAAGAAAATCTTGACTTGGGTCCCGATTCAAGATAACTTTTTTTCTGTGTATTATAAATCTTTTTTTTTTTTTTGTTACAACTTTGATACGGCATCAAGATTGTATAGATTTCTATCTTGATTGATATTTGCTTACACTAAATTGTTAGAATATCACAGTAAATTAAATTACTTACCCACGAAATACTATCTCAATTGTTGTGGATCAACATGTTTCATTGAGTATCGTATACGTTATAGCGAAGCGGAAGACCGGAACTACTGAAGGATAAACCGATTGAATAGCTCACGAATTCCTCATGTACAGTATATATCATGCTGTACAAACGTATTTCTCATTCTCTCTATCACAATATCTTTCTCATCAAATACTCTCCCTCGCTCTTTCGCTCGTTCTCTACTTCCTTTGACTCTTCACATATATTCCACCGAAAATCCATAGATAAAATCTCATGTATCCAAACCAATACGATCCACTCACTCGGATATTGTTGGTGTGAAATAGACACCGTGAATCACACGCTCTACTCGTGCGAATCCGATATCGCTATTGCCATTTTCCCCAGAATCACCGATCACAATCCACAGCTCCAGGTCTTTCTATCGATTTTATCATCACAATGGACAGCATATACAATAATAAAATGTATATCCATTACATATATATATAACAGTCAGTCAACTTCGGTTAAATTATAGAAACGGGTTTCGCGGTTTTTTTCCTATTCCCATGTACCAATGGGTTTAAAACGAAAATCTACTTTGAAAAATTGCTTTTTTATAATCCCTTTTTCCGGATATTTTTTCAATAAATTAATAGTAGTCTCGATGGTTGTTTTTTAAAATTAATCGATTAATGAATCAAATCACTGATACGAAAATAAATTTTAACAATAAAAAGTTCACAAAAAGAAGAAAAATAAATAAATGAATAGTTTATTTGAGAAACCCTTTAAGTCAAGAAAACAAAATTTTTCAGGAAACACAAAAAACATTTTTTGGAAAAACTTGACATTAAAATAATAAATAAATAATTGAATACAATAATGTTAGCGTCTCTGAAAAAGATTCCAACAAGAAAAATTTAATTTTTTAACTGAAACTACTTAAAAAAATTATTTAAAGTTGATTGACTTATGGGGTTTCTCAACCAAACAGAAAAAAAAAGTTATCAAATCATTGTTTCTTTGAATGTTTCCACTCAAATCATTTATTACACTGATAAAATGAAGTATTAAATATGTATTTGAACAAATTTGAAAAAATTATAATTAATTTAAACATTTTAATTAGTCATATAACAGTCAACAATAAAACAACATTTGAAATTAATTTCCCAAAAAAGCGCGAATTTTAAATAAAAAAAAAAAAAAATTATTTCTGTAAAACTAAAACTGCATATGTTTGTTTGAGTCATTGACTTAGGGGGTTTCTCAATTAAATGAAATTGCTGTCACCCCGTTAATTTTTTTTTAAACGCTGATTTGATGGATATTTTGATTGATTTCCATGGAGGGACATCCAAAGAACCCAAAAATGCAAAAAACCCAATTTCGTAAAAAACATGACTTATGGGGTTTCTCAAATAAACGATTCAAATATAATTACGACCTGAAACGTTATCCTGTAAAAAATCGGAAATGAATTCGGAGTGACAGCGGATCCCCGTAGGGGAGTTTACTTTAACATTAAAACTCAAAATGGAAAGGATGTGAATTAAAATGAAGTGATTTCGCGGAAAAAAATTCCCGTATGCGAAGTGATTTTTCTTAAAACTCCGGAACTTCAAGTGACGAAGTGGTTTCGGATTGAAATAAAATCCGTGTTCACTTCCAATCTTTTTCAAAAAAGGGAGGTTTTAAATTTGTACCTACTGACATAACTTCCGGTTCACTATCTTTGAAGTAAAATGTTATTATAAATAGGAAGTATAGAGAGAATGTTACATAGGATTTGAAATTATGTTTTTTCCTCATGGATCTGAATAGAATGCAGGTCGAGGACTCTGTACATCTTAATTATTTACGCCCAGGAGTAAATTTAACTATCACGTTCTTTTTTGCGCTATTTATAAACATAGATATCCTTCCTATTCATATAAATGTTAATCAACGCTAATGGACATTAAAGGACGTCCATTAGTGTTTAGTAGGTTCCAGATAGTGCTAATTACTTGTTTGATTAATATTCACGTGGTCTTAACTCTTTGAAGTCTTCTTATTAAGTCATTATTAATAAGTAGTTCAACTCATTTTTCATTCATGAAATCTAGTGGAAATTAATTCTGATCATTAATCAGTGATTAATCTCATCTATAACACGGTCAGAAAAATATGACAATGGTTTTAATCAGGACAGTACTTTGTCAATTTTTCCTGGATGAACTATCGAATAAAATTTTTATTTTATCGGTCTGATGATAACAATTGTGATGTTTTTTAAATTTATGCGCGTAATTTAAAAACTTACTCGTACTATTTGATTGGTAATCGGTGGTTTTAAATTTTTTATCTTGAAAAAAAAAATTAAAATCAGTATTACAATAAAATTTGGGTGTGAAAATTTGACTTTTTTGTTTTTCTATTAAATTTCTAGATAGTTTAATTTAAATCTATAAGTCTATAGTAATTAAGGAATAGTGGGGAAAATAGGAAACTGTAGGAAAACTAGGATAGCAAAATATTCGTTTTTTTTTTTGGAAAATTCTTTTATTGACTTTTTGAGTGCAAAATCAGTTCTTTTTTTAACAGGGTTTTTTTTTTTAATTTTTGGAGGTATTTTAGTTTGTCTGAAAATGGAAAAAAAATTTTTTGTCAAGTGAAAACTTGTCTTATTTTTTGTAAGCAATAAAAAAGCAGTAACCGCGTATCCTCGGTAAAATAAATGCATATTTTTTTTTAACGACCCCGTTTTATTCAACCCTCCCAAAGATATGTAAATATAGTTTTTGTTGAACGGTAGTGATACGTTTTATTTTTTTAATCAATTTACATTGTAACGTACAGTAGATTAAAACAGTCGTCAAGAGATCCACAAGTATATAGCATTTCTTCCTCACGTAATTGTATATATTTGAATTGAGAGGATACTCTCAAGTGCCACGAATAAGAAGAATAAGAGTCTCGTAGATTCTTCACCTTGGAAAATTTAATTTGACGGTGCTGGTAGACTGACATTTGTGCGAAAGAATGAGCGCTTGAAAATGCATGAATGCGTCAGTAGCTCGTGCAAAAAAAATATAAAAAATAAGAAACTGTGGAGAAAGAATGGAGAAAGGTGCTGGAATATATTTAGAGAAGAAAGGAGAAAGAAAATAAGTTATGTCGAAAAAGCTCGGTATTCACTAGAGGTTTTTCTTGAGAACATCAGCATCAGCAAAGGTGTAGAGGGAAATGTATGTCGAAAGGGTTTCGAGTGACTGACAAGTAGTTTCGTCGCTTCCTATTATGTTACTTTTTTTTCTTATTTATCTTCCCATTTTGATATTGATTAGTGCAGGCAATATACTGGCATATGTTCGCAAGAAAAAAAAAAATTTAATTTCATTATTCAAAATAATTATTCAAAGGAACTACTTTAATATAAATTTTTATAATACGGGTTTAGTTTAATAATTTTTTTAGTTTAAATCAAAATCTTCTGAAGCTTTCAGCCAAATATTGTATATATTTTTTTATTACCTGCGTGTTGGTGTCTCATTTAATTCAATCGATTCCCCGTAGGATTTGTTATTCTTTTCTATCTTCACTTGTAAAGTCACGAAGTTTTATTATTTTGTTTAATTTTCTATTATTCTGCTGTAAAAATTAAGTTTTTTACAAACATGATAAATCTAACTTTCATATTTATTTTTTATCAAAGGTAATCATTTTTTTTCTCGAACTTTAATCAAAAGAGAAAAAGTAATTGGTTTTGTTATTTGCTAATAAGCTCGTGTCTAACTGAGTTTTTTTTTATTCCCGCCGTTGATTTGCCTTTGAATAGAAATAGGAAAAAATTTTCGATACAAATTTCGGAATTAATTTCATAAAAAAAACAGAGAGACTAAATAATTTTGTTTAATAATCCAGTTCGTGAAATTTCTGATCAACATTAAATTTGAGAAAAATTTGAGAAATGTCAAAATTTAAAAAAATTATGATATATTCTTTTATTGTTATCAATATGATTATATTTAATAGAGTATTGATTTTTCGTTAATAGAGAATATGTAAAAATTCTGTTTTGTATGGACGACTAAATTATCTGAGGTAAATTCAGCGAATGTATGTTCGTGACATGCATCGACTGGAAGCATCCACTTGCTTATGCATGCGATTGTTAGTGATTCATAACGCAAACAAAACTATATATTTTCACCCTCGTAAAATATATTTGATATCATAAGCACAAGGTATATCTATTTTTAAAGTGTGCGTGGCATCCATAGTAAATTAAATGTACACAGAAAAAAATAATTTCTTGGCGCAAAAAAAATTTGCATTATGAAATGGGAACAAAAATTTTTTTAGAATTAGAAAAAATTTATTGGCGCGAGAAATTTTTTTTCGCTCATAGAAAATTTTTGTTGTTTTAAATTCATAATGCAAAAAATTTATTGGGACAAGTAAAAATTTACTGGGATAAGTAAAAGTTTACTTGGGGCGAGTAAAAATTTTTTGTGCCAAGAAATCTTTTTTTACTGTGTAGTTATCGTTCCTTGACACAATCTCGTGAAAAAACTACGAAAAAAATCGCGTATTTTCTTTTCTACTTGTTATATATTTTTTGATATAATCAAAAAGAAGGAAAATTATTCGTAATGAAAAAAAAAATCCGTTTGAATTTTTTAAATTTGACAATTTTCTTTTTTTTAGCTCTGATCTATGTAGACCTATACAAAGATCTACAAATTAGATCTAGGTAGATCTAAATAGAATACTGTAATCAGATTTTTATAGATCTACATTTTTTATTCTAAGCAAAAAAAAATTTGACTCATACTATGAATAAAAAAAAAAAATCAGGAAATTTTTTGAAAATTTTAGTTTAAATTTGCCAGCAATTTTACTCTATCCAACCAACACTACGTATTATTTTCAAATAAAATTTCCAGCCTCTAGCGTAGATTGTGTAAAAGTCATTCACAGAAAATTGAGTTCCGTCCGTTCACTTAAATCCTTTTTCGTCCTTTTACTCGTTTATATATAGACCCTACATTGTACAACATTATATTTTTTTCAGCATCTTATTCTTTACTAAAACATGATTCTAAATTTTAGTTTGCTTCTTTTATAGCCAAAGAATTTAAGTTTATAAAAATTTTACGATTCCTCTAATGAAATTTATTTTCATGATAATTTACTTGTTAATTCAAAGCTTACAATGTTCGTTATGTTTTCTCTACTTTGTTATTATTAGTATTACCATTTTTTTTTTTTTTTTTTTTTATACTCCATGTAACAAAGTTGTTGTATACAAAAGTAATTATCGTTCTTTTACCGACAAAGAACTTTAAAACATGAAGATAAGAATAAAAAAAAAATCTGCTGACGTAACATCAAAGAAGATCAAAAAGATAATCCGTAGATTGTCCTCACATTCTTTTTTAAACTGTGTAATTTCTATGTCTGACTTGAAACAAACTGCAATCACTGAGTTTAAGTAGACGCAAAAAGTAATAAAACGTGAAAAGAGGGTAAAGAAACCACAAAGTGTGTATAATATAAAGGGAAAATCTACGAGGAAAAAATTTTTAGACAGTGATGGAAGATTTACGATTGTTCCAGAAATACTTTCGGTCCTTGAAGAATTCCTCGGAAAGTAAAAGAAAGCTATGCCATTAGTAAAGATCCTTAGGACTAGACTTTTAGATTTTTTTAATACTTTAACAAAGAGAGCTGAACGTAAAATGAGAGAGAGTGAAAAGAAGAAATGGAGGAATTAAATTGTTCTCGTAGGGAAAGATCCTCGAGTTAAAAAAAATAAAGACAGACATTGAGGCGTTAAATTATAGGGGTTGATATCCCGGTTGAACTTCTTAGTTCTTGAGCTCGCGAGATGTCGGTTCAAGAGATATTATCGATTCAAGATCCATTGACTTTTGAATCAGCCACTGAATATTTGGCTTTTTTATTCTCATTGTCAAAGGAAACAGAATAAAAGAAAAGGAAACCTCATTACAATTGTCATAATTTATTGAGTAGAGTTCAACTTTTTTTTTCTTTAGTGGAAATTAACCAGGAAATTTTTTTTCATGCTTGTTAACTAGAAATTATATTGCGGTTCTAATGTTTGGTACAAAAAAAATCGTCTGAAAGAAGAAATTCTTCAGCGAAATTTTAGAAAAGTCGCGCATAATTTTCAGTATTTTTCAAATTTCTTAATTTGGTCTCATTATTAATTTGCTTACATAAATCGCTTTCAATTTTATAATAGAGCAAAATTTTTTTTAAAACTAGAAATTAATCTTTCAACAAGCGATTTTGCATTAAAAAATTTTATTTGCATAATTAAGTGAATAAAATTAATCGTTTATTTTCATTTTAAATGGCTATTAATAATACGATACAATTAACGACAAATTAAATTTCTAATAAAAAAAAACCGGGAAAAAAAGTTATTAAATTACAGATATTTAATAATTATTTACTAAATAATAACTTGTAACGATTTATCGATCATAATAATTATATACCAGAAGTTCATTCACCATTTTCTTATTCACCTGAGTGACTTCTTACATCAGCCAACTCAACACGACACACTTCAATTATCCCTACTACCGAATATACACGTTATTTTTATTAAACACACACTATCTCCTTAGCTCAATTCACCAACAAGCAATTTCTCGTGTAAACCACTTACCGAAATTGCATCAGCCGGTCTCAAAGCCTCAAGACTTCTGCATTTTTAGCCTTCTTCTGAGATGAGAAAGAATTCAAGATTACAAATGAAATATAAA
The DNA here is from genome assembly GCF_029852145.1 of Microplitis mediator. Lineage (NCBI taxonomy): Eukaryota > Metazoa > Arthropoda > Insecta > Hymenoptera > Braconidae > Microplitis > Microplitis mediator. The sequence continues at coordinate 3,678,675 of NC_079973.1, forward strand.
AAAAAAAAAAAAGAAAAGAAAATACGTTTTGTTGTTAGAGATATCTAATCTCTGCCAATCTGAGTAGGACACAGATTCTATTAAATATACAGAGGCAATTGTGGGAATTTCTTGACTCTGAAAAATGTTGCTAAAAACCTTTGAGGTTCAACACAGAACTGCGTGTATACACGCTACTGGATCAAGGCCAAATCTCACAAGATCCCCAGACAGCAGTGAACAATAATAATGATTATCTGAAGAAAAAACCAATCACATAAAAGGGATAGCTATGAGTTGAAGACATCAATGCCCAATTTTATATTTGATTTCATCAAAAATGATAATTTTTTTTAACGCGTCAGAGGAAATTTATTAAGTCATGATAGAAAAAGTTGTTCGCAGAATAAAACTTGCGGAAAATTTTTCATTGTTTGTGGAAAACATATATTTTGTTGGACGTAATTGAATTAAATCGAGGAAATCTAGAAAATATCAGTTGAAGAGAATAATGTTTATTAGTGCATTTTTATTGGATTCCTGTTTACAGTTGAAAAATTTGTGTTAAATTTAACACAAATCACATGTCCGAAACGGTCCACTTAATTTTTTGTGTTAATTTAACTCATTATACTTGTGTCAAACAATAATACAGGTTCAAAACTTGTTGAGATCAGATAACACATTCAACTTTAGTTAAATTTACACTTGATGGTGTTGAATAATTGACACTAAATATTTAACCATTGAATTTCTATACACAAGAACACAAAATTTTCAACTGTGTATAGAAGATAAATTAAAAATCTATTCGAAAACGACATGTGAAAACCCATATAATATATGTTGAATTGTCACATGGATGTTTTTGATGAAACAGATATTACATTCTAATTTTCGGTGTAAAAATATGGTGTCTAATGACTTTGTCTGTACGAAAAAACATATATCCTAGCAAAAAAGTATACATGCGGCTCATATGTTCAGTATTGTTGTACATATGCTATTTTGCCGGCACATATTTCCGGATATACATCTTTTCGTATGACACATGTCAATCATACACTCGTCTTAAGGCTGAGTCGTACTCAAAAAATTCTCAAATTTTAGATTTCTATTAATTTTCTGATTGACTATCATTGTAACGATTTTTTGAGCTTCAGGAAAAATGCATAGGATGAACGTCCTCGAAAGGTTTTCATCATTCAGGTCCCATAAATATTTAAACCGTACACTGTAAAAATTTTTTTGGACCCGGTGTAGTGACACCAAATATCGTGTTAAATTTAGATGGTGTGAATTAAAAATTTTTACACCGTCAAGCGTGTAAATATGTAATTTATCATAATTTTGCGTTAAGGAAAAATAATAATACAAATATTTAAATGTTAGAAATACTATATTTAATATTTAAATAATATTAATATAGTAATTGATTAATTAGTTAAAGATGTCAATAATCATTTGTTGCTCGTTAATCAAAATTACGAGTAACACGGAATGGTGTAAAAAAGTAGATTACACCATGTTAAAATTACACGGATGGAAAACTTACATTGAGAGAATTTTACACCGTTATTTAACACTACACGGCCGTGTAAAGTTATCCGGGTTCATTTTTACCCCGAAATTTTTTACAGTGTAATTAGAAACTCAAAATCCAAAAATTCGGTTAGTACTGCACAGAAAAAAAACTTCTAAAATTATTTGAAATTATAACCCGGAACCTGGGTATCATTATAAGGAATTTGAAAATTACAAATTGTTAATTGTTATTACAAATTATTAATGTTTACGTTAATTATAAATGAAAGAATTACTATTTCCAATGGAGGTATTTACTGATCACTTTATCATATTACTTGTCGTTTCTCAATTTATATAGTTCATTTTTTTCCATAATGCCGACCCTTAAACCGTCTTATTTCATCCCTTTCCACATAACATAATATATTATGTCTCTACAAACCTTTGTTGTAACGACTTCTCAAACATTTCATATCATCGCTTAGTCGTCACGCAACCTCAAAACATAATACATTTTACACTCCATATAAATTTAATGCATAATATATTAATAGTAAGTCTATAAAGTCTCTTTATTATTCAAAACTTATCCGGATTCATTGAACAACATCACAATAATTCTATTTATTATTTCGATTACATTCATTATAATGATAAAAGTGAAAACTTCGAGAATTCCATTATCTGTAAATCTAATAACTATTCCTTAGAAAATTTATTCTTGAGATATATTATCAAAACTAACTTCATAAATTGTTTAAGTAAAATTCAGATTATTTATCTTTATATCAAAAATAATTATATAAGTACCAAGAAGTTTGATACCCGTTTATTGTAATTGCGTTGAAATACGATCAACAAAATAGTAATAACGTTAAGATTAATGACATGAAGTCGGGGTTAAAATTTTGATCTTGTCATAATATAAATCCCGTAGAACTCAACACTAATGTCACTTGAGCAGTAATGAGAACCAGGAAGACGAGGTGTCTTCAGTCGTCCTAGTCTAACTTTTCATCCAACATTTCCCGAACTCACACATTTTCTCTGTCTCTCTCAATTTATACTTCTTCCTGTCTCGCTTCCATCCTCTGTGTACCTCTTGACTTTCATCCTCATTTCAAACTTACTCGCGACTTACATTCCTTTTTCTACAACCTACTAACTCTATATATTTTCTAGAAAATTATTCGAGACTGAAAAGTTTTCTTTCGACTTGAGTTTTAGTTTAACGAAAATGAAAAAACTCGACGATATAATCGTGTTGTAAAGAACATTTTCCTTTATTTAATACTTTTTTAAGTTTTTCTTCATCAAGTTTAATCAAACTAGTTTTTTCATGATTAATGAATTTTATATATTCTTACTTAAATTTATAATTACTTAATAGAACTTTTGAACTACGAATTATACTTCCAATAACTTCATGCTTTTTTTTTTTTTACTTAATTAATGACACTCTTTCATTTTCTTTATCAATAAAGTATGAGAGCTAGAATTCGATTAGTTTTTTAGTAAAATATTAGTTTTAGTAATTACTAAAATATGAGAAAATGGATTTTTTTTAAATATCTCATTTCATTTGAAAATTAAAAAAAAATATTTTCTCTCGTCAAATTGAAAAATTTTCTCATTTTCTTTAAAGAGAAATAAAAAGTTGAAGATTTTACGTAATCGAATTTAGATAAGCGCATTTTTACTGTACCGTTTCTCCCCCCCCCCCCCCGACCCATATATATATATATCTAATGATTCGATCATGTTCATTTTTTTTATTTTTTTCATAAGTATAAGAAGTAATTTTTTTCGATCCTAAAGTTAGTAGACAATTAACAATCTTTGGAATTTTGTTTCAACAAATAAATTAAAAAAAAAAAAAAAAAAAAAAAAAAAATATGCACATATAGAGAATTAAAAAAACTATAAGTGCAATTTTTGAAATATTTTATTTTTTATAATTTATCATTTAAAAAAAAAAATTATTAGACGTCGGGTGACTTTAGTATCATAAATTTTTTTCGATTTTTTAAAAATTATTTTACTTATATTTTTAGAAATGACGAAAGATTTCGGAACTTCTTAATTAAATGAATAATAATTTAGTATCATAAATTAATGCAGCATAGATTTCTATTGAACATCGAATATCTTGTTTCGATTTCAAATTGACAATAAAAGTTATGTTTGATATTATAAGATAATAAATTTATATGTTTTTCCCTCACTAAAAATAGCAAAGTGGCTATAAAATATATTTTTGATTGTGATAAAATACAAATAAGAAAGAGCATCTTGAAAATTTTTTCCGATATATATTGGTCTACGGGGGATTGGACGTCGTACCAAAGGGATGTATACGTATCTGAGGAATTCCAAGCACGAGGTCTCAAGACTCTAGAGTGTGTAGGGCGAGGTGAAGCTTGTCGTCCTATTCGCAGTAGTAGTAGTAGTAGGAGTAGTAGTCACTTGACGTTATTGCGTCGAGTAAAGCTCGGAGGGAGAGAGAAATATGGAGAAAATAAGTAGATATTCTTCACAACAGTACGTCTTACCATACATATCTACGACTACTCATATGCCACTATCGATTTATCATTCAAAATAACGTCAACTGCAAATTTAATATGGTCCTAGATTATCAATTTTTTTTATCGTTATATTTACTCACGTAATAAAAAAAAAATTTCTAATCTCATTCAAATTAAATATTTAATTGTTTATTTATTTATTTTTTTTTTATTTATATATAAATCAATTTCAAGATTTAAATATTTTGTTTTTGTATTCACTACAAAATTATGAGATGGGACGAAAAAAAAAATGATAGTTGCTCCCAAACGTCCCGTCCTAATATATATGGACAAAAAAAATATAACAAGGCCGAGAGGTTGTATCCAGAGGTACTTTTAAACCCTCGACTCTTGAGTTACATGACAGGTTAGTGCCATTGGAGTCAGCACTACTTTGTAATAACGAGTCTGTGCCATCCCTTGTATTGTAAAATCGTGGTGACTTTACCGCATTCACAAGAATAGACGGAAGGAAGTGAGCCCCTGTGAGAAAAGAGCTTTTTTCCACGTGACTGAGTACCTAAAATTTATCACTCTTAGTAGACAAAAAAAAAAAAAAACTCGGTTCTTATTACATTTTTAAGCCACTTTCAATTTTAATCGATAGTACGCGACGATTTTCGACCCTTCAATTTTTAAATACTAAGAAAAAGTTTCTTTTTTCTTCTTTATCTAACGAAGCGTTCATTATTGCAGGGCTTACACAATCGATAACTTTGTTGTAGCACTTGTATATTTTTATTTAAAGATAGAAAAAGTTTTTCGACCTTCTGATAAATCCATAGAGTTTTTTTTTTATATTAATTGTTGTTGAAAAAAAATAATTAAAAATTACCGACTTCAAAATCAATGAAGTCGGAAAATCATTCCAGTTAATCAAAGGTTTTAATTCAGATCATGTAAGGTCACAAGCCAAAAATAAAATATCAGTTGGTTTTAAATTAATGTCCTAGTTAATTGTCACCATAATCGATAGAATAAACGGTCATTGACACCATGCCTGTTCTACAAGGGTTGGATTGATAATATAACAATGAATAATTTTCAAATAATGATAATAGTTAATATACAGTGTAATTAATCTGATATATAACTGCCTAATGAATAAATAATTGAATATAAATCAGGACTTTTTTAAATTTCGTTGTAGTCAATTTCAAATTGACAATTTTTGTTACTTTTTTTCTATTTGTTCTAAGATTGATTAATTCTTGATAAATTTTTTTTTTTACACAACTTCATTACGTCAATCGCATTAAGATTTTTTTACTTTTTTTTTTTTTTTTTCAATCCGTTGACAAAAAAAGTAAAATCAATTTCAATTGTCCTTGTTGATATCTTTTATTTCTGTTTCTTCATTTGGTAGCTAACCGATGAAACCTTAGTCTCAAGTCTCAATTTTCGAGTCTGTAAACTCGATCGGACAGAACCTTTGTATGTATATACATATATATTGAAACAGGTATACTTTGGGTGGGAAACTGGAAAGATGCCACGCGCAGGAGCATTACACGATGAGCAGCAACTCGTATTGCCGTAACGCTCATATCGTGCCGCGGCGCGAATCAAGTAACACCTTGCATATTTACTCACTTCACGCAACATAAACATTGCACTTGTCTCGTGTCAACAGTATTGTTATTTAAATTTTTTATTATTCTACTCGTTACAATATTATTACAATATCAAACTATTATTGTTATTCGTGAAAACACGATGTCCTTTTTTCGGGGTCTGTGGAAAAGCAGCTCGAAACATAAGAGTAAGTTTACTAAATTAATTATTATATTTATCAATTTATATTGATTCATATTTTTGAACACTGGAATAAATCAATAATAAAATCATCAATTTTTCAAATAGGAAATTTTTATCAATGAAATTTAAAAATTTGCAAACTTTTTTTTTTCAAATTTTGTATAGAATTCCCGGGCAAAATAAAAAAAATTATTGTGAAGAAATAATTTTTTTTTTTTGCTAAAAATGTTTATTCACAATTTAGGGGTGGGGTAAATTGATCGGCTGAATAGTGAGACCATTTTTTTTTTCTCAAAATTTCAGTCTCTTCCCTACCCTAGGGGATCAATTTGCCCCATCACTTTAAATATCAGCTCCCCATTTTTTCTCTGGCACTCAAGAATTCTATAGCTCTCATTTTTTTTCGAATTTCGTTAATAGTAATAACAGTAAAAATAATAACAGAATCAATAATAAAAACTTTTGAATTAAATATACGAATTTTCGTGGTTTTTCCAATAGAATTAAAGAGTTAAATTATAATAAATTTAAAATATAAATTCATTGTTATTCAAATGAATACTTTAATAAAGAATGAAGTATTATACTATTGAACGAATGAAAAAATTCTTCCATTGACTTTATAATGAAAAAAATAAAATCCCTTCATTGTAACACTGATATTGTTGATGTAAAAAAATCGGTATTGAAAAAAAAAATAAATAAATGGAAAAAACAAAGAACGGCGTAAGAGAGAGAGAACGAAAGAGGAAGTAAGCAAATAATGAGGAAGATGGAAAAAAAAGAAGTAAACGGAAGTGCATTGGTACGCGACAACGCTCGAGCCGTCAGGAACTTTAGTCAGTGTAGTGGTCCTTCTTTATTTATTATTCATGAAGCCCCTGGGAACGTGCACCCGTGCACATTGATCCTTGAACCTCGTTTCCTCACGATCAAAAAAACCATCGCGATCGGCAATAATTTAAATCCGATATTTTATTTTTTTTTTACTTTTTGGATTGTATCATCAATCACGAATGATACTCTTATCCTTGCCCTGTGGGTTAGTTTAATTTTCAGTCCGCAGTTCGTTTGGTTATTTTGGTATCGGGATCAGGACATAAACTAAAATGAGATATTTTTATAATTTTTTTACTAAATATTCATTTTTATTCGCGACTGTTGTTATGAATTTTAAAAAAAGGTTCGATAAAGCTCTGAAAATAAAAGCTTAAATTGAAGGAGCATCTGGTCCAATGAATTCAATCAGAGTAACTGTTTATCCAATAATTTCCAATTAGTTTTCTCATTTAAATTTATTTAAGTATTTTTTATTTTTTATTTGGAAATCAAATTATGATACGTCGGTTAAAATTTTAATTCTTAATAATAAAAAAAAAAAAAATATCAAGAATGACATTTCCATACTCCAAATAAAATATTTATTTAAAAAAAAAATAGATGAGAAATTAATAAATAAATTTTTTATAAATTTAACAAATCGAATAAAAAAAGTTTAATAATAAGGATGCAGCTTTTTTAAAAAAAATTTTATGATCATTATAATTTTAATCTGATAATATTAAAGGTTGTATGAATCATAATCTCCGTAGATTCTTGGTAAATTTTCACCCGTTTTTATTAAATGATAACACGGACTTCGTGAACACTAAATATGATTACGCGCAATAAGCCGGATAATAACCAGAGTCTAGGGTATACTATATTATGATGCACAGCCCTCAAGCAACATGTAATACCATATTTTTTTAATCTATAATACACGATGCGATTATTATCATTATCGATAACCAATTAAATCGATAAACAATAATGATAATTTAATGATAGTAATTAGTGTTGAAGCGGAAGTATTTTTTACCCTTCCTGGATATGTGCGCAGTAATTATTAGTAAAAAAAATTCAAATTTTTATTATGCGGCAAAATTAAATATCGAAATTAAATAATCAGTTTTTTTTTTATTAATTTTTAGGGCAGTTTTCTTGCCAAAGTGAATATATATATATATATATATATATATATAATCTTCATAATAATTACATTAATTGAATAGATATATTAGTCAATAAAAAAGACAATTTGAGACATGAGAGAATTTGCGCTACTGGAATTTCCACGCCCAGGAGAAAAATATGAGGAAAATAACTCTCATATTGAAGTTATGATTCTCTAAGGGTAGTAACGAATGTCTTTTATAAGGGCCACTTAGTTTAATTACAATGCAAATTTGATACTTGTTATATAACCTTAATAAGTCATAAATTTTATACCCCAGTAGCCTTTTTTACTGTTTTTTGGTATGTGATCTAGTTTATTCCATTAACCACTAAAACATTTTTTCGAAGTTTATATTTTATTATTAAAACTACATACTTTTCAAAGCTATTCAACGTTAGTATAGTTAATAAAATAATCATTATCATAAAACATATTAATAGTTTTTACGTGGTCTAAATTTTTTCAATAATTCCTGGATTCGAACTGGTGGAATGAGTTTGGAGTAAATTAATTACAAATTAAATTCTAATTTTTGAAAATGTATCAAAATGTCTAATAATTATGTAGTTAATTTTTAAAGATAGAAGTAAAAAAAGAAACGAGGGGGGGGGGGCAATCGGTTACTTAAGAAAAAATGTTAATGTTGTTTTTTTTTTAGTAATCTTTATTTTTTGTCGCTTCTATTTAAGTATTCAGTATCAATCTGATCCAGTCGTAAAAAAAAATTACAGCTTTGACCAAATGGATCTATAAAAAAAATTAAAAAAGTTTTAGATGTTTTCGATTTAAAAATTTTTATCAGCAATTTTGGTTGGCCCAAATTAACTCGATATCTGTGTGACCTCTTTGTAGAATTTCTTCTTCTTTTCTCTTCCTCTATATGCAATAAAAAATAAACAGAATTACTCTAGAGGCTTCGGGAATAAGAAATATGTAATTAAGAAGTTGGTCCTTGAATTGTTAAGTACAACAACAGGTGATAAAAAAACTGATCTCTGATCATGATCAGTAATTTTATATGTTAAATTTATAAATACACTGATCACCTTGAATAAAATTTAACGATGAAAGTGCACATTGCACTTTGGCCTTCATAAATGTAAAGTAGACCAGCTGTGGACAGTTTGATGTTCAGCGATCATGAGAATAAAAAATACACAAAAATAAGCAACAGAATATTTTATGTGTCGTTACAACTTGTATGAGAAGGAATAAAAAATAATGAGAGAGGGAAGAAAAAAAATTTAAGTGAAGAAAAGGTGAATGGTATTGTCATCAAAACTGCACCTGGGAATCGTCGCCCATCTTGTAAGAGAAAGTAAGATAGGCAGCTGCGCCATTCGCGACGCATTTAGCAAATCACCCTCAACTCCGTTACGTTCTCGAGTTCTGTTTTCGCTCTTTATCTCAAACTAACGGGTCTTATTCTCGTCTTACTATTTCTCTAGTGATTACTACTCTCTAACTCTACCACTATCTTTGTTTCTGTCTTTCACTTGGTATTTGAGTTGTTCTCTTCTATACTAAAACTATCTAACTAACTAACTCATCTCTAACAAAACTATTGCTTACCTCTTCAATTCACACTGCGTCTGACAGCAAGCAATCGTCATTATCAAATACCAAATTGTCCTCTGAATCGTATTCGTCTATTCAAATTCGTGAATACAAGAGCTATCATTTTAAACAATAAATGGTTCAACTCTGCCATTCATAGTTTGACGAATTATTATTACTATTATTATCATCATCATTATTCGAATTTAATGAGAACGCTGCTGGTTAAAATAATACAAAAATTAATTTCCATTATTCATTTTTTATCATATTTATTCTGAACTTAACATATACAAATATATTTTCTAAAGATGAAAATAATTATATCATAACGGTGTAATCGTAATTGCGTAGCCGTCAGTATACTCTTTCGAAGCAATTTCTCGAGCTTTTTTTATGTTGAGCTATGAATTCTCTATTTTAAAATCCGTTAAGACAACCGCGATCTTTCATTTTTCATAATTGAAGCTTATAAAATTCTAGAGCTAAGTAAATTTAGTCCTTTAATAATGCAGAAGCCAATACTTGATCGTTTGATTGCGAATGAGGATCACTTTTGATGGCTGACAAGTTTTTTCGATTAGTGCAAGACCGATTTAAATCGGATTACCTAAAAACACGCACCCGGGTTTAATCCTCTGAATATTCAGAGAAGTTTCCTAAGACCTTGAAACCTCGATATCTGATACGAATTCAAATACCGGAAATCGAGCTGAAATTAATGAAACCGTTTTTTTTTTAAAGTTTTGAAAATTTAATTGTTCAAATAAATATGCAATTTTTTGTTAAGACTTTTGTTTTACTAACTCTTTTTATAACAGTATGATCATTAAAAAAAATATAACAATACACTATTGATAGATAGGATATATACTTGGGTAATTGACAAAAGCATTAGTTGAGCTAACAATAGCATAATAGAAAAGCTTTGATGGTATCAAAAAGGGCGTTTTTGATTCCGTAACAAGGCATTAAATTATTTTTATTCCACGGGCTTGTTCCATTCTTTCTATAAATTTCAATTTAAAAAAGGTATAATAGCTATAGCTTGTAAAAAAAAATAAGTGATAAGCTCATAACTACTACTACTATTACTAGCAATAACTAAGTAGTGATCTAAAACTGTAATAATTATTCATTACTTATTACCCCTTATTCTGTTTTTTATTTAATGGCTGTTTATTAAAGTCAGTTATGCAGACAAAAAAATTTTTAAGTACTTTTACAGTTCATTTTAATTCACTGGTTTTCAGTAGAATAAGTTGGCTCGTTTTTTAAAGTCATCCAGTCTCGTGAGTCTTAAATTCATTTAAACATACTCTACATTTACGGCTGAATCACTATTTTCTTTTTGTTTTTAGTATTCTAGTTCATACTATTCCCTTATAATTCGTTACGTATATATATATATATATATATATATATATATATATATATATATTTCTTTTTGGTGCACTCAATATACCTCGGGCGCCAACATCCGCACTCTATGAATATTCAACAGAGTACTAGACTGTGGTCGCTAACGTGCACGGTTTCACGCACGATTGAATTCATACCGTTAAGTACCAACTACTAGAAAATACCTGACACTTCATCTGCACCACCTTTATTTTAGACTACAAGAAAATTGTCATTAATTTTTTTTAATAAAAAAATTATTATCAATGAAAATTTTAATTGGGAAAAAATTAGCGACGTTTAAAAAAAATGTTCAAATAATTCGTTCACTTTTAGTTCATATCCCAATTTCTTATTAAATTATCACTAATATAAAAATAATTTAAATGACTACGAAAAACCAGATAGGGGAAGGGGAGGCAAAATGGGTCCCTTAAAAAAAAAATTTTCAAATCCTCAGTTTTTTTTACTTGTTTAACTTTTTTTTACTCCCTTGCCAAGTATTTGACCTTAATTTGTTCTGTCCATTAAAAGTAATAAATTAAAAAATGTGGGGTAAAATGGGCCCCTCAAAAAATTTTTATAATGTGAGTTTTTCAACTGGTTTCATTTTTGGTGTTAATTTGCTGTGTCTATCAAAATTCAAAAAGCTTGAAAAGTTGGGTAAAACGGGCCCCCAACAAACCTTAATGTATGTTTCTCGCTTGTTTTATGTTTTGAAACTTTTTTCTATGTATTTAGTATAAAAAAGAGTTGATAGTGAAGATTTGGACCTTAAAATAACTTAATTCAAAGTTTTCTGTTGAATCACTATTCGATTAATTCAAAAAAATTGAATTTTAGTTAGTAATGCTGTTGAACTTGTGACCTTGTTTGTTTCTTATCATAATTCTTTAATCATTTCTGTTAAAAAAATTTTAGGAACCCGTTTGGCTAAAAAATATTCGTAGGTTTTCAAAGTCTAGGGAGCCCATTCCCCCCCTCCCCTACTTTTTTTTGACTTTACCATTTTTACAAAACCAAATTTTCATTACTCCATAAATGTCCTTCCGGTTTTTATTTTTGACTGACTGCATTTATCTGCAATTGTTTTAAGAACAAAAAATCTATTGGTTTTAATTTATAAATGATAATTAAAATTATTTCCAACTCATTATTTTTTAATTGAACTAAAAACTCTTTTTCTTTTTAATAATTTGATCCTTTGTCTCCATCAATACCGTTTCGCTCAGCGGATACTTGGTCACGTGTTCTCATTTATTTTATCAAAAAGTTCGTTTAACTTTGGAATTTATGTGACGGGAATAAGTTTTAAAAAAATACCATTCACGTATATAGACATATATTTACACACAATAAAAACCAAAGCACAAGCATCGTTTTTTTTCTTCGGAAACCGTTTCAGCATTGAGCTTTGTTCTTGCAAGTTGATCGTTACTCGAATCTACCAACGCAATTAAGGAAAGATTCAAGTATTCTCTCGTCTGTCTATCCCAGAGGTACAGCAAGCGAAAACGAGAAAGGGCAAAATAGATAGGAAACTTTAGTGAGACTCGAAAGACAGCGAATATATGAGAAAAGGGAATTAATTCGTATCTCAAAAGTACTTTTCAAGATTCTCCGTGATTTATAATGCCTTCAATGCAACTATAGCTATAACTTTTTCAGTATTAATCAAGCTTAATATATATTAATTTAATTATTTATGCTGTTACTCCAGTATATAATATTACGTGTAGTCGGAAAATAATTGCTCAGGATCTTGTATTAATTAAATTATTAAAAACTTACGGCAACACTCGAAACTTTAAGTTAAGTTCGTCTTTTCAGCAGGACAAAAAAATCACGGGTCGGAAAATTTAATCGCTTGTTAGTCATTTTGAAGCTTTAAATAATTTTAATTGGAAAATGTGAATTGATAACCATAATCCAAGTGTCTTTGTGTCAATAATTATTTATTTTTGTTAAGAATCTCATGACGATATGATCAAATAACGCGTTGTAAATAATACCGCTGTAGAATTTCGAATCAGAAATTACTTTGTCGGAGACATTGATAGAATTTCGTAATAAATGTATGATTTATTTGCTGAAAATACACAGTAAAAAATATTGTGTAAAATCAACACAGTTTGTGTGTTAAAAACGGTTGACACGAAATTTGTGTTGGTTTAACACACTACAATTTTTAACACAAACCGTTTTCGACACAAATGCACAATATTTTTTACTGTGTAGAGAAGTAGGCGAGCTGTAGGTTGTTGATTATAGTGCCTTGATAATTTATTGAATTATTATTAATTTGTCACAATATTAGACATTAAATGTTGTTTATATATTGGAAAGTCTATAAGTCTGAATAATTGATCTATTAGATCTTTTTGTGTTAAAATGTATTGATGTTCGTGACTTTGTAACATTCGCTTCATGGTCAAATTCAATAAATGAATAATGTAGGAGTACATTACGAGCGAGTTCAAGTGTCAGTCTATTAATTAATGAAAAATATAAGTTCCATTTTTGAAATCTTACTCATAATTATGACCATAAATAAACTCAGCCTTGACCCCAATATCTTTTTTAAAATAATATAAAATTTCACTTCCGGTTGGAATAAAATTTACTTCAAACGACGTGAATAAATGAAAAAATCCTCGACAATGAATTCGGTAGTTTTTTAACTACGAAGTACACGCGAGAAATAGAATTAATCGGTGCACTTCTACAGTCACCTCGTGGCAAAATTACGCGCTAACATTTTTTAAAATTTTCAAAATAATTCTTCTAGTACTGCTTTTTTTATGTCTCACCTGCACACAGAATTGTGATAAATTTGGATGAAATTTCGCTCTCATATTTACATTTTTTCGATTACGTCTTTAGCAGGGTCATCTTCCATCAAATATGAAACTGAACGATATCATCTGAAAATACTGTTCTTATATATTTGACAAAATTTTATAAAGTCATGATTGTCTTCATCAACGTAATCGTTGTCTTTTTTTTATTCTCAAGTGAAGCCTTTGGCAGCCGAGAAAATCGTCAGCTGTATTATCTAATTCCGCTTGCGCGAATAATTTACTTTGTATCGAACCGGAAGCTTAGTCGAATCATCGGAATATGCGCGTATCTTTGTGTTTTGCCAATATCTAGAGCCACTATTTTTTTTATTTTATAAATACAAATGTTTATTTGTATCTTTACTTTTTTTGTTTTTATTCAACTTTATCTTTGTTGTTATTTTTTTTTTTTTAATAAATTGTATTATTTATTCATTTACTTTATTTCTGCTATTGGACACGGATTTGTATCAATTTGATAATGGAACTAAAAATAAAATAGCGTGTATTAACAATATAAACCAACAAGAGTTTATATTTTATTTGCTGGTAGTTAATTCTAGAATCGTAACAAAAAACATTAAAAGCTCCGGGAAACCGAGAGATGAAAATGTAAAATATGGTTTGTTTGCATTGAAAATAAAATTTTCAAAAACAGAACTCAATAAATATAAAAACAAATAAAATTTAACACATGCGTTATTAAAAAAACAATATTCCGATACAAATTGATGTTTATTTTAATGTAGGCCCGTATGTTTTTTTTAATAATAATTTTAAATCATAATTGATTAATTTTACAATTATTATTAATCAATTATCAATGCCTGGGATTGATTTTCGAAGACGTTTTTTTTTTTTCAAAGATTTTTTCAAAATGTATTTTTTTGTCGCTTCGATACTCGCTAGGTTTTGATAAAAAAAATTTTTGAGGACATTCGCGTTTCATTTTGTCTGAAAAAAAAAAAAAAAATTTTTCCAGAGAAATAAAAAATTTGTCAGATCTTCTCGAAATGAACGACCTTATTTTACCTGTCCCTTTTATACTCGTTTGTAGAATCAATTCCATTTCAAAGATATAAAAAGAATAGATCACTAAGAGGTCAATTGACAAAAAATTTAGTGTTTTTAATTGAATAATTTTATTAATCGTTAAAAATGATGCATTTACTTATTTTTAGCACAATTTCAAGTCAAAGGTCACAACGAACAGGGGAAAATTTCGAATCAAAAATCTTATTCTGGCAGAACAATATTTCATGTTCCTCCTATTACATTGTTTTACTATTTTATACACATTTTTATTGATCAGGGTAAAAAATATTATTTCACGAGTATTTGCTCACACTGCTTTATTATTCACCACACATACAGTTTATAAATGTACAGCTGGAATTTCCCATTAGTTTATGATGGAAAAATTTTTAGTAGAATTTTCCTACTGCTCTATATCAGTAATATTACAAAAGCTTGTTTGAGTTGTAACAACATTCACTAAAATAATATTTATCTTGGAATGAGTACCCAATAATTAATTAAATAGACTCGTGAAACGTCAGCTGGTATTTCGCAACCTAGTGTAGTTGTTGAATTTTTTTCTTTCAACTTATACGTCAAATAATAATATAATTTCAAATTATAAAAAATAAATTCAAAGTTTGTATAAATGAAAATTTGTTGAGACATCGATTATTGGTCAATATTTCGTAATGACGTCTTAAGCTAGACATTTTTCCAAAATTCTGTCATCAGCATATCCTATTTTAGACCCAAAGAAAAAAAATTATAGAAACTGTTTCAATTCAAAGGAACTCATACTTACACGCATTGAAATTTTTAGTAAAAATTACCCAAAAAATGTGATACTATGAGGACATGTGGAAAATATATAAATTTTTCCTATGCACATTGTAAAATATACTGCTCGATAGCATGTAAATGAAGTGCAATTTCTATTAACACCATAGTAAAAATTTAGTTACTGGCTAGATGTCCTTACAGTACTAAACTTTATGGGTAATTTTTACTCAAAAATTCTCTGCGTGTACAGACACGATTTCTATAGATCGATGGCATGGTTCTATGAAAAATTCTACCATAATTACAAAAATGTTCCTATAAACAGGGAGTGTTTCCAAAATTTCTAAGAACCATTTCTATGTCTAAGAATCATTCCGTTAACATGAAAGGATTAATTTTCAGACTCGTGGGAACATTTTCCATAGTTGTGGTGACATTTTCCAAAATTTATAGAAACGGTTTCTATACACAAATGGGAATTGTTTCTATATATTATTAGAATGGGTTCCGAAATTTGTTGGAATTGTTCGGTTAATTTTCTCTTGGTGGTGTAGTTATATTTAATTATAGTTCACTATCATTCAATTTTTTTTTTTTGGTTAATATGCTATATTGTAAAAGGCAGTCTACTAATATATATAATATATATATGTAATTACCCACTTATAACACTCACTATATATTATATATTAAATTCATACAACTTTTGTGAAAGTACCAAGTATGCATTATATGAACTATATACGCTTTAAAGTATGATTACCTCAACCTGAGCTTCGTAATACAATTGTGCTGTGCTGTACAAGCTAACAAAGTTTGCGCACTGCTCGACCAATTTAATTGCTAAACTATCTCTGTCTTTTGCACGACTTTTTATCTTGATATATATTTATATATATCTATAAAGGCGAAAGCCGTTCAAAATACAGTAAACATTGAACTTTTTGATTACATGTGAAAGAAAAGACAAATTTTTGGTTACTATCAAAACTTATTTCTGACTAAAATATTTCAAGAAAATTTTTGATATCAATTTTGGGAGTGAAAAATTTTTTTGGGTGTATTGTTGATTTTATTATTAAATTCATTAGTAATGTGAAGTTTATTGTAATTTTAATTATCGATCTTTGAGCTATGAACAATTAAAATGATTTATCTTTCAAAAACTCTACGTTTGAAAAAATTTCAAAAGCTCAGTTTTGTTCATTCATTTTATTTAAATGAAACAAAGTTTTTTTTTCGTTAAAAAATCTTGAACCCTGCTCACTATGTCCGACTCTCTTACCTATAAATATACACCATCAGACTCGAATCCGCGAACTATAAAGTATTATATTAACAAGTTATTGGTCAGGAGTTTGAGTTGCCCATTCGGCAATTCACTTAAGCTCTACATCAAAATCAAATTTAATTAAAAGTTTGTTATAACTATTTTATGGAATTTAATACAAGTAACTTTAAATTGAATTCAAATCCATCAATTAAATTAATTATTAATTATTATTATGTTTAACCGATTTTAAATGTAATGAAAATTTAATTTCTTTAACTTTTATTCCAATTCTAACTAAAGCGTTATTTCGAAAAAAGCTTAAAACGATTTAAAAATATTAATGACTAAATTAATTTCAATAGTTAACAATTTTTTTGTGCAAATTAATTAAACATCAAAATAATCATTTTTTAGTTAATTAACTTAATAAATGAGAATTTAATCCTTCGAGATCACCATTTATTTTCATCATTTTCCTTGCCTGTGATTACATACTTGACAAGTAATAAATTTTCGTAACAATCTAATATATATATAGTTTGTAACGAGATGAGTTACCTTATATTAGTGGTCGTATTGCCGAGAAAATGAACTTGAAAATGAATAATTTCAAGCATTGGATTACGGTTTTGGAATAAATTGCCAACGAGATCGGATTAATGATGCACCATTTGCGGGTTATACACTCACTCATTCTCTTTACTTTTTTTCACTCTCAACTTACTTTTCTACATACACCCACACACATACACATACATATATATCCGAGTCTATCTCTCTCAAACAATTTTCTCTTGTGTGCACTAGCAAGTTTGCCGGGGTCATAAATTCGGGCGACCACACGCGATTTGCCGGCGTCACGGTAAATTCCGGAATAACCTTTACCGTGTATTTCCTCTGCTCATTCTACTTCCTCTTCTCTTATTTTTTTTTCACCCTCCTCATCCTTGTGATCGTTATCATCCTCTTGCTGGATTATACCTTGTCTTAAGATTCATTTCGAATCCTTCTACTCTGATCACATTTAATTGCGTTTTCTATGTTATTCAAATTCCAACATTACAAATTTTCTCTTTCATTGTAAAAAATATTTTTTTTCAAATTGATAGAACCATCAGTCAAAATATTTATTCTTAGGACTCTATAAATGTTGATTATCAATTTAAAAAAAAAGAATACTACACAGAAAAACAGAATTTCTGGGCGCAAGAATTTTTTTGTATAATTAATTGAACACAAAAATTTTCTTTGGATGAGAAAAAGTTTATTGACTCAAAAAGTTTTTTTTTGCTCTGAGAAATTTCATTCTCGCCGTAAGAAAATTTCAGTTTTCAATTCATAATGCAGAAAATTTCTTGGGCTGGGAAAAAATTGTCTTGGTGCAAGTAAAAATTTTTTGTGTCAAGAAATCCTTTTTTTCTGTGCATACGACTTTTGATAAATCTTCGCTATTTCCAGTTTCTATTTACCAGTTCGACTATTTACCGTTCGATAAATATTATTTGTTAATAAAAGAATTGTCCAATTAGCCGCGATTAAACTAACTAAATATTAAAGAACGTCTTTGATCCAAAGCAAAAATTTTTTCTATCACATGAACCGAGCAGGCCTTCAGTCGGCTCTCATTCTATTCTATTCCATTTGTACAACGACTGTAAGTAACTTTAGACGGTCTCAAGACTATAAAAGCTAAAATGGCTATACTCTAGTACTGTAAACTTTTTATTACCTCGGATTTTCACGTTTTGTACACATTTTATAGTGCCTTGTTAACGGTTCAAAGTAACCTCACTATCATCATTGTCATTTTACTTCTTTTATTCAGTTTTATGCTCTTACTATCATTCCTTTACTATTTAACTACATTTTCAAAAGTTTTTCTATTATTGGATTACTTCAGTACAACAATTTATACTTCTACTTCAACTTTTACTTCATCATTTCTTTTATCTATTAGCCCATTACTAGTTTCGAAGAAACTTATCTAGATTTATTTATGTTTGCATTTAGTATTCAGAGGCGACCGGGGTACGATGGCTCTCTTAAGCGAATGATTAATTTTTGTCACTTTCAAGTATCAGAAAAAATTTTTCGGGCCATTACGGCCTGGTGACACGACCGATGATCCGACGACAGATGATCCGCGACAATACATCCGTGACATTTGATCCGTAGATAATTGATCTGCCGATAATTTATCCTTACGACAATTGATCCAAGTGACAATTATGGTGTGTAAGATTACCATTAACTCTTTCAAATGTTTTAATTCCAAAAATTTTCTAACAAGGCCTGTCTCGAAAAAATTATTAAATAGTAGTTTATCTATCGAGTGCGAGCGTCTTAGACTCGATTGTACTAGATAAATAAATTAATTTTTGTGACAGATATTTGAAATTTACTACATTTAGTGCCTATAAATGGCAGGTTAAAAATCCGCGTTTATTTATTTGGTAAGATTGTTTTGAGTATTTGTTGAAAATTAGAGAGAAGTCGGTAAGTGGACGAATTAAAATGATGATAAATTTTGTCACAAGATGGCTCGTTAAGTTACTTCGATATTTTTTGGTTGTTTGCTATCGCACATGTAACCAAAAAATATTTTTTGATCCGATGATGACGTCACTATTAGAACGATTAGGTATCTTTTTTACCAGCTGTATCTTATCTAATATTTTTAGCTGCCGGCTATAGGCGCTAAATGTCGTAGATTTCAAGTGTCTATCACAAAATAGTCCGTTATGTTACTAGTGCGATGAGTTGTCAATTTCCCATGAGAGCGAAGTTGGGCACACGAACGAAGTGAAAGCAGTATAAAATACGTTATTTTCCATATCGTCTCTTTTACCTGGCCCTTCTCTACGGACATTTCTGTTTTTCTTTGTCATTTACTGGAACAATATGCTTTTGTTACTGTACTTCAGCAGTAGTAAAAACAAAAAATATCGACAAGCTTTGTAAGCTCAACAGTTCAAATGAATTAACAGAACGTATATTTATATATATAGATGTAAACCTATGACAGCATGAAGAACATGAACAGCGACAAGTGTGATATCGAAATGCAAAACAAAATCGATTTTCAAGACCCGGTAATCCTTTGACCGTAATAGGATTTCACTGTTGTATATATACAATATAGTATGCAGTGTAGCAGACAACCTTTCAACGGTAACGTGGCAGCATAATAGTAGAGCTCTAAGATTAATTTACAAAAAAAAAACAGCCTTTTCCGATAACAATATACTTGGTTTGTTTTTTAAAAAATGACGGGATTTATTGTTTCATCTTGTGATTCTGGATGACAAGAGCCTCGAGTCTAGCCTTAAATCGTATAATATCCACCTCAGGTTGGTTTAGCAGCAAAAGACATTAGCTAGAGCACTTGGGGCTTGATAAACGTAACCACGAGGATCCTGAGCGAAGACAATGGGTTTGAAAGGATTAACGATCCAAGTTAGTACCGTTAAGGCTTCTTCGTTATGCCGGATTATCTACCGAAGAAGCTTTTATTCCACCCTCTCATTTCTCCACCGCCTCCGGTTACTTATGTCTCTGCGAATACAGAAGAATATAAGTATAGTACTTCCGTTTCCTTGGATAATTATTTGGAATTATTGTTCGAGTTCTACCTAATGTCTGAAATTTTTTTTTTGTTTACTTTTAATGGCAAAACTTTTGATAAAAAATCTAACATGAAAGGGCTGCTATCTTATTAAAATCGGTTAACACAAAAAATTTGATTTTTCTTTTTTTTTCAATTTAATCTTTTTCATGTATTTATTTTTTTTTCTAATTTAAATATTTTTACGACCCCAGCAACTGGGTTAACATGAACCTCATAGCATCCCCTTTTACTTTATATATATATATATATATATATATAAACTCATCCGAGAAATAGCAAATACGGTTCGCCGAACACGAGGGTATGAACCAAATTCCTGATTTTTTGTCAGTGAGAAACAGCTTTTATATTTAACCACTAGGATTTTATTTTTCATGTACATTTGTACAATAATTTTCTTTCTTTTTTTTTAATACACATTTAATTTCGGAGTACAAACAATAAATTAAAACATGGAAATTTTTCAAAGCTCTGATTCCTAATATTTTTTTGGGCATACTGGCCGACTTTTCCTTCTCATTAATTAAAAATCTAGACTTGACTAACGTTTTTAATTAATTAATTAGAGTAGTAAGTTTAAAAAAGTATGAAAACTAATTTCTTTTTAATTTTTCTAAGATCGCAAAATATTGTTATTAAGAAAAGTAAAAAAATCAAAACTGAAGCTAATAAATATTCTCTTTGCAAAGTTTCCGATTTCTCAAGTAGCAAGTTAAAAATACAACAAAAGGATAAATTTCGATAAAAAATAATTTTTTTGTAGTACTTGTAAGTTATTTGATCATACAATCGCAAGTAGTTTGCATCTGAAAGCTAAAAAGTCCTCGAGTTTTCGTATCTCATTTTAAACCGGACTCTTTTCGAAAACCATCAGAGTACATCTCGTAAACCAAACCCACCTCTTTAGCCCCTAAACTCCTTTTTTTATTCGGCTACACCCCCATCCCACATCCGAAGTTACCCCAGCTCCGTTTTCTCCGAGCCAGGAAAAAACCCATACTCGAAGGTACTTTTTATATTGGAAAAGACGTCGAGAGATAGAAACGAGTTGAGAGTAAGAGGGAACTGGTTTCCAACTCGTGTCGATCGGATGCTCAGCATCTTCCTCGAGACGTTCATTCTGTCTCACACCCTCGGGACTTACTCACAACAAACCCAACTTTTACCCCTCTTCCCTCTATATAAGCTTTTCCTGTTTATTTTTATTTTTTTATTTTCATTTTTTTTTTTTTTTGCTTTAACATCTTTTGTTATTTCTCCTTTGAGGCTGACTATTTTCCTTACCAATGCGTGAACCAGATTGCAATCTTTTCCAATCGTCAAACAGTTTGCACTTACTAAATATATATATATTTTTTTTCATTATTTTATAAAAAATAAACGATTATTTTGTTGATGTCAAAAGTCACATTAATTTTATGTTTTATTTTATGTTCATTTTATTTACTAAGTTTTTTTCATATGTTCTTCTATATATAGAAGTAATATATCTTAATGATTCGTTCACGATGATGTATCGTTGTTTTTCCCGACATTAAGCTTTTCTTGTGCCTCACGTAAACTCTTGAGAATTTTGCTACGATACATACATTTTTTTTTTCACCAAGCTAAAGTGACGTATGTAATAAAGTATAAGGAAGATTTAAGGTGATATATACTTTTCATTTATTTTTAAAATTTTTTCTGGAACACAACATAAAGTTTCCGTATAAGTTATTTCTAGAGAAATAAACTTCTCTAACTGAGTAAAAAATTAAAAATATAAAACTTTAATTAATGTGATTTTGTTCAACAAAATTTGAGGTTCGGGTAAAATGGGGTATCGTTAAAAAAGTTGAAACTTTTTTCTTCTGAAAATTTTCAGATTTTTTTGTTTATTCTTCTAAGCTGTAGTACAGGTGATAATTTAAACCCAAGCTTATCCGTAAATTGTCATACATTTTGTGAAAAAAAAAATTTTTAAGTTTTTTGGGAAGCATCCATTTTTGGTCTAAAACCGAAAAAATTTCTAATAGCAAATTAAAGTTTTTTGTATTTATTAGCTCTTCGAGCTCGAAAATACTTTTGTATGCCATTGTATTAGAAAAAAACCGTTTTTTACCATTTTTTCTCTAACTATACCTCTCAAACGAATTGACCGATTGAGACGGTTGAGGTGGCAATCGACGCGTTTTATTGAGTTCTAAAGCTGATCAGATTTTGGAATTGATCGGATTAGTCGCTTCGAAGATAATCGAAGAAAACCGTTTTTCACCATTTCTTTCTCGATCGATATCTCTCGAACGAGTAAACTGATTGAGATGGTTGAGGTGACAATCGACGCGTTTTATTGAATTCCAGAGCGGATTAGACTTCGGAATCGATCGATCGTGCCATTTTTGAAAAATTTAAAAAGAACTGGAAAAAAGTTTTTTTTTTTGTATTTCTTCTATATATTAGTCCATTCGATCGATGGATTTGAAATTTTCAGAAAAGTTGACGGCAAATAAACTCTTTCGATTGGCACCTCAACCGTCTCAATCGATCGATTCATTAAAAAGATATGAAGAGTTTACATCCATACACACACACACATACATACAGACACTCTGACATCCTTCTGAAAATTGTCAAAATAGCTTCCTAGGATCTCAAAACGTCGACATCTGATGAAATTTCGATTTTCGAAAATCGGGGTGAAAACAATAACTTCCCAATTTTTCGAACATCGTCGATTTTCGTAGCGAGAAGTTAAAAACTGAAGAAGTTAAATGATTTTCGCATAAATTTGAAATTTAAATGAATATTTGATTTAAGGCTAAAAGTAATAAAAAAAATTATCATCTAAATTTTTAGATACCTCATTTTACCCAACTCACTTCTATACTGCTGCTATTTTGAATAAAACAAAAATATTTTCTCCATAACAGAGCAATAAAAAAAAATTTTTAATAGGTAGAAAGTTATGATGCTTCCAAAAGTATTAAAAATTTTAATTAAAAGTTAAAATTTTCTAAGTTAGCTTTTTAAAGTTTCATCACACATTCCTCCGTGTACTCCGCAGATTCGCAATATTACATTACCCAAATTAAATTTCATACTTTTCCCCATAACATTCTACATAAACTATTTTTTACCCATAAAATATATAAAGTATAAAATGTAAATATTTACGATCGGTTGAATAAATTCAAAATTCATGAATCAAAAAATTTTTTTATATCATATTATGTATTTACGTCATATCGAATGGTTCTATATAAAATTTCAAATTGAATTTTTCCAGTAAATTGATTTTTTAGGTCGTTTATTCTTGTTTCCAGATGGCTCTGCGTAAAAATTTTATTTTTATTGTAACACTTATATTTTTTAAAGTATAAAAAAAAATAAAATCGCCTCGAGCTTTTAAAGTTTCAATTATAATATCAAATTATTCACGTCAATTTAATCTGACACAGAATTATTATTTTTTTATATTATAAATGAGTGGCGTTTAAAATAAAAGCATAAAGACATTTTATATTTTCATTTGTACAACGAGTCATAAACGATTTACTTGTATAAATGTACAATTAAGAATTCTTAATGAGTTTTTGATTATAGTAACAAGTTGAGTACTTGCACTTGCACTCGTACAATCAGTGACACCCGGGCGTTTGTAGATAAATAGAATTTATAATAAAATAATAATAGTAGTATACTACTAATATATATACATATATATATATTTATATACATATGTGAGTATGAGCTCTATATACTACATATAAATTTATATATGTACGTAAATATAGAACAGTAGGTATAGAGTAATTTCGAATAACTACTTTTTTGTCTCTATATCTACTCGTCCTGCTGATGTTTAATGCAACGTATGTTGCCAACATATATTTTCATGATGCGGAAATATATTTGGAAATTACGAGGGATAATATTATCGCTCGGTGTACCACACATGCATACATGATATAGATTGTGATAAATTAAATTTAAAAATTTTTATAAATAGGTCATTTATTCAAATGAAATAATTTTATGGTAAAAATAAAGCAAATTTTTTTTTTTAATTTTGAGTAAGTGGATTATCTATTAAAAATATTAAATTTTATCATCGGTTTTCATTGGAATGTTAAGCGAAATAATCCAGTTTGCCAGCTGGGATGGAAGGTAGAATTTTTTTTATAAAATATATTTCCTAGGGTCCTCGTTTTTTATTTTTGAAATAAATCCGACTGAACACGTTATTTTAGAATTTTTCTTATATATTATTTTCATAAAATGAATGAGTTTTATTTTGATCTGTTTATAGCTTTGATACAAAATGTTCCAATATATTTTAAAAAAAGGGAGTTATGACAGATAAATTCAAAAAATGAAAATTTGAAAAAGTTTGCTGTATTATGATCAATTATTTACTAGAGTAGGGTCGAAAAACGCCATTGGTTCGAGAGTTTGTATGAATTTTTTTGTTTTCATTTTTTGGAAGCTGCATTTCTGCTAGAAATTCTGTTTCTTAATTTAATTTAAATGTAAATTATTCTATAGAAATGTTAAATTTTGAAAAAATTATAAAATCAGTAATTTCTCTATTAAAAAATAATCGAAATTTTTTTTATTGTTAAAAACACTATTGTTATCTTCAAGCCGTGAAAATGATTGCGTGTATAAAATCAGAATTTCCAAGTGGACAATAGAGGCATCAGAGATGTCAAGAGAAATTAACAGAACACTAGGGGTGATAAAAAAAAAAAAAAATGTAAAAGAGGAAATGAAGACGAGCTGGTGATGAGGTTGAGACAAAAGGGCTATTTACTCCGTGACAATTGTATGCCACGTGAGTACTTTGAACTTACCAAAGTAGTAATCAGCAAGACCTCGTTAGTTTGCATTGTCTCTACTCATTGTCGCTGATGTTCAGCGTTTACGTGATAACCTAAACTGCATTTTTCGCTAGCAATGAAATTCGACGAAAATTATTTTAATTTAACTGCTGTCATTTTTTTTTCTTTTTTAATTCTAGAGTAGAGATTACAGACAAATTTATAATTATAACAGTGTCAATCTAAATATTAACATCTTTATTAGAATTAAAGTAGGATTCAATTATCGATTTTTCATCAGCTTCTACTCTAGATTAATCTGAATACAGAGTAAATAGGGAGTTCGTCTTTTCAGCGGAGTTATTTCAGAGGGATCTGAAAATTTTTTTCATCCACATTCACTCCGATTAGGAATTTAATATTAAACTGAACATCTTTTAGGAGTCAATTCCACTCCGACCCGGATTTTCAATATTAAATTAAATTCCCCGGATAGAATTTCACTCCAGATTCAATCCGCGTTCCCTCCGCAAATTTTTCACGGTAATTTCAACCGTTACAGTTCTAAATACCCTGTTTTTAATAACCATCACAATAAAAACTAGTCAAAAATAACCTGATACAAAAATGACTATTTACAAAAATAACTTCATACAAAAATAACCAGACACAATAATATCCTTGTAATTAATATCTAAGTATAAAAATAACCAGATACAATAATAACCTGGTAATAAAAACTTATTGGCACCATTTCATATCAATATCTCAACTAATTAATATACTTCTCACTTATTTTTTATCATTCATGCAATATAAGTGCTATCTTGGCGCACGCTCTTTTGTTCGCCAAATAGCTGTTTGCCCATTCAACTGTTTCCACGACATTTGTGTGCGTTAAACAATTATCTGCGTGCGACAAGTAAATTTGAGTGCGACAAGTAAACTTGTCGCACTCAAATTTACTTCTTGTCGCATGCAGATTATCGTTTAACCCACAAAAATTTCGCGACAACAGTTGAATCAGCAAAAAGCTACTTGGAGAATAAAACAGCGAGCACTAAGATAGTACTTATATTGCATTAATGATAAAAAAAACTGTGTTCAATTCGTGCGGTGTTGTCGATTACCCACTCGAGCGAATGAGCGCACTCACTTCGTTCGTGCGCTCAACTTCGCTCTCGTGGGCAATCGACAACTTACCGCACTAGTTGTACAATATACTATTACCGACAGATAGCAACAAAAACATAGCCACCAATCGGCAACCGTAATATTGTATAGATTTATATCATATCGATTGGATATCAATGTATGAGGATATTGTTAACTAGATATTTAAGTATATAGTTTTATTTATTTTTATGGTTATTTTTGGATTTAGTAATTTTCGTATCAGGTTATTTTCGTCGTTGGATATTTCAGTTTTATGGTATTTTAGCCTGGTTATTTTTGTATGGGAAATTTTTATTGTGATATTTTGAGCGGACACCAATTTTCAACAAAATATCATTATTATAATTTTTTTTTCTGCTCAGTAGATTTTAAAACTCTTATACTCACAACCTCGTAGACCGATTGGAGCTAATTTACTCCTCATGTACACGTTTTAACACCAGTTGGATAACACCGCTACACTGGTGTAAGTTTACCTTAACACCGCCTTTTTTACAGTGTCTGCAAGAAGAATTAAGTCAATCGACTGCGTATTTCGGACGTGGTTGTCTTTGCAAACGAGCAGACAAATAAAAAAAAAAAAAATTCAATTTCGTTTTTTTTGCGCGCCAATATAAAAGTAATTCCATTCAAATTGTATAAATTATACTCATTAGTTTTCTCTGTGTAATGAAATACTTTTTACATAAATACGTAGCTATTTGCGCAGAAATTACAATTTCTAGAGGATTTCAGCAGAAATGTTTTATAAAAGTTGAAAAAGTTAAATAACTAAGGCCAGCAATGAAATTGCGTAGTACATGATGATTTATTAACAAAAAATTTCTGTTTCATAAATAATACTAGCAGATGTTATTAAATTTTTATTATTATACTCTAACATACTTTTTCGTAATTTAAAATTTTCATTCATTTGAATTAACGCTCGCTTGTAATGAGAGCAAAGAACGTCATGTTACCCACGATATTTAGCTAGTATCATAATGAGCTTTTTTCTCGATGGTGGTAATGTTGTACAACTGTGAGAATAAACGGATAAAAACTGTTCTTATTATAGAAAAAATTAATATTTTAGTTACGGAGCTTTTTTTTTATAAATTTGAATTTTTATGAAATTACTCGTAACCCAACTCTCTAAACATAAATGAGTGAAAAAAGTGAATATTCACTAATTTTGAGTTTCAACCGAACCACTTTTTGAAATTAGTGGTTCGGCTGAGACTCAGAATTAGTGAATATTCACTTTTTTCACTCATTTATGTTTAGAGAGAAAATTATAAATTGATACTTTTTTTAAAAATGATTATTCGCTTGAAAAAATTGATAAACACTTTTTCTTTATACCTTAGTCGAAAGTACGCACTTCCCTCCCTAATTTTGAGGCCTAAAGTCTTATTTCCCTCTCCTGGTGGAGTTACACGCACCTCACTTATATCGTCGGGAGAAAAAAATTTTTTCGTGCCTACAGTAACAGCCGGTTGCTGCCATCTAGTGATCGTCTACCACTTTATAAATAAAATTTTTCACGATAACGTCGTAGATCGTTGCTTTATATATGCGTCAGTATTTTTGTGTCTCGTTGTATGTAATATTTTAATTAAACAGTGTAATAACAATGATAAGATGAATGAAAAAGTTTCATCGGATGAATCTATGGACGAGAATGAGGTGATAAAAGATTTTGATGCAGAGGCGAAGTTAATTATTGAAAGTTTATGTATTTATTTATATATTATTTATTGGCAGGAAAAAAATCTTGTTTATAGACATAAATTTATTTCTTTCGAAAAAAAATAGTTATTTTTTATTTTTTATAAGTATAATTATGTCTTTTTTTTTGTTTTGTTTTTAATGCCTGCCCCCGCCGACCAGACGCACTCGCTTCGCTCGTGCTTTCAAATGTCGCGGGGCAGGCAGCAAAAACGCAACAAAAAAAAAAGAGAGACGGAAAAAAATTAAAGTTTTATGTATGTCCGAAAGAGGCGCGTCAATAGGGAGCAAATAAAAAAAACATGGCCGACCTGTCAGCTGAAGGCAGAACGTGGTTGTATTGTTTATAGTATTCAAAAATGTAATTAATAAACGTACTTTCGACCAGGTATAAAGAAAAATCGTATACACCACACGGGAAGATAGTTGAAAGCCCTGCCCTGTGTATCATGATGCCCTCGGCTTCGCCTCGGGCATCTTATCACACAGGGCAGGAATTTCAACTTTCTTCC
Source organism: Microplitis mediator (assembly GCF_029852145.1). Taxonomy (NCBI): domain Eukaryota; kingdom Metazoa; phylum Arthropoda; class Insecta; order Hymenoptera; family Braconidae; genus Microplitis; species Microplitis mediator. Next base: position 3,707,204 of record NC_079973.1, read on the forward strand.
CTTGTAGTGTAATATACTATTTCTCACCTCCGGGCGGAAAGCGTCAACTTTCGTCCCGCTGTGCAAAACGAAGTTGCCGCTTCCCGCCTCCGTCGAGGAGAAAAATAGTATACACTCCTCGGGAAGTAAATAAGAAAGCCTCAGATCACATGTTTGTTGACCTCGGCTTCGCCTCGGCCAACAATTACATGTGATCTGAGACATTTCTTACTTTACTTCCCTAGGTGTGTAATATACTATTTTTTAAGAAAATTTAATCTACAGATAATTAATAAGACAGTTTCTAGTCCAACTCACTCATAAATTGAACAGGAAAAATTTCCCATTTAAAATGGTTTCAAATTTTCATTAGCATCAAAGTTCATGATATCAAAATTACTCTACCATATGAAGCATTTCGGATTATAATGATCCCTATTAAATTTCGTGCGTACACAGAAAAAAAGGATTTCTTGGCACAAGAATTTTTTACTCGCCCCAGGAAAATTTTTTCCCAGCCCAAGAAATTTTTTGTATTATGAATTGAAAACAGAAATTTTCTTACGGCGAGAATTAATTTTCTCAGAGCAAGAAAAAACTTTTTGAGTCAACAAATTTTTTTCTCGTCCCAAGAAAATTTTTGTGTTCAATTTATAATACAAAAAATTCTTGCGCTCAGAAATTCTTTTTTTCTGTGTAACAATTTGAAAATATAATTTACAAACCATTTGAAAGTTTCCAATACTAATTTCACTGTAAAAAGTTGGGAGTGAATCGAAGTGATTACAGATTTTACTTAAATTCAAATTCACTCTTTCACTCGGAGTTCTGGCAAAAAAAAAATCGATCTGCATGCGGAGTAAATAGGGAATTCGTTTTTCCAGCAGAGTGATTTCGGAATGATCTGGACTTTATTTAAATCCGCATTCACTCTGATTCAGAGTTTGAATATTAAAATAAATTTCTCTTCGGAGTAAATTTCACTGCGAAGGGATTAAATAAATAAACAGTCATCCGCTTCACTTTCACTCCGCATTTAATCCGCGTCCACTCCGAAAATTATTTACAGTCTAAGTTATAAAAATATTATTATAGCCAAAGTAATTTTATTCACCCATAATTTCGATGAAGAACAAAATTTATTCATTTTCATTCCATAGAGTTATCAGGTCACGTTATTACTCGCAAAGTCAATGTAAATCCACCCGAATAGTTTTTTTCTTTTTGTTTAAAAAATTTATATTTTATACCCCCTATAATCCATAAAAACTCAGCGGACTTTTTCAGGATTAAAGTGATGCTACCTTTATTGGTGAAATGTCGTGAAAAGAATGTGTAAAGACTTGTCCATATACCAACCAGCTTTAGCTTCTCTATGTATATTTACCCTCTTCTCTGTCGTTGTGTGCACAGGACGAGAAAAGTTTTATACAAAGAATAAAACTTCGGCCGACACTGATGGAGTTACTTTACCGAATATTTCTTTTTCATTTTTGTTCATCATCTTTTTTTTTTAGTTTGTAACTCTAAACTGTCTCCTGTTTGTTTTTTATTTCCCTTATTTTATTTTATTTTTTTTCATGTTATAAGAAATATGTTAGTCCAGGGGTTTTCGTCACTTTTATTACTCTTAAGAGAGTACTAAAAACTCGTTAAAAAAGTTAAACTTAATTTTTTTTTGGTCGTTTGTTTCCTCACTTTAGTTCTTCTTTATGTTTTTCTCTTGCAGACATCCATCAACTGAATTCTTCAGGATCAACGTCAGTAATAAAGAGTTTAATTTGTTGATACTCGTCATTTTATTGTCTTGTTTACTTTTTCATTTTTATCGCAAACAATGAAACCAGAGAATTTTTTTTTTGTTTTTCTACTGAGTATTTATTGTTTTTATTTTTATAGAATATTTCATAGAAATTTATTTCCCTAATAATGATAAGACTTGTCGGAAAAATAATTGAATTAATTAAATTCTTTAAAGAGCTTTTGTCTCTTAATTTTTTTATTACTTATATTTTATTTTTTATTGTGACATTTATCTGCTAATTAAGTTTATAAATTAGTGCATTTGTTATCAAGCTTCTATAAATCAGCATTTAAGAGTAATGAAAATAATTAACCGAAGCTAAATATTTATCTTTGGAGAAATTAATGAAATGTGAAAGCAAAAAAATTTTAAGAAGACATTTAATTTATTCTGAAATCTACTTTGATCTTTCATTACTCAGATTTATGTAGACTTTGGATCTATATACTGTCCAATTACGGAGTGACCATCTAATAAGTGATCGCTTCTGCGCCAATGTTTACCCTGCCGCAAATTAAGTATTTTCTGTCTACCTCACACACGAGCACATGTGCACTTATGTGTAACATATATATGAGTATAAATACGTATATTTAATGCATATGAGTGTGGGCACGTTTTCGAAAAGAAGAGAAATTTTTTTAAATTAGGATTCGAAAAAATTTTGGAATTAAAAAAAAAAAATTTATGAATCTGCGTGATCTAAATCGATCAATCTAGATCTATAATTTGTGAATAGTATATAAATAACTCCATTTATGTTCGTCGATAAAATATAAATTTTTTATGTAAACGTCAATAACTATTTAAGTGAGTGATCAATTTTCAATTTTTCGGGCATCCAATTATGAATTTTCAAACTGTTAAACATTTAATTTTCTTGACTTTTTATTTATTAATATTTCGTTCCAGTGAAATCTTTTTGTAATTATAAAATTCTACTGTTTTGCTTGTGAGATTTTTTTTTTAATCCCTAGAGTACTGATAGAAACGAAAGTTAGTTCAAATAAAGCAATTAAAACTGGAATAATGAGCAAAGAATGCGGTAATTATGCATAAGTGCGTTGTTATCATCCCAAATAAAGTAGAAAAATTAACGTTTAATTATTATTTTTATATTTGTTTTTTAAGTAAAAGAAAATTCTTGCTATGAACTAATCCTGGGTTAATTCCCAAGTCCAAATATTAATTTTTTATGGTTAAATTATTACATGTACAGGAAGATAGGACACTGTGTAATACTCTGATCAGATGCTTCGAAAATTTGTCGAAAAAAAGAAATTTATTTTCTTATTAAATTTTGATTAATTTTACGGGTATCAAAAATTTTATAGTGACACAAATCACTTGGGGTATAACAGGACATGTATAAAATATGGATCGTTAATTTAAAAAAAAAAAAAAATAGCCTAGGGTAAAATGGTACACGTAAAAAATTTACTATGACTGGAATTTTCGCGATACTTTACTCTATTTTATAAATTAAAATAATGATAATATTAATTGATATGGTGAAATTAATTAATTTAATGAGAATTGATAATACAAATTTAATGCTCTAATTATTTTATCTAAATTTTTTTGTTAACTTGATTTAACAGTTTAATTAACTTGGTCGCATAATTACATCATTATGAATGTAAATAATTATTAATTATAATAAAATAATTAATAATTAATTAATCATACGATAGTTAAAATACTAAATTACACACTCCATCTACTCAATAATATATTACGCCATTATCTGAATGATTTATCCGAGAAATTCATTCAAATACTTTTGATACCAAATAAATATCTATATCTATCTTCATATATACAGTACTTGCAATTTATGGAAAATCAATTCACGCCTAGACAGAATAAATCAAAGAAAAGTACCGTTTTGATCTGTGGCTTTGAACTTTGACTCAGGTTAAAAGAATTCAATAAAAGCTCTCGAGAATTTCTTCGTGAATTTTGAATTTTTTAAATTTACCACCATAAAAGTTTTGTTACTCGGTACAAAAGAAGTATGTCACAAAATGAAGTATTTTTTTTAGCGATGGAAATTTAATTTGAAAAATGATATGTACAAATAATTATTTTATCTGCTTGATAATCGACATTTTTGATGATTATTTAAAAATATAATTGTTATCGTGTCATGATATGACATTATTATCAGATGTAGTTATCGTCATACATGCCAGCATGTGCTATTTTAATATTTCAAGTCACGGGTGACACGCATCCGCAATTTAACATGTCGTTATTACTACCGTAGAAAACTGTCTGAATGAAAAATTTATTAAACTTGTGACTACCTCGTTATTCTCTTCATCTCGTTACATATATATATGAGGGTTAAAATTTTCATATATTGCAGTAAAAGAAAAGTAAATATATATTTTTTTACATAACAGTAATTCATAAAAAATATTTTTACCTGCGAAATTTGTTCATATGAAACTAGTTCTTTTCATGTTGTTGATTAAAAGCAAAGGGTTTGTTGAAGTTATATTTTTTTTCTAAAGCTATCAACTTTTTTTTTTTTTTTAAAGTATATTGGCATCAAAGAGTAAAAAATTATAAAGACTTTGAAGTAAAATTTATTAAAATTCAATCGTAAGTGAACACAATATTTAAACTTCAAAAAAAATTTTTTTATTGTTTATTAAGAGTTCTTACTTTTGTCTCTCTCGCATCCAAGTGCGCGAACGGTATTGTCTTTGTTGCACTAATACAGTAATCAGAAACTTCGGTCGTTTTGCTTTTAAACGAACTGTAGTTTGAATTTACACATTTTTTTCCCAAGAAAAACTCAGCCGTAAATATCTGATAACCTCTGTTATCACTAAAAGAATATAATTTCATGTATTCAGTACCTTATTTATATATAAATATTGTTCTATTTATTTTAGAGTCAAACAAAATTTCGAAATATCTACTAACACACTAAATAATGATAATGTTTCAATTGGAGCAGGTGTAAATTTAAAATTCAACAGTAAAAGTCGCTTCTGTTTAATATTTTATTTATCTACTAAGTTCTGTAATAATTTATCAATTCTTTTTTTTATCTTGTTTAACTTCAACCTCATTTATATCCGATAAAACTAAAGTACATACTTTTAAAATACCTTTTTGGCATTCGAGCCGTGATATATAGGTTAAATGAATATACACCGAGGCTTTTAGTGGTAGCTAAATTTATATGACGATACATATCACAGAGTACTATAATCTTAACGAAAATGACATAGACGAAGACAAAGTTCCCATGTTCAGATACTGATTCTCCGGTATAATAGCAACGGTAGTGTAGTTTAACATCAGAGGAGGTCATCTCACTCGCATCCTGAGTCGACGAACGGACGACATTTGTCTCTGTCGGGCGTTCTGTCAACTGCAACCCTCGCCTAATGCAACCTCCTGTGCAGACATGAAATCCCGTATAATCTGTAACATACACAAGACATCCTCTTACACGGATTTCACGTGATTTTTTTTATATGCACATTTTTTATTAAAAATTTTTTTTCCGTATTATTATTAAATATGAAAAGAAGCTTATACACAATATTATTTTTCATATTTACAGATATTTTTTTTTTTTGTCACTAACGTTTGTACATTTTTTCGTTTTTCAAAAGAGCTTTTTCGTTTGAATTATGAGTTTTCTTTGTAGGCAGTTAATTTTAATTTTATTTTTTAAAAAGTGTTACTCTGGATAAAAAAAAATATTTACTATGGTATTTTTATTATTTTTACTATTATTTTTTTTATACATTGTAAAGAAAGTTGAGTTAAAATGAACTCACATGGGTGTTGCGGTGTTAAAACGGTGTACATGTGAAGTAAATTAACTCATGAGTATGAGGTTTGAGTATAAACGTTTCAAGATCTACAATACAGAAAAGAAAATAATAATAATATTTCGTTAAAATTACGAAATTCTCTTTAATTGAGGTTCAAAAAATTTAATTACCTTCAAAATTAGTAATGAAACTCTTATTAAACTGAACAAATTGCATTAGTTTCTGATCACTTATAAAATTAAATATTTAGAAATAATATAATAATTATTTTTATTATAACTCTGATGGTTTTCATAAGATAATAGGGTAGAAGTACTATTTGTGGCCACTGTTCCATTTTTGGACATTTAATACTGTATTTTAATTAATGAAAAAGTAAAGAATAAAATTTCCATTTTAACAGAGGGATAAAGTATCTTTGAATACATTTTTAAAAAAATATTATTATGCCATTGAGTCTTTTGCAAATTATTTTACTTTAATTTTTCAAGTGTCCAAAACTGGCCCTAAGTGACCAAAAACGGTACCTCTACCCTACCTGATTTAAAAATGCATTTAATTTTATTTTTCCCGCTGATTTAGTTTGCAAAGAGATGTAACTAAAGATCGGAACGTTTTTCGCGCAACGAATATGAAAAAATTTATATAATTTAACTGCTCAAAGATGACTTTGGGGTAATTGGGGGTGGCCGCAATTTTCGTCTCGCATACTAGTAACTTTGCGAAACATTTCAGAATTCTAGATCCAGTAGATTTTTTCTGTTCATTTCGTTTTTTTATTTTCGTTTCGTAAAAAACGTTCTAATTTTTAGGTACATGCAAAGAGACTTTATTCATAAAAATATGTTTCCTATATTTTGCACAATAATATGAACATGTCATTCTTTGGACAAGAGAAATATTCTTTGGATTTCTCCTTTGATTAGTAAATCTCTCGTATCATTAAATTTGAACAATAAAAATTTTTTTAAATTTGAAATAAAATTCGACTTCTGACTTCAAAAATAAAACTAATTTATATATGACACCACTTAACACCATAAAAATTTTAACACCGTTTTCGAGTTTAAATTTAACACTGAGAGTGTAGACTTACACCGTTTTTTTTACATTATATTCATTGGAATTGAAAAAATTTATATCTTTTTCACTTTTGATTGATCAGCGCAACATCAAAAGATTCGATATTCATTTTCGACTAAAAATAATTCCTCTTACTATTTCTCTATTCAGTATTAGTTTGCATTGGAACTGAGAAATATTTGCGAGTGGGATCCCGAGAGAAATGTACAGCATCATATATAATGCATGTACAGTTATAAGTAATGGTAGAGAGTAAACATAGATATGATTTTGATGTTGGGGATTTGATGTTTTCAGAGTTGTGCGAGGAATGGGCGTTGGCGAATAGCAGAGAGTGCGTCGACAATGGAAGCAGTAAAATTGGCAGTGGAAGTAGGAATTCACTGAGGCATGATGATAATGATGAAACGAGCGAGGCGACATTTACCCTGAAATATTTGGGTAGTACATTGGTGGAGACACCGTCTAGTGAAGAGGCCACCGCTGAGGCAATCAAGACGGTCATTACCATGGTACGTATCCAGAATAATGATTATTATAATACTCATAGGTATGCACTCTGTTAATTGGAACAACTCTGGCTATCTTCTTACATCCATGTTATTAACGCTCACTTGTTATATTACTTTACTCGCTTACTTCCCTTGCTTTAAAATACTATTAATTATACTTACGCTTTATGTTATTTATTTTTATTATTAACACTTGTATTTACCGAGCAGTAAATTTAAATTTTTCTTTTTATAACAAATAATCGTCTATTGGCTTAATGATAACAAAGTTATGACATAAAAGTATTTTAAACATTGTCATGAATTATTGAATTTCTTAAAACAAAAAAACGTAAAAAATCTATTAGTTGAGATGATTGTTGTTTATCTATAATATTTTTTTTTCTATAACTTTACCCATCGAGTTGGCAAAGTGCCATTTCGATTAGGCTTTTGAATCTCATTGACATTCTATCGCAACTTCCTGATTGCTCGATATTCGATATATAAATATATAAATATATATCGCCGTTCTCAGTAGATAACCACGTAACTTTATTTTTGTAAGAGCTATAAAAGAGTTAAAAAGTCATTTTTAAACAAAATATATTTAAATATGCATAATATGCAGATGTTTGTTCGGAATTAAATTTCTTTTACTAATGTGCATGAAAAAACGTCTTTTTCATCACACCTGCACCGAAAGTTTAAATTCCTGCTCTGTTTAAAGGGAAGAAAATCGTTCGTATCTTTCATGAGAAAACAAATCATCGAAATTAGCACATGTGCCATTCTTCGCTCAAACAGAGGCGAAAATTCAAATTTTCAGGTGCAGATCTAGTGAAAAATAGTATACACATCAAAAAGAAAGGTACACTACGATTGGCGATCGGTAGCCGCTACCGATTATTTTTTTCAGTGTAGGACGTCCAATCCGCGTGTTTGTGACCTTCGTCTTCGGCTTAGATAAGCAATTATACACGCGGATTGGAATGCCCTACTTTCATCCCTTAATGTGTAATATACTATTTTCCAAAAATGTGAATTTAGGCGGTTTTCAACTAAAAACAACGATTTATATATGTATATATGTATATATCGCTCGGTTTTTTGCATATGTGTGTGTCGTGTTCGTGTTTGTGCCCGCAGCCCTGTCATAAGTTAGTTGCCGTTTATTTATCTACGTACATACTTGAGTAACTTATAAAAGGCCTGCAGAAACAATCTCCTTCGCGACAACCGAAAAACTTCGCCCGTGGAACTAGAGTGGGGGTACTATTTCAAGACGAGCGAAAAAGAATAGAGGGGAAGTAGCTTATAGCCGAGTAACTTATAACCAGGTTGTACTGTAGATGTACAAGCAAAATTGAAAAGATTATGCACACTTGGGATAAAGAAGTGCATTTTTTTCTTTACCAGCCCTAATATTTTGCTCAGTCCACATCCTATATATACATATATACAAGCATATATATGTATGTAAAAATATAGTCCATTATATTTTAAAGATTTTCTAGTGGATTATCATGAAAAATTTTTCGCAGACTATGCGGGGCTTTCCTTTCACGTACTCGAAGATATAGAGATTAAATGGAACCTGAAAAGAGGATGAACTTTTTTTTTTTTTAGTTATACCGTGCAGATAAAACTGCTCGCACGAGTAACCCTGTGGGAGATTTGCTAAGCCACAAAATACTGCTGAATTTACTTTTTACCCGTGACGACAGACATAAAAAAGTATAAAAAAAAAATAGTATTGTTTCGTATATATGTACATCTATTATACACGATAGCAGTGTTCATTCAGTCGTAAATTTTCTCGAGACTTTTAACTCGACCACTTGATTGTGGACAAACTAAACGAGACAGTACTATATATAGTTGTGGTTACCACTCTGTAGAAGGCTGAACTTCCGATAACTTACTTCACATAACTATAACTGTAGCTATCGTTTCGGGTGGTTGGTTAATTAAATTGAACCTGTCAGTACTTCATCATATAATATTATCATTAACAAATATAAGTAGTGTCAAAAGAATTTTTTATTAAACGCCGCAGTGGAAATTATCAAAATAGTGAATCCATTATTTTCACAGGAATTTAATTAACGGATTATTAAATTAATTTACGTAGGGAACGTGATTTATTTAGGTTACATTACTCGTTTTAATTAAAATTATCATCACTTTGATGTTTATGATAATTCTTTATGTGAGATATTACACGAGGTAAGATCTCGAGAGTAAATTCAAAGTGAATTTTTATTCTAGATTTACTTCACCATTTCTTATTATGGAATTATAATGAAAATGGTAAATTACATGTCTAGACAGAAAATAAGGACATTGCAGAGTGAAACAGTTTTCGTTAAAATTAACATAAACCGCGTGTAAAAAAACAGTTTACACTGAAAAAAAAATTAACTTATGTAAAATAGTATATTGTGTGACAAGGGATGAAACAAGACGATTTCAGACTAGGGTGAGGTTGGCTGACATCAACCGCACACTATATTTTTCATGATTACATGCATCGGAACTTGAAGATTCAGTGTCAGCAGCCAGTAAGAAACAAGTTAATTCCAAGCCGATGATGCAGAGAACTGTTAGAGAATGACAAATGTGATTTACAGTCACTTATTAAATAATAAATAAGACAAAAATATTATTTTCACTCATTTTTTATTAATTTTATTTGGTTAATTAAAACTGTCACTTAAAAAATGAAATTAGTAAACTGAAGTGACAAGTAAACAAATGAGAGTAATAAGGCTGCAAATTAACATTAAATATAACTGACACCGGGCAGAAACACGCGTGTTTCTGCCCGCTGTATGAAGGTATTTTTGAATTACGAATACGCTAGCAGTTGTTTGCAGCATCGGCTTGAAATTATCTTCTTTCGACGGGCTGTAGAGACACTGAAACTTCAAGTTTTGATACTGCACGGAAAGAACAAGATAGTTCTGGCAAACATGCCAGATTATTCTCAGATACATCTGAGTGAAAAAAAAATTTCAGATGCTTGTGAGGTCTATCCAGATAGAACTGAGATGAATGTAGATTATATTGAAATCTATCTCAGATTTACCTCAGATGCATCTTGGATTATTTATTGTTAGATACTTCTGGCGACTATCCGAAATAGTTCCCAGAAACATCTGCATTGGTTCAGTATCTATCCGAGATTATTCTCAAGTAAATCTCCGATACTTTTTGGCTAGCGCATGCGCGTAGATTGATTTTCACATATGCCTATTTATTTATACGCCGGTAATATAATAAAGCATAACCATTAAATTTTATTGTAATGACTACGTTCAACGCGCATGCGCTAGCCAAAAAGTATCGGAGATTTACTTGAGAATAATCTCGGATAGATACTGAACCAATGCAGATGTTTCTGGGAACTATTTCGGATAGTCGCCAGAAGTATCTAACAATAAATAATCCAAGATGCATCTGAGGTAAATCTGAGATAGATTTCAATATAATCTACATTCATCTCAGTTCTATCTGGATAGACCTCACAAGCATCTGAAATTTTTTTTTCACTCAGATGTATCTGAGAATAATCTGGCATGTTTGCCAGAACTATCTTGTTCTTTCCGTGTGGTATCATGAAAACAATATTTTCGTAAGTAGTAATTAGGATTTTATTAAAAGTACATCTACAACAGTAAAACTTACTACTGAAAAATCCATTTAATAAAATTATTATTTGAAACTGTAATTTTTGCATAATTTTCCAAAATTTTTTCAGTTTTCTATTCAAAGCGCCGCCTTAAATGTAAAACTGTATTTTTTGTATTCTTTTTTCCGTGTGTTGTTTTGACAGTAAAATTTAATTTTTGCATTAACACTCAGATATAACACGCACTCTCTTTTACATAAATATTAATGAAATATTTTTACTGTACAACCCACGTAATATTGTCATCCAAGCAGAAGGTAAAAAAAAATTCCACATTTATTTCACGTTCTCTGAAATTTTGTGCAAGTTATTTAATAAAATTTCATAGCAATAAAAATAAAAAATATCTATGAATGTCAAAGCTACTATATGCAATATATTAAATATATTAACAGGTAATTAATTTACTTAATTAATAAATTTAGTAATTAGTAATTTTATATGTAATTTATCATTCGAGTATGAGCCTAAAATGAATGATCTTAATTAAAAAATATTTACGCGTGTGAAAGGTGTAAAGCCAACTCTTGACTCGATCGTCTTCCTCGGAATATAAACTGTAATACTACTGACATGAAAGCTTTATTGCACACAATGATATCACGGTAACATTTATATTAGCATACCATTTACATAATTACCCACATTGCCATTTAATTAATTTCAGTTAATTATAAAATAAATATGAGGATATACAACTCAACACGGCTTCAAAACATTATTTTGCTTATTAATATATTCAGTCATCTATTTTCTTTACAGGCTAAAGCCAGCGGAAAAAAATTACAACGGGTTGCTCTCGCAGTGAGTTTACGAGGTATTCGAATGACCGATTTGGCCACTGAGGAAGATCAACTTCAAGTTTCAATATACAGGTTAAAAATTATATTTGAATAATTTTATGATTAAACACTCATACGAACGTCTTGATGATGGAAACTACTTAATATGTTTACTTTAAAAAGAGCATCTCATAGCGGCTCACAATACAAATGTGGCCCTCTGAGGGGTTGACTCAGCACCAATTTTTTATTCCGGGGATCTATTGGCCTTAAGGGTGGGCTGCACCTAACGAAATCCTGAATTTAAGAATTCTAATTATTTATTAAATAATTATCATAACAGCAATTTTATTAGCTTCCGACTAAAAGCAGAAGACGAACTTCCTCGGAAAATTTTTATCATTCGAGTCCCATAAATATTCAAAAAGTAATTAGAATTCTTAAATTCAGGACTTCGTTAGGTGCGACCCACCCTTAAATCGCTTCTGCATTATCCGTGGGCACGAAAATAAATAAAATCAATGCAAATTTTGGTCGAGAAAAATTTTTAGGCGGCCCCAGATGAGTAACAGCATCTCACAGCGGATCACAACATAAAAGTGGCCCTCCGAGGGAAGATTTTTGACAGTGTAGAGCGAAAATGTTTGAAATTAAATTAATTAAACGTCCAGCAAAGGTTTTGCTAGTATATAAATAATTTAAAAAGTAATAAATTCAACAATTATTACGTGTACACTGAAATCGTGTGTATTAATTTTTTATTATTATTATTCATCAGAATAAATTGGCTGCAACGTGAAATATTAATTGTAGACAAATACAATAATTAAATATTATTGAACTGTCACAATTTTATGTACACGCGTATACATTGATTTTATTATCACTTTTTCTCAAATTACATGACCTCATAAATACATATATATATATATATATATATATATATATATATATATATATATATATATATATATTACACAATTGTAAATCAAGAGATAAAAGATACAAAAATTTTAAAACCTAGACAATTTGTACATCGGAACAAAATCGATATTGACTCTCGGTTAAATTTTCCCAAGCCTATTAACTCGTGGATTCGATTACGTGGACACTCGAAAGGTTTGTCCTCCCTGCAAATCAATTGCCTGGGATTAAACTAATGGCATTAACATTTTTGAAATTAACTGTTTAATTATTTAGATTAAATTAATTATGTTGACTTAATTACTTTACACTTTTTTTCGAAATTACTCAACTTAGATAATAAAAAACAAATAATAATATTAATGTTACCGAGTTTCATGAACTTAAGAGTAATCACTAACGACTTATGAATTTGAATATAACAATTCTGATGTTGGTATTAATTACTCATAAACCTTCAGTGAAATACGTCACTAGCAGGCCGGTATGAAACTAAAGTTATAAGGGTTCATAACTTGATAGTAACTTTAGATATTTTCTCTGATGATTGATCCTTTGATTCTCTCCACGATTAATTTATATTAAACTTCAGTCTCGTAATATAACCAACCCGGGAAATAACACTGTGTTGAGCTCACAGCTTACATCGCTCAATTATCTTAAAAATTCAATTCACAAACTACGGGTTTATTTATTAAATTTATATAAAAAATATACTCATTTTATTTTATTTTTCTTTCACATAAATATCAGCTGTTAGTCCATAAATTTTTAAATCGCTGCACTATCGGGGTCAGTCAACTCGCCCGATCCTTCTCTAATAAAAGACACCGCTAATAATAGTCTTCAAACAAAAAGAAAATTTTTATTTTTCCAATACGCTCTCATTTCACCCCTGGTTACTTTGGATTTATAAATAATTAAAAATAATTTAAAGGCTTTGAAAATGATTAGATGGACACTAATTTTTTTTTTCAGAATTTCTTACTGTTCAGCAGACGCGACCCACGATCATGTGTTTGCATTCATCGCAACAAATTTGAATGAAACCATGGAATGTCATGCATTTTTGTGCCCAAAACGTAAAATGGCACAGACGGTAACTCTGACCGTAGCTCAGGCATTTAATACGGCTTATGAAGCCTGGCTGCAGTCTCAATCAGAACCAAGGATTCATCACACCTTAGACAAAAGCCCTAGTTCCAGTGAATTAGCAACTGGAAATTCAATAAGTAAGCACATCGAGATTAATTAGTATCTCATTGTTTATAATAATCAATATTGAAGCAGATTATATATACATATATTGGGAGTGTGCGAATCGTGTTCGAATCGAATCGAAATTCGAATCAAGTATTTTGACAAGTTACAAATAATTCGAAAATTTTTTGATTATTCGTAACTTTTCGAATTATCCGAGTTTTTGAATTATTTGTAACTTTTCAAATAACTCGATTTAAATTGAGAAAATTCTGATCAGTTTTCATATATTCAATTTTTATTTAATATAGAGCTTAGTTTTCAAAGTAACCAAAAGTAAATTTTTTATAGATTCGTGTCTGAGCTCTATTTACCTCTGACAAAAATTCGAACTATTAGAAAAAAAGTTACAATATTAAGTCGTTCAAAAGAAAATTTTGTAATGACTCGTAAATCATCAAATGATTCGAGAACTTGAAAACTTACGAATAATTCAGAAAGTTTCGAATCATTTGGAAATTTCTAACATGGAAAAAAATAACCGGGAATAAGTATATGCCGGCAAAACAGCATACATACGACAATAGTAAAGATATAAGCCGGATATATATTATTTTGTAGGGATATATCTTCTAATTTCAAACTATTCGCACACCCCTGATATATCTATCTATATATATGTATATATATAATATAAATGATAATATACTAGATAACATGAGAATTCAATTAGATGCAATTACCTAGTATTGGTTATTTATACTCACTTTCTCTCTCTATCCTTCTTTCTTCTTACAACTATATCTCTTTTATATATTCTATAGACTCTAGGCACTAACCATTACAATGTAAATTTCAATTTAGACACTTGAGTTGTCGTCATAGCGTCGAGAAACTAGTCCATGCTGAAAGCTTTAATCACACAGACGAAATTCGATCGTGGACAAGCGCTTGCATTACATTAACGAACCTTCCTATCTAATTCCCATCACTATGTATTCACATATATATATATATATATATATATATATATATATATATATATATATCCATCTATATACATATGTATATTAAATATTATATACATGAATATACATATGTACTTCAGGCATACTTTGTCCAGCACTTTGCGGAAGGTTCTTCAAAGACCGCAAATTCTCTGACACTTAGTTTCCATTTAACGAACACATGTAATAAAATGGCTATTTTTTTTGTCATTAATTACTTTCCATTCAAATCAATTTAATTACATGTGAGGTTTGCGTCATTAAACGTGATTAGAGATCAAAAGCGCGCGTTGATTAAAGACTTGGATTGAATTATTTTAAATTAATTAACCAACTTTTGATTCGGTGTTGAAGACCGCTGAGTACAAGAGAATAATTTTTCGAATCGAAATTTGGATTTTTTCCGTTTGACAATCAGCCATTTTCAGCTTTAGTTTACGTGAATTTACACAAATTTACATCAATCTAGATAATGAAAGAATTAGATCTACGTAAATTTAAATGAAACTCTGAATTTAAGTCTCTGTTCACAGTAAAAAATTTTCCGTATTTGTGTGAAAAAAAAAATTGTGTTAAAAATTTTCGTAACAGAAAATATTAACATTTTTGCGTGATACCTTTAATAGTTTATTGTGTTATTTTTTTACACAAATGAATAATGTTAAAACAACATAAAAATTTGTGTGAAATGTTATTACACACAACTCTGTGTTAATTTTTACAAAATTTTTTTCACTGTGTAAATAATTATTTTTTTCCGGATAACAATTAAAAAATAATTTTTTTTTTATATTTAATGTTATCATTAAATTTTTTGGAAATAATTAATTGTTTATTAAAAATATCTTAAATAAACTCAAAATTTATTTATTTTGAATAACTAACTGTATGTTCATTATATATATATATATATAAATATATAGACACAGCTTATGCTGATTTGATTGCACGGTAGATTATTAGTTCCTGTATAGACGGATATTATCAAAATATTAATTATACATTCACATATATATATATGTATATATATATATATGTGTGTATATATATTTAAACGTAGAGGTAAAGTAAATATTATCATTAGCTTTACTAAATAAACTGACTAGTTAAAGGTCTGAACCCAAACTTGTAAATTTTACTTACGTATTTTCTGTATCACTGTTTACCCATCGCCTATATTATACTTTATGAAATAAATTAGTTGCTTGTATAACAAAAATGACTGTTTAAACATTATATATTAAATTTAATTTGAATAATTAATTAATTAAATTTTTCAATTTTATTAATTATTTGTTTATTTTGAACGCATAGTATAGTATAGTATTAATTATGATACTTTGATTCGCGATTTATAGCTAATAATGTTTTGATTGTTGACAGTTGAAAATGATAAATCATTAATTAAATCGAGTGACGCAGATAAACCAGGAAATGACAGCAAACAGAAAAATGAAAAGAATTTACTTATTGATTTGTCCAATGAAGTCAAGTCTACTGATAAATCTTGGGTATGCTTATTTGCATATATACATATATATATATATATATATATATATATATATATATATTTTTTTTTGCAATTCTTAATAGATGATTGAATAACTACTGGAATTTATAATTTTCAGCGAAAAAAAATACACTGTAAAAATTTTGCGGAGTGAAAGCGGATTTAAATTGGAGTAAATTCGGAGTAAATGCAGAGCGGATGACTACTTTTATATTTTAATGAAATTCACTTCGTAGCGGAGTTCGTTTCAATGTTAAAACTCCGAATCGAAGTAAATGCGAATTTAAATAAAATCCAGATCACCGAATTTACTCCCGTTGGCTAAAAATAAACAGTACACTGTAAAAAATTGGGAGTAAATTCGAGTAGTTATGGATTGTATTTAAATTCAAATTCACTCCGTCACGGAGTTCCGGATTTTCATAAAAAATCTCTCCGCATCTCGAGTAAATAGGGAATTTTTTTAGATGAGTAATTTCGGAGTGGTCTGGATTATTTTTAAATACGGATTCACTCCGATTCGGAATTTTAATGTTGAAATTAATTCTTTGGTAAAAATTTTACCCCAAGGGGTTGAAATAAATACACAGTCATCCACTTCGCATTCACTCCAGATTTAATCTGCGATCTTTCCGCAATTTTTTTACCATACAGCTTAAAATAAATAAATAATTTTATGATTGTAATCAGGTTTGCTTCGAAGACGAGGCTACGGAAATAAAAAAAGTACCAAAAAAAACGAGCAACAATAACATACCGATGACAACAATAAGACACGCGAGCAGCACAAATCATCATGTTGTACCGAGACCGTCACCAGGTTTCAAAGTACAAAATGCCTGGGGTGAATCACGATCTGTCGACCTCATATGCTCGTAGCATACGTAGCCGAAGGCTGACAGCTTCACAGATGTACCACTGATTACTGGTCTCTGGAAGCATTTGTCTCTCGATGGCCAAACTAAAATTCTACAGTCCCCGATTAATAATCAATCTCGGAATAATTCTTCTGCTCATAAAAAATAATATCAATTTTTCATCTCAATACTTAACGTTCATTTACCCGGGAAAAAAAAATTATATAGGGGAGTGGGGGGCAGAGTGGGCCCCTTAAGGAAAATAATTATAATGTCATTAATTTTTTTTACGCGTTTACTTCTTTTTAGACCCTTGATACTTAATTTCACTTCATTATGATGCGTCTATTAAAATTGAAAAATCGAAAATTAGGGGCAAAGTGGGCCATCAAAAAAATTTCGGATTTGATTTTTTTTATTCTTTACAGGTGTGATAATTGCAAATTACTATAAAACAATTGTAATTTAATAATAAAAAAAATCATTTTAATAGTCTGCTGCGAAATACCTTTAAAACGTAATTTTATTATCTTTAATTTTCTTAATAAATTATATTTAATGAACAGTTTTGGTGGTTTATTTTAGCCCCCATTACATAAGAAATTTCGATAAGCTTATTATCCGTCCGAATTTATTCACGTACAGAAAATTTTGAGGGGCCCACTTTGTCCCCATATTTTTTGAAGTTTTAAAAATTTTAAGGGGCCTACTTTGTCTCTAGGGGCTCACTTTGCCCCCTCCTCCCCTATAAACTTTTATATGATTATATATTAATTTTTTCCCGGGAATTTTCTTGTTTCAGTTATATATATTTAGAATAATATAAATTTTAATAATTTCTTTTTCTATAATAATAATAATTAAGAATTAATTTTAATGTATCATTAAAAAAAAAGTTATTGATTTAACGAAATGTAAAATAATTTAATGATAATTAATTATAAAAATTTGATTATGTAATTAAGATAAAAAACATATGTTAGTAATTATGTATCTAGATTGTAATTAATAGAACAAAGTAAAAGCTAAACATGTAATTTTGAATGAACTAATTTTAATGATTTATGAATGATATATTTAATCGAAATTAGTTTATTTAAAAAAATTCATATTAGCGCTGGTAAATCAAAGAGATTTAAATATTAGTAGTTGTAATAATCTTTGCAACTTAAAATAAAAAAGATTTTTTTTTTTGGTAATTTTTATTAATCAATTGATAGTTATACTAATGGGATATTTTAAAATTGTGAAGCATAAAATGATAATTTGATGTGAGTAAATAAATGGCTGTGTTTGTAGGAAAATTATAAATTAGAAAAAGAAGGTAACTATAAATTTTAGTTTTAGGATGAATTGTTAGTATGTATATTAATGTGTGAGTGTAAAAAATACCACGATATCATTAATTATAAGTTTTAAGTTTGTAATTAATTTTTATAATTTTACTAATATTCATTTTTTATCGTTTAGTGATATAAGAGATTATCTATTATAAATATATACTGATATATATATATATTAGTTTAATTGTAAGAGGGATCGATTTAATAAACAATATACGCATATCTATAATTTTAAACAAAGAAAAAAATAAATATATAAAATAAAATAAATATTTATTATTATTTTCAAACCTTAAGTCATTTATTTTATAAAAAAATATATGATTGAAATTAATTATCAATTTTTCGAGCGGCATACTTTTTACTAGACTAGATTTTTTTAATTAAAATTTAGAAAATTTCATAGAATCCTCATTCTTATAAAAAAATTTCAGTTCATAAAACAAACAAATTACAAAAAAAAAAGAAACTCAAAATATGCACAAGTAGAAAATTTTTAAAACTATATGTGCAATTTTTTCAAATATTTTTTTTTTTATAATTTATCATTGAACGTCCGCTAACTGCAGTATCCTTGCAAAAGTCAGTTTCTTAAAAAAAAAAAAAAATTTAGACGCAATTTTAAGCAGTCATTGAATTGAAAATATTTAATTCTAATTTCAAATAAATAATTTTTCATACAAAAATTAATTTTGCTCAAATGCTTCATTAGCATTTTAAAAAATAGAGAATTAACTATAGCGCATTTAAAAAAATAGAGAATTAACTGTAAGTCTGATGCTAATAAACATCGATTCAAAAACTTTGTTGTAAAATACTCATATATTTAAGTACATAAGTATATTCAGTACCCAATTTCAGACTGTCAATGTAAAAAGAAAACAAAGTTAACAAATAACGACTTAAATAATTCTTCTATTTAAATGGGAACACACACGAGGTTTTATTTATAACGTCAGTTTGAAAAGCTTACTGACCTAAACTTTACTGAATAGACACTCGAGGCTTCTGACCGAAGTGCTCTAGGGTATTAACTAGACTACCTACAACTTATTTTCTGTGCTGCTCGATGCTTTGTGGTACAAGCAATCAGCATAATATACATAAATTAAAACCGATTGAAAACTTTCATAATTACAAAGTATCTAATTACTGCTTGGAAAATATTATTGCATTTGTCGCTTTAGGTAATTCAAGGTTTCAAGTTTTTATTATACCCTTCGATATCACTCATGTATTTAAGGAAAAAAGGAAGATGAAATGGGTCTCCCTACGAAAAAATCCTGATGATTTTTAACTTCCCTCTATGAAAAGTGAAAATTTTTAAAAAGAGGAAAGTTTTTGGGATCGGTTCGATTTTCGAAAATCGAGATTTCGACGTTTTCAGGTCATAAAAAGTTATTCTGACTATTTCCGGGTGGACGTCCTCACCCGCGGACTCATCAAGACCCAGATCTGATTAGATTTTGAAGTCGATCGCTCGAGTAGTTTCCAAATAATTCGGAAATTATAAATTAACAGAAGAACTTCTTTGAAATTTTTGCGACATAACTCAAAATTTGCGTGGACAAAAATTACTTTATTTAGTGAAATTTAGTTTCGAAACGTTTTTTGAGCTTAAATTTTTAAGTGATAACATTTTCGAGCTCTCTGAGCTCGGTCATATAAAAAGAATTA
The DNA here is from genome assembly GCF_029852145.1 of Microplitis mediator. Classification (NCBI taxonomy): domain Eukaryota; kingdom Metazoa; phylum Arthropoda; class Insecta; order Hymenoptera; family Braconidae; genus Microplitis; species Microplitis mediator. The sequence goes on from NC_079973.1 coordinate 3,727,358, forward strand.
AAAGCGTGAGACAATACGAACCCGGTCAAAAAATTAAACTTTAAAAAAATTAAATTAACATTTTTCGGTGATAAAAATGAACTCAAAATTTGTTATTAAAAAATTTGTTAAAAAAAATAAATTTTATTGATCTCGAATTCGAAGATTGATTTCAGATTCATAAATTTTTGTAAGCAATAATGGGTGGCCCGAATCTCCCCTTATGACGTCCAAGTTTCCTCTGTATCAAATTGAAAAAAAAAAAAAAAAAAAAAAAAAAACCGCGGGTTAATTTTGCCTCTTAGAATTTAAATTTATAAAAAATTATCAAGGCTAAATTTTCCCCTTTCCCTTGTTCTATACGCACTATTTGACCTTAAAGAAATTGATAACCAAACAAAATAAATAAAATTTCAATGATAATAGATTTTGTCGAATTTTTTTTATTTATCCACAGCAAACTTCGGTAATTTTGATGGCGGCATTGTATTGAATTTTTTCATCGATACTGAGACCTTGGATAGTGAAGATAAATATATATGACAAATATATATGACAAATATATAGCGCGATATTAAATACGTCTTTTTTACTCAGATTGATTTAAAGTTGTGGAAACAGGTGTTTTGACAGTAACTTGCATTTAATAGGATTTATAATGGGCCAACTTGCATATAAATATGTTAGATTTTTTTCTAACTCAAGTGTCTTCACTTCGAGTTCTCTTAGAAAACTCATTAGTTCTTTCAATTTTTTAAAATGTCCGGTAAGTATTTTTTTTTTCGCTTTGAAAACAAGGAAAATTTTATATGCTTGTAAAAATATTGCGATAAATAAATCAACAAATTAAAAATATAATCAATTTCTTTAATTTTCGTAATTTAAATATTTCTGTAGGATTTTCTTTAAAAATCATTGCGGGATTTATTTTTCTCGGCACTGCCTGCGGAGCACCTTCTCAGGAGGTAATTAATAGTTAGTTAATTAAATTAGCTGATGAATTTCATTAATAAAAATAATTGCAGATCCATCATCATATGACACCAGAGGAAAGACTGAAAATTTTTCATACAGCAGGAACTTTTGGTAAAAATGGAATTCAAAATTTTTTTTTTAATCGAAATGAGTATGAAAATTTTTAATTTGCACTCAGTGATTATTTTTTCAAAATTTGAATCTGATAAAATATTCAGACCCTTAAAGTTTTTGATCTCTGCCTTTTTCGGTCTCTGCTCAAAATTATAAAAATAAAAAATTGTGGGAAAAATGAAGTTTTCAAAAAATTTCTGGGCATTAAAAATTAAAAAAATAATTTGAATAATATCAGGTTTATTTTTTTTTATTTTGAATAAAAATTTAATGGCAATTTTCCAAATTAAAATACAACAGTAGAATTGTATTCAAGAATTATACGACAGCAATTTAAAATATGATTGTTAAAAAATTATAGTACCGCCATATGAAGTCGTAACAGTTCACTCATCTCGCGTACAAAAGCGGGACATTAACGCCGGACATATGATGGAAATGCAAGCTTATGGTCAGCGTGTTAAAGCATGGGTTACACCAATCGATGGAACACTAGCAACTGAAAATACACCGATTTATACCATCGATTCATCTCCATATGGACCTCAATATTCCGAATATACTGACGTAATAAAATCATTTACACTCTTTATTTACTAGACAAAGACTCATTGTTTTATTAATAACTGTACTAATTTTTTTTATTAACAGGCAATGAAACAAATGATTAAATATCTCTATGAAAATAAAGCTCAGGCAATTACTGTCTCGGTTGAAGAACGCCCTGATGGTAGTCGAGCAATGGTAATTATTGATCACATTAAATATTTTATGTCTTACACGCAGAGAAATTTACAGTTACAATTACAGAAGATTTTTGGAAATATCGATTATAGGAATGGCGCCCATATAAATTATGGTAACCATTCCTATCTATATGGGTTTCCTTCCCGAGTCGAAATTTAAATCGTAGATTGAACGTACAAGACGTTGAAAAGACGTAAATTCCACCTTTGAAGACGTAGTTGTCGTACGGAAACGTAAATAAGACTTGCGTAATCATAAATCATAGATACAACCTTTCAAGACTGCCAATAAAACAATTAAACTATTTCGGAAATATTTTTGTCTACAAGCTTCTGGGTAGTCTGTAACACCCAAAAAAGCGAAAAATTGGGCATCAGTAGAGTTATCTCCTGCAAGGCCCAAAATATTTTTCTACAGCTGCTAAGAATTTTTATTTCTTGTCTTCTAGCTAAACATGTCTTTTGGCAATTAAATGTTTCCGACATAGTTTCATTGTTTTATTGCGAGTTTTGAAAGGTTGTATCTACGATTTACGATTACGCAAGTCTTATTTACGTTTTCGAACGTCAACTACGTCTAAAATACGTTTTACGATTATTTACGTCTTCAAAGGTTGAATTTACGTTTTCAACCTCTACTACGTTCAATCTACGATTTAAATTTTGACTTGGGTTCCCATACAATATCAGAATAATTACTATAAAATTATGGGAATATTTCTTATATATTCCACTCGTAGTGGGGATCGAGATTCAGGGAAAGTTCCGAGATAATGGAGTTCGACTGTAATATAAATACTAATTACTAAAAATTAATTTTTTTTATTTCTTGTCTTTATTAAGAATGGTATACTTGGAAAACATAATTTATACATCAAATCCTTACCCGATCGTCTGAGAGATTACTTACGTCGTTACGGAAGATCGGTTGATGATTTCGAATCCGAGCACGAAGACAAATCTTACCATATTGTTTACGAAATGCCGAAAACTGCTGACAATAAAACTCTAATGACTCGTGAGTATAAAATATCTTTCAACACTAATCAATATCATCAATATATAAACTATCGATAGAATTGATGACTAATTAACGTTTACTTTATTTTACTGATTAGCGCTGACCCAATCGATAAGACCGAAACGTTCTGCGCAAAATTCTCAAGTACTCTATCCTGAGATTCTACTTCTTGTCGACTATACTTTGTATTCTAAAATCGGGGGAAATATCTGGGATGCTGTACCGTATCTTTTAAGCTTCTGGAATGGCGTTGATATAATGTATCGAACCCTCACCGAACCAAAATACAGATTAAATATCGCAGCAATTCTTTTAGCTAAAGTATGCAAAAAATTTTACAAATTCAAATTACAGAATTTATTTTCCCTACAAAAATAAATATTAATCAGACAAAATTTTTTGTTACCGTAACGTAAAAAACGCTGAGTCAAAAGTTTTTTTTGCTGAGACAAATTTTTGAAACGAGTCAAATTTTGCCCCGTATATTTAAATATTTATATTGCGGCATCTAGATACAAAATGAGTGAAAATTTATCCTCCCATGCGAAAAAAATATATATATCCGGGCAATATATATATAAATATATGTCTCATATATGCAGATTTGCCCGGATATATCTGGATATATATTTTTTTCGTACGGGCTAATAATTCATTTTGCCCCATAGTGTCCAGACTTTTTCCGCTTTCCCTCGAAAAATGAAAAAAAATCCTCCTAGAGAACTTTTAAATCTTCTTATACAATTTCTCTTTCGCTTAGGACCCAGAAGCTTTGGAGTACATTCAACATTTACAATATCCAAACATAGACGTCGACACAACATTGACTTTCAGCGGATATTGGCTGTACCAAAACCGAGAGGTATTTCCAATTGATAGCTACGATATCGCTGTTACAATGACATCGTAAGATATTTTAAAAGATTTACTTGGGTCAAATATATTCATCTAATTAATTAGTTATTTATGATAATTAACATTTCATGTTTTATTATTCCAAAGACATACTCTATGGGTTAAAGATAAGAAGACTAATACTTTCCGCGATGGAATACTTGGTGTTGCATGGGTATCAGGAGCTTGTGGAGTTAGTCGTTATAATGGAAATATGACTAAGACTGCGGTTGTTCATGATGAGGGCGCTTATACCGGTATTCAAACTGCGGCTCATGAATTGGGTCACTCGTAAGTATTTTACATATTTACGATTATTGTTTATAATATAAATATATAGGGGAGAGGGGGGCAAAACGGGGTACCCCCTAAAAAAGGTAACGAAAAAAATTCTGGATTTTAAATGAATTTTATTTAATTAAATTTTTTTATATATACCCAGTTTTGCCCCCGTCTTTTATATATATTACTAATTATTGAAAAAATATTGATAGACTTGGAGCTTCTCACGATGGATCTGATCATGCAGACTGTGAACATAACGAGGGTAATATAATGGCTGGTAGTTCAGTTGTTAATTCAACAAAATCACATGAATGGTCGTTATGCAGTAGACGTGACTTAAACAAATTCTTGAAGTAATAATTTTTTTTTTTAAATTAAAAAGAAAATTTTGAATATTTTAACACGACTATATGTTTATATTTATTTGTTACAGCGAAAAACAATCAGACTGCCTTACTAACCGACCCAAAAAAGGTGAAGCGGTACCAAGATTACTGCCTGGTAAATTGATGGACGCTAACGATCAATGCTATATGTACAGAAAAGCTAAAGCTGTATTCATTGAACCTAGTATTTGTCATCAGCTGAATTGTTTTCTGGAAGGAAATCCCTTGGCGTATAGTCCATTGGGCTCGGCTGCTGCAGATGGTACTCCTTGTGGCAACGGTTTGATTTGTCTTCATGGTCAATGTTTGGATGAAAACATAATCATGTAATTTTATTTTATATAATACAGCTCTCAATGAACGCCATTAAATGTCCGACATCAGCCTCATAAATTTTTTCATTAAATACTCATCATTTCTCATTGGTCGGGTGCAGTGTTTTAACTTTTTTAAACCACTAATGTATCCGTTTTACCTCGAAATTTGACAAAATGGGCGTCATATGTATCACCTGTTATGCCTCCGTACATTATTTTCACGGTCATTTCCAACAGTGCTGACAGTGATGTTCTTACGCTCGCTATCGGCCGCATGACTACTTATTGTTTAAATTTTCTCAGAGCGTAATAATATCAGTTGTAGCATCACCTGCAATCGCTGACAGCTGGTAGTTAATCGGAAAGAAGGACTGAAAGCATTAAGAATAATTACAGAATTATTAATTAAGAATAACTTTGGCTCAAATAGAATAGAAGTATCATTCCTTAGTTTTATAATTAGAAATATTATTATCATAGTTGTAAGATATTCAAATCCATTTGCTATCATTATATTTGTAATACATTTAAAGTGAAGTTTTCTGTGTTATTTCTAAATAAATAAGTGAAACTTTATTAAAATTAAAATTCGAGTGTCGTTATTATTCAAGAGGATACCTAAAAATTCCCAAGGCATAACATACCACTCAAATTTCGTGATAATAGTCATGTTGACATGGTGGCCACATTTCTGGAAAACCTGGAAATCTCAAGGAATTATAAATATACTGGAAAAGTCAGGGAAATGTCAGGGAATTTCGTCACATAGCTGAAAAAATTTTCACTTTCTTTCTTTTGACTGAAAAAATTCGACAAATTTAGTTTTCTGTCAAAACTGTTGAAAAAGTGACGAGGCGCGAATGCGGTTGTAAAACCATCTTGAAAAAAAATTAGTAGATTGATTGGTAGAGCATTCGGCGCGATACCGAATTGTTCTGGGTTCGATATCCAGTTCGGGCTATCTATATTTTTCTCAATTTATCTATAAATTGTCTTATTGAAAGGTTCGCATGTTTAGGTTTCCACTATATTTAAATGATGTATTACCGTACGATGGACGGTGTGGCTCAATAAGTTATAGATAAAATTGAACGGAATATAGTATAGTGCCGGATAGCTCAACTGGTAGAGCACTCGGCGCGATACCGAATTAGTCTGGGTTCGATTCCCAGTTCGGGCTATCTATATTTTTCTCAATTTATCTATAAAATGTCTTATTGAGAGGTTTGCATGTTTAGGTTTCCACTATATTTAAATAGGTTTCTACAATATAAAAAAATTGATTCCAATAGCGAAAAACTAAAGCAGTTAGAATTATCAAGGCTGTTAGAAAAAAAAAAGTCTTAGTAGAAACCAATCGCCAGGATCTTCAAGCTCTTAACATCCATATTGACAAGTTAAAAAACTAAAAACATTAAATGTATACATAAGTAATGAACTAATAAGTTTCACTATATTTATTATTCGCGTACTTCATTAATACTTTATCAATATTCTATGAAATATTCCTATTTGTGAAATTTATTCTAGTGAAAATGAAAAATTTATTTATATTTTATGATAGAGTAAGTTATATAAAAACATGGATTTCAAATCAAAAATAAAAAATTATTCATTTAATAAATAAAAAAAAAAAACACAATGAACATTGACAAATAATAAAAAAAAGTTTCATTTAACGACAATGATTAATTGTTGATTAAACTGACTTATACCATTTTATTTTAAATTAAATAAATATGTCCAATGATTCAATATTGCTACACATAGTCAGGGAATTTTTGAATTGTTTGACTGGAATACCTGTAAAAGTCAGGGAATTTCAATCTCAAAAATCCGTGGCCACCATGTGTTGTCCTTGATATTGAACTTTCTACCGCTCTCTGTACAAGTCCCCGGCATACAAATAAATTAACTAAATTGTCAGGTTTAAGTTGATTTATTGATATGTGAAACAATTTTTTATTAATTATAAATACCAATAACAATTGTTTATAACATTATATTTTAACGTGAAATTTTAACGGAAAAGTGCATATTTTGAAGCCAATTTATCAGAATAATAGCATCTGCTATCGGAATATCAATAAATACAACTAAATAATATACGACATTACGTATTAATATACCCGACTAGAATTTTTCATAAGGGCCTGACGAGGTCCTTATCGGGTTAACCTTATTTCAAATAAGGTCCCGATCAGGGTATCCTGACGAGGATCCTGATATGGATGTAACGCTTAAGACTCATGAGGTCCTTATCGGGATTGCCTTATCAGGACCTTACCAGGATATCCTCATCACGTCCTTATCAGGATTGCCTTATCAGGTCCTTACCAGGATATCCTCATCAAATCCTTATCAGGATTACCTTATTAGTAATTACTTTTAAAAAAATATTAAATTGCAAAAAAAAATAAGAGAATTTTAATTCGATCGAGAATGTTATCTATTGTATTGAGAGCATTAATTAAAGGAAGTAAACATATTTTTTATTGATGAAAAAATCCCGATAACTGTTGGGCTCGAACCTGCGTCCTTTCGATTCAAAGTCCTCGATGCTATCCACTGGGCTAACATACACAAGTGATCTTGAAAGTGTAAATATAATATTCATTATGATGTCAAAGAATAACTGATGAAAAAGTAAAAAATCTGTGCTACAATGATTGACGTGATTTTTATATAATATTCTTTCGTACTTTTTTTAATTTTTAGCCTGTAAATGAAATATTTAAAGAGATGGGATAACTTTTTTTGAATAAGGATATCCAGATAAGGTCCTGATCAGGAACTCGTCAGGTTGACCCGATGGCAAATAACTTTTTTTTTAATAGAGATATCCTGACGAGGTCCTGATCAGGAACTTGTCAGGTTGACCCGATGGCAAATAACTGTTTTTTGAATAAGGATATCTTGATGAGGTCCTGACAAGGAACTTGTCACGTTTGCCCTAATAAGGCAAACCTTATATTAACCCGATAAGGTCCTTATGGTACTTCAGGCAAATCATGAAGAAATTCTAGTCGGGAATCAAAAAAAAAATTTATTATTATTATTATTATTATTTTCATTATTATTATTGTTATTATTATTATTTTATCAATAATAACAATTTTAATGATAAATGTAATTTATAGTATATAAAAACTAATTAAATTACATTATATCATGAAGGACCTTTTTCTCCACCGTCCATAATGATTAATCATTTAATTTTCACTGTTCATATCGATTACTGTCAATCAGGTCAAGTAAGTCGTCCATGCTGTTAGCATTCGCGTATGGATCTTCTTTTGGTATACTCGGGACACATTGTCCGTCTCCTCGCCATTTATTGCAATAGAAACCATCACAACAAGGTTTAATAATCTTGTTACACTTAAAAAAAATAAAAAATTGGGATTGTTAGTGCAAAGTCTTAAACAAAAATACAGTTAAATTCTATAAGTGTCAAATTTCTAGTCACTATTTTAGTGCAACAATTGATGTCAATAAATATTAAAAACTGTTATCACTTGACTACAAATTTCAACCTGTGTATAGTATAAGAAAGTCTAATGTCTTCAACATTTTTTTTTTATAAAATTTATGACCAATAAATAATCATTTTGATAAAGAAAATCATTAATTCGGATTGATAATTTTTGCCAATCTATGAATGATGGCACTTGCCTTCGGCTCGGGATGCCAAAAATACTCATATGGCAGCAGTTTTTTGCTGAATAGACCAATTTACTGATACGATAAGTTCTTGAATAGAAGATGTACAATAGGGTGGCCAAAAAAAAAATTAGTTCTTTTTTTTAGCCCACCCTAATGTACAATGTAATATAAATTTATGAAAAAAAATAATGATTTCATTACTTACCGAGTAACCCTCCTTTTGACACGCATCCAGTTCGGAAGCATACAATGCAATTATTAGAATTATGAACAAAATCTTCATTTTTAATTGATGGGATAATAGCTCAACTACAAAAAATAATTTAATTATATTATTGACGACCGTAAATTCCTCTTCGTGTACTTACTTAAATTTACGCGAGTAGATTTGTGAATTTGAAATAATATTCTGTAATTATTAAAAGGCTGTTTATTACGTTTACGGTTACCTATATTTATTTGCAGAACGCGGCAATTATTTGATAAAACAACGTAGTTTCAGATAGTTAAAACAATTATTTGTGATGATAAAAACAATGCACACATTGTTTTTTATCGTATACTAGTACGTAATTGATATGAGGAAAAAATTTTGAAGAAAATTTTTATTATCTGCAATTGCAAGTAGGTTTTTTAAAACATACAATATTTATTTATTTATTTAACGCCAATCGGCAATATACAATAATAATTTACTTATAATATGAAAAGGGAATAACAGGCGAAATAACGCTTTAAGCGATGGATTGTAATATAGCTACACTAAGATAATAAAGACAAAAAGATAAAAAAGATTGCACGTGGAGGGGTTCGTGGTTAGTCGTTGTATTTTAGTACCAGCTTTTTGACAGACGTTCGAAAGGATGGGTAGGGACAACCAAAGAAGTTCACATCCGAGCAAATAGAATTGACCGAATTAGATATTCTGTTGATGGGCCCAAAACGGACATAGTTTTTGGAGGATTTTGTAGTATTTAGTAGCCGGCTATGTCGTAGGCCCGTTTTAGGGTAGATAAATTTAAACTGTTCAAGTATTTCTGGGGAGTCAATGTACCCGTTGATTACCTTGTAAAAAAACGAAATGTCGTTAACTTGACTTAAATTTGCCTAATATTTCCTTATCTTTATAAAAATAAAGTCAAAAAAATTACAATGTACCTTGTAAATTCTGTTCGATGTATTTTAAAAATTTCTACGTTATTATCGGTAATTTGTACAATAATTCCATACTGTCCACATGTTACCATGACTATAGTAATTTTTCTATTAATTTTTTATGTAAAAAATACCGTCAAATTCTCTGCGTGTATAATTATAGACATCTTGTCCTTGATGTTGAACTTTCTGCCATCGACGTTCCCAACATACAAATAAACTAAATAAATTTTCAGTTTTTAGTTTATTTTCAATTTTTTTAAAATTATAAATACAAATGACAATTATTTATAATATTGTATTATGATGTATAATTTTATCGAAAAAGTACATATTTTGATGCCAATTTATCAGAAAACTAATAAAATCTGCTTTTGGGATATTAGTAAATACAACAAAATAATATACGATGGCATTTACGTATGAATCATTTAATTCCCGATTTGCCCGGTTTTTTCCAGGATGTTATAGAAGTCCAGTAGGCTGTGGGCATTCTCGGCTGGATTTTCTGTTGGTGTACTTGAGTAACATAATCCGTCTCCTAGCCATTTATCGCAATAGTAACCATCACAACAAGGTTTACTAACCTTGTTACACTAATAAAAAATTGGGATTGTCAGTGTAAAATCTTAAATAAAAATACAGTTACATTCTATATTGTCTATAAGTGTCAAATTTCTAGTAACTATTTCAGTGCAACAAGTGATGTCAATAAATATTTAAAACTGTTATCACTCTATTACAAATTTTAACCACCAGTGTGTAGCTTAAAAAAGTCTAATGTCTTAAGCATTTTTTTTACTTCCCGCTAAGAAAATTGCAAATTTTCAAAAAAAGGGAAGTTAGTGGTTTCGGTCCGATTTTCGAAAATCGAGTTTTCATCAGATGTCGACGTTTTGAGGTCCTAGGAAGCTATTCTGACTATTTCCGGATGGACGTCCGTGTGTATGTGTGTGTGTGTGTGTGTGTGTATGTGTGTGTGTGATCTTTTTTTTTGTCCGACGATATCTTTGGAACGAATCAACCGATTTAAACGTACTTGGTGGCAATCGAAAGAGCTCACCAAAACTTTGAATTGATCAGATTTTGGGGTAGATCGGTCATGTAGTTTACAAGTTATACGAAGAATAAAAATTGAAAAATTTCTTTGTTTCTGGTTTTCTGCATATAACTCATTAACCACTTGCCTGATTTACCTCAAACTATAATCAGTTCTAACTCTCAGTGAGCCCTTTCGATTACCAACGAGAACGTTCAAATCGATTGATTCGTTCCAAAGATATCGTCGGACAAAAATTATACTTTTTCAGTGAAGCTATGTTTTACCGACCTAACAAGTTTTTGAGCTCGAAGAGCTCAAAAATATATAAGTAACAATGTTTCCGAGCTCCCTGAGTAGCTGGAAGTTTTGGGGCTGGCCCGCAGAGTCAGGCGGTATTCAGATTTTTTTTATAAAATTTATGATCAATAAATTATCATTTTGATAAAGAAAATTATTAATTCGGATTAATAATTTTTGCCAATCTATGAATGACGGCACCACTTGCCTTCGGCTCGAGATGCCAAAAATTACTCGTATGGCAGCAGTTCTTTACTGAGTAGACCAATTTACTCATACGATAATTTATTGAATAGAATACGTACAATATAATATAAATTTATGAGAAAAATAGTGATTTCACTTACCCAACTACCCTCATCTTGACACGCATCCAATTCGGAAGCAAACACTGCAATTGTCAGAATTATAAACAAAATCTTCATTTTTACTTGATGGGTTAATAGCTCAACTAAAAAAAATAATTTAATTATGTTATTGACGACCGTAAATTTCTCTCCGTGTACTTACCTAAATTTACGCAAGTAGATTTGTGAATTTGAAATAATATTCTGTAATTATCAAAAGGCTGTTTATTACGTTTACCTTTACCTTCAAACAGTCCGATGTGCCGTAGGAATAACGGCTTTTATTATCAGAACTCGACAATTATCGGATAAACTTATTTTGTATGCTTGAATAATTCAAACAATTATTTGTGGTGATAAAAATAATGCATTTATTGTGTTTTTTTGTACAATAGTTCGTAATTGTTATGAAAAGAAAATTTTAAAGTAAATTTTTATTATCTACATAAATAAATAAATATACAGTCATCCACACCGCATTCACTCCGAATTTAATCCGGGAATCCAGCCTAGAATTCAATATGGAACTATGGGCTCCCACATGACGTTTTCGGATGTACTTTCATATGGTTTCCTACAGGAATCCAGCATAGATTCATAGACTCGTATCAATAGACGATAGGCATTGAAATCATGATACCCCGGGTTCTATAGAAACTTCTTATATACACGGGGAGAAATTTATGGCAACAATTACAATATATTACGTGAATGGTTCCCATAATGCATGGTAACCAGTTTTTTTTTAAATGTTTATAAGAATGGCGCCCATATACATTATAGTTAGCATTACTATAATATTATAGTAATCGTTACCATAATATTATGGTAACCATTACCATATATTATAGTAACGTTTACCATAGTATAATGGGAACAATTACCATGATATTATGGTAATCATTGTCATAATTCTTTCACATGCAATATGGAAACTGTTACCATAATGACAAGAATTTTTCCGATACTTATGGGAACTTTTCCCAGAAAGTATGGGCCTGTACCCCATAATTTCAAGTAATCGTTACCATAACGGTATGGGATGATATTTCATAAACGTACTAGGAACAGTTACCATAAATTTCTTTCCGTGTAGAAACTCAAGTTCCTGTATGAATTTGCCACAAAACAATCCATATATCCAAGTTCCTATATGGGAATCCAGATACCCATGGTTCCTACATGGATTCTTATATAAATCGATACACTTCTATATTAATTCCTGTGGATGCTTACGTAAATCCGTACTTTTCTATACATATTCCTATGGGTTCCTATGCAATCCCACATGGACTTTTTTGATAGGGGAGTGAATCGAGTAAGCGTTAGGAGAACACATCCTACTGCCGCGCAATTAAGTTGTGCAACAAATTGTATGTTCGTTATTTTTATCTCGATATTTAAGACAATTTTTATTAATTATAAATACAAACAATAATTGTTTATAACATCGTATCTTAATTTATAATTTTAAAGAAAACGTGCATATTTCAATCCCGATTTATCAGAAAACTAATAAAATCTGTGATTGGAATATTTATAAACACAATTATTTGTGTGCAATAATTCCTCTTTGATCCATGATCCTATAAAAGTCCTCTAGAGTGTGAGCATCTGCATATGGATTTTTCGTTGTTGCTTCAGTTGAGATGCACAGTCCCCATTTTAGAAACTTAGCATCGCAAGAGTAAGGATCGCAACATTGTTGAGAGAGCCCGTTACACTAAAACAAAGTTTCAACATAGAATTCCTAGTGCCATAAGTTTTAAATAAACATTAAGTTATATTCTGTTCCATCTTCTATCCATTTACTGCAATAGTAACCATACCACAAGATTTATTAGCCTTGTTAGATTAATAAAAAATAAAAAATGGGGATAATTAGTGTCAAGCCTTAAATAAAAATAAAGTTACATTCTATAAGTGTCAAATTTCTAGTCACTATTTTAGTGCAACAAGTGGTGTCATTAAATATTAAAAACTGTTATCACTCCGGGTCAAAAATAAAACTTGATTCAGGCTCGCTTCACCTTATTTTCTTTTGAAGTTATCGATTTGCCAACGATTTTTCGATAAGATCTCGACTTTTTCGACTTCAATTGAATTTTTTTCAACTTTTTTCATCTTAGTTTCAACTTATTCGTCTTTACTTCGAGCACGATAGTCATTCACCTTACTTTTGACTTGCTGAACCAAGTCGAAAAAAAGGTACTTATTCGCCTAATTTTCGCCTTAATATATAATAGTATATTACATACCTAGGCCAGTAAAATAAGAAAAGTCTCAGAGCACATGTAATTATTGGCCGAGGCTGACAAACATGTGGTTTGAGGCTTTCTTTTTTACTGGCCAAGGTGCGTATACTATTTTTCTGCTCGACGAAGCCGGAAAGTTGCAACTTCGTTCAGGGCAGCGGCCCGAAAGTTGCCACTTTCCGGCCGGAGGGCAGAAAAAATTATTTCACCTTAGTTTTGACTTTTTCGCCCTATAATTTATTTCGAATAAGTCTAAACCAAGTCAATTTCTACTTGATTTCAACTTTTTCGTCTTAAATCGTGACTCAGTAAGCCAGTTAAGTCTAAATCAAGACGAAAACTCATTGTTTTCATATCTCCTTAAAAAAAGTCGAGTTTGTCTTGAGAAAAACGGCTCCAAATTTCGACTTGGTAAACCAAGTCTAAAACAAGTTTTATTTTTGGCCTGGGACTCTATTACAAATTTAAACCTGTATATAGCTCGAAATAGTCTAATGTATTTTGCATTTTCTATAAAATTTATGATCAATAAAATGATCCTGAAGTTAGCAGATCATTAAAAATTGTTGGGTTTCTTTTACAACAAATCAATCAGAAAAAAAACAAAAATAAAAATATGTACATGGAGAGAATTTAAAAAACTACAGGTGCAATTTTTTCAAATTTTTTTTTTTTTTATGATTTACTATTTAAAAAAAAATTCAAAAATTATTAGACGTCTGCCAACTTCAGTATCATTCAATAAATTATCATTTTAATGAAGAAAATTATTAATTTGGATTAATAATTTTTGCCAATCTATGAATGACGGCACCACTTGCCTTCGGCTCGGGATGCCAAAAATACTCATGTGGCAGCAGTTCTTTACTGAGTAAACCAATTTACTCATACGATAAGTTATCGAATAGAATATGTACAATATAAAATAAATTTATGAGAAAAATAATGATTTCATCACTTACCCGATCACCTTTAAGTACACACGCATCTGATTCGGAAGCACAAAATGCAGTTATTAAGATTATAAACAAAATTTTCATTTTTACTTGATGGATTGATAGTTCAACTAAAATGAAAATTGAATTACTAAAAGGCTGTTTTTTACATTGACGTTTAGTTTCAAATAGTCCGATGTGTCTTACGTATAACGGCGCTTATTTTCAGAACGCGGCAATTATTCGATAGAATGACGTAGTATTGGATAATTAAAATAATTATTTGTGAAAATAAAAAGTATGCATATATTATTTGTTATCGTATAATAGTTCTAAATTATGAGGGAAATTATAGAATTTTTTATTATCTGCAATTAAAAGTAAATTATTGTTGAACAAGCCATGTTTTCATATCTTTATAATTACAGACAGTCCTAGTACATCGGCAATAATGCTGATATATACTAAAATTATAACAGAAAATGAAATTTTTTTTTTATTTGAAACATGAATGGTGATTTGTTTCGAATAATGCATATCTATGCAGACCGATAAGTTACAAATCTTTAAAATAACGGCTTTTATTATCAGAACGCGACAATTATCGGATAAACTTATTTTGTATGCTTCAATAATTCAAGCAATTAGTTGTGGTGATAAAAAAAATGCACTTATAGTGTTTTTTTGTATAATAGTTCGTAATTGTTATGAAAAGAAAATATTAAAGTAAATTTTTATTATCTGCATAAATAAATAAATATACAGTCATCCGCACCGCATTTACTCCGAATTTAATCCGGGAATCCAGCCTAGATTTCAATATGGAACTATTGGCTCCCACATGACGTTTTCGGATGGGCTTCCATATGGTCTCCGATAGGAATCCAGCATAGATTCATATACTCGTATCAATAGCCGATAGACATTGAAATCCTGATACATCGGGTTCTATAGAAATTTCTTATACAGAAACCCAAGTTTCTGTATGAATTTCCCACAAAGAAATCCATATATCCAAGTTCCTATATGGGAATCCAGATACCCATGGTTCCTACATGGATTTTATATAAATCCACACATTCCTATATTGATTCCTGTGGATACTTACGTAAATCCATACTTTTCTATACGGATTCCTATGGGTTCCTATGCAATCCACGTGGACTTTTTTGATAGGGGAGTGAATCGAGTAAGTGTTAGGAGAACACATCCTACTGCCGCGCAATTAAGTTGTGCAACAAATTGTAAGTTCGTTATTTTTGTCTCAATATTTAAGACAATTTTTATTAATTATAAATACAAACAACAATTGTTTATAACATCGTATTTTAATTTATAATTTTAACGAAAACGTGCATATTTCAACGTCGATTTATTAGAAAACTAATAAAATCGGTGATTGGAATATTTATAAACACAATTAATTGAGTTTATCTCCACTGAAGATCCTAGCAAGGTCCACTTGAGTGAGAGCACCTACAGATGAACTTTTCGTTGTTGCTTCGACTTCGATGCAGACTCCCCATTTGAAAGGCTGAGCTTCGCATAAGTAAGGGTCGCAACAACGTTGAGTGAGCCCATGACACTAAAACAAAGTTTCAAAATAGAATTCCTAGAGCTTATAAGTTTTAAATAAACATAAAGTTATAATCGGCGCGATACCGAATTGGTCTGAATTCGATTCCCAGTTCGGGCTATCTATATTTTTCTTAATTTTTCTATAAATTGTCTTATTGAGAAGGTTTGCATGTTTAGGTTTCCACTATATTTAGATGGTGTTCCGTCTTCTATCCATTTACTGCAATAGTAACCATACCACAAGGTTTATTAGCCTTGTTACATTAATAAAAAATAAAAAATTGGGATGGTTAGTGCCAAGTCTTAAATAAAAATAAAGTTGCATTCTATAAGTGTCAAATTTCTAGTCACTATTTTAGTGCAAAAAGTGGTGTAATTAAATATTAAAAACTGTTATCACTCTATTACAAATATAAACCTGTCTATAGCTTAAAATAGTCTGATGTATTTTACATTTTCTTTGAAATTTATGATTAATAAATTATCATTTTGATGAAGAAAATTATTAATTTGAATTAATAATTTTTGCCAATCTATGAATGACGGCACCACTTGCCTTCGGCTCGGGATGCCAAAAATACTCATGTGGCAGCAGTTCTTTACTGAGTAAACCAATTTACTCATACGATAAGTTATCGAATAGAATATGTACAATATAATATAAATTTATGAAAAAAATAATGATTTCATCACTTACCCGATCACCTATACCTTCACACGCATCTTCGGAAGCACAAAACGCAGTTAAATACATTAGAATTATAAACAAAATCTTCATTTTTACTTGCTGGATTGATAGTTCAACTAAAAAACAAATTGAATTACTAAAAGGCTGTTCTTTACGTTGACGTTTAGTTCCAAATAGTTCGATGTGTCTTACATATAACGGCTTTTATTTTTAGAACGCGGCAATTATTCGATAGAATGACGTAGTTTTGGATAATTAAAATAATTATTTGTGATAATAAAAAGTATGCATATATTATTTGTTATCGTATAATAGTTCTAAATTATGAGGAAAATTATAGAATTTTTTATTATCTGCAGTTAAGAGTAGATTGTTGTTGCAAGCAATGTTTTCATATCTTTATAATTACAGACAGTCCTAGTATATCGGCAATAATGCTGGTATATACTAAAATTATAACAGAAAATGAAATTTTTTTTTATTTGAAACTTGATTGGTGACCTATTTCGATTAATGCATATCTATGCAGACCGATAAGTTACAAATACGAATTTTTCATAAGAGCGCTACAGAGGTCACCAGAGATTTTTGATGATTTCTGTTAATTTCCACAAATCATAGATCTCTTAAAAAAAAGCCTCGGCAATAAGATCCTCCTAGATCTTGTAAATCTGCTAGAAGTAACGTAGATCTTATTTTTGCAAAAATCATATCTCCGTAGACCTACTGTAAATCAACGTATGTCTAAATTATTTTTTTCTGAGGAACAATGCAATATACACAGTAAAAAATATTGTGTAAAATCAACACAGTTTGTGTGTTAAAAACAGTTGACACAAAATTTGTGTTGAATTTTCGACACAAACTTTGTGTAACCCCTTTTTAACATAAAGATTATGTTGAAATATCGCCACAAGAGGGCGCAAAGAATTCCACAGTAACACACAAAATGTGTCAATAAAGAGTGTATAACACATTTTTTATGTTACAAAATAAAGTGACACAAACGTTGTGTTAGTTTAACACACTACAATTTTTAACACAAACCGTTTTCGACACAAATACACAATATTTTTCACTGTGTAATGCAAAATAATTGATTAATTGTAGTCAGTAACGCACTTGTCTCGCATTTAAATATTTTGATAAAGACGGCTGAGCAGGAAAAAACATGTTTTTAGGAAAAAGGATAATAAAGAAGACGAATAATGTAATTTATGTTACATATAATCTCAACGTACGAATTTGAGATACTTATAGCTCTTGAAAAGTAAACATTTAAAATTTTGTACAATAATTTAAAAAAAAAGCTATTGATGAATATTATTAGAGGCCATTAAAAAAAATTTATACTTGTTTATTATTTGTTCCCTGCGACTCCTCTTTCTTGCATTATTCTGTAAATGTCCGCAAGACTGTTAGTATCTGCATGCGGACTTCGTATTACTGGTTAATCTTCGACACACCTTCCTCTTCCAAACCAATTAGTGCAATACCAGGGATTGCAACAAGGTTCAAAAATTTTGTTACACTAAAAAAGAAGTAAATAAAGATAACACTTTCAGTGCAAAGTTTGAAATAACAATAAATAAATTTACTGAATTTTTAAACTGCTAATTACATTGTAAATTTTACGTGGCATGTAGTGTAAAATAGTCGAATGTATTTTATAACTCTTTTTGATGTAAAATTCTACATACTCTTTATACACGGAAAAAAATAGTCAGTAGCTGCGACCGATTGCCAATCAGTACATACCCCCTTGCAGATTTTAACTTTGGGACAAAACCCTTTCTAACCTCAGGATTTTGTACTTTAATGGAGAAGGTGGATTTACTACGGGGTGGCATATATATCACTCCATCCTCGACCCTATTGGCCTGATGAAAAGGAAATTTTCCGTCATACATTTTCAGCTCTTTGTTTTTATAATCAATTTTTGCCCCGTGGGTCGCGAAGAATTGCGATCCCACCAGACCGGCATGAGGAATTACCATGTCATCAGGGATAATATGGCACATGGTTGTTTTACCAAAACGCCTAAGGTTAATACTGCCCAGAGTATTAATCGGAATGTTGGCTATGTCATGGATCATAATATTGTTTCTATCTATCTTAGCACAAGTTATCTCATCAGAACAGTCGATGGAACCATTTTTATCGGGACATGACCTGATATCTATTGAATATAACTACCTTGTACCAAAACAAACACAACGTATGATACAATACAGAAATTGGAGTAATATTGATGAGTCGGCCGTACGAAGGATGTGCGAAAATATTGATATTACTACTATGAATGACTTTGATTCTGTTGATTCGATGAATGATTATATTCATACATCGATGGATAATATTTTAAATAAAGTCGCTCCTATTAAATCAAAATTAATTAAACGTCCACCGGCACCCTGGATTACTGATGAAATTAAAGAACTTCAACGTCGTCGAAGCAAACTATACAGAATATTCAAAAGAACAGGATTTGCGTATACTGAATTCTCAAATGTACGTAAACTAATCAAAAAACGTATTACAGCGGAAAAGAAGACTTACTTGGAAAGAAGATTTTTAAGTGAACATAATTCGCGATCTTTGTGGAATGACTTTAGAAATCTAGGACTTATTAAAAATCGAGAAAATGATCGTGCATTAAATATTGATATTAATGAATTAAATGAATATTTTATAAAATGTGCTCAAATTAATATAACGAATGATAATGATAACAATAATTATAATAATTTAATTACTACTGATATTCAAAATAACTCGTATGATATTTTACATAATAATTTGAGGTCGCAATTTAACTTTAAAGATATTAATAATGAAACGGTTAAAAAATCAATAATGCGAATTAGCTCTAACTCTATCGGTCCAGATGGATTTTCAATAAAAAGCTATAAAATTTTGTTACCGTATCTTTTAAATATCTTCACATTCTTATTTAATTTTTCGTTATCAACTTGTAAATTTCCGGATTTATGGAAAAAATCATATGTAGTACCTCTACCAAAAATACGTGATCCATTACAATTTTCGGATTATCGTCCAATATCCATTTTATGTACGTTATCAAAAGCACTAGAGCGATGTGTATACGAACAAATTCTGAAATATGTTGTTGACAATGATTACATTGATAAATACCAAACTGCTTTCAGAGAGAGTATGAATACTCAAACAGCGATTGTTAGACTAATTGATGATATTCGTTTCGCAGTTGATCACTCGAAAACCACAATTGCAGTCTTCTTTGATTTTAGTAAGGCGTTTGATTCTGTTAGTCATATTAAATTAATAAATAAGTTAAGGAATATGGGTTTCTCTGAAGCCTCTATTCTTTGGATTTGGTCTTATCTTGATCAAAGAAGACAATCAGTTCGTGATAACAATAAGGGCACAACATCACTGTGGAAAACAATACAAAGAGGTGTTCCTCAAGGTAGTGTACTTGGCCCTTTATTGTATTCTCTATACGTTTCTGATCTTGGGAAATTACTTAACTGCAAATACTTATTCTATGCGGATGATCTTGTTATTTATTTATCTTGTAATATTGCTGACATTAATGATCGTGTTAGTGAGCTTAACAATATAATTAAAGTAATTTGTAGTTGGTGTGATGAAAATGATCTTAAACTAAATGCTGCGAAAACAAAGGCTGTAATTTTTGGTAGCTCATATAATGTCAATAGTAATGAATGTATGCTTTGTAATAACATTATTGTTAATGACACTGTAATCGAATTTGTGAAGTCGGTAAAATATCTAGGAATAATTCTCGATAATACTTTATCGTGGAATGAACAAATAAATGATGTTTGTAAGCGCAGTATGAGAACTCTGGCACAGTTGAAAATGAATAATGAGGTTTTTAGCGAAGAAATTAAAATTAAACTTGTTACGACATTAATATTCCCAATATTTGATTACTGTGCTGCAATCTACACTAATATAACGCAACTTCAACAATGTAAATTACAAAGAAAGCTTAACGCTTGCGTTCGTTTCATTTTTAAAGTTAGTAGATTTGAGCACATTACACCATATTATCGCAGACTAGGTTGGATAACGCTAAAAACTAGGAGAAATTTCTTTTTATCTTGCTTATTATATAAAGCAATTTATATGAATCAGGGTCAATTATTCGATAATGAATTAGTTTTTCTACAGCCAATGCTGCGTAGGGGAGATGTAAGGCAGGACTATTTACGTCTACCTACCAGTCATCTTGCATTTTATGATAAATCTTTTATTGTATCTGCGATTCGCGTTTGGAATACACTTCCTCCGAGCATTACATCTCTCTCTACGTTCATTGAATTTCGCAGTGCTGTATATAATTACTTTTTTGAGACAGAAAACACGAGTTGACAGTGGAACTTATTCTTATTCTTATTCTTTTTCTTATTTTTATTTTTATTTTTATTTTTATTGTTTATATTATAATTATACATGCAAAACTAATGTAAATATTGTTTTTTGAACGGCCACAGGTGATCAAGATCTCATGGTCGAATAAAATTTATTATCTATCTATCTATCTATCTATCTTACTACTATTTTCAACATAACTAGACTTAATAAGGTTGGGAGAGGCCCCAGAATCTAAAATTAACACGATATGTCGATTCCATCGGACGTTTTACCCGCCACGGCATAGGGCAAATTATCCGTATCTTAACTTAAATCTACTTTATTCACTCAGAATCGTCCTCCGGGGACGGTTTCACCATTAGGTTCACCGGTTAAGGTGATTGATTGTTTTTCCCCGCATCTAGGGGAAAAGAAACGTTTGGCTTTACCTGCCTGTAGTAGCTGGTACTGATTATTTTTTTTCCGTGTACGATTGATAAATTAATGATTTTTATACAATCCACGAATAACGTCACCACTCGCCTTCGGCTTAGAAGCAAAATTTATTCATATGGTACACGGAAAAAATGATTGACAATAATTGTAGTTCAACTTCTAATTATTTATGTTATGTTCAATAACTAATGTCGTTTCAGTTAGTGAAATTATGATTTTAATGTTTACACTGCTATAATTGACAGTTAACCGTTGAAATATACTGCTTGACTATTTAAAATTACTACCTAAACCTTAAAAAACCACAAGACACTTGTCAAAAAAATGCATCTGTTATTAATTTCTTACGTTCTACTCAGTAATATTTACTGAGATTCGGTCTAGGCGCAATGTTGACGAGAATCTCAGTAATATTAACTAATATTTTTTTTTCGTGTAACCGTTATTTAGTCAATAGGCCAACTAACTAATTCGATTAATTATTGGATACAATTTGTAACGTAATATAAATGTATAAGAAAAAATATATGATTCAATCACTTACATGATCACCCCCACCTTTGCATGCATCTAATTCAGTAGCAATGAATGCTATTATAAAAATTAAAAAGAAAATCTTCATCATTATTTGTTGGATTGATCACTTGACTGAAAAAAAAATAGACAAAATTATTTATCATGAAAAATTGATACTTAGGGAAAATTTTTATAAACTTTAAATTTTCAGTGAGTGAAGACATATTCGGAGAAAAACAATTTAAATCTGACAAAATTTGATTAGATCACGTAGATTTACTTTTTTTTCTATTTTAAATCGACATTGATCTCCAATAGATCTATTTAGATTTACATAGATCTTAAATTATTTTTTTTGTACCTTTCGGCTTTTTTGATTTTTAGTATATATTTAAATGTAATTAATTATATCTTTAATCATTTAAAAATGAATTTAATGAGATTGTCTAAAATCAAATTTTGAGAGATAAAAATTTTTTAAAATTAAAAGTTATAAAAATTGACAAATGGTCTAGCGTCACTTACTTTATATCGTTAAGTGAATTACTAACATGAAGCATTGTGAGCATACTCGCTATTTATATAATTTGAGAAACTTTAAGGTTATAGAGTGACAAGTAATTGATAAGATAATATAATGCAGTTGTAGATAATCAAGTGCATTATTTTTATTAAAAGAGATTATCTATGCATTCATTCATACTTTGTTACCGCATTAATTATTTCTTCTTCAAGAAAATATTGAAATCAGAATTTCGATTACATAATTTTCAAAATATATAAATTTGTAAATCGATTGTTAAAAAACCAATTACCCGGTCACTTTTCAATGAATTGAGATTAAACCACTTAATATAATTTGGTGAATTAAGTAATATCCGGATGAATCAGCGAAACGATTTTTTTTTTTTAATTTCAAGTACCGATTACTTTTACTCTCTAAACATGAATAAGTGAAATACTAAAAAGTGTTGGAGGGACTTTCTGGAAATGCCCTTAAATTGTCTCAAAATTAAGATTATTATTAGACATCTCCAACGATAAAACAGTATTTTACATGTTGTTTATTTTTGTAAAGTTACGTCAAATACTCGTGATGCAAACGATTTCAGGGTTATCGGGGTGACGATTATTCAACACGATGATATAATTTTTAGCAATAAAAAAAACCATTTTCACAAAAGAAAAATTTCCATACATTTTTCTATTTTATTGCTGAGGTTATCATTTATCAACTAAAAAAAAAATAATATACATATATTTAAAAAGTTATATTTTATATGTTTATAACTATGCGAATTTCACAACTCGTTGAATTTTTTATAATTAATTTTATATTTGATGACAAATTTTGAATACTTGCATCAACAAAAATATTTTTGACTAATTTTAACAGCAAACAAGCACATATATAAACATATTATATATTTTTTTTTGCTGAAATTAACGACTTACATGTTTGTGTCATTAATATAAAAATAAAAATTTTCTATGTCTGTACTGATAAAAAATAAGTGATAATCGGGATATCTAAAAGTAAAATAATAAGTATGAACAAGAGCAATAAAAACAAGGTCATTTGGTTATTTGTAATCATATTTCATATATTATTAGCACTTAAAAGCAATATTTTTTTAAGATTAAAATTACTAATGAGTTTTCAAATTTTAGAAAATTTAGTCGAACTATTTTAAATTATGGCTAGTACGTTTTTCTTCTTGAATTATATATAACTGTTGCTTTTTTCTATGAAATAATTAAAATTCCGTTTAACTTTTGATAGTCGCATTAATGTAATGCATGAATTAAAAGGTGAAATGAATGCAGACCAAGTTATTGAAATGAAAACTTTTTGTGCCAATGTTATATCATAGCTCACTCCTAATAATAGAATATGAGCAACAAAAAAAACTCCTGTCTACGCACTCAGAATGATTAATAATAGAACCCGGTTCAGCCAATACATGAACGTATTAGCATAATTTAAAAAGTATTGAAAAAATTTTTTGAAATTCGAGCCGAAGAATACGCCGCTAACTGGCTTAAGTTATCCTTATAAAATTTTAAATTACAATACAGTTATTTCTGATTGGTCAAAAGAGTGGTTTAATATGCATTAAATCACTCATTTCTATATTAAACCACTGAATTCGAGTGAAATGGACGGACTACATCCTCACCCAATAATTCAAACCAATAACTAATCTATTATTTATCTCTCTTATGACGTCACTTTGAATTTAGCCGCCTTATTAACATGACCAAAATCTCTAGACTGCACATGCGCATTCAATTAATCAGCACCCTTATGTGTAGATTAATGTAACGTCTTCTGAATTTCATAACCTTACATATCTATATTAATTGATGCATCATAACACCAAAATTGACTTTTTTTTACTGAATTACGTCTTGTTTAGTGAGTAGTATTTAACAAGTTACTCAATTCAATGAAGTATGAATCTTTTTCAATAAAAATAAAGTAAATTGTTTTTATTTCTGATGTTTGTTGAATTCCGTTAATTTTCACAAATCATAGATCTCTTACATAAAAGCTCTGGCAATAAGATCCTTTTAGATCTTAGTAGATCTAATAAAAGTAACGTAGATCTAATTTTTGGAAAAATCAGATTTCCGTAGACCTACTGTAGATCAACGTATGTCTAAATTATTTTCTCCTGAGGAACAATGCAATAAAATGCGAAATAATTGATTAACTGTAGTCAGTGAGCGCACTTGTCTCGCATTGAATATTTTGATAAAGACGGCTGAGGCAAAGAATATGATGTCCCCGCAATCGATAGAACAACGTGTAGTGAAAACATGTTTTTAGGAAAAAGGACAAAAAAAAAAAGACAAATAATGTAATTTAGTTACATTTAATCTCAACTGATATGAATGTGAGGTACTTATAGTTTTTGAAAAGTAAATAGTTAAAATTTTGTAAGCGGCTGAGGCAGCCGTTCGGCACACGCGTGGCTCGGGCGATCACCGAAGTTAAGTAGCATTGAGCATGGCCACTACTTGGCTGGGTGACCGTTTAGCCACGCGTTGGGTTCGAACGAAGGTCTCTGTCCGTTAGGCGCGGGATGAAGATCCAGTGATCGGTAAAATGGGAATTTTATCGACCACTGGAGCTTCACCCAAACCGAACTGTACTGGCAATGGTTTTCTCTGTGGTCTTCCTTGCCCCTATACCCCCACAGCCAAGGTGGAGGATAGGGTATCACCGTAATGGTACAGTACAGTATAAGCACAAGTCGGGCCACAGCCGCACAATGAAAAGCAGATAAAGAAAGGAAGCAGTTGCGATGTAAAGGCAAAAAGTGTAAAAGGTCGTACATGCGGCTATACACTGGAACAATTATTCATTCATTCATTCATAGTTAAAATTTTGTACAATAATTAAAAAAAAACTATTAATGGATATTAAAGGACATTTAAAAAAATTATATTCGTTGATTATTTATTTCCTGCGACTCTTCTTTCTTGCATTATACTGTAAATGTCCGCAAGACTGTTAGCATCTGCATACGGACTTCGTGTTACTGGTTAATCTGAGACACACTTTCCCCTTCCAAACCAATTAGTGCAATGCCAAGGATTGCAACAAGGATAAACAAGTTTGTTACACTAAAATAAAAAAAAAAAAAAATTACATTTTCAGTGCAAAAAAATAACAATTTTATGTGGAATGATAATATAAATGTATAAGAAAAAATATAAGATTTAATCACTTACATCTTCACCCCCACCTCTGCACCATGCATGCAATTCAGTAGCAAGAAATGCTATTATGAAAATCAAAAAGAAAATCTTTATCATTATTTGTTGGATTGATCACTTGACTGAAAAAAAAATAGATAAAAATATTTATCATAAAAATTGATACTTAGGAAAAATTTTTATGAACTTCAAATTTTCAGTGAGTGAAGACTTATTCGGAGAAAAACAATTTAAATCTGACAAAATTTGATTAAATCACGTAGATTTACTTTTTTTTCTATTTTAAATCGACATTGATCTCCAATAGATCTATTTAGATTTACATAGATCTTAAATTAATTTTTTTTTTAATCTTTCGGCTTTTTTAACTTTTAGTATATATTTAAATGTAATTAATTATATCTTTAATCATTTAAAAATGAATTTAATGAGATTGTCTAAAATCAAATTTTGAGAGATAGAAATTTTTTAAAATTAAAAATTATAAAAATTGACAAATGGTCTAACGTTACTCACTTTATATCGTTAAGTGAGTTACTAACATGAAGCATAGTGAGCATACTCGCTATTTATATAAGTTGAGAAACTTTAAGGTTATAGAGTGACAAGTAATCAATAAGATAATATAATGCAGTTATCGATAATCAAGTTCATTATTTTTATTAAAAGAGATTATCTATGCATTCATTCATACTTTGTTACCGCATTAATTATTTTTTCTTCAAGAAAATATTGAAATCAGAATTTCAATTACATAAGTTTTAAAATATGTAAATTTCGAAATCGATTGTTAAAAGACCTATTACTCGGTCACTTTTCATTGAATTGAGATTAAACCACTTAATATAATTTGGTGAATTAAGTTATATCCGGATGAATCAGCGAAACGATTTTTTTTTTTAAATTTCAAACACCGATTACTTTTACTCTCTGAACATGAATAAGTGAAATAAGTGAATATTCACTAGTTCTGAGTGCCAGCCGAACCACTTTTAGAAATTAGTGGTTCGGTTTGCACTTGGAATAAGTGAATATTCACTTATTTTCACTAATTCATGTTTAGAGAGTAAGCTCATTGGGCGATTTGATCCATTTTCAAACTCGACCATGATATTTAACTAAAAAATAAGTATGCCATTGAAAATTGTGGCTGCTATCCAAGTGACAGTTCACGTTCTATCCCACATATATATGTAAACTTTTGAACGAATAATATTTATGAAATCTACTCAACCAAATATTATAGGTTTTGACAAAATTCTTTGAAAAATTTACGATGAGGACAAATACAGAAGTTGGATTTTTCCGGATTCTACTGAAAAGTGTTGGAGGGACTTTCTGGAAATGCCCTTAAATTGTCTCAAAATTAAGATTATTGTTAGACATCTCCAACGATAAAACAGTATTTTACATGTTGTTTATTTTTGTAAAGTTACGTTAATACTCGTGATTTTTCGAAAACAATGGCACACAAAAGTATTTTCGAGCTCGAAGAGCTCGAAAATGTATCTACAACAATGTTTTCGAGCTCGAGGAGCTCGAAAACAGCGGGAAGATTTGGGGCTGGCCCGCAGGGTCAACCGATAGACAGATTTTTTTTACTGATTACGTCTTGTTTAGTGAGTAATATTTAACAAGCTACTCAATTCTATAGAGTATAAATCTTTTTTGATAATAATAAAGTAAATTGTTTTTATTTCTGATGTTTGTTGAATTCGGTTAATTTTCTCAAATCATAGATCTCTTATATAAAAGCCCTGGCAATAAGATCCTTTTAGATCTTAGTAGATCTAATAAAAGTAACGTAGATCTAATTTTTGGAAAAATCAGATTTCCGTAGACCTACTGTAGATCAACGTATGTCTAAATTATTTTTTCCTGAGAAACAATGCAATAAAATGCGAAATAATTGATTAACTGTAGTCAGTGAGCGCACTTGTCTCGCATTGAATATTTTGATAAAGACGGCTGAGGCAAAGAATATGATGTCCCCGCAATCGATAGAACAACGTGTAGTGAAAACATGTTTTTAGGAAAAAGGACAAAAAAAAAAAGACAAATAATGTAATTTAGTTACATTTAATCTCAACTGATATGAATGTGAGGTACTTAGTTTTTGAAAAGAAAATAATTAAAATTTTGTACAATAATTTAAAAAAAACAACTATTAATGGATATTAAAGGCTATTTAATAAAATTTACATTCGTTGATTATTTATTTTCTGCGACTTCTCTTTCTTGCATTATACTGTAAATGTCCGCAAGACCGTTAGCATCTGCATACAGACTTCATGTTACTGGTTACTATGAGACACACCTTCCCTTTCCAAACCAATTAGTGCAATACCAAGGATCGCAACAAGAATTAAAAATTTTGTTACACTACAAAAAAAAAAAAAAAAAATTACATTTTCAGTGCAAAAAAATAACAATTTTATGTGGAATGATAATATAAATGTATAAGAAAAAATATAAGATTTAATCACTTACATCTTGACCCCCACCTTGGCACCCTGCATGCAATTCAGTAGCAAGAAATGCTATTATGAGAATTAAAAAGAAAATCTTCATCATTATTTGTTGGATTGATCACTTGACTGAAAAAAAAATAGATAAAATTATTTATCATAGAAATTGATACTTAGGAAAAATTTTTATAAACTTCAAATTTTCAGTGAGTGAAGACATATTCGGAGAAAAACAATTTAAATCTGACAAAATTTGATTAGATCACGTAGATTTACTTTTTTTTCTATTTTAAATCGACATTGATCTTCAATAGATCTATTTAGATTTACATAGATCTTAAATTATTTTTTTCTAATCTTTCGGCTTTTTTGACTTTTAGTATATATTTAAATGTAATTAATTATATCTTTAATCATTTAAAAATGAATTTAATTAAATTTTCTAAAATCAAATTTTGAGAGATAGAAATTTTTTAAAATTAAAAGTTATAAAAATTGATAAATGGTCTAGCGTCACTTACTTTATATCGTTAAGTGAGTTACTAACATGAAGCATTGTGAGCATACTCGCGATTTATATAAGTTGAGAAACTTTAAGGTTATAGAGTGACAAGTAATCAATAAGATAATATAATGCAGTTATCGATAATCAAGTTCATTATTTTTATTAAAAGAGATTATCTATGCATTCATTCATACTTTGTTACCGCATTAATTATTTTTTCTTCAAGAAAATATTGAAATCGGAATTTCAATTACATAAGTTTTAAAATATGTAAATTTTGAAATCGATTGTTAAAAGACCTATTACCCGGTCACTTTTCATTGGATTGAGAATAAACCGCTCAATATAAATTGGTGAATTAAGTTATATCCGGATGAATCAGCGAAACGATTTTTTTTTTTAATTTCAAACATCGATTACTTTTAAGCTCATTGGGCGATTTGATTCATTTTCAAACTCGACCATGATGTTTATTTAAAAAATAAGTATGCCATTGTAAATTGTGACTGCTATCCGATCTACTCGTCCAAGTATTATACGTTTTGACAAAATTCTTTGAAAAGTTTACGATGAGGACAAATACAGAAGTTGGATTTTTCCGGATTCTACTGAAAAGTGTCGGAGGTACTTTCTGAAAATGCCCTTAAATTGTCTTAAAATTAAGATTATTATTAGACATCTCCAACGATAACACAGTATTTTACATGTTGTTTATTTTTATAAAGTTACGTCAATACTCGTTATGCAAACGATTTCAGGGTTATCGGGGTGACTATTATTCAACACGATGATATAATTTTGAGCAATTAAAAAAACCATTTTCAAAAAAGAAAATTTTCGATACATTTTTCTATTTTACTGCTGGGGTTATCATTTATCGCTAGAAAAAAAATGTATATATATTCAAAAGGTTATATTTCAAATGGTTATAATGTAATTATGCAAATTTCACAACTCGTTAAATTTTTCACGACAAATTTTGAATAATTGCAGCAGCAAAAATACTTTTCAAAAATTTTAGCAGAAAACAAGCATATAGAAATTCAAACTTCCGGTGCAGATCTAGTGAAAAATCATACAAACGAATTATATTACACACAAACCTTTCCTATAAAATATAAAATTTATCTTTGCCAATTATATGGATTCAAATTTCCAAAACTGTTACTTTAATCATAATCTATATAATTCATCGGCTATCATATTATCTGTATCGTATACTTCGAAGCTAATAAAATGAATGCTGATGCAACAATTGCTTTATGTGGAGCCTGATTACATGAACATCGAGATGTACATTCAATTGACAGATATGATGCGGCATTCATAATGACCTCGAAGGTTCTTTAATAAATGTATGCACTGATAAATTTTTTCTAAATTACTTGCGCAACAAAGTTTATATAAAGGAATAGCGACTATTGTAAGGATAAGGTCTACAGAGTTTCAAATTTTTTGAACAATTACTTTGGTCGAAATCAAAAATTAATCGTTTAATGCCAAAAATCCTACGTTATCTAAATGGGAAATCATTTTTGAATGGTTTCTTTTAAGCAGGGCGGGGACACTTTTAAAAGTATTTTTCATCCCATGTAAAACAATGCCGACATAATGAGATTCATGAGTGTTTTCTTATAAACATAATTTTAGTTATTTTTTCGTATTTCTATTTTATTTATAAATTTTTTTTACTCGTAGACCACTAAAAATTAAGTATTATCGACAAAATGGAATTATTTCTTCGTTATTTTCAAGACAAAGGACCTATTATAAATTTAAAAAATTACATCAATAATTTAATATATCATTATAGGTTCTATCATCTACTTCGATAGCTTAGTGATATACAATTGTAATTATTTTCAAATTAGACCACTTAGCGGCAGCAGATAGTAACAAAAAAAAAAAATGATTTCTAAATTAGTTTTCTAGCATAGTGTGGGTGTCCGATGACAATAAGATTACAGAGACACGACCGTCACGTTAAAAGCCTGAGGAGTTTCGTTTTGAGTCATCAAACACCTTTAAAGCGTCATTACCCTGATAACAGCAAATATAAAAGTACATGTATTTTTAGTTTTACTAACAGTTATACCTAAGCCTTCGATCTTGAGACACTGCTCTAAAATATATTGTAAGTTTATCACCTTACTTTTTCTTTTTTATTGTGTGAATTTTCATAGTATTTATTATTTAAATTGAATATAAATTCCGTTTTTTTTTTTTTTTCTTAACAGAACAGCTTCAAAAAATTTTGCTTTTTTTGAGCTCAAAAATCTGGGGAAACTTTGACTTCGTTGTAGAATCTAAAGTTTTCTGTATTTTAAAGGTCAAAATTATTTGATTTTTTTGTTAAAATTATAAAGTCTAATAAATTACTGAAAGTCAATTGAATTTCCAAATTTTTTATCAAAGTTTCTCTTCACTAAATTTAGAAAATTATATTTGCTATTCAATGGATTTATTAAGATATGAATACGGTTTAATAGAGAGATCGTTTGGATGAAAAACTTTCAAGACATTCGATAAACAAAGAAAAACTGTTAATTTTTGAATGTATTGATCAAAATATTTTAATAACTAATAAGCCAATTGAGATTATTTTTGGAGCGATTGAACGAACTATTCTATAGGTAGATTACACGGAGAGAATTTTATGGTAAAAGCTACAAAGAAAAAAAAAAACTTTAAAAATTACTATTTGAAATTATAACCCGGAACCCGGTTGTCAATATGGGGAATTTTGACATTCAAATAGTAAATTTTATAATACGTGTCGTCTATTTTCTAAGTATCAGTTACGATTTTTAAAGTTCAAATAGTAATTTTTCTTATATAGACAATAAATTTTCATACTTATCCTGTAATTATTAACGTTTGAATCATAAACGAAAAAATTACTATTTAGAATGATGGTATTTACTGATCACTTTATCATTATATTACTTGTCATTCTCAATTTATATACTTCATTTTTTTCCGTGTACCATCAAGTTATAGTACAATTTGTAAACTGAATTATATGATTGATAATATCATTTAAATTATTAAATAAACAATCTGAATAGTAGTATCTACCAACTATGTGGTACAATTTACAATTATTTATGATAACCAGAAATTATAACTTTTATTATTTTAAATAACTACTACCATTAAAAAAATCATAATTCTTAATAACTTGATGGTAATAGTTACTATCAGCCTAAATAATGATGACCATCTAAGCTAATAAAAAATTAGAATATCAACGTTATAGTCTGACGCTTATCTATGTGTAATTTGTTCAACTGTGGAAGTTATTAATTTCACTCACACATACACAGACAGACTCACAAATGCACACACATACCTACGCACGTACACATGCACGCACGGGTGCGCACACACGCGCACACTCACCCGCACACATGTACATACCCATGCACACGGGTGCACACACGCGCACGCACGCATACACACACATGCACACGCACACACACGCGCGCGTGTGCACATACTCACGCGAGCACACTCATGCAAACACACACATTCTTATTTAAAAATTTTTACACTTTTGAATGGTAATAGTTACCATCTTCAATTGTAACAATTATAATTGTTAATAATTACAATTAGCATCTTCGATAATAACCGTTACCATCATCAATTGTAACTGTTATCATTTTCAATGATAACACTAATAAACGTGGCTTCATTAGCCGGTAAAGTAAATCGCGAATTCTTGAATTACTCAGAATCTGTTTGACCGATTGATTTTAAGAGTGGATTAGTTTCGATTGTGGATGAAGTTAATTATTTAATATACAGGCGATTTAAATCGGCCAAGTTGTTCAAAACATTCTTAATATTTACGTACACCCTTAGACGTTATTTAAAAAGAAACGCTTCCGAATATAATTTACCTGTCGCGATCATAGTTTGATCTGTGGTTGTCAGATGGCACTAGAGCTTCTTAAATTTGACTTGAATTTAAAAAAGATTTTAAACATCGAACCGCCCGTTTAACAACCAGTTTATCAAATTCGAACAATTAAAAAATATTAATTTGGAAGTATTGCAAAATAAAAATATAAAAAGTAAAAAAAAATTTTTATTTTTTGAAATATACATAAAATTTAATTTTAGGTTCATTATTAGAAATTATGACCGCGGTAATTTTTCTCTGTGCAGTTCTTGGAGTTCTGTCGCAAGGGGTAATTATCAATAAGATTAAAACAAAAATTGTATGTGTGTATATATTATTAAAACATAAAATTTTAAAGGTTCATTTATCTGAAGCAGAAGGGATTAATGCAAGACATGTTACACAAACAAAACTTTTTGGCGATGACATTAAGGCATGGGTTACTCCTTATGAGGGATTTTTAGCAACGGAAAATACTCCTGTGTATGGTTTAGTAGAAAAGCCAAAAAATTCTGTAAACGACACTGGATATCAAATTATTGAGCATAAAGACGTAAGTAATTGGTAAACAATTAACAAATAAACTGGATTGATGATCAATGATTCATATTAATATCAATTTTTAATTTATTTAATTTAGGCTATGAAAAATGTTATTGCATACTTGCGTGAAAGCAAACCTGATGCAATTACTAAACCCAGTAATAAACCTCCCAGCGTTAACCAAGCGACGGTAATTATAGATATATTTAAATAATTTTTGAAAAGAATCTGAACGAAATAGGGTAAAATCCATATACTTTTGAAACTCTTCATAGATTTTTGATCTATAAATGTAAAAATTACAAAAAAATTTTTCTCAAAATTTATTTGGCTAAAAATGTAGTTGAGTTTTCTAACAAATCAATGCTTGCTAACAAAATATTTATAGCTACAATGTGAAATCTATAAGAAACGAATTTATTTTTTGAATTTGTAACAAAACGTATATATTAATGATGGTCGTGCAAATAGTGATTGAATTGAATATTAATATTTATTTCGATACAAACAATCGTAAATTGGAATTATTAGCACACTCCGTATATTAACTTGTAAATTTCTGTCCTTTTCCTTATGCAAATAAACAACCATAATGTTTTGATGGAATTTCAAATACAATGCAATTTTGATTAAAATACTCGATTTTTAATTATTTAGAACACTGTAGTTGAAAACGCAATTCCTGAAGAACCTACTCGACCCAAAACTATGCAAGAACTAAACCGGGAAATGATGGAAATGCTCAAGAAAGATAATCCAAGATTAAATCCGATACTTGGTAAGTTGTTAATAAGACTTGACAATAAATTGACTATAATAATTATCAATGATTTAACTTGGCAGCAACGATTCCGAGAACAACACCAAAACCTTTTGTACCATATCCCAGTATAGTATATCCTGAGATTCTCGTAATTGTTGACAATGCGTTATTCAAAACATTGGGTAGCAATGTCCGTGATATTGTAGCCCATATTCTAGCATTTTGGAACGGCGTAGACTTTTTATATCGAAATCTCGAGAGTCCAAAATTTCGATTCAATGTTGAAGCTATTCTCATAATTGAGGTAATAATTTTTTAAAAATAAAACAAATTTGAACCATTTCAATGACATAAAAATAAGCATAAGTTTGGCAAATATTGTTTGTTTCTCGATCCATTAAATATTGTTTTTTAACAGGCCCCAGAGGGTTTCACAAGATTAGAATACGCACCAAATAAAATAGATGCTAATCAAATACCGTATACAATTGGCGAATGGTTGTACCATTACCAAAGTGCATTTCCAATTGACAGTTACGATGTTGCTGTTTTAATGACATCGTAAGTTTACAAAAATTATGTTATTTTATAAAATCAAGGATAAAAAGGCTTGAAGAGTAGAAATCTTATCGGGGACTGAACAAGTGGATAATAGCTTGTTCGAAACCGAATGTTAACAAATGGAGGGGGCTCTTTTTAGGGTATTGAGTGGAGGTTGCGTTTCGCCATTTTATCCCAAGGCGACCTGTACACCAGTACGAGGGAGCCTCTTCAAACCCTCTTTGGCCAGAGTCTTTTTATTTCCTAAGATGGCAGGAGAGTGGTGGCCCACAGAGGCATTGACTCGTGGTGGCTGTGGTTAGCTACCACGCGCAATTTTTTATTATACCTTCGGTTAATGTCCACTTTTATTTACTTGATTATGTTTTTCGATTAAGAATGTTGTCTAGGGCGGAAACGGGGTCAAAAGGGTGAGGAAGTGACCTCCCTTAAAACGGAGGTGGACTTCGGTCCCGTTACATTAATTAATTACTATACTTTTCAACTTTTAATCCATAATATTTTTTTACCAAAATGATTTCATCAGTTGACTTAATAATTGAATTTAATTATATTTTGTTTGGTTTATTGAAGCAATGACTTGATTTCACGAACAAATGAAAAAAAACTTGGAGGTATAGCATATTCAACAGGGGCATGTAAAACTTTACACGAATCAAAACTCGTTGCCAAGACAACAGCTGTTACAGAAACTGGTGATTTTCACGGTATTCGTAATATGGCTCATGAACTAGGACATTCGTACGTATAACACTGCATCGTAATAAATATATCTTAAGTATTTCATGTCCAATCAGTCATTTTTCTATTCAGTCACTCTTGAGTTGGCTTAAATTTTCATACATCATTATTCGCTTTATTAAAAATTTGAATTAAAAAAAAAATGTTTACTCATGTTAAACTTCAGGTTTGGTATTGCAAACCATGATGGCGAAGGTGACAATAAGGGATGCCCAATGACAGATGGTACTATCATGGGACCTACCACCGGAAACGTTGGACCTAAGTACTATGAATGGTCACAGTGCAGCTTGAATGATTTAACTCAATCATTTATGTAATTAAATTTTTTATTATTATTTAGTTTCATAAAAAAAAGTACACCTTAAAAAATTGGAACCGAATTCGAAGTGATTACGGATTTTGTTTAAATCCGAAATTCGCTCCGTCACTTGGAGTTAGTGATAATTACTGATTTATTTAAAAATGAGTTAATAGAATGCCAAGTTGAATAATTAATTTATTATCTTACAGTGATGGTAATCTTCTCTGTTTGTATAACGAAATTTATGAGGAAGGTGCCGCAGTTCCAAGATTATTACCTGGAAAAATAGCCGACTTAGATAAACAGTGTGATGTCAGAGAAGCGAAGACAACTTCTGTCGTTAACGAAAATAATTGCAAAGAATACATTTGTCGGACAGAAGAAAAAAGTGATGGCACTTATGAGCAAACTACATGGCCAGTAGGGCCTGCTGATGGCTCCAGTTGTGGTCAAGGTAAAATGTGTCTTCTTGGAAATTGCGTGCAAGAAAATCTCATAAATGACTCAGGTGCTTGAAATTTTCAGCACAAAATACACGATAATATGGACGAAATTAAAAAATTGTAAATTATTACTATTTTATAAAATGGATTGATTAAAATGAATGATAATTTTTTAACTCAATAATTGTTGAATAAAATTTTTTTTAAAATTATTCACAGATAATTTTTTTACAACATACTTACTTACTAAATAATATGAAAAATAATGGATCGGTTTGAAAATTGGCTGGGTAGTAGAAAACAATCTGCTGCGTTGAAAAAAAATTATATCGGGACTTAAATTGAGTGGGATCCTCTAATTTTCGATAATGTATTGCCACTTTGAAAAATTAAAAAAATATACTCGACTAGAAAATTCTTAAGTGCACCCACTTGGGTTGCCTAATGGGGACCCTACACTGGGATGTAACGCAGAAACGTACTTGGGCTCCGATCGGGAAATCCCTATGGGTCCCCAATTGGGTAAGATCTACATGTTCCCGAATGAACGATCCCAATTTAAAAAATCTGTCTATCGGTTGACCCTGCGGGCCAGCCCCAAAACTTTACGCTGTTTTCGAGCTCCTTAAGCTCGAAAACATTGTTGTGGATACATCATCGAGCTCTTCACGCTTGAAATAGCTATTTTCGATACATACATTCGATACAACATGGCGTTAAAATAAAAATAACTAGAAAACAATGCGGAATTTCAAGAAACTTCATCGAGAATAATTTGTAGGGAATAAAATTGTCTATAAAGAAGATCCGATGACATTTGTTGATAAGTCTGATAGTTTTGTTGGAAAAGAAAAAAGATCTGGAAATTTATTATAGATTTGACTTCCAGCTGCAATAACATTCGAACAGATGGATTTATCAAAAAATGATAAGAGACCTTTTTTGTAGAGCGTTAAATTCTCTACAAGAATAGGCTATGGACTTTTTTTATATGAGATGCGAATGCCGAGCTAGAAAAATAAAAAAATAAAAAATTTTTTTTCCCATGTTATTTAAATGGGAAATGGAAAATCAGAAATAGGCACCTCTAAATATTAATATTAAGAGCTCCACTTTTAACAGGCTTCTTTTCTCACCTTCCCTCAAGTTTTCAGCCTGTTTTTTTGTTGAAAAAAAAAGTCGCCTCAAAATGGCACACCCTATTATAGACCTTTTAAGAAGCAAAAAAACATATTTTATACTTTTTCTAATTCATAGTTTTTAAAGCCATCTATTTGAAAGCTGTAGCCATAGTTATTTTTATAGTTCAGCAAACATCGGCTAGTTGCCAATGCTGGCAAAATTGTCGCCTATACGATACCTCAGGATCGAGGAGGATCCTGAGGTATCGATACCACTTGGTATACTTATAATTGTGAAACTGTGAATATTCACTGTTTCAGATTTAGAGAGTATTTTAACTTATCGAAAAAAAAATTAAGTATCATTGACGTAATGGAATTTTGTCCTAATTTTTTTTAGGAACAATAACCTATTATAAATTAAGATGTCACGTTAATAAGCCTGAGGAGTTTCTATTTAAGTCATTAAACATGTCAATGCGTCATTTTCCTGATAACAGCGATTATAAAATCACATGAATTTAGTTTAACTGACCGTAATACATAAGCGTTCGATCTTCAGGCACTGTTCTATAATATTGTAAGTTTATCACCTTGTTTTTTTTTTTTTTGTTTGATGTGTGAATGTTCATCGTTTTATTTAAATGTAATATAAATTCTGTGTTTTTTTTTTTAACGCACCAGCTTCAAAACGTTTTGCTTTTTTTTTCAAGCTCAAAAATCTGGGAAAAAGTTGACTCCGTTGTAGAATCTCAAATTTTCGATATGTTTTAAAGCTCACAACTATTTTTCAATTTCCCGTTAAGATAATCGACGATTTTCGAAAAATTCTGAAAGTGAATGTTTTCACTCTGATAGATCTTCATATTTCGAGGTTACGATCTAATTCAAAACTCTTTTCACTCTCTTTCCGGGTTATTTATATTCAGTTCTGCCCAAATCTATATGTTTTTTGTTTTGAGAATAATCATATAGACAAAAATTGAAAATTTCATGTTATAAACTATTTGAGATTTTTTTAGTTATCGGAGTTAAATGCAATGCATATCTTTTTTTAAGCTTGAAGAGCTTAAAAAAAAGGAACGCATTCAAGAGTATTTTTGAGCTCAAAAAGCTTAAAGTTTTAGGGCTGGCCCCAAGGTGCGGGAAATTTTGAGGCTGGCCCGCAATGTCAACCGTTGTCCAGATTTTTTTTTCTGTTAATATCATAACGTCTAATTTTCTTTAAAAGCAATCGATTTTTCAATTTTTTTTATCAAACTTACTCTTCGCTAAATTGAGCAATTTAGAAAAATAAATTTGCAATTAAACGGATTTATTAAGATATGAATACGGTTCAATTGAGTGATCGTTTAGATCAGGCATTTTTGAGACATTTGATAAGCAAAAACGCTTTCAAATAACAAAATTTACCCGTCCCAATCAAGTTTGATCTGTGATTGTTAGATGGCACTAGAGCTATAGTTAAATGTTACTTGAATTTTCTTAGCTAGATTGGGAATTCCCAAGGCCTATTGTACCTTTTACATATTTTTTCAATAAAAAAAAAGAAAAAAAAACTTGAATTTTCAAAAAATCCGAGCAACTAGAAGATTTTTATTTAAAAGTATTGCAAAATAAAAATATAAATATTTCTTATTTTTTCAAATGTGTATAATTATACAAATGTATGTAAAATTTAATTTTAGGTTCATTAATAGAAATTATGACGGAAGTAATTTTTCTCTGTGCAGTTCTTGGAGTTCTGTTGCAAGGGGTAATCATTAATGAAATTAAAAAAAAAAATTCTATAGATTATTAAAACGTATAAAATTTTAAAGGTTCATTTATCTGAAGCTGAAGTAAATAATGCTAATGCGAAACATGTTACTCAAACACCACTTTTTGGCGATGACATTAAGTCATGGCTTACTCCTGATGAGGGAGTTTTAGCAACGGAGAATACTCCTGTTTATGGTTTAGTAAAAAAACCAAAAGTTTCTGTGAACGACACTGGATTTCAAATTATTGAGCATAAAGACGTAAGTAATTGGTAAACAATTAACAAATAAACTGGATTGATGTTCAATGATTCATATTAATATCATTTTTCAATTTATTCAATTTAGGCCATGAAAAATTTTATTGCATACTTGCGTGAAAGCAAACCTGATGCAATTATTACACCACGTAATAAACCTCCCAAAGCTAATCAAGATCAGGTAATTATATATATGTATAAAAAAAATAGTGTTCTGATTGATTTTAAGAGCTTGACATTAAAATGAAAATAACTCGAAAATTATGCAGCATCCGAAAAAACTTTATTATAAATAATTTGTAGGAAATAAAACTGTCTACAAAAAAGACCTCATGACATTTTATGATAAGTCCGATAGTTTCGTCGGAAAAGTAAAAAGATTTCGAAATTTACTACAACTCGACTTCGAGCTTTTATAACTTTTGAACAGATGGATTTATAAAAAAATGAAAAGAGACATTTTTTGTAGAGCGTTAAATTTTTCTACAAAAATATATCCTGGGCTTATTTGTACAATGAGCTATTGTAGAGGTAAAAAATTTCAAACTAAAAAAAATTTTGTTTTCTCATTTTATTTAAACGGGAAATCAAAAATCACGACGAGCTACCTCTGAAACTTGAATTTAAGAGCTGATCTTCTGACATAGTTTTTATTTTGTCATATACTATCGATTACTGGTGGTGCCAAAAAAAAAAAAATAATGTTGTTTTTCAACACACCCTAATATATATAAATAATTTTTTCAAGGAATCTGAATAAAATAGAGTAAAATCCACGTACTTTAAAAACTCATTATTGATTTTCAATATAAATTTACACATTAAAAAAATATTTTTTTCGAAATTTATTTGTCTAAAAATGTACTTGAATTTTCTAATAAATCAATGCTTGCTAACAAAAAATTTATACCTGCAATGAGAAATCGATAAAAAAATGATTTGTTTTTTAATTTTTAACAAGACGTACACAGTAAAAAACGAATCGTCAAAGTGTAAAAAAAAGCGTATGTTAAAATTCTGTGTGTTGAATTTTCAACACTTTTGTGTGTCAATTTAACACACAGTATTTATCTTGTTTGAACTGTCGCAATCGATTGATTTTTTAACACATAAAAATGTTATTTTATTCGAAAGTAACACTTTTTATATGTTACTGTCGAATCAACACACAAAATATGTTAAAAATAATCTCGACCATCACAAAAGAATTCTTGGAAAATTTTTACTTTTAACATATGCGTATGTAACATTTTTTAACACTCACAACATGTTAAAATAACACATAAATAAGTGTAAAACGTTCGTTTTACACACGATATGTGTTGATTTTGACGGATCCTTTTTTACTGTGTATATACTAAGTAGTTGTTCCGATACAAACAATCGTAAGTTTGGATTATTTGCAAACTCGCAAATTTATCTTCAACATTTTCTTAACGCTCTTTCGGTCTTTTTGCTTATGCAAATAAACAACGGAAATATTTTGTAGGATTTTCAAATACAATGCAATTTTGATTGAAATTCTTGATTTTTAATTATTTAGAGTACTGTAGTTGAAAACACAATTCCTGAAGAACCTGTTCGACGTAAAACTCTATTGGAAATAAACGAGAAAGTTAACAAGATGCTGAATATGGACCGTCGGGACTCGAATATAAAATGTCGTAAGTTGTTAATATGATTTAACAATAAATTATAATATAATAATTATCAATAATTTAACTTGGCAGAAATTAATCCGAAAAAATCGAAACCATATCCCAGTATAGTTTATCCTGAGATTCTCGTAATTGTCGACAATGCGCTATACAAAAAATTGGGAAGCAATGTGCCTGATGTTGTCACACATATTTTAGCATATTGGAACAGCGTAGACTTGTTATTTCGAAATCTCGAGAGTCCAAAAATTCGATTAAATATTAAAGCAATTCTTATAATTGAGGTAATAATTTTTTAAAAATGAATTAAGTTTGAGCCATCTCAATAACATGAAAATAGGCATAAGTTTAGCAAATATTTTTTGTTTCTTCATCCATAAAATATTTTGATGTGACTTATGCTGAAGAATACGCCGCTAACTGACTAAAGTTATTCTCATAAAATTTTATATTAAAATACAATATTTTCTGATCGACCAAAAGTGTGATTCAATCTACATTAAATCACTCATTTTTATGTGAAACCACTGAATTTGAGTGAAATGTAATAATAAAACGGTAATTAACCCAAAACATCTCGTCGCGCAGCAAATCTTATGGATTCTTTTTTTTTTTTATAATTTAAATAACTATTGGATATATGCTTTCTACTGTAATCTTGATACATAAAAACAGTCTAGTCTACTGTTTGTCACTTGTTAACTAAATAAACATATATTTGAACAGGACCCATCCACTTTTTCACAATTAGAATACCCTCCAGGACGTATGTCCACTGCGCAAATACTGCCGACACTTGGCCTATGGTTGTACTGGTACCAAAGAGCACTTCCAATTGATAGTTACGATATCGCTGCTTTCATGACATCGTAAGATTATCACAATTACAAACTTTTTAACTTTCAATCTATAATTTTTTATCAAAATGATTTTATCAGTTAATTAGTCCACTTAATAATTGAATATAATCATTTTTTTTTTTTTATTCGTATTGAAGCTATCAGATGTATTCACCCCAATATGATGGCTCGAAATTCCTTGGTACATCATATGTAGGAGGGGCATGTAAAACTTTACACGAATTAAAACTCATTGCCAAGATAGTAGCTGTTGCGGAATCTCATAAATTGATCACTGCTCGTTATATGGCTCATGAAATAGGAAAATCGTACGTATAATACTGCATCGTAATAAAGATTTCAAAGGTATTTCATATCCAATTAGCTGTTTTTAATACCAAACATCAACTTCTCCTGAACTTATCGAACGAATAGGCTTATTTTCGAAATCGATCAAGATAATCGCTCAAAGAATAAGTATGCCAAGTTTGAGCGCGATCTGTTGGAAATTGTGGCTAGCATCTGAGTCACAAGGCGCGTTATATCCCGTAGATATATCGATCGACTATTTTTTTTAACTTCCCGCTAAGAAAATTGAAAATTTTCAAAAATTCGGGAAGTTATTGGTTTCGGTCCGATTTGCAAAAACCGAATTTCTATCGGATTTTTACGTTTTGAGGCTCTAGGAAGCTATCCTGACTAATTTCACGATGATATCCGAGTGTATGTATGTGTGTACGTACGTACGTATGTATGTAAATATTCATAACTCTTGAACGGATAAACCGATTTTGATCGTTGAGGTGTCATTCGACACGGCTTGTTAATATCTTGGAGCTGTAGAAATTTGAGCTTAATCGGTTGGGTGCGTTCGGAGATATTACAAAAATAAAATTTTTTCATAAATGTTTTATTTGGATAACTTTTAATTTGCTCGATGGATTGATTTCAAAATCTAATCAGCTCTTAATCTTTATAAGCCGCGTCGAAAGCCACCTCAACCATCAAAATTAGTTCATTCGTTCAAGAGAAACCGTTAACGAAAGAATTCAAAAAAAATTTTTAACTTCCCGCAAGCTTATATATCTATATACTGCATATAACGCGTCTTATCACTCGGATACTATTCAAATTATCTATTCACTATTTAACTCATCATTTTATATATTTTTGTTCTGTTTTGTCTTCATGTAACTATTGACTTGATTGTGAGAGCTAGTATTTGTTGATTTCATCTTACACTTCTAGTCTATTAAGCTTTAATTTACATCTAAATAGTGCACTATCAGATATATTACGAAAAAACTATTTATACAGTTAACTATTTTAACAGTTTAATAGAAAATATATTATGAGAAACCTACTTCCATTTCGGCTGCCGAACGGCCTTTTTATTTTACTCAGTCACGCTTGAATCGGCTAAATTTTCCATATATCATTATTCGCTCAGTTGGCAATTTGATTTAAGAAAAATATTTACACATGTTAAACTTCAGGCTTGGAAGTTACTATGGTGATCACGATAACCAATGCCATCCGAAGTATGGATATTATAGCGGAGACGATAACCCTAATACCTATGAATGGTCACAGTGCAATTTGGATGCTTTAACTCAATCATTTGCGTAAGTAAATTTTTTGATATTATTTCGATTCATAAAAAATAGCGCACTTTAAGAAATCGGGAGTGAATTTAGAGTGATAACGGATTTTATTTAAATCCGAATGTACTCTGTTACTCGGAGTTACGTAGCTTTAGAAAAATCCAATTCGTATACGGAGTAAATAGGGAGTTTGTTTTTTCAGCGGAATGATTTCGGAGTGATCTGGATTTTAATTTAATCCGCATTCATTCTAATTCAGAGTTTTAATATTTGAATAAACTCACTTTAGAAGTTAATTCTACTCCGAACCGGAGTTTCAATATAAAAATAAACTCCCCTTTGGAGTTTATTTTACTCCAAGGGGATTAAATTAATCTACAGTCATCTACTACGCATTCACTCCGGGATTTGCACCGCGTTCATTCCGCAAATTTTTCCGAGTGTACTTATAGTGATAATTGCTGATTCATTTAAGAATTGGCCTACTGGCTAATAGAACATCAAGTTTAACACTTAATTTATTATGTTACAGTACGGATAATCTTAGCTGTTTATACAACAAAATTAAAGATCAAGGTACCGCAGTTCCGAGATTATTACCTGGAAAATTGTTCGAACCAAATAAACATTGTGATGTCCTAAGTATGAACGCAACTTTTATAATGTACCAGGATAATTGCGAAAAATTCTCTTGTAAGCCAAGTGATGGCAGTCCAACCAGAACATTGTCGGAGGGTAGGCTTTTTGATGGGGCTAGTTGTGGCCAAGGTAAAATATGTTTCCTTGGAAAGTGTGTGGAAGAAAATCTCATAAATTAATCAAGTCATTGAAATTTTTAACACAAAATATACGACATTATCAACGAAACAAAAAAATTGTAAATTATT
This sequence comes from Microplitis mediator, assembly GCF_029852145.1. Classification (NCBI taxonomy): domain Eukaryota; kingdom Metazoa; phylum Arthropoda; class Insecta; order Hymenoptera; family Braconidae; genus Microplitis; species Microplitis mediator. The sequence goes on from NC_079973.1 coordinate 3,771,465, forward strand.
ACTATTTTATAAAATGGATTGGTTTAAATTAATGACAGTGTTTTGAAACGTACTCAATAATGACTTAATAAAATCTTTTTCAAAATCATTCACAGATAATTTATTTCTCAACCCACTTATTTAATGGGTTTTAAAATTAACACAAAGCAGATGTTGAATAAAATTGCTGACCCAAATTACCCCATGATATTCGCACGCTGTAAAAAATCAGGAGCGATTTTCAATTAAATATGGATCATATTTCTATCCGAATTCACTTAGTCCGCATTCAATCCACAAATCTTTTACAGTCTATTGCCGCTTTGTATAATTAAAAAAAATTCTGCGAGCCAATTTTGGTCCTTACAATCTTTATTTATCAAAAATTTTTCAATCCTCGTTTTGCCTCCCCCGTCTTGTCCTATAGTAATAATAATAAATATCCCAGAAAGGAAAGTACGATGGGCCCAGGCTTGGCCCAAGTATGTAGAGCCTTGGGCCAAGCTTGTAAGCCAGCCTTGGTAGAACTCTGGAATGATAACACAGGGCCAGTTCTGGTTGCTACTTAAAAAAAAATTTTACTATTATTAACCTCGTAGAGTTCATGATCATTTAAATATCTAAGGGACAGAGCTGGGCTCTGGCGCGAACTGCCATCTTTCTGATTGCTGGGTTCCAACGGTAGCTACTGGACGAACCTACTAATGTTGAAATGATACATTTATATGATCTACGTATTAAACCATAGGTATAACCTTGGCCCAAGTCTGGGTTGCCATTGGACGGCCAAGGCAGGGGCACCCAGTCTTGGTCCAAGCCTGGGTAAACGTCACGGCCAAGACGGAGTACCCAATCTTGAGCCAACATAGGTGTGCCAAAGCTAGGTTCCCCAGTACTGGGCCAAGTAGGGCCCCGTCGTTCAACTCTGGCAGCTCCTACATGGAATGTCATATATTTTCAACAATTGCTATTGGTCTCTATCGTGTCAATATTTTTATACTGTAAAAAATTTGCGCAGTGAACGCAGATTAAATCCGGAGTGAATGCGAAGCGGATGACTGTTTATTTATTTAATCCCCTTCGGAGTGAAATTTACTCCAAAGGGGAGTTTATTTTAATATTAAAACTCCGAATCGGAGTGAATGTGGATTTAAATAAAATGCAGATCACTCTGATATCACGCTGCAGAAAAAACAAACTCCAAATTCACTCCGTGTGCGGAATGATTTTCTTAAAAACTCCTAAACTCCGAGGAATCCGTAATCACTCCCGATTTTTTAGTGTAATTTTATTACAATCAGATAATTATTGCTTTCATAAATTTTCAGCGTACAGTACAAAACATAAAATATTATGACGTTTATAATTTAATGCACGACGATTTTTCTTATATTTATTTGAATAAACCGAATGCAACCGTTGTTTAAACAGTTCGAAAAATAAATAACACATAATTAATAGGTGTTACAAAGGTTCTTACAGAAGATCTACAAAATTAATCAAATGTAAATTTTTGATTTTTGATACAACTATTGTATTTACACAATAACTCATAATATGTCTCTAGGCCCTTTGACTTTGAATTTATATAAACAGCAATAAATAAATGACAATGAAATATATGTATATTTTATTTTGATTTATTTAAAATTGTGCAGACAAGTGTTTTACGGCGAATTTTCTGAATAGACGTTAGAATTTATAATAAGCCGACATGCGGAGTAATAGATTAGGTTCTTTTTATTCTCGAGAGGATTCACTTTCGATTTCTTAACACCATCAAGCGGTTCATTCTATTTTTCACTATGGCTAGTAAGTGATTTTAAACCTTTTTCAAAAATTTATTTTTTACTATAATCATTGTTATTTTTTGTTTGTTTTTTTATTGCGAAATTTGATAAAATTTTTTTTTTTTAGTTTTATTAAAATTAATCACTCAATTAATTTTTCTGAGTACTGTCTTAAGTGCGCCATCTCAAGAGGTAATTAATGTAAATTTTTTAAAATTATTTATTTACTTTAATAAATATTATAATTATAGATACATCATCATATGACGACTGAAGAAATAATGGAAGCGTTTCATACAGACGGAAGTGAAGGTAAAAAAAAATTTGTATATTTTTACTGTTTGAATAGTTATTTAGTTTCTGTATATTGAATTTTAGTACCGCCTTATGAGATAGTAAAGATCCATTCATCTAGAGTGGAAAAGCGGGATGTCAATGCAGGACATATTTTTGAACTAAAAGCTTTTGATCGAAGAGTTAAATCATGGATTACACCCACCGATGGAATATTAGCTGGTTCAAACACTCCAATTTGTGGAATAAGAAGTAGTAGAGGCGGTATTGTGGTCACTCCATACCCAAAAGTATGTATAAAAGTTAACAAACAAATTTTTTATTTATCAAAATTTCCAGTTATCATGAAAAATTTTCTTTTTCTGGCGAGTAAAACGGACCACCTCCAAAAAAATAAATAAAAAAAAAGATAATTAAATTGTTTATATCTAATCCACGTGAAAAAATGATTATTGATATAATCAGTAAATAAAGACGCAAAAAAAAATATGGAAGATAAAAAATTTTTGTAAACTTTAGTTTAGTGAAGAAGACACCGTATATATTTTTTGGCCACGTAATAAATAATTTTAGACAAAAATTCACTAGAAAATAATTTTGAAAATAAAAAAAAATTTTGGGTTCCCAAATTACGAAAATATGATAGTGAGTCATAAATGAATCGATTTAAAACGATTAGAAAAAAAAATTTTAAATACTTTTTAGTGCTTTTGAATACTTTTGAATCACTTTTCTTATGGGTATTTAACTTTGCAAATCGTTTCGAATCGTTTCTTTTAATCAGGGATTAAAAAAAAAATTTTTTACCAAAATTTTTGGGTGGTCTATTTTGTCCGACCTTCCCCTCTATGTTATTAATTATTTAAATATTTTTATTTATAAAGGCGATGGAAGAAATAGAATCTATGTTGTATCATAATAAAAATGACAGAATTACCATGACCGTCAATCAACGTCCTGATGGAAGCAGAGCAATGGTAGTTATATTATTAAATAATAAATAAATATTTTTCATTGAGTAGGAAGAAAAAAGTTTCTTATTTTTTGTATTTAGAATGGTATTATTGGAGATAAAAACTGGTATGTTACACCCGTACCCGATCGTCTAAGAAACTCGATAAATCGGTACAGAAGATCTAGTGATGATATAAAATCTGAGCACGAGGACCAATCCTACCATTTTGTTTTTGAAATACCGAAAACTCATCGTAACACAACTCTGATGGCTCGTAGGTTATTTATATATACATTTTATATATTAACAATAAAAACAATTTAAATAAAAGGATTTGATTTAAATGTAAGACTCACTTTTTTTATTTTTCAGCACTAACTCAATCAACGAGAACAAAACGCTCTGCAGGATCTCCTTCTATAGTTTATCCCGAGGTTCTTGTGATTGTTGATTATAATCTGTACCAACAGCTCGGTGGCTCTTATCAGAAAGCTGTGCCATATATATTGAGCTTCTGGAATGGAGTTGATATGAAATATCGCGGCCTGCAAAATCCAAGATATCGTTTAAATATTGCGGGAATTCTTCTTGCCGAGGTATCAAATGTTTTTTCTTTATATATTTCAAGTTTAATTTAAACGATTATTTTTTTTCAATAGGATCCGACCGCTCTTATTTATTTAGAACGATCAAAAATCAATATAATCGATTCAATTGATGCTCACGTTTCATTACAAATGAGTAGCCAATGGCTCCACAGACATACATCAGCGATTCCATCGGATTTATACGACGTTGCTGTTACGATGACAAAGTAAATTTTATTTGCTCTTATATAGGGTAGAGGTACCAGTTTTGGCCAATTTAAAAATTTAAATAGTGTCCAAAAATGGAGCAGTGGCCACAAATGGTACCTCTACCCTACGCATCAATTAAAACTTAAGAAAAAAAACTAAGTATCAATTTCTATTCATTTTAATTAAAAAAACTCTATTTCTTTTGCTGTATTAAGAAACCAACTGTACATGAGAAACGAGAGAACTGGCGCTTATGATGAATATATTTTTGGTCGTGCATGGATTAGCGGAGCTTGTAAAAAAAATAATGAATATGGTGATCAGAGATCTGCGGTTATGCACGATGATGGAGCTTACGGAGGAATTCATACTGCAGCTCATGAATTGGGACACTTGTAGACAATATTTATATTTATACTTACGCTAGTAATTATATGTTAGTAATAAATTAATTTGGATAAAAATATTGCAGGCTAGGAGCTATTCATGATGGTACTGATCATAGAGAATGCCCGAAGCAACTGGGTAACATAATGGCTGGTGCACCAATTTTGGATTCAGACAATTCGTACAATTGGTCTCCGTGCAGTTTGAATGACTTATCTAATTTCTTCCGGTAATTATATTTTATAAATTTCTAATAGTCGATTTTTGGTAACCGTCTGGAAGTGGGGCTCTACTTTTGGGCGGTAAAAATATTTGAACCGGTTGTCAAAAGTGATATTGTTGACTTAAATAATTAATTAAATTGTGTCAATCAACAGCCGTAGTGACGCCTCGTGTCTTTACAATAAACCGACACCAGGCAGAGAACTACCGAGATTGTTACCTGGTAAAATATTGAACGCAGATAGACAGTGTTCAATAATTAATAGGAACACGGTAGCTATGGTTACTCCTCAGATTTGTAAGAGATTGACGTGTCTTGATCTACAAACCAATAGGCCTTACACGGATTGGGGCTGGACGGCTGCTGATGGTACTGATTGTGCTCGAGGAAAAATATGTCTCTATGGAGATTGCGTTGATGAAAATGTAATAGGATAATTAAATACCTAAACAGATGTTAATTGATATTATTAATTGGACGGCTTTTTTTAATCACGTAAAAAAAATAGTGGAAAAATTACGGTTTCAAATATCAGCAAAGTCCCTCTACTTTATTTACCTGAAGATCCGACGTTTTTCGCGCACTGAAAATGAAAAAAATTTATGTAATTCGACTGCTTAAAGGGTAGTTCCGGAGATTGGGGGTGGCCTAAGATTTTCGGCTGACATACCAGCAGATAAGCGGAACATTTCAGAAGTTTACATCCAGTAGATTCTTTACTTAGCAATTTTTTTTTTGTTGCGCGGAAAATGTTTTGATTTTCAGGAACATTTACGTCGAAACTGCAGAAAATACATTTTATTTCTGAAATGCAGTAATTATTTAGTAATTATTACAGTTTCATATAAGACATTTTTCGGTGATCGACCTAATGAACTTTACCAATTTGATCTTGGGCAACTTGAACTTTGGTAAATTTGAACTTTGTTGAATTTTGAAATTCGATGTTTTGATGATGATTAAAAAATGATGATGATGATGAAGAATGAAATTTAAAATTTGATGAAGGAAATACTAAATTATTCAAAGTTCAAATCGCCAAAGTTTAAAGTGTAAAAGTTCAAATTTTCGAAGTTTATTAGGTATGGAACCCATTTTTCAGTCCTTAATAGCATTTTATTCATAATGAAGTTTCGTTCAAAAAAAAAAACATTAGAAACTGTAAAATTTGGTATCTATAATTGTAAATATTTTATTATAAGTACTTTTGATTATTACAGTGCTAACTATAATACTTGAAGTTTTTTATACGAGTGTCCAATTTTTACACTATAAACTGTAATTTTTTCACTACTTCTTTCCGTGTGTGAAAAGTAAATTTTGGTTGGAAAAATTGTTCTAGACCGAAATATGGTAAAGACAAAATTTTGAAAAAAATTTAAATTTGAACATTATTGGAAAATACCGTCCAGTTATGAGTGCAATGAATTTTTGAGTTTTAATAAAAATTTTTGACTGTTTAAGAGTTTGTTTATTTAACTATTTCTGATATTTTAAATAATGAATTTTATAATAATATAAATAATTTGCGTTAATGAACGGATCTGTTACTAATTATTGTAAGTTAAAAAAATTTAGTGAAAAAAACTTTGTCTTTTGTCATCAATGGGTGTTAGTATTTAATTTGAATAATCGAACACGTCATCGAAGCGCTTCGTAGAATTCACATAATCACATACGACCGAATAATTAATACAAATTTGAACACCTGTGCTGGCTACAAGGTCAACGTAGACTAGTTTTTTGTCATTGATCTGAACACCTGGATTTTCGATGTTTTGGGTATTTTATTATTCTTATTTAAATATATACATATATAATATGGTAGGGCCGGACAAAGAAAGGTACCCAAAAATTTTAATAAAAAAAAGTTTTGTTTCGAAAATTTCTTTACTTAATTGACATGTAAATATTAAAAAATTTTTTTTTTTATAATCTGAGGTAATTGCAGTTTAGATATAAAAAAATTTTATGAATTTTATACAACAATTTTTAAAAAATCTATTCAAAGATTACAATCTTAAATTATCAAGGCGCGATATTTGTTACTTTCGATTTTCAAAATTTTTAATTATATGAGTGCAACCCTTTCAAAAAAATTCATATGAGAATCCAGCCTAGATTCCTATGTGGGTTCCCACATGGCGTTTTCGGATGGATTCCCATATGGTTTCCTATAGGAATCCAGCATAGATCACGCAGAGGAAAATGGTAATAATTACCATTCTACATGGTAACCAGTCCTATTTTTTAAAGCATAAGAATCGATACTATGTAGCATGGGAATGATTACCATTTTTCTGGTAATATTTACCATACTACATAGTAATCATGCCACTGGTAAATATTACTTTGTAGCATAGTAATCAAAGCCATGCTAGAACGGTACTGAGTCCCATGTTGTATAACGTGAAGGCAGTTTAAATATTAAGCGCTGCTGTATAGAGTATATACGTTCAATATATAAATTATGACATGACCATAATTGTCACAAATGACATTTGATTGCAATTTATTCAAAAAAAAAAAATAAAACAACTTAAAAAAAAAAGTTACATGAAATAGTTTTTCATAAAAAATAAAGGTATTATTGAAGGTGTGGAATAATTTTCAATCAGTTAAAATTTTTTAAATCCGTTAAAAAATTATTTATTATTTATTAATTAACCTAATTTTTTAATTATAAAACTTTATTTTAATATTAACCTTACTACCTTGAATTTGAAGCAGCTTCATCGAAATTGTAATAATTCCAATGTAGCATATGAATGATTCCCATGCTAGAGTAGGAATGATTACCATGCTAGCGTTACCATTTAGAATTGGACAAACTACTATATCAAATAAATAATACGGCTAAAAAACTTGCGTTATCATGCTACATAGTAATAATTACTAAGTTACATTGGAGAATAAACCATTCACTTCTCTCCGTGATTCATATACTCAAATCAATAGGCGATAGACATAGAAATCCAGATATTCCAGATACTGTAGAAACCCAGATTTCTATATGAATTTCCCACAGAAAAATCCATGTATCCAAGCTTCTATATGAGAATCCAGGTACCCACGGTTTCCTTTGTGGAATTTCCATGAAGAAATCCAGATACCCATGGTTTCCCACATGAATTCTTATATAAATCCATACTTTTCTATACGGATTCCTATGGATTTCCATGCAATCCCACATTAATTTTTTTAATAGGGAATAATAGCTGACAATTGGCAATTTTTTAAATATTGGAATAAATGAATGAAATAGAAGTAGAATAAAAATTAAAACATGGGTATTGAGATAATTTAAAAATCAATGCGCGCATTTTTTTTTTATTCCATTATTTTAATTAATGAATTTTTTTATTTAAAATTTATAAATTGTCTCATATGCCTCATTTACTATATAATAAGGGAATTTGTTGTTAATTAAAAAATTATGAAATTAAAAATGACTAATTGTCAAAATATTTTAATCATCAATTAATTTCAAGTTTATTTTTAGTTGTATTTTTTACGATAACGAAAGCAATTAACAATACATGCAATAGGTAAAATTTCTAATTAATATCTGATTTAATAACTAAAGTTTCAAATCTTAAGTGGACATTTTTCTTTAAATAAAAAATTTCATTTAAAGCCCAAATTGCATCACAAAAATAAATGATGAATGACGTAACCTGAAAGAACATATTTAATAAAAAAGTAATTAAATATATGACGTAGAATAATAAATAGCAATTCAAAATTCTAGACCAATTAAATCTATAATTTTTATCTCATTGCTCAAATATTTTCAACTTTAATACGTCAGTAATTAAATATCAAATAATACTTAAATGGTTCTGTTTCAACAACTGTACTATTAAAAAAAATATCGATGACGTTAAATTTATAATAAATCATTAGAATATGACATACTTGTATTATCTATTATTTTATCTTAAAAAGTTGACACTTCACTTGATCGCGTGATCATTAATTGAAAAAATTAGAGATTCACACTAATGTATTACACTAATTATTACGTAGAAAAAATAAATAATCAAAGTACTCACAGATTGACATCCAATTATCAATGGAAACTTAACAAAGTAACTTATCAGCCTAAACAATTACAAAATTTGAATATTTAAGTGACATAAAAGTAATAATGATAAATTTATAAAAATAAATATTAACTCATATGTACGATAGTATTTGAATAATACTAATGACTTTAATGAATTTAAGTAATCAAAATAATTATAAGCTAGTAATAGTATGTGTAAACGTATGGTTTTTTTTTCATAATTGAAGCGATTAACGTTCGATTTATAAGGAAGTTTGTGATAAAATTATCATCAGTTTACTTTTGAATTCTCTCAGGTATCAGTTCATTTATTTTTAAAAAGTCAATATGCGAGGTAAGTGGTAATTTTTTTTAAAACTGTGATTAATTTATAATTAATTTTTTTTTTTTTTATTGATTATTAATTTTATTTTATTCTCAAGTAATTCAAAATCTTATGTCTGTTTTTAAATTTTATGTTGGCTTAGTTTTTTAAGAAATGACAAGTTTTAAAAAATCCACGAAAGTAATAAACTCATTACATTTTTTTCAGTTTTTTTTTTTTATTTGAATAAAATTTTTTTTCGGTAGAATGTTTTCAAAATTTAAATCAAACAAAAAAAAAACAAAAATTTTGAAATTGATGCAAAAAAAATTTGTATTCCTTAAAATTTTTTAATAAAAATAAATCATATTTACTACTAATTAAATTATAAGCAATTAATTTATAGACAATTATAATTTCTTTTTATTACGAGACAAAAAAATTAAATTAATTTTTTTAATTTTTCCAGAAATTTTATATAAAATTATTGTCGGACTATTTTTGCTCCATGCGGTATCAGGAAACCAAAATGAAGGGGTAAATCGTCATAAAAAATTATCATTATATTAAACAATATAACAAATTCATATTTATCGATCATCATAATCAAGTTTGTTACAATTAATTATTAATTTTTTTTTTAAGAGATCCACTAACACATCTGGGGAAAAATTATCTACGACTCGCATGGCTAGTTTTTATGGTATAGTAGTTACACCCAAAAAAAAAAAAGAACATGTAGTTGAAATGCAAATTAATTCAATAAAATTCAAATTTAATATTAGGGCCGACTTATAAGCTAGTGCCGGAAAATTTAACGAGAGAACGAAAAAAAAATGTTGATAGGCAACGTGGATTCCAAAAACACATCAAATCATGGCTCAATCCTCTGCATGGAGATATAGCAAATTTAGATACGCCAGTTTACTCAGTTAGAAGTGCTCGTAGTAGATATCGGCCTCATATTGAAGAACATCCTAACGTAAGTTCATTTTTCTATAATTACGATCCATAATTATTATAATTATGAAAATAAATAATAGTCTAGACAAAGGGAGAGATGCAAATTTTTTGTAAATTAAAATTATGAGAAAAATGGGCCCCGAGAAATTTTTTTGAAATTGTACCCGGAGGCAGCACAAACGTAATGACCAATTTGGGCCATCTGACATTTATTTAAAAAAATTTTTGATCTGAAATCAGCATAAAAAATTTTAATTCAAATAATTTCATCAAAATTTTATTATAATTTATGATTACAAATAAATTTCACATTGATAAGATTAAGTTGCGTAATAAATTCATGATTAATGAAATTTTCTTTTTTGAATTTTTTTGAAATAAAAACGGTTTTGCTTGCCCCTCCCCTCCCCTCCTTCCCTATAAATCCATTTTTGAATTATGAAATTAAAATTTTTATGCATTACTTTCTGTTTACAGGTAATACGTCACATAATGTCAAATTTGTATGATGATATAGCGCATGCTTCTGCGTTGGAAGTTAATAAAGCTAATGACCGCACGAAACCGGTAGATATCATTTATAAATTCTTACTTAATATAAAAAAAAAATTTAATCTATCAATATTTATTGATTAAGATGTCGATAATTCAAGCTTTTGCTAGTGCCGATGTGTAAAATGTATTGAAGATTATGATAATATTTCGGGTTAGATTATTTCAGACAAACTGTCAGTGGATTTAAAAAAAACTCGTTTGGAAGTAATTTTCGTGCTAGACTGAACGGCTGCTCAATTTCAAAACCCACAACGAGTTAATTCTCTATAAAAAAATCGAGAGTTAAGTAAAAGTGATTATGGATTTTATTTCGATCCGAGTTCACTCCGTCACTTGGAGTTTCGGAGTTTAAAAAAAGTTTTAATATTAAAATAAACTCCTTTTTGGAGTGAATTTAAGTGCGTTAGGGATGAAATAAATGAAAAATCACCTGATCCTCATTCACTTTCATTTCACTCTAGATTTAATTGACGTTCATATCATGGATTTTTTAAAGTGTTCTTATTTCGCTTCAAATTTGAATCATAAAAAATCATAAAATGAAGTCATTTTAACAACAAAAAGGGTGGGCTAGCTTGCAATAAATATCACAAAGGGAAAAAATATAAAAATAATAATTTCTTAAAATTCGCAGCCGAAAATTGTTGGCAGATAAATTTTAATTTTAATAAAAATATTAAATAGATAATAGTTGTAAATTTTTTTAAATTTTAGACCACCGGTTATCAAAGACCCACGCCTCATATTACCGGACACCGAATGAGATATGTCCCCAAACGAATTAATAGGTACTCAAGATCTACTTCTAATAGTTTTAATACTAATAGTACTTTCTATAGAGAAAACTATAATTTAGTCAGAACTGACAGAAACAATAGCAGTCATATACGTAAGTATTTAATGTATAAATTTTATAATTAGTAATTAGTAATTAGTAACGTATCCATTAATAATTATTTTGGATTTCCAGCCATGATATTAATTTTTTTTTCTTTTACTTAACAGCGCTGACAGAAAAAAAAAGATCAGAACCTCCAAAAATAATATACCCAGAAATATTAGTGATAGTCGATTACTCATATTACAAATTATTTAATCGCAGTGTTTGGGCATTGGTTCCATATCTTTTAGCATTTTTCAACGGCGTCGATATGAGATTCCGAGGCTTAAACAAACCCAAAGTCAGATTAAATATTGCTGGTATTCTTATTGCTGAGGTAATTTATTATCTTCATAATTATGATGGATAAATACATTTTCGAATTGCAAACTTTGAACACAAAACTATTTGTGTCTCCGTATGTCTATTTGCTGATTGCCAATAAATTTAACAAATTTTGATTTAAAATCCCGTAAAAATTTCTCACAAAATTATCGCCGTTAAAAAAACATCCAAAAAAGTTGACGAATTTTATTAAAAATTTGACAGACCTCCTGCCTCTTCCCTATAAGTGTACCCGGGTATAGACTTTTTTCTACTTATCTTTTCTACACTAATGGCTTCTAAAACCACCATAAAAGTGAGCGAATAAAAAAATTTATCAAATCAATTTTAAAACGAAATTTATAAATTTTTGTTGTCTTTGGATTTTATAAAAACGTTCAAGGTTTTTTTTTTATTCTTAATTAAAAAATTTTCTTGTTACCGCTAATTACCAGATAAATTATGTACTTACAGGATCCAAAAGCCCTTTCATATATGAGATCAAATGTTCGAGGACATCGAAACTTGTATGTTGCAGGAGCAATTGAGAACAAAAAATCATGGTTATATTTACAAAAATATCAAATTCCTTTGGATAGCTATGACATAGCTATTACACTGACTTCGTGAGTTGATTTCATTTCAATTATTAGGACATTAATTTTCATCTAATTAATTATGACTTGTTCTTAATTTGATTTAATTAAAGACACGAATTACAACTAGAAGATCTCGATGAAGACGTTCATCAAGTTAAATTGAAAGGTATTGCTACAAAACAAGGAGCTTGTATGATAGATAACTATTTTGGATTAGTACTTGAAACGGCAATTGTTAATGACTTGGGTGCTTATGACGGAATTATGGCAGCTGCTCACGAAATAGGACATTTGTGAGTAGAAATGATCAGAGTTTATAAATTATTATGAAGAAATTGATCTATTGAGCCTTAATTTATTTGTAACCACATTTAGGCTGGGAGCGGATCATGATAATGACAATAAATCTTGCGCCCCTTATCTTGGCTATGTTATGAGCCCATACTTGGCTTATAAGACAACGTCGTGGAATTGGTCATCATGTTCACGATTGAATTTCCGAGATTTCTTGGGGTGATTTTTATTTTATTTATTTATTCATTTTTCAACATCAATAATATATCAAGTTGTGGATTATTAATTCATCGTGTACTTATTTGATTTCAGATCGGGAAAAAGTACATGTTTGCACAATAAACCAAAAGGAGGTATAGAAATACCAAGACTATTACCGGGAAAATTAATGGACGCAAACGAACAGTGTAAAATGTTAGGGAGCTTATCAGCTGCCGAGCTTGATGACTTAATGTGTACAGATTTAGTTTGTAATGAAAATGAAAACGCGACGGTTGAACGATATTATCGTTTTGGTGCTGCTGATGGAACTAAGTGTGGCATTGGTAAAATTTGTCTTCATGGATCATGTATTTATGAAAATGAAGTATCTTATTGATAGTAAATGTAAAATATTGATGACTCAAGACATGAAGTAACTTCAAATCTTAATGTATTATTAAAGAATCCATAATAGTATTCTTTTAGTAACTCTGTTGTAACCAACTTTGATGAACTTATAAATTAAAACTCATATGTAACTATAAATTAAAGTTGGCATCACTGGCCTTGGGCTTGTGCTGCCAATATTCTTACTTATGTATGGAACTATTTTTCTCTTGTAAATAAAATACAATTATTGACCAATGATCACTAATCAAAATTATTTTGAAAATACTGATGGTTTAGTGATTTCGCAAACGAATGCTTTAGTTATAATAAAAGCCATCACTATGGCCTACTCAGCACATTATTAAAATTCTATATGAATAGTATAGACTATTCATAAATTATCAACAATGAAATCGCTAATGATTTTTATCATTCAAAAAAGCCGAACTTTTTCTTTACACGTGCAAAGTTAAAATTGGAGTTTTAGATGCGCAGGTATGCTGATAAAGTTTTTGCATGATGAAATATAACATATTATATTATACCTACATGACTTGGCAATGAAAATTCGTGCGATTAACATTAGAAAAACAATAAAAATTACTGCTTCTTTACGACTCAGAGTTAACGATGTAACATAAAAATTTACAAAACTTTAATTACATGATAAAAAATATATATGAAGTATTCTTATAAGTCGAAGACTCATAAGTAAAGAAAAAGTGTATTTAAATGATATCTTTTTTTTTTTAAGTTTGAAAGTATAAATAGAAATTTTTTATTTATGTATGTGTAGATATATACATATATCTACACACTCATATATATAGATATATACATAGATATTGTTTGATTAGTTAATGATGTTTTCTTAGTAAAATAAAGGCAATCCAATCCTTTACACTATTAGATTATCGGGTGATATTTCACCGGCCAATCCGCGCCAAGATCTTCAGACCGACTGTGAAATTATATCATTGATTTATATTATTTTATAATTTTTTCATAAATTTAAGTATTATTTATCTTCTAATTACAGACGTAAGTATTATAAAATAATGTAAATCAATGTTATAATTTCACAGTTGGTCTGAAGAAGTTGGCACGGATTGGTCGATGAAATATCATTCGATAAAACTAATAGTGTATAGAATTAGATTGCCGTTATTTTGATAACAAAAAATATAAAATAAAAATTGAAATTTTTCATTACTACATTAAAGGAAATTTTTATTAAATTAAAAAAAAACTCAGTATGTCTGGTAAATGATATTAATTATTAAATAAAGGAAAATGTCATTTAATAATAAGATAATTATATAAATTTGAAAATCATTCTAATTATCATTTTTATATATATTCAATTTCAATAAATATTTACAAAATAAAAAATACTTTTCTTTTAGTATATCTGTCAATCACAATTTTTGGATTAATTTTACTTTGCAGTTTATCAGCACAAGAAAATAATACGGTAATAAAAATAAATAAATAATTTTTTTTAATCAATCGAATGAAAACTCTTATGGAATTTTTTTTTGTATCATTCAAATACCATTTCGTCCAAAAAATCTACAGAAGATTGTAGCCATATTGATAGTATATATTATTTATGTTAATTTATTTCAATTGTTTGAGATATATATATTCGATAAAATTTTTTAATTAATTTTCGAACAGGTTTTTAATAAAATAACAAATTATTAATTACAGTTACTAGGAAAAAATAATGATACTGATGTATTTTTTGAAAGACACAAAAAACTATGGCTTAATCCTGTTTATGGAACATTAGCTGATTCAAATACACAAATTTATATGGTTAACTATGATCAAGACAAACGTCAATCTGATATTAGGGAGTGGCCGAATGTGAGTTAATTATGATTTCTAAAGACCGATTGGATTCTATTCCTATCTATTAATTTCAAATTTTTATATTAAAATAAAAATTGAAAACACAATCGTCAAACTAATTAACATTAATTATAAAAATTGTGTCTAAAAATAAGTCAGTGAAAAGTACTGATGAGTAGATATTTACTGAAAGTTATTACTTTTCACTGATTTATATTAAAAGTGTGAAAAATCAGGATTTGCACACCTCAAACATGGAAGTGATTATAATTTCATCCGATGATTTTTATGATCTTTCCCTCATTTGAAGCTGTAAGATTCCCAATGAATCATCAGTGAAATCTTACTGACTTACGTAAAACATCGCGGATTTAACCCGAGGCTCTCGCAGCCAATGGAATCCACTGATTAATCAAAACTTCCGCGCTCGAGGTGTGCAATTATTTATTTCTTTTAAGGTAACATATTACGTAATGTCGAATTTACATAATGTAATAGAACATGCTACCACATTAGCTGTTAATAAGAATGGTAGTAATTATGAAATAATTAAGGCAATAGTTTCTGCTATACCTCGTAAGTAAAAAAATGAATTCAATTTAGGGTGGCCACAAAGAAATGATTCCAAAATTCCCTGATGTTTCCCGGTTTTCTAGTGAAGTATTTTACATTTTTTCCTGACTTAGAAATTTTGTTCGTATCATTTAGATATTCAAAGTTTTTATTATACTTTCATTTTTAATAATCAACTTAGACAATTAAATCATGCGAGAAACCATAAAAAATGGCAATAAAATGAATTAATATTGCCTACTTTTGATTATTCAATGTTAAAAATGTCTATGTTAAAATATTTAATAAGAAATTATATGATTTAAATAAATTCAAAATACACTGGTTACAAAAATTAAGGGATATTAAAAAAATTTCAAATTTTTTAGTAATCTTTAACAGTTTGTAACTCGGAGGAAAATGGTCGTACAATAAAAACAAAAAGTCAAACTGTAGCTTCGAGTGTCTAGTATTATGATCCGGGTCTTTAAATTTTTTTATTATGTACGGTTCCGGATCAATCAAAAATCAATCATAATTATCGAAAAAAATTTATTGAAGCTCGAAGACCGTTTTTAAGACGAGCCAAAATTTGGTAAATTTCTTTTTCGATAGTTTTCTTAGGATTACTCCGGAACCACACATAATTAAAAGACATGTTCTTGCGAGTTACAACCTGTTGAAAATTTTTTGAATTTTGAACTGTTACAATTTAATTCCCGGAGACTTTTGGAAATTCCCTGTCATTTCCATGATGTTTCCCGGTTGCATTGAATTCCCGGATAATTCGTGATATTCCCGGTTCGTGGCCACCCTGAATTTTCAATGGCATTTTATACATCTTGTGGAATCGGTATTACTTGATGTATACAATAGCTTATGTAATTAATTCACGAAGAAAAACGCTGTCAAATGTCTCAAATCAGCCTTATTTTTTTTCATTTTCAATTTGTAACACTACTAGTAAAAACTGATCCTGCATTTCCACCAATAATCTACCCAGAAATATTAGTTATCGTTGACTATTCTTTGTACAAAAAACTCGATGGAAATCTATGGAAAATTGTACCATATCTCTTAGCATTTTGGAATGGCGTAGATATGAGATTCAGAAGTTTAAATAACCCTCGAGTTAGATTAAATATCGCCAAGATTCTTATTGCTGAGGTATCAAAAACTTCTTCAATAATAATAATTTTCTTTATGATTTAATCGATTATTCATTAACGCAGGATCGAAGAGCTCTTACATATACAAGATCATATCTTGATAATAGAAGAAATTTGGATGCACGTGGATCAATAAATGATAAAAAAATATGGTTGTATGAGCAAAAAAATGTCGTTCCATTAGACAGTTACGATATTGCTATCACAATGACTTCGTGAGTTTTAATTTTTTATCATCATACGTTTTTTCTGAAAGTCGTTAAAATAATCCTGATGTTTCGCTATCTATTGAGGCTCTTACGTAAATGATATCTATAAAATGAATCATACATATGTATATGAGGTCAAGGCACGACAAGATATCCGAAAATTCAAAAGAAAAAAAAAAATATGATCATCGTCAAATGTTCACGAATTCACATATTTCAAATTAAAGGTCCAATTAATTTCAGAAAGAATTATATTCGCTGTCCAAAAGTCAGAAGAAATAATTATTCACTAATGTATCCTATCGTACTCAGTCCCCTTTATTGCATTACATATTTTTTGAATAATATGCAAATGTTTTAGAAAAAATTGCTTTAATTGCACGTAAATTTATATGATTTCATAGAAAACTAAAGAATCTTTTGTAACGACTTTTGTGATTAATATTAATTTTTACGATACATGGTTATAAAACTATTTCTATTCTAGAGATGCAATGTATTTACTCCCATTTGATAATAACTTGAGTAATGGTGTTCCAATTAAAGGGTTAGCTTCTGGAAAAGCTTGTTTGGCTGATCACAGATTGAGACGTGCTATGAACGTCGCTATTGTTAATGACGAGGGCGCTTATGACGGAATTATGGCAGCTGCTCACGAAATAGGACATTTGTGAGTAGAAAAAATCCGAAATTTAAAATTATTAAAAAGAGATCGATCTATTGAGTCTTAATTAATTTGTAACTAAATTTAGGCTGGGAGCTGATCATGATTACGACAATAAATCTTGCGGTCCTTTTCATGGCTATGTTATGAGCCCATACTTGGCTTATAGAACAACGTCGTGGAATTGGTCACCATGTTCACAATTAAATTTCCGCAATTTCTTGAGGTAATTTTTATTAAATTTATTTATCCATTTTTCAATAATATATAATAACATCAATAATATATCAAGTTGTGAATTATTAATTCATCGTGTACTTATTTTATTTCAGATCGGGAAATGGTACATGTTTGTTCAATAAACCAAAAGAAGGTATAGAGATACCGAGATTATTACCGGGAAAATTAATGGACGCAAACGAACAGTGTAAAATATTAGGGAGCTCATCAGCTGTCGAACTTGAAGATTTCATTTGTGTAGATTTAGCGTGTTATGAAAATGATAACGCGACAGTTACAAAATTTTATCGTTTTGGTGCTGCTGATGGAACTAAATGTGGTGATGGAAAAATTTGTCTCCACGGTTCATGTTTATATGAAAAATCTATAACTTAATGATATTCATTTTTTAAAAAATGTACAATACTTCCATCAATAAAACAGAAAAATTCTGAAATTGTATCAGGAAAAAATTAGTTTACTGACCAGAAAATTGACTATGAAATAGCAAAAAAAAATTTTGAATAACGTTTGTAAATTCTCAAGACAAGAAATCAATTAAATATTTTTTTTGAATCAAGAATGATCTGTCATCGTTGTATCATTTATAAATTTTTTCTTAATATAAAAAAAAAAATTTAATCTATCAATATTTATTGATTAAGATATCGATAATTCAAGCTTTTGCTAGTGCCGATGTGTAAAATGTATTGAAGATTATGATAATATTTCGGGTTAGATTATTTTAGACAAACTGTCAGTGGATTTAAAAAAAACTCGTTTGGAAGTAATTTTCGTGCTAGACTGAACGGCTACTCAATTTCAAAACCCACAACGAGTAAATTCTCTATAAAAAAATTGAGAGTCAAGTAAAAGTGATTATGTATTTTATTTCGATCCAAGTTCACTCCGTCTTGTTAGAATCTAAAAATTCTGAAAATTTGAGCTTAATCAGTAGGGTGCGTTCGAAGATATTTCAAAAATAATATGTTTCAAAAATATTTTTTTTGGAGAACTTTTAATTTACTTGATGGATTGATTGTAAAATCTAATCAGCTCTGAAAATTTATAAGCCGCGTTGAATGACACCTCAACGATCGAAATCGGTTCATCCGTTCAAAAGTTACAGATATTTACATAGGAACGTACAAACACACCTATATAGGTACACTCGGACATTATCTTGAAATTTGTCAGAATAGCTTCCTAGAACCTCAAAACTTCAAGATTTGATAGAAATTCGGTTTTCGAAAATTGGACCGAAACCAATAACATGCCTAATTTGTATGATAGGTAACTACTTTGAATTAGTACTTGGAACGGCAATTGTTAATGACTTGGGTGCTTATGACGGAATTATGGCAGCTGCTCACGAAATAGGACATTTGTGAGTAGAAATGATCAGAGTTTATAAATTATTATGAAGAAATTGATCTATTGAGCCTTAATTTATTTGTAACCACATTTAGGCTCGGAGCGGATCATGATAATGACAATAAATCTTGCGCCCCTTATCTTGGCTATGTTATGAGCCCATACTTGGCTTATAAGACAACATCGTGGAATTGGTCGTCATGTTCACGATTGAATTTCCGTGATTTCTTGGGGTGATTTTTATTTTATTAATTCATTCATTTTTCAACATCAATAATATATCAAGTTGTGGATTATTCATTCATCATGTACTTATTTGATTTCAGATCGGGAAAAAGTACATGTTTGCACAATAAACCAAAAGGAGGTATAGAAATACCTAGATTATTACCGGGAAAGATAATGGACGCAAACGAACAGTGTAAAATGTTAGGGAGCTTATCAGCAGCCGAACTTGATGACTTAATGTGTACAGATTTAGTTTGTAATGAAAATGAAAACGCGACGGTTGAACGATATTATCGTTTTGGTGCTGCTGATGGAACTAAGTGTGGCATTGGTAAAATTTGTCTTCATGGATCATGTATTTATGAAAATGAAGTATCTTATTGATAGTAAATGTAAAATATTCATGACTCGAGACATGAAGTAACTTCAAATCTTAACGTTTTATTAAAGAATCCATAATAGAATTCTTTTAGTAACTCTGTTGTAACCAACTTTTATGAACTTATAAATTAAAACTCATATGTATCCATGAAATAAAGTTGGCATCACTGGCCTTGGGCTTGTGCTGCCAATATTTGTACTTATGTATGGAACTATTTTTCCCTTGTAAATAAAATAGAATTATTGACCAATGATCACTAATCAAAATTATTTTGAAAATACTGATAGTTTAGTGATTTCGCAAACGAATGCTTTAGTTATAATAAGAGCCATCACTATGGCCTACTCAGCACATTATTAAAATTCTATATGAATAGTGTAGACTATTCATAAATTATCAACAATGAAATCGCTAATGATTTTTATCATTCAAAAAAGCCGAACTTTTTCTTTACACGTGCAAAATTAAAATTTGAGTTTTATATGCGCAGGTATGCTGATAAAGTTTTTATATGATGAAACATAACATATTATATCTACATATCTTGGCAATGAAAATTCGTGCGATTTACATTAGAACACACAATAAAAATTACTGCTTCTTCACGACTCAAACTTAACGATGCAACATAAAAATTTACAGAACGTTACTTACACGATAAATAATAAATATAAAGTATATTTATATGTCGAAGACTCATAAGTAAAAAAATAAAATTCATTTAAATGGTATCTATATTTTTTTTGAGTTTGAAAAGTAGAAATTGAAATTTTTTAATTATGTGTTCAAGATATATATGCATATATTTACACACACATGTATATATATATATATATATATATATATATATATATATATATATGTATATATATATATATAGATATTGTTTGATTGGTTAATTATGTTTTGTTAATAAAATAATAGCGATCGAATACTTTACACTAATAGTTTTGTCAGGTGATATTTCATCGGCCAATCCGCGCCAAGATCTTCAGACCAACTGTTAAATTATAACATTGATTTACATTATTTTATAATACTTACGTCTGTAAGTAAAAGATAAATAACACTTAGATTTATTAAAAAATTATAAAATAATGTAAATCAATGTTATAATTTCACAGTTGGTCTGGAGATGTTGGCACGGATTGGTCGATAAAATATCATCCGATAAAACTAATAGTGTAAAGGATTAGATTGCCATTATTTTATTAACAAAAAATATAAATTGAAAATTGGAATTTTTCATCACTACATTAAAGGAAATTTTTTTTAAATTAAAAAACATCTCAGTATGTCTGGTAAATGATATTAATTATTAACTAAAGGGAAATGTCATTTAATAATAAGATAATTTTATAAATTTGAAAATTAATTTAAAAATCATTTTTATATATATTCAATTTCAAGAAATATGAAAAAAAAAATTTATTTTTAGTGTTTCTGTCAATCACAATTTTTGGATTAATTTTACTTTGCAGTTTATCGGCACAAGAAAATGGAACGGTAATAAAACTAAATAAACAATTTTTTTTTAATTAATTAAAATAAAAACTCTTCTGAAAATAGTTTTTGTAACATTCAAATATCATATCATCCAAAAAATCTACAGAAGATTGTAGTCATATTCATAGTATATATTGTTTATGTTAATTTCTACCAATTGTTTGAGAGATATATATATATATATATTCGATAAAATTTTTTAATTAATTTTCTAACAGGTTTTTAATAAAATAACAAATTATTAATTACAGTTACTAAGAAAAAATAATGATACTGATGTATTTTTTGAAAGATACAAAAAACTATGGCTTAATCCTGTTTATGGAATATTAGCTGATTCAAATACACAAATTTATATGGTTAACTATGATCAAGACAAACGTCAACCTGATATTAGGAAGTGGCCAAATGTGAGTTAATTATGGTTTCTAAAGTCCGAGTGTATTCTATTTCTATCTATTAATTTCAAATTTTCATATTAAAATGAAAATTGAAAACACAATCGTCAAAGTAATTAACATTGATTATAAAAATTGTATCTCAAAATAAGTCAGTGAATAGTACTGATGAGTTAATATTTACTGAAAGTTAGTATTTTTCACTGATTTATATTAAAAGAGCGAAAAATCAGGATTTGCACACCTCAAACATGGAAGTGATTATAATTTTATCCGTTCATTTTTATGATCTTCTCCTCATTTGAAGCTGTAAGATTCCCAATAAACCATCAGTGGAATCTTACTGACTTACGTAAAAAATCGCGGATTTAACCCGTGGCTCTCGCAGTCAATGGAATACACTGATTAATCAAAACCTCCGCGCTCGAGGTGTGCAATTATTTATTTCTTTCAAGGTAATATATTACGTAATGTCGAATTTACATAATGTCATAGAACATGCTACCACATTAGCCGTTAATAAGAATGGTAGTAATTATGAAAAAATTAAGGCAATGGTTTCTTCTATACTTCGTAAGTAAAAAAATTAATTCAATTTCCAAAAGCATTTTATACATCTTGTGAAATCGGTATTACTTGAGTGTGAAATTGGTTAATACCCGAGACTATAATACTCAATGCCACCGGATGTATACAATAGCTTATGTAATTAATTCATTCTCAATTTGTAACACTTCTACACTGAGAAAAAATTTCTCTTTGGACAATTAAATTGGTTTTGTTGAATTCTATTAAGCTAAAAATTGTTTGGGACAACTAAATTTTATTACGTCAATATAATCTATTTTATCATTTTTAACAAATAATTTAATAGACTCTATTTAGTTGACATTAATATTTCTCTCTCTAAGATAATAAAATCATATGGTAGAGTTAAGAAAATATTTATTTAAAGGACAACTAAACTATTTTGTAGTGCCAACAAATCCAAATATTAGAGCAAAATATTATTATATTAACTGTAATAAATATTAATTAGACACAAAAAAATATATTCATTTAGAATAAATATATATATTTGTTCGATGTTAATAAATATATATTTGAACTTAATTATTATTGATTTAAAAGTTATGGTGTTAGGCAGCAGCAGCGGGAGTAGTTCGGTGCTCGCCACTAGATCGCGCCCACCATTTGTGGTGTCCCTGGTAAGATACTTATTTCGGAGTTTTTATATTCCGAGATTGAAGTACATGAGGGACTAGTTATCCACTGAAATTTCTCGACAGTAATATGTGGGTACACTGTATTACACTATGACATTAATGTTGAAGATTAATATTTTTCCTGAACAATTTTTGTCAGTACGAAAAGAAGTACTTGTGAAGGAAATAAATTATTTTTCTAAATATGCATTCATTGAACTGTTGAATGAATATTCTGTCATTTCAAAATAATATTTAATTTTTATCAATAACTCATTCTCTAGAATGATCACTCATACATTTCATTATGACTACTTTATAAACACTACAGGTAATCAATTTGATTTTATGCTTGCTACTAAACGCGTAATTATTTTTACTAAATATTTCATAGTTTCTAATCACTCGTTTTGTTGGTGGATTATAAAATATTTAGTTAAAAAGACCAAATATATGATTGGCAATGGGCAATCAAATCATTTTCTTGTCATAACTAAAATTTAGTTGTCAGTAGAAAATTTTTTTCTCAGTGTAGTAAAAACTGATCGTGCATTTCCACCAATAATCTACCCAGAAATATTAGTGATCGTCGACTATTCTCTGTACAAAAAACTTGATGGAAATTTATGGAAAATTGTACCATATCTCTTAGCATTTTGGAATGGCGTAGATATGAGATTCAGAAGTTTGAATTACCCTCGAGTTAGATTAAATATCGCCAAAATTCTTATTGCTGAGGTATCAAAAACTTCTTTAATGATAATAACTTTCTTTATGATTTAATTGATTATTAATTAACGCAGGATCAGAGAGCTCTTACATATACAAGATCATATCTTGATAATAGAAGAAATTTGGATGCACGCGGATCAATAAATAATAAAAAAAGATGGTTGTATGAGCAAAAAAATGTCGTTCCATTAGACAGTTACGATATTGCTATCACAATGACTTCGTGAGTTTTAATTTTTTATCATCATACGTTTTTTCTGAAAGTCGTTAATATAATCCTGATGTTTCACTATCTATTGAGGCTCTTACGTAAATGATATCTATAAAATGAATCATACATATGTATAAAAGGTCAAGGCACGACAAGATATCCAAAAATTAAAAAAAAAAGTTATGATCATCGTCGAATGTTTACGAATTACGCATATTTCAAATTACAGGTCCAATTAATAACAAAAAGAATTATATTCGGTGTCCAAAAGTCACAAGAAATAATTATTCACTAATGTATCATATCTTGTTCGGTCCCCCTTATTACTTACATATTTTTTGAATATTATTCAAATGTTTTAGAAAAAATTGCATTAATTGCACCGAAATTTTTATGATTTCATAAAAAACTAAAGAATCTTTTGTAACGACTTTCGTAATTTATATAAATTTTAACGATACATGGTTATAAAGCGATTTCTATTGTAGAGATGCAATGTATTTTCTCCCATATGATAATGACTTGAGGAGTGATATCCCAATTAAAGGTTTAGCTTCTGAAAAAGCTTGTATGGTTGATCACAGATTAAGACGTGCTATGAACGTCGCAATTGTTAATGACGAGGGTGCTTATGACGGAATTATGGCAGCTGCTCACGAAATAGGACATTTGTGAGTAGAAAAAATCCGAAATTTAAAATTATTATGAAGACATCGATCTATTGAGTCTTAATTAATTTGTAACTAAATTTAGGCTGGGAGCGGATCATGATAATGACAATAAATCTTGCACCCCTGATCATGGCTATGTTATGAGCCCATACTTGGCTTATAGAACAACGTCGTGGAATTGGTCACCATGTTCACAATTAAATTTCCGCAATTTCTTGAGGCAATTTTTATTTTATCTATTTATCCATTTTTCAACATCAATAATATATCAAGTTGGGAATTATTTATCCATCATGAACTTATTTGATTTCAGATCGGGAAATGGTACATGTTTGTACAATAAACCAAAAGGAGTTATAGAGATGCCGAGATTATTACCAGGAAAATTAATGGACGCAAATGAACAGTGTAAAATGTTAGGGAGCTCATCAGTTACCGAACTTGATGACTTAATGTGTACAGATTTAGTTTGTTATGAAAATGAAAACTCGACAGTTGCACGATATTATACTTTTGGTGCTGCTGATGGAACTAAATGTGAAGATGGAAAAATTTGTCTCCATGGTTCATGTTTATATGAGAAATCTATAACTTAATGATATTCATTTTTGAAAAATGTACAATACTTTCATCAATAAAACAGAAAAATTGTGAAATTGTATCAGAAAAAAATTAGTTTACTGACCAGAAAATTGACTATGAAATAGTAAAAAAAAAATTTGAATAACATTTGTAAATTCTTAAGACAAGAAATCCCTTAAATATTTTTTTGAATTAAGAATGATATCTCATCGTTATATCATTTATAAATTTATACTTAATATAGAAAAAAAAATTTAATCTATCAATATTTATTGATTAAGATGTCCATAATTCAAGCTTTTGCTAGTGCCGATGTGTAAAATGAATTAAAGATTATGATAATATTTCGGGTTAGATTATTTCAGACAAACTGTCAGTGGATTTAAAAAAACCTCGTTTGGAAGTAATTTTCGTGCTTGACTGAACGGCTGCTCAATTTTAAAACCCACGACGAGTTAATTCTATATAAAAAAATCGAGAATAAAGTAAAAGTGATTATGGATTTTATTTCGATCCGAGTTCACTCCGTCTTGTTAGAATCTAAATTGTGGAAATTTTAGCTTAATCAGTAGGGTGCGTTCGGAGATATTTCAAAATGTTTTTTTTTTGGATAACTTTTAATTTACTTGATGGATTGATTCTAAAATCCGCTCTGAAACTTTATAAGCCGCGTCGAATGACACCTTAATGATCGAAATCGGTTCACCTGTTCAAAAGTTACAGATATTTACATCGTGTATTTATTTGATTTCAGATCGGGAAAAAAAACATGTTTGTACAATAAACTAAAAGGAGGTATAGAAATACCAAGATTATTACCGGGAAAATTAATGGACGCAAACGAACAGTGCCAAATGTTCTCGCGCTTATCAGCTGCCGAACTTGATGACTTAATGTGTATAGATTTAGTTTCTAATGAAAATGAAAACGCGACAGTTGAACGATATTATCGTTTTGGTGCTGCTGATGGAATCAAGTGTGGTATTGGTAAAATTTGTCTTCATAGATCATGTATTCATGAAAATAAAGTATCTTATTGATAGTAAATGTAAAATATTTATGACTCAAGACATGAAGTAGCTTCAAATCTTAACGTTTTATTAAAGAATCCATAATAGTATTCTTTTAGTAACTCTGTTGTAACCCAATTTTATGAACATAAATAAAAATTCACACGCAATCACAGAATATAACATAACGTTGGCATCACTGGCCTTCGGCTGGTGCCGCCAATCTTTCGACTCATGTATAGAACTATTTTTTCTTTTCAAATAAAATAGAATTATTGATCAATGGTCACTAATCGAAATTATTTTGAAAATACTGATAGTTTAGTGATTTCGCAAACGAATGCTTTAGTTGTAATAAGAGCGATTACTATAGCCTACTCAGCACATTATTAAAATTCTATATGAATAGTATAGACTATACATAAATTATCAACAATGAAATCGCTAATGATTTTTATCATTCAAAAAAGCCGAACTTTTTCTTTACACGTGCAAAATTAAAATTTGAGTTTTATATGCGCAGGTATGCTGATAAAGTTTTTGTATGATGAAACATACCATATTATACCTACATATCTTGGCAATGAAAATTCGTGCGATTAACATTAGAACACACAATAAAAATTATTGCTTCTTCACGACTCAAACTTAACGATGCAACATAAAAATTTACAGCACTTTACTTACACGATAAATAATAAATATGAAATATATTTATATGTCGAAGACTCATATGTAAAAAAATAAAATTCATTTAAATGGTATCTATATTTTTTTTGAGTTTGAAAAGTATAAATTGAAATTTTTTAATTATGTGTTCAAGATGTATATGCATATATTTACACACACATATACATATATATATATATATATATATATATATATATATATATATATATATATATATATATATATATATATATATATAGATATATATATATATAGATATTGTTTGATTGGTTAATTATGTTTTGTTAATAAAATAATAGCGATCGAATACTTTACACTATTAGTTTTGTCGGGTGATATTTCATCGGCCAATCCGCGCCAAGATCTTCAGACCAACTGTTAAATTATAACATTGATTTACATTATTTTATAATACTTACGTCTGTAAGTAAAAGATAAATAACACTTAGATTTATTAAAAAATTATAAAATAATGTAAGTCAATGTTATAATTTCACAGTTGGTCTGGAGATGTTGGCACGGATTGGTCGATAAAATATCATCCGATAAAACTAATAGTGTAAAGGATTAGATTGCCATTATTTTCTTAACAAAAAATATAAATTGAAAATTGGAATTTTTCATTACTACATTAAAGGGAATTTTTTTTAAATTAAAAAAATCTCAGTATGTCTGGTAAATGATATTAATTATTAAATAAAGGAAAATGTCATTTAATAATAAGATAATTCTATAAATTTGAAAATTACTTTAAGAATTATTTTTATATATTTAATTTCAATAAATATTTAATAAAAAAATATTTTTTAGTGTTTCTATCAATCACGATTTTTGGATTAATTTTACTTTGCAGTTTAACAGCACAAGAAAATAAAAGGGTAATATAAATAAATAAATAATTTTTTTAAATTAATTAAATAAAAACTCTTCTGAAAATTGCTTTTGTAACATTCAAATATCATATCGTCCAAAAAACAGAAGATTGTAATAATATTCATAGTATATATTATTTATGTTAATTTATTTCAATTGTTTGTGATATATCGATTCGATAAAATTTTTTAATTAATTTTAGAACAGGTTTTTAATGAAATAACAAATTATTAATTACAGTTACTAAGAAAAAATAATGATACGGATGTATTTTTTGAAAAACAAAAAAAACTATGGCTTAATCCTGTTTATGGAATATTAGCTGATTCAAATACACAAGTATATATGGTTAACTATGATCGAGACAAACGTCGACCTGATATTAGGGAGTGGCCGAATGTGAGTTAATTATGGTTTCTAAAGACCGATTGTATTCTATGTCTATCTATTAATTTCAAATTTTTATATTAAAATGAAAATTGAAAACACAATCGTCAAACTAATTAACATTAATTATAAAAATTGTGTCTAAAAATAAGTCAGTGAATAGTACTGATGAGTTAATATTTACTGAAAGTTATTACTTTTCACTGATTTATATTAAAAGTGTGAAAAATAAGGATTTGCACATCTCAAACATGGAAGTGATTATAATTTTATCCGATGATTCTTATGATCTTCCCCTCATTTGAAGCTGTAAGATTCCCAATGAATCATCAGTGGAATCTTACTGACTTACGTGAAACATCGCGGATTTAACCCGTGGCTCTCGCAGCCAATGGAATCCACTGATTAATCAAAACTTCCGCGCTCGAGGTGTGCAATTATTTATTTCTTTTAAGGTAACATATCACGCAATGTCGAATTTACATAATGTAATAAAACATGCTACCACATTAGCTGTTAATAAGAATGATAGTGATTATGAAAAAATTAAGGCAATGGTTCCTTCTGTACTTCGTAAGTAAATAATTAATTCAATTTTTAATAGCATTTCATACATCTTGTGGAATCGGTATTACTTGAGTGTGAAATTGGTTAACACCCGAGGCTATTATACTCAATGCCACCGGATGTATGCAATAGCTTATGTAATGTATTCGCGAAGAAAAATGCTGTCAAATGTCTCAAGTCAGCCTTATTTTTTTTCATTTTCGATTTGAAACACTACTAGAAAAAACTGATCGTGCATTTCCACCAATAATCTACCCAGAAATATTAGTTATCGTCGACTATTCCTTGTACAAAAAACTTGATGGAAATCTATGGAAAATTGTACCATATCTCTTAGCGTTTTGGAATGGCGTAGATATGAGATTCAGAAGTTTAAATAACCCTCGAGTTAGATTAAATATCGCCAAGATTCTTATTGCTGAGGTATCAAAAACTTCTTCAATAATAATAATTTTCTTTATGATTTAATTGATTATTAATTGTCGCAGGATCGAAGAGCTCTTACATATACAAGATCATTTCTTTATAATAGAAGAAATTTGTATGCACACGGATCAATAAATAAAAAAAAAAAATGGTTATATGGGCAAAAAAATGTCGTTCCATTAGACAGTTACGATATTGCTATCACTATGACTTCGTGAGTTTTAATTTTTTATCATTATACGTTTTTTTTAAAGTCGTTAAAATAATCCTGATGTTTCGCTATCTATTGTGGCTCTTACGTAAATGATATCTATAAGATGAATCAAACATATATGTATATATATATACATATATATGAGGTCAAGGCACGACAAGATATCCAAAAATTCAAAAAAAAAATTATGATCATCGTCGAATGTTCACGAATTACACATATTTCAAATTAAAGGTCTAATTAATAACAAAAAGAATTACATTCGGTGTCCAAAAGTCCCAAGAAATAATGACTCACTAATGTATCATATCGTGTTCGGTCCCCCTTTTTATATTATATATTTTTTGAATAGTAATCAACTCTTTTGAAAAAAATTGTTTTGATTGCACGTAAATTTTTATGATTTCATAGAAAACTAAAGAATTTTTTATAACGACTTTCATGATTGATATTAATTTTTATGGTACATGGTTGTAAAGCTATTTCTATTTTAGACATCCATTGTATTTACTCCCATATGATAATGACTTGGACCATGGCACCGAAATTAAAGGTTTAGCTACTGGAAAAGCTTGTATGGTTGATCACAGATTAAGACGTGCTATGAACATTGCAATTGTTAATGACGTGGGTGCTTACGACGGAATTATGGCAGCTGCACACGAAATAGGACATTTGTGAGTAAAAATGATCAGAGTTTATAAATTATTATGAAGACATCGATCTATTGAGTACTAATTAATTTGTAACTAAATTTAGGCTGGGAGCTGATCATGATTACGACAATAAAAATTGCGCTCCTTTTCATGGCTATGTCATGAGCCCATTCTTGGCTTATAGAACAACGTCGTGGAATTGGTCACCATGTTCACGATTAAATTTCCGCAATTTCTTGAGGTCATTTTTATTTAAATTATTTATCCATTTTTCAACATCAATGACATATCAAGTTGTGAATTATTAATTCATTGTGTACTTATTTGATTTCAGATCGGGAAATGGTACATGTTTGTACAATAAACCAAAAAGAGGTATAGAAATACCAAGATTATTACCGGGAAAATTAATGGACGCAAACGAACAGTGTAAAATATTAGGGAGCCTATCAGCTGTGGAACTTGAAGATTTCATTTGTGTAGATTTAGCGTGTAATGAAGATGATAACGCGACAGTTACAAAATTTTATCGTTTTGGTGCTGCTGATGGAACCAAGTGTGGTGATGGAAAAATTTGTCTCCATGGTTCATGTTTATATGAAAAATTTATAACTTAATGATATTCATTTTTGAAAAGATGTACAATACTTTTATCAATAAAACAAAAAAATAGTGAAAATCCATCATAAAAAATATATTTTACTGATCAGAAAATCGACTATGAAATAGTAGAAAAAAATTTTGAATAACAGTTGTAAATTCTCTAGACAAAAAATTCAATTAAATATTTTTTTGAATCAAGAATGATCTGTTATCATTTATTTAGAGTATATTTAGTAGTTACTACATCTCCCTCAGTCCCGAGGCATCATTTTGTTTGCTATTTGAATAATTTTTTGTAAGTATACTTATAGACCTTTTAAGAAGCAAAAAAACATATTATATATTTTTTCTAATTCATAATTTTTATAGCCATCTATTTTAAAGCTGTAGCTATAGTTAATTTTATGGTTCAACAAACATCGGCTAGTTGCCAATGCTGGCAAAATTGTCCCCTGCACGGGACCTCAGGATCGAGGAGGATATAGTAGTTATTGTACCGATGGTATTGAGTATAAGCGTTAATTTTTTTAATTTTCATCGCTCATTTCCTACGAATGGTTAGTCCAATTTTTTTCAACTTTACGCTAAGAAAATTTGAAAATTTTAAAAATTTGGGAAGTTATTGTTTTGAAAAGAAATCCAGCCGGCTCATGGACTCGAACCCGGGTCCTTCTGGTCCGAAGTCTGAGCTGTTATCCCCAGTCCTGCATCACACACTTAAGTTAATGTTTTATATTAATTATTTTTTTTTTTCATTTGAGTCATTGTTAGAAGTCTTCGTCAATGATATTCTGTACCTTAAATTTATTATTTTGGTTCACTAAAGTATAAAAACTTATAAATAAATAAAAAACCATTTGCCCAAAAATTGAAGAAAAGAAAAAAGGTGTTTTCCCGAAAAATTTTGTGGCCTTTTGCTTTACTCTACTCTAATTTTTTCTTTCGGTTTGCACATAGTAAATTTGAGAAACTAATAAATTTATGATAAACCTCAAAAAATATATTCAGCAAGAATTGAACTACATGATGATACTTTTAACAAACTTTTTTTTTAATTAAAAAAAAAAATTACGTCCTAACTCAGAAATTATTCATAAGTATCTCTTTTATTGCCATACTTAACGAATGACCGATAAACTGAAAAAAATTATGCAAAAGCTTAAGAAAAAAAAAGTAAAAGTAATATAAAAAAAAGAATGATAGATTAGAAAGACGTTAGAAATGGCCTATCTGCCGCATAATATACAAGTTATTCTGGTGGTGATGTCACTCCTTTCATTAGAATACAAACACAAAACGTCAAAAATCATAACAACGTGTCCGTGTGAGGATATTTTTTTTTTTTTCCATTCGAAAGAGATATATATTTTCTTTTTAATACATTATCCAGGTAAAAAACTATCAAGTGGTAGTAGTAGACATAGAAGTTTATAATACGGGTATTTTAAAATTTAAAAGTCAGTTCCTCACGTTAAGAGTTGAAGGGATCTCGGAAGATCTTTGTTGCTTTTACAATAACGAGTAGGTAAGATTATTAAAATACATATTTATGTTAATTGCTTAAATTACTAATTATTCAACTATTGTTAATACGAAAATATTTTCAAGTTTTTTGGTCAACAAAAAAAATGATTACCGAATTTTTATTCATCAATATCATTACGTTCGTATCATCGCAATTGGTGAGATTATAAAAAATACTTTTAATTGTTAATTATTTAAATAAATTATATATTCAATATAATTGATCATAGATACACAAAATGATGACATCAGAAGAGTTACAAAAAAGTTTTGCAACAAATTACAATAATATAAATAGTGGTAAAAATATTAAATACAAGATTTAAAAAAATTTTTAAATTATTAATAAATAAATAATTATGTTGTAGTACCGCATTATGAAGTTGTGGCTGTTGACATTTACGAAGTGCCCAATAATGTCAATAGTTATGTTTATAGAAGTAATAACAACAATAATGGATTTTTGATATCTTTAAAACCGTTTGGTGAACATATTAAGATGTGGCTGAATCCAGTTGACGGAACATTGGCGGGTCAAGATTTACCTATTTATACATTTTCAACAGATCCGATTAATAGGAATAAAGTTAGATCGGAAAAACATATAGGCGTAAGTTTATTAATGAACAAAAGAACTTGAGATGAAATGAGATCCCGGGTCGAAAAAATGAACTTCAATTTTAACCTCGAATTGCGGTTGTAAATAAACGTATTCTAGAACCTCGTTCTCTCTTAAATTTGAAACAGTGAAAATAGTGACTATTCACTGATTACTAGTGAAAAGTATGACACTAATTCAAACAGTGGTATACTTTTCACTGGCAATAAGTGACTATTCACTGCCAAATAGTGATTGTCACGTGATTTTCACTAATTCGTTTTTAGAGAATTTGAACCCCTATTTTGTGCTTATTTCCGTTTTTGCACTAAAGAGATTCAAACGAGGTTCTATTTTTCGATTAGGGATATCGTTTTTTGAATGACAGGCCTCAAATACTGTGTAGTATTTTAATAATGATAATAGTTATGATTTCTCTATTTAGTATATAAAGTATGCACTACCTAAATTGTATGAAAATACGTTACACGCAACGACATTGGCAATTAATAATAATCGAAATGGCAAAAAAAGTATGGTAAGAAAATAATGTTGCGTTACATGAACTGGGTGTTTTTAAATACATAAAAACTTTTTTTTATGTCACTATTATATTAGACAGGTTTTATTGGCAACTCTTACATTCGACCGGTTCCATCTCGACTGATGGACCATGTGAGAAGACAACGGAGATCACTCAATGACACAACCGACAATGAACCCGATGATAAAATTTATCATATCATTCATAAAATACCAGAAACCAAAATGAAAAAGCAAATACGTAAGTTCGAGTTTGAAAATTTTTGAAATTAAAATTTTCTGACAGTTCCTATTTATTTGAAAATACTAGCGAGATTTTAAAAGCGCGCCATTTCACCCCAACTTGATATTATAGATAATCAGTCTGTCTAATTTTTAATTTTGTATTACGCAGCATTAAAAATAAAATCCAGATCAAAAAGATCTTATCCAAATACGATTTATCCAGAAGTACTTGTTATTGTTGACTACAGTTTGAATCGTAAATTTGGTGGAAATATGAAAGAAATTATTTTATATTTATTGTCATATTGGAACGGCGTTGACATGAGATTTCGTAGCATTCAAAATCCTAAAATAAGATTGAATATCGCTGGATTGATATTCGCTCAAGTAATATAACTCATTGCGTATTTACTTATCAATTATTATTGAAAAATAACAAAATATTGGTGATTTTTTTTTTAGGATCCATGGGTTCTTTCGTACATAAGAAATTATGCCGAAGGTAATAGAGTTAATGATTACATATCAAAAATAGAAACTAAAGGACATTGGTTGTATAGCATGAATTCAGTTATTCCAGTTGATAGCTATGATATCGCTGTTACAATGATGACGTAAGTATTGACTTACTAAAAAATTGAATTCAGCATTCAATAATAAGTGAAATTTTCCCATTAATTAATCGCTCTTGTTAATTATTTATTTTTGAAGGCACAAAATGTGTGACAATCAAGGTTGCGCTATTTTGGGAGTTAGTCCAGTTGGGTCAGCTTGTCATGTAGACCATGTCCATCAAACAATGTACAAGGTTTTAATTGTCCGTGATACTGGAGCTTACGAAGGAATATCGTCAACTGTTCATGAATTAGGACACGCGTAAACAATTTTATTATTGACAATCACTATTTTTATAACTGTACTGTAAAAAATTTTTGGTGTGAAAACGGTCCCTGAATACTTTACGCGGTCTGCACGGTGTGAAATTTTCTTGGTACAAAATATCAAGCCGTGGACTTTTCACACGATCTGAGTTTTTTTCTTCATACCGTTCGGTGTTATTACCCCAAATATTGTCCCAGTGTCGAAATAATTGAGAGATTTAAATAAATAAATTACACTTACATTGTTGGTGGTGTGAATGTTCTAATTCAAACGGTCCAAAATTTAACACCGTGCGCCGCGTAACTTTTACACCGACAGTATTGAAAATTTTAACACCAAATCATTCGCACCATACCTCGGACTCAAAACTTTTTACAGTGTAGTCATGTGAAGCAAGTGTGCGCAGTGGGTGTGTGTGCAAAACCCATGTATTTCAGTCCGAAATAAATGAGTTTGCGCAGACTTACCTACAGCGCACACTTGCCCCATATAGCTCTATTAATCATAATTTCTCAATCAATATTAATTGATGTTTATTTTCCACAAGATTTGGTATCAATCACGATGGTCAAGTCAATAGAGCATGTTCTGCCCAAAATGGTTACATTATGGCACCAAGTGATGTACACACACCCCGACAATTTGACTGGTCATTGTGTTCACTACTGGATCTTCAAAATTTTATCAAGTAAACGATTCAATATTTAATACCATAGTATTATTAATGATTATAGACAATTTATGAGTTAATTTTAATTTTCTATCAGCTCGAACCCAACGTGTATGTTCAACAAACCAAATCAAGGCAAAGCGCTGCACAGATTTTTACCTGGCAAATTAATGGACGCAAATAAACAGTGTCAAATGTTAAACGGTATCCGTGCTTACGTTATTAACGACAGTACTTGTATGCACTTGCAATGTTTATTTGGTAGTAATGCATTGATATCTGATTATATTGTTCCTGCTGCGGCTGAAGGCACACCCTGTGGTGTGGGTAAAATTTGTCTTCATGGTAAATGTCTCTATGAAAGTCAAATAACAAATTGAAGTCCAGTTCACGCTATTTGTAGGCAATTTACCCTTATCGTGTTATTCGTTACGACTTTGACGTTCCTCCACTCTTTTGGACGCTCAAATTTCGTGTTTTGTTGATCATTATAAGCATCACTCACTTTGCGCGAGTTGTAAACGAACATTACGCTTAATAAGTACTGATTTAGCTCACTTGTTACACAATGTACTATTTTTTTAATTATTGTATTTTATACTTGAATAAAATTTTATCAATGCAAAAAAACTTTTCTTATGTAATCACCAATTATTATAATTATGAATTTGCAGTAAAGTAATAATTTAAGTAGACCGTTTACTTTTAGGGGAAGAGGGGGCAAAGTGAGCCCCTCAAAATTTTCTATACGTCAATAATAAGCTTATCGAAATTTCTAATGTAATGAGGGCTAAAATAGACCACCAAAATTGTTCATTAAATATAATTTATTAAGAAAGTTAAAGATAATGAAATTACGTCTTAAAGTTATATCACAGCAGACTCTTAAAATGACTTAAATGTTATTAAAATACAATTGTTTTATAGTTATTTGCAAATTCCACACGTGTAAAGAATAAATAATATCAAATCCGAAATTTTTTGGAAGGCTCACTTAGCCCGTAATTTTTTATTTTTCAATTTTAATGGACACAGCATAAAAGTGAAAATAAGTATCAAGGGTCTGAAAAGAAGTAAACGCGTAAAAAAATGAATTATATTATAATTATTTTCCTTAAGGGGCCCACTCTGCCCTCCTCTCCCCTATTTAATTTTTGATCGAGAATATATGCCTCTATTTTTAGAAAACTTGAATGTTTATTAAACAAAATCAAGTAACGAGCAATAGATCAAATTTATGAAATTTGAAGGTAAAAAAAAATTTAATGACGTCAGTAATAAATATAAATTATAGAATTGACGTGAAGTTATAATAAATCGTTTAAAAATACTAAAAAAAACTCAAATAGATAAAGTATTTATTAACTATTTGGTAATGATATAAATACAAATATTATTTGTACGACAATGATGAATTAACGAATAATCAAAAGAAAGTGCGTAAGAGAATCATGATATATATTATTGTAAATAGTTATTGATGAATAACAGTTTTTTATATGATTTAGTTATTGAGTCAAGTGTATTTAGTTCAGCGGACTGTCAACAGCTTTTATATACATATAATGCCTGTTTTTTTTTTTTTTTTCCAATAGCATAACTTCGTCGTCTTCTAATCCACATAGAACTTCAGTAGTCTTGCGAAATTTTATAACACAATAAGTGGTTAAAAAATATTTTTGAAAAATTTGTTAGAATTCCTATAGAATTTTTTTCAAAAAAAAAAAAATGTATATAGAATTAATTTTACTCGTTATTAGTGTGATTACAGGTTCGCAATCGGTAATTGCAATAAAATAAATAGTAATGAAAATTGTATCAAAAATTTAAGTATAAAAATAATCAAATTTAATTGCAGGTCCATCATATGATGACTCAAAATGAATTGAATGAAGTTTTCGGAGTTAAAAAAATTACTGAAGGTGAATTTTCATTTGAACTAAGTTAAAAATCAAGTAAAAGTTATTGGTATTTATGCACAAGTGAGGCTCCACCTGTTTCACAAAACTAACATTTTTTATTAAACATATATCAGTTTACTCATGATTTTAGTTTCGCTAATTTTTTTATCAGACTTTCATCGGTTTTCATTTCGTTTCAAAGTTATAAATTGTGAACATGCGCAGTGTGACGGAACGTTTTTTTAGGATCAAGTGGTTCTTAGCTAATTATCAAGGCTTAGGTCGCGAGTTGTTATTAGAGTCAGAAATGTCATCGGAAGTGATAGATTTAGTTCTGTTCCGAGTGCCACTATATCGAGATTTGAAGTAGGTGAAGCCTGAGAACTGCACAAGTACCAAATAATTACATAAAATTGTTAAATAACCAAAGAAATTAATGAAATTATTTCAGTGCCTCAGTACGATATTGTAAAAATTTCTATAACAAATCCGCGAAATCGGTCTAACAGTGGTCTGCTTCTATCTGTTAAACCTTTTGGCCAACATATTAAAATGTGGCTCAATCCTGCTGATGGTATTTTAGCGGGAGAAAATTTGCCAATTTATAGATTCAAGACTGACCCAAATAATAGGCGATTGATGGATATACGAACAGATACTGAAGTAAGATTATATATTTAATAAATTAGTTTTTGAGTTACTTAAATATTAATATCATTTTTTTTTTTAGTTGATAAAATCTTTACTCCCACAATTATACGAGAATACTTTGTACGCTAGTACAATTGCGGTTAATAATCATCCTGATGGAGGACAAAGTATGGTAAGATTAATTATCATTCACAAAAAATACGTTATTTTAAGTGAATCGATATAAATTTTTTTTGTTTTCTTATCTCGTGCTACAGAAGGGTTTCATTGGTGATAAATACATTCAACCTGTGCCGTCTCGACTGATGGAACACGCAAAAAGACATCGAAAATCGATTAACGATACACCGGATCATGAGTCCGATAATAAAATTTATCATTTCGTTCATAAAATACCGCAAACTAAAATGCACTCACGTTAGTATCAGTTCAGATATAATTTATGTAGCTAATTACTGATCTATAGGCAACAATACAAAGACAAGTCCATGACTCGGAATTTAACCATAATCTGATTTTGATAAATTAATTCATTGATTTCGATAAAACATTCGTTAATTAGCAATATTTCATTACTTTTGTAGCGACTTCATCAAGTTCTAAAAAATATTAAGTTTAGATATCGGCAAAAGTTAGCTCACTATTCAATAATGTGACGAAGTATCGCCATGCAAATAATTTTTTCACTGTAATTAGGATTTGTAATAATTAATTTGTTCTATTAATATTTATAAGCATTAATGACAACTTTTAATTCGTTAATATTTTTATAAAATTCAGTTTAAATTTTATTTTCAACAGCATCATTAAAAAAATCATATTTACCACGCGTGTTAATCAGACCAAAAAAAGTATATCCAGCTATAATATATCCCGAATTATTGGTTATTGCTGATTACAACTTCTTCGCCAGATTTAGAGGAATAGAAGATGCTATTTTATATCTGATAACATTTTGGAACGGCGTTGATATGAGATACAGAAGCTTGGAAAATCCAAAAGTTAGATTAAATATTGCTGGTATCCTTTTCGCTGAGGTGATTAACAAATTTCTTTAATTTATTTATTTATTAATAATGATAAAAAAATTTTTTTTTTCTAATCTAATAATAGGACCCATATATTCTTTCGTACATTCGAGTTCTCAATGAAAACTTTATGGGATTAACAAAAATTCTCAGAGCAAAAGGAAAATGGCTGTATTTTATGCAAAAACTAATTCCTATTAATAGCTATGACATCGCAGTAACTATGACTCCGTACGTATTTGATACTCACAGAAAAAATAAATGAATACTAATAATTGGTCAACTTCAAGTATTATAAACTGATGAATAATTTATAAAATTAATAGATTCACGTTATGCGAGAACTTGGCTGACTGTCGTATCCTCGGACAAGTTGCAGAGATAGCAGGAGCTTGTCATGTAGATGACGGGAAAAAGACAATGGGAAGAGTCGCTATAATACATGACAGAGGTGCTTTTGATGGAATCAATACTGCTGCACATGAATTAGGGCATTTGTAAGTCAAGGATAATAATGAATACTTGTGTAAAAAAAAGTTTGTTCCAAAAATGTTCATAATAATGAACTTCTAAATTTATTTACCTGAAGATTGGAACGTTTTTTGCGCAACGATAATTAAAGAAATTCATGTAATTTGACTGCTTAAGGGGTAGTCGGAGGTGGCCTGCAGTTTCCGGCTGACATACTAGCACTTATGCGAAATATTTCAAAAATCTAGAACCATTAGATTTTTTACTTTTCAATTTCTTATTTTATTTCCGTTCTGCAAAAAACGTTCGGATCTTCAGTTACATCGAAATTTGAGAAAATTCGAAACTTTGAGTTGAGGATTTTTGGAACTTTGAAAAAATTCGAATTGTTGATATACCCGTACTCGGAAAAATTATTCTCGTTTGAAATGCTTTGGTGTACTATAGTAAAGCCCAAATATTTTTGCCACCAGCAGAAATTGAAATAAACATATTACAAAAATTACTATGGCCGTAGTAAAATTGACAACCATTATATTACAAATTATTGCAACCACTGTAAATTTTGCTATGTTCAGCAATTTTTTCATGTGTTTATTTAAATTTCCGTCGGGTGGCCAAAATAGCCGGGCTTTAGTATAACGCCGCAGCATTTCAAACAATAATTTTTCCGAGTACGGGTATATCGACTAAATTAAGCTACTAATCATTGTAATTACTAATTACCTTGTAGGTTTGGCATGCGTCATGACGGTACCGTTAACCAAAATTGTGAAGCTAGACATGGTTTCATGATGGCTCCATCCCAGGAATTCACAAAATATGCATTTGAATGGTCACAATGTTCGTTGATAGATATGCAAAATTTCTTAATGTAAGAAAATTTTATTTTATATTTTTACTTCCGAGTTAATAAATTCCCATGTGCAGACGCGCGGTTTCAACCCTTCATATGCTATTAATATCATTTTGAAATGGATTTTTTTCGGCTAGTACGTTACCGCACGAACTGTTTCCGAATGTATACTTTAGTAACAATCGAAAATTAGTGACACGACGCTGCTGTATAGTTACCGTTAATAATTTATTGTGCCGGTGATTAATAGATGTTTTATTGCAGGAGCCAAAGAGCATCATGTTTAAACAATAAACCTAATGAGGGTAAACCGATATACAGATATTTGCCAGGACGGCTGATGAATGCAAATCAACAATGCAGAATTTTGAACAGCGGAAGTGCAGCTGTGATAGATGATAGTATTTGCACAGAACTTAAGTGCTCAATTAACAATTCTCGTGATCCACTACCGGAAGCTGCTGAAGGTACAGCTTGTGGAAATGGAAAAATGTGTCTTCATGGGAAATGTATTTTTGAAAGTCAAATTAATTTATAAATATATAGATAAGAAGTGTTTTAAGTAATAGAATTGTTGATCGTTGTAAATAAATATTTATTTTTTGTGTGTATGTTGATGTTATTGAATAAAATTTTAATTTGAAAATTACTTATTTGTCAATTAATTTTTATTTTTTTACTACAATATAAGATTGAATGTCTTAGAACCCAAAAACGTATAAAAAAGTTTGGCAAAAGTGGAAAAGTCTGGGGCTGGCCTACAAGGTGAACAATTTTCTAGATTTTTGTGATTGAGCTCTAGGAAAATAATAATTCAGATTTATTAGAATCAATAAAAATAATATTTTCCGATCTATATTACCAAAATCTATTGCTAAAAAATTTAGGAATGGAAGGAAAAATTTTACTTATTTATATGTTTTTACGCTCACTATAACATATAATGCAAATTAAAGACAAATGACGGGAAAAAAATTCTCCTAATAAGGGGTGTGCGAATATCGTTCGAATCGAATCGAATAATTATAATTATTCTAAAGTCGACGAATAATTCGAAAAATTTTGAATAATTCGGAAATTTTCGAATAATTCGAACAATTCACGAATTATCAAAATATTACTGGATTTTCTATTGTTTCGAATTTGAATTCCATTACATCGTGTATTAAAATATTCTACTTACGAATCAAATACTTTTTGATTAAAAATCAATTACCCGGAGAAAACAATTGCTCAATTTCAATGTATGTTCATCTCTGTCAGTAACATAAAAAATCTAGATACTAATATTGGCAAGAGATCTTTTCAATTCATTTTGGTTTTTATAATTATTAATTTCCGAACAAAAATTTGTGCAGATTTTCATACTAATTTTTCTATTCGTGTAATTATATTTCATGATTTAAATAAAATGTATATTAATTGTTAATTTCATATTTGAATATCGAACGTAACAAACTCTGAATTCAAAATACTCAAAAATTTGCGAATAATATAATAATTCGCGAATTTTTTCGAATTATTCGCACACCCCTACTCCTAATATATGAGTCTTCAACATTAATAATAAGAGATTTCGTTAATTTTATAACTCATCAGCTAACTAGTCAGCCGAAAGGGCCCATTACATACATATTTTTGTTGTGCTAGAACTAATAGTTTCACCGAAAAAGTTAAATAATTTTCGAATTCATATTAACATAAAATGAATTAACATAAATTGACCTTGAATAACTTTTGAAAGAGTAAATTTATCAAAAATCAGAAGACGCCACTTTTGTAAAGCGTTAAATTTTCAATAAAAATATATATTGACCTTTTCGACCAACTGATTAGCAAATGTTACAAAATTCTACAGTTCAAAAAAAATTTCCCAGGTTATTTACATGGAAAATCGCAAATCGCGATGCGGAGTCTCGTAATATTAATATCCAGAGCTCGTATTTCACGGGAATTTTTTTTTGTCATTTACAACAACGTTTTCGATATAACATTACAAAAAAAAAATTGTAGGTTTTCTTAACCCACCCTCATGTAGATGTAAGACCGTTGGGTTTGGGGGTGCGTGTTATTATGAATTCAAATTTATTTAGATAAGGTCGGTATCACGTTATGACGTTAAAGATTAGAAGTTTGAATGTGATGACAAGTGCAATTTATTGGACACACAAAACTGTAAATTTATGTAAGAATTATTAGAATTATCAAATATTTGTATGTATTGATACAAATACTTGTTGATGGGCAATAATAATAAATTGTTGAACAACAATAAAAAATGTTCGTAGAATTATTTTGATGTGTATGACAATAAGTAATAATTTTTACGTGGTTTACTTATTGGGACAAGTGTTGTTGGTTCAATGCATCGCCAAGGGCAGTGATTGTATATTTATACTGCTCGCTGAACTATCAAATTTACTGGATTTTTGTCACTCGATTTGACAAAAACTCGGATAGTCTAGTGAATTTTTTATCAATATTTTAAGTATAAGATCCATTCAAGTATTTTTAAATTAATAAGGCGCGAAAAAAAATAATTCTAATCGTTTGAATTTTTATTCCGCGAAAATGATCGGAGAATTAATTTTGCTCGGTA
This sequence comes from Microplitis mediator, assembly GCF_029852145.1. NCBI lineage: Eukaryota > Metazoa > Arthropoda > Insecta > Hymenoptera > Braconidae > Microplitis > Microplitis mediator. The sequence goes on from NC_079973.1 coordinate 3,813,802, forward strand.
TTATTTCGAGTGTATCCTCGCAAATGGTAACTATTGCAATAAAATTAATTTATAAAATTAAAATAGCAAATAAAATAAAATAAATTACAGCTTCATCATATGATGACGCCAGAGGAACTGAACAATATATTCTCAGTAAAAAATACTGCTGAAGGTAAATAGTTATTGACCATCGACTATCTTGACTTGCTATCGTTAATAGACGACAGATTGTTAATAAACCGAACTCTGTTTTTTTTTTTATTGCAATATTTCAGTGCCAACTTATGATGTCGTACCTGTTTCTATAACAAAACCGCGAAACCGTCGCTACACTGGTCTATACCTCACTACAACACGTTTTGGAGAAAATCTTAAATTATGGTTAAATCCCATAGATGGAATTTTAGTCGGTGAAAATGTACCGATTCTGGCACTTCATTACAATCAAGCAAATCCATCCGTACCAATAATAGAAGAACACACTGGAGTAAGCGAAATTTAGTCATGCAGAATTTTATTGATTTATCCATAAATTGAACACATATAAATATTTATCATTCTTTCTTTAGGACTTGAAGTCATTCCTACCCCAAATGTACAAAAATACTTTACATGCTACTACAGTAGCTGTCAATAATCATCCTAATGGAGGACATAGTTTGGTAAGACAGTTACTCATAATCTGATGCAATTTTTAGTGAGTTTGACAATGAAACGATATTTGATTATTATATTAGACGGGTTACATTGGCAATTCGTACATTCAACCGGTGCCGCCTCGACTAATGGAACACGCAAGAAGAAGGAGATCACTCAACAACACATTCGAGCACGAATCAGATAATCAAATTTATCACATTATTCGTAAAGTTCCAGAAGTTGATGTGAAGTTTCACTCTCGTAAGTTCTTCAATACGAACAATTTCTTAATTTTTTCAACAAAATCTACTAATATGTGTGATATTTTTTCTGATAATTATTTTACTTTACACAGAAGCAATAGAAATACCGGCTTTGCAAAACATAACATCTAGGTCGAAAAGATCGAATCCTCAAGTAGTTTATCCCGAAGTTCTTGTGATCGTTGAATATGAATACTCTAAGTTGATCGGAAAAAATCCAATGGACAGACTAATATATCTTATAGCATTTTGGAATGGCGTTGACATGAGATATAGAAGTTTAGAAAATCCAAGAGTTAGACTGAATATTGCTGGTTTCATTTTTGCTGAAGTAATAACCGTTTTTTTTTTGTTTTACTAAGATAAGTATTAATTTTAAGTGAGGGCGTGCAAATCGTAATGGGATTAAAATTACACTGTAAAAAATCGGGGGTAAACATGGATTTCATTTCAATTTGGATCAACTCTGATCTAGAGTTTTAATGGTAAAGTAAACTTCCCTTCGGAGTGAATTTCACTTCCAGGGGATTAAATAAACACATTTATTTGATCTGTATTCACTACGAATGCACTTTGGATTTAATCCGCATTCACTTCTCAAATTTTTTACAGTGTAATAATAAAAAAAAATGGTAAGTAGTGAAGTATTTTTTTTTTTATTGAAAATTTATATTCATTAGATTCAAATTTATCATCATTCATAATTTGAAATTGTAGTAATGAATAGATACGAAATTTCGTATTAAATGAATAAGAGTTTATTCATCATTGTGAACTATCCGAGTGTACTTGATAAAGAAAGTACTTTTTTTTAGTCAGAGTAATAAACGATAATATTTTTAGGACAACTATGTTCTTCCATACATGCAAATAAAAAACGGGTATTTGAAGAATTCCGGAAAACAGCTTGAGCACAAAGCAAAGTGGTTGTATTTCCTGCAGAGGTATTTACCTAGGTTGAACTACGATCTAGCAGTTACTATGTTTCCGTATGTATCTGACACCATAAAATTATGTACTCAATTACTATTGATCAAATAAATTGAACTAAACAGTTACATTGACATCTATCAACAGATTTAGATTATGCGACGGAAACCCTGAAAAATGTTCGATTGTTGGTCTAGCTAATGTTCAAGGCGCCTGTTCGATAGACCACCATAGAAAAGCCCTCGACAAAGTAGGTTTCGTACGAGATAGAGGTGCTTATGACGGTATTCAAACTGCTGCTCATGAATTAGGACATTTGTAAGTTAAATAAAATAATGAAAACCGGGCTTTTGGCCGAGCGGTCTAAGACGTATGACTCTAGATCGTTCAGACAAATTCAGTCGGCCAGAAGCTGGGTTCGAACCTCAGTGAGCAATTTAGCACGAAAGCGTGAGGTTTATTTGCCTTGAGGTTGTCCCAAAACCGAAATCACAAATATCCCACTGTCCCCACGTTCCACACCCAACAGTTAATTAGTCGCTGATGACCCTGACAGTTAGGGCGACTTTGGATAGATTTTTTAAGTCCATTAATTTTTTAGATTTGGCATGAATCACGACGGTGAGCGAAACATACGCTGCCCAGACGAACATGGTTACATAATGACTACATACGATAAATTTACGCCCCAAGCGTTCGATTGGTCAAGGTGTTCTTTGATAGACATGCACAACTATCTGAGGTAAAATTATGCTGGGTTATTAATTTACAAAAATTACATGAGGGCATTGAAGAAATTAGGGGACTATAATTTGATTATTTTTAGGAGCGAACGCGGCTGGTGTTTAAGCAATTATCCACAACAGGGCAGGCCGGTGCCCAGATATTTGCCAGGAAGAAGAATGAATGCTGATGAACAATGCAAAATGTTAGTAAATGGAACTGCAACTGTAATAGATGACCACATTTGTGCTCAACTTAAATGTTCGGAAGGTGACGGTTGGGCGTTGCCTGAAGCCGCTGAAGGTACTCCATGTGGCCCGGGAAAATTATGTCTTCATGGAATATGTGGTTTTGAAACCGAAATAGTTTAAATATTTATCAAATTAATATGTATTGAAAATTTCACAAAACATAAGTCATACGCGCTTGTTTGATTGTTTGTCTTATCGGTTTTATCTAAATATATGTACAGATATTTAATGACAGTAATAATTGATCATACTTTTGTCTATAATTTTGGTAACTTATGTTTTTCTTCTTTTTGGCAAATCTTTTGTTGCAATTGTTATTAAATAACTATAATGTCCAAACGGAGTTAAAATGCGTGCAAACGCTGGTAATTAAGCCAACATGCACTGCAAGAAATATTCTTGAAACTTAAATCAAATTACGTAAAGTAATTTGAAAATAAAAATTTGAATTGAAACATAAATAATATAAAGTCCATTTCATTTAATAAATTGATATTTCACTGTCCATAAAATGATACTGAAGTCAGCCGGAGTCTGATAATTTTAAGATGTTTGTAAAATCTATAAATCATAAAAAAAAATATTTAGAAAAATTGCACTTATATTTTTTTAAAGTTTCTATGTGTGCATATTTTTTTGGAGTTTACTCCTTAAGGATCAATTTTCATATAAGGAGCCCGGTATAGAAACAATATATATATATATATATATATATACTATACACGCACGGCGTCTTTAAATAATAATATATATATATATATTATATAAGTCGTACTCTAATGATACGTACTGTGAGCATTATTATTTTGTATTCTCAAGTGTTTTTTATTTATTTTTAGCTATTACTGATTTCATATACTTGTTAGGCTTTAAAAAATGACATTTCAAATTTTTCCATGCCATTTTATAAACTTTATAATCGTTTCATAGACAAATGGATTAATAAAATATTTTTGGAAAATTTTTGTTCACCATATTTTTTACAAGACCAAGTGCTATATTTCCTATGGGATTTCTATGGAATGTCTCTGGGATTTCCAGAGAATTCAACTGGCGATAATTCTATTTTTTTTTCACAACACTGAGTGCTGGGTGTGTATTTTCTATGGGATTTCTATAGGATGTCTCTGGGATTTCCAGAGAATTCAACTGGCGATAATTCTATTTTTTTTTCACAACACTGAGTGCTGGGTGTGTATTTTCTATGGGATTTCTATGGGATGTCTCTGGGATTTCCAGAGAATTCAACTGGCGATAATTCTATTTTTTTTTCACAACACTGAGTGCTGGGTGTGTATTTTCTATGGGATTTCTATGGGATGTCTCTGGGATTTCCAGAGAATTCAACTGGCGATAATTCTATTTTTTTTTCACAACACTGAGTGCTGGGTGTGTATTTTCTATGGGATTTCTATGGGATGTCTCTGGGATATCCAGAGAATTCAACTGGCGATAATTCTATTTTTTTTTTTACAACACTGAGTGCTGGGTGTGTATTTTCTATGGGATTTCTATGGGATGTCTCTGGGATTTCCAGAGAATTCAACTGGCGATAATTCTATTTTTTTTTTTACAACACTGAGTGCTGGGTGTGTATTTTCTATGGGATTTCTATAGGATGTCTCTGAGATTTCCAGAGAATTCAACTGGCGATAATTCTATTTTTTTTTCACAACACTGAGTGCTGGGTGTGTATTTTCTATGGGATTTCTATGGGATGTCTCTGGGATTTCCAGAGAATTCAACTGGCGATAATTCTATTTTTTTTTCACAACACTGAGTGCTGGGTGTGTATTTTCTATGGGATTTCTATGGGATGTCTCTGGGATTTCCAGAGAATTCAACTGGCGATAATTCTATTTTTTTTTCACAACACTGAGTGCTGGGTGTGTATTTTCTATGGGATTTCTATGGGATGTCTCTGGGATTTCCAGAGAATTCAACTGGCGATAATTCTATTTTTTTTTCACAACACTGAGTGCTGGGTGTGTATTTTCTATGGGATTTCTATGGGATGTCTCTGGGATTTCCAGAGAATTCAACTGGCGATAATTCTATTTTTTTTTCACAACACTGAGTGCTGGGTGTGTATTTTCTATGGGATTTCTATGGGATGTCTCTGGGATTTCCAGAGAATTCAACTGGCGATAATTCTATTTTTTTTTTTACAACACTGAGTGCTGGGTGTGTATTTTCTATGAGATTTCTATGGGATGTCTCTGAGATTTCCAGAGAATTCAACTGGCGATAATTCTATTTTTTTTTTTACAACACTGAGTGCTGGGTGTGTATTTTCTATGGGATTTCTATGGGATGTCTCTGGGATTTCCAGAGAATTCAACTGGCGATAATTCTATTTTTTTTTCACAACACTGAGTGCTGGGTGTGTATTTTCTATGGGATTTCTATGGGATGTCTCTGGGATTTCCAGAGAATTCAACTGGCGATAATTCTATTTTTTTTTCACAACACTGAGTGCTGGGTGTGTATTTTCTATGGGATTTCTATGGGATGTCTCTGGGATTTCCAGAGAATTCAACTGGCGATAATTCTATTTTTTTTTTTACAACACTGAGTGCTGGGTGTGTATTTTCTATGGGATTTCTATAGGATGTCTCTGAGATTTCCAGAGAATTCAACTGGCGATAATTCTATTTTTTTTTCACAACACTGAGTGCTGGGTGTGTATTTTCTATGGGATTTCTATGGGATGTCTCTGGGATTTCCAGAGAATTCAACTGGCGATAATTCTATTTTTTTTTCACAACACTGAGTGCTGGGTGTGTATTTTCTATGGGATTTCTATGGGATGTCTCTGGGATTTCCAGAGAATTCAACTGGCGATAATTCTATTTTTTTTTCACAACACTGAGTGCTGGGTGTGTATTTTCTATGGGATTTCTATGGGATGTCTCTGGGATTTCCAGAGAATTCAACTGGCGATAATTCTATTTTTTTTTTTACAACACTGAGTGCTGGGTGTGTATTTTCTATGGGATTTCTATGGGATGTCTCTGGGATTTCCAGAGAATTTAACTGGCGATAAATCTATTTTTTTCTTACAACACTGAGTGCTGGGTGTGTATTTTCTATGGGATTTCTATGGGATGTCTCTGAGATTTCCAGAGAATTCAACTGGCGATAATTCTATTTTTTTTTTTACAACACTGAGTGCTGGGTGTGTATTTTCTATGGGATTTCTATAGGATGTCTCTGAGATTTCCAGAGAATTCAACTGGCGATAATTCTATTTTTTTTTCACAACACTGAGTGCTGGGTGTGTATTTTCTATGGGATTTCTATGGGATGTCTCTGGGATTTCCAGAGAATTCAACTGGCGATAATTCTATTTTTTTTTCACAACACTGAGTGCTGGGTGTGTATTTTCTATGGGATTTCTATGGGATGTCTCTGGGATTTCCAGAGAATTCAACTGGCGATAATTCTATTTTTTTTTCACAACACTGAGTGCTGGGTGTGTATTTTCTATGGGATTTCTATGGGATGTCTCTGGGATTTCCAGAGAATTCAACTGGCGATAATTCTATTTTTTTTTTTACAACACTGAGTGCTGGGTGTGTATTTTCTATGAGATTTCTATGGGATGTCTCTGAGATTTCCAGAGAATTCAACTGGCGATAATTCTATTTTTTTTTTTACAACACTGAGTGCTGGGTGTGTATTTTCTATGGGATTTCTATGGGATGTCTCTGGGATTTCCAGAGAATTCAACTGGCGATAATTCTATTTTTTTTTCACAACACTGAGTGCTGGGTGTGTATTTTCTATGGGATTTCTATGGGATGTCTCTGGGATTTCCAGAGAATTCAACTGGCGATAATTCTATTTTTTTTTCACAACACTGAGTGCTGGGTGTGTATTTTCTATGGGATTTCTATGGGATGTCTCTGGGATTTCCAGAGAATTCAACTGGCGATAATTCTATTTTTTTTTTTACAACACTGAGTGCTGGGTGTGTATTTTCTATGGGATTTCTATAGGATGTCTCTGAGATTTCCAGAGAATTCAACTGGCGATAATTCTATTTTTTTTTCACAACACTGAGTGCTGGGTGTGTATTTTCTATGGGATTTCTATGGGATGTCTCTGGGATTTCCAGAGAATTCAACTGGCGATAATTCTATTTTTTTTTCACAACACTGAGTGCTGGGTGTGTATTTTCTATGGGATTTCTATGGGATGTCTCTGGGATTTCCAGAGAATTCAACTGGCGATAATTCTATTTTTTTTTCACAACACTGAGTGCTGGGTGTGTATTTTCTATGGGATTTCTATGGGATGTCTCTGGGATTTCCAGAGAATTCAACTGGCGATAATTCTATTTTTTTTTTTACAACACTGAGTGCTGGGTGTGTATTTTCTATGGGATTTCTATGGGATGTCTCTGGGATTTCCAGAGAATTTAACTGGCGATAAATCTATTTTTTTCTTACAACACTGAGTGCTGGGTGTGTATTTTCTATGGGATTTCTATGGGATGTCTCTGAGATTTCAAGAGAATTCAACTGGCGATAATTCTATTTTTTTTTTTACAACACTGAGTGCTGGGTGTGTATTTTCTATGGGATTTCTATAGGATGTCTCTGAGATTTCCAGAGAATTCAACTGGCGATAATTCTATTTTTTTTTCACAACACTGAGTGCTGGGTGTGTATTTTCTATGGGATTTCTATAGGATGTCTCTGGGATTTCCAGAGAATTCAACTGGCGATAATTCTATTTTTTTTTCACAACACTGAGTGCTGGGTGTGTATTTTCTATGGGATTTCTATGGGATGTCTCTGGGATTTCCAGAGAATTCAACTGGCGATAATTCTATTTTTTTTTTTACAACACTGAGTGCTGGGTGTGTATTTTCTATGGGATTTCTATAGGATGTCTCTGAGATTTCCAGAGAATTCAACTGGCGATAATTCTATTTTTTTTTCACAACACTGAGTGCTGGGTGTGTATTTTCTATGGGATTTCTATGGGATGTCTCTGGGATTTCCAGAGAATTCAACTGGCGATAATTCTATTTTTTTTTCACAACACTGAGTGCTGGGTGTGTATTTTCTATGGGATTTCTATGGGATGTCTCTGGGATTTCCAGAGAATTCAACTGGCGATAATTCTATTTTTTTTTCACAACACTGAGTGCTGGGTGTGTATTTTCTATGGGATTTCTATGGGATGTCTCTGGGATTTCCAGAGAATTCAACTGGCGATAATTCTATTTTTTTTTTTACAACACTGAGTGCTGGGTGTGTATTTTCTATGAGATTTCTATGGGATGTCTCTGAGATTTCCAGAGAATTCAACTGGCGATAATTCTATTTTTTTTTTTACAACACTGAGTGCTGGGTGTGTATTTTCTATGGGATTTCTATGGGATGTCTCTGGGATTTCCAGAGAATTCAACTGGCGATAATTCTATTTTTTTTTCACAACACTGAGTGCTGGGTGTGTATTTTCTATGGGATTTCTATGGGATGTCTCTGGGATTTCCAGAGAATTCAACTGGCGATAATTCTATTTTTTTTTTTACAACACTGAGTGCTGGGTGTGTATTTTCTATGGGATTTCTATAGGATGTCTCTGAGATTTCCAGAGAATTCAACTGGCGATAATTCTATTTTTTTTTCACAACACTGAGTGCTGGGTGTGTATTTTCTATGGGATTTCTATGGGATGTCTCTGGGATTTCCAGAGAATTCAACTGGCGATAATTCTATTTTTTTTTCACAACACTGAGTGCTGGGTGTGTATTTTCTATGGGATTTCTATGGGATGTCTCTGGGATTTCCAGAGAATTCAACTGGCGATAATTCTATTTTTTTTTCACAACACTGAGTGCTGGGTGTGTATTTTCTATGGGATTTCTATGGGATGTCTCTGGGATTTCCAGAGAATTCAACTGGCGATAATTCTATTTTTTTTTTTACAACACTGAGTGCTGGGTGTGTATTTTCTATGGGATTTCTATGGGATGTCTCTGGGATTTCCAGAGAATTTAACTGGCGATAAATCTATTTTTTTCTTACAACACTGAGTGCTGGGTGTGTATTTTCTATGGGATTTCTATGGGATGTCTCTGAGATTTCCAGAGAATTCAACTGGCGATAATTCTATTTTTTTTTTTACAACACTGAGTGCTGGGTGTGTATTTTCTATGGGATTTCTATAGGATGTCTCTGAGATTTCCAGAGAATTCAACTGGCGATAATTCTATTTTTTTTTCACAACACTGAGTGCTGGGTGTGTATTTTCTATGGGATTTCTATGGGATGTCTCTGGGATTTCCAGAGAATTCAACTGGCGATAATTCTATTTTTTTTTCACAACACTGAGTGCTGGGTGTGTATTTTCTATGGGATTTCTATGGGATGTCTCTGGGATTTCCAGAGAATTCAACTGGCGATAATTCTATTTTTTTTTCACAACACTGAGTGCTGGGTGTGTATTTTCTATGGGATTTCTATGGGATGTCTCTGGGATTTCCAGAGAATTCAACTGGCGATAATTCTATTTTTTTTTTTACAACACTGAGTGCTGGGTGTGTATTTTCTATGGGATTTCTATGGGATGTCTCTGGGATTTCCAGAGAATTTAACTGGCGATAAATCTATTTTTTTCTTACAACACTGAGTGCTGGGTGTGTATTTTCTATGGGATTTCTATGGGATGTCTCTGAGATTTCCAGAGAATTCAACTGGCGATAATTCTATTTTTTTTTCACAACACTGAGTGCTGGGTGTGTATTTTCTATGGGATTTCTATGGGATGTCTCTGGGATTTCCAGAGAATTCAACTGGCGATAATTCTATTTTTTTTTCACAACACTGAGTGCTGGGTGTGTATTTTCTATGGGATTTCTATGGGATGTCTCTGGGATTTCCAGAGAATTCAACTGGCGATAATTCTATTTTTTTTTTTACAACACTGAGTGCTGGGTGTGTATTTTCTATGGGATTTCTATGGGATGTCTCTGGGATTTCCAGAGAATTTAACTGGCGATAAATCTATTTTTTTCTTACAACACTGAGTGCTGGGTGTGTATTTTCTATGGGATTTCTATGGGATGTCTCTGAGATTTCCAGAGAATTCAACTGGCGATAATTCTATTTTTTTTTTTACAACACTGAGTGCTGGGTGTGTATTTTCTATGGGATTTCTATGGGATGTCTCTGAGATTTCCAGAGAATTCAACTGGCGATAATTCTATTTTTTTTTCACAACACTGAGTGCTGGGTGTGTATTTTCTATGGGATTTCTATGGGATGTCTCTGGGATTTCCAGAGAATTCAACTGGCGATAATTCTATTTTTTTTTCACAACACTGAGTGCTGGGTGTGTATTTTCTATGGGATTTCTATGGGATGTCTCTGGGATTTCCAGAGAATTCAACTGGCGATAATTCTATTTTTTTTTCACAACACTGAGTGCTGGGTGTGTATTTTCTATGGGATTTCTATGGGATGTCTCTGGGATTTCCAGAGAATTCAACTGGCGATAATTCTATTTTTTTTTCACAACACTGAGTGCTGGGTGTGTATTTTCTATGGGATTTCTATGGGATGTCTCTGGGATTTCCAGAGAATTCAACTGGCGATAATTCTATTTTTTTTTTTACAACACTGAGTGCTGGGTGTGTATTTTCTATGGGATTTCTATGGGATGTCTCTGGGATTTCCAGAGAATTTAACTGGCGATAAATCTATTTTTTTCTTACAACACTGAGTGCTGGGTGTGTATTTTCTATGGGATTTCTATGGGATGTCTCTGAGATTTCCAGAGAATTCAACTGGCGATAATTCTATTTTTTTTTTTACAACACTGAGTGCTGGGTGTGTATTTTCTATGGGATTTCTATAGGATGTCTCTGAGATTTCCAGAGAATTCAACTGGCGATAATTCTATTTTTTTTTCACAACACTGAGTGCTGGGTGTGTATTTTCTATGGGATTTCTATGGGATGTCTCTGGGATTTCCAGAGAATTCAACTGGCGATAATTCTATTTTTTTTTCACAACACTGAGTGCTGGGTGTGTATTTTCTATGGGATTTCTATGGGATGTCTCTGGGATTTCCAGAGAATTCAACTGGCGATAATTCTATTTTTTTTTCACAACACTGAGTGCTGGGTGTGTATTTTCTATGGGATTTCTATGGGATGTCTCTGGGATTTCCAGAGAATTCAACTGGCGATAATTCTATTTTTTTTTTTACAACACTGAGTGCTGGGTGTGTATTTTCTATGGGATTTCTATGGGATGTCTCTGGGATTTCCAGAGAATTTAACTGGCGATAAATCTATTTTTTTCTTACAACACTGAGTGCTGGGTGTGTATTTTCTATGGGATTTCTATGGGATGTCTCTGAGATTTCCAGAGAATTCAACTGGCGATAATTCTATTTTTTTTTTTACAACACTGAGTGCTGGGTGTGTATTTTCTATGGGATTTCTATAGGATGTCTCTGAGATTTCCAGAGAATTCAACTGGCGATAATTCTATTTTTTTTTCACAACACTGAGTGCTGGGTGTGTATTTTCTATGGGATTTCTATGGGATGTCTCTGGGATTTCCAGAGAATTCAACTGGCGATAATTCTATTTTTTTTTCACAACACTGAGTGCTGGGTGTGTATTTTCTATGGGATTTCTATGGGATGTCTCTGGGATTTCCAGAGAATTCAACTGGCGATAATTCTATTTTTTTTTCACAACACTGAGTGCTGGGTGTGTATTTTCTATGGGATTTCTATGGGATGTCTCTGGGATTTCCAGAGAATTCAACTGGCGATAATTCTATTTTTTTTTTTACAACACTGAGTGCTGGGTGTGTATTTTCTATGGGATTTCTATGGGATGTCTCTGGGATTTCCAGAGAATTTAACTGGCGATAAATCTATTTTTTTCTTACAACACTGAGTGCTGGGTGTGTATTTTCTATGGGATTTCTATGGGATGTCTCTGAGATTTCCAGAGAATTCAACTGGCGATAATTCTATTTTTTTTTCACAACACTGAGTGCTGGGTGTGTATTTTCTATGGGATTTCTATGGGATGTCTCTGGGATTTCCAGAGAATTCAACTGGCGATAATTCTATTTTTTTTTCACAACACTGAGTGCTGGGTGTGTATTTTCTATGGGATTTCTATGGGATGTCTCTGGGATTTCCAGAGAATTCAACTGGCGATAATTCTATTTTTTTTTTTACAACACTGAGTGCTGGGTGTGTATTTTCTATGGGATTTCTATGGGATGTCTCTGGGATTTCCAGAGAATTTAACTGGCGATAAATCTATTTTTTTCTTACAACACTGAGTGCTGGGTGTGTATTTTCTATGGGATTTCTATGGGATGTCTCTGAGATTTCCAGAGAATTCAACTGGCGATAATTCTATTTTTTTTTTTACAACACTGAGTGCTGGGTGTGTATTTTCTATGGGATTTCTATAGGATGTCTCTGAGATTTCCAGAGAATTCAACTGGCGATAATTCTATTTTTTTTTCACAACACTGAGTGCTGGGTGTGTATTTTCTATGGGATTTCTATGGGATGTCTCTGGGATTTCCAGAGAATTCAACTGGCGATAATTCTATTTTTTTTTTACAACACCGAGTGCTGGGTCTATATTTCCTTCTGGTTGTTATTCGACATGATTTCTAAGGCTCTTCCAATGGAAAATAATAGAAAATATCGGACGAAAAAGAATATTAGAGTCCCAGACTCTCGACAGAACTATGTTGATGTCATGTCGAGGGGTATGTAGAGGGCATCTCGAGCTGTTGGACTGGTATAGCACTCGGCGCTATACCAAATTGGTCTGGGTTCGATTCCTAGTTCGGGCTATATATATTTTTCTCAATTTATCAATAAATTGTCCTATTGAGAAGGTTATTTGCATGTTTGCATGTTTAGGTTTCCACTATTTTTAAATGGAACAAGTTTACTTGTCGCCTTCAAATTTACTCATCGCACGCAGATAATCGTCTCACGCACACAAACGTCGTGGAAGCAGTTGAATGGGCAAACATCTATTTGGTGAACAAAAGAGCGTGGGCTGAGATAGCACTTATATCGAATGAATGATAAAAAAAAATTATTTAAAAATTACGCTCACTAGAGTGATCTAGGATGATTGGAATTAAAAATTGAGCATAATAAATACAATTACTTAATTTTCTGAGTGTAAGAGCGGTTAACATTAATATTGAGACGTTCCCTTAATTTTATAACTCATCAGATAACTAGTCAGCCGAAAAGGTCCATTGTATACATATTTTTGTTGTGTTATGACGTTAATGATTAGAAGTTTGAATGTGATGACAAGAGCAATTTATTGGACACACAAAACTGTAAATTTATGTAAGAATTATTAGAATTATTAAATATTTGTATGTATTGATACAAATACTTGTTGATGGGCAATAATAATAAATTGTTGAACAACAATAAAAAATGTTCGTAGAATTATTTTGATGTGTATGACAATAAGTAATAATTTTTACGTGGTTTACTTATTGGGACAAGTGTTGTTGGTTCGATGCATCGCCAAGGGCAGTGATTGTATATTTATACTGCTCGCTGAACTATCAAATTTACTGGATTTTTGTCACTCGATTTGATAAAAACTCGGATAGTCTAGTGAATTTTTTATGAATATTTTAAGTATAAGATCCATTCAAGTATTTTTAAATTAATAAGGCGCGAAAAAAAATAATTCTAATCGTTTGAATTTTGATTCCGCGAAAATGATTGGAAAATTAATTTTGCTCGGTATTATTTCGAGTGTATCCTCGCAAATGGTAACTATTTCAATAAAATAAATTTATAAAATTAAAATAGCAAATAAAATAAAATAAATTACAGCTTCATCATATGATGACGCCAGAGGAACTGAACAATATATTCTCAGTAAAAAATACTGCTGAAGGTAAATAGTTATTGACCATTGACTATCCTGACTTGCTATCGTTAATAAACGACAGATTGTTAATAAACGAAACTCTGTTTTTTCTTATTGCAATATTTCAGTGCCAACTTATGATGTTGTACCTGTTTCTATAACAAAACCGCGAAATCGTCGCTACACTGGTCTACACCTCACTACAACACGTTTTGGGGAAAATCTTAAATTATGGTTAAATCCCATAGATGGAATTTTAGTCGGTGAAAATGTACCGATTCTGGCACTTCATTACAATCCAGCAAATCCATCCGTACCAATAATAAATGATCACACTGGAGTAAGCGAAATTTATTTTTTCAGAATTTTATTGATTTATTCATAAATTGTTCATATAAAAATATTTATCAATCTTTATTCAGGCATTGAAGTCACTCCTCCCCTTAATGTACAAAAATACTTTACATGCTACTACAGTAGCTGTTAATAATCATCCTAATGGAAGACATACTTTGGTAAGACAGTTACTGATAATCTGATGCAGTTTTTAGTAATTTTGAAAATGAAACAATATTTGATTATGATATTAGACGGGTTACATTGGCAATTCATACATTCAACCGGTGCCGCCTCGACTAATGGAACACGCAAGAAGAAGGAGATCTCTCAACAATACACTCGAGCACGAATCCGATAATCAAATTTATCACATTATTCGTAAAATTCCAGAAATTGATGTGAAGTTTCACTCTCGTAAGTTCTTCAATACGAACAACTTCTTAATTTTTTCGACAAAATCTACAAATTAGTGTGATATTTTTTTCTGATAATTATTTTACTTTACACAGAAGCAATAGAAATACCGGCTTCGCGAAACATAACATCTAGGACGAAAAGATCGTTTCCTCAAACAGTTTATCCCGAAGTTCTTGTGATCGTTGAATATAACTATTTCATGACTATCGGATCAAATTTAATGGATAAGCTAATATATCTTATGGCATTTTGGAATGGCGTCGACATGAGATACAGAAGCTTAAAAAATCCAAGAGTTAGATTGAATATTGCTGGTTTCATTTTTGCTCTAGTAATACCAGATTTTTTTTTCTTTACTTAAATAAGTATTAATTTTAAGTGAGGGAAAGCAAACCGTAATGGGATTAAAATTACACTGTAAAAAATCAGGAGTACAGAGGGATTTTATTTCAACTTGGATCACTTCCGATCTAGAATTTTAATGGTAAAGTAAACCTCCCTTCGGAGTGAATTTCACTTCAAGGGAATTAAATAAGCAAAAAATTATTTGTTCCGTATTCAGTTCAGATTTAATCCGCATTGACTTCTCAAATTGTTTACAGTGTAATAAAAAAAAAAAATGGTAAGTATAGTGAAGTAATTTTTTTTTTAATTGAGGATTTATATTCATTAGATTCAAATTTCAAATTTATCATCATTCATAATTTGAAATTGTAGTAATGAATGGATACGAAATTTCATATTAAATAAATAGGCGTTTATTTATCATTGTGAACTATCCGAGTGTACTTGATAAAGAAAGTACTTTTTTTAGCCAGAGTATTAAACGATAATATTTTTAGGACACCAACGTTCTTCCATACATGAACATTGAAAGACGTTATTTAAAGAATTCCATAGAAGAGCTTCAGCACAAAGCAAAGTGGTTGTATTTCCTGCAGAAGGAGAGACATTTAGACGTCAACTACGATCTAGCAGTTACTATGTTTCCGTATGTATCTGACACCATAAAATTATGTACTCAATTACTATTGATTAAATAAATAAAACTAAACAATTACATTGACATCTATCAACAGATTTAAATTATGCGACGGAAACCCTGAACAATGTTCGATTCTTGGTCTAGCTAATGTTAACGGCGCCTGTTCGATAAATGATGATTACCAAACCGTCGATAAAGTTGGTTTTGTACGAGATAGAGGTGCTTATGACGGCATTCAAACTGCTGCTCATGAATTAGGACATTTGTAAGTTAAATAAAAAAAAAAAAAACCGGGCTCTTGGCCGGGAGGTCTAAGACGTATGACTCTAGATCGTTCAGACAAGTTCAGTCGGCCAGAAGCTGGGTTCGAACCTCAGTGAGTGCAAATACGAATTTAGCACGAAAGCGTGAGGTTTATTTGCCCTGAGGTTGTCCCAACGCCGAAATCACAAATATCCCACTGTCCCCACGTTCTACACCCAACAGTTAATTAGTCGCTGATGACCCTGGCAGTTAGAGCGACTTCAAATAGATTTTTCAAGTCCATTCATTTTTTAGATTTGGCATGAATCACGACGGTGAGCGAAACATACGCTGCCCAGACGAACATGGTTACATAATGACTACATACGATAAATTTACGCCCCAAGCGTTTGATTGGTCAAGGTGTTCTTTGATAGACATGCACAACTATCTGAGGTAAAATTATGCTGGGTTATTAATTTACAAAAATTACATAAGCGCATTGAAGAAAGTAGGGAACTATAATTTGATTATTTTTAGGAGCGAAGGCAGCTGGTGTTTAAGAAATTATCCTCAACAGGGTAAGCCAGTGCGCAGATATTTGCCAGGAAGACGAATGAATGCTGATGAACAATGCAAAATGTTAGTAAATGGAACTGCAACTGTACTAGATTACCGCATTTGTACTCAACTTCAATGTTCGAGAGGTGACGGTTGGGCGTTGCCTGAAGCCGCTGAAGGTACTCCGTGTGGCTCGGGAAAATTATGTCTTCATGGAAAATGTGTTCTTGAAACCAAAATAGTTTAAATATTTATCAAATTAATATGTATTGAAAATTTTACAAAACATAACTCATACGCGCTTGTTTGATTGTTTGTCTTATCGTGTTTTATCTAAACATATTAACAGATTTTTAATAGCAGTCATAATTGATTATATTTTTGTTTATAATTTTGGTAACTTATGTTTTTTTTCTTTTTGGCAAATTTTTTGTTGAAATAGTTATTAAATAACTATAATGTCATAACGGAGTAAAAATCCGTGCAAATGCTGGTATTTAAGCCAACATGCACTGCTAGAAATTTTCTTGAAACTTAAATCAAATTACGTGAAGTAATTTGAAAATAAAAATTTGAAATGAAAATATAAATATTATAAAGTTCATTTCATTTGTTAAATTGATATGTCACTGTCCATAAAATGATACTGAAGTCAGCCGGAGTCTGATAATTTTAAGATTTTTTTAAAATCAATAAATCACAAAAAAAAATATTTAGAAAATTTGCACTTATATTTTTTTAAATTTTCTATGTGTGCATTTTTTTTTTTTTGTAATCGACTTGTTGAAAATAAAAATCTAAAAATTGCTCATTGTCTTTTAATTTCAGGATCATTCCATAAACTGATAGTTATTTGAAAAAACTTGAATTTTGATTGAAATGTCCAATTAATGTAAAAATTCAAAAATTTCACAGCAAGATTTTGAAAACTCAAAATTTTAAAAAACTATTTAAAGTTTCTTAACAAAAGTTGGTTACGAAGTTTGGAAATTTTTTGCATTAAAATCCAACTCAATGTTTTGATTAATTACATAGGACATCGTTTGCCAAAAGGTAAAAGGGCGTATTGCTACAGGTTAGAAGGGAATTATGCTAAAAGGATGCATAAAAAATTTTTTTTTTGCCATTAGCTTCGAAATTTTTCGAAACGCAAAGATCTGTAAAAAAAAAGTTTGGGCATCCTTAAGCTTAGAAGGCGTATCTCAAGACATCCGCCCTTTTAGTTTTTGGAAAATTAGTGCCTAAAAATTAGGGCACACAAAAAAAAATTCAAGTTTTAATACAAAATACTGACAAATAGTTTCTCAAGACAAGTTAGATGAAAAAAAAGTCTCTTACACTTTTTTACTTCCCGCTAAGAATATTGAAAATTTTCAAAAAAAGGGAAGTTATTGGTTTCGGTCTGATTCTCGAAAATCGAATTTTCATAAGATGTCGACGTTTTGAGGTCCGAGGAAGCTATTCTGACTATTTTCAGAATGATGTCCGAGTGTATGTATGTATGTGTGTGTGATTTTTTTTTTGTCTGACGATATCTTTGGAACGAATCAACCGATTTGAACGTACTTAGTGGCAATCAAAAGAGCTCACCAAAACTTGAATTGAATAGATTTTGGGATAGATCGGTCTTGAAGTTGACGAGTTTTACGAAGAATGAAAATGAAAAAATTTTTTTGTTTTTACCAGCCCTTAACAAAAGTTTAAAAATTTTTTTTTTTTATTGAAAAAAAAAATTTTAAGCACAAATAGACTATTCCCGTACCTTTAAAATACCATGGACTTCGAATTTATTAAAAAAAAAATTTTATTTAGCTGAACTAACCAGTTTATTGAAGTTTTAATTTTTTTATTTTAACGACAATATAACCTATTGACCTAATAGAGCCTTGATCAATAAATTTTCTCAAATTTATTTTAATTAGTTTCGAAAAAAAAATAGTTTTTCCGTAGTGATTTGTTCCGATAGTAACTCTTACGAAATTTATTGCAGAAGTTATTATCCAATAATTATTGATTCTATTAAAAAAAATTATAACACTAACTATTTTTGCATTTAAAAACGTTCCAGTTATTCTAGATGATTGGAATTAAAAATGACCATAATAATTACAATTACTTAATTTTCTGAGTGTATTCTGAGTGTATGAGCCTTTAACATTAATATTAAGAGGTTCCGTTAATTTTATAACTCCTCAGCTATAACTAGTCAGCCGAAAGGGCCCATTACATACATATTGTTGTTGTGTTATGACGTTAAAGATTAGAAGTTTGAATGCGATGACAAGAGCAATTTATTGGACACACAAAACTGTAAATTTATGTAAGAATTATTAGAGTTATCAAATATTTGTGTGTATCTATACAAATAATTGTTGATGGGCAATAATAATAAATTGTTGAAACAACAATGAAAAATGTCCGTAGAATTATTTTGATGTGTATGACAATAAGTAATAATTTTAACGTGGTTTACTTATTGGGACAAGTGTTGTTGGTTCAATGCATCGCCAAGGGCAGTGATTGTATATTTATACTGCTCGCTGAACTATCAAATTTACTGGATTTTTGTCACTCGATTTGATAAAAACTCGGATAATCTAGTGAATTTTTCATCAATATTCCAAGTATAAGATCCATTAAAGTATTTTTAAATTAATGAGGCGCGAAGAAAAATAATTCCAATCTTTTGAATTTTTATTCCGCGAAAATGATTGGAGAATTAATTTTGCTGGGTATTATTTCGAGTGTATCCTCGCAAATGGTAACTATTTCAATAAAATAAATTTATAAAATTAAAATAGTAAATAAAATAAAATAAATTACAGCTTCATCATATGATGACACCAGAGGAACTGAACAATATATTCTCAGTAAAAAATAGTGCTGAAGGTAAATAGTTATTGACCATCGACTATCTTGACTTGCTATCGTTAATAGACGACAGATTGTTAATAAACGAAACTCTGTTTTTTTTTTTGCAATATTTCAGTGCCAACTTATGATGTCGTACCTGTTTCTATAACAAAACCGCGAAACCGTCGCTACAATGATCTATACCTCACTACAACACGTTTTGGGGAAAATCTTAAATTATGGTTAACTCCCTTAGATGGAATTTTAGTCGGCGAAAATGTGCCGATTCTGAGTCTTTATCACAATCCAGCGTATTCATGGGAACCAAAAATGATAAATCACACTGGAGTAAGCGAAATTTAGTCGTGCAGAATTTTATTTATTTATCCATACATTGTTCACATAAAAATATTAATTGTTCTTTCTTTAGGACGTGAAGTTATTCCTCCCCTTAATGTACGAAAATACTTTACATGCTACTACAGTAGCTGTTAATAATCATCCTAATGGAAGACATACTTTGGTAAGACAGTTACTGATAATCTGATGCAGTTCTTAGTAATTTTGACAATGAAACAATATTTGATTATGATATTAGACGGGTTACATTGGCAATTCATACATTCAACCGGTGCCGCCTCGACTAATGGAACACGCAAGAAGAAGGAGATCACTCAACAACACACTCGAGCACGAATTCGATAATCAAATTTATCACATTATTCGTAAAATTCCAGAAACTGATGTGAAGTTTCAGTCTCGTAAGTTCTTCAATATGAACTTCTTAATTTTTTCGACAAAATCTACAAATTAGTGTGGTATTTTTTTCTGATAATCATTTTACTTTACACAGAAGCAATAGAAATACCGGCTATGCGAAACACAACATCTAGGTCGAAAAGATTGTTTCCTCAAATAGTTTATCCCGAAGTTCTTGTGATCGTTGATTTTAACTACTCCGCGTTTATCGGAAATCATTCAATAGATAAGCTAATATATCTTATGGCATTTTGGAATGGCGTCGACATGAGATTTAGAAGCTTAGAAAATCCAAGAGTTAGATTGAATATTGCTGGTTTCATTTTTGCTGAAGTAATACCAGTTTTTTTTTTTTTACTAAAATAAGTATTAATTTTAAGTGGGGGAGTGCAAACCGTAATGGGATTAAAATTACACTGTAAAAAATCGGGAGTAAACAAGGATTTTATTTCAATTTGGATCAACTCTGATCTAGAGTTTTAATGGTAAAGTAAACTTCCCTTCGGAGTGAATTTCACTTCCAGAGGATTAAATAAACAAATTTATTTGTTCTGTATTCACTTCGAATGCACTTTAGATTTAATCCACATTCACTTCTCATATTTTTTACAGTATAATGTTAAAAAAAATGGTAAACAGTGAAACAGTAATTTTTTTTCTATTGAAAATTTATACTAATTAGATTCAAATTTGAAATTTATCATCATTCATAATTTGAAATTGTACACTGTAAAAAGAGCAGTGTTAAAAATGGACTCGTTTTAACTCCGCCCGATGTTAAAATGAATTTATACCGGTGTAGGAGGCGTAATTCGGCGGTGTTAAAATACCGGTATTAATGCGGGGTAAACGTCCGCTCAGAGTATTAGCTATGGGAAGCTTATAAAACGCAAAAAATATCTTGACACACACACACACACACACACACACACACACACACACACACACACACACACACACACACACACACACACACACACACACACACACACACACACACACACACACACACACACACACACACACACACACACACACACACACACACACACACACACACACACACACACACACACACATACATTCGCAAAGTAAATTCGAACACCGGTCAATTTGATTTTAACACCGATACAGAATATTTACACCGACGGCGGTGTTATTTTCACACTGCTTTCGGTATTGAAATTCAACACCACTGATTTTAACACCCACACCGCTTGGACTAACCCCGGTGATTTTTTACAGTGTAGTAATGAATAGATACGATATTTGGTATTAAATGAATAAGAGTTTATTCATTATCGTCAACTATCCGAGTGTACTTGATAAAGAAAGTACTTTTTTTAGTCAGAGTAATAAAGGATAATATTTTTAGGACACCAAAGTTCTTCCATATATGCAAATTAAAAACGGACTTTTAACGAATTCTGGACATCAGCTTAGATACAAAGGAAATTGGTGGTATGGCCTGCAAGGGTATTTTCCGATCAACTACGATCTAGCAGTTACTATGACTCCGTATGTACCTGACACCATAAAATTATGTACTCAATTACTATTGATTAGATAAATTAAACTAAATAATTACATTGACATTTATCAACAGATTTAGATTATGTGACGGATTCCCAAGAAAATGTAATATTCTCGGTCAAGCTTATGTTCAAGGCGCCTGTTTGGTAGATCACAACAAAAGAACTATAGATAAAGTAGCTTTCGTACGAGATAGAGGTGCTTATGACGGTATTCAAACTGCTGCCCATGAATTAGGACATTTGTAAGTTAAATAGAATAATAAATACTGGGCTTTTGGCCGAGAGGTCTAAAACGTATGACTCTAAATCGTTCAGACAAGTTCAGTCGGCCAGAAGCTGGGTTCGAACCTCAGTGAGTGCAAATTTGAATTTATCACAAAAGCGTGAGGTCTATTTGCCCTGAGGTTGTCCCAGTGCTGAAATCAAAAATATCCCACTGTCCCCACGTTCCACACCCAACAGTTAATTATTCGCTGATGACCCCGGCAGTTAGGGCTACTTCAAATAGATTTTTTAAGCCCATTAATTTTTTAGATTTGGCATGAAACATGACGGTCAGGAAAACAAAAATTGCCCAGACGAAAATGGTTACATAATGACTACATACGATAAATTTACGCCCCAAGCGTTTGATTGGTCAAATTGTTCTTTGATAGATATGCACAACTATCTAAGGTAAAGTTATTCTGGGTTATTAATTTACAAAAATTACATGAGCGCATTGAAGAAAGTAGGGGACTATAATTTGATTATTTTTAGGAGCGAACGTGGCTGGTGTTTGTACAATTATCCAAAACAGGGTGAGCCGGTGCGCAGATATTTGCCAGGAAGACGAATGAATGCTGATGAACAATGCAAAATGTTAGTAAATGGAACTGCAACTGTAATAGATGACCACATTTGTGCTCAACTTAAATGTTCGGAAAGTGACGGTTGGGCGTTGCCTGAAGCCGCTGAAGGTACTCCGTGTGGCTCGGGAAAATTATGTCTTCATGGAAAATGTGTTCTTGAAACCAAAATAGTTTAAATATTTATCAAATTAATATGTATTGAAAATTTTACAAAACATAACTCATACGCGCTTGTTTGATTGTTTGTCTTATCGTGTTTTATCTAAACATATTAACAGATTTTTAATAGCAGTCATAATTGATCATATTTTTTTCTATAATTTTGGTAACTTATGTTTTTTTCTTTTCGGCAAATTTTTTGTTGAAGTTGTTACTAAATAACTATAAAGTCAAAACGAAGTAAAAATACGTACAAATGCCAACATGCACTGCTAAAAATTTTCTTGAAATTTAAATCAAACTACTTGAAGTTATTAACGAGTTCAAATCAGTCAGAAATGTAAAATATAAATATTATAGTCTATTCCATTTAATAAATTGATATTTCAATGTCCATAAGCTGATAGTTATTTGAAAAAACCTGAATTTTAATTGAAATGTCCAATTAGTTTTTAAATTCCAAAAATTTCATAGCGAGATTTTGAAAACCAAAAATTTCAAAAACCATTTAAAGGTTCTCTACAAAAGTTGGTTGCGTAGTTTGAAAATTTTTTGAATTAAAATCCAACACAATATTTCGATTGATTACATAGACCATATATTTTTAAATAATGACATTTTATTTTTATTGAAAATTACGCTTTCATTTTTTACTTTTGTGAAAATTTGATATTCATGTAAATTTAATAAATTTTATCAAATTTCTATGACAGCTATCTTTGAATATTGAAAAAATTTCCAACAGTGTACATACAAACGTTATATTTTTCTCTCTATATATATATCTATGTATATATACGCATATATGAGCTTCGGGTCGATGTTCTGAACATGCTTATCTTATAAATTTCCGTTACCCTTTATCCTTTTATTTATTCAATCATCAATTTAATAAATTATCATTGACCGGAAGTCAATAATTAAACAATTAATCAACTTATTTAATTAATTACCGATTATTTATGGATTTTATTGTTTCTATTTTTAATTGTCTACTTATTAGTGATATTATTCATTTATTTATGACCGTCGTAAAAAGTATATTTAAATAAAATGAAATAAAATTTTAATGCGCAATAGATTTCTTTTGTTCTTTTTCAACTTTTACAAAAATAACTTACATTAATTTAATAAGGCATGTAATTTATAAGATCATTACCCACCCGAAATTAATACGTCGTCATAACTTTCAATCGAAAATAAATCAGGCTATAAAAGTGACGGAAATTTTTACGATAAAATATTTCAAGTCGTAGAGGCTGAGATATAAAAAACATGTTTTTTTTTTCTAGAAAGTTCTAAATAAAATTTGATCTAGTGGGTGGGGGGGGGGGGTTATCCAGAAATTCATTGTCTGGGAAATGAGAACCAGTCACCATTTTGATTAATGTTACTATAAATGAAATGTAAATCACAATTTTTATGTGATTCATTTATTGAAATCAGTGCAGTTGGTTCAAAGCCCTGACAAAGGCATTGCTCAACATTTAACAATTCTCGTTGAACTATCAAGTTCATTCGTTTTTTGTCTCTCGATTTGATAAAAGCTCGGATAGTTTAATGAATTTTCCATCAACATTTCAAGTATAAGATCCATTTAAATATTTTCAAAGTAATAAGGCGCGAAAAAAAATAATTCTAATCTTTTGAATTTTTATGCCGCGAAAATGATTGGAGAACTAATTTTGCTCGGTATTATTTCGAGTGTATCCTCGCAAATGGTAACTATTTCAATAAAATAAATTTATAAAATTAAAATAGTAAATAAAATAAAATAAATTACAGCTTCATCAAATGATGACGCCGGAGGAGTTGAACAAAATATTCTCAGTGTATAATTGTACTGAAGGTAAATAATTATTGATTATCGACTATCGCGACTTGCTATCGTTAATAGACGACAGATTGTTAATGAACGAAACTTTGTTTTTTTTTTATTGCAATATTTCAGTGCCAACTTATGATGTTGTACCTGTTTCTATATCAAAACCGCGAAATCGACGCATGAGTGATTCGTATCTTATTCAAAAACCTTTTGGAGAGTCTAAAAGAATGTGGCTTAATCCTATCGATGGGATTTTGGCCGATAAAAATTTGCCCGTTTATTCAATTAAATCAAATTCAAGCGATATTCATAATCCAATAATAACATACCACAACGTAAGCAAAATTTATTGATAACACTATCTACGAATTTTTTATATCGTAATTCATCTAAAAATCCATATGCATTCCTACGATATATCTAAACGGATTCCCATGGATTCTCATAAGATTCTTTGGATTTCCATCAAAATTCTGATCTGATATAGAAAAATCGTTGATAAAGAAAATTTTTCCCATGGATTCTTATGAACTTCTATAGAATTTCCTACTTCCCCCATGAAAATTTACAGAAATCCATAAGAATCTTTGGATTCTCATGATGTTTCTGGTCAATTTTTTTGGACGGATTCTCGTACGAATTTTCTAGATAGTGAATAAATAATAATTTCTGTCAACTAAAAATTCATATAAATAAATTTTTAATTAGTTATCTGAACATTTTTTACCATCGATTTACGAAAATACATTGCACGCAACTACAGTAGCTGTTAACAACAACTCTAATGGAGGATTGACTTTGGTAAGACTGTGGTATTATTCATCACCAGCTGTAGTTTGTTGGTATAAAGATCAATGAAAATATTTATTATTATTTTTGTATTCATTCATTTTCACAATAGACTGGTTTTATTGGTGATTCATACATTCATCCAGTGCCCGATCGACTACAAGAACACGCAAGAAAACGAAGATCAGTCAACAATAAACTTGACTACGATTCCGATGATCAAATTGATCATATTATTTATAAAATACCAGCAAATGCTGTAGAATCACGTTCTTGTGAGTGTTACAATGCAATTAAATACGCTTCTGTAATCAATAAATCATTAATTTTTGTGTATCAATTATTATTTTATACAATTCTATACAGTGCCAATAGAAATACCATCCGAATCAAAAACGGAATTCAGATCGAAAAGATCTACCATAGACATAATTTATCCCGAAATTCTTGTAATCGTTGAACACACACTGAATAAACTAATGGGTGAAACTCTAGTGGACAAAATTTTGCATCTTTTGTCATTTTGGAACGGAGTTGACATGAGATACAGAAGTTTCGAAAATCCAAGAATCCGAATAAGAATTGTTAGAGTTGTGCTAGCTGAGGTATTTATAAAGTTGTGTTATATTATTTTTGATCATTATTTATTTCAAATAATCACATTGATCAATCATTATATGTTTAGGATACCAAAGTTCTTCCTTATATGAAGGTAGATCCCCAGAACATCGGATTGCTATATTATGAAAATGCTCGCCGAGAACAAGGAAATTGGTTATATAACATGCAACACAAATTTCCTTTTGATACTTATGACATCGCAGTAACTATGTTAACGTATGTATTAAGCACTTATCATAAAATACAGTGAAAACTCTTGAAAATCGGGTCTTTAGAGATGACTACTGTGATTCTTTGGTTGATTTCTGAGAGGTTTCACTGCAATTAGTTATAACAGGGTTTGTCAGATATTTTCAGCTGAGTTTTGTTCAGAAACAAAATCTCTGAATACAAATTACGGACTTCAAATTGATGCACTACTGTCTAATCTAGCAAAGTGCGCTTCAATTTTTTGATAATCTCCGTTTGTTTAAGAGAAAAACTCGGCCAAAGTTTTCTTTTACTGCGCAAGTGCAACAAAGATAGTACCGTTCGTGGGCTTGAGTGTACTAGAGAAAAAAAGTGTCTGCACAGACCTCTCTTAAGAAATTATTCTATCAAATATATTATTAAGAGCCCCTTTGTTCAAATACGAAAAGAAAATTAACAAAATAGTTCCGATAACTCATGAAAATTCGAATTTTTTAAAAGATAGGGTTTGGAAATTTGAGCTATCAACCGATTTCTAGGAATTTTGAGTCAATCACAGAAATTCATCACAAATTAATCAAATTTTGAAATAAATGAGTTAAAAAACTTGCAAAATAAAAATTTTAATGAATCTCTTATTGTCACAAAAGTAATTTTTTCTGATTGAAATTATTATTTGTTAATTGATAGGCAAGGATTATGCAAGACTTCTAACACATCAAACTGTAATACTGTTGGAACAACTTATATCAACGGAGCTTGTCATGTAAGTAAAAATAATACCTGTGATAGAATGGCTTTTGTACAAGAAAGAGCTGCTTTTGATGGTATTCAAACGGCTGCGCATGAATTGGGACATTTGTATGTAAAAAATATTATTTCTTCAATTAAATTACAAGTATATTATTTACTGAAACAATTTTCAAAATTCCACAGAATGGGTGCAATGCACGACCTCGAAAAAACCGGAAAATGTCAAGATGACAATGGCTATGTTATGACTACATATAATAGATTTTCGTCCCATTCTTTCGATTGGTCACCGTGTTCTATTAGTCAAATGGATAAATTTATAAGGTACATTTTTTTGTGTTCATTTATATAAATTTCGTGGTATATTTGAGGTATAAGAAAGCTGTAATTTTTTTGTTTTTAGAAGTAAAAAGGCAAGTTGTTTGTACAATAGCCCTCGTTCAGGCGAACCGTTCCCGAGATACTTGCCAGGAAGAAGAATCGATGCTAACCAACAATGCAAAATGATAGTAAATGGAAACGCGACTGTAATAGATGATAGCATTTGCACCCAACTTAAATGTTCAAAAAAAGACAAAATCGCATTGCCTGAAGCTGCTGAAGGTACTCCTTGCGGCCCTGATAAATTATGCCTTCATGGACAATGTATTCCTGAAAGCTCCGTAGTATAAATATGCATTAAATACGCTGTAGTTTTGCAGTAATATAACGCCATTTATTTATAAATATAAATGATCAGACAACATATTGTTTTTTCTTTCTTTCTAAATGAAACAAATTTAATCAAAAATTGTTACTCTTTAAGAGTCATAATAAACGGCTATTTGGCAAAAGACCAAACACTTAATTTAACAGTAAACAGTTAACTTTTTTTCACAAATATTGATAGAGGCAGATACAACTTTTGAGGAAAATAGGCCAAAAGAAATATTGTTCAGCCCAAAATTGGATTGCGCTGTAGATGCGATTTTTAGGATTTTGGTGATCGAAAGCCAGGAATTGAAACCTATATCGTTAAATCAGCATAATTTGAAGAATAAAATATTATTAGGCTTCGGGGAATCCTATATCCGCCCAACTGAGTCGAATTCAAATTTAAAACCAAATCAAATTCAAAGGTCGGCCACGGGAAGAATCCCAAGTGCGAAAGATTTCACCCTTTGTGTGTGAGAAATTATTTCGGCTTTCACTGAGATTTGAATCCACGTCCTGGCCAGTGATCAAGTTCTAGAGGCCTAAGTCTCACGCCTTAGAAAAAAAAAATAACTCACTTATTCTATAACACACAGACTGCCATCTGTTACATAAATTCGCAACTTCTTAAGCATTCCGTATTGATAGTAAGTGTTACATTCGAAATTTTGGTTTTCAGACCATAGCAATCAACTTCATTCCTATTATTGATTCTAAGGGATAATTATTTCAGTACTTTAATTTCAAATAGTCCTAATTTCGAAATCTGTTAAATTCAACCCCTATATTTTGAAGGAATCTGCTGTTCGCATGTGATAAAACAGTTAGTCCTCAGTTCCTCTCGGACCGAGTCTCGGTTTTAAAACTTCGCATATATTTTCGCCAGATGGCGCTTGGATGACAATATAACCGGTATTCTGTCAAACCAAGCATTATCACGTGCGTTCAATATAGATTAAACCTTTTCAACCGAGCAAGTCGGGCAAGTCCATGAGCTCGGGGTATAAGGTATAGGTGAAGGTATTTGTGCATATGCAGTGATGCTGCAGATAAACAAGTAAAGGACCAACAGCCGCAGTGGTAGCAGTATCCAACTGCACTCAATTCATTGCACTACATTAGATGGCCACTCGGAGCGCACCGTCCTGACTATTATCACTTTCTTTCTCTCGTTACCGAAATTATTTGTCCTTAATAAATTAAATCATCAAGTGCTTAAATTAAATAACAAATTATTGTCTCAATTATAAACTCATCTTAACAAATATCTACTAACGCTTCGACTAATATTTATTTTTAATTTATAAGTTTACAAATATTACGAGTTGTTGTGATCACTGAAAAATAAACGCAGGTGTGTTGATCTCATTTTTACTTATTTATTTGGACCAAAAACTGTTTTATCCTGTGATCCTGATGGAAACCTGAGTTTAACCAAAAAAAGGACCATGGACATTCAGTATATTTGTTTTGCTAATTTAATTAATTATTTATTGTCGTTACTATTTTTTATTCAATAAAATTATTTAAATAATTTTGTCACGAGTGATTACGTACAAGTGAAAAATTTCGAATTTCCATAGACCTAATATGAGAACGGATTTATTATATTTGATATAAGTTATTTATTGTTATTATTTTTTTTTATTCGTAATGTAATAAAGAAAAGTGCGCGTGAGTGTGTGACCTCGTGGGATTTCCACGCGCACCGGTGTCAAGTGAATACTGACCTTCAAGGTCAACTGGTTATAATTGTTTTAATTTATATAAATAAGGATAATTAAATAGAGTCGTGTGTGATTATATCATAAATTAAACTTATCTGATTACATTGTAGGAAATTTTTTTTTCCTCTGTAAGATCAGTTTAGTTCCGCATTTAATTATTGTTGCAACAAAAGGTGAGAAAAAATTTTTATTATTATAAATTTTTTCGTAGACTTGAAAAATATACTTTTTTTGCATGAAATAATTTTGAAATGAATTTGATATTCAGTCACGAATAAATAATTTTGATTTGAAGAAGAATAAAAATTTTGAACAGAAATTTTTTTACGATTTCGCGGTATTCTGTAGGTAAATTTTTTTCGAATAAAGTTTTGATGACGACAACTTTTCAAATTGTCTTCTATAATTAAATGAATCAATAGTAGAAAAAAATTTTGGATGTAAAAATTTTTTTGTTTACTTGGAAATTAAAACAAAAAGTTGAAATTTTCAGCGATTGAGTTTTTTAATGAATGATATCTTAGAAATTTTGAACTATATATAAAAATTACACACAGTTAAAAAATTTGTGTTAAATTTAACACAAATCACATGTCCCAAACAGTCCATTAAATTTTTTTGTGTTAATTTAACACATTACACTTGTGTCAAATAGTAACACAGGTTTAAAACTTGTTGAGATCAAATAACACATTCAACTTTAGTTAAATTTACACTTGGTGGTGTCAAATAATTAACACAAAATGTTTAACTATTGATTTTTTATACAAAAGAACACAAAATTTTCAGCTGTGCAGAAAAATTATTTTATCAAAATATACTACACTGTAAAAAATCGGGAGTGAATTCAAAAGGAATATGAATTATATTGTAATCAGAATTCATACCGTTCCTCGGAGTTTCGGAGCTTAAAAAAAAATCACTCCGAATACGGAATGCATGAATAGGAAGTTTTTATTCAGCAAAGTGATCTAGGAGTGACGTGGATTTTATCTAAATCTACACTCACTCCGATCCAGAGTTTTAATATTAAAATAAACTGTGAAAAATATATCAGGTCTTATAAGTAAATAAATAGTAGTGCAAATCAGGTGAGAAGACCAAATGTAATCAGTTATGATTATTCATTTATTTTCATATATACGAAATTTCGTATATATGAAAATAAATGAATAGTCATAACTGATTACATTTGGTCTTCTCACCTGATTTGCATTACTATTAAAATAAACTCCGAATTTTATTCTGACCCGGAGTTCTCGTGTTAACATTTAGCTCCCTTCATAGTGAATTTCCCTCTAAGGCGATGAAATATATAAAAAAATCATTTGTTTGTTATTCAGTCCGAAAATTTTCAGTGTATTCTGTCCTAAACCCAATTTCGGAACTCGATACTAATTTTTTCTAAAAATAAAAAATCAGTAAAATGTCTATTTAAATTCTCAATATATAAACTTCGAACATTCAGCCTGACATTTGAAAAAACAAAGAAGTTATTTTAAAATATTAATCAATCATTCAGTAAAATCGATTGATTGAAAAATTTATTTCACATTTGTTATTTATTTTATAAATAATAATGCAACAGTTTACGATAAAAATGACATATTTCATATATAATCGAAAATTTATTTGACATTTTCTTTCATCACATGATATTCAAATGTACGTCAATTTACATAATTATTTTCCTCTTGGTTATATATATTTTTGATTGTCACCCGAGAAAAATCAAATTAATCTACCGAGATTGGATTAAATTCCCGTAGATAAAATTTTTCCGAGTTCTAGGAATGCAAAGTTTATGTCTTCGTAAGCAAAAATTATTTTTCTAAATAAAATCTATCATATTTATATGAATATTAATTAGTTTCTTCAAATCGTATCTTATTTATTTTAATTTTCAAAGACAAGAAAAAATAAATAAGCTACTGCGTGTCATTAACGCAAATCTTACGACAATAAACAGAACTCTGTATTAATCTGCAACCAATACTATGCCAAGTATCAGAATGATAATTAAAAAATACAAATAAAATAATCACTCTTACGTGACGTTATTGTTATCATATTAATAATACTTGGTACCTATTATCACATAAGTTCTTTTGAATAATAATAATAATAATAATAATAATAATAATAATAATAATAATAATAATAATAATAATAATAATAATAATAAAACACAGATGCCTACAAATGCGTTAATAAATGCTAACGTGTCTTTGACATGCGATAAAAATATATTTATCAGCAGTTTCTTAAGCGGAATATTATTTAACACTGTTTATAATCTAGCAATTGTGAATTAACTATTGTAATTTATGTGCGATACTTAATGATGAAAAAGTAAAATTATAAACATATAATTGTTACATCAAATAAGATAGGAAAAATGCAATTGAACGATTTTCACCTCGAGTTCTCAGTCACGCGATCCGCTAATATAATGCCGCTCACATGACTGTGTATTATAGTCTATATATATTAGGGTGGTCCTTATTTTGGACATATTTGAATTTTTATGCTCCCAGAGGCTTATGTGGTTCGAAATAAATAAAAAAAAATATCCTCAAAGTTTCAGGTCTCTATCTCAATTTCAACCCGTGCCGCACAGCGATGTAAGTTTCCCATTTAAATAACACGGGGTTTTTGGCATTGAACGATTAATTTTTTATTCCAGCTAAAGCAATTGTTAGAAAAATTTGAAACTCTGTAGACTTTTTCCTTCTATTAGTAGCTACTCCTCAGAATTTTTACAGATTTTCAGCTGCTATAATTTTGGGGGTACAGCATGATAAAAAAAAAGAAAAAAATTATTTTTATTATTTTTAGCTAAAATTTTTTTTAAATAACATATCAAACCACTCTGCATCCTTATCAGAAGTTCGTACTTTTTTCACTCTCGCACCCAAGTGGGTGATTGGCATATCTTTGTTGCACTAATACAGTCATCAGGAGCTTTGGACGAGTTTTTCTTATGAACAAATGAATATTTGCAAAAAATTAAAGCGCACTTTGCTAAATAAGACAATAGTGCGTTAATGTGCAGTAGAGTGTATCTTAAAAGGATTTTTCGAATTTATTACGATCACCTCTCAAAATGGTTTCAATTATAACAAAAAAAATTCCCTTAAAGTTAAAGCTCTTAATTTTATCGGGAAGAGTTACCGCTAAATTTTGTTTTGTGATTTTTTCAAGAATAATTTTTGTTTATGCTATTTGACTTTATGTCATTTTCAAAAATACATAATGCATTCAATGACATCTGAGATCGGTATATCTATGCCACTAATCATATTACGCCTTAGTCTAACATTTAATAAATATTATCAATAAATTAAATTTCTTTCAATATTTGCTTAAATAAGTTGGTCACCGTTAAACTTATTATTCGTTTTAAGCAATAAATAATAAACAAAAGGTTGATAGTTTTGTGTATTATAACATCGAAATAATTATTTATTTACAATTTCCTAACTATAATAAATTATTAATAAAATCGATCTTTTTAATAAATAAATAAAATAAATTGTAAAAATCACGAAAACGAAATTTGCGGCACGTGGTCCCGTTGGAATTAAGAGCTCAAACTTTAAGGCAATTTTTTTTCTTTCGTAATTGAAACCGTTTGTGAGGTGATCGTAATAAATTCAAAAAATCCTTTTAAGGAACACTTTACTGCACACTAATGCAAAGTTCCTGATTATACTATATCAGTGCAACAAAGATATACCGTTCACCCACTTGGGTGCAAAAATGAAAAAAATTAAGAACTTCTTATAAGGATGCAGAGTGATTTCATATGTTATTTGAAAAAAATTTTAGCTAAAAATAAAAAGAATATTTTTTTTCTTTTTTTTCATCATGCTGTACCCCCAAAATTAGAGTAGCTGAAAATCTGTAAAAATTCTGAGGAGCAGCTGCTAATATAAGGATAAAGTCTACAGAGTTTCAAATTTTTCGAACAATTACTCTAGCCGGAATAAAAAATTAATTGTTCAATGCCAAAAACCCCGTGTTATTTAAATGGGAAACTTACATCGCTGTGCGGCACGGGTTAAAATTGTGATAGAGACCTGAAACTTTGAGGATATTTTTTTTTATTTATTTCGAACCACATAAGCTTCTGGGAGCATAAAAATTCGAAAATGTCCAAAATAAGGACCACCCTAATATATATACATATTTATGTGTAGTTTATGGTTTAATGTGGTATAGTCTATATATATATTTATGTTGTAAAAATATTCTATTTCTCGGAAATGCATTTTTTAAAATTTACGGTCACTGTAATTGCGCAATTATATATGTAGTTTTTCAAACGAAATCGACACGGGTAATTACCTTATCGTCAACTTTAAAATTGATGGAGGAAAAAAAAAACACTAAATAATAAATTATTTTTAAATGCTGAACACATAAATATATATCTACTGTAAAAAATTTGCGGAGTGAACGCAGAGTTGATGATTTTTTATTTATGTCATCTCCTTGAAGTGAAATCATCTTCAGAGAGGAAGTCTCACTCCATAACAGTAAAAAAAGTTTTCCTATTCACTCTGTATGCGGAGTAATTATTTTTGAAAAAATAATTTTTAGTAGTCAATTAATAAAATAAAAAAAAAATTAATTAATTACTCAAAGATTTTAACGCACAAAGTTAATAATGATTGATTTAAATAGACATTAAAGGGTGAATTAATGGTTCCCTGGGTTTTCCGGGATAGGTTGGTAATGTATTATATTGTTTCGTCGCGGACTACGAACACGACCCGAGCTGAGACCTGGTGAGCGCACCTTCATTAATTACCAACGTAAATAGACGCTATACTGAACGCATGTAACACGTTCAAGGCACTCTATTATACATACACGTATCACACATCTATATAAACTCTTAATGTGTGCAGAAAGCTTGTGTATTAGTACTTATGGATGTTTCGTGTTCTATTTCGTGCTAGAGAAGCACTCAAGTTTCATTACTATGTTACAAGCACTACCACTACCAATACCAATACCACTAACACCAACACTAACACCACCACTAACACTAGATACAGAAATTAGTAATGTTAAATTTATTACGAGCACTAAAATCTATTTTAAATAAATTATTTCAAAAATTTATCACTAATCTGAAAAAATTTAAATAAAATATTTTTAAAATTTAATTTTTTATAAAAATGAATATTTTCTTTGTTAATGACACGGAAAAAAAATATTGTAGTAGCGGGTACTCTAATTTGTAGACTGTAAAAAATTTGCGGAGTGAACGTGGATTAAATCCGGAGTGAATAGGGAGCGGGTGATTGTTTATTTATTTAATCATCTCGTAGTAAAATTAACTCCGAAGGGAAGTTTATGGAAATATTAAAACTCCGAATCGGAGTGAATGCGGATTTAAATAAAATCCAGACCACTCAGAATTTACTCCACTAAAAATACAAGCTCCCTATTTACTCCGTAAGCTGAGTGATTTTTTGTTAAACTCCGAAACTCCGATTGATAGAGTGAATTCGGATTTAAATAAAATCTGTAATCACTCTGAATTCATTTCCGATTTTTTACGGTGTAGTAAGCGGTATTACATAAACAGAACTTACAACTAAACATTGCAGTAAGCATGTGTAGTTGAGGTTATTCTAAGTTGGAGTTGGCATTTCTTTACTTCCAGCTTGTAATAACTTCAAAGGTTACGTGCGTTAATATCCCCGGACATAATATCCCTGCGACAAAATATCTCAGGAACGATATATCTCTGTAAGGAAATATAAAAAAACAAATAGTTTTATTATTAGATTCGGTCCATTGCCTTCTAGGTCCAAGATGGAAAATTTCAGGGATGGCCTGCAAGGTCTATTGCTTTCTCTTTGTCTATTAAAGCATATAAATAAAAAATTTTCAATTAATTAAGAACATTAGTAGAGAACATTAATTAGCTTATTATCGTGCTGTGCCCTTTTTTCACGGATTTTGGGTGTTTTTATTCGAAAATAGGCCAACACATAAGCTTGTTATCGTGCTGGGCCCAAAACACGTCACACTCCGAGATTGGGACTTTTCTTCCATCACGAAGAAAACCATGACAGAAATTTTGAACTATTAAGATATTTTGTCGGGGGATATATTGTCGCGAAGATATTATGACCGGGAATATTTGTCCAGGGATATTAACGCGTGTCACCAACTTCAACTACAGCTGCTGTTGTAGCAATTAATTTTTTCCGTAGAGCAGATAAAAAATAATATAATTTTAATGATGAAATGACAATTATATAAAAAATTTAAGTTCTGAATACAGGTGCAATTTCTGTTTTGAATACAAGTGCAATTTCAGCCCTCATGTGAATAGGCACGTACTTCTGTAAGCAAGTTTTGAGTAAATTACAAATTTTCTCTTTTCCTCATTTTACATATATATTCTTCATTACTATTAGTACTGTTGTTATATATATGTATATATATTGTATTCCATCTTTATTTTCTGTACTCAAGTCTCATAGTGAAGCACGAAGTAACGACCAACTTGCTTTCATTCGCTCTGGAGACGTACGTGCTGCTTTTCCGTTTCTGATTTATAACCACCGGTCTACATCCCTTAACCATTTCCACCCTTCCATAACGAGTATACAGTGTACAGAAAACAAGAAATATAAATTATTTTTATACATAAATTCACAACTTCTTGGCACTTATATAATAATATCTACATGTATATCTCTATGCCATACTTTGTATTTTGATCAATAATTTCCACACTATTTCGAATATTAACTGACAATTTTCAGTGAAATGATAATATTCAACTTCTATAACTAAAAACCTTTTTAAAAACTGCTATTGAAAATTTAATAAAATTAATTCACGATTAGAAATAATTGTTTTTTTCAAAAATAAATAAAATTAGCCGAATTTTCTTTGAACAAATGTATGAGGCATTATAATTTTTATTGGCTAGAAAAAAAGTTTTGTTTAAAAACTGTCTGTTACGAACTTTAGATATAAATCTAGATTCTAACCATTAAGACTGTAGCATTTAATTTATTTGTACATCTCAATGGGTGTGCGCTTGAATAAAGAGAAATTTTCGCTGATTCTCGGTTTGAACTACTTTTGGAAACAGTAGACTATTTATATTAAATGATAAATTAGTCGAAAAAATACACTTTTAAAGAAGACATGCTAGTGGACAAAATTAATATGATTTTTTTTTCAATTTTCAACTAAAAAATTTGAAAAATGATTTATTTTTTGAGCTTCGGAATTTTCTGTTTTCAAAATCAAAAAACATTGTCTTTAATTATAATTATAACATGACGCAGTTCGAAATTAGATACAAAAAATGAGATTTTTTACAAACGATTAATTTTTAATAAATCAACTCATTAAATTTATTTTTATCGCATTTGTAAGATCTATGCAAAATAAAATTTGATCATTGATTTCAAAACTGTTAACGTTCAAATATGAATAACTTTTGCCGATTGGTTCAAAAATCACTCAAATAGTTGACCGATTACAGAAATATTGACAAAATTGTTTTTCCATATTCAACAATTTCCCTATTTTACTTTTCAATCTCCATAGCAGGAAATTAAATTAGAATGGAATTTTAAATTTCGATCTTAAAACTCATAACCGTTTTCATTAACAGTTACTCTACTGTTTGGTAATTAATTTTTTTTTAGTATGTTTAGGCTTTGGTGTAATTACTAAGTGGTTACGTAATAATTATTAACGATAATGATATCCGATTCATTGACCGGAAACAATAAACATCTCTTTCCTCTTTAGACTTTCATCGGCCAATTGTCCACGGTCGATAATCGTGTGGTCACATATTAAAGCAAGTTAATCATCATCATGAGTCTACTTAATTACTCTCGTTCTTGCTTTCCCTCATTCGCAACCATAACAATAGCTTTTTTTTTTTTTTTGATAAATATATCTCACATAACAAAAAAAAACTTCTTTAAATAAAACTCTTTTTTTTTAAACATAAATATGCTTTACTGGGCTCTCAGCTTTAATTAAATTTTTTTAAAAATAAATGGTACAAAAAAATTCTTTAGTATAAAGACAGGGGCAAAATGAGAATAAAGTAAAACGAGACACCATAAAGTACGTGAGTAGTTAGGGTAAAATGAGACACTAATTTAATAGAAGAAAAAAATTTAATTCTAAAACAGGAAAAGTGTCTAAAATAAATGGGGCAAATTGGCTATCCCGGAAATGCGGCCAAAAATTTTAGCAAAAATTGTTTTTTTTTTTTTTCTGTGAATTATAGGAAACTGAAACACGACAAAACTGTGGGGTAAAATGAACTAAAAAAAAAAGAGCCATCCGGCCTTACCCGGAATGAAGAGGTAGATTTCTTATGTAAATACAATAAAATACAATACTAAGCTGCAAAAATAAGCTTTTTTTATTTTTTGTGAAATTTTCGATATCATCAAAGTGTTAGAAAAGATGTTTAAAAAAATCAAGTGTTACAGTGAAAATTAAAGCTAATCGTCCAAATTTTGAAATATTTTTTATAGAATTGAGTTATCATTTTCGGTTCAAAAATTATTTAAGGATAAAGCCAGAAAATTCATTTTTTTGAAAATCAAAAAAAATTTCCAACACCCACAACTTCCAAACTAATCGACCGATTGGGCTCATCTTCGAACTTGATCAAGGTAATCGTCCAATAAATAAAGGTATAAAATTTTATTAAGATCCGTTAGAATTGCGGGCGCTATCGTGATGACAAGGCGCGTTATATCGTATATATATAAACTTTTGAGTAGATGGTATTTTTTGACTCTACTAGATAAAATAAAATATATGGTGGCAAAATTCTTTGATAATTCGATCATGAGACCCATTGCAATAGTCCGATTTCTAAAGAAATCTACCTAAAAAGTTTTTGGTAAAAATTTTGAAGTGGCCATACTACCCGCGAATTATTTGCCACACCCTAGTTTAGATCGGGTAAATAAAAGTTCATTTTTTCTCATTTTATTTCAGTATCTTATTTTGTGCCGGGTTCTTTTATAATTGTATGGTTTAATTGTTAATCCTTTGAAGCGCCGGACTAATTAGCTAACTAATTAATTGAATCACCTACTAATTATTGCATCTTAAAGCTCTTAGAAAAAAAAACTAATGCTAGTGTATTTTTATTTTGTTTACCCAATACAAAAAAAAAGAATAAAATAAATAATAAGCAAAAAAGTTAGTTTGATTTTAAGGATTATCCACTAATCTCGAAATGTCTAGTTTAAATTGGCTTGCCTCCAGGGTACCTCGTCAGCATTACAGAAGGTAAAATCACCACAGCCACCCTTTCTAAACGGATAAAACTCTATAGTACGCAGTATAAATGAAATGGAATAAAAAAAAAAAAAAGAAGAAATCGTAAGAAAGTGCTTTTATTATCGCACTTTGTGCGATATAGAATATAAATATATATGTTTTTCTTTATCAATTTTTAAACTATTTTGCATAATTAATTTTTTCTTTCTTTCCTTCTCCTTATTAAATGTATAGAATTATTTATGGGAGATAAGATTGAATTTAAAATTTAAATTTGCTAAATAAAATATTGTTTTTATTTATTATTCAAACTTTTATCTGCTTTTTTTCACCGGGGTTAGCTATTTTTTAAATAAAGATTCATAAAAAAATGAATGAGGAGTAAAAAAGGGAAGTCGTAATTATTTCCGTACTCAATATAAATGTCAAAATATAAAAAATCTAATATCCCCATGGATCAGTAATTTTTTTTATAATTAATATTTTCCAAAACTCCCCTTCACTCCGAAAAAAAGAACTTCACTCCGAAGGAGAGGGAATAAATAACGTCATCTACTCCACGTTCACTCGCAAATTTTTTACAGTGTAATGTCGATTAACTTTAATATTCATAAAAAAAAAAAAAGAAAAAAATTGAATATCATTTTTAATTCCATTGACCTCAGTAAGTCCGCTCATATGTATGCGGTCACGATAACTTTCAGAATACATAATCAATCGGCATAATTTATTTAACATTAGCTTCAAATCATATGAAGATGAAGAACACTATTGGATAAAATTTATAAAAATCTATATATTTAATCATCATAAAAAAACTGATTATTAAGTAACAGTTTCATCGTTTGGCAAAAAATTTTTTTTATCGCAATTAAACTCTAATGTAGCAACAGCAGAGATTTTATGTACTCGATAGCCTTGCAGGTAAATTTATGCAAATGAAATGAAATGTAATAACTGTATAATTGTATATTAGAATGTGTTTAATATTCACGCGGCTGTCTTTAATAGGATTAATTTCTAATTCAAACTCAGATGCTAGGTTTTATTTTAATTACAGACCGTCTGCTATGGGATTTCGTTTATAATTAACCTGGATACAAGAAAAAATTTTTATTTCTCATGCAGATTTAAATGAACTATTTTTTAGTGGAAAATAAAATTCAAGTGCGTAATTAAGGACTTGGAAATTTTTTTAAGTTTCCGCGGTGAAAAAAATTTTCAAAAAAAGGGAAGCTATTGGTTCAGACAGACGTTACATCATGACTTAAAACTGATTAGATTTTAAAGTCGATCGGTCGACTATCCGTACAAAAAAAAAATAATCGGCCCATTACTGGGTCGTGAATAGCTGCCAATTTTCAAGCATCGGCCAAAGCTTGGTATCAAGAGCACTTAGCTAAAATACGGCTGCCAATGATTTACCATGCACGGGCCAGTATAGTTAGCCATTTATTGGCCAATCATTGCAAACCAGACAACGGCCGATCTATGGGAAAATTCCGAAGCTCGGTGACTTTGTATGGGTAGTTTACAAGTTATAAAAACAATTTTTTTAGGTTTTTATTAGATAAATCATAAATCGCTCGACCGATTTATTTCTAAGTTTGATCAAATCTAAGTCTCAATAAGTTCTTTCGATTGCAGTGAAGCGCGAGCAATTCGGCCGATTTGTTCCCAAGAAACTGTTGGACAAAAATTACTTTTTTCTAACGAAATGTCTATTTTTCCGATCTAGCCATTTTTTGAGCTCGAAGACAGCAGGAATTTTTAGGTCGGCCCGTAGGGGCAACCGTTTTTCAGAATTTCTTCATAATTTTCATTTTTTAAATTTAAATTTTCTAAAAGTTTTGATTTTTAGATCCGGATTAAAATGATAAAAATATATTTTTTCCAAGTATTAGATTTTGTAAAATTTATCTTCAATATTTTCTTGGTGTCCATGTTGCCTGTATATATGTCATAACACATTTATGTGCTACATCTTGTAGTTATTTTTTCGTTTTACTACTTATTCCTTGAATTTTCACGGAAACTACGTTACAAAAGTGTGATATATATCTTTGAAGTTGGGTTATAGGACGTAAAACGAAAGTTCTACTTCCACTTGGACTTTTTATTTAAGTTCCTGCTCGTCTTCGTCGTGCGGCAACCGTGGCATTTTGTTCGGAAGTTGAGAAGCGTGCCTAGCCTAAGAAATACGTTATTTTTCAGAGGTGGTTACAGCGTGAATTGTAGAAAATACGTGAGAAAAAATAAAAATTTAATGGTCGATAAAATTTTCCATATATATTTAATAGCTTATTCATTTATTTATTGTTACTTCTCTATTTAGTTTTTGTTGCTGCTATAAATTATAGCGTACGGCTCATTAAATTAAATTTATTGTTCAATTTTAAATTAACACTTCACTTAGACGTTTATTGAAACTGTCTTTTTATTTGTTCCGTAAGCTTCAGTTCTCAAAAATAAATTATCTTTTCTTCTATAAAAAAAAAGCTCATTTAATTTTTAAAAATTCTCTATATAGATTTAAATGATCAAAATTCCTTCGGCAATAATCTAATGATTTAAATCAAATTCCCCAAATTCTTCTGTATAATAACGGTCTGCACAGTTAGATAAGGATTATGAAAATTCTTACCATACTGCAAATATTTCGTTGATATTCAAATTAAATCGAGATTCTCTTAAAATACCTAAAGATATCTTAATTCTTAAATAATTGATGGAAATATTAAAGCTCTAGTCAAGATTTCATGAGATAAAATCCATTAAATAATTTAAGCAAAAGTCAAACCAACGCTTCGCGTTTCAAGTATGCATTTGTTTGCACTACTTAATTTGATGATACCAAAGTTAGCCGACATTTAATAATTTTTTTCAAAACGATGAATTAAAAAAATTACACCTGTAGTTTTTTAAATTTTCTACATGTGCATATTTTTAGTTTTTTTTTTTTGTAATTGCTTTCGAAAAAAAAATTCAAAAATTGTTAATTGCCCGTTAACTTCAGGGCCATTCAATTTTTCACAAAAAATTTTCAACTTCTAAATTGAAAATTTATTTTAGAAAATCTTCAGTCGCATGAAGAACCGGCATGTATTTAAAAAAAAAACTTTCATAACCCAAAATTTAGTTTTCGGTAAAAAAAATTTCTTTCTCCATTTTTTTTTAACTTCGTCATTATCTTCAAAATGTATACTTGATTCTGATTGTTGCTTTTTATTTATACAACACATTCTAAATACGCATTAACCACTAAAATTTCCATACTGAGTACGCCCACTGGTCACACCGTGCAATCTTTATGAACAGTCAATATTCCGATAAAAAATATACATATATATGTTAGCTGGAATGCATATATAAGGATCTGTTGGTAGATAAAAAAAATACAAAAGCTTTTAAATTATTAAGTCAAATAAATTTAAAAAAATTGTTTTTTTTTTTTTTACGAACAGTCTCTAAGTGTAGACATTAAGGATAATTGATTTTGCAATTATAATTACACTTATAACAAGTACTTTTATAAGTAATTATGTATGTAAAAAAATAAGGAAAAGAACAATAATAAACCTTCGTGACATAAATGAACAAAAGATTGCATGTTTCTGTAACCGCGAATCTCAGGATCACGATCTTCATATTCGAACTTTGCCTCGTATCAACTTGAGGTCTCACGAGACACTCACACAAAGACATTTAACTATAGTAAGCAATACAAATAAAACTAAATACCGAGTTTATCCCGTCAAACCAGTAGCCTTTTTACTTTATATATAATATATATATATATATATATATATATATATATATATATATATATACATTTATATACAATTTTATTTGATTTTTGTACTTTTTATTTCGTATTAATCACTATTCCTTTTCTTCTCATCCTATTTCTTCATCCTCATCTCCATCTTTACCCTCTTCTTCTTCTTCTTCTTCTTCTTCTTCTTCTTCTTCTTCTTCTTCTGTATCTTTGTCTATCATTATATTATGTACATTGAACATAACGCTTGCGCATTGAAAAAGAGAGAGGACAGAGATAAAAGTACCGCCGTAGTGGGGAGTCAGCGAAATGCGCGGTCACCGAATCCGTCTGTCAAACATATAACTAGTCGACGACGGGACTTTGTAAATGTCGTTATGTATCACAACTATTTATTCATCTAATTGATCTCATGTGCTTTGCGTTTCAATTTATCTTCACTGTTTACTAGTTCTCCAAAACAAATACTTTTTTTTTTTATTTAATTCCATTTTTTTAAATTAAGTGATCAAATTAAGGACTCAGTTTTTTTTTCTAATTATTCATTTTTGTTATTATTTTTTTTATCAAGACGAAATTTGCAGCATTGATGCAGGTCAGTTAAAAAAAAAATTATTTTTGATAATTGCAACTCTAAATATTCCCAAATTAAACTCATGAATGAAAAGTTTTAGTCAATGAAACTTTAAGTAGGTAGTGAAAAATATTTTAATTTGACGTATGTATATATATTTATATACACTTTTTTTTTTAAATATAAGCCTTGAAATTTTATTAAATAAAGACCTTGGCGAGGTCTTTTCACGTCCGGAGTTGGTGTAGTAAGTGCTGATTCTCTCATTTCTTGCCTAGTGTAGTTTATATTTTGAAGCACGTGGTATGCGAGTCTGGGATGTCTCAAAGACAAGTCATGAATAAATTGTCGTTTCAATGTATTGAAATTGAGATGAATATAAAGACGAATATATAAATATATATATCAAATTATTATAAGATATAGAGTATAGTATTAGAGTATTGGAAATAGTTTTACGAGTATATCTAAATATATACATATCTATATATTAACGATGCGAAGAAGAGTAAACAAATAGAAAGTAAGTCAAGAGAAAGTGGATGTTTTGTATTAGAATATTTATCTACATTATGCAATGTTTGTTAGCACTTGTCTAATGAAGACAAGTTTATTGTTGCTATCTGATAATTGTAATAATAAAAAACACTCTAAAATTATATGAAAAAAAGTCCCAGTATGGTCATTCTTATAATGAGTTACTGGATACTGAATTTTTTTATATAAATTTTAAAGAAATTCGTTATAAATAATGGGGAAGGAGGGGACAGAGTAGGCCCCTTAAAATTTTCAAAACTTAAGAAAATATGGGGGCAAAGTGCGCCCCTCAAAATTTTCTATACGTCAATAAATTCGGACGGATAATTAATTAGCTTATCGAAATTTATTATGTCATAAGGGCTAAAATACCCCCATGAAAAAAATTTATAAAAAAAATATATGTTAAAATATAAAAAAAATATATAAAATATGCATAAAAAAAAAATTTTTTAAATAGCTAACTTTTGGCCGATTTTCGTATATAATTTATATATTTTAAATGTATTTTAAATATATTAAAAATATATCTTAGAACGTACAGAAAATACATTAAAAAAATATATTAACAATATATTTCAAATATATAAAAAATATTTTTTTTATATTTTCATAATTACATTTTTTATGTACTCTAAGATATATTTTTAATATGTAT
The DNA here is from genome assembly GCF_029852145.1 of Microplitis mediator. Classification (NCBI taxonomy): domain Eukaryota; kingdom Metazoa; phylum Arthropoda; class Insecta; order Hymenoptera; family Braconidae; genus Microplitis; species Microplitis mediator. The sequence continues at coordinate 3,857,657 of NC_079973.1, forward strand.
AAAATATATAAGAAAATCTGCCAAAAGTTAGCTATTTAAAATATATTTTTTATACATATTTATATATTTTTGATGTATTTTTTTTATATGAACAATATATTCTTTTTATGTTTTAACATATATTTATTTTATAAATTTTTTTCATGGGGGTAGACCACCAAAACTTCATTAAATATAATTTATTAAGAAAGTTAAAGATAATAAAATTACGTTTTGAAATTATATCGCAACAGACTATTAAAATGGCTTTTATATTTTTAAAATACAATTGTTTTATAGTAATTTGCAATTATCACACGTGTAAAGAATAAAAAATATTAAATCCGAAATTTTTTGGAGGGCCCACTTTGCCCCTAATTTTCGATTTTTCAATTTTAATGGACGCAGTATGATGAAGTAAAAATAAGTATCAAGGGTCTAAAAAGAAGTAAACGCGTAAACAAAATTAATGATAATATAATTATTTTTTTTAAGGGGCCCACTTTGCCCCCCTCTCCCCTATATTATCATAAGCTGATTTTTTCGAAATTAGCACTAAAAGTTTTTCAAAATATAATTCAAGTACTCGGATGTTTATCATTTTTTTTTTAATTTTACTAATCATTGAAAAAAATTGCAACGAAAATTTTAAAAACGTTTTTTTTATAAATAGTGTACATAAAATATATACCCCATAAATTATAAAAAAAAAGTTGTCGCTACATCAATAATAAATATATAATAAAATAAAAAAAATAATAAACTAATTTATTGCATTTATTTTTTAATGATGAACGATCTCGATAATTGCATTCCGTGACAGAAAAAAGTGTATGCATAACAATAAATTAATAATAAAAAACATATATTTTTTCAGTGATCGTGTCAATGCATTGCATGATTCCACATAAATTTAGCATCTATGTAATAAACGTTAACAGAGTAATATTGTGTACATTGCTCATTGTGATAATAAAATATACCATTTTATATATATATATTTATTTATGCATCGCGTGATAATTATTGATGCTTTTATCTACCAGATGATTATTAATATATTCGTGTAAAAAATTAATATTGTATTATTGATAATTGATAACATTAACGTCACCTGTTTACACTTATTCATCTATAACATATAACTTATCCTGATGTTTTGATAACACGAAACAATCGTAACTCAACGTGATATTGTATCTCGTTTTACATGAATGCTACGTTTATTTCAATGTTGCATTTAATTTATTTGATACTTTACATTAGTTCGAATCTATTATTTATTCAAAACATGGATAAATCATTTGTATGATTTGCGACTGTTGTGGAATTGGCGATTAATCGATTTGAAATTTAAAAAAAATTTAAGATATGTCGCATCACTGATTCCAAAAGGAATTTTTCTACGCCCTTTTGACTTTAAGGAGATTTCTAGAGCCAAAAAGGCGTATAATCAGGTCTAAGTGCGAATAATTTATCAATTTTAAATTATAAGTAAGACCTCAAAATCCTTCACGAATGAAAAGTTATAGTTCGGACTTTGAAAAATTTCAGATAGAAAAAGGGAGAAGAGAGAATATGTCGAACGAGACTTTTGAGGTTCAAATGTGGATAAAATTATTCCTGTACGTTTTGAGTATTTTGAGGCTCTAATCCAGATTATGTTATTCTAGTATAGTCCTCAAAGTGATAAGATGAGTCGTAACTACTACTTTGAGGACTAAACTAGGATAACTTTCTATACTGTTGTCAATCTTAAAATTCTAAATTGATCCTCAAAAACCTCATTGAGAACTTTGAGACTTAAATCCGAATTTGTTTTTTGACTCGGGTGTCCTGAGAAATTTGTTACATTATGAATTAAAAACGAAAATTTTCAAGGCGAGTAAAAATATCGTGCTGAGATTCTTTTTCTAGTCCTAAGAAACTTTCTGCTTCCATTTCATAATGCAAAATTTTTTTTGCACCACGAAATCCTTTTTTTCTGTGAAGCTTAAAATTGAAAAGAAATTTTTGAACGCCGAAAAGTCACGCGTCTTTTAGGCTTTCAAAATTATTCTTTTCAAATTTTTAACTCTAAAATAAGTCTAACAAACAATTGGCAATAAAAAAAAAATCGTAAGCTCTTCTGGCTTTTAGAAGCTCCCTAAAACCAAAAGCGCGAATAAACACACAAGTCCTTTTAGATTTAGTAATGCGGATATTTTATTTATATATTCCGTTAGTCTGTTGGCATGTTCACATACACGCGTCTTATTTACGTTTCCCTACGTCGAGTACGTTTCGAATACGTTTTTATGATCATCTACGTCTCTAAAAGTTTAATTTACGTTTTCAACACAAGTACGTCCAATCTACGATTTAAATTATGACTCGAGATATTTCCTTTACTTGAACAAAATTATTTACGGTCGCGTAATATTTTTTTAACAAACTTTTTTTTTAATGTTACCACTGTTTCAATACAGACCAAATAAAAAAGGAGATTCAATTTCAGAAAAAGAAACCTCATTTAATAAAATCCCACATCTACTATAAGTAAAAAAAGTATTTCTTATTTGAATGCGTAGATTAGATTCTATTTCATTCATTAAATCATGAATATAAACATAGAAATTTATACACTCGTATAAAGTTCTCATGATGCTTACATATGGATATAAAATAGTTTAAAGAAAATATTCATGACACTGAATTATAGAGTATGTGGAACCCCTCGGTCTTTATTGTCCAAGTCCATAATATAAGGGTCATAGTGCCATTCGGTATCAAGATTTTCTCACTGCATACATCTATATACATCCATTTATATATATATATACATATTTTTTACTTGCTCTAAAATGAATACAATACGACCGAACAAAGACAATTGTTTTACTGAATAAATTAAACAAGTAAAATCCAAGGCTGAATAAATAGGCAAGTAAACACAGGTGTTAAATATTATTTGACATAAATAACTTATCATGCATAAAATGCAATAATTAAACATCTTCGTATTTATTTTATATTAATAGAATGTTTTGTCCAAGAAAAAAAATTTTTTTAATTGCCGGATTAATTTGACATGGAAGAGTAAACGTCATTACACGATGATTATTATAATTTACTTCGCGTCATTGACCTTGTATATTTAATATATAATTTTTTTTTTTTTACTAAGTCTTCCTTGAGTACTTCAGGTTGTGAGATTTTTTTTATGTATTAATGCTGATGTTTTTTTAAGTCCATAATTAAATTCACCCCAAGATGTATGTCGTTATTTATTATCTGGAAGTAACACTCTGTGGCACCTGTGTGTTCTGTGATTACGGCATTTTATTTTTTTTTTTTTTATTAGTATGAAAAAAAATCGTAATGTGTAATGCTGATAAAATATATAAATACGTGTGTATAAATATGTTGGATAAATATACATGTATATATATAAATGGATGTATGTATGTATAGATAAAATATGTATGAATATAAAGGAATAAGGAAAGTAGAAAAGCTTCTTGGATGCAAAACCGGTAATTTTGTACTATACGTCGACGGAAGTCGAGTCTTGAATTACTTTTTTGCGCCTTTGCTACTACTTTTTTGCGGGTAAGATAAAATAAATATAAAAAATATATGAAAAAAGATAAAAATATAAAATGGATAGAAAAAAATCCGGGAAATGGTTTATATATATATATATATATATATTAATTTAGATGCTGCCTTGACTTTCAGTAAGAATTAAAGTGCGGGGAAGTAGAATTAAATCGGGTAATCCAGAGTGTCACCAATGAGGTTCACCGAATAAAAAAAGTATGAAAAATAAAGCGCTAGGATTAAAAAAGAAAAAGTTATAAGATCTACGTGTTCATATGTCAATTTCATAATTTTTTTCCCTCGGGTTTTGATATTATGGTGAGGATAAATATATGAGTAGATATACGTTATTAGGATTTTCATGTCCCGAAGAAAAATGATAGAAAAGTTACTTTTAGATTAAAGTTATAATTCTTTGAAAGTGGTTACAATTTTTTTTTTTTTATGACGACCACATAGTTTATTTATAGTGCTAATTATTACAACTTCAATAAGCTATAAATTTTATATTATGCTTTTTACTGTTTATCCGTATATTTTTTATTTTCAATGAATATTTAAAAGGACATTAAACTTTCGTTAAAAATAAGAAACAGACCTCCAAAAAAATTTCGATATTTGATTCATTCATTAAGTAGGGGGAGAGGGGGGCAGAGTGGGCCCCTTAGGAAAATAATTATAATATCATTAATTTTTTTTACGCGTTTACTTCTTTTTAGACCCTTGATACTTATTTTCACTTCATTATGCTGCGTCCATTGAAATTTAAAAATCGAAAATTAGGGGCAAAGTGGGCCCTCCAAAAAATTTCGGATTTGATATTTTTTATTCTTTACACGTGTGATATTTGCAAATAACTATAAAACAATTGTATTTTAATAATATAAAAGTCATTTTAATAGTCTGCTGCGATATAAACTTTAAAAATTATATTTAATGAACAGTTTTGGTGGTCCATTTTAGCCCTCATTACATAAGAAATTTCGATAAGCCCTATATAATTATGGTTGATGAAAATGATGAAATGTTATAGAAATGATCTATTTTTGTAATCGGATATATTGTGTTTTATTGTATTTAAAAAGCATAAAGATTACTGCGTTTGAAATATTAATACTTTTATCAAATAGATAAGAAGAAGAAAACTTTTGTTTTAATTTCTGGTTAATTGTTTTATTTAATATTTTTATGAACTTCTTTTTTTGATAAAAGAAAAACTAGCAGCTGTTGATTAGCGCTTTCATCTTATCTTATTGTGAAATTTTTTAGTAGAATACTATCTGGGCCATTCTGAGTAATCACGAAAGAGCTATTATGTCAATTTTATTGAAATATTCATTCCATGACTTCTTAAAATAGCTTTTGAAATATTATACAACTGCAATATTTCAATTTTTAACAAGTAATTTTGTTTTAAATTATCATCATTTTTTTTGTTACATTTTTTTATTAAAAAAAATGTAATAACTCAGCCTAAATTTTAAATTTTTTCGCGGGCATTCACAAAAAATTCATAGAGTTCAAAATTTGAAATTCAAAATTGGTTACTTTCAAAATAATCAAATAACTAATTTGTAATTTAGGAAATTTTTAGTTGTCACAATTTTTTTGAATGAAAAAAATTTGATTTTTCTACTAAAGTTTGATTTTGAAAAACTCAAAAATTCGATAACTGATGAATTTTTGAAAAATGACAATGGACTACTTAAGAAATTACACAATATATATAATTATTGATTAACAAAAAGTTGATGGCATAAATAAACTTTTTTTTAGACGGGTTGAAAATAATTATCAAGGATAAAAATAAAAAAATATATAAACGAAGTTATAAATATCCGTACAAGACATTAAGGACGTTTGGGATTAAATATTAAATGAGACATTGATAAATGAGTCTAGTCTACTTTTCTCACGAAGTAGAACAGACAGTTAAATTCAATTTTTTTTCTTAACCTTATCAACTAAAAAATTCACTTGAGATAATTACCAATCGATTACATGAAACGCGATAAACTAAAATAGACAAAAAATATAAAAAAATAACTTTTTGGAGTACTTCCAGATACTTGGTCTCCTACAACTACCGGAAGTGCCGTAGCTTGCAAATGGGCTTTCGTGACGCTCGTAAATCACAGTGATACCGTACTACCACTACCAACAATTTACTTTTGACTAACCAATAAATTTATATCACTAAAATTTATTTTCAACCAAACGAATGACGTGAAAAATCATGTACATTTTTTTTTTATTGTTATAAAAAATAATACGAAATTCGTTAATCCAATGACAGCTGCTTTCAATTTAAATGAAAAAAAATATATATATATGTATACATAAAGACGGTAAATTTTTTATGTTTCGTTGTTGTACTTTCGTGAAAAGCGAGCTCAAGTAAAGCTGTCAGAGGTACTTAACGACTTTCCAAATACTTTTAGTCGCAACATAAACTTTTGTTGCTCTAATATACTTTAGGCGAAAAATAACTTTTAACTAAGATCTGAAAAAAAAGACAATAAAACTAAAAAATTTAATCTATAAATGCCATCCAACAGTGGCCACTGGCAAATAAAATACAGCAAAGGATCAGAAAAAACAGAGAACCAAAAAATTTTGGTAAACCAAAAAAACTATGAATTTACCAAAATAATATTAAATTTTTATTTTGTACTTTTGCGGTTAATCGGCTGCCTAATTTTAAAACGCAATAACTGACAAAAATCAAATTTTTGAAATATGAATTGAATCATGTTCACAAAACTCCACTGAAACTAAGAATACTAAAAAATCGATTTTGAAAAATTTGTCCCTTACTGTGTTTTGAAATTGGGCAGCCGTAGTTTTGAGCGATTTGAGATGTTCAAAACTTATTTTGGGAAAGTGAATAATTTTTTCGATTTTTTGATGGCCATATTTTGCCAACAAATTATAAACGAATTCTCTGTTCAAACGAAATTGAAAATATATGAATATAAATTTGTAACTTTTAGATCAATGGTATTTTGAACATCTCAAAATAGAAAGAAAAATTGTTAAAATTTTCAAATAGTTGCAGTATGAGAAAATTTTAAATAATCAAGTTTCGATCAGAAAAGGATTTTTTTGAAGAAATAAAATTGAGTTTAAGTGAAATGAAAGAAAAATAAAAAGATAACGCAAAGATCAAGACACTTGGCATTTCTAGTGACTAAAAAAGTACAATTCTATTTCGAGAATATGCTATCACGAGGTACATTGATTCGATTCGTGCACTACATCGACAATGCGCCAGTCGTGGCGCTTATATGGCTATTTCAATATAAAATGTGCACCTACTAAAAATAAATTGACAAATTTATTTTAAATGATCACTGATTTCTATTTTTTACCGTAGAATTTTATTATTTTATTTTAAAATACCCGAGGCATTATTATTTTTTTTATCTAATTACATTTTAATTGTCAAATCCACATGATTTATATAGATTTTATTGATTGTTTATTTTGTTATCACAAAAAAAATTAAATGAAATTAATTGGTGTTGAAAAACAATGAGTTTAATTGAACAAAATCATCGTAAATTGAAGCGTCGAAACGAGCACGCTGAAATAACGAAGTGAAACCACATGTCACGTAGCAATTTTATTAAAACAATTTAAAAAAGATGACATCATTTACGGTTAATTTTAAATGACTTTTATATTTTGATTTTATTAATTAATCAATTACTTTATTTGCGTGGTTGTGCAAATAAAGTTTCTCTTACAAAGTTACTCCGGGTCTAAAAGTCTAGAGGTTAATTTCGAATGAGGCGTCAAACGGAATCTCAACAAAGTAGATTTGTCATTACTAGATTAGCGAATGGTACACGAGAGTCTCATTAAACCTGATTATTCGTTCAGGAATCTCATTTATTCTCGTTTTCCAATAGAACTTTAGGAATTTAGATAACACAAGTGAGTTCATACGGAATGTATCTTCTAGATTGTTTAAATAAATTAATTAATTTAATTCATTGTTTAAATTTGAATTTGCATTTAGTTTTTTTTCTTTTCAACTCCAAAAATTCAAAAATTTACAAACAAAAGAATTTGAATATTTCATCTGGTTATCGAAAATCGATTCCTTGTCCATATAAGTACTAGAGAGTGACCGATTTAGAAAAAAATTTTTTTTATGATATTCAGAAGCAGTACAGCCAGATCGAGCGATATTTTTACCCCTTCCCGTGGTTGAATATATCGCACGATCTGTCTGCACTGTTCAGAAGATTAAAAATTTAATTGTCATGACTGTCATCGAAAAATTTGAATCCTATCAAAAATTATCGCTGATGACTATTATTCACTTCTCGATTAATCGTGAATTATAATTTTCATTATTTTCTGCTTTTATTTTGATAAATAATGAAACGAAGTCGACTCGTTGCAAAAGTTATCACAACCTTACTTCTATAAAAATAAAAAAACGCATTTTTTTCATTTTTACCGCAAGTTTAATTTTTCTATCCCAGTTTTTCTAAAAATTTTTCTTCGATCTGTTACTTGGCGGCAAAGATTTTAACGCCGGAATGATCCACAGCAAAAGAAACTTTAATCCAAGTTAGTCACCTCTACTTTATTTATGTACGCAAAAAATTGGCTTTCTAATTTTTCGAGTAAAAAAATTTATAAAGTTATCAGCTTTCAAAAAAAGACAGTCATTTTGTTTTTATTATTAAGAAAAAATTTTTCCTTTGGTTTTCTGCCAATTAAAAAATAGTGACATTGAATTCAATATCTTATATATAAGTCGATTATATACTAATCTATATTCAATTACATAAAAAATATATTTCAATACGTAATAGGTATTTTATAGTATAATGTAAATATAAATCGCATTAAAGAGATTTTGACGAACGGAAATTAAATAGTAAAAGTTTAAAAGTCGTCTTTATCTAAGTCTATATAAATGTAAAAGCTATATGTGTTCATGTGTGTAACGAATAAAATCAATATCTCTGAAATCCAATCGGCTTCAAGAGTGCAATACACTAAAGTTTAAGTTTGCCGGTTGACTACTCCAAAATAACGTCTTATTTAATACTTTAAAACTTGTAAGTATTTGCTTTATAAAACTCTATTGACTAAGTTTCAATAAGAGTCGTCAAAGGAAGACATTTTAAAACTCAAAGCAATTATCTATTTATTTATTTTTCGAATTAATAAAAGATGTTTCTAAATTATTGCTTTTCATATTCAATTGGTTTGTAAGATCATAAATTATCTACTTATTACTTTTTGTTATATTAAATCAATATACCGCGTTACAAATGTATGATAAAAATTAAAAAAAATTTATTTTCTTTTTACTAATCGATTAGCTGCATTCAGAAAATTAAGTAATTGTGTTTATTATGCTAAATTTTCAATTCCAATCATCTAGAATGATTGGAACGCTTTTCAATGCAAAAATAGTCAGTCTTATAATTTTTTTTAATAGAATTAATAATTATTGGATGATAACTTCTGCAATAAATTTCGTAACAGTTACTATCAGGATGATAAAAATTATAATTTCTGATGGTAACTGTTACCGTCTGGATAATAAATATAACTATTTAGAATAATAATAATAATTAACTCTAGTTAACAAACAGGATTGTAATAATTATTATAAATATGGTGAAAATTACAATCTAGATGATTTATACAATCATCTAAATAATATTCACTACTATCGGATTGATGCTAGAAATTTTACCATAACTAGATAGTAATTCCTATTACTCAATTTTCTGAGTGTGCTATTCCGAAAACAAGAAAAGTAAATAATAAAATCATCAATTCGATTTCTAATCAATTTTTTCTACGCTCTTATAATTCCCAGATGCTATAACAGCATACATTTTTAATAAACGCTTTTATAATTTCAAAAAAACTCTATTTTTAATCGATCTATACATAACGATAGATTATAAATTTTTTAGGAAAAAAACTAAGCTTTTATGCTTCTTCAGCACTAAAAACTTTTCACGTGGTATTAAAAAAAATTTGGGTGTTAAATATTTAAAATACTTTTGTAGAAATATAATACGATGCCAGTATATAGAAATCAAAATTTAACTCATGTGCAAATTTCGTAGTCGCTCCGAATTCATGTAGATGTCAAATATTTCGAATAAAAAATAAACTAAATAATTTCTGTACCAAACTACTTAATTACCGCGGATATAATTTACTACTAGAAGATTTTTTATATTATAATTTATGCCCTGATAAAAAAAAGAATATATTGTATAAAAAAATGTAGCTTTTGAAAAGAGTTAATGTAATGTCGGATTAAACGTGAGAACAAGTTATGCAGATTGCGTGTGTGAATATATCATATAGAATTTACACAAAAGAATAAAGAATTCAGCATGAGAGCGGAGGCCGAGCTTTAGAAGGATGAAAAAAACATCAAGTTTCTGGCTGAGACGTGTCAAGAAAATGAGAAAAATTGAGCGCAGTAAAGAATATGATAAAAAAATTGAATACACAAAATGAAAAAAATTCCCGGCAAGATTTTCGAATAGAAAAATTTACTATTTGACAGTTTATCACAAAGTTGACACAAATCGGGATTTTATTCCGTGTAAACAGTTTTTTTTTTCCTGTAAGTTTTTGTGTATCATTCATATCTTTATTTATTTCCTGTACGTGTAGTTCTATCAGAATTGACATATGTGATTTTGTAGAAAATTTTTTAAGTCAACTAGGCATTAATGTACTTGCAGACTTTGAACATTTTAATTTACTATTCAAACAGCGTTTTAGTTGAGTACCAGTCAGTAGTCGTTGTAAACCATAAATCACATTTGTCCTCGCTTGTTTTATTGACACATGTCACTTAACATAAATAGTGGTTCCAGTACGTAGTTTTGCTTTTTCTCCAAAAATTTTAAAATATATAGAAATAAATATTTCATTTGCATAGCATTCGTCTAAGATATTTTTCTTAATCTTAGATTTTGTGCCGAATTCAATAAACGAACAGTAGAATAACACAGTCATTTTATATTTTCATATTTTGAGAAATATCGAGATCTGAGAAAGTGAAAAAAAAATACTAAGCTCGCTGGTGTGTCAAATTGATAGGTCATCGATAAAATTTGAATAGAAATATAAAACTGGACGGTCCAAATGTTAAGGAAAAGGTCTCTGGTTTAAAAAGAAAAAAAAAACTAGTGGTCTAAAAGAGGGACTGAACTGATTTGGCCGATAGAAAATTTCATTGCAGGTTTTATTTTTTTTCTTTCAATCCCTTCATTTGAGTAGAAAAAATACTCAGTTGGTCTCCAGGTTGAATTGTATTTCTATTTTTTACGTAACAGAAAAAATTTTAGAATTAAATTTATTCACAGACTAAAATTTAACTGTATGAGGAGGGTATGACGAAAATTGAAACCCTGAGCTTAAAATTTATTTTGTCGGTCTGTGTTATTTATCACCGGACAGCTGAGTTACTAACAACACTTAAAAAAATTAGTCTATGCTAGTAACAGAGTAATTTATATTTATTACAACAACAATTTGAACTGAATCCGAAAGTTAGGGTAATATTATATATCACAACATTGGAAGTTAGTATAAAAGTTGTTGTGTTCATAGGACTCGTGGATATTGGATAGTTGCTTTGAGAATTGTTACCAACAACTCAGCTTGCTATTTCCTCTTCATTCTCCGTAGTAATTTTCTCTACTGTTTCTCTTTACGCTTCTGAGTGTATAAGTTAATCCATTTTACCTCTGACATTCTCAGTAGCTATATGTATATGACTTTTCGTGATAGTATTTTTCAAGTTTACTGAGTAATTGTGCATCCTTAAGTACTCTTATACCGAAATCATAAGATTTTAAAGTAATTACGTTTCTACGGCTTTATTTAATCATGCAATTCTACATTATCACTCCTACTATCACTACTTCTGAACACTAGGGCAAGACTAAGAGTGGAATCACGAGAAATAATTTATATTTATTGTTTAGATTTAAAAATTGTTATGAAATAATTTGTTATGAGTTTTATAACTTTTCATATTAAGAAAGAATTTTTAACTAAAAAATAATCAAGGTGTATAATTTCATTATTTTGAAATGAACGTTCATTAGGTTGATGACATAGTTAGCTTGTGTTAGAGGATTATTTTTATTGTAGTTAATAAAGATTAAATTAATATTATTCGGTACATATATTTGGTGTGAGATGACACAGAACATCGCAAGTGACATCGGCTAAAAATAGTAAATTACTTTAGTATTCAAATTGATCGTTCCGAAAATAATGATAATGCAATTGGGTTAATATATGCACTTTTAAAACCAACATCCACGTTTCTAAACATTAACATAATACTTCGGTTTAAAGAATCTATTATTCAAGATATTTTTTTTTTACTTATCAAACGAAGTTATTGTAGAATTTTCATCCAAAGAAATCCCTACAATCCCATAGAATTTGAAAAAAATTTTATTCAATAATTATCAAAATTTCTAACCTCACAAATCTCTACACAAACATAATCATCTCTAGTATCATTTAAAACCATTGACAGATAAAAAATTGCAGTCTCTAATTAAAAGTTCAATTATTTATAAACAATAAACATGAAAATATAAATTCTCTAACGTATACTTCGTCTACAAGATGCCATGAAAAATCTCAAGTGAACAATAAATTTAATTCTTTCCGACGACACTAAATTCCCGCACAACGGCGTTAAAAATAGGGCAGCACTTTCATTCACTTCATCATTGATAAAAAAGTATTTTAAAATTATCCATCAAGAGAAAAGTTCAATTAAATTTTTTATTCATAGTAATTTATTATTCATACCCTTAGATATTTTTGACTTTTCCATTAACGAGCAAAAGTACATTTATTGAAAATGACTAATACATTAATCTAAATTCAAGTGAACGTTTTCTGAGTGTCATAAAGTCAGTAGAAAATTAAAATATTAATATTAACTTGCTGCTCATTGTCAGTGAGAAGTAAAAGCATAAAAAATGCCTTTGTAAAAAAAAATGACTGGTTCCTTTTATTTGTTCAGCGTTTTTGTGTGTACACACAAGTAGCCAAATATGAAATTTTAATTACACCGGATAGCTATGCTCGTTTAGCGTAAAAATTTTTTTAAAGTGATATTATATCCTCAAACAATATACGACAAATTTATTCATGGCTTTTGTCACTCAAACAGACTTTAAATCCGGTCGTATATCGTATAATGTTAAACACTTATCATGTAAATACACACATTTATATCATATTAACTGATCGTTGTGTATCGTTTCCGGAATATTTACGGTTCAGTGAAATATTTCACAAGAGGAAAAGGGAAGAAGAATGAACGATCCTCCGTCCCAGACGAATTTCGATCTGCATTTCAACCGTGAAATTGAAATTCTATACGAAGAATAATATTTTTCGTACGTTTCAATAAATCAAATATATATTCATTGTAATTCTTAAATTTATTTCTCGCAATACTTCGCAATTTTTTTTTTCAAGTCTTGTAGCGGAACTAAAAAAAATATTTTAAACTTCTGACGTAAGTTGTAATTTCTAAGTACCAACTTTTTAATAGAAGTTATAGTAGTAAAATTAATTAGCGCAAGTCGACGTGATAAATAAAAATACTTATATTTTATTAGCGTTTAAAAAGCTGAGGTTTTAACTTTGCGTCGTAAACCTAAATCGATGCTCGAGTTTATTAATTTAAATTGACGGGCGATAAGAAAAATTATAACAGATTTTATGTCATATTATTGTAGTCATTTTATGACGTCGTTGTTATTTAAATTAACCGACTTTTAATATTATAAATATTTGTGATAAACTTTTTTATTTATTTTTTAATTACATTACAACTTTTTAATATATTTCTACACAGAAAAAAAGTTATCTTGAGTCAAGAAAATATTTTTGAAGACAAACGTTTTCGGGAACCAAGTCAAGATTTTCTTGAGCCAAAAGAATTTGTCTTTGTTAAAAAAAATTCATCTTGGTCGGAGAAAATTTCTACTTTATCTAAGAAAATTTAGGTTCCAAAAAAATTTTCTTGAATCAAGAAAATTTACCTTCAGTCGAGAATTTTTTTTTTCTGTGTATATAATATCAGTAATTAAAAAGAATTTTTTACTCAATACTATTCCCATAATTTTAAACAATAAAATGTTTTTTAAAATCCGTACGCGGTACAAATTTGCGAAGTAAACGCCAATGTAATGTGATAAAAGTTTTTTTTTTTTTATTTTAGATGATTTCATTCTGATAGAAAGTTACTTCTGTGTTAATAAGAAAAAAATATAATGAACTCGAGTTTAATTTTATTGATATTCTAATTGTTCAATAAAGAAATAAAAAAAAAAATTAATAATTTTTTAGCAATACGGCTTACAGCCAGTTTAGCTTGGCGCCAAGACCCGGACTCGAACACTAGACCTTCTTCAAGCGGCTTAAGTCTACTAATGCTTTGATAGAAAACATTAAAAAATATTTCAATTTATTTATTTGATTTAAAATTTGTTTTTCTTAGAAATAAAATCGATTTGACCTAAAATTGATTTAAATAAATTTATTATAATTTTTCGATTAAAATGAAAGGTTAAACTTTCTTTCATAAAAGAAAACTCGAATGTAATGTAATATGGTGAGCATTGAAACTCTTTTGAAGTCAATGAGATTATTTTTCCCGAGTATAAAAATAATAAAAAAAGAAAATAAATATGTTTTTTTTTATGGAAAAATGTGATAATATTTCGAGAATGAAATTTTTCATATGCTCTCCGGAGAGTCCTCGAGAAGAAAAGTTGAACCGGCAGTCTAGATGTAAAAGAGAGAAATGAAAAATGATTTCAACAAGAAAAGCACAAGAGACTGGACTTTATATAGAAAAATTTCAAACTAAAATGTAATAATAAAGCCAGTTTGAATATTTATATAATAATACTTTAAACATATAAGCGACCTGTTATGAGCTCGAATTCCAAACGAATTTGGAATAACTTAAATATAAATGCAATTGTAATATTATTCAGGAAATTTTCCGTAGAATAATATTTTTGTTATTAAAAGTTGAGTTCGAAGTAATAATAGAGGGTATAGCAATTAATTTTGTGGGTAAACTTTACGTGATTGTAAGAGCTTAACTTCAAAAGATAAACTTTTGAGTGTAGAAATTTGCAACCGTGGCTCATCGTCCCGGAAAACGATGAAGCACATGGAATATCGAATGATCTTATACTCAGTCAAGAGGAGTAAACCTTGAACGGTTTCCAGGCTGTTGGTTATACAGAGGAGGTTAGCTTTGGCTTTTGAGAATAAATGACGAGAGATGAAACACACCACAATAAAGTTTTACCAATACTGGTTTATGTTCAAGACATACTGACGATAAAATATCGATTGTAAAGAACACAAGAGTGGGTTTAAGGTGTGTACACCGTAAAATGTCAAATGCAATATATAGCTAACAATATATAGCTAACTTTCTGCGGATAGGATATAAAGAAAATAGAGCCATCACAATTTGGGTATATATATGTATAGAAAAAGTATTATAGAAAATAAGGGGATTCAACTCGAACGTTTTAGCTTCCCAACTTTATGACACTCAGAAAACGTTCACTTGAATTTTGATTAATGTATTAGTCATTTCCAATAAATGTACTTTTACTCGTTAATGGAAAAGTCAAAAATATCTAAGGGTATGAATAATAAATTACTATGAATAAAAAATTTAATTGAACTTTTCTCTTGATGGATAATTTTAAAATATTTTTTTATCAATGATGAAGTGAATGAAAGTGCTGCCTTATTTTTAACGCCGTTGTGCGGGAATTTAGTGTCGTCGGAAAGAATTAAATTTATTGTTCACTTGAGATTTTTCATGGCGTCTTGTAGACGAAGTATACGTTAGAGAATTTATATTTTCATGTTTATTGTTTATAAATAATTGAACTTTTAATTAGAGACGGCAATTTTTTATCTGTCAATGGTTTTAAATGATACTAAAGATGGTCATGTTTGTGTAGAGATTTGTGAGGTTAGAAATTTGGATAATTATTGAATGAAATTTTTTTCAAATTCTATGGAATTGTAGGGATTTCTTTGGATGAAAATTCTACAATAACTTCGTTTGATAAGTAAAAAAAAATATCTTGAATAACAGATTCTTTAAACCGAAGTATTATGTTAATGTTTAGAAACGTGGATGTTGGTTTTAAAAGTGCATATATTAACCCAATTGCATTATCATTATTTTCAGAACGATCAATTTGAATACTAAAGTAATTTACTATTTTTAGCCGATGTCACTTGCGATGTTCTGTGTCATCTCACACCAAATATATGTACTGAATAATATTTATTCAACCTTGATTGATTACAATAAAAATAAACCTCTAACACAAGCTAATTACGTCGTCGATCTAATGAACGTTCAATATTTATTTATGTCTGCTAGGACTAATGGAGGAATAAATAAATAAACAGCAACATATAAAAGTTACTTTTGTTTCCGTATATAAATTTTTTTGAATAGCATCTCATAGATGTTGAAATGAATGAACGTATTGCCCGATTTTTTACGGTATTGTACGGGAATTCAGTGTACGTTAGGAAGATGTAAAGTTATTACCCACTTGAGAATTTTTACGATGGCTCGTAGATAAACTATACATTAAGTTTTTATTTTAGTTATTTCAGTTTAAAAAAAATACAACTCTCATATATATGAAAGACATTATACTTAAATATTCCAACCGTTTTAAAGGCTATCAAAGATGATTAATATATGTATACAAAATCTATAGGGTCGGGGGGGGAGGGTGGCTAAAATTTTGTTTCTTTAAATATTTTTTAAATATACCAAGATCACTTTTGTCAATATAATTGAGCATTATTTTGAATTTTTTTTGTTAAACTTTTTCAAAAATCGAGTGTCAGCCAAAAAAAAAAATTAGTAACTTTTTTATGATAAAAACTATTAAAAATATTTTGTCTTTCTCTAAATTCAATAATTATATAAAATATAATTTTTCTTTACGTAAATTAATTATAAAAAAATTTAATTTAATCAAATTTATTTAATATTCAAAAAAAAATTTTTTCACCTTTTTTCGGGGGTAACCCATTTTGCCCGCAAAACTGAAATTTTTTTCTATTTATTTTGAATATCGCGAATAAGTAACGCGATTTTTTCCCTTCCTTTCCTATAATTATTAATTTTTTTTGTTAGCTGCGTTAAAAATTGCTCCATAAATTGTCTTTTCACACTTTACCGATTGGTTCAAATAAAAATGCATTCACTCCCGTGAATAAAAAATTTAAAACAATATAAAGTACAAAGTGGTTTTTTTTTGTATCAATTCCTGATTCGTTTAATATTTTTTTTTTTCAAACTACTATGATATTTCTATAACAGCGAAACATTCACAAAGAATTTCCAGCTAAAAATTCTCTCGAACAAACTCATAAAAAATAAAACCAGAATAAAATCATTCAATTTACTCCACTCCAATCTCCATCCGATTCACTGTACATTAAAAAGCTTTTATAAATACTTGAATTTAACTTTAGAATTTTCCACCAAATTTGATCGCTTTCTGTTTCACTTTAATTCTTTTTACCTCCATTCCTATATCATGATACTCTACATCTACGTCTACGTTTGGAAAACTGCCAAATGCTATTCAGTATAATTCTCGTCGTCCAGAAATTAAAAAATAAATACGTAGGATAAAAAAATCCATATTGGTCCACAGCGCACTGAATTTAAAGAGAAAGCTTTTTGAATGATGCATCCGAATAATAATTTTTTTTACTTCGTTTTTTTTTGCCAGTATCTAGAATAATACATGAATTTTTTTATCTATATTCTATACATCCATGCAAACTTTGTTTACTTTATCTCCATATACACTCCATTATATACTACATCCAACTTTTAATCTCTTCGAGTCAATAATGATAATAATAATAATAATAACAATTATTATTATTATTTTTAATCTTCTCTATCAATTTTCAATAGCGCTCACCTATTAGTCACTTGTTATTAAAAATATTTATAACAAGATAGTATTTAAACCAACAAACAAAAAAAAAAATATAAATAAACTAAGCTTTGAAAAATATAGAATATATATATTTTTTCAAATTATTTATTATCGGAAAAATATTTTAATCATTTATTTACGATGCAAAGTAGGTGTGGAAAAATGGGAGCGCTACTAAAAAAAATGCAACCCCGGGTCAAAAAAATAACTTGAATTTGACTTTTCTGACTTATTTGACTTGATTTTGACTTAATCAACTTGATTTTGACTGCTATAATTTGTTTGACTTGAATATGACTTTTTTAACTTAAAAATTTAAGTCAAATTAAAGTCTCGTTGTCATGGATTTGACTTAGTTGACTTAAATTTCTAAGTTAAAAAAGTCATATTCAAGTCAAAATAGTTTCAGCAGTCAAAATCAAATTAATTAAGCTACAAGCAAGTCAAAAAAGTCAAAATCAAGTTATTTTTTTGACCCGGGATTGTTCATTTTGATTATACACTTGACAAATTACTTTTTATATAAACTTGGAAAAATTAAGACGAATTTTTGACAGCGATTCAAAAAATTATTTTTTATTTTTGAGCAAATCGAGGTGGCTTTAGAAAATGAAAAAAAAATTCTTTACTAGTAGTACCAATAAAATGAAATACCTCATAGGTCAAATAATGTTGTGAATATAATCTGCTATCTAATTTGAATTTATCAAATAATTCAAAGGCTATCGATTAATTCGTAAGTTCAAATTATTTGCACTGCAGCCTAGTAAAGGTTAAAAAGAACAAATCTTCAAAAATAAATTTCAGATATTACGAATTGCTATGAAATTTTTGTAAGAGTGATCAATGACAGTTCAGAACGATTTGAAATAATACTTTTGAATACCCTATTTTTCCCGCTCTTTTTTCTAACGGGAAAATGCCAACTTTTTGAACTCGAATTTATCAATTCGTTTTAGACCTTTTGTGGTAAGCAATGAAACTCTCTATAAAACAGTCATTTGATTTTTTTTTTATACTATGAAAACTTTAGCGGCGAGTGAATTTATCGGAATTTAAATAAAAAATAAAGTTTCACTCTATAACGAAAAAACTACGACAAAGCTTTGACTCAATGGGCTTTTTTGAAGAGAATTTAATGTCCTATAAAGCTGAAGCTGTGTAAGATCGACAAAAACTTTTCTATGTGGAAAATAATAAATGAAACCAAAAAAATATTATGTTCTTTTTCTCCATTACATGAAATCGAGAGCGAACTTAAAAGTTCTAATTACTAAAAAAAATGGTGTTGCAGAATGATGCAAACATGCAAAATGAAAGTAAGTTTTCCCAGTATCGATATAATTAATTAAACTAAATATAAAGTTTATTGTTCGCCGAATTTTCTCTCAGGAATTTTGAGCGAATTCTCAATAAGTTCAGTGGGTGTAGGAAGTGAATGCAAAAAGAAGAATAAGCGAAATAGCTAATGCTGCTTCCACTACTACTATAACTGTTGGCATCGATACAACAGTACGTGCTTTTGAGTTCAAGTACTGCAGAAGATTGCGACATTCAAATCCATACTTTATTTTTTTTTATTTATAAAGAATATTTTTTTATGCAGTAGAGCTTAAGTAAAATATGAAAAAATTAACGACCATAAATTATCACCATAAAAAAAAATATTTAACAACACATTTATGTTTTTATAAAATTTGGAATGAAAGACAGTTAATGTGGTCGTTGCCATGACGATGTCTATCGATCTTCTTACTCTGGTGCTATTTTCCTCTTGCTCTTTCTCTTTTGTTTCCTCTTCTTCTTCCTAACCAACCACCACTACGAGAGCAGCTCTTCGTCGCTTTTCCTATCAACGTGTTCTTCGTTACCGTACTATTCTTCTTTTACGTTTTATTTTTTTCTTTTCTTTTTTTTTTTTTTTTTATTCTTCTTTTCTTTGTACATCTCGAGGGTATCCACAGAGACCTCGAATCCCGGGGAATAAATGCCGATGATTTAAGGTTACAAAGCGACTATTTTATCTCTCCAGATAATTTATTCATAGTGCATTGTCTTTATATATTATACGTATTTATTATTAGTATCATTGATTAAATTTTATTGTAATATGTAATGAGTAATTTAATTATATTCAGGGGATCAGAAAATTTGATTTTTCCCAGGTTTTGAGCACACGGAAAAAAAGGGTTTTTTTGGCGCGAAAAATTTTTACTCGCCCATTTTACCCCAAGGGTTCAATCTACTTCCGTGTCCTCTCTTTTGATAAAATTGTTACATTACGGATATCTTCTACTCGACTCACCACAGAAGTAGCATGAGACCATATGGGGAGAAAATAATAAGAACAGTTTCTATGTACTTATGGGGATAGATCCGGTACTCATATGGAAACTGTCCATATTGACAGGAAAATGCTCCTTTTATATTATAGTAAATATTGTTATATTTATGGTGAAATTTCTCATACCCAAGTGGCACAAAAAAAAATTGTTGACTTTGTTTAATTTAAGGAGACAATTTGGTATCAAGTAACCGATTGTTAACTTCAATTATACAAAAAGTCTACAAGTTTTTTTTGTGCCACACGGAATTCTTACACTGTAAAAAGAGCGGTGTTAGAATGAAATTACACCGGTATAGGAGGCGTGATTCGGCGGTGTTTAACCGGTGTAAAAGCGAGGTAGACTGCGTCTGCTTGGAGTATTAACTTGAAAGATTATAAAACACAAAAAATGCCAGTTCTTTATGAAAATTAATAAAAAATATCATTTATTAACAAGTATAGTGATCGAGCAAGTTAAAATATTTACAAAGTAAAATATTTTAACACCGGTAAAGAATATCTACACCAGCGGCAGCGTTATTTTAACACCAGGGAATTTTTTTTAACACCGGTACAGAATATTTACACCGGCGGTGGCGTTATTTTAACACCTACACCGCTTGGACTTGCCCCGGTGATTTTTTACAATGTACACAGAAGAACAAAAAGATTTCTTCAACCCAAATAATTTTCCTTGGATCAAGGAAATTTTTTCTTATCCCCATAAAATTTTCGTTTTCAATTCATAATGCGAAAATTTTCATGGCGAGTAAAAATTTTTTGTGCCAAAAAATCTTTGTTTTCTGTGTATAAAAATATGTTTCAATACATATATATTTAAAAAATGATTTTCATAATTTTCTCTCCATGTATGGATTAATGATTGAAAATTATTGTAATTTATTATTGCTGTCCCTCAATCATTTTGTATATTTTTGAATATCTGTTGATATTTCATGTCATAATTTAATTATCGTTTGAATTTAATTACCACAGATTAATTTACAGTTAATTAATTTTATTAGAATGATTTTTTTCTCTCAACAGTATATGTATATTCTATTAAAAATATTTAACGACAAAGGATATCAATTATCAAAGTAATTTATAACGAATAATCTATCAAAAGCCATCAGTATGAAAATTGGGCATTCCATACTCCTGATAATTAATTGTTGAAATTAAATCCATCAATGATATCAAAATACTAAATTTTAATATTTTAATTAACAAAAATATTAAAAAGTAGAAAATTAAAATCACTCAATAAATTTAAAAAAAATTTTGTCATTCAAATCCGTACTTGAAGTTAAACGTTAATTAGCTAAGAGTGTAAGTCAAATAAAACTTTTTTTCAATTAAAAAACTAAAGCAAATAGAAAATTAAATAAATCTACAGCAAAGTTTTGTACAGACGTCGTTGCTTCTATTTTCCACTGCATTTTCATTTCATTTATAATTACAAACTTCCATCCACGACTCTACTAATTAGAGAGTGTTTCAATATTATCAAAATGTTTCTTGACAGTCACGTGCTTAATGAGTCATATATATATATTATGCATATTACACTTTCTGTTCAATTCATTTATTTACTCTTGAATAAAACGGAAAACTTGAAACATAAGTTTTTCAAACTTATTCAGTTATTTAAGTGAGACATAATTTCACCATAAACATTTTTTTTATTTTTACTTCGATCAAACTTTCCATGTTCGTGTGATAAAAAATTTGTATGCACACCACAGGATAGTAAGGCATCGCAACCCGCGTTTTTGTCACCTTCATCCCGGCTCGGGGTGACAATATTACGCGCTGTCATATTTCCCACCCTAGGTTCATAATATACTATTATCTTTTTTTTTTCAACTTAAATTATTGTAAATTCACGACAGATTTTTTTAAAATAAATAAAAATAATTTGTAGCCGTTGCTAAAAAGTCACAAAATTTAATTAGACGCTTAAATGCCCTGTCATACTCCGGCCTTAATTATAATTCATTGTTATGATTAACCGTAAAAAATAAATTAAAAAAATGCACACTAACTGCAGTAGAGGCCTTCTTGCCCCGGTCTTCCCTACAAAAGCTATCACACTAGATAGTAAAAAAAAAAAAAAAAAAAAACAAGAACATAAATCCGCTTATCAAAAATTTTTTCCACTTCCCTATCTTATATTTATTTTTCCTTTCCTTTTTACTAAATTTATTGATAAAAATGCGCAAATACATATTAGATAAACGAATATGCTGTTGACAATTAATATCTAGACGGTCGAATAAACACACGTTCTTTGATATAAAAGTATTACGATCAAAAGTACGCGAGCAGTTTTTTATTGGAAAAATGTATAATAAATATAAAAAAATCTACATTATTTATATTTTATCCAACATTTTTTTATGGCTATTTACTTTTTACGTTACTATATTACTATTTCGCTTTTATTCTCATTCGTCGCAACTATCGATATCTATCGATGATAGTTCGTACTGTAGTATAGCTATAAAACTCTTGAGGATCGTAAACACGCAGTCGTTGATAAAAATAAAATTATTACCCTATTACTTTGTAACTCTAGTTAATGAAAAAAAAAAAAATATATATATATATATATAAACATATACATATATATGTAGTAGTAAAAAATATTTTCCAAGTACTTTAGAAATATAATTAATAAATATTTACGACCGAACATAAAAATTAAAATATATAACGATATATTAAAATTAATTGCTTGGACAAAAGTCAAAGTCAACTTAAAAACATATGTTGTAAAAATATATACTAAAATTAATAAAATAAGTTTGATAGTAAAAATATTTACTAAACATTTCCTGATAAATATTCATTTGAAATAAATTTTCATATTTTTTAATTCGTCAAAAAAAAAAATTAATAATAACTGCAGACTGATAATTAAATTTATCACATGAACTGATTTTGAAACAGATTGTATTGACATAAGATATAATATCAAGATAATTTAATATTATATATTCCGATATACATAATCAATAGACTAAACTAAACACCGACTTATTAAATTTAAATTGAATTCCCACTTGTAGATTTAAAAAATGTTTTTTTCATGACTACCATTTATCTTACAGACATTTAGCATCAATAAAATTTTAAATTTTGATAAAGATAAAAAAATTAAATTTTTCACGGAAGGCGAATATGCATAAGAAAAAAACTTTTTTAATTTAAAAATGTTTAGTTTCCGTAACCATTTTCAAGGCAGACGTTAAAAAAATATGATAATAGACGAGTTTTCGTGATATAGAAGCTTTTAAAATTTTAAAAATTTATAAAGTTTTTTTCGCATACTCTAGTTTTTTAATCCATGACAAAGATAAAGAAGTAAAAGGACAAGGTAAATAGGCTGATGGCAAAGATAACAATAATAATAATAATAAAGTACCGAATCGTGATCAAAGTTATTCCGTTATCGGAAATCATGACTCTGTTTACGTGTATAATTTGGAGTGGAATTAGAATTTTCAAGTGGCCTATAATAATAATAACATAACAATTACCGTTTTACCGATCTTATAAGAAAGCTGCTATATAAATATATATGTATGTATATTTAACAATAATTGGACCCTGCATATTTAATAAATATAACCCTAGATTAGACGGAAAAATTGGCACGTTTTCAGAAGGCAGAGTCATGCTATGGAGGAAGACTATAGATTGGAAACAAGATTATTATTGATCGATTAGATTATTTGATACGAAAATACTCCTATAGAAGCTAGAGACGTCAAGATTTATGATTGATGATAAGTAACGTCAACGATGACATTCTGAAAGTATGATAAGTAAAATTGATCAAATTTCTGGTAGAAAGAATTATCTAGACAATCACTAATTAGGTTTGAAAGTCTTCAAAAATAGCGCGGTTGATAGATCGGTAGTGATATATTTTTTATAATGATCAAAATTTTTAATGAACGGCTGGTTAAATTAGGACACTGAATAAATAAATCGCTTTTCTGATCCTGATTATCCTACACCTTTTAGTTTCGCTAACAATGAAAAAAAATGTGACAGATTTTACGCGCCATGAAGTTTTTTCTTCTTTCCAGAAAAATGGGGTAACCTCAGAAAAAAACTAAACACAAATATTTGTTTAATTTTAAACAAAATTTACTAAATTTCGAGCTTTTAAAATTTATTAAAAGTACACGGTAAGAAATATTTTGCGGATATTACTGTGCGAGTATGGACGTGAACGCCATACTGTATGGTATCGAAGATTTTTATAGGTTATAAAATTGTATGCATAGATAATTCGACCATTGCGGGAATAGTAACATTGGCAATAGTTGTCGCGGACGCCGCAATGTCAGTATGGCCGTCAGGCCCATACTGCATTGCCGTATCCACAATGCTTCTGGCAGATAAATCTAGTCTAACGACATCTATAGAGTATACATTGATTGACACGCCAGAAATTATGGCGGGAAAAAACTAGTGGCATTGTGCCCTCGGCATTGTAGTACGGGTCTCAGGGCCATGCGGTTTCGCCGTGCCTGCTATGCATACGTGTGAGCACTACAATAGCTCTAGTACTATACAGTATAGTAAATAACGCCATACTTCTGGGACTCGTTACAATACTGTCTTGGAATATTTCACATACTATTTTAGTATCTGTCTTGAGACCATACCAGCATGGTGTTGAACGCCATGCTTTTTTTACCGTGTAATTGATTGTCAAAGTACAAAATAATGATTAAATATCATTTTTAAAAAGTTAAACTTTTATCAAAATTTTCTGATGACCTAATATTGGTATCAAAAATTAAATTTAAAAGAAATTTTATTAAAAGCAGTAATCAAGGAAATGGCGACATTTTGTTGACAGTCAAAGCAATTTCTACAAAAGGTCGGCGGTTCGATTCCACCCCAAGGTCTTTTTATTCTAAAATTTAATTTATGCTTTTTTGCGCTACGGTGCCTCAAGTTACCTATTAATATAAGGAAATCAATATTTTTTGTTACTCGTTCGTTGAAATATTGAGTAAAGAGTTCAAACTAAAATTCCGAAATTACCAGCAAAAATGAAAATAAATCTACTGCTTTTATGTTAAAAATAAATTAAAAATATTCTGCCATAGAATGTACAAAATTAACAAATTCCCTTTAATTTATTGGCGGATTCTATTTTATTTTACAATTATTCCAATAATTTAAACTACTTGACAACTGTTTAAAAAAATACCCAGCAACAAGACTATTAAAAATTAATCGATAGTTTGACAATAAAAGAAATAAAATTTATGAAATTTTATTTCCAAGTCAATTGGTCACGGTCTTTCGGTCCAGCCAGAATAACTTATTGATCTTCTGCCTTTCAGCCATTTGACCTAGAAAGGATTTTCGCCGATTCAAAACTGTAAATATTCATGCATTTAAATAATAATTGAAATGTACATTGGAAACGTATAGATAAATCAATTACATGATTTCGTTATACTGAAATTTTTTTAGACTCTGAATTGCAAAAGACTCTTAATTAATACTCAAACCAATACTACTAAGCTTTATCCTACATAGAAAAAATGCAATATATAAAAATAAAATCACGTACTATAGTATGCATACGCAATTCATCGATGCACGAACAGTTTTTCCTTTCATTTCCATCTCTACTTCTCTACTGTACTACAACGAGATTCTTTCTGTCGTCCAATATCCGACAATTTTCACTGGTCCGTAAACTCGACGGTAACAGTGCGCAGTGCATACTTCTCTTTTCTTTTTGTTCTCTACTCTGCATAAACTCACGATTTCGAGTTGAAATAAATATAAAGTCAGTGTCTGTATTGTTAAATAAAAAAAAAGTAGAAGAAAAATGAGAGTAACAGACAGAATTTAGCTGTTCTCGACAGTAAATTCCAACAGTCCGAAAACAAAACGAAAAAAATTTGTTGTATATATGAACCCTTCAAGACTTCTAAAGCGCTTCAGTTTAACTTTTTGACCCAATGTTTTTTATGTCATATGACATCATCTCGACGACCTAAAAGCACTATTTCCGGTCGAATCAACTGGAGTTTTACAACGAAGCCAAAAAAAATATATTTTCTATGCTCTAGGGTATTGTTATGAGAGTTTACTGTAACCAAAAATGAAAAAACTAGATAAATTGTTTGCAAAAAAAAACTAAAATATAATTTTCAATTTTTTTTTAATTTCAACGTTAAAAGTTATTGAAAACTATTTCACTTTGTACTAAATTTTAGTCACAGAGAATTTATAATATGCACAAAAAAAAAATTTATTATATTTATTAAAATTCATGAAAACTTTTATGTAAAAAAAAAATAGGCAATGAATGCAATATAAATTTTTTGATTATTTTTTATTTGATAATAAAATAAAAATAATTACCGGACGAAAATAAAAATAATAACAATTATAACTTGACTCGTTTTATTATTATTACCATTTTATTTAACGTCACGTATTTTTATATTTTTTATTTACCCAGGAGTTATGTATTTGAGATTTCACCACGTGTTTCCCCAAAAGCTAGGATTAAATTTGCATACCGCGGAGATTCTCGTATGAAAGGCAAATATTCTCGGGGATAAGCATTTACCATCAGCGACACTCAACAGCTACCGAATAATTCTACTAAGACCCTTCCCACTGAATTTTAATTGTCTCTTTAGAGAAATAATAATGTTTTATTTACGAAAAGATTTACTCTTTTTAAAATAATTATTTATCTTTTACTCAATTTCATAACTATATCATATAAATATATGAATAAACAGACATTTTAATTCGAATAAAATACAAAATACTTTGGAATTTCATATTCATCAAAGTAAAGGAGATCTATGCAAAGTACTTGGAAAAAAATGAGATTTGAAAATTTTCAGCGATTTTCTATGGAATTCCTCTAGCGGCGATCCTGATCAAAATTACGACCTCAGTTGAATGTTTTTAGACTTCGGGGACATCAGACGTTGTTTGTAACAACATAAAAGTATAAAAAAAAAAAATTGTTCTTTCCTCTAAGCAACTGGAAAATTTTCCAATAAAATAAAGTTTTGATTTCGCTCGATTTCCAAAAATTGAGTTTCTAGTAAATATCGATGTTTTGTAATCTTACACTGAAAAAAAGGATTTCTTAGTGCGAGAAATTTTGATTTGTCCCAAAGAAATTTTTACTTGCCTCAAGAAATTTTTCGAATTATAAATTGAAAACTTAAAATTTCTTGGAGCGAGAATAAATTTTTTTCGAGCAAGAAAAAATTTTCTAAACCAAGAAATTTTTTCTTGTCTTACGAAAAATTTTGTTTTCAATATATATCACAAAAAATTTCTTGCGCCAAAAAATTCTTTTTTTCTGTGTAGGAAGAGCTCGAAAATTTATCTAAAATAATGTTATAGCCCATGAAGCTCAGAATGAGCAAGAATTTCTGGGGTTGGCCCACAGGGTTGACCATTTTCCAAATTTTCTCTTTTTTAAAATTCTATTGAAACAATTCATTGAAACAAAAATTTTTTTTAACGACTAAATTTTCAAATTTTCTGTTCTATTTACCACACGTTGTTCTGTACTGGGTCGAAATAATCGCAAACTAATGACAGATAATTAAAAAATAAATAAAAATGACAAATATATTTTTTTGTAAAAAAAGCTACGAAAATTAATTACTTGCCGAGGTTTTCCGTCGTGCCCTAGTCTCTTTAATAATAAAATACTATGTAGTATATAATTGATGTATTTATATATGTACATAAACTTGATAATATATTATTCAGTTACATTAAAGTCACTCTAGCATGCTATATCATTTTAATAATTCCGAAAAAAACTTACAACCCATTTAACAATTACTACGTTCCTTAAATTCTCCCGCAAATACTTTTCGTATTTTTTAATCCACAAAACTTTTTTTCCTTTTATAAAAAAAACCCTTCGCTTCCATTTATTCATTCATTCGTTCATTCACTTCTTTATTTCATTCTACGTTTTTTTTTTTTTTAATCTCCAATAAAGAAAAAAATTCTGCGGTTGATTTTTTTAAATCCTTGGCCTAGTACCGTCACGTGACGTAATTTGTCACGCTCTGTACTCCGCATAAAACTTGTGCACTTGTGCAATAAAATATCTAGCAAGATTAAATCATAATACAGTATTCCCGTTTTTTTTTTTTTTTTTAATAAAAAAATAATAATAATATTGAATAAATAAATAAATAATTTTTTTATCTTTGGTTTCAGGGATACGAGTGATGTGTGAGTGCATTGAAGTTGATAATAGGCTTGGGAATAAATATAAGAAATAAGGAAAATAATGAAAGTGAGGAGACATAACTTCCGCCGATAGGAGGAAGTTATGGTGTCTTACCGGGTGCGATGTCTGTGGCTGCACCCGTGGCATCGTGGCACCGAGCCCACCTTTACAAGGCGCTCGCTTGCGTTGTTATCGCACTTATCGCACTACAATATCTACTCAGTGGTGCTATAGATGGGCACTCTATTGAAACTATGTTTACTATTAATGCTTCAAGGTTCGTATTGCAATTATTATTATTAAATTTTTTTTATATTTATTTAATTAAATGTGATTACAAATATTGACTTATTTACTTTTTTTTTTCGAATCAATTTATTTAAAATTTATTATTATTATTATTTTGTATTACTATTATTATTGTTAAGTTATAGTGTACAGTATCAGTAAAAAGTTTTGACACTTTTTTTTTTATTGCATTGAAATGAACAAAAATGAAAATAAAAACAAATAGTAGAATTTTTTAAAATATAAATGCAAAAAAAAAATCTGCAAACTGGTTGACCCTGAGGGTCAACCCCAAAACTTCTCGCTGTTTTCGAGCTTTTATTTTTTGTATAACTTATAAACTACTCGACCGATCGACCGAAAAATCTAATAAGTTCTAAGTCTTGGTGAGCCCTTTCGATTGCCGCCAAGAATGTTTAAATCGGTTCATTCGTTCAAAAGATATCGTACGACAAAAAAAGTTTACACACACACGCAGCCGGATGTCTATCCAGAAATAGTCAAAAGTTTCCTAGGACCCCAATACGCCGAAATCTGAAGAAAACTCGATTTTTCAAAATCAAACCGAAACTGATAACTTCCCTTTTTTTGAAAAATTTTTAATTCTTATAGCGGGAAGTTAAAGGAATATTGTTTGAATATAAATGATAATAATAATGATTCTGAAGTTAACCGACAATTAAAAATTTCCGGATTTTTTTTTTCAACCATTCAATTACAGAAAAAAGAAAACTAAAAAATGCACATATAGAAAATCTAAGAAACTATCGGTGCAATTTTTTAAAATATTTTTTTTTTTAATTTACTGTTTAAAAAAAAAATCTAAAATTATTAGACCTCGGCTAACTTCAGGATCATATAATAATAATATTATTTAATCTATATCTACCACAAGTTTATCGTATTTCTTCCATCTCTGTCTCATATTTATTAATTCTACATATTATCAAAAACCAAGGGCTAAAGTACCCTCGTCTGCGTTACTTTGGTCGACTACTAATTTATTTAAAACGAAGCCATACGTAAAGTATAAATTATAAGCTGACTAACTTTCGACGGTAATAAAAAAAAATTTTTCCTAAATAATATTCGTATTTACTAAGTTATTTTGTTAAGCTTCCAAAATGACTCAGTAATCCGATTTTACGGTATTGTAATTAATAATGTAATCCTTTGGAATGACTTATAGTCACCTTAATTTATTATTATTATTATTAATTACCAATACTTATAAATTTAAAAGTTCTCATTCTTTTTGTTTATCATCAACATAAATAAATATCAAAAATAATATATGTAATTCAAAGTTTGATTATTTTTTTAATGTCTGATAAGTATGACAGCCAATAAAATATTTCTAAAAATAAAACAATTTCGCCTTGTCAAAATTTATTTATAAGAGTTAAGAGAAAGAGAGCGGTAATTTATTTTTAATTTCAAAAATACTTTTAAAAATTCTCTGTAGTAAAAAAAAAAAAACATTTAAATAACAGTTACTACAGTACTTATATTTGTAAACTGGTATTTAAATATTAGACATTAAATATTACATATTACACACGTTCTCGTACATTCAAGTGTCATTTTTGTTCGCTTGTTATGTAATGCTTGTTCTGCTGGTTTACGCGGTTCATGAGCATAAGCAAATTAGTTGATATCGTTTACATAAATAAAATAAATAACATCAACGGTAAATTGCTGACAAAAATAAATAAACGTTAAACGTGAACAAACAGTGAAGAATAATAGCAAAAATATAAATTAATTGCCTTTTTTTTCATTTATTTTCTTGTAAAAATATTAAAAACTTGGCAATGTTGCCGAGTTTATTTATTTATTGATTTTTTTTTTTCATTTAGTAGAGTTGTAGGTTTTTGTAACTTTTACATTTAATTGAAAACGATATTGAAACTTTTACAATACAGTGGGAAAAAATTCAGGACATTTGTAGATATGATGCGAGTTGTTTGTACAACTATGATTGAAATATAAAACCGTTTAATATTACGCGATTGTACGAAAAATAAAGATGTTAAAATATGAATGTATTTTATTTTGTTGTTTTGAATTGTAAAGGTTTTTGATTTTTTTGATATTTGCGCAGAATATCTCACTTTACTTTTTGCACACCAGTATTTTATTACAGTATTGTATTAATTTTAAATACTTAGATTTTTTATTTGAACTGAATATTAAAATTCTTAGAGCATTAACTATTACTTTCGGGTTTTTAAGTTAAATATGAGCTATTAATTAGGAAAATTATTTAAATTGATTTTTTTTATTACTCGGGTGTGCTGCACACCAGTATTGAGTTCTGGAAATAACTTGATTTTTTTAATGTTAATGATAACTCTATTGGAGATAAAATAATAGCAATAGATTAATCAATATTTAATCAACTTTATTGTAGAGTAGACTTTAAAAATTTATAATTAATTATTGTTTGAGTATTATTGTTTATTTTAATCCAGCCTTTACTAAACAAGTTTAAAGTAGTCTAGAAGCCAAGTCACCACAGTCGACTCTTTTTTTGTATTTATTTAAAAGATGTCACTTTTATGGATCTCGAAAAAAAATATTAATTTTGTTGCCTTGTAGTTTAAAAGATACAATTAATCAAAGTCGCGCGACAAATTCACGGGTTCTTGTAGGGTTGCTATCAAATTTAACCGTAAGCTGGCGATTTGTAACAAAAACCCCACAGTTTAACAGTAGAAAAAAACTTTCCATAGACAGTATGCTTTCTAATACATTTACTAGCTAAATTAAATAATAATTAGCCTCGCGGTTTTTTTTAAATTTATTTTTTAATATTTTGATCCGATGTCTCTCATCTTCAGACGGACATTTGTTCTTAAATATAAATTTTATCGATCAGTATTAGTAAAAAATATTTTTAACAATTATAATTATCAAGTTTTTATTTTTTCTACTAAATAATTCAAAATTTTTAAGTCATCATTTACTAATTCTACTATAATTTACTGTACTCGGAAAAAAGAATAGTGGAATAATTAAATTTACATCCAAGATTTATTACAGTTTCAAATATCATTACAATTCCCTCTACTTCGAAACTGTAAAAATTATTTTATTTCTGAGCCGTACAAATGAATGACAATTTTCAAAATTTCTGTTTTCATTTTTTCTACTAAATAATTCAAAATTTCTAAGTCATCATTTGCTAATTCTATTATAATTTACTGTATTTTCAAAATTACATATTTTTTCCATCTTCGCAACTTCTCGAATATTTCAAAAATTTTCATTTCTGTTAATGTTAAAATTTTTTTTCAAAAAATAAATTAACTGCCTAATTATTATTCAAAAATGCAAACAAATAAATTTAATAGTATCGTATATAAACTTTTAAAGTTTCCAGATACTAAATAAAATTCGATAAATACAAAAATGATTAAAAACATCAAAGTCAATAATATTTATTTCTACAAAGTAGTAATGCCCAGTATTTGTCAGACACCATCGCTCCATTCACTCCATGGCATCATCAATATATAACTACACCCTAACTCAAGATTTCTTTACAAACTCACTTGAAATTCTCTCAACATCCTTTGCAAGTTACCTCTAACGTCGTTGAGACTCAGATGAAAAAGTTATCGTACGTGAATGAAGTTACGAATTCGTCAAAAAGTATAAAAATATAAATATATAAATAAATCACCCTCTTGCCTCATACCCACAAATAAAAAAAGTAAAAAATTAACTATGTGTTATGTAGACAACAACGCAGACTTGCGCGTTGCGTTCATCATACCGGAAGGAGGCATCGATCCGCGTGATCCAATTATATGAAATTCTATTACAGCACCGTTGGATGTCCGGCGTGCCAACGAAATCCATCGGAACCTTTTTTTTTTCTCTACATTCCTCATCACTTTTGTTACACTAACGACGAATTTCATCATTCAGCGAAAATAAATGCAAATTTAGCGACCGCGGTGTGCAACAAAAAATTGTTAATTCAATAGAAAAATAAAAATAAAATACTAACGTACGTTAAACATGAAGTAAAGTCTAAAATGATGAATTAGCTAAGTACTAAAAAAAGTTCGAAACAATTGTAGTGAAAAAAATAAATGGAACTGTGCACTTTGGAGTTTGAAATAACAAAAGTCTCGTGGGACAAAATGCCATTAGTTATCGCGGGTATCGCTCTCATGTATGTCGGCGACAATATCCTCTTGAGAGAGGCGTAACCTGTGACGTTACACGCCCTCTCGAGAGTTAGATTGTATATCTATATATATAAATATATGTATATCGAAAGATAGACTGTATTGGAAAACGACTAATCCTAACTATTGGGTCGGCACAGGTATTTTCACCAATCGATAGGATTAATTGCTAATTAGTTTATCAGGAACTGATGAAATCAGTGATTATGTTAAAAAGCTTCATTAACTATTGCACAAACGGTCATTTAAAGTAAAATATGTAAATTAGATACTCTCTGTACTGGAGTGATAACATCATTGAGAATTTTATTCAATTGTTTGAATTCAGCATAGGGGCGGATAAAATGAGGCGCTACAAAAAAAGTATGTTCTTTTTAGATCATGATTAAGCTGAATTGTTTACTTTTCGCTGATACACTGGAAAAAATAGGGAGTGAAATCGGAGCGATGACGGATTTTAGCCAGGGTTACAATTCTACTCACAACATCTCTACTCACAGGAAATAGCTACAAGTCTACTCACTCACAACTTGACTCAACTTCAATTCTACTCAGGTTTAACTCTACTCAGTTCTATATTTACTCAGCTTCAACTCTACTCACGTACTTATTTTAGCCTATCGATAAAATAGCAATTCTTTGTGAGTAGAGTTGTAGCTGAGTAAAGATATAACTGAGTAAAAAAACTGTGAGTAGAGTTGAGGCTGAGTGAAGTTGTGAGTGAGTAGAGTTGTAGCTACTTCCCTTGAGTAGAGATGTTATGAGTAGAATTGTAACACTGCCGGATTTTATGTGTTCCTAAAGATCAGAACGTTTTTCGCGGAACGAAAATGTGAAAAACGAATTAGAAAAAAAAATCTACTGGATCTAGATTTCTGAAATGTTTCGCATATCGAACGAAAATTGCAGGTCACCTTCAACTACCCTTCAAGTCACTTTTAGAGTCAAATTACATAAATTATTTTCCTGATCGTTGCGTGAAAAATGCTCCGATCTTCAGGTACACGATTTTATTTTAATCTGAATTTACTCCGTCACTCGGAACTCCGGAGTTTTTACAAAAAATTACTTCGGAAAAGTAGTAAATAGGGAGTTTAGCTTTAGTGATCTGGATTTCTTTTCAATCTACATTCACTCCGATTCGGAGTTTTAGTGTTAAAATAAACTTCCCTTTGGGGTAAATTTAACGCCGCGTTTATTCCGCAAATTTTTTTACATTATACCTAAAAAAAAAAAATAATAAAAATTTTTAATTGTAATCAAAAATTTTTTTTTAATTTAAAAAGTTTATTTACTCTTTACTTTATCTAGTTCGCGGTTTAATTAATCTGCTGGCTGCCCACTAAGCTTATGATAATGATAATTATTAATTTTGCAATCTGCATTATTAGGAGATCAGTGTGGGCATTTAGTGTTAATTAAAGCTTCATTATTAATTCAAATTTAAATATTTAGCATCGCAGAACTTTTATAAAATTTTTCCTTTCAATTCATGTCATCTATTGTAGTCACGGTTGTTGTCTTCGCCATTAGTAATTCGAATAATTTAATTTACACGGTAATCCTATTCGAAACAAACTTCATTACGTCATCAATTTAAAACGGCTCTTTATTTTCTTAATAAATGTAACCACAAATGTAATTTCGTTATTCTCTGTGAAATATTTATATTTGTTTTCATGATTAGAATTACAAAATATTCAAAAATTCTTTAAACAAGTGCCTGATTAGTTTTTATACTACGTCACTGAAGGCATAATACAGTATTACAAAAATATTTACATTGACGTCAGAATATAAGCCGCTTTTTTGCGATATCAATTATTTGAATAATTACTTAAGAGCATAATTATTGTATGATTTATAATTGACAGTTGCGAAAGCGATCTGCAACTTGGAAATAAATTTAATATTTATGTCATTTAAGCGCATTATTCAGTGACGACATTGCACACCTCAAACTCGAAGCGGAGATTTTCATTTCTCGGTAGTACTATTTAAGTACACACTTTGATCTACATTACTCGCTCTCCAATTAGAGCGGTCTATCTTCAAGTATGTTTGTTATTTAAAGTCGATCTCTCGACTTAAATTATACTAATTTGCAACATTTTATTACCGTCAAACGAGAAAAAGTATATTTTAAGAACCGCGAAAATTTAAAATGAAAATACCAAATGATATATAAATTTTAAATTCTGCCCGAAAATAAAGACAGATTTAAATATTTAATAAATAAATTTTAAAAATACCCGTGTGGCTAATTATTATTAAATGCAGTTAGTAAATGTATGCATACTATCTATTGGAAAGTCATTTAATTAAAAATATTTATGCTTCTTAAAAGTAAAAAAATGGCTACGGTGGATCTACTTGTTCAAAAATAATTCAGCTAGTCGAAACAACTTTGACTTTGGTATTTAGTTATTGAGAAGGAAAAAAATTGTGGTTGCCACAACAGCAGCTGTAGTTGAGGTAACTACAAGTTGGGGTAAAGAAATGCCAGCACCAGCTTGGGATAAACTCAACCACACTTGTAGTAACACCAATTACAGTCATCAATGTTCACTACAATATTTAGTTGTCAGTACTATTTATGTACACGGAGAGAAATTTATGGTAACAATTACAATATATTATGGGAATGGTTCCTATAATGCATGGTAACGGCACCCATATATATTATACACTTATTCAAAAAATTAAAGGAACAAGAAAATTTTATAAATTTTTGAGTGATATTTGGAACGCTGTATTTTCGTAAAAATGATCGTATCGAAAAAATGAAAAAAGCAAAATGAAGCTTGAAATTTCTAGTTCAAAGATCTCCCAGCAAAATAATTTTTTGAGCCACGGTTTTTTCGGAGTCATAAGAAATAGCTCGAGACAACATTTTTTTAATTTTTTGGTTTTGTATTTTGAGTCTACGGGGCCGGGAAAATTTTTTTCAGAAAAATCAATTCATGACTTGTTTAGGAAATTTATTCAGCACTAATTTGCTTTTTTTTTGTTTCTCTGTACAACAATTTGCTGCTGAGATATCAGCCTTCAAATGAAAAAGATAACCATCACCATATAGGGGAGGGTGGGGCATAGCGGCCCCCCTAAAATTTTGACCAAAAAAAAAATTTTTTTTTTTTTGACTTATTACTATAAATCCGATATGTTTGCGCATTTTTACCCCTACGCATGACATTTGGGGCAAAATGGACAAGCCCAAAATTCTGAAAAAGTGATTTTTTCATATTTTTATCGTCAAATTAAAAAAAAATTATTATAATTCCACATTTCTAGCCCTACGCATAACACCTGGGGCAAAATGGACCAGCCGAAACTTCCGAAAAAATTATTTTTTCATATTTTTCGGCCGTTTCTTTATGTAAGAGGTAAATTTGGTCACTAAAAATTTATAAAAATTAAATTTTTTTTTTAGTTGATAAATTTTTGAAATAAAGTAAAATTATAGAATTGATTTTTTTTTTTTATTAAATAACAATTAGTAATTAAGGTAATCGAGAGTGAACGATTTTTTACGCTTTAAAAAATTTTTTTCGAGTAATATAAAACCAAAAATAGTTGTCAAGAGAAAGAAATACATTCTTAATGATGAAAACAATTTAAAAAAAGAAAAAACGAAAAAAAAATTTTTTTTATCACTTTTTGAAGGGGGGCCGCTCTGCCCCACAAAAAAAAAAAAATTTTTTTCAGAATTTTGGCAAAATGTCCATAAATTTGTTCGAAATAGGATAAAAGTAAAGTGATCTTATGGTTGAAAGCCACAAAAAATAATAATTGGCTTAGGGGGGCCGCTCTGCCCCACCCTCCCCTATATGGTAACCATTACCATAATTCTTTCACATGCGATATGGGAACTGTTACCATAATGATCGGGATTGTTCCCATACTTATGGAAACTTTTCCCATAAAGTATGGGCCTATATCCCATAATTCCAAGTAATCATTACCATAACGGTGTGGGATGATATTTCATAAACGTACTAGGAACGGTTACCATAAACTTCTCTTCGTGTAGTACCCTCTACTACATATTGTAGTACATGCTACTACGATGTTTTACTACAATAATGCTCTCTGAAAATGAATTAGTGAAATTCACTGCACAGAAAAAAAGGATTTCTTGCGCCAAAAAATTATTTTTTTCTGTGTCCAAATTAGTGAGCATGCACTAGAAATCAGCTACATTCTAAAAAATTTTCAGAGTGAATTCAGAGCAGATGACTGTCTACTTATTTAATCCTCTTGGAGTAAAATTAACTCCTTTTTTTACAATGTGTAAGTATACCACTAGTTGAATAAGTGGTATACTTACAGCTGGATAAATAGTGTTATTTGTTACTCGAACATTTGACAGTGCAAAATTTTAGAACATAATTTTCAAAGCTCTACAGAACATGAATTTTTTAAACGAATAAAAAAAAAGATCAAATGTTGTGACTTGACTTCTAAACTACTTGAAACCTAAACATTCAACCAAATAAATATATCTCGGGTCAAAAATTTATGTGGTTATGCATAAAAAAAAAAAAAAAAAATAGCGTATCTGTAAACTAAAGGTCGAATAAAGATTTATAAGCCAAAAGTAAACAGATATCTCTGGCAGACTCGACACTATAAATATATCTATTGTATATAAATCGACACAGATATACATATATATGTATATATAGATATTGGTTACAAACTCAAGGGCAACACTTGGATATCAAACTCCTCTGTGTCTCTACTGACACCGCAGACTAGCGCTTTCCGGCTTTACTGGTGTGCTATAGAGTATATAGTGCACTTCAGTCTGCGGTATAATCTAGTATAGGTATCTGGATACGTGCAAGTATAGGTAGGGTATGAAGGGCATGGGTACACGATATTGCTTGGTCTCTACAAGTTATCAGTCGACCGACTGTTTACCCGAGACTTGCACACAGTGCGGCATTACCCCTTTTTGAGTCAGCAGCATTCGTATAAACCAGCAGTATTAGTAGTAGAAGTAGAAGTAGAAGTAAAAGCAGGAGCAGAAGTAGTAGTATAAGTAGCAGTAGCACTAGTAGTAGTAGTAGTCGTCAGTAGTACTGCTACTATACTGTCGCACTAAAGCTCTATACCATATAACTGCGTTCATGCTATGCTGCCAACTAACTAGACAGCTTGCATGTATATGTACAAAACTGTACTAACGACCTAGACTGCTGGTACTTTAAGACATGATACTTGTCTTCTATTCTCGTTTACTTTGAAATAATGCTATGTGTAAATTACATTCACGTTTATTATTCTTTCTTTACTTCATCCGAAATGTGTAACTTTGCCTTACATTACTTACTGTACAAATAGTAAATTTTACTTATTCTTTTTAATTATATTTAACTTATTATTTTAATTTAATGCATAACTTTAGCTACAGCTTTTAAGCTGATTAACTTCTAAAATATTGTGAGTATTTGTTTTACTTTTGTCTCTACTAAGAAAGAGAAATGTCGCACGCGTAATTTCACTCATGAAGAATTAGATGTTCTTTTCCTAAATTAGGTGATAATGCAGAACAATAAATTTTTGGGTTGAAATTAATGTAAAGTATGGACACATCCTGGCATAGAGAGATCAGTATAGTCAGATGCTGGTCGCTTTCTTTGGAAAAAATTTTTTTCACGCTTGCGCAGATGTTGGTGTGCACTGTTTTTGGGTTTGTAAAAATTTATCTTTCACTGTACGTTAATTTACTGGAATTATTTTACTTATTGGGGCCGTAGTTTTGACCAAGATCGGCGTCTAAGAAATCTCATAGAAAATCCCTAAAAATTCTAGATATTTGGGATCTGTGTAATAGAAATCTACTCAAATTTTTTAAGCATTCGGAATGAGCGCAGAAAGTGCGCATCTACATCTGCACATGTACGAAAATTTTTGTTCCAAAGAAAGCGACCACTTAAACTTTTGGTAAAAATTTTTTTTTAAATTCTCAATTTTGTGCGATAGTAAAAAAAAAATTTGGTAATGCACTGAGAGAACAATTTATTTGAGCCAAATAAATAGATTTATTTGACTGAACAAAATCATTTATTTCATTCAAATATATATTTGTTTATAGTTAACAAATCTTGGTTGAAAAAAAAGTCCAAATAAAGATTTGTTAACTATAAGCAAATCATTATTTCATCCAAATGAGCCATATCTTTGTCTCAAATACACTAATTGGGTCTATTCAAATATGGGATTTATTTGCCTGAAACAAATCTCATTTGGCTCAGATAAATTGTTCTTTCAGTGTGGCAGTTGAAAATTAGTCTTATTTTCTTTGAATCTGAACAATCCAACGCATCAAAATGAAAAAAGTGTATGATTTTTTAGCATCCCATTTTCCTAGGTTTTCCACTAGGAATGTTTTTATTACTTAAGTATAATTAAATTGTGTAAAATTTTGTAACACAAAGCTTGTCTGAATAATTTAAAGATAATTATGCAAAGTGCTTCATCTACATTGACCTATAAAAAATTTTGCACTGGCTTATTTACAGATCTTATTTTATTTCAACAGCTTATTCAACTCTGTGACTTGATAATGAGACAAAAAATTTATAAATCTGAATATTTAAGTCTTTCAAGTGCTCGAAAACTAATAAACTCTTCTCAGGAGTCTCAGAGAAACACAGCGACTAACTTGTCCCCTTTTTTAAACCTTAGGAAGGTATTAAATAATTTAAATTTTCAAATTATGTCAAACTTTACTCAAATTGCAATTGAAAATATAAAATTTTAACAATAAACATATACGATTATAATTTATATTAAAATATCGACAATAATTATAATTAACTCCAAAAATTGATTATTAATTCAAATTGATAATTATGATAAATTGTCATTTTATATTAATTGCAATATAAAATTTGATTAAAATACTAAATAATTAAAGCAAAAATAAAATAATTTATGAGCGTCAGTAAAAGTTTATAAAATCGAATAGTAGTTAATTAAAAAAATCGATATTCAAATAATTTTTACGCTCCACGAACTTGGTAAATTATATTCTCCTCCTACATTCGATAACGTCCTAAAGGGAAATTGATAACCAAAATTTAATGTTAATTTTCAGAGCACTCGGTCCGTGACCGAAAGGTTCCGGGTTCGATTCCCTCTTCGAAACTATTCGCTTCAATTATTTTTCTTAATTTATTTAGAAACTTTCTGCGGATAATTTATTTTATCTGATCTTATCAGTAGCAAAACTTTTATGCGTCAGGAATTTAAATTTGAATACTTAATTGAGGCCTAATTTGATAAAATAAAATGTAATTAATTTTTTATTCTAAAATGAAGTTCCAGTAGCTTCGATTTTGTAAAAAAAAAAATTAACAAAGTTGATAATAAGTCTCATTATTCAAAGTAACGACCAATGATTTAAGATAAACAAATTTTAATTATTTAAAATAAATATAAAATTTAAAATTGAGGTGAAAATATTTGATATTAAATTTAAGGATTGAGAGCACACCGGATGAGAATATTTTTCTTTTAAGAATTTAAATATTTCCTGGGTAGTATCAAGACGTCAAGATTATCCGCATCTATGTATTATATAGTTGGGCGTTACCCTCTGGCAGCGTCAAAGACATCAATGTACGAGTACATGCAGTATGTACTTATATACATTTTACTTCCTCGCGCCTCGAGCTCGTGCACAAAATATTTTTCAAGAACGTGCATACACGACATAAGATTTATATTTTTCCTAAAAGACGGTGCTGTAAATCCCAATATAAAAAAAATATTTTATATAAAGGAAAAAAAATAAATAAAATTTATATTCATGATCGACGCTCCTCGATATCTTTAGATATATTCATTATATCTCTGATTCATCTATTCAAGCATCGGTAATTCAATGCTTGTGAAAAGCTTCACCTGATTAATGATTTTCTTAAATTTAATAATAACACCGACTTTTTTTTTCAAAACAAAAAAATTACGAGCAAATAAATTTTCAATCCGTAAATTATTATCTGATTCCACTCATTACTAATTAGATATTTTCTATTTTAATTAGACAGAGAAAAAACATCAAAAATCGCCCGAATATTTAATAGTAATTCGCTATTTTGAGTATTGACAGTTAAATTTTATTTGAATTTTTAACTTCCCGCTAAGAAATTTGGAAATTTTCAAAAATTCGAGAAGTAATTAGTTTCAGTCCGATTTTCGAAAATCGAATTTCTAAGAGATCTTGACGTTTTGAGGTTCTAAAATGGTAAAAAACGTTTTATTTCAAAAACAACGGCATACAAAAGTATTATTCAAGCTCGAAGAGCTCGAAAATATATTCACAACAATATTTTCGAGCTCAAGGCTCGATAGACCGATTTTTTTATTGCAATACTTGTGAATGTGAACGACCTTTCTTTGATTATAATATTTGTTTGATGAACAAACAATTGGATGAAGCTGAAATTGTTTGCCGCGAGTATATACTGAACTATAAACATGTACATAATATATAGATATATTGTATATGTAATTGCGCTTTACAAATATCTGCGGCAGACAGTTTCAGCTTTGTGATAATTAGATATTGTGGATATTGAGTAATATTGAAATCAATTGTATGTAATATAAAAATAAATGGTAATAACAATTATTGAAAATTTATTGTGATTTGCGCAATAGGGACTAAAGTTGGGTATTCTCTATTGACAAAATAAAATTTTACTACACGCACTTTAAATTTTGAAAATGGTGTTAAATTATAGTTTATTACTATACACTCAGAAAATTAAATAATAGACGGAAAAAAATTTACTGTTACAGCAACAGGAAAAAATCCTGTTGTAGCAACAGGATTTTCCTGCAGCTGCAACAGGAGACAACATTAATACTGTTGTTGCGAGTTAATAATAAAATATAGTTACACAGTAAAAAATTTTGTGTCATTGCGTCAAAAAACTTAGTGTTAAAAATTTTTGTGTTAAATATTTAACACTTTTTTGTGTTGATTTAACAGAATAAATGTTAAATGTAAAGTATAGGTAAAGTATATTTTTAACGAATATGATAAAATATTTATTTTAGTTTTTTTTTAAGGCCCATTTTTATCAAAGATAAAAAAAAAAAAATTGATACTATGATTTCAATAAGAAACCAAAGAGGGAAGAAAAATTTATAATTCAAAAAAGATTTTGATAAAAAATAAAAATTTGAATAAAAACCTGTTTGGTTATAAAATCGACTTTGTCGTTGATGGGAGAAAAATGATGGAAAAAACTAATAAATTTTGATAAAAATAAAATTTATCATTTTTGGATATAGAAAAATATATGACAAACTTATGCATATTTAACTGAAATTTATTATTCATAATAGAAAGTTTATTATCAATGAACATAAAAACCCCTTTGACAAAAATAATATATAAAAAAAAAAAAAATGACCTAAAAATTGTAATCGTGACATGATGTCACGATAAAAAATAAATGATAAAAAAGCCCAAGGGTAAGAACTCGACAGTCAATTCTGGTAAAGTCACATAAAATATAAAACTCAAGGTAGACAAGGGACAAATCAAATAAAAACCTTTTCATATTTGTTATTGTTATTTTTTTTTTTTTTTTCGCTTTATATTTATTTGTCACTTCGATATAAATGAGCATACATAATCTATTAGTTTATTTCATTACACAAATGAATATAAGTCGAGAATGAGGGTCACACCGGATATAAATATTGACACACTCACAGCCAACCAAGAGATATTATCGCGTATTTCATCGACATTTCGGATATTACTACCAGATAAACCGGAAGTGATGGATAATAATCCAAGTTATTGGATTCATGTTAGAGAAACTGCTAAATGTCTACTTTATATCATTTCAAATTGACGTGTCCTCTTTATTTGCCAATAAATATTTAAATTATAATTCAAATATCAATTTTAATAATAATTCAATCTCATATTTATTTTATTATATCGCGATAGGGAAAATCATAATTTCTAAAAAAATTTCAAGTTTAATTTTTTTTAAATTTGAAAATTTTTCATAACAAATTATAAGTGGCCCAAACTACCCCATGATGTCTATATTGCTCTCATGTAAAATTAAAAAAAAAAACGCACTAATATTGTTCATGTAATTCAAACTTATACAAATTTTTGGGGGGTCCATTTTGCCCTTTCCGCATGTATACTTATATGTGCATATATAAAATAAGAAAAATATATGTATGACTCAATAAATATTTTCATAGAATAAAAAAAAAAATTTAGCATATAAACTTTAACGGAAATTTTTTATCGCGAAATCCCCCGAGGGATAGATGTCTAAATCCGTGACCTCGGAAAACGAGACATTAAAAGAAATGCCTGGAGGATATTTCAAAGAACAAGAAAACCAATACCATTCGACTCAACA
This sequence comes from Microplitis mediator, assembly GCF_029852145.1. NCBI lineage: Eukaryota > Metazoa > Arthropoda > Insecta > Hymenoptera > Braconidae > Microplitis > Microplitis mediator. The sequence goes on from NC_079973.1 coordinate 3,900,793, forward strand.
ATTTAATAAAATTTAAGTCTTCTCTGTTACTAAATTGTATCTGTCGTGTCATTATTCTATCCCCGGTATAGTCATTTACCCTCAAGACAATTCTACGGATCAGCATAATTTTGTTGTAAATTAATTTTCTGCTGCATAAGCGCATTTATCTACATATATTATAATGAATAATGATATATATTATTATTAAATTTATAAATTACTAATTATAATTTATATCATTTCTTTATTTATTTAATAATCACAGCTTCAAATAATTTAATTCATAAAAAAAACTATAAATCATACTTTAATGTATACACATATATGTAAGAATAAACATTTCTCAGCGGTTATAAAGTCATCACTTAGGTTACGACCTATTAAAATTTAAGTGGTGATTTATTAGCATTACGTTCTAAAGTCGAGAAAAAATATTTATGGTAATTTTTATATTTTTTTAATTATATAATTGTTTTATTTTTAAAATAATTTTTTTAAATCCGGTCTTTGAATTTTACGGTAAAGAAATCATTTGAAAGTTATGAGTAAAAAAATTTTAATAAACTCTGTTCTCAAAAAAAAATTACATAATGTCAGACGATTATAACTTCTCAAGTAATTAAAGGTGATTTGACTTAATGTGAAAAATTAACTTGGTCCATTTGATTAATTGATAATTTAAAGTTTACTAAAAATTTTTTTTCACTTTATATTAAAAAAAAATTCTATTAACTTTTTTTTATTATTACATTGTCTTTTATTAAATTAAAGTAATTAACGAGCATAAAGTCAAGTAATTTATTAATTAAACTTTTTAATTTCAATAAAAATTGTTTTTTTTTTAATTTTAAAATTTGGCGCGATATTATTCATTATTGTTTTTAGTATTCAATTCAAGTCAATAATGCGATTAAAAAAAAATCAAACTGCTAAAACCGCAACAAATTTTCTGCAGGTAAAACCCTCACTCTAGACCACAACGTCAAAAGTTTTAAAAATGGAAAAATTGAAGAACTTTAAATTTATAATTAAAAAATAGTTTGACTTTATTGGATTTTTAATCTGACACCGCGATGTCAGTAATTTATTGTTTATCTATGTATATATTTTTTTATAGCCTGTCGGTGTTACTGTCACTTGTCTATTTCTTTTTAATCGCGCACTGTTCAATATTAAACTCGCGAAGCAAATTCAGGGAAAGGGGACGCAAAAATCTGAAAATATTTACTCGCGATGTCTGTCTATCAATTTATACCGGTCTAGCATTCGCAGATATTAAACCAATTCGAGAGATGACGTCAACATATAAATAACCACTACAGAATAGTTTGTCAGTATACGAGACTAATTTGTATTGGGATTGGAAGAGAAGAGGATTTGTACGACGAAAAAAATTTCTTAATAAAAATTTGATTGCCATCGAGTAGCGACTTAGTGATTGATGTATTGAAAGGGGAGAGTGGGGCAAAATGGGTCTATTAAGAAAAAAGAGCTTATATGTAATATAAATGTAAGCCCATTTTACCCCAGAGGCTCATTTTGTCCCAATCTTCCGTATTTGATAACCCTATTTTTGAAATTTTTGAGAAACAATTGTAATTTTCATAATTATGTAGTACTAATTAATTAACAAATACTAGCATATATAAAGCACTAATCGTATTATGCAAAGAAAAGGAAATTTAATTTCTGCATTCATTTAAATATTCATATTTATTACATAAAATTTATTGCAAATAAAAAAGGAGAGCATTGGGAAAAAATTTGTCTTTAAAATTTGATTTTAATAAATATATTTATAAATAATTTATTTGTCAATGAGTCAACTCGAGTTGACCCTATGTAAGTAACTCGGGCTGGTTTAAAAATATGTTAAGTTTTTTTTTTTTTTTTTCAACAACTTGAGTAGATATTTCAGCATCTAGGCCGTCTACAAACTATAGGTGCAAATACGAAAATTACTTGAATATTTTTTTTAGCCGGACAATCTTACCCCCGATAAACCAAATTTAGCCAGGTGGACTATAAATAAATATTTTAAAGTTTTAAATAATTATTTCAATTCAATTGAACCATGAAATAGTAATGACTGCGCATGAATTCCCGAAAAGCCAGAAAAACTACACCGAAAAAAAGGATTTCTAAGAGTGAGAAATATTTTGCATTATGAATTGAGAACAAAAATTTTCTGAGGGCTAGAAAAAATTTCTTGGCGCATCCAAAAATAATTTTTGTCTTCAATTCATGATAGAAACAATTTTTTGCGGCCAAAAATCCTTTTTTTCTGTGGAAAAATAAAAAAGCTTAAAATTTTCCAATTATTTTTCAATCGAGAAATAAAATATAATTGTCAATATATACGACGATATAAATTTCGAGTATTCAATATAATATAATAGTTATGTGTACTGTGTATTGGACATAGTCACATAACAATCACTGGTTTATAGCTAAATAGCTATATAGAACAGAAGGAAACCTATATTGGCAGTAATACTCCCGAGGGGCATCGGCACGCGTGCATTGCACGGTTTCCCGAGTGAATGCACTTGGAATCAACATTTCGCTTACGATATTGTGTGTGCATATCAGTGTATATAATATATAGTTTTAGTTTGTGCAGCCTAGTGCACGTGCGTATGTGGTTTTACGGGCAGTTGGTACCGTGCCATAATAACGAGCCCACCGGACGTGTCACCGCAAAATTAGCTGGACGATCAGGGTTTTAGTTTAGCCAGCTGATGCTCAATGCCAATGAGTTTGCGATCTTTTTTACTAATCAGGTCACGTTCGTTAATTTTTTCATTTTTGTTTTAGTCAAAACTTTTTTTATTTTTTCACTCCATGAAACTAATTTTCAAACAAATCACATACATTCTTTTTTAACTCTAATTAATTCATTTATATAAACTCAATTAGGTAAATTTTTCTACTTGAAACTTTTTTTTAAATTAAATTTAAGTTATTAAAAGTTTAAAGCTGACATTTTACCCCGGTAAGGTGAGTGACAAAAATTTTAAAGAAGAAATGTAAAAAAAATTCCGAATAGAAGTATAAATAATATGAAAAATGAAAATACACGGGAAAAGAAAACAAAAAAAAATAAAATTTCACTCAGTAATGCGGCGCTTCGAGTAAAAAACTGAAAATATGTTTAAAAATTCTGTAAGAATTACAGTTTCGTATAATAAGTTCAAAATTGTATTAAAAATTTAGTCAAAAGTACACACATGTGTAAAAAAAATTGTTAAAAAAAGATTGAAAAAGAGTTAACACAACGACGAACTTTTTTTAAACGATTTTTGAACTTCTGAAAATACAGAGAAGGAAACAATTAACTGCATACTATAAATGATGGTGTCTAGATTTTTTTGTACTTTTTTTCGACTATACATGTATAAAAAAATTTTCGTTCATAATGAATTTAGATCTAAATTTGAGGACGAAACTCAGATCGTGACACAAATATGACTTTCATCATGAATTTACATCTTTGAATAGGACTTGGCATGATTTTGACAGAAACTTAACTAATTTTTTTACTGAATTAAACCTTTTGTCAAATCTATCGATTCATAAATTACCAATAAACTTCTTCTATCAACTACTTAATTTACGGAAATCAGTTTAGATTGTAAAATGAATTTCGTGAATGAACTTCGGATGACTTAGATTTAAATTTTACTGTCATAATTTTGACGTGATCAAAGTTGATGATACAAATTTACGATAAAAGTCATATTTGTATCACAATCTGAGTTTCGAGATGAAATTTATATCTAAATTCATTATGAACAATCATTTTTTACACGGGCATCAATACTGACAAATTTTATCATATTTTCCAGTGCAGAATACGGCTAGAAAAAGCTAATTTTGAACTACTTCTAAATTTTTTTGACCATATTCTAGTATTATTTAGTCAATCATTAATTTTTCCTTTGAATTTTCGCGTCCAAAAAAATTTCATTGCTGTGTCACGTTTTGAAGTTTAAAATAGTAAAGGCTTTTCCAACCTTTTTTTAACAATTTTTTTTTTACGGGCAATCGGAATTCAATTTAATAAAATTATTATTTGAAACTGTAGTTTTTTAAAAATGTTTTGGTTGTAATTTTTGTTGGAATCTTTTTTCCATGTAAATATAAGAATTGACAGAATTTGAATCAAGAAAAAACATTAAAAATTCAGTAAATGTTATTTCTTCCTTGATGTAATTTATAAATAAATGAACTAGTCGTTAAATTAAAATCCAATATTCTAAATAAATTAATGAGGAAATAGTAAATTACCGAGTTCGATAATTATCTTAAGTCACGATAAACTAATTATTGAGAGTATTCCTCACGTTCTATTTCCTGATAGACCCTATAGATAGAAACATTAGCCCAAAATAATACTATTCCGTGTGCAAGAGATATCATTTGAATAATTTCATACTAGTGACTATTAATGCCGAATGCTCTGCCAAAATATTTGCATAAATTTAGAAGAGTTTAATTAACTATATAATTATTAATAAAATTCCTATAAAATAATTTTATGAATCTGCTATTTAATTAAAAATAATTAGCGGGTGCATAATTAAAAAGTTTTTTAAAGTAAAATTTTTGTTGTTGCAGATATACCGAGCGCTCATTTAGAGGACATCCACGGGGTTTGATTATTTATGGTATCACTACAGGAGTACCAACTTATTCAGTTGAGACGAACACAAACTTCACTAAAGAAACAATGCAGACTGCTGTGGCACCTGAGGATGTCAGCAATGTCTCAAGAACGGAAACTAGTCCAACAAGAAATACAACTTATAATGGACCCAACGTCACTGACTCATCAGTTATAAAACAATGTCCTCTTATTCCACCGAATCTTGGTAAATAATTTACTTTGTTTTTATTTACACGACAAACAATAAACAATAAATCAATTTAAATGAAAATAATAAATGAGATTCCCGTGTAAAAAAGAAATTTATGTAGGATTTTATATGAACGAAATTTGAGTCAAAAAATAACGTTTTTAAAACATATTTCTCCCAGAGTCAAAAAGCGAATTCTAGTCTAGTCCTCAAAAGCCTCAATTCCTTTGATGTTTTATTTGCCGCCCAGAAAGTAACTCTACTTTAGTACTCAAAATTCTCAATGACAACTATGAGGTCTAAATGCAAATAATTTATAGATTTTAAATTACAACTCAGACCTCAAAATCCGCAACGAATGAAAAGTTATACTTCGGACTTTGAAAAATTTTAGATAAAAAAAGGAGGGGAGAGAATACTTCGAATGAGACTTTTGAGGTTCAAATGCGGATAAAATTACTCCCGTATCTTTTGAGTATTTTGAGAATCTAAACCAGATTATGTTATTCCAGTTTAGTCCTCAAAGTGGTAAAATTGGTCATAACTACTACTCTGAGGACTAAACTAGGATAACTTTCTATACTGTTGTCAATTTTAAAATTCTAAATTGATCCTCAAAAACCTCATTGAGAACTTTGAGACTTAAATCCGAATTTGTTTTTTGACTCGGGCTCTAAACGGAATTTGAATACATTTTACCCTGGTTCCAAAAAAGTTCAAAAACCTCTAATTTGGAACTTTGTATGAACGTTTTTTGATTCTTATGGAACTATTGGTTTACAATGAGAACTTTTTTGGAACGAGGGTAAAATGTAGTCAAAATATTTTGTGAGAAATGTCTTTTAAAAACGTTCTTTTTTTACTCAAATTTCGCTTATATAAAATTCTACATAAACTTTTTTTTTACTACAATAATTACAAAAGTTCAAAAAAAATTCTACTTGTTTTAATCTGTCTCAAGTTTAGAAGTTCCGCGTGTCGAACTTTTTTTGAATCTTTTATTTTAATCAAAAATTTTATCCTCGTGACAAAAAAAAAAAAATTGTATACACACGGAAGCGCTCTAGGTGCGTAATTAACTATTTTGAAATAAGTTAAATTAGTATCATGTCAATTAAATATTTATCACGTCAAAATATTAAAAAAGGGACATAAATATTTGTTTCCAGTGACTTGGTTTGATTATACATTTACAAAGTAATGATACACGATAAAAAACTAATAATTAACGGGTCATTAAATTCAAGTGATGATTAAAAAAATGTAAAATAAAAGTTGGTAAAATATCTCAAGCAGTTACAACATAATGGACTTTGATATTGACCAGCCGTTTCGCGGTATCATAATTAATGAAAAAAAACTCATGTTTAATCACCAAAAACAATGTTTGCGATAGTAAAAATACAACAAATAAATAACGATATATTTATTTACAGCCGGTCCCCTAGTTGTTAACAAGAATCCTCCAGAACTGTCAGTTATCGAAATGAAATTGACAGACGTAAAACCAGGAGGCAAAGGTTCACCAGAAAATTGTAAGCCTCGATACAAAGTTGCCATAATAATTCCATATCGAGACAGACCTCAGCATCTTCAAACGCTCTTATATAATCTTCATCCCATGCTGCTTAAACAGCAAATCGACTATCAAATATTCATCGTTGAGCAAGAAGGTATTCATCATTTATTTATATGTCTAATTCTATCTATAATTCAAAAATCTCTCTACCTATTGTTGCATAATTCACATATATATTTTCACAAGACCTCGAGATAATATCAAATTGAATAAAAAATAATAAATTTAAAATAAAGAATTCACTTCTGAATAGACTTCAAATAATTTCTTATTTATGACTTTATAAATTTGTTCGTTCGGTTGTAAAAAAATGATCATAAATAATTATTAAATTAATCAGTATGGTACATGTTAAACATGCTTAATAATTTATGAAAAAATTCATTACTGTCATAAAAAATATAAATATCATCAAAATTGATTATAATTATTTACGACCACGATAATGCAAAACTTGTTAACCGATAATTAGGTTAGAGTTCATTACTGAATATCAATAAATATTAACCATGTAAGTATATATATATATATGGTCAATATTATCTACAATTATAAAAGGTAAACAAAAAGTATAATAATAATTTTGCTGATCTAATAGCTAGTGGTTATATACTCATACATTTCACAAAGTTTATACACCTATATGATGTATATATATGAGCAAATATGTCTACTAATTTAACTCTATTCTGATATATTTCTAACGTAGATAATACCTATTTCAAACATGTGAGAAACGTTATTGTGATAACGGTCTGTTTACTTTGCTTATCAACTTTACAACCGGGCTAAAGAAAAATTGTTCTTTTATGGATCAATGCTTTTATTTTTGAATGAAAAAAGTTAATTAATATTTTTAACTTCAAATATAGCTGTCTGGATTTACATTTTTTCTTGTTTAGTTCTTTTGATTCGCTGTCAGATAGACTTCAATGCTGATAATACAATTAAATCTCTATTTTTTCATCCGTAGTAATTTCAATTTTATTTTAAGTTTGTTGATGCGGAAAAAGGATAAGACAGGTGCTAGTGTACAGTAAAAAAAAAAAAAAAATAGAAAATAAAAGCATTGTATGGAATAGAGTAAAATTATAAATAAAAATACGAATGCGGGTTAATCTTGAAAAGTGTTCGTTGAAGTGTAATAAGTTAATGGAAATTGAATTTAATTTTAAATATTAATAGAGAAGGATATAAATAGTGAACTATTTTATCGTAAATCATACAATGTAAAAATCTGCGGAGTGAACGCGAAGTGACTTTTTATTTATTTCATTTCTTCGGATTGAATTTCACTCCGGGAAGTTTCGGAAAATATTAATTATAAAAAAAATTACTAATACATAGTGAGCTCAGGTCTTTGACATTTTGACATTTATATTGAGTATGGAAATAATTACGAGCTCTTTCCATATATTCACGCGAAATGATTTTTAAAAATTATAAGCAGCTGATAATAAAACTTCGACAAATATAATTCCACTGAGTCACAAACTGACGTATGACTTACATCAACCATTCCACGAGATAACATTTCATATTGTACCGAAATATAAAATATTCCCAAAAAAACTACGTCACAGCTATTCAATTATTTAATATTTTCACTATGCATTAAATATACGAAATTATAATTTAGTGAATTACTAAAACGTTTTATTAATTGAAAACATGATATTTTAAGTTTAATTATTAATATCTGAATCAATTATGGCTCTAATTAACAGCTGTTTCTATTAAATATAACTTTAGTTAAGTATTAAAACTCCGGACTGGAGTCAATGTGGATCAAAATTAAATCTGCGTCACTGCGAAATCACTCCACACATGAAAAAATTCCTATTCACTCCCGCATGCGAAGTGATTTTTTTTTAAACTCCGGAACTCCGGTAAAATTTGAAATTTTATGATTTAAAAATTATTTATTAATGAAAAAAATTTTAATCAATTGAATTAATTAATTAATATAAAAAAAAAAAATAGTGTCTGGTATAAATGAAGAAAAAAAAGTGTATCGAACAGAGAAGATAAGTAGCTGGTATACAGCTGAGTATGTAAAGTATAAGAGGAAAAGAATACTTGAAAACTAGAGATTCTGCGCTGAAAGCTTTTGCGTCTTCATTGAGACAGTTTATAAGTATACTCTATAAGCATATATGGATGTATTGTAAAGAATTTGCTCAAGTATTGAGTATGAATAGGAATAAAATTCGATTCAGCTTTATTGCGTGACCAGTATACTCTTTTTTAATGAGCTCCAGTTATATAGTTTTTAGTTAATGAAGTATGATTTCAATTAAGGTCTTTCAGAAACATTTGAGATTAATTATAAATGATAAATCATAATGTCAAGATTTACTGAAACTCATTTAAACTATTTTTCATAAATAAACGTTCATAAAATTTAACTTTTTTCGTGACGTAATTAAGAGAATTCTTCGCAAAAAACAAAACTTTTTTTTAATTAATTTTTTTTTACTTTATAGTTTTTAATTCAAGCCAAAGTAAAACTAAAACACTAATTTATTTTTTTTAATGGCGTTTTCATTCATGAGGACATATTACAGTAATTTATCTTTCGACATTGCTAGGATTTTTTTTATTCACCATAAATGTTTACAAGCTTGTGAACAGAATTTTAAAAGTATAATGAATCAAAAATAATTAATTCTTAATTGTTTAAAATATAAATTTTCTATTAATTAAATTAGATTTTAACAATGAATTGTTTATGATATGAAATTTCCCCCACCACGGTCTCATCTCTAACTCAAAAACGGATTATCAGAAACAAAAAAACCAAACCACGTTGTAATCTGTATGCATGTGGTTATCGTTCCACGTAGAGGATTTTGAAAATTTTGATTTAAAAAAAAATGGCGACATAGTAAAAATTTTTTCGTTTTTTTTCTCATTTTTTTGGATTCAAACAGCCCTGAAAAATCTTAAAAATCAAAATTTTCAAAATCTACGTGCAACTTTAGCTACTGAATAGACGAATACGGAAAAAAAAGTTTCGAATCGGTTGATATTTATGCAAATTACAGATGCGACCAGTTCAAAAAAAGTAGTTTCGAGAAAAACGCGTTTAAAGTTTTTAGTCGATGCAACGGTCAGTTGACGCGCTATCACAAAAATGACTATAACTTGAAAAATATTCGGAATTTTCATATAAAACTTTAGATACATATTTTTTAATCTATAAACTTTGATTTAATAAAAAAAAAAAATTTTTTTTTTGAAATTTCAGTGGCTATCCCCCTTAAATGTCAGAAACTAAAAACTAAATTTATCTTGCGCGTAAAAAAAATCAATTAATAAAAAGTACTTCGAAAACAAATCGCGGCAATAAAAATTTTTAAGTAAAAGTATTTAAAAAACTGAGTTTTTAATACAGTGCATTAGCAATGGATATTTTAGTGATCATTTATGCATTCATACAAATTTTATTTTTTTTCAATACCCCCCGAAGTTACTTTAACTCACCCTCACTATACTATACATGTTTATATGTATGAGCTATGAATAAACTATGAATGGTTTTTCAGAAAAAAATGTAAGAAAAATCACTTAAATTTTATTTTATGTTACTGCATTAGGTAACGGACCATTCAACCGCGCCATGCTGATGAATGTAGGATACGTTGAAGCACTAAAAGAAAAAACGTTTGATTGTTTTATCTTCCATGATGTTGATTTACTACCAGAAGACGATAGAAATCTTTATACTTGTCCAGAACAACCACGACATATGTCAGTTGCAGTCGATAAATTTAAATATAGGTATGCTATTTATTTAGTTTATTACTCTATTTAATCATTTGTTATGCATTGTGTCTTACTAAAATATTTTTTCGACTACAATAGAGGAAAATGGGTCATACAGACCTTCAAAATTTTTTATAAATTAAAATTATTAGGGGCAAATTTTTATCCAAATAATTTTCTTCAATTCAAATTTTCATAATTGATAATTAATTTCGGAATCATGAAAATTAATTTTATTATGAAAGAAAAAAAATAAATTTTATTTTTAGAAGTTATTTAGTTCAATTTTTTTGAGAAAAATCAATTTTGCCAAACATTCAAAATTTTTTTTTATAACTGAGATGATAAAAATAAAGTAAAATTATTTTAAAAATGAATTGATTTTATTTTTTCAAGCGGCCAACTTTTCCCCAGATTTAAAATTTTTTCATTACAGCTGGTATTGATACCGAATACTTATCGAGAGACCAAAGAAAAGTAGAACTATTGAAAAAATATCATTGAAATTTTTTCCTTAGGAGACTCATTTTACCCCTGACCCTCCTTTTTTCATTGAAGAATAAAAAATTTATTTATTATTGAATATTTAATTATTTAAATAAAATTTCTGGTGAAACGATTGAGTATGAATTATTAATTACCGCCAATGATACTAATAAATCACTGATAACATTCAAAATAAAATTATAGATTACCATATGCGGATTTATTTGGTGGAGTATCAGCAATGTCACGGGGTCAATTCCGGCTGGTAAATGGTTTCAGTAATATGTTTTGGGGATGGGGTGGCGAAGATGACGATATGGCGAATCGTATAAAGGCCAAAGGGCTTCATATATCACGTTATCCACCTAATATTGCGCGCTACAAGATGCTGTCACATAGGAAAGAAAAAGCCAATCCACGAAGGTAATTTACAACTTTTAAATTTTTTCTCATAAATTCCTGTCATTGTTTTATTAACTTTTTTTTTTATTCACTGGAATCTGGTGTCGAAATTCAACCAGGGGTTGATTTATAAATAATTTTAGTGAATAAAATATTTCTATAAATTTATGTGTCTGAAGATCAAAACGTTTTTCGCGCCATGAAAAAAAAAATCTACAGCATGTCTAGATTTCTGAAATGTTTCGTATATAGATGCCTGTATGTCAGTCGAAAATCTTAGCCCACCCCAACCACCGGAAGTCGCCTCTAAGCAGTCAAATTTCATGAATTTTTTTCATTTTCGTTGCGCTCTTTAAAAACGTTTCAATCTTCAGATACATAAATTTACTATATATGTAAAATAGTATTGCACTGTAAAAAAACGGTGTTAAAATGAACTTAGCACCAGGATAGCGGGAACTGTATCAGTTTTTTTTTACAGTAAGATTCCATATTATCGCGAATTATAAAAATTCTATAGTAACAGGGGTTATCAGATATTTTCGGCTGAATTTTTTTCGGAAACAAAATCTCTAAATACAAAATACAGACCGCGCATTGATACACTACTGTCTAATCTAGAAGTGCGCTTAAATTGTTTAACAATATTCGTTTGGTAAAGAGAGAAACTCGGCCAAAGTTTCCATTTACTACACAAGTGCAACAAAGATAGTACCGTTCGTGGACTTGAGTGTAATAGAGAGAAAAAGTGCGAACCCCTCGAAAGATAAAAGACCTGTCTCATAAATTTCAAAAATAAAAAATCAACAAAATTAATTGGGCCGTCAACTATTAACCCCTGGACAAAATATCATAATTAATATATAAAATATTAATAAATGTCTAGAGACAACGTCCTAAATAAATTAATTTAAGGGAGCACGTACTATATATTCCATATCTTTTATATACTCATATATTTCACATGTGTGATATTTTATCAAAAATATTTTTTCCGATCAATAGTTACAAGACGTTTTGATTCTACTAATTAAACTCCCCTTTTATTAATTAACAAAAATAGATTATTGATTATTATAATCAAAAGTCTAATAATAATTTTGGTCAATTATTAATTAATTTATAACGGTTACGTGCGTTAATATCTCCGGACAAAATATCCCATAAACAATATATCTCTGTGACGAAATATAAAAAAAAAATAGTTTTATTATTAGATTCGGTTCATTGCCTTTTAGGTCCAAGATGGGAAATTTCAGGAAAGACCTGCAAGGTCTATTGCTTTCTCTTTGCCGATTAAAGTATATAAATAAAAAATTTTCAATTAATTAAAAGCATTAGTAGAGAACATTAAGTAGCTTATTATCGTGCTGTACCCTTTTTTCACGGATTTTGTGTGTGTTTATTCGAAAATTGGCCAACACATAAGCTTGTTATCGTGCTGGGCCTAAAACACTTCACACCAAACATGATGTCACACGTAACATGATTTTTAATAAAAATTTTGAACTATCGTGATATTTTGTCGAGGGATATTAACGCGTGTCACCATTAAAACAACAAATTTGTTACTTAACGTCTGTTTACTAATAAATAAATTTTATTTTTCAGGTACGAATATTTGAAGACAGGTAAAAAAAGATTTGCAACAGATGGACTGACGAATTTAAAATACAACTTAATTGATAAGAAAAAATATAAACTTTATACTTGGCTACTTGTTAAATTAACGCCCCCTCAGCCCAGCTGATGGCTACCCTGGTTTGGTTGAAGTTTTATTTAGCCAACAGATAAAACTTCAAATCCAAATAAAGTGAACAAACTTAAAGTAAAAACAAGAACAACAAATAGTAACAAAAAAAAAAAATAAAAAAAATACAAGGAAATAAATAATTAAAGACAAAAGACTTGATTTAAAGTTATATATTAATGAATTTAAAAATTTATGAATGAAAGTGAATGAAGTGTTATTAAGACGCGTTATAATCTGAGATCCCATATTTTTTTATTGCTCCCTTTAAAAGTTATCACGTTAACTAGTATAACGACTTAGGAAATGTAAAAAAAGGTATAAAATGAAATGATAATTTTTAAACGTGCCAAATAAAAAATAATAATTAAACAGTGTCTTAATATTTGGAAGAAATAAAAATAGAAAACTGTGGTAATTTAATTATTGTATTGATAATAAAATTAGCGCGTATTACTTTGTTAAATATTTTTATTTTTTATTATCCGTGTATAGTGATAGTATTATTAAGTGATATATATTTAGATATAAATATATTTTTTATTGATTATTATTATTATTATGTAATATTTATTATCACTCATGTTAAGATTTAAATTTTTACAAGTTTTTTTTTATATTTATTTTTTTTGTTCAATTGCTTTATTTAATTGAAGAATAAAATAAAACACTGGACAATTTAATTGAATAATAAAAGACTTGGTGCGTGTTTATTCCAGAGGAATATTGAACTGTTGAGTAAATTAATAATTCTATTATTTAGTCACTCTATTGTACTCTACGATAAGCTTTTCATAAATTTTATCAAAATTACTCGCGATGTCGGAAGAACTTTTTCAAATTTTTGTACTGTAGTCTAGAAGCCGCAAAGATTGAAAGAATATTTAATTTTAAAAGAGCAGCTAAAAAATTAATTTTTAGTCCAAAAACAGGGCCCTCGTATAAAAAAGTATTAGTTTGCATTGTAATAATTGGGACTACTTCTTGTATTAAAGTACAGTCGAACTCCGTTAACTCGGACATAGTCTACGGTGGAGCGGAAATTTCTTGGAAATTCCGACTTATCGAATGCCATTTCTTCCTTAAAAAGTAAACTAGACGCACGCGCACTTTTATCACATGTATGATGAATATATAAATACACACACATACAAATGTATAGCATCGGGTAGGAGAGCGTAGCTCATAATGGGGGTCAAGATTGAGGGGAAGTTCCGGGATAACGGAATCCGAGTTAATACTTTTAGTTGCATGAAACTTGAAAATGTCAGTTACTTATTATATATCGACTGTTCTTAATTTAAAAATTTATAGTTGATAGAAGAAATTTTGTAAATTGCCATTTATTGATACGGCTCAAAAATAAAGTAATTTTTACAGTTTCAAAGTAGAGGGAATTTGATGATATTTGAAACTGTAATAAATCTTGGATGTAAATTTAATTATTCCACTATTCTTTTTCCGAGTACAGTAAATTATAATAGAAATAGTAAATGATGACTCATAAATTTTGAATTATTTAGTAGAAAAAATAAAAACTTGATAATTATAATTGGTAAAAATATTTTTTACTAAAACTGATCGATAACATTTATATTTAAGAACAAATGTCCGTCTGAAGATGAGAGACATCGGATCAAAATATTAAAAAATAAATTCAAAAAAAACCGCGAGGCTAATTATTATTTAATTTAGCTAGTAAATGTATTAGACAGCATACTGTCTATGGAAAGTTTTTTTCTACTGTTAAACTGTGGGGTTTTTGTTACAAATCGCCAGCTTACGGTTAAATTTGATAGCAACCCTACAAGAACCCGTAAATTTGTCGCGCGACTTTGATTAATTGTATCTTTTAAACTACAAGGCAATAAAATTATTATTTTTTTTCGAGATCCATAAAACTGACATCTTTTAAATAAATACAAAAAAAGAGTCGACTGTGGTGACTTGGCTTCTAGACTACTTTAAACTTGTTTAGTAAAGGCTGGATTAAAATAAACAATAATACTCAAACAAAAATTAATTATAAATTTTTAAAGTCTACTCTACAATAAAGTTGATTAAATATTGATTAATCTATTGCTATTATTTTTATCTCCAATAGAATTATCTCGAACATTAAAAAATCGAGTTATTTCCAGAACTCAATACTGGTGTGCAGCACACCCGAGTTATAAAAAAAATCAATTTAAATAATTTTCCTAATTAATAGCTCATATTTAACTCAAAAAACCCGAAAGTAATAGTTAATGCTCTAAGAATTTTAATATTCAGTTCAAATAAAAAATCTGAGTATTTAAAATTGAGATGATACTGTAATAAAATACTGGTGTGCAAAAGTTAAAGAGTGAGATATTCTGCGCATGCAGTCAGAGTGTAAATTTAATTAAATAATAACTGATGATTATTTAAATGTTGAACAGTTTTAAAAAATAAATAATGGAATTATTAATTTGCTAGTGTATTTAACTAATTAATAATTAAGATTAAATAAATATTAATTATTAAAGTAGCAGGATCTGATTTCCATAATGTAAATTTCTAGAGAGTAATGCTTATTTTTTTACAATCAAGTATTTGTTTATAAAAAAAAAATGATAATGATAAATAAATATTAAAGTTCATTGAATAATTAATTCCAATACAAGGCCCGATGATCTCTAGTGTGTTATCTGAACTAAATATACTTAAAAAAAAATAATAAATATATACCACTAGCTATCTTCTGATCATTGTCTAGTTGACGTAATAAAATAAAACGCTCAATAAGCGAATTGAAACTTAATAATTAATACTAATGATAAACATTTTTTTTTTGCTCTGTATAAAATGAATCATTCGAATCATATCATATGTATGATAATCATTACCATTTATAAACATATATTATTATTATTAAATAATATAATTAATAAATTGCATGATACTTAAATAAAAAAAAAATTAAAATAAAATTTTAATTAGAAAAAAAAATTAATAATGAACAAAATGTCAACTAGTAAGTCGAGGGCTGTGAAAATGATTAAAATTAACGACTAAATCGTGATTAAGTCAACAAAAAAAAATCGAAAATGAGATGATTGGATAAAAAATATAATCCTGAAGTTAGCCGACAATTAACAATTTTCGGATTTTTTGTTTACTAATCAATTAAAAAAAAAAAAAAAAAAAAAAAAATATGCACATGTAGAAAATTTTAAAAACTACGGGTGCAATTTTTCAGAATATTTTTTTTTTCATAATTTATTGTCTTTAAAAAAATCCAAAAATTATCAGACGTCAGCTAACTTCAGTATCATGTAAAAATTTGAAGAACTTTTTGAATCTAAAAGCTGATGATAAAAAAATCAGCTTTGAATTTTTTTGAAAATTAATTATAGGAAAAGAAATTTCCAATTGAATAAATAAATTAGTTGTAAAATAATTGTTTGTTGAAATTATTATGAATAAATATGAATGCAGGTGTTCATTCATTGAGTGTGATTATTATATTGTAATTATTATCCATAAACAATTGATGTTTTTTTTAAGTCTCTTGTAATATATTTACTTATAGTATAATTTTGATAGTAGACAAGATTTAAATGAAATGATTTTAATGTGAATTTTGTTACACGAGAATATTGAAAAAAAAATATTTGTTTCTTAATTAATTAATTAATTAACAGGTAATTATTTTTTAAAATTAAATGTAAAATTTTTTTTCTATTGTGCTTTCAATAAAAAAAAATTTAGAACCGATATTAAATTATCTAAATTAAATTTTGCTTTAAATAAATTAAGAAAAATGATCTTTTAATTTTAGCGCTCAATTTGAATGGGTAGTTAATTAAATTTCTTTTTTTTTCGTATTTAAAATTTATTGGGAGCCGATTGATGAATAAAAATTTCGAGGATTAAAAAAAGGATAAAAAATTTGATAATTATATACGTTGCGGTCCATGATATTTATGTAATTTAACAGCAAATAAATAATTAGTTGCCAATTATACTTTGAAATATTTGAAAATTTGAAATTGAAAAAAAAAAGTTATCGTCTTCCAGAAAATAAAAAATAATTTTTTTCTCGGGTAACAAGATCACGATAAAATGAAAACTATCCATCAGTTAAGATAGATAGTGATTAAAGTAAAAAAAATACCATAAGGCACTAGATATTTGCTAAGCATTTATAAAATAAATATACAACTATTCAAAAATAAGTGAATAAATAAAACGGTAATAATTTATGATCCTGAAGTTAATGGTACTGAAGTTAGCCGACATCTAATAATTTTTGAATTTTAAAAATGATAAATTATAAAAAAAATAAACATTTAAAAAATTGCACCTGTAGCTTTTTTAATTTTCTACATGTGCATTTTTTTTTTTTGCAATTGATTTGCTGAAAAAAAAAATTCAAAAATTATGAGTTATCTGATAATTCAGGATCATTGAAGTTAGCAGACGATTAAAGAATTTTCGAATTTTTTTTTAATAAATAAATTACAAAAAAAAAAAAATATGCACATGTAAGAAATTTAAAAAACTACAGGTGCAATTTTTTCAAATATTTTTTTTTTAATTCATCGTTTTGAAAAAAGTCCAAAAATTATTAGACGTCGGCTGACTTCAGTATCATAATAATTTCTAGTTTGAGTTGGTCAGCTATTGAAAAAAATAAAATAACTGTAGGAATAACGAATCTTTGTTCACTTGTACAGCTTTCAAAAATTATGAACGAACATGAGTGTGATAAAAAAAAAACAAATGAGTACGAGAAAAATTCCAGTCGACAAAATGTGTAATAAAAAAATAAAAAAATGGTTGAAAAAAATAAATAAAGACTCACATTGTCTGCATTACACTTCATTTTATTTTCTCTCCTCCATTATTTTTCTTACGACGCTGTTGAGATTTTTGTTGGTGAATTTATTTGTGGACTCGAGTAACTTGATAATGAAGTCATGGCGGATAAGACGATGAGCCAACACGAATTTGGGGTTCATTTTAATATTACACTGCACTTCACTACTAACCACTTGTAAATTTTCATTTAATGACATCTCTGTACTAATATTTATATGTTCAATAACTTTGTTTGGTAATAATTTAACTAAAACTGCCTGAAAATTATAAATTACGTTGATTAAACACTGAGAGAATCACGACGGTTTGAAAACGCGGTAAATTCTGTTCAGTTACAAAGGATTGAAATCCAAAATGGCTGCAGTGGCGTCATGCGCCGGCGCGATGGGCTGGCGTCGGTTCGTCGCGCATGCGCATAAGTTCTAGCGCATGCGCAACCGTAAGCGCGCTTTGTTTTAAATTTAAAATTTCAAAATGGCTTCTTCTATAGAATATCAGGTAAAAAATCAAGTTGTTGACATTTTCTCTTATTTAATTATATACTTATGTTATTTTATTCAAATTACTTAAGAAAATGCGTCAGAAAATTTATTTTTTATTAAAATTAAATGTAATAAATAAATTACAATGTCTAAAATATTTATTACAGTGAGAATAATTATGATCCTGATGTTAGCAGACAATTAAAAATTTTCGGATTTTTTTTTTCAACAAATAAATTACAAAATAATAAAAATTAAAAATATGCACATGCAGAAAATTTAAAAAACTACAAGTGCAAATTTTTCAAATTTTTTTTTTTTATAATTTACCGCCTAAAAAAAAACCCAAAAATTATTAGACGTCGGCTAACTTCAGTGTCATGAATAATTGATGAGTGTGAAAGTAGCAGACATCAGACAAATATAAAATTATTATCGTTTTACTTTCAAAATTTTTCAATAATAATAAAAAAAAGGAAATTATGACTTTTGATTGTCTACTTAAACGTCACAAAAAAAATATTTGAATAAATAATAATTCCTAGTTTAAAAAAAAACTTTTGATTTTAAATCTATGACTATTTTTCAACATCTTTAAACAAATATCTAAACTAATTCATATAAATTGGCAATGACACTAAAATTTAAAATTTAATTAATCAAATTTTCGTTTAAATTTAATTTAAAAAATAATTTAAAAATAATTTAGAAAATAAAAAA
The DNA here is from genome assembly GCF_029852145.1 of Microplitis mediator. Lineage (NCBI taxonomy): Eukaryota > Metazoa > Arthropoda > Insecta > Hymenoptera > Braconidae > Microplitis > Microplitis mediator. Next base: position 3,919,669 of record NC_079973.1, read on the forward strand.
TAATTCTCCTTCTATAAAATATTTTATTTAAAAAAATAATAAATAAATAAATAAATAAAAACAATAATTACCTCGCAGAGATTTATCGATATCCAATATATCACTTTACGTGTACTCGTTCTTCTAGCACGATGGCCACCAGCATTAAAATATATGACGTTATGATTCTGGTAATCATAAAAATCTTCATTATTAATCAAAACCAGATCAATGTCATCTTTATGAGTCATCACTTGCATATCGTCATCCTCATACGGATTATCATCACTCTTTACATTAGCAGTCTCATTAATTTCGATAGCCGATCCATCGCAGTAATTAATAACTCCATCAATCAATTGGTCAACGCATCGTCTGCACATCTATGAAATTTATAATAAATCCATAATTACCCACCAACCAAGAAGTCAAATTTAAATACACAATTAACTTACTTCCTTAGCTTGTTTCCTGACTTCTTTCGCCAGGTATTTCTTCTCAACATTTACCACATATCTTTCTCCTTCTTCATAATCCAAACAAATATCCTGACCCAGAGCTACACTCAGAGCTTTACCGAAACCATAAACCGGGTTATCATCTTTACAAAACGCGAATAAAATCTCCATATAATTGACATTATTATCGTCGTCAATTGAAAATATCTTGCAGACAAATAACTTCATCAAGTAAAGTCGTTCTATTTCTTCATCACTACTTTCTTCTTCTCTATTTATTTCTTTTCCATCCACGATTTCTTCGTTTCCTCCAGTAACTTCAACAGTCTGTTCATTTTCTAATTTTATGCCATTATTCCGATCAATATTTTTTAAAATTTCTTTCTCCAGGATCTCTTTCTCAATTTCTTTGTCAAATATTTCTTCTCTGACGACCTTTTCATCAGCTTCATGATCACTTTCTAAATTAAAAGGCGAGAGATGTACAGACAAAAATTCTTCTGTGCTAATAATTTCATCATTATTAGTATCCAACTTTTTAAAAGCGTAAAGAGCATCCAGCAACGCGTCTTGACTCAAATAAATATCTAATGCATAAATTATAAACTCTCTCCAATCAACAGTATCATCTTTGAAAATTTCATCAACTATTTCTTCTATTTCTCCTGGCGTTAATTCGAACCATGCTTTAGGTAAAGAAGAAATTTTATATTCCCCTTCTCCTAATTCTTCTTCTTCTTCTTCGTCTTCTCCATCTTCCGTACAAATGACTAAGTCTTGTAAAATATAAACGAAGGGAACCTTCGAAATAATTCCAGAAGGTTCTACACTCTGGAGTACATCCTTTAAATACCACAACTGCTCTATTCTAAATTTAAAATCGTCGCTTTTATCATCTTCTGAAGCTAAAGTATCAATAGTCGATAGATCTCTTTGAATAACAAAACAATCGTCAACTAAAACTATTTCTTCTTCAAATATTCTTCCGTCATCGATCGCTATGTGAAATAATTTTATTAAATAATCGACGTTATTTATTTCACTTTTGTATCTTTCATTTATCGATTGATAGGCAGAGATAAATCCCCGTCTAATATTTCCAAGAAGAAAGCCAACATCTACTTCAATAGCTGATTTTATTATTTTTATTCTCATTTTAATTCTATTTATCTCATACATTAACGCGTACTCCCATTCCAAAAATAAATTCTTCTTTTTTTTAGTAACGGAAGTTATTTTTTTCGTTTTAACAGACGTTTCAGAAGATTTTGTAACCTTCTTCTTTACTTTGCTCTCTTTGATTTCCGAGGAACGTCTTTTTGATTTAAGAATTCGCTCTTTTTTCAAATCATCAAGTGCTGAAGTGGACAGATCTTCAATTGTTGACTCTGCATAAGAGACAGTTGGTTTTATTATTTCCAAACAATGACTTTTAGTTTGATTGAGTAAATTATCATCAGCATTTGTCATCAAATTTGAAATTTCTTTTTTTAACGCAGTGTCATTTATTTCCGGTAACTTGGGAAATTTTATTGAACCTTTGCCTTCTGTGTCGTTACCATTTCCTAGAAATTTTTTTAATTAGTCATATATTTTATTAAATAATTAAGAGTTAGATTACATTAAATAACATCCTTAGGAATTTTTCTTGTCAAAATCAAACTTTCCAATGTTAGGAGGTTATGCAATGATGAGTGTGAATGTAGCAGACATCAGACAAATTTGAAATTACAAATAAACAGAGTAAATAATTAATGAAGTGAAATTTTAAAAAAATGTGCATTCAAAAAATTTAAAAATTAATAAGTGCATTTTTTATAAATATCATTTTTTAAATTATTTACTCTATTTATTTGTAATTTTAAATTTGTCTGATGTCTGCTACATTTACAGTCATTATGAAATGTAACCTAATTAAGGGCGTTCTCAGACAGTGCCCCATATTTTTTAAAAATATTAAATGACCTTGAACTGTCGTGACAGTATTGAAATTTTGTTAATTAATTTCAAAAAAATTAAAGCATCATTTTAAGGGTACATTCCGAAATGCGCAATGAGCAGCTGCAGCAGCACGATTTTTACGCAAAATACTCATGATACTGAAATTAGCCGACGACTAATAATTTTCAAAAACGATGAATGATAAAAAAATTATCTTGAAAAATTGCATCTACAGCTTCTTAAATTTTCTACATGTGCATATTTTTATTTTTTATTATTTTTTTTTTAAATTAAATTGTTGAAAAAAAATTCGAAAATTATTGTTTGTCTGCTAACTTCAAGATCATAAAATACTTACGTGTTTTTTTTTTAATATTTTAAATATTTCTATCATATTCTGCCGCCATTTTATTTTATTTTACGACTTTTAATTTTTCTCCAATTTACTAATCATTTATTTTAAATATTTAAATTTGCCGCGCGAGTAATAAGAATAATTAAGAAATTATTAATGAAAAATAAAAAATTTAGAGCATAGTTTTTAGTCAAATTAATATAATTACTGACACAAATGAATTTTAGTAAAATTATTAAATTTAAATTTTGAAATTTCGCGCCAAGTTGGCGTTATTGCACGACGTCGCTGTTAAGCGTCGCTGCACTCAACGTTTAAATTTTTACTAAAGTGGGGGGCGAGAGTATCGCAAAATCGATTGCTGTGTATCAACTGGCGGTCCAATAGCGACAGTCAGTATCATCGACAATGGCAGTAGTAGTCTAGATCCATCTTTGTTCTTTACGTTTGAATTGAGACACAGTACTGCAGTGGCGTCGTGTAATTATTCATAAAATTAAATTGCTCATAGTGATTGTTTATTTAAATGTGCAGTGTTTATAAAATTTAAATTGTGCAAAGTGTCTGTGGTTCAGTATTAAGAGTTCAGTGCTAGTGTAAAATGTTAAGTGTTCAGTTCGAATGATACTGAAGTTAGCCGACATCTTATAATTTTTGAATTCTTTTAAAAACGATGTTATAAAAAAAAAAATATTTGAAAAATTGCACTTATAGTCTTTTTAATTTTCTACATGTGCATATTATCATTTTTATTTATTTTTTAAATTAAACTGTTGAAAAGAAAATTCAAAAATTGTGAATTGTCTGCTAACTTCAGGATCATTCAGTTCGAGTGTAAAGTGTTGCGAATTGCTGGTGCTGATAACTTCCAAGTTCCTGAGCAAACTCATCTGGCATCGTCTGGTGGGGAAATAGCAGTTAAGTGACGTTTTTTTAGCTGAAATACACTTGAAGCAATTTAATTTAAATCTCCAAGTGTATTAGGACACCCTTCTGCATATTATTTCCCCGCCAAGGTTTGTTCAAACACTTGCGTGTTTTTTTTGAATATTTAAAATTTTTTTCTAACATATTCTGCTGCAATTTTATTTTGACTTACGATTTTTAGTTTTCTCCAATTTCTTATAATTTATTTTTCAAATATACGCTACAGCTGCTTGCATTTCGGATGCACCCTAAAAAAGGACAATTTCACCAAAATATAGATTTTTAAAAAAATTACTCACAGCTGCTATCAATTAGCAATTAAACGAAATTTGGTAAATAAATTTTAGCATAAAAAATTTGACATTCAAAATTACAATGCCGACATGAAGAATTTTACTAAAATTTATTTTTCAAATTTCATTTACCTCCTAATTGATATCAACTGTAAATAATTTTTTTGAAAAAAATCTGTCTCGGCGAAATTGTAACAGCGTTGCCTTTTTCCAATTAATGCTTCAATTTTTTTTTAAATTATCAAAATTTTAATACTTTTAGTCACTGAATATTAAAAAAAGTGTGGGAGGGGGGCACTGTCTGAAAACGACCATAAAGTTTTTCTCACCTGTAATAAATTTATCAAGAAGAATTTTTTTAAAAATATTATCCCCGATGGCCCGTTTTAGCATCGTCAGGTAATAGCTCCTCAAAAATTGTAGCGTATCAACAAAGCGGTCCATCTCAATCTGTATAATCGTGACATAAACATTAACAAGAACAATAATCTGTTTGGTAGCCCAGTCATCCTCAACAATTTTCTTCCTTTCTTCTTCAGCCTGTCGTCTCTTCACATCACAAATTTCCCACAATTCCATTTGAAATTCATCAAGCTTACTGCACAACTCATTCTTCACATTTTCCGTTACTTTTCCACTTCCAAGAACGTCATTAAGCTCCGATTTAAACTTCTGGACGACTTCTAGTTTGTCACCGCCACCTTCTTTACTTCTGTACTGAATCACCCGATTGTAAACGTAATCCTTGTAGGGAATAATAGCAGTCAGATTCAATCTCTTCAACGACAAAATATCTTTTAACCCATCGACGTAAGTATTTTCGCAGTTCCTCCACAACGACATCAGCGCCTTCGTAACCTCAAGAGTCAGAGGCAAATCAGTCCAAGTCCAATTTTCTTCTCCAGGCTTAGCTTTGTCTTCTTGTGACTGAGAACTTTCCAAACTTTTCAATGATTTAGCGGAACTGTTTGTCAAAATTTCACTAGATTTATCTTCGGCGCCATCTTTGCTGGCAGCACTTCCGAACATTTCTGCAGAAGACTTCCTCGGCAACTTGACGTCTCCAATAACGAGTCTCGCAACTCTTTTGAGAGTCGCATTGTCACACTGATCATAATAAACAACTTTGGCTATTCCTTGTTGGCTATAAAATTCGTCTAATCGTGTCGCGTCTTCAGCCCGTACTTCAAACAGTTCTTCAGCATTAGCATCGACTTCTTTAGGTTTCGGTAGCATTTTTATGTACGCAGTCAAACAAGAGTTAAATTTATCATCCGATTTAATTACTGGGTTCGGAAGTAATTTGGATTCGCGATAAAAAGTCGTCTCTGGATGACTATATTTTATTCGAGGTTCAAACTCAGTATCTTCAGTATCATCTTCATTGAAATTAAACACTTTTTCTATATCGCAGGTCGATTTTCCACTCAATGAAAACTCAAGGTACGCTAACTGTCGATAAGTTTCGGGATAATTTATCAGGACCCATCCTTTTGTATTGATATTGTTTAGGTGTTCGAAAATAATTTTACTCATCAATTCATCAGAAATCGGTTCTCCTAATAGGAAAAATTCGTGGATCCATTTGCCGATATACGCGCTGTCACTTAACGTAGGATGCATGTCATCGTAAGGGATCACTTTGGGAGTCTGAGTTTTTTTATTAACTATCGTACTTTTATTTTTGTCATCTCTTTCCAAAGACTTGAGATTTATTGAGGATTCAGATTCAGTTTCCAGCTTTCTCACTTCGACGTGATCGAAATCTTTCATCTCTTCTTTGTAGCACTGAAGACAGTAATTAATGGCGTCTTCAACACGAATGACAGATATTTTTTTGTGCTTCAGTAAGTCTTGAATCGTGAGATAATTATTTGAATCAGGAACTCCGAGTATGACTGCCCGGACTTTGACCTCAGGGAGTTTGGGTCTCATGGGCTCGTACGGAAATTCTTGCAGTAATTTATTGACAACGTAACCCAAGACCACTGACCCCAAATCAATGAATTCTTTGTTTTGTTGATCGATTTCTGGAGTAAATTCACTCCAAGGTGCGTTTATGTTTAGATAATCATACAAATCTTTATCAATCAAAGCGTCTTCTTGAAGGTTGTAATCAGAAATGACTTCAGGATCTTCCTTTGGTTCTTGTTCACTTTTGTCTTCGTAATCAGCTTTACTTCCAAACCGATTCTCTACCGTATTATGGCCTTCGTTAGAGGCTTCCTGACGAGATGGAAAAATTTTTATACCTTTGATGAATAAACTCTTCCATTTATTCCACAAACTGCGGGGAATTTCAGAATCCACAGAATTAACCGCAAGCACAACTAAGTCGCCAACAATATCCTGAGCCGTTTTAATGATTTCAAGCTTAACTTTTTCTTTTTTCTCATCTTGCATACGCCTTTGCAATTCATTGAATCTCCGAGCTTCGTCACCCAACTCCTCATTATCCCAAAGCTTCATTTCACGTTTGCTTTCTTGGATCAAACGCGCGTGATCCTCTTTTGCTTTGAACATCAGCTCGTCAACCATCTGCCTATTAGCAGCCAGTCTGTCTTTCTGCGCGTGTATTTCGCATAATTTAGTCACCATTTTTTTTTCATACCGCGACTGACGTAACACCGTACGCGCAGTTATTTCGTCGAATTTACGTTCTCGATCATTTTCAAATTTTTCCCAAAATCGAGACAAAACCGTATTTTGAATTTGGTTACTTCGTTGTTGGATTTCTGCTTCTCGTTTTCTACGAGCTTTTAATTCCTCAATGTATTTTTTCGCTGCCTCCGGGCGACCGTGAATTTCATAAGCTTTTAAAAAATTAAATATTCAATTAATAACTCAAGTATTTATCCAATTAATGGGAAGTCTACGGTTTCCATGGCGCCACTTAATGACCGCGAATTCTTGTAGAACTCGACAAAAGAAGACCTTTTTAAAAAACAAAATTTTTCGATATCTCGCTTAAAATATCTCTAAAAAAAAATGAGATTTTTTCAAAAAAGTGAAAAATTTCATAGATTTTAATGTCTGCAATTTTTTAAATATTTTTTTCCGGAAATTACATTTGGAAACAAAAATTTTGAACAAAAAAACGTCTGAACTAGGGTTCCATGACAAATGATCCCCGACAACTGATCCCACTGACAAATTCATAAAATAATTAATTAATTACTATGACATGAGTAATAAAAATTCACTGTTGTAAATATAAAAAGTTAGATTATGTAATTTAGTTGTTGATAAAAATCAATTGACGATCAATTGTTGGTGGGATCAGATGTCGGTGGAATCACTTGTCGTGGTATAAAATTGTTGGGATCAGTTGACGGCACACCCTGAACTAGTCCATTTTTGAAGAAATTATAATTATTTTTTAAAAAAGTCTTATTTCGTCGAGTTCTACAAGAATTCGCGGTCATGTGGCGGCGTCGCGGAAACCCTAAACTTCTCTAATTAATTAATCAATTAATTAATTAGTATTACTTTCACTTTGTGAATGTGATACATCAGCATGTTTTTCAGCAAATTCGTCAAGTTCCGCCAAAACTTTACTCTTAGCGCTTTTCTTAACTTCCTCACGATTAAACTGACGACTTATAGGTTTATTTTTCAACAATTTATCGCCAGAATCCTGGCTAACCGTTTCCGTTTCAGATGTTTGTGAAAAACGTACTTTACTATGACGTCCGCGCAAATAATCACTGATCATTTTTTGAAATTCTTGCTTATGTGAGCTCGATAAACTCGTGTTACTTTCCAATAATTTAAGTAACGGATGCTCTGGTAAACTCGCATCGAATTCGGGTTCTTCTGAAACGACTTTAACGTCAAATTTCGTCGAAGTCGGAATATATTTTTCGCGTTCCTTCTCAAGGGTTATGAAATGTAAGCGATCTTTATTTTCGAGGCACAGGAATATTTTGTAGAGTAAATTCAAGGCTGCTGAACCCTTGCCATTGGAAATGTCCTGAATTGACTCTTGATCGCAGTCGACTCCGATAAATCGCAGCCATACTTGAAGATGCCGTAAATTAACACGTGCCAATGCTGGATCTGACGTATGTTTTATTGTATTTAATTGGCTTTCATTTATTATAGCGTAACTGTGTAGTAGTTTTCCGTAAAATGTTCCATCGCGACAGCAGTTTCCTATTGATGATGGAGTTAAATCAATTATTACACCGAGTCTTGAACGTATCCACGTACTTATTGTTTCAGCCATTTATCATTTTATATATTTTGGTTATGATATTTATTGGAAATTCAATGACCTGAAGTATGCTATTAATTTATTGAATATTTTTGACAAAATTACTTTTAAATCTTCTGCTAACAATTTTCAAAATAGGGTAAGAGCATCAGTACCCAGCCCCTAACCAGTAGCCGGCCGGTCATATACTTTAACATTGGCTCAAAATATATATAGATATAATTTAACATGAGGTGGCTGGCTACTGGTTTGGGGCTGGGTACTGGTGCTCTTACCCTATATATTGTCTGAGTTTGGTACGCGTTTATTTAAAATTTTTAAATCATAAAATTTACCAGAAGAAAATTTTTCTTCTCCAACATCCGAAATTCGTAGTCATCTAAATTAATTACCATTAATTTTCAAAAATGAGTAAAACGGTTGACCCTGCGGGGAAATTCCAAAACTTCCCGCTGTTTTCGAACTCAGGGAGCTGAGTCTAGATTTTCTATGGAATTTCTATAGAATTTCTTAGACTGTGATCCTGAATAAAATTAAGCCACCCGTTCGTGTTTGAAGGCCTCTGGGGGTAATTAGTAATCAGTAATTAAAAAACATAATTAATTTTTTTGAACGAGTCACAAAAATAATAAGTATTTTTTTTTCCATAAGTGCCTGTAAAAAATTTAAAATTAATAAATAAATTTATGAAAAATTCAATTTACTTTCTAACAAAAAAAAATTGATTTTTTTATTATTCAATAAACTTACATAAGATTCATATAAATAATTAATAATTTAAAAAATGAGGTAGTAATTTAGATCCGCTACAAGCGGTTTCGTAAAAAAATATATCTATTTATTAAAGTAAAAAAATAAATACCACAATAATACAGTTTGTGCTTCAACTTCAAATTCAAAATGTAAACGATAAACTTAATAATTTTTTCTGGTAACTTTGTAATTTCAGTTGAAATTTTTTTTTTTTATAAAAAGATGTTCCTACTCTACTTTGTCTCAGTGCCCATTAAATTTCAAAACAATATTAATCCTAAAAATCATCTGGATAGAATGTTCTTAAAAGTTTTCACTAGAGTTATATTCAAATCCCTTCTGATTGTAAAAGTTTAATTGCAGAGTGTAATTGGAAATAGAACTTATGTTACTGTGAAAGTTAAATTTATATAAACGTACTGAGACATTGAGTCTTTAGAACTTAATTTAAAAATAAGCTATGAAACTCGCGTGTAAATTATTATTCATCATCACCCTCATTACTAATTTTTTTTTCTTTCTCTAACAATCTCTGCTTAATCAAACTCATGAAATCAACACTCGCGCCCTTATCATTCTTATCTTTAGATTTCAATTTAAATTGAGATTCTCCTTCACTCTCTTCTCGATTTCTTTTTAAATTTTTTTTAACTTTCCCGCCTTTATTTTTAAAACTTTTAATTTCTTCTTTACCTTCATCATTTATTTCTTCTTTGCCTCCATCATTTATTTCTTCTGACAAAACGCTACCGCCAGCACTTACTGTCTCATCCTCTCCTTTTTTTTCATCCGTTGAAAAGTAACACGATTTAGTGTCGTTATTTTTTACCGAACATTCCCCTATTTCTTCTTTATCTTTAACTTCATTTTCATTAGATTTATTCTGCGTACCATCAAGAATTTCTGTTATAAAATATTGCGGATACTCATCAGTTACATTTTTATTTTTACTTTTATTAACCGTCGATTTTTTTACATCCATCGAATAAAATTCATTGAGATTAATGGCCGGTATTTCGCCGCGTAAAAATAAAATATGTTTCTTTATCGCTTGATAAAAATATAATTTATCAACCATACGCGGGTAATTTGAACACCTTGCACTACTTGAAGGTACGACCCAAATTGCAGTGTCGCCAATTTTCTCATTCTGCAGACCGAAATTAAATTTCGTCTTCCCGAACTGTTGGGCGAAAATTTGGTAAATGCATTTCCCATTAAAAACCGCCAACTTCGGTTTGAATTTCTTCAGTTTTTCATCAACGATATCGCAACCTCGTTTTATTTCCTTAGAATTTAAATCGGCGGATGACCGAGTTGCGCGATCGACGATATTTGTCAGTCCGATGTTATATTCAAGTAATTTGTAGTCTTCATCAAAAGGAACGTAACTTGGTACTAATTCAGATGCATGCAGTAGTTTGTAAAAATGATTACCGGGTCCTGCATAATAACGACCTTTGAATGCAGCCGTTAAACTTGGGTTTATGCCCACAAAAACGACATCCAGATCCGGCTGCAAATAATCTGGTAGTGAATTTGTTTTCTTCATTATTTCTTCTTCTGACACTCCATTGAACCGGCCATTTTTTTTCTTAGACATTATGGTACTGTTTGTTTTATGAAATAAATTTAACTGGGATTTAAATTTGAGAATTTTAATCATAAAATTATTTACAAAAATCTGCAAACAAAAAAAAAAAATTTTTTCTTCTTATTATGAAAGAATGCAGGAAATAATTAATTTTTTTTTTAAATAAAAAAATTGAATTTAAAATCTCGCGGATAAAAATTAGAGTTTTATTCATTAAGAAGCAAAAGCGCTTCAATTTAAAAAATACTTCTACTTTTAATTTTTTATCTTCATTGTAACCAGACTATTTTATTTGTTCCAGAAATTAATCTAATTAACTAATGAAAAATTTTCAAACAAATAATTAATTAAATAAAAATGATACTGAAGTCAGCCGACGTCTAATAATTTTTGGATTTTTTTTTAAATAATAAATTATAAAAAAATAAATTATTTAAAAAATTGCACCTCTAGCTTCTTTAATTTTCTACATGTGCATATTTTTAGTTTTTTTTTTTTTTGTAATCAATTTGTTGAAAAAAAAAAATCTGAAAATTTTTACTTGTCTGCTAACTTTAGGATCATTAAATAAAATTGTTAATTAGCGATACATACCTTCGACAAAAAAATGATTATAAATTAGTTAAAAAAAAAAAAAAAATGGCACATTGTTAATTGGTTCTTAAATTACAGAAAAAATGCAAATTATTTTTTAATTATTTTATTATTACATACACTTCTATTCAATCAAATTTAAACTTAAAAATAAATACTACAATTTAAATAATTTTCGGAGTTACAATAAAAAAAATTTAATGAAAATATAAAAGAGGATTTTCTTAGTGATATCGGTCTAGACTATTAAAGAAATACATAAGCATATATACTCGATTTAAAGAAGCGTATTATCAAAGAAATTTTTTTCTTTACCATCATTATCATTATCATTATTATTATTATTATTTATTATTATCATTATTATTATTATTTATTATGCATAATTGATAAAAGGTTATTATTGATAACACAAGTTTCGAATTATTCTCAATTTTTTTCTTTAGTTTCATTCATAAACTTAAGATTTAAAAAAAAAAAATTTTAATAACTCTAATTAACTTAACGAACACTACCTTTGGAATGAGCTATAAGCCATTGAAGGGTTATGTCAATATTATCTTTCTCTTTACAAGAAATACTGTAGCAACATATTTCGCGATCTTGGATTGCTGAGAGATTCATTCTATCTATTAGACCATTTTCATCTAGAGCATTGGGGAGATCTCTTTTATTGCCTAGTACTAAAACAGGAATACCCGATAGCTGAGGTTTGTCCAGGAGATTATGCAGTTCATTACGACTAGCCTCTATTTTATCGGGATCAGCTGCATCCATCATATAAACGATTGCGTTAACTCCTCTACAGTATCTCTCCCACATGGATCTAAACCTAGGCTGCCCTCCGATGTCCCATATTTTAATGGTGACATTCCCTTTGGTTATTTTACGCATATTGAAGCCTACTGTGGGTATCATGTCTTCACTGAACTGCCCGGAGGCAATAACGTTAACGAATGTTGTTTTCCCACTGTATTGAAGTCCAATCAAAGTCAATTCCATTTCTTCCTTCCAAAATAATGACTTTAACCAGTCCAATATACGATTTATTAATGCAAACATTTTCGGTTGCACCAGGGTTCAATCCAGCTGATAATTAAAAAATTATAGTTCACCTCAATACTTAATTATTAAACAAATCAGCACAGGCATTCGTTAGTAAATTAATAAAAATATTTGTAACAAACAAACGATGTCGGGATAAATTATTTTTCAATTTTAAATAAATTCAAAATTATAAAAAAAATTAGTATGCCATCTTACCACGAAAATTTTACTTGAAATTTTAATCTGCGGACAGTAAATAATTAAAATATATAAATTTTTAATTAATTATAGAATTTAATAACGAGAATTGATTAATAAAAAATTCTAGCATTTTTTCTGTTGCCAAGTGGAGTAAAAAATTTTTTATTACACGCGTTCTGATATTTATTTATCAGATTACTCGAGACTTTTTTGCGGGCTGATTTTAAAATAGATTTTAATTAATCAGATGTTATCATACATTTATTTAATTTAAATTTACATAACGTATTTAAAGATAAAAAAATTGATCACTAATTATTACAAATGAACGGCAGATACTAAAAATAATTTACTAAAAAAAATTATTAATTATTTTTACTGATTCTATTATTGCATTGATATCTGAGACTAATTAAGTATTAATTAACATTTTACAGCTGAATTATTGATTTTACATGAATTATTATTGATACTTTTTTGAAGTAAATTTAATAAGAAAGAAATTTACTCAAAAATTTTTTGTGTATCTTCTATAGTTTTTTTTTTTAATATCAATTTAATATCAAACTGTCGGTGATTTTTTTTACTACTGATAAATAAATATAAAAAAAATGATTTGCTATAAATACTTTCATAAATTTAAATTCGATATCGTTTGTTTGTTTTTTCTCGAGTGCTTAAACTAAATGTCATGCGTGAGTTTTTTTTTAAATTAATGCGAATCAAATGAATTTTTTATGATCTGAAGTTACCAGGCAATTAAAAATTATGGAATTTTTTTTTTCAACAAATTAATTTACAAAAAAAAAAAACTAGAATTATGCCCATGTAGAAAATTTAAAAAGCTATAAGTGCAATTTTTTTTTTATAATTTATCGTTTTAAAAAAATCCAAAAATTATAAAACGTTGGCTAATTTCAGTATCATAATTTTTTAGTTTCGAAAAGCGTTAAAAAATAAATTTATCATTAAATTTTTTTTTTTAATTTAATGGATGGTCTGAAAAATATTTTTAGAAAAATTAAAATTGGAATTATAAATAATTTAAGTAAATGTTTATTTTTTAATCTATACCTCTATTGTTGATGAGTGTGAATGTAGCAGCCATCAGATAAATTTAAAACTTTAAATAAATAGAGTAAATAATTAAAAAAAAAATCATTTGTAAAAAATGCACTTACTAATTTTTAAATTTTTTAAATGCGCATTTTTTAAAAATTTTATTTTATTAATTTATTTACTCGATTTATTAATAATTTAAAATTTATCTGACGTCTGCTACATTTACACATGATCCTGAAGTTGGCAGACAGTTGGCAACTTTTGAATTTTTTTTTTCTACTACCTAATTATAAAAAAAAAAATCTAAAAAAATGCACATGTAGAAAATTAAAAAATCTCTGAGTGCAATTATTCGAAATATTGTTTTTTTTATTATTTATAGTTTTTAAAAAAATCAAAAGATTGTTAGATGTCGGCCCAATTCAGTATCATATTTACACATGAGTATAAAATTTAGCAGACATAAAACAATTTTTGAATTACCTACAAAAAATTAAACAATTAAATTGATATGATAAAAAAATGCATGTATTGATTTTAGAATTTTTTACAAGCCCATTTTTTTATTTTTTTATTTAAAAAATTTTATTTTATAATTTAAAAATTTTAAAAATTGTCTGATGGCCGCCAACTTTACTCTCATTATTTCCACTCATCTATTGTTTAATTGTACAGTTGAATTTGTTTTAAATTTTTAATAATTACTGTCACAGAGATAAAAATAATTACCATAGATTACATCCATTAAAAAAAAAAAAAAAAAATTAGACACTTGTTTATCTACAGACAATTAAAATAAATCGAATTGAGTCTAATAAAATATACTATACTATAAATAATTTGATTGTTTAAAATAATTAAACAATAGGTTAAGAATCAATTAACAATGTGCTGTTAAAATTTTTTAAATTTCTTAACCTAACAAAAAATTTTAAAATCATTTTTTGTTTGTCGGGTAAAAAAAATTAATTTTTAAAAAATTCATCAACTTATAAATTAATTTTTGTTACAAATTAAAATAACATAATAGTAATTAATTAATAATTTAAAAAATTAAATATCAGCGTAATCAGTTAAAATTTTTTTATTATAAGATTTTGAATAAAACTAATTAATTTCGAGTAATTATTCAAATATAATTAATTATTATTATTGTTTTATGATTAATCATGCAATGAGTCATAATTGCAATCAAAATAATTTCGTAGAAAAATCAATAATTATCATAGCGAATTTAAATATTTCAAAATTTGCGGGTCGACAATTCAAATTATATGAATTGAAATTAAAATTTTAAATAATAAAATAACTGCAAATTAAATATATACTCAAATGAAATAATAAAATATAACATATGACATTTAATGAGAATTTTAGGTTATTAGTACATACCCTAATGAACTGTCACTTGAAGAAAAATCACATCAATTGATTTAATATAAATTGAATTACAATAATTTATTGTTACGTAATTATTAACAATGTATCCAATTGGTGGTTAATTGATTGTTAATTACCAATAAGTAAAATTATTTAAGTTTCCTTTGACTTTCGTATGTTTACAAGGTTTGCACAAAAAATGGCGACAGTTTTAACTTGAGCGGGAATTCAAAGTTTTAAAATTCCCGCCAGAGGTCGCTGGCAGTTTATTTGAATTGTGAATTAATTTTTGCTAAATAAATAAATGTTTTAGTTGCTTAGTTTGTTAACAACAATTCTAGTGGAAGTTTAATAATAAATGAGTGTAATAATTAATTAGTAAACTTGTAATTAGTGTAATTTAATAGAGTCAGTGATTATTTCGAATAATTTGCGCGCTAAAGTGAATAGTTTTAAATAAAATTAAAAAATCAAATTTTTTATTGGTGAAAAAAATTTAAAAAAAAGTTCTAACCTATTTGGTGAGTTTTTAATTATTTGTTTAATTCAAATAATGAATTTTACTTAAATGCATTAAAACTTTTTATTTTGATAATTATAATAATTAATTGCGATCTTGAAGTTAGCAGACAATTAAATTTTTGAATTTTTTTTAAACCAATTAAAGATACAAAAATAAAAAAAATAAAAATATGCACATGTAGAAGATAAAACAAACTACAGGTGCAATTTTCTGAAATATTTTTATTTTTATAGTTAATAATTTTTTTAAAAATCTAAAAACGATTAAACGTCTGCTGAATTTAGTATCATTAATTTATTTGCGTGGTAATAATAATTGTTGGAGAAAATACCATTTATAATTAAACATTTTTTTAAAAATACATTAAAATTAATAGATCCATGCTATTGATTATTATTATTAATTCCTATTAAATTATTATTTATTTTTCGAACTTAAAAACAGAAGATATCCGACTACTTTTTTAATTTTTTAATAATTAAATTCTATAAGTGTGAGTGTAACTGACAAGTGGAATTTTTAAAACTTTTGAATAAATAAATAAAATCTAAGCAGAATAAAAATTTAAAAAATGCGTATTTAGATCAAAGAAAAATCTATCCGCGCATTTTTTTAAATTTCGTTTTTTTAAATCATTTATTTATTTATTAAAAATTCATAAAAGTCTTGTCTGCTACATTCACACTCGTTCAAATTATATGTCAATAGAAGAAAATTTCTTTAAAATTTCTAGTTTCTTTTAAATTTTACGAAAAAAAAAAAATCACCGACAATTTGGGTATTTTTAGGTCAAAAAAATTAGTTATAATAAAAAAAAAATAATTTAATGCAGACAAAAAAGTTTCGTAAAAAAACATCAATTTTAAAAATAAAGGAAAATATTTAAATTTACCATCCATTGATATACATTAATATATATCCATATATTTATAATCAAATATTAAGAGATTGAACATTATCTCAAAAATGTCAAATTTTTAAAATTTGAAAATCATTTTTTCTTGATGGTAAATTTAATTTCAGACTTAGCCCTTGGCGATAATACTTTCCGTCCTGTGTAAATAATGATTCAGTATCCAGTAGATGCTGACCTCTATGTAAGTTTGAAATAATATACAATAACAAGTAAGCGGGAATAAATTAAGCATGACATATATTTACAAGGGTAGACTTTAATCGAAGGTATGTTTGATGTTATAAGCTCAGAGAGATAATCCAAAGTTTACACAAACTACTGACATGACATTTATGCCTGCTATTTTCCCACGTTTCCAATCAAAACCCGAGTTTGCAGTAGCTTATGTAATAGATACATCCGTATTATTGGATATATCAGTTATACCTTGTTTAAAACATACACATATTTACTTTACTCAAAGCATACGCATGTTATTGATCCGTTTATTTACAATCAAAAATCCATTACAAACTTCGGCTATTAATTGAAACACGGATAGAAGTTTTAATCAAACTATCGCATGCTTTTTTTTATTTTTTTAATTAACTGATTATTAATTAACTATCAATACTTATAATTCACTAAATCGTACAAAAAACGTTTATTTATTGAGCCACGGTCTCACTAATTGAGAGAATTTTTAAATATTTTAGTGGCACTTAGTAATACTTGAGTATTCAAATTACCAATTACGGAACATGGTGTTAATTACAGTCATTAAAAGCTGAATGTACTTTAATGTAGTCACGTGTGAGAGGATTTGTTAATCAATTTAGGGATGAGTAAAGATGCCACTGTGAATTAACACTTAATCGTGTTATTAAATGTTTACGTATCTATTCTGTAATTAAACAATCTCTTTAATTATATGTATACATACGATAATTAATCCATAATACTAAGCGTTTGTCTTTGAGTTCAATGAAATTAATTGACGTCTAATTACTAATGCTTCTGATGTCAAATGCACACCTTCAATTAATGGGAATATATATATACATGAGTGTGTGTTTGCGTTTGTGCACGTGTGTGTATGTAGACTGAGATAAAATGAAGAACTCGAGGCACAATGGGTACAATGAAAAAAAAAATTAATTGATACATATTAATAGATTTATTTACTCTTAATGAACAATTAATTAGATTTCATACAATTAATGGTTTATTAATAATGTATAATAGAGAGTTTATTGAACCGAGTTGTCAAATGTTGATCCGAATAAACTCAATGCATCTCAAAGCTATTCAATATAAAATAATTACTACATGATTGAATAAATAATATATTATAGCAATTTAAATAAATTGATTTCAATAAACTGATCAAATAATTATTGAATGAATATACCTGATAAACTAAATATACAATTTCATTAAACAACACGCTGTAGGAAATCGGGGGTAATTATGAGGGAATGAGAATTTTATATTTTATTACAATTTGAATTCACTTTCACTCGGGATACGGAGCTTTAAAAAAATCACCCTGCGTATGCAGTAAATAGGGAAATTTTTTCAACGGAGTGATTTCAGATTGATGTGAGTTTTATTTAAATCCGCATCCGCCCTTCGGAATCAATTTCACTGAGAATTAAATGAATAAAAAAAAATTGTCCGCTCAGAATTTAATCCGCGTTTACTCCGCAAATTTTTGTCATTATGATTATGTGGTTAAGAAACTCATCCATTTAATCCACTGTAAAAAATCGGGAATTAATTCGAAGTGATTAAGAATTTCCCTTAAATCCGAATTCACTCCGTCACTCAAACACTGTTAAAAATTATTTGAAAATTACAATACAAAAGGAATTGAATTTTCATAACTAGATATTTGAATTGTATTTTCAATGAAAAAAGCTTTAAATTTAATATACGCAATTTAATAATCAAGCTGGTATTCAAAATTAAGAAAAAAAATATGAATTTTAATAAACGTACTTAAAATTTATACTTGATTTTTAAATTTTAAAACCAAGTATTGAAAATTCTAAAACATATATTGAATTTTAAAAATTCTATTTGAAATTTCATAATACTTATTTGAAAATTCAAAAAAAAGTGTTTGAAAATCCAAAGTGTTAATTTCAAAATTCAAAAACGTGTATTTTAAATTCTATATGAAATTAGTAATGAAATTTCAAGCACTAATGTATGTGTTTATTGCGTTATATACAATCTTTGAAAATTCAAACAAATTTTTTTACAGTGTATCCAATTATTCAAACCTAACAAAAATAGTGATTATGATCCCTTATAAAAATATGAATAGGCCTCTTGTGAACGTTTCCATTCATGCCGGAAGTGTAACCGTTGAAGATTAAATATTATTTTGAGAGAGGGTTAAAATTACCCTGATTAAGTCAAAGTTAGTCAGGTTAACTCCAATTATTTTGCAGAATAAATGAAATTTATGAAAAAACAAATAGTAAAGGATTGAGCTAAAGTAATACTTTAGTCTGCATCGAAATTAATATCTGCATAGCTATAGAAGTATGTAAATACCTGTAAATTAAAAATGCATTTATCGTGGACGATTTGAGGGTGCTTTTATCATTCTCTTTGTTCTCTTTGCACCTTCACCCCGAATAGTATGTATAGTTGAGTTTTTGGTTGCACGGAGACAATGAAACTCAGTCAACGGTACTTGACGCAAACAGCTATGCTGAGACAAGGGAAAAGGCTCTCGAAACCACAAGGACATCGGACAGTCCATTTGTAACTATAAATTTAATTCTCTTTCACTCGACTCTCTAATTTATTACATATACGATGTTCACTAATTTCATTCTAACTATTTCGACAGTTTTACGTTATACATATATGTTAATATTCATTTATATTACACAAATAGCTATTTCAGAAGTTATTAATTTACTTTGTTAAAGTATTTCTGATAAATTTTATTCTAATTAAACTTTTTTGATTAAATTACTACTGCGAGACTGAGGTTAATTAAATGTTCAAATAATTAAATTTTAATCAAAATAAAATTTTCTTTTTCTGAGTCGTAAAATCGTCGACTGTAAAAATAAAAAAATATCACGATCTGGATCAAAGGGAATTTCAAATAAAAATCCAATAGTTTTTTTCGATTAAAAAAAATATATAGACACAACTGTCCAATGTATCCTTTTGTATTTACATACCAATGTTTTTAAACGTTTATTAAAATTTTTTCTAGCCTTCTATTTAGTTTGTCTTGAAAAAAAAAAAAAAGTAAAATAATTCGATTATTTAAAAAAATTTTAATTTGACAAATGACGAGTACTGTCGGTAAAAGTATTCAAATATGAAGACAGAATATAAGCGATTTAAATATGACAAAGTGACCGAAGCCGCAGTGGCGAAAGTGGTAACGCGCCAGAACGGTTTGTGGACTGTAAGCTGCTTCGAGGAAACTTACCCGATGTCATGAGGAAGCCCCATGACATCGGGGCTCTTGTGGCAAGCTTGTCTTGTCACAGTGGGGGCAGTGGATCGGTCAGGTGTCGTGTGATGGTGGATTCTCTGTGTTTCCCGAGTGGTTTCATATGGCACTAATTAGTTTTAACATACTTTATCATACTTATAAGACATTCCATTGCACGTTTGAGTTTGGTTTTAATGGAAACATACAGAATCCACTGTCTGTTGAGCCCCGCCCGGCAATCTGGAATTCTCGGTTCGAATCCGAGCTGCGGTATTTTTTTTTTTTTTTTTTTTATTTATTAATAAAATTTGGTAATTAATTATTTCTATGGCCTGTTTTTAATCGGGACAAGATAATTCGGCAAAAAAAAAATCCGGAAATTTTTAATCGTCTATTAATTTCAGGATTATCGATACTATCCTTGTTGCACTTGCGCAGTAAATGGAAATTTTCTTCACGTTTTTCTCTTAAACAAATGACCATTTTTTAAAAATGAAAACATATATCGCTAGATTACAGGGTAAGGCATCGCGCCTCCTTCTTAATTTTGCCTTTAAAAGTTTTGTTTGAAAGAAAAGCTTGGACAAAAATTACTATAGGCCCTCCCTGAAGAAAAAGTTCATCAAAAATTTCTTTACCATGGTCGGTAATCGCTCGTCTCTCATTATCTGACAGTTCGTATTTTAAGTATAAGGGCAATAAAATAATTGTCGTTTGACCGAAGCCGCAGTGGCGAAAGTGGTAACGCGCCAGAACGGTTTTAAGATCTATACGCATCTTTTCAACGATTACTTCAATAACGTTTCTTGCCCTGTCGTTATGGAAGTTCTCGTTTCGGGGAAACTCGTTAGAGGATTGCGTGATAGACCTTGTTCCGTGGGTGTGCAACGGTTGTTTCCTCTATATATCGTGTGGAGTGTGCGTGTTTGTTAATGAGGACTCAATACGTTGCCATCCCCTGGGCTTTCGGTAATCTGGAGGTCTCGGTTCGAATCCGAGCTGCGGTATTTTTTTTTTTTTTTTTCACTTATTAATAAAATTTGGTATTTAATTATTTCTATGGCGAATTGTTTATCGGGACAAAATAATTTGGCGAAAAAAAAACCAGAAATTTTTAATCGTCTATTATTTTCAGGATCATTAGTACCATCCTTGTTGTACTTGCGCAGTAAAGGGA
Organism: Microplitis mediator; assembly: GCF_029852145.1. Classification (NCBI taxonomy): domain Eukaryota; kingdom Metazoa; phylum Arthropoda; class Insecta; order Hymenoptera; family Braconidae; genus Microplitis; species Microplitis mediator. The sequence goes on from NC_079973.1 coordinate 3,940,536, forward strand.
AATTTTCTCCACGCTTTTCGCATAAACAAATGGCCATTTTTTAAAAATGAAAATGTATCTTGCTCGACTATAGAGTAGGGGAGGGTGGGGCAGAGCGGCCCTCTAAGCCAATTATTATTTTTTGTGGCTTTCAACCATCAGATCACTTTACTTTTGTCCTATTTCAAACAAATTTATGGACATTTTGCCGAAATTCCGAAAAAAAATTTTTTTTTGTGGGGCAGAGAGGCCCTCTTCCAAAAAATGATATTTTTTTTTTTTTCTAATTGTTTACATCATTAAGAATTTATTTCTTTCTCTTGACGACTATTTTTGGTTTTATATTACTCATAAAAAAATTTTTAAGGTGTAATAAATCGTTCTCCCTCGATTAGAATTACTAATTGTTATTTAATAAAAAAAAAACAATTTTATACTTCTTATTTGTCATTATTTTGAACCCAAAGAACGTGTTTTTTGATTTTTGAGATTACAGATCATTTTGCATTATTAAAAGAATTTTTTTTTATCAAAATTTCAGGGGGGCCGTTCTGCCCCACACTCCCCTAATGCATCGCGCCTTGTTTTTAATTTTGGCTTTGAAGGTTTTGTTTGAAAGAAAAGCTTGGACAAAAATTACTATAGGCCCTCCCTAAAAAAAAAGTTCATTTAAAATTTCTTTACCATAGTGGGTAATCGCTCGTCTCTCATTATCTGACAGTTCGTATTTTAAGTATAAGGGCAATAAAATAATTGTCGTTTGACCGAAGCCGCAGTGGCGAAAGTGGTAACGCGCCAGAACGGTTTCAAGCTCTATACGCATCTGTTCAACGATTACTTCAATAACGCCTAATCCAACGTTACGGAAGTTCTTGTTTCGGGGAAACTCGTTAGAGGATTGCGTCATAGACCTTGTTCTTGGATGTGCAATCGTATTCCCACTTCCAACCCAGTGATGTGTGTTGTGTGTTAATCTTAATTAGGTCGTAATACGTTGCCATCAGAAGGCGAAGCGGCAATCTGGAGTTCTCGGTTCGAATCCGAGCTGCGGTATTTTTTTTTTTTTTTTTTTTTTTTTTCATTGATTAGTACAATTTTTCTATTTATTATTTTTATGGCCAATTTTATATTGGGACAACAATAAAAAAATTTCTTATAATTGATAATTTAAAAAATCAAATAATTTTGAATAATTAATTTTTTTCAAAATAAAGATAGCAGGGGTCTGGCCTTTTCTCTCGATCACACTCAAGTTGACGAACGGTATTATTCTTGTTGTACTTTCACAGTAAATTGAAATTTTCTCCACGTTTCTTTCATGGACAAATGACCATTTTGGAAAAATGAAAACGTCTATTGCTAGACTATAGAGTAATGAATCGCGCCTCGATTTAATTTTTCCTGTAAAGGTTTCGTTTGAAAGAAAAACTTGAACGAAAATTACTATAGACCCTCACTCAAGGAGAATCTACATTAATTTTTGTCCAAACTTTCCTCCCAAACAAATTCTCTAAATGAATCGTTTATTTGAGAAACCCCATATATGTCAGGAAAACAAAATTTTTCAGGAAACACAAAAACCATTTTTTTGTTAAAACTTGACATTAAAATAATAAATAAATAATTGAATACAAGAATGTTAGCGTTTCTGAAAAGATTTCAACAAGAAAAATTTAATTTTTTAACTTAAACTTAAAAAAAAATGATTTAAAGTTGATTGACTTATGGGGTTTCTCAACCAAACGGAAAAAAAAGTTATAAAATTATTGTTTCTTTAAATGTTTCCACTCAAATCTATATTACACTGATAAAATGAAGTATTAAATACGTATTTAAACTCTAAAACTCAGAAATTACAAAAAATTATAATTAATTTAAACATTTTAATTGCTCATATAACAGTCAACAATAAAATAACATTTGAAATTAATTTCATAAAAAAGCGCGAATTTTAAATAAAAAAAAAAAAAATTATTCTTGTAAAACTAAAACTGCCCGTGTTTATTTGAGTCATTGACTTATGGGGTTTCTCAATTAAATGAAATTGCTGTCACCCCGATAATTTTTTTTTTAAACGCTGATTTAATGCATATTTTGATTGATTTCTATGGAGGGATATCCAGCGAACCCAAAACTGCAAAAAACCCAATTTCATAAAAAATATGACTTATGAGGTTTCTCAAATAAACGATTCAAATGAAAGATTAAGAACGAGGCTTGATGCATTACTTTATAATCTAGCAATAAACATTTTCAGTTTTCGAAAATTTTCATTTGCTTAAGAGAAAAACGTGAAGAAAATTTCCGTTTACTGCGCAAGTGCAATAAGGACAGTACCGTTTGTCGACTCGAGAGTGATAGAGAAAAAATTTCAGACCCCTCTTAAAATAAAAGCTCTTTAAAAATTTCTTTACCACAGTGGGTAATCGCTCGTCTCTCATTATCTGGCAGTTCGTATTTTAAGTATAAGACAATAAAATAATTCTCGTTTGACCGAAGCCGCAGTGGCGAAAGTGGTAACGCGCCAGAACGGTTTCCTAAGTTCTATACGCATCTGTTCAATGATTACTTCAATAACGTATTTCTTCCCCACGTTACGGAAGTTCTCGTTTCGGGGAAACTCGTTAGAGGATTGCGTTATAGACCTTGATCCCTGGATGTGCAACTGTGTTCCTTGCCTATATCCAGTGAATTGTATGTAAGCTTCTTAATAAGGACATAATACGTTGCCATTCATTGGGCTTTCGGTTATCTGGAGTTCTCGGTTCGAATCCGAGCTGCGGTACTTTTTTTTTTTTTTTTTTTTTTTTTTTTCATTGATTAGTCGAATTTTTTTATTTATTATTTTTATGGCCAATTTTATATTGGGACAACAATCAAAAAATTTCTTATAATTGATAATTTAAAAAATCAAATAATTTTTAATATACAAGTATATTAATTTTTTTCAAAATAAAGATAGCAGGGGTCTGGCCTTTTTTCTCGATCACCCTCAAATTGACGAACGGTATTATTTTTGTTGTAGTTGTGCAGTAAATTGCAATTTTCTCTACGTTTTTTTTATGAACAAATGACCATTTTTGAAAAATGGAAACGTATATTGCTAGGCTATAGAGTAATGCATCGCGCCTCGATCTTAATTTTCCTTGTAAAGCTTTCGTTTGAAAGGAAAACTCAAACGATAATTACTATAGACCCTCACTCAAGAAGGATCTATAGTAATTTTTGTCCAAATTTTCCTCTCAAACAAATTCTCTAAATGAAAGATTAAGAACGAGACTCGATGCATTACTCTGTAAACTAGCAATATACGTTTTCATTTATCGAAAATTTTCATTTGCTTAAGGGGTAACGGTAACCGATTTTCAATTCAATTTAATTCACGGTCAAACACTGGAAACGTAAAGTAGAGAGTCTTTTTATAACCCTAAAAAAGAGCTAGAAATTTCGTATTTTCAAAAATTCTAATTCGTCTCCGAGAAAAATTGTTTTAAAATTCTCATTTACTCTACGAGTGCAACAAAGATAGTCCCGTTTATTTTTCTGAGTGTGAGAAAGAGGTCCGGTAGCGTATCCCCTTAAGAGAGAAACGTAAAGAAAATTTCCGTTTACTGCGCAAGTGCAATAAGGATGGTCCCGTTCGTCGACTCGAGTGTGATAGAGCAAAAATTTCAGGCCCCTCTTAAAACAAAAGCTCTTTAAAAATTTCTTTACCACAGTCGGTAATCGCTCGTCTCTCATTATCTGGCAGTTCGTATTTTAAGTATAAGGGCAATAAAATAATTGTCGTTTGACCGAAGCCGCAGTGGCGAAAGTGGTAACGCGCCAGAACGGTTTGAGCTCTATACGCATCTTTTCAACGATTACTTCAATAACGTTTCTAGCCCTCTCGTGACGGAAGTTCTCGTTTCGGGGAAACTCGTTAGAGGATTGCGTCATAGACCTTGTTCCGTGGATTTGCAACTGTTGTTTCCTCTATTAGCTTTAATTCCCTTCCCCTCTATGATTAGTATCGTGTGCAATATGTATTAGACTGAAGTAGGCTTCAATACGTTGTCATTTCCTGGGCTGTCGGTAATCTGGAGGTCTCGGTTCGAATCCGAGCTGCGGTATTTTTTTTTTTTTTTCTTCTCACTTTGAAATCAGACGAATTCATAAGAATCCGTAAAAAAATTGATTATGTAAAGCCCACAATAATTTTTTAATGAGTGAAATTAAAAAAAAATTCTAATCTAGTCAAAAAAAAAATATGAAAACTCAATTACTTCAGTAATTAAAAAATGATAAAAAATAAAATGATCTGTGGGTGAACTAGAACACCAGTCAATGAATACAAAGGAGTTAAGCCTGGTGTAAACTTGTAACACGAAATTACACGGTTGAAGGTCGGCGGGAATTAATCTCAGTCGAAGGGAATGGAACCTGGGGAAGCCAATCAATTTCCTGCCGACTCGTGCGAACGCCAAGGGAACCAAGCATGAGGCTCATTCTACTCGTTCGACCGAAGGATGCTCCCTGCTATCATTCACAAAGATAGACGGCTTCGAGATCCCGATGTCTCGTGCCAATGTGTCACCGGCTCGTCTCTTCACCAATTAAACCATCACTGTCAGCTTCCTCTATACTCTCTCTCGAACCCTTCAATTCAATTCATCTTCAAGTTTCCACCGACTGTCGAGATTTATAACAAATTATAAAATCCGCCGCCCAATCTTTCAACCTCATGTTCATTTTTAAAAGTCAATTTTCCTGAAAATCATTTCAAAAGTGTCGATAAAAAATACTAAAAAAATTGTTAATGCGTCAATAATATTTTATTTATTTAAAATATAATAAAAGAGGAAAATTAATAACATTAGTAACAGACGTTTAGATGCAACCAGCCCGTTCTCATGTTAGCCGTCGCTCAGTACTTTGGATGATTAATGACAAGAGCCTGGAACGTCTGGTTGAGTTTATTGGAAACAGGGCATCGATGATGCATCGACATTGTCGCGTTGAAGCACACATATCGCATATGAGGTGAGCACATACTACTCTGTAGTCAGCAGAGTTGAGCACCCTACGAAACCTTGTTTGCCACCACGTGCCAGCGACGAATGGAAACGTTAATAAGATCAAACTGCTCGCGTTCATGCTTTGTCGATAGTATGTTACATTTCACACTTACATGTATATCTATATATATATATGTAACCATTTAACACATGTATACACTCACGTACTCACATTCCCAACGCCAATATACATCAGACATCATACAACTAAACGTGTGACACTCGAGTCCCATTCCAGTCCTAAGCAATTAATAATCACTTGAGTTTCACACGCAACAATGAAAGCTTGATTAATAATATAGTAAGACATTACATTAATTTTTTTTTTATTTTTTTATTTTTTATGGATGATTATTTACAATTTTTTTTTTTTTTTTCATAACTTCACTGTAAAAAATGGACGATCCTAAAGTTAGCAGAAAATTTATCGTTTTTGAAAAAATTCAAAAATTATTAAATGTCGGCTAACTTACGATACTGAAGTTGGCCGACGCCTAGTAATTTTTGAATTTTTTAAAAACGATAAATTGTAAAAACAAAAAATTTGAAAAATTCCACCTATAGCTTTTTTAATTTTCTGCATGTGCATTTTTTAGTTTAGTTTTTTGTTCAATTGACGTTAAAAAAAAAATCCAAAAATTTTTAATTGTCTACTAACTTCAGGATCCTGGCTAACTTCAGTATCATAAAAATTTGCGGAGTGAACGTGGATTAAATCTGGAGTGAATGCGGATTTAAATAAAATCCAGATCACTTCGAAATTACTCCGCTGAAAGTACCAACTCCCTATTTACTTCGTATGCGAAGTGATTTTGTTTAAAAACTCCGAGTGACAGAGTGAATTCGAATTTAAATAAAATCCGTAATCACTCGAATTCACTATGATACTGAAGTCAGCGGACGTCTAATAGTTTTTGGATTATTCTAAAGACGATAAATTTCAAAGAAAAAAAATTTCTAAAAAATTACACCTACAGTTTTTTAAATTTTCTACCTGTGCATATTTTTAGTTTTATTTTTTTTTAAATTAAATTATTGAAAAAAAAATTCAAAAATTTTTAATTGTCTGCTAACTTCAGGATGAATTCACTCCCGATTTTTGCAGTGTTTGTTTTTGTAAATTAAGTTGAAAGTGAGCGGATCGAGATTTTTTGATTTGGTGACAATACGCTACCTCTCCGCTTCGCATTCGAGGTCTGTTTCGATAAAGAAAAAAATTTCAAAAAATTTATAATTTTTTTATACAAAACATTCCTATATTGGTGTTGATATAATTCTGTACATAAATATATACCAATAGTTAAACAAATATTTACCAAGAGAATATGATGTATGACAATTTTTCGAGAATAGTAGAAACGTGATTTCTTGTTTGCATATGCAATACCGTGTGTGCGATGCGGCGAAGCACATACAGAACTCTCGTACTCGAGAAAATCCGCAACGTCGACAAATATATATCTATATGTATATGTATATGTATAAATAATACTGTAGAAATGTTACGCGTACACGAATCGATACAATAAATCGTGCTATCCTGAACTCTCAATATTCAGCACATATATATTTATACTAGAGGATTTATATATTTATTAAAGCCTAGAAACTCATTACATGGGTCATAACTAACTAACGTGCAATTTATCAAATTAATTAATCTACTCGTCGACACATTTCTCGTCTGTTCATTTATTTTGAATTTAAATCTCATATTTTTTATTTCTCTGCATTATATTTGATGTGTTATTGACTGTTCCAATTGGCGAATATAAACCAATGTAATGGTTGCAATTGAAATATTCGTATGAAAATTTAATATCATTTTGTTGACAATAACCGTACAGTTTCACTGTATTAATCAATTTTATCCAAAATTGCTTTTATTTTATTTTTTTTATAATTCAAATTTTATTAAATCACCAATAGTGGGTTTCATAATTGCGTTTTAAATATTAAGGTTCCAAAAAATAAATAAATTTATATATTATTATTATTATTAATAACAAAAGTCGGAGGAAAGTGGACTCGAAGGGATTTATAAAAAAATAATTAATACAATTTATTTTTTTATCTTTTAAATAAAACGTAACTCAGAAATTTTAAAAACTTCTAAAAAGTTTTGTACACGGAGAGAAATGTCAAGTAAATATACCTATGCAGCATAGTAATGATTACATTACTCCCCGAGTCGAAGTCTTAGACGTAAGTTAAACGTTCTTAACGTTTTAAACGTTAATTGAACGTTTTAAACGTGAATTGAACGTTTTAAACGTGAATTGAACGTTTTGAAAGTAAATTGAACGATTTTTTTGTATTTTGGTTCGTAAAAAATTGGTAATTTCATAAGTTATGATTTTAGTTTAATGATAACATTAATTAATTTATTTCAATATTTGTAAACACAGTTTTCATAACCTTGATATCATAATATATGAAAAGATATGGTATCAGGCGTTTTGAGCACCTGACAAAATATCCCCGACAAAATATCTCCGGACAAAATATCCCCATGAAAAGAAAGCAAAAATAGTGAAAGTGGCAACTATTACATAATAATATTATGGGGGATATTTTGTCCCCATAAATATCCCCATGAAAAGAAAGCAAAAATAGTGAAAAAAGCCAAAAAAACTGACACATAACTGGGGATATTTTGTCCAGAGATATTTTGTCAGATGCTTAAAACGCATGAAACCAAAAGATATAATAGTGTTAGATAGAAGTATGAAACTGAAAAAATTTTTTTTTCAAAATACGAATTTTTTATTTTAGAGCCAGAAAGGCGGACGACGAAATTTTAGGGAATTGAGGTAATTATAATCCAGGAGTACAAAATCGATGAAAAAAAATTTTCAGAATGCTTATGTTTTCTTATTGCAAGTCTAAATAGGTTTTAGTTACGTTTTCGATTTATGATACTCCAATCTACATTTTGAATAAGTTAAAAGCTGTCAAATTAAGTTTCAAAAGCCCAAAACGTTCAATTTACGTTTCATATTTCGACTCGGGGAGTAATGTAATTATTAATATGGTGCATAGGCATATTTACTTGACATTTCTCTCCATGTATCACCATTTTCCCGATCGCGTCTTACTCTAGCAAAAAAATTTTCTATTCCCGCCTTTATGATAATTCACGTCCGTAAATTTTTTCAACATCCATTATATGCCCGCAAAAGCATATCAAATTTTAAACTAAATCGCTTCTATCAGCCACAGTAAAAAAAAATTATTTCTTTCTTTTCTTTCTCCGTTTACTCGAAAACTGCTCGAAATAGGTTTTAAATTTTTAGCAACCTAGTCTTTCAGTAGTAAATATAAAACTTGGTTCTATATTTGTCAGACCCTTCCCTCCTTTATATATATTTTATTATATTTAAAAACAAAAATTATGAATACAAAATATTTATAAATGAAATAACTTATTTTAAAACTCTTTTGCAAATCGACCACGTGCGTTTGACAGTTAAAGATTATTTACACAAGTACCATATACCCAAATGTATATGTCATTGCACTTCCATACACATATACATATTCTACATATATATACATATATATTGCGTACGTTAGGAATTTTCAGTAGCTCGAGGACAAGAAGACGGTTGAATGGGCGCTCGACTCATCCCCTCAATGTCACTACCGGGATCTCTACTTGCAAAAGGCGTAGGTGTGCTTGCAACGACAAGAATTTTCCACCTACGCTTTGCTTTACTTATTCACTCCTCTACATCTTATGCTTTTCTATACTAAACTATACATAACAAAACCAGCTCCTGTGTCGCTATACGGAATACCATATGTACACCCACATTGTACGAAAAATATATATCGTGTTAGTGGATATGAAAATATACATTGAAATAAGGTTCGTATATAAATAAAAAAAAATATTAGTGAAGGATGCATGGAAGCACGTGAATTGAATTTCGTATATTTTACTTTTATTTATTTTTATCTTTTATTTTTTCGGTGCCTCGACATTATTTTTTTTACCCCTGACTTGATAAAGGATAAGAGATATCCTATGAAATACTTCTAATTGGACTTGACCGTAAACTTTTATAACAAAGTTAAATAAAAGTAAAATAAGTAAAAAAAAAAAAAATACATTAAATTAACTTGACAAATTCAATGAGAATTGAGATTCAATTTGAGTCAATTCGATTTAAAAAGTTATCATTGCTCGTTGCTCTATCGAGAGAACGAGAGGGATCCGAGATAAATATATATATGACGTACTATAAACGACTCCGATACACGATATATATTTTTCAACTATCCTAGTATCGCTGTATCAGGAAAAACGACGGTATTATTTCTCAAGTGTTATCAATTGAATGTATTTTTCTTTAGAAAATTTTTATCAAAAGCCCTGACAAATTGATTTCATATTTTTCCAATATCGTTATATGTATATTACTTTTTTTTATATTTTTTTTCGATAGCTTTGAATTTTACAAAGAAGATCACAGTAAGAAGCATTATTTTGTAAACTGGGTAGATTTTTATTTAAAGTATGGCGACTCAATAGCAGTTTAATGTTCTAAAGTAATCCCACTCTAGTGCATCTGAAGTCGAATTTGAATAACAAATAAATTACAAAGTACATACTAAAGGCTACATGATAACAGTAACAATAATAAGCCTTAAATGATAACATAACTCCATGCGTTGCTCTATTTTAAGTAAAAAAAGAATAATAAAATCCCTGATGTGTAAAAATATTTTCAAATTAATGATTGACATTATCGTTATTTATACCCGGAGAAAAATGGAGACAGAAAATTTACTAATTTTTATTATGTCGACGAAACCTGAAACAGGACCCGGGTCAAAAAAAAAATTCGGATTTAAGTCTCAAAGTTCTCAATGAGGTTTTTGAGAATCAATTTAGAATTTTAAGATTGACAACATTGTAGAAAGTTATCCTAGTTTAGTCCTCAAAGTAGTAGTTACGACCAAATTTACCACTCTTAGATCTAAACTGGAATAACATAATTTGAATTAGAGCCTCAAAATACTCAAAACATACAGGAGTAATTTTATCCACATTTGAACCTCAAAAGTCTCATTCGACGTATTCGCTCCCCTCCCTTTTCTATCTAAAATTTTTAAAAGTCCGAAGTATAACTTTTCATTCGTTGAGGATTTTGAGGCCTTACTTATAATTCAAAGTCGATAAATTATTCGCATTTAGACTTCATAATTTTCATTGAGGATTTTGAGTACTAAAGTAGAGTTACTTTCTGGGCGGCGAATAAAACATCAAAGGAATTGAGGCTTTTGAGGACTAAACTAGAATTTGTGTTTCGACTCGGGTTTCCAATTTTATCACAGATTACTTTTGCTATTTAAATTATTTATAAATCTTATAGGATAAAATTTTTCATTAACCGTAAAAAAAATATCATTCATAAAAATAAAATTCACTTTTAGAATTTCTCTGTTTCATCAGAAAAATTTTTTTTCTCACCTCCGGGCGGAAAGCGTCAACTTTCGTCCCGCTGTGCAAAACGAAGTTGCCGCTTTCCGCCTCCGTCGAGGAGAAAAATAGTATACACTCCTCGGGAAGTAAATAAGAAAGCCTCAGATCACATGTTTGTTGACCTCGGCTTCGCCTCGGCCAACAATTACATGTGATCTGAGACATTTCTTACTTTACTTCCCTAGGTGTGTAAAATACTATTTCTTTATCCCTTAGTCGAAAGTACGCACTTCCCTCCCTAATTTTAAGGCCTAAAGTCTTATTTCCCTCTCCTGGTGGAGTTACATGCGCGTCACTTTTGTCGCCGGGAGCAAAAAATTTTTTCGGGCCTACAGAAACAGCCGGTTGCTGCCATCTAGTGATCGTCTACCACTTTATAAATAAAATTTTTCACGATAACGTCGTAGATCGTTGCTTTATATATGCGTCAGTATTTTTGTGTCTCGTTGTACGTAATATTTTAATTAAACAGTGTAATTACAATGATAAGATAAATGAAAAAGTTTCATCGGATGAATCTATGGACGAGGATGAGGTGATAAAAGATTTTGATGCAGAGGCGAAGTTAATTATTGAAAGTTTATGTATTTATTTATATATTATTTATTGGCAGGAAAAAAATCTTGTTTATAGGCATAAATTTATTTCTTTCGAAAAAAAATAGTTATTTTTTATTTTTTATAAGTATAATTATGTCTTTTTTTTTGTTTTGTTTTTGATGCCTGCCCCCGCCGACCAGACGCACTCGCTTCGCTCGTGCTTTCAAATGTCGCGGGGCAGGCAGCAAAAACGCAACAAAAAAAAAAAAGAGAGACGGAAAAAAATTAAAGTTTTATGTATGTCCGAAAGAGGCGCGTCAATAGGGAGCAAATAAAAAAAACATGGCCGACCTGTCAGCTGAAGGCAGAACGTGGTTGTATTGTTCATAGTATTCAAAAATGTAATTAATAAACGTACTTTCGACCAGGTATAAAGAAAAATCGTATACACCACACGGGAAGATAGTTGAAAGCCCTGCCCTGTGTGTCATGATGCCCTCGGCTTCGCCTCGGGCATCTTATCACACAGGGCAGGAATTTCAACTTTCTTCCCTTGTAGTGTAATATACTATTTTTCTACATCATTTGAATATAAGGTAAGAGACTCAGTACCCGATCAAGGAACTAGTACCCGGTCACTCATAGATTTGTATATCCATATTTACTAAATTTTACTAAATATAGATATACGAATTCATGTAGTGATCGAGTACTAGCTCCCTGCTCGGGTACTAGGTCTCTTACATATAAAATTTAAGATCCAGCTTATTAAAACCATCGTATCTCTACAAATAATTGATCATTTTATTTTTCAACTCAACCAATTACTCATTTTTCACGACAGTCTTCATCTGCAAACTGATACCGAACTTTAATGTATACAATAATTTATAATTATACCTAATTCTTAGTGGCGTCATAGTTAGCATTCGCTAATAGATTTATGTTGTCTCGTATAAATATATATACAAGAATAATATTTACTTGGAATGAAAACAAGTTAAGTAAAAGATAGCATTAGTATGTATGTATTAAAATAAGAGACGTCAGGTAACCCATAGTAACCGAATCTGTTCATTAGAATTTCACAGTTAACGGCACTTCAAAACGAGGGCTCGGCAATTAATTACGAAGGCAGTGATATAGCGTAATCTAATATCATAAATAATAGGAAACTCGCGCCTGGCTCGCTGTACAGTTGAGTCATTATTTATTCAGGCGAATTCTCTCCCTGCAGTATAGCACTGTACACTGTAGAGTAGAGAATACAGTAGTTGTATATTCATATATATACATAAAGAGAGAGAGAGAGAGAGGGAGAGACAGAGGGTAGTTGTGTCCCGCGCGATCCACTTTGTACCCCTTTTACCATCCAGTGTGTTATATACCCTACACACCCATTTACCCTCCCTCGACACTCACCCACGAGCACTGTTCTCTTCTACCAGACACCACTCTCTATATAGAATCATATAGTTTAGTATATAGCGTGGCTCTGGACACCGAAAATTTAAGCAAAACGAATCTGAATCATGAAATACAAGTTAATTGGCCTACTGCGACATGTCGCTATGTTCATTATGTTTTTCTCTCTTAAACTTTATAATTATTATCTATTATTTTAAATTATCAGTTTTTTTTTTTTTTTTTTTTTTTTTTTTTATAAAAAAATTGATTCTTTACTTTTTAATTTTAAATTACCACAGGGGATACTTTAAGTGGATTACATTGATAGCATGGGATTAGTAAGGGATTACAATGAATTGGTGATTTTACCTAATGGGTGGTATTGAGAATTAATATTTAATTGTACCGGTAATTTACAGGGATTAGTCGTGTGAATTTGTTGGGCTGGATTTTTTTTTTTTAATTAACAATAGTTTTTTAATTTCTACAAATCACAATAATGAAAAATTCTAGATAGAAAAGGGAGAGGAGAGAATACGTCGAATGAGACTTTTGAGGTTCAAATGGGGATAAAATTATTCCTGTATGTTTTGAGTATTTTGAGGCTCTAATCCAGATTATGTTACTCCAGTTTAGTCCTAAAAGTGGTAAAATTGGTCGTAACTACTACTTTGAGGACTAAACTAGAATGACTTTCTGTACTGCTGTCAATCTTAAAATTCTAAATTGATCCTCAAAAATTTCATTGAGAACTTTGAGACGTAAATCCGAATTTGTTTTTTGACTCGGGAATATAAAAAAAAATTTTTTAATCTGACTTATAGAAAAATGTTTTAAAAAATGATTGATTTTACTTTAGAAAAAAAATTTTTGGACTGTACCGAATTATTTGAAATTTTTTTGAAGAACTAGAATCATTATAATTTTTATAGTTCGAATTTTTTTATATTATGATTAAAAAAAAAATCTTAACACACTAATTTTGCAATGCTCGTATGCAGAAAAATAAATAAATTCATATAATCAACAGTCAGCGGAATAGATAACAAAATCAGTTGACAGAAGACTAGTAACGTGTGATTGTCTCATGTTACGCTGATCGATTGCACGAGACCATTAGTCATAATCGATAGCAAAGTGCGAAAGTAACATGCGATAAACTTACAAATATTTATTTTCCATAAATTATTATATAAATATATAAATCAAAAAACTTTTTTCTGAAGTACATTCGATTATAATTTTTCTTCTTTATTTTTTGTCTCACTGCGAAACTCTCAGCGACCTCATGATCATAAAATTGTCAGCACGTATAATCTCAAAAGTTTTTGTCTGTCTGCCTATTTGTCCTTTTACTACTTAACTCACGCGAGCATTTCACACGTGTCCCCTCCACAATTTACAATTAGCGAACATGTACTAGCATTGCCGCGCACAGAACATCCATTTTAATTTTCGTCACCTTTTGTATAAAATTACTCCCATAAAAAAAATTTCCGACTGCAGTTCAATTAAAATTACAACTATAACTGGTTACTAAAATAAGTCAATAAATTTTAATTGTTGACTGATGAATATTTTTGATAAAAAAATAAATAGTCAAAGTAATTGATAATTTTTCATTGTTTATTCTGCCACTGTCATCACGCTACATCTTGATAACGCAGTTAATTTGCAACAATGGATTGCATACACGTCAGCCTGAAAGTTTTTATATTTTACTTCGAACCTGAAATCGATATGAAAATTTTTTTTTTATAAAAAAATGGTTTTGAATTTTTTCTATTACAAGATAATTAAGAAATATCCAATGAAAATGCTATTAATGAATCCATGATATAAAAAAAAAAGTTTTTTTCCTTATGACGTACAATTAAAAGAAAAATTATGGTTATAATTAGGATATACTGGGAAAAAATCCGGAGTGAACCAGGAGTGAATACGGAGTGGATGACTGGTTATTTATTTGATCCCCTCGGAGTAAAATTCACTTCGAAACGGAGTTTATTTTTAATATTAAAATTCCGAATCGGAGTGAATGCAGATTTAAATAAAATCCAAATCACTCCCAATTTTTTATGATTCTGAAGTTAGCAGACAGTTAATTTTTTTTTTTTTTTTTTTGAACAAACAAATTCCAAAAAAAAAAAACTAAAAATATGCACCTGTAGAAAATTTAAAAAACTACAGGTGCAATTTTTTAAATATTTTTTTTTTTATAATTTATCGTTTTTAAAAAAATCCAAAAATCATTGGACGTCGGCTAACTTCAGTATCATAATTTTTTACAGTGTAGACTTCATTAATTTAAATATTACTTTATACAGTATACTTTTTGTCAATTTTAAATTCCAGTTTGAAAACTATGATATGGCCAAGTACTTTGAAAAATTTTTAGCCTCATTAAATTTTTATAAATTATAAAAAATTGCTAATAATTTCGGAAACTGGTCAATAGTTAAATTTTAAAAAACAAAAAAATTATGAAACTTTTTATATGTTTACCTTTTTCATGAAAATTCGAATAATTGAAGGGGTATAAGTGACAAAAAGTTCTTTTTTATTGTGAAAAATAAAAATTTTATGAGCTTAAAACTTTTAGCTGAAAATTTTTTTTCGCACTTATACTCCTTCAGTTCCAACCCTTGAATTATTTATTAATTCAAGCGACTATTACTCCACTTCTTACAAAGCTTAGAAATATGCAAAGATTACACTGAACAAAAAATCTCTTCTATAATGTCAACAAATGATATTTTTTACTCTACTTACCTGATTGTGTCTTGTTAAAATCGATTTTATGCCCGTTCGTACCCTCATATTCCTGCCCCATTGACGATGTCCAGTCACGCAATGTTCAAACGCTTATAATTTTTTATTAACACCTACTATTATTAAATCTCTTTTATATTCTATCGATTGTTATCATAACTAAATTACTAAGGACTAAAATTAAATAATTAACATCCTTCGAAAACTCCAATTCATATACATAAATCTTTATTAGTTACCACTACACTCTCAAATACATAAATATAACAATTATTTTCAAAAAAATACAATTTCACAACAGTGAAAAATTTTAATAGTCAACCGCTTACAATTTCAAACAATCAATAAATAATTTTTTCTGTCAGTAAATACTTTGATTTAAACAAGAAATGCGAGCAATTAAAACTTCTACATATCAAATTATTTTATTTCATCAAAATTAATACTTTGAGTAGTTTTTCATCGGCAGAAATTAATAAAAAAATTAATGTCTCGTAAAAGTCCTCATTAAACATCAATTATAAAACAAGACATAGCATTTAAGTCGTTGTTTGAAAAGAGTCAACCGGTCGTCTAAATTTTTGATTATTTTTACTCTCATTCAAGGAGATGGGGCATGATTGGTAAATGGATTGAATGTATAGATTATGTAGTTATTATTGTATTCGTGAGATGCAAAAAATGATGATACTGTTTAAAATTTTCACAGTGTTTTAAAAACTGTAGATGCATCTAATCGCTATGTTGCGTCAATACCACCAATAAAAACTAGTGACTAAATATTCCACAGAGGAGAAGATTTTCATTCCTTAATAATAATTTGGAGCCGTTTAATCAAATCCACTGGCAATATATAAGTCAGATGAGACGGATTAAAGTGTTAAATAGTCATCGAATTATAATTATTATTATTGATGATAATATCATGCTGATTGATGAGTTTGCGCATAATTTTGCGCTCAATGTTACTTGAGCCCGCGGTATTGGCAATGGGATTTAAAGAATCGACAAAATATAAGTCGACTAGTTGACTAGTAAACTTAAATTTCGCCGATACTTTAAATCCCGTTGCCACTGCTGTGGAATTAATAAATATTATGCATAAAATTATACGGTAAGCAATTAATCGGCATGTTGTTATGATCGAAAGAGATTTAAAATCGACAACTATTCAACCATTTAATCCGTCTCATCCAACTTATATGTTGACAATGAATTCAATTGAACGTTCCCAAGCTATTGCTAAGGGATCAAAATCCCCATCTCTGTGGAATATTAAGTCACCATTTATTGTTAGTGATACTAGTGCAAAATAGTAAAGAGATGCATCTACAATTCTTAAAACTCTATGAAAGTATTAAACATAATCATCATTTTTTGTACATCACGAATACGATAATGACTCAATAATTTATACATTCAATCCATTTACAAATTATGCGCCAGCTCCGTGGATGAAAGTTAAAATAATCAAGAATTCGGATGACCGGTGGACTTTATTCAGACAACGATTTTTGAATGATACATTTTATTTTGGTATTAATATATTAATAAGAACAGTAACGGAACATTAATTTTTTCATTAATTCTGTCGATGAAAAAATACTCAATGTTTTAATTTTGATAAAACAAAAAAATTTGATACGCGGAAATTTGAATTTGTTGCGCTCTTGTTATTAATTCTTTACGTTTTTAAAAGCTCACTAACAATTCAAAATTTTTCAAATCTATTAGCGGATTTAATTTTCTCGGGTAGTTAAAATAATTTAATTTAAGACTTTTTTCAACGAAACTGTCATCGATTTTCACAACAGCCCGATTAATTGCTTTTTGTAAAAATTTATATATAATACTTATCAAAACTACAGTTACGGCAGCAGGCTTTGGATAACCAGCAGTACATAATTTTGATTGCTGTTCCTGTTGACAGAAATAATTATTCAAAATTAATGACATTTAAAAAATAATTTGAAAGAGGAAATAAATAATATTTACCATGTAAATGTGAAAAATGAAATATTTTCTTTGTGATTCTGGAGTTGATATCTTGACCTCACTACACATTGCAGTAACACAAAATAATATTTTTATTCAAATTTTTTGAATTTCTTTTCAATATCAACTTCAGTTGATTTTATTTTAGTTCAAAAATTTTATTGAATTTAAATTTATTTCTGTCAAAATAAATGAGAAGTTAAATTTTCTGTGACAACTGAACTGCACAAAGTCTATTTATTGACTGAACTGGGGTAGAATACCTCAAGTTACTGTAACTATCGTCACTTTAGACAAACAAACCCTTTCCCAGTTTACCTGAAATCCCTACTCAACACTAAAGACCGCGTTACGAATTCAAATGACGATTTTCAGTATCGTATACATAAATACATACAATAAGATACCAAATGGGCATATTTAAAAATAAATATCTACGATAAATTTTTATTGATACGGTACTTTCGATCCCTGTATAAGTAGTTTAAAAAAGTAGGGAGACTCATAAACACACTTATCATATGTGTGTACATTTATGTGTCACACGCAATACAACTTTGAGTTGCATTCTTATTCGTTCTATCCCCACTAAACTCTAGCCGACACTTATCGACACTCCTATTATAGTGGTGCCGACCAACTATAGCTTTAGTTCTATTACAAAGTATTAATATATATAATATAGTAGGAGTATATGAAAGAATTGAATAAAGGAGAGGGGATCAAACTCTTTTAATGGGCTGACGATAAAACCGGAAAGGGTTAATTATATGTTTAGAAAAGGTAGGCCGGGCAAAATAGCGGCATTAAAACAATGCTATAGATTTATTTTAAAAATATTGATTTTTTCAGAAGCATATAGCGGAAGGAGGGGGGGGGGGAAATGGGCCTCCGAAATTTTTAATATGAAAAGTGTTGGGGTTGGGGGTAAAATGGGCTGCCTAGACTTTGAAAACCTTCGAATATTTTTTAGCCAAACGGGTTCCTAAAATTTTTTTAACAGAAATGATTAAAGAATTATGATAAGGGGCAAACTAGGTCGCGGATTCACCAGCATTGCTAACTATAATTTTTTTCAAAAACAATTTATTTTATACAAACTTTGAATTAAGTTATTTCAAGGTCAAAATCATCACTTCCAACTCTTTTTTATAATAAATACATAGCAAAAAGTTTCAAAACATAAAACAAACGAGAAACATACATTGAGTTTTGTTAGGAGCCCGTTTTATTCAACTTTTCAGGATTTTTAATTTTGATAGACACAGCAAATTAACACCAAAAACTCAGCAGAAGAAAAAAAAAGTGAAACAAACTGAAAAACTCGCATTATAAAAATTTTTTGGGGGGAGCCCATTTTGCCCCACATTTTAAAAATTTTTATTTTTAATGGACAGAGCAAATTAAGGTCAAATACTTGGCAAGGGAGTAAAAAAAAAGTAAAAAAAAACTGAGGATTTGAAAATTTTTCTTAAGGGGCCCATTTTGCCCTCCTTCCCCTACATAACATATGTATAACACATTTAATATTATTTTTCTAGAATGGTTTCATAATTTAAAAAAAATTGTATTTTCAAATTATCTCAAATGAGAGCTTTAATTTTTTTAAACCTTAAATGATACCGGTTGCAATTTTGAACCCTGATCATTTTCAAATTTTTTTCTAGTTTGTTATTTTTTAAATCAATGAGGTTAGGCGGTTTTTTTTACTGAGAACGGGTATATATGATCGAAGTTCTGATGCTACTTTGTAGAAGTAATAAATATGTTACAGTTATAATTAAAAGAGAAATTTTGAAAACTTTTGATCATTTTTTAAAGCTGGGGTCAAAGTGTCATCGTTTGACATTTCACAGGCGCGCCATTTAAAGGTTAAATTTTTAGTGTCAATTTTACATTTGAAATTAACCAGTAAAATATATCGACATATTCATTTTCGAGTGTCCATTAATTGCAAATGTAACTTAATATACCTACTAGCTGGCCGTATCATTCTTGGCTAAACGTAATGATTGTATGTCAAATAATAAATAGTAGAAATTAACCAGTGAATAAAAAATTCCAATTAGTGAACAGTCAGAACTCAATAACTTAACAAATAATAATAAATCAATTGATGAAATTTTTATATAAATATGTCTAGCCTTTAGTATCGTATAGGTAATAGATGAGGTTGAGAGTCAATAATTAATGACTAAAAAACTGTTGAAGAAAAATCCGAAATTAAAATTTTTCAAATAAATTAATATTTTTGTTATGAAAAAAAAAAAAAAAAAAATATCAATGATACCGAACTGTCAGTTATGATATCTCTAACTGATAAGATAAAAAGTATATTTCCATGTCTATTCCTATGTTAAAAAAAACACGTCATGTAGGTCACTTGCTAATAACTTAGTTCCCAGAATTAGTAGGGTTGTTTACAAATAATTGCTTCATTTGCCGCTAGAAATTTCCCTAAACCCTGAACACCTGAAAGTGCACTTTATTATGCTCATTATTTTTTTTTCTACTGTCATCACGCTACAGTTTTATCGTGATAACAGCTAATTTGCACCAATGTACAGCATACACGTCAGTCTGCAAGTTTTTATTTTTCAATACTTCTAATCTGAAAAATCAATAAAGTCGTTTTCTTTAAAATAAAATGTTTTTTAAGAAAAAAAATACTAGCAGACTCAAAAAAATGTTGCCACAAAAATTTCGATGAAAATGATTAAAAACATGAATTTTTCATACTTTAAAATTGCAAAAACTCATTGAAATATCATAAATTTCATAAATATGCCGTGAAATAGAATAATTTCAAAGAAAAAACCATTCGGTAATATTGACCCGGATCAAAAATAAAACTTGATTTATACTTGGCTTACCAAGTCGAAATTGGGAGCCGTTTTTCGTAAGATAAACTCGACATTTTTTTACGGAGATATGAAAAACATTGAGCTTTCGCCTTGGTTTCGACTTAACTGGCTTACTTAGTCACGATTTAATACCAAAAAGTTGAAATCTAGTCGAAATTGACTTGGTTTAGACTTATTCGACTTAAATTATAAGGCGAAAAAGTCAAAACTAAGGTGAGATAATTTTTATATATTAAGGGGAAAGTAAGGCGAATAAATAACTTTTTTTCGACTTCAGTAAGTCAAAAGTAAGGTCAATGACTATCGTGCTCGAAGTAAAGACGAATAAGTTTAAACTAAGATTAAAAATACAATTAAGTTGAAATAAGTTAAAACTACGATGAAAAAAGTTGAAAAAAATTTAATTTAAGTCGAAAAAGTCGAGATCTGATCGAAAAATTGTCGGCAAATCGATAACTTCAAAAAAAAAAAAAATAAAGTGAAGCGAGCCTGAATCAAGTTTTATTTTTGACCCGTGGATGTCTTGATTTATTATCGTCAAAAATGTGGTTAACCCCACTTCCAAATAATTACCATATCTTTTATTCATTTGAACTTGTTAATCATTTTAAGTAATTTTCTTTAAATTCCGACGGAGATTTTTAAATTACAAGTGCAGACACTGCAGGGCTCAATTTCTTAATCAAACTTGATAATCTTCACTGTCACCAATTCAGTTTGGGCCAAGATCTTATGACAATCTTTTCCAAAACTTCAAAGTAACTATATGCTTCGGCACATTTCTCGCTAGATTTTCATAAATAATACATTCCTGAACGTTATTCTACATCTAGCAGCATAAAACTCAATCTGTTAATTAAACTTGATAATCTGTTCAAAAAGTTTTCGACACTTCAAAATAACTAGACTATTCACTTCTCCCCGAAATAATTTTACCAATAAAATTTACGCGAATTCCACATTCTACTGTCAGCTTAACGTTTTCAGTTGATAATTCATATGACCTACTTTCCTTTAAATACGTTTCCATAACGAGTACGATAGTACCAATAATTTTTTTTTTTTTTTGCTTACAAATTGAATATATGTTCCGACAATAATATAACATTTAGTATTGGTAACTAATACTGTTCGCTTCAATAGTAAACGCAATTTATAATACTAACCCAACATCATTTATTACTGCAACCAATAGATTTGTTGCTGTAAGTAAATCTATTTTGTCACGACAACGAAATCGTTCGTTATCTTGTCTTCTGTTAAAAAAAGAAAAAAATTTTTATCTTCCGTGTTCCAGAACTTAATACATATCGTGTACTCTGCTGATAAAAACGATATAAATTTAATTTCTTTAATAAAATGTTTTTAAAAAAATAAAAAAAAAAATACAATAAAATTTCTACTACCAAATTCGAATTCGAGAAATTTTTAAAAAATCTAATTTATTAAAACTCAATTATTCTTGAACAATTATCGACTGAATATCACTGCATTGACGCTGTCCCGACTAGAAATTTTTAGGTGAGACCTATTGGGCCCTTATTGGGTAGTCCCAACTGGGCCCCAATAGGGAAATCCCAAAGATCACACTAGGGCATCCACGGTCTTCCCACTTAGGTCCCACTTAGAACCCAGTTGAAAAATATTGACCATGAATTATTTTATTTTTGTTTCGGATTTCCCAATTGGGTTTTAATTGGGCCCTCATAAGGATTTCCCTATTGGGAACGCCCCGTTGGGCCCAATGAGGTCCAGAGACATACGCTGGGCAATCCCAAAGTAATTTCTAGTCGGAGTATTGTCACTCGGAACATTAAATAATATACATTATCATTTTTTTTTATAATGATAAAAATATATATCAATGTTGATAAAGGAAATATATATCCCTCAAAACTTTTAAAAATAAATAATGATTTTTATGATAGAATTTATTGTTATTATCACTGGTATTTTGTTCTTTTGTGAACCTGAGATTTAAAACTGTCGTGACTTTTCATATCGCAGACGTGAAAACGGTTTCCATGTGCCTGCTCGTTTCGTAGGTACCTACGTTATATCTCTCTTGTCCTGCAGTAGTTCTAATTAAATAATGCGATTCAAGAACGTGCTCGAAATACTCGGATATTCGTTTTCCCACTCAGCTGCTAGTCTCCAAAGGGAATAAACTGTTCGACGGATTTCATGTGGAAGACAGATAACGAATATAATGTGTTATAAATTTACATTTGATAATATTAATTTTTAAATAATAGCTCTATTCAATGGTTTTTCATTAATTACATTATAAATTCATACATATATATGAGGTTTTTTAAAGCTTGAAATCTCTAGTTTCTGCTGTTTGACTTTGATATTTTTTTTGGAAATGCCAGTAAGTAATCAGAGTAAAAAATAGTAAAAAAAAAAAATTCAATATTTTCATTTGAATTTTACTACCGTCCAAAAAGTATAAAAAAAAATTTTTAATTAATTTTTTCTCGTGAATTTGGTTACCAAAAAAAAATTTATTGAAAAGTATTAAAGCAAACATATAGTACGTAAATTAAATTGTCTCATTAAATAAAATTAATTAGCGGAAAATAATAATTAGTCACATTTTGTTAAGTCGTAATTAATTAAGGGTAAATATAGAAGATTTATTGTTGCAAAAAGATTAATATTATTATGAATTGAATCACATGAATCAGACAACAAACAATACAGAAATTTGCACTAAAAAAGAAAAAGTATATAAATAAATAAACAATCCAATCTCGAGGATTTTATGAAATAGTAAACATGACTATTGACTAATGAAAGAAAAAACAAAGTAACAGAACCACTCAAGTGGTAATAAAAGTACTATGTAGCGTACTCAGAGTTCTAATAAACTTCTAAATTGATCTAGAGTCTGCTCCGAATTCTCAGGACCTTTCGTAAAAAATTTATTTACACTCCGGTTTGATTAGTTCGCCCGTTCGCTGATCAATTACTAAATATTTCATTTATTTTTATCATTCATTTATATAATAGCTACACTATTTTAAAGACAATATATATGAGACACGAGTTGTAATACTTGGGGTGACCATCTGACGCCATCCTTTTTTCCAGAGACTGTATATGAACGTTCCCAAAAAAAATTTTTTTAGCTTCCCGCTAAAAAAATTTCAAATTTTCAAAACTTTAGGAAGTTATTGTTTTCATCCTCATTTTAAAAAATCGAAATTTCATCAAATGTCGACATTTGAAGCTCCTACACTGTAAAAAATTTGCGGAGTGAATGCGGAGTAGAATTTTTAATGATCCTAAAGTTAGCAGACAATTAAAAATTTTCAGATTTTTTTTTTCAACAAATCAATTACAAAAAAATAAAAACTAAAAATATGCACATGTAGAAAATTTAAAAAACTACAGGTGCAATTTTTTCAAATTTTTTTTTTCTATAATTTACTGTCTAAAATAAAATCCAAAAATTATTAGACGTCGGCTAACTTCAGTATCATGAATTTTTATTAATTTAATTCCTCCAGAGTAAAATTCACTCCAAAAAAGAGTTTTGAAAATATTATTAATAGAAAATAACACCACTGAATAAAATCGAAGTAAAAACTCGCGTATGACATTACTGATACAGCTGATATGCACACGATCACACATGCAGACACACGCACGCACACTGTTTAACTGTATAGTGATCGAGTAAGTAAAAATATTTAAATGTTAAAACTCTGGCCTGGAGTGAAATAAAATCCGCGTCACTCCGAAATCACTCCGCTAAAAAAAACTCCGAGTGGCGGAGTGAATGCGGAATGAATTCGGATTGAAATTAAATCCGAATTCACTCCCGATTTTTACAGTGTAGGATGTTATTCTAACATTTTTAGAAAGATGTCTGTGTACGTATGCATGCGCACGTGTGTGTGTGAGAGAGAAAGAGCTCGAAAATACAAAAGTACTCAAAGGTATTGTTAAGCTCAAAGAGCTCAAAAACATCGATAGGTTTCGAGGCTGGCCTGGAGAGTCAACCGGTTTCAAAATTTTTTTGTTAAAAAATGGAGTCTTATTTTGCCCCGCTCTTGCCTAAATAAATACTATCAATAAAATAACAACTTGAAGAAGTTTTTAAAACGCCCATTTGCTCGAATTTAACCACAATATATAAATATACATGTATATGTATTCAAACATTACTACCCATACTCCCATTGGTTGCGATTCCAAGCTCGCGTTTTCACGTTTCCTTGTATACTTTATTTACGATGTGCTTCTTTTCCGTCACTCATACATTTTCTTTTATTTTTTATTATTTTACTTCTTTATATCCTTTTACGTGTTTTCCATTAGTCTGTCTTTATTTTTATCTCTCTAACTCTCTTACACCCTCACATTTCACCCAATGGCGCAAATTCCGCATGGCACTCTTCCCACGGGATAATAAACCACCCTGGTCATCCATCCCAAGCTATTTCCTGTCCAAGAGAACAGGCAAAAGACTATAACCACCGTACTCTGTATATTTATTCTATCTAGTGTGTACACCCGACTGACATCACAGTCTCATATAAAATAAAAAAAAATATAAATTATTTTTATACAACATGATGGTGAAATATGTTACTGAATATTGAGTTGTATCCAACTTTTACATGACCATAACAAATAAAACAGACAAAAGGTACGATATAAAATTTTTCTTCCATAATAATATTTTATATGCTACTCACAATATCATTCACACGTATTCATTTATTTTATTAACAATAAACTCTTTATTTTTAGTGGCTTGTTAATAATTTTATTTAAATTCATATCGTGATTTTAATTTTTTAAGGGGAATAGCCACTGTGAGGATCGAAAAAATACGTGATTTTCGGGAATTTTTGTGACTGGGATAATAAAGGAATTTGGGGATCGGGTTTCTTTTGTTTTCTAAAGTATACATTGAAGATAATTCTCCTAAATTTTTATTAAAAAATATCATGTTGTTACAAAGTTATAAGCATTTTTGTGGAGCACCACAAAAATTTCCCCCACCTCGGTCTCATCTCTAACTCAAAAACGGATTATCAGAAACAAAAAAACCAAACCGCGTTGTAATCTGTATGCACGTGGTTATCGTTCCACGTAGGGGATTTTGAAAATTTGGATTTGAAAAAAAATGGCGACATATTAAAAATTTTTACGTTTTTTTCTCATTTTTTTGGATTCAAACAGCCATAAAAAATCTTAAAAATCAAAATTTTCAAAATCCCCTACGTGCAACTTTAGCTACTGAATAGACGGATACGGAAAAAAAAGTTGCGAATCGGTTGATATTTATGCAAATTACAGATGCGACCAGTTCAAAAAAAGTAGTTTTGAGAAAAATGCGTTTAAAGTTTTTAGTCGATGCAACGGTCAGTTGACGCGCTGTCACAAAAATGACTATAACTTGAAAAATATTCGGAATTTTCATATAAAACTCTAGATACATATTTTTGAATATGTAAACTTTGATTTAATAAAAAAAATTTTTTTTTTAATTTCGCAGTGGCCTATCCCCCTCAATTCATTTATTATAAATTTTTTTTAATAATTCAGATAAAAGCGGGGTAAAGTAAGACATCTATTCGAAAAAAAAAATTTTTATTTCTTATATTTTTACAAGATAAAGGGAAAGTTGGTCATTGCTAATAATGCGACTACTCCAAAATTTTAAAAAAAATTCTTTTCAAAATATTTTTTACTGGAAATATTTTCTCAATTATGGAGAATCCAAGTACTCGAAATATGGGGGTAAAATGAACTACTGAATACAAATGCTGTAAAATGAGCGAGTGCTCTTTGGGATTCTGGTGTAGGTGTGGTTAATTCAATAACTAACAATTAAAACAAATTACAGATAAAAGAATAGATCTTTATTAAACAATATGTACACTAAAACTATGAGAAAAATAGCGAATGCAACTACATAGATAAGCGATAGCGAATGCGACAAGTAAAGCGGTTAAAAACGCGTGGTGGTTAGTAAGACTGCACGATGTAGATTAGGAATAGACGTCGTCTTCTTCCTTCATGGCTGCTCGGTGGTGACGTGGCAGCATGGCTGCAGTAACGAATTTTCCCATTGGCTTAAAAGCGCGCCAACAGGAAATAGTTAGCCGCCAATTTCTCTGATTGGCCGGCTGGTAGCGGGTTCTCATGCCATTTTGACACGGTCATGAGCAAGAAATTGCAGGTGTCGGGCCCAGATAGCGAGTGACCCGGCACTATTCTGACATTCAAGTCAGTAGCGAGTTCGGCTGCTCCCGTACGTAGCGGAAATGCACGAAGCTTTTCAAATTGCCTAAGCTCGTGACTGAACATTCTCCCCAGCGCTGGCGACAGTGTCGACAGGATTGTCGTCTGGAGAGTGAACTGATAGCACACACAGTTCAGAAGTTAGCGGCTAAATCTGCAGGATCTTCGAGTAGCGGAGCGATCGGTCTTTAATTTATCACAGCCTCAATCTGTGTTAACTGTAGCGAGTTGGTCGTAAGTCAATAGCGATTCACCAATAGTTCGTATAAAATGGAACTTGATTGACTTTACGGCTGCTTCCCATTTGTCACCAAAATGGGGAGCGCTTGACGGGTTGAACTTGCAGTCTGTGCCATCTGTAGCGAGTAAATACTGAAGTTCCTTTAGCTGTCTCGATCCTGCTGCGAATTCTTTTCTTAGCGTGGCGTCTGCTCCTATAAAATTTGTACCACAGTCCGAGTATAGGGTATTGCAGGCGCCTCTCCGATTAGTAAATCTTCTAAATGCTGCGGCGAAAGCGTCAGTAGAATAATTCATGATAATTTCAATATATATATAGCGGACGCAGCGAAGAATGTGAGACCTGGCTGGAACTTGCCCACCTTCTATCCAGTCAGATCTCCGTAAATCAGCGATAGTCAATTGAGTTCCCCTATGAGATGTTCTTGGCAGTATTACTGGATTATTTCGTTCATCATCCAGTAGCGAATTCTTCAAGCGACCGCCGACTCTGAGTACTTCATTGTAGTCGACGTAGGGAATCAATTTAGCGAGACGATGATTTCGTTGTAGAGAATCACCATTTTTCAGTAGTTTCAGCTCTTGCGAATGGTACTGACTTTGCGTATACTTGATCAGCAAAGTCTTTGCGAGTTCCAGGTCAACTGTAGCGAGTGGTGTGGCCAGTGTGGACTGTGGCACTTTTTTAAATTTAGCGATGGCACGTAGACAGATTCCAAGCGTGTGAAGTAACGGTGACAACTTAGAGAATTTATCCAGTAGCGTGTATAGCGGGTGTGAATCTGCCTTGTAGATGGTAAAAACCAGACCTGGACGTTCTTCAAGATGTGATACCGTCTGCGAAGGGATGTCAACAGATGGCCAGTTTTCTTTTGATTGACTGAGCCACTTAGGTCCCGTCCACCATAGCGAATGCTGTTCTAGTTTGGCTGCTGTTAAACCTCTTGAAGCGCAGTCAGCTGGGTTGAGTTTCGTATCCCCGTTAAAGATACAGCGGAGTCTGTCCACAAGAAAATTGATATATTTTCAAGTTTCGAGATTTTCTTGACGTAGAGTACCAGTTGAGCGAGTAACACAGCGGCATTGAGCTCCATTCTTGGTATTGTAGTGGGTTTCAGTGGAGCAACTTGTTTAAGTTCACACACTAGCGAGATATTGGAGCTTCCAGTAGCGTCAGTAACTTTTAAATATACGACAGCAGCCATAGCGAGTTGAGAAGCGTCAGAGAATCCATGTAGTTCAATTGATACATCATTTTGTACATGATTCTAGCGAGGTATCTGAATCTTCGAGATCTGATGTAGTTCATCTCGAAATAAATTCCATTCTTGAAGAAGCAACAATGATAGCGTAGCATCCCAGTTGAGTGTAAATTCACTGGAGCGGCTTGAGCGTGTAATTCCGTTGAATTACTTGCCCACTTAGCAAGCGGGAAACATCCTGCGGCACACATTTTTTTTTTTTTATGTCGAGAGCAACTTGAATTGCCTCAGCGAGTTCATCTGCGCCTCCATAGATGTTGTCAACATAGCGGGTCTTTGTTAGCGGGTAGCCATGTTGCGCATCGTGTCGACGCGAGTCATTTGCAAAGCGAATGTGTTTCAGCGGCCATCTTAGATATACGTGGCATACAAAATGGACGCGATGAAAGTAAACCGACGCTAAGTTTTCGATCGATTGCAATTAGAATGTCTTTTTACACCGGTGTGTAAATTGATCACCACAGGCAGCACTCTAGTAGTGCTCAGCAATGCCCATGGCACTTAGCGATTTTCAATGCACAATTTTCACTGCACTTTTTACTCACAATTTTTTTGACTTTTAATTTGTGATAATTATTAATTATTGAACCCACACCAGATCCGGCTCGAAGGACCAAAATGTAAAATGAGCGAGTGCTCTTTGGGATTCTGGTGTAGGTGTGGTTAATTCAATAACTAACAATTAAAACAAATTACAGATAAAAGAATAGATCTTTATTAAACAATATGTACACTAAAACTATGAGAAAAATAGCGAATGCAACTACATAGATAAGCGATAGCGAATGCGACAAGTAAAGCGGTTAAAAACGCGTGGTGGTTAGTAAGACTGCACGATGTAGATTAGGAATAGACGTCGTCTTCTTCCTTCATGGCTGCTCGGTGGTGACGTGGCAGCATGGCTGCAGTAACGAATTTTCCCATTGGCTTAAAAGCGCGCCAACAGGAAATAGTTAGCCGCCAATTTCTCTGATTGGCCGGCTGGTAGCGGGTTCTCATGCCATTTTGACACGGTCATGAGCAAGAAATTGCAGGTGTCGGGCCCAGATAGCGAGTGACCCGGCACTATTCTGACATTCAAGTCAGTAGCGAGTTCGGCTGCTCCCGTACGTAGCGGAAATGCACGAAGCTTTTCAAATTGCCTAAGCTCGTGACTGAACAAATGCATTACTGTATTAAATTAAATGTCTTGTTGCAGCAACATTTTTTCCATATGTTAATAACTGTTCTAATTTTTTTTTTTTTTTACGTTACAAGAGTTTCGACCGTATAATATTCGATATGAATATCGCAAAGTTAAAAATCGATAAGTTATAAAAAAAATTTTTTAGCCAATTGCGATGAAGTTATTTAATAAACGTATGCAAAATAGAGCGAGTAGGTCAAGTTGTAATGCGAAAACTGCTGCCTCAGTTTAAATTAATATTTACCGTTCTATTCATCTCTATCAGTCAGTAAATTCAAATATCGATAGTCAAACAAATATTTTATGTAATATAACGTAATACTCGTAATTAATATTGAGTTTATTGTGAATATTTAATTTAATTATTTTACTGAAAAGGAATATACTTTTTGATTTATAAATTAGCTGCAGAATCATATGAACCATATAATATATATTTGCGTATTTATATCGAATAAAGAGTTTATTGGATTTTATTTTAATAAACGGTTTATTAATACCTTATAAAAAGTTCAACAATCAAATTGTCAAAGGTTTGTTCGAATAAACTCAATATATACTCATACAATTTATATATTTATATTTAAATTACACAAATAATATTTTTTATTTACTTTTTCATACCATTATTTAAATATTTCCAGTAGTCAAATCATTTACGAACAATTGAGTCTACCGAAGTCATTTTTTTTTTTTACCGGAAGTGCATCAATTTAAAATTATTTATTTAATTTTTGAAAATTTATCCGCGACCTCTTACTAATTTTATTAGAGAATTTTTAAAATGAGTAAGGTAAAAGCCCCCATACCCGCTCACTTTTAAGGGGGGTGAGATTAAATCACTCAATATAAATTAATAAATAAAATGAAAAACCATTTTTTTTTTATAGTTATTTTTTGAAGTTTCGAGTATTAGAATAAAATTTTAGTTTGAAGAATAGTCTTGATAATTAATTATTATTAATTTTTTAAATAAGCTCCTTGAGTGTACCCATAGTCGCTCACTAAAAGTTGTGATGTACCATTACTCGACCAACACATGGCCCTATAGTCGCTCAAAGACAATATCAATTAAACTATGATAAGTTTATTGATTTGGACAAATAATTTAAAAATTATACTACTTTATTCTTTCATAATATAAAATTTCATGAATTTTAAAAATGTATTTAATAAGATATAGTTATAACAATTCGAAAAAAATTTGACGTAACCTAAATTTAATCTAACGAATGAACGTTAAAGTAAAAAATGCCCGGCTCTGCGCGATTTTGAAAACAGTCATTTAATTTAAATTTATAATCTATTATAAAATAATTTGATACATCATATTTTAATATATTTAGATTCACAAATAATTATTTATCAATAATAATATTTGTAGTTGTAATTTTTTTTTATAAAAATGATAAAAAAACGCCTTAAACAGTTAAAGTGAGCGACTAATGGTACTGAGCGGGTATTGAGGCTTTTACCTTAAAACTGAAAATTTTCAAACGATCGAAAAAAAAAATTTGTCAATTTTTTGTCATATAAAATTTTCTAAAAAATGAAAATATTTTCTTCTAACAATTTTTAACTATTTCATTATATTTCATGATTTAAAAGTGGCTGCAATTTCCGGGTTGTTCAACTTGCTCTCTCTTATTTACAAACGTTACCCAACATTTTTAAACAAAGAAATTTTTTTTTTTACTTTAAATCGGTGTCTTATTTTATCTCAGTCTCTCCTATATAAAATACTGAATTTATATATACATATATATATATATTAGGAGTGCGCAATCGCAAAATTGTGAACGCGCGTATACATAAAATGTCTTAAGCGTTATCACAGCAAGCCAGTAAGCGTCGCGACGTCAGTATGAACATGCGGCCAGTTCAGATACAATCAGAGCCACCAGCCACGTGGTTTTTTGGTTTTTTTCTATATTTATAATTAATATCCAACTAACATTATAATTCAAAATAAAAAAGAAAACAAAATAATAGTTGATCAAATAACGTCCAAAAGAATGGATAAAGAAAATATATACATATATTTATAATTATAAATTATAATATGTATATATGCATATATAAGTGAAAATAATTAATCATTAAAATAAATTAATATCATGCAGCTAATCAAACAATTCATAATAATAATTTAATTTAAATAGTAATTAGTAAAACATATTTGCACTGTGAAGTTTGACACCCAGCGGCATTTTGTGAATTTTCGTGGTCGAGAGAAGTTTAATGAATTATTTATAAAGGATCCCTCGGTGATTGCGGTTGCTCTTTGGTGAGAATTAACTTAACTACGAATTTCTAAAACACAATTACAAAAAAAATATACATATATATGTAGATGAAAATAAATAAAGAGGTTGGATAAAATAAGAGAAAAAAAAGGCGCTTGTTGCTAATAAATATTCATTTATGAATTAACCAGAGTTGAGCACAAAATAAGTACATTCATATTAAAAAAGCAATTTGTCATCATTTTTATCTTTTTTTTTTTTTTTGCTATTTTATTTATGACAAATTTATGAAAAAATTTATATGAATAATTATTATTTAGTTTTTGAATTTTGAATAATTTTTTGTACAAATCATATTTTTTTTCTTTCCAATAAAAAATTTACCGAGTATTTTTTTTTTATTTTGTTGACTGATAAAAAAAGTAAAAATTTTTTTTGTATTTGTGTTGAAAAAAAATAAAAAAAATAATGAATTGAAAAAAAAAAAAAAAAAATTCTGTTGTAGCTCAATAAATATTTGGGTCAGCAAATAAATCAAAATGTCAAAGAATTCCGGTAAAAAGGATTGATAGCTACGGAGTTATCATCTCGAGGATGATAAATTCAACCGTACGACTGAAAAATATAATAAAGTACTACGGGTCGCAGAGAAGACCCCATACGAAGAAGGAATAAATTAATAAAAGACAATGTCGTGCGAAAAAGCGTCGCGGCGCCTGAGGTATATTATAGCCAAGGCTAAAAGGTTTGGCTTAGCTGAGTACGAACTGGCTGATTTATCAGGCGCTAAAAAAATAACGACATCTAAATCCGGTCCGTTTAACACTTGGTATCTTATCGCTGTGATAATTGCTATTATCATTTGCGGAACACTGGTACTTGCACTTGTTTGTAATCCGTGTTCTACACGAAGCCAGATTCATGTTCATTGAAATCAAGTGAGTATATTTATATATATTATTAATTATTAATTATAATTATTAATCATACACCGAAAAAAAGGATTTCTTGGCGCAAGAAATATTTTGCGTTCCCTATCAAAAAAACCCATATGGGAATCCAGCCTAGATTCCTATGTATTTTCGGATGAGTTCCCATATGGTTCCCTAAAGGAATTTACCATAGATCCCGATATAGATTCTTACATGGGGTTTTATGGGAATTCACACCATGATAAATCCATATGGGAATCGTATGGAATCTCATGTGGATTTCTACCTCGATTTCTTATGGGAATCTGCATCATGTCAAAATGAGAATCTAGATACTCACAGTATCGTATGCTGATTTACCATATGGGAATCCAGATATCCATGGTTTCCTAGATGGATTCTTATATGAATTCATACACTCCTATATTAATTCCTATGGATTTTTAAATCCATACTTTCCTACATGGATTCCTATGGGTTCCCATGCAATCCCACAATTTTCTTAGGACTAGAAAAAATTTCTTGGCGCAAGAAATATTTTACGTTCCCTATCGAAAAAACCCATATAGGAATCCAGCCTAGATTCCTATGTATTTCGGATGAGTTCCCATATGGTTTCCTATAATAATCCAGCATAGATCCCGATATAGATTCTTACATGGGTTTCTATGGGAATCCACACCATGACAAATCTATATGGGAGTCGTATGGAATCCCATGTGGATTTTTACCTCGTTTTCTCATGGGAATCTGTACCCATGTCAAAACGGGAATCCAGATACCCATGGTTTCCTAGATGGATTCTTATATAAATCCATACACTCCTATATTAATTACAATAGATTTTTACATAAATCCATACTTTCCTACATGGATTTCTATGGGTTCCCATGCAATCCAAAAATTTTCTTAGGACTAGAAAAAATTTCTCGACGCAAAAAAATCCTTTCTTTCATCGTAAAAAAAATATTACCCCCACTATTTAATTAATTTTTTTACCTAATCACTGTAATTAAAAATGCAATGAGAATTATAGTGATCCCGAGCCACTTTGACCATTAATCAAATAACTTTTTACCATCCCTTAATCACCAGACGATTTAAAATCACAACATAATCAATCGGATGGCAAAATAAAATCTCTACCACAATTTAAAAGAAGTCCAGAAATTTTAAAAATCCTCTATTATTATTATTATTTTTCAAACATTGCAATTTCGTCTCACTTTTTTCCATTTACCCATGATATTACCATTATTTATTTATTGAAAAAACCTAAAGTTTAAATTTAATTTGCGGTATTTTATTTTATTTTATTGTATGTTTTATTTTTTTTTTAACGCTATAAAAAAAGTTGGAAAAAAGTTTGGTATTTCCCAGTGGCTCAGGTGGTCGTTGATGTTGAGCTAGCTAGAAGGCAACCACCAACGTCTCACGGTTCGTTAGACCTTGCAGAGGGTAATGATGCGTTTCATAGTACAGTTGTTGGTATGGGCCTGCCTGCCTGCTTGCCTGACTATACAACTACTACTACTACTACTACTACTACTACTACTACTACTACTAGAACCAATAGAACACTATTACTACAACTTGTACAACATGTATTACATTACATTAGTAGAGTATGTATTTATCTGTATGTGTAGTCTAGTAGTCTAGTAGTGTTGTATGTTGGGTGTGAGAATAGAAAACCACTAGCTTTTGTTCTATCAAAAAAAGTGATACTTTCCCTCGGTAAAAATCCAACTACTCAGTCTTCTTTTCAGCTAAATTAAATCGCGAGTTACATTCACTCTTTCATTTATCCCTTTACGTCTACATATATATATTATGGGTGTGTGTGAGTGAGTGAGAGTGGATGTGGAGAGCACGCAGTAGCCAACTTCCAATTTAAAAAGTTGGCACTCGAGTGTGTTAATTAATTTAAAAAATAAAAATAAAATATTTTATATTTTTTATGTTTTCAGACTTATTAATGAACGAAGAGCGCGAGCCAATGGCAGTGAATGAAACTAAAATTAATAATATAAAAAAAGCCAATTATAAATTTTTTTAGTTAATTTATATATATATATGTGTATAATAATTAAATAAAAAATGTAAACTTTTTTGAATTTAAAATAAAAACATTTTTAAATATGAGGTCTGTGGATATTGTTTTTTAAAAAAATTTTTATTTCAATGTCGTGAGGTCTCTTCAAATTTTTGTGCAACAAATTTTGACTCGAAATTTTTAATTACACTGTAAAAAAAACTTGGGTAAGTCCAGGTGTTGTAGGTGTTAAAATTTTCGGTGTTAAATTTCAACACCGAAAGTGGTGTTAAAATAACAACACTGCCGAAGTAAATATTCTTTACCAGTGTTAAAAAAATTTCCCGATGTTAAAATATTTTTCGGTGTTAAAAATATTTTACTTTATGAATATTTTATGAGTGTGAAAGTAGCAGACATCAGGCAAATGTAAAATAATTAATAAATCGAGTAAATAATTAATAAAATAAAATTTTTAAAAAATGCGCATTTAGAAAATTTTGAAATTAATAAGTGCATTTTTTATAAACATTATTTTTTAATTATTTACTGTATTTATTTATACTTTTAAATTTGTCTGATGTCTGTTACATTCAAATTCATGAATATTTTTACTTATCCGATCACTACAGTTAATTAGTGTTTTTATTAGTTACTTAAATTATTGGTGATTAAAAAGCTGGACGTTAAATTGTGTAATTTTTAAATACATTACATATAACATAAATAATTATTTAAATAAGTACATAACAAAATTGAAATTGCCTCCAGATAATATTCATTAAATTTTTATATTTTTTTATATGTTATATATTTTTTTTTCTAATTTCTATACGTGGAATTTTTTTTACACTGATTTAACGCCGGTATCTTAACACCGCCAAATTACACCGCCTACACCAGTGTTATTTCATTTTAACACCACGTGGTGTAAAATTGAGTCCATTTTTAACACCGCTCTTTTTACAGTGTAAAGACGTACTGAGCTAAGACAATATGTATTGTGATCATTGTTAACAGAAAATCTAAAAATACCATGTTGTAAGAGATTTGCTAATGAGGGCTTCTATATATTTATATATATATAGAGGATAGTTGGGCAAAATGTGGATACTTAAGAAATCATCCACTCTTTAAACCTCAAAAGAGTATGAAGTAGTTATAAATAAAAAACGACAAGGTTTTATTTTATTTTAAAGCAATTTATGAATTTATTTTTTCGAAATTTTTTTACCCTCGTTGAGTAATAATTTTATAAACTATTTATATTGAACAAAGTTATTGAGAGTCAGTGCAGCCAGATCGTGTGATATTTTTACCCCTTCCCGTGGTGAAATAGCATGGAATGTAATGGCAGGAGGGGTAAAAATACCCCACGATCTGGCTGCACTGTTGAGAGTACACTTTAAAAATTTTTTAAAAGTCATACCAGATAAAAATAATTTTAAATAAAAATATTGACATCTTAAATTATGTAAAATTAATTATCACCGTAATCACTTACAATTTTAAACTAAAAACTTCGAAAAAAAAATTTTTTTTAATTTTTACAATCGCTCTTTTGCACCCATAAGCAATGTTGACTAGCCCAGCCTACATTGAGTTATTTATCCCGAGTTGAATTCTTGACCGACAAATATTTAATAAATAAATTTTTTTAAAATCATAATAACAAAAAAAAAGTCTGTCAAGATTCGATTATCGATATTGAATTGAATAACTATCAGGCAATTAATGAAATACTAACAAAACTGAAATGTCGCATGATAAAGTATCGTTAGACGTAATCTTAATATATCAACGTTATTGTTTATTTAGTTCTCAAAATAAATCGAGTAGGACATAAATTAAAGCAGGTCATCGACTTCAGGCATGCATACACATATATATAAAGTGGACATTGCAACGAGTGAGTATATATGGGCAAGTCGTTGTTAGAGAATCGACGGAAGGCATGAGGCCAGCAATTTCAACGGGCGTTTGGTTGCCGATACAAACGGCCATTATTCCGTCGCGTGACGACGCTTACACTCGACCGTATAATGACAATTCGGTTCACGTGGCCGCGCCAAAGCAATGCACAACTTCCTCATACCCTTATTCTCATCCTCATCCTCATCCTCATTCTCATTCTCATCCCCCTTACCCTCCTTCTCGTACACTCTCTCACTCACTTTACTTCCTTTCTCATTCACAAGCTCCCTCTCTTTCTCTCTCTTTCACTCACTCCACTATACTACTCTACTACTCGACAATTCCTACCTCTTCTGTACTTTACCCTACACCCCTTGAACATTTAGCCACGATATTCCGGCTCTGTACCGTCACCTACGACCCTTACATTACATTACATTAAAGTGAAAGATCGATTGGAACCGGGATTCCTTTTCATTATTCTCTACTCCACTGCATACACTTCAGTACAAATTCTAAAAAAATTTTATTTATTGCTATTCATGCGAAAGTTACATTCTGAATGACAAATGCATTAAATATATACCACTGTTATTTATTATTAATTTTTTTTATTATAAAAGCCGGAATGGGACTAGATTTTTTCTTGAAATAACTTTGAACTCTGATGAAATCGGTAAGAATTATCGTGAAATAAAAAAAAAAAAAAAAATTGAAGCTTATCAGGTTTAAAGTCCTCGTTAAAGGAATGAGGTAGGTCTTTCTACAAAAAGCTATTTGAGAAAGGAAGCTATGAAAGTAACGTTTTTTGTTGATTTGAAAATTTCAAATTTTCACCATTTATAAGACAATCTGAGTTTTATAATTTTTGACAAGTAGCGATATCTTACATATATTTTGGTAGATCTTTGAAGCAAAAGAAGACATTATTTAAAAAAAAAAAACTTGATTTTTTAATTTGAAAATTTTTAATTGCGATTTGAGCAAAAGAGTGGGCACTTTGATCAGTTGAGACGATGCAGCCAACTTCAAATTATCAGTGAATTTTTTTTTTTTACGATTATGATCCATTTTACCGCAGAATTAGCTTTTTTCTAATTCATATATGCAGGAAATTTTTGGGTAAAAATTACCCATAAAGTTCGGTACTGTAAAAACATCAAACCAGTAATCAAATTTTTACAATGTTGTTAGTAGAAATTGCACTTCATTAACATGCTATCGAGAAGTATATTTTACAATGTGCATAGGAAAAATTTACACGGATAAAAATGTTGGCTCGAAACTTACCAATTTTTATTATGCTGTCGACCAAACTTGAAACAGGAAGTGAAGCATCCAAAAATGTATTATGCTGTTATGAAAAATTATTATGTCGCATCACGATTATTATAATGTATGAAAATAATTGTAATTGAAGCTTATCGATAAGTTTCTTGCGCGTAGTGTTGTGATACAGCATAATAATTTTTTAGATGCTTCACTTCCTGTTTCAAGTTTGGTCGGCAGCATAATAAAAATTGCTAGGTTTCCAACCAACATTTTTCTCCGTGTAGATATTGACCACTTTCTTAAAATGAATCAGTGAAAAGACCTGAAAATTAGTGAATATTCACTGCGAATCAGTCCCAAAAATATTACTGGTTCATTTAGTGATATACTTAAGACTGATTCGCAGGTCTCTTCACTGATTCGATTTAGTAGAGCACTTGTTCTCACAATATCGAACTTTTTGAGTAATTTTTACTAAAAATTTCTCTGCGTGTACTAAAAAATTTAAAAAACGGTTGATGCTGCGGGACAACTTCAAACCTTCTCGCCGTTTCCGAACTTCATGATCTCAGGGCTCGATGCTGAGAAAAAAAAAATTTCCTTCACTTTCATGTGCTAGCGTTCTTCCAAAAGATTTGTCCAATACAGTACTCGAGTACTCTTATATTTTCGAGCATACATACACACACATGCAGACATCTCTTTGAAAATGTCAGAGTAGCTTCTTAAGACCTTTAAATATTGACATCTGCAGAAAACTCGATTTTTGAAAATCGGACCGAAACCAATACCGCCCCGAATTTTTCGAAATCCATCGATTTTCTTAGCGGGAAGTTAAAAAAAATTCACTGTAATGAAGATTTTTTTTCGACAATTTATTAATTTATTTTTTTTATATTTTTTAGTTCACTGAGTTTTAACGAGAAGCATTTTATTCTATAGTGATAGGGTGTAATCCTGGGAAGATCGAGAACTAGTCGGAACACTGGTGTGTAGTGTATCTATGGGCTCTCGTAAATTGTTGGTGCTTTCGCGCTACTTAAGTAATGAGCCAAAAGTTTCGCCCAAGTGTCGGCACGTGAGAATAGCTTACACACTACCATAGAAGTAGTAGTAGAGCTGTATAGTTGTAAAATAGGAAAATTAGTTACGGTTTATTAGTATAGTATGTTTTTCGTACTACTTTAGATAATTAAAAATAAATCATATAGTTTTTTAATAGATTTATTACTGACAGGTACTTTTAATTTAATTATTATTTGAGTGATAAAGTTCATTTTACAGTTGGGTGAATTTATATAAAATAATCAAATGAAATTACGAATTTCAAAGTTGATTCCAAATATCAGTTCATTAATAGTAAAAAAATTTTTTTAAAATTAAAATTATCATTTAATAATTAATGTTTTGTTCCTAAATATTTAATTTGATAAGTGATCAAAAATTTATGCAATCTGTTCAGTTTAATTAAAGCGACATTGCTTATTTTATGGGTAATAAAATTGCTTTCATTTCAATTAACAAAAATTTCGTGATTTCAACGAAATATTAATGATTTTGAAGTCAACAGACAATTAGCAATTTTCGAATTTTTTATTTTTCAAGTTAATTACGAAAAAAAAAAAAAACTAAAAATATGCAGCTGTAGAAAATTCAAAAAACTGTAGGTGCAATTTTTTCAAATATTTTTTTTTATAATTTGTCGCTTTTAAAAATTAGTATTCCTATTCTTCTGTTTCATAAATTTTAAAACATTTATACTCCCTAGTGGTAATTTTTCGGAATTTTCTGTGAAAAACTCAGTTTTAAAGTTCTAAAGGCTTTTTCAGAGTTATTCAGAGAAAAGTTCGGAAAATTTCCACCAGAGACACCCTCACTTCTGGTAAGAGTCAATTTACTCCGCATGGTGTGAGTTTATTTTAACACCGCTTTTTTACACTGTAAAATGGTCAGCGGCGTCTTAATTAAAGGTCTAACTAAAGTTACAAACTTTAAATAATTAAGGTTTGTTATTCGATCAGTCATTATATGCTGGTACTCTATGGCAAGTAAGTAGACGGATAGAGATAGGTTATGGTTCACCTCCAATTACGCCTTCAAGTTCGCTACAGTTTTGGTACCACTTGTAATAGTAGAGGAGTCCGTTTACTTACTAGGGTCAAAACTATCATATTTGAAGACATTTACACAGAAAACAAAAATTTCGTGGCGCAAAAAATTTTTACTTGCTCTCAGAAATTTTTTTCATTATGAATTTCTGGGTATATCTTTTTTTTTTTGGATATGCCATTTTATCCATGACTTTTCTTAGTAACGATTGACCCAATATTCAGTTCAGCCATTAACGATCTGCACTTTGGTGGATAAAATTTTTATCAATTTTGAAAATAAAAATGAATTTCTCTTCAATAATTAAATAAATAAATTTTTTTTTATCAAATTGTCTTCTATCGAGTACGAATTTTGATTTGAAAAATTTCATATCAAATTTTCAAAATGTTTAATTATTAAAAAAAAAATTATTCACAAACAATCTTTTAGTGACCACGAAAATATTTTTCATACAAAATTTCTAAGCCCGAGATTTAAAGACTTATTCTAAAAAAAATTTTAGTACACGGTAATAAGCCATAAATTAATTAATTCAAGAAAGAAAATTAATTTTCTGCCGCTTTAATAAAAATAATTTCCTCATAATATTTAGTCAAAAATAATTAAAAGATTAAACTTAAGATCCTATTAGCTCGCATTCTGATAATAATAAAATTACGGAAAATAGCTTTGGAAAAACTAAAAAAAATATAAAATTTACAGCTAAAAATAAAAAAAATTGTATAAACTTTAAATAGAGATTAACAATCGAAAATCCATAGCCATTTATTCACGAATCACTTAGCAGTATTTTCCGTAACGATTTTCATCCTTAACTTTTCTCATTAATCCTCTCGACGTTGTCCTCGCTCTCTCTCCCCTTCTTTTACTCTGATACTCTTATTTACGGTCACCATATATCGTATATTTGATAATGTTCTACAGTGGCAATGTTGAAAAAATATAAAAGTTTTAATTTCAAATTTAATTACTCCGTTCCGGAAAATTATCTCGCACTTGAGTAAAATTATTATCTTTATTTTTATCATTTCGCGCTACACTTTTAATTTAAATTGAATAAATATAAATTTAAATGAAATTAAAAGTTTAAAAAAATTAAAAATTTTTCGTATTGTTTTTCATATAAAAAATTATTATTATCATATTTATTTTTTTACCCTGTAAATAAATATAATAATAAATATGAAGAGAAAAAGAACCAAATAAAAATGAAAAATTAACGAATCTCGAGTTTTTGAAATAAAAACAATTTAATTTCCTTTTGCTTTCTCGTGTTTCGTGTTATCATGACATTCGCACGCACGATTTATTACTTGCGCTCCAATTGGCCATTGCTAATTGTAAGGTTCGTTGCACTGGAAATGTGCATGTTGAGTTGGAAAATTATAAATTGTATGAAAGAAAAGTATATTTACAGACAAACATTCACATTTACTCACAAACGTAACTATATACATATATATATATAAAAAAACGCACGGTTTGTAGCTTGACGAATAAATATAAATAAGAATGGGAGAAATAAAAGGAATGAGATAAAAGTTTAGAAAGATCGACTGTATAAATGTAGATTTTAAAATGAGAGAAAAAAGAAAAAAATTTTAATTTAAACTGAGAGAATTTTCATTAACTTTTAATGAAATTGCACAACTCGGTTGTATTCTTACATTTAACGTTAGTCGACACTCTTTTTAGGGATGAAATAAAATTTATAAAAATAACTACTATGTGTATTTGGATTACGAAGTAGTAAAAATAACATTTAAGCATTTATATATATATATGTATATATATAGAAAAAAAACGTACGCTATTACTTTTAACGTTAGTGCTTTTCGGTTTAAATTTCCATCTTAAAAAGATAATTGAGATGTAAGTAATTTTTAAATTTTAATCATCATGGTTATCATTTTTTTTTTTTTTTTTGTGAAATTAAGTTATATTTATAATAGTAATACTAAAAAAGGGCGGGAGATTTAATAATTTTTTAAAAATTATATCAGGTGACTAAAACATGATCCTGCAGTTAGCAGACAATTAATAATTTTAGGATTTTTTTTTTAACAAATTAATCATAAAAAAAAATAAACTAAAAGAATGCACCTGTAGAAAATTGAAAAAGCCGTAGGTGCAATTTTTCAAAAAAATTTTTTTTTGATAATTTATCGCTTCTAAAAAAATTCATAAATTAATAGACGTCGGCTAACTTCAGTATCATGACTAAAACATATTTTTGAAAAAAATTTATTTCCCGCTTTATTTCCTTATTAAATTTATATGCCTATTGCTATAATCAATTAATTTGATTAATTAAATATATGAAAAATTAATTTTTTTTAACAAATCCCATTTTGCCTGAAAATAAAAGAAAAAATACCTCCCCCTAAAATTTGATTTTAAATTTGAATTCAATTAGAAAAAATTTATGAATATCACTAAATTTTCTGAACAAACTCATCACTTATTATTTTATTACAGTTAATTTGGTTAATAAATTGAAATGAAATATTTGTATTGAGATTGTTTAATTCTAAATATTTTCATATTAAATATACGACAGCTGGACCGTATGAAATATTATTATACTGATAAAAGTATCGTAAAAAATAAAATAATAAAAACAGAATGGGTGATAACATTATTGTTTGGGGTAACAAGTGGTATAAAAACTTTACTAATATAAACTTGCTCTATCATCGTGTAACACTCGATCTCTGTGTGAAAGCGAAGAAGTAGCCCTAAGATGAATTTCATTCTTGGCTATAAAGACACCGTGAGCTTGAAATATTATATATTTTCTTCATTCTTCTTGCAAGAAGTACAGCACGAATTTCTCGCGGTTGCTCGATGAATTTTAAAACTTCAAAAATTTTTTAAATTACATTTTTATTTTCTCATTTCGAAAAATTTTATATAGAAAAAAAAATCTGGACATCGGTTGACCCTGTGGGCCAGCCCAAAAACTTCCCGCTGTTTTCAAGCTCAGAGAGCTTCAACCGAAAAACTTTTTTTTTTACTTTTTTTCTGAGCCAGTCCGTTTTTCTCACCCGGGAAAAAAATTTTTTTCTAACGGCAACCGGAAATTTGATTCAATTGTTCCAAATCTAATTCGAAAAAAGAAGATTCTCCATATTTAAGTGCACAAAAGTCCATTATTTTCTTAGCACCCCCCCCCCCTCTATATAAATTACACTAGCTTGAGTGCCACAAGAACAAGTTATAATCTACAAGATAATAATCTTCATGAAAGTGAGTTAAAACTTTGAAAATAAATATAAATTAACAGATCTTTAGATATTTATCTTAATAATAATTCATATTAAATGTTAACTGTCATTCTATTTTAGGTGTACATTAACTTATACTCGTCTGACTCTTTGACCTTTTGCAAGTCGAGTTAGAATATTTTTTTCTTTTAAACATTTCAATTTTAATTTTGTTACTTTTTTTGGTTGTCAACTCAATGACGTGCCCTCGTAGCTAATTAGCCGCTCTCTAATGGACAATTAAAAGTTGGTAACGCGATAAATTTGATGGAAAAGAGGTGACTCCCTGGGGGAGGGTGAAGGTCCGTAACTAGATGACGCTGAGAGAAAAGTTGAGGTATACATATATACTATATACTATTACTATGTTCTATATCCCGGCGGATATCTCCTTTCTTTTCGTCTTTCTCCCGCTCGCACTCATACCCAACGTTAAATAGACAAATTTTATAACATTTTTTCATTTTTGTTACCCCTTTGTCTCGAGCATTATTGAAATAATTTTATTATTCGTCATATTGTTTCGACAAAAAGCCTTATCATGTTGCCGTTATCGATTTATTGTTGTGTTCAGCAAAAACCCACTAAATTGATTGCGTATCTCCTTCTTATTTTTTTTATTTATTCATTAGTCTGCTAGCGACTAATGAATGTAACAATGGCTGATAAATAACAGTACTTATTTTATTGTTTTAATAATACATTCAATAAGAAAAACTAGGGCAGAATAAAAAAAAG
The DNA here is from genome assembly GCF_029852145.1 of Microplitis mediator. Lineage (NCBI taxonomy): Eukaryota > Metazoa > Arthropoda > Insecta > Hymenoptera > Braconidae > Microplitis > Microplitis mediator. The sequence goes on from NC_079973.1 coordinate 3,984,107, forward strand.
GAGAGAGTAATTATTTTTTAAATAATTTTTATATGAAAAAATTTGTTTTTTAAGGATGATCCTGCTCTCTTAAAATGAATCAGTAAAAAGTACTTCAATCAGTGAATATTCACTGCAAATCAGTCCCAAGTATATCACTAATTCAATCAGTGATATACTTGGGACTATTTATGAGGTAAATATTCACTGATTGAAGTACTTTTCACTGATTCGTTTTAAGAGAGTGAAGTCAACAGACAATTGAAAATTTTCGGATTTTTTTTCAACAAATCTATTGCATTAAAAAAAAAAAAAATATGCACGTGTAGAAAATTTAAAAAACCATAGATGCAATTTTTTAAAATATTTTTTTTTTATAATTTATCATTTTTAAAAAAATCCAAAAATTATTAGACGTCAGCTAACTTCAGTGTCATTTTTTAAGTCAATCATTTTTAAGACAAAAAAAATTTTTTTATTTAACAGACTGGGCCACAATCAGTTCGGCCAATTAAATTTTTGTGGCCCATTTTACCTCAGAATGTGCCGATAACAATTCGATAAAAAAATTTTTTATTAAAAATTTCTAATTGGCTGCACTCTAGACTGACCAACTTTCCCCATCGACGAAAAATTTCCTGTCTTATTTAGTCCGGAAAATTTTAATTTTAAAAAATCATTCTGGGCAAAATTGACATTTTTTTCGTATCAATAAATTTTTTTGCTGTCTCATTTTACCCCGAATACTCGGTATCACATTACGATTTATAATGACCTTGAAATACATGAAAAATTCATGATAAAATGTCTAGCTTTTTATCAAATTTATGACGCGTCTCGTGTCCTATCATACCACAGTCTCCCCTAATTAAAAATAACAATTACGCAGATTCGTGATTACTCCATTAAAAATATTCTATTGTTGGAATTTTATCCGATTTTTTTTCTTTAATTTTCAATTCTAAAAGGATTCGGACCATAATATCCTTTTACTTAATTATATATGCTATGCAAATAAAAAGGAAAAAACGTATTTTTCAATAAGAATTTAATAGGTTGACGGTAAGAGAAAATTCTCTGCTAAAAGAATGTCATAAACGTCGTGCTAGTAAATACCTTAAACTCTTGTATCTCTCATCCTCCCTCTCTTATCTTTCTTAATGCCTCTCTATATATAAAATAATATAACGATCGGATAACAAGGATAAGAATATAACTGACAAACGAATTCTCACAGAATGGATAATGAGAGTGACTCATTGGATTCTGGAATTTTATGTAAAATTAGTCTCATCCAACAGAAAATTTCTACAATCTTGCATCGGAATGCGAATCACATGATAAGATCTCGGCAATTAAATCCCATTTATTTTTCTCATCATTATAATGCACCGTTTAATATTTTTTTTTTTTCAATTTTCACTTTAAAATTCACATTAATAATATAATAAAAAAATTTCCATCTCTTTATTTTCAATTTTATTATCATCTTCACATTTTATTTCATTTCATTTCCTCTACTTTACTTTAGTTATTTTTTATTATTTATTTATTTATTTTTTTTATTATTTAAAATTGTATTTTTGCAATGTTACAAAACTTATTCATACTTTTCGTAGTCACTCGTGTCATTTTATTACTACCCTCAGTAGTTTTTTCAAAACTAAACGACTTACGGACATCTGAGATCTCATGTAAAAATATAATATCACCCAGAGCAATATTCAACTGTCGTACGTAAGCTCATACTCATATATTTATCTTTAAACATAAATAACTTGTCATACTTTTTTTAACTCAATTTCCGGATATGAAAATTTTAAATTTCAAAAAAACTTGATTAAAATTTCAAATTTTTTTACTTATATAAATTTAAAAAAGGAAGAGGGTGGGGGTGAAATGCGCACCAATATTTTTCACTGTTCAAAGGGACAATACTTAAATAATGGGGCAATTTGGGCCATTGGAAATTTTTTAATTAAAAAAAATTCGACTTTTAAAATTTTTTTATCGATGCTCATATTACCCCACATTGAAAATTTTCTTTATTTCTGGGTCACGTTGATACCAAGTGTTTTTTTTTTTAAATTAAACAAAAGTATATGAAAAAATTAACTATTAATAATTTTTTTTGAAAAAAACCATTTTGCCCCTGTGCCTTTTTTTATAATTAAATTAAAAAAATTTAAATTTATAGTTGCATTTAAAAATTTCAAAAATTTGATGGTAGTATAAAAAATTTTTAAACAACTTTCTATAATGTATTTTAAATTTATAAATAAATTCAAATACTAAAAGGTACAAAGTGTTCTAAATTAGTCTGACTAAAGCTTTTAGGTGAAATTTGAATAACCGATATGTCTAAAGCTACATAGTGTCAGCTGAAGGCAATATATTTTGAGGATTTTCAAAAAATCCCCATAATGCGCAAATATTTTTCACTTGAATTATTTTATAATTTACTTACTATTAAAATATAAAATCTAAATTTAAATTCAAATTCAAATAAACTGAGTTTGTAGATTTTATAATTTTATAATAATTACATTCTAAATGAAAAAAAAATTGTAGTGGCTACTCTCTGGGTTAATACTGAGTACTTTCTGTAAAAAAAAAATTTTTGACAGTACTGTATGCTACCTAGACTGTATCCACTACTATCTAGACTATATCCACTACTGTCCGGGATAGTACTCAGTACTACATAGTCTAGATAGCATACAGTACTGTCTGAAATTTTTTTTTACAGAAAGTACTCAGTACTATCCCAGAGAGTAGCCACTACTATTTTTTTTTCCGTGTACAGGCTGAACTATCACCTTCTAGTAATAGGGAATGATTACTAACTGTATGCGATAATCATTATCATGCTTTTATGTTAACTATTTGTTTCTCATATAGTAATAATTACTATTGCTGATAGTAATAGTTACCATCTCGATAGTAATACTTCTAATGTCTGAAAATTTTTTTCATTTTGCCTTCTAAGATAGTAATGATTATCATCACAGATATGAATAGTTACCATCTAAATAAGAATGCTTACCATCTCCGATACTAATAGTTAACATGCAAGCATGACAATGATTATAACAAACAAATGGTAATCATTCCCAATTACATGATGGTGATAGTTATCATTTTGTTTCAGCGTGTATTGAAATAATCCATCGAAAAAATTGTTCAAGCAAACTATATATTATTATAATTTTGAATCACGTAACCCATATGAAAACATACATTTCCGGAAACATATGCCGGCAAGATGGCATACATACGACAATACTAAAGATATATCCCTGCTATTATGCCGGGATATATATTTTCTCGTGGGAGAATAATTCGAATGTCGGAAATTGGATAATAAGTAACGAAATAAAATAAACAAGCATATTGATTATAAAATCAGTGGAGCGTCTTATTCGAAATCTGTCCACCGCTAATTGGCTTCCCACTTTTGCTCTTGTATACTTTCGAAACGAGCTTGCCGAACTAATTGACAATTTCACACTCGAACGTGGCCGGTAATTAAGCTGCCACATGCAGATCTTTTTTCCGACTGTTTCGAAAAAAAATATCAAATGATATCGTACGTTTCTTGTGTTACCTATTATTCTTTGCCATCGAAATTGAGTATTTTCTTACCCATAATCGAAAAATATTTAACAACACAAGAGTAATTATTTATTATGATTTCAATTTACTCGCAATTAATGACTATGATTTACTATATCTCTCAGTGTATATATAGAAATATAATTTTTTTTTTTTTATTAATATTGTTGATGAGTTACTTTTAAGAAGCTTGAGACAGCATAAAACCCAAGAGCTTTACAAAGTCCAAGAGATGATTACTGTCTACAGGTTCAGATCTCTTGAGCTTAAAGAAAAAAAGAAGAAAAATATATATAAGTAGTAAAGGTAAAAGAAAGAGATAAAGATAAAAATGAAGAAAGAAGGAAATATATAACAGAGCAAAAAGATATGAAAGTAGTGTTGATAGGTATTGGCGGGTATATATAAACTTGCTGATTGATTTTGGCATTAATCATAAAAATATATTTTTTTATATCTTTCATTTATTTGTAGAGCTTTTATTTTTATTATTATTAATATTATTATTATTAGTAATAATACACCGTAAAAAAACGAGAGTGGATTCGGAGTGATTACGGATTATGATCCTGAAGTTAGTAGACAATTAAAAATTTTCTGATTTTTTTTTCAGCACAGAAATTACAAAAAAAAAATCTAAAATTATGCACACGCAGAAAATTAAAAAAACTATAAGTGCAATCTTTTTAGATATTTTTTTTTTTATAATTTCCCGCATGAAAATATCATATATGGTAAACATATATTAAAAAATATATGTTACAGATGCAAATATATATGCGACAATACATGAAATCTTATATATTTCTTTATATTTTTTCTTTTATATGGATTTCATATATTTCCGTATAACTTCAATATATTATTTTTCATATATTTGAAAACTTATAATTTTAATATATTCAAAAATAAATGTTATTTATATATGGAAACAAATAAGAATACATATATAATTAATCATTATATGGCACGATATATGTACCATGTATTTAACTTTATAAATTTTTGTATATTTTTCGATATATAGAACCATATAAGTCTCCCCATATATGTAAAACTAAATAAAATCTATTCATTTCTGTCTTCCTCTCTCTGTTATAAGATTCAAACATTGTGTGTTCAGAATATATATATGTGTGCTAGCTTACAAATTTACATATATAATTATCAATATATGTAATACATATATGTGCTAACTTATAAGCTTACATATATGATTATAAATATATATAATACATGTATTAACTTATAAACTTACGTATATAATTAATTATATTAAAACTTACTATGTTATATATAAGAAAATATATATCGTTTTTGGCCACTTATATGATCCCATATTGATTATATATTTATCATATATGGTATTTTCATGCGGGTTATCGTTTTGAATAAATTTCAAAAATTATTCGATGTTGGCTAACTGCAGTATCATTTACGAATTTTATTTAAATCCAAATTCACTCCGTCGCTCCGAATTCCCTTCGGATTTAATCCACGTTCACTCCGCAATTTTGTTACAGTGTATTATTTTATTATTTTTATTATTATTATTTATATTAGGATTAGCTGATAATGGAAAAATGAAAAGGGAGTAACATTTAATTTGATCCGGCGCGACGTTGCTCATCTGGATCGGCAATCATGTGGCAGCACGATACCGTACACTACTACTACTACTTCTACTACTGCTGCAAGTAGTTACATCTGGATGTGCAAGCTTGGGAAATTACGTGTCAGCTGCGTGTCTGAAATTCTCTCGGGATGAAAATAAGACACTGTTGATGTTGATGCCAACGTGAACATTTGTGATTGAAGTTTATATTTTATAACAAATTATATAAAAATGGATTTCAGTAAGAGCAGGAACACGTTATTGGTCTTGAAAAAAATCATTTTTCGAATGTTTGAATATCAAGACTTTGTTTTAATAAAAAGGTTTAGTGTCATATAAATAATATGTTTAAAATGAGAACTAAAGAATGTGTCAGCTGGAAAATTTGATTTGTTAGATTATAATTTTAAAAATATATTTTTCGCGCCAACTGAATTTGTAAATGTCAGCGGCTTTGAATAAAAGATTTATTTTTATCTGTGATTATTAACGTAGTTGAAAGATTAAGGGAAAAAATAGTAAAATGAGACACTATTTTGATAAAAAAAAAAAAATTATTTATCTAAAACTTTTCATTCAAAATATCAGCTGTGGTAAAAATTGTTTTTTTAACCATTCGTTGCATTCTTCTTAATTAGAGGAAATCGTAACAATAAAAAATCGGGTAAATGAACCACTAAAAAAATTTTTTTTCCTCAAAATTTTAATACTTAATCGTAAACATTCGATTTAGGTGTTGCTGAAGATCGGAACGTTTTTTCGCGCAACGAAAAAGAAAAAAAAATAGAATTGGAAGTAAAAAGTCTACTGGATGACTAGATTTCTGAAATGTTTTGCATTTAGATGCTAATATATCAGCTGAAAATTTTAGGCCAACCCCGACCTCCGAATCTACTCTTTAAGTACTCGAATTACGTGAATTTTTTTCATTATCGTTGCGCGAAAAACGTTCCGATCTTCAGATACATCGATTTAGTCGTTTCCAGTCAAAATAATAATTTTTTTTTCAAAGTGCTCCATTTCACCCTAGTTCCATTTTATTTCGATTCGCCCTAATTTACGAAAATATCTCAAATAACAAAAGCGAAATTTTTTTCAAATAATTTTAAAGTGGTCACGTAATCAAGAATGACCAACTTGCCCCATCCATCCTTAGACCTCTAAAATAAAATTTTTTAACAAAAAAAAACTGTTTCAAATTTCTCCATCTACTTAAAAAAAAAAACTACAAAATTTTTCGAGGGCTATCGTACCCCGGATTTTTTTTTTCAAATTTTTTCAAATGATAAATTTATTCGAGACAAATAAAAACAATTTGTACCCGATGCTCAAAAGCAAAAAAAATAATAAACGGCTTAAGTGAGCCATCGTACCCCAGTTTTCCCCGTCATCGTAATAATAGAATTAATAACAATAATTACTCGACACAACTAAATGATAACAAAAAAACAATTCACTCAAAACAACATAAACAAAGTTTATTTATACACTTGTAGTATAGAAGTGTCAAATGATAAATTTAACAATGCATATTTAATAACAATAACAATAATAATAATATCTCAACATATGACATACTTGTGTGTCGCGAATCTCATCACACGTCTATTCTCATTCGTACATATATCTACACATAAGCTAACAGAAAAGGAACACAAGTTATGAAAGCTATGGAAGAGAATTCAGTTGATGTAACAGTAGTGACTCCACTCTCTTCCAGCATTTATAGCAGTAGGAGCGTAGACGACAGACAAGAGAAGAGTGAGCTTCAACTCGCCTCAACGAAGCGTGACAATTATATCTGCAGCCGGTTGGAAATCATTTCGGATTTAGATATCGTCCCTTCCGGTCCGGCTGTCAGACGGACGCCGTTCTCACATATATATGGAACGTGCGAATACACTGAAGAGAACAACACAAAACTAAAGTAATCCATGCATACTGAAAAATGAAAAGAGATAACATTAAATGTATGATATACGTACAAAGTTAGTTATAAAGAGATTTTAAAATAAAAAGTCTCTTCGGATATTTTCCATTTCCATCAAATTTTTATGGGATCGATTTCACATTTTACAGATTATGTTGGGGTCTTTTTTTTTTCTAATTTAAGAATTGCAGAATCTGCTGATATCTTTAATAAAAATTTGCCGTTATGGTTTTAGTTTACGTCCATATGCGAATAGTAGTAACGCGCGTTATCATATATCACAGTAGCGCGAAGTTTTAAAGGAGTAATTAATTTTTATTAGATTTATTAATTGACAAATATATTGATCTCGTTTGAAAACGAGCAAGCTTCGAGTAGTTTTTAAATAATGGACATTTTAAATTATTTTAAAATAAAAAAAGTTAAATTCCATCGATTTACTAAAGAACTTTTAAACGAAAGGTAACAGCTCAATTACGTTAAATGCATGTTATAGCTTAGACGATAAATTTTTATTTTCTTTCCAACTAGTTATTGAGTTTCTTTTTCCCAATTTAATGGTGATTAAGTCATTTTTAAATTAAAAAATTAACTTTCATTCATTTTGCCCTACATAATTTTTTAATATACCGTAGCTCAATTTTGTAAAATTTCTTTCGAAATAAGTACTATTTTAGAAACAGTACTAATTTAAATTATTTTAAATAATATGCATAGATTTATGTTATATACATTTATTTTTACGGAATCCACCATCTGTTCGAGTTGTAGAATTATCATTGAGGCCAGGATTTTTTCCTTAATTAAAAAATATGACAATTAATAATTAATGATGTCAAATTTTTGATATTACGGCAAAAATATTGGTCGTATGGAAAAATTTTTCAAGTAAAAGTTGTTCAAAATTCAATTTTCTAAAAAAAATGTCGGTTATAATTTGTCCTTAGGATTAATAAGGAAGCCGTAATTTCAAAATTAAGATTTTCATAATTAACAAAAATTTGAATCATTCATTATGAATCTTAATTTTTGAATTACCGTAAAAATATTGGTCGTATAAGAAAATCATAAGAGACATTTTTTTTAGAAAATTAAATTTCCAACAACTTTTGTTTAATAGTATATTACGACCCTAGGCCAGAAAGTTGGATTTCCTGGCTAGGTTATCCAACTTGTTGGCCATGGGTTGTATACTATTTTTCTTGATCCTACGCCGAAAGTTAGTTAAAATAATTTATATTAAAGTAGTAGCACGTTCCGAGGCGAAGCCGAGGTGGGGGTAGAAGGGGCGGGCCCGCCCGACTTTTGCAAAACTGAGGCGAAGCCGAAGTTTTTGCTGGTCGGGGCGGGCATTCAAAAAAAATGTATTAATAACTAAAATGAAAAATTAATAAAATGGCATTGACAATTACAAATTTTCAAAAATTAACAAATACATGCAAACTTTATTGTATTATTTAACTTAAAATATTATAATTAAAGAAATAATCATAATTCATATAAAATGAATTCACTAGTACATTTTTTCTTATCAGATCTTACGAATTATGTTTGCTATTGCATTGAGTCAAAGTTAAATCGAAAGAACAGTTATTGAACGTACAGTTATTGAAAATATAATCATCTAATTTCATTTTTTGTCTGTTAAAAGTTGAATTCAAATTATTGTTATTACAATCTTCAATTCCTGTAAAGTCATGCCTGATCATGTCTGATAATATTTTGCGGGAAAATAATGGCCATGCGTAACTAAATATGACTTTGCATGATCGTACATGAGCATACATGATTCATATAAACTCATGTATGATCGCGCATGATCTATACAAAGTCATGCATTAATCAAGTATAATTATGCATGATTCATATAAAGTCATGCCTGATCATGTCTGATAAAATTTTTCAGGAAAATAATGGCCATGCATAACTAAATATGACTTTGCACGATCGTACATGAGCATGCATGATTCATATAAACTCATGTATGATCGCGCATGATCTATACAAAGTCATGCATAAATCAAGTATAATTATGCATGATTCATATAAAGTCATGCCTGATTATGTCTGATAAAATTTTTCAGGAAAATAATGGCCATGCGTAACTAAATATGACTTTGCACGATCGTACATGATCATGCATGATTCATATAAACTCATGTATGATCGCGCATGATCTATACAAAGTCATGCATAAATCAAGTATAATTATGCATGATTCATATAAAGTCATGCCTGATCATGTCTGATAAAATTTTTCGGGAAAATAATGGCCATGCGTAACTAAATATGACTTTGCATGATCATACATGAGCATGCATGATTCATGCAGTCATACTCAATCATGCATACAGTTGACTCTTTTTTTATACAAAAAAAAATTCTAATAGACCTTGTAATAGAAATCTAACTGACGTAAAGCTCAGTGAGCTTAGCGACGCGAATTCAAAGTTGATTTTACTGTACCCTTTAATATAAAGAGCAAGAGAAAGTTTAAACTACATTATATTCTAAAACTAGTTCACTACTGTGAAATAGTAAGTACTTTGATCTGTATGAGTTTGTGAGCATACGCTGTGCTGGGTATGCTTCTCCACTAAGCTTTAGTTCTCTCTACACACTAGCGTCATCGTAAATGCTACGGGATCGAGATACGATGGATTGATGAGGCACTTCATTAGTGGATAACGTGATACGTTGACTGGCCTTGCATTCGTTTACTATCTCTCTCCCTCTCTTTCTCTTACACACACTCACACTCATACAGACATACACACAGCAAGTGTATCTTCAGATCTATATAGTGAGTTTAATCCTTTCATCCCTTTTGTTACTCTCTCAAAATATACTTGGTCTTGTGTTATGTGTAGTTTGCTAACACTGCTGTGCTACTAAAGGTCTATATCGTAGGAGTATAGCGTACCAGACAAGTTTAGTTACTATTCACCCTTGTATTATATTGTGTTCTCAATAGATTCAACGGTATGGCTATTGTGAATATTATGTTACCGAGAATATTGGATAACATTTTAAGGTAACATTAAATTAGTTAATATTTAAATTAATTTTATATTAACGACACATATTAACTACATTATTGTTTTTTTTTTTAAATTATAGGGTAGAGGTACCATTTTTGGACACTTGGAAAATTTTAATAACATAATTTGTAAAAGACGCAATGACATAATTAATTTTTAAAATTTATTCGAAGATACTTTTCATACCCCTTCGAAAAATCGAACCTCGTTTGAACCTCTATAGTGCAAAAACGGAAATAAGCGCAACTCGAGATTTCCTGCCGCAAATCGAGATTGAAATTGAAGTTCATTTTTTCGACCTGAGGCTGCTACAGTAGAATTTTTTTTTAATACAGTCGAATCGCGTTATGAATCCGCCTACAGGAGTGTAGGGGAATATAATTCCAAGAATTCCTGTACCCTCACTTCTGCTCAGTAGTCGGACGCCGTAACTCACACTTCCCCTACTTTGCAAGCATGCGAGTGTGTATATGATTATTTTCGTAGTCATAGAGGGGAAATATCTTCCAAGAAATATAAGTCAGCGGACTCATAACGCGATTCGACTGTACTTTTTCATTAATTAAAATAGAGTATTAAATGTCCAAAAGTGGAGCAGTGGCCACAAATGGTACTTCCACTCTACTGAAAAAAACTTTTGGAGTAAACGCGGATTGAATGCGTGGTGGATGTTTTTTTTTATTTAATTTCCTCGAAGTGAAATTTATTTTAACATTAAAACTTCAGATCGAAATGGATGAAAATTTAAATAAATCCAGATCACTCCAAAATCGCGCCACAAAAACAAATCCCTATTTACTTTATACACAGAGTGAATTTTTTTTAAACCTGGAATTCTGAGTGACGGAGTAATTCGGATTGAAACAAAATTCATATTCATACCGAATTCTCTCCCAATTTTTTTACATTGTGGTCCGTAATAGGAAACTTATCAGATCGCGTTTCTTTTTTTTCAATAAAGAAATTTCTTTTAAAATAATTAACTAATTCCACTAAAATTTGACGTTTAGATAAAATTAATTTTTCAAAGTCTAAAAAAATCTCAATTTTAATAAGAAAATTTTTTCTTATTTTCATAAAAATTTAGAATAAAAGGCAACAAATTGTAGCTCATGTACAATAGATTCTTATGATATTTCTTAAATTTTATTTTTGCCCCCCCCCCTTCCAAACTCATTGATCATCAAAATTTGAAGCTAAAAAAATTCAGTATCCGTCTACATTTTCAACGAAACTTATAAAGATCGTAACATTCGTTTATACTAAAATTTTTGGATACTCAATTTTTCCCGCCCCTCCTCTAAAAAATTTGAACAGAAATAAATCGAACAATTAATAGCGAACACTCAGATTGTACGTACCGACTCGTATTTCACTACTTTCTATGTCAATTGTTCTTTTAAATTTTTATTTTAATGAAAACTGGTTACTTTTATTTCTCATGATTTATTATTTTGTTTTTGAAGTTAAAATTAAATTCATTGTTATTATACAAAAGTTATTATAAAATTTGTTTTATAATTAAATCAATATACTGTTAAATTACTATAGTTCGAGAATATCAACAACTTGACACAATTTCCCTAGCTATTAAGAAAGTTCAACGATCCGTCTTAACTTGACTTGCAAGTGTCACTTGACTTCGATAGTAGTTAACAACATTTCAAGTTTCTTTAATATCGCAAACGCTTCAAAAGTTACCGTTAAATTTACATTTTTAAATTAAATCTAAAATTATTATACCTTTTTTTTTTTTTCACTCGAAAATTTAATTTCGCTTTAATAACAAATTTTTTTTAATTAAAAAAAAAATACTCTTGTTTGAAAATACTTAGTCATAGTTTTCAGAAATAAAGTGCAAATTGGTCAGCATCAACAGAGCAGCCAAATTTTTTTTTTTACAATCGTGATCTATTTTACTTTAGATTCAACTCCTCCAGTTTTCGGTAAAAAAAATCAGGGCATCGGTTGGCCATGCGAGCCAGCCTCAAAACTTCCCGCTATTTTCGAGCTCCTTGATCTCGAATAATAAAAATATTTATTTTTAATTTATTTAATCACGGCAGTGAAATTAAGTTCAGTCTGTCAAAAATTTATATTTCAGAACCAGATTTTTTTAAAAACTGCAACCCTATAATTATTGTCCCCATTTCTTAAGACCGGAATTTAATGATAATTATGAGAAATTAACCAGAGGGTCCACTTTGAAAAATTAAAATTCTCTTGACGCTTATTATATTACAATTTTGATTTCCTTTTGACAGAAATTTTTTGAAAATTTTCTAAAAATCAGACATTTTATTTAAAAATGTACTTACCTTAGACTAAATTATTAATTTCCGCAACGTATTGGAAAGCAACTAAAGCTTCAAATCTAAAACTAATTTCTTATAAACTAAAGTCTTAATTATTTTTTAATGGAAACATTTGAAAAAAAAAATTGGTATTCGTATAATTGTTCTTTATTAGAAAATAAAAAAACTGCATAAAAATTTTTTAATTTGTACAGAAGTGACAGAAACCTTGTAAATAAATATATACAAATATATAAATGAATAACTAAAAAAAAATCAAGCACCCACACTTCTGACCTCTGAAGTATTATTATACACAGTAAAAAAGGATTCGTCAAATCGTGTGTAAAACGAACGTATTACACTTATTCATATGTTATTTTAACTTGTCCGGAGTGTTGAAAAAGTTACACGTGTATATGTTAAAAGTGAATAATTTTTCCAATAATTTTTTTGTGATGGTCGAGACTATTTTTAACATATTTTGTGTGAAGATTTTACAGTAACATCTGATTCTGCAATAAATTTGGCCCATAGTCCCCTCAAACATTCATAAAATTGCAAAAAATCGATAAAATAGCAGAAAATTGCTGCTGAAAAAATGAAAAAAAATCTTTTAAACACAATCAAATAAATTTCTTGTATATTTTATTAACAAAATACAAAGTGCAAATAAAGGCAAAGGTGGAAAAAGAGGTATCCACGTCGTAGATTATTTGGAAATGAAACAGTACAAAACCCTCGAAAAACCGTTAAAAATTCAATTTGTGTACATTCTTGGACCTTAATCTTGTATTTTAGAAATAAAAAATACAAGAAATTTATTTAATTGTGTTTAAAAGATTTTTTTCCATTTTTTCAGCAGCAAATTTCTGCTATTTCATCAGTTTTTTGCAGTTTTATGAATGTTTGAGTGGACTATGGGCCAAATTTATTGCAGAATCAGATCAAGCAGATTAAATTACATGAAAATCTTCGTCAATCCGGGTCCACAAAATTTTTCGTACCAAGATAATCCCAATTTTCTTCGATTTTTGCAATTTTTGACGATTTTTCACAATTTTTTTAGATTTAAAACGGTTTATGATTAACGTACGATCGAAATTTTGCAATTTACTCTAAATTGAAGGCTGGACGGCCTTAACTGACTTTAAATTGTATTCAGCAGCTCGAAAAACATGCCCGTAGATAGGTGGCGCCCGGTGTACGGACAATTTTTTTTTGTGTGCCGGTGTAATCGTAATGCCGCATAATAATTTTTTATTAGAGCATAATAAATTTTTGGATGCTTTACTTCCTGTTTCAAGTTTGGTCAACAGCATAATAAAAATTGGTAGGTTTTGTGCCAGCATTTTTTTTCGTGTGACTTTCGTAAAAAATAAATACTGTGTGTTAAATTGACACTCAAAAGTGTTAAAAATTCAACACTCAGAATTTTAACACACGCTTTGCTTTACACTTCGACGATTCGTTTTTTACTGTGCAAGTTCTTGTTCCAAAAGACCCAAGTGCAACAGGAATCAGGTCCCTTAATTGGTTTTTGAACCAACATATCAACAACTCAAAATTATTGAATTTTTGGTTGCCATATTCGAATCCTTGTGGGGTAACACTAACATACTCATGGCAACATAGAACTCGAGGCACATTATACGACAGTAAAAATTTACCAGGATAATTTTTAGACGCTGAAATAATGTAAGCAACGTTACCAGGATTTTTTTTCTCCTGTTCCTTCAATGCTTGCTCAGCTTTGTCTGCGAACCCAAGAACCTCACGCCGATAGTACTTGAATTTAAGTATTTCTGCGGCGTAACCAGCTATCACTTGAATATGTCTCTCAAGTATTTCATCCATGTCTTCATATTTTTCAGCGCCGATCCACAAACTTCGTCCCAATGAAACAGAATTTGGTTTATCCGTATCAATTATAGCAATGTGCTGATAAATGTCATCAGTCACTTTCTAAGTGATTGTTAAACAATCGTCTTCTTTGCTGCTGATTCTGAAAATATATTCCCCTTGCTTCATATTCTTCATCATTTTCTCAACTTCAGCGGAACTTATGTTGTAAAATAACCGTATATCATCTTCTGATGAAATACTTTGATTATCGTCGTCAGATTTAGAGCCCTCATGCTGCTTATCGTTCTTTAACTGCAAATTAATAGAATAATATTTATTAAAAATTATTTTCAATTTGAAAAATCACATTTCAAAAAGTCGCGCATAAAGAAAATTATCTACACTTATCCAAAAAATTAAAGGAACATGGAAATTTTATAAATTTTTTAGTGATTTTTGGAAGGCTTTATTTTTGTGAAAAATGATTGTATCGAAAAAATAAAAAGGCAAATTGAAGCTTGAAATCTCTAGTTTGAAGATCTTTCAGCAAAATAATTTTTTTAACCACGGATTTTGCGGAATCATAAGAAAAAGGTCGAGACAAAATTTTTACAAATTTCTTAGTTTTGTTTTTTGGATCTACGGGGCCGGAAAAATTTTTTTCGAAAAAACCAATTCATGGCTCGTTTAGAAAATTTCATCAGCGACAATTTGCCTTTTTTGTTTCTCTGTACGACAGTTTGCTGCTGAGTTATCAGCCATTAAATGAAAAAGAATCCTTTTGTCTTTGATTATCGATATCTCAGCAACTAAGTGTCGCACAGTAATTTGAAGGACAGTTTAAGAAACTTGAATGAATTCCCTACAAGCTACATTTTTGATTTTTTAGAAAAAAACATTTTTTATCCTAAACATCAATTTGAAAACCCACAAAAAATGGCCATTTTCTGGTTTTTAAGTTAACTCATCGCTACTTTGCAAATATTGATGGAATGGTCAATGCTGCGAGGTGATTTTACAGCTTAATGTACCTCCAAAAACCCTGGAAATTTTCAGATTGATCCATTGAACCGTTTGTCTGGTTCGATTGCTCAAAGTTTTGCAAAATAATTAAAGGAACAAGTTTTGTTCCTTAAATTGTGTAATCGTTATCAAAATGAAAAAATTAATTTTTTTCGGACTTTCTTTCATTTTTGCGTTAGATATTCAATAAATGTAAGGTAAAGAAAAAAAAAAAATTTTCCAAAAACGAAAAAAAAAAAAAAAACCCCCGAGTAAAACGTAAAAAAAAAGAAGTAAAAAACTTCTTGTTTTATCTCGTTTTTGGAAAAAATTTTTTTTTTTTCTTTACCTTACATTTATTGAATATCTAACGCAAAAATGAAAGAAAGTCCGAAAAAAATTGATTTTTTCATTTTGATAACGATTACACAATTTAAGGAACAAAACTTGTTCCTTTAATTATTTTGCAAAACTTTGAGCAATCGGACCAGACGAACGGTTCAATGGATCAATCTGAAAATTTCCAGGGTTTTTGGAGGTACATTAAGCTGTAAAATCACCTCGCAACATTGACCATTCCATCAATATTTGCAAAGTAGCGATGAGTTAACTTAAAAACTAGAAAATGGCCATTTTTTGTGGGTTTTCAAATTGATGTTAAGGATAAAAAAATTTAAAAAAAAAAAATCGAAAATAGAGCTTGTAGCGAATTTATTCAAGTTTCTTAAACTGTCCTTCAAATTACTGTGCGACCATTAGTTGCTGAGATATCGATAATCAAAGACAATAGGATCCATTTTCATTTAATGGCTGATAACTCAGCAGCAAACTGTCGTACAGAGAAACAAAAAAGGCAAATTGTAGCTGATCAAATTTTCTAAACGAGCCATGAATTGGTTTTTTCGAAAAAAATTTTTCCGGCCCCGTAGATCCAAAAGATAAAACTACGAAATTTGGAAAAATTTTGTCTCAACCTTTTTCTTATGATTCCGCAAAATCCGTGGTTAAAAAAATTATTTTGCTGAAAGATATTCAAACTAGAGATTTCAAGCTTCAATTTGCCTTTTCATTTTTTCGATACAATCATTTTTCACAAAAATACAGCCTTCCAAAAATCACTAAAAAATTGATAAAATTTTCTTGTTCCTTTAATTTTTTGGATAAGTGTATTTAAATTAAAAATTTATTTGACTAAATATTTCATTTACAATAATTATTTGATTTACATTAAATTCAAAATGAGACTTGAATGATTTTAAAAAAAAAAATAAATAATAAATAAAAAATAAATAAACTTACCAAATTAATTTTAGTAGCAATAATTTTTTTATGTTACGTTAAAAAAATAAAACAAGTAACTTCTGTAATAATTACCAACAAGACAAAGTGTGATCGTGATGCTCAAGAGCTACAGGACAAGTAAACTACATCAAGGTGTCGGTTGTACTTTAAATAAGCAGCAAGTCTCTTCGTTTAAAGACCAAAATTAAGGAAGGGGGTACACCAATTGCAAGTTCATTGGTCAGAAAAATTTTACAAAACTCATTTAAAGGTTTAATATTTACAAAATTTAAATGGTAACTCAAAGGAGACTGTGTATATTATAAGGGACAAAGATTCCGGCAGACAGAGTAATTACGCAGGTAGAAATGACAGCTTATCATAGTCTGGCGCTTAATTGAAACCTCATTTATTTACCTTAAATGGTTTTAATCCTATAATGACTGAGACTTTGTCTACCTTTCATCAAATAACTATTGGATTTTATTATATGGGTACTTAAACATTTACACCGTAAGTGTGAAAGGAACATAAATTACAAATGTATTTAGGAAGGAGAAATTACCAGGATTATTACGAGCATTTAAAATAAATAACTTACGAAATATGAATTTTCCAAAATTATTGTTTTCCGTTAATATGTTAAAATATTCAGGGAAATAAGAATAATTGTTCTCCTTAAAATAATGTTTTATATTTTTTCTTTTAAAATCGACGTTAAAAGGGTAAATTTAAAATGGATGTTTAATATTAAAGGAAAAATAAACCAGTTGCTAGTGGATTTTTGTGATCTTGAGTTCTTGGTTCGATCACAGGACATCTTTGACGTCATACGGCCCAAGTGCTGTACAAATATAAGGCATTTATTTTAGAAAACTTTTTCATTTACCCATAAATTGCGACACAAATTTTAAATTTCCCTGTATTTCAACAGTGCCATTGTATTCTAAAAAAAATATCAATAATAAATTCACAGAGCATTTATTTAATCAGACAAAATATTAAAAACTTTTAATTTTTATCTCCAGTAAAAATACGTAATGTAAACTGTTAGCAATTACTTTATATAAATATGTCAAACTATAACACTAAAATTTCACTTAGTTTTCTCTATTACCTATTCCACTATTGTCACAGAGTGTTTATCTTGATAAAAGTTAATTAATAATAGTATACGTCAGCCATATTATTTTAAGTTCGCACAAACTTTCTAAGTTTTGTCGCTACGCTGATAGTAAATATGAAAAATACATCAAATTCACATTTATTTCGTTTTTCGTTTCTATCTAACTCTTAAAAAAAGCGATCAATTAGTCCATAAATGCTGAAAAATTGTTATTTTTAGTTTCCAGCAATCAGAAATCGATAAAAAAAACATCTAAAAACTCCAATATGCCCTTTTTTAAACCTCTATTACATATATTGCGTAATATATATGTATATATATCACAATTAAAATCTCTATCCAGATAAAACATTACTCCATTTTATTATTATTTTGTTTTTTGTATTTTGAACCATCAAAGCGTATTAAAACATCTAGTAAAACGTTAAAAATTAAAACCGTTTTATATTTTCAACAGTTTTTAGCTTTTCAATTGAATATTCCGTCGTTTTGTTAAAACTTGTATAGCCGATGATGGATTTTAGAGGCGTCACGGGATCGTTTCCACCCCCTCGTTATCGCCTAGTGGCTTTATCGGTCTCAGTTAATCGGCCCATAACAACGTGTTGTCTCCATTACATTCACAAATACTGAAAATAAAAAATATCAACAATAGCGATAGTCGTAAATTATTTACTATTATCTACTACAGTATTTTTATTTTCTCATAACGATAATTGATAACTATTAAAAAAACTTTTTAGCAATAATGACAGTCCATTAAAATATAAAATATATAATACAAATTTTTATTTTCTGAAAAAAAAGGGGACAAGTGATCGATCCCGCAGTACAGCAAAAATAATTAATAAATTATGAAAATTTTTTTTTCGAATTGATTATTATTCAAGTCATTTTCTTGGTACCGTCACTTATTATCCGAAGACAAAATATCCGCGATAAAAAATAGCGTACTGTGCCCTTTTTTCACGGATTTTGGGTGGGTATTATTTTGGAAATAGGTCAACAAATATGCTTGGGATGGTACGGTACCCATTTATCGAAAATCATTAATTATTTTTTTACTTAAAATATATTTTTCTGAATAAGATTTATCGACAGGATATTTTATCACGAATTTTTTGTCTCTTAAATATTTAGTCCGGGGATATTTTGTCGATCGGATAATTTGTATTCGGATATTTTATCGCGGATATTTTGTCGAAGAAATCAAAATTTGAAGTAAAATAAAATGTTTTTAAAGTTATGTCAGAAAATTATAATTCCAACCCCGTAAAAACTTAGCAGAGTGAACGCAGAGTAAATCCGGAGTGAATGCAGACCGGGTTACTGTTTATTCATTTAATTTCCTCGGAGTGAATGCGGATTTAAATAAAATCCAGATCACTCCGAATTCACTCCTAATTTTGTACCCCGTAAATTGTAGGGGTGTGCGCGCACGAGTATTCGAATTATTCGATACGGATCAAATCAAATAATGCGAAGTATTCGTATCGAAGTCACTATTCGATTCGATTAATATTCGCACACCCCTAGTAAATTTCTGAAAAAAGATAAATTAACTTTCTTTATTACATACATATTTTATATATTTAATAATTTATGCATAAAATAAAAAATGCTAAACTCTTGATGGGCATGACTAAAATTTTATAACAGTATGCTTATATATATAAATATATATAATGTTTAATATTAAAATACAAAAGCATGTTAATGTAGTTTATATCGTCTCTTTATTCCCCTTTTCATGGTGGTGAATATGAAGATGGGAATTACGAATTCGCGGAGGTGCGCGACAATTCCTCAAGTACGCTAGAGTAAAGCCCGGGTGGATCTTATGCTTGAGCCTACAAGTAAATCACGCGTAATAACCATTCGAGCTCGTAAGCCTTATATACGATGGCTGCGCGATTGGTTGTCTCTCTTACTCACGCGTATTGAATAGACTATCAGATATAACATGTATATATATATATATAAAATATAAGATACAGATCTATATGTATACATGTATAGAGGCGAGTAAGTAGCAAACGAAGCTCTTTCACTCAGAGACACCAGATGCTTCAAACTCTTTTTCTCATTTTTAACTTTTTTTACTTCTCAAGTTAAATTACGTATATAGCGTAGCACTCTATCGTTGAGCAACGATGTCATTTGCGCTTCACGTAACTATTATTAGTCTTTCACATTATTCATCTATCGACTCATTTTATTGTAATCTTATGTAAAATCGGAAAAGAAAATGTTCAATAAATCAATAAAATGCAATTTAAATTTTTCCGTTCTTTTGAATTTTATCATATTTTATATAATTAAAAATTTTCTTATTTTCAATTAATAATTGATTATATCAGTATATAACTTTGATAGTAGTCACAGTAAATTACGATTATACTTAACAATTATTTGATTTAATTGAATTATCACGAAAAATTAATGAATTTGAAAATTACGCGGAACTTTTAACTTTTTACTTACATTTCAAAAAAAAAATATGGCAAATTTTTTCAAATTTTTATAATATAACAGTAAAAGGGTCGAGAAAAATTTTGAAAAAAAAAATTAGATTTAAAATTAAGTCCCGAATGATTCAAACTTCAAAAATAATCGTAGCAGTATTTAAATTGCGCCTGGGAAAAATTAAAAAAATTTTTTTTTTTACTTGATTTTTGAGGTCCCCATTTTCCGCGCAATTTTTTTTTGTCCAGCTCTTTCCTATTAATTATTTTTTATTACAAGAATTACAAAAGAAAAAAATATATATTTTTAATCATCGACTTGAAAGTATATATATTTATTACTAAACTGTATCGATTTATTTTAATTTAAAAATAAAAAAGAGATCATGATTTTCGAAGCAATATTTTTTCTCTGTAATTTTATCATTTCCACGTGGTCAACAAAATTCGTAATAACGCTAACGGACACACGTTCTCTCGTTACGCGTAACGACTCGACGTGCCGGTAAATGGGCCAAAGCCGTTGCACCCTAGCGACAAATATATACATATATATATTACATAAATGTATCTGTACATCACAACATATATATATGTATATATATGTAATGCACAAGTGTAAGTAAATGTGTATATAAGTGTACAATATACATATGGATTTAACCAACACGCATTTCAACGTGACACGATTCACGACAAATATACGTGGATATATATGAAGCAGAGGACATGTAACAGCTTGCTTAAATTCGATCTAAATTCAAAATAGTACGGGAAATTACCATCAGTAGACATGGGTCAGCATCGGTCAGACCGTCATCAGTTCTCTACTACGACTACAAACTACACTCGACTTATATTACCGCTTTTTCTTCATTTCCGAGTCTCAACCTTTAATTGTTTTCTTTTTTTTTTTTTTCTTTTTTCTTAATACACATTTTTTTAAAATTTAGTTGAACCTAAAAACTTGTCATGTTTCCCTTATATTTTTGTCTTTTTATTATTTTTATAAATTTTTTTTGTCTTTTGTATTGCACAGACGCGGCGGTTGACATCTGGAGATTTACGATTAATACAAGTGTAAAAATTAAGTGTTATGATTTATTGCACCAAACTGCTAACAGCAGGCTCGATAAATTATAGTTTACTTTTTTATTGCATTTTTAATAATTTAATTTAATATTTATTTAAAAATATTAATTTTATTTTAATTAGTAACAGAAAATTTTTGTTACGAGAGCTCGGGTCTGACTCGATACTATTTAGATACAGAAAAAAAATTTTTCGTGTTAAAAATGTCTATGTATGTCGAAGGGAAAATGGGGTAAGTTGGCCATCGCAGCGGGGTCATTATAAAATAACCGTTTACGGTTTTTGTTCTGTTTCAAATCCTGACTTCAAAAAATAACTAAAATATTAATTACTTGAAAAAAAAAAATTTTTTTACTAAAAATGATTGCCGCGATTCTTCTAATGTATATAAGTAAAAAAAACGCTTTGTATAAATTAAAAGATTTAATAATACTTACCGTTTACTGAGAGAATGGAAACCGACAAAAAAATATGAAGTTGTATGCAAATAATATTTGCTAAGGAAACAAAAGTTTTTGGCTTTGTTATAAAAATATTTATCATGTAAAATACTTCTCATAAGTAATGAGAAAAATTATTCTTTGTATATTTAAATCATAATTTAGGACTGGATACTGAAATAATTATATAAATATTTTTATTATGAATTTTTTTTTCTTTTTCATTAAAACAATTAATATTTTTAATGAAAAACAAATAGTTATATATATATATATATTCACAAATGTATACATAAACACAATACATAGAAGTAAAATATAGATATATTAATCGCACTCATAAATTTTTAATATCTAAAACAGAAATTTTTTTTTTTTTTGAAAATATAGAATATTGTAAATTGAAATAATGAAAAAAAGGAAGTAAATAATTAATATGATTGTTAATTTAATATATAAGTATTTATCCGTGTGGGTTATAAGCTAAAGAAATTTGCGAAATAGGTAATTAGGCTGAAAAAAATTAATATTTGTGGGGTTTCAATTTTTTCTAAGTACCCCCAAAATAGTGATTTCGAGCTCGTCCCCTTTCAGTAATACTGTCGTTTTTAGATGCCGTTCAAAATTTGATATATTAGTAGATTTCAAAATTCTCAAACTCTTCAGAAATTTAATTGGATTTTTTTCCTTATCATTCACGGAAAACAAAAAATAAGTGCTGCAACAAGATTTTCCCTGTGGAATAAATAAGATAAAGAACAAGTTTCATGTGCTAATTTTTTTGTCCGTATAATGAAATTTCAAAATTTGAACAAAATTTCAATTTAAAAAAAAAATTAACTTCGAAAAAAAATTTTGATTTTTTCCAAACTTTGAATTTTCTTTCAAATTTGGAAATTTCATTATACGGACAAAAAAATTAGTACATGAAACTTGTTATCTATCATATTTATTCCTCAGGAAAAATCCTGTTGCAGCGCCTATTTTTTTTCCGTGTTGACTACTACTACGTCAATACCTCCCTAATTAAAACTTTATGACATTTCCTTAATAGGAATTGTATTTTTCTACTGTTTTTTAATTCAACACTCAATTCACGCTACTAAAAGTATATATATAACAAATAATCAAATTTCCAAACATCATACTTTGAGTAATAACTTTTCAAATTTTATTTAAAGTTCAAACTTCATTGATATCAAACGTGCAAAAAAATATCACCATTGTCTTATTCAATTTAAAAACACGCGGGTCCTACTACTCATTTTTTTGGAAAACTCGCAATCAAAACAGTGTGTGATAGAATATGCAACAAAATATCCTCAAAAAAATTACAAATATTCATTGATAATAAAAATTTTTCCATCACGGTACCGAAGTCTCTGTCGTAATTTAATAAATCGCGGTTCACGTCTCACTGCGCGTCTCCGTTTTTGTATTACCCTCTTAATCAAATTTTCTATTCCAAAAACAACTGTCCAGAAAATCAAACCCATTGAAAAAACCAAAAAACCAAACTCAAAATCTTGAAGAGCCAACTGAAGATTTTCCGCAGACGTTTTTTTCGCCTCAATAGCCTTTAATTTTTTCAACTGATAATAAAACGACTGTTTCTCCCAATAATCTAAATAACCGGATTCTCGTAACTGTGCAGCTATTTTATCAAATTTATTTTTCAGCGGCCAATTCTTCCGCATTTTGAATGACATAGAACTCTTAGCAAAAAATTGTTTTGATAAATGCAAGTTTTTGTGTTTCCGTGCCATTTCCAGTTGAAAAGTATACAGAGCTAAACAAGCGGTTGAATCGTCAGTTAAAATTTTTTCATAGCAGTGTTTCCTTACATTTTCGGGAAGGTGCAAGTATTTGTCATATGAGTCTTTCCATTCCAATTTGTCTCGCAATATTTGTTCTACACTGGGATGCGCGTAAATGTTATATTTTAAGTCAACGAGGTCTTGTAGGGTCTCAACATTTTTAACTTCCGGTTTCGTTATGAAACTCAAAAAGTATCCTTGCAATGCCGGGGTCACAAAAAAAATAACAACTGTTGCTATGATAAAAATAACGCGTATATAAAGTTTGTTCAGTGGCGCTAAGATCCCTCTGCTCAAAATCAAACTCAATATGTCTAGTAATCCTAGGCCGTACTGTCGGTTATTATTTCGTATAATTGCAATAAAAGTAATAAATAATAAAAATACAATAAATAATGTGGTCTCCAGGTCGAGAAAGTTAGAAACTTGTTCAAATACTTGTGTCATACCTCTTTTTTGAGTAAGTATCATATATCCCTCCTCATAAAATAATTCTGAATAGTCAACTATATCGAATTCAGCTCCCTTATACCGAGTATTTAAACCGATATCATGTGTACCATTTTGGAAGTTTAGATTATCAGCCGAAGTGTAAGTAATTATGGGTGTGACATTTAACACGGGAAATATAGTTTTCAGAAACAAATAATGATTGTACGGTAAAACTGTGCGACAGCTTTCAATATCGCGGGTTCTGTTTATAGTGGATGTTTCATTTAATTCAGGTATTGCCCCTGCTTTAACTTCGTGCCCGTCCAAAAATTCAGTTTTGTCAAATGTCAGGTTCTGACATATGCTTTTGTCTGTAAAATAAAATAAAAATTAATTAATTTCAATGAAATTTATAGGAGTGTGCAAGTATCGTTCGAATCGAATCTTAATATTCGATTCGAAATTCGACGAATAATTCGGAAATTTTCGAATAATTCTAACAATTCGTGAATTATCGAAACGTCTCTGGATTTTCTCATGTTTCCAATTTGAATTCCATTACATCGTGTATTAAAATATTCTACTTACGTATAATATATTTTTTGATTAAAAATCAATTACCCGGATAAAACAATTGCTCAATTTCAATGTATGTTTGTCTGTCAGTAACATAAAAAATCTAGATACTAATATTGGCAAGAGATCTTTTCAATTCATTTTAGTTTTTATAATAATTGATTTCCGTTTGAACAAAAATTTGTAGAAAATTTTCATACTAATTTTTCTATTTGTGTCATTATATTTCATGATTTAAATAGAATGTATATTAATTGTTAATTTCATATTTGAATATCGAACATAACAAACTCTGAATTGAAAATACTCAAAAATTTGCCAATAATTCGGAAAAAATTCGAATTATTCGCACACCCCTAGAAATTTATTTAAATTTTTTATAATTTACCGTTTATGAAAGGCTGCTTATAGAGAGTCCATTTGTCATTCGGTTTGTCGATCGTGTCAACTTCTTCCCAATAATTCGGAGCCCGTCTTGTAAAGGGGTTAAAGGTATAGACCATTGTTTTGTTGTTCGAATCGCTACATATGTAGAATGAAGAGAGTAAATCTGCTTTCCACAGCAATTGGAGAACTTTTGAAGAATCTTTACATAAATTTTCACGAGTTTCAATTACAAAAAAGTGAGAAATTATGTTCCACCATGAAGAAGATTGTAGGTTGCTTATCAAAGATCGGGGTTTCACAATTGAATCAGCAGATAACAGATACGTAGGATACGCCGGATTGTACAATTGAATATTATTTGTTTCAAAATCGTCATCAATAATCATAATAGAAGTCGAATAATCATCGCCCTGCCATGACGGTGGGTAAATTAAGTCAATCAAATCATTACTTACAATGAGAGGGTTGAGCCGGTCCGGAACACACAACTTCAAGATGTCTAGCTATTAATATATTAATTAAATTAATGAATTAATTGTAATAAGTGATGATTAATAACAAAAAATCATTATTTATTTACCACTTGATTGTAAGTTGAGAGAAAATCTTCATTACGCGATGCATTTGAAAATTCTATCTTATTACACGCATTTATAATTAATATTAGCCAGCAAATAAACTTTTGAATCCACCCCATTGTAATTAAAATTTATATGAAATTTGATTGCATTTTTAAACACAACTTATTTTAAATTAATTTAAAAATGTGAAAATTTAATAATATAATTAATTTTAAAGAACTTTTAAGAATCAATAAAAGAATTTTTATTCTGTATTTAATTTTTTTGACTGATTGCGACAGTTCTCTTTAGCGTAACAATTGCAACTGAACGGAAAAAACATAGAATGCATAACACTCACTTGAAGGATAACTCTTTTAATTATAATATTACACGTTGGGGAGAACTCAAAAGCCTAATCAATAACACTATTCATTTAATTGAGTAAATAAAGAGCAATTCATTTACTTAAGTGCATTACATTACTACTAGTATTATATATTGGTGCAAAAAAAATTTTTCAAAAATATTGATAGTGAACTTTAACTTAAAAATTCGAGTTGAAAATTTTTGATTCATGCGAATTATATTTTAGCAAATTTCGGGATAAATTAAAAATTTTTTGTTAATTATTTCTCAGAAAATTAATCTTGATATTTTTTTTATTCTTAATCTAAAGTTAATGGAGTAGACGTACTATTTTTAGCTACTGCTCCATTTTTTGGGCATTAAATTTAATACTTTACACAGAAAAAAAGGATTTCTTGATGCAAAAAATTTCTACTTGCCCCAAGAAATTCTTTCTTTCTGTGTATTTTAATGATACTGAAGTGAGCTGATGTCTAATGATTTTTCGATTATTTTTCAAAATGATAACTTATAAAAAAAAATATTTGGAAAAATTACACCTGTAGTTTTTTAAATTTTCTAAATGTGCATATATTTTTTTTCGTTTTTTGTAATTGATTTGTTAAAAAAAATCCGAAGATTGTTTATTGCCTGTCAATTTCAGGATCATTCGACAATTTTATTTTTCGCGGGTATCTTTGATCGCATTTAAAAAATTAATTACGTCTCTGCGTATTTGACTATTTAATTTATTAAAATTTTTTAAGTGTTCAAAACTGGGCCAAAAGTGACCAAAAACCTGTGCCTCTGTCCTTTAATTTTTCAAAATGTGATCATAAAAAGTTCAAAAAAAAAATATCTAAATGCTAAAAATTTATTGAAAAAAGTCAACTTAAAATTCTAATGAATATTTTCAAAATACTTGTGTAAAAATTTTTTTCACACGATTAGCGTCGCCATTTTTCTAAGCCGTATTAAGTCGATCCGCATTTAATATTTTACCCATCCAGTGGTCTGTCAATTTGAATAATTAGAAAAAAAATGACTTTCCGTGTTATAAAAAAACACGTCACCCATTTGTCAATAGTTCACTTGCATCCAAGGACTCGCGTGACATTTTACAAGTATTCAATTATTTAAGTGTTAAGTGTTTCCTCGAAAATTTATGTGCCATTACATTAAATTAATAAAATTTGAATTCATTTTCTATATTCTTATAAAATAAGGCTTTTAAAATATTAATGTTTGATAAATTGAATTTATTATTTAAAATCTTCATAAATGTACAACATAAGTAAAAATATATAACTGCATCGTCTGTAGACTTAATAGAGAATATTAAATGTAAGCCCTCATTGTCAGTCGCAGCAATGTTTCTGTCTGATTCGCAATTCAATCAGGTAAGCAAAGACGAATCGAAAGTACCAAGTAAAGCGATCTGAGTAAAGTGCTTTCGTCTTGTGAGGATTCAAATAAAATTGTTACTACTTCTTCTTCTTCTTATTCTTCTTCTCGTGCTTCTGCTTTTACTTGTACTTCAACTTCAACTTCTACAACCACTACTACTATTGTTATACAGAAATACTTTTTACTCGATTTACCCAGTAGATATATAGACACGATGGAGTTGATAGCACGGCAGTAATGTGCTAGGGTTTAAGAGTGTCAAGTTAAAAAATACCATCTGAAGAATTGTATTGATGCTATTAGTACTTTATAAAGTATAAGGAGAGCAATAAATAATAAATAAATAATGTCATAGTACACGGAAAAAAATGTACCTGAAGATTGAAACGTTTTTCGCGCAATGAAAATTAAAAAACACATGTAGTTCGACTACTTAAAGGTGACGAGTGGTAATGGGGGTGACTGAAATTTTTCGGCTGACATACCAGCGCCCATGCGAAATATTTAAGAAATTTAGAAACAGTAGATTTTTTACTTTTCATTTTCGTTCCTCAAAAAACGGTCCAATCTTCAGGTACATGAAAAAAAAACGGATCTCAAAATTTAGTTATAACGAGCAACCTAGTCAGTACGTGACTGCCCGAGTATTACTGCCAAATTTATAAAATATGATTTGAATTTAACTGTTTATTAAAATTCCTACTGTAAAATCAACTCTAGAATCTATTGTTTATTTCTATTATCATTTAAATTTAATGAGAAAAATCTCATCATGAATTCGCAAACTCGATTTCGATCATGGGATTCTTGAAAAAAAATCTACACACGGCCAAATTTTTTATTAGTCATCTAATATATTTTTTCACTGATACCAAATTTAATTTTTAAAATTTTTATTACGATAGAAGACAAGGCATAGACTAATTTTTTCTTAATTATATATATAAGCAGTCATATTTAGTGACAGAATAATTGAAATATTAATTTATTTGAAGAAAATAAATACGATCGTTTTTTTTCCCGCGTAATTTGAATGTAATTCGAATGATATAGATAAATTAATTTATCTAGAAATTTGGCAATAAAAAAGAGCTCAAACCATGAAAAGGCACAAATTCAAGTCAATACTTTTATCATATAGATATGGCCAGAACAAAATTTTTCTTATTCTCTTAATAATATAGATTACTCTGTGGAACGTAACCCGAAACCATTAATAGATCCGATAGCTTTTACTTTTGGCATAAGTAAAAAATAGTGTGCCGTCAACTGATCCCAATAATTTTATACCACAAGTGATCCCTACAAATTGGTCCCACCGTCATCTGATCCCATCTACATTCGGGGGAAAATGATGAAGGTTTTAAAGATGATGATAAGGAAAGTTATGAAAATCTTTATGAAATTGATGGATCAGAAGATCAATTGTCAGTTTGACCAGTTGTCAGTTAAATCTAGTCTGGGATCACTTGTCGGGGATCAATGGTGTGGAATCAGTTGTCATGGAACGGTAATTTTTTACTTTTGTCAAAAGTAAAAGCTATCAAATTCCATTGGTGATTTCGGGTAACTTTCTATATAGTAATTTTCGCTTACTTTTTTTCGTGTAAGTATATAAGCGTGATAAAAATTATTATCATTTAAAAAGACGGATATTTGTTATCTTCACTTGCGCACACGTTACTAATGATGTACCTTTCGGCTTGGTTTAATCTTTACGGATAAACTGCACTGCAGATAAAGTTAACTCTCTTTTTTTTTCTTTTATTCTCATCCTTTTTTTATTTTTCATCTCATATATATATATAGATATATATATTACTCATTTCATCACGTTTGTTCACTCATGCGTGATTCCTTTTTGCCAAGCTGACGCTGAAAATCACACGAAAATTTTCTACTCTTCCGGTAAAATATTTTTTTTTTCTTTTTATTATTATAATAGTTAGAAAAAAAAATTTAATTTATGGACTATTAAATATCATTCATATTTAATTATTTCCGCAGCTTTTTATTATAAATTTTTGTTACAGTATATTTATAATCAGAATGCAAAACGATTTTTTTTAAATTAAAAACTGGAAAATCCAGAATTTGTTTTTAACTTACACTGAAATTAGGGGAATTTTAATATCTTATATATTCTATACATTTATATATATACTTTTGTACTATCGGTATTTCCGCAATTTACGCGATTAATTAAGAGATTTAATAGAAAAATTTTATTAAATTTACGGCAATAGAACAAACACATAATTAGATTTCTATCAAATTTACTAATGAAATAAATCCGCCATCGCATATTTACTCAAAAAAAAAACTACTGCTCAATTTAAATAAATTTCTAAACTATAAATTTACATTAAAAAAAAAAAAATTGTGATAAATTCGTCAGCAATTAGGGTAGAAGTACCACTTGTGGCCACTGCTCCATTTTTGGACAATTAATACTTTATTTTAAATAATGAAATCGTATTTAAAAAAATTTCATTGCAATAGTGTGATAAAAATATCTGGAAAAACATTTTAAAAAATTAATTATGTTGTTGCGTATTTTACAAATTATTTTATTCAAAATTTCTAAGTGGCCAAAAACGATACTTCTACCCTATAATTAAATATTTTAATTGTTTTTTAAATCCATACATTAAACCATTAGTTGCGTAACAACATATCCGCGGACAAAATATCCGATGAATAAAATATCTACGGACAGAATATCCTGAAAATGAACATACCAAAGATATGAATTCATCAGATCAAAATTTTTATAGTTAAAATAAAAGTAGAAGAAAGTTATTGAAATCATATTTTTTAAACATTTATCATTTAATTCATTAAATACTTCATGCAAAAATACATATGATTGATACATACATAAATAGGTGTGAAACATAGCGCTCTTTTTTCACGAATTCTGTGTGTTTGCAATTACAAAAATATACCCACACATAAAATGGTGTGAAAGATAGCGCCCTTTTTTCACGAATTTTCCCCGACAAATATTTAATCAATTGAATTTTTTTACGGATATTTTGTCGCGGATATCTAAGCGTGTCGCCAAACCATTGAACTACAAATGAATTAAAAAAAAAACTATCAAGTCAAGTCGGGTCGGTAAAATGTCACAAAATAATCAATAATCAATTCCATCTTTTTATTTAAATTTCAATTATTAAATTACCGCGATTTTTTTTTTAAACTCAATTAAAATTCAAAAATTAAAAAAAAAATGATTAATCAATAGATGAAAATTTATTGAATTCTACTCAATTAAATTGTAGAAAATGGAAGATAAAAAAAATCATACGCGCGGAACAATTGTTTAAAAATTCATTGATAGATTTCTAACCGTACGTTCGTTAACGTGACGTCGATGAATAATTTAATCGTTAGGATTTTATTTCAGTTTCCTTTTCTTCTCACTCGCAAAATATGAATAACAAAAAAGGGTGTGAAAAAATAATAAAAATTCAAATTTATGACGTCTGTCGTTTGACAAAAGAAATTAAAAGGAAAAAAAATTTAGCCATTAATTCTTATGCATAAAAACAAAGAGCAATTGATGTGTAAATTACATTAGTGGAGCTTTGAGTTTAATTTTATGAGCCGGATTCATCTTATGATTTATTGATGGTAGATTAAAAATTTACATCTAAACACAAACACACAATTTATTTATCACCATTGTCTGAATATTCATTACTATATTCTGTTATTTATTTTATTATCCTTTGTCTTTATTTTTGTTTTTATTTTTTTTTCAACATCATTTCATATATATATATAAACTACAATACAATACAGTATTTATAAATATATATTTATTATTACAATAATAGTATACGTTATCAATTAATTAAAGATCCATTAAAAATACTAATTAATGATATCTCAGGCTTTTAATTAACGCAGATCATTTAAATATTTATCATTATCGCTTAATTTATTTCAAAAGTGTGCGAATAATTTTCTGATCGAATTTAATCGAGTATTAATATGCGATTCAAATTTCTATTCGTCGAATAATTTAAAAATTTTTGTTTATTTTCCAGTTTTTAAATTATTTTATTCAAATTCAAATTTTCAGTTCGAACTAGTATCAGAAGCTCGAACTTTATTTTACTACTAAATTTAAAACTCATGTGATAAATTATAAGTAATTTTTTACAATAATTTAGTAATAATTCGGAGGCTTACGAATAATTTGAATAATTTGAAAATTTTAATTTTTAATCGACAGTTAATATTCGATCCAAGACGAATTATTTGTAAGTACGAATTATTCTCACACTCTTAAAATATAAATCTATATATATATATACAGAAAAAAGGGATTTTTTTTGGTACAAAAAATTTTTACTCACTTTAAGAAAATTTTTTCATTATAAATTGAAAAGAAAATTTTCTTGGGGCGAGAAAAAATTTTTTTGTGCCAAGAAAAATTTTTTGCGTCAAGAAATCATTTTTTTCTGTGTGTATATAAATATATTTGTATTCAAACAGTAGTAAAAAAAAAAGATCAGATATAAATATACATGATCATATAAATATAATATAAATTAATATATGACATAAATTTTTTAAAAAGCTGTAAATGCAATTTTATGTATATATATATTATAAATAAATTTATAATATCATTTATAGTCATACATATTTATTAATATATATTAATATGATCATTTGTTTCTTAATTACAGTGGGACTTATATATATATATTAATATCTGATATATCTCGAGCGACGCCGATGGGAAAAATAAAAATTTTCCAATAAGAAAATTGAACTGCGTTAATTGCTTAGTTGATAATTAAGTTGAAAAGTTTGGTATGTAAATTAAAAATAATAATGATAATTTAAATTAAATTTCTTAACAATAATTATGATAGTTTGTAAATTAATTAATTAATAAAATATAAAATGAAAAATTACTTAATTATCATCTGCGTCGTCATCATCATCAGAAATATATTTTTTCGTTATTCTTTTACGTCTACTACCCGTTCTACTCTCACTTTTACGTCCTTTTAATTTAATCTTCATCCTTACACTCGAGTCGCCGTCCGATCCGTCATCACGATCGTCTGGAGATGAATTATTTCCTGCGTTATTATTGAAACATCATATAAATTTATGTTGTCATTATAATCGTAAATTATTTCATTATTTTATCATAACAAAATATAGTGTAGTAAATTTTTAAATACTAACCGTCATCAGACATCGAACCTTCGGCTTCGAGTCTTTGTCGTGCGTTTGTAAATACCGACTCCAACACAATCGAATCCTCGTGAATTGGTGAGGCTTCTTCGTTATAAATTTGGGCATTTTTACACAACTGCATGAAATCTTTTTCCAGTTCATCTACACTCGAATACTGAAAATTATATAATTATAAATATATAGATATTTTCTTTTAAAATTTAAATATCAGGGCATTCTCAGACAATACCTCCCATTTTTTATGGGTATTCTCTGACAGTACCTCCTATTTTTTAAGGGCATTCTTGGACAGTGCCCTACTAGGGACAAAATTTTTGCGTTAATTTCGAATGAATGGTTAGAATGTTTAGTATTACGGCGAAAATATTGGTCTTATAAAAAAAGTTTTAAAACAAAAGTTGTAGGAAATTTAATTTTCGAAAAAAATGTCTCTTATGATTTTTTTATACGACCAATATTTTCACCGTAATTCCAAAATTAAGATTCATAATGGATGATTCAAGTTTTTGATAATTATGAAAATCGTAATTTTGAAATTACGGCTTTCTTATCAGTCCTATGAAAAAATTATAAGAGATATTTTTTTTGGAAAATTAAATTTTGAACAACTTTTATTTGAAAATTTTGTTTATACGACCAATATTTTCACCGTAATTCCAAAATCAAGATTCATCATGAACGGTTCAAATTTTTGATAATTATGAGAATTTTAATTTTTAAATTACGGTGAAAATATTGGTCCTATAAAAAAATTATAAGAGACATTTTTTTTATAAAATTAAATTTCCTATAACTTTTGTTTAAAAAATTTTTTTATACGATCAATATTTCCGCCGTAATATCAAAAATTTGACATCAATTATCAATTGTTATTTTGAAATCAAAGTAAAAATCCCGACTCCAGTCATTACAATTGAAAGTCACTGAATATTTTTAAAAAGTGTAGGGAGGAGACACTGTCTACGAATCCCCTTAAGACCGCTAACTTATAATCTATTAATTTACTCGACCCAGCACGCAGAATAAAATTAAATAAAACGTTAATTATAAAATATGGCGAATATCCAATAACATTAAAAACAGTAAATAAAATGGCGCCAAATATTGACCCAATAAAAATTCATTAAAAAAATGAACAACTTGTTACTTTAATTTGCAAACTTTTTTAAAGAAATAATTTATAGCGAAAATTAAAGTTTGTATCTATGGCAATGTCACGACTTGAGACACTCTCTAGTTAACTTTAATTTACGAGGAAAGTTTACCGAAGCTAAGAAGCGCAGCCATCGAGTCAAGTCAATTAATTTGAATACTAATCTTTAAATTGCCATACAATCTAAATAAATTATCGAACAATAAACTTCCAAGCCACAGGAATCAGTAATTTCTCAACATTTACTACTAATTAAAATTAGTCTTCATCTTTTTACTTCAAAGTTAGCGGTCTCATTAATAAATAAATAAATAAATAAATAAATACTTACTTTGCCTTCATCAACTTTCTTCAACAATTTATTAATAGTCAGAGGTTTTTTTATAACGTCATAATAATCAGGTAATTCTCGTCTCGACGGCAGTCTCATGAATGGTTCACTCAGTAACCTGCCGTCAGTACTGTCCGTATAATTAACAACAACCATAAGTAATTTTTTCATGGACTTGCGTAGTTTTATATCAACAGACGGTCCAGCACCGCCGCTGCTGCTCCCCGCGCCGCGACGTTTCTTCGGTATCGGCTCTTCATCTTCCTCCCCCTTCTTGCGTCGCTTTCGCGGTTTCTTTTTCTTCTTATCGTCTTCCTCCTCGTCGTCAAACTCGACCCCGTCATCGTCGATAGCTTTGAGCCACTCCTTTTCCGTCAAACTATCAGTGTAATCAACTTCCTTCCGCTGCCGAGATCCGCGGCCCAGATATCGTTCCTCGTCTTCTTCGTACGTCCACCGCTCAACTTCTTCGTCATCCTTAACCAGCCAGTCGGGCAATTCATTCTCCTCCAGCAAACGCGACTTACGATTGGGACCCAGCTTCGCCTCTTCACGCCGTCGCTCGAGATCCAATTTCTGGAAAGTTTCAAACTCACCCTCCGACCTAGCAATCATCTGATTGACTGTTTCATCATCTGGTACTTCGTTTTCTTCCTCATCATCCGCGTCGTCTTGATGTAAAATACTCTGCAAAAATTGCTGTCTCTCACTTCCTGTTGACTTCTGATCAAACATTCCAGCCTGGATGACTTTCTCATCCATATTCAACTTATAGCGCGCAGCAGCCAGTATTCTTTCTTCAACAGAATTGACGGTCATCAGACGCAGCACTCGCACTTCATTCTTCTGCCCAATACGATGGGCACGATCCTGTGCCTGCAAGTCTTGATGCGGATTCCAGTCGGAGTCAAAAATAACGACAGTATCAGCGGCTTGTAAATTGAGACCCAGACCACCGGCACGAGTTGACAGTAAGAATAAGAAATACTGAGACCCGGGGTCATTGAACTTCTTCAGTAAATCACCACGATCTTCAGCTTTGGTTGTACCGTCCAACCGCAAATACTTGAAGCCGCGCCAGCTCAAGTAATCCTCCATTATCGTCATCAGCTGCGTCATCTGACAGAACAGTAACACGCGATGGTTGGTCGCCTTCAGCTTAGGCAGTATGCGATCCAACAGCTCAAATTTACCCGACGCACGATACAAGTCCGGTCCTGAGACTGTGTGCGAACCCTGGACCCCGATGTGCTCACAATATTTTTCTTCAATCGCTTGGAACATAAACGGATGGTTACACAATTTACGGAGCTGGACAATTGTATTCATCAGCGCTTTCGCGCCACCTTTCCCTTGCTTTCCTTTCTCAGAGCCGTCAGTCAGCAGCACACCCTTGCTCTGCATGTGTTTGTACAAAACTTTCTGTAACCCAGACATATCGCACTTGATAATATACTCAACTTTGTCAGGCAATTGAGACTCAACTTCTTTCTTCAGACGTCGCAGCAAAAACGGTCTCAGTACTTTGTGCAGACGTCGGATAATAAGAATCGTTTCTTCCTCATTCAGCTCGACCTTTTCTCCGGTGGTGGCAAAAGGCGCATTGAACCACTGCTCGAATGTACTGCAGGATTTAAAGATCGAGGGTAACAAGAAATTCAACAGCGCCCACAACTCGGGCAATTTATTTTGCAGCGGAGTACCGGTTAAAAGTAAACGATGCGGCGCTAAGTAGTGAGTGTTCAACACCTGAGTTAACTTGCAGTGATGATTCTTCATCCTGTGACCCTCATCGATGATCATGTACTTCCATGGTAATTTAGCCAAGACACTTTTGTCTTTGATGACATACTCGTAGGTGGTCAGCAGCACATTAAATTTGGTAGCACGCATCTGCGATTGTATCGCGCGTCGCCCGGCGGGTGAACCCTTGTAGGATACGACAATGACACTCGGCGCCCACTTTTCAAACTCCAGTACCCAATTAGACAGAGTTGACAATGGAACGATGATTAAGAATGGCCCATTGACCTTCTTTTTCTCCATAAGATGAGTAACGAGCGCGATAGTTTGAATTGTCTTACCGAGACCCATTTCGTCAGCTAAAATACCATTGAGGTTGTTGTTAAACAATGACACCAACCACTCGAGACCCTTTATCTGATACTCCTTGAGTATACCATTAACCATAATTGAGGCTTGTTCAGTAACACACTCGTGCACTGTGTGCGCGATGCTGTAATAAGTCTGCTCTTCAGTTTTGTACTCGTCGTCCTCAACTTTGGCTTTATTTAATTTCTTTTTAGTCTCACTGATGGACTCACTGTTGCTCTCAGCAGAAACAGCTGAATCTCCAGCCTTAGCTTTTTGTCCCGACACATTTTCTTCTTCATCGTCGTCGTCGTCCTCGTCGCTGTCAGACTCGACGACTTCCCACCCGGGATGCGACTCCATGAAAGAATTCAATTGACTCATCAGCGGGGCATCCTCGCCGGTCAATGTCCGGCCAGTGCTCACTTCATAAACATGAACCCGCGCATCCTCAACCGGAGTTCCGTCTTCATTGACGGGCATGCCGTCTTGCAGTTTCTTCTTCTTCTTCTTACGCTTCTGCTCCTCGACTTGTTTGCGTTTCTGTTCCATCTTGTGCTGCTTGACCATCTCAGTAAGATTGCAGATGTACTCGTCGGTTTGTGACAACAAAAATGCCAGACGTTTGTCTTTCTTCTGATCAATGAGTTTACGGTAACCTTCCTCGTCTTCAGCCATCAGACGACGCATTCGTTCCTTTTCAATCCGCTCTTGTTCCTTCTTCTGCTCGCGCTCAGCATTTGCGTGGTAGTTCAGCACGGCTTTGTTGAGACGTGACAACTTAGCGACGTTGTTACGATGGAATTCTTTCCAATCTTTGCCATGTTGAAGAACGGAAGTCAAAAATTCTTGGTGTTTCTGACGACGTTTCCGTTCCGCTTCAAGTTTCTGTTGTTTTTCCAGTTTTTCAGTAGCACGGGCTTCACGTAATCCTTGACGTTTTGTACGTTTGTAGGCTTTGACGTTGACCGCAGTCTCTAGCGTTGTGTCTTTACGTGTACAGGCGATTATCTCAGAACGTAATTGACGTTGGAAATTAAGTACACGGAGCATACGTAACTCTATTTGGGCTTGAATGCGAAGATCCTCGGGCATATTTGTGGGTAAGTTGCTTAATTGCTCCATGCGAAGAGCGATACGCGTGGCTACGCGATTTTCTCGCTCTTGGAGAATGACTAGAGGATCTAAACCTGTGGGTTTAACGACGCTTGTAACGCGGTTTGTTTTGTTAGCAGCTTGTTGTTGCTGCTGCTGAAGCTGTTGGGATGATTGAGAGCCAGGTCGTAGAGCTCCAACGGAACTCGGGACAACGGCGCCTGTGGTCGCGGAGAGAAGAGAGCCTGCTGGTGTACTTGGAGTCTGTGATGGGTCGACTGGTCGCTGAGGCATACCTGGGGCTGGTACACTGCCTTGAACAGCTAGAGCTAATTGCTGAGAAAGTGGTTGGTTCCGTGCTAGCAGACGGTAGGCCATTATTTGGACACGAAGTTGTTGGAGTTGTTGGGAGCTGAAGTTCTGTTTGTCTCCCATTCCGGCATTTTGACTGCGAGCGCGAAGAGCGAGTAATTGGGAGTAACGAGGATCTTCTTGAAGACCTTTTTCTTCCATGGAGTCAATGGCTTTCTGGAGAGCGTTGAGATTTTCTTGTCCAGGTCCGGGAGGACCTGGTGGACCACTGGGAATTGGAGTCAATTGACCAGCGGGTCCTCCGGGCCCTATTGGTCCCATCGGTTGATTTGCTCCTGGTGGCATCGGCCCTATACCTGGAGGTCCTGATGGACCACCAGGACCTACTGGACTTCCGGAATTGTTGACGACTATTGCTGAAGGTCCTCCAGGTCCCATTTGACTTGCAGGTCCAACTGGAGGCAGCTGATTAGGTCCTGATACGGGCATCATCGGTCCACCAGGTCCCATTTGATTCCCTGGACCGGTGTTAGGACCAATGGGAGCAGCAGGAACTGGTCCCGGAGCATTAGGCCCACCCATAATAATAGGAACACCCGGACCACCGGGCCCTATGTTCATTTGATTTCCTGGGCCACTCACAATCATCTGAGGATGTCCATTGGCACCATGTCCGTGACTAGGCATTTGTCCACCTGGGCCTATTGGTGCTCCGGACATCGGAACCGGTGGACCAGCCATCGATGGATTCATGTGTCCTGGACCTGGCATCGGTCCAGGTCCCGGTCCTATGTGACCTGGTCCTGCATTCATAAGTCCCGATGGTGGAGGCCCTTGCATATGTCCTGGTCCACTTGGCATTTGGTTTCCCGGGCCGCCTTGCATATGTGGTGGTGCTGGAGGTCCACCTGGTCCCATATGACCCGGACCCATTTGTCCCCCAGGTCCCATTTGATTCGGGCCTAAAAAATATTTACAATTAAATAACTGCATTACTAATCACATCATTAACTAAACACCAGCATTTACCTCCAGGGCCCATCTGATTGGGTCCACTAGGTCCCATATTCGGTGGACCACCAGGAAACATTTGACCAGGTCCCATAGGTGGTCCTCCAGGCCCACTGATCTGATTTGGTCCCATATGCCCAGCAGTCGGTGGTCCACTCATCTGTCCCGGTATCATCGGGCCTCCAGGTCCTTGTGGCCCAGTCGGACCTCCCGCCGGACCCTTGAAAATTAGAATTTTACGTTACAACTTTCTTCTAACAATTTAATTTTACATTTACACTTTTCCCTACAATTATCTCCATAAATTTAATATCCATTTGACGTTTCACAACAGATTCGTCATTATCATTATGGACATTTGGAAAATTTAATCAGTATTTAATTAAATGTAAATATACACAAATTTATTAATAATAATAATGAGCACGTGTAAATTGAATGAAATGAAAATAATACTTTCCGCTGGATTATGGTATACCACAATCTAGTTCTACTCGGCAATAATATTTACTGCAATTTTGATGATATCAAACAAAACGTGATATTTCCATCATCACTGTCTGCATGATGATTTACGGTATCTATTTGACATTGAAACTAAGAACTGTTTACTGATATGTTATTATTATTATTATATTACCAGTCGTACTATCTGGAGACTTTGTTTTCATAAATTTAATATATATTATATCAATCTATCCATCTATATATTTATTATGTCTAATACAATAATCATTAGTATACATAAGAGATAAGAACTGAATGCAAATTTTTAAAAGTTTTAATTTCCACGATTACGTCAAAATAAAACGAAATTTTCCACTATTTCAAACGACTGTTATGTCATTTATATTTTATTTAAACTTGAACTTAAACTTTAAATTAAACATATGATAAAATTACCATTCTAATGTGACATAATTTATGCATTCATTAATGAACATTGCGAATTAGACAAAGACTTTAAACAAAAAGACTTGCGGTAATTAAGTTGATTAATTAGTTTTTATTATGCGTTTTCTGCTTAATTATTTTTCTAACGAAACAAATAAGGAAATAAATCATAGGAAGTTGATGATAGAAACTAGCTTAAAACAAAGATTAGAGGCATGCTATTGGAACGTGATTACGGGTCGCTGGGAGCGTGAACGACGCATGAGTATGGAAAAATAAAGAGCGAGAGAGAGATAGATTAAAAAACACCAGACGTAAAAAAGGAGTTTAGCCAACTATACTACGCTTTAATATGTGACACATTGTTAACACGTGCTTGACTACACCTGTAACTTAAATTACATTCAATTTGCTGACTTGTATTGCTGACTTATCTGATACAGCCATAGGTGATTTTATGATCACTATAAAAAAATTTTTTTTTGTTTTACGTTTAGAAATTTTGAAATACAAATCAATGGAAATTTTTTTTTAAACAGGGACTAAAAATATTTTATTATTTTTGATGATTAGAAAATTTTGATTTCATTTTATAATTTTTTTTAAACGAATTCGAGACTTATTAGTTTATCATTTTTTTTTTTTAATTATTTGCTGTGAAGAAATTGAAATTGGAAGCAATTAAACATTTTTTTTCAAATTTAATGACAGAATTTTTTATTTTTTTTATTTTACTAGAAATTTGGAAATACAAATTCATGAAAAATTTTTATATCTTCTAAATGATGATTAAAAAATTTTGATTTCATTTTATAATTTAAAAAAATAAATTCTTGACTTATTAGTTCATCATTTTTTAAAAAATTATTTACTGTGAAGAAATTGAAATTGAAAATCAATTAAAAATTTTTTCCAAATTTAATGACATTGAATTTTTTATTTTGTTTATTTTACTAGAAATTTTGAAATACAAATCAATGAAAAATTTATATTTCTTCTAATTGATGACTAAAAAATTAAAAAATGACTAGAAAATTTCAATTTATAATTAAAAAAAAAAAAAAAAAACTATTAAATTTTTAGTTTATCATTTTTTAAAAATTATTTACCGTGAAGAAATTTAAATTGCAAATCAATTAAAAATTTGTTCCAGATTTAATGCCATTGAATTTTTTTTTCTTATTTTACGTTAAAAAATTTGTAAATACAAATCATTACAAAATTTGTATTTTTTTAAATTGATGACTAAAAAATTCTATTTCATTTTACTAGTTTTTCAATTTTTATAAATATTTACCTCGAAAAAATTCTAATTGCGAATCAATTAAAAAATATTTTTTACAAATTTAATGACTTAATTGTGTATGTCTTTTTTATATTCAAAGTTATACTTATATATTTTAGTAAAATAGTTGGCTAGAAGAGTGAAGAAAAAATATATAAATATAAACATTAAAATAAATAATTGTATATATGTTGCAACGTAATATTAGAACGAATATTATCAATGCATGCATCGGAAAAATAACGTAGTGGGGTTGCGAGCTTTTGCATAAATACTGCGCTTCCGCAAATTTAACGTCACTTTAAAGTTAGAGCTAGTGGTTAACATTTTAATAATATAAATAATAATCAAATTTATTTAAATTTTTTATTTAATTAATTTAAATTTTAACAATAGTAATTTAATTTTTTTAAATTATCACAATGGCCACACAAAAAGAATTGGAACATTGTTACGACTTTGTTATGAAACTAACGATCGAGTCAGCGAAGGTATTTTTTTTTTATTAATTATTGAATTCAATTAAGAAAAAAAAAAAAAGAGTGTGGATGCAGCAGACATCAGAGAAATTTTAAATTATAAATAAATAGAGTAAATAATTTTTAAAAAATTCACTTATTAATTTAAAAATTCTTGAAACGCGGATTTTTTTTAATTTTATTTTATTAATTATTTACTCTATTTATTTATAATTTTAAATTTGACGTCTGCTACATTTACATTCAATCAAAAATTAGGTTTTTATAAAAATCAAATGAAATTTAAAAAATATTTGATTGGTAGATAAATGAGGCGTTGATTTGAATAGAAATTTAAATATTTAAATAAACGCGCTGCGTTTATAAGTATATCAGAATAATTTGATACTTGATATGGTAATGATAGAGCAATTTATTGGGGGGTACAACAGGGAATGAGAGGGAAAGAAAGAGTGAGATCGTCAAGTGGTGAATTAAATATATTTATATTAAAGAATCTTTATTAATGTGACATTACAGATAATCAGAGATACGACACAAGGTGGAAAAAATATCGAAACGAAAGCTGGTGACTGGGATTTAGTTACTCAGTATGATAAAAAAATTGAACAAATTTTAATTGATGGACTTGCTAAAGAATTTCCTACTCACAAGTATGTAAAAATTGTTTTTTTATTTTTATTATTGTAATTTATTATAAATTTCTATTTTTCATGTGAAAGAAAAAAAATTAAAGTCAAATTTAAAAAGGCGGTTTTATAATTTTGGCTTATGCACTAAAAAAAAAATCTCCTTCCATTAAAAAATTTTACTTGAATAATTCTGACGACATATTTTTTGTTAATTGCAATAAAAATCGCCTATAGAAATTTACGATTAGATTAAAGCGAATGTTATTGAAAGGATATACATTATACTTAAATTTATGAACATGTTTGTGTAGAAAAATTTTCTTGAATTTAATTTATCTTTTTCTGACAAATGGAAATTTTTAGTTTAAAATAAATATAAGAGATATTTAAAACAGGTTTTCGCGTAATTTATAAAAATAGATTTTTGTTATTGCGGAAGTAATGAAAATTTTTACTAGATATTATGATGAAATTGAATAATGTAAATATATATATTTAAATTTATTAGAAAGACATTAAATTTAAATAATGCATTTTATAATTTGGCTGTTGAGAACTAGTGTTTCGAAAATAGTTATAAATAGATTTCAAATGCCACACGGAAAAAAAAGCATTCGAAAAATTACAGTTTCTCTTATTTATTCATAACATAAAAATTACACTGAGTTATCAATTGTCGAGAATAATGAATGATCTGAGAAAAATCACAGCTCACACTGTAATTTTTAAATTCTATATCTTAAGAAGAACAGAATAGTAATATTAACGATCGAAAATGTAATTTTAACTAATTTTATAATAAAATTTAAAATTATAAAATCTGTTTACTATAGAGAGCTGGACAATATCGAGTTTGAAACTCTAATATTTGTTATCCCTAGGATAAGAATGTAATCTTTACAGTTTCAGAGTCGCACCGTACTACTACACGAAACTGTAATAAATACAGATATGTTCAATTTCTAAACTGCTCTTTTTTCGAGCATTAGCGTGAATTTTAAATATTTCGTATTGTTGATTTTTAAATTAATCGGTTACGGGTTGGATGACTGGGTAATGAACTTGAACGATAACCGATTAATTATTTTTTATCTGAATTCGTTTTGTCAATAATTGGGGTTTATTTTAATTTTATTTTTTCATTACAAAATTTAAGTAGTTTGTTATTTTTTTTTAATCTCCAAATATAATTATGAAGATTAAGACTAAAAATCGAGGGCAAATTCTATTTAATTTTTATAACAACAGAAAAATATTTTGAACGAAAAATTCTATAATAAAAAATGAAGAAATTAATTTTTGTAGTAAATAATAAAAATAATTTTAAATTTAGATTTATAGGAGAAGAAACAGTTTCAAAAACCAACGTCCTTCCAAAATTTACCGACGCGCCAACATGGATAATTGACCCAATTGACGGTACGACAAATTTCGTTCACTCATTTCCCCACTCGTGCATATCAATAGCACTTGCAGTTAATCGTGAGCTAGAAATTGGTATCGTTTACAACCCAGTTCTCGAGCAATTGTTTACAGCGCGTCGAGGACGAGGCGCTTATCTAAACGGGAAACCGATCAAAACTTCTGACGTCAGTGGTAATAAAATTATTTTATCTTAATAAAGGATCAATAGTTTATCTAAATAATAAATAATAAATAATTTTATTTATCTATTGCAGAATTGCGACATTCTTTGGTCTGTCTTGAAGCGTCATACGCAACCATAGAAGATACCAGGGACATAATCCTTGGAAGATTAGAAGCATTTGTAACATTAGCGCATGGGATAAGAACACTTGGCTCAGCAGCTTTGACACTTTGTTATGTCGCAATGGGTGCCGCAGATGTTTATCATACCGACAATTTATATCCTTGGGACGTTGCTGCGGGTGTCTTATTAATTCGCGAAGCCGGCGGGCATGTTGTCGATACTTCCGGTGACGATTTTGATTTAATGAAACCCAGAGTTCTGGCAATGGGTAACAGGAAAATGACACCCGAACTTGTGAAACTCATTAAATTAGCAGACATCAAAACACACCGTAAACGCGGCAGTGATAAGAATATTTTTAATAACTACAACGGAAGCACGTAGAAATAATTACTTGGCATAGTTGTGATATATTTGTACGCAAATTTAAATATATCAGATTTATGCATCGTAATGAGTTAAACGTGCGGATTTTTTTAGTTTCTTAGTTTGTTTTTATAGAACTGTCATATCAATATTGTTTGCTATCAATTTTTTTTAAGTCTAATTTGTTATTTGGTGGGATTTTGTACACAAAAAAATTTTGTTTAATTATTAGTTATTTTTGAAATGAAATATTGTTACAGTGATGTAATTTTACATATCAAAGTGATGTGCAGTTTGTTAATTGCATGTTACATAACTATATATACGAAATTATTTTCTAAGATATTTTTAATGTTATAAAACAATGTTGTATAAATTATAATAAACTGTTGATTTATTTTTAAATTCACTGTTGCTTAATTTTATTAATTTGTTTACTTATGGAATATTGATTATTTTGAAAAGTTTTTCATGTTTTGTTTCTAAAAAACAAAAATTTTTTTAAAATGCCCGTGTAAAAAAAAGGTTAAAAAAGTGTTGACTATTCTAAACGTCAAAATTTTTATTAAACTTTTGAAAATTGAAGGGAAAAATTAATTAATGTCCTAATACTATTAAGACATGATAAAAC
Organism: Microplitis mediator; assembly: GCF_029852145.1. NCBI lineage: Eukaryota > Metazoa > Arthropoda > Insecta > Hymenoptera > Braconidae > Microplitis > Microplitis mediator. The sequence goes on from NC_079973.1 coordinate 4,028,579, forward strand.
GAAAAATGGTCAGAAATAGTTCGAAATCCGTTTTTTCTGAACGTATTTTGCACTGAAAAATGTTCATTTGTAGTGTGAAGTTAATTGTTTTTTTCTGTGCATTTTTAGAAGTTTGAAAATCTGTAAAAAAAGTTCGTCATTGTGTCAAGTTTTGAAGTTTAAAATAGTCAACACTTTTTTAACCTTTTTTCAACAATTTTTTTTTACGCGGGTGCTGATTCTGGTAATTTTTTTTATGGATTGTGGATTTTAATCTGGGAAAAAATAATCAAGATCTGATTAGATCAATGGAAAATTACTTTTGTTTTTTTAAATCGAGTGATTCATGTAGATCTCAGATGTAATTTTTATTTTTTTAACAAGATCACGAACTCGCGAAATCGAAATTTTTTTTTTATTATTTGCCTATTTTTTGACTGACCAATGAAAATCTTTACGAGTTTCCGAGAATCTAAATAGTGATAAAATTAAATTTAAATAGAATACAGATTTAAAATCACTGTACATCTAAACTTTAAAAAATGATTTAAAAAATGTGGATCAAAGTCGTCTTACTCTTTTTTTGGATAAAATTTATTTGAATACCAAAAACCCGCTAAGAAATTGAAAACTTTTGACACGATTAAGTATACAAAAAAAAAAATGATTTCTTGGCGTAAGAAATTTTTAGTCACCAAGAAAATTTTCACTTGTCCCGATAAATTTATCGCATTACAAAATGAAAATAAAAATTTTCTTGGGGCAAAAAAAAAATTTCTAGTTCTAAAAAAATTTCTGACTTCAATCCGTAGTGCAAAATGTTTCTTGCACCAAGAAATCCTTCAATTTTTTATGTAAAAAACTTGAATTAAAATAAAAGACCTAGTACCCAATCAGAGAACTAGTACACTGAGAGTAAAAAGTGTATATTTCCAAGTAAAACTTCTTAATTTAAGTATTAGTTTACTTAAATAGTACCAAGAAAAGTGTTTTAATTTTAGTAAAAATGCATTGCCTGTAGAAATTTATGAGTAGATTGCAACGATTTTTATAAAGATAAGAAATATTATACTTCGATGTAGTAAATTTTTTCTTGTTTTTAGTATTATGAGTCAAGTAAACATGTTTACTTGAATTCAATTTTTTTTTCTCTCAGTGTACCCGATCACTCCATGTATTTGTATGTATTTACATTTAGTAGAATTTAGTAAATATAGATATACAAATACATGAGTGATCGGGTACTAGTTCCCTGATCGGATACTGGATCTACCTTACAATTAACAGTTCAAAAAAACACTAAAAAAATTTTTTTTTTTCATATGAAAATTTAATTATATATTAGAAAAAATTTAATTTTGAAAATTAGCCCGATTTATGTTATTTTTATCAATTTTGTACACTTTGATTGCAAGGTCCGGATAGATATCTAGTGTTAAAGACAAAAACACATACAGAAAATTTAATCCGCCGTGTGGCTGAACACGTGGAAAAAGTTTAATAATAGATCTTTAAGCTATAAACACTTGGAACTTTGAAAAATATGTGGAGCCCCACTACTAGACCATTACTAAAAATTTATCATTTTTTATAATTAAGAGAAATATTTAATACAATTTCTATTTACCCAGAAAAAATGATTACTATTATAAAGATAAATTTAAATAAGAGAAATGACGGACTTTGTTGTAGATAAAAAAATGACAAAAAAAAAAGTTATCAAGCCTGAAATTTTAAATGTAATGTTTACCTTCATAAATTTAAATGCCATGTGACATAAGAGTGAAAAGATTGGCGTGAACAGAAGTAAAATTAGAATTACATAAGACAGAAAACAAACAATTAAAGAAAAAAAAAAAAGATAAATTTAAACTTAATAAGATTTCATATCAGTGACACTCAAGTGAAGACAAGAGATTATTATCTTGAAATAGTGATAAACGTCAAGGTAATAATATTTATTTAGAATAAAATCTGACAGAAACTGCATTAATGTAAAACCAGTCAACGGCGGCACACATCGTTGAGTATATTAAAGTATACATATATATATTTGTATTAATTAAAATGGGAACGAATCAAGATATTGAAGAATACTTTGAGTTTGCTAAACAACTTGCACTGCAAGCAGGCGAGGTATGATACTAGTCTTACATTCAATTAAATAAATTTATCTTTTATATATTTTGTATAAATATGAAACACTAATAAATATATTTCTATTTTAATTAAATATTTGAAAATAAATATAATCAATTTTTTTTTTTAGATTTTGAAAAATTCTCTCGATCGTGAAAAAGTTGTTCACATCAAAGGAAATTATCGAGACCTGGTTACCGAACAAGACAAAGCTATTGAAAATATATTGATATCAAACTTATCGAAAAAATATCCAGATCACAAGTAAGAAATTTTTTATTCTCCATATAAAATATCAATATTTTTATCGCGGCGCCCAAGTACTTATGTAGTCAGCGTAAACTTTAAATACGAATTTCTAAAAGTACTTTTATTTCGAATTTATTATTTTTTTTCAATTGAAAAAAAAAAATTTTTTTAAATATGTATTCAACGAATTCGGAGTGATTACAATTTTTTATTCATTCTGATACTTGGAGTTCCGGAGTTAAAAAAAAATTTTCTCTGCATACGGAGTAAATGAGGAGTTTTTTTTTCAGCGGAGTAATTTCGGAGTGATCTGGATTTTATTTAAATTCACATTCACTCCGATTCGGAGCTTTAATATAACAATGAACTCCCCTTCGGAGTAAATTATGCACCTGAAAATCTAAACGTTTTTCGTGCAGCGAAAATGAAAAAATTTATGTAATTTGACTACTTAAGGGGCAGTTGGAGGTGGTCTGCAATTTTTAGTTGACATACTAACACCTATGCGAAACATTTCAAAAATGTAAATCCCATAGATTTTCTATTTTTCATTTTATGCTTTTATTTTTGTTCCGCGAAAAACGTTCGGATCTTCAGATACATAGTAAATTTTACTGTATCTTTTAAATAAAGTTTGTAATTTTGGTTTTAAAGATTCATAGCTGAAGAATCCCACAACAAAAATGAGCCATTAGAATTAACAGACGCACCTACATGGATTATTGATCCAATTGATGGTACAGTGAATTTTGTCCACGGATTTTCACAATGTTGTATATCAATTGGTCTGGCCATAAACAAAGAAATACAACTTGGAATAATTAACAACCCACACCATAACGAACTATTCACAGCTAAAAAAGGTCAAGGCGCATTTTTGAATGACAAAAAAATCAGTGCATCGAATATTAAAAAATTAGAACTGGCTTTAATAAATCTTGAACCCAGTCTACTCAAGTGGGGGCCTAAGCGTGACATAACACTAGGTCGAATTGAAGCGCTGTCACAAGTCGCCGATGGGTACGTAAATAATTTCTTTAATTGTTACATTTATAATTTTGATTGAGTCATTAACTAATTACTTATGTAATTAAAAATTTTATTTTCAATAAAGAGTTAGAAATGTTGGGTCAGCAGTAATGGGATTATCATATGTTGCAAGAGGTATTATTGATGCATTTCACATGGATCATTTACATCCATGGGATGTTGCAGCTGGATGTCTATTAGTTAGAGAAGCTGGTGGTACTGTGATCGATAGTAAAGGTAACAAATTATTAATTATAATGATAAATTCATAGGGAGGTGGACAGTAAATTAAAATTTACAATTTAATTTTGATCATATAATCAAGTTGCTGAAGAAGTCCCAATAAAGGGACGAAACGTCCAATTTATGGTCTACATTAAATTCTAAATTTCAATTTACTGTCCACCTCCCTATGAATTTATCATATTATTGAGTTGATGGACACGATTTTAAATTAAATGTAATTATTAATTAATAAAAATATTTATGATCCTGAAGTTAACAGACATCTCATAATTTTTGAAATTTTTTTCCAAACGATAAATTATAAAAAAAAGAAAACTAGAAATATGCACATACAGAAAATTTAAAAAACTATAAGTGCAATTTTTTAAAATATTTTTTTTTTATAATTTATCATTTAAAAAAAAATCAAAAAATTATTAAACGTCGGCTAACTTCAGTATCGTAATTATTTAGTGGTTTAATAAATAATTATTTATATTTAATAGGAGGAAATTTTAATATTATGAAGCCAATGACGTTAGCAACTGGAACGGAAGCACTTGCAACAGAAATATCGAAACTGATAAATGAAACTGATCTTCAAACACAACGTCGACGACTCAAGAGAACATGAATTTATTTTAAGTAATTAATTAGTTATGTAGAAAATAATTTTAGTTTTAGAAAATAAAATATAAAATTTCTGACTGATAAAAAAAAAAGTGTCAGAAGAAAAAGATTTAAATTTAAAAAAAATTGTACATAATTAAAAATTTAATTTTTTATTTTAATTGAGTTTTTGTGGTAATTTGGAATAAATAAATTGACAGTGAAGTTAAATAATAATTAGAATTGACATTACTTTCATATTCCCTACTACAATTGATTCTCTCACGGTCGACGATGATGACAAGATCTTAAAGTAAATTATTAAATCTTAGTCAGCTACTACGAGTTGTTGGATAAACATCAATTCTAATAATAGTTACTAGTGTTTTTAATAAAATAGATAAAAGGGAAAAAGTAATTGCAGTAACAAGTAGTTATTTAAAATGGCTAAACACGATGAAGATTTTTACTACGACATTGCTATGAAATTGACTCTTGAAGCTGGACACGTAACTTTTTTTTTTACTCTATTTTATGTTAATATAAATATCATTTACTTGTTTATTAATTAAGAATATATTCAAGTATTTAATGAGATACTTTAGCAATAATTTATTGATAAATTAATATTATTATTATTTAAATTTAATGCATAAGATTATTAAACTGTTAAAAATTTGCGGAGTGAATGCGAATTAAAACTGAAGTGATTGCACTGTAAAAAGTCGGGAGCGAATTTGGAGTGATTACGGATTTTATTCAAATCCAAATTCACTCGGAGTCTCGGAGTTTTTAAAAGAAATCACTCCGCATACGGAGTAAATTTTACTTGGAGAGGATTAAAAAAACAGTCATCCGCTCCAGATTTAATCTGCGTTCACTCCGCAAATTTTTTAGAGTATGCGAAGCAGATGACTGTTTATTTATTCAATGACCTCGGAGTGAAATCCACTTCAAATGGGAGTTTATTTTAAAATTCCGAATCAGAGTGAATGTGAATTTAAATAAAATCCAGATCCTTCCAAAATCACTCCGCTGGAAAGATAAATTTCCTATTTACTCCTTATGCAGAGTGATTTTTTTTTAAAACTCCGGCTCTCCGAGTGAATTCAGATTAAAATAAATGAATTAATTAAGTACTCAATTACGTACTGATTTTTTTCTTGTATAAATAAAAGAATATAAAAATTGTTACGTGCATAATTAATGATAACTTGAGAATTTAAGTGAATGTAAATATATAATAATTATTTTCAAGGTACTGAAAGGCGTGACATTTGCTAGAAAAACAGTGACAGAAAAACTTGGTGACTGGGATCTTGTAACTGAATATGATCGTAAAATCGAAGATATTATTGTAGGAAAACTGAAGCAACAATTTCCTAATCATAAGTAATTTATTAATCTTATTAGTTTAAGATTTAAATATTTTCAACAGCTGGATGAACTATCGTCTACTTTTTTTTTTTTTTAAAGATTTATTGGCGAAGAATCGACGGGTAAAAATTTACCAGAGTTAACGGACGATCCTACATGGATAATTGATCCGATAGACGGTACAATGAATTTTATTCATAATTTCCCACAAATTTGTGTCGTCATTGGGCTGTCGATTAATAAAGAAATGAGAATTGGTATAGTCTATAACCCGATTCTTGATCAATTATTTACTGCGAGAAAAGGAAGAGGTTCCTTTCTCAATGGACGTCCACTAAAAACGTCGACTGTTGATGGTGTGTATAAATTTTTATACTTTAACCAGTGGCAATAATTACAATAATATTTTAGACATTTCAAAATCACTTATTGCTATCGAACCAGCATTTATAAAAGTTGATGACTTAAGAGAGAAAATGATCGAGAGGATAAAATTACTTGGTAGTAAAACTCACGGGTAATAAAATAATGAAATGAATTTTTTTTTATGAACAAGGGTCAAATAAATAGACAATTATATTTTAGAATAAGAACAATTGGTAGCGCAGCAATAACTTTATGTCATATAGCACTTGGAGCTATCGAGGGTTATCAGATAGAAGGACCAGGAATTTCGACTTGGGATATTGCAGCAGCTTCTTTAATCATCACCGAAGCTGGGGGTGTTGTTATTGATCGCGTGACCGGTAATTGATTTTATATCACTCAATAAAATTATTATTTAGTTAAGATGAAAGACCTAGTACCCGATCACTCCATGTATTTGTATATATATTAGTTACCGGTGATTTCGGTGATACCGGTGATAGGGAATCACCGGGTGCTTAAAAAAAAAAATTTAATTTAGTCATAATTATCATAATTAAAACGCCAATTGAAGCTATCTGAATAGTATCGATTTTGTATTTCAAAATGAAATTGTTAATTTTTTTTTTTTTTGCTAGCTTCAATTGGCGGTAATTTTGACTCGTCATAGGGTTTTGGAAAGCTTGAGGAATCAGCTTTGAAGATCTTAGTATAAATTTGAAAAATATTGAGCAGCTTACGAGTAATTGCACTTCTAGTGAAAAAGTAAATTTTTACATGTTAATTAGATGGGAAATTAAAATTAAAATAGCGACCTCTTAGAGTTGAGCTAGAGAGCCCATCTTTTGGGAGGATTTTTTTCTCGGCAACCACTAACGTTTCAGGGGGTGAGAGCGAAAAAAAAATTAAATTTTTTTTTTGAAGCACCCTAATATCTATATTTAGTAAAATATATTAGATATAGATACACAAATATATGAGTGATCGGGTACTAGTTCCCTGATCGGGTACTAAGTCTTATTTTGTGAAAACAAATAAAGTATTAATTAAAAAAGAAGAGAAAAAATAATCAATTGCGTAATGACAAAGTCATCAACCCATCGGACATTGACATCAATTTATTTTTTTGTTTGATGTTTTGTTTTTTTTTTAGGAAATGATGTCAATATAATGAACCCACGTGCTATTGGCGCTTGTAATGTCAAAATAGCTAAGGATCTTAAAAAAATGATCAACGATGCTGACCGTAAAGTTGAACAACAAAATTAGTTGTACTTGTAAATGATACTCCGATTAAAAAATAAAAGCACTGTTTTAAATTACTGGACTATTAATTATTTAGTAAAATTTTATTGGAAATTATTAGAAATTAAATTTTGTTACTAATTCCAAAAGGACGAATATTTTTTTTACCGCCAATCATTTTGTAGACTTATTTTGTAGCTAAAAATTGAAAAAAAAAATTTCAGCTTTAGAATAAGTCTACAATTTGACTAAAAATTAAAAAAAAATTTTACGCTCTTTTGGATTTAAATTTAATGACTGAAATCAACAGGACGTAGAAAAATTCAAGTCTTTTTGGAATTAGTAACGTGAATTATTAAGAAATTATTTGAGGGCCTAAATTAGGTGGCACTTTTTGTGAGAATTTCGTTGAATTCCAACCAAATTAATTATTTTTATAATTAATACCCCAATTAGAAAATAAAAATACTGTTTTAATTATAAGAATGAATGTAGCAGACATCAGACAAATTTAAAATTATAAATAAATAGAGTAAATAATTAAAAAAATGCATTTATTAATTTAAAAATTTTTTGAATGCGCATTTTTAAAATTATTTACTCTATTTATTAGTAATTTTAAATTTGTCTCATGTCTGGTGCATTCACACTCTTTTTTAAATAACTAGATTATTAATTATTTAGTAAAACTTATAATTGGAAATTAAATTTATGGAGTCTGAAATAATGCAGGAGTTTTTTTTAAATTTTAATTAATAAATTACCTGAGGGCCTAAATTAGGTGGCATTTGTTGTGGATGCGGTGGATAATTTTGTTGCTGAGGTGGCGGTTGTTGCGGTGGTTGTGCCATCGGAGGTCCTCCAGGTCCCGGACCTGGGCCAGGTAGTGGATGGCCACCAGGATACGCCTGGGTCGGACTGTGTGGATGATGCTGAGGTGGACCCATTGGACTTCCTTGGGGATTCGAGGGCGACGATGATTGTTGTGGTGGACCCATTGGACTCGGGGCTTGTGGTGGTGGCATTGGTGACGACTGAGGCGACGGACTCGCCATATTATTACGATCAGGCTCCAGTTTATGCAGCAGTCAACTCCTATTATTAATCATCTGCTATTAATTTATCATCAGAACAATATTTACTTTATGTAAATATATATTTATAATTTATATTTCGTACTGGATTTTTTTTACGAAATGAATTTTCAATATGATGACGACATGATTGCGATATTTATAAGTTAGTTTATTTGATAACAATATAAGTGTACTTACTGGTTCAATTGTTACGCTAGTGTCGAAAATTATAAATATAATTTTATTTTATCCATACGATTATCAAGTTTCACTCTTTTATTTTTGGTTGATAAATTAAATAACACTTTTCACATACTACATCACTTACAACAAGCCATCGGCCATTTTGATTTCGGCTTCAGAACTTTCGGTTTCTCTCCTTGAGGGCGTTACCTACTGGGCCATCAATTAAAGCGGGAAATTTGAAAATCTAATATTTTAAAGTTAATGATGAGTGTAAATGTAACTGATAAATGGGAATTTTTAAAACTTTTGAATAAATGAATAAATTATTAAATAATTTGGTGGTAACGCAAACTTGGCGCGAAATTTAAAAATTGAAATTTAATAATTTTATTAAAATTCATTTGTGTCAATAGTTATATTAACTTGACTAAAAACAATGCCCTAAATTTTTTATTTTTCATTAATAATTTCTTAATTATTCTTATTACTCGCGCGGTAAATTTAAATATTTGAAAAATAAATTATTAGAAATTGGAGAAAAATTAAAAATTGAAGTCAAAATAAAATGGTGGCAGAATATGTTAGAAAAAATTTTAAATGTTAAAAAAAAAACACGCAAGTGCTTGAACAAACCTTGGCGGGGAAATAATATGCAGAAGGGTGTCCTAATACACTTGGAGATTTGAATTAAATTGCTCCAAGTGTATTTCAGCTAAAAAAACTTCACTTAACTGCTATTTCTCCACCAGACGATGCCAGATGAGTTTGCTCAGGAACCTGGAAGAAATCAGCATCAGCCATCAGCAACACTTTGCACTAGCACTGAACACTTAACGACACCACAGACACTTTGCACAATTTAAATTTTACAAACACTGTACAATTTAATTAAACAATAACTATAAGCAAAAAATTTTATGGATAATTACACGACGCCACTGCAATACTGTTTCAATTCAAACATACAAAAGGATCTGGACTACAACTGAAGTTGTCGATGATACTGACTGTCGCTATCGAACCGTCAGTTGATTACAAAGCAATCGATTTTGCGATTTATTCGATCGCCTCTCCCCCACTTCAGCAAAAATTTGAACGTCGAAGACAGCGACGCGCAGTAACGTTAACTTGGCGCGGAATTTCAAAATTGAAATTTAATAATTTTATTAAAATTTGTTTGTGGGCGCATTCTCATGAATTTATTTTGTGATAATTTTTTTTTGCTCGGAATTGGGTTAAAATTATCTAAAATTACTTTTGTTTATTTAAATAATTAATTAATTACTTATTTTATCCGGATCAGTATAAAAAACTAAAATGTGCAAAATAATATATTTAAATTTACCGCCGTATTTATTCAAACCAGCTGATTTCTCCTTCCAACCTACACCACGTGCGTACATTCCTCCATCATCATGAGCTCCTGATATATTTTCTTGTGTTTCATCAAATGTTTTGTGAATAATTATATTTTAAAAAACAGCAACATTAACTAAACAAATAAAAAGTTACAGAAATAAAATAAAACTTGCAATAAAAACAGTAAAAAAAAAAAAATGAATTTGCCAAGCGACGATGTTTTTGGCTTTACTCAGCAAACGGCGATGATACTTGAGGGTTTTAATGCCGGTGACTTGATACCAGAATTCAAAAAACGTAATATATCAACATCCGTATTATCTGAATTAACAAAAGATGATTTTATTACTCTGGGAGCTAGTGAAGAACTTGCTGATAATATTGTTAAAGAAATAGGTCCTAAATTACGTAAATCTAAGGCTCCACTTGCTGATTTATTTGACAATCCATCAAACCAGTAAGTAAATTAATTAACACCAACAGTAAATTTTAATAATAATTTATTTAAATTCAAATAATTTACAGATCAGAAAAAATAATTGAAATAATTAAAAATTCCCACCTACAACTAGGATTTTTACAAGCATTCATGAATTACAACCGCGTTAAATTGTCTAAAGAATCTTGTGATTTTATTATTGACCTGAACAAAAATACACGAGCTAGCCAGGCACTTTGTTTGGTAACTAAATGTGCTATTGAACAAATTAATAATCTTCAATTAGATCTACATCAATTATTAACGTCAATGAAAGGAGTAATTATTTTTAATTTATTTATTTAATGCCAATATAAATTATGATACTGAAGTCAGCCGACGTCTAATAATTTTTGGATTTTTTTTAAAATGATAAATTATAAAAAAAAAATATTTCGAAAAATTGCACCTGCAGTTTTTAAAATTTTCTATTAGTGCATATTATTATTTTTTATTTTTCTTTGTAATTAATTTGTTGAAACAAAAATCCAAAAAATGTTAATTGTCTGCTAACTTCAAGGTCATAAATAACTTTTATGTTCATAGTAATAATTAATCAATGTATTAATTATTAATTAATTTTGTTCTTAGGCCGATACAACTAAAAACCAATCACATAAATACAAATTTATTGGTGGCATTGGTTTATCCATTTGTTTGATTGGGTCTTCAATATTTGTGATTAATATTCTTAAGAAATCTACGTAAATATTTAATAATCTCTTATTTAACTTATATATATATTTATATTCATAGATAAAAATCTTATTATTCAAATATTTTCCAAAGTTTGTATTTTTATAAAGATACTTAAATTAAAAAATAAAATAGTTTATTTACGAGTCAATTGTTTTATATTTTTATAATAATTTCCTGTTTATACTTTTACTATTAATTAATATAATTAATTATTTATTCCAAAATCAACGTTTCAGTTCCATCTTTACGCAGGACAATGCCGTCACGTCGTTTATTTTCAGCATAATTTTCAATTTTAGATTTGAAAATTCTAAAAAAAAATTTGTTATTTTAAAATTTTAAAAAATCATTCATAAAAAAAAAATTACTTACGTAATAAGATTTGTCCATTGATGAGTTTGACTTACGCTCTGCTTAACTAATTCTTTTAAAGTATTTTCTTTATCTTTCAACAATTTATATTTTTTTTCTTCAGCAATTATCGACTCGCTCAGTTTCTCTTGAAGTGATTTTTCACTGCTAGGGTTTGAATAAAACTGCAATACAAATACTAAAATATAATCAGGTCTAAAATATTCGTAATTTTTTTATCATCTAATTAATAACTAAAACTTACTCGAACTTCATTTTGAATATTTTTCTGTATTTTTTTCATTTTCAATATTTTTCCTTCCAGCTCCTTAATTTCTTGAGTATTCTACAAAATAAATGACAATTACAAATAAATGTTTAAATGAATAACAGCAAAATATTTTTTATTTCACAGAATACAGCAGCATACGCACATTTTCAATAAGTTTCCTTGTAATTTCAACGTCGTTCATCAAATTAGATATCGCATTCTGCGTACTCGATGCAATTGAATCATAGCTGCGTTTCGCGCGTTCATATTTATCCTCAACGTCATAATTTTTTTGTCGCACTGGTTTTAAATCTTCAAACAAAATTGTTAACGTCAATTTATTATAATTTTTTTCATACACTAATTATGTAATTGAATTTATTTCCGATCACGTTACAATAAAATGGTTAATGTGCGCTGTTGCAAATTTTGCTTGAAATTAAAAAAAATTACTTGAAGTTATTGACAAGTTCGTCAGTAAAAGAAAAAAGAAAATTTTTGCATTCCCGAATGCCCCCTAATCAATATAATTATTAATACAAATAATTTTGAAGAAAATGATTAAATTTCAATTTTGAAATTCCGCGCCAAGTTAGCGTGACTGCGCGTCGCTGTGTTCGACGTTCAAATTTTTGCTAAAGTGGGGGAGGGGCAGTCGAATAAATCGCAAAATCGATTGCTTTGTAATCAACTGACGGTTCGATAGCGGCAGTCAGTATCATCGACAACTTCAGTTGTAGTCCAGATCCTTTTGTATGTTTGAATTGAAACAGTATTGCAGTGGCGTCGTGTAATTATCCATAAAATTTTTTGCTTATAGTTATTGTTTAATTAAATTGTACAGTGTTTGTAAAATTTAAATTGTGCAAAGTGTCTGTGGTGTCGTTAAGTGTTCAGTGCTAGTGCAAAGTGTTGCTGATGGCTGATGCTGATTTCTTCCAGGTTCCTGAGCAAACTCATCTGGCATCGTCTGGTGGAGAAATAGCAGTTAAGTGAAGTTTTTTTAGCTGAAATACACTTGGAGCAATTTAATTCAAATCTCCAAGTGTATTAGGACACCCTTCTGCATATTATTTCCCCACCAAGGTTTGTTCAAACACTTGCGTGTTTCTTTTTTAATATTTAAAATTTTTTCTAACATATTCTGCCACCATCTTATTTTGACTTCGATTTTTAATTTTTCTCCAATTTCTAATAATATATTTCTCGAATATTTAAATTTACCGCGCGAGTAATAAGAATAATTAACAAATTATTAATGAAAAATAAAAAATTGAGGGCATAGTTTTTAGTCAAATTAATATGATTATTGACACAAATGAATTTTAATAACATTATTAAATTTCAATTTTGAAATTTCGCGCCAAGTTGGCGCTACTGCGCGTCGCTGTACTTAATGTTCAAATTTTCGCTGAAGTGGGGGTGGTTGAATAAATCGCAAAATCGATTGCTTTGTAATCAACTGACGGTTCGATAGTGGCAGTCAGTATCATTGACATTGGCAGTAGTAGTCCAGATTCTTCTTTGTTCTTTACGTTTGAATTGAGACACAGTATTGCAGTAGCGTCGTGTAAAATAGTGCAGTGATTGTAAAATTTATCTTTTATTAATTTAAATTGTGCAAAGTATCTGTGGTGTATTTAAGTGTTCAGTGCAAGTGTAAAGTGTTAAGTGTCCAGTTTGAGTGTCAAGTGATGTAAGTTGCTGATGCTGATAACTTCCAAGTTCCTGAGCCCAATCATCTGGCATCGTCTGGTGGGGAAATAGCAGTTAAGTGACGTTTTTTAGCTGAAATACACTTGGAGCAATTTAATTCAAATCTCCAAGTGTATTAGGACACCCTTCTGCATATTATTTCTCCACCAAGGTTTGTTCAAACACTCAAGTGTTTTTTTTTAATATTTAAAATTTTTTCTAACATATCCTGCCACCATTTTATTTTGACCTACGATTTTTAATTATTCTCCAGTTTCTAATAACTTATTCTTTTAATATTCAAATTATTAATAAAAATAAAAATTTCGAGTATATTTTTTAGTCTGGCTGCATTCAGAAATGTTGTAGCCAAGCGTTGGCATATAGCGAGAGCTAGATCCAGAGCATACCGAATGCAGCCTAAGCAAACTTTGTAAAGGCCATTTAAAGTATTCAAAATTTGAAATCCAATTAATTGAGTTCCTCGAAAATTTAACTTGAGTCATTACATAAAAAAATACTCACCATTTAATAAAGATGACAATTTAGATTTTAATGTCAACAAATTTCGAGTCAATTGTAAATTAATATCTTTAGCATTACTTTCATTAAAATTATCTGGTATATTGTACTCATAGTTCATCATATTAATTGTGTCAATCGTTTTACTGTCAGTTAATTTCGCTTCTAAGATAATATTTGTCCGGCTCAAAATACCACCTTCGGCTCTTAATTCAGCCAATTCAGCTCTACACCGTTTATAAATTCCACTTTTAGTTTTCAAACGTGCGACATAACGTTTCAGATCTTCACCTTTTGGTATTGAATCTTCAGTTAAATGTTTTGTCTTGGCGCGTTTATTTTCTAATTTGATACTTAATTCCGCTAAAACGTTTTCATTTTTTTCCAATTTATCAAGAGTACTTCGTTTAATACCAGCAATTGCGGCTGCTTGTTGTCTGAACGGAGTTATTTTGTCACTTCCGTTTTCAGTTACTTTATTTTCCGCAAGTGTTTTGATTTCACGTATCAATACATCGAGCTGTTGACGTAATTTTATTATGTCATCCGGTCCAATGTATGGTGTCTTTGTAACATTATTTAATGCATTGACACGCAACTTCAATGCTGACAATTCCTTAGCCATTTTCTCATTATAAATCGCCGTTAGTATCATGACTTCTTCTTGCAATCTCTGTTGTAGTGATTGTGGAGTCAACTCCACATCTGTTTTTTTTAACGTTTCTAGTTTTTGTTCAGCTTTTTGTAATGATAACTAAAGATAATGATAATTAATAATCAATAAATGATTTTATAAAATAGCGGGTTTATATTTCATTTGAATAGTAAAATCAAAGAAAGATTCATGCAAAGCAAGCAAGCAAACAGAACGAGCAAGAGAGAGAATGAAGTTGGAACTACCCGTGTAAAAAAAAATTGTTAAAAAAAGGTTAAAAAAGTGTTGACTATTCTAAACATCAAAACGTGACACAACGACGAACTTTTTTTGACCGCTTTTTAAACTTTTGAAAATTCAAGAGAAAAATTAATTAGTATCCTTGTATTATTAAGATATGCTAATACGAAAAACGTTTATAAATACTTCAAAATTAGTTTTTTCTGAACATATTTTGCACTGAAAAATGTTAATTTGAGGTATTAAGTCAATTATTTTTTTTGTGTATTTTCAGAAGTTTAAAAAACGTTCAAAAAAAGTTCGTCGTTGTGTCACGTTTTGATGTTTAGAATAGTCAACACTTTTTTAACTTTTTTTCGACAACTTTTTTTATACGGGTAGGGATAGGAGAGCCAAGCAGAGGTAATAGAGTACACAAGAAAATTTGAAAGCCTAGCCAGGAAAAAGACAAACGAAGCAAAAGAAGAGTAAATAGATAAAAAGTGACAAAAAAGAATAAATCTAGTCAGTAATAAGTCAAAACTAGAGTAATTTCAAGTATAGTACTATACACCCGCGAAAATTAGGGAACAAATTACACTAATAAAGTATGAATGATTGTAAGAGTGATAAATTAGGTATGAATGACAACAATCAATGTAAATAAGTAAATAAACTAAGAATAAGCAAAAAAACTGTAAAAAACGGAAGTTGCACAGTATAAATGCAAATAAAGATTACATGCTATTTAATTTGAATACCTGCAGTGATTCGATAGCTTTATTTTCTTGCATTCGTTGCAGGATTAATTCATGATCTCTATCTTTTTCAATACGTAATTCCTGAGCGATTTTGAGTAAATGAGCTTGTGAAGTTGTTTTAGATTTTATTTTTTCAATTCTATCGACAAGTACTTGACGTTCTTTTTCCATGGCTCGTAAATCTGATTTAAGTTCAGCTGCAGCTTCATTGCCCTTTTTATTGTAATTTGTTTTTTTGAAAATAATAATTTTAGTAAAAGAATTATGATACTGAAGTTAGCCGACGTCCAATAATTTTTTGATTTTTTTTTTAGACAATAAATTATTAAAAAAAAAACATTTGAAAAAATCGCACCTGTAGTTTATTAAATTTTCTACATGTGCATATTTTTATATTTTTTTTTTTTTAAATTGAGTCGTTGGAACAAAAATTCGAAAATTTTTAATTGTTTGCTAACTTCAGGATCATGAAGAATTTACTACATGATTTAAGAAAGACAAATAATAATATAATGCGTTAATGAAATTTATAATAAACTATTTTAAAATAACAACCTTTATTCCCGCTTCGCGTTCTTTATGTACTATTTTAAATTCTTCAACAAGTTCTAAATATCTTTCATATAACGCAGAAGTTTCGGATTCTTGTAAATATTCTGCTGGTACTTCAATCTATTAATTAAAAAATAAATAAACAAATAAATTTATTTGTTAATTACTGTGCTGCAAATAATAATAATTAATTTTACTTTTATCAAAAATCGTGATAAATATGCGCGTTTACACGCGATATCAATATTGGTAATGAGCCATTGCAAAATAGAGTAAATCGTATCTTGATCTCCTTTCATTAATCTTTGTCTAAATAAATCATTCAGATGATTAATAAATTCATTTTTCTTTAATTTAAAGTGTATACCTAAATAATGAAAAGTCTTTATTCGTTTGATACTTGAGTATTTTAAGTATCGACAGAATACGGATCGTTGATTGCTCGACATTTTCTTCGATTATATTTATTTTCGGTGTCTCTGTTATTTTTGACAACAAATCACTCAATAACTGCAACCGTAAAATCAATTAATCAATTAATCGAACATAAGAAGTTGTAGTAAAAATAAAAACTATCATTTACCTGCAGTAAATCTACAGAACTAAGCGCCTTGAAAGATATCAAGGAGAAGTTTTTATTCAATAATTTATTTAATTCAGTGATGATTTGTTTTAAATCTTCCCCCATTTTTACGATTTAATTCAAATTTAACTTAAAATTTTTTTAAATTATATTTAATATCTATATATATTTTTTGAGTAGTAATTATTAGTAATTATAAAACAATGTGACTATAAAAATTAACTGTTACTTGTTATACAAATGTTGATACAAACGTTTCCATGGCAACTCACTACACATAAATGAAGTATACAAACGTACATATATTTTATGTATGTATAAAATTGATTTGAATTTAAATGAATACTGAATGCACTAAAAAAAAAAATTTTAATTATAAAAGTCATAAATAAGTAAAATTTTATACTGAATTTCATTTTTTTAATTTCATTTCTCAACATACAATTATAAATATGATATAATTTCCCTAGAGTATTAAAATATATCTACTATATATTATTTGAAAATATATGTAATTAATTTTTCATAATTAAATTTATATGATTTACTAAAAAATATTTTCTACACATCTAAAAAAAAAATGAAATTTTATTCATCAATAAAATCATTATATATATATTTTTTTATATATTTTTATTAATATTAAATTTTCATACATTAAAAGTTAGAAGACAAGTTTAATTTATAGTGTAAATTAATTTAAAAAATTTGTATAAATTTTATTTTTGAATATCAACATCAATACATAGACAAGTTTTTAGTTTTTGATATTATGTCGGAAGAATTGGAAATACAATATGATAAAAAGATGATAAAGTTTTCAAACTTACAATTAGAAAGATTGATACAAATTATATATGTATATATATTTTTTTTTGGTTTTGTTTTTTAGTGAAAAAATTACTAATTAGTATTTAGTTAATTATTTAATTAGTTAAATAAAATCAGACTTATCGTCAGTCTGTTCGTATCACCGGTCTTATTGGTGGCTTATTTCTGTAGATGTATACTTGTGAAAGTATTCCTAGATCAACTATTACTTGAAGAGCTCCGCATATACTAAATTGTACTGGAGCTTCGCGATGAAGGAAGTAACATGTTTTGAATGTGTCACCCACAGTCCACATGGTCACCATTACTATGCTGCAATTTAAATTAAAACTCAGTTAATAAAAATTGAACAATTATTTTTTATAATTGTAATTTTAATAAATTAAAAAATTTCTTGGGGCACGTAAAAATTTTTTGCGGAAAGGTAATCATTTTTTTCTGTGTAGTTAAATTAGTAAAGTTGGTAAATTAAAAGATAGTACCATAAAAGGAGATTATTAAATGTAAAGAATAATGAGTGTGAATGCAGCAGACATCAGACAAATTTAAAATTGATAATAAATAGAGTAAATAATTAATAAAATAAAATTTTTAAAAAATGCGTATTTAAAAAATTTTAAAATTAATAAGTGCATTTTTTATAAATATTATTTTTTAAATTATTTACTCTAAATTAGGGTGCTTCAAAAAAAAAAACTTTAATTTTTAACTTCCCGCTAAGAAAATTGTAAATTTTCAAAAATTCGGGAAGTTATTGGTTTCGGTCCGATTTACGAAAATCGAATTTCCATCAGATGTCGACGTTTCGAGGTCCTAGGAAGCTATCCTGACTAATTTCACGATGATGTCCGAGTGTATGTATGTGTGTACGTACGTACGTACGTACGTACGTACGTATGTATGTATGTAAATATTCATAACTCTTGAACGGATGAACCGATTTTGATCGTTGAGGTGTCATTCGACGCGGCTTGTTAATGTCTTGAGGCCGTAGAAATTTGAACTTAATCGGTAGGGTGCGTTCAGAGATATTTCAAAAATAAAATTTTTTCAAAAATGTTTTATTTGGATAACTTCCAATTTGCTCGATGGATTGATTCCAAAATCTAATCAGCTCTAAAACTCTATAAGCCGCGTCGAATGCCACCTCAACCATCAAAATCGGTTCATTCGTTCAAGAGAAACCGTTGACGAAAGAATTCAAAAAAAATTTTTTCCTTGGTTTTTTTGAAATTTCTCAAAAACGGCTGAGTAGATCAATTTCAAAATTCGACCAGCTTTAGAACTTGATAAAACGCGTCGATTGCCACCTCAACCATCAAAATCGGTTGATTCGTTCGCGAGATATCGTGGAAGAAAGAAATGCTAAAAAATGGTTTTTTACAAAACAATGGCATACAAAAGTATTTGCGAGCTCGAAGAGCTCGAAAATATATTCACAATAATGTTTTCGAGCCCAGCGAGCTCGAAAACAGCGGGAAGTTTTGGGGCTGGCCCGCAGGGTCAACTGACAGACCGATTTTTTTTTTCGCTCTAACCCCTAAAACGTTAGTGGTTGCCAAGAAAAAAATCCTCCCAAAAGATGGGCTCTCTAGCTCAACTCTAAGAGGTCGCTATTTTAATTTTAATTTTCCATCTGATTAACATGTAAAAATTTATTTTTTCATTCAAAGTGTAATTACTCGTACGCTGCTCAATATTTTTCAAATTTATACATAGACCTTTAAAGCTGAGTCCTCAAGCTTTCCAAAACCCTATGACAAGTCATAATTATCCCCAATTGAAGCTAGCAAAAAAAAAATCGAAAATTAACAATTTCATTTTGAAATACAAAATCGATACTTTTCAGATAGCTTCAATTGACATTTGAATAATGGTAATTATGACTCATCATAGGGTTTTGGAAAGCTTGAGGACTCAGCTTTAAAGGTCTATGTATAAATTTGAAAAATATTGAGCAGCGTACGAGTAATTACACTTTGAATGAAAAAATAAATTTTTACATGTTAATCAGATGGGAAATTAAAATTAAAATAGCGACCTCTTAGAGTTGAGCTAGAGAGCCCATCTTTTGGGAGGATTTTTTTCTCGGCAACCACTAACGTTTCAGGGGGTAAGAGCGAAAAAAAAAAAAATAAAGTTTTTTTTTGAAGCACCCTACTCTACATATTTATAATTTTAAATTTGTCTAATGTCTGCTACATTCACACTCGTAAAGAATAAATAAATTAATTGAAGAAAGATTTTACCTCATTCCCTCGGTTGATTTGTTATCAAGATTACGTAAAAACTGCGGCACCCCAAGCATTGCTTCAGTTAAAACTGCTAATAGGCCAACTGTCTCAACGAATATCGGGTAATCGACAAATATATACATTATAATTCCTCCGACAACGGCGAATAGCAATACAAAGTCCAAATAAGACTGGAAGTCTGTCCATTTCCAAAAGTATTTAATGTCCAAATCTATTTGAATTAGTTTTAAATGGAAACTACATGAATACAAACAAGGATGTTATAGCAATACACAATGCAACTAAAAGGTATAGTTAAATAATACATAATAGAGTGAGAGAGTTTCTAATGTAATGATTATGCAGAAATGTTAGTAACAAATTTTTTTTATTTATTCATTGAGATCCAAGATTTTTTTAACTTTACAAGTACCACTTTGATGGTAAATTTATTTATTGTTGAGGGTGGCTAGTCTCTGATTAAAAACTCCGATTGAAAACTTTTCAATCGGATCCGATTAATAGCAAAAAAATTTCCAATTGCTTCGATAGAAAGTTTTAGATTTAATTCTATTAATTATTCTATACAATTTTAGGATTTTATTTTGAACAATTAAATTTGAAGAAAAAAAGAAACTGAAAAAATGTACATGTAGCAAATTTAAAAGACTATAAGTGCAATTTTTTTAAATATTTTTATTTTTTATAATTTATCGTCTTTTAAAAAATTCAAAAATTATTAGACGTCGGCTAACTTCAGTATCATCTATTTTCCAGTAGAATCCGATATAAATATTTCTACGACCGATGTTTTTTCCGATTGAAATCCTATCGGTTTATAAGAGAGCTCCCTTGAGCTCCAATAAACCCATTAATAATTTAAATTTAAATCAAGTGGACAGTAAATTTGAATTATATATAATTTAATTGAAAAATTTTTTATATCAGAAAAATTATATGTGGTACTTTTGCGTTTAAAAAATGTCAGACCTCAATTACTAAATTTTTATTTTACATACCTGTGAACCCTCGATCTTTTAATTTTATTATTTGATTTTTGGTATTAATGCTGACGCATAATTTTATCATAAATAACATTGTTATATTCATTAGAATACTTTGAAACAAAAGAGGTAACTCAAAGTGTTTTCCAAACCTTGAAAAAAAAATATATACATATATGATATGACATACTTTTACTAATTACTTACTTAATGTTTGATAATTATTAAAAATTAAACGTAGCCTTGTATCATAATTATCTATTACTTTTTTTTTAATTATTATTTAAAAATATTCAATTTTTTTTTTATACGTCATCAATTTTGAAAATTTTTATAAGTATAAAAAAAATGTTTTTCAAATATATATATATATATACATATAAATTTTATCACAATATCGATGTACAAATACTTTAAAAAACTGAATATTTATCAAAATATTCAAATATTTTTTTTTTTTATGCAAACAATAAAAGATAAAAAATTTAATTTTTTAAAATAAATTATCATTTTTCATTCCCAGAATTTGAAAAATTTTTTTCATGATCTTGAAGTTAACAGAGAATTAGCAATTTTCGGATTTCTTTCTCAACAAATCAAAAAAAAACAAAAGCTAAAAATATGCACATGTGGGAAATTTAAAAAACTATTGGTGCAAATTTTTTAAATATTTTTTTTACTATAATTTGAACTTTTTAAAAAAATCTAAAAATTATTAGATGTCGAATAACTTCAGTATTATTTTTGTTCATTTCGAAATTTCAAATTCTTAATTAAATTTTGTCTACGTAATGTTGTAAATAAATGTTAAAAAATAATAAAATAAATTTACCAAAATAATATCCTCAATGTATTAGCAATTAAAAGAGCTAAACAAACGTACAATGAAAATCCTTCGGCATCTTCATTTTTTTTAATTTCCCTGTATTGTGGAATGTACGGAATTATTCCGCCAAATATTATGGCACCAGATGCAATCCAACTCGCAACGTCACTCATTCCAATATCTACTGGATCTGACATATTTACAATATTATTTAAATATAAATAAATTAATCAGTCAATAAAATAATATATTTTTTTATTTTTATTTATAAATATAAATATATATTTAGATTAATTGTAAAATCATTTTTTATCACTGCAATTAGCCTCTTTTTTTTGACATTACTAATTACTGACTAGTTGACAATTGACACTAATTTTTTTGGTTATGTTTACATTTACACAACTATATGTTTATATATTCAAAATATATATAAATGAATTATTCTTTTTAAATTATTTAAAATAATGATTTGAACTTTATAATTATTTAAATACAATAAAATTATATTTTTTACGAGTAATTAGAGTAGTAATTTTTTTATTTTTAATCATTAATTTAAATACGATATTTTAGGAATTTGAATTTTCGCGCGGTTTTTAAAAGTGAAT
Organism: Microplitis mediator; assembly: GCF_029852145.1. Lineage (NCBI taxonomy): Eukaryota > Metazoa > Arthropoda > Insecta > Hymenoptera > Braconidae > Microplitis > Microplitis mediator. The sequence continues at coordinate 4,050,710 of NC_079973.1, forward strand.
GGCAGCAACCACGTGACTGACATTTATCGGTCGGTATTCGTTATTGAAAAGGTGATTAATTAATTATTTAAACAGGGGTTCGTACTTCTCTCTCTACTACACTTAAGTCCACGAACGGTACTATCTTTGTTGCACTTGTGCAGTAAATTGAAACTTTGGCTGAGTTTTTCTCTTAAACAAACGAATATTGTCAAACAATTAAAGCGCACTTGTAGATCAGACAGTAGTGCATCAATGTGCGGTCTGTATTTTGTATTTAGAGACTTTGTTTCCGAAAAAAACTCAGCCGAAAATATCTGATAACCCCTTGTTAAATAAATAAATTATATAAGTAGAGATAATTATTGATAATAAGTGGACTTTATTTAAAAAATTGTTTTTCATTTATACTCTGGTCATACCGTATTTGTATGACGATCATACTCCATATATGGGTCAAAATCGCGATTCTGGTCACTAATTTGCTTATGAAATGTTCAATTATTGATCTCTTGAACTAAAAATTGGTTTGCGATCAGCAATCGATCTCCAATTCGAAAGGAAAAACCGCGGGGAATTTAAATTCACAAGACAGCTATCGTATGGCCCTTCAAGTGCTGAAAATGGGTCAAAATCGCGAAGTGAGGTCACTTGTTTCCTCATGAAATGTTCAAATATTGATCTCTTGAGCTAAAAATTGGTTTGCCATCAGCAATCGATCCCCCAAGTCGAAAAAAAAAACCGTAGAGGATTCAATAAAATATGCGTATGATACCGAAAAAAATAAAGTGCTGATTTTATTTGACACAGTCTTATATATAGGGGCGGGAGGGGCAAAACGGGGTACTTAAGGAAATAGTAAATTTTCGGGAACTCAAATATATCATGTGATATTGATGAACTATGTTTTTTTTTTTCTTCTGTCTTAATAAAGTACAAATGTCTTAAAAATTTCAATAGCATTAATCATTAATTAACTTTTATTACTTTATTTTAAAAATGTAATGAGATATTTACTAAACTTGTAGGTTTTTATAATTTTTATTTTCACATTTACTTTGATAATCACGAAATTTAAGTTACTATTAAATTTTTTTATGATGAATGTACTTCTATACAGTAGGAAAATTGAATCGTTTTGAATTGTTTTGAATCGTTTCTAATCGTATTGACTCGTTTCTTTCAATCACGGATCGAATGTATTTTTTCGATTATCAATTAAATTAATAAAAAATCAATTTTGGATTAAATTGCTGGTTATTAGACCAATTGTTGGAAGAATTTTTAATGACAGCAAATCACGTGCTAGTGATTTGATGTCATTAGTAGCGTCAGTAATTATCGAAGCTATCAAGTATTTCATTGATAATAGTCTGCCTGAGTAAGTCTTTATACAAAATGGCTTCGTTTGTGTTTTTAAATTTTGAGTATGTATACATTTTAATTTATATATAAAAAGTTTAACGGCGTCGTTTTCTTGCCCACGTCTTTATTATTAGTTCATATGAATTCTTCATTCATAAATTGCTATAATAGTGAAAGCAGGTAAAAAATATTCCATTCTATAATTCAACATGTTCATATTACCCCTGATTGCGTACTCTAAAACTAAGTGTATTACAAATGTATCATTTTAGCACACATTTAATGTGTTCCATGTTTGGAACACACGTTTGGAAAACACGTTTTACAGTGTGTTAAATATATATGAACTGTTTATGGGATTTCAATGTTATTTAACACGTGTGTTGATTTTCCCTTATCCAAAAGTTCCCATAGAATCCAGTAATATGGGTCAAAAACCGCATAGAAACTAATATTGTATTGGTTTCTATGCAGTTTTTTACTCCATTGGGTAGATTTTATAGAAACTTTTGGATAGGGAAGACTACATATTTGGATTTAGGATGTGATAGATTATGTTGGAATACTCTCGGAACATGAATTAGTAAAATAAGTGAATATTCACTAATTCAAAGTGCCAATCGTAAAACTTTTGGAATTAGTGGTACGATTTGCACTCTGAATTAGTGATGAATATTCACTCATTTCACTAATTCATGTTTAGAGTAGACAATAATTCAAAATTCGAACTTGTATTGATTGCCTGTGAAAATGCAGCCCACTTTTCATCCCTGAACCTGTATCTAAAAATCCATATGTACAGCAGATGAGTATAATTTTAAAAAATAAAATTTAATTGACATATGACCAAAAGTTGTGGCTGGAGATCAAAACTTTTTTTTTCTTCCAAAGTGTGATCTAGTCTGAGGTTCTTATGATGGAATTTTATTTACGTTTGAAAGTTTTATTTTTCTATTATATTTTTAAATTTCCTAAAAAATGACACATACATAAATTTATGATACGGAAAGTAGAAAATGTTAAAAAAATTTGATTCTTCTAAATAAACAAATAAAATATTTATAGAAAAAACTTTTAAAAATTCTGTCAACAGTTGTACAAATTTTTTTTGGGTATGTTCTAAAAATTTAATTTTACTTTCAAGTAATTTGTTTATAAAAATTAGAAAATTGTCTGACGTCTGCTAATTTCAGTATCATTATAAATTTTCTTATTTCGAAAAACTAAAAGTTTTTGATGGTCAAAAATAAAATAGGGGAGAGTGGGGCAAAATGGGCTGAAATTTATATTACATATAAGCCCTCATTTCTTAAGGGGCCCATTTTGCCCCACTAGTTTTATTAAAACGTTTACATAATATTCAATGTTCCACATTTTTTTGTTCCTGAACAATAAGTAAGACCTCAATTGCCCAATTCTTGTTTTAAAAAATATAAAATTACCAACACGAAATAATTTTCGGTCAGATATTAAAGTAGCGGGAAATATTTTCAAAAGTTATTTTAAAAAAAAATATAATGATAATAATTACAAGTACTACCAATCATATTATATTAAGAAAGTAATTACTGTTACAGTAAATAATTATTGATTTTTAAATTTCTATCGACAAAACAATAAACATATTGGCGGTAGTTTTCAATTAACGTCCATTGTTAATTCTGCCGGTATAACCTAACAGCTGATTCGAAACTCGGAAATTTTATTCCCGAACGTGTCAAAACATCAGTGATTTTATAATTTTTGTCAATTATTGTTTCGGTTATTTTATCCGTAAAATTTTGTTTCAAATAAAATTTGAATTTCGCGCAGGTAAGCAAAATTTTCATACCAATTTCAAAATCTAATATTTTTTAAAAAACATCCAATTGCAATTAAATTATAATTGCGTCTTATTTTAATCTCAGTGTAAATATTAATGAACATATTTATATATATATCGGTATTTGATAAGTATGAAAAACAAAATATTCTACTTATGATCAATAAAAAAACGTTTTACGTTATTACTTTTTGAATTTTATTGGAAATTGAATATTAATTTTGCTAAATATTATTATTTTATATTACAGATTGCAGCGTACTACAGTATTATTATTCAAACAAGATAGAAAATATCTTAAAATGAAACAGTATCGATTTGTTACGATAACGGGTGTAGTCGATCAAAATAGCTGTTCTGTCAAAGGATTAACTGATGAAGAACGTTACCAAGAGCTATCGCATTTGGAATTTTCTTCCTTCGACGATCATTACCATCGTAATTATCAAATTTTTATGATTTTTATATTTTTCATTTGAATATTTTGATAATAAGATTTAATTGGTAACAAAGTTTTGGAGGATTTATTTTGATTTTGATTTTCTAGACAATATGATCGAGGTTATGAACCATCTAGGAAGCCTCGGGTATAAACTAGTTTCCCAAAATTCAAATAAAGATTATACACAAACTATTTGGTTGCAAAAAGAATTATAAAGTTCCAATAGACCTGAAGACTTGAACACTAAATGACAAAAATTATTTTATAAGATAATATTTATATCTTTTTTAAAATGACGGAAAGTATTTTTTTAAATTTTAAATTAATTTTTATAAAACGGGTGTATATAATGTTTCAAATAATTTTTTATATTATTTTTCATGATACCAGCATCGAAACTTGAAGTTTCAGTGTCTAGAGCCAGTCGAAAAAAGCGAATTTCAGTCTAATGGAGGAGAATATTAGCAGACACGTAAATTGTGAATGCCGGTCAGCGGGCAGAAACAAACGTTTCGACCCTTGGGAAAAAACAAATAATGTTTCTGCCCGCTGACTGAAGGCTTTCGCAATTTAAACTCTGATACTTGTCATTGTTTAATAGACAGAAAAAAAGGATTTGGCGTAAGAAATATTTTGCATTCTAAATTGAAGACTAGAATTTTCTTAGGACTAGAAAAAATTTATTGGCGCAAGAATTTTTTTATCGCCTTAAAAAAATTTTTTCTTGCTCCAAGAAAATTTTTGTTGTCAATTTATAATGCAAAAAATTTATTGAGACGAGTAAAAATTTTATTGGGACGAGTAAAAATTTTTTGCGCCAAGATAGTATTTATAGTTTCTGCTTAATTATAAATTGCAAATGACAATTTACACTTACGCTAACAGTCGGTCTTACCCTGATTAAAAAAAAATGATTTGAAATGATTTAAAATAATTTGAATCGACTAATATATAGATATACACTTAGCATGGATTAAATCATTTTTCTTAATAAGGGTAAATAACTTGTTTCTAATTGGCTGCTGACACTGAAACTTTAATGTCCAATGCAGGTAATCATGAAAAATCTAATGTGTAACTCAGAATGAAACACGATTTCAAACTGTGGGTGATGCCAGTCAACTTCACCCCGGTATGAAATCGTTTTGTTTCATCTCTTGTCACACAATATACCATTACATAAAAAATCGTATCTATGATTATACGAATTACAGAAAACTATTCTAATATATTTTGGCTATCCAAATATTATAAAAAATATTTATTTTTTTATAAAAAGAAAGGTTGGGTAATTTGGAAGTTCACTATAAAAAACGTTTTTGGGATATTGTTTTTTTTTCTATACAAAGTAGAAAAATGTCTATACATATAAAAAAATAATGCCGATTGAAGTTTACTTTTACAAAATTTTGAAATTGAGCAATCTACCAATCAAAATCATGGTTTATTTTAATTTTTGTGACAATAATTTATATAAATATTTAGTGAGATGAATCATGTAATAAATAAGCAATAGTAATAATACATCTGCAAGTATTTTAATTTAATAAAAAAATATAACTATTGTTTTTTAATATGTTATAAATAATTTGTTGTGTTATGTAGATTTACTTAAATACATAATAAATGTAGATTAAATATTAATTATAAACAATTTATTCAAATTATAAGTTGTATATTTATTTTATTTTTCCCTAATCAAAATCTTGAATTAAAGAACTGGCCTTTAAATTCCATTTTCTAATCAGCAGATTTTTTTAATTTTTCTGTAACAAGGCAAGTATACAAGATGCGCGTTTTTTATAAATAGACGTTACATTGAAAACGTCTAAAGTCCTTCAAAAAATACTATAGGCATACTAGTATTCGTTACTATTTAATATTTTAACTTTTATTGCGCCCATCGATTTATTGTTATGATTCATCCCATGGCTATACTCAGGTCGAACTTTCTGTTTACAAAAAGTTTTGTAGTCATCGGGCGTTGACGTTCTTCAGCCGCTGAAACGCAATAGTTCATATACGTTCAAATATTTTATAGAATTTATTGACGAAAATTTGGTTTTTAAAACTGACAGTAAAAAAAAAATAAATAAATTTTAAACTACGATGCCTATTAGATATCTTATTCTCCATGGGAGCCGTAGTCAAGATGAGTGCTCTGTCTATGGACATGATGATCATCTCGGTTCGCTTTTAAAAAATAAATTCGGAAGTTCTGTAGCATTCTTTGGTCAAAACGACCATCGTTTACGTCTGAAAGGTATAGTGTCACTATTATTATTTAAATTTTTATAAGTAAGTAAGTAAGTAAATTTTATTTATAAATTAATTATTTATTATACTTCAGCGCATGCATCAGTAGTTTTGAATTTTTTGGGCAATCTCAACTATAACGTTTTAAGCCAGTCTGGCTACTTAAAGGCGGACACCACCGAATACATAACTTGGACTCTAGCAAAAACTAATTAGTATAATTATTGTAATACAAATTACTCAATTAACTCATGTGTGGACCACAGTTTACAATAGTACAAAAAATGATTAATATACGTTACAGAAAAAGAATTTAATATATAATCCAATTTATGTCGATGTAAAGACAATTGAAGTACAAAAATAAAGTTATTAATTTTGAAAAAAAAATGTATCTTTTTTAAAATTCGAGCTGTAACTCTTATAGTTTTAAAATTAAATAGATTATTGAAATACACGAAAAAATTTCTAATCAGTATATTTTAAATTTTATCTATGACAAGGTAAGTATACAATATGCGTCCTACATAGGCAGGCGTCACATTGAAACATTTTGAATTCCCAAAAAAATAATCTACACCATTAATCTACACTAAATACTATACTATAGCGTTAGACTTTTTACTATTGTCAAAAAAATATTCTAGTTGTCGTCAGGCGTTGATGTTCTTCAGACGCTAGAAAAGTAATTGTAATATATACTGCGTTACTAATTCCAAAAGGTCTTATACTTTTATACGCCCTTTTGGCTTTAGAGAGTTTCTTAAAGCCAATAAGGCATATAGTGTTTTTTTTATTGCCAATAATCGTTTTGTAGACTTATTTTATAGCTAAAAATTGAAAAAAAATTTTTAACAGCCACAAGCCTTCAGCAATCCCGTTTTTTTTAGTGTCTCACTTGCACTACAGCGACATTCTATAATTTGAATAGTGTCGTGTAAGCTAAATGAAACTATACGCCTTTATGGGTTTTAAAAAATTTTTTCCAATTTTCAGCTTTAGAATAAGTCTACAATATGATTAGCAATGAAAAATAACTATACACCCTTTTGTTTTTAAATTTAGTGACTAAATCCAAAAGGGTGTATAAAAATTTAAGTCCTTTTGGAATTTCGACTGCCCAATTTCAAAACACAGTAAGTGAAAAATTTTTCAAAATCGATTTTTTAGTATTTTTAATTCCAGTGAAGTCTTGTGAACATGATTCGATGCATATTTCAAAAATTTTATTTTTGTCAGTTACTGTGTTTTGAAATTCGGAAGCCGATTAGTGACGCGATATATTTTTCAAAACCTATTCAATGGTTTTATGATGTTGTTTATTAAGTAAAATTTTAATTTCAAAAGTTTTAAACTACCAGTAAAAAAAAGCAACTCTTTAACCACGATGTCTGATAAAAATCAATATATTGTTCTCCATGGGGACCTTGGCATTGAGCAGAGCTATTTATATGGATATGATGAAAATCTCAGTGCGATTTTGCAGCAAAATTATACAAAAATTCCATTACCTTTTCCATACAAACATCGTTTAGTTCTCAAAGGTAATTTCTCTATTATTATTAAAATTTACACACGTAAATAAATAAATTATTTAAATTATTTTTAATTCAGAGAATCCAGAATTGGTTCTAAATTTTCTGGCCAGTCTCAATTATAGAATTGTAAGCCAGTCTAGCGCGGGAAATCCCGATCATGTAATGTGGACACTATCAAAAAACTAATTAGCGCAATTATTGTGAAAAAAAAAATTGATCGTTTCACTCGTGTGTGGACTATCAGAAATTACGCCCAAAAAATGATTTCTATAATTTACAAAAAAAAAAATTTAATATAAAATTCAATTTGTGTGTCGATGTAATAACAATCAAAGTACAAAAATAAAGTTTTTATTTTGTAAAACAAAAATGTCTTTTTTAATTTTCTAAATACTTGACAATAATTTTTAATCGCTAAAGTAAAATTTTCTGATTGTTGGAAGACGGGACGATTTGAAAATATAAAATTTTTTGAAATATTTTTAAATACTTTTCAATCACTTAATAATTATTTAATTTAATTTTGTATGGATATTCAAAACAATTATAAAATATTACCATTTTTAAAAATACTCAATTTTTTTAATTACTTTCAAATAGTTTTAAATCACTAAGAAATTTTTGAAGCGATTTGAAAAATTGTAATTTTTATTGAGAATTCAGAAAGATTACAAAACATTCCAATTTTTTCTAATCACTTTTCTTAATCAGAGATAGGGTAGAGGTACCATTTGTGGCCACTGCTCCATTTTTGGACATTTGATACGTTATTTTAATTAATGAAAAAGTATAAAATAGAATTTCCAGTTTAATAGCGGGTTAAAGTATCTTTGAATACATTTTAAAAATTAATTTTGTCATTGCGTTTTTTACAAATTATTTTATTTCAATTTTTCAAGTGTCCAAAATTGGCCCTAAAGTGGCCAAAAACGGTACCTCTACCCAATACGAAAAGAATTTTCTAATCAGCACATTTTTAATTTTATCTATGACAAGGCAAGTATACAACATGCGTCCTACATACGTAGACGTCACATTGAAAACATCTAAAGTCCAATGAAAAATAGTCTATACTCGCGTTAACAATTATTTCATATTTTCATTATTACTTAATCGATTTACTCTAGAATTCACTTCCATGGAAATGTTAGTGCTAAACTTTTTTACTATTGTCAAAACAATACTATAGTTATCGTCAGGTGCTGATGTTATTCAGTCGCTAAAACGTAATTATAAAATATATATTTTTCAAAAGCTATTCAATGGTTTTATGATTTTATTTTTGAACTAAAATTTTAATTTCAGAAGTTTCAGAAAAAATTTTTAACTACGATGTCTGCTAAAAGTCATTATATTGTTCTCCATGGGGGCCTTAGCTTTAATGACAGCTATTTATATGGATATGATGACAATCTCAGTGCGATTTTACAGCAAAATTATCGAAAAACATCATCAATTTTTCAAAACAAACATTGTTTGGGTCTAAAGGGTGATTTCTCTATTGCTATTAAAATTTTCACAAGTAAATAAATAAAATATTTAAATTATTTTTATTAATTTAGAGCATCCGGCATTGGTGTTAAATTTTCTGGCCTCTCTCAATTATAAAATTGTAAGCCAGTCTAGCCCGGGAGAACGAGCCGATCAAGTAATTTGGACACTAGCAAGAAACTAATTAACACTATTGTTGTAGAAAATAATTACTTTACTCACTGACGTATGATGGCTTTACAATTTACGCACACAAAAGAATTTGATAACTTACGATACTGAAGTTGGCTGACGTCTAATAATTTTTGAATTTTTTAAAAATGATAAATTGTAAAAAAAAAAATTGTGAAAAATTCAACCTATAGCTTTTTCAATTTTCTACATGTGCATTTTTTTAGTTTTTATTTTTTTTTTTTTTCAATTGATGTTAAAAAAAAATCAAAAAATTTTTAATTGTCTACTAACTTTAGGATCGTGATAATTTATGATCTTGAAGTTTAGACAATTAAAAATTTTCGGATTAAAAAAAAAAAAAATATGCACATGTAGAAAAATAAAAAAACTACTGGTGCAATTTTTTAAAATATTTTTTTTTTTATAATTTATCTTTTTAAAAAAAGTTAAAAAATTATTAGGCGTCAGCTAGCTTCAGTAACATGATAATTTGTGAAAAAAAAATTATCATATATATTTTTATACTTATGTTAACATAAAAATAATTTATGTAAAAGATAAAGTTTATATTTCATAAAAAAATAATTATTTACATTACTACGATTGTGAACAAATAAATAAAATAATAAAATTTAAAAAAATGCGCGTACTGAATTCTCATTTATTTAAATACGTATTTTCAAATTTTTGTTCTATTCACATTTTATATATTTATTTTAAAATAAAAAAACTTCCAATTGTCATTTACATTGACACTCAGGGCGTGTTCAAAAATACACTCTGCAGATGAAAAATTACCTACTCAGGTGTGATTAGTACCTTTGTAATGTTAAATCGCACCTCTGGTTCGACTAGAGTGTGTTTCTGAACACCCCCTCAATTATTCAGAAGTTAACAGGCAATCGAAATTTTAAATTACAAACAAACGAATTAAGCAATTAAAAATATAAAAATAAAAAAATGCACATACTGACTTTCAAAATCTATAAATGCGTGTTTTTTAAATTTTATTCGATTCACATTTAATTCACTTATTTCAAAATTTTTTAAATTGACAATCGTCAGCTGCATTCACTCATGAAAATTTTCTTTTTCTTACCAAATGAATTAAAAAAAAAAAAAAAAACTTAAAAAATGCACATGTAGAAAATTTAAAAATCTATAATTGCAATTATTTAACATATTTTTTTTTTATAATTTATAATTTTAAAAAAATCCAAAAACTGTCAGACCCCGACTAACTTCAATATCACCAATGATACTGAAATTAGCAGACAATTACCAATTTTTGACTTTTTTTTTTTTTACAATTTGATTGAAAAAAAAATAAATAAAAACATGCACATGTAGAAAATTTAAAAAACTATAGGTACAATTTTTCAAATACTTTTTTTTATGATAATAAAGTTAGCAGACATTTAAAAATTTTTTTATTTTTTTTGACAAAAAAAAATATTTTGAAAAATTGCACTTATAGTTTATGAAATTTCCGACATGTGGATTTTTTTAAAAATGTTTTTTTTTTTTATTATTTATCTGTTAAAAAAAAATTTTTTTAATTTCAAATGTCTGCTAACTTTACTGTCATATTTAAAAAAATTCAAAAATTATCAGACGGCGGCGAACTTCAGTGTCATGTATCATAAGCCATTAAATTATTTGAATTACCCGGTCATGCCTCATACAATACCACAAATCTTTATTAAAAAATATCGTCAATAACCGTCTGATTTCGTTGAAATTCGACGTTAGTCGTTAATATTCGTCGAGTTACGTAAAATCTCGACAGTAATCGGTTTTATCCTAAAAGGATACAGCGGCGAGTTCGTAAATCGGAAGAGCTCTCATCCATCTCTGTTTTGTGTCCATGATAAACCATTTGCGCCACCTTTCGGGTTATTACATTTACCGTACACGTAATGGTTAAACCCTCGCGGACTCGCGGTTGGTTGCGTTAGTCAGTTTGTTTCGTGTATGCTCACGAGAGTTGTTGGCACTTGTTTAATGTCGCCGGGCCTATCGCCACTACAAAGTTCATCATAATTGTCCATTATCCCCACCGTAAATATCCTAAACAATTTATTTATTACTAAATAATATTAAAATAAAGTGGTTTTAATAATAATACTTTACAACAGCATTATTTAAATAATAAAACCAATCGTTATTCCATGGCCATCTCTTCCACATACAAGTGACAATCGCAAGAAATGTAACCGTGTCGTGACGTCACACAGCTAATCAAGTGCACACACGTACACTAATACATTTTAAATCCAGTGAGAGACAGTGTGCGCGCGCGCGCATACGCATGTATATTTTATGTACATATATGTATATATATATTTCATTTTTAAAATACTAAATAATTTATAAAATAATAAATTGGCTGTGAAATAGGCTGTTGTACACGTGTAATTATTAAAGTACTGTTTTATTTCACGGACATTCAAACGATATTGACGTTTTTTTTTTTTTTTTCATTTTTTTTTTTTTTTTTACTTATTACTCTTTTTTTATTTTACGTCTTAAATATATCGGAGTAATAATAAAAGTAAACAATAGAATGTTTATTATTGCTGACGTTTAAATAATAAATTTAAAAAGAAAAATAAATAAATTTGTTTTTTTTACTGATGCAAAAAAAAATTGAATTAAATTCATGGTCGTAATGAGTTATTTTTTTTTTTTAGCGGACATATTGTGTAAACGAAAAAATAATAAGTGTTAACTTGATACTTGTGTTAAGGGTAACTACTCTTACTACGTCTTTTATTGCTACCGTTTCTGTTGCTGGTTGCTGCTGCTGATGCTGATATTAAAGAGTGAGTGAACATCTCGTGGCGCCCCGCGGTGTTTTTCGACGAGAAACTGTCCATAACCTACGCGAACCGGCAAAAAGGAGAGACTTCTGTTTCGTTGATCGCGAAATGCCATTGCAATTTTTAATCATACAGTGACTAATTGTTTATCTGATGACAATAACTACACTCACTTTATGCGCTTTCCTCTACAAATAACAGAGGTATAATAACATGTGTTTGTTATATTACTATTTTTTTAAATGTATTTACTTTATTTGCGCGTACATTTGTTTGTTTTCTCGGGGTATATATAAATGAAGGATTAATGGAGATGTAAATGGGCGCAGTGAAATTATTTTTTCTTTTGTGCGATCGGTTTTACTTCGGTCGATGGGACAATTGATTTTTAATTTTAAATAACGTCAGTTTAAATTTTTGTATTTTCCCGCTACAAAAATTTATCCGAAAGTTAACAAACGATTTTGATTTTTTTTACGGCAGATCTGTTATGAATAAAAAAAAAATGCACGTGTAGAAAATTTAAAGAACTGTAGGTGCAATTTTTTCAAATATTTTTGTTTCTATAATTTATCGCGTAAAAAAAAATTCGAAAATTAGGCGGCTAATAAAATTTTATGAGTGTAGCAATCAGACAAATTTAAAATTATTAATAAATGGAGTAAAAAATTAACAAAATAAAATTTTGAAAAAATGCGCATTTAAAAAATTTTGAAATTAATAAGTGCATTTTTTTGATTATTTACTCCGTTTATTTGGAATTTTAAATTTTTTGATGTCTGCTGCATTCACACAAAATTTTATTCTAAAATAGAAAAAAATTTTTGTCTGCATGAGTAAAAGTCTGAGGCTAATTACTCAACTAATGACAAAATTAAAAAAAAAATATCATTAGTCTAGATAAATTGATAAAAAATCAAATTTTAGTTTCAGTCATTGAAACTATTGACGTATAAGTGATAAAATCTATTGTATATATGTATGCATGTGAATATATACAAAGTGAAGTGTATAAGCTTAAACTGTAGTATTATATATTATACATATTGATTATTTAATTGTAAATATTTAATGCGGTCATTAAAAGTTGCATGGCCATGTAAATTATCGTATAGTTTGATATCAATAAAAAAAAAAATTAAGTAAATTAGAGGACAGGGGACATTTATTATTTGATAACCGACACTTATATTTCTGCTGGTAAAATAAATTTTTTTTTGTATCAGTGAAATTAAAAATTTAGTTATTTCATTTTTGCACAATTGGATTATCAGAGATTAGATAAAATTACGTATATATTTATTTCATTAATTTAATCATAACTTTGATTAGATATTAAATGATATTTAATTAAATCTTTTATTTTTGCATAATTTTTTTTTCTTCATTATTAATATTTATAAAAAAATTTATTTCAGATAATCCTGGGAGACGGATTACTTATGAAGAATTAAAGTTAATAAATAATTTATTGAAAGTGTAAAAAAAAAGTAAATAAAATAATTCAAGATATTTTATACAAATGGATCAACGAGATACAATTCCAAACGGATGGAAATATAAACCAAGTTGTCATTGGCACCCTGACGTTGGTCTTAATAAATAAATCACAATTAATATATTTGTGAATAAATAATAATTGTAGTAAACAAATTTAAAAAGAGAAAGGACATTAATTTAAAAAGATAAAGATAAGAGACAGAGAGAGAATACGGATTTCTGTGGTTGCTAGTCGTTGAAAGTGACAGGTCTTTTTAATAATTTGTACCTGTCCATCGACGTCAATGCCACCGCCACTGCTGTCTTTGTTCCCGCATATTTGAAGATTTATAGATTTACTTTGCGAATTTAGTCAATAAAGTAGTAAATTTTTATTATTTTTTTTTTTTACTCACTGGTAATCAGTACTACCAGATATTTTTTAGTTTTAAACTTGAAGAGGCAGCAGTGCTGGTTTACTTTGATGTAAAATCCACACGCAGTCTTCATATTTTTTTTTTTTTTATTTTTGTAAACAAAGTAGTCTTCCGCTGTGTGGACTAACTTCCAGTGAATTAAAGTGATTGTTAATGATCTCTTACTTCCTCCGTACTTGTGATAGTGGTAATAATTTATATGGATTATTACAGTAAAGACATTTATTGGATAACTGTGAAAATTCGTGCTAGTGTTTAAACAAAGTGACTCGTGAGTGTTTAAAAATTTTATCGGAGTTTAAAAAAAAATTGAGTGAAATTTAAATTTTAAAAAAGTATAATTGTCAAAGTTGTTGAATTATTGAACGATAATTGTTTTTAAAACTTCTTCAAAACGGAGGGAAATTCAAGAAAAGGATCTCATGTAGCGCTCGTTCCTACTCATGAAAGGAAGAGACATACATCTGTTTTTACTACTGAAAATGCGGGGTAAATATTATTTATTTTTTTATTACTAATTATTGTTACTTAATTCTTACTTATGGTAATGTACGAAATTTAAAAACTTGCGGAAGTGGGTTCGGAATAATTTAGACCCTCAATAATTTTTAAATATTAAGGCTTCAGTAGCAGGCGGAGTGATACCCGGGTAAAAAAAATTACGATTTTGTTGTAATTCAAAATTGAAAATAAAGAAAGTCAAGTTTAAGTTCTTTTCTTAATAAATGAAAATATTTTAAGATATGAAAACACATTTGGTTGACTTACTTTTGACTAAGTTGTCTTACTTAGAAACGATTTATGCCAATTAAGTCAAATTAAAGCCACGTTGTCTTGAAGTTTACTTAGTTGACTTAAATTTAAGTCGAATGGAAGTCAACGTGACTTTAATTTGACTTAAATTTTTAAGTCGAATTCAAGTCGATCTGACGTGAAGTTGAATAAAATTTTAAGTCACGTGGCTTGAAGTTGACTTGACTTTTTAAGTCAACGTGACTTGAACCCGTCAGCAATCCCGTTATGAGCATTTTGCTCAGAACACTGTTCAATTTATAGGATGTCGCTGTCGTGCGAGCGAGACACTAAAAATCACGGGAGTGCTGACGGGTTAATTTGACTTAAATTTTTTAGCCAAATCCAAGTCAAACTTGACTTGGTTGACTTAAAATTTAAAGTCAATATGACTTTAATTTAATTTAATTGACTCAAATTTTTGAGTCAAATCCAAGTCGATTTGACTTGAACTTTAAAAAAATTTTTAAGTCACTTGACTTGAATTTTTAAGTCAACGTGAATTTAATTCGACTTAGTAGACTTAAATTTTTAATTCGAATCTAAGTTAAACTTGACTTGAAGTTGACTTAAATTTTTAAGTCAACGTGACTTTAATTTGAATTAAAAAGTCATATTGAAGTTGAAAAAAGTAAGTGTAGCGAAAATCAAGTTAAGTAAGGGAGTAAAAAAATTATGTCAGTCACAATAATGTTACTTAAGTCAAAAGCGAGCCAATCAAGTTATTTTTTTGACCCGAGTAGTAACTGTCTACGGTGTTCCCTCTATAAAATTAAAAACTCGGGGCTAAAATTCTTAGAAGTATATTTTGTAGAGAGAGAAACTCAGTCATCTAAAAACCGGCTGATTTTCTTATTCCTAAACCATTATGATTACACCATCGCCAGGTAAATGCGGTACGGGGTGTAGTAAATTGGTCTCAGCTGCAAGGTCTAGGTGGCAAAGGTAGGACCGGAATAACAGGAATGAGTTTGATAAAATACTGATGGCTATACCTGGGGGAAACAGTTTTATAATAAGCAATTTAACTATTAAAATAAAATATTTATCAGTATGATTATCGGAATTTTTTTTATTGATTTTTATATCGAAATATCATAATTATGTTTATGGACAATTATAATTAATTTTAGATTAAAAAAAACCATAAAAATTTTTTATTAGCATTATTAGTTAATATACAATCGTGATATCACATTAAAATTGTCGCACATTAATGATTCAGTTTAATTAGTAATTAAAATCAATAAGCAATTAATAAGATAAGTATATAGTGAATAAAATTTTTCATTGTTTAAGGAAGTAAAAAAATTTAATTGCTATAATATTCAAGTTTCCTAATTAAGTAAAATTATATTTTTTATGTTACCTAATTATAATTATATTGAGTTAATTAAATTAAATTACGGAATCCATTATTTAATAATTTAGTGAATTTACAATATCGCTATTATGTAAATTTTTATTAAATTTAAAAAGTTTGTTCAATAATATTTTTATTAATAAAACTTTATTTTTAAAAATTATCACAACCCGATGAAAATAAAAATTACATGAATTTATATATAGAGCGCAAGTTATCTTTATCATTTAATTTTAAATTCAACAAGAAAAAAAGAAAATGTAAATATTATCATCATTAGATTAGTTTATTTTCTGACAATCTTATTTATTTTAAATTACGCGAATTAACAATAACGAGCTTTAGGTAAAGAACATAATAATTATAAAACAAAAAAAAAAAAAAAAAAAAATTTTACCAGCTGATTTCTACCCATGTAAATCTCAATGCCCTAGAGATCACAAGGTGTGCTGGAGGTAAAGAGAACCTTGGCCTGGATCTGGATTTTTCAATTTATACGTTACAGTGTCATTGCTAATCACTAGTTTATTTTATAAAATATTTTCTACACAGGAAAAAAAGGATTTCTTGGTGCAAGAAAATTTTTTCTCGCCCCAAGGAAATTTTTGTTTTCAATTCATAATGAAAAAAATATGAACTAGAAGTTAACAGACAATTGAAAATTTTTGGATTTTTTTTTCACCAAATGAATTACAAAAATAAAAATATGCACATGTAGAAAATTTTAAAAACCGTAGGTGCAATTTTTTCAAATATTTTTTTTTTATGATTTACTATTTAAAAAAAAATTCAAAAATTATTAGACGTCGGCTAACTTCAGGATCATAAGAAAATTATGGTACTGGAGTTAGCTGACGTCTAGATTTTTTGGATTGTTTTCAAAACGATAAATTATAAAAAAACATATTTGAAAAAATTGCACCTATGACTTTTTAAATTTTCTACATGTGCATATTTTTAGTTTATTTTTTTGTCATTGATTTGTTGAAAAAAAAATCCGAAAATTGTCAATTGTCTGTTAATTTCGATACTGAAATTAGCTGACATCTAATAATTTTTTGATTTTTTTCAAAACGCCAAATTATAAAAAAAAAATATTTGAAAAAATTGCACCTATGGTTTTTTAAATTTTCTACACGTGCATTTTTTTTTTTTTTTAATTTATTTCTCGAAAAAGAAATCCGAAAATTTTTAGTTGTCTTCTACTTCCACGATCACAAAAAATTTTTTTGTGTACAAATTGTTATCCTCAAGAAATCTTTTTTTTTCTGAAAATTGTTTTACAAAATATGAAATTTGTATTAAAAAGGTACAAATAATATTTACATACTTATTAAAAATATTAAACTGCATCCAATAACATTTGCCAGAAAAATATTTTTGAACAATGACAAGTTAAACTTGTTGCGAAAAAAAAATATATATATACATATATAAAAATTTTGATAGTCGTCATTTTTCGTTTAAGCTCATTATGTATATTCCTGGCTGATGATTTGTTTGTTTTCATCTTTATGAATCTGCATATATGTTTTTTCCTTTATTTTTGAGTTTTGTTTTGCTCAAAAAGTGCATACACAAATATACTAAAGCAGTAATAAAATAAAATACAGATATGACGATAAACATATAGTGAAAGAAAGTTGAATAAGTAATGGCCAATGACTGACGGATGACCGACCGACCAACAATCAAATCGGTAAAGATATGTGTACGTATATTTTTGTGCCTGCATGCATATATCTATATAGATATATACATAAATATATAGATGTACACATAATACTCGAGATATTCGTCAGTAAAAGGCGACGTTGCCGTTTTATGCATTTGGTATCCTCGTAGTTTGCGAATGATGTGTAGTATAACGTAGCATGGGCAGAGTGATGTGACGACGAGTTGAGTTGTTGCGATCGAACGAGTTGCGAGTTGTGAGTTAAGTGTGAAAGAGAGAATCCACAAGAACAAACTCTTAACTTCCATTCGTCGATCTCTGCCGGCGGAAAAATAGCATAGCCATAGTATATATTATACATATATATGTATATATATAGCATATAGTAACTCACTCTTTGCCTTGGCTTTCTTTCCATTCGGTTCTGTTCGCTTTACCGCGAGTGTTTGACCGCGTTCCATCCCCAATACATCTACACATTTACACAGACACATTCTTTCAATGAAAAACTCAATGTTCACGGAGGAAAAATTTTATTGTCAATTTTATTTATTGTAAGAAAATTTTTTTTACTCCAAAAAACGTTTATTTTTTTAATTATTTACTAGAGGTGCAAAAAGTGATAGAGTCGAATCCAATCTAATATTACTATTCAAATTTAAAAATTTGAATTTTCGAATTGTGGCAAATTCAAATTTAGATTTACTCCTATTTTTTATAAACAGAAAAAAAAAATTTTCTTGTCTATAGATACAGGCAGAGAATTTTTGAGTTAAAATTACCCATAAAATTTGGTACTGTAGACATCTCGGCTGCCCAATGTCAAAACACAGTAAGAGACAAATTTTTCAAAATTAAGCTTTTAGTATTTTTAGTTCCAGTCTAAGGAAAATGATTCAATTCCTATTTCAAAAATTTTATTTTTGTCCGTTACTGTGTTTTGAAATCAGTATATTTTACAATGTGCATGGAAAAAATTTATATATTTACATGTCCTCAGTATCAAACTTTTTGGGTAATTTTTACTAAAAATTTCCCTGCATATAATTTTTTTTTCGCTCCAACACAGTAAAAAACGAATCGTCAAAGTGTAAAATAAAGCGTATGTTAAAATTCTGTGTATTGAATTT
Source organism: Microplitis mediator (assembly GCF_029852145.1). Lineage (NCBI taxonomy): Eukaryota > Metazoa > Arthropoda > Insecta > Hymenoptera > Braconidae > Microplitis > Microplitis mediator. The sequence continues at coordinate 4,069,475 of NC_079973.1, forward strand.
TTAACACTTTTGTGTGTCAATTTAACACACAGTATTTATCTTGTTTGAACTGTCGCAATCAATTGATTTTTTAACACGCAAAAATGTTATTTTATTCGAAAGTAACACTTTTTATATGTGACTGTCAAATCAACACACAAAATATGTTAAAAATAATCTCGACCATCACAAAAGAATTCTTGGAAAATTTTTACTTTTAACATATGCGTAAGTAACTTTTTTTAACACTCACAACATGTTAAAATAACATATAAATAAGTGTAAAACGTTCGTTTTACACACGATATGTGGTGATTTTGACGGATCTTTTTTACTGTGAATAAAATTTCTGTGTTCAATTCAAAATTCAAAAATTTTCTTGGCGCGAGTAAAAATTTCTTGACTCAAATCTTTTATTTTCTGAATATTTTTTGTCATTGAAAAATTTGTTCCAAAAATTGAACTATTTGTAAAAAAAATGTTACTGCAACAAGTAAATATTTTTATTGTAATCCTAATAAATATATATATATTTATAAATAATTCCAAGTTAGTCAACTGAGTAAATAGTTTCAAAGTAATGCGATAAACTGTAACTATAAGAAACTATCGAAAGCTCTTCGAAGTTTATATATATATAAAAATATATAAAGAAAAGTTAGTAAGGTTACAAAGTTAGAATTTTTTTTAAAATTAATTTATATCAATAGTTAAAATCATCAAGTACATTATAGCATTAATTGTAAAAATTATATACAAGTATAGTAATGTAATAACTTGCTACGTAACCTTATTACACATGCTCATTATTATACGCACCTGTATCTCAATGGTAAAAGACGTAACTATGATAACATTACATCGGTTTATAGACAACCTGTTACATACAATTTGTTACTTCCATATTGAATAGATTTTTTTTTTCTTTTTCCTGTGATGAAAATTTTACTTGATAAATAATTTCGTTATTTAAAAAATTAAAAACTCGGTTTAATATTTCTATTAAATGCGCAGTTGAAAAATATTTGTGCTGTGGATTTAGAATAAAAATAATAAATAATATAAATATATGTTGGTTGATAATTTTAATGAATTAGTAAATATGTTAAAGAATTTAAAATTAAAATGTTAATAATGAAAAAAATTCGTCGGTATGTGAAAGAAAATATTCATACTGACGTTATATTATGAAATAATTGTTGATTTATCATTTTATATATTAAAGAATAAGTAAATAAGAAAAACTGGGTTAAATAAAAATAATTATAATATTTTTTTAAATTTTATCTTTTTTATTATCGCTTATCAATTTTGATTTTAATTATTTTACGTTTATTTTAATTTATTCGTACTTTTGATTATTTTAAATTTATAAACAAAAAAATATTTTATTTTTTAAATTGACCTGATCGTAAATAAAAATTGTTTGCCTTCACAATTATTTTTGAAAATAAGGTAAAAGCCCCTATTCCCGCTCAGTACCATTAGTCGCTCACTTTAACTGTTTCAGGCGTTTTTTTATAATTTTTATAAAAAAAAATTACAACTAAAAATATTATTATTGATAAATAATTATTTGTGAATCTAAATATATTAAAATATGATGTATCAAATTATTTTATAAAAGATTATAAATTTAAATTAAATGACTGTTTTCAAAATCGCGCAGAGCCGGGCATTTTTTACTTTAACGTTCATTCGTTAGATTAAATTTAGGTAACGTCAAACTTTTTAAGAATTGTTATAACTATATCTTATTAAATACATTTTTTAAATTCATGAAATTTTATATTATGAAAGAATAAAGTAGTATAATTTATAAATTATTTGTCCAAATCAATAAACTTATCATAGTTTAATTGATATTGTCTTTGAGCGACTATAGGGCCATGTGTTGATCGAGTAATGGTACATCACAACTTTTAGTGAGCGACTATGGGTACACTCAAGGATCTTATTTAAAAAATTAATAATAATTAATTATCAAAATTATTCTTCAAACTTAAATTTTATTCTAATACTCGAAACTTCAAAAAATAACTATAAAAAAAAAAATGGTTTTTCATTTTATTTATTAATTTATATTGAGTGATTTAATCCCACTCCAATTAAAAGTGAGCGGGTATAGGGGCTTTTACCTTACTTTCACATTTTCAAAACAATTCAAAAAATATCAAACCAATTTTTGTAAATATAATTTTTTAAATAATTTATCTACAAAAAATAAATTTCTTCATTTCAAATTTAAATTATGAAATAAAATATTAAAAAACTCGTTATTAAATTAATAATTTGTTAACTTCTATTGGAAAACAGACGACGAAATCTTAAAAAAAAATCTTGAATGTTGCGTTAGAAAAAAAAATGAAAATGATTACAAAATAAAATTTGTCTTTAAACCGCCGTATCAGTTACCAATATCTCAGTCCATTTGAAATATGCTAAGACAGTAACCTCGTTATGACGCAATTGGTAATCACGTATATTGGAATTAAAAAAAAATAAGGTAACTACCGCATACTCATTAAAGAGTAAAAAAAAAAATGAAATAAAAACGTCAATTGCTATACACGTCCAAAAAAAGTGTTCAAGTAAGAGTTCCAGTAGCAGATGTTCCGCTTGGTCAATTGTGAATCATGATTGTGGTATACAGATGACTGAAGGACCACAACGTCAACTATTGTATTCTGTTATATTATATGGAAGTTTTTAAAAAAAGTAATGGGGAAAAAAACAATAAATGAATAAATAAAAAGAGTGAAAGAGAAGGAGAGACTGATGGAGTGTCAGATGAAAAGTAAAGGCTGAGCATAAGCAGGCGTGGTACCTTTGTCGACCTTGACCTCCGTCCTCGGCTGACGCTTGTTCTTCGCAGACTGGTCGATAATGTGCTGCTTTACTCTCTTCATGCCTTGCACCCCTGATAAGCCACCCCCGATCCAACCCCCGTTGATCAGTGCGCCGCCGTCGCGACCCCCTTACCCTTTCCCTAAAATCCGCTGGCTGACGCGTGTGTTGTATCGATTTCGCAGCGAGTTACTCTCGTCATCCATCTAGCATCCAATCTCTTGCCTACCGCACCACCACCAGCCAACCTCACCTTTGCTCGTATCAGCTACTACTCTTTCATTTTTTTAATTTGCGTTTTAAATAAAAATATATTTTTTTACCTTATCACTGAGTAAACAAAAATTTTTAAAATTATACGCATTTGGGAAAATTGAATTGACTTTTTATAAATTTTTTTTTTACTGGGATGTAATTCACTACAGCTGACAGTCAATTAGTATCACTTGATTAAATATATATAATATCAATTGGTATTAATTAATATTGGTATACTGTTGGTATATTATTGGATAATAAAGTAAACACGAAAAATATATAATATACATATGATAAAAACGGGAAACGTAATTGTAATAAAATCGATATCTTATTTAATGACGTTAGTTTGTACTAGTATTTGATACTTAAATTACATTTTATTGTTTAAGCTATCTGAATTAAGTGTTATGAGATATTGTAACAGGTGAATTTCATTTTTACCATACCCAACATTATTCTATATGTCTATTATTTAGTTTTTTAAATAATAATGTTATCATAACAGTAGTTACCGTGTTTATTTTTTTATTATTTAATGATAGGAATTATGGGTTTCTAAGTCCGTATTGTCTTGTGTATAATTTTCTTATCAAATAATACCAAAACACATTTTTTTTTCTCTAAAAATAAATGCCAGGTACATATATGTACATATTTGTATTTATAAAATATTCATTTTCATTTTTTTATTTTTTAACACAAAAGTTTACGGTAAATTAAGTTTATTTTTTTTTTAAACTAAATATGTTATCGATTATTTTAAAATTGGAGCAGAAATACGAGAAGTTTTTCCAAACTCAGCGGGAATCCCAACTTATAGAGGAAAATTTTTATTTTTATTTTTTACTAAAATTAGATATGGAAGTTTGTATTCAATAGATTCTTAAAATATATTTTTAATTACAAGTTTTAAAACTTTTTTAAAATTCATGATTTTTTTATATTTTTAGCGAAAATTTTTTAATCCATTTTAGTTTTTTTTTAAATAATTAATTTGTCGACTAGATACAGAATTTGAACATTAAAATTTTTTATTGTTTTTGGATTTCTTTTAAAAACAATAAATTTAAAAAAAATAAAATTTGAAAAAATTGCACCTGTAGTTTTTTTAATTTTCAACATGTGCATATTTTTACTTTTTTTTTTTTTTTTAAATTAAATGGTAGAAAAAAAAATCCGAAAATTGTTAATTGTCTGCTTTCAGAATTATAATTAGCCGACGTCTAATAATCTTTTAATAACAGATCAATTATAAAAAAAATAATATTTTAAAAATTGCACCTATAGTTTTTTTACTTCCTTACATGTGCATGTTTTTACTTTTTTTTTTTTTTAATTAAACGATAGAAAAAAATCCGAAAATTGTAAATGTCTGCTCACTTCATTATCACAAATTTTTTTAATTTTTAATTGAAAAAAAAAAAAAAATTTCATGACAATTATTAACGATTAACTCAACTTAATAACTAATACAGGCACATTCGAATCATTACTTTTTTTTAATACACTTAATTATAAAATAAAAAAAAAATTCTCCCAAATTTCGGAAAGTACCGAAAAAAAATTTTGATAATTAAGTTCAATATGTGGATAAAATTTAAATTTACCGTAGCCGTTGTTATACAAGCGATAAATAAAATAAATAACAGTATAAAAAAAAAAAAAAAAAAAAAAAAAAACAAGTGTAACTAAAAAAGGACCAACAGCCGCGATATTTATCCCGGCTGAGAAAATATACCGACGACCATACCCACGTAACTTCATTTTTTCCACGTCGATACTTTGGTTGTTCCTAATGGTTTGTTAGGGCAATGGAGGGTCAGAGGGTGTGGAGTCTGGGGGCATAAAAAAACGTCTTATGTATAACTAAGCAGCATAGTCATATTTTCACATCTATCGTCTTCCATATACTTTAATTTTCGGTATAACAATATAAATATATACAAGTGTTGGCGATGGGTTGGTAAAGTTTTCGTTTGCTCTACCATATACTCAACCAACAGCCCAAGTTCCGAACAAATTTGTTGGCATGGGCGGTGGTGGATCGTTGCTACGTTGCTGCGTCACGAACGCGATTCACGCGACGGATGCCCGGCGAAGCGGGAACACAAAACTACACTTTGGTGGGGAGAATTGGAAGGACGCGTCGTGTTCGACGTATATACTTTATTCGTTCTCATGGTTTTTTTCGTTTTATTTAAAAACCGAACTTGAATTTCGTATTTCTCTCCACAATTTCGTTCTCTCCTCATCTAATGTTACATCCCGCGGCCCTACTTTTTAAGTTTTACTCAAATTGTTAAATTCGCGTGTGTGCTCTAGTCGACTAGTTTTGCGCACATACAGATGCGCGGATTTATATATATATCTATATATATGTATGTTACATATGACTGTACATGCATCAGTCAGTTCCCGTTCTATTTTTTTATCCACAACTCTCTCGACTTTGCCCTTTCAAAAGTTATTTCATGGCATGCGAGCACACTAGCCGATATGGAGATACGTATACACGATTTTAGGGCAGGTCGGCTCTACTTTGAGTCTCTCCTCGTATCTTTGGGTCAACCATTGCCTGCATTAAATTCCAACCATTTTTTTTATTCTATTCCTTAATTTATGTTACGTAATAAAACGTTTATGTAAACATATATATACACATACATTTTTTTTTTTTAATTAAAGTAAATTTTTAGGTGACTACATTTGGGTCGTATCATATTTCATATTTTGTCCTTGAAAATAAGACGATTTTTTATTTAAAATTACTTGTTTTTTATTTTTTTTATCTATATGGACTAATGTGAATTTTATCTGATTGAATTTATCTTCTTTTATATTTTTTTTGTGGTGATAATTAATGGAAAGAGTTGCACACAAGTGTGTGTAATAAAAAAATAGAATTACCGAATAAACTAATCCCCGTAGAAAACTCTCGTTTTAGTTAATCGATAGTCTCTTCTCTTCGCGGCACATTGCAGCTATTCGAAAGCAACGTCGGGCTAAACATCTGTTCGAACACATCCGGTGCGCATGGGTACGCATGCGGCTCGTCTTTTTGGACGACTTGTGTAACCCATACATTGTTATGTGTGTTGTGTGGTACAGGTGCGCGCAGGAGCTAGCACAGGACCTTGAAATATATATTTTACAGTGAAGATAAGATAAACTCAAATTTAATAGCCAATGAAATTAAAAAAATTTTTTAGTTACAAAAATACTGTTCAGGTATATAAATAAAAATGTCTATTATATAATTAACTATTAATATTTTTATGATACTGAAGTGAGTCGATGTCTAATAATTTTTGAACTTTTTTAAAAATGATAAATTGTAAAAATAAAAATATTTGAAATAATTACACCTGTAGTTTTTAGAATTTTCTACATGTGCATATTTTTATTTTATTTTTTTTTTGCAGTTCAGTCGTTGGAAAAAAAATCCGAAAATTGTTAATTGTCTGCTAACTTCAGGATCACAAGTTAGCCGGCGTCTAATAATTTTTGAATTTTTTTAAAAACGATTAATTGTAAAAATAAAAATATTTGAAAAAATTGCACCTGCAGTTTTTAGAATTTTCTACATGTGCATATTTTTATTTTTTGTTTTTGCACTTCAGTTGAAATAAAAATCCGAAAATTGTTAATTGTCTGCTAACTTTAGGATCGCAAGTTTACTGACGTCTAATAATTTTTGAATTTTTTTAAAAACGATAAATTATAAAAATAAAAAATATTAAAAAAATTGCACCTACAGCTTTTTTAATTTTCTACATATGTATATTTTTAGTTTATTTTTTTTTTGCAATTGATTCGTTGAAAAAAATTGTCAATTGTCTGCTGACTTCAGGATCATATATTTTAAAAAATATAAATTGATAAAATTTTCATTGCGCTTTTGTTGAATAGTATGCAAATTATTCTGATGTTAACACTTGGCTGCAGAGGTAATAACTTTGCATATATTGATACAACTGGAGTAAAACAGTTGCACGAATGGTTACTTAGTACCACATATAAATGTATTGTATATATTTACGTATGATGTTCAATTACACTCCAAACTTTCCTTAACTTGTTTTTCGTTATCTTGATTGAATTATGTCGATAAAATTCCCGTCAAATAATTCTTTATATTCATTTCGCCATTAATATATTACAATAATGTACATTATATAGATACATATCCTTTCAAATATATCATCAATCTAGACAAGGTGTTTTCTTGTATAAAAATAATTTTTTAACTTTATTTAAATTCCCTTGACGTTTTCATTACGAAATTTTTAAAACAAAATTTTATTTTATTATATTTTTAAAACAATAGATATAAGAATAGAGAAACGGCGATACGATTAGATGAGAACCGTTTGCGTGCCTAGATTTTCAAGGTCATTACTGTCCCTTTTACCTCTTACTACACTCGATGAGCAAAGAAATGGAGGCAATCACTAAGGCCTCTCTCTTTCGTAAATTATTATGTCTTCAGAAATATAGGAAACATTAAATAAAACCCAGAAATCACACTTTCAAATTTAAATTTTAAATTTCCCGCTCTTTTTATTTAAAATTTTTTTTCCATTTCATCCTGTAATTTTCATCAAAAAAATTATCTATATACATTCTTACACACATATACTTTTTTTTTTTACTATTATTATTACAAATAATACCTGGATTTGAAATGTTACAAAAGGTATTGCAGTAACAGCCATTAAAATACGTCGTAATTATAAATTATTTTAAATTAGTCATTGTCATAAAGTACAAAGGGTAAATAATCCCTTTTAATTCGATCTGTCTCGCGCATGTGACATAGCTATTGGCTCAGTGGCACGTTGTCACACTTGTGCTGACGCAAAGAGACGTGTGTTACGTCACCATGCAGCCGTACAGAGAGAACGTGTTATGCGTTAGACATAACATACACTCTAGTTTTATTAAATAATTATTTAATAAATGCAGATAAATAAATAAATATATAAATAATAATAATAATTATTATTATTATTATTATGTGAAAAAAATTTATTTTACTTAAATAAAATGAGTAACAATCGTCACTGCGGTTATATTGTTTGATTGTAATACGAGCTTTATTTTATATTACGTAAAAAAAAAAAAAAAAAAAAAAACCACCAGGTATATAATGAAGAGGTAAAACGGAGGTATACAGAAGAGATTGAGAGTCGACATGGCAACGTTGGTTGGTTTATTCCCACTTATTCTTCTCTCATTTTTTTTTTTATTCCACTCTACTCTCGCGTTCGACGCGTATTACGTCTGGCCCTTGTTTGCCGTCATCGTTCCGCGTTGTAGTTGGCATCCTCCTCATCTCATTCGTCGTCTTCTGTACACGTTTGTGTTACTTCACTTGTCATTCAAATTGATGCAATACAACGATATTATTTTTAATGTAAATAATTACTATTGTAGTGGAGTAATAGTAATAAAATAATGGAAAAAATCTATTTATCTGTGTATATATGTAGACGTATATAGATTTATATATATAAAATGAAAGTAAAACAAGCATCGACAATCGTGAGACACCTTCCGGTCAGCTGTCGAACATCAGTCTCTCATAATAGTAGACATACAATCTTGCTTGACAACGAAAAATTACTACGGCTGTTTTAAAAGTTCAAAATATACACCAGAGGGCCCAGTACCTAGACAATGTCATAAATATACTGTAAAAAATTTTTGGAGTGAACGCGGAGTAAATCTAGAGTGCATGACTGTTTATTTAATCTCTTCGGAGTGAAATTTACCCCGAAGAGGAGTTCATTTTAATATTAAAACTCTGAATCGGAGTAAATGCGGATGAAAATCAAATCCTGACCACTCCCAAATCAATCCGTGAAAAAAAAACTCCTTATTTACTCCGTATGTAGAGTGACTTTTTTTAAAACTCCAAAACTCCAAGTGCGCTGTAAAAAATTTGAAGTGAATTCGAAGTGTTCACGGATTTTATTTAAATCCGAGTTCACTCCGTCACTCGGAGTTCCGGATTTTCAAAAAAATTCTCCGCATATGGAGTAAATGGGAAGTTTTTACAGCGAAGTGATTTCGGAGTGACCTGGAGTAGATATACAATCTTGCTTGACGACGAAAAATTACTACGGCTGTTGTAAAAGTTCAAAATACACACCAGAGAGCCCAGTACCTCGACAACATCATAAATATACTGTCAAAAATTTTTGGAGTGAACGCGGAGTAAATCTAGAGGGGATGACTGTTTATTTCATTTCCTCGGAGTGATATTTACTCCGAAGTGGAGTTTATTTTAATATTAAAACTCTGAATCGGAGTAAATGCGGATGGAAATTAAATCCTGATCACTCCAAAATCAATTCGTTAAAAAAAAACTCCCAGTTTACTCCGTATGTAAAGTGACTTTTTTTAAAACTCCAAAATTTCAAGTGCACTGTAAAAAAATTGAAGTGAATTCGATTTTATTTAAATCCGAATTCACTTGGAGTTCCGGATTTTCAAAAAAATTCTCTGCATATGAAGTAAATGGGAAGTTTTTGCAGCGGAGAGATTCGGAGTGATCTGGACTTGATTCTAATCCGTATCCACTCCAATTCGTAGTTTTAATATCAAAATTAATTCCCCTTCGGAGTAAATTTCACTCCAAGGGGAGTAAATAAATAAACAGTCATCCACTCGGAATTTAATCCACGTTCACTCCAAATTTTTACAGTGTGACGGTGAATAAAAATCCGTAATCACTTCGAATTAACTTCAAATTTTTGACAGTAATTGCTTACATTCAAACACCTCACAAAAAGCTGGTCTATAATAAATTTATTTATTATTTTTAATGACTTTCCACTTGACCACAAAATTATGTTACAAGAAAAAGGATTATTTCGTAATTTACGTTAATTGGCTGGAAGATACGTGCGGTTAATTTGCAAGTATACAACAAACGGGGGTGACTCCCTCAAACGCTCGTATATCTTTGCATAATAATAGATCCCGCATCGATCGACCTATTACGCCAGATAGTCTATAAAAAAAAATCTCATCCTGTATTTTTTAACCATTTTCTCTTCACTAATTACACACATAAAATATCTACATACATACATACATACATTTTTAAAAACTATCTATCAATTTATTTTTCAAAACTAACGCACGTGTTATTTACTGCTAAAATGTTTGGATAGTAACGAGCACGAGATCACTCTGATTGAGGTCTAGGTTAAGCGAGACATCGCGTATGATTACAGCAGCACTAAATAATTGTTTGATACAAAGTAACAATGCAACAACTCGTTGCTAGAGAATTTTAAAAAAATCACAAGAAAAGATAAAAAAATAATAAATAAATAACAACGATTAAATTCAAATGATTATATTACATGTATGTTGTAACAAGTATCACATATGTACATATATATACATACATACATATATATATAAATATATGTAGTTAGAGATTTAGAGATTGAAATCGCCATAATCGGTTTTTTTTAAAAGTGAGAATAAAACGATTGATGATTTTTATATTTATATATATATAATATGAAGAGAACGCGGGCGTTGGACGTCGTTGGCTCGCGCGCAAGTCCGCGTTGCCACGATCGCCCTGGCCCACTGACCTATATTGCAACGGCGGGTACAGGTCCCGCATACGAGTCGTTCTGCTGCTCGACCAATACTCGCGGGTAACATAAGCGAGTTAAGTCATATTATCAAAGCTACTTTACTATACATTGATAAACTAGTGTGTGTGTGTGTGTGTGTGAGTGAGTAAGTGAATGTACGAGTGTATTATAGACTTGCAGCCATGCTTAACAGATATATGTCTACATACACTGTATATATTATGCACATCTATACTTATATATTTGTATATATGTTGTTATTACGCGCGAAGACATCTAATCACATTATGTTTCCAAGTTCCTCGTTTACTACACTACTGTAGTATTATAGTGCGCTATGTGTACTGTTTAAATTTATTCAGTCTGCGTATTTTTTTAAAGTTTTACTACGGTTCAATTATGCGGGAAAAATAAAATTTTGTGCGGAAAATCAGTGTGATAAAATAATATGATGTACTGACGTAGAGCATGAGATATTTAGAATAATTAAAAGACATCGAAGATGTTTCAATGGATGTTGAATTATTTTTACTACTGGCAGTGGTGTAAAATAAAAATAAAAAATATATGATACTTATATTTTTTGTGCGGGTGGTAGCAAAATAAAATGGTATTATTGAAGAACCATCATATGACTAACGACATATATGTACTTATTACGCTGCGCGGAAAAAAATGAACGATATAAATTGAGAATTGACGAGTAATATAATGATAAAGTGATCAGTAATTACTGTAATTAAAACGTAAATAATTGTAAGATAAATACTAAAATTTATTGTCTGCAGGAAAAATTACACGGAGATATTATTGTTTGAAGTGCTATGGTGTCATTTTTTTTTTAAGGTGTATACATAAATATTATTAGGCCTCGGGTAATTCCATATTCAGCCGAGTCGAATTCAAATTCAAATTCACAGGTCGGTGACGAGACGAATCAGGGTCGACTATGGTGTCATAGTAAAGTCGGACCATGGTGGCCATTTGACAGAAATTTAAATAAACACGAAAAAATTACTACGGCCATAGTAAAGTTATGATCCTGAAGTCAGTAGACAATTATTAATTTTTGGATTTTTTTTCACCAAATCAATTACAAAAAAAAAAAAAAAAAAAATATGCACATGTAGAAAATTTAAAAAACTACAGGTGCATTTTTTTCAAATATTTCTTTTTTATAGTTTATCGTCAAAAAAAAGAAAATCCAAAAATTATTAGACGTCTGCTGACTTCAGTATCATATAAAGTTTGCAATGATTACAGTAATTTTTCCATATGTTTATTTCAATTTCCGTAAGATGGTCAAGGTCCAGCTTTACTATGACACCATAGGAATTCAAACGATAATAATTTCGTGTAATATTTGAACTTAAAAATTAGCGACACGTATTATAAAATTGATTATTTGAAATTAAAAAATTTCCTGTATTGACACCCAGGTTCCGGGTTACAATTTCAAACCCTAATTTTAGTTTATTTTTTTCTGTGTACTTTTTGTCGTTGCTCGCATCTACATACGTCAAGATGCAGGTGCTTTATTTCTTTAAAAAATCACAAGTAGGCGGTGAAAAAAAAAATTATTAAAAATAGCTCATTTCAAAAGTGAGCTACAGTATTTGTGGTTTTTTTATTGTCATTATTATTATTATTTTAAAGCAGATCGACTTTCTTGCTTATAGTTTCTAATGCTGTTGCAACTCGGGTGTTGATATTCAAAAAAATATTTTAGTCAGTCGAAAAGAAAGTGTTTAATGTTTATTTAAAAGAAATGACGAGGAAAAAATTTTTTAAGTTGAATAATGCAATGGATAATCAGAATTAGTGAATGTATTCAGTCGTGAAGAAAGGAATGAATAAAAAAAAATATATTATAAAAAGAAATAGAAGAAGAAAGTCGAGAAAGCACCAGTAAAAGTGATGAAGCGTAGGGAATGCGTGCTTGCTTGCCTGCTTACTTTACTTGATCCAAATGACGTATGACGTATAATCTCATTGCGTCGAGTTGAGCTGGTCCCAGTGTTTCTCATCCATTTATTATCATATTGGTTGCTATATACTACTAGTAGTATTGGCTTTACTTCTATTTCATCTATCCCCTTCCTCTTCCTCTTTATTTCTTAACTCCCTTCACTTCTTCACTCTTCTTTACTCCACACCGCTTTTATTCTACTCTGGTCTACTGTATTTCATAACGCTTCTTTAAACCATACCATACCATACCATACCATAAAGCAAAGTACTAACTCTTCCTCTTGATTTAACTTCCATTATCTTCACTTTATACTCAACTTTGCTTGTTGTCTCTTTAATTCTCTTTTACACTGTACTATATAACGAGTAGTTTTCACTAACAAGCACAAGGCGGGCTTCGGCATCGATTAAAGTTCCTTGAAACGTCATAAGTTACATTACACGTTGTACTTAAAAAAAAGTATGTTTTAAAACTCAATACTTTAAATTTTCACGCGGAAAAATTTTAAATGACATATTTGTAACAGTAAAAATTTATGATCCTGAAGTTAGCCGACAATTCAAAATTTTCGGATTTTTTTTGCAACAAATAAATTACAAAAAAAAAATCTAAAAATATGTACATGTAGAAAATTAAAAAAACCATAAGTGGAATTTTTTCAAATATTTTTTTTTTTTAATATTTATCGTTTCAAATAAATTTCAAAAATTATTGGACGTCGGCTAACTTCAGTATCACAAAAATTTTGATAGCAATTTACAGATTTTTTTATTTTTCAACGAATAATTGCAAGAAAAAAAAAAAATTAAAAAAATGCACATGTAGAAAATTCAAAAATCTATAGGTGCAATTTTTTAAAATATTTTTTTTTTATAATTTATCGTTTTAAAAAAAGATCCAAAAAATTAGTTCCTTGAAACGTCAAAAATTTTTCGATTGTTTTTTTTCAATTAACGATTAAAAAAAAAAAAAGAAAAATTGCACATGTAGAAAATTAAAAAAACTATAGATGCAATTTTTAAATATATTTTATTTTTTATAATTTATTGTTTTGAAAAGAATCCAAAAATTATGAGACGTCGGTATCATAAAAATTCTGACAATTTTAAAACGAATATTTTTATGATCCTGAAGTTAGCAGACATTTGAAAATTTTTGGATTTTCGTATTCCAACAAATCAATTGTAAAAAAATAAAATAAAAATATGCACATGTAGAAAATTTAAAAAACTACAGGTGCAATTTTTTCAAATATTTTTTTTTTATCTTCTATCGTCTAAAAAAAAATCCAAAAATTATTGAACGTCTGCTAACTTCAGTATCATATATTTTTTTTGTGAGTATGCATAAAAATTTTTATTTATGGTCATGATTAAAATACATTTTTTTTGACGGTCGATTTTATTTTTATCCATTTATTTATTTGCAATAGATAATAATAAATATTATACATGAAAGAAGTATTTTCTTTTTTTTTTGAATGTGTAATAATGTATGGAAGTAAACGCGTGACAAGTCAGTATACATCAGTTCGTTAGGTCTGAATTATCTAGGACAATTTGGTTTTCGTTGCTAAGTGGTGAAGGATATGTGTGTAAGATTACACTCGAGCTGGTGTGCGATAGTGTGTGAGATAAATAAATCAATAGTCCCTTTAATTTTGGTTCATTTTAATATTTATAAATATTCATAGTTGCAAAATATATATTCATAGAAATGAAGGTTTTAAAATTCTAAAAGTTCACACTTCAAACACACGTCAAACAAACATAATAAATTCAAATTTATTAACTACCAAATTGAGAATTTTCATTTATAACTTTCATATTTTTTTATTTAAATGACACCTGACATTTAGACAATGACTTATTAGGAGTTCTTACTTTATGAATAGAAAAATTTATCTTCAAATAATATTTTGAAGTCTTACTTAATGAGAAAGTTTTTTAACATTTAATTCTCATAGATTTATAAAATTGATTACTGATTGACTTAAATCTTAAATTTTACCAAGAAAATTTTAGTTTCCAGTTCATAATTTAAAATTTTTTTCGCGCCAAAAAATTATTTTTTTCTGCGTATTAAAAATGATACTGAAGTTAGCAGACGTCTGACAGTTTTTGAATTTTTTTAAAAACGATTAACTACAAAAAAAAAAATATTTTGAAAAATTGCACCTATAGTTTATTAAATTTTCTACATAAAAAAATCCGAAAATTTGTAACTGTCTGCTAACTTCAGGATCGCGTATTGAAATGATCTTGCAGTTAGCAGACAATCAACAATTTTCGGAATTATTTTCTACACATCAATTACAAAAAGAGAAAAAAACTAAAAAACTGCAGGTGCCATTTTTTGAATATTTTTTTTTTATGATTTATCATTTTTAAAAAAATTCAAAAGTTATTAGACGTCGGCTAACTTCAGGATCATCTATTAAATTGTTTTAAATCAACTGCCTTTTTGTATGAAGTCGCCATTTTTAATTTTACCGCCACCTCAATGTTCTCGCAGAAGAAAAAATATTTTCATTTGAATTTTAATAAAACTTCTCGGTTTTGAATTAAATATGAATTCCATTAAATGAAAAGAAGTACAGTAGTGTAAAAAAAATCTGATCAATTCATTGAGTCTTTTAGAAGACATCGTGTCTAGTCACACGAACCGACTATTCGAAATTCATAAAAATAAACATTGAATTCGACTTTTTATTACGAAGATTTAAAAAAATCGACTTGAAATTATCTCAGGCTTGTTCATTACAACGCTTTTTCTGAAAAAGTGCCTTTGTTATGTTCTACTAGTGCAGTACATAAATCGTAAATGAGATTTACTGTGAGTGAATCAGAGAAAAATTTTAAAATGACAGTAAAACACAACTCAAATCGCGTTTTTTTTAAATACATTTTCCGTTAATTTTAAAGAGTAAGGGGAAATTTTTAAAAATAAATATAATTTGTTAATGTTTTTTTTTTTTAAATTTAATGGATGAATTTGTTAGATAAATTTATGAATAATGTATTTGTGTTTAGACCGAATATTGGAGAATTACAAAACCCATTGGGGTTTAAAATGAATGCAACTACTGGCGGCATCACGAAAAAAAGAAAGAAATCAGATGCCAAGCCTCAGTCACAAATGTAAGTTTAAGTAAACTTTTATTTATGATTATATTATCAATATATATTTTATTTATTCAAATTACCGCTCTTACTTCTTCTCTACTTTAGTAATAAGTGCCTTAATGAAAAGCGACGACGCTTTCAAGAGAACGAGTTCATCGAGGAGCTTGCCGTACTGATTTCCTCTACGGACATGAGCTCTGGCAAGACGGATAAGTGTCAAATTCTTCAAAGAACAGTTGATCAGGTATATGAATATTTTATATTAATTTAAATAAATTATTTATGCAATAAATGGTCAATATGTCGGATAAGTTTAAGTCTAGGGAAAAAAAAAATTTGTCTTTAATATTTAAATAGAGAATTTAATTAAGTGAGGATGTATATTTGTGTGCTTGTAAATCTACAATTGTGTACTTGATTTAATTTAATAACTTGAATTTAAAGTGTTTGGATGATACGGGCGAGTGAAGGTTGTCCGTAAATTCTTATTAAACTGTTTAGAGCAGGAAGAAAAAATATTTATGAATTAATCATCATATTATTTTTTTTTCGTGTCCATTATAGAACACTTACCAGATCACTTCGGTATCCGTTTTTTTTTCTACGGAAGTTTAATATTTTTTGAAAAATTAGACTTATTGTCATTAAATGCATTTAGGTAAGAGTACCAGTACCCAGCCGGTCATATACTTTGACATTGGCTCAAAATATATATAGAAATAATTTAACATGAGGTGGCTGGCTATTAGTTTGGGGCTGGGTACTGGTGCTCTTATCCTATATTTCCTAAGAATCTAATTAAGGATTCTGAAGACATATTCCCGCTCATTTTTGAATTTGAAATTCAAAAAATTTAACATACCGCGTTATCGCCTATATTTTTTTATAGAAAATTATTTTTTATAACTGGAATTTGACTTTTTTGAGAAGTTTAAGTCAACTAAACTAAAACGAAGTAAAATTTGACTTTTTTAACTAAAATGGATGCTAACTTGACATACTCAGTATCCATTCAAGTGAAAAAAGTAAAATTTTTCTTTTTCAATTTAACTGACTTAAATTTCACTCAAAAAAATCAAATTTAAGATATTTTTAGACCCGGAATACATTTTTTATTTTCTTTGAAAAATTATTAATGACATCCCTGGTGGAAATTTTTCGGACTTTTCTCTGAAAAAGTCTTTAGAACTTTAGAAGTGAGTTTTTCAGAGAAAATTCCGAAAAATTTCCACCGGGGATAACTTAACTATTAATTGCCATAGAGTTCAGACTTAACTTGACTATTAAAAAAAAAATTATTAATAAAATATATTATTAAATGTTCAATAAAAAATAAACTTATATATAACGAGAATAATAAATTTTATTGATTGCAATAAATTTTTATATTTGATAGTGATGTTAAAATTTAAGCTCGGATTCACCAGATTGATCTACTGAATACTTTAACCGTAAGCTGTTCACTTTTACGACTTTTTCATTAAATTAATTTATTTTCAACTAAAGTTCAATTCATATCAAGTAATAAAATTAAATATATAAATACTTTATTATTAATTTTTAAAAACTTTTCTAAAATAGAATTTTATTGCCGCCGACACTTGATTATAAAAATACTACTTATGATAAAGTAGTTTTTTTGATTTATATTAAAGGGCATTACATTAAAAACTTAATTGATTTTATAACTCATAATTACCTATAGTTGTATTCTACTAAAAACATTTTTAAATTATTACTCGGATTGAGAGATTAGTCATACTTATATTTCGTTTTAATTTGTCTTGTTTTTTGTTGCTATGATAGAATTTATAAAAATATATATATTGTTATCAGCTCGGCCATTTTGTTTTAAGTTATAGCCAATAATATATTGACAAGTTAAATTTTTTATTTTTCATGGAATTTGGAATTTACTTAATGACTTTTATTCGTTTGTCTCATAGTAACAGCAATTTTTTAAATTAATAGAATTACTTGTTTTCTACTAATTAATTTTTAAAAATCAAAACTATTGGCCTCCCCCTTTTATAAGAACTCTAAAATATTTTTATCTATGAAACTAAAAAGATAAACGTGTGATTGGTAATCAAAGGTAACAATTAAGATAATAACTGTTTAATTAATGGCCATTTATTTTATTCGCTCATATAATTGGACGATTTATGAAATTTCAAAATAAAAGTGTACCAATAAGAAGTCATAGATATAAAGTATAAAGAAATAAAAAAGTCATTCAATTGAAATTTTTTCAAATTTTTTATGTACCTGAAGATCGGATCGTTTTTTACTTTCAAATTTTTTTTTTTGTTGCGCAAAAAACGCTCCGATCTTCAGGTACATATTTGTTATACATTTCGGAGTTTATATTATACTCTAATTATGAAATTAGTCATTCAAAATTTTTTTAAAAATAAAACCGAAGTAATTTTGAAATTTGAAATGAACGAGCGGCTGACAAGTTTTTAAAACTCAAAGGTATTTTTTTTTTTTGCATACAATTTTTTTTTTCTTATCTTTAGAACAAATATTTTATAAAAAAAAATTTGTGTAAAAAAACGATAACGGACTTTGTTAAGAATTCTCTGAAGTTTACGAAATTGTAAATAATTTTTTACAAAACTGTAATTTTGTTTTGATATTCGATAGCGCAAAAAAATCATAGCAAAAAACTTGTAAACAAATCAAATCGTAGATGAATATTGAACTCATCTGACACGAAAATTTATCAAAACAGAATTTACTGCGTATACTTTTTTTTAAATTTATGTTAATTATGAAAATTGATTTTTTGTGGTTTTTTTTATCATCTCTAGGCAACAGTTAGGAAACAAAAAACTTCGATTCAAAAATAGACACTAGACTTCAAACTTTTTTTATTAATTTTTATACACAAATTTAGAATTCGATATTCAGTCAATCAGTAACGAAATTTAGATTTCTTATATCAAAGCTAATTATACTTTTTAATTAAGTAACAGAATTATATTGTTTTGAATAAATTTATAATGTGAATAAAATACGAATCCCTAATAAGGAATTATGTCAGAGTTGTCATGTATTAACTAAATGAATAAAAAAAATAGAGATAAAAAAAAGTAAATAAATAAAAATTCTCATTATGATAATTTGTGAATTTCAATTTTAATTGTTTGTTTTTATTACACGAGCGTTTGAGATGTGAACTTTTAGATTTTTGAATTAGTTCGTTCGAATTTTTGAATTACCCGCGTAATTTTAAAATAGAGAAAAAAAGGAATTCTAGTTTTTGAACGGATTGGACTGTCGAGTGTTTAAAAATTAATTTCAATTGGTGACAGTTCGAGCAAATCATTGATAAAAAATAAAAATTTTTATAAATTCCTCAAATAATTCGCGATATATCTGAAGGTCCATAAAGTCAACCATTTTTTCAATTTAATTATAAGATCTATTGATTTTGACTTTTCCGAATGTCTGACTTTTGCCCTACACTACAAATTAAGACATTAATTTAAATTTGATGAATATCTGCAAAAATTAACGAGTATTAGTAATAAAATGTAAGGCCGTTATAGAGAGAGTTGAGAGGCCAAACAAAATACGCCCGTAATTTGGTCGATGATGTCGGAAGGTATTCAACTACAAAAACATTAAGAGTTCAAGAGAAATGATTAAGCACTTTTCAAAGTCCATTTGTACCATTTTTTTCATCTTTCTCACATTTACTTTCAATTTACGATCCTTGTTGTCATAACGTAAAATACATAACATTCGCAATGTATGTAAGCAAAATTGAGTATGATGTAAGTAAAATTGGACATGATAAATTATTAGTCATCAAGTTAGATACTGAATTGATCATAAAATTAGGATATGAATTTGCGGTAAATTAAATGTTGTGACCATCAGGTAATTCATGATTAAGTTGATGCAGAGTTTCAGTTTGTAAATTTATATTTTGTGTGCTAGTGTGTTATGCGTGTTATGTGTGCCTGTGTGCATTGCTCTGCACTATGTTTTAAAAGCGGCAACGTCGCCAGGCCCGTTTGTCGGACTCTGTGGGAGTCACCGACTTCTCGAGGCCACGCGTTAATTCACATTGAGATTACGACGCGATCTATCGGCGCCGGGAAATATAAACTCAAGGACGTTTTTCTCAGCGACCGTGAACTCAGCCGATAATAGAAAACTTTCATTTTAATATATATCATACTCATTTTATTTCATGTACACTTTACTCAGTACTTACTCACTGCATTACGCTATTTTTCGTCTCATTCTATTCAATAATTAACGATACTTCAATTAACTGACGTCTATTAACTTTTGAATTTTTCTAAAAACGGCAATTGAGAAAAAAAAAATATTTCAAAAAATTGCACTTGTAGTTTTTTTAATTTTCTACATGTGCAATTTTTTTTTTTTTTTTTTTTATAAATTTAATTGCTGAAAATAAAATTCAAAAATTCTTAATTGTCTGCTAACTTCAGAATCATATTTTGCCGGCATCTAATAATTTTGGGAGGTTTTTCAAAGCGATAAATTTAAAAAAAATTTATTTTGAAAAATTGCATCTATAGATTTTTTAATTTCCTACATGTGAATATTTTAAAATTTTTTTTTGGATAATTGATTTGATGACAGAAAAATCTAAAAATAGTTAATTGTCTATTAACTTCAGGATCATAATAATAATTTTTTTTTTATTTCATTGAACACGAAAAGTTATTTGGGGACATTTTTTATTGGCCAATGATTAAAATTAATTAGGACTCAATAAATGTGTAATCTAAAGCGAAATCTTGATGAAGTTGCTGAGAGGCTTGTCCTGTTTACCCACTGAAAATATTTATTTATGGTTTGACAGCAGGTTTCTGAAGAAAAAAAAGGAACGAAATCTTAATTTTTGAATCTCAGGGATTTCAAAATTGAAAAACGATAGGGTCCGTGTGCTAAGCCGACAGTTACTTTCGGTGGGACTGCGGCTAATTTTTTTTTCAATTTTTTTTCTTTGCAAACCCTAATAACTTTGTCGAAAATTTAGGTTTGGCTATAAATATATATTTTTTTTCACTAACCCGTCGTCAAATCTATAAATAAGTAAAAAAAAGTCAACCCTCTAAAGCCAGGAAAAAAAATTCCCTAAAAAAAGGGTAAATCTCATTGATACCAATATTGGAATTTATTTCGTACAACTTCTAATTATTTAACTCTAAAATTTATTTATATAAATATATATTTATTACACTATGAAAATTAGAAGTTAATTCGTAGTAATTAAGGATTTTATTTAAATATAACAACTTTTTTTCCCGGGACTGTCAAAATTATTTAAATTTCTCTCCTCGTACTTCCATTGAAAAATAAAAAATAATTTTCTAATACTTTCCTAAATTTCAATAAGATTTTTATAAAAAAACTGCAACGTATATTTTATTAGCAATATAACTTTGCTCTTATACTCGCGAATTTTTATTCCAACCAAAAATTCCGAATCTACTTCGAATTTAGAGTTCCGGAGTTTAAAAAAAAATTACTCAGGATACGGAGTAAATAAGGAGTTTGTTTTTTCAGCAGAGTAATTTCGGATTTAATCCGCATTCACTCCGAAAATGTTTTACACTGCACGTAATATTAAATCATGATCCTGAAGTTAACAGACGATTATCAATTTCCTGATTTTTTTCAACAAATCAATTACAAGAAAGAAAAAAAAAAAAAACTACGCATGTAGAAAATTGGAAGAACTACAGGTGCAATTTTTTCAAATATTTTTTTTTTATGGTTTATCGTCTATACAAAATTCAAAAATTATTAGACGTCTGCTAACTTCAGTATCATAAAAATTTACGATCCTGAAGTCAGCAGACAATTAAAAATTTTTTGATTTTTTTTGAACAATTAAATTTGAAAAAAAAAAAAAAACTAAAAATATGCACATGTAGAAAATTAAAAATACTATAAGTGCAATTTTTTGAAATATTTTTTTTTTCATAGTTTCTCGCTCAAAAAAACTCCCAAAATTATTAGACGTCGGCTAACTTCAGTATCATAAAAATTTACATAAATTTTTTTTTACTACTTGTTATTAAATTTTTTTTTAAATAAATTTTTGACACTTCAACAATGACCCTATTGATATTTAAAAATAAATTATTACAATAAATCATTTATAGTACAAAGTAAAAAAAAAAATGTATGTTATAAATCCGACTGATTACAGTCTTTATCAGATACTCTTTATATTTGTCATTAATTATATATAATTTAGGTGAAAAGAAAACAAAAAAAAAAGAAAGATCAGCTGAATAATTAATGAAATATTTATTACAAACTAATATGATAAAAATCTTAAACAAGTTGAACTTTGTGTTTAAACTGTTTTAAATAACCAACGAACAAAGATATATAGATAATAAATGCAAGTATTGAGTACATTGTCATCAAAAGCTATCCCGATAACTCACTGCTCACATTATACACTTTTATCACAAGTATATTGTTGAATAGATAACTAAAACGATGTCGTCATTAATTAGTTGTATTGTATGAGTAAATAAATTAATAAGTAAATACAAAAAAATGACTTTCTCAGAAAAATAAAAAATTTGTTAAAACTTTTACTTAATTTCTTTTTATCTATTACTCACTACCATTAAATCTGATAATTATTTTTTTTTAGATTCAGCATTTACAGAGACAAGAAGGCAATAATAGTCATGCAGTTCAACAGGGCGAAGTCTCCTCCTCGAATCCTAATATATTATCTAATGATCAAGTTGGACCCATTTTACTCGAGGTAAGTTTGCTAACAAACGCATCCAGGTAATAAATAAATGATCCTGTAGTTAATAGACAATTTAAAATTTTCGGATTTCTTTTTCAACGAATCAATAAAAAAAAAAAAAAAAAACTAAAAAAATGCACATGTAGGAAATTAAAAAAACTATAGGTGCAATTTTTTAAAATTTTTTTTTTTTTACAATTCATGGTTTTGAAAAAATCCAAAAATTATTAGACGTCGGCTGACTCCAGTATCATCAATAAAA
The DNA here is from genome assembly GCF_029852145.1 of Microplitis mediator. Lineage (NCBI taxonomy): Eukaryota > Metazoa > Arthropoda > Insecta > Hymenoptera > Braconidae > Microplitis > Microplitis mediator. Next base: position 4,092,312 of record NC_079973.1, read on the forward strand.
ATTTATTTTTTTTAAATCCTACTGATAGTCGACATGGGACAAAAATTAAGACAGTTTAAGAGTTAAGTTATTTTTAAATAATTAATTAATTTGAAAATAAATAAATAAACAGACCCAGTTTTTATTTTTTACGTCAATTTGGTTTCAAAATCTATTAACTTATCATATCACGATTTCTATTAGCCCCCATTAGTGACACTAATGATGAAACGATATCTCATAGCCAAAGTATTTAATGTGACGTTACATACTTATGTTATTATTATAATAATATCTTAAAAAATATTTTTTTTTGGATATTGTTATAATTACTTTAGATAAACAGAAAAAAAAAATACGTGGAACGACTTAGTAGACATTTAGTATACTTTCGTTCGTTGCAGCCAATGCAACATATTTTAATGTTTCACAGGCTTTGGACGGTTTTCTATTCGTCGTGAACACGGAGGGTCGCGTGGAATTTGTAACAGACAATATACAACAGTATATAAATTACACCAAGGAAGATGTGCTCGGGAAGGATATTTATAATATTATTCATCACGGTGATCATCAAGCCTTTATGCCCAGCTTAATGCCCATGTCAATAGGTCAGAACTATTTCTTACTTCTTACTTTCTTTAATTACTCTTACGCAGTAACAAAATTTCTGGTAAAATCAATGTAATCTGTGTTAGAAAACGTCCATGCAATTTTTGTGTTATTTTTTAACACAGACTAGTTGTGAAGTTAAACAAAATTTTTGTTCAAATTTAAACAAAAGTCGGGTAAGACAGGAAGTAAATTCAAAATTTTGTAAATGTCAGTGGCGACACAAAAAAAAATTGTTAACTTTTACAATTTATTTTTTGTACCATAAGAAAATTTTTCATGTTGGAATGAAGATAAAAATTTTATTATCACTAGAAAAAATTTCTTGGCTACAGGAAATTTTTATTTTTAATTCATAATGCGAAAATTTCTTGGGACGAGTAAAAATTTTTTGCGTCAAAATTTTGATAGTAAATAAAAGTGAAATTTGTTAATTTAACACAGACCGTTTTTAACACATATACAAAATATTTTTTACTGTGTACATATTTTCTATTTTTTTTCTCTCGAAGTTATAAATAAATTATTGTATCGGGTAGAGGTACCATTTGTGGCCAGTGCTCCATTTTTGAACATTTAATACTTTATTTTAATTAATGAAAAAGTGTAAAATAAAATTACCATTTGAATAGTGGGATAAAAAGTATCTTTGAAAACATCTTAGTAATTGATTATGTCATTGCGTCTTTTACCGGCATTTTATTTAAATTTTTCAAAGTTTAAAACTGGCCAAAAATGGTACTGCTACCCCAGGTCTTATATTTTTTATTAATGAATTTATTTTGTTAATTATAGGATGGACGAGCGAGCCTCAAGTACAGTCAAGAAACCGAACATTTAACTGTCGTTTTTTAGTTAAGCCACCAGATGATCAAGAAGAATCTATTGAAGAAAAACAGCAACGTATATCTAAATATGAATCGATGCAAATATGCTCTGCTATACTTCCAAATACAAATGATCATTTAGATAATAATGATGTTACATCAGAATCATCTGATATCGGTCCATGCGTAATGTGCGTTGCACGTAGAATTTCATACGTCGAAAAACCCTCAAACGCTGCTTCAATACAGCAGTTTACACTTAAATTGGATACTACTGGACGTATTATTAATGTTGATACCAGTTGGCTTTCATCCTCTTATACTCAGTACATAAAAAAGGTATTTTTATTTTAATTACTATTTTTAAAATACATATTCTACCTTTAGAGTAGTTCGTAGGTCATGATTTTAATGTCGCGAAAATATCTTATGACATTTAAAAATTACTGACAGTAAAGACTATTGATGTTATTACTTTATATATTTTTTACCTCAATCTGAACATTACGTTCAGTGTAAGCACTTCTATTACGGTGGTAATTTAATACAACGTTTGACAGTAAATATTTTTACTTTGTGATTACGTGATAAATTTTTACTTAAGTTGTTTACGTCCATAGTATAACTCTAATTAATTAACAGGAAATAAGGACACTTATATATGTGCAATTATTTTTTTATTTTTGCCAACGTTTTTAAAAAAAATTATCACTAAAAATACACAATTTGTTGACAAGTCTGTAAATTTTAATATTTGGTAACTACAAGTTTTATAAATTTTTATGACGTTTAAAATAATTTTTTAAAACAATTGTAGAGCAGGAAGTCACAAAGTGACGAAACAGCAAAAAATACAAATAGTATATTACACGCCTAGGGTGGAAAGTAAGGCATTACAAGCCGCGTGTAAAATTTTTCGAGTCAGCAACAATTTTTAGTTCCACCATGATATCTCCCCACGACAAAATCTCTCCAAGACAAAATCTGTTGAACACGATCTCTATAATCGAGATCTTATGATAATCTATGTAATTATAATGATTTCTACACTTACGACTGGAATCGTATTCAAGTTTTTTTCACATTTTATGTGTATATCATAAATAAATATAATGTGTTACACATACATGTATGAAATCATGGGAAATCCCCAGCCCAAATTTGACATCATCGTCAATTGCAAGAACTGGACATAAAATCACTGAACGTCAAATTTTTGAAGTGATAGTATGGCCATCAGAGATTGGACTGATGAAAATAATTTTAGAAATTTTATCCTGGAGAGATTTAGCCAAGGAGATTTTGTCGGGGAGATAAAGTCGTGTTACCCAATTTTTCACCAGATCTGTACCTGAAAGTTTAAATTTTTGCCTCTGTTGTAGGAAGAATTTCTCATAAAAAAAAAAATCGACTTTCTTCCCTTTAAACAGGATAAGAATTTAAACTTTCAGTGCAGGTATGGAAAAATAATTGCACATATAAGTGTCCTTATTTCCGTTAATTATTTCATTGACCTCCGTAAAAATTTATTTGAAAAATTATTGTTGTCATTTGAATAATTAAATTGCAGGAGGAGCTCATTGGAACTAACGTACAAGATTTGTGTCACCCGAACGATCTTAGCAAATTTACTGTACATTTAAAGGACACACTTCAACGTGGTGAAGGTGAAACTTCTATGTACCAGCTGCGTGTCGGCCCGGAAACGTTCGTAAACGTTCAAACAAAATCGAAAATATTTGGAGCAAACCCTTCGAATATAAACGAAACTGATTTCATTATGTCTACTTATTCTATTATTGGGTAAGTGACAAAATACTTATTTTTATAATCTCAACTCTTTCCCCATAATCCTGAGCCTGTTTTTCAAAAACCATCCAATCATTTTATTATTTTAATTAACATAAAAACTAACCATTACCCTAATACTCAAGAAATGGGACAAAAATTACATACGTTATTAATACTGCTTACATTCATTTAAAATCGTACGCATTTCCTCATTTTGAATCCCCGTAGCAATTATATGCACTGTCTTGTTTATTTATTTTTTTTTCGGTGTTGGAGATCTGGCCACTCTTAAGTATAATTAAATAATAAACAATTTCACTCAGGGATTATTTATTTATTTGTTATTTTTTTTTTAATTATACATATAAACAATAACACATTCACGTTTTTAAAAATTAAATTAATCATTAATCGTTCCTATGTTTAATTAATCCCATTCATATCATGCTTAAACTTTGAGTTTTATCGGCAATCACAAATAATAATGAGATCCTCACAATTAACCCAGATTTAATAAATTAATTTAAGTCACTATTAAGTTGTGAATATTTAAAAAAAATAGAATTTTAAACTTTGAGATTTTACCGTAGCAATAGTTAGTGTTGTTTTATTTTAAAAAGTTAAATCTCATATTTATATATTTTATGTTGTCCACGATAGAGACAATGACTTAACGCCTAACGAGGGTGGTCAGCTTTCCAATAGCAAAGTGTGCTCAGGACACTCTAGTAATCATTGTGCAAATAATAGTAGTAATAATAACGGTAATAATAACAATAATGTGGGTGGTCCATTAATGTCCGTGGCTCATGTGAACGGTCAAGTGAGTGGTATGAGCGCTCGTACGACAAATAATCAAAGTGTTCCCTTTGGTACAACGACGACAACAACAGCAACAACAACTACGACAACAACAAGTGATTCTTGTAATCCACTCGGGCCTGCAACAACAAACAATCCATTTAATCATTTTTCAAATGTGGATTTGGAACTTGAATTTTTTCCAAATTCCTCATGGGAATTGGATAGCAGCAGTGGTTGTGCTGATAATATTAGGCCCGAGTCAAGAAATACTGGCCCGTCAAACTCACGACCACCTTCCCAGCCAGCCCCATCATCAAGTCCTCAAGCAGCGTTCACCTCAAACTCCACGGTGACGTCGCACTGCAGTCCTTTAAGAGCTTACAGCCCAACAACAATGATTGCCGTACACTCCTTCAGTAATTCCTTTCCCTTCAGTCCTCTTCAGGATTCTCCAACGTCTTTGCTCAGCGTACCAGGTGTCACTGCTAACGGCGGCAATTCCAGTGCCAGCGCCAGTACTAGCGCAGGTCCTGTTTCCGGAACATCAATCGGCAAAGATGTCAGAGGATGTTCAACGCCAAGTAGTCATGGTATTGAATCTATCGGATCAACAGCAACTACATCGTCTATCGGCGGTGCGTCAACGTCGTCAACACTGTCACCAACAGGATCAACGACAATTACCTCAATGACGTCTGTGACTGGTACCTCACCTGGTTCATCGGCGTCGACGACTATCATGTCGTCTCTAACGGGCACGATGAGTGTTACTCAATCAATCCCATCAACTACGACAGCCAGCAGTTCAAATGCTGCTACACCTGTGTCAATGTCTGCTTCAAATATTGGCGTAAATACACCGAGTAATTTAATGACATCCGCCGAGTCTCAAAGTAGTTTAAGTTCATCTGGTGACTCCGGTAGACTTAGGAATTTATTAACCAGAAATCATGTTAGCAATGATGATACTCAGGACAGCAGCAACAATGACTCGGAAAACCAAAATGATCATAGGATATTGAAAATATTATTAAATCAACAAGATGAGGATGATTATCATTCGGAGCACAGTGCTAAGGTGAGATCAAACACTGGGATTGCACCGAAACCCGCTGCTGAGCATTCAAAATCACTTGGAAACAATATGCTGCTGCAGGTAATTTTATATTTCAATTCTATTTTATACTAAAATTAATATGAGTAATGATACAGACTCATAGTGTCGTGTTTTATGACTCAAGTTATTTGCTGACGTTTATTTTATAATGCGCGGTAAAAGCGCTTCCGTCAGTTACACATACACGTGCAACTCGACGTTAATTAAATCTATTGTCATATTACACGGTCGCACAATTAAATTTAACCAACAGTTTAACTACGAAATATTTTATTTAAATATTGCGACGAATTTTATTAATATTTTTTTTTTTTTTTTTCCATTTACTTGAAGCTGCTGAATGAAAAAAATGATGAAGATGACGAAACACGAGCAGGTTCGAAGAAACAAAATGAACTTCTTCAGCAACTACTGAAGGAATCAGATGACGAACGAAAAATGCAGCAAGAGCAGAAGGTAAAAAATATATTTATGATTAATAAATTAAATAATTAATTAAAATATTTATTTGTTAATTATTTACAATTGGGTTTTTTTAAATTATTTAATAGAGTCGTGATGATGATTCATTGCTGAGAAGTCTTGGGTTCAAATCATCCGCTCCATCGTCATCTCAATCAAATGACCACGGCCACGGTAGTGCATCGCAAGCTGGTGGCCTAAAGAGGCCTTGTGAAGACGGGGATTTACATATGTCTGCTAAAAGATCAATGGATAATTCCCATCAAGTATCTTCATCGGGCAGCAGTCGCGCTACGAATCACGCGACAAGTAAGCTATGGGAGAAAAACAAAATGTTGGCGTCTCTCCTGGCAAAAGAGCCTTCTCAGCCAACTACTATCCCACCAATCCCTGCATCTGTGATATCGGCAACTCCACAGGTACAACACTAATTTATAAATATATATACATACACATATATATTAGACTGAGCCAAATAAAATGAGATTTCTGATTTAAAAAATATGGGAGAAATTTTTTTTTGATTGAAATTTTATAACTCGTTAACGGATCAACAAATTGAAACGACCATAACATATTTTTGTGGAGAATTAAATGCTCTACAAAAAAGGTCTCTTATAATTTTTTGATAAATATAACCATTCTAAAGTTATTTAAGCTTGTATTCAAATTTATGATGAATTTCTTTTCTTTTTTTATTTTTCCAGCAAAACTATCAGTCTCTTCGCAAAATGTCATAGAGCCTCTCTTCTAGATCATTTTTTTTTTGCAATTAAAATATGTAATTTCAAATTTTTTAATCTCACAATTCGAAAGTTACAGGTTTTACAAATTAATCATTTAAGAAAAAAACTGAAATTTAAAAAAAAAAGTAATTTTTGAAGGGTTAGTTTTTTCAAAAAAATATAAGAGACCTTTTTTGTAGAGCATTCGATTCTCTACAAAAAGATGTTATGGTCGTTTCAATTTATTGATCCATTAACGAGTTATAAAATTTCAAAGTTAAAAAAGAATTTTCCCGCGTTTTGTAATTGAGTTCGAGGGCTCAATTTGGTACCCAATTTTTTTTTATAGATTCAGTAATTTTCCTATGGGACAGAAAAAATTATTGATTTCATTTGACAGTCTAATATATATATACACATATATACATAATTGTCGTAAGACTATAACAAAGAGCTCTTTGTGTTACATGAATCTTTATATATGCGCATGAGTACTATTTTTTGTTTTTTGATGCGTAGGATAAATTGCCACGCGTTGCCGACCGATTAAAGCAACAACAGCAGCAACAGCCATGGACGGGAAGTGGAATGCAATCTGTTGGAAGTACTGCAACCACTACTGTTGCTACCTCGGCTCGTACACCCCTTCAAAATCAATCGAGACATCTACCTCGCCAACCAACCAATATCTACCTCAATCAAATGCTAAGTCACGTTAGTAATTAATTTTCTTAGATTACCTCTAATTATTATTATTTTATTTTTACTTATATCATATTCTCATATAAAATTAGACCGGATATATATTAATTTACTGGTTTAAACATTACTTGGAACTGGCGACGTGTAATTCTACATTACTTTTTTTTTCCACTATTTATCATTTATTGTATCACTTTTATTATTATCATTGAAATCTCTTTGTATACAAAAATTATTTGGTGTTACTATCCGATTACCATCACAGACTTTTATTTAAAATATACAAAGAGAAATAATTGCTCAGTCAATGAGTCATAGTGATTTTATTATATTTTAATTTGTTTATTGTTAATAAATTTTTCAACTGTCATTTCGTATTAAAATTTGAAATCATTACACCCTTTGCGGAAAATCAGTGAAATTATTTTAATTTCACAGTGTTAGCATCCAGTGTCCGATCATATATATATTTGTATGTCTATAATTACTAAATTTTACTGAATATATATTTACAAATACGTGGAGTGATCGGGTATTAGTTCTCTGATCGGGTACTAGTTCCCTGGTCGGGTACTAGTTCCCTGGTCGGTTATTAGTTTCCTGATCAGGCATTAGCTCCTTAATCAGGTACAAGTTCCTTGATCAGGTACTTGTTCTCTAATCAGGTACTAGTTCCCTGATCGGGTATTAGTTCCCTAATCAGGTACTAGATATTTTATCTTAGTATTGTTAATTTTAAATTGAGTTAATTAAAATTTATAAATTGTGTAGGTTTTACTTGAAATAATAACTTACTACACTTGATATCAAATGAAAAAAAATATAATAACTGTCCTGATAGTCACACTTTCTCATCAAAAACTTGCTCAGTGTTTTTAGCCAAGTTAACATCAAATTCTGTTCCAAGTTTTGATTGTAATACTAATACAATATAAACTACAGGTGGACGGTAATCTACAGCCGCAATAGTAATGCGTAAACTCAGAAAATTGCGTTCAAGTTGCGGAAAGACTTGAGGATCAAAAGTTGATTTAAATCTGATCAAAATTGACTCCAAGTTACCGTAAAAAAATTATTTGTACCATAAAGTTCTTTCAGTCAACTTGACTGTTATTTCGGTTGTAGATTTCCGTCATCGAAAGAAAAATGGCTGTCAGGTGGTAAATAGAAAAATGTGGCAATTAACATAAAATCATTTTACCGACAGAACAGGCGGTCAGGAAAAAAGTTTAATTATTTCGAGACTAGTATCAGTTATTTATTATTTTAAAAGTATTCTTTGATAAACTTTTTTGTCGTAATTTTTAATTTAAGATTAAGTGTCAATTAACTTGTTGACTTATGGCAATATCAATCTGAGTAGTTTTTAAATTATACAGGGTGATTCAGAATTACCTTCACAGCGGAAAAATTTGAATAGAGGAGACGATTCTGAGCATAAAGTTCCTTAGCCATTTTTCAAAATTCTCAATAGTTTTTGAGTTATTTAAAATCTAAATTGACCAATCAAAGACATGCTTTGAGATTTAAAAAAAAATAAAAAGAATAATAAAAAAGTTTGGCAACGCCGCAACAGTAAACTTCAAGTTATACACTATTTATTTAATTTAAAAAGTTCGATTTGTCACAAAAGAGAAACAAAACACACAATTACAACATAAAATATATTCGTATATTTTGTTTTATCTTTTCTCTTTTTATAGAAAGAATTATTAATGGAAAATAATGCTTTTATTAAAAATAAAGCTTTTGGAAATTCGACAAAACAAAAATTACAGATTTTTAATTATATGATGAGCAACCCAGATTAAAAAAAGAAATTTGAAAACTAATTGAATTATGTTTTACCAGAATAGAAGCAATTTCAAATAGACAAATATATAGATACACATTATTTTAAAATCTTTTATTCCGCTTGCTCTGTCTCGCTCAAGACTTTGCTAAGCGCTCATTGTACGTCATACAAAACATATTTGTAAAGATCTCGCGGATTGTCTTGTTAAACATCATCCAAGTGATCTTTCTCGGCGATTAGCTATCTGACTATCTCGCTAACGATCTTGCTGGTGATCTTTCTTAGAATTTTGCTGGTGATCTTGCTGATGGTCTTGCTGAGGGTCTAGGTGGTGGTCTTGCTGATGGTCTTGCTGGTGGTCTTGCTGATGGTCTCGCTGGTGGTGTGGTCTTGCTGGTGGTCTTGCTGGTGGTCTTGCTGGTGGTCTTGCTGGTGGTCTTGCTGGTGGTCTTGCTGGTGGTCTTGCTGGTGGTCTTGCTGGCGGTCTTGCTGGAGGTCTTGCTGGAGGCCTTGCTGGTGGTCTTGCTGAAGATCTTGCTGATGGTCTCGCTGGTGATCTTTCTGATGGTCTTGCTGAAGGTCCTGCTAGTGATCTTTCTGGTGGTCCTGCTGGTGATCAGCCAGATGGTCAGCAAGATCACCAGCAAGACCATCAGCAAGACCACCACCAAGACCACCAGCAAGACCACCAGCAAGACCACCAGCAAGACCACCAGCAAGACCACACCACCAGCGAGACCATCAGCAAGACCACCAGCAAGACCATCAGCAAGACCACCACCAAGACCCTCAGCAAGACCATCAGCAAGATCACCAGCAAAATTCTAAGAAAGATCACCAGCAAGATCGTTAGCGAGATAGTCAGATAGCTAATCGCCGAGAAAGATCACTTGGATGATGTTTAACAAGACAATCCGCGAGATCTTTACAAATATGTTTTGTATGACGTACAATGAGCGCTTAGCAAAGTCTTGAGCGAGACAGAGCAAGCGGAATAAAAGATTCTAAAATAATGTGTATCTATATATTTGTCTATTTGAAATTGCTTCTATTCTGGTAAAACATAATTCAATTAGTTTTCAAATTTCTTTTTTTAATCTGGGTTGCTCATCATATAATTAAAAATCTGTAATTTTTGTTTTGTCGAATTTCCAAAAGCTTTATTTTTAATAAAAGCATTATTTTCCATTAATAATTCTTTCTATAAAAAGAGAAAAGATAAAACAAAATATACGAATATATTCTATGTTGTAATTGTGTGTTTTGTTTCTCTTTTGTGACAAATCGAACTTTTTAAATTAAATAAATAGTGTATAACTTGAAGTTTACTGTTGCGGCGTTGCCAAACTTTTTTATTATTCTTTTTAATTTTTTTTAAATCTCAAAGCATGTCTTTGATTGGTCAATTTAGATTTTAAATAACTCAAAAACTATTGAGAATTTTGAAAAATGGCTAAGGAACTTTATGCTCAGAATCGTCTCCTCTATTCAAATTTTCCCGCTGTGAAGGTAATTCTGAATCACCCTGTATATATATATATATTTATCAAGAAATTTTGAGTGAGAGTAATTACTCGTAGTACTTCGTATTATATATATTTCAATGGAAGGTTATAATGTAAGGTTTGAAACTTGTGTATATATTTTTCTATTTATCAATCAGTCAAAGAGAATTTCATCATGTTATTGAACTTGGATTTGTTTTGTTTAAAATTTAACTTGATTATTAAAAAATTTAATTGCATAATGACATTATCAGTAATGGCTTTATCAAATTTTTATTGTTAATAAAACTATAAATATATAGTGATATATATATATAATTTAATACAGTATCGTTATTGAGTTTAGTTTCAATTAAATACGTGGGTCAATGATTTATTTTTATGAAATTAACGAAATATTATTTAATTAAAAATATAATGATTATAAATTTCGGACAATTAGCAATTCTTTAAATTTTTGAATAAATAAATATATAAAATTTGAGTAGATAATTGCAGAATCAGCGCGCATTTTTTTTTAATTTCAATATTTTAATTAATTTATTTAAAATTTATAAATTATCTTATGTCTGATACATTCACATAAAAATATATGATCCTATTAGCAGACAATTCATAATTTCCGAAATTTTTTTCAACAATTTAATTAAAAAAAAAATATTCACATGTAGAAAATTCAAAAAACCATAGGCGCAATTTTTTGAAATATTTTAAAAAATTTATCCTTTTTACAAAAATCAAAAAATTATTAGATGTCGGCTAATTTCAGTATTAAAATGAATTATTTTTTTAGGAGAGACCTCAAATGAGTCCAATGGATTCAGAATTTACTGGCGGAGGAGGAGGTGGTGGTAGTAGTGGAGGCGGGGGAGATTTTCGTACACCGGTTTCCGAATCAAACACGTGGGATAATCAGTCATCAGATCCAGCTCTATCAGAGTTATTAGATCAAGTGATTGAATTCGTACCAGACGAAGCAATAGTAGACCCGACGACAGCAGCTAATTTATTAGCTCCTGTTGAGCAGCCACCAAATAATCCAATGAATGAAAAAATGGCTATTAACGCTATACAAGAATCATTGATGCTCTGCGAATCTGCTGTTAATCCCACGTCTTCCACAATAACAATGCCTTCAACTCCACCAGCTTATTCTTCCGCAGTAAGTTATTTTTTTTAATTCTTTAAATAAAATTTATTTAAACAGCAATTATAAATATAAACATTTATTACAGTTGGGTAGTGGAACATCCGTTACAACAGCTCATAATTATCAACCCCCGCCTATGTACCAGCAGCAACAGCAAACGAGAGCGAGGTTTACTGGCCAGGCTGGAGTACGACAACCAGCAACGCAATTTACTCCCCAACAGCAGCAGCAACAGCAACTGCAGTTGCAACACCGACATAAGTTGATACAACAGCACCAGCATCAGCAACGTCAAGAGCAACAACGACACGAACAGCAACTGAAAAATCGTTTGTTACAACAGCAACAGCAGCAGCAAGTTGTTATACCCTCAAATGCTACGGCACCTGATCAAATACCAGGCATTCAAAACATTGATAATCTGTTGAATAATGCTGTTGCTCCAAATGTTTCGCTACAGGTATGTATATATATGATAATATGACAAATATAAGTCAGTTTACATAATAATTTTTATTGAATTGTTATCATTATTTTCTATTTATAGCGAACTGGTGTATCCGATTCACAAATGTCGCCAGGCTATGGAGGCTCCGTCCAATTATCTAATACACATAGAATTTCACATTCTTATTCTCATCAATCAACAATAAATCAACAGTAACTATTTGTTTATTTATTTAAAAATATTTTATCTTTTTTTTTAAATATTTCAATAATTTTTTCAATTTTTTCTAGTGCGGTAAATAACAATTTCAATAGTGGTCAACCGATTTCAGCAGCATCTCGGTTATCTCCACATTCTCCGGCTACAATGATGACGTTTTCTCATCATCAGTCTCTATCCCCGCGCATATCGCAGGTAATTTATAGTATATTGTGTGACAAGGGATGAAACAGCGATTTCAGACCAAGGTGAAGTTGGCTGACATCAATTAATTAATTAATGTAACGGGACCGGAGTCCACCTCCGTTTGACGGGAGGCTAAGATTTCAGACATGCCATTATACACATTTGCCCTCATCCATCACCTAGTGATATCTTATCTACGAGTTTTTCCGGACGCCACAATATTTCGAGACAGATTACGGCGGGGTATGTCCCACTCGAGACTGGCTGACATCACCTGCAGTGACATCGTCTTTCATCCTGAGTTACACACTAGAGTTTTCATGATTACCTGCATTGGAACAAAATTTCCGTGTCAGCAGCCAGTCAGAAACAAGTTAATTTAAGACCAACTCTCTGATAGCCAAGTTGGTCGCAAAAGTTGGGACTTCCAAAGTCCACGGACACTTTCTGAGAAAGTTGGTGGCAAAAGTTGGCAATCCATAAGTTGACGGAAAGTTGCCTTAAATTTTCTCAGAAACCTGCTTTCGAATTGCGGCTCTTCCCTGGCGTAAACTTTCTCAGAAAGTTGGCGGTAACTTGTAGCCAAAAGTTGCAAAAGCTAGAGTTGTTGTTAAGTTGGTCGCAAACTAATGAATACCAACTTTTTGACGAGAAACTCGTGCTATCAGGGCTATTACGCGTAAGCGTAAATAATAAAAGCGTCTGCTGATATCAATTTCCAGCATTGGACTGAAATTGGCTTCTTTCGATTGACTCCAGAGACCTGAAACTTCGAGTTTCGATGCTGGTATCATGAAAAATATTTTAATCAACAATTAGATTTTCATTATTTACTACAACAGAGTTTAAAAATTACTGATTAATCTTTTATATTTAAAAATTAATTATGAATTACCACTGGTAGTTTTTTTAAATCAGTAGTTACATATATATTTTGATAGCTTTACTATAAAAAAAATTCTTAATAATTTCTAAGTATAATTAAAATTAAAAAAATGTGTAAATTAATTAATAACGTTAACGATTCAATGAGTACCGGATAATGGTATTTAATTAAAAATAAAATAATTTAAAGTCTTATAAACATTTATACGAACAAAATAAAATACTGAATTATATTTTTTTGTAATTAATAATAACGACAATGATTCATTGTGATGCAGGGCAATTACGGTAATAATCAAAGAATGTTCAATGTAAATTCCGTAAGACCACAACAACAGCAGCAACAACAGCAGCCGAATGCAACACAACAGCAGCTTCAGCAGCAACGATCCATGCCATCGCCTGGCACCGCAGTTCCGGCGCGGCAATCTCCATTTCCTGCCGAAGCATTTCCTCCTCCCGCATCTCCAACCGCTAGCCAATTCCCGCCAGTTCCAAATCCCGGTAATACAAATCCTACCGCCCAATACCGACTTCAGCGAGCATCATCAACACCCACCACTACAACACAATTACCAGGTGATTTATTAACTCATTATATTTTTTTTTCAATAAATACTTCATCTAAAATTCAATAAAATAACTTTTTATCTTAACTTTTTTTTTTAATTATCAAAAGTAGTCTAACATTTTTTTTTCTCTATAAATAATTAACTTCTGTGCGCGTATTTTTTAAAAATTTGAAATTTGTTTCGTGATTTTTTTTTCTTTTTTTTTTAAATTTAATTCAAAAATAGTGTTAGAGTATTCGCGTATTATTAGACTTCGAATTATTTCAAAAATGTGTTAATAAAAAAAAAAATTAATAATCGTAGGTAAGTACATTTACTAATTATTTAATAAAACGTTTAATTAAAAAATTTTTCTTGAAAAAAAAATAATCATTTGTAATTTTAATTATTAGTAAAAATATAATCAAACAAAAGCACAATTTTATATGATACTTAAGTTAGCCGACGTCCAATAATTTTTGGATTTTTTTTTAAACAAATTATTAAAAAAAAAATATTTGAAAAAATTACACTAATAGTTTATTAAATTTTCTACATGTCCATATTTTTATTTTTATTTTTTTTTTTAAATTAAATCGTTGAAAAAAAAGTTCGAAAATTTTTAACGGTCTGCTAATTTCAGGATCATAATTTTATTACAAAATAATAATTACTTACATTTAATTAATTGAAATAAATTTATGTGAGTACCCAGAGAATGTATGTGCTTCCAAAACCCTAGATAATAAAAAAAAAGTATCGAGGTAGATAACGTAACTGTTGCAGGTGGAGTAGTATCACCTCGGCACTACGGTAGTGTAAATAAAGATCAGCAGAGTTTAATGTCACCTGGTCATCAGCGTGCTGGTTGTCCTCCCCCACCAACGCTGACGCATAATCACCAGCACAGTATGACGAATAACCAACAGCAGCATTATACAAACCAACAACAACAGCAGCAGCAACAACAACAACAGCAACAGCAACAACAGCAACAGCAACATAACGCCATGTTATATCGCAACACCGGCAATAGTATTGTTAATAACCCGGATGTACAGAATAATCAGTTCTGTTACGATCAGGGTACGGTACCTGGGTATCCAACGAGACCTGAGGACACCAGGTCAATGTCTTCTAGTAATCCGGCCGGTCATCAAATGGGTGGTAAGTCATATGACCTGTCAATGTCATGTGACAATCACGACGACTGTCCATCTGTACAGAAAATAATTAATATTTATAATTATTAAATACACCCCCGTTATTTTGAGTATGGGTTCACACTGGTACCAGTGCACGGGATCCAGTACATCGAGCATAAGCACACACAGCCAATTATATTATTTATTTTCTTTATTTATTTATCCAACTATCAATATCAATTTCACTTATACTTTTACTGTCAATAATATAATTAAAAAAAAATTTCTTATCATTTAATTATTGATTTTATTGTCAATTAAAATTTTTATGTCATTTATTATTTTACGAGCGCAATGAATTTTTGTTTAAATTGATAAATCGATTATTAATTATTTTTGTTAGTAGGGTCAAAGAACTGGAGAAAAATATATATTACGTTTTTTTTTTTTTTATTTATTTACTGGTACTGTGAAATGATAATTCAATTTAATGAACGGGATTAGAATAAAAGTTTTAAGCAGTGAAATAATATTGATAAACGGATTGTGTAAATAACTTTAATATATAATTGCATATTTCATTAATTATCAAAGATCATTTACATTGTTTTTTGTTTCACGGTAAATAATGCATGGTGCTTCAAATTGTATATTTTTGTTAACTTATTTACTTGTTTATTCATTCATTCATTTATTTATTTATATATATAATTATTTGTTTTCGTTGTTTTCATTCCATACCACACGTATATATAAATAAGTATATATATTAGGGGTTTGCGAATTGAACCGAATAATTCAAATTTTTGAATTATTCGATTAAAACTGAGAAAATTCTGATCAGCTTTCAAATTTTTATTTAATGGAGAACTTAGTTTTTTAAAGTAACCAAAAATTTGTAGATTTATGTCTAAGCTCTACCTAATTAGCACAGAGACAAGTCAAGATTTTTTCTATAAATAAGACGTGCAGATGTTGGTCTAAAAGTCAAAGGAAATTTGTGTTCTTTTTTCCATCCTAAAGAAATTTCAGTTAAAAAATCCTTTAGATGATTCTTTGTAATTTATTTTTTGTCGTCACTTGTGTCAAGTCTTGAGCAGATATTTTTTTTGTGACATAAATTTCTAATTGTTGTCAACATTTTGATGCCTCACCAATAAGTCAAAAACCAGCCTCAAAATTTCTATCTTATAGATGTCATAAAGCCAAGTTTACTACTTAGGTATTTACGTCTGACAAAAATTTGAATTATTTAAAAAAATATCATAATTTCAAGTGGTTCAAAAAACAGTTTTTGAATCACTCGTAAATTTACAAATTAGTTAAAGCTCTACAAACCCAAGTAGCACAGAGTCAACTTTAAGATGTCTTAAAGATGTCTTTTAAAAGGATAAGATGAATTTTTTTTCGTCTCAAAGTCACCTTTTTTGGTATAAATACGACATGCAAATGTTGGTTTCGGAGACAGAGACTAGTTGTGTTGTTTTTCCTGTCTTATTTCAATTAGGAAGTCATTTAGATGACTTATTTTACCACTATTTGTAATTTACTTTTTGTCGTCACTTTTGTTAAATCTTTTAAGTTGACATTTTTTCGGTGGCATAAATTTCTGATCGTTTTGTCAACATATTGGTGCCTTATCGATATCTCAAAAAGTTGCCTAAAAACTGATATCTTATAGATGTCTCAAAGGCAAGTGTGCTACTTATTTATACCAAAAAAGGTGACTTTGGGACAAAAAAAAATTTGTCTTATCCTTTTAAAAGACATCTTTAAGTCATTTTAAAGTTGTCTTTGTGCTACTTGGGTATGAATAATCCGTAAGTTCAAACAATTCGCACACCCCTAATATATATAAATGTATATTTATATATTACTTGTATCACACACCTTGTGCTCAATGAATGCTCATCCTTGTCATCTACTAATCTGCTATTATCACCGAATACATTGATCCTTGTGAATAACGATGTACAATCATCTGTCTGCTGCACACTTAAAATTATAAATTTAATCAACGATTATTAAATTCAATTTCAAGTGATATTTAATAAATTTGTTGTAAAGATTTTAAATAATAATTTTATCATTTGTATATAAATTAAAAATAATATTTTTATTTTATAGTCACATACAAATAGTGACTTTTGCTGTTATATTATTTTAAATATATACTTAATAACTGTTTTTTATTCATTAATTATTAGAGTAATGGACATAAGTATTTAATCCTTACTCTTCACATTTAATTTTTTTAAATAAATATTTGAATTTTACAATCATTTAGATTTTCTTAATTACTAGAAAAATTCAAATTTAAATAATCGAGTGATTTGTAAGGATTAATTAATAATAATAATAATAAAAAATATTATTATAATTATGATAAATTTCTTCAAAGCTTTACTCTGTGCACTGATATCTCGCAATCTTTTTAATCTTCACTTATTGCTTATGTTCATGCCTCTAAATAATTACAATTGTTCAATATCAATATTAATAAGAGGAGATTATCACTTGATATTTGTTGTTGTTTACATTGTAATCCTACTAAATTAATTAATTAATTAATTGCACTTTAGATAAATTACATACCATCTAGTGCCCCGCACATGCACAAATAAAATTAGACATATCCTTCTTTTTAAAATTTATCATTTAGTCTGCAAAAAAAAAATTTACTTCCTTCAAGTAAATTTTCTCCTCTTATCCCTTGTAAAAATAAATAAATACTGTAATTATTTTTGATATTAAATATTAGTTTAGGCTAAATCACATTAAATGTAATTATTTATTTAAAATATACATTTATTAATTGTGCTATTTGTCGTCATCATCACCTCTGTGTATCACCAACACGAAAAAAAAAATTAATAATCATTTTATGTATGTAAAAAATATAAAAATGTCAAGTGGTGGTTTTACATTCAAGTGATTTGCAAATATCAGATTTAAAAAAAAAAAAAAAATCTACAAATTGTTATTCGTGGCATGGGGAATTGCTTTTCTCATCTAATGACGTCACTGGAATGGCATTAAAATATATACAAATATATATAAAAAAAAAATCTATATGATTTATTGAAAGAAAAAAAATCGGCCTTAGCTTTGTACGTCACCAACGCAAACTAACTTTTTTTTCTATGGGGTAAAAGTACCATTTGTGGCCACTGCTCCATTTTTGGACATTTGATACTTAATGTTAATTAGTGAAAAAGTGTAAGATAAAATTTCTATTTTAATAGTGGGATAAAAGTATCTTTGAACACGATCCTGAAGTTAGCAGACAATCAAAAATTTTTTGATTTTTTTTGAACAATTAAATTTGAAGAAAAAAAAAAACTAAAAATATGCACATGTAGCAAATTTAAAAGATTACAAGTGCAATTTTTTTAAATATTTTTTTTTCATAATTTATCGTTTTTTAAAAAATCCAAAAATTATTAGACGTCGGCTAATGTCAGTATCATTCTTTGAACACAATTTAGAAATTAATTATGACTGCGTTTTTTACAAATTATTTTATTCAAATTTCTCAAGTGTCCAAAATTGGCCCTAAAGTGACTAAAAGCGGTACTCTACCCTAAATCTTTTTTTTTTTTTTTGTATGAAAAATTCGGGGGATTCTACGGTTCCGCGCTGCCGCGAAATGACCGCGAATTTTTGTAGAAGACAAAATAATTTTTTTAAAAATAAAATTTTTTGATGTCTCGCCTAGTTTTCGAAAAAAATAATTTTTTTAAATAAATGAAAAATTTCATACACTTTATCTTATATTTTTTAAGCTATTTAAAAAAAAGTCATTTTTTTCGAGTCCTACAAGAATTCGCGGTCATTTGGCGGCCTCACGGAAACCGCAGACTTCCCAAAATTCGTTAAATCATAAAAAAATATGATACTGAAGTTAGCAGACGTCTAATAAATTTTGAATTTTTTTTCAGACGATAAACTGTAAGAAAAAAATATTTCAAAAAATTACACCAATAGTTTTTTAAATTTTCTATATGTGTATAATTTTATTTTTTGTCTTTTGTAATTAATTTGTTGAAAAAAAAATCCAAAAATTACTAATTCGCTGCTAACTTCAGGATTATAAAAAATACCATTACCTCATTTCCTATTGTATTTTATTCCCTTTTCAAATGTTCAAATTTTTTTTTTTTTTTTTTTTTAACTCTAATTATTTTGTATTTAATAATTATCTTCATTGTATATAATATAGATAAAAAAACTGTATTATTAATTGTTATTAAATAAATTTTGTTTTTGTTTATTAATTAGGTAACACCGCTGGTCTCGGTAGCACAAGGTCGGAATTTGTGAGACAAGAATTAAGAGCGGTAGTGGGCGCAAGAACACAACAGAGAGTACCAAACAACATTCAAAGTAATGTTATTGAACACAGTAATGTAATGGAACATGCTCATAATAATGTAATAGGACAAGTATCGCAGGATGATCTCGACGTACTAGGATTATCTGCTTACGAAACATCAACATGTGGTGAGTTTTATTAACTTGTTAATTCAAAATAACATTTATTATTTATTATATATAACTCCTTTTTTTTATTTCATTTTATTTATCCAATAAAATACGACAGATATTACTAATTATAAGTTAATAAATTAGCTTTAATAAGCACTAAAATGCTAATTTTATAATAAACTAAAATAGTATTCAAAATTTCGCACAATTGACATTTTATTTATTAATTTATATTTTTATACAGATGCACACTCACTGCAATTAAATTATTATTATTTTTTTTTTTAAATTAAAGACACGTTATAAAAACACTTTTTTTTTACTTTCGTTTTTAATTTAAATAACACATCATCGTTAATTATTATGCTGTGAAAAAGTATTACACATTAATTACTAAAAAAAATAATAAATCACGTATTTTTTATTAACAATTGACATAAAATTATAGTGATAAATTAATATATTTCCGTTTACACAGACATTAAACACACAAATTTAAATTTATTTAATGTATTTACAATAGGGGTGTGCGAACCGGGTTCAAATCGATTCGAATTTTGAATTGAAAAGTTTGAAACTTTTTGAATTCGAATAAAGAAAATTTTACTCAGCTTTCAAATATTAAATTTTTATGGAAAAGTAACTAAAAATTATTTTTTTGTAAATTTGTGTCTAAGCTCTAAGGTAAAAGCCCCCATACCCGCTCACTTTTAATTGGAGTGAGATTAAATCACTCAATATAAATTAATAAATAAAATGAAAAACCATTTTTTTTTATAGTTATTTTTTGAAGTTTCGAGTATTAGAATAAAATTTAAGTTTGAAGAATAATGTTGATAATTAATTATTATTAATTTTTTAAATAAGATCCTTGAGTGTATCCATAGTCGCTCACTAAAAGTTGTGATGTACCATTACTCGACCAACACATGGCCCTATAGTCGCTTAAAGACAATATCAATTAAACTATGATAAGTTTATTGATTTGGACAAATAATTTATAAATTATACTACTTTATTCTTTCATAATATAAAATTTCATGAATTTTAAAAATGTATTTAATAAGATATAGTTATAACAATTCGAAAAAAATTTGACGTAGCCTAAATTTAATCTAACGAATGAGCGTTAAAGTAAAAAATGCCCGGCTCTGCGCGATTTTGAAGACAGTCATTTAATTTAAATTTATAATCTATTATAAAATAATTTGATACATCATATTTTAATATATTTAGATTCACAAATAATTATTTATCAATAATAATATTTTTAGTTGTAATTTTTTTTTATAAAAATTATAAAAAAATGCCTTAATCAGTTAAAGTGAGCGACTAATGGTACTGATTGAGTATAGGGGCTTTTACCTCACATACTTCTGACAAAAATTTGAATTCGAAAAATTACCGATGATTTGAAAATTAATGAGTAATTTAAAAATTACTAATAATTCGAATTATTCGAAATTTCAAATCATCCGATTCAAAATTCGAATTGAATAGTTCGATTCGATTCGATACAAATAATTCGTAAGTTTGAATTATTCGCACACCCCTAATTTATAACATGTTATTGATTAGTAATGTGTACAAGTAATAGTTAATATGTATATATATAGATATATGTCAATGAAGAAAATGTTTAAAAAAAAAGTTGAATGAAATTAAATTGAATTGAAAATTATAAATAAATCATGTTAAGATTGTGGTAACATGTATTGTTACAATGTCCTGAATAGGTGAGGCTGTGGTTAACGATGGCCCTGCTAAGAACTGGGCCACTGGAAATACCGGAAATACGCCCTTCTCCTCCAGGGTAAGATCCCTCCGACAATTATTTTACGTACATCATTTTTTTAAAAATAATTTAACCTTTTTTTTTAATTTTTTTTTTTTTATTTGATTTTGTATGCTCTGTCTTCCCTCTACGCTTCGCTTAATACAAAACTTATCGTGCACATTTAATTATTTTAACTAGTTTCTTATTTTAAATAATAATTAAACAATCATATTTATAATTATAATTATATATTTTTATTATTAGAAATAAATATTAAATGATTTATTTAAACATTGACCTATTGCTTATGCATGAACATTTTTTAAAATATAATTGAATGAATCGTAGATTAGATATAATAATATATAGTACCTCTGACAGGATTTCTTCTAATAATTTTAATTACAAAGAATTTTTATCTTATTATTAATTGATAATAATGATAACAATTATTTAGTATATTTATATTAAAAAGTCTCACGGTTGTGGGTTAGTTTTATATTATTGAATATTTATAAGTATGTTAAGTTCTGGCATTCTGAGCGATGTGTTAGTTTAAAATTTTTTATTAGTAATGCTTTTTCACAGTGCAATTTTAATTAAATATATATATATATATTTTTTTATTTAAGCATATTTATTAAGGGTGGACGAATTATGAATCGAATTTTCGAATAATTCGTTAACTTTTCAGTTCATTCGAAACTTTTTGAATTATTCGTCAATTTTCGAGTCATCCGAAAGTTTTTGAATCCCGAGTAGCACAGAGACAACTTTAAGATCTTTTAAAAAGACAAAATACATTTTTTTTGTCTCAAAGCCAAGTTTTTTTTAAAATAAATAAAACAGACAGTTGTCGGTCCTGAGAGTAATAAGAAATTTATGTTTTTTTTTCCTGTCTTAGAAACGTCATTTAAATTTAAAAATCATTTAGATGACTTCTACCATTATTTATAATTTACTTTTTGTCGTCACTTGTGTCAAGTTTTTTAACCGGCCTAAAAACTACTATCTTATAAATGTCGCAATGCCAAGTTTGCTACTTGGGATGATATGTTACTGTTCAAATCACTCGATTCGAATAGAGAAAATTCTGACCAGCTTTCAAATATTCAATTTTTATTTAATAAAGAACTCAATTTTTAAGAGCATTCTCAGACAGTGCCTCCACTTTTTAAAAATATGCAATGACTTTCAACTATCATAACCGTATTAAAATTTTATTAATTAATTAAAAAAAAATTAAAATCTTGATTGAAAAAAGGACAACGTAGTCGTAATTTCGTTGAGATATAGAATTTTTAAAAAATTACTTACATTTGTTATCAATTAGGAGTCAAATGAAATTTTTTGAATAAATTTCAGTCTACAAATTTTAAAAATTCAAATTATAAAATTTACATGGAGATTTTACTGACATTTATTTTCCAAATTTCGTTTAAATCCTAATTGATATCAAGTGAAAATAATTTTTTTTTAAATTTATATGTCGACGAAACTACGACTACGTTGTCCTTTTTTCAATTAATGCTTTAATTTTTTTTTTAATTAATTAATAAAAATTTAATACGCTTATGACAGTAGAAAGTCATTGAAAATTTTTAAAAAGTGGGGGCACTGTCTGAGAATGGCCTTAAAGTAGCCTCGGAAAAAAATTCAAATTATTCGAAAGTTCGATACGAATAATTCCTAAGTTCGAACTATTCACACACCCCTAATATTTATCTTTCATTTTGTTATTTTATAAATTACGATATAAATAATAAGGCGTGCTATGGTTGAATTTCAAAAAATTATAAATATTTTGTAAACTTAAAAAAAAAATTTTATTTTTAAATTAATTGTATGAATTGCATTGAATACTGGCTTTAGAAAAAATTTCATTATAATTATTATGATTTTCGCATTAATTATTTACCGTTGCTCTACAAAAAAAAAAAATTCAAATTTACTAAAATTTATTTGAAAGTTAAATTTTCGTTTTTCAAAATTACGTTCTATATTTCCATACTAGAACGTGATTTAAAATTTAAAAAAATGAATTGATTAAAACTTTTATTGTAAACTTGATCTAAAAAAATTTGATTCAATTAATACAATAAATATCTAATTAAAAAATCCAAATATATATACACATATATAAAAAAATGATACATGTATTTATTTATTTTGATTACAGACTACTATTGAAGAAGTCCGAGTTGATCCAAAGTCGTCACTACTCCAGAAATTATTATCTGAGTGACTGCTACGTAACAAAATATATGTAATATATATTAAAATAAGAGTAATATAATATACGCCAATCACTCCTGCGTCTGTACACATTCTTTATGTAAAGATATATTATTATTATTATTATTATGATATTGTATTATATGTAAAACATTGTAACTCTTGAAAACAAAAAAAACAACAGTATGAAAACGCGTTTTTACCAAATGCTCTATCAATCGGTACTTTGCCTCGAGTTCTATCATACCTATAATTCAATAGTCATCGCTAATAAATAAATAAATATATACATATATATATTTACTCTTGACTCTAAACGGCGACAATTAATAATTATTTATAATTAAATGTTATTTGTTTTGTTTAAATATATTTTTATAAATATCGTTTTCGTCTCGTAATTAAAAAATAAAATATATCTTTTTAATAAAAAAAATAATTAATAAAATTTTATTTACTCTTAACTATTTCGACTAAAATAATTTAAAAAATTATTTATTACTTTAATAATTACTGTTAATAATTAATTTTAATAACAATATTAATAATAATAATTAATAGTAATTAAAAAATAGCTCAATGATAAATAAATACCGATTGATATGGCGTTTAGTTTATTTATAAATGAAAATAAAACTACGTAGGTACCTCACCGGTATGAACTATACCACTGGCTGTTAAAAAAATAATAAATAATAATAAAATAAAATTATTTATAAGTTTTATTAATTATTATTAATTATATTAGTGAGACCATTTTATTATTGTATACAACTACAAACAAACTAAGAAAATTTAATTTTAAAATTTATTGTATACAAGAATAAAAAAATCGCGTTTTTTTTTTTTCTTAATTTAACATCTACTTATTCTATTATTATTATTATTAATATATTTGTGATTATAAGAATCTGCAACCAAAATGTGACAAAGAATTCTTGTTGTTGTTAATAATGATTATTATTATTATTATTATTAATATTATAACTATTTTATTATTTTATTACTATTGACATCATTATTATCAATATTTCTTGTTGCAATTATTATATAATTAATCTAATTACTATCAGTTTATTATTAATTATTAATTAATTATAATTACATTTATTATTAATTATTATTATTATGATTGAGTATATTATATTATTACCATTATATAGATATTAATAGTATTGAGTACAGTGTCTACGCGTATTTTAAATCCAATTTTAAGGGTACCTTCAAATATTTAAAAAAAAAAACAAAAAAAAAAATTAAATACAAATAATTGCATTAAAATAAACGTACGTATGTTATCACATATGTATTAATGTGTGCACTCAATGTAATATATACAAAAATATATAAATATATATATGTATATGCATGTGTGCGTGTGCGCGCGTGTGTGGGTACGAAAGAACACAATTATAATATAATATATTAAATAAATAAACGATCATCTATTTTGCATAGTCTCAAATTTCTCTTTAAAATCTCTTATGGCACTGAATTATTGCTAATTAAGGGGTCACTTGTTAATATTAATTAATGAATTAATTAAATAATAAAACAAAACAAAATTAAGTAAATTTATTTAATTAAAATACATAAGAAGAACAAATATAAATTTCATCGTACATACGATATATATTTATGTAATTTATATAAATATATATGTATCTAAAATTTAAATTTAAATAAAAATATATATATATATATTATTATATAAAAAATAAAAATGAAAAATAAAGTCTGTATGCGCGTACAAATATGCATGCATATTTTAAAAAAAATTAATTTAATAAAGAAATCTCACGCAAGTGTCCTATTTTTCCATAGAGTCGACATTTGTCATTAAAAAAATACTACGTCGCGAGATTAAACATTAACAGTAAAAAACAAAAATAATAATAATGATAAATTACTAGGAGAGATTAAAGAAAAATAAAATGAATGAATGAATGAACAATAATTGAAATTATATTGGATTTTATTTATCATTAACTATTGTGGCAATTTTATAATCATATATTATATATATTATGTATAATAATTACTATTGTAGACAGCCTATTGATTCTTGTTATCGTTATCTTTTTTTAATTATAACAATATGAGGTTTTATTAAATGATAATTATACGGTTGTCTTTTAAAAAAAAGTTTTATGAAAAAAAAAAAAAGAAACGAAATTTTGTTGTATTTTTAAATTTCAAAATTATAAAAATTGAAATGTATTTTAAATATTTAAAAAAAAGAAGACAAGAAATCTTTGAAATAAAAATATTGTTCTGTTGTAAAAAATACATGGATTGGAATTTAAAAAGATAAATAAAATAAAATATTATTATTGTCTACAAAATCAAATTTGGAACAAAAAATAAAATATGATGAGGTAGAGAGTGATAGGAAAATTTAAGAGTAAGAATGTAAGGGAGAGAAAGATAAAGAGAAGTAACTAATAATTACTCTTTGGAAATACACATAAGTGAGATACTCTAATTATATTTATATATATAAATATATATGCGCGGACATACGTGTACATTTTTATTTGTTTCAATAGTTGTATGTCTGTAAAAGAAAAATATAAAATACGAAGGAGTACATACATGTGTGTCCCGTATATCGTGGATACGTACGTGCGTGTGATCTGTGTGTATAAAGTGAATTTAAAATACGTCATATAGATAAATCATATGTGCTTTCTAATGATGAATAATTATTTCTAACTGCGGCAGTCGAGCCGTATGAATAATTTTATAAATATAAACGTAATACTTATATAATGTTGACTTAATTATTATTAATTAACCTGTTTATCCTTTAATTGAATTTACCTTTAATTAGTGAGATAATTTTTTTTATTTGAGATTAAAATCCAGTCTTAATACTTGAGTAATTCATGTTTTTATGACTCAATTATTTGGTATTTCTAATTAAATTTATCATCGAATAATAATAATGGTCATAGTAATTTACTGATATTTCATTGATTTTTTTTTATTGCCCTTAATTATACTGAGTAATTAAATTTTTAATGAATAGTTCAAAAATTCAAGTAATTAAATCATGCAGTGATATCATTAATTAATTATTAAAAAATCTTTATTGCTTTTTTACGATTCCTGATTAAGATCCATTGATTGATTTTTGAAAATAAAATACGTAATAAAGTTGATAGTTACCAAGTCATCGTAATTAAGTGAGTAGATTTCAGTGCAATTAATGAAATAACAAAATTACACTTGACCTAATTTTACAGTAATTTTTTTTTATAATTATTATGGAAGGTAAGTGTTGGATTTTCTGTACAAAATTTAATCCCGATGAAAAAAAATTTTATACAATTGTATAAAATTATATATGCATTATATATGAATTATATATAAATTGGATAGAAAAAATAACCCGATCCAATTGTATACAATTCTATATAATTACAATTATATAGAATTGTATACGATTTCTACATAGATTGTATACAATTGGATCGGGCCATTTTTTCTATCCAATTTATATATAATTTTATATAATTGTACAAAATATTTTTTCATCGGGATCTTTATTCTAATATCGTCCCCTTTCTGGGTAAATCTCGTAACTGCAAAATTATATTTTTTTCAGAAATCAGTCAAAACGTCTATTCTGTTGCACGTGCGTTGATGGAAATATTAAAATTCAAAAGTCTCTTGAACGTTCTGTTATAATTATTAAAATTTTAAGCTTTTTTTACGCAATAGCAGTACTAAAGAACGTTTTTCACTCATAATTTTAATAATGAAGAAAAAATAGTTGCGAGGTTTACCCAGAAAGGGGACGATATGTTTTATCAAATATTACTTTAAGTAAATGTTCGGTTCAAAACATTGTTTCGAACATCAGGAATCACAAGTAGTACAAAAAATTTTTAGTTATTGAGATTCAAATTGACTTTATTAAAAAATTACATATATGAAAAAAAACATGAGTTATAATTTGTATGAACACAAAAAAGTTTATTGATTAAGTAAATGAATGCTTTTATATAAAAATAAAAATTTTAGATTTCATAGTTGAATATTTTTTTCAAAAATTTACGTATAAGCATCAAGACGCAATCTTGAAGGCCTTTGTCTGTCATCAACATAGCCAATGTTATAACGTTATTCATTGTAAATAAGCTTCGTAATGACGATACCAAATCTGCTCTCTGTCCTTGAGTAAGATCATTTTTTAAAATATCAGAAACTGATCTAAAATTTCCATGCTGCGCATAAGAAGTTCCCAAGCCACCTAACAAACTTCCTGATTGACAAAATTTTTATTTGTTATCAAATCAAATCATGTAAATAAACAGGGTAATGGATCCAGTAAATGAACATGACTAGTAAATGAACATCATTTAATTTTTACCATCATTTTGATTTTAATCAGAATACTGACGTTAGCCGACGCCCAATAATTTTTGAATTTTTTTAAAAACAACGAAGTATAAAAAAAAAAATTTGAAAAAATTGCACATATGGTTTTTTAAATTTTCTACATGTGCATATTTTTGTTTTTTAAAAAATACTCCCGTGTAAAAAAAATTTTTATTCATAATGAATTTAGATCTGAATTTCATGACGAAACTCAGATCGTGACACAAATATGACTTTCATCATGAATTTACTCCAACTTTTCACCTAGTAAATTCGTATCAATTATAAAATTAATTTATTATGTCTTTGAATTAGACTTGGGATGACTTCGATAGAAATTGACTGAATTTTTACCTTTAGTCAAATTTATCAATTTAGAAATTACCAATAAATTTCTCCTACAAAGTACTTGATTTACGTAAATCAGTCTCGACTGTAAAGTTAATTTAGTGAATGAACTTTGGATCACTTGGATAAAAATTTGACTGAGTCATAATTTTGTCGTGATTATTGTTGATACAAATTCATGATGAAAGTTTGTGCCACGATCTGAGTTTCGAAATGAATTTAGATCTAAATTTGTTATGAACAAAAATTTTTTTTACCCCGGCTTAGTTGCTGTTTGACTGATAACTTTTAGAACTTAAATTATAATTTTACTGCATTTTTCTACGACAGTTCATTCACTGATTCAACGTTTAATTACTGACAGTTACTCTACTTATTATTCATTGTTTTTACCAATAGCAACACCACGAGGACCAAGAAGAAGGCCTCCAATAGTAGCACCGACTCCAACAAGTAGTCCAGATTTCATAGACGAATTAATAGCAACATTCAATGATTTTATTTTATTTATATTACATACTGCATCTAGTAATTCTGAATCATTACACGCCAACATGATGTCTTTTTTTTTTTATTTCAATTTTATTATTAAATTACTCTAACCTTAATTATTTAAAAATCAAATAATTTAATCTGGAATCAATTAAAAAAATTTAAATGTATACATCAAACAATTGCGATAAGTAATATTGCAGTACACTTATTTTACATTCAAATTCAAATTTTAAAAAATAATAATAATAAAACGTAAATATTTATAAAAGTGTTATTGATCAGTACGTTGTTTGAATAATTTTGCAAGACAGCAATTGAAATTATTCTGTAAATAACATATATGACGTTATCACAAATATAAAGTGCTGATAAAAAAATACATAAAATTTTTATGAGTGTGAATATAGCAGACATGCGATAATTTATAAACTTTGAATAAATAAATAAATATATTAATTAAAATAATGAAATTTAAAAAAACGCGCGTACTGATTTTTGCAATATTTGAATACGCATTTTCTAAATTTTGTTCGACTTACATTTTATTTGTTTAAATCGAAATTTTTAAATTGCCAACTGTCAACTACATTCACACTCACGAATTTTCTTCTGTACTTCCCATGTCTTGATGATATTCGATGAAGTGGGGGTAAGAAACATATCAGCGGAAGAGTTGGCTCTGATGAGTCATCTGGGGGTAAGAGCATTGTTTGATAAATGCGGATAGTGCAACGTAGAGCAGCACGATTTTTGCACAAAACGCGTGTTTATTTTTTATATTCTAAATATTTCTATCATATTCTGCCGCCATTTTATTTTGATGTACGATTTTTAATTTTTCTCCCGTTTCTAATAATTTATTTTTTGAATATCTAAATTTACCGCGCAAGTACTAAGAAAAATTAATAAATTATTAAATTTCAATTTTGAAATTTCGCGCCGTTGGCGCTACAGTGCGTCGCTGTTGCGCGTCGCTGTACTCAACGTTCAAATTTTTGCTCAAGTGGGGGAGGGGCAGTCGAATAAGTCGCAAAATCGATTGCTTTATGATCAACTGACGGTTCGATAGCGGCAGTCAGTATCATCGACAACTTCAGTTGTAGTTCAGATCCTTTTCTATGTTTGAATTGAAACAGTATTGCAGTGGCGTCGTGTAATTATCCACAAAATTTATTGCTTATAGTTATTGTTTAATTAAAATGTGCAGTGTTTGTAAAATTTAAATTGTGTAAAGTGTCTTTGGTGTAGTTAAGTGTTAAGTGTTCAGTGGTAGTGCAAAGTGTTGCTGATGGCTGATGCTGATATCTTCCAAGTTCCTGAGCAAACTCATCTGGCATCGTCTGGTGGGGAAATAGCAGTTAAGTGACGTTTTTTTAGCTGAAATACACTTGGAACAATTTAATTTAAATCTCCAAATGTATTAGGACACCCTTCTGCATATTATTTCTCCGCCAAGGTTTGTTCAAACGCTTGCGTGTTTTTTTTTAATTTTTAAAATATTTTTCGATCATATTCTGCCACCATTTTATTTTGACTTGCGATTTTTAATTTTTCTCCTATTTCTAATAATTTATTTTTCCAATATTTAAATTTACCGCGCAAGTTATAAAAATAAATAACAAGGGTGCATTCCGAAATGCGCTACGCTACAGCTGCTCGCAGCCCATTTCGGAATGCATCCTATGTATGAACGAATTTGAATGTTACCTACTCTTTACTTAGACACAGAAATTTTTTTTTTAGACAAAAGAATTTTTTAATTGTAATATAATTTATAATGCATTAGCGAGTAATTAAAATTCAAGTTAGCGTCGAATAACATTAAATCCGAATGTTTAAATGCAGATCCGAAGATACCCGAAGTACTTTTTCGCGCTAATCAAATTATGAAAAAATGATATTGATCTTAACCGACGTCTAATAATTTAAAAATTAAAAAAAAAAATCTATAAATCATAAAAAAATTTCGATAATTACATCTACTGCTTTTTAAATTTTCTACATGTGCATATTTTTAGTTTTTTTTTTTTTTTTTTTTTTTTGCAATTGATTTGTTGAAAAAAATTTTCGAAAATTGCTAATTGTCCATTAACTTTAGGATCATAAAAAGAAAATATAATAATTTTTTAATTATTTATTAAATCAAATATAAGCTGATGGCAATAGAACTTTTAAAAAGTTTTTCTTTTATTTAAAAATATAATAATGTATAACCACATACATTTTAGAATTTAGTAACACTCATGCATATATCTTAAATACTATATTATAAAACACTAGTATATATATTTAAAAATTTAATTATAATTTACTAATCGATCAGAATGTTTGGATATTGATAAATCATTTAAATAAATCAATCGATTTTCGAATTGTTGATGAAAAAATAATTATAATTACAAACATAAGTATCTAAATCATTTATTTTTATATTTATTTAACGTATATTTTACGCTAAGAAAAGAAAATTTTAATGATATCGAAATTAGCCGACCTGTAATAATTTTTGGATTTCTCTCAAAATAATAAATTAAAAAAAAAAAAAATTTTTAAATTGCACCTATAGTTTTTTTAATTTTCTACATGTGCATATTTTTAGCTTTTTTTTTTTGTAATTGATTTGTTGAAAAAAAAATCTTAAAATTTTTAATTGTCTACTAACTTCAAGATCATAAATTTTAGATAGTGTAATTTAATGCATTTTTTAAAAAATTATTTATGAGCGATACTAGAGCGTCTTGAAGACCTTTATCAGTCATCAACATGGCTATCGACATGACATTTTTTGCACTTAATAGATTCCGTACAGCATTAGCCAAATTTTCTTGTTGTTCTTGAGTCAGGTCATTTTGTAAAATATCAGGCACAGATCTAAATTCTCCCTCCATCGCGTAAGAAGTTCCTAAGCCAGCAATCAAACTCGCTAAAGTTAAAAATACAATAAATAAATAAATAATCAAGATGATTATCAATTATTCTATTTATAAATAATTATTTAACTTCAGTAATTTACCAATGGCAATACCACGAGGACCAAGAAGAAGGCCGCCAACTGTAGCAGCAGCACCAACAAGAAGTCCTGATTTGATAGATGAACTGACAGCAACTTTCATTGACTTTATTTCACTTAGATCACATATGACATTTATCAATTCTGAATCACTGTACTCCTTCATTGTGCTTTTCATTATTTTAATTAATTAAATTAACCTCAATAAATATCAAATATCCTACAGGTGGATCTGGAATCAATAATAAGAAATTAGACATAAATAATTTAATAATTTATTTAAAATAATTGCAATTAAGCAGAACTACTGTCTAATTATTTGATAACATCAAAATTTGAATATATATTAATATAAATTGCAAACAATGTGAGATATTTAGCTAGATGTTAATTAAATTATGACCAACACTTACCCTGACGTAAGTAATTCAATTAATTTGGTAAGACAGCGGAAAATTTTGACACGATATCACGAATATACAGAATGTTTGTGATAAAAAATATTCATCTTAATTTTGTACTTCCCATTTATTTGTGATCAAAGTGGAGTTTGAAGGACATACAGGGGTATTGAGGTTACCAACTACTAGATGTTAGAAATTTTCTAGGTTCAGTTTTATTTTTGTTATCTTTTGGTCACGATAAAAACATTTCTGTTTTCTCACTTGCACTTTGAGTTATCGGTCAGAGAACACAAGTGTAAGAGAGATGAAATTTTATCTTGTTTTTGTTGAATAGAATTTCAACTCAGTGCCAATAGGCAGCGTTCAAATCGTCAGTCATCAGCTGGTTCTGTAGAAATATAAATATAAATATAAATATAAATATGCAAATTCATACTATCATACTAACAAACTTATGATCCTAAAGTTAGTAGACAATCAACAATTTTCAGATTTTTTTTCAATAAATCAATTTAAAAAAAAATATGCACATGTAGGAAATTTAAAAATCTACAGGTGGTAAAAGAATCCAAAAATTATTAGACGGCAGCTAATATTAGTAGTTACTAGGGCGTTTCAAAAAAAATTAATTTTTTTTTTCCTCGGAACCAGGCTCAAAAGTTTCGTTTAAATGCCAAAATAGGCCCCTGAAAATATGAGCCCTTGATATTAATATTAAGGTTGTCCGCATCGCACTTTTCGATTTCCCATAAGAATAACACAGGAAAAAATTTTTTTTCTTCTGATTTTTGAAACTAATGAACTATATATTGCATTGTAATGTCTATCAAATACTTTTATAGAGAATTGAACGCTCTACAAAAAAAGTCTCTTATCATTTTTTGATAAATCCATCTGTTCGAGTTATTGCGGCTGAAAGTCAAATCTATATTGAATCTATAGTAAATTTCAAGATCTTTTTACTTTACCAGCAAAACTATCAGACTCATCCAAAAATGTCATAGGACCTTTTTTGTAGACAATTTTATTTCCTACAAATTATTTTTCATAAAGTTCATCCAAATTCCGCATTGTTTTCTAGTTATTTTTATTTTAATGCTGAGCTCATACAAATAATAGTCTTCTAACCGTTTTTGAGAACTGAACATTAAAATGAAAACCATTTGAAAAAAATGCGGAATTTGAAAGAATCCACGATACTATAAACTTTTAATTTATTTTAATTTAAAAAAATAAAAAAAAAAAAAAAAAAAGAAGCGCTGCCTGGATTCGAACCAGGAATCTTCAGGTAAACTAATTAAATTACATTATATCATGAAAGACCTTTTTCTCCACCGTCCATCTTACGGTTTTAAATAAATTTAATTATTATTATTATTATTATTTTCATTATTATTATTATTATTATTATTTTATTAATAATAACAATTTTAATGATAAATGTAATTATTATAGTATAACAGAGTCCTGACGCGTTACCAATTTCGCCACGGCGCTCTTAGTTGAAACCGAGTTTTAATTTCTCTATTGAAGTACATGTGCACGAAATGTACAATTATCCCAACAAGTTTCCATCCCACCACCACTATTTACTATACTATTAATTTTAAGTGGGAGAAATTCTTTCGTGAACGCGATTTACGGCAGAGGTTTCAAAAACAATCTTTGCCGTAGCCACAAAATTTATAGTACATGAAACATAAATGTACAGGGAAAAAAAACTTTATGTAACCAGAAGATAAGAGAATTTACGGTAACAAACGTCTATGTCTGCCTTAATATACGGATAACGAATGATTCGTTATGATAACGATGTTCTTGTAACTCTCGCGAATTGTTTGTTGCACCTAGCAATGGTTTGTGACTGCGAAAAAATTGTTGTGTTACAGTAAAAAATATTGATTTGTTAAAATAACAAAGTGAATTTATAGCATTGACAAAATTTTTGTACTCATAAGCTAAAAATACTTAGGGTAACAAAACAGCACTTCTCCCCATTCCCATACGAAAAAAATATATATCCGGGCAAAATTGAATATATGTCTCATACATGCAACATATATTCAGATTTGCCCGGATTTAAATTTTTTTCGTATGGGTTGTCAAGAGCAATAGCTCTCTTAACAGAAAATCTATCGCTTTCTATACTTGTTAATATGATTTTTCTACCGCAGAGGGTTGTATTGAACTCACCTGAGCAGTTGTCGCCCTATTATTTCATTTTTTGATACTTTTTCATACGATTATGTGGCAAGAATGGGCATTATGGCCCATTTTCGCCCATTTTCGAGGTCTATAGCTCTCCTTCTAAGATTCTACCGCTTCTCTTATATTGTCATCATGCTGAAAGGTTTTACTCAGATTCTTTCAAAAATTTCCCTCTCTACATACAACTCAACTTTACAAAAGTAATTCACATTTCGCACATGCGTGCAATTAATAACTTCAATTAACAATACCAACGATAAATGAAAATTTTGATTGCTAAAATCAATCATTTGAATTTTCCCGCCATTTAAATTTCAAATACGCAGGCGCGCTTTTTTGCCTGCCATTTTATTTTTTGAATAAAATTCGCGCGAAAAACATACTGAGAGACAAACGTAACTCGTTGATAATAAAATATTATTTATCAATTAAAAGTACATAATTAAATAAATATGTTTTGTTTGAAATATCGTCAGTTATTACCAAAAACAATTATCGTCCGTAAAATGGGTAAGTATGTATTTATATAGACGATAATTAATAATTATTTGAATTTAACCTATAATTCAATAATTTGGAATAACAAAAAAATTTAATTTTTTATGATACTGAAGTTTGCCGACTAATTTTTGAATTTTTTAAAAAATGACAAGTTAGAAAAATAAAAATATTTAAAAAATTACACCTACAGCTTTTTTTATTTTTGCGATCCACTTGTTGGAAAAAAAAAATCCGAAAATTTTTAATTGTCAGCTGACTTCAGGATCAGAATTTTTTTATTGTTAAATAAATAAATAAAGTAAAAGTATTTCAATTTTTTTTAGCTACTGTAAAAAGGTTTTATCGCAAGACAAATATATTACAAAGTGGTGATAAATATGAAATAACACTAGACCAACGAAAACTAAAGACACCTAAAGGACGAGTATTTGAAGTCACGAGTAAACCATTGGCTTTAGCTGTCGCATTAGAATGGGATAGTCAAGAGGAAACTATTCACAGGAGTAATATGCATTTGGTAATTAAATATCCCAATGTTAATAACTGTAATTAATTAAAATTAATTTATAATTTTTTTAATCTTTTAGACAGCTCTATGCAGTACATTTTTAGATAACCCTCAGCATTTAAGTTCCATTGACATTGTTAATTATATTGCTAATTATTTAGAGACTGACACTATTTTATTTCAATCGGACGTAAGTATTAATTATCAATTTTTTACTTAATTAAGAAAAGATTTTGTAATTTTTTATTGCTGTCAATAGGAAACGGAAGAATTATTTAAACTGCAGAAAGATAAATGGGATCCAATGATTCAGTGGTTTTGTGATAAGTATCAAGTCGATATAGAAAAAACTACAAGTATAAGTGCGCCAATTATTCCGAGTAATACCAAAGAAACCATAGTAAGACATATGGCTTCTTATGATGCTGCAGCACTTCATGGTAATTAACATTTAAAAAGTCGTTGCTTTATGATAATTAAGTATTTAAAATAATTTAAATGTTATTTCAGGATTTATGTATGGTGTTGATGTATTAAAATCAGTTATTCTAATGCTAGCTTTGTCCGAAAGAGTCATAAATGTTGAAGAAGCTGTTAGTTTATCGAGACTAGAAGAAGAGTTTCAGGTAAATTAAAATTTTAGTGGAAATAAAAATATATGTATACATTTATTAGGGTGATTCGTTTTGAACGAACGTTTTTTTTCGCACTCCCACAGCAAAATATTGATGTATATAACAAGAAAAAAATTCCATGGAATTTTGAGCTTTTAATCTTATCAGTACTGATACTTTTATTTTGATTTTGAAGTTTTTCCATTAAAATCGCATAGGGAATTCAGCCGCATTTCAAGTTATCAAGTCGCCGTTTGCTGCATTTTCTAGGCAATTTAATATTCGAAAGTTCCCATATTAATTTTACTTTGACTTTAATTTTTTTTTATTGGTTCTAAAAATCATTCTTTCAATTATAATTTATTGTTTAGCTGATATTGACTAAGCAAAGAAATTTACAGTAAAAACTTCAATAACAATTTTGTAGGAAATTTTATTCTCTACAAAAAAAGTCCTCTGTGTTAAGTGGCTCAAGTTCTTCATTCGCGTGTTAGAAGGATTTTATTAATTTCATAAATAAAATATGAAAATATTATGATACAAATAAAAAAACTTCAAAATCAAAATAAAAATATTTAGAAGTAAAATTAAGGGCTACAAATTTTAAGGAATTATTTATTGATAACTACTCGGTGTGCGTGTGGATATAAAATACAAATTTTTCAATAAATTACTGTCTATAATCTAATAACTAAAATAAAAATGTTTATATTTTAGATATCACACTGGGGTAATGTAGAATGGTCCCATGAATTAAGCAAACAAGATTTACAGGCACGATTGGCAGCGGCAGTATTATTTATTCATTTAAATTCATCATCCACTACTACAAAACCCAAACTTGACAGTACATAGATAAATCACATTTAGTTTATAATCATACTATCAACGATAATAATAATAATAATGATAATAATAATAATAATAATAATAATAATAATAATAATAATAATATTTTCCGTAAGTAAAAAACAAACAATCAGAATTTATTAATTTACAATAATATTTAATTTTATTATTATAATTTCAAATAATTGCACTACCCGTCATTATTTAAAGTATAAAAAATTTTTAAAAACTCCTTTATATACTCGTCATAGACTGGCACGATAGATTTGAAGACGAACAAGTTACTGCTGGTACAGTACAATCCGGTCCTTGCCACTCTTTCATACAAATGCAGCTAAAAAAATTCATTTTTAATTTTCTACCATGAAATATCCATTTTTAATTCATGATAATTCAATTTACCTATAAGTTGGTCCATGATTCAAACAAACAGCGCCATTTTTACATGTATTATAAGAACATTCATTACGATGACATTCCCCAACACCACGACCTGATGCTGGACTAGATTTAGTCACAGGAATTACAGTATTTTCCGTACGTAACTCAATTTCATAAATACACCCAGAAAATCCAGTATGTAGTGGCAAATCATGTGGTAATGTTTCAAAATTTTTAGATTTATGCCCACCTATATTTATTCAAAAATAAATAATTAATTAATTTATTAATAAATTAAAATACAGATTATTTTATGATGTAGAAAAATTTAAGTTACCGATATAAAGTAATGGTGATACATTTAATTTATTCATTGTACCAGCGGCTTGTCCTGTCACATTACCAATACCATCAACAAATAGCCAAGCATCGCGACCACGACGACCAACATGGAGAGTATACGGTCCTCGTGATCGTGATGACAATGGACGTTTGGTAAAAATTCTTCTTACACCTGAAATCGTTAATAAGTCGTTGATTTATTGAGGACATTCTCAGACAATGGCCCACAATTTTTTAAAATATTCAATGAATTAGAACTGTCATAACTCTGGCTCGTGGCCCAATTGGGACGATAGCCAACAAGGAACTGTCATAACTGTATTGAAATTTTATTTTCTAAATTAAAGAAAATTTTAAAAAGGACCGCAGTTGCAATTTCGCCGAGATATAGATTTAAAAAAAAACTATAATTGTCAAGTGGGAGTTAAACGAAATTTGGAAAATAAATTTTAGGAAAATCTTGAGGTAAATTTTATTTATATTTCAAATTTAAAAATTTTGTAGGGTAAAATTTATTTAACAAATTTCGTTTGACTCCTAATTGATAACAACTGTAAAATTTTTTTTTAAATCTATATCTCGGCGAAATATGATCATGAAGTTAACAGGCAGTTAACAATTTTCGGAATTTTTTTAAAAACAAATCAATGAGAAAAATATCAAATATAAGAATATGCACATGTAGAAAATTTAAAAAACTAAAGGTGCAATTGTATAAAGTATTATTTTTTTATAATTCATCGTTTACAAAAAAATCAAAAAACTTTTAGACGTCGGCTAACTTCAGTATCATGGCGAAATTGCAACTGTTGTCCTTTTTCAATTTTTTGAAGTGAAGCTTCTTTACGCGCGTTTAGGATGGGGACCTAACACAGAAAAAATGAAACTTCATGAAAAAATGCAACGGAAATCAGCGAGAAGGTTTCCTTATATTGTGTATGTATCATGTGTTAATCGGAGTTTCGTCCTGTTTTGTTCTCTTGACACTGTGTGTGACTATTTTCACCCACAGTAGTTCATAACTTTGTCCCTTTTGGGAATAATTACACACAATATTACCATTTTTTGTTAGTTTTTACGTATTCTAGCAGGAAATAAATTCCGGAATAAAACAAAAATACGGTTAAGACAATTGAAAGTTTTTGAATATTTTTAAAAAGTGGGAGCACTGTCTAAGAATACTTTTAATTTAAAAGAAGAAATCTTCATAGGTTTGGATAGAGTATATTGATTAATCAATCAATGATGGTTGTAAACGATACCTGATCCTAAATCCCATGTTAACATAATATAGCCTTTGACATATGTAACAGAAAAATGATCAGTAGTGTCTCTTGAAACGGCACCTTGACCTATGTAAGCTATCAATGATATCTGGTCAACAGAGTGTGGCATAATACGCATTTTTATTTCCATGTAATTCTGTATCAGGCCATTGATGCCGTACGCGATGTATGATGAAAATCCAGGAATAAAAACTGAGAACGATGGATCCACTATTATGGATTCTAAAAAAACAAATCCATATTTTATAATAATAATAATAATAATAATAATTATTATTATTAATAATAGTCGAGGTAATATTAAATTTGACCTTCTTCACAACGACGGCCGTGCATATTCAGAGGACAAACACAAATAAATCCAGTTCCTGGTGAACTGATACATGTTGACCCAAGATAACATGGATTATCATCGCAAGCTGTTTTTTCGCATAGTTCACCAGCATATCTAGTGATTTAAATATTTAAATAATAAATAAATTATTTAATTTAAATAGGAGGCGTACATTCCAAAACGCGCCTCGAGTAAGTGTAGCAGATGTTAGCAGCATAGGCTACAGCTACTCGAGGCGCATTTCGGAATTTACCCTAAAATATTTTAAATGTAAATAAAGAGTTTACCCGGGTATACATTTGCAGTAAACTTTGCCATCGATATCATGGCATGATCCGAAATTTCTACATGGGTTGAGTAGACATAAAAACGACGTACACTCTTCTATTTGATAAGTTTCAACAGAATCCAAAATGAAATGTCTTTCAACGTCATTTACCTTGATGAAAAATATGTGAAGAATTATTTACTTTGATATGTTAATTGTATTTTAGTCGGTTTTTACCTTCAATAAACTCATGCATCCAATAAATCCTAACGCGATCCGCGGGAAATAATGTGAAAAAGCTTGTGGTATTCCACCGAAATGTACGCGTACTACTTGTGGAATATCAGTACGTGCAGATAACATTTGTTCACCACTCATTGCCATTGTATTGTTGACAAACAATCTTGCTGAACATTTTCCTATTTCATTTTCTACTAAATACTTAAATCTACAAAATTTAATTAAAAATAATTTAGTGATTTATGTAGACTAGGGGTGTGCAAATCATGTTCGAATCGAATCGAATATAACTACTCGATTTGAAATTTGAATTTTCGAATAATTCGATAAAATCGAATAATTTGAAAATTTGTGAATTATTTGCAACTTTTCAAATTACTCGGTTTGAATCGAGAAAATTGTGATCAGTTTTAAAATTTTCATTTTTTATGTAATGGAGAGCTTAGTTTTTAACGTAACCAATAATGATTTTTTTGTGGATTCATGTTTGACCTCTATTTACCTCAGACAAAAATTTGAATTATTGAAAAAAAATATTAAAATTTTGAGTCGCTGTAAAGAAAATTCTGGAATTATTCGTAAATTTTCGATTCAATTCGATACAAATAATTCGCAAGTTCGAACTATTCGTACACCCGTAGTATAGATTTTAATTTCATTCATTTAATTTTTATAACAGTAATTAATAAATTACCTCATTTCTATGTCAACATCAACTCCATTATTAATTGGCGTATCTATTTCACCAAGTAACATTGTCTGTAGTCCACATGAAAATTGAAATTTCAATTGTCCTAATTCCATATACAATAAAACATATCTTTCTTCGTCAAAAAATGCGTGCATAATAATTCCACTCTTAGATTTTGTTTTCAATCTCAAATAAATTTTCAATAATCCGCTATCATCTATTTTAAGTTGTTGGCGAACGTAAGATTTGCCATTAAATGCTGCGTTCGTGATAGTTGATGATGATTGTGTTACAGCTGGGGCACAGTCAGTTGAATCACAATCACACTAAATAAATAAATTAACAATTATCTATATATATATTATTAATTTTCAATGAAATTAAAAATATAAAAAATATCTAAGAGTTAATTGGTGGCTTTAATAAACGATTTAATTCAAATCATATTCGAAAAATTTGGTACTGATACTCGCAGTCGCGTGTTGAACTGCAGCTAGCTCGTAATTAATAACTAAATTAATATTTACAGTTAATCAAATACTAACTTGACTAGTATTGCTAGATGTACATGGCGTAATAGCATGAATACAATCATCAGCAGTACAATTATAAGGCTTAGATCGCCCTTGTCCTTCAGTCCCAATAGAATACGTAATTGTTGCAGGAGTAATTAGTGACTTATCTGTTGTAAAATCACTCAGTGTCGGTATAGTTAATGGCAAATCAATCGTCGAAGTTGTAGTTGGTATTGAAAAAGTTATCAAGCTCTCATTGATTACTTTATTGGTCGTAAAAATGATTGGTACCGAAGTAGTAGTAAATAAAGGCAGACTTTTATTTTCTTCCATCGACAATTGAGTTGTAAAATTTTTTTCCACTGGCCAAGTTGTTAATTTAATTGCTGTCATTGTACTCGATGGCAATGATGGGGATAATGGTGTCGTTGATGTCAAATCGATTGATACAGTCTCATTTAATTGGACAATTGGTACTTTAGTAGAAGAATCTAAGGAAGCTTCGGTAGAAAAATTTTTGTTTGATTTTGTGTCATTTATTTGGAAGACATTTGTTGAAGTCTCAGGGGCAGTCGTTTTATCTTTACTATAATCTGCTGTACTTGATAAAGTGTCTATAGTAGTTATTAATTGAGAGGTAGTAAATTTATCAGTACTTGTCTCATAAGTAACTGGACTTTCTGTCCATGTGTCGTTTATTGTTTCTCTGGTGCTGCTGGTTGATGATTTTGTTGTATTGTCAGTAATTAGCGTTGATATTGTTGTTGTCGATGATGATGACGATGACATTATTGTCGATTCAATACAATTTTCAGTTGTTAAGTGCTCAGTATGTTCATGTTCAGTTACTTGTGGTTGTGGTTGTGGTTGCGATTGAGGACTTGTTGATAATGTAGAGGTATAGGTTGAGGTATCAGTGTGTTGAGTTGCATTTATTGTGTGAGATTCGGTGATCAAATTAGGGCTATAGAAGCTACACATTTCCCCACTGTAAAGTGGCGGGCAGGAACACGTGAAATTGTTGATACCGTCAATACAAGTTCCGCCGTTCTCACAATGCGCGTACTTTGATTCGCAATCATTGTAACGCATTTCGCATAGTGGACCATGATAATCTGGGACACAGTAGCAAACTGGTTGATTGTCTTCTAAAAGACACATGGCATCGTTTTTACACGGATTATATTCGCAGGCTACTATTACTTTGTCACAATCTTTTCCCGTAAAACCTTGAATAAATTTTATTTTTCAAAATATTAATTAATTTTATTCTTATTAAGGGAATAGGGAAAATTTTAGTAAATTTAATTATTGTTTTACCAAATAAGCAGGCACATGTGTATGTTGCTGGAATATTTAAACAAAGTCCGCCGTTCTGACAGGGTGAACTGAGACACTCGTCGATGTCTTCCTCACATAAGTCACCGGTCCATCCATCGCGACAATGACAATTGTATGAATATCCTGGGCCATCAATACATTCACCGCCATTTTTACAAATTGTACTGTTGCATACTGACACGTCTATTTCGCAATAATCTCCTAAATTTTTGAAAAAAAATTTACTATTTAATTTATTAAAAATAAAAAAATTTTATTTCAGTTTCGAATTTATTCCGTCACGGAGTTTTAGAAAAAATCACTCCGAATACGGAGTAAATACGGAGTTTGTTTCTCCAGCGGAGTGATTTCGGAGTGATCTGGATTTTTTAAAATCCGCATTCACTCGGGATTTAATCCGCGTTTACTCTGCAAATTTATTACAGTGTGTGCGTTAACTTAAATAGACTGTGTTAATATTTACCTGAGTATCCTTCTTGACATTGGCACGTGAATCCGTTGTAATCAATACATGTCCCATTATTAAGACACGGCTGGTTCATACATTCGCTATATTTTGTTTCACAATTTATCCCTAAAAAAAAAAGTACATTTATAAATTATTGCAATTTAAATTATCAGTTTAAATAACCAGTATAATTATTACCTATAAATCCATCTAGACACGTGCAATTATATGAGGCAACTCCATCATTACAAGTACCGCCATTGTAACAAGGATTTGACCAACAGTCATCCCAATTTATTTGACAATTAATTCCAGTGTATCCATCAATACAATAGCATGAGTATGAACTAATTTTCAATCAATTATTAATTTTTAAAAATTATTTAGTAAGAAAATTGGTTTAATGAATTTAAATTATAATAACTTACTTATTATCATTATCTAAGCAGATTCCATACATACATGGATCACTTGTACAATTTAATCCATATGATTTAGGTATTAAACAAATAATACCGGCAATTATTAATTGTCGCCTCAAAATGTTCAATGATTTATAAAATCTAAGAATTAAAATAAAATATAAAAATAGTTAATTAATAACACATTGATTTATTGACTCAATTAATTTATTTACTCATCAATATTATAATAATTATTATTTTATTTTATTTCATTGATCATTAGTATACAAAAAAATTATTTAAATAATTAAGTGCCGTTAATAAAAATATGAAAGTGATTAATTAATATTAATAATAATATAAAAGTGCTGAAAAAGTAAACTGAGGATTAGTATCCATAGTAATGTACTCTGGTAAAAATATTATGAAATTTAATAAACTAATTTGTGTACAGAAAAATTTTTTTTTGGCGCAAAA
The DNA here is from genome assembly GCF_029852145.1 of Microplitis mediator. Taxonomy (NCBI): domain Eukaryota; kingdom Metazoa; phylum Arthropoda; class Insecta; order Hymenoptera; family Braconidae; genus Microplitis; species Microplitis mediator. The sequence goes on from NC_079973.1 coordinate 4,135,765, forward strand.
AATGTTTACCTGCTCCAAGAAATTTTTTGCATTACAAATTGAAAATAGAAAGTTTCTTGGGGTGAGAAAAAAATCCTTACTCTCTAAACATAAATAAGTAAAATAAGTGAATATTCACTAATTCTGAGTGCCAACCGAACCATTTTTTGAAATAAGTGGTTCGGTTTGCACTTGGAATTAGTGAATATTCACTTATTTTGACTTATTCATGTTTAGATAGTACGCCAACAAATTTTTAGTCTTCAATTCATAGTGCAAAAATATTTCTTACGCCAAGAAATACTTTTTTTTCTGTGTATAAAATTTCATTACTCGAATTCTGAAACAGATTTAAGAATAAGAAAGTTCTGAATTTCCAGACAGTAGTAAAAAATTTATTGTTCTATTACTTTTAAAAAAATTTTCTGAAATTTCAGTCTTTACTCGAGACATTAAGAAACTTATTATGAAATTCCAGAACACTACTAAATTTTAAAAGTGTTCGATCGTGCGTTTTTAAATTTTATAAGAACTGAAAATTAACAGATAGTATTAAATATCAGGAAAATAAATATTGTTGTCAAACAAGTATTCTGAATTTTCACCACGTTAAAATGTATATGTATATGTATATATACGTAATACAGTCATGATTATTATGACTTCAGCCACTTGTCATTATGGGGTCAAAGGCATTTAAATTTAAAAAAAATAAATAGTGATAGTAATTTAAATTTTGAATTATTTATTTATCAAAAAATGATTTAAAGGTAAAACTATTCGGAAAACTACAATAACACACGACAACATGCATGCGAACGTCAATTTACCTTATCGTCATACTTCGAGCTGATTTAAATAGTAAAGTTGTTAAGTAAAATACAGTACTTGGTATATTACTTGACCATATATATTTAACTGTGTAAATTCCGTATCCATGGCAACTTGTAAGCAACAATAAAAACTCATGTGTACATTACACGCCTGCGTAAAAAAATAATTTACAAAAAATCGATTGAATTAATTATCATTTGTCAATATTTATTTTACTAATTCAAATTTTTTTTAACAATTAAATTATCAATTTAAAAAAATTTTCTCTGTTTCAATTTATGAAAAAATCATTTTTTTTTTTTATTGAAAATTTAGTATTCATTTTTTAATCAAAAAATTATAGTTTGCATTTAATTAATAATGCAAATTTGAGATTTAGGTGATAGAGTAAAAAAATATATATAGAACAAAAAAATTTACGTGATCTTTTGGTTGTTGAGGATCAGGAGATTCGAATAGAAAATAAGAAAGTGAAAAAGATTTTTTCTTGAGATTTAAGTTATAGCCGCATCCCTGGGGTTCGGGTCAAATGGTCTACGATCTTTGAATATAAAGTCAGTAGTAATATAAGTGGCTGTGACCATTCACTGAAATGACAACGAGGAACAAATTCTTTTCAGGTATAAAATGCTTTAAGATTTTTTTTTTATTTTCTAAAATATACTTCTTATATTAGTATGGTCTCCTAGTCCTAAAGTCAACATTTGGTCACATTTATTTGAAATTAACAAAGAAATTCAATTACTGATTTTTTATCATTTGACACTATCGATAGTTGCAAGATTCTTGGAGTCTTATATTCTCTTGATACGATGCTCGACTTATAAGGTTAAAAAATAGTTATTTGCCCTAAATAATTATTTTAAAGTGTTATTGGGAACGAGTTAAACTGAGAATCGGATTAGGAGAATAGAATGGGAAGAGAAGTTGTTGTAGACCGGACTCAAAACTTTGTAGTCCTTGTCCGTAGTCTTGAAGCCTGTATTGTGTTAAGAAGACACCGATTGAATAATCGTTTGTAGCCCTTGTATCAGGGATGAATGAAAACTTAGAAGCTATTTCAAATTTTTCGAAGATATAGAATGATCGCAGTTAACAAATATCATTAAAAAAAAAATAGATTAATATTTTTAATGAACTATAGATTAATTGTAATATCGGTCGGTTAATGAAAAAGTATAGAAGAGTTCGGGGAATAAAAAAAAAGATATGCAAAAATTAAATTTTTTTTTTAACCAAATTTTCAACATTCCCATTTTGCCCCGGTCTTACTTAACATTTTTTTATATAGAACGTTTATGTTTATATCTTAGAAATATTTTTTTTTATTAAAGATAATATTTTTTATTATGTTCAAGATCATTAAATATATTTTTAATTATAGGTCAAAAAAACAATTCCATTAGAAGCTTAAAATCATTAAAATCGGCTGATGATAAGATATCTGTTACTTGGAATTAAAACTAAAAGAAATTATTATGATTATTTTTAAAAAATACACCAATTGAGTTAAATAAAAAATACAATTTTTAATTATGATACTGCAGTTAGCCGACGTCTAATCATTTTTGAATTTTTTTTTTAAAGCGATAAATTATGAAAAAAAAAATTTTTTGAAAAATTACACCTATAGCTTTTTTAATTTTCTACATGTGCATTTTTTTTATAATTAATTTGTTGGAAAAAAAAATCCTAAAATTATTAACTGTCTGCTAACTGCACGATCATTTTTAATTCGCGTTACATTGAAGGAAAAAGAAAATAAAAATATTGAAGACGTCTTATCGCGCCAGCATTGGAATTTTAAATAAATAATTACAAGTTGATCTATGACCAATATAATTCAACTATCAATTAAATTTAATATGCGTGTAGCGCACATATTCATGCAGTTTATATATATGTTAAGTTGCGGCTGAGGCAGCCGTTCGGCACGCGCGTGGCTCGGGCGATCACCGAAGTTAAGTAGCATTGAGCATGGCCACTACTTGGCTGGGTGACCGTTTAGCCACGCGTTGGGTTCGAACGAAGGTCTCTGACCGTTAGGCGCGGGATGAAGATCCAGTGATCGGTAAAATGGGAATTTTATCGATCACTGGAGCTTCACCCAAACCGAAACTGTACTGGCTAGGTTTTCTCTGTGGTTTCCCTACGCCACTACACCTCCATTGCACAAGGGAGGTTGTAGGGCATCACCGTAATGATGCAGTACAGTATAAGCACAAGTCGGGCCACAGCCGCACAATGAAGGCAGAAAGAGAAGTAAAGCAGTTGCGATATAAAGGCAAAAAGTGTAAAAGGCCGTTACTACGGCTATATACTAGAAAAACAATTAAAATAAAAATATATGTTAAGTTTTTATAAGAAATTTTTTCCTAGAAAATAAATTATAATTATTTCTGAATATGATAATAATACACTGAATAATAAATCAAACATCAAATTTATGAGTTAAATTCGTACAGGAAACATTAAATAAATATGAAATATTGTAAAAATGCAATCGTATTTATTAAATATATTGTTCAATAAAAATAATTTAAAAGTAAAAGTATTATGAATTGTATACAGAAAAATTATTCTCGTTTGAAATGCTATGGGGGTCATAGTAAAAAGCCCAAGCATGTTGGCCAGCTGCCGATATTAAAATAAACCCATGAAAAAAATTCCTATAGGACCATATTATGGTCATAGTAATTTTTTCATGGGTTTATTTTAATTTTCCTTCGGGTGCACGCTGTAAAAAATCCGGAGCTTTGAAAAAAATCACTCCGCATATTGAGTTAGGTAGTTTGTTTTTTCAGTGGAGTGATTTGGATTTATTTCAATCCAAATTTACTCCAATTCAGAGTTTTAAGATTAAAATAAATTCCCTTGCGGAATGAATCTCACTCCGAGGTGACAATCATCCGCTCCGAATTTAATCCGCGTTCACTCCGCAAATTTTTTACATTGCACCTGACCAACATGACCCACCATAGCATTTCAAGTAAAAATAATTTCTCCTTGTAACGAGAAAAAAATTTATTTGTTTATTAGTAAATACATAATGTTATTTTATTGAGAATTAATACGTTACAATGAATAATGATGATAATAAAATTTATTTATCAATATATAGATCTGTGTTCGAAGAGTTTATCTTTAAATTCCATATATGAGGATACCAAAGTGATAAGGTATGATCATTTGGATTAAAATAACTGTTTAACTTCCTCCTTATTTCATTTTGAACCGGAACAATGTTAAAAAATGTTGAATTCTTTATCTCCGATAGACCCGTAGACGTTATAATTTCTTGTGCCCTTAAGTACCCTATCTGCAGATATTTTTGAGTATCAAATCGATCTTGGCACACTACTGGGCTTCCAAATATCGGCTATATAACACATAAAAACAAATATAGAAACTATTATACACTCATATGATTAAAATATTTATATTATATACTGTTAATTAATTATAAATAATTACAAGTACTATTGGATCTATCATCTCATAAAGTATACTCCCATTTCCATAAAAAAATCGCCTCATTGGTTCGTTTAGTAAATTATAGAACTCATCCATGAGGGGGACTGTAATTATTAATTATATTTTTATAATAATGATAATAATTATAAAATGTTTAAAATAACATAATATTTTTACCTCTATGTTTGAAAATTATTAAATTTTGTAAAGAAGAAAAAAAACAATTATTTATATCTATCATATCATTGCTTTCTGCTAATCTGATTGGTTCAATTCTATCATTCAATTCAAATGGCTGATTCAAAATTACAATATTTACATATTCAAATTTTTTATTGCTGTCTGAAATCTCATTGTTTTTATTATTATAATATTTTCCTACAATTACATCACTGACTTCTCTAGTTTGGCATTTTTGGATATCTAATTTGATTTCAAAAAAATTACAGCCGCCCATAACTCTATCACCATTGCTGTAATTAAAGAAAATAATTAGCAGAAATGATTAAAGGTGGGAAAATCTCGTTTTCACGACAAGTCGATTATACACAGTAAAAAATATTGTGTATTTGTGTCGAAAACGGTTTGTGTTAAACTAACACAAAGTTTGTGTCACTTTTTGTAACATAAAAAATGTGTTATACACTCTTTATTAACACATTTTGTGTGTTACTGTGGATTCTTTGCGCCCTCTTGTGGCGATATTTTAACATAATCTTTGTGTTAAAAAGGGGTTACACAAAGTTTGTGTCGAAATTTCAACACAAATTTTGTGTCAACCGCTTTTAACACACAGACTGTGTTGATTTTACACAATATTTTTTACTGTGTAGAGCACAACCTCTCCCGCTATCGCGTCCGAGGCTAGCAAAAGTATTTATGTTCATACACTGTGAAAAATTGCAAATAAATTCTACTATGGGTGCATAGTAACACCGGACTATAAGAAAACTGATTCAAAATTTCTAAGCGTCCCATAGTTAACGTATGCGCAGACTACACGATTTTGGTCTATGCGGGTACACTTACTATGAGACTCTTGTAAATTTTGTACCAGTTGTCTTATAGTCCGGTGTTACTATGCACCCATAGTAAAATTTGTTGTGAATTTTTCTAAGTGTACGATCTGTGCGACAAAAAATTTTAAATACTGATATATTATTAAAGTGTAAATACTCTAATTGTAGTTGAGTTGTTGTCCCAATAAAAACAGCTTGTGGGTGAATAAGAGACCCATGATAGAATTCATCTAGAAAAAAATGATCGCTTAAAGAATGTGTTGATCGAAAGTTTTTACATAAAATAGATAAATTATTTACATTCACTCACGTTGGAAGCATCCAGACTTTCTAGATGTTTTCCAAATAACACTGTCCAAGGAAAATAATCGGTATCATTTTCATTAATTTTGTAATTTACATCTGACCCAGGTATTGAATACAACCAACTTTGAATCCTTTCAATCGAGATGTAAATTATTATGGTCGTTATTAAATGTTTTATTGCCATGGTCTACTTGTAAGATCGAGAAACAACCTTAAACTATTTTCTGCTTTGTGAAAATTTATAAAATTTTTTATTTACACGTATATACTTTAACTATTTTAATTGTTTCGACCATTAATTCTGTAGAGTAACTAATAACTACTTTTATTGGTATAATGTAAAGTATAATGGAAGTCATTTAATCAGTATAGTAACTAGTTTACGTGTATACGTGATAAATGGTCATTAGATTCGAATTACGTTTCATATCAGTGGACATGATAGCATTTAAAAATAAGTTATTTTTATTTCATTGTTCATATAATGTTGATAATCTGTTTTTTTTTTTTTTTTTTTTTTTTTTATAGCAACGTCAAATAGAACATTAGCTTGTATAGCATAATTTGAAAAATGCAAAATTATACACGGTTAAAAAAAATGATAACTATCTTGAAATAGGGAATGATTACCATGTTGTATGTGATAATCATTATCATGAATTTATGTTAACCATTCATTTCTCGAATAGTAATATTTACTATTGCCGATAGTAAAAGCTGCCAGCTAGACAGTCACTGGGAGAACAATTAATTTGAGCCAAAACTATAAGATTTGTTTCAGGCAAATAAATCCCATGATTGAATAGACCTAATCAATATTTATTTGAGACAAAGGTATAGTTTATTTGAATTCAACAAAGATTAGTTGGGGGTGTCATAGTAAAAAGCACAAGCATGTTGGCCACTCGCCGATATTGAAATAAACACAAGCGAAAATTCCTATAGGATCATATGTGGTCATAGTAATTTTTTCATGGGTTTATTTTAATTTTCCTTCGGGTGCATACTGTAAAAAATCCGGAGCTTTGAAAAAAATCACTCCGCATATAAAGTTAGGTAGTTTGTTTTTTCAGTGGAGTGATTTGGATTTATTACAATCCGTATTTACTTTGATTCAAAGTTTTAAGATTAAAATAAACTCCCTTGCGAAATGAATCTCACTCCGAGGTGACAGTCATCCGCTCCGAATTTAATCCGCGTTCACTCCGCAAATTCTTTACTTTGCACCTGATCAACATGACCCACCTTTACTATGACACACCATAGCATTTTAAGCACAAAAAAAATTTCTCTTTGTAACGAGTAAAAAATTGATTTATTTTTTAGTAAATACATATGTTACTGTATTAAGAATTAATATGTTAGAATGAATGATAATGATAATAAAATCCATTTATATTCATTTATTTATCAATATATAGATCTGTCCGAAGAGTTTATCCTTAAATTCCATATATAAGGATCCCAAAGTGATAAGGTATGATCATTTGGATTAAAATAACTGTTTAACTTCCTCCTTATTTCATTTTGAACCGGAACAATGTCCAAAAATGTTAAATTCTTTATTATCAATCTGTCGTGATTCCAATAACTCTGTGTAATTACTTGTACCCCTAAGTACCCTATCTGCAGATATTTTTGAGTATCAAATCGATCTTGGCACACTACTGGGCTTCCAAATATCGGCTATATAACACATAAAAACGAATATCGAAATTATTATACACTCATATGATTAAAATATTTATAATATATACTGTTTAATTAATTGTAAATAATTACAAGTACTATCGGATCTCGCATTACAAAAAGGAGTTCTTCTTTTCGATTTCTATTATCCATAATGAAATGTTTATCTTCTGAAAAACGTAGAGTCATTGATCCGTTCGTTAATTTATCGACCTTGTACGATCCCATGATGGCTACGGTAATTATTAATTATATTGTTATAATAATGATAATAATTATAAAATGTTTGAAATAACGTAATATTTTTACCAAATTGTGAGAGCCCCAAGATATTTTTTAAAGAAGAAATAAAACAATTATTCATATCTATCATATCATTGTTTTCTGCTAATCTGATTGGTTTAATTCTATCATTCAATTCAAATGGCTGATTCAAAATTATAATATTTACATATTTAAATTTTTGACCGCTGTCTGAAATCCCATTGTTTTCATTATTATAATATTTTCCTACAATTACATCACTGATTTTTCTAGTTTGGCATTGATCGATATTAAATCCGACTTTGAAAAAACCACAGTCGCCAATAACTGAATAATCACCATTGCTGTAATTAAAAAAAATAACAGTATTTATGTTCATACGATCTGTGCGACATAAATTTTATAAATTTATATATTATTAAAGTGTAAATACTCTAATTGTAATTGAGTGGTTGTCCCAATAAAAACAGCTTGTGGGTGAATAAGAGATCCATAATAGAATTCATCTAGACAAAAAATGATCGTTAAAAAAAAGTGTTGATCGAAAGTTTTTACATAAAATAGATAAATTATTTACATTCACTATCTTCGGAATGATCCGGATTTTCTAGATGTTTTCCAAATAACACTGTCCAAGGAAAATTATCCATGTCATTTTCATCAATGCTGTATTGTATATTTGACCCAGGTATTAAATACATCCAACTTTGAATCCTTTCAATCGAGATATAAATTATTATGGTCGTTATTAAACGTTTTATTGCCATGGTCTACTTGTAAGATCGAGAAACAATCTTAAACTATTTTCTGTTTTGTAAAAATTTATAAAATTTTTTAATTACACGTATACACTTTGATTATTTTTCATTGTTTGGACGATAAGTTCTATAGGCATACTATTTTTTTTTTTTTTTTTCGATATAATCAAAAGTATAGTAGAATTTATTTAATCAGTATAATAACTAGTTAACGTGTGTATGGGAACAATGGTCATTAGAATCGAATCAAGTTTCATATCAGTGGACATCGCATTTTGACAAGTTATTATTATTTTATTGTTCTTCATATAATGCTGATAGCCTAGTTTTTTTTTTGTTTTTATAACACCGTCAAATAATATTAGCTTATAGTATAATTTAAAAAATACGAAATTATATCCGCTGAAAAAAAATGACAACTATTACACTATCTTGATCGAGATTGTAATTCTCACTTATAATAATTGCAATAAAGCTTCGTTAAATTTTCGCTTGGAAAAAATCAATATTTACTTATTCATAAAAAAATAGTTCAATCTTACTAAAAGTAGACATTGTTATTAGAATTATTAAAAGTTAGTACATTAGTCGCAATTTTCGTTTCGCATACGGAAATAATTTTTTGATGAAAATTACTCTGCAATTTCGAGTAATCCTGGACCATTCCAAAAAATTAGTATTTTTATTTCAACTTTTAATATTTTTTGTTGAAATATTAATATTACTAGACTATATTTTACTCTAATACTACACGGAGAGAAATTTATGGTAACCGTTCCTAGTACGTTTATGAAATATCATCCCATACCATTATGGTAATGATTACTTGGAATTATGGGATATAGGCCCATACTTTCTGGGAACAGTTACCATAAGTATGGGAATAATTCCCATAATTATGGTAACAATTCCCATATCGCATGTGAAATAATTATGGTAATGATCACCATAATATTATGGTCATCGTTCCCATAATATTATAGTAACCGTTACCATAATATTATAGTAACGATTACTATAATATTATGGGAGCGGTTACCATATTTATGGTGATGGTTACTAAATTTATGGTAATGGTTACCATAATGTTATAGTAATGGTTCCTATAATATTATGGTAACCATTACCATAATGGTATGGTAACGGATACTATAATGTTATAGGAACCATTACTATAACATTATGGTGACCATCACCATAATATTATGGTAACGGTTACTATAATCGACATTTCAAAAAAACCGGTTACCATACATTATGGGAACCATTCCCATAATTTATTGTAATCGTTACTATAAATTTCTCTCCGTGTAGTGAGTAATTTTTTAACAGCAGATAAAGTGGTATAAATTTTGAGATTTTATACTCTGTTGGGATCTAATATTTGATCGGTTATTATAAATATATTATCTGAATTTAACAATTTTTATTCTACGTGTATTAATTTTTACTCCCCAATATACCATTTATATAAACCTATTGATTTTATGATAAAAAATGACTTGTACTTCAAATAAAATTTCAAATCTATTGAAGTATTTTTTACTCTAAACTGCAGAGTAATAATTCAGTAGTCTTCGTTAATCTTCGGTTAATATCGGCTTCGATTAAATGCTATGGGTGCACTGAGAAAATTCAATAATAATAGGAATTACTATCTAGTTATGGTAAAATTTTTAATCATCAATCCGATAGTAGTGAATACTATCTAGATGATTGTATAAATCATCTAGATTGTAACATTCACCATATTTATAATAATTGTTACGATCCTGTATGTTAACTAGAGTTTATTATTATTATTATTATTATTATTATTATTATAAATAGTTATCTTTATAATCCAGATGGTAACAAGTACCATGAGAAATTATAATAACCATCTAAGGTAATAAGAATTTAAACATTTTTTCATAGCATTAAAAAATGTTAATTACCATCCTAGATAGTGAATATTACCATCCTGATAGTAACTGTTATCATCCTGATATTATTGATTCTATTAAAAAAAATTATAACACTAACTATTTTCGCACTGAAAAACGTTCTAATCATTCCAGATGATTGGAATTAAAAATTTAGCATAATAAACACAATTACTTAATTTTATCCGTGTTTCATAGCAATTTTTCATGGGTTTATTTTAATTTTCTTTCGGGTGCGCACGCTGTAAAAAATCCGGAGCTTTGAAAAAAATCACTCCGTATATAGAGTTAGGTAGTTTGTTTTTTCAGCGGAGTGATTTGGATTTATTTCAAACCGTATTTCCTCCGATTCAGAGTTTTAAGATTAAAATAAACTCTCTTGCGGAATGAATCTCACTCCGAGGTGACAGTCATCCGCTCCGATTTAAATCCGCGTTCACTCCGCAAATTTTTTACATTGCACCTGACCAATATGACCCATCTTTACTATGACACACCATAGCATTTCAAGCAAAAAAAATTTCTCCTTGTAATGAGAAAAAAATTAACTAATTTATTTATTAGTAAATACATATGATTTTGTATTAAGAATTAATATGTTTAAATGAATAATAGCGATAATAAAATTTATTTATATTCATTTATTTATCAATATATAGATCTGTCCAAAGAGTTTATCTTTAAATTCCATATACAAAGATACCAAAGTGATAAGGTATCATTTATCATTTGGATAAAAATAACTCTTTAACTTCCTCCTTATTTCATTTTGAACCGGAACAGTGTCCAAAAATGTTACATACTCTATCAATTTAAAGTGCTTCTTATTCGAGTAAATTACTTGAGCACCTAAGTACCCTATCTGCAGATATTTTTCAGTTTCAAATCGATCTTGGCACACTACTGGGCTTCCAGTTATCGGCTATATAACACATAAAAACAAATATCGAAACTATTATACACTCATATGATTAAAATATTTATATTATATACTATCTAATTAATTATGAATAATTACAATCATTATCCGGCTTGCCATCATAAAAAAGAGTTCTACTTTTCGATTTCTATTATCCATAATGGAATGTTTATCTTCTGAAAGACGTAGACTCATTGATCCGTTCGTTAATTTAACGACTTTTAACGATCCCATGATAGTTACTGTTATTATTAATTATATTTTTATAATAATGATAATAATTATAAAATGTTTAAAATAACATGATATTTTTACCTTTGATGTGTTTACGATCTGATACTTCTTTTAAAGAAGAAATAAGACAATTATTCATATCTATCATATCATTGCTGTCTGCTAATCTAATTGGTTTAATTCTATCATTCAATTCAAATGGCTGATTCAAAATTACAATATTTACATATTTAAATTTTTCATTGCTGTCTGAAATCCCATTGTTTTCATTATTATAATATTTTCCTACAATTACATCACTGACATTTCTAGTTTGGCATTTTTGCATATCTAATCCGAATTTTAAAAAATCACAGCCGCCAATAACTGAATAATCACCATTGCTGTAATTAAAGAAAATAAAAGTATTTATTAACATACGATCTGTGCGACATAAATTTTATAAATTGATATATTATTAAAGTGTAAATACTCTAATTGTAATTGAGTTGTTGTCCCAATAAAAACAGCTTGTGGGTGAATAAGAGACCCATGATAGAATTTATCTAGACAAAAAATGATCGTTAAAAAAAAGTGTTGATCGAAAGTTTTTACATAAAATAGATAAATTATTTACATTCACTCTTTTTGGATTCATCCACATTTTCTAGACGTTTTTCAAATAACACTGTCCAAGGAAAATAATCGATACTAGTTTCATTAATGTCGTAATTTACATATGACCCAGGTAGTAAATACCTCCAACTTTGAATCTTTTCAATCAAGATAAAAATTATTATGGTCGTTATTAAATGTTTTATTGCCATGGTCCACTTATAAGATCGAGAAACTATCTTAAACTATTTGCTGTTTTGTGAAAATTTATAAAATTTTTGAATGACACGTATATGCTTTGATTATTTTAATTGTTTCGACGATAAGTTCTATAGACATACTGCTATTTTTTGGTATAATCAAAAGTATAAAGGAATTTATTTCATCAGTATACTAACTAGTTTACGTGTATATGTAATTAATTGTCATTAGATTCGAATTACGTTTCATATCAGTGGACATGATAGCATTTTGAAATGAGTTATTATTATTTTATTGTTCTTCATATAATTTGATAGCTTATTTTTTTATAACAACGTCAAATATTATTAGTTTGTAGCATAATTTAAAAAATACGAAATTATATACGCCGAAAAAAAAATGATAACTATTATACTGTCTTGAAATAGGGAATGATTACCATATTGTATGTGATAATCATTATCATGCTTTTATGTTAACCATTCATTTCTTGTATAGTAATATTTACTATTGCTGATAGTAATAGCTATACCATCTAGATAGTCACTGGTAGAACAATTCACTTGAGCCCAAAATAAGATTTGTTCAGGCAAATAAATCCCATATTTGAATGGACCCAATCAATATTTATTTGAAACAAAGGTAGAGTTGATTTGAATGAAACAAAGATTTGTTGGGAAATTGAGAATGAAAATTTTGGTAGAATTTGTAAAATCTATTAGTCAACGCTCTTTCTCAAGACCGCCATTTTAATGTCATATTGTGTCTGTAAAATTCAGTTGCTGGTTTATATATTTGTTTATAAATTTCACCGACTCGTGCCATCGTTATCATTGTCGCGCCATTAATTAATTTAATTGTTGTAAAGTGGATTTCGTTGTCTGTCGGATATTAAATACAATTATCATCAATTTATTCTCACTTAGACAAATCTTTTATTCCAGAAATCTAAGGTACTCTCATAATTTTCATTATTTTCCTTATGACTGGGAATGGGTATTCCCCGTGACGTAGACGAGCTAGTCACAAATCAATTGATTTATCAACTGAATCCAATCCTGGCTTTCTGGACAGGGGGTCACACCCTGGACTTGGAATCACGGATATAAAGAAAAAAAATTTATTTGTAAATATACATTTTATTGTATTGTATGAAGAATTAATCTGATAAAATTAACAATTATAATAATATAATTTATTTATATTCATTTATCAACATGTATATATGTCCGAAAAGTTTAAGTTTAACTTTCATCTATCAGGATACCAACGTGATAACGTATCATTTATGATATGGACAAAAATAACTGTTTAGCTTCCGCTGTATTTCCTCTTGAACCGGAATAATGTCCAAAAATGTCACATACTTTATGATTGGTTGAGTCAAGGATGACTTCACTTTATCTACTTGTACCCCTAAGTACCCTATCTGCAGATATATTTCAGTGTCAAATCGATCTTGGCATACTACTGGGCTTCCAAAAATTTTCTAAATTCGCACATAAATAAATATCAAAAACAATTAACACTCATCATCTACTTAAAATATTTATATAATATATTGTCTAACTAATTATTAATAATTACAAGTAACGTCTGGCCTGGCATGTACACGAGCTCTTCTCGATTTTGGTAATTTACAAACGCGTTATTTTCTGAAATATGTAGACTCATTGATCCGTTCGTTAATTTGTCGACCTTGTACGATCCAATAAGGGTTACTGTATGTAATTGTCAATTATATTTTTATAATAACAGTAATAATTACAAAATTTTTATAATAACAAGATATTTTTACCATATTCAGAATTTGTTGTACTTCGTAAATGTTTTAAAGAAGAAATAAAACAATTATTTATATCTATCATATCATTGCTTCCTGCTAATCTAATTGGCAAAATTATATCATTCAATTCAAATGGCCGATTCAAAATTACAATATTTACATATTTAAATTTTCGACCGCTGTCTGAAATCCCATTGTTATCATTATTATAATATTTTCCTACAATTACATCACCGACTTTTCTAATTTGACATTCCTCTGATTCAATGGAATAATCTGTACTGTCGGATTTAAAAGATTTGCAGCCGCCAATAACTGAATAATCACCATTGCTGTAATTAAAGAAAATAACAGTATTTGTGTTCATACGATCTGTACGACATAAATTTTATAAATTGATATATTATTAAAGTGTAAATACTCTAATCGTAATTGAGTAGTTGTCCCAATAAAAACAGCTTGTGGGTGGATAAGAGACCCATGATAGAATTCGTCTAGAAAAAAGTGATCGCTTAAAACATATGTTGATTGAATTTTCTATATAAAACAGATAAATTATTTACGTTTACTACATTTGGCATAATCCTTATCTTCTAGATCTTTTCCTAATAACACTGTCCAAGGAAAATAGTCTATGTCATTTTCATCAACGTCATAATGTACGTATGACCCATAGTAGCAACTTTGAATCCTTTCAATAGAGATAAAAATTATTATGGTCGTTATTAAATTTTTTATTGCCATGGTCTACTTGTAAGATCGAGAAACAATCTTATAATATATTCTTTTTTGTAAAAGTTTATAAAATTTTTGAATGACACGTTTATACTTTGATTATTTTAATTGTTTCGACGATAAGTTCTATAAACATACTGCTATTTTTTGGTATAATCAAAAGTATAAAGGAATTTATTTAATTAGTATAATAACTAGTTTACTTGTGTATGTGAACTATGGTCATTAGATTCGAATTACGTTTCATATCAGTGGACATGATAGCATTTAGAAATGAGTTATTATTATTTTATTGTTCTTCATGTAATGCTGATCGCTTATTTTTTTATTTTTTATAACACCGTCAAATAGTGCATCAGTTTGGAGCATAGTTTTAAAAATACGAAATTATATAGGGGAGGGTGGGCAGAACGGCCCCCCTAAGCCAATTATTACTTTTTGTGGCTTTGAACCATAAGATCACTTTACTTTTGTCCTATTTCGAACAAATTTATGGACATTTTGCCACAATTCTGAAAAAAAAAACATTTTTTTTTGTGGGGCAGAGCGGCCCCCCTCCAAAAAATGATAAAAAATTTTTTTTTTCGTTTTTTTGTTTTCTGAAATTGTTTTCATCATTAAGAATGTATTTCTTTCTCTTGACAACTATTTTTGGTTTTATGTTACTCAAAAAAAATTTTTTTTAGGTGCAATAAATCGTTTACTCTCGATTACCTTAATTACTAATTGTTATTTAATAAAAAAAAAAAAACAATTCTATAGTCTTAGTTTATTTCAAAAATTTATCAACTAAAAAAAAAATTTTATTTTTATAAATTTTTAATGACCAAATTTGCCTCTTACATAGAGAAACGGCCGAAAAATATAAAAAAATAATTTTTCGGAAGTTTCGGCTGGTCCATTTTGCCCCAGGTGTTATGCGTAGGGCTAGAAATGTGGAGTTCTAATAATTTTTTTTTAATTTGACGATAAAAATATGAAAAAATCACTTTTTTAAAATTTTGAGCTTGTTCATTTTACCCCAAAGGTCATGCGTAGGGGTAAAAATGCGCGAACATATCGGATTTATAGTAATTTGTCGAAAAAAAAAATTTATTTTTTGATCAAAATTTCAGGGGGGCCGCTCTGCCCCACCCTCCCCTACGCCGAAAAAAAAAAATGATAACTATTATACTGTCTTGAAATAGGGAATGATTACCATATTGTATGTGCACAGTAAAAAACAAATCGTCAAAGTGTAAAAAAAAACGTGTGGTAAAATTTTGAGTGTTGAATTTTTAACACTTTTGTGTGTCAATTTAACATACAGTATTTATCTTGTTTGAACTGTCGCAATCGATTGATTTTTTAACACACAGAAATCTCATTTTATTCGAAAGTAACACTTTTTATAGGTTACTGTCAAATCAACACACAAAATATGTTAAAAATAATCTCGACCATCACAAAAGAATTCTTGGAAAATTTTTATTTTTAACTTATGCGTGTGTAACTTTCTTTTAACACTTACAACATGTTGAAGTAACATATAAATAAGTGTAAAACGTTCGTTTTACACACGGATGTGTTGAGTTTGAGGAATCCTTTTTTACTGTGTGATTATCATCATCATGTTTTTATGTTAACTATTAATTTCTCGTATAGTAATATTTACCTTGCCGATAGTAAAAGCTGCCAGCTAGACAGTCACTGGGAGAACAATTTATCGGAGCCAAAAATAAGATTTGTTTCAGGCAAATAAATCCCATGATTGAATGAACCCAATTAATATTTATTTGAGACAATGGTATAGTTTATTTGAATGAAACAAAGATTTGTTAGGGGTGTCATAGTAAAAAGCCAAA
Source organism: Microplitis mediator (assembly GCF_029852145.1). NCBI lineage: Eukaryota > Metazoa > Arthropoda > Insecta > Hymenoptera > Braconidae > Microplitis > Microplitis mediator. Next base: position 4,152,326 of record NC_079973.1, read on the forward strand.
GCATGTTGGCCACTTGCCGATATTGAAATAAACACATGCAAAAATTCCTATAGGACCATATATGGTGATAGCAGGTTTTTCATGGGTTTATTTGAATTTTCCATCAGGTGCGCACTGTAAAAAAACCGAAGCTTTGAAAAATATTACTCCGCATATGGAGTAAATAGGTAGTTTGTTTTTTCAGCGGAGTGATTTGGATTTATTTCAATCCGTATTTACTTTGATTTAGAGTTTTAAGATTAAAATAAACTCCCTTGCGAAATGAATCTCACTCCGAGGTGACAGTCATCCGCTCCGGATTTACTCGGCTCTCACTCCGCAAATTTTTTACTTTGCACCTGACCAACATGACCCACCTTTACTATGACACACCAGAGCATTTCAAGCAAAAATAATTTCTCCTTGTAATGAGAAAAAAATTTATTTATTTATTTGTGAGTACATATGTTATTGCATTAAAAATTAATATGTTAGAATGAATAATGATGATGATAAAATTTATTTATCAGTATATAGATCTGTTCGAAGAGTTTATCTTTAAATTCCATATATAAGGATCCCAAAGTGATAAGGTATGATCATTTGGATTAAAATAACTGTTTAACTTCCTCCTTATTTCATTTTTAACCGGAACAATGTCCAAAAATGTTACATACTCTATCACTAATCCAACCTTTTTCATTGTAATTACTTTTACCCCTATGTACCCTATCTGCAGATATTTTTCAGTATCAAATCGATCTTGGCACACTACTGGGCTTCCAGATATCAGCTATATATATAAATATAAACAAATATCGAAACTATAATAATACACTCATATGATTAAAATATTTATATTATATACGGTCTAATTAATTATAAATAATTACAAGTAGTATAGGGTATCGTATCGCATACATGATTTCCTCTTCTCGATTTTTATTGTCTACAATCCTTCTATTTTCTGAAATATGTAGACTCATTGATCCGTTCGTTAATTTATCGACCTTGTACGATCCAATAAGGGGTTCTGTATGTAATTATTAATTATATTTTTATAATAACAGTAATAATTACAAAATTTTTTAGATAACATAATACTTTTACCTCTATACTCTCTTAAAGTAAATACATTTTTTAAAGAAGAAAAAAAACAATTATTCATATCTATCATATCATTGCTTTCTGCTAATCTGATTGGTTTAATTCTATCATTCAATTTAAATGGCTGATTCAAAATTACAATATTTACATATTTAAATTTTTTATTGCTGTCTGAAATCCCATTGTTATTATTATTATTATATTTTCCTACAATTACATCACCGACTTTTCTAGTTTGGCATTTTTGGATATCCAATCCGAATTTTATAAAATTACAGCCGCCAATAGCTGAATATTCACCATTGCTGCAATTCAAGAAAATAATAGTATTTATGTTCATACACGAAAAAAAATAAATAGTAAATACAACATGATGCAGTCTTGGTAAATAAACATGATGAAATCATGTTGCATCCACATTAGACTGATTCAAAAAAATCAACTAATTTTTTTTTTCTTCATTATATCGATAATATTGTTGGAAATGACGAAAAAAAAATACTGTGAAAGTTTGAGCTTTTAATATTAATATTAACAACTGCCGCATCGCAATTTTCTATTTCCCGTTTAAATAACATGGGAAAATTTACTTTTTAAGCTTTGGAATTTTGTAGCTCTCGATGGGACCAATACTTTTGAATGTTCAAGACATATTCTTATGGGAAATTTGACGCTCTACAAAAAAGGTCTCTTAGAATTTTTCGATATTTTTATTTCTTCAAAAGTAATTCGAAGTTAAAGTTAGATTGACGATAAATTTTCACATTTTTTAAATTTTTTGACACAACCATCAACTTTATCCGAAAATTTTAGAGGACATTTTTTGTAGAGCATTTTATTTCCTACAACTTATCTTAGAGAAAATTTTCGATATTTCTTAAGTCGTAAGTTATTCGCAATTAACTGAAAATTTAATATAATTAATTTTAAGCATCAAAATTTAGATTATTTAAGAAAATTCTCAGTTAATTGCAGATAACATACGACTTAAGTGAAATATCGAAAATTTTCGCTGAGATAAGTTGTAGGAAATAAAATGCTCTACAAAAAATGTCCTCTAAAATTTTCGGATAAAGAAGATGGTTGCGTCAAAAAATTTAAAAAATTTAAAAATTTATCATCAATCTAACTTTAACTTCGAATTACTTTTGAAGAAATAAAAATATCGAAAAATTATAAGAGACCTTTTTTGTAGAGCGTCAAATTTCCCATAAGAATATATCTCGAACATTCAAAAGTATTGGTCCCACCGTGAGCTACAAAATTCCAAAGCTTAAAAAATAAATTTTCCCATGTTATTTAAACGGGAAATAGAAAATTGCGATGCGGCAGTTGTTAATATTAATATTAAGAGCTCAAACTTTCACAGTATTTTTTTTTTCGTCATTTCCAACAATATTTTCGATATAATGGAGAAAAAAAAAATTATTCGATTTTTTTTTAATCAGTCTAATCCACATGATTTGTCATGCTTCGGCTACATGATAATCATGTTGCAGTAGCATGAGAAAAATTATGAGGCAGCAACATGATTTTCATGTAGCCTCAATAGCATGAAATTAAGCTGCAATAACTAAATATTTATGCTTCAGAAAAATTATTTATTATCAAGCAACTAAATTTTTTCGGGTTTATAATATTGCAAATGAAAATTAGAGTAAATTATCAAATTAAATAATTTGTAAATGATATTTTTGCTTAAGGGGTTAGGAGTAGTTAGGATTTTCAAAAAATCGATTTTTTGCTTGATTGTTGCTTGATAATAAATAATTTTTTTAAAGCATAAATATTTAGGTGTTGCAGCTTAATTTTATGCTATCAAGGCTACATGAAAATCATGTTGCTGCCACATGATTTTTTTCATGCTACCGCAACATGATTGTCATGTAGCCGAAACATGATTTTCTCATGTTACCGCAACATGATTCCATCATGTTTATTTACGAAGACTGCATCATGTTGCATTTACTATTTATTTTTTTCCGTGTACGATCTGTTTGCGACATAAATTTTAAATACTGATATATTATTAAAGTGTAAATACTCTAATTGTAGTTGAGTTGTTGTCCCAATAAAAACCGCTTGTGGGTGAATAAGAGACCCATAATAGAATTCATCTAGAAAAAAATGATCGTTTAAAAAATGTGTTGAACGAAAGTTTTTACATAAAATAGATAAATTATTTACATTCACTATCTTCGGAATGATCCAGAATTTCTAGATGTTTTCCAAATAACACTGTCCAAGGAAAATAATCGATATCATTTTTATCAAATTTGTATTTTAGAAATAACCCAGGTATTAAATGGTGCCAACTTTGAATCCTTTCAATCGAGATAAAAATTATTATGGTCGTTATTAAATGTTTTATTGCCATGGTCTACTTGTAAGATCGGAAAGAATCTTAAACTATATTCTTTTTTGTAAAAATTTATAAAATTTCTTAATTACACGTATATACTTTAATTATTTTAATTGTTTCAACGATAAGTTCTATAGACATACTGCTTTTTTTTGGTATAATTAAAAGTATAATGGAAGTCATTCAATTAGTATAATAACTTGTTAACGTGTGTATGTGAACAATGGTCATTAGATTCGAATTAAGTTTCATATCAGTGGACATTGCATTTTGACAAGATTTATTATTATTTCATTGTTCTTCATATAATGCTGATAATCTATTTATTTTTTTTTTAGTACACCGTCAAATTGTACATTAGCTTGTAGCATAATTTCAAAAACACGAAATCGTAGACGCTAAAAAAATGATAACTATTGCCACCTTGCAATAATTAATTAATGTAACGAGACCTAAGTCCACCTCCGCCGACCGGAAGCCAACCCTCACCCTTTTGGGCATACTCGCGCTGCGTTAAACCCTATCCTCTGCCATAATATTAGAAAGCGAAATGTGAACATAAGCTCACATTAGCATTAACCTTTTAGGCATGCAACGCATGTGGGTGCCTTACCACCGGCCACCACGAATCCGACCCCACTTGGACCTATCACTCCTCCCATCTCAGAAAATAGAGAGACTCTGGTTAAAGTGGGGCTTGGAATGGGTCCCTAATGGTACTAATTCCCTGGATTGGTCTTCAGGTTGCATAAAGTGGATTTCGTTGTCTGTCGGATATTAAATACAATTATCATCAATTGATTCTCACTTATACAAATCTTTTATTCCAGAAATATGTTTAACTTTATAACATTATATTAATTATTAGCTGAATGATGTTCTATGATATCATTATATACCTTGTTTGTATTTAACCATTGTAGTTTATATATCAGTTATCAGTTATCACTTATGTACCAATATGGAATTTATCAAGTGATCCCGTTATTGGCATTTGGCTGTTGGGTCTTTAAATAAAAAAAAAAAAAAAAAAACCTACAGTACTCTAATAATTTTCATTAATATTCTTTATGACTGGGAATGGGGATTCCCCGTGCCGTAGACGAGATAGTGACAAACCAATTAATTTAAAACTGAATCTAATCCTGGCTTCCTGGACAGGGGGTCACACCTGGATTTGGAGTCGCGGATATAAAGAAAAAAAATTTATTTGTAAATATAAATTTTATTGTATGAAGAATTAATGTGTTAAAATTAACAATTATAATAATAAAATTTATTTATATTTATTTATCAATATATATATGTTCGAAAAGTTTAAGTTCAACTTCCATATATAAGGATACTAACGTGATAAGGTATCATTTATCATTTGGATAAAAATAACTGTTTAGCTTCTTCTGTATTTCCTTTTGAACCGGAATAATGTCCAAAAATCTCACATACGTTATGAGTGGTCGAGCCACAGAAGCCTTCATTTTATTTACTCGTACCCCTAAGTACCCTATCTGCAGATATCTTTCAGTATCAAATCGATCTTGGCATACTACTGGGCTTCCAAAAATTTTCTAAAATCAAACACAAATAAATATCAAAAATAATATACACTCATCATATAATTAAAAAATTTATATAATATATTGTCTAATTAATTGTGAATAATTACAAGTAACATCTTCCCTGGCAGTACATACAAGAGCTGTTCTTCTCGATTTTTATTGTCTACAAGCCTTCTATTTTCTGAAATATGTAGAGTCATTGATCCATTCGTTAATTTATCGACCTTGTACGATCCAATGAGTGTTACTGTATGTAATTATCATTTATATTTTTATAATAATAGTAATAATTATTAAATTTATGAAATAACATGATATTTTTACCTCTTCCATAGTTCGTTGAACTTTGTAAATGTTTTAAAGAAGAAATAAAACAATTATTCATATCTACCATATCATTGCTTCTTGCTAATTTAATTAGTTTGATTCTATCATTCAAATCAAATGGCTGATTCAAAATTACAATATTTACATATTCAAATTTTCGGCCGCTGTCTGAAATCCCATTGCTATCATTATTATGATATTTTCCTACAATTACATCACCGACTTTTCTGGTTTGACATTCCTCTGATTCAATAGAAAAATTCATAAGGTCGGATTTAAAAGATTTACAGCCGCCAATAACTGAATAACCACTATTTCTGTAATTAAAGAAAAAAACAGTATTTATGTTCATATAATCTGTGCGACACAAATTTTATAAATTGATATATTATTAAAATGTAAATACTCTAATTGTAATTGAGTAGTTGTCCCAATAAAAACAGCTTGTGGGTGAATAAGGGACCCATGATAGAATTCATCTAGAAAAAAATGATCGCTTAAAACATATGTTGATCGAATTTTTTATATAAAACAGATAAATTATTTACGTTTTCTATTTTTTTCATAATTCTTATCTTCTAGATGTTTTCCTAATAACACTGTCCAAGGAAAGTAATCTATGTTATTTTCATCAACGTCGTAATTTACACGTGACCCAGGTATAAAATAAAAGCAACTTTGAATCTTTTCAATCGAGATAAAAATTATTATGGTCGTTATTAAATGTTTTATTGCCATGGTTTACTTGTAAGATCGAGAAACAATCTTAAACTATATTCTTTTTTGTAAAAATTTATGAAATTTTTTATTTACACGTATATACTTTAAATATTTTAATTGTTTCGACGATAAGTTCTATAGACATACTGCTTTTTTTTGGTATAATTAAAAGTATAATGGAGGTCATTTAATCAGTATAATAAGTAGTTTACGTGTATATGTGATTAATGGTCATTAGATTCGAATTACGTTTCATATCAGTGGACATGATAGCTTTTAGAAATGAGTTATAATTATTATTCTATTGTTCTTCATTAAATGCTGATAGCCTGGGTTTTTTTTTATAACACCGTCAAATAGTACATTGGCTTGTAGCATAATTTAAAAAATACGAAATTATATTTGTATGTGATAATCATTATCATGCGTTTATGTTAACTATTCATTTCTCGTATAGTAATATTTACTATTGCCAATAGTAATAGTTACCATCTAGATAACATACTGAGAGAAAAATTTATTTGAGCCAATTAAAATTTGTTTCAGGCAAATAAATCCCACATTTGAATAGACCCAATCAATATTTTTTGAAAAATTTATGTCTTAAAGTATAAAATAAAGAATTTACATTAAAAACTATAGTGCTGTACAATATTTCATTAATTGTTTGTATGTATACTCTCTAAACATGAATAAGTGAAAATAAGTGAATATTCACTGATTCCAAGTGTAAACCGAACCACTAATTTCAAAAAGTGGTTCGGTTGGCACTCAAAATTAGTGAATATTCATTTATTCCACTTATTCATGTTTAGAGAGTAATAATTTATAGTACGTAATAATTTTTGTTCAATGTGATTAGATTAATAACATAAATGAAGTCATACTAGTTACACAATTACTTGTTTATAATAAATAATTTCGGTTTCACAACATCTAAATATTTAAAATAAAAGTTTAAATAACATTTGATCTTGTGTCAAGTATATTGAGATATTGATGTATATAAATACGCGTTTTCCTGATAAAAGATATTCATAACATTCTACAAAGTATCGCAAGATTGTATCTCTGTACAAATATAAGTATTTAGATTTTCTAAATCTTAATTATAAACTTGAATAGCCACTTGCCAAATTTTAAAAGTTTCAATTCAAAGTCAGTACTTTTGACTGAACTTCGAATATAATACTCTTATAAAATACTTAATCCTTCAGCACTTTCGTGTCCTTTAGTGTCTCGCTCTTACTACAGCGACATTCTATAATTTGAATAGTGTCCTGTGAGCAAATTTCTCATAACGGAAGTGCTGACGGGTTAATTTTCCAAAAGTCTATTTATGTATGGGAAATTTAAATTTTTATTTCTAATTCACATTTATAAATTTACAAAATTAAATTTTCACGCCAAATAGTACAACTCTCTTACATTGTATATTATTTAATTATTTTAATTGAATTTTTTACAGCTGTTTAATAAGTTTTTCTGAAGATGTCAAAGCTCATGATCTTACTTCTTTTGGTGGCATTGTTAGCGGCTGCGACAAATGCCCAGATGACTGGGGCGTGCTCCGAACTTGGTGAATCGGTATGTAAAAACAAATTCTTGTCTTTTTATTTATTTTTTTTTTTATTAATCTGAACATTTTTCACAATATTTGTTGCAGTGTTGGTTTTCAAGTTGTTGTGCGGGAAAGTGTAACATGTTGTTGAGATGTGAATAAATTAGTATTTCCGCTTTAAATTTACACAATTATATTTTGAACTTTATATCTGAGTAATAACTTAACAATCACTTTGTCAAAAAGGATTAAACTGAAAATAAGAAATGAAAAACTAAATTGATAATTTATAAGTTGAATAAAAATTCATAATAAAAAAAAATTAATTTATATACATAATTAATTTATTAATTGAGGTGTGGACTTTTGGATTTTCCAACAATTTTTTTTCATTATTAGTAAAAGAAAATAAAAAACGGTTTGATTATACTGCAGATCTCAATTTTCAAAGTAATTAAAGAATAATAAAAAATATCAACAGATGTTACTTTTTTGTTGTGGAAGTTTTTATTTCTGAAAAAGAAAAAAAAATTTTAAGTTATCCTACCCTCTTCTTATGTCGTATACCTGGATGGCATGCAGGTCAAAGATATTCCCAAATACCACCAGGACTTGTAACTTCTGCTATTTTCATAATTTCTTGTTAGAATGCTCGAGTTTTAGGGATCAAAATAAAGTATTCCATCTTAATAACAACTTTTTAACCCTTGAAACTATTTAAATTTACTTTAGATCAAGTGAATATGATAGTGGAGGAAGTAGTTTTTGAAATTTCAAGTTCTAACGTGATTAGAATGCATTTTTGTATTAGGGAGATATGACCAATAAGAAGATAGCATTTTAAACTACCAAGAAAGTATCACTATTGGTATGGTACATAGTAGTCTAAGTTAGAATATTTAAAAAAAATATATACATATGAATACTAAACTTGATATTTTTCAGAGTAATAAATTCTGTTTGTTACTAAGTATGAATTTGCATCGAATGTTACAGAAAATAAAATTTAAACAAATTCAGTCCTCAGTCAACTATAATATGAAAAGTTAAGTTATTTACTCAAAGTAACAATTTTTTCCAAGGTATACTAGTGGATTCATCGGTAAAACATTCTGACTCATCCTGCTTTATTGTATACACAATTGATCCTACATACATGTGTGATCCATATCCCAATGTCATCTGATCCTTTAGAATATCAAAGAATGGGGATCTTGGAGTGGAATTTTTTCAGGGACTTTTCGGAATACTTCTTACATTATCATACTTTCCTAGTTGGAAAGGTCACGCTAATAGAAATAAAAATAACGAGGGGCGTAATTATCAGTAATAAATAATCTCTGTTACCTTGAGAGAGATGACAAATCTTTTAGATGTTTAGAAAATTAACTTCTTCATTTATTATATTCCCTTGATGAAATGCCTTACATTTGAGGATTAAAAACTGACCTAAATAATGATCATTATGTTGTTCAGAAAGCAGATAAAAGATCAATTTCTTGAGAATAATATATGATAATGATAGAAATGATGATATGTATGAAAATTTAAGCCAGAAGTCATTATTTTGGACTTTTGTATTAGGAGAAAATAATATATAAGAAGATATAGTACATAAAATTTTCAGAAAGGTCGAGAAAAAGGGCGGATCTTTTGAAATGTGTTTACAAATAACGTCTTTGTATTGAAGGTCGTCGACCGAAGAGCTCAATTGTAAGAGTAAGTGTGCATTTACAGTAATTTTGACAGGATAACAGTAAGTTACAGAAATAATAACATGATTTTCAAAAATTCTTTTATTACATTTTTTAAAAAATAATATGTATGATAAATTAAAATAATAATTTTTAATATTCTTAGGAACATATTAGACTTTTTGATTTTTTTTTGAAGGTATTATTGTCCAACACAAATTTTATTTCAACAATTGCACACCTCGAACGCGAAGCGGATTGTGTTTTACTGTCACCAAATTTAAGAACTGAGTTTCGGTCGACTTCAATCATCTCCACTAATTTTTTTAGCACTTGAATGAATAAAAAACACTTAGAGCGAGAAGAAACTTCAATGAATAATTTTTACATATAATTACAAGCTCTTTTATTTAGAGTATTGTTAAAAAACATTTTACTTGGACGTCAGTTGGTCTGTACATGTGTAAGCACGATCTCTCTTTATGAATTTAATTAATCATTTTCATTTTTTTTTATTAGCTCCAGATTATTGTAATCCGTCACGTTCAGTAACTAAATAAAAACCCAAAACTGACAATTTTAATAAATAAATCCGCAATTTTTTCTCAACAAATATTTAGATACAGTTTTTACAATTCTTAGAACCGATGGCTTATTTAGAAATTTTGTTATTAATCATGACGCAATTTTTTGAAGTTGGACTTGCTGGAGGACTGCTTTGAATACGGTAACATAAATATTTTCCATCATAACGTTCGACTACAAAGAGAAAAGGTAATATTCTTTCAAAATCTGATTTTTCAAATGAACCACTAGGTTTTTTAGTATTCGATTCCAATGCTTTTATTCCTTGTTCATTGTTTGTGGTGTCAAGACTATTAGTAATATTGGTATCCCCAAAAGGTAGGATATGAATATTGTCAATATTAATATCCGTGCGATTTGTATCAGGTAGAAGAATTGTGGTGTCTGATACATTTAGTCTCTTTTCGTTGTCTGTAGTTAAGATTTCTGAAGTATCATTATTATTCTTGGTGTGATTATAACTATGTGTGTTTTTCATATTTGTATTTTGATTAAGATCACATTTTACTCCAGAGTATGGCGTCGTTGTATTCGTAGACGTCGTCGTCACTGATGTATTATTTGGTCTAAAACAATTATGTAATTTTTATTAATAAGAATAAATCGATTGATCGATAAAAATTCCAAACTTTCAATACCTATACGATTTTAAATAATATTTTTTAACGGTTTATTATTAAAATAAATTATATATATATTTATGTACTTACTTTTGCTGAAGTGAGTATATCCAAGCACCCACAAAAATTGAATAAGTAAGAACTACTGAAAGAAGCACGATCAACAAAACTTTAAAAACAGCTGACAAAGCCATTGTTTATTAATTTTTTTTTATTCTACTATTAAATATATGTGCATAATTTTAAATTTACAGTGTACACAAATTTTTTAAATATTTCTCTTATTCTCTTTTTATTACGCTGTGATGTACACTATAATGTAAAATATTTTGTATTGTGCTCATTTGAAATTCTCCAATTGTCTCTTCATAGTAATTAATATCGAGTTTTACTATCTCATCTAATACGTAAGTTATCTTCATTAAAAAATAAGTAAATTAGAATTTTAGTTCATTCTATTTTTGGTAATAATGTATGATGTAAATATATGTATAACTTATTATTCAAAGAATTCTAAATGAGAATGCAACCTTGTATTAGTAATTAATATCATTTTAATGACACATACGTCATGGACCTAATTTAATAATAAAACCGTAACTACGCAGTAGGTAAGTGTGCGTAAACCCATGCATTTCACTCCGAAATGAATTGATTTGCGCACACTTACCCCACACGACTCTATACAATATACTATAGGTCCAAAACGGCATGCGCAATTATATATAAGGTTTATTAAAGAAAAATTTGTTAATTATTATAGATCCATATTAATTACATGGAGAAATTATTTTTATTTGAAATATGGTGTCATAGTAAAGCCGAAGTATGATGGCCACCTAACGGACATTTAAATGAACACATGCGAAAATCACTTTAACCATAGTAAAATTTACAATGATCACAGAAACTTGTGTGCCAGTTTTGCTGTGGCCATAGTAATTTTTGCATGTGTTCATTTAAATTCCCGTTAGGTGGCCATCATACTTCGGCTTTACTATGACACCATATTTCAAACAAAAATAATTTCCCCGTGTGATATTAATGAATACACTTTATTTTAAACTACTTTTTAAAAAAACTTAAACTGTGTTACGAGAAAAAAATTTTTAAAGTGAAAAGATTCAAACGAACAATATGATCTGTCCCCCTGATAACCAAGGGTTCATTCAGGTAAAAAGCAACGTACCCAAGAAATCGTACCCGTAGTCTTATAGAATAGACTCCTCGTTGTAACTTTACAAAATACTTCTTATATTATCATGTTTCCTTGATTCAAAATTGATCATTTGATGACGATTTTTTGACAATCACAATGACATATTGTGATCAATAAATTCTTTTTAACACCATATCCTTCTTGTAAATGTGAAGATTGCGTATTTTAAGTCTAAAAAAGTGATTTGAGCTGAATAGTCATAACTACACCCACTCGAGAATCGGTTAAACTGAAAATTTCATTAGGAGAATATAGCTAGGGATGGAGTATGTTTCGGTCCTGGGAAAATTTTCTGTCCACAGGCAAAATTTGAGATTTTTTTATGAAGAAAATATAAGAATTGAGAAGATGGCACGTTGAATTTTAAGAAAAAATAATAACGCTTCCGTACTAAGCCCTTGTTGCAAAGACCTGAATTAAATTCCTATTCAATATGATTATTTTTTTCTGAAATAATCTTAATTTTCCTTTCAATGTGTTCTTATAATTATGAAAAAATAATTTTATCTTATCTTCAGCGTAACAACCTTGACAATTAATCTAACGATTGATAGAAAATATTTTTAAAGAAATTAATTAGACCTCTATTACGTCTAAATAATAAATTTTCATGATTAGTAAATAACATAATTATTAAACCATTGATGAATTCTTGTTCTGATGATATGATGATTTCATTCCATATTCAACGACAAAATTTTTTACTCAATATATCAGTCATGACAATATAGTTTTTATACCTGAAGGAACACAAAATATACTCGGGGTTCGGGGTACAAAATTTCTCAGCGCTTCAAGTAACGTGACTTTGAAATGCTTCCAATGGTGTCCTGTTTTCCTAATTCAAAAGTCAACTTTAGTCACACTTAATTTAAAATAACAAAAGGTTTTAACAATAGATGATATCAATCTGTTTACCGCATTTTTTTTAAATTTAGCCTCCCTTAGATCTTATGTTCTCTTGTTGAAATACTTTACTACTTCAAGGGCTTTACCGCAATTTAAAAATAAGTGACAGTTAAAAAACTTTTTTATGTATACACGAAATCTTAAAATTTGTGTCCGAGATTTACAACAAAATTATGACTGACAAAAGCATAAGTTTTTTTCCGACAATTGTAAATATTAAGCGTTAAAAAAAATCAGTATATTTTCATTTATTTATTTTATAAGATTTAATAAATATATATAACAGTGAATAAATACAATAATAACAATAAATTTATAATACTCGTGAAATTGCGATAGCAAAAAAAATTTTTCATGACGAAATTTCTTCTAGTTTTTTTTGTATCCACTCTATTTCATGATGGATATTCGTATACTCGTAAATTCCGGAGTACATTGAATTCGCTAATAATCCCGCCAGTGAAAAGTTTCCGGTTTCTTTACCGGAAACTCTGCATACTATTGGGCTTCCCAATAAAAAGTATTTGTCGTCCTGCAAAAATATGTACAATTTTATCAAATATATACTCAAAGGTAATGACAAAATTAACTTACCGTTGAATTTACTTTTAAATTATCGATTGTACCGAAAAGACTGTTATTTGGATCGAACTCGAACGATCCATTAATTACTGATTTATTGAGGGTCTTTAGAGTCGCACTGTATTTTTCAAACAACGTCGGGCGATCTATAGTTTTTTCTGAAATATCCCGTTGAGCAAAAAGTTCGGCGTTAGGATACTGTGTGAATGTTATGTGAATACATTCTCTTTCAATAGTGTCATCATATAGATCGTGTAATGTCATCAATGATGTTGGAGATATATCAACAGGATTGACAGAATTTATTGCTCTATCAAGTATCATGACAACTAGACCATATTCAGGTTTAGTACATTTATTTTTGTCACGACCTGAATAACCTACACAGGATTTTAAATAAAATTATTATATTAGTTAAACAGGAAGTTTTAGAATGAAAAAATAAAAAATTTGTAGTTTACAGAATTTTAATATGTTGTACGTTCGATAATCAGTTATATTGGAAACACTATGAAGTTGATCGTAGTTTACATATATTTCATTGCTATCAATCTTGCGACTGAAAGTTCCAATAGCGTATGCCACCTGATTTAAACTGCAAACAGCATTTTTGATATTATTAGCATAATTTTGAATGCTCTCTTAAAATGAATCAGTGAAAAGTACTGCAACCCATACAAAAAAAAAATATATATCCGGGCAAATCTGAATATATATGTTACATGTATGAGACATATATTCAATTTTGCCCGGATGTATCCCGGATGTATATTTTTTTCGTATGGGAAATCAGTGAATATTCCCAAGTATATCACTAATTTAATTAGTGATATATTTGTGCAGTAGTCATGTGGGGCAAGTGTGCATTGTGGGTAAGTGTGCGCATACCCATTCATTTCGGACTGAAATACATGGGTTTCCCATACGAAAAAAATATATATCCGGATATATATTTTTTTCGTATGGGTTGTGCACATTTACCCACTGCGCACACTTGCTGCACATGACTAAATATTAACAGATTCATTTTGAAAGAGTGTCTTATTGTTGAAAGAAATTTCCACTAATAAATTAATATTTTATTATTAATTTAATTTTTATTTCAATGCTTACGGTTGTGCACAATATCCGACAGTCAGAACTGCTTTTGGATTAATTAATACTCCTTGACAATCATATTTCCAGTTTACTTCAGGCTCTGATGTATTTCGAAAAAAAATTGGTAAAATCCAATCAGGACTTTTAATATCAAACAAATTAAGTGTTTTTTCCGTTGTCGAGGTTGAATTGTCAATTAATCTAGACTTTTGCTCTATACTGTCATTTTTGAAACCATCTATATTATCTTTTTTGAAACCATCGTTATAACTTGACATCATTTTCGAAGTGACAATAGTACTAATAATATTTTTACTGGCATTTTTACCATAAATATTGGACGTGGGACCATTAAAATTGCTGTCCGTGTTATTTATTAACGATGATGGTGTTGAGTTGAATGAAAATATTGTTATCGGTTGTTTCCTAAAAATAAATATAAGATATAAATATAGGTCGAGCAAGATAATAAGTGTTAGATTAACACTCTTTTTTTTACACTTTGACAAATCCTTTTTTAATGTAAACATTTTTCAAATTTTCAAACACTTACCTTGTTTCAATTAAAAACATACACACGCTTATAGAAATCAAAGAAATAAATATCAATGCAAGAAAAACTACAATTAAAAAATAAAAAACGTGTCTCCATCTCATTTTTAAATTTTTAATAATTCAAATGACTTTATAATTTGATACTCTTTTAACTTTTCAGTCGATTATTTTCAAACGCTGGATTTAAAATTTTACTGTATTCGTAAATATTGAGATCATGTACGTTTTATAATAAACTGATGCTATGTATTCTTAATGACTTACGCGAGTGTACTAGTTAATTAATTAAAATTAGAATTTCAATGACAGTTATGTCAGTATCGAAAATAATTATCTTATGCTTATTAAATTAATTAATTATACAGTCAATCAAAAATTGGAATAATGTGATCATGTTTATAAATATGATTTTACTTTCTGTCAATCAATCGATCAATCAATCAATCAATATTACTCGGAAAATAGTTCAAATTTCATATTTCTCATATATTTTTTACGAAATCACTTTTTATCATGACTATAATTAGTACAAATTTATAATATACAGAATAGTAAGAATATTCCCGAAAAAATTTTGCATTGACCCTTTTTTCTTAATGTAAAGGAAAATGTACTAAAAAAAAATTTTGGACTCGGTGTAGTGTAAATCACTCGGTGTAAAAATTTTCGTGTGAAAATTACTTGTGCACCAAATATCGTGTTAAATTTAGGAGGTGTGAATTCAAAATTTTAAATATCATTTGTTGCTCATTAATTAAAATTATTACGAGTAATAGGGGAGAGGGGGCAAAGTGGGCCCTTTAAGGAAAATAATTATATTATCATTAATTTTTTTTACGCTTTTACTTCTTTTTAGACCCTTGATACTTATTTTCACTTCATTATGCTGCGTCCATTAAAATTGAAAAATCAAAAATTAGGGCAAAGTAGGCCCTTCAAAAAATTTCGGATTTAATATTTTTTATTTTTTATACGTGTGATAATTGAAAATAACTATAAAACAATTGTATTTTAATAATATAGAAAATCATTTTAATAGTCTGTTGCGATATAACTTCGAAACGTATTTTATTATCTTTAACTTTTTTAATAAATTATATTTAATGAACAGTTTCGGTGGCCTATTTTAGCCCTCATTACATTAGAAATTTCGATAAGATTATTTTCCGTCCGAATTTATTGACGTATAGAAAATTTGGACTGGCCCACTTTGCCCCCATATTTTTTGAAGTTTTGAAAATTTTAAGGGGCCTACTTTACCCCCTGCTCTCCTACGGGTTATTGATGTAAAAAAAGTAAATGACACCGTTTTATTTCCCTCTACACGGCCGTATAAAGTTCTCGGGGGCCATTTTTACACAAAAATTTTTTACAGTGTATATATATATATATATACCAGTGTAGATATACCTGGAGTTTGGAATGCTGAGAACATATGGTCCCGAAAAAACAGATCTGTAGACTTTTATGTATAGAATTGAATTCCGGTTCGGGTACTTTGGATTACTGCTTGCATGATTATGCTTTCCTACTTAAAAAATCATCACTTTTTAACCATCATTAATGATACTAGAAAAATTAAAATATTACACTATTAATATCTTTGTCATTCAAAACTTTTTAGTAAAATACAACTTCACTGGGTTTGAAAAAATTATTGATATAATTAATCATTCGGATGAAATCACTTAATAATCGGATAGATTAAGGATTAGGAAAACATCATGAGCAAAGAGATAGCACAGTTGTATTTTGAAAAAGTAAAGTAAGTTTGAATTCCCGAGAAAAAATAAAGCCAAAGATTATCATCGAATCGTAGCCATGATGCCGGGACCAATTTTGTAAAATTGATTCTCGCCGATTCATTTGCCAAAGAATCGACTTATGTTCATACATCGATCATCAATTTAGATCATTTTTGGCATTTCTAGATCATTTTATCAAAATAATTAAGATCAGGCAACACCCACCGCTGTCATATCCAGCCCAGTTTTTGAACTTTTCCACTATTTTCTATCGATGATAAAAGTTTTGTTCAGATATTTTGAAAAAATACCATCAGTCGGTTTCACACCAGGAGAAAACTGATGTACATAAAATAGATGACTCTGCAGTATGACATATTTATAATTTACAAATATATACAATACATTAACGCTATATTCTAGTCAGCCAGTAGTTCTGTCCATTTAGCAGATTTCCTTAATGCTGATGCATTTTTTATAAAAAATATCAATAAAAAATTTGTGTACGTGTTGCATTTAAACTTTTGTACCGAAAATAAGTTTTTAAATATTTAAGCAATTCTTTCATACATCACATATATGAAAAAATAGTAAATTTAGAGATATTACTCTAAAAAAAAAGTTTAATGTCATAAGTTTGACAACAACAGTAAAATGCTGGTCAAGGAAGAGCCGCAGTGGAATTACTCAGATACGAATTTTCCGATGTTTCCAGAACTAGAAGCTCTAGGTATGACTAAATATCAATTATTTCAAAAAAAATTGATTATCGGAATCCTCTGTCCTTATCATTATTGCTCACATATACACTAATTTCGATAAATATTATCTTTTACTCAATGCCGCATTAAATATTTTATTTGCTTTATCATATTCACGTTTTTATTATTTACTGCATCTACTAAAAATTTCAAACAAATTATTTTTCTAATAACTTCCGACATTACTACAATACATTAAATAATTATTTGCAAATGTACGTACGTTTGAAAATCTTTTCTACAAAAATTATCAAATAATTTTTATCTCTTGCTAAACAAAAAAATAAAATCCTAAAAATATAAATGGAGTTTTTAGTAATGACGATAGTAATTATCGACTATTATTTTTATCAGCAATACCTTTATCTATAATACTAAGTGATTTTTTAAATTTTTAACTCAATTTATATATGTATTGTGGTTTATTTTTTTGTTTTTTTGTTTCATAACAATTTATTTCCGTAGGTGATTTAACAATATCTGTAACAATAAAATGACAATAAAATTTTTTTATTGTCCGTTTAAAACCAGCCATCCGTTGCGTGCTTACTTTTTATAAAATAAAAATATAAAATATTATTTCAAAATATAGTGATTAAAATCTTGACAAATTTCTAGTACGCATTTAAGATTTTTTCTTTTTTACCAATATTAAATTCGTTTATTTAAAAACTCGAACAATAACCAGAACTCTGATATTTTCACTTGATATTTTTTAGTGATACTGAAATTAACAAACTACAGATGAATTTTAACGTTTCATAAAAAAATCAAATATTATTTGAATTAATAATTTTAAACTACGCGCGAATTTTTGAAAAGTCTTGTACGAATTAAAATATTTGTTTATTGTATTTATACAAAGTTTGTTTATTTAAAAATCAAAGAATTATCAGAACTGATATTTTTACTTGATATTTTTTAGTGATACTGAAATTATCAAACTTCAGATGAGTTTTAATTTTTTATAAACAAATCAAACATTATTTGAATAAATAATTTTAAATTACGCGCGAATTTTTTAAAAGTCTTTTGTACGAATTAAAATATTTTTTTATTGTATTCATATCAAATTTGTTTATTTAAAAATCAAAGGATTATCAGAACTGATATTTTCACTTGATATTTTGTAGTGATACTGAAATTATCAAACTTCAGATGTGTTTTAACTTTTCATAAACAAATGAAAGACACGTTTTTTAAACCGGCTTTATTTTTATCCGGGTTTAAATTAATTTTGCTTATATACATTAATAATATATAAGTATATCAGCAATAAAAATTTAAACTGGCCCTAAATAGTATTTAAATAAATAATTTTAAATTATACGCGCGAATTTTTTAAAAGTCTCTAGTACGCATTTAAATCTTTTTTGTTTTTTATACTAATATTAAATTCGTTTATATAAAAATAAAAAAATTACCAGACTGCTATTTTCACTTTTTTTTGTGATATTCAAATTAGCAAACTTCAGATGAGTTTCAACTTTTCATAAACAAATTGATTACAATCCGAATAATTAATTTTAAATTATACGCGCAATTTTTTAAAAGTCTCTAATACCCATTCAAAAAATGTTTTGTTTTTCTTAATATCAAATTTGTTTATTTAAAAATTCAAAAATTATCAGCTATCGTTTTTTTTTCTATTTAAGTTGAATATTGACCACCTTGTAGATAATAACTTTACGGGACTCACTGTATTTTTATTTTTCTCACTTAAAAATGTGTAGGTATACATATATACATATATATGTGTGTATACATGTCTAGTGACGTTCCTATACACCCAAACATTCTTCGTAGTTAGTTAAATTCACCGGTATATGGGTATATTGTGAAGAGAAGTGGAAGTATGTTCTGTTGCTGCTGGTGATATTCCACATACACACGATACTCCAAAGTTGATGGTGGTTTAAACGACAACAAAAAATAATAATGCCGGTTGGTCATGCTTGACGTTTAACAAACGTGTTTTTAAATGTTTTTCAAAAAAATAATTATTCATTTCCATTTAAATTTAATGTGTTAAATTATTAGTAAAAAAAAATAGTGTTTCAATAAATGATAAAAGTAAAATAGTGGTTGTAAAAATGAAACAAAATACTAAAGGTCATTGTATTTTAAATATGATGGATTTTGATGAAAACTCATTATTTTTAGGTAAAATTTTATTTTTATTTATTAATATAATTTATATTTATTTAAAAAATTAAACATAATTAACATAAATTATTTATTTACTTTGTAAATTTAAAAATTATATTTACTAGTAGTCGATAATTTTGAATAAAATAAAAATGATTGAACTTATAATCGAAAGTGTTACGAAATTGATATACACAGGTGATATCGTTCAAACTATGAATTATGCACTTATCATAATTCAATACAATGAACTATATATTTTTCATATCAATATTTATTTATAAAAGTACATTATATTGAATACTTGCATCAATTTCTCTATAATAACACACGTTATTGTAAATATGTATTGCGTTACACAATTAAAATCAAACAACATCCATCAAAATTTATTTGTTTAACTCCAATAAATTATTTAATAAGGTCAAGTATCGTAACTATTGAATTTAATTAATTAAAATTAAGTTTATTTTAAATTTAGTAATTCATTTTATTAATTTGTTGGATAAGCGGCTTGTATTTTATTTCAAAACTGATAATTTTAGATACGAGAGATTTTGATTTTGTTTTATCGGCACTAAAGCGATTGATTCTTATACTGGATTTTATTTCATAATACAAGAGTACAGTAGAAAGAGCAAAAGAGAGAAGAATACAAAGTTCATTGACTCAAAAATCCCCTGTTACGACGCCGGTTGCTTCTGTCCCTTCTCTTCTAAACATACAAACGTGACCGTCAAAAGTTGTTCGAAAACTCGTTAATTTTAAATATTAACATAACTTGCCAATATTATAAATAAATATTCATAAATATTTTCACTGAATTTATAAAATATCATTTAGACAAATTATTTATTTCTTTATTTTAAAAAAGTATTTTTTAATAATTACTTATTATTATTATTTTATTTTTTTTACAGATAACGAGTATCCATTACCAGCGGATGATTTTTTACAAGCATTGAGTTCTGACCTTGAGATTCCATTGCTATTAAATGGCGAAGGATCACCTGGTCGTGATGAAAGTCCTGATGAAATCATAAAAGGCGCAGCATTGAATTCATTATCTAATTTCGATAGATTCGATACCGGTTATGAATTCGATGATGTATTTTCAAATATTAATAATACAGGTATTTTTTTTTTTTTTTTTACATTAATAATACACTGGTTAAAAAAATTAAGGGATATTAAAAAAAATTCGAAATTTTTGGGTGATTTGTCCGGAGTTATTGATTATAAAATCTAAAATAGACTTTTTTGCTTTGATCAATGATAACTCGGCGTCAAATCGTTTTAGAGACTTTTTGAGGCCGGCAAATTAAAGGGCATGAAATTTCCTAAGAGAGTCATAGGGTCAGATTATCAAAAAAAAATTATTGATGCCCATAAACTTGTTGGAAGACGAGCAAAAATTTGGAATTTTTTTTCGTCAGTTTTCTTAGGATTACTCCGGAACCGTGCATGATAAAAAATTTTAAGTCCAGATCTGAAAACTAGAAACTCGAGGCTACAATTTTCTTTTTTTTACTTTTACTCTACGACCATTTTTCACCGAGTTACAGCATGTTGAAAATCACCCAAAAATTTAGAATTTTTTTTATATATCTTAATTTTTGTGACCAGTGTAATTAATAATAAAATTAAAATTACGTATTTATTTAATTAATCAATTATATTATTTTTTTTTAGAATTAAATATCAATAATTTATCAAATATCATAAAACGTGAATCAGAAAATTCACATTTCCCACCGTCACCAAGCCCCAGTCATTCGGAATCAAGTAGCGGTGGCTCTGAATGGCACAATGACAGCCCCTATAATAAAACATCAGCATCACCAGAAAAATTTAGTTTAGACACCCCGCCGATATCACCACCAGACACAGAATCACCGCCGGTATCACCACAGCCTGAACAGCAGCCAGTGACAGCTAAAATTCCAGTACTTCATCCTTTAAAATTAATTCCACTTAGCGCTCAAGATGTAAATCTTTCACAGAATAAAGCTAAGTTTGTCCTGGCAAAAGGTAACACAGCAAAGCGTGTGTGTATTCAAACACTGAAGCAATCATCAGCATCATCATCAACTTCGTCGTTATCATCATCATCTTCAGTATTATCAAACAGTAATAATGGTGAGCAACCGCGTAAAATGATAGTATTGAGCGCTCAAGATTTCGCAGCCTTGACTAAAAATGTATCACAAAATCCATCAATACGTCCGCCATTAAAAATTCAAACTCTAAAGCGTAAACAAGATAACAATATGAACAGTTTTAATCTACAAGCCGGTGATTTTAAACAAGCAATTGAGTTACCCAAAACAAACCAGGTTAAAATACTTAATCCAATAGCAAACATACCGGTTGTTAAACCAGAACTTGTAATTAGTACTCCAGTTGACCATGAAGATGTTAAAGCAACAGCAGCACCACCACCGCTATCAGCATTACCAGCAACTCAAACATGTACACCGATAGTAATTAGTCATACAAACAACACCAGCAGTCCGACAATAGCTCCGATTTTAATAAAAACCGAGCTGTCAGATATTAATAATTTGACAGCGCGCCAAGAGTCGGAACTTAAGGCATTCAAACGACAGCAGAGGATGATTAAGAATCGTGAGTCCGCTTGTTTATCTCGCAAGAAAAAAAAAGAGTATGTGACGGCCTTGGAAAGACAGATATCAGACTTGCGGGAAGAAAATAAACAATTGAGAATGGAAAATTCATATTTAAGACAGCAACTAAATCTAACTGATGACAATCAATCGCTATTTTGTTCAGATAATAAATTAGGAAATTTAAAACATGCAGTCAGTAAAAAAAATACCGCGATACTGTTAGCAGTATTTCTTATGTTTTCGATAAACTTTCCATTCAATGGAATGTTTTCACCAGATAAAAATCAATTGGATGTTTTATCAAAATCTAATGCGCCAGCTGTGGTACCAAATCTCAGACACGGCAGGTCTTTGCTGTGGTCTTCTGATATCGATAATGATAACGATGGGGGTATTGAGGATGTCAACACAACGTCGCTGCATCAGCCGATGTGTCCGATGTTCATCAATCAAACGGAATCGATACGACTAGATTACGAGTTACGTCGGTGGATTGGAGAAGACAGCGGCCATGAAAATTGGACCGAGTTAAATAATAAAAAGAAAAATATAAAAGCTAAATCTGTTGGTGAACTTTTGTTGCCAAAAATAAAAGATTTGAATGGAGATAAAATAAAATCATTGTTACCGAAGGACGAAAAATTAAACGCAGTAATAAATGACAAAGAATTAACACCAGCAAATAATAACGCGCTAAAAATATTCTCACTGTTTGACGCACTAGAAAATCGTGATACTTTTTACGTTATTTGGTTTAGCGGCGAGCATCTTTCGCTGTCAGCGTTGAGTCAAAATAATTCTACGAGGCCACGTATGTCACTGATATTCCCAACTGATACCGTCAATAATTCTCTCGCACCACCGCCTCCTAATCATGTGACAATGCGGCGCATTGACTGCGAAGTCACTGATACACAACTGGTTTACTTGCCTGAGTCTATTGTCGTTCAGTATTTGAAGGACAATCGCAAAGCTCAGCCCAAAACTCGCAGTAATCCGAGACCAGCAGCCGCTAATTTTAATTTAACGAAAAATTACAAACGTTTTAATTATGTCAAAAATAATGAAACTGCGAGTGAGTATGAAAGTAAAAGCAGCAATCAGTCGTATCCAATTAAAAAAGAGCCGGAATTTGTAAATGATATTCCGTATTTAGTTAAAGATGATAAATTTACGTCGGGATTTTCGGTAGACAGCCCAAAAAATTACGATTACGTACCAAAAAATGTCAACTACGCAACAAATGTTGCTTCGTATGTTAAGAATTTAAACAGAGACTATGTCAAGAGTGACAAACAATTACGAAAAAGACGAGGCTTGAATCTTTAATAAGTTATTTAGTTAATTAAATAAATTAATAAATCAATTAATGCATAATAAATACAAATACATCCTTATATTTATAAGGATATATTGTCTAATTTATTTTAGACAGGCTGTGTATTGAGGGCTAAAAAAAGTTATGATAAATTTTTTCTATTAAGCAGGATTAATAAGCAAATTTAAAATGAATTTAAATTAATAAGTAACGACTGATAGCAGTTTGTAAATTGTAATTTAATTAATTATCAAGGTGTGTAATATTTGAATAGTTAATTATTGTAACCAAGTGCAAATTTTAAGTAATTTTGTGTGCATATAAATTTTTAAGTTTACAAAAAATGGATTGACAATCGCACAGTGTTAGTTAATAATCTGCGTGTGTGATTAAATCGCGTTAGTAATTTCAAAAGGACATATTTTTATGCGCCCTTTTGGTTTTAGGGAGCTTCCTATTTTCTTTCGATGGCAATCGATTGGTAGACTTATTTTAGAGATGTGTAAAAAAAGTTCGACATGTGGAACTTTTAAACTTGAGACAGATTAGAACTTCGAGTGGAACTTTTTTTAAACTTTTGTAATTTTCATAGTAAAATAAAAAAGTTTTAGATATCGGACTTTATAAAAGCGAATTTTGAGTAAAAAAATAACGTTTTTAAAAATGATACTGAAGTTAACCGACGTCTAATAATTTTTGAATTGTTTTTCTCAACGATAAACTAAAAAAAAAAATATTTGAAAAAATTGCGCCTATAGTTTTTTTAATTTTCTAAATGTGCGTATTTTTAGTTGTTTTTTTTGTCATTAATTTGTTTGAATAAAAATCCAAAAATTTTTCGATCGTCTGTCAATTTCAGGATTATTTTTAAAACATATTCTTCAAGGAGAATTTTATTAAATTTTACCTTCGTTACGAAAAAGTTCAAAAACCTCTAATTTGGAACTTTTTTTTATTCTTATGAGGCTACAGGTTTCTAATTGAGGGAACTTTTTTAAAACTAGGGTAAAATGTAGTGAAAATACGTTTGGAGAAATATGTTTTGAAAATTTATTTTTTTACTCCAAATTCGCTTCTTTGAGCCCCAGATAATTTCGAGCTTTGAAATAAATCTCCAAATTGATTTGTAATAAAATAAAAATAAAACGTCTTTTTGGCTCTGAGAGGTTCCCTTGCGCCAAAAAAACGTATAAAAATGTCATTCTTTTTGAAATTAATAACGCAAAATATTAGTTGTTATTAATTAGATATTTACTGATAGCAAAGAGGTTTATTATTAAATTTAAATTTCTGTAATATAATTATTATTACTAAGATAAGTTTTAGTCAACGTGTGCATTATTAAATATTAAATTTATTTAACATTTTATATATTAAATAATCAATAGCACAATACTAAGTAAATGTATACTTAGAGATTAAAGTATTTAAATACTTTTTAAAAATACTTGGCAATTTTTGTAACACAAAAATGCAGTTTGTTAAACTTCCAGATTATTTACCACTGAAAATTTTTTTACTTATACTTTAATTATATTTTTATAATAGTTAACATTATTTTTTGTTTTCTGTAAAACTCGATTTATAAAATTGTATATAAAAATATGAGTAATATAACTTGAATAAAATTTCAAAAAAAATAATTTAGTTGTGGCGCATTATTTCAAATCCGGAGTTGAATTACCAAGATAAGTTTTTAAATCGGTCAGCGTTGACTTTACAAGTTTTGCTTTGATTGTCGGTCTGTTTAAACGCTTGTGAGCAGTATATCGATGACACCCACCAAATGAATAATAGTAATCACCTCCTGTTGATAATTAAATTTATCAAAGTTAAAAAAACGTTTGTAATAAATTTAAAAGTCGAGATATTAATTTAGCAACGAAGTCTCAGTGGATTCGCCGATTTTTATCATTTTATAAATCAACTGATAACTAATCAGATTACTCTTACGCTATAAGTAAGCGAATGATTTATATCTGATTAAGAAAAGCGATTTGAAAAAATTAAAAAAAAATTTTTTTAATTCTTCGAAATAACAGGGTGGCCGGGAATAAAATTGAAACTCGAAGGAAAATGTTCATACGACAAAAACAAAAAAGGCAAATTGTAGCTTCGAGTGTCTAGTTTTCTGATCTGGTCTTTAAATTTTTTAATTATGTGTGGTTCTGGAGTAATCCTAAGAAAACTATCGAAATAGAAATTTACCAAATTTTCGCTTGTCTTAAAAACGGTCTTCGAGCTTCAATAAATTTTTTTCGATAATTATGATTGATTTTTTATTACTCCGGAACCGTGCATAATAAGAAAATTTAAAGAGCCAGGTCAGAAAACTAGACACTTGAAGCTACAGTTTGACTTTTTGTTTTTATTGTTCGACCATTGTCCTTCGAGTTACAAACTGTTGAAAATTACTAAAAAATTTGAAATTTTTTTAATATCCCTTAAATTTTGTAACCAGGATATTTTGAATTTATTTAAATCATAAGATTTCTTATTTAATATTTTAACTTATACATTTTTAACATCGAATAATCAAAAGTAGCCAATATTCATTTATTTTATTGCCATTTTTTATGGTTTGTCGCATGACTTAATTATAAAATTTAATTATTAAAAATGAAAATATAATAAAAACTTTGAATATCTAAATGATACGAATAAAATTTCTAAATCAGGGAAAAATGTGAAAAACTTTACTAGAAAACCGAGAAATATCAGGGAATTTTGAAATCATTTCTTTGTGGCCACCCTGAAATAGTTTTCAAGCTTAAAATTCATTTTAATTTTTATTGGGAACTCAAAAAAATTAAAAAACCATTCAAATTTTAAAAAAATCTTTTCTAATTACTTTTCTTAACCAGGTCTTATTACCTTCGGTACCAGTGATCCATAAGACATCAATAGGTGGTACCAATGATTCAGTTTCTGGATCACTCAGTGTCTCCATCAAACTTTTAACTTTCTCTTCATTAACTTCCGGTGGGAATGGTCTCAATAATACATTCATTGGTACATCATAAATTTCAGCATCTTTATTTGAATGAATACTTGTTGAATCACTGTTCATTTTAGACTAAAACTAACAATTACTTTTATTTTAAGACCCAGCAATTAGATAAATTTAAATTTGAAATTTATTACAAATAAAAAGTAAATACTTGCGTAGTTATTTTTAAACTTTGAGCCGCAGACTTTTACTAAATTTCTGACATTAGTCATCATCGCTGATGACCGAGCTGTCGTAATTAAATTTTACATAAAAAAAAAAAGTACAGGTATGTACTGTAGTAAAACAGTCGAATTCCATTAACTCGGACAATTGGTCTAGGAAGGAGCGAAAATTTCTTGGAAATTCGACTTATCGAAAGCCACTTCTTCTTTAAAAAGTAAACACACGCATGCGCTCTTCCATTATGTGTCACATGATGACATATATATAAATATATACACGCATGCAAATGTGTAGCATCAGGGAGAGACAGCAAACTCGTGGTGGGGGTCAAGATTCAGGGGAAATTCCAAGTTAATGGAACCCGAGTTATTGGACTTCTGTATTATTAGATGGCAGCAGCAGTCGAGTCATATATTTGTATCAGATGTTTATGCGTTGGTATAAAAAATTAAAATTAATAATTTATCCGTTGAGTTTTTGTTATTGTGTCAATCAGTACGAATTAATTTTAATTAAACTTGAATAAATAATTTAAATAATTATTCAAACAACGAATTTATTATTTATTGGCGTATGAAGTGACGTTAATATTTAAAATGCCGTGTGAAATGATAACTCTGCAGCTTGGCCAATGCGGCAATCAAAGTAATTGTTTTTATTTATTATTTATTGTAATTATTTATAGCAGCGTAAATGTATAATACTGAAGTTGGCCGACGTCTAATAATTTTTGGATTTTATTTTAGACAGTAAATTATAAAAAAAAAAATTTGAAAAAATTGCACCTGTAGTTTTTAAAATTTTTTACATGTGCATATTTTTATTTTTTATTTTTGTGCAATTGATTTGTTGAAAAAAAAATCCGAAAATTTTTAATTGTCTGCTAACTTCAGGATCATGTAAATGTAGCAGACATGACAATTTTTGAATTACATATAAAAAAATTGATGATACTGAAGTTAGCAGACGTCTGGCAGTTTTTAAATTTTTTTAAAAACGATTAACTATGAAAAAAAAATATTTTGAAAAATTCCACCTATAGCTTATTAAATTTTCTACATATGTATATTTTTAGTTTTTTTTTTTGTCATTAATTTGTTGAAAAAAAAATCCGAAAATTTGTAACTGTCTGCTAACTTCAGGATCGTAAAAATTAAGTATTTAAAATAATAAAATTTAAAAAATGCATGTACTGAATTTTGAATTCTCTAAACATGCATTTTTTTATTTTTATTTTATAAACATTTCAATTTATTATTTAAAAAGTTTTAAAAATTGTCAGACGTCCGCTTACTTTACTATCATTTATTTATTGTACTTAAAAATAATTATTTTTAGTTGGCTTTGAGTTTTGGAAGCGACTGTGCGCTGAACATGGAATAAGTCCAGAGGGAATACTCGAAGAATTTGCAACTGAAGGTACTGATAGAAAAGATGTTTTTTTCTATCAGTCTGATGATGAACATTACATACCTAGAGCTGTATTACTTGATCTTGAACCTAGAGTTATCCATACGATTATGAATTCGCCGTATTCTAAAGTAAGATTCGCTGAATGTTTCATTTAAAATGATTAATGTCCTGGTAATTTAAATTTTTATTCATAATTTTAGCTGTACAATCCAGAAAATATTTATTTATCGAAGCACGGTGGTGGTGCTGGTAATAATTGGGCATCTGGATATCATCAGGGAGAGAAACTTCAAGAAGAAATTTTTGATATACTGGATCGTGAGGCTGACGGTAGTGATAGTCTGGAGGTAATACGAAAAATATTAAGTAAAAATAAAAGCATTATTTATGTGTTACTTTATTTAATAGGGATTTGTATTGTGCCATTCAATTGCTGGAGGAACTGGTTCTGGTATGGGGTCATTTATGTTAGAGTCTTTAGCTGATAGGTTTCCAAAGAAATTGATTGAAACTTACAGTGTATTTCCAAACCAAGATGAAATAAGGTATTTTATTTATTTAATACTAGTATTACTCACCCGCTTCACTGCACGACGATTTAATTTTTATTTTATTACAAATTTTCAAATTCTCATCTGATAGATTTTGTAAAAAAATAAAATTCTAGCCAAACTATTACAGTATGACAAAAATTTATGTAAACATTTTGGTAGCTAAGTAAATTTTCTATAAAAAAGGTATGAGAGTAAAGTTGGCGGACATCAGACAATTTTTAAAATTTTAAAATAATAAAATGAAATTTTTTAAACACAAAAATTAAAAAATGGGCTTGTAGAAAATTCCAAAATTTTTTATCATATCAATTTAATTATTTAATTTTTTTATATGTAATTCAAAAATTGTCTTATGTCTGCTACATTTATAGTCATAAAAAAGGTCTCAGATTTTTACCTACGTTTAATTATTTCGACTTTTTTTATCTCTTCCGGTTTATCAATCAAATATCAAAAAACTTCTTCCAAACTAATCAAGTTTTTTAGAAAATAAATATCAAATTATAATTAAATACGAATCCATTTTCAAATCACAGTCTTCCTGATACTTATAACCATATTATTTATCCAGTTATATCGCGTTACTAATTTCAAAAAGACATTTTGTTATACGTCCTTTTGCGCTTTAGAAAATTCTCTAAAACCAATAGGGCGTATAATTTTTTTCATTGCCATTCGTTTTGTAGACTTACTTTATAGCTAAAAATTAAAAAAAAATTTTTTAAGCCTAAAAAGTATATAACTTTAGAATACACTGTAAAAATGAGCGAAGTAAACATGGAGTAAATCTGGAGTGAATGCTTATTTATTTACTTAATCTCCTAGGAATGAAATTCACTCCAAAGGAGTTTATTTTAGTACTAAGATTTAAATAAAATCAAAATTACTCAGCTGAAAGACTCCCTATTTACTCCGTATGCAAAATGAATTTTTTTTTAAACTCCGAAACTCCGAGTGACGAAGTGAATTCGGATTGAAATAAAATCTGTAATCACTCCAAATTCACTCCCAATTTTTTACAGTGTAGGTCTAAAATAAACAAATAAACAACCATAATAAAATATTATTTTTCAGTGATGTCGTAGTACAGCCATACAATTCTCTGCTGACACTAAAAAGATTAACCCAATGTGCTGACTGTGTCGTAGTCCTAGATAACACAGCACTAAACAGAATAGCATCAGACCGGCTCCACATTCAAAATCCCAGTTTTACTCAAATCAACAAATTGGTGTCAACAATAATGTCTGTCAGCACAACAACCCTGAGATACCCGTCTTACATGAACAACGATCTGGTTGGTTTGATCGCACCATTAATTCCAACCCCACGTCTTCATTTCCTCATGACCGGATACACGCCACTGACAACCGACCAAGAAGGACAGTCTGTTCGGAAAACGTCAGTGCTCGATGTGATGCGTCGACTTTTACAGCCAAAGAACATGATGGTGTCCACAGCACTGGACAGAAATGCCTCGCACTGTTACATATCAATTTTAAACATCATTCAAGGCGAAGTTGATCCTACGCAAGTTCATAAATCTCTCCAGAGAATAAGAGAACGTAAGCTGGCGCAGTTCATTCCTTGGGGACCGGCTAGTATCCAAGTCGCGCTTTCAAGGAAATCACCGTACATTCAAAGTGCTCATCGCGTTTCCGGTCTTATGCTTGCCAATCACACCAACATATCATCATTATTTGATCGCGCTCTTCAGCAGTACGACAAATTACGTAAACGTGAAGCGTTTCTTGAGCAATTCAAGAAAGAAAAAATGTTTGAAGATAATTTAGATGAACTTGATAACTCACGCGAAGTTGTTGAGTGTCTGGTCAAAGAATATCAAGCTGCCACGCGACCTGATTATCTTACATGGAGTCCTAATAAAGCTGAATAAAATAACTTGTTATTTTAAAAGTTCATTTGCCATAAATCAGTTATTAAATTTGAATCTCATCTAGGTTATTAACGACATGATAATTATAGTGCCATGTTGATTATTGTTAATGACATTCCTGCTTAAAGTAACAGTATTTTTTCTAAATCAATTATCATCTTTAAAAAATAATTAATAAAATTAACCTGTTAAATTTCATTGTTTAATCATAAATAAAAAAATCCTTTTTTTATAAATTTGTAAATCATTTATTCTGTTTAGTTTTAATTATCGTCAAATAATGCGAGCAAAGAGCGGCGGTAATGTCGCTATTGTAATATATCCTGTATGTCCTGGTAATGAATGAGCGTGCGATACTGTCAATATTTTATCTTGTTCACCAGATTTTTTTTCCACGACTTCTTCCACCGAGTGCTGGAAATTAAATAGACATTTTTAGTCATTCCCTAATCAATACTTATAGTTAGAAAAAAAAATAATAATAATTTAGTGACGGCCGAACCTTTTTTTTCAAACAATCAAGATTTAATTTAGGAACGTTTTTATAAACGACAGTCAGTTCTTTTTGTAAACATTCGTGAGTGCGAATGTCAACGAATCCAGTGGCTTCCAACTGAATACAAGTCTGCTGCACTTGTTCAATACACGGGGAAAACGAACACAATTTACCACCTGACTCCTTCAGAGCATCGACCGCGTGATTTATTGTTAGCCAAGGATGAGGTAGATCTAAAAATACTGCGTCGACTTTGTGCTTCAATGCATCTCCGAAACCTTCTAGACAAACGTCACGATGAGTTACTGTGACAAATTCATCAATTCCGTGTTTTTTGAACTCAGCAGTCGCTAATTCAACCCGCTGCTTGTGGAAATCAAATGTATGTAAATGACCGTGGGGTCTTATTGTTCGTATTAATGAATGTGACAATGAACCACTGCCAGTTCCTGGAATATCATCATATCGTAAATAATTGTAAATTTATAGTATGTTGTGTGACAAGGGATGAAACAAAACTATTTCAGACCAGGGAGAAGCTGGCTGACATCAGCAGTCTGAAATCGTGTTTAATCCTGAGTTACACACTAGAGTTTTCATGATTACCTGCAATGGAACTTAAAGTTTCATGAGTGTGAATTTAGCAGACATCAGACAAATATAAAATAATTAATAAAATTAAATTTTTTAAAAATAAGTGCATTTTTTAAAAATTCAATTTTATAAATTATTTACTCTATTTATTTATAGTTTTAAATTTGTCTGCTGTCTGCTACATTCACATTCATAAAGTTTCAGTGTCAGCCAGTCAGAAACAAGTTTATTTAAGACCAACTATTAGCGTAAGCGTAAACTGTCATTTAGAATTTATAATTAAGCAGAAACTATAAATACTTTTTATTATTGACACTAATTTTTATAAAACTTAATCACAGTCAGAACTGTCATTTACATAAATAAAATTAATGGTCTGAAATTAGTACACAGAAAAAAGAATTTCTTGGCGCAAAAATTTTTACTCGCCCCAATAAAATTTTTACTTGTCTCAATAAGTTTTTTGCATCATAAATTAAAAACAAAAATTTTCTTGGAGCAAGAAGAAATTTTTTGAGGCGATAAAAATATTTCTTACGTCAAGAAATCCTTTTTTTCTGTCTATTAAACAAATGACAAGTATCAGTTTGAATTGCGAAAGCCTTCAGTCAGCGGGCAGAAACGACTGGCCTAGACACTAAAACTTAAAGTTTCGATGCTGGTATCACCAAAAAAATAATAAATTACCTGTTTCAATAACAATACTTCCAGGAACGAGATCCAGTAGATGAATTATCAGACTGATATCAGGCGTATAAATAATTTGAGTCCGATGAGGAAGAGTCACTGTCCACAATTCAGGAGTCGGTTGCAAAACATACGCCCACCCACGTGTCAACTCTACCTTGGTACCGTATTTTTTACCAATCAATGATGGGATTTTCAGAGCACCATGAGTAGTTTGGAAGACATTGTCAACTAATTCGCCTTTTTTGTTGACTATTTTGTGTGTAACCTCGAAACAATGCATTTTTTGAGGTCCGAAATACAAAACCACAACATCTCCTTCGTCAATAATTGATTTCGTTTTATAAAAACTCATTTTTATTTACAATTCTGTTATTTATTTTCAACATATATCAATATATATATACATATATATACAGTGATTGTTATAAAAAAGTTTATAAAATACAATTTTTTGAATTAGAAAACTGCACGTGCCAAGTCCACGTGAAAACTCCAAAATATTAGACGACAGACCTAAGATCTAATTGTATATGTATATATATATATATATACCTATATAATACAAATATATAAAATTATCCCCGCAAAAAAGTATACCTCGGGTGTTTTCGGTTTTTACTCCCTCTCTAGTATTCATGTACTAAATATTCTCCCGCGTTTATTTGCGCATGTGCGGTTTGGAAATTTAAAAATTTTAAAAAGTAGAAGCGATTTCCGAAGTTCGTTCTCTGTCTGACAGAAGTTTATTGGAGATGTTGATACGTCCTCTAGTGATTGAAAATAAAATTTATTTGAAATAATCCATGATCATAATAAACATAACCACAAGACAGCAACAACGTGCTGTTGAAACAAAACAGTAAGTTTTCAAAAATTAATTTTTGTTTTTAATTTCAATTAATTTTTAAATTGTTATATTTTACAAGGTATAAAAAAATAAATGAACATGGATGTCGAAGCATCAGCAAGTGGAGACTCTTCAACAGAAAAACTACCCGGGATGTCTACTAAAAAACCCACTTGTATTATCGTCCTAGGAATGGCGGGTTCAGGAAAAACGACATTCGTTAATTCTGTTGTGACACATCTTTACAAAACTGGTACTCCGTATGTCATAAATTTAGATCCAGCTTGCAGAGAAGTTCCATATCCAGCAAATATTGGTAATGTTGCGTTCAGCAGTCATTTAAAATTTCATTTATTTTCATGATCAAAGTAAAATTGCCCGGGAAAAATTTAAAATGCATGTGAAGAGTTTTCAAAAATTTTATTGTTTATTTTTTAAAAATTTTTATGATGACAATTAACTTGGTAATTAAAATCACTGGAATCGTCAGATGCCGGCTACTTTTAGGATCATGTGCAAGTCACTGATAGTTATTTGAATATTTAAATTAATTATTTTTGCGATTACAGACATCAGAGATACTGTAAATTATAAAGAAGTAATGAAACAGTATCGTTTGGGCCCCAATGGCGCAATTGTGACGACGTTAAATTTATTTTCGACAAAATTTGACAAAGTTATTGAACTGATAGATAAAGGCAGCGACAAACATGAGTACGTGATAATAGATACGCCAGGACAGATAGAAGTATTCACATGGTCGGCAAGTGGTTCGATAATAACTGAAGCACTTGCATCACAATTTCCTACAATTGTCGTGTATGTTATGGATGCTGTCAGAAGCCATAATCCTGTGACTTTTATGTCAAATATGCTGTACGCTTGTTCTATTCTTTATAAAACTAAACTGCCATTTGTTGTTGTTATGAACAAGGTATTGTTATTAATTTAAGTATTTTTTTATAATACCAGCATCGAAACTTGAAGTTTGAGTGTCTACAGCCAGTTGAAAGAAGTTAATTTCAGTTCAAAGTAGAGGAATATTAGCAGACGTGTAAATTGTGATTGCCAGTCAGCGGCAGAAACAAACGTTTCGACCCATGGGAAAAAATAATAGTGTCTGCCCGCTGACTGAAGGCTTTCGCAATTCAAACTCTGATACTTGTCATTGTTTAATGCTCAGAAAAAAAGGATTTCTTGGCGTAAGAAATATTTTGCATTATTAATTGAAGACTACAATTTTCTTAGGACTAGAAAAAATTTATTGGCGCACAAATTTTTTTCTTGCTCCAGGAAATTTTTCTTTTCAATTTGTAATGCAAAAAATTTATTGAGACAAGTAAAAATTTTCTTGGGGCGAATAAAAATTTTTTGCGCCAACAAATACTTTTTTCTGTGTACTAATTTCAGACCATTAATTTTATTTACGTAAATGACAGTTCTGACTGTGATTAAGTTTTATAAAAATTAGTGTCAATAATAAATCGTATTTATCGTTTCCGCTTAATTATAAATTCCAAATGACAATTAACGCTTACACTAATAGTTGTTCTTAAATAAACTTGTTTCTGATTGGCTGCTGACACTGAAACTTTAAGTTCCAATGCAGGAAATCATGAAAAAACTAGAGTGTAACTCAGGATTGAACACGATTTCACTGCGGGTGATATCAGCCAACTTCTTTCTGGTCTGATATCGTTTCGTTTCATCCCTTGTGACACAATATACTATAAATTACTTGTTACTGATATTAATTAAACTAATTACTGTTTTTTTTAATATTTTAGATTGATATTATTGACCATAGTTATGCTGTTGAGTGGATGGAAGATTTCGAAGCATTTGAAAATGCCTTGAATGCAGAAACAAGTTATATGGGTAATTTAACAAGAAGTATGGCGTTGACTTTAGATGAATTTTATCGTCATTTAAAAAATTGCGGGGTATCTGCACGTGAAAATAGAGGCATTGATGATTTTTTCCATTTAATTGAAGAAGCTGTCGGTGAATACAAATCGTAAGTTTATTATTTTAATTAAAAACATTTTCTAAAAACAATTGTTATTATTGTTTTTAATTTAATTACAGAGTTTATAAAAAGGAATGGGATAAATTAAAAGCTAAAAAAGGTGATGAAGTAAAGGAAAGAGAAAAATTATTAAACGCAGCTGTGGCTAAAAGTAATCAAGGACAATCTTCAGTTAAAATTTTACCCACGGGTACGGAAGTATTCAGTAAAGTTTTTTTAAAATCTCCTGGTGATGACGATTCTACTGATGAAGAAGAAGCAGAAATTGGAAAATGCGATGACGAGCAGGAAGAAGATTTTTTTAATAAATTTGTCGAGAATCATAAGAAAGTACAGAATGACAGACAGATTAAAACTAAAGACGAGTCATCAAAAGATTCCTAATTTTATATTTTATTAATAAGGTATTAATTTGTAATTTTAATTTATAAGAAATGAAAATAAATTAATTTTGAAAATAAATATTTATCAAGTTTTATTAAAAAACTAAAAGTACATGGATTAGTCGTTGTCATTATCATCATTTTCTTCTGGTTGATCAAAATCTCTCGTCTTGACATCCTCTTCCTCGCCATACTGTACCGCATTGTCAATAGTGATTCTAATGTCTGAAATATTTTCTTCGTCCGTAATATCCAGGGGTAGAAATCTAACGAGACTGTAGCTCTCAATCAGCTGACCCAGAGCTTCAGTCAGATTCCGGTACTTTTCATTCCAAGGATCGTCTTCCATGTCAGCGAGAAGATAATACGGATCTGGTTCCAAATATCTATCCAACTGTTTCTTCGCTTTCTTGGACAACAAATCCATTTTACTCAGAATATTGAGATGAGGAATCTCAAGGTTAACCATCACACTGAGCGCAGCCATTGTGCCAGATATAAATTTCTGTGGGTCAACCATAAATTGGCTGTCAATAAGAAAAATTCCACACAAACGAAAATTTAAAGTCTGCAATGTGTCTATCAAATTTTTTATAACTGACATGTGGCTGTAAAGTTCTATTTGTCCAGGACAATCAAATATTATGTAGTCATCATCAACATCACCCAGTTGTTCATCCAGCCATGCTGGATTTTCTACTAAATATCTAAAAAACATTTGAATTAACGATCAATATAAAGAAATCGGCCCACATTCTGACCTCTGGCCCGGTCAGAAACCGCTCAGATCAATTTCTTAAAAAAAATAAATTAATACTCACTCCATACAAAAAATAAGTCCACCATTGGGACCGAACTTCAATTCATCATCTTCCATGGCATCATCAAGACTTATTAGCTCTCTAATATCTACAAGTGGTTCATATTCAAAATATTCAGCAGCCGGATCCAAGTTAACCACGTGGATGGTTTTATTTTCATCAGCAGCGTGTCGTTGTAGAGCTTGACAGTACGTCGACTAAAGAAATTATTTAAAAAATTTTAAATTTATTATACTAAGTCCCTTTTTTTATAAATAATTTCATACAGAAAATAATTAATTACAAAATCTTTAGGTTATAAATTAAAATTTATTTTTTTTACCTTCCCACTGCCCGCTGGCCCCATTACCAATTGTCCGTACCGCATTTTTATTTTATTTTTTACACTAACAAACAATTACAACAATTATATTTTGTTTGCGTATTTATATTGTGGAACCTCGTGCAAGTGCGTCTAAAATTTTTTTTTGTCTAAATAATTACAGTATTTTGAATAATAATTGAAAAACAGTAAAGTAACTCCACCTGTCTTACAAAACCTACGAGCGAAATATTTCTTTTGGTTGGTAAATTAAATATTCAAAAAAATAATTCGTGTGAATGTAGCAGACATGAGACAATTTATAAATTAACTAATTAACTAAAATAATGAAATTTAAAAAATGCGCGTACTAATTTTTCAAATATTTAAATACAAATTTTAAATTTTAATTCCACTTACACTTTATTTATTTATTTAAAAATTTTAAAAACTGACAGCTGACAGCTACATTCACACTCATGAAAAAATTTCATTTTAATATCATTAAAATTAGAGATAGTAATTAAAATTATGCAAAATAATTAATTTAAAAAGCTGCAGCAATTAATTGTAAAAAGTGTGATAATTTTTTTGAATTTTATCATGAGTGTGAATGTAGCAGATGTCAAATTTAAAATTATAAATAAATAGAGTAAATAATTAATAAAATAAAGTTTTAAAAAATGCGCATTTAAAAAATTTTGAAATTAACAAGTGAATTTTTTAAATTATTTACTCTATTTATTTGAAATTTTAAATTTGTCTGATGTCTGCTACATTCACACTCATAATTTTATCATGAAACTGAAATTAGCAGACGTCTAATAATTTTTGAACCTTTTTAAAAGCGATAAATTTCGAATAAAAAATATTTGAAAAAATTGCACCTATAGTTTTTAAAATTTTCTACATGTGCATATTTTTAGTTTTCATTTTTTTGCAATTGATTTGTTGAAAAAAAATCTGAAAATTGTGTTGATAGTTTATTAACTTCAGGATCATAATTTTATCAACAGTTGATATGGAGAAACTTTAACAATGAGACAGAAAATGCTAGAAAGAATAAAAAATAAAGAGAAAAACGTGCTCGTCTCAGTGAGAACTAAAACAGAAATGAAGTTTAATTTTACTTTAGATTTTTTTACCCTCTGCTTTTAAAATAATTATGTTTTGTACATTACACATATGTTTATTTAAAAATATATATAAACAAACAAATTTAAAAAATATTTAAATAACAAATAAATTGATGATCAAATGAACTTGCGTTGCTGTGGACTACTTTGATACAAAAATAATTTATAAAACCTAATTAAGTATTCATTTAAAAAATGGGTACTGTTGATTATGGACTACCATCCAACGGTGGTCTTATGCCAGTAAGTTAATTTTTAAAATGTATATATTTATCTTATACATGGATTACTTGATGTTAGTAATTAATCAATTTTATTTTCGTGGGGAGTTTGAGAAAATTTTATTTTATTGTTAATTATTACAGCAAATACAAGCACTCATAGCACCTCCAGTATCAGAAGAGTCAAAATTATCAAAAAGTAAAAAAGACAAAGATGAAAAAAGGCACCCGTATTTCAAGAGACCTGGGAGAGGTCATAATAGAGATTCTTGTGATGCTTGTCAAGACGGTGGTGAGTTAATTTGCTGTGATAAATGCCCAGCTTCGTTTCATTTGCAGTGCCAGTGAGTATTTATTTAAATTATCTTGATAAAATATTTTAGTGGTAATTGTTAATAATCAGGACTGGTTGAATTTATTGGTATTATAATTTAAAATTTATCTCGACAAAATATTTTTATAAGAAAAGTTGATATGTAATAAGATGACCAATCCTGATGCTAGACAATCAATAGTATATTGTGTGACAAGGGACGACAAAACGATTTCAGACCAGGGAGAAGTTGGCTGACATCAGCAGTCTGAAATCGTGTTCAATCCTGAGTTACACACTAGATTTTTCATGATTACCTGCATTGGAACTTAAAGTTTTAGTGTCAGCAGCCAATCAGAAACAAGTTTATTTAAGAACAACTATTAGCGTAAGCGTTAATTGTCATTTGGAATTTATAATTAAGCAGAAACTATAAAACTTAATCACAGTCAGAACTGTCATTTACGTAAATAAAATTAATGGTCTGAAATTAGTACACAGAAAAAAGTATTTCTTGGCGCAAAAAATTTTCACTCGCCCCAATTAATTTTTTGCATCATAAATGAATCGTTTATTTGAGAAACCCCATAAGTCATATTTTTTACGAAATTGGTTTTTTGCATTTTTGGATTCTTTAGATGTCCCTCCATAGAAATCAATCAAAATATGCATCAAATCAGTGTTTAAAAAAAAATTAACGGGGTGACAGCAATTTTATTTAATTGAGAAACCCCATAAGTCAATGACTCAAATAAACATATGCAGTTTTAGTTTTACAGAAGCAATTTTTTTTTTCTTCTTATTTAAAATTCGCGCTGTTTTGGGAAATTAATTTCAAATATTGTTTTATTGTTGACTGTTATATGACTAATTAACATGTTTAAATTAATTATAATTTTTTGTAATTTCTGAGTTTCAGAGTTCAAATAAATATTTAATAATTAATTCTATCAGTGTAATATATGATTTGAGTGGAACCATTTAAAAAAACAATGATTTTATAACTTTTTTTTCCGTTTGGTTGAGAAACCCCATAAGTCAATCAACTTTAAATAATTTTTTTAAGAAGTTTCAGTTAAAAAATTAAATATTTCTTGTTGGAATCTTTTTCAGAGACGCTAACATTATTGCATACAATTATTTATTTACTATTTTAATGTCAAGTTTTTCCAAAAAAATGTTTTTTGTGTTTCCTGACAAATTTTGTTTTCTTAACTTATGGGATTTCTCAAATAAACGATTCAAATTGAAAACAAAAATTTTATTGGAGCAAGAAAAAATCTTTTGAGGCGATAAAAAAATTCTTGCGCCAATAAATTTTTTCTAGTCCTAAGAAAATTTTAGTCTTCAATTTATAATGCAAAATATTTCTTACGCCAAGAAATAATTTCTTCCCGTCTATTAAACAATGACAAGTATCAGAGTTTAAATTGCGAAAGCCTTCAGTCAGCGGGCGAAACATTGTTTGTTTGTTCCCAAGGGTCGAAACAAGTTTGTCTCTGCCGCTAGCATTTACAATTTACTTGTTTGCTAATACTCCTCTACATTGGACTGAAATAAACTTCTTTCGACTGGCTCTAGACACTGTAACTTCAGTTTCGATGCTGATATCATGAAAAAAATTTGATTTCCCATTAATTATTAACAACTAATGTAACTATTATTATTTTTTCAGTGATCCACCTCTAGATGTATCAGATATACCAAACGGTGAATGGATTTGCCATGCTTGTCGTTGTGCAAAGAAGGATCTTAAGACAAGTTTAAAAAATAAGAATAACAATAACAATAATATTAATAATAATAACAATAACAATAGTAATAATAATAGTTCTAACAAAAAGTCACCTCTAGAAGTATTAGCATTAGCAGCATCACTAGTTAATCCACGCGAATTCGAATTGCCAAGAGAGCTAAGACTACCAATAACTTTTCCCGGTACAGATAAAGTTGATGTGCTACCCGGTAAACGCGGTAAGCATCATGGTACATCATCAAACAACGGAAAAAGTCATTGTTTGGATTCAAATTTAATGGTACCATTACCAGCAAGGTTGTGTTATGAGTGTGGCAAAAGTTGTAAACGTGCTCCACTTATTGCTTGTGATTACTGTCCATTATATTTCCATCAAGACTGTCTAGATCCTCCGCTAACGGCGTTTCCAAGTGGACGCTGGATGTGTCCAAATCATCCGAATCATTTCATCGATCAGAATCTTCTGCAGTCATGCAATGCAACCGAACGTTTAAAACTATGGGACAAATTTGCGACACGTCGAATTGACCAGCATGCTGTAAAATTAGAATTTTTGCGGAAAGTTCGTGCAGTAAATCCGCCATTTAGAGTTAAGTTGACGTCTAACGGTAGAAGTAAAGTTAAAGTACCGTCAATGGTTAAGTATTATTATGCTAATCCAGTTGAATTAAATACCATAAACTCTTACCGAGTCAAAACACTCATCAGACCTTATGTTGAAAAAACAGAAGATTCAAATATAAGTAATGGAGAAAATAAAAAAATTAATGGACATGATAGACTGGATAATTGCTCAAATAATTTAACTGATGATGAATTCAGAGAATCAAATGATTGTAAATCAGATGTTTTGGATAAAATGAAAGTCGACGATGAATCATCCGATCAACAATCAAATCCCGAGGAAATTTATAAAGATAAACATAAAAAAAATTTAGATTACACTAGTTCACGCAATGAAAATATGATTAAAGAAGGAGTCCAGCTGCTAGAACGACCCGTTTTAGAAGCTTTAGCACAACAAAGACTAGAGCAAATATTAAATCCACTGGACGATGACTATCGGATAATAAACGACCAGTACGAAGCCCGAGCCGCGCTGTTTCCACTTAGCAGAAAACCTGGACCCCCAGCTTTGATGGTCAGCAGAACAATGACCATCGGTACCGGTGCTAATTGCGATGTCTTACTGTCGAGATACGGCAACTGCGAGTGCGTTTCCTCAAAACATGCTGTAATTTTTTTTGACGACAGTACCAAGAGATACGAGCTACTTAATTACAGCGAGTACGGTACTACTGTCGATAATGTTTTTTACTCATGTGACTGTTCAAATTTATCTGGCAGACGCAGTAAACAGGAAGATGTCCTGCCAGACAATTGGAAACCATATGGAACATTGAAAGATTTATCGAGCAATAAATCTAACGGCAGCAGAGTGTCATGCAAATGCTCAACAGATGTTGATCTCGAAGATCTTAATCAAGTTTACACGCAAGCTGGTTGGGAAGGCAGTGCCACTGTTGCTCATGGGTCTATTCTTACATTTGGGTGTCTTGTTTTCGTCTTTAGTACTGTTGCTGTGCAATCAAAATATTAATAAAATATATTCTTGTAATATTAATAATTAATGATGTTAATATTTTTTTTTTTTTTGACAATTTTGATATTTTACAATGGATTATTTATATTAAAAAAAGGCATTTTTTAAATTAATTGATACTCATTAATTGTTTGATAATTTACTTCAAGGTAAATTGAGTTGAACAATAAGATGATAAAAAGAAAAACAAAAAAAACATCCTGTTTATTATTATAATAGTAAAATACCTAATACTCATTGTTACGTCGTTTCGTTGCTTCAGGTACAGCGCAACGACTAAGACTATCAATACTTGATTAATATTTTTAATTATTCCTGTACTATTTATTATTTTAAACTGAAATTAATCCGATCGAAAAATACTTATAATTTGATATGTCAAAAGATTTAAAAATAATGGCGACGTTTTTAAAAATTTTTTTAAAAAATTAACTGACATTCAGTGACAAAGTAACAACAAATGTACTGGTAGTGTTGATTTTTATCACAGATTTATTGTAATACGTCTCAGTCGCCAAGCAAATTAAATCTTACAATTTTAAAAAACGATATTTTTATTTTATTTGTCAGTTAACTCGTGAGTTCTTATTCGGGCCATTAATTTATTGTATGCACTATTTGTAAAATGTTTAAAAAATAATGTATATATTTACATGTATTATTTTTTTACGGTATTTATATAAATTGTAATGGAAAAGTGTATTTTTTTTTTATGAAAAAAATTTTTTTTTATTATTAAAAAAACGTCTTGTAACACTTTACAAATAGCAATTGATTATACTTAATAAATTATCTACGAGTTTATGCGTTTTGTAAATAGTTTTGTAATATAAATTTTTTCTTCGTTGAGTTATCAAATTATTTTTTATGTTTAGTAATGTCGATGATCCTGCAGTTATCAGACAATTAACAATTTTGGGATTTTTTTTTTCAACAAATTAATTATAAAAAAAATGCACATGTAGAAAATTGAAAAAGGTATAGGTGCAATTTTTCAAAAATTGTTTTTTTTTCATAATTAATCGTTTCTAAAAAAATTCAAAAATTAATAGACGCCGGCTAACTTCAGTGTCATATTTCTATGATCCTGCAGTAAGCAGACAATAATTTTAGGATTTT
Source organism: Microplitis mediator (assembly GCF_029852145.1). Classification (NCBI taxonomy): domain Eukaryota; kingdom Metazoa; phylum Arthropoda; class Insecta; order Hymenoptera; family Braconidae; genus Microplitis; species Microplitis mediator. The sequence continues at coordinate 4,195,153 of NC_079973.1, forward strand.
TTTTTTAACAAATTAATTATAAAAAAAATAAACTAAAAAAATGCATGAGTGTGAATGTAGCAGACATCAGACAAATTTAAAATTGTAAATAAATAGAGTAAATAATTTAAAAAATAATATTTATAAAAAATGCACTTAATAATTTTGTAATTTTTTAAATGCGCATTATTTTTTAATTTAATTTTATTAATTATTTATAATTTTAAATTTGTCTGATGTCTGCTACATTTACACTCATAAAAATGCACATGTAGAAAATTGATAAAGCTGTAGGTGGAATTTTTTAAATATTTTTTTTTTTTTTTCGTAATTTATCACTTTAAAAAAAATTCAAAAATTATTAGACGTCGGCTAACTGCAGTATCATTAATTTCTTCGTTGATTATTTTATTCTTGTTCTTTCAGCTTACACTGATGAGAAAAAGTTCATCGAGTGTATGTTAATTGAGTCACCTTTCACATGATATAACAGTCGCAAGGATTCAGAATAATAATAATATTAATATTAATAACAATAATAATAATTATTATTATTATTATAATATATTAATAATTGTATAAAATTAGCTAATAAACGTTTGAAACTAGTGAGCACAATATCTATGACACACATTGAAGCTTTCTCTGTCTTAAATAACGAGATCAATAATACTCGTATTTATTTTTTTTTATAATCAATTTTTTTTCAATAGTTTATTATTAAATTATTATTCAATGTCCGTAAATAAAAAATATTTAGAAAGTAACTAAATATTTATTTATTTTAGTTTAGTTTTGTTTTAAAATTAAATAATTAGTGTAATAAAACGTGCTAACAACATTTTTTCCTATGTTGCTTGGTACTTTTTCTTAAATTAACTGTTTCGTTTGTTTGTATAGCCTGACGTTCTTTACGTTCTTTTTTTGTGCGTAAAACTTGACGGGTTATCGCCATAAACATCTGAAAAAATTTAGTCAGTAGGTTTCATTAATTTAAAAAATTACCATCAATTTTTGGTGTAAAAAAAAATTCGTTATAAAAAAATTACAAAAGCTGTCAATTTTCCATACTTATAATTTCAAGACAGTGAAGGATTTTTTTAAATTAAAAAATAAAAGGACAGTCTAGAATTTAATAAAAATGTATTTTTAATTTTTATGTAAAATATTTTTCTTTGGTAACTTGGACTCGTTCTTTTAAAAAATTTATTTGCGGATCCAACTTTTATAGAAACAAATTTTTAATTTTTAAAAAGTTATACTCAAAGTTCTGTTTTCTCTATCAGGACACGGCTTTGTGACATAAAAATTAATATCACCGGAAAAATATCTGGTTAAAAGACTTGGCCAAGTGAAAACAAAAAATCGTCAAATTAGTCATCTAAAAATTTTTTTTAATTGAAAATTACTTTTTTGAAGTAAAAAGAAGTAATACTGACGTTTACCGACGTCTAATAATTTTTGGATTTTTTTCAAAACGATAAATTATGAAAAAAAAAATATTTAAAAAAATTGCACTTGTAGTTTTTTTAATTGTCTACATGTGCATATTTTTAGTTTATTTTTTTTTTTTCATAGATTTGTTGTAAAAGAAATCAAATAAATTTTAATTGTCTGTTAACTTCAGGATCATAAAAAAGAAGATAAATTTTCTATGACTCCTAGGATCAACATCTGTATGTCTTATTTATATAAAAAAAATTTGTCTTGTCCTTTCAAATGACATCTTAAAGTTGTCTCTGTGCTACTTGGACTGTCTTAAAATTTCATAAGTTTGAAATAAAGAAAAACATTTATATTTTTTTACAATGAACTTTTTTTTACCCGGAATAATAATAAAAAAATAATAATAATACCTCTTCAACATTAATATTATCTTTAGCAGAAGTTTCAAATAATTGAATCCCCATTTGGTTGGCAAAACGCTGAGCATCTTCTGTCAAAACAACTTTATGATTAGGCGCATCATTTTTATTACCAACTAAAACCCTGTTGACAATGTCACAGTTGTGCTCTATTTCGTGTAACCATCGTTTGACATTCGCAAAAGAATCCCCACTGGTTACGTCATAAACAACGATGACACCATGTGTTCCTCTGTAATACGTCGACGTTATTGTCCGGAATCTTTCTTGTCCAGCCGTGTCCCATATTTGTAATTTAACTCGTTCACCATCAACTTCAACAGTTCTTATTTTAAAATCAACTCCTATTGTTGTTATATAGCTTCCATTGAATGTGTTGTCAGCAAACCTGAGCAGCAGTGAACTTTTTCCAACTCCTTTAAATTTAAAAGTTATTTTAATTATTAAATTAAATACTAATATAAATCTTATTGTTTATAAATAATTGACAGTTGAGAGCCTCTGATCTCTGGATAAAGTTAATGTATCCCGCGTTTTATTCATTACTACACATATTATAGAATTGTATCAAGGACTCAACACCAGACAACCCTTTTATCTATCATGACTCTTCATAATGCGGAAGGCAATAATTTCATTATCATTTATTTTTTATTACACCAGTCGTTAAATTCCATCAATAATTTAAGTCTTATAAATTATATTTTATTTAAATTCAAAAAATAGGTTATTTTTATTTAAAAAATTTTTTTAATTACCACTGTCTCCAATAATTAGCAGCTTAAACAAATGATCATATTCCCGAGCCATTTTATTAAGAATCTCCTTGTTCTTTGGTCCAGCAAATCTCAGTCTCGAGTATTTAAATATATGTATATACGTATATATATAACCACAATATAAAATGGTAAAAAATAGGTTAATAATTAAACTAACTGACAATCCATCAACAAAAAAAAAACCAGACAATAAATAAAATTTCAAAAAATTCAACGATGGTATTTATCTCTTTGTTAATAAAATACCACAAGATTTTTAAAAAATAAGTTTCCTTTTGTTTCTCTCAGCTCATAAAAACTCCGAGGAGTTTTTGACACTTGCTACTGATTAAAGTTGTTTTAAAATCACAAGATCGCCATATTTTACTGGATAAGCGATATCGCACTATTCATTTCATTATTATTTTATTATCACTATTGAGAAAATTTATTCGTTATACATAACGCCCACATCGACATACTTGTTTAACTCTTCTTCAACTTCAATCTTTACATACATATATATATAGATATATACATACACACACATATATTTATATACTCTCAATTCTCATGCATATATGACTCCGTCTTTTTTTGTTCACAATTTAAATCCTCGGCACTCTAAAACTGCACAAAAAAAATTTATTTACTAAAAAATGTACATATATATAAATACAAATGCTTGATATTTTAATATGTACTTTCAAAATGTGCTGTTACTTTTAAATAAAACTGACGCGGACTTAAATTTTTTAATTATTTGTTTAATTTGAATTAACCAACTACTGGATGTTTTCACGTGTACACTTTTGATTGACAATGAAAATAATTTAAATAACTATAAACTAGATGAGAAAATATTATTTTCATTTTGTAACAGGAAAAATAGTATAGTTTAATAATTAATGCTGTTACAAGTTACAAATAATGCCACACTATATAAATATATGAGTGTGAATGTAGCAGACATGAGACAAGATAAATTTTAAATAAATAAATTTAAATAATGAAATTTAAAAAAAGCGCGCACTTTTTTTAATTATTTAAATACGCAGTTTTTTAATTTTTTTTCCCACCCACATTTTATTTATTTATTCAAAAATTCAAAAAATTTCTAATTGTCAGTTACATTTATTCACACTCGACGCACTCGACCAATCACGTTACGAATAAATTGGCTTCAACATATACTATACCTTAATTCTCATCTCAATTTTAACTTGTGGTCGAGAGGAAAACAGTCTTCCTCACAGACTCAATGATAAGTACTTCTGGCTAACTGAAGAATCTAAACATCGAAAAGAGCTGAGAAGAAGGCTCAGTAAAAAGTAGAAAATATTATTTTTATATGTGTAAATAATATGATACTGAAGTTAACTGACGTCTAACAATTTTTGAATTTTTAAAAAAACGATAAATTATAAAAAAAAAACATTTAAAAAAATTGCACTTGTAGTCTTTTAAATTTTCTACATGTGCATATTTTTTATTTTTTTTTTCTTCAAATTTAATTGTTCAAAAAAAAATCCAAAAATTTTTAATTGTCTGCTAACTTCAGGATCGTAAATAATTATGGTACTGAAGTTAGCAGATGTCTAATAATTTTTTGATTTTTTTTTAGACGATAAATAATAAGAAAAAAAATATTTGAAAAAATTGCACCCATAGTTTTTAAAATTTTCTACATGTGTATTTTTTTAGTTTTTTTTTTTTTTTTTGTAATTGATTTGGTGAAAAAAAATCCGGAAATTACTAATTGTCTGCTAACTTCAATAGCATAAATAATTGTAAATAGCTTAGGTTTAATTTCTTTATTTTTATTTTTTTTTTTATTAGTATCATAAGTAACAACAGGAAAACTGGAAATTTAAGTGGTTTTTTTCATCAGAAATTCTTTTTCACACCATTATTACAAGTATCTGCTCCCAAAATTGAATTACTAGAAATAGTTTATTTATAACTAAGTAACATGTATACAAACAAACAAAAATAAATAAAAACTATTGAGATGCTTCCTTGACATTAGCTGCTCCAATCTAGGAGACTAGATGTCAATAAATTACGTTAAATGTTAATTAACTCGGAATTGTATGGCTAGTTTTTAAGTTTGTGTTTGCGGCTAATTTATTGTAAGAAAAGAAATGTATTTTTTCAAAAGCAAATAAATTTTTTTTTAAAAAAGAAGAAAACAGTCTTGTTTTCAAACTCAAGTGCTGTCCAGATCGTGGGTTCGAATCTCCTACTTGGTACAACTGAATTATTTTTCACGAGGTGATATGAGACATTGACCAGTAGAGTTCGTTCCCTGAAGTCGCCATATCGCCACCTGTCTTGCCCGCAAAAGTAAAGTTCAGATTTATGACAAAAGGGTTACTCACTCATCATAACTTAGGTGTCATTCTGAGTGAGTAACGAGGGATGGTGGTCCCCATCCCAGCCGATATGGAGGTACCATTTTATGTACACCCCCGCCCGGCCGAGATCCATTCCCCCCCGATGGTGTTAGTCCTGGTCCAGGATCGGGCCTTAGGAGTCCCGAGACTAGATTCGATGGGTTTTTTGTGTTTCAGTCTGATAGATTCGAACCCAGCTCGGCCAGTAATCATGTCAAGAGGTTTCAGACTTACGTCTAAGACCACTCGGCCATGATAACCGGTTTTTCCCGAAATTTGCAATTTCTAAATGTTATATATTCAAATTACCTATTAACCGAGCGCTTGCGAGAAAGTATGTATAGTAGTGACATCTACTTTTATTTTGGGCTAAATATAAAAGTGTCAAATTTCAAATTTTTAACTGAAATGAAAACTATTTTGTTAATTAAACGTTTACAAATAAAAAAAAAATAATATGTTTATCTTTCAATGTTGAAAATAAATAAATAATTTTTAGATAATTATTTAAAGAGTGATAATTTTTACATGACACTGCTGCTAATTGTAACCCTGGCGGTTTTGAATCACCCTGGAAACACGGTGGGCTTTTTTTCATTTTATCACCGACAGATTTAAAAAAAAAATTACAGTTGATATCAATTAGGAGTTTCACGAAATTTGGAAAATAAATTTACATAAAATCTTCATGTCATCATTGTAATTTTGAGTATCAAATTTTTTAGACTAAAATATATTTACTAAATTTTGTTCAACTCCTAATTTATAAGAACTGTAAGTAATTTGAAAAATATAATATAAAAAAAAAATTATAATTGATATTATATTTTTCAAATTATTAAAATGATTATAACTCGGAAACTATGGACTTTAGCGACTTGACTCATAGGACTTTTTTCGAAGGGAATAAAATTTTCTATAAAATTTCTATTAACATTTTTGATGTACTTTCATTGGTTTATGTTCTGCAAGCCAATAAACGTCAATTTCATAGGAAAAATGAGTTCCGCAACGGACACAAGTGAAACAGCTGGAATTACAGCTAATTAACTATGGGCACTTTTGAAGAACACCAAATACCCTACAATTTGCGACCAAAACCGCCTTGATATCATGAAACGCAGCTGAATATTAGAAAGTTAAAAAAAAAGTAATTTAATTTACGTGTATTTTACATGGGAAATCTTTGAAATCAAATGGCAAGTACTTAGCATTGAAATTAAGAGCTCATATTTGGTGAGAATTTTTTTTTTTTCGATGTAGATTGAGATTTTGCTTGAGCACTTAAAAAAAAAAAAACTTTTGCGGAAATGAATCACCCTACTATACACTGTATTTAGGATATTACTAATTATAGTTCTTTTTTTAGTTCAGTAACTAATTACTAATTATTAATTAAGGAGTTAAATGTCTTGATGACAAACTTAGTAATAAGAAAAACAAAATAATTATTTGTTGAGCAAATAATTATTTAAAAATCTCTGCTGGTATTTCGATACTTATATATTTATATATATTTCAATATTATGATAAATTTCCGTACAATTATTCATGACTTTTCATATTATAATTACAAGTATTATAAATTTTTGAATCATCACATTTATATATATTTAAATAGTTAATAAGAATACGACATATATGTAAAATTTTTTCTATTAAATAAAAATATAACTCAAAAGTTTTATTTATTTAACACCAGCCATTTTTTAAAAAAATTTATTTCATTTAAATTTAAAAATTTTAAATTTAAATTTACGCGCTCAATAAATGTGCCAGTAGCTAGCGACCTCTTTTAAAAGTAAAATCCATCGGAAAATAATTTTACATTCAGTTACTAAAAACTTTGAATTACTGGGAGGTTAAGTTCGAATTTTGTTAATTATATAATTTACTGATGATTATTTAATAAATAATAACTGAAATAATGAATTCTGTTCCGATACCTAAAGACACTCAGGTAATTTTTTTTTTTTAGTAATTATTAAATAATTATTTTGTATACCGGTTACTTCATTAGAATGCAGTGAAAGAATGAGTGTGAATGTAACTGACAAGTGGGAATTTTTTAAATTTTTGAATAAATAAATAAAATGCAAGCAGAATAAATAATAAAAAAAATGCGTATTTGGATCAATGAAAAATTACTACGCGCATTTTTTTAAATTTCATTATTTGAATTAATTAATTTGTTTATTTATTTTAAATCTATGAATTGTCTGATGTCTGCTACATTCACACTCATATTTAAAGATTATGATTTTTAAAAATAATAAGATAAATTATTTATTGACAGGACTTTCAATTCAAACAGTCAGCAGTACGTCAAGTATATGAAAGTATAAAACAGATACCAAGTGCGTGCAATTTAATTGTCGCTGACGCTAAGCGCGGATTGCTGTACACCGCAACTGATGATAAATTAACAGTACAAAAATCCGACTCAAGCAGCAATGATTGGAGACTCGATTATAAGCTTCCATACCCGGTGTCACGTCTGTCAATGAGCTGCGATTATTCTTATTTGGCAGTGACGTTTAACAGATCGACGGCACACATCTATAGTGCCAGTTCACTGTCTAAAAATTCTCTCGAACTCCTTCATGAGATCCAGTTGTCTCATTCAAATCAGAACGTATTTGCCTATGACTTAAAATGGAACCCGGCGATACCGGGAATGTTTTGCACAGTGGCCAGTGACCACTCAATCGGTAGTTTCCATGTGAAAATAGAGCAGAAGACAACAGTTGGTGTTGTAGCACTAGAAAGAATTCAAAATATCGAAGCTACGTGTGTTGCTTGGAGTCCAAAGGGTAAGCAATTAGTCGTAGGATGTAAAAATGGTAACATAATTCAGTTGAAACCAGAGTTGAAAGTTATGAGAGCTATTTCTGGACCTTCTCCAAGCATAGGAGAAATTATAACAATTCTTTGGATAAGTAATTATCAGTTTTGCGCTGCTTATTATGATGGAAACGAACGTCGGGTTAATGTACTGATTGTTGATGCACCAAAAGGTGCTGACGCCAAACCCACGTTTACTTGTTATGAAGACATAACATTCGGAATGCCAGATAACGATGCTGAATACTTTCCGAGATATTATTTTGACTATGTACCTGAATGGAATCTGATAATAGCAGCTAGCAGTAGTAGTAGTGAAGTAGCAATTCTAGGATCACTTGATAATGGCACCACCTGGGAGCAGTGGCAATTAATTGACAGCGGAAGAGCGCAACTTCCATTTGTCCGTACATCTGAATCGTATCCAGTTGGTATGACAATTGACAGATCGTCAACAGTCATTTTACCATGGGGTCCAGAGAGTACTTTACCACATCCAGTTCCAGTCTTACATTTATTCGGTACCTCGGGACAAATAGTCAGCTTTCATATGGTAAATTTATTGCCAAACTGTCCAGCTCTGTGTACACCGCCCTCGGAACCGGTACAAACTGACCAAATTAATACCACAATAACATCAGAGATGACTTTTGTTCCCCACTCAGTAGCAACGAGCACTCCAAGACCAAAGCAAACTGAGTCGCTTATAGAGAGACCTAAAGTAGCGATACCTCCTCCGAATTTTTTTAGTGAACCTGCAAAGTCTGTCGCAGCTCCAATAGCGGCACCGGTTAATCCACAGATGTCTGCACCACCAATGGAATTAAAAATTCCAAAGCCAAAACCAGTTGATAAACCTGCAGCACCACAGCAAATCGAAAGTAAACTTTTATCTAAACAAGTACCAGCACCAGCTCCAGCTCCAGCTTCAGCTGCTCCTGCTCCAGTTCCTGTTCCAGCTTCAACTTCAGCTCCTACTCCATCAGCAGTTGAAAAAATAAGTTACGATGACAGTTTATGCTGGCGCGCATTTCGTGAAGAGCAGATTCATTTTGAAAAAGAATTACAAACAATTTTAGAACCACAGGTATTTGACATTGGCACTGAAGAAGAACGAGAAAAATTAATTTTACAATCTGAACAAGTTAATAATTTTATACAAGAATTAAATGAAACGACAAACAGTTTGAGTAATGAAATTTCTTATTTGAATTCGCTGGTACTCCAATCGTTTGCTTGGCTAGAGGAAACTAAATCGAAACAATCGGGTGGTAATTTAACCCGAGATCATCATGATAAAAGTAAAATAAATGAATTGCAACGACGTTTTTCACATCTACAGACTCAACTAATCCAAGCGATGAAAGTTTTAGACTCACGTTGGGCTGATAACGAGCAGCAAGAAATGGCGAAATTTAAAATTCCCGGTCTGGAATATATCTATCAATGTTTGACGAGATACAATCAACTTATTCAGGTAAACAAGAAACGTATCGATGAACAGACAAAGAAATGGAAGTCTCTGTCACGTGGAAATAAAATTTCAAGTTTGAATAAATCTCTTTCCAAACTTAACATCAGCTCTAATTCTTACGGGGGTAATACTGAAGATGATATGATTGAAATGCGTTGCAAAGCCGTCGCTGATAATACAAAGAATTTTACTTTGCAAAAGCAGAATAAATTACGTGAGGTTTTGATGCGAACTGAGCCGCGTGTCATCAAGAATATTAATCCGTCAAATGTTCATGGCAGATTAGAAGCGACACTTTCAGCTCTGGCACTACAAAGTACTACTCCAATTACAACTAAGAAAAAAGATAAAGCCACTCCTGCAGTTGTCTCTTCTCCAGCTGTTACTACTGCATCTGGTACTTCTGCCCTAACAAAAATAATATTTACATCAACAGGAGCTTCCACTGAGACAAAGTCATTAAAACCCGCAACTAAACCTCAGAGTCCTCTTGCATCACTTAATAGTATCGTAGCCAACCTTGGATCCTCTTCATTGGACACTTCTGTAAACCAAACTAAAACATCTCAGCCATTAAACTTCCCAGCGAGCACATTTTCATCAGTATTTGGAAGCAATCTTGCGACACCCAAAGTAAATGACAAAATAAATTTAGCTGGTGGACAGACGTTTGTTGTTAAAAAAGTAACCACCCAACCAAACACAACACCTACGCAGTCAGCACCAGTAGCAGCAACGACAGGCTTTTCGAAACCAATACCAATTTCTTTTGGTACACCAGAAGCAAAAGCAGATAATTCAGCTCCGAAAGAAAATACAAGCAAACCAGTGATTACTTTCAAAGCCAAGGAAACTCCAACAACTCCTGGCCAACCGCTGTCTTTATTCACGTCGAATATTCTGGAAACTTCGGTGGCTGGGTTGGGAGCATCAAAAGTCAGTCAGCCTGTGACGGCAGGACAAAGTCAGCCGACAAATCTTGGAACCAGTATGACATTGTCATTGAAAAGTTCTCTTCCAAGTCCTGCGACTACCAGCCAACAAACGCTCTTCAGTTTTGCCACTCAGCCATTGACTACGTCGACTTCAAAACCTGTCACTACGACAGCACTTTCTGAATCCATCCAGACTTTCTCGTTTGCTTCGAAACCAATGGATGCACCGACTTTGCCATCAATGACTGAGCAATTTTCTGCACCGTCTACTCAATCACTGGATCTGTCAAAATTATCTAGCGGCCTTTCATTGTCGAATTTGGTGGTCGAGAAACCCGCGAGTTCAGTGCCCAGTTCGACTTTCTCATTTGGCCAACTATCGATACCTTCTACGCCGCTTAATTTTGGAAAAGCTTCTGCTGCAACACCAACTTCAGCTGCTCAACAGTCGGCTGGTATCAACATCAATTTACCAGCTGGAACCACTATTGAGAAAAAACCGCTTAGTACTACTAGTACACCGTCTACTCAAGCCCCTTCACTATTTAGTACCTCGCCGTTATTATCATCCAGTATGTTTGGTGGAGCGACAGCTGGGCAAACTTCAACCTCAATTTTTGGCGGCAATGCGGCTGCTGTAACAACATCCCAATCAGTATTACAAGATAATAATAAAGTTACTTCGACAACAGCTGAAAAAACGTCCACAGCACAATTGTCACAATTATCATTTGGAGAAAGTCAATCAACATCAACTAATTTTTCTAATGCTGTATCTAAATTATTTGGTAAACCATTAACACAAACTACAACTTCAACGACATCACCATCATTTTCCCAATCAGCAGCAGCAACTGGAGCAGCATCGCCATTTGCTCAGTCATCAGCAGCAACTGGACCAGCACCACCATCATTTGCCCAGTCAGTGGCAGCAACTGGAGCAGCATCGCCATTTGCTCAGTCAGCAGCAGTAACTGGAACAACATCACCATCATTTGCCCAATCAGCGGCAGCAACTGGAACAACATCACCATCATTTGCCCAATCAGCGGCAGCAACTGGAACAACATCACCATCATTTGCCCAATCAGCAGCAGCAACTGGAGCAGCTTCACCATTTTCTCAGTCAGCAGCAGCAACTGGAGCAGCACCACCATCATTTGCCCAGTCAGTAGCAGCAACTGGAGCAGCCCCGCCATCGTTTGCTCAACCAGCGGCAGCAACTGGAGCAACACCATCATTATTTGGCCAGTCTGGAGCTACAACTGGTGTTACGTCACCGATATTTGGTCAATCTGCACTATCAACTCCAGCAAATCCTGTAAAAATACCGCCAACAACAACAGCACCCAGTTTCTTCGGAGCCCCTCAAAACCAATCAATCAGTTCACCATTCAGTGGCTCTGGTACTTCATCTTTGTCTTCAATGTTTGGGGCCGCGACTGTCAACTCTGAACCAGCGGCACCAGGATCAGGTAGTTCCATGTTTGGGGGAGGAACGTCCAATACATCAACGCCACTCTTTGGAGCAGCTTCGCCCACAGGTACCTCGATATTCGGCGGGGGAGCTGCGAAACCCGCGGCCCCAGCGTTTGGAGGCGCACCAACATTCGGATCACCAACAGCTCCTGCTTTTGGCGGGACCGCGACTTTCGGCTCAAAGCCTGTTTTTGGTGCTCAGTCATCAGTGTTCGGTACGTCGAGTCCTTTCGGGGCTGCGCCGGCGTTCGGTGCTAGTCCTTTTGGTTCATCGATGCCTGCTAATCCCCAAGACGGTAACATGTCAATGGGCAATACCACTTTTGAAACATTAGCGACCCAAAATGGAGGGCTTTCATTTAATAGTTTAGCTCAAAAAAGCCCCACCCAAGACAAACCAGCATTTTCCGGCGGAAGTTCATTCACTAGCTGGCGATAATTTAAATACTTATTTTTCTTTTTATTTTTTTCTGTCAACTTAATGTTTAAATTTGTGAGTTTTTTTTTTTAATAAGATTGTGCTCATGTAAATAAAATAAAGTTATTTGTATTTCTTTTTTATTTGTTGTTGTTATTATAAAAAATATTAATTACAATTAATTATATTATATCATAAGTCTTAATTAATATAAAAGAAAAAGATATATAGCTAAATTTATACCGCTCGTTTGACGGGTTTAGGTGCGATGGAAACTTTAGTTGGTTTGCAAAGCTCTAGAATATACGGATCATCATTTGGTGAATAAGTGCAAGCATTAGATGAAGACACCAGGAGAGCAATCGATACTTCAACGTTGCAAGCCTCCATCCAGACTTGATGCGACAACAAGACAGTTGTCTTTAATCTGTAGTCGGTTCCTTCGGGATTTTGCGGCCTCAAATCCGCTTTTTTAGGCAGCAGTAGTTGGACCTGTTGGTCAGGATGTCGTAATTTTATTCTGATAGTACTCGGGTCACGGAGGTTTAGGATTTTAGCAGTGAGTGGTATCCCGAGAATAAGACCGCCCGTGAATTTGAGAGCCGCATCAGCGTCTCCGCGAGGTTCCTCAATAATCGCGCGACATAATTTAGTAGTGACTGAGGGCCGCGGCAGTCGTTCTTCTCCATGTGCTGGTGGAGTTGTCAGAAGAGGTAACAGTAACCGTGATAGAGATCCAGGTTTAGCATCCGCCATGGTAGGAATTTCCATCACCAATGCCCGGGAAAATGGTGGCAATTTCGACGTATCTTCAGGTAGCGAATCAGCTTCGGACAGAAATTGTCTTGCCAGAGGCAGTGCGCTGCCAGTTGCACTTTTTGTTATTCTTATCAACTCAACAGCTAGTGCTTTCAACCAAACATCTGTTGCGAGAATTATTTCATTCTCTTCTAATCCAACAAACAGGTGCTGTAATCTTTAAAAAAAATTAATTGATTACTTAATAATGAATAAATAAATTTAATTAATTATTTTAGATACTTACTGCTGGACATTTTTCAATAGCAACAAAATGTTGCTATTTGACGAAGGCAAAGTATTCATTGGCATCGAATCTGTTTGCGATTGAGTTATTTCTTTGATAACAGACCGCAGTAGTAAAAGACATCGTACGTAGAGTGCAGTAAAATGAGATGCGCCTTCCATTTTTTTGTCCATTTCAGCCAACCTGTCAAGATCAACAGCAGCAGCTTCTAGTAACTGTACGTAGACTTTACCACCAGGTCTCGCATTCTCGACCCCAGCAACCATCCGCTCCAAAAACTCTTGGCCTCGTCGGTCGCAAGTCTTTTCGTCCTTCTCATCCACGTCGACGCCGGGTGCTCGAACCAAAGCTGGTCGTAAACGTGGCACCAAGTGCGGCATCGTGTCTCGCAGATAGTGGTAATGTTTAGCTGCGTGCTCGGAAAAAAGTGCGTGCATACTAGGACAGTGTAGAGCCGCATTGAATATCAATACCAGGACACTCGCGTACGAGGGATCATCAACATCTGGCTCGGGTGTGTCGAAGAATGGATGCCGTCCAAGCAATTGTGGTACCAGTGGCAATGTGAGGTACGGATGAGAAGCACCCAGAGCTGCTAGACAGCTTCTGATGCTGTCTTTGTCCTGCGGATACCTCGTCAAGTTATCAATTAGTCTATTGACACACATGTGGAGACAATTTCTTGTAGCGAGACGACTAGCAGCGAGAGTTGCATGCAACCCTTCTCTAACTTCATCAGAAAAGTCTTCTAATGCACATAAAATAGTCTCCAGTTGGTCTTCTTGAAGAGTAACACTCGCAGACATTTTTCTCAACGACTCAATGGCTTTTATTCTGACATCCTGGATCTCATCATTGAACATATCAACCATAAAGTCCAAAGCGATTCGGGCTATCGCCGGTCGTTCAAGAGACAAAGTGCAGAGTGACTCGACAGCAGCTGTACGGACTTCTAGAAACTCATCCTCAAGTCCGTGGATAAAAGCTCCGCACGATGCACTGCGTTCTTCTATTTCAGAGCCCTCGTCTTCAACACGCATTTGCTTTTTATCCAGAGCTTGCTCTATGTATCTACTCGAGACCTTCTTCATAGCTCCCATTAAACTCATCGCTGTCGCACGGACTCGTGGTGACAAATCACCCATCAGTCCGCAGAGTTTTGAAAACGCGCTGTCTATCATGCGAGTGTCTTCGCCATCAGTACCAACGATTATATTTTCTGGGTACTCGATACCCAGCATCCAAATTAGTTTTAGTACAGCGCGTCTTACTATTTCATAGTCATCGCGAAGAGCACTGCAAGCTTCGGAAAAAAAATTAGGAGTCAACCTGCAGCCGCGTTCCGAATGAAGTTCTGCCATTGTTTCAAACGCTGCTGCTCGTACTCGAGGATCCTGTGATCTTGCATAGTGACTCACAAGTACCAGAGTGTCATCACTTGAGTTCAATGACAAATAACGTCCTATTATTGACAGACAACGTGTCTGGACACCGTGCCATGTATCTGATAAATGTTCCCGGGCTATTTTCAAAACTCCCAAACGATGATAGTCTCCAAGTTTCAATAACGTTGATAACCCTTGACTTATTACTCGATGCGACTCTTCATTTTTTAACAGACGTGATGTCTCGTCAATTATTCTCACTTTTTCTGACGAGTGACTGGTCACTTCTCCCAGCTCTGCCAGCACCCAGAGAATTTTAGCTCTCACTGCAGCTTCAGTTTCTATTCCAAACCGTTCTATCAACTTGGTAACTGTCAGTGGGACATCTTCAGAGGACATTCGCGACAGGGTGTCGGATATTCGTACCAGTAATTGCAGGGCATCGTTCCCGCCCTTGCATTTCTCCAGACATTCAACGTAAGCTAGAGCTGAGCAAACGTCCGATCCATTTTTTGTGCTGCTGCTCGACTGCAAGCGCAGTGTCCGCAGACGTTTTGTCGGCGGTTCTCCAGTTACGACCTAAAATTAATTATTTTATTTAATTATAAATAAATTGATGCAGATATAAAATAAAAAAAAAATATTTTTAGTTACTTGGCTTTGATTAAATTCTGCGAGGACTCGTTTCTTGATAAGAGCTGCCATTTCACCAGGTTGTTTTTGTTAAAATATATATGTATATATTTTTTTTTTTACATCATATAGAAGGTTATTGATTTGAAATTAATTAATTATCAGCAGTAATTATTTGGAAAAATATTATTTTTAAATTCCATGTAATTATATATTATGATTTTGAAATATATAATTTTTTTGTGATTTAATTGTCAAAATAAATCTTTAATTGACATAACCTCTGTGACAAAATTAATTACTGGTAAAATCCGTTGGAAGCACTGCAGAACCACGTGCATGTGATGTCATATTTTTTATATATTTTTAGGATACTGATTGATGAGTGTGAATGTAGCAGATATGAGACAATTTATAAATTTCAAATAAATTAATTAAAGTAATAAAATTTAAAAAAGTGTGCGCCTTAATTTTTCAAATATTTAAATTCGTATATTTTTATTTTTACTCTCCTTACATTTTATTTATTTATGTAAAAATTGAAAAAATTACCAATCTTCAGCTACGTTCACACTCATACTGATTGGTGTTAAAACAGAAAATAAATCCTGCAACTTGATAAAAAACACTGAATATTTTTATCATAAGAATAAAAATTTGAACCTAAACTTAATACATAAATAAAAAATCGATTATTGATACTTATGTTATTTATTATAAATTTAAATATAAATAATTGAAACATGTTGGTAAGAATACCGCAAACGTCATTGACGACAGCTTTTAAAAATAGGTAATTATTTAAAAACGTAACCAAGTGAACAAAACTTAACCTCTGTAAATATTTTTAAAAATAAAATTGTCAATATCTATTTTTAAATAATTATTCTTCTAGACTATTTATTATTATAATTTTTTTAAAAGTTGTTATAGCTCGGGCCATTTAAAATATTTCAATTTATTGCAAAAATGTCGGTTTTCATCTCAAGGAGCACCAGGACATTTACAAAAAATATCACAGAGTGTCACTGGATTTCCACCGCTGTCAGAGCCAGTTTTGAATTTACCTAAACCTATTTATTCAACAGCCAAAGAAGAAGATCAAACGACGCAGATAAGTGTCCTGTCAAATGGATTGAGAGTTGCGTCAGAAAATAGATTCGGAAAATTTTGTACTATAGGAGGTATCTTATAAATTAGCAAGTCAACTAGTCATGACAGTTTAAAAAATAATTATATTAATTAATGTCTTATTTGTAGTTCTAATTGACTCAGGACCTAGATTTGAAGTCGCATATCCCAGTGGTATTTCTCATTTTCTTGAAAAATTAGCTTTCAATGTAAGTGCATTATAGACAAAAAATAATGAATGAGTAATTGATTGATTAGCAAGATATTTTTTTATTTTAGTCGACGAAAAATTACGAAAGCAGAGATGACATAATGCTGACGTTAGAAAAGCACGGCGGTATTTGTGACTGTCAAGCATCACGAGATACATTTATATATGCAGCGTCTGCTGAAAGTCAAGGCCTAGATACAGTAACTAAAATTCTTGGAGATATAGTTCTGAGGCCAGTGATCACAGATGACGAACTGACTTTTGCCCGCCAAACTGTTCAGTTTGAATTGGAGTCATTGCATACACGACCTGAACAAGAACCTTTACTTATAGATATGATCCATGCCGTACGTTCTTTATTATTATTATCATTATTTTATTAAATAATACTTATTTGTTGATAATAATAATATATACTTTATTACAGGCTGCATATCGAGATAATACACTTGGTCTTCCAAAAATATGTCCATCAGAAAACATCGATAAAATAAATCGCAATATTTTATTTACGTATTTAAAAAATCATTACACACCTAAACGAATGGTTGTAGCTGGAGTTGGTATTGATCATAATGATCTAGTCAATGCAGTTCAAAAGTAAATAATTCGGTAGCACGACTTGTAGTTCGCGGATAAAATATCCGAATACAAATTATCCGATAGACAAAATATCCCCGGACTAAATATTTAAGAGACAAAAAATTCGCGACAAAATATCGCGATAAATCTTATTTAGAAAAATATATTTTAAGTGAAACAATAATTATTGGTTTTCGATAAACGGGTACCGTACCATTCCAAGCATAAATGTTGACCTATTTCCAAAATAATACCCACCCGAAATCTGTGAAAAAAGGGCACAGTACGATTTCAAGCGTATGTTTGATCTATTTTTAATATCACACTCAAATTTTATGTGCAAATATATCAAACATTTCTGATAAAAGGATACCGTACTATTTATATGAAAAGTATTTATATTATAAGATATTTTGTCGGGGATATTTTATCTATTGAGTATTTAGCCTGGGGATATTTTGTCTATTGGATAAAATATATTCGGATATTTTGTCTTCGATAATAAGTGACTGTACCAATAATTAATAGCTTTAATTTTTTGGCTCCTAGATAACATTTTTATTATTTATTTTAGATATTTTGTTGATGAAAGACCGATTTGGGTTGAAGATAATACTCTAGCTTTAGATAAAGGATCTTATGCAGTAGATAATTCAATAGCTCAATATACTGGCGGATTAATAGTGGTAATTAATGTTTTTATCTTTTAACTATAATTTGAAAGTGTGTTTTTGAATAATTATTAAATTACTGTAATTTTATTTCAGGAAGATTGTAATGTACCAGTTTATGCTGGACCCAGTGGTCTTCCTGAGTTGTCTCACGTCGTGATAGGACTTGAAGGATGCTCGCATCAAGATCCTGACTTTATTTCAATGTGTGTTCTTAATATGATGATGGGAGGAGGCGGTAGTTTTAGTGCTGGAGGTCCTGGTAAAGGAATGTACACTCGTCTTTACACTAATGTACTCAACAGGTAACAAAATTTAACTAATAATATTCATGTTTATCAATATTTGCTTAGTTATTTAAATAAATATATATTATTATAGGTATCATTGGCTATACAGTGCGACTGCATACAATCATGCATACATAGACACGGGTCTATTTTGTATTCATGCATCATCGACACCCGCGCATGTAAAAGAAATGGTACAAGTTATCGTTAAAGAATTAGTTGCCATGTCTGGAAATATGACCGAGAGCGAATTAGCAGTACGTTACAAACATATTTAATTAAATAATTAAAGAATCTTAATTAATTAATTAATTAATTTACTTATTGGAAAAATGAATTTTTAATTCTAGAGAGCTAAGAAACAATTACAGTCAATGTTACTAATGAATTTGGAACAAAGGCCAGTTGTTTTTGAAGACATTGGTCGTCAAGTCCTTGCTACGGGATCAAGGAAACGTCCAGAATATTTCATCCAAGAAATAGGTTCATTTAATTATTTTAAAATTAAACTCAAGCTCAGACAGTTCCCTCACATTTTTAAAAATATTCAATGACTTTCGTGTCACAAGAGATATAGGTTTAAAAAAAATTATTTACAGTTGATATCAATTGAGAGTTAAACGGACTTTGGAAAACAAATTTCAGTAAAATCTTCATGTCAATTTTGTAATTTGAATTTAAAAATTTTGCAAGCTAAAATTTATTTAGAAAATTTCCTAATTGATAACAACTGTAAGTAATTTTTTTTAAATTCTCTAGACGAAATCGCAACTACGTTGTCCTTTTTTCAATGTTTTAAAAAATTAATTAATTAAATTTTAATACAATTATGACATTAGAAAGTCATTGCATATTTTTTAAACAGGAGGTACTGTCTGAGAACGCCCTTAATAAAATAAATTTACATTTGAAATTTAATTTTTACTGTTAACAGACAAAGTATCGAAAGATGACATTCACAAAGTAGCGCGTCGTTTACTTAAATCTCCCCCGAGTGTTGCAGCTCGTGGAGAAGTTAAAAATCATTTGTCGTTATCCGACATCCAAGCTGGTCTGTTGGATAGTCAAGGTCGAATGCCAGGATCGCGGAATAGACTTTCACTCTTCCGTTGATGTGTCACTAAGATGTTCGATCATCTGTTCCATTTTTAGCCAAACAAAATTATGTTTCGGTATTATTTCATTTAATCGACTGTAAAAAAATATTTGTAACATTCATTTAATTTAAGCTATAAATTACTGATATGACAGCACTTTTTTTTTTAAAATGGATATTATTCAATTAGGATTTTTTTAATCGCACAAAGTTAGTGCGTGTATATGTTTAAATAAATCGTTAATTCTATTTATCTAAATCTCTCATTTATTTAGTTATTAATTAACATTAAGTCTTTAATTGACGATCAATGAAATACTAGTTGATAAATTATTCATCGGAGTATAGAACTGAATTTTTGATGGTAAATACCAGCGCCTACTCCTGACAGCTCCTGTTTTCCTATCACACGAAGCATCTCAATGCCTCGACGTCACGTTACATTACAAATTATATACATATGTCTATCATGTGACGTATTGTCGAGAAATTTTCATT
Source organism: Microplitis mediator (assembly GCF_029852145.1). Lineage (NCBI taxonomy): Eukaryota > Metazoa > Arthropoda > Insecta > Hymenoptera > Braconidae > Microplitis > Microplitis mediator. The sequence continues at coordinate 4,214,843 of NC_079973.1, forward strand.
CATAACTAAAAGTCATATTCACATATATTTTATATTCAAATTCTTTAAATGTAAATTAATATTTTCATCAGATTGATTGGGAGTCTAGAAATTATGTTCAAAAATTAATTGTCACTTTATAATTAATTTACATTAATTATTTATCTGAATCCTCTATTTCATCTTTTTTTTTTTCGAAACGACAAATTTATTTTTATTTAGCGACAGGAAGTAACAGTCGTTCGTTAAATTTACAAATAAGTCGAAAGAGTAATTAATTAATTAAAAAAAAAAATTTTATGGTCAACGCAATTAATTGACTTAAACGTCACATGATTGTCTATAACTTCCTAGTATTCCTGCGCCGGTATCACATGAGGGCAGTATTTTTTTAAATTTTTTTTTCAACAAATAAATCACAAAAAAATAAAAATAAAAAAATTCACAAGTAGAAAATTAAAAAAACTATAAGTGTAATTTTTGAAAATAATTTTTTTTTATAATTTATCATGTTTTTAAAAATCCGAAAATTATCATACGGTCAATGCAATTAATTGACTTAACGTCACCTGGTTGTCCATAACTTCCTAGTATTTCTGCGCAGGTATCACATGAGGGCAGTTTTTACCTTTTAAAAAGTCACAGTTTCCCTCCGGAGAACAGGAATCTAGCGTTTAAATTTATTTCAACAACTCCCTCGTCTTTGTAAACAGGAAATAATAAGTAAGTATTTGTTGATAAAAATATCTTACTTTATTTATTTAATTATAAATATAAAATAATATATTATATTTTTTAAAATATCTCGTGTGATATTTCCGACCAGAAATGTCTAGATTCCGTAGATTGTAAATCACAATAAATATATGTTTCAAAATGAAAATATGCTGAGAAATAAATGATAAAGAAGCGAATGGAAAAAGGAATTGAATTACTTTCCGTCATTATTAGACAATGAAATAGACGAACCAACACGTGGAAAATCTTTGAGCGTTCCCAGGACATCAGAGACCCATAGAAGACTCGTAACTTCATCAGTATCATACTTACCTGATCACCAAGGGTATAACATCATTCAAATACTCTAAAGTAACATGATATTTGCTAATTTTCAATGTCCGACAGCCATATCCTTACTCTATTTATTTTTCAGTGTTCCGCTAAAGTTCTTTGAGCTTTTTTTCATCATAGAATAGAATGAATTGAGATAAAGTTCTAAATGGAATTCATTGAGACTTGAAACCATCGGTTACGTTATCGTATCAGGAAGTAAGGAATAATCATGAACGTGTCCTTAATAATGTGCGCAAGTCACATCGTCATGTGGGTACATGATCCTGAGGAAGAGAAGATTCTGCAACCGTTGGATTGTCTAACCGCCTGTTCCACTCGAGGGCGATAAGTATGCGTTTTGAGGAGAACCACTTTATCTCGGCATTCTTCAGAGGAAAAACTGACCTGCCTCAATGTCCTAGTCTCTATTGGTCCATCAGGATTCGTCTAGCTGATTTCATTGGCCGTTGAACTGCCGCGAGCTTACGTAAGAACGTAGAATTTTTCTTATTTTTAATTTTCATCAATGAGTTGAGTCTTTAAAAAAAGTCGAGCTATTGAATAAGAAAAACGTGTCTTAGATTTTTTTTAGCTGTACAAAGAAGAGAATCTTAGATAATATTTACTTTTAATAATATTCCTTGCACCAGGATTACAGGACCAGGGGATGTTTTATAAAGTTTTTTTTTCCAGTATTTCGTTCTTTCATTTCTATCATCAAGTCTCTGGAAAAGTATTCTCGGAATCAGGATTACATGGCCGATGATGAAGATGTTTCAATTCATAATTGTTAAAAAAATATAATAGTAAAAAATAAACGAGTAATGAGAAAAAAATTGAGTATAAAAAAATATGAAAGTTAAGTTTCGAGTACAGACTCGTCAATGTCATGTCACTCATCAAACGCGTGGCGCCAGAAGTATTCCTTCCACCAGGATGCCATAAATCTAAAAAGCTCGCTCTACAGGAATGCCAAATACAAATATATGTGTACATATATATGTGCTTAGATAAAGATTAAATCTATTTCAATACTAAAAGCTCATATTTTAAACAAGAGCTTGCTTTAGATTTTATCAAATCGATACTTTGAGGAAAAACTAAAAGAAAAACTTAATTATTGTACATTAGATATATATTTTTATACACGACTACGAGTTACTATTATGTATAGAATATATGTATTTTTTTGAAGTATATATATATATAGATTTAATAGCATTTGAAAACTAAATTATTCACTCAGTAGTAATGGAGTGAAAAAAAAGTTGAATTAATTTCAATTCGAGCTTCAAAGCACGAACTTATTTTCTTAATAGGAAACTATGAATTCCCAGAAGGTATTTCAAAACAATCTATATATTTCTATGCATGTGTATATATATATAGATCGTTAAATTGTAACAGGACGAAGGACGCAGGCTCCGTTCGATTTCCTTCATCATTTCTACCCCACATGGAAAACAGGAGAATAGGCAACGTAAAGTTTACGCTTGCGCTGGATTTATTTGTTCAATTTAACGTTTTTATATATTTATATTATATAATTAGTGGATAGGAAAAACAAAAATATGTTAATTAATTACTGTCAGGAAAAATCCAGGTTTCTTATAAATTTTCATAGAAATTTTATGAAAATGAATGAGGAGTTTTGAAAATTTATCGCTTTTCTAAACAGGATAGATCCGAAAATCAAAATTTTTACTTCAGTACTATTTTGGATTTTATTTTTGTCATTAATGATGACATTTATTGATGTAAAATTATTTTTAGTGCATGAATGTGATAAATTATTAATTATTGCATAAGTATATGGAATTTAATATATCAAATTTTACATTGAAATGCTTGATATTTTTGATTTTTATCCAATCGCTTGATTGATTGCTCAGTTTTTAAAATTTTTTATATTATTATAATAGGGGATGTTTTTGAAAATAATGTCTATAGTCGATAAAAAAATTTTCTGTCAAAAGTAAATTATAACTGCAATTTCCGGGTGAATAGATGGAGTAACAAGTCTTGGAATAGATTTATGGTTTTCACAGTTTTCAAGAATTAGCAGTTCCAGCTGAAAATTCGTTAAGAAAATCAAATTTTTAAGACTCATCTGCGGTGCAGTATAAATATAGTTGTAGTATTTTTTAATTCGAATGTTTACGGAGAAAAATCGAGATTCAAAATGTAAGAATTTTTAGTATGTGCCGACCAAACTTGAAACAGGAAGTTGAGTCACCAAAAAAATATCATGCTGTACTACATTACTGTAAGCTTCTTAAAATTGTTATTTGCCTCAAGAAATTTTTTTTATTATCAATTGAACTCAAAAACTTTCTTAGGGAGAAAAAAAATTTTCTTAGGGAGAAATTCTTATTTTCTGTGTACATTTTTCAACTCCATTTTTCTCCGTATTCACTTACTCTCTAAAATGAATTAGTGAAATTAAGTGAATATTCATATTCATATTTCAAGTGAAAACCGAACCACTAATTTCAAAAAGTGATGCGGTTGGCATTCAGAATTAGTGAATATTCACTTATTTCACTTATTCATGTTTAGAGAGTACATCAATTTTGAATTACAAAAATAAATAACTATGACAAAGAAAATTCCATTACCGCCATTATTCCAATTACAATTTCACATAGTTTTTCCTTCTCTCTAAAAACTAATTATTTATTTATTTACTTTCAATCGTAAGGGTTGACCTTTTTCGATCATATGCAAAATAATTAATGCATGTGCCCACACGGAAAAATTATATATCCGTATATATTTGGGCAAATCTGAATATATGCCGCATATAAAGCTTTAGAGTCCAGACGATTTTGGAATCAATTCATCGAGCACATTATAAGTTATCCAAATAAAACATTTTTGGAAAAATTTAATTTTTGAAATATCTCTGATCGAGCCCTACCGATCAAAGTAAATTTTTCACAGCTTCAAGATATTGACATGCCGCGTCGAATGACACCTTGACGATCAAAATCGGTTCATCCGTTCAAAAGATACAGGTATTTACATACGTACGAATTTTTGAAAATTTTCAATTTTCTTAGCGGGAAGTTAAAAATAACTTGGCTAGTCCACTGAAATTACTCCTATGCGTTGTAGAAAGAAATTAGCATCCGGGTAGTATATATACATATATATATATATGTATACTCTCTAAACATGAATAAGTGAAATAAGTGAATATTCACTTATTCATGTTTAGAGAGTAAAAAAAGAAAAACTTATGCTGATTTTATTAAGGTAAATCTTTCTTAATTGAATATAATCATAAAATGGCACAAAATGTTATCTTTCAGACCGAGTACAGTCTTCATAAACTTTAATTAACTCATAATGAAATATACATACAGTAGGATCTCGTTATAAGACTATTAGTTTCTCTCTCAAACTTTTGCGATACCTGAAGGTTTATAAAAGAAACAGAATGATAGTCTTACAACAAGGTCCGACTGTATGTCAATTAAATTTTACTTTCCCGTGTGACTTAAAAATTTTTTTGACGTAGACGAAATAAATAAAATGTCAAAGTATGTAAAAATGTTTTGTTGAAGCAAACAATAAAATAAAAATATGTACTTTAAACTTTTGCAGCTTCAGGCTTTTAAACCCTTAAGCTTGTCTTAATTGAGGCCAAGTCTTGTTATCTGCGAAAGAGTTACCACAAACAATAGACGAAACAATCGGCTAACAATCGTATATCACATCAGCAACCGAAACAAAGGAATAAAACAAACCAAGAGTGTTCCTCATTGTTTTACTTTTTTTATTCTCCCTTTTTATTAAAAAATTTAAATTAAGAATCCAGTCGCTCGTGTTATCTTTTTAATTACATTAAGAAAATTAAAATCATCTACACTAAAATTTATATTGACAACAAATAATTCAAAGTAAATAATAATTTTTACTTTAATAAATAATGAAAGTACTTGTGAATGTAATTACGAAGCATACGATAAATTATTCCAAACATCAAGTCTCATGTCTATAAACACTCCAATTATCGTGTAATTAAGTCACATGAGAAAGAAAAAAATTAAATTAGAAAAAAAAATATTTGTCTAGCGTCTGGTGGATGTAAATTATTTCGCATATTTACGGTCGTTTTTTTTAATTTATTAAATTTTTTCTTACATCAACAAATATAAATACATAAAACGTGATAAAGTTTTTATACACATCTATAAATATTGTTAGTTAGTTACATATATATGTATTTATGTGTGTGAAGTAAATTCGCGCGGATTTCAACTCGTGTTCTCTGCAGCAACATTCAGCAAATTAATTAGATACGTGTCAAAAAACATCAGAGTGGCAATACTCATCGTATAACTACACAACCAGCCTCTGATTTTTACTTCTATCTAACAAACTTTTTTTGTGACGTTTATTTTCATATTAATTTGCTCCAGAACTCTTGATAAAATTTTTTTAAAAATAATAATTTAACTTGTAGTTTAAATTTATTTTTACAAATAATAAAATTATTATTTAATATTTCAGGATATAAATGGAGATCATGGTGATAAAAATCAGAGAAGATTGATAGAGGATAAATAATCGTTAAAATAACAGTAATATTTCTGGAGCATATCGGGATGAAGTTGTAAATTAAACCTGTCCTCCTTCTGCCCTCAAGGCAAACAACTCACCGCATTCACCGCACAACTTGCCATATAATATATATGATAACTTATAATGAGAGTAAGCGAGTAAGCCAAAAGTACAGAGACGAAGAGAGAAAGAGAGCAGGGAAAGCTCGACCCGCCACTCGACGCGCTAACTTTTCAATCTCGGTCGAATGATCGTCGGAAAGCCCCGCGGTTACCCCGGCAACGATCCGGCCCGTCATTGGCTGGCTCCGTAGACCGCCTTCGAGCTCTCTATAATAACCCTCTACCCTCTACCCTGAACCCTCAACCCGCAACCCTCTTTCATCTTCCTCCCACGCCACTCTCTTCAACACTATCTCTCCTTCATATCCTAGCACTCCCAGACTTCCTTGAACATTAACCATCCTTTACTATCCTCCATCCTTCCCCACATCGCCTATCATCGGAGCAGAGCGCACTTAGCCCCGTGGTTAACTTCAATGAGCAGATAACAAGCTACCCCTCGACTTTACTCTGTAATATTCACTCGCATAAATGGACTCGCGGCTTTGTCAAATCAACTGTCGCTTGTGGTAAACAACTATAACACTGCTTTATTCTGTATATCTATTCTCTATAGTCTATAGATTATTCAATTATTATATATATACACATATATTTTCTCTACGAATACACTGACCAAATACCGTTACATAAACAAAAATAAATGTCCTGGACATTAAATTCAATAGCTAAATAAAACATGATACTAAAGTTAGCTGACGTCTAATAATTTTAGAAATTTATTCAAAACGATAAATTATAAAAAGAAAATATTTTTAAAAATTCCACTTATAGTTTTTTAAATTTTCTACATATGCATATTTTTTTATTTTTTTTGATTTTATCTATTGAAAAAAAAATCTGAAAATTTTAAATTGTCTGCTGACTTCAGGATCATAAATAAAACCGTAAAATAAATTTATTTTTATAAACAATTAAATCATTTTTAAATGAATTACGTATTTAATTAAAGTGTAAGGTAATTTAGAGTACACTGATATATAGATTGAGTTCATTATCTCCGTCGTTTTATTATAAATTACAGGCCAATCAATGACTTGTTGATTAACTGTTACGTCTCATGTCAGTCTATTATTGACAGATTTGTATAAAATGTAAATGAACAGATCGAGGCATAAAGAATACGTGATATCCTTTTTTAAATTTTATTTTTATTTATTATTATGATTTTTTTTTTTTTCAAGAGGAGTTATGGAAAAAAAGAATTGGACAAACAAGCGAATGACTTTTGCTCGTAATTGGAACCGCGGGAGCCTGACCAACGTCCGTGTTCAAGCACTCTTTTCACATAACCATCATCATCTTTCTTCGAGGGTGTCTCTGAACAAGTAAACCCAAGAACTTGAATAATACATACATACACACACCTTACACTTCAGTGCTACACAATACTTTTTATAGATTGCACAATTTTTTTTTTTTTTATTTAATATTTCTCTATTACAAATCACTACACTGTAAAAAATCGGGAGTGGATTCGGAGTGTTTACGAATTTTATTTCAATCCAAGTTCACTTGAAGTTTCAGATTTTTTACAAAAAATCACTCCGCATACGGAGTAAATAGAAAATTTCTTTTTCCAGCGGAGTAATTTCGGAGTAAACTGGATTTTATTTAAATCCGCCTTCACTCCGATTTAATCTGCGTTCGCTTCGCAAATTTTTTATCCTGTAAGCAAATAATAAATTCATATTAATTATAAATATCAAAGTACACAAAAAAAAGGATTTTTTGGCTCAAAAAATTTTTTCCATTATGAATTAAAACCAAAAATTTTCTTGGGGCGGGAAAAAAATTTTTGCTCCAAGAAATCCTTTTTTTCTGTGTAGTATTTAGTGCGTTAAATTTAAATCAACATATAAAATAATTAATTAACGTCTTTTTATTATTTTATTCCCATATTTAATTACAGACTGAATGAAGGATGTGGAGATGAAGATAATTTATGTACAATTTAACAAGACAAATAGCGCAATTATGATCTGAGGAAAATATTGAATAAGAAATTAGTAAACCTTGTAATCAAAATATCATAATTTATGATCGTGTGTCTGTGGAGATATATCAATTGCTCGGAGTAAATCCCCCAAGTTAAAGTAAAGGTAAATCAATGGAAATAAGGCTGATGTGTAGGGTGACAAGGAGTAGAGTGAGTGGTGTGTGAGAGAACTCGTTGGAATTGCCTGGGAGATCATTATCGGCAATTTGCGATATATCTTTCGTTGAATAGAGAGCCATATTGCGATGTCACATCAAATCTCTTTCCCCTCGCTTGTTACTGCACACATACACTCTTGTTCTCTATTATATATCGCTTATTGGCATTATTTTGTCTTTGCTTTGCTTTAACAAATTTATACACACAAACTAAACACTTGTTATGATAAATAAAATACCCTTAAGGTAATTACATATTTTTTTACATTTACATTTAAATTTATAAATATTTTACTTATTCACAGGTCAATAATTTAATGCCGTATAAAATATATATTTTTTATAAGCTCTACAAGTGCTTCAAAAAATACCCACTTTCGATGACTAAAATTCATAAATTCAGTGAAAGTTAAAAAAAGACATCGACTTGTTCAGACGTAACGGAGAAGCTGTAAATTAAAACCATGGGGATTCAAGATTCGTGAATATTTAAATATTTATTTGAATTTTTTCTGTATAGTTGGAGAAGCTACTCATTCTTAGTGGGGTTTTTGTTCTGTTTTGTTTTTAAAAGAAAGACAGCTAAGGCCGCTTTGCTGTACACTTGAATTAATTTGCTGTATACGTTAATTTTTAATGAATTCATAAAGGCACGTCTGATGCCCAAGTTGATCTTCACTACTGTATACGGTGTTACTTTCTCTCTCTTGATTATATTACCTACGGCATAAATGTTTTTCATGTGTAATATACATATATATGTGTATAAATATGACAAGAGGATAAAACCGAGCTGTGATGTGAACTGTAATGACGTGATGATATTACGGAGCCACTCACACACCCGCTTGTTTTTTCTATTTAATGCCACAACACGTTTCATATACTAAATTAATTTTATTAAAAATATATATGTATATATATACAGAAAAAAGGATTTTTTGGCGCAAAAAATTTTTTCCATCATGAATTAAAAACTTAAATTTTTTTAAGGCGAATAAATTTTCTTACATCGAGAAATTTTTTCCAGTCCTAAGAAAATTTTTGTCTTTAATTTATAATGCAAAATATTTTTTGTGCCAAGAAATCCTTTTACTATGTAGATATACATGATAACAATATAATTTAAAAATTTAATTATGATTAATAGTTACTGAGAATTAATACTGCAATTAATTAAAAGTTATATTTTAAAAGGCAAGTAAATTTATTTTGAATCGTTAAAAAATGACGATGTAGATTTTCTGTATTCATTTGAAATATTTTTTTAGATAAGTGTACAAATATACATATATATATTTTATATTTTATGAGTATATTCTATAAAGTTGAATGCGCGCTTGGGCTGATACCAGACCGAGTCAGAATACCTGTGGAGACTTGCGCATAAAAGATAAGTACGCGGTGAATAGACTAACAGGGTAACACACACATAGATTTATGCAGGTGTATTGTATATATGTATATTTATATAATGTAAATATGTGTGTGTAGAGGAATGAGGATGAACAGAAAGTAGACGAGGTGAATGAGGGGATTAAAGATGATGGAAGGGTGAAAGAGAGCAGGGTATCATGCATATTTACGATTACAAACCAACCCTCGTTGACCGAGAGCTTGCAAACTACTGACAAGTGTTTTCACACCAACCCTGTTATATATTTAACTATAAATATATATAAACAATTTATTTATTTCATAATTAAAGATTTTATTGTAAACTGACTAAATCTATTTTACTAACAAATAATTCATATTTTTAAATAATTATCAAGTTTACTGTCACAGCTTTGTTAGAAATTATGATAAAAATATAAATGAAATTTTTCATTAAAAAAAAAAAAAGTTTTGCATGAATTACTTTTAATAAAAAGCCGAGAGATTATAAAAGTCAAAGAATAAAAGTTAAAAAAAATCTTTTCTAACTCGTGATTAATCGCGGAGATATAAATCTCATAGCACACCTCAATAACACAGCATTTTTTTTACCCTACCACAAATTTAACACAAACTTGGCTCTGGGTAACTCGGCAACTTGTTCATGCACTCGTTCTGTATATGTGTACATGACCTCGAGATAGTCAGAAGACCAATCACCAGCCACCTACCAAACACTCGACCAATCCACAGCATTCTCATCCCCTATTTTAACCCCACCGCGGTGGTAAAACGCGCGAATCGCAAATCGCGGTTTCTACAACAGGGTGTAGCGATCTTCCACCCCCAAAATGGCTGCGAAATCGCGCGGGCATTAGGAACGCCGTTCAAAATAAACGGGCGGATTAATTTGAGGGGTAACTTTGAGGAAATATAAAGAGAAAAAACATATAAGTTTACTTCTACCACTTCTACGACCACAGTTTTACTACACTCCCTCACCTTGGGGTCTAGTTCAATTCAAGGTACATATCAGAACGTTGGAGAATAGTCTGATGGTCATAAGGGGTTGCAGACATCAACCGCACACGTACATCGCGCGTTCACGGTTACAAGTTTTAAGTCTCATTAATTTATCTTACAAGTTAACAATAATATCAAATGTGCATTCAATTAAATTTCTTAAAATTTAAATCTTCAAAAAAGTTGTGATCATTAATTTTATTTCCATCAACAATTAACAGTTAATTATTTTACTGTTGGTGAGTGATTTTAATTTTTAAAAAATGATGCAAGAACACAAATCGTTTCTTATAAGAGATCTTTTGGGTGACGTACTTGCAGAACGTGTCCAAGGTGAGTTTTCAAATTTTAAATGGACTTGAATTATTTTAAAAAATAATCACCATTTTGTTTAATAAACAAGCGGTAAAAGTCAGGGAATACACGATGACAAGTCAATAAATTAAGTATTTGTTATTATTCATAGACATCAGTAAATAAAAAAATAATAAATGCCGCGTGTCTCTGCACAGGGAAGCTCGTTATGACGGGGCCCCTGGAGCGCAGTGGCATTATTTAATTGCCGTAAAAAGAATCGAGGATCTGTATTGTGAATAGGATAGGGGATTTACAAATTTACGGGGGTTATAAGACCCATCGAATGCTATAATAATAGTATAATAGTAAGAATAATTTAGTATGAATTGTGTATACAGATGGCCCGAGGTGTGGACAGATTCGTTAGGACTCGTTAGCCACTCGATTTCTCTAATTTATATATACGACAATTTATGTCCCGCTGTGATCGATTCTTGTTTCAAATCTTGTTATCATAATCTTTAACTTAACGAGCAGAATCGCTTTTTTTTTTATAAATTATTTAGTAATTTAGTGGAGAAGTTGATTTAAAGAGACGATAAATACAATTAAAAAATTAGATGATTCAGAAGACGACTCGGCGCTTCACTCAGACTCCGAAGATACGATAGATCCTGGAAGTAGCCCCTGCACAAGACTGAGCAGTCCGAATCCATTGCTATCACCGTCGCCGGATCCGCCAGTTAACTCAATAAAATCTTGCGGCGGACCTACTTCGGGTGGCACTCAATCAGGACGCAAACCTCGAAGAAGACGTACGGCATTCACTCACGCACAATTGGCTTATCTTGAACGTAAATTTCGCTGTCAGAAGTATCTGAGTGTTGCTGATCGTAGTGATGTAGCTGATGCTTTGTCGTTGTCCGAAACTCAAGTTAAAACATGGTATCAAAATAGAAGGTTTGTTAAAATTTTTTTTATTTAACTCTGAGAGAAAATAATATATTCCACTTAAAGAAATTAATTTTTTTGAAATAATTATTAAGAATACACTGTAAAAAATTTGCGGAGTGAATGCAGATTAAATCTAGAGTGAATTCGGAGTGAGTGCGAAGCGGATGACTGTATGTTTATTTATTCCCCTTGGAGTGAAATTTACTCCGAAGGGGAGTTTCTTTTAATACTAAAACTCTGAATCGGAGTGAACGCGGATTTAAATAAAATCCAGATCACTTCCTATTTACTCCGTATGCAGATTGATTTTTTTTTAAACTCCTAAACTCCGAATGACTTCGGATTTAAATAAAATCCGTAATCACTTCAAATTTTTTATAGTGTAGTGAATTTTAAATAAATAATTATTTAAATGATTAATTAGTTATCTTTTTATTGACTTACCCTGCGATTATTATAATTTATTATTATCCTACTTTGTGCTGCCTTCTTTTCCTATACCAGTTTGACTATTTTTCCCGTAATTAAATTAATTAACTAATAAATGAATTGTGTAATTATAGAACAAAGTGGAAGCGCCAAAATCAACTAAGACTTGAGCAATTACGGCACCAAGCGACGGTAGAAAAAGAACTTCTCGTACGCGGAGTTGGACTTCATCATGGCAGCATTGACGCTTATTGTCCGCCGTACTCACAAACCGGAAACTCACCACATCCACAGCCACCTCCTCCACCACCAGCACCTTCCTCAGCGTCAACCGCAGCCTTTTTGTCCACCGCAGCCGCACTTTTTCGCAATGTCACATACGTACACGGATGTCCACTTTAACATCCATCGACTTCCATTGACTATCAATCATGGAATTAACAATCACAACTTTCTGTAAATATGTAATTATCATATTAATTAATACAATTATTAGATTACTTATAAAATATTATTTATCATCATAATTATTATTTAAATACATACCATGTGGTGTGTTTGTGCAATTTTATTTAAAATCTTTATTTTTAAAAATCCAAAAAATATCTAAGACTTGAAATAATAAAAAAATTTAATTATTATCAATTAGTATTGTGATGCACTAAGTAATTTTAATTGTGCAATTTAATATAAAAAAAATAACAATCTCTACTAGTGTTAAAGACTTAACTATCAAAGCTTCTTTTATTTATAGCTTAAATAAAATAATTATAATTGTAGATAAAATAAATAATTTAAATTATTGGACTATTATTAAAAACAAATAATTAAAAAAATTATTGTATTATTTATTTAAATTTATTTATAAGATGTAGAAATAGTGGCTACATTAAGGGCATTCACACGGAAAAAAATGAACTATATAAATTGAGAACGACAAGTAATATAATGATAAAAGGATCAGTAAATACTATCATTCTAAATAGTGATTTTTTCGTTGATAATTAAAACGTGAATAATTATAAGATAAGTATTAAAATTTATTGTCTATGCAAGAAAAATTACAATTTGAACTTCCAAAAATCGTAACTGATGTATCAGTATACTGATAAAATTGACGACACGTATCATAAAATTTATTATTTGGAATTTAAAAATTCCCCATATTGACACCCAGGTTCCGGGCTATAATTTCAAACACTAATTTTTAAAGTTTATTTTTTTCCGTGCACTCGGTACCCGCCACTTTTTAAAAATATTCAATGACTTTCGACTGTCATAAGCGTAATATTAAAATTTTATTAATTAATTTCAAAAAAATTAAAGCATTAAATGAAAAAAAGACAATTTCGCCGATATAGATTTTTTGAAAAAAATTACTCACAGTTGTTATGAATTAGGACTGAAACGAAATTTGGTAAATCAGAAGACACGGTAGTGTCTCGCGCCAAGTACACGTTTAAACACATGGATATGTGTGAAGTGTCATGGCGCGAGCCTGCCGTGTCTCTATACCGTAGACCGAACGGTATTTAGCTCCAATTTTCAAAAACTTTTTTAAAAAACATAAATTTTACCCTACAAAATTTGACATTCGAAATTAAAATTTTGACAAAGATTTTACTGAAACTTATTTTCCAAATTTTGTTTTGCTCCTTATCGATATCAATTGTAAAAAACTTTTTTAAAAATTTTTATCTCGGCGAAATTGTAACTGCGTTGCCCTTTTGTCAATTAACGCTCTACCTTTTTTTTATTAATTATCAAAATTTTAATACGGTCGTTGCAATTGAAACTCATCGAATATTTCAAAAAAGTGGGGGCACTGTCGGAATGGTTTTAAATAAATTTATTTTCCAAATTTCGTTTGACTCCTAATTGATAACAACATTGCGATTAATTGATAAAATTTTCCTACGATTATGATAGTCGAAAGTCATTGAATATTTTAACAAAGTGAAGGGGGGGGGGGGTACTGTCTGAGAATACCCTTAAATGTAATAGTATCAAAATAGAGCATGACACGCGCCATTGGTTTAATTGAAGCAGAAGGTAATTGGGCGAAACCGATACAAGATAAGTGTCCACTTGACTGCCACGCGGCTAACAACAGTATTATTTAAAATAGAGTATTAATTGAATGATGGTCATATCGATATACCCATACCATAAATTCTTTTAATTATTCCTCATACATATGGAACTTAAAACACAAAGTAATATAAAAATTATACCACTTGATTTAATGATACATGTACTGGGGTCTTGTTGACTCGCCGTATTCCATATCGTTAATTAATTCTTATGTTAAATTAAAAACAAAAGCGTTAATTAATTCTTTACAATTTGAATTTTAATATTTTCTTTTTTTTCAGTACTTCACTTGCTAATTTGTCTGCCTTTGATAATTTACGTACGTGCACGATCTCACGCTGATTTTCATTATTTTTCTTCACTCTCTTTTACATTCCCTTTACTTGTCTTATGGTTAGTATACTTGTGTAGGTATAATAATAATAATAATAATTGTAGTGTCCCATCAGGATATGCATATAAAACAAGTTTAAATAAATATACGCGAGGATATTTGCACCCAGGGGGGTCTTATATGGTAAGACGAGTGTCAAGAGACGTATGTCACGTGTCTGTATATGTGTACGTGTATTGTGCATTGTTGCAGGGTTTTAAGGCTCTATATATATTGTATGAGATAAGAGCTTGTACTTGGGCACGCGCTACTATATTTTTGCCTTTAAACATAAAAATTTTTGGCTGTGCGTTTTTTACTTGATAAATTTATTTTTTTTATTCATTTTACGACTTTATTATTTTTAAGTAACGGGATAACCCACTGTAAAAAATCTGAATTCACTCCGTCACTCGGAGTTCCGGAGTTTAAAAAAAAATTTCTCTGTATACGGAGTAAAAGGGGAGTTTGTTTTCCAGCGAAGTGATTTTGGAGTAAACTGGATTTTATTTAAATCTGCATTCACCCGAACCGGAATTTCAATATTAAAATAAACTCCCCTTTAGAGCGCGAGTTTTCCGAATTCGGTCTGGATTTACTCAGGGTTCACTCCGAAAATTTTTACAGTGTAAGATAATGCCTTTAATTAATTACTCATTTGATAAATTTATTAAAAATAAATTATTTTTGTCTATTGAGTTCAGAAAATCGTTTTAAACGAATGAGTAATAAAATTTATTGAGGTAAAAAGTATTTTGTTAAATTTTTTGTGAAAAAAAACTGTGACTAATTGCTGGAGAAAAACAGTAGTAAGTTGACGATATGACGATGACGATTGCGGTAGCTGTTAAAGTCATACCATCTCGCCGGAGGCTAAAGAAAGGAGAGAAAAAATGTAAAGAGCCAGAAGATAAGGGGAAGTACAGGAAACCCAGAACTCACTTTATATTATATATATATTTATATTTATATTTCATATCTATATAGATATATATCATCACTGCACCAGAGACGTATGCACATCGTTTTGAAAACGGGGGAAAAATAAAGGAAAGGTAGAAACCGAAGCAAAGGGTCGAGTGTAACGAAGCTCCGACTTTTTAATTGGAATATATTCAGATACCGGAACGCCTTTTCATCGGAGACTTGATGCTGTGAATGCTGCCTGAATATCCGTACCATCCCTCCACTCTTATATAATATCTGTATATCGCGGGTTTTTTAAATTTAACCAGAGTCTGACTATTACTGATACCACTACTTCTTTTTACGAGTCTTTTTTTCTTCTTCTTCTTCACCGATTCTTTATACTCTCTCATATTATACATACTGTATATACATAATGTAATACTTATTATAATATATAATAGTTGGTTTCACATTTAAATGCATGAAATAAAAGATCTGAAATTTTAAAAAATGTAAAATAATCTCTTTGTTTCAATTATTACAGATAGATTTTATAGTCATTAATTTTTAAAAATAATAATAATCTTAAGTACATGAAATATATATATGTATATTTTTTTTTTAAACCGGGTAGAGTATTTTTAGGTCAATACAAATATTTACATAAAATAATTTTACCTACATATTAATATGTTAATTATTTTAAAATTGCTTGACGTAAGCTCTTAAAAAAATGACTGCCAAAGTAATTTAAAATTATAATTAATTAGTTTTTAAATAATAGACATAAACTTTTATTCAGAGCTGAAGACTTACGTCATATAATTATTTTTAATTGACATTTTATTTTTTAATTTATGTAACAATATACATATAATTTATTTTGAGACTTTGTCATGTAAATATTTATATTGATCAAATATTATTTGTAGTTAATAAATTTTCATACATATATATATTTTTATTATTGACTATTAATGAATTCGAGTATCGATTGGAAAATAAAAGTCAATGAGCGATTAATAATAGTATTCCAAATGTAACTTTTTTTTTAATTGATAAAAAGTTGCCATAAATATTTATTTATAAATTATATATGAGTGTGAATGTAACTGACTTCTATAGAAGTTTTGAGGCTGTTTTTTGAATTATCAATAAGGCACCAAAATGTTGACAAAACGATCAGTAATTTATGTTACTGGAAAAATATCTGGTTAAAAGACTTGACACACGTGATGACAAAAAGTAAATTACAAATAATTTTCAAATTGTCATCTAAAAGATTTTTCAATTGAAATAAATTTTTTTTGGCGGGAAAAAGAAGACAAATTTCCATTGACTCCGGGGACCAACATCTATGTCTTATTTATATAAAAAAACGTCTTTGAGGCAACAAAAAAATTTGTCACCCTTTCAAAAGACATCTATGACATCTTAAAGTTGTCTCTGTGCTACTTGGGTACTTATATTTTATTCAATTATTCAAAAATTCAAAAAAATTGCCAACTGTCAGCTACATTCACACTCATATATTATTGATACATAAATAACTTTTTAAAAACAGAATGTTAGAACGTGATGCTGAAAGTAGCAGACAATTATAAATTTTCGGATTTTTTTTCAACAAATCAATTACTAAAAAATATTCACATGTAGAAAATTTAAAAAATTACAGGCGCAATTTTTTTTTGCAATTTACCATTTTGAAAAAAAAAGTAAAATTATTAGACGTCTGCTTCCAGTATCATATTTTTGAATGAGTGCAAATGTAGCAGACATACGACAATTTTTTAATTAAATATATAAAAATTAAATAATTAAAACAATAAAATTAAAAAAAATGCACTTACTGAATTTTGAATTTTCTAAACATGCATTCCCTGGTGGAAATTTTTCGGACTTTTCTCAGAAAAAGTCTTTAGAACTCTAAAAAAATCTTTAGAACTTTAGAACTGAGTTTTTCAGAGAAAATTCCGAAAAATTTCCACCAGGGTTTTTTTTATTTTTATTTAATAAACATTTTAATTTATTATTTCAAAGTTTTAAAATGTCCGCTACCTTTAATATCATATTTTTCAACTACTTCCTAAATATTTGAAATCCCTAAAAATATTTCCCGAGATATTTTTACAGACTATTTAAATATAACAAAAAATATCAACAGTAACGAAAATATTTGATTTAGCAGTAGCAGATTAATTAAATTTTATTGATTGGCAGCGTAGATGTCAGCACAGTCTCCAAAAAAAGAAAATATTAGAGTAGTTTAAGCGACATCGTCTAGGTGGCGAAATTTTCTGATACTTATTTCCGGAGTGTTTGTCAAAATTCGTTTATTTTATATTATCGTTAGCTAATTTTTTGTTTACTGATATAATAATGACCGATGTAGATAGTTTACGAGAAGCTATTGAACAATACGAGGCTCAGGTACGTATTTATTACTCAATAATAACAACCGAACTCCAATACCAATCAATAAATACAGTGTATCGAAGATGGTTTTTTTTGGTTAATATTGTCCTTTTTTTAAACTTTTTATTATTATTCCTGATGCACTCAATCAATGAATCGCTGGATAGCTGTCTCAAGTTCAATTGGCACTGACTACAGCAACTGAAGGACACGACAAGGATAATTTACTTAGTCTTCAATCGGATATCCAAGAGCTTATTGCATTGACTAAAGAAAGTTTACGAAGTGCTGAAGGAAAGGACACTAGTGATAATGAAGATGACGGTTTGTCTGACAGTCAAGATGAAGAAGATGATCCTATGGCCAAAGAATACGCTATGTTTAAGGTGATTATTTTTAATTAGTTAATTAATTAGTTAGTAAGTTGGAATTGACATTTAATTGACTTTTTTGTTGACAGGCTGAATTAGAGGAAGAAGAGACAAAAACTAAAGACGAGAATGAGCAACAGGAGTCATCATCAAATAGCAATTCAATAGAAGTCAGTAAAAAAATATCTGGTAATGCTTAAAAAGAGAGAAGATAACTATTATTTATACGATGCAAGTTAATATTGTAGGATGAGCTTAAGACATTAGAAGGTATGAAATGTCGGGCTCCACATGGTAGCAGCTGGGGTGGCACTGGTTATCACAATGCCATGGTTTCTTCTATCCTTAGACATAATCAAGATAATATTACCAGTATTAATGATATTATGGTAAAATCAATCACTAAAATAACTTTTTTTTTATATATATTTTATAACAGGTTAATTAATTTAGTGTAGATTCTAATGAGTGTGAATGTAGCAGACATCAGACAAATTTAAAATTATTTATTTATTTATTAACGCCACTCGGCAATTATACAAAAATTCACACAAATGTGTGTCTGTAGAACATAAGTATATAATATAATATCATCAAGTATAATCTCATAAACTAACTAATGCATTGCACAGATTTCCATCATAATCTATACAAAATCTAATATATAAATTATAGCAAAAAAATAACTAACAGAAATATACCAGTAAAGGAATCTATTATTTAAATAACAACATTAAATTAAATTAGATTAGAAATTCAGCAGAAGAAATGGTAAATATTATAACTATAAATTGAAACAAGGTTCATTTACAATACCATTATTATAAATAAATAGAGTAAATAATTTTTTTTTAAATGTTTCTAAAAATGCACTTATTAATTTCAAAATTTTTTGGCAGTGTTACAATTCTACTCACAACATCTCTACTCAAGGAAAAAGAACTTTACTCAGCCTCAACTCTACTCACAGTTTTTTTACTCAGGTTTAATTCTACTCAGTTATATCTTTACGAACTTTACTCAACTTCAAGTAGACTCAGTGACAACTTTACTCAGCTACAACTCTACTTACTATTTTATCGATAGGCTTAAATATGTGAGTAGAGATAAAGCTGAGTAAAACAAACTGTGAGTAGAGTTGAGGCTGAGTAAAGTTGTAAGTGAGTAGAGTTGTAGTTACTTCCCTTGAGTAGAGATATTGTAAGTAGAATTGTAACACTGCCAATTTTTTAAATGCGCATTTTTTTAAATTTTTATTTTATTAATTATTTACTCTATTTATTTATAATTTTAAATTTGTCTGATGTCTGCTACATTCATGGCCCTGAAGTTAGCAGACAATTAACAATTTTCGGAATTTTTTTTTCAACAAATCAGTATAAAAAAAAAAATATGTATGTGTAGGAAATTAAAAAAACTACAGGTGCAATTTGTTAATTAATTTTTTTTTTGCTATGTATCATTTAAAAAAAATTCAAAAGTTATTGGTCAGCAAACCTCAGTATCATGCTACAGTCACACTCATAGATTTTATTGGAAAATAATGAAAAGCTAATTTGAACAAATATAAATAATTACATCAACAGCAAAACAAAAAATTTCAAATACAGAATGCATAAGGAAATGCTCTAGCTCTAGCCAAGCGTTGGCACTAGCGAAAGCTAGAGCTAGAGCATTTCTGAATGCACCCTGTATTTAAACTTTTAGTTGCGACGTTTATTGGATTATTTATTTTTTACAAAAGATTTGTATTAAAAATTTTTGTAAATTTTCGATACTGATCTGATGGTAGTGAATTTTATATATTTTATTTTTGAAAAATTAATCGGGTTGGCTTATTATTATTTTATAGAAAAATTTAAACAATTAATTAATTAACTGATAAATTTTGATATGATTATAATTAATAAGTATATTGATATTTTTAGGTAAAAGTATTATTCATTAACCCAATCCATAAAGAAATGTTACCGTGTTCATATTTCCTCAATGGATCATGTAAATTTTCTGATGATAAATGTCATTACTCACATGGAGAAATAGTCCCGTTTTCTAGTTTACAGGAATACAGGTACCAGTATTATGTAAATTATATTTATGTATATATATATATCAGACTGGGCCAAATAAAATCGACTTTTTTTTCGGACCCATACGAAAATTACGTAGAATGTAACATAAAAAAAATACAGTCTAATATATATATTAGTGACGAGATTGCGCTGGTACGCAGTGATAAATTTTGTTGTTATTTTTTTTAGAGAACCTGATTACTCAACAATAAAAATGGGTAGCCGTGTATTAGCTAAAGAAAAAAATGGAATATGGCACAGATCTGTTGTAATAAAAGCACCCGAAAAAGAAGGCGATTATTATCGAGTTAAATTTGAATCTAGTGGTAACATTATAGAGTTAGATATCCATGACCTTTTACCACTTCATGACGACGAAATATTAGTAATGTCTGACACATCAGACAGCAATGATTCTGACGTAGATTATGATAACTATCAAAATATTGAAAAAAATAAAAATAAAGAGGAATTAATAAATAAATCACTGTTTCAATTGAATTCAATGGAGCCGCTGGGCAAGTGGGAGCAACATACACGTGGAATGGGAAGCAAATTAATGGCACAAATGGGCTATGTATTAGGCACTGGACTGGGTAAAAAGTCTGATGGCAGAATAGTACCAGTTGAAGCAACCGTTTTGCCTGCTGGCAAATCCCTAGATCACTGTATGGAACTCCGCGAAAATGCTGGGGGCGACAAGAATTTATTTAGCGTTCAAAAGAGGATGAAAATTCAGACACGTAAGCTGGAAAAACAGCAGGAGAAGCAGTATCAGAGAGAAAAAACCCGTGATAGAAATGTTTTTGATTTTATTAACAATACCCTTGGTGATATACGTAAGTACTATTGTATTTTGTTTCATCACTTGCATTAAAACTACTCTGATAGCCACCTTGACCGCAAGTTAACTTCAAGCTACGGCCGTATTCTGAAGCCAACTTAAAGGAAAGTGTTGAAGAGCAAACAGTTGACAGTAAATTGTCTGTAACTTGAATTCAATTTGACAAGTGTTACTGTCAGACAATGACGTTAAGTTGATTGATAGTTTCACTTGAAATTGACGCAAGTTTTTCTGTCAAATTACATTCAGATGGCAGTTGATTTGCATCAACTTGTACGCAAGTATTATCCAGCCGAGGCTTACCAGAAACTTGTCGTTTAGCCGAAAATGTTTCATTGCTGAACTTGCTGAGCAATCCCTGATAGCCAAGTTGGCGACAATCTACTGCCGCAACCTGTCGCCAAGTTGGCACTTCCATAAGTTGACGGCAACTTTCCGAGAAGCTTGTTGACAACTTTCAGCTCGTGTCATTGTTGACTACAAGTTGTCTACAAGTTGCTCAGAAACTTGACGACAGATTGCAACAGTAGATTGTCGCAAAGTTTCTGAGCAACTCGTAGACAACTTGTAGTCAAGTTGGTCGCAACTCATGTACACCAACTTTTTGATCAGAAACTCTGGCTATCAGGGTATAAAGTGTGGCTATCAGAGTACTTCATTTTGATCTGAAATCCTTTTATTTCATCCCTCGTCACACAATATACTATTTCTTAATAATATTTACGTTTTTTTCTTCAACAGCAAAAGATAATAGTAAACCTAGCAGTTCAAATAGCAGAAAAAGTTTAAAAACAGAAACGACTCGTGATCTCAACCTCGCAAGTTTCCGTATCGACGAAGATATAAAGAAACTCGAGCATGAATCATCCAAACTTATGAATTCCCTGGGAAAGTATTCCAAAGGAAGCATTCCGTATAATAATCTTGTTATACAGTATAACGATAAACAGAATCAACTTACGCATTTACGTTTTAAACTTAAAAACATAACAGCCGAACAGAAAGATAGAAAAGATAAACTAATTATATTTTGATGTGTAAAAGTTACTGTAATTGTATTTACTGATTGTCAACCTTGATAATGCATTCACCCTGTATATATATTGCTTACGTGCACTTATTAATAATAAATAATAATTAAAAATATATATATTGCAACTCTTATAACCGTACTTTCATATATATTTATATATTTACCTCCAATAAAAGTAGTCTGTGTGTTGTGTTCATGTCATTCATGTCAGTCATAGTTCGTAGATTTAAATTTGAAAACTCGCGATGGAAGCGGTCATAAAGTATGATTATTTTTCTTGGTATTTTTTAAATAATTAACGCAAGTTAATGTTGATAATTATTTTAAATTAATTAATTATTATATATTTTAAATTTTAGATTAGAAAAATGTGAAGTTTGCGATGATAATAAAGCAAAATACACATGTCCAAAATGTGAGGTTAGAACCTGTTGTCTCACATGTGTAGACATACATAAAAAAGAATTAAATTGTGATGGTATTCGTGATAAAACTAAATTTGTTCCTCTAAATAAATTTACTGACCTCGATTTACAAAGCGGTAATTATTTGAATATTTTTTTGAAGTGTCAATAATTTTTTTTCTTTTTTTAAATTAATTACGACTTTATTACTGTAGACTATAGACTACTAGAGGAACTTGGAAGATCTGTTGATCAGCTGCAGAGAGATGATTCCAAGAAATTTAGTTCTGCAAATAATTTACCTGTGGTAATTAATTTTGAAAATAATAAGAATGACATTTTTGTCTGTTAGTTAATAATTTTAATTGTTTGTAATTTTTAGCGGTTATTTAAACTGAAACAAGCGGCCGTTCAAAGTGGAGTTAAATTTGAATTTTTGCCACACAGTTTTAGTAGACATAAAGAAAATACTTCGTATTATAATTGGAAATCAAAAGAATTGTTTTGGAAAATAGACTGGATTTTTCCGCAAGCTGAAAATATTAAATGGAGCACAAAAAAGTAAATTTTTAAAGAAACTGAAGTTAGCAGACGTCTAATAATTTAAAAATTTTTTTTGAGCTGATGAATTAAAAAAAAAAAAATATTTTAAAAAATTGCACTTGTAGTTTTTTTAATTTTCTACATGTGCATATTTTTTTTTTTTTTTTAATTAATTTGTTAAAAAAAATCCGAAAATTTTTAATTGGTTACTATGATACTGAAATTAGCCAGTCTATTAATTTTTGGATTTATTTTCAAAATGATAAATCATTAAAAAAATTGCACTTGTAGTTTTTTACATTTTCTACATGTGCATATTTTTAGTTTTTTTTTTCTTGCAATTTATTCGTTGAAAAAAAAAAATCAGAAAATTTTTTATTGTCTACTAACTTCAGGATCATAATTTTTGTTTAATTACTTAGTGAGTAATTATTTAAATGCTAACATTTTTTTCAGAGCATTAGATACCACAAGACTTTCAGAACTGATTGAAAATGTCCTAGATCCCCTGAACACGCCGGCAGACACCGAAGATTGTGATGAAAGTGCAACTAGACAAATACTCAGTGATAAATTACAATTTTATCGAGCAGCAGGATTGTCTGGTGTAGAAATTTTATTGAAAGCTGAGAAAATAAAAAAATCGAACTCGCGGTTTTATAAATTAGATCTGACGTCTAGTCTTAGAGATAATTTGTCAAATAAAACAATCATTGAGTTCCCAACTCTGTATGTTATTTTTAAAGACCATGTTGACATGTACGAAATAGTTGACTCAGGTTTGTAATATTAATTTTCGGACTTTAGTTCTCGTTAATTAACAATTAATAAATTTTTTAAATTATTACTTCTTTTGCAGATGATGAAGACGAGAAAGAATTGACAGAAAAGCCACAAAGTCGCGGTAATAAACACAAAAAACGTCAACAAGATAACAAAAACAATAAACGCCCCAAAAATTATTTATTTTATCACGACTCGTCAGATTCGGAAGCAGACAATGGTAATAAAGAGGGACATTTTGGTTTATCAAATATTCCAAATTACGATGAATTTGTAAGAATGTAATAAAAAGTGTAAATAATTTTTTTTTTTATAATAATTATAATTTATATTTATTAAATATTATGTCATTATGACGTTTAAAACTTCAATACAAATTTATATGACCGAAAAAATATACATTTTTTATCTAACACGTGGAAACTTTACTTAAAACAAACTTTATTAATTATCAGTCATTAAAATCGATCGACTGGTTCAGTGTGAAAAAAAATTGTCTAGTTAAATAATCCAACCCTGAATTATGTATAAATAATTTTTAATCTTAACAATTAAATACTTTTACCCACATACAAATATATTATTCACACTAAAAGGTATAGATTAATAATTTAACAATTGACGTTAAAAAATTTATGTTAACATCAATTTTTAAAAAAAATAATAAATATTTAGTTATCATTATTGTAGTTGTTGGTGTTAATATTTCTAGTGTTAAATTACAAAATGAAAAAGTATAATATAAATACGAGGAATGCAACTAATCCAGCGACAGCTTTGACGTACATTGACTTGCTGTTTAAATGTGTCGCATTTTTTTTGTACTTTTGTGACAACATTGAGAGATTTTGAGTTTTAGAATCCAATTCTGTAAACAAATAAAGATTACTTTAATGATTATTTGATAACGATCAATAATATCATAAATATGTGACCCTGAAGTTAGAACGGCTGCCCAATTTCAAAACCCAGTAAGAGACAAATTTTTCAAAATCGATTTTTTAGCATTTTTAGTTCCAGTGTTTTTTGGATTTGATTCACTACATATTTCAAAAATTTTATTTTTCTGTTACTGTGTTTTGAAATTAGGCAGCCGAGAAGACCATCAACAATTTTCGGATTTTTTGTTTTAACATTAATTACAAAAGACTAAAAATATGCATATATAGAAAATTAAAAAAGTTAGAGGCGTAATTTTTTGAAGTATTTTTATTTTTACAATCTATCGTTTCTAAAAAAAATCCAAAAATTATTAGACGTCGGTTAACTTGAGTATCAGGGAGTATGAATGTAGCAGATATGTGACAATTTATAAAATTTAAATAAATAAATTAATTTAAAAAATGCGCGCCCTTATTTTTCAAATATTCAAATACGTATTTCTAAATTTTTATTTTACTGACATTTAATTTATTTATTTAAAAATAAAAAAATTCAAATTGTCTGCTACATTTTTACTCATGAGTGTCATCATAAATATACAGTTTAAAGTATAAAGTTCAAACCTGATAGAACAGTTCCTCTTTGCAAAACATCATCAATATTTTGTACCATAATTCTCTGTACATCTTGAAGCTGACTATTAAGTGTGTTCATATTTCTCCTAGATCTTCCATCAGAGAATGATTTCTTAGCTTTCTGTATGTATGTGTCAAATTCAATAAACGTATAAGGTCTAGTGACAGTATTAACCCGTTTTCCATACTGTGCATAAAATTCCTGTGCAATGTCTTCTAAATAACTGTAAGCCAAACGTTTGCTCCAATTTCTTTCACAGAGTACCAAATAACAGACGTCATTCTCAATTAAATAACTAAAAATAATAAAACCATAAAATAATTTAGCGCCTCAGATACTTGATACGTAAATTTAAAGTGTAAAAATATTTTTGAAACCTACTGGAAGAGATAGGGACCAGTTTCAATGGTACATCTAGCTGGAGATTGTGGTCCTAATTTTTTGAACAACATTTTAGCTTGATTCTGATACTCCAGTATACTTTTCCCGCTCTGTATAAATAAATATCACAATTAATTTAATTACGTCTGATAATAATTAACTTTGAGTAAATTTATAAAGTAAATAATAACCTGTTCGTCCTCTTGCATTGTTGCTGCCAGAGGCAGCCCATCTGCTATCCTCGCAATCATCGTAAGTAACACCATTGTAAATAATTTTTATTTTAATTTACTTTCGGTTTATTTAAAATATATATCAACACTAGTTTCAAATAAATTATCAACTAATAGCTGTCTTATGTTTAATGCTGGTTTGTAGAAATATAAACACTCATTTAATTTTGTTTAAGTAGAGTGTAGAGTTGTAGGTACCATCAACTGATTCGCGCTATCACCATTCACTGCCAACCACGTCAGTCGATTCAAGTCCACCATTTATGTTATTCCTTCCAACTTCCAACTCATCATGTCATAGCTCACATTTACTCATATTGTATTGTCTGTATACATATATATGTTTACATTCCCCACTTAAGTTAATTATTTTTATTTTTCATTAAATAATTGTGTAGTCATCGAGTAAATATAAAAATTTGATAAATTATTTGAGTGAATGTAGCAGACATGAGAGAAATAAATTTTAAGGAAATTAAAATAATGAAACTTAAAAAAAGCGCGCGCTGATTTTTCATTGATTTAAATATGAATTTTTTAATTTTTATTCTGCTGACGTTTTATTGTTTATTCAAAAATTCCTACCTGTCAGTGACATTCATACGTTAAATTATTTTGAAATTTTGAAATTTTTTTTTATAAATATAAAATATAATTTTTTAAAAAATATTTTGTGATACTGAAGTTAACCGACGTCGATTTTTTTTAAAACGATAAATTAAAAAAAAAAACTAAAAATATGCACATGTCAAAAATTTAAAAAACTACAAGTGCAATTTTGAAAATTTTTTTTTTTTTAATTTATCGTTTTAAAAAAAATTGAAAAATTATTAGATGGCTAACGTCAGTATCATAAAATATTTAAAAATGAGAGAATGTTGTAGACATCTGACAATTATAATTTTGAAGTAAAGAACAAAATGTATATTGAATAAAAATGAAAAAATTCACATTTTCAGAATTTAAAAATCAATATGTGCATTTTTTTAAATTTTATTTTTTTCATTGTTTAGTTCATTTATTTATAAATTAAAATTTTTCTCACATCTGCTACATTTACATGCAGACAACTGTCAATTTTTTTTTTTAATTTTCGAATAATTGAAAAAAATGTAAATAGAGTAAAAATTAAAAAATGCATTTTTAGATAAATGCAAAATCTGTATGCGCATTTATTAAAATTTAATTATTTTAATTAATTGATTTATTTATTTAAATTTATAAATTGTCATGTCTGCTACATTCTCACTCACATTTTAAATTATCAATAAAACCAAAAAAAAAACTTTTAGTTAAATAAACAGCCGACTAAATTCAAAAATATTTTTGACATAAATTATTTTTTTTTTTAATTAAAATATTAATTGCAATAACAAAATTATTTATTGATAAATTATCGATTGCATTTTCAAATGACAGATGATGATACTGAAGTTAGCAGACGTCTAATAATTTTTTTATTTTTTTTTTAGACGATAGAAAATAAAAAAAAAATATTTGAAAAAATTCCACCTGTAGTTTTTTAAATTTTTTACATGTGCATATTTTTATTTTATTTTTTTACAATTAATTTATTGAAATACGAAAATTCAAAAATTTTTAAATGTCTGCTAACTTCAGGATCATGACAGATGTCAGTAGTTCAAAATTTTTTAAATTTGACTGTCGAGATTAAATGATAAATTACCGGCAAAGTTTAAAATCACGATCAGAGAGACGCCACCTCGAAGAAAAAGGAGAAAGAAGGACACGTCAAATGTCCGCGTGGACATGATAGTTAAGTCTATGTAGATATGTGTAGAAAATAATTACATGTAAGTCTGTCTCTCTCAGGATCGTGATCGCGATCGTGATCCGTACAATAATTTATTACAAAAAAAAAAATAACCATATGAATTTTAGTGAGAGTAGAGGAAAATAGTGTGACGTGCATCTTAACCCACATATCTCCTGACCAGCTCTTGACATCGCTGATACCCTTCAGTTCCCTCACCCCAAGTAAATGGAAATATGTCTACTTTCTTATAAACTTCATTCTGGTATTTAATTCCACCCAGATTGTCTAATCCATACGTCATTAAATCGCCTATTATTGTTCTTACAATCAATCAAATTGATTAATACTATCAAGGCAGTGTGTTATCATCGGTAAACAAATAAATTATTTAAAAATATTTTTTTTAACCATTCAAAGTTATGCGAACGTACCCACCGGAGACAATTATTAGTAAGTGAATAAGTGCACATATACAAATGCATACAAATGTAGTGAGTGAATGCAGGCATATGAAAGGTCAATTTTTTTTTATTTTAAATGCCAGACTAAATCGCGACCAGCTGCTAGCATTTATTTGTTTTTTATAAATTTTTAATAATCATTTTTACTGTATAGTTTATTGTAAAAAAATGTATTCGACTTTTTCTTATTCTGCTTTCTCATTATTTTTGTTATATAATTCAAGTAAACTCAACTTTCTTGTTTTTATTTATTCATTATTATAATTTTTTTTTTTATGCAATACAATGAATTTATTTTATGAAAGTGAGTTCAACAATATTTTTATTTTTACATTAAAATTAATTATTTTTAAATTTTACAGGTTAAAAATTAAAAATTTATTGTCAGTCCGGCTGTCAGAATGAACGTAAGTGATATCAGTGTTTATTGTTATTGATATAATTAACAATTAACAATTAAAATTTAATTTATCACTTGTATTTAGAATCCATATCGTGCGAGACTGGGCAGACAGCGCGTAGATCACACAGCGACTGCAGCAGTACCGAGTTATGGAGCACGAAATCAAAATTCATGGCCTACGATGCCCAGTAATCAGACCCAGCAAGTTCTAGGAGGAGTTAATCAGACAAATAGTGCTGAAGATTCTTGGGAGTGGGGTACAGAATCTGCTGACAATGGTAACGATTCGTGGAACTGGAATATTGATCAATCCGCGGAGCAATCGGGTCAACTACATCCTCAGCAGCAGCCACCGGCGCACGTGTCAAATTATGGGAATATGAGACCTCATCAAAATTTAACACAAGATAATTATTATTCAAATATAAATGGAAATAGACAACTGGCTGGTCAACATCAACTGCCGCAGCCAACCAGTGGAAATGTGGCACCAACTGGTCCGAGCAGAGAATCAACTCCTAGTCAGCCGGATTCATATTCTCAGTATAAAAATTTTTCAGTTAATCCGATGCAGCAAATGCCCCCGAGAACAAATTCAACAAACTCTGGAGTTATTGATAATCAAAATGTCCAAGCTCAGTGGCAAGCTAATCAGCAGCACGATCATTTTAATCCTTATCCTCCACCAAGAGCATCACCGTTTGATCAACCAGCCCAGACTCCGCAGTTTAATTCAAATGCTTACAGTTGGAATGGAGTAGATCAGACTAATACTGGGGGTCATAATTGGCAGAATCAAGCTGCGGAACCGTTTTGGCAGGAGCAAAATTCTAATAAGAAGGAAGAGTATCATGCTGATGATAATAGTGGACCATGGGTGGCGCATGATCAATTTAATAAACCACCGCTTCAACCGTTGCCAAAAAATTCAGTTAAAGAAATGCCGGGGCAGTGGCAGCATGATAACCATCATGAAACCAATCAAACTAAATTACATAGCCAAGATACAGCGCCACCTAATCAATGGCATGATGATAATCATGATAACAGATTAGCAGAACCGCAAAATCAATTTATACAAAACCACCCTCGTCAGCCAGATAATTTCAATGCCAATCAATCCTGGCAGCCGGTTAATCTCCAACAAAATATTGGGACAAACCAGCCTGAGGCGGATGCTAATAAATTAACAGATGTCAGTTTGGATAATTCTGTAGCAGAAAATAAACCTTTGCATGATTGGCAGGCGGAACGTTCAATGAGTTATCCGACATCAGTAGCTAGTTTACCAGAACCAATTAATACAATTACTAAGGCAGATAATTCACGGCACGAGGAACAAAACATTTCTTTATTCACTCCACAAACAACTCAAGCAGCTCAGATTCCTGATACCAGCAGCAGTTTATTTCTGCCACAGAACACAGGAATTGAATCCCAGGCTAGTGATCGCGGTCACGAAAATCTAGAATCCAGCTTTAGTGTTGATAGTTCAATTAAAAATGATAGTACTATGAACGACATTACATCAAGTGTCAAGCAATTGAATATTGATGATAAAGATTCTGCTAATTCTCAGCAGTATGAGAATCACCCACCACTATTTCCGGTTCACTCGATGCCTCAATCAGTGGACCAGTGGCCTAACCAGTCTTTACAATCAGCTCAATCGGTTATTAATAAACCTTCAGAACCACCAGTCTTGTCTAGTCAGCATCTTGCTCAACCACTGGCTTCACCACAAGAACACTTTGCACCGCCTCCATTAGCATCGTCTGAAACTAGACCACGTGGACCCTACGATCATACTGAATCAATACAGCCGACCATTCAATCTCATGAACACGCTGGAGCTCCACAGCCAATCATTCAATCTCATGAACACTCTGGACCTCCACAGCCAATCATTCAATCACATGAGTACGCTGGTCCACCTCAAACAACTATTCCATCGCCTTATTATCATCAAGAACATCCTGGAATATTTACCAGCCATCAAGCAACGCCTGTAATGAATGCACCTGATGCTGCTGGATCACCAGGTCTCACAATGCACCCAACTGTTCAAAAAACTATTCCACATAATCCGTCTCTAGATAATACGATGCCTATGAAGCCTTATCCTGTAAATGCCCCTGAGAATCTACAAATGTCTACTGAAGTTCCCAAGCAAATGATTCCTGGTGAAATCAGAGGTATACCAGTCACTCAAACTGGGTATGATCAGTGGTACAACCAGAAGACAGTGGTAACAAGTCCGCCGCAAAATGCTCAGTATCAAAACACTGAGAAAAGTCCTCCGATGCAACAGCAAAAACCCTGGCCATCAGCAGAACCAGCAGATAATTATGAACCAAGTAAATCTGCTGGTGAATTTGCTAATGCTGATGCTAAGATATTAGAGTACGAGTCCAAGGCTCAAGAGCTACTGAATGTCGTTGAAAAATTGGGCGCTGAAAAAGGCAAAACTCCGAGTGCTTATAATCCAATTGTCAGAACTTCAGTGGAGCAAACTGTTAGTCAACAGATAAATCCTGTAAATCAAGAAGTTCATCCGGTTAACCAACAAATTCAAGCTATGAACCAGCAAATTCAACCTCAGCATGACCCAACATCTGAAAATTACGAATTTGCGTCCAATGACAGAAATACATTCCTCGAAACTGGTGAGTTGACGGATTTACATCACGAGCAAGGTATTGCGTCGTCTAATCACGATGAAGAGAATGATGAAGTTCCAAGTGATATTCCATTTTTACGAGAAGTACCAGGACAGTCGAGTTATGGAGATCCACGACGTAATGATCCAACTGGTCAAGAGCAATACGTGCAGTCCAGTCCTCGCATTATTGATTCTAGAAGAAATCCTGCAGAGCAGACTCTCAATCCACAGGGTCGATCTATAGCCATAACTTCAGCAGCTGATCGCACAGAACGTCGTGATGTTCCTCCGGGTCAAGAGAGACGGGAAAGTAGACTACCGTCACGTGATACCGACACACCTGAACGCAGAAATGACCCATCAGGAAGGGAGAGATCACTTCCGCCTTCGCAATCACGAAATGACCCTTCGGGTGAGGAGAGAATCAAATCTCAAAGTCAAATAAACTTGGAACCGGTTGAAATACGTCAAGTACCTGGTAGTGGAATTGATTCCGTCGAGCCGACTCCCTCTGCTGAAGTGATGCGTCAAATAACTGGAGGTGTTTCTCGCAGTGAACAAGTTATTATTGCAGATGACAGTAACGCGAGAGTTGTAACTGGATCCCAACAAGTTCCGCCATCAGCTACCGCCATGCAGGATTTGCCGCAGCCAAATGAAACCAGAAACAAACGCGAAGAAGCTGTCGGCGCTTCAATAGAAAATCCTCTTGCTGTAACTGCGTCTCCTAAACGTCGGGATTCTTATCAAGACGGCGATGACGAGGAGTCTGGAAATAGTCGGGATGAAAATCGTGAGAGACGTCGTGATCAAAGTCCTACTGACAGACGTCGTTTTGATTATGATCATAAAGGGGACAGAAGTTATTACGACCGCGATCGTGAGTATGATGATGATTATTATTACGAAAGAAGGCGTGGCCATGATTACGAACGCGCTTACAATTCACGTGAGGATTTAGATAGACGTGACGCGTCATTTAGAGAAGGAGATCGCCGACATTTGAGTCGCGATGATCTAGATGACCGCAGAAAGCTTAAGGATGATGACAGAAGAGGACATCGCAGTGACGTTGATCCAAGACGTCGCGATGCCAGGGATTATGAACCGTCTAGATATCCGCGTGATCCAAGGGGCCGAGATTACGATCGCAGGGATGAGAGACGTAGACGTTACGATGATTATGATCCACGAGACCCTAGAGATCCCAGAGATCCCAGAGATGCTAGAGATCCAAGGGATCCTAGGCGTGATTATTACGAAGATCCGTATGCGCGCAGCTCAAGACCTTCCAGCAGATCTTCTTACAACGACCGAGACCGCGACTACTACGGACGTGGAAGGGATCCCTACTACGCATACAATGGCTACAGTGCTTATGATTATGGAAGTAATTATAACACCAATTACTACGCGTATTTAGAAAATCTACGCAGGACTAATCCTACAGCTTACATGGAGTGGTACAATAAATATTACGGAAATCAGCAGCATGGTATTAATAATGCTCGTGGGGTTCAAAATTATCCAGAAGACCGAGCTAGTGTTCATTCTGGAAGAAGTTCTTGTGATGACAGGTAATTTATTTATTTTTAACGACCACGTGGCCCAGTTTTTGACCTTTACAGGGCGGCCACAAACTGGGACTATCGGGAATTATCAGGGAGTTAAATGCAACTGAGAAATGTCAGGAAATTTCTAAAAGTATCAGGAATTTAATCGGCAGTTCAAATTTTTCCAGAGTAATCCCAAGAAAACCATCGAAAAAAAATTTTCAAAATTTTTGCTCGTCTAAAAAACGGACCGGGTTTCAATAAATTTTTTTCGATGATTCTCAATTGATTTTTGATGATTGATAAAATTTCTGATTCAGAGAAAAATGTGAAAAACTTTACTGGAAACCCGGGAAATATCAGGGAATTTTTAAATCATTTATTTGTGGCCACCCTGTCTGAAAATTGAATGGAAATTATTGACAAGATCAACAACTGGGCCACGGCCAACTAATAGCTCATTAATTTTTTAAAAACATTTGTCAACTAATTTTACTAAAATTAATCCCTCCATGATAAAATACTTTGATAAACGTCATAGATTCAGAATGTCGAGTGTTTACTTCCATACACCAAACAAGTCATTATATGTGCCCTATTTTGGATACCCCATTTGGACTAGCAGTCCTGTACACCGGAAACGCGCTAATTGTTGTCGTAAATTGATTAGGTGAGACGGTTTTAAGCGGGACAAATCCCTGGTAAAAATATTTATTGTAGGCCAGATGTAAAACGCTAGAACTGTTGCTAAAATTTCGCGCTCAAAAAATTGCTAAAAACATTTTTTTTATTATTATTTATTTTTATACTTCATTAATTTTTTTTCATACTTTTTATTATTTATTAATAAAATATTTGTTTATTAACAGAGCAAATAGTGGAAAACATACAATTGGAGATATATCTTTATTAGAAGATTCAAGAATCGCTTCGCGACTCACTCCGACTAAATTTTCAACATCACATGTCCAAGGTAAGTAGTCAATAGTTTGAACTTACGAATTATTCGTATCGAATCAAATCGAATTTTCAAATCATTCGAAAATTTACGAATAATTCAAAAATTTTCTTATAAACGAGACTTGAAGTTCTCCATTAAATTTGAATTTATAAAAGCTGATCAGAATTTCTCGATTTAAAAATTTAAATCGAGTAATTTAAAAAATTACAAATAATTCAAAAACTTTCGGATAATTTGAAAAGTTACAAACAGTTCGAAATTTGAATTATAAATTTATATATAAATATGTTTTTTTTGTAGGATCTTTCTCGATTGGTTCATTAGTTCAAGTCTACGCGAGTTATCCTGCCGATGGAGAGCGCGCTCGAGTTGACATTCTTCAATTAGACAGTTTGTTGATGCACGATCCAGTTGCCCGCGAAATTCGTTCTTATCCAGGGCCATTAGTAAAGTAAACATCAAAAATTTTAATATCCTTGTGGTAACTTACAACAAAATAAATATAATTAATAATTGTGCGTTAAATTACAGGGGCGTTACACATAAAAAGACAATTATCGAGTACTGCGAAGCCAAAATAAAAAAAGCGGCAGTAAATGATGAACTTGTTGATCATCCGTCTTATATTTTATTGTATCAGCTTATGATTATGCTTATTCAACAGAACGGCGTAAGTTGTATTTTATTTAAATATTATTATTATTATTCATGAACTATAGATTTTAAATATTTTTATTTATTTATCAGAACGTCGTTGGTGTAGACATCGCTACATTATTGCTACGTAACAAAGAAGTGTATCCTTACGAGGCTCAGAAATCAAATGACAAACCGATACGTCGCGAGTCAACAATTTCACAGCGATCTGGTGGTGCCGGGAGAGAAGGGTCAGTCCACGAAGACGCGGTACAAGAAGTAGAAGAAGTAAAACCTGTGAAAACAGTCGAGCAAATAACAAACGAATTTAGAAACACTTTGCTCAGTGGTTTAGTTCAAGAAGCTCTTGAGTACGCGATGACTGAAGGTCTCTGGGGTCACGCACTTTTCCTCGCAAGTAAACTAGACAAACGTACACACGCGTCCGTCATGACACGTTTTGCCAACAGTCTGCCGGCCCAAGATCCTCTTCAGACTTTGTATCAACTTCATTCGGGTCGCGTACCAGCGAGCGTAACTTGTGTGGCTGACAGTAAGTGGGACGACTGGCGCCCGCACTTAGCCATGATTATATCAAACACTTCAGCAAATCCAGAAATAAATCGCCGCGCAATATCAACTCTCGGTGACACATTGACAGCACGTGGTGACATTCATGCCGCTCACTTCTGTTATATTCTCGCTCAAATCGATTTTGGAATTCACGGTACACCCGGTGTTAAGCTCGTGCTGATTGGATCAAATCACCACAAACCTTATGCTGAATTTGCTACACTTGAGGCAGTGATACTTACCGAAATTTACGAGTATGCAAGAAATTTAAGTGAGCCAGGTTTTACAATAGTCGGGTTGCAGACATTCAAATTTGAAATCGCTCAAAAAATGGTTGATTACGGGTTGATTGAAAAAGCGTTACTTTATCTTGAACAAATCGCCGTCAATATTGCCCAGGAACCATCAAAATATAAAGTATCGTTTATCAATAGCGTCTATACACTGAGTGAGAGAATAAAGTTCCATGACCCGGTGTTCAAAGATTGCATCGAAGATGTCGGGACTTTAACTTGGCTCAATAATTTAAGTGACATCGTCGGTCGTTGTCAGACAGGAGAAATAGTACAGGAGCTCAACAACGGACGTTCAGACGCACCGAGTGTCACGCATGATCACGAACGTGACGTTCCTCAGCAGTGGAATTATTCTGGTAATCAGCAGGAGTATTCAAATGCCCCCGTCTCTATGATGGAAGTTCCTACCGTTGACGCTAATCAAGACACATGGCAGCCTATGTCTCTCCCTAATAATATACAAGAGTCTTACAGTGCCGATCAAAATATACAGTACGGTCAGAATGTTGACACCAACCAGTACCATCAGCAACAGCAACAACCGCAGCAGCAACAATCCCAGCAGGAGTATTGGAATCAGCAGACTTACAATCAAGAATACACCAGAGATTACAATACTGCTGACTGGCAGCAGTCGAGTCACATGCAGTATAATTCCGAGCAAACTGATGTCGATTCTGCTCCAGCTCCTGGATGGAACTACGAGGTGAGTAAATAATTTTTTTTTTTTTATTTTACGTTAAGAAAAGTTTGGAAGTAGTGTAAACTTTGAATAACTAGGCGTAGATTAATGCATGTTAACTGTGTGATCTATCATGACTGTCGGATGATGATAAATAAATATATGATGAATATTTATAAATTTTTATTACATTCATGCTTTCATCAGTCGGATAAAGAGGAAAAGCCACCAACACCTGAAGTAAGTACTTTCATCTCTGCATCATCAAACTGTAATAATAATATTAATAGTTGCGAAAATAATAATAATAATAATAATAACAACAACAATGATGATAATAAATTATTATTGATGGATGGTTCCTCGCAATCTTATACGAATACAATACGCCGCCGCAAAATTCGGGCTAAAAATCAATTAACAAATAGCGATTTTCGATCGAGTACTGAAGATGACACTCGACCTAATGACACAACTATTTTTAATACTGAAAAACCACGAAGATTAATCAAGTATCCGAAAGTGACGACACCATTTCCTAAGATAATGGATACTAAAAAACCACCTGCTGTTTGTAAACCGAAAAAAATTGACCCCAAGTATTTGAAACCGCCGTTAGGGCAGCCACCGGTTTTTCTCAAATGCAAGCCGATTAAAACGATGTCTAGTGAAGAGACTGATGAAGAACCGAAGGAAGATGACGAAGAAGGTGAAGATGATGAGGAAGAGGAAGAGGAAGAAGATGGAGCGGATGTTATAAATAATTACAATCCAACGGATTTGGATATTCAATTCAGTAAAATGAAACTCGAATCTCTGACAAATACGACATCTAACTCATCTTCGTTTGAAGTTGACAAAGGCTCTGTACGTTTTGGTAACAGCGGGCAAACTTTGAAACAGTATTGTAATTTTGATGAAAAAAAAGTTGTTAGAGTAGCACCGCATATTAGAAGGAAAGACGTTATTTGCGACACCGTTGATGCTTGGTCGTATGATGAGTCGAAGCAGTTAAACTCTAGAAATTCTGGATACAGGCCTATTATTTTTGGCGGTACATTTAATATAGACGTTCCAGCTGCTAATTATATCGACAATAGACATATTAATCAAGTAGATAAAACACGTGTGCTTCCTGGTAAACGTATATCCAAAACCTTTGATATAGATGCCCCAGTGCTGTAATAAATCAACACTAAATATATGAACAAGTATATTATATACAAAAGAAATATAGATGTGAAATATTTTGTTTTTAAGTAAATAGGGTAGAAGTACCATTTGTGGCCACTGCTTTATTTTTTGACATTTAATACTCGGGTGCCCCCACTTTTTAAAAATTTTAAATGAACGAGTGTCATAAGCGTTAAATTTTATCAATTAATTGAAAAAAGGAAAATTTTCCTGAGATATAGATTTTAAAAAAATTACAGTTTATATCAATTGGGAGTCAAATGAAATTTTGAAAATAAATTTTAGTTAAATCTTCATGTCAATTTTATAATTCAAACTTTCAAATTTCGTAGGCCAAAATAAAAAAGTAAAAAAAGTTTTTCATTCTACTAGTGTAATAAAAGTGTCTCTGGACACATTTACAAAAATTCATTACGTCATTGCGTGTTTTACAAAATTTCCAAGTGTCCAAAACTGGGTCTAAAGTGGCCAGAGACGGTAACTCGACCCTAATATATAACATGTTTTTATTTTATTTTATTCTTACTAGATCTTATTGATCGAAATGGGTATTTACATAAATAGCTTTTATTTATTAATATATATATATATACAAATATAAATATACATGTGTGAATATTAATTACCGTAGTTCAATTAATTATCTATTTATAATTGATTTATTTGTATAACTTATTTTATTTAACATGGGTGATAAATTAACGTGT
Source organism: Microplitis mediator (assembly GCF_029852145.1). NCBI lineage: Eukaryota > Metazoa > Arthropoda > Insecta > Hymenoptera > Braconidae > Microplitis > Microplitis mediator. The sequence continues at coordinate 4,252,681 of NC_079973.1, forward strand.
ATAAGAAGTGTTTAAATAAATGAATTTGTTGTGTTTAATTATGTCTTTAAATTATAAAATTTTAAATTATTTTATTTAATTATCGTTAAAAGAAATATCGGTTGTGTGCAAAGTTTGTCATTGTTTGCTGTTACGGCGTTAAATTTTAAGTAACAATTAATTTAAATAATTGATGAGATAAATAATTAGATGATTAAATGAAAATATTTAAAAAATGAAGCCTTGACAGTATGCATAGACAAACTTTGCTGAGACCAATTTGCGATGATGATTCGTATTTTTTATTACAGCCGCAGTCCCAGCCCCAGATATCAATGGCCCCATCTACTAAACAATACGATCCGCTAGAAGATCTTGATACCCTGGAATCTCCAAATGAACATGGAAAATTGTCAAGCGAAAATAAAAAGCAGCATGACAAGCAGCCGGAGAAGAAGACCGCGAATTCTGGTGGGTCATGGTTCGGTGGACTGTTCAGTAAACTCACTCCTAAACCCAAGAACCAAATGATCTTGCCGGATGACAACAACCCGACGGTAAGTTTATATTTTTAAAATAATTGTTAGGATAAATTTTTTTTGCTGATGAAAATGATGTCAGGATGGATAGATTTTTTTTATGTTACTTAAGGCTCGCCGTGGGTACTTGTGGTAAAATATTTTGATCAACTTCTTAAGATGAAGACGATCACAGGCCAGTATAGTGTGATATTTATTAGCATTATTAATATCACTTTTTTTAAGTAACATAAAGACTAATACATCAATCATAATAATCGTTGCATTGAGTGTCAAGGCCATTCTTAGGCAGTGACCCCCACTTTTTTGAATGTTCAATGATTTTCAATTGTAATGACTGTATTTAATTTAAATTCAAAGCTTCCCGCTGTTTTCAAACTCAGGGAGCTGAGTCTAGATTTTCTATAGAATTTCATAGACGGTGATCCTGATCAAAATTAAGGCGTCCGATGAATGTTTGAAGGCCTAGAAGTGAAGGAAAATTTTTTTTCTCAGCACCGAGTTGAAAAAAATTTTTGAAAAATTTGAAAATTGTTAATTGTCTGCTATCTTCAGGATCATAATTTTTATTCAAATTTATATCTGAGCAAAATTATCTGCGTTGTCTTTTTTTCAATTAATGCTCTAATTTTTTCAAAATTAATTAACAAAATTTTTTGACTGTTATGACAGTTCAAGATCATTGAATATTTTTAAAAATTGGCGGGAACTGTCTGAGAATGCCCTCAAATATAATTGAATAATTGTATTTATATTTACGTTTTATCTCACAGATTGTATGGGATCCAGTTGCCAAAAAGTGGACTAACAAAGATGAGAATGGAGACAGTGGATCCTCGCGTTTAGCGCCACCGCCAAAAATAACAGAAATGAACTTACCCAAAATTCCTGAACAGATTCAAAAACCTCCGTCTATTCCTGAACAACCAATTCCTGCTCATCAAAACCAACACAGTCTCGATTCATCGACCCCTAATTCATCTAAAATGATCGCTGGAAGTAATAATATGTTTAAGTTACAAAAATCAAGAAGTATGCGCGCTAATTATATCGATGTTATGAATCCCGGAGGAGTTAAAACTAACGGGCCGCCTTCTAATCTTCCGACACCCGCTAGTTCGCCTATGATGCCTATGGCTGCTTCGTCACCGCAACTTTTTGTCCCAGCACCAGGTATTTTCTCAAGTTCTTTGTAGCACAATAATTTTTAATTAATTAATTAATCAATTAATGAATATAATTTTCTTTTATTTAGTTAATGATCCAAATGCACCAGTAGATTTTTTAACACCAGTTCCAGCGGCAGCCCCTCAAAATGAACCGGCGAATCAGGGTGTAAGTGTTGAAAAATAATTTTATCATACATTACACAAGACGAAAACAATCATAAGTAATTTAAATACATTTTACATAACACGCACTCTAAGTAGATTCTAAGCTCTGTACTCTGGCTGCAGTATGCTATTAATTTTTTATTTTTTTACTTTTAAATTTTTTATTTTTATTAGAGTATTGTTATGTGTGTATGATTGTTTAAGTCTAATGTATGATACAATTACTTTTAAAATGAATAATTTACAAATTAAATTTTATTAATAGCATCACTCCTCGGTCCTTTTACTGAATCTTAATAATCTCACTTACTTAATTACTTATTGTTTGCAAATTAGTTATGTTTTAAATCAGCTTTTATTATTTTAAGTAGACCACACTCTTGTTGAATCAGTTTCACAAAAGTTCGTTTGGATGATTTGTTTTGTTTTTAAATAAAAGTAAAGTGGAACTTAATAAATTAAATTTATTTGTGTTTTCATTTGCAAGCAGTCGGGGAACCAGAATGACGTAGCCAAATAACAATTGTTATCAATAGTAAGATCTTTTACATAAATTATTGTGGATTTGAATAATATTTTTTTATTATTTTTTTTTGCAATAGAATATGCACAGTTGATATTTTATTTTTTTTATGCAATTAGAAATTAGCGCTATTAGAAATTGTCACTGGAATTTTATTAGTTTGCTCTCGACTCCTGAATCTCCTTTCGCATCTTCTAGTCTGCTTATATTTATAAATTATATCATGCTTTTAAAAACACGATTAACTATAAACAATTTTTTATAATTTTTTAAAACAAACTTATTGATAAAGAAATTTAATAGAATATTGTGTGACGAGGGATGAAACAAAACGATTTCAGACCAGGGGGAAGTTGGCTGGCATCAGCAGTCTAAAATCGTGTTTCGTTCTGAGTTACACACTAGATTTTTCATGATTACCTGCATTGGAACTTGAAGTTTCAGTGTCAGCAGCCAATCAGAAACAAGTTTATTTAAGACCAACTATTAGCGTAAAGGTGAATTGTCATTTGGAATTTATAATTAAGCAAAAACTATAAATACTTTTTATTATTGACAGTAATTTTTATAAAACTTAATCGCAGTCAGAACTGTCATTTACGTAAATAAAATTAATGGTCTGAAATTAGTACACAAAAAAAAGGATTTCTTGGCGCGAAAAATTTTTACTCGCCCCAATAAAATTTTTACTTGTCTCAATAAATTTTTTGCATTACAAATTGAAAACAAAAATTTTCTGGAGCAAGAAAAAATTTTTTGAGGCAATAAAAAAATTCTTGTGCCAATAAATTTTTTCTACCTAAGAAAATTTTAGTCTTCAATTTATAATGCAAAATATTTCTTACGCCAAGAAATCCTTTTTTTCTGTGTATTAAACAATGACAAGTATCAAAATTTAATTTGCGAAAGCCTTCAGTTAGCGGGCAGACATTATCGTTTTTTCCCTCGGGTCGAAACGTTTGTTTCTGCCCGCTGACTGGCAGAATTTACGCGCCCGCTAATATTCCTCTACATTGGACTGAGTTCCCTTATTTCGACTGTAGAGACACTGAAACTTCGTTTCTATGCTGGTATCATGAAAAGAATTTTAAATTAATCACTAGATAAATAAAATTATAAAATTAATTGTTAAACAAACGCACAGTAATCATCTAACACAAGCTTTCGAACACGGTCTTCTAAAATAGTCTGAGATCGCTTTATTATATTTTTGTATATGGGATTTAGCTCTCTCGGTGGAGCTCGACTAGTTCACTATCTCGCGAGGTACAGAGCTACACCATGAGGGATCCGCACCTTCACCAACGGATCAAGGTAAAATTCATTTATTTTAGATCTTTCAACCGAGTGAAACAACAATTAATCTCCAACCCCAGTATCATAATCACTAACATATATTATCATATATATATTATTAATTTAAACTCCAGCTCGCTAAAAGCTTCTTCTTTTAAATATTATTTTATGCTTTTTATTAATTTTTATTTTTATTTTTCTAGTTTAATCAAAAAAAATATTTTTTTTGTGTACATGTACACTGGCATAATTAAAGTAAAATTAATTAATTTTTTTAATTACAGGGACCAATGATGTATAACCCAGCAGACGTAACAGATAATTCAGCAGTGAATGTTTCGAAGAATAGATACCCGAGGCGATAAAACACTAATAGGAAATAAATTGTAATACGCGGTTTTTATTATTGATTTATCATTAATGATAATAGTAAAATTATTAATGATATTAATTACTAAGTAATTTAAATAAAATATAATTACGATGAAGGGAATAAATATGTAATTTAGGGACGTTAATTATTTTTTAAAGTAATTTCTTCATGGCGTTTGATGTTTAATATAAAGCATGCAAAAAATTATTTATATCAAATATATATGAAAAATATTTATAATTTTTTGTACTGCGAATACTTGATAAGTATTTTTTTTTTTTTTTGTAATATCGCAAAGAATTTATATATTATAGTAAATATTCAGAGTAACTGAGAATTGATAAATAATTCAAAGTCTGATTTTATAATCTTGCGCAGAATTGCAATTGTGTCTCGTAGAAAATATTGATTAGTTTTTTAAATAATTAATCGTCTTTGCGCAACTCATTGTAATATTTAATAATATAAATTTTAGTAATTGTCATTGTCATCGAATTTGTTGAGTAAAAAAGTTTGCATTTTTTGTTTGTTATCAGACGCTTTCATTGAAACAAAAAAAAATGTTTTAAGGTTTTTGAATTTGAATTAATTAGCGGGAGACGTCAAGTAGATTTAAAATTTGTTTTTTTCATTAATAATAAGTAATTAATTGCATTCCATTACTTCTAACGGATAGTTTATGTAAATACTGGGATTGTTTTCTTTTTTTTGTCTTGCATTTTTAACAACTGACCTACAATTTGAAAGTAAATTATTTGTATATAAATTTGTGTTTAAATTATCTTATAATTGAATTTTGTTCTGTTCTAAATATTTATTTTTTCAATAATAATCTCATTGTTTTGAACACTTATCTGTCGTTACTTATAATAAAACAGTAAATGCCGCAATAGTAAAACTAATTGTGCAATTAATGGCCATGTTAATTATGCTATTGAAGATTTAAAAGGAAATATTGTAATGAAAATTTATGTTATATATTTCTTAAAATAAAAATAAATAAATATTATTGTAACATATGAATTTGACGTATATTTAAAGGGAATGAATATATATATATATAAACTTATGTCTATTGTATATTATTATAATTGCGATTATTTACCTGTATATTATAATAAAGTATAAATAAAAAGTTAATGTTGGGTTCAGTAGTTTTTAAATAATTTTTAAATAAAAATTGATCTCGGGTAATCCGATTGACTGATTGGTAGACTGGTTATTTGAAATCTATTATATTAAGTACTGGTATTTGAATTGCAAATTTATTGAGTGAATTTAGCAGACACCAGTTCAAATTTAAAATTATAAATAGAGTAAACAATTAATTAATAAAATAAAATTTAAAAAAAATGCGCATTTAAAAAATTTTGAAATTAATAGGGGAGCGCGGGGTCGCCCCGGTCAGCGGATCGCGCCGGTCACCCAAATTTTGAAAAGTCTATCATATAATAGATTTTGAATTTAATTTAATTTTATACTCTCATTGAATTAGAGGTAATTAATGAGCCCTAACGTTAAAAATTAATTACTTATCAATAATATCAATAATTAATAAATAAAAAATTGATCGACTTTTGATCTAAAAATCAAGGACATTATCAAGCTTTTTTATATATTTTACAAGAAGAAAAGAGCTTATATATATAATTGATATGTATATAATCTACAGACATAATAAGTTTCGTAAAATTATAAATTTACTTTTTTAACTTTTGCAGTTTGACAACTATTCATTAAAGGTTGAAAATTGAAAATTTGTGTTTCAATTCCATGAAATCACTTGCATTTGAATTTGTAAGTTTTACATTTTAGATATTTAAATTTTAGACCGTATCACAGCAATTAGCTGAATGTGCGAAAATACTAATCCTATTCAATTGTCAGTAAATATTTTTGAAATAATATATGTGAAAATATTCTTGATTCAAGAAATTATTTTTGATCGATTCGGAAAATAAAAATTTACTTGCACTAAGTAAACAATTATCTTCAAATTTTTATCTTGAATCAAAATTTTTTTTTTCACGTCAACATATTTTTACGCTTAAATCAAAAAATTTTCACTTTTTTCAAGAGTTTATGTTTCTTAAAGTAAGAGATATTTTTTTTGGAGCAAAATACATTTTTTTTTGTAGCAATATTGCATTTTTTTGGTTAAAGAGAATAAAATTTCTCGGAACAAGTACTATTCTTTTTACGTAAGTATTTTTGTATTCTCCGACCAAAGAAAATTCTGCATGCGCGGAAGCTATGAGATTTTTTCTCATGGCCAGAATAAAGAACGGCAGTCAAAACACCCATGTCCTGAAGGGTTGTATATATATTTTGATAATTTAAAAATTTATCAACAGTTGATAAATTATTTATCACCTGTTTCTATAAAAATAAGGTTACATTTAAATATCAACCGCTTTCTTAAGTCATAGTTTATATTTTTTATACGTAATTATACAATTAAATATTTAAAAAATGGAACGAGGTGCATTTTTAGTACTCGAAGGCTGTGATCGTGTTGGTAAATCAACACAAGTAAAACGTCTTGTCAAAGCACTTAATGACAGAGGAATAAAAGCTGAATCTCGTGGATTTCCTGGTTTGTTTGTTTCTTTTTTTTTTTTTATATTAATAAAAATATAAAATAATTGATAGTAAATCTCATTTATTTCTTACAGATCGTAAGACAACGATAGGAAATATAATTGATCAGTTTTTATCATCAAAAAAAGATCTGGCACCTGAAGCAGTTCATTTATTATTCTCAGCAAATAGATGGGAATGTAGTAGTGATCTAATTAAGACACTTAATTCTGGAGTAACGCTTGTAGTAGACAGGTATTAATAAAATAATTATTATTATTGTGTGAATTAATTAATATTATGTACGTAATTTATCAGATATGCAGCATCTGGAGCAGCTTACTCGGCAACATCAACTAAAAAAAGTCTTTCTTGGTGCAAAGAACCAGATCGTGGTCTACCGGCACCAGATCTCGTGGCTCTCATTACAACTGATGAGAAAACTATCATGTCACGTGAAGGATGGGCCAATGAACGCTTTGAACGTAAAGATTTTCAGAGAAAAGTCGCGGATAATTTTTTGAAACTAAAGGATGACACGTGGAAAATTGTATCGGGGGATCAAAGTATTGATGATATTCATCAAGTATTACTAGAAGAAGCTTTAAAAATAATTGAACAAGTTAAAAATAGTCCCATTAATCAATTATATGAATCACAATCTTAGTTTTTAGTATATTGTGTGACGAGGGTGAAACAAAACGATTCCAGACCAGGGGGAAGTTGGCTGACATCAGCAGTCTGAAATCGTGTTTCGTTCTGAGTTACACACTAGATTTTTCATGATTACCTGCATTGAAACTTGAAGTTTCAGTGTCAGCAGTCAGTCAGAAACAAGTTTATTTAAGACCAACTATTAGCGTAAGCGTAAATTGTCTTTTGCAATTTATAATTAAGCAGAAACTATAAATACTATTTATTATTGACACTAATTTTTATAAAACTTAATCACAGTCAGAACTGTCATTTACGTAAATAAAATTAATGGTCTGAAATTAGTACACAGAAAAAAGTATTTCTTGGCGCGAAAAATTTTTACTCGCCCCAATAAAATTTTTATTTGTCTCAATAAATTTTTTGCATTGCAAATTGAACAAAAATTTTCTGGAGCAAGAAAAAATTTTTTGAGGCGATAAAAAAATTCTTGCGCCAATAAATTTTTTCTACCTAAGAAAATTTTAGTCTTCAATTTATAATGCAAAATATTTCTTACGCCAAGAAATCCTTTTTTTCTGTCTATTAAACAAATTACAAGTATCAGAGTTTAAATTGCGAAAGCCTTCAGTCAACGGGCAGAGTCATTATTGTTTTTTCCCTCGGGACGAAACAAGTTTGTTTCTACCCGCTGACTGGCATTTACAATTTACGCGTCTGCTACTATTCCTCTGCATTGGACTGAAATTCCCTTCTTCCACTGGCTCTAGAGACACTGAAACTTCAAGTTTCGATGCTGGTATCACAAGAAATTAATTAATTATCACCTGATACGTATTTAATACAAAACAATATTGTTTATTCAATCAATTCTTACAATACATGATAAATTATTATCTTCTAAATGTACTTATTGTTAAACAAATAATTAATTTACTCATTTTTCAACACAAAACAGTTAAATTTTAATTTTTTATTCTCTCCAGTAAATAGGAACAAATATTGCCAGATATTTTATGATCTCAATAAATAATTTCAAATTTAAGAAAAAAAAAATATTAAATATTAAATCAAATATTTTTCCCACGACAAATTAAATTTTTAAATAAATAAAATAAAAGACACAAGTAAATTTACTTATTATTAATATCCAAAGATTTTTGATCAGTTAATGTAAAGATCGATTTTTTTTCCACTTGCGTATTTCCTGTATCATCAATCGTCGGTTTACTATCAACAGCAGTCTGCGCATCTACTGGATAATCCAAAGCGTTGGGACCAAACACATATTGGTTTTGATAACGTTCTGCCCAATTGAATTCTGTTTTCATTTTTTTACTCGGCGGTTCTTCGACACTGACACAATTATCAGATGCACCGGTGGTACTAGTGACAGTACCGTTTTCATTATCAGTACGAGTTCTTTTAAAATTAACATCACTTCCATCTCCGGCGCCTTCTTCGTTACCTTTACAGTCAATTAAAATCTCAACTCGGGGACTTTTAATTATCGTGGGTTCTAACTGATGAATTTTGTTATTATAAAAACTTTCGGAATAAAATCGTTGCAATGCATAAGATTCTTCAAGACCTTCTTTGCTGGTGCTGGGAATCGGCGAGTCGTTTGGGTAAATAATTTTTCTTAATTTATTCGAATCGCAATCAAAGCGATCGTATTTTTTGTCTAAATCTGTTAGTTTATTGTGGAAGAATTGTTCAAAACAATTGTCAGCAATGAAACCATGTGAGCAAACGGAAGTACGTTCAGGTGATGGATTAATGCGAGTACTAAAATCTTTATTAGTACAGTTATTTTTATTAGGAGTCGATGCGTTTCTGATCGGTGAATTTTTTTCACTCGAACCTGGTGAATTTACTTTAGAAATTTTATCAGTACCAGCTGAGCTTACGGTTCTGTCAGTTCTGTCAGTCTCTGCTAAATCAACTACTGTTTTATCAGTACCTGCTGATTTCCAATCCTCAATTTGATCATGATCTTCTACATTATCAGTATCATCCACTTCAATTTTACAAATTTTATTTTCATCATTAGCCGGCTTAGTGTCAGGTGTAGAAGAAATTTTATTATTCATAGATTGACTTCTACTCAACTCTGATTGATTTCTACAGGCACTGGAACAATCCATAGGCTCGCAAGAATTTCCATCTACGGGATCATCTCTTGGTCTCAGCAAACTGTCACCAAATCTATCGTCGTGACCCAGTGGAGAATTTTCCGTGCTGTCAAAATTACTACAGTCTTGACTGAATGAGTTGCGTAGACTGTCAACTTCACTGACAGTTCTCCAAAGGTTAAAATCATTCGATTTATTACCAGCATCTAAAGCTTCGAACAGACCGTCATCGAACTTAACAAATTTTTCAAAGCTCACTCCAATTTTTAGACTCTCCCACAATGGGCACTCGATATTTAAAAACAAATCGTCATCACGAAATTTGGTTCGTTGAAAATTAGCAACCAACATTTCTCTTGATACTTTTCTCCAGGCATCAGCGAGACACTCGATTATTTCTTCCGGTAGCCAGACATCTTTGGGAGTAGACTGGCATAATCCTTCGACGTACTTTGAACGATAATACATTTTTATGAAATGGTAAACGTCACGTCTTAATGGACGTAATTCATTTGGAAAATCATTCGGCAGATAAATTGGTTGGATATGAGTCAAGTTTGCATACTTAACAGCATTTACATAACTTCTACTTAAAATCAATACTATTCTACGATTGCTCATAGACATTGTGTGATTTAAAGTTCTTAGCCAATCACTGAGTACTTGGTCACTCACACGACAGCTGTCGTTTTTGTGATACAGATAATTTTGATGTGCCCGGTCGACTGGATAGGGCCCAGATATTATGGGCGGCAATTTTTCAGTTCCTGATACATTTGCAACCAGTAATATTGAAACCCGGTGCATCAGTGGTGGACGCAGTTCCTGTTTAATTAAATCGTCATCATCACAGTCACCATCGACATCGACATCGACATCGTCAACTGATGAACCAGCAATTGGATTGATGCCGCGCAATGATTCTTGCTCTGCTTGCGAGAAGAAATCACTGTACATCGGCAACTCATCCAAGTGAAATTGATTATCGTAAGAATAACTAGCGAATATGGGTCTCAGTATATCAATCCAAGTTGTCCAGTCATCAAACACTGGCCCACGGCATTCATCTAGAGCTGGCGCGAACCCATGGCGCTTTAAAAATTGCGTCAACCATGAGGTTGAACACTTGTATCCTAAATAAATTATATTATTTATTATAAGTTGATTCCCAGGGTAAAGAAAAGTATATATAATTATATGCGATTCATATCTAATTATATACAATCCATGTATAATTACATATATGTAATTATATAGGGGTTATATATAAAAAATGGCCCAGTGTAAGTATGTAAAATTATATATAAATATATATAATGATTTTTAGTATATGTAGAAAATAGCCCAGTGTATGCATATAAAATTATATGCGATTCATATCTAATTATATATAATCCATGTATAATTACATATATGTAATTATATAGGGGTTATATATTAAAAATGGCCCAGTGTAAGTATGTAAAATTATATATAAATATATATAATGATTTTTAGTATATGTAGAAAATAGCCCAGTGTATGCATATAAAATTATATACAAATATATATAATAATTTTTACTATATATAGAAAATGATCCAGCGTAAGTATGTAAAATTATAAATAAATATATATAATAATTTTTAGCATATGTAGAAAATATCCCAGTGTATGGATATAAAATTATATATAAATATGTGCAATTATATTTAATATATATAAAAAATAGCCCAGTGTCAGTATATAAAATTATATATAAATATATGTAGTGGTTTTTAATATATATAGAAAAAAGCCCAGTATAAGAATATAAAATTATGTATAAATATATGTGATGGTTTTTAATATATAATCATATATATAAAATATATGTATTCTAAAAGACAAAAAGTTACCACCTACTGTAATTATATGTTTAATTATATATAATAATAAGAAATGTATAAAATTTGAAAGCCTGAATTTAAAAATTTGCTATGAAATACATGAATTCTAAAAGACAAAGCCTTTAATTTCTTTTTCATCTCTAAAACTGTCAAAATGTAAATATAAGTAACTATATATAATTATATGTCATTATATCGGCCCATTTTTTACATATAATTATATATCATTTTTTTTACCCGGAGCGGTAAAAATAATTGATAGATTACTACCATAATTAAAAATAAATTAATGAGTTAATTAATGAATTATTAACAAACCTTTTACACCATAGTGATTTACAAATTCAATTGCTTTAGTTTTAAGCAAAGGTCTGGTTATAAGTCCATCTGTCGCATGATTAATACATAGCCATTTTAGCAACTCTTCTTTCATTAATTGTATGGCTTTGGTTTTGGTTATTTGTCCTGACATTTTTAAATTATTTTATTTATAATTATCAGTAATAATAAATATTAATCAACACTAAACGACATTAGACAAGTGAACAATAGCCAAACAGCTAAACTATATAGATATATATATATAATAAATGGCAATCTTGTCGGTCGTTGCACGTTCGTTTGTTGTTGTATGTATAGTAAAATAAAATAAAAAAAAAAGAAAGACAGAGAACAAAGAAGAAAGAGAACGAGAGCATATTACACACCATCAAAGTGTCGATATCAGCGTAACATGCTCATGTGGTAAATTAATTGAGGCACTTTTTATAATTTATAACCAATTTTAATTTACTAAGTATTGATTTAATTTTTTTGTCATTTTTTGTTGCAGAAAATAAATTAAATTTTAAAAGCAAAAAAACTATGCGTGCAGTTATTAAAAATAGTTTTTTTATAATGTATCGTTTTGAAAAGAATTCAAAATTTAATCGACAGCAAACTTCAGTATCATAATTAAATTGAGTTTTAAAAAATTTTTTTCATTAATCAGGGAGGCCACAAATAAATGATTTAAATTTCCCGGTTTACTAGTAAAGTTTCTATATTTTTCCCTGATTCAGAAATTCTGTTCGTATTATTAAGATATTCAAATTTTTTATTATATTTTCATTGTCAATAATTAAATCTGAATGACACTGAAGTTAGCCGGCGTTTAATAATTTTTGGAATGTCTTCCAAACGACAAATTTAAAAAATTGCGCTTGTAGTTTTTTTAATTTTCTGCATGTGCATATTTTTTTTTGTCATTCATTTTCTGCAAAAGAAAAAACCGAAAATTTTTAATTGTCTGTTAACTTCAGGATAAAAAATGATCCTGAATTTAGCAGACAGTTGAAAATTTTCGAATTTTTGTTTAAACGACTTAATTTTAAAAAAAAATGAAAATAAAAATATACACTTGTAGAAAATTTAATAAACCATAGGTGCAATTTTTTTAAATATTTTTTTTTTTAATAATTTAGTGTCTAAAAAAAAATCCAAAAATTATTGGACGTCGGCTAACTTCAGTATCATGATAAAAAATCATGATACTGAAGTCAGCCGACATCTAATAATTTGTCGATTATTTTTAAAACGATAAATTATAAAGAAAAATATTTTTAAAAATTGCACCTATAATTTTTTTATTTCTACATGTGCATATTTTTATTTTTATTTTTTTTTTAACTTATTTGTTGAAAACAAGAAACTCGAAAATTTTTAATTGTCTGTTAACTTCAGGATAACAAATCATGATACTAAAGTCAGCCGACATCTAATAATTTATCGATTATTTTTAAGACGATAAACTATAAAGAAAAATATTTTTAAAAATTGCACTTGTAGTTTTTTAAATTTTCTATATGTGCATATTTTTATTTTTTTTTTTTTTTTAAATGATTTGATGAAACAAAATTCAAAAATCGTTAATTGTCTTCTAACTTAAGAATCATGAGGGTGAATGTATCAGACATCAGACAAATTTAAAATTATTAATAAATAGAGTAAATAATTAAAAAAAATATATTTATAAAAAATTGCACTTATTACTTTCAAAATTTTTTAAATGCCCTTTTTTCAAATTTTATTTCATTAATTTTTTACTCTATTTATTAATAATTTAAAATTTGTCTGATGTCTGCTACATTCACATTCATGAAGAATCATTCAAAAATCTGATGATTAAATCATGCGAGAAACCAAAAAAAGTCAGTAAAATTAATCAATATGGTCTAATTTTGATTAAGCGATGTTAAAAATATCCAAGTTGAAATATTTAATAAGAAAAGTTATGATTAAAATAAATTAAAAATATACGTCATAAAAATTAAGGGATGGGGTTGTAACTCGAATGCACAACAAAAGCAAAAAAGGCATATTGTGGCTTCAAGTGTCTAGTTTTCTGATCTGGTCCTGAAAATTTTTAATTGTATATATAATTAGCAGTTGTATTGTCATCTAATATGCATTTTACAGAATATGACATTCATTTTTAGTTGACAAGATATCAGGACTTTGATGAGATTCTTCTCAATAGATTTACGAAGTAAACGTGATAAAAGTTTATTTGTTGTCAGCCAGTAGGTTACACTAGCATTCAGTCAACCGACAAGTCCCTTTGGGTTCATGACTCCATGTATATATAGTATACATATATGTATTACAGTTCACATACATTTAGAGGTCAAAAGAGAGAAGGGTACAGTGAAAAATCACCTAAACTTAATGGCCCCGGAACTGGCAACTCCGCAGGCTATCAAAATCTCACCTAAAGCTGTCTATTTACTGCTCAAAAAATAGACGAAAAAAAATCCTTAAGTTTATATATAATGTATTTTTTTTTCTCAAGGAAAAAAGTTGATGGAAAAATGGGTATATTTTACACCAGACATTTGTATTTTGTTAAAAAAAAAATGTAATAGTTTCGCTTTCGCAAAGCAAAATTGACCGAGTTTGCGTGTAAGATAAAAAAAGTATATTTGTAAAAAATGAGGCCAACAGAGACAAAATACTCAGTTGAGTGGTACATATTTATTATTTTTATATTCTTATTTTTATTATTTATTTTTCTTCAAACTTGTAACCGCATAAATGTTGCAGTTGCAATACAAGTCTCTTGACGAGGATAAATGAGCCTGAAAATTGCAGCACATGAATATTGACCATAACTTGCGAGCATGATGGAATTGCATTTACGAATTTTGCATGTGGAATAAACCGACGTGAAAATATTTTCGTATAAAAAAAATAAATAAAAAAGAAACTGTCAATTTTAAAAATTCTTGTATAAGAAATTTTATTTGTGAATTAAATATAAATTTTATTTTATTTTTTTATAAAAATTTTTTCTTGGAAAAGCTAAAAGTGCAATCGAAATCTCATTTCTCGCTTACATGTACAACCTACGTGCATGAAACGTCAGTTGTCAGTTAGTTTTATTCGATTAAATAGAAAAATGTAGTTTATGATTTAAAAAATTTTTTCGATTAAAAAACTCGAATTACTTTTTTATTTTAAATAACAAGTTTTGTTTTTGTATAAAGTCGTTATCAATCCTACGGTTTCTATAAAGTATTTATTTTTTTTATGAAAAACCGATAAGTTGATGTTTTATTGACAGCGCAGTTGTTAATAAAATAAGAAAAATAATGTTTTCTTATTTCGCAGTTATTTATTTGTATTCTTATTTATAAGTCAGAGACTTTTTCATTTTTTTAAGGTTTTGGTGAACAAGCCAGCTATTTTTTATCCTTATACCTTCTTATTTTTACTTCTACTACATCAGTGTAGAGCAGACCAAGATGAAAAGAGCAAAGTGCCGGGATAAAAGACATTTGCATGCATTAAATTTACCAACCTAGACTCAATATATATATTTTCTCATCTACATTTTCAAAAGATTGAATAACTTTTATACGTATTTTTAAAATAAATTTTAAATTCCATCAGCAGTATAACATATTAATTAATATTTTGAATTTTTTTTATTTATCATACGATCAGTTATTTTATTTATTATTATGGGAATCACGGCTTTGCTGATCTGCTTAATTGACTGGTTATCTTTTCTCAATTTGTTATGTGTGATTGCATGTGGATATCAATGATCGTACTATAAATTTAAAAAAAAATATATAGTTATATGAGGGTGTATAAATTATAACACAATTTTTCTAAAATATGACAGGAAACGGAATACTTGATTTGACATCACGATAAATAAGAATTCACTGTCATTATTTTCATCATCTTTTGAATGTCTAAAGTAGAAAATACTGAAAAATTGCGAGTGATTATGGATTTTATTTAAATCCGAATTCTCTGGGAGTTCCGGAGTTTTAAAAAAATTCACTCAGTAGAGAGTAAATTCGGAGTTTGTTTTTCAGCGGAGTGATCTGGAATTTATTTAAATCCGCATTCACTCCAATTCAGAGTTTTGACATTAAAATAATCTCCTTTCAGAAGTGAATTTCAGTCCGAAGATTAAACAAATAAACAGTTATCCGGTTCACATTCACTCCGGATTTAATCCTAGTTCACTCCGCAAATTTTTGACAGCTTATACACAGAAATAAAAAAGAATTTCTTGGCGCAAAAAATACTTTGCATTATTAAATGAAAACTAAAATTTTATTCGTTATAAAAATAATTTATTGAAATTTCGTCACATGAAATGTGTCTGGGCATCTGCTCTGTATGTACATCAGATATTAATTTTTTTCGTTTTACCTTTCGATATCATCCGACATCATTTCCGAGACTCTTTTAATGTAAAGTAATACAGAATACTGGAGGACAAAAATTATTAGAGTCCTAGACTCTCGACAGAACCACGTCGATGTCATCTGCTCTGTGTGTCCATCGGATACTTTTTTTATTCGTTTTACCTTCTGATTATCATCCGTCATCATTTCCGAGGCTCTTTTAATGTAAAAAAATACAAAATACTGAAGGAAAAAAATTTTTTGAGCCTCAGAACAGTTCCAGACCCCGGTGTCTAGCTCAAGGAGCTCGAAAACAGTGAGAAATTTTGGGGTGGGTCCGCAGGGCCAATCGTTGTCCAGATTTCCTTCTGTGTACTTGCATTCTTTACCAATGACACTTATGAAAGTTTTCAACTTTTTATAACAACTTTGGAAATCAAAATCGGGAGATTTAAAATTTTTCTATTCTTGAATTTTTTCCGAAAATGATCAACGCAAATTTAGAACCGTCTCAAATTTAAAAGTTCTCTGTTATGAATTTTTGAAAAATGGGTAACCAGTCGATTAAACCGATCAGTAAAGCCGCAATTCCTATAATAATAAATATTTATAATAACATACATTTATAATAAATATATTCATTACATATTAAATAAAGCCTCCAGCTTTTTGATATCATATTCCACTAATTAATCTTTTTAAAAATATTTATAATTACAATTATCGTATATTCATTTTGCATAAACAAAATTTAATAACTTTATTTAAATAAACAAAATATATAAATATTATAAATAAGCCCGAGGTTAAATTTTAAACGAGTTGTTATAACTTTTTTTATTATTATTATTGATTTAACAATTTAATCACAGTTTGTAAAAAGTCCATCGCCATATCTATTTATCACACATTTAATATTTCATCGTATTTATTTATTATTTATAATTGCATAAATTCGAATAAAGTATTTTTATATATTTTTTTTTGTATCTATATGATATAATTGTATAGCTAAAAGCAACGTGCCAAAGTATTTGCTCAGTTTACCTTTTCCATTCACGTGTAGACTATCATCACCGTCTACTCTTGTTCAATAATTCATCAGTGTGTGACGTGAAGTAATATTTAATAGCACGTGTGCGCGCGTGCAACCGCGAACGACACGCGAACCCTTTTGTGTTCACTACATACCAGTTTTATCTCATCAGAAGACATCCTGATATCGTATAGTAAAAAAAAAGTATAAGAATTTGAAGAAAAGAGGGTAAATAAAAATATATATATGAGCCAATCTATCTAGTATTTCTTTAAGTATTTTTTGCTGTAAATAAAATTGAATTTTTAAATTTAATGTCACATGTTTGAGTTTTTATAAAAACTATTAACTTAATATTAAAAAATAAAAAAGTAATAATTGAATTTTTTGTTGTTTACCTTTTTAGTGAGCACTGGATATATATTATTATATATTTTATAGTCTCTTCAATCTTCTGACGGGATATTTATTGCCGCAAGCATATAAAAAAATATGTTAGAAAATTTATATCCAATTGAATCTATAGTTTTATTTTTATTTTTATTTTATTTAATATATTTTATGTGAAATTTCATATACATTTTTATTCATACAATTTATTGAAGTATTATTTCTTGTGTTAGTGATGTTGAATAGAATCATCAGTTGTAGTGAAAACCAATGAATAATTGTATAAATATATAAAAAGTATAACATGATAATTTGTGATTATACTTGAACTACTTGTCGTAATCATGTTGATTTGTTTGTTAGTAGTTATTTACCAAGGGTTTTATTTTTTAAAATCGATATCGAGCGTCGGCGGCAAATGTTATGGCTGGAGATAACTAATGACTCATCGAGAAACTCAGCTATTGAATACTCCTTTACTTTTAGGTAAATGTTCATTAATTTAATTATTTACATTCATATAAATATTTAAAGATTATTATTTGCTGTTTATGTAATGAAACTTAATTTTTTATTAGATAAGAGTTTAAGTAATTATTTAATTACAACTAAATATTATGTAAGAATATTTATATAAACTATTGCTTTATTAATATGACTATTACTAAAAAAATAAATAAAAGAAACACAATGTTGAGTCAAGCACACAGGTAAAGTATTTTTTAATATAATATGTATACAGATAAATATGATTTTTTGGCGCGAAAAATTTTACTCGTCCCAAGAAAATTTTTATTTGCTCCACTGGTGGAAATTTTTCGGACTTTTCTCTGAATAACTCTGAAAAAGTCTTTAGAACTTTGAAAAAGTCTTTGGAACTGAGTTTTTCAAAGAAAATTCCGAAAATTTCCACCAGGGCTAAAAGTTATTTGCATTACAAATTGAAAAGTAAAACTTTCTTGGAGTGAGAAAAAATTTTTTGAGGCAAGAAAAAAATTCTCGCGTTAAGAAATTCGGTTTTTTTTACCATACCTGCACCGAAAGTTTAAATTCCTGTTCTGTTTAGTATGGAAGCTGGGTCAGTTCACCTTCAATTTGTAAGAAAGTGGTTCTATCTCACGTCCACTTTGAAGTTGTGGAAAAGTGGGACCCTCACGTCCACTTTGAACTTGTGGAAAAATGGGACCCTCACGTTCACTTTGAACTTGTGGAAAAATGGGATCTCGCGTCCATTTTAAATTCGTAGAAAAGTGTAACCCTCACGTTTACATTTAACATGTGCAGAAGTTGAAAGTGGACGTAAAGATCCCACTTTTCCACAAATTCAAAGTCCACATGTTTAAAGTGGACCCATTTTCCTACAAGTTGAAGGTGAGCTGACTCGACTTCCACAGTTTAAAGGGATGAAAGTCGTTCTTTTCTCTTATGAGGAAACAAATAATAAAAATTAGCGCATGCGTCATTCTTCCCACAAGCAGATCTAATAGTATATTACACACCTAGGGGGGAAAGTAGGTCATTGCAACCCGTCTGTATAATTGCCTACACGAGCGGAAGGCGAAGATGACAAACATTTTCTTCCGTGGTGTGTATATCATTTTTCACCAGATCTGTACCTGAAGGTTTGAATTTTAGCCTCTGATTGGGCGAAGAATGACGCATGGGTTAATTTTTATTAATTATGTTTCTCATAAAAGAAAAGAACTTCTTCCCTATAAACCGGGCAGGAATTTAAACTTTCAGCGCAGGTATACATAGGTGGAAATGCCCTACTTTCCTCCCTAGGTGTATAATACACTTCTATGCACTACAATTTTATTAACAAGTTTATTTTTAATAGACAAAATGAAAGACCATTAACTCAACGCATACTATCTCACATCCATCGCATGAAAAAAAAACAATTTCTTGGTCCAAATTCCCCTCTTTACACCAGCGTATGTCCACTTGTCTACATAATCCGTGGATTTGGATTAGCTCCATATGAATTCGAAGATAATCAACTAGTGCCTTGTGACTCATACATGATTATTTCATTCTTCTGGCTTTTCATGTACACATACATCATTTCGGGTTTTATTATCGAGTTCATTGATTCTGAAAAAAATAGAAAAAAAGTTCTTCTTTACGCGGAACAAGCCAGAGTATAAAATTATTTTAACTCCAATTAGCATGCAGCGAATAATATTTTTTTAAAATTCAAATTATTTTTTTTTTTTATAGACTGTATTTAATTTTTCTGTGGTCGTAACAGACCTTCTATTGTGTATGAGAACACGGAAGGAAATAACTTGGATATGGAATAAAATTCAAGACTACGATCAAGCGATGCGAGACCTAGGCTACGCGAAAAATGAAAAAAGAGCGAGTATGTGGGTATGGTTCATCATTGGAGGAAATATAATTATTTGGGGATCGGTCAGTTCTTTAGGAATGATTGCATTTAATGAGGCCTGGTTGCACAACGTGTCATTTATGATTGTCTACGTCGGAGCTGCTGCTTCGATGACTAAATTTTCAGGCCTCGTGATGATACTGGGGGATCGTTTTAAGCAATTAAATGAAATCGCGAGAAGTAGTGTCCAGAAATCAAGATGGATTCACACTTATCCAATTATTGATGACAAATTAATTGACTGTCTTCACAGTGAACTAACAGCAATTGGAAATAATATAAATAAGGTGTACAAATTTTCTCTGCTGCTCTGGCTGGCGAATTTAAGCTTCCACAGTGTTTGCTGTGGTTACTTTGTACTCGATTGGCTTCTTGATGGAAATTTTCACTGGAAATACATAAGCTGCCTTTCTGCTTGGTTCGTAGCTTCCGTTTGTCAACTTTTCTTGATCCATTACTCGTGTCATTACACATCTTCAGAGGTTTGTAATATATTTTTATTTTAAAAGTAATAAAAGTTAAAGGCATCTAAAAAAGTTTACTGAGTAAATTTCTTGTTAATAAAAAATAGAGATATGAAATTTTATTTATTGCTTCATTTTCCGGTATTTTTTTACGATAGAAACTGGAATAAAATTTTTTTTTCTTGTGTAATTTTATTTTACTCAAACGATAAACTTGAATTTTCTCATCATCAAGGGTCGAAGGATAAATAAAAAGTAATCGTCTTTGATTGCTGTCCTTGCTCAGTGTCGCGTATAATAGAGACCTGTGAACCATAAAAAAAAAATATATATACATATTTATCTATATATTTTTATCATAAAATTAAAAAAAATATACGCTGTAAAAAATCGGAAGTGAACTCAGAGTAATTATGGATTTTATTTAAATCTACATTCACTCCGATTCGGAGTTTTAATACTGAAATAAACTTCCCTTCGAAGTGAATTTCACCAGGAGGATTAAATAGAGAAGGGATTTAAGATGATTAAGACCCAATAGTCGCAGAGCGCAATTAATATTATGCGAGTTTTATAAAATTTATGTCTTGAGACCTAGTTTGTTTGGCTCCGATTTAAAATTAATGAGAGTGAATATAGCAGACATTAGACAAATTTAAAATTATTAATAAATAGACTAAATAATTAATAAAATAAAATTTTCAATAACCGCGCATTTAAAAAATTTTGAATTTAATAAGTACATTTTTTTAAATATTATTTTTTTAATTATTTACTCTATTCATTTATAGTTTTAAATTTGTCGTCTGCTACATTCACACCCGTTAAAATAAAGGCCTAATATTGCGTCGCGACGAAATTCAAATAGAACTGATACAGTACAAATTCCATTTGCACGAACGAATGCATCTTTTACTTCTTTTCTTGTAACAGATTGTAGACTTTGCAATGCGTTACCACTAAATATCATGTTATCAGAAACTTTAATTGAATTCCAAGACAAATGTTATTTATAATTTTTATAACGAGACGAGAATAAGTTTAAGATATTGAGTGATCTTGAATAATTGGAGTTGATATATAAGGTCATAACTTGAGCCAGGATTTTTACTTTGATTTAAAAATAATAAGTAATAATTAATGCTGTCAAATTTTTGATATTACGGCGGAAATATTGGTCATATAAAAAAATTTTTCAAATAAAAGTTGTTCAAAATTTAATTTTATAAAAAAAATGTCTCTTGTAATTTTTTCTTAGGACTAATAAAAAAGCCGTAATTTCAAAATTAAGATTTTCGTAATTAACACAAATTTGAATCACTCATTATGGATCTTAATTTTGGAATCACCATGAAAATATTGATCGTATAAAAAAATCATAAGAGACATTTTTTTTATAAAATTAAATTTCCTACAATTTTTGTTTTAAAACTTTTTTTTATAAGACCAGTATTTTCGCCGCAATGTCAAACATTAGAACCATTCATTTCAAAATTAAAGCAAAAATCTTGTCCCTAGTCATAACTAATTATTATTATTATTTATGTACTTTAATAATGCAGACTTATGATCATATGAAGCAACAGCTTCCTGCTCGATAATTTAAATAAATAAATAAATACATAAACAGTCACCGGTTTCGCATTCACTCCGGATTTAATTCGCATTCATTCCGATAATTTTTTGCAGTATAAATGAATTTATTAAATAAAATAATAATAATAAAAATGGTGAGAAGATTTTTTTTATGTGCGTTAGCTTTTATTACTTCCTAAGAAAATAGTATGCTGATTAATCTGGCTAAGGATAGATCCCAGCGGGATATTTAACTATGCAATTTTCTTACCCAGGCAAACTGCATGAGTTACATCATGCTAGGATGGAAACGTTGGCTTTATACCCACGATAGCAAGATGGTAAGTATCGATAGTATCTTGATAAATACATAACTATTACTTATTTTAATTAATTCAAATTCTTTAGCTCAGTTTAATTTATTTTTTATTTTTTATTTTCATTTTACTCTATCGTATATTTTTGCTGAAAATGCACAGGATGTTGAAACTTCAATTCACCTGGTGAATCGTCAGCTACATTTCTCTGCGGCTGGATGCTTTTATGTTAATCTACCTCTATTGCATTCGGTAAGTTATTCCACAGATGCAATTTAACAGTAAAATTAAATTTAATAATTTTAATACGCTTACAAAAAATTACTGGGTAAATAAAATATTAAATTATCCTGGAGATTTACATCTCTTGAGTATAAAGTGCGACAGATGATAAAAGTATTTTTGGTTTTGAAATTAAGTGAGAGCTTGATAGTTTCACAAAAACATTTTAATACTTTAAGCTTTTTTCTTTTTATTTCCTTTAAACTTTTTTATTCTGTTCGAATTCCGGTACGTGGATTAAAGTACTTAGGAGTCGAGAAGAGTTTTTTTTATATAATTAAAAAAATGTAAACACATTTTCTTAATTAAAATACTTAATATTAAAATTTTAATAATAATAATTTATTTATAATTTCAGACAGCGGCTATATTAACAACTTACATGGTAATTCTTCTTCAAATAGATTAAAATTTAATTATTAAATACTTTTACACAAAAATAATTTTTAATTTATTGAAATGTTATTATTAAAATCATAAACAGTAAAAAATATTGTGTATCTGTGTTAAAAACTGTTTTTGTTAAATCAACACATTTCGCTGTTACTTAAAAATTTTATATCGATCTCCCGGGTCAAAATATCTAGCCTCAATCTAGCCTCATCGAACCCAAGTAAACCTCAATCCAGCCTCACTGAGTAAAAAAAGCATTTTGAGTCTCAAATGATGTTCAAAAAGCATCAATGAGCCTCAAATAATGTTCAAAGAGCCTCAATGAGCCTCAAATGGTGATCAAGGAGCCTCAAGTAATACTAATCGAATTTAAATTACATCTTCGAGTGGTAGGTTCCTTTGAGGCTCATCGAAGCTTCTTGAGGATCTTTGAGAATCATTGAGGCTTTTTGAACATCATTTGAGGCTCAAAATGCTTTTTTTACTCAGTGAGGCTAGATATTTTGACCCAGTCTAGTATTTAACACTTTAAAAGTGTTAATTACTCAGTACGAAAATTATTGTAATTATCGACATTTATTGTTAGTTTAAAATTAACACAAAATTTATGTTAAAAAGTCAAAAAATCAAGTTATTACAAGAAGTAGTCTCGATTATTACAGTGCAAACAATAATATGAAGTTTTTTATACGAGGGTCCTGTTTTTGCACGAAAAATTTTTATTTTTCCATCGCTGTTTTGCGTGTAATGTTAAAATTATTTTTTCGCTAAATAAAAATTTGTTTTTGTTTACTTTAAAGAAATTAATTGATTTACTATTTACAGCTGGTATGAAATATTACGCGATTTTTTAAAAATCTTGACTAATAAAAACACTGTTTACTATAAAAGAATAGTGGAATGTTAAATAATACTTGTCACTATTGATAATGGTAACTTAAAAATAACACTGTAAAAAGTTTTGAGTCCGCGGTGTGGAGTGAATGCGTTGGTGTTAAAATTTGTAACACTACACACGATGTTCAATTTTTGACCAAGTGAATTAGAACGTTCACACTACCAATGGTCTAAATGTTTGTTTTTCATTTGAAAGTCTCGATTACTTTGACGCTGGGTATTCAATTTGTACTTTCCCTTCAAAATAATTTACATTAATAATAATAATGATATATTAGTGTTGCAACTTATAAATTATTTGATAATTTTGAATTATAGATTATAATTATCTGACAATATTTAAGGTAATAACACCGAACGGTGTGAAAAAAAACACTCATACTGTGTTAAAAGTACACCGCTTGATATTTTACACCAAGAAAATTTCACACCGTAAATTCACACCTCGTTGTCATAGGGAACCATTTTTACACCAAAATGTTTTTACAGTGATTAGATAAATTATGATAAATTAAAATTACGGAATAAAGATGGTACAAAATTAAAATGTAAAAGTTAACATTCTTTTTGTGTCGTCACTAACATTTAAAAAGTGTTGAAATTTTACCACAAATATTGTGTGGACTGTTTTTAACACACAGATTGTGTTGACTTTAACACAATATTTTTTACTGTGTAATTCAGGATGTAAATTAAAGTTTGATATTTTTCTAAAGATGTAAATCCATAAATAATAAATAAAAGCACAAAGCATAAAATAAGAATACAAAAGCTTTTACACAATAAGAGGTCTGTCAGTGGAATTGTGAGAACTAGCACCTGTAGCGTCAGAAGAGATGAGATGCTTGTTTTCTGTTATCTAAAAAATAAAATAAAAGAGGTAGAAAAAAGATAAAAGTGTGTACGGTGAAAGGTGAATGTAGCAGGGCAACATGATCGAGCAATGGTGCGTCTATTTTCCACGCCATCACCCCGGAAAATTGTCTTTCTTCTCTCTCGTCCTCGTATACATAAAAAACATACCCCGTATATTCTATATCGAGTCTGCTAATACGTGACTCTGAACTGCATACAAATCAACGAGATACTTTGTTTCTTATGTATCATGAATTCACAACATCCATTTCCTCCTATTAAAATTTATTTTCCTTAAAAAACGTACGTTATTAAATTTAACGACGATCTAAATCAATAATGGAATGAAGATAATTTTTATTTTATTTTGAAAAAGAAATTAGAAGAATGAAATAAAAGAGAGCGAATTAAAGTGCGACAGCGATAGGCTTTACTAATTGTGATCTGAGAATTATATTAGGTTTTATTTAATTAATTATTACCAGGTTTATTTTTAAGACACTGCTACTTCATCGATGTGATTAGTCTTTATGGGTTTCTCTATAGCCCACTCATTATTTTTTCTCCTGGGTTTCTTAAATCATCTGAATTTATTTTATTTGTCTCCTTACCTTTACCTTTTTTATCTTTATCTCCACAAAAAAAAAAACATTTCGCCTAATGTCTGATAATTATTTCAGTTAAAAAAATCTATAAATTTAATTCTATTTCTTTATATTAAATAGTATGATACTACACTGAAAAAAATTTTCGGAGTGAACGTAAAGTAAATCCGGAGTGCATCCGGATGACTTTGTATTTATTTAATCCCCTTGTAGTAAAAGTCACTCCGAAGGGGAGTTTATTTTAATCTTGAAACTCCGAATCGGAGTGACTACGGACCGACATCGTTCCTCTGGTATCAAATTCTGTAATTCCGAGTGACGAAGTGAATTCACATTTAAATAAAATCCGTAATCACTCCAAAACCCGAGTAAAAAGAAATTGGGAAGTCTACGGTTTCCGTGGTCCCGTCAAATGACCGCGAATTCTTGTAGAACTTGACGAAATAGTCTTATTTTGTCGAGTTCTATATCAATTCGCGGTCATTTGGCGGTACCACGGAAACCGTAGAATCCCCAAAAAAATCATTCCAAAAAGATTCTTAAAAAGTTCGTGGAACTTTGAAGCTTGAGACAGATTAGAACGAGTGGATTTTTTTTTTTAAGTTTTGTAATTTCGACAGTAAAAAAAAAAATTTATCTAGGATTTATATGAGCGAATTTTGAGCGAAATTTGAGTTAAAAAAGAACGTTTTTAAAACGTATTTTTATTACATTTTACCCTGGTCCCAAAAAAGTTCAAAAACCTCGAATTTTGGACGTTTTTTTATTCATAATGGGAATTTTTTTGGAATGAGGGTAAACTGTAGTAAAAATATGTTTTCAAAACGTTCTTTTTTAACTCAAATTTCGCTCATAAAATCCTAGATAAACTTTTTTTTTACCATTAAAATTAAAAAAATTCAAAAAAAGTTCTAATCTGTCTCAAGTTTAAAGTTCGACATATCGAATTTTTCTGAATTTTTTTTACCCGGGAAATTCACTCCGTTTTTTTTTTACAGTATATTTATTTGTACAGTCCAAGGAAATTTACATATTTTATATAAATATATAAACACATCTATGTACAGTTCAATATTTAACATTGAAATGTATTTGCAAAAAATATATAAAATATATCGTATCTAGATTATGGAGTAAATAAATTTTAAAAAATCATAAACGGGTTTACATGCAGGAACTATTTGCTATAAAAAATAAAAGTGATAAAGAATTTATTCGATAAACTATAAAAATTTATTTATATATTTTTTTACATTTTTCTTTATTAAATCATAAAATAAATTATTTCTCTAAAATAATTTAACACAATAATTTACTTTAATAATCCGATTTTTGATAAACCATTGATGTAAAAAATATTCATCTTAATTTTATTATTTGGTTAATTATTAATTCTAATAATTACATAAATAATAATTGAGGCTCCAGTTTATTTATACTTTTATAAAAGATCACATTTAAATATTTGATGCTCAAATATAATAGACTTAATTTCCGTGTTACTGTGGAATATAATAATAGAATAATTGTCTCTTAAGAGAACTCTGTCATTTCACTGATAGCTCCAAGAGTTTATTCCTAATTGCTGTTGATAAAACAATATGAGATCACATTGATATATTTGCTATAATTATCCCAAATACAATGGACTCAATTAAATTTAGATATAAATTTATAATTATAAATTATTAATCATTGCAATAATTGTCTCTTGAGAGAAAACTCAATCATTTTATTGATCGCTCTCAGAGTTTATTATCTGGTATTATTAACTGAGCCTCAATTATTTATTGTCTTTAAAAAAATGTATCATTAAAATATATAAAAAAATAAATTAAATAAATGATAAATATTTAACAAAAATACTGGGGTTGACTTAAATTTCTGTTAAAATTAATTCCTGGAAAATCAGTTAATTAAAGACAGAGATTTTTAACGAGGTAGGGCGAGCGGAGCTGATTACCCTCATCGTCAGCCATCGATTTCAGTATTTGTTGGCTCGATAGTACTCGCGGTCTTGGTTTTATCGTTGCAAAGTGCATCTCTTCGTTGTTCTGAGGTACAAAAAAGTTCGGTGTCCCTGGTCTTGTTTCAAAACTCTCGGTGCGCCTTTTAACTGACAGCGCGTCTTCATAAATGCTAGACTTAGGTCTTGCGAGCATGTGATTTCTAGGTACATCATACTCAGATTCATCGTAAGCCGGCCCTTTGAATTGTTGATTGTAATTCTGTGATGCCTCGAAAATAAATGGCTCAGATTGGGACCAATTATTTTTAGGATGATCGTAGACAATTTCGTCGGATGGAAATTTCCATGATGGCAACTGCAGAGCTGGGTTTAATAGATCGAGTGACTTGTATGAGGTACCGGATTCTGATCCGTTGTCAGCGATTAGACTTGACCGCTTCTGCGGCGGAGAACCGACTGGAGATTTGTTGGAAAATGAAGACATCAGCGAACTATTGATAAATTCTTTTGATATTTTTGATGAACTTGTTTTCGCTGAATTTTCTCGTAATTTTGTCTTGATGTCTGTGAAAATATTTTTTGAAGTCGCTGGAAAGAAAGGACCCAGCGAAGTTCTTACTTCGGATCTATCAATTTCATTTAAGATCATTCTGTCCTTTTTATTGATCATATCGTGAGTAACGATCACGCTTTTTTCGCTGGTATTGTCATCCAAAGGATGACCGATCCACTTATCAAAATGGTCTTCAATTGGCTGTTGGAAGCTCGATAGGCCGGAATTTCTTCGTGGGAATTTGCTATTTTCTTGGGCCTGCTGAGATGATTTATTTTTAGTTGATCCATGGGAGGAAATTGATGATGAAGATGCTGATTTTTCAACGTATCCTGAATCGCGTGATGATTTTTTTTCTTCATTACTCTTGTTGAGGTTACAGAAAAATTTATTTCCTTTTGGTTGCTTCTTTTTACCAGTCAAAAGAGACAAAAGTTTTTTGAATGAATTTTTACGCGGTAACTTCTGGTTCTTAACTGGTATCCATTCTATTTCCGTATCAGTATCGACTTCAATTGGTTTCTTCAATTTAGCTGCAACTATTTTCGGAGCAACTTTTATTTTGTTGAATGACTCTGATCTTGCTGGTGGTTTTGGTGCTACTTCTCTTTTTCTTCTCAAAACAACTTCAGGCTCAATATGTACCTCTGCCGTCACAACTTTTTGTACCGGCTGCGTTTTATATCTGAGTTCTGGTTCTTCTTCCATATCAAAATTAGAATTATCATCAATAATAAGTGTATCGTTGTGACCAACATCAACTTGCATCGACTCCTGATGTTTGCGAATAGGAGATAATTTTTCAGCGCTTTTGACTGTATCGTTGTAACCAAAATCAGTTTGCATTGACTCTTGATGTTTGCGAACAGGAGATAAAGTTCCAACCCTGTTGGGTGAATTGTTGTAACCAAAACTAGTTTGCATTGACTCTTGATGTTTGCGAACAGGAGATAAAGTTCCAGTCTTCTTGGATGAATTGTTGTAACCAAAACTAGTTTGCATTGACTCTTGATGTTTGCGAACAGGAGATAAAGTTCCAGCCCTCTTGGATGAATTGTTGTAGCGATAATTAGTTTGCATTGACTCCTGGTGCTTATGAACAGGAGGTAAAGTTCCAGCTCTCTTGGGTGAATCATTGTAAGTAAAATCAGTTCGCCTTGACTCCTGATGTTTAGAAACAGGAGGTAAAGTTCCGGCTCTCTTGGGTGAATTATTGTAACCATAGTCACTTTGCATTGACTCCTGATGATGAAGATTAGGAGATGATTTTTCCGCGCTCTTTACTGATGAATCATGAGTAAATGTACCGTTGAATGATTTTTGATTTGAAGAATTTTTAGAATCTGATTTTGAATTATTGTGTCTAGTTTTCGTTTCAGGGAAGCTCTGAAAAATTAAAAAAAAAATAATTATTAATTTTAGTCGATTAATTAATAATGATAATAATTATTTTGACAAATTTGACGTTATAAGAAATAAATATAAACAAACCTTAGATGAATGCGGAGTAAACTTTTGTTCAATAGCCGCAACCATTTTCTTGACAAATTTTCCAGTACCACCAGGTGAGTCATTGTCTTTCTTACGTGGAGATGAGTAACCCGTTTCGAAATCTCGGATTATCTTATCTAGATCTTGAACAGAGCTTACAGGTGTGATTAATGGATTAACTTCAGGTGCAGGCTCAACAGGTAAATCGACCGGTATTACTGGAGTACTTTGGCATTGAAGAGGGTACGGTGCAGCGTACCCATATCTGTAACCCGGACTCGTTGGTAGCGCAGGTGTTTCTTCATAATGATAATAGTATTTTGGAACACCCCAATAACTCGAACTCAGTGGCGGCATTTGAGTATATGGTAAAGTCTGATGATAAGATGGGATTGGGGCAGATGCTGGAGTACTTTGCTGCTGATGATAGTGAGCGTGCTGATGACTTGAGCTTGTAGGCAGCGTTTGGCCGATGTTTTGCTGGTAATTACATTGCGGCGAATGTTGATAAGCTTGAATTGGCGGAGATACTGGAGTATTATGCCGCTGCAAGCTGTAATGTGTATGCCAACAGTTTGAATTCGGTGATGCTACTGGAGAACTTTGGAACTGGGCGATATATTTTGGTGGTTGCCAACAAGCTGGACTCGGCGGTGGTGTAGCAGGTAAAGGTGGCGTTAAATACACGTTCCTCATCCATTCAGGTTGAGCCGATTTTGTTGGAGTACAAAATTGTTTTTCTTCGTAGGACATCTTAAAAAAAAAATAATTAAATAATTATTTAAATGAACAAATTTATGCTGTAGGATAGAAGTACTTGTGGTCACTGCTCTATTTTTGGACATTTAATATTTTATTTGAGCGGCTGAGGCAGCCGTTCGGCACGCACGTGGCTCGGGCGATCACCGAAGTTAAGTAGCATCGAGCATGGCCACTACTTGGCTTGGGTGACCGTTTAGCCACACGTCGGGTTCGAACGAAGGTCTCTGACCGTTAGGCGCGAGATTAAGATCCAGTGATCGGTAAAATGGGAATTTTATCGATCACTGGAGCTTTACCCAAATCGAAACTGTACTGGCTAGGTTTTCTCTGTGGTTTTCTTACGCCACTACACCTCCATTGCACAAGGAAGGTTGTAGGGCATCACCGTAATGATGCAGTACAGTATAAGCCCGTCGGGCCACAGCCGCACAATGAAAGGCAGAAAAAAAAGTAAAGCAGTTGCGACATAAAGGCAAAAAGTGTAAAAGGCCGTTACTACGGCTATATACTAGAAAAATATTTAAAATTAAAAAAAAAAAAATATTTTATTTCAATTCATGAAGTATTGAAAAAAATTCTATTTTAATACAGTAGAAAAAATTGTCTTTAAAAATTAAAAAAATTTGCGTCTTTGCGTATTTTACAAATTATTTTATTTTAAATTTCTAAGACCAAAACTGGCCCTAAAGTGGCCAAAAGCGGCACTACTCTGTTTGAAAAAATCGAAGAATGGAAAAAAGGGAAAGATAAACTTCCGGTGTAAAACGGTCCATTTGAATTTTCCGTTAAAAAAAAAAATAAATATTTCTCTAATTTATATAAATTACATAAATTAATTCAAAAACAAAAATAATTCCCAAAAAATAAATTTAAAAAAACGACCACGTGTTAGTTTTCGGTTTCCGTAAATCGTAATTAAAATAGAAAAAAATAATTATTTGTACGAAACAAATTTACAAATAATTAAGAATTAAAAAATATAAATAATCAATATTTCAATAAATAATTAAATAAATAAATACCTCTTGATTTTTCTGCATAACTGGATGATGAATATGACCATTTATCCGTGAAGACAACATCACTTTAGATCCAATAAAATAAATTTAATTAAGTCACAACACAGTAACGGTAAAATCCAAGTTCAAATATATATAGAAATATTTGATTAATTAAACTGAGCTCGTTACGCAACGGCGAACAATTTATGCGATTCGATTATTCACTTAAAACTCCGAACACTTGATATTCAAACCGTCTCTGACGACAGCAAATAGTATATGAAGACACGTAGTAACTAAATGTACCCTGTCCCTAACGTGGTTCGAAACGCTTTGAATAGTGGGGGGTATTTTTGAGCAATTGTTGTAATTTCACTTACACACCCGATGTTGTACGAAGGAGTGATACCACTTGAAAACTGAATGCTTCTAAACCAAAGGACGTCCGGCCTCTGCTATCTCCATCTCGACAGCTTTACCAAAGTGTATACTTTTGTCTTTAAGATTCCCAGTAAAATATTACTTTACTCGGTAAGTTTTAAGTTCAATGAGTATTGTACAATGTACAGTACGTATATTTGTTTAAGTAGTCAGACGAAAAGGTCTAAAGCCCTAATGAAGAATAAAGCGAACATACCTGACGCTCTTGTACTTTGCCAAATACATGAGGGCTAGACAATGACGTCAAGCTGAGATTTAGGCGACAAACTAATCCCCGTCTGACGCTGGATCGACCGTAATAAAATAATTTTAAGTAAACGGCTGTCTGTCTCTTAAAGTTACAATACTAATCATAAATCGTTAATACATATAGTAAGTTTTCCAAAGTTCAGGTAAAAATTTAAAAATTTATGAATTTTTAATGAACTCCGTACTATACATTGCTGTACTTACATACATAACATAATATTTTATTTTAAATATTTTATTACAAATGTGGGAAAAAAAAAAATATAATATACATTTTTTTTTCTCATAAATAAAATTTTATTTTTTATTGAGTCATAAATATTTCCAAGTGATCCGTATCGTCGCTTTGTGCAGACGTACAGTATACATTTTATTTCAATAAATTTTTTTTATCAATTTTGGCTTAAATATACTGATAGATTTTTATTTTTTTGGTTTAATCGATTTTAAATAAATATATAGACACGTATATATTTAAATAATTTTTTATGCGAGGGAAATTTAAATCAAAGCCCGTATATATGTATATTTGTATGTTACCAATTAGATTGATGAAAATCCAATATGTAGGACAGCGACTGGAAGTTTTCATTTATTTTCCGACCCAAGAGTTATACTGTGATAATATTGTCCAGCTTTACGTACAGGATGACAATATGTGTACCTGTGAATATTCGTATTCTCTGTTAATCCGTAACCAAACGAACCATACCTCGGATCTATTAAGTCCTATCTTGTTACCGCGGGTAATAAATTTACCCGAACTTTTAGCTCGATTTACTTGCTCGCACACGAGCTATTGTAATAATCGAGCTTTTTATTATAATTACATTATAAATTTATTTCAAGCATCGGTAACTTTCGTTTTGTTGCCATACATTAAATACTCTGCGAATTTGTATGGTTATAGTTATCAACTAAAATACCTTTAGTTCGCGTTTCCTACGGTAAATAATGAACCTCGCGTATGTAATAATACCCACACATTTGGGTGAATATGTACAGAATATCTATTCTGTTCTATTCTATTATAAATGAAGCTAATGTAGACTTTATTACGGATTAAATTTCATTACTATCCTCTTTATAAATAAAAATAGCGATTTGGAGTTTATATACAAAATTTTGATAAATATATATATTAAATTTATTCTTTTTTTATTATTCAAAATTTGAAAATTGATACGTTTTCATATTTTCCATTATTCGGATTCGTGATAATTTATTAAAAAAAAAAAAAAAACAGGATTTTTAATCAATGAGAATTATCTTTGATTTGAAAAAAATTTCGCAATTTAAAAAAAAATTTTCTTCACCTTCAAGTTTATAAAAAAATTTTTTTTTTAAATTATTGACTGCTCAATTTTTTATGGTTTAAAAAGACGGAGTATTTTGATGAGTTTACCAAAATTTGAAACATATGTAAAATTTTGAAATTATATATATATATATATAATGACTTATTTACAGATAACGATTGGATGCGAACAGTGAGGGTACGAAGAGGAGGATGAAAGTGTGACGTCAGAAAACAAAAAACTAGAGATGCTGCATAGCAGAGAATCAAGGAGGAAGAAAGCCAGTCATTGTGGCGCCGCAAAACATCGATTTACCCTGTGTACACACATACTTTACTCCAATTTCAAGGACTCAATTACGAGACAATTTTAAATCTAATGCTCGACAATTTAATTTCATTTAACGACAACGGAAATGAATGTCCTTAAAAAAAAAGTTTACTAACTCCTTTGAAATTTAATATGAATATAATGACGGGCTTAAATTTTAATAAAGAAATTTTTTTAATCACAGAATCTCAAGTTTTTCTCGATACTTAAGGAATTAACAATAACTTGGCGACGTCAGTAATTATCATAATAGTAAATATATTATGTAGTGATGAGGAGAGACTAACGTCTAGACTCATTAGAGAAAAACATTTTAAAAGTATCTTTTTATCTCCATCTATTGTATACGTAGACGTAGGTGGATATAAGTGAAGTTGAAGTATCTAACCGTAAATTTATGTGATACTCCAACTTGGGAATTTTATTCTCAAGACTCAGGTAAAAAGATCTCGATTATTCGAAGCTTATCACGCCGTGAGATAAAAGTATCAAAAGTCAGAAGAAACAAAAGAAGTTGGGGTGACCGCATGACAAAAAATATTTCTGTATATATTCATACATGTCCATGTAAAGATAAATTATTATCATCCATATTTTTTTACATACAAAATAAAAAAAAGAGAATTAATTTTAAAAAATCATGATTTTTTTTTAATTTTCATTTTTTATTAATAAATATATAACCATATATTTATTAAATCTGTTTTTTATATTCAACATAAAAAAAAAAGTTATGAAAAATTTTTGGTGTTGAAAGCTTGTAATAAATTTAAAACAACAAGTCGGTAAAATTTTGTAATATAAGCCGGATGTTTTTACCTCTGTCCTCTCTTACCCCTGTGCATTTTACAACTTGGACGTCATGACTTGCGGAGCAAATTAAATCTAGTATAGTTTGAATGCGAACAAGTACAATACGTAAATGGAGGATTGAAAACCCCCTACTACACTCCAAGTGTTCACTTGAGGTCTAGTACACCCCCACTCTTTAAAATAAATGAGATTTCAGGCATAAAATTTGACCAAGTAAACTTTTCCGCATTGACTGAGAGGTATACGGTACCATCAGTGCTAGTAATTACAGCTGTGCTCTCTATACTTTTACCACAAAAAAAGTAAATATTTAAAAGTATCCATTCATTTTGTGTGATAGTTATTATAAATATAAAGTGACAATGCTCAACAAGTTATTTAAAAAATTTCGAGCTCGCAGCAGCAAAAATAATTCTCTTCCTTTGGTTATAAAGCCGATAAAGTGTAGAAATAAATTCCGCTTTTCGAGTAAAAAAAATCAAGTGTCTTACCGAGACAAAAATAATGACGACGGTAATTTTAAAAAAATATTAAAATTTTTGTCCCCTAGAAGTGACAAAAAGACTAAAAATAACGTGAGAATAAATAATCAAGAAAGTGTTAACACAAATTATAAATATTCACAAGACTCTGGATGGGTTGAAATGACAAGAAGTTTATCGCTATCTTCGCTGATAATTGGCCATGGAAATTTCACAACATCATCGCCAGTATTCAATAGAAAAGACTTTGACGACTTTTGTATTGACAATTCAATAGGTATTGAATTAAACGATATACCAAATATCGAACACATTAAGCCACTCGAGTTATTAAACAAGAGCAATTTGAGTTATTCGACAATTGGCATCGATGAGACCGGAATTAATTTGAATTTTGAGGACAAAAACTCAACGCTGAATTTCGAAATGAATTTGATACGCGCCAATTCTGACTCGGAAATTATGCCGCTGACTGGGGATGTGAAGGACAGCGATCATGATTCAAATGAAGAATTTAGCAGTAATTGTAATAACGTTTTATCCCAGAGCTTTCCTGTTACATGCAACTCGACGCGCAGAGAATCCTGTCATAAATTATTGAAGTGCATTGTTGGGCAAATGTTCGCTATGGGATTTGACGAAAATAATGAATCTAGTGACGACACGTCTGTTTTTATTGACCAAAATTTATTCAAGAGCTTCGACCAAATGATTGTCATACCTGAGGACGATGATGACTGCGACCGGAAGCCGATGCGTGATACTCTACTGGAAATATCATCAAGACGTAAGTCATTTTTCAATGACGGAAAATTGAGCTCGCCAAAAAAAAGTCTTCAGAATAAAAGTAACGATTCAAATAATTGCAGTTATAATTTGAGTAATGATAATATTAATATCAGTTTACCCTCACCAGAAAATTACGAGTCTAATATAAAATTTGACTTATTGAAAATTTCCGAAGGCGTACCTTTGTAATGGTTTGGTTCAAAATAATACTAGAGTCATATTTTTTCAACATTTATTTTTTTTATCACTAGTGATTTTATTACCGTAGTACAAAATATTATTAATTTAAAAACTGTTACATATTATTATATTTAATTACTTATAAGTCATGACGTAAATAGTACAAATAATTTTAAAATGTTATTTTTTAAATTGTAATCGTAAATTTTTTATTTTTTAATTTATTTAAATGTAAAACAATTAATAAGGGAGAATGGGGCAAAATGGGCCCCTAAAGAAATGAGGGCTTATATGCAATATAAATGTCAGCCCATTTTGCCCCACTCTCCCTTATATAATATTTTAAGGAATTTATAAAAATATTATTATTATATTTAGTAAGAGTGTATTGAAAAATTTGATTAATGCAAAATTTCGGAAGTTGTATACAGAAAAAAAAAATTTCTTAGCGCGAAAAATTTTTACTTGTCAAGAAATTTGTTTACATTAGAAATTGGAAACAAAAATTTCTCGAGCTAGAAATTCTTACGTCAAAAAATTTTTTTTTTTCATTTTTCATAACGCAAAATTTTTCTTGCGCTTTTTTTTGTACCATTGCAACAAAAAAAAATACTAAAGTCATTTCACCATTTTTTCCAGTTATATATTTCGTTATTGCAGTACAAATCATATTATTAAAACAAAAACTGTTATTATATTTAATCCCTTATAAATCAGGACATAAACTGTGTAAATAATTTTTATTTTTAAAATTTTAATTATAAATATTTTATTTTTTAATTTATTTAAATGTAAAACAATTAGTATATGATATTGTAAGGAATTTATAAACATATTATTATTACATTTAGTACGAGTGTATTCAAAAACTTGATTAATGCAAAATTTCGGAAGCCATGCACAGAAAAAAAAAATTTCTTAGCGCGAAAAATTTTTATTTGTCAAGAAATTTTTTGCATTAGAAATTGGAAAAAAAACTTCTCGAGCGAGAAAATTTTTACAAGAAATTTTTTTTCATTTTTTATGATGCGAAATTTTTCTGTCATATATTTTATTATGTAATATATTCGATTTATTTAAATGTAAAACAATTATTATATAATTTTGTAGTGATTTAATAAAAATATGTATCTTTGTTTGTAAAACAATTTTTTTTTATTTTTATAAATAAAGCAATGAATAAACAATTAAACTTGAGTAATTACTATTCGGAGCACGTATTTAAAATGACAACAATTTCCGTCATGTAGATTGATAGCAAGATTTTTCTTCGTTAACTTTTTGCTTTTTTATTTTTTAGACTTGCGTGAGAAAAAGCTGTATGTGGCTTCTACACTTTTCGAGTGTTGAGTGGCAACTTGTATTTTAGTAGTAGTAACACGTGATTGTTGAAAAATAGTCGAGGATAATGACTTTCACAAATGGACCAGGACATTCTGCTTTTTTTTTCTTTCTTCTTTTCCAAGGTTTCACTTCCTCATTCATTATTTCCAATCTTAATCATTAACTTTCTTGAAAATTTTATCGCAACTTTTTTTTCTTTACTAGATTTTCACTTTGAAAAATTAAACTCTAAATTTTATAAGAAACGTATAAAATTAAATTTACATAATATA
The DNA here is from genome assembly GCF_029852145.1 of Microplitis mediator. Lineage (NCBI taxonomy): Eukaryota > Metazoa > Arthropoda > Insecta > Hymenoptera > Braconidae > Microplitis > Microplitis mediator. The sequence continues at coordinate 4,289,830 of NC_079973.1, forward strand.
TTTATATTTAAAATGTAAAATATATATAAAAATAAATTGTCAATTTCACGCGAAACGAAAGATTTGTGAACAGTACAAAGATATCGGTGGTAATGACGCGAGCAAACACGTTCGAAAAGTGACAGTAGTGAGTTTTATGTTACGAAATATAACATATATAATAAGAATAAGTCTACTTTTATTTTCTTTCACGACGAATTTTATTCCCCTTTTCCCCTTTATCCATCTTTTTATCTCTCCCCGATTGATGGCCTCGTTGTACGCTTGCCAACATGTCTTTGCGTTTAATGAAATTTTTTCACAAAAAAAAAAAAAAAATAAAAATAAAAATAAATAAATACTTTGCGCACAACAATCTTATTTGAATTTTTATCAGTACCTAAATTTATTAAAATTAAATGATACTGAAATTAGCCGACATCTAATAAATTTTTGATTTTTTTTTAAGACAACAAATTATCAAAAAAAAATTTTTGAAAAAATTGCGCTTTTAATTTTTAGAATTTTCTACATGTGCATATTTTTTTTTAATTGATTTGTTGAAAAAAAAAATCCGACAATTCTTAATTGTCTGCAAACTTCAAGATCATAATTTAATAATACTGGAAATAACGGACGTCTAATAAATTTTGGATTTTTTTAAAAACGACAAATTATAAAATGAGTGAGTGTAGCAGACATCAGACAAATTCGAAATTTTTAATAAATACAGTAAATAATTAATAAAATAAAATTTTTCAAAAATGCGCGTTAAAAAAATTTTGAAATTAATAAGTGAATTTTTTATAAATTTTATTTTTTTAATTATTTATTCTATTTATTAAAACTTTTAAATTTGTCTGATGTCTGCTATATTCACACTCATATGATAAAAAAAAAAAATGTTTCAAAAAATTGCACTTATAGTTTTTTAAATTTTCTACATGTGCATTTTTTTAGTTTTTTTTTTTTTTTAATTGATTTGTTGAAAAAAAATCTGAAACTTGTTAACTGTCTGCTAACTTCCGGATCATAAAATTTATCGTTAATTAATTTTTTTTCTATAAGTATGCAAATATAAATTTGAATTACAATGTGATTGTAAATAAAGTCAATTACAAAAATAAGTCAATAATTTTTTCAGTGTCAACAGATTAAATTCTATACATATATTCAATATTTATTTTGAATACCATAAATCTTTTGTGTACCAAAAAAACACCAGCCGAAATCGATCACGTACTAGTTTATTGATAACAAAAAAAAGATATTTCTTAGTAATCATTCAGAAAAAATATTTGTAAAGATATTTTTCTTAATAATAATAATATTTGAATACTTGAGTTTATTCAGGAAAAAACATTTGGAATTTATTTCTTAGTGAAATTTTTCTTTTATTAATTAAAAATGCGAGATTCTGGTGATATTGAACGTAGATCCTCTCTTGCCTAGAGTAAAGAGAGTACACGATGTCACGCAGAACTTTAATAGCTCGAGAGATAAGGGAATAAAGCGAATGATCGCAACTAAAGTGAAAGACTAAGTTTTAATTTTTACAAAATTTATAATCCGTGAGAAATAAAATGAGCGATAAAAAAAAATATACATTTTTCTTATTAATAATATAGTTATATATATATGTTATATATTTTTTTTCTTATTGTTATTCCTGTTTATTATTTCTTAAACTTTTTCCGTTATCTCACTTTTAATTTTTCATATATATATATTTATGAAAAGATGTTGCTGTGAACCTAAAAGTTTAACAATATACGTAATCCAAGTTTAAAAAAAAAAATAAATATAAACCAACGCCACATTGTCTTTGTACTCAACAATAAGTGACTTTTGTACAATGAAAATCCGGGTCACAAATCTGAAAACAAACTTGTTTTTCTGACATTCCGCTAAATTTTTCATAACACTTTTTTTATCAAAAGAAATTTCAAACAAAACCAGAGCAAAAAAAATCTGTACATTTTTTTCCTCCAGATAATCAACGCGACATTCTTCCATTATTTTTTTTTTTTTTCATTGGTAACTAAACATTAATAAGTAAAAAAAAGCTCATTGGGTAGAAAAAAAATTCTAAACTCATTTACTTTTTCCACCAACTTGTTAATGTACATATTTATATGCACATACGTGTATTCGAAGCAAAAAAATCTATACAATATGTATATAATGTAAGAAGAAAAAGTGAAGATCAGACGAGCTGTCTCATCGATCATAATCTCGATACTCACCATTCACTGGTCTGACATACGCTATAAATTATTCCTCCAGGCTCTTACGAAGCGATTTATATATCACTGAGTGTGTGTTAGATATCAAAAGCTCCGTTTAAGCTTCCTATAGTCCTTCCTTCACTTTGAGTATCCTCTAATACTACCCTGTAATATTATAACTACACATTTATCCCTCTATACCTTTAAGGAATATTATTATCTATATCTATTTTCACGACAGTTATTAATGGTCAAAATATTATCAAATAATCAATTACTATAAATAATAAATTCACTAATACATAATTGTAATTCCGGTGTTTAATTATCGTCTATAAGTCATTAAGATGATTGAATTATTAACGACAAATTGTATAGATGATTAAAAGTTCCAATGTTTTTATTTAATAAATATATATATATGTATGTATGTATTATCATTAATAATGTTTGAAATGAGTTAGGCGGCAATGAGAGTTTTAAGCATCGACCATCAACTTTAAAGTGCCTTGATATAGAAGTATACGGGGGTGAAGTTGAAAGTACGTAATAGCAAGTCATTTCAAGTTAAGTCTATTCTATTTTTTTTATCCTCTCTGTCCTTCCTTCTTGACATTTTCACCCAGATATACATTTTACAACGGCTTAATTTTGTTTTTTATATGCAATCATACTTGAAGATTTTATTTTTGCAAATATGATTCTTCAACTAAAAGGTGATTATAAAGTTTAAAGTTTCAAAGAAAATACAAATAATAACAATAATGATTGTTATTTTTTTTTGTGAGAGTATTCAATGTTATAATGGAAAGGAACCGGGGAAAACTAATGGTGGTTTAGTCTGGGAATCGAACTCAGGTCTGATATCGGGTCAACTTCTCTAATGATAAAAATAATAATAATACTGTATAAAGAGCGATGTTAAGATGGAATAACACCAGTATACGCGGTGTTAAATTGGTGTAGAAAATTCCACGGATAGAAATTAGAAAAAAAAAAAAAAAAATGTATGACATAAAAAAATATAAAAATTGAATGAATATTATCTGTAGGAAATTTAAATTTTGCTATGTATTTATTTAAATAATTATTTCATGTTACACATTTATTTTAAAATTATACAATTTTACGCCTACCATTTTAATCATTACACGGAAAAAAGAATAATACTTGAAAAATTACAGCTTTAATAGTAAAAACAATTTAAAAAAAAAAAAATTCACTAGTGGTAACTAATAAATGCAATAATAATTTTTTGGTAAATGTCTAAATTTTAATATTTGAGCCCTGAGGAAATCACAGATAGTGACGAAACGTTGGCAATAAATAAAAAATAATTACACATACATAAGTGTCCTTATTTCCCATTAATTAATTATAAGTAAAAACAATCTTTTTGAAATCAAAAGTATGAACCCTGCTGCTTATACTGTAATTTTTACAATATCTATTAATAATTACACTATGAGCTGCAATTTTTATACTTTTGAGTTCAAAAAGATTACTATTGAAACTGTAATTTTTTAACTATTCTTTTTCCTGGGCAATAATTTAATTAATTAATAAAAACACTGTTTAACTATATATAGATAAAATAATTTTAGATAAATAACAGAAAAAAATGAATATGAATAATAATATTTTTCTGGTCATGTAAATCTTATAATTAGATATATAAGTTTTTAATAATATCAATTCGGTAGTCGTCTTTAGTCACGTACATCACTGAATTTATATATTTTACTCCAGAAATTTTGAAATATTTCTAAGTATCACAACTTGAAAATTTTCTAACTTCTATTTTCAGTTGCATGAAATTTTTCTAAGTCCTATAATTTTATTTATAAAAAAAAAAAACTGTGGCCGAAAAGAGGCCGATTCAAACGTCGGCCAAATATCGGCCAATTGTCGGCTTGTTTAACATGAATACAAATTTGTCGGCCGAATTTCAGTCAAATTTTGGCCTGTTTATAGAAAATAAAATTTTTTCGGCCAAATTTAGACCTCCTTCAAGAAAAATATATGGTTTCGGCTCGATTTCGGTCAAATATTTTCACCCGGGTAGTGATCGAGTAGGTACAAATATTCACAAAGTAAAATATTTTCAACACCTACACCATTCGGACTTACCCCGGTTTTTTTTACAGTGTAACAATAATAATATTAATAATTATTATTATTTTATGTTTTTGAAAGATTAAATTGACGATTATATTTATTAAATTATCTTAGAGTGACAATTTAGATGAAAAAGTCAATTTAAAATACTTCTTTTTCTTATTAACCTGTCAAAGCAAAGTGCGAGCGATAAATTTGATAAATTTGATAGAGTTAAACGCGGAATAATAGTAAAAAGGGCTTGATGTCTAGTCTACTAGTATAGAGTTTTAACAAGAAAGCGATGAAAACTATGACCTATATCTTCTTTCTCTTATTTTAAATCTCCGGAGGTCGTGAGAGTATCGATCCTCATTGCGTTATATATGTACATCAATAGATATATACGTGCAATGTTTTTGCATTATGTGAGAATTGGAAGTTTTTTTCAAAGAACCATGTAACGCGTAAGTGCAGAATAAAGTTTTTGAGGGAATAAATATTTGACATTTCAATTGTAATTTATTTTTGAATTACTCACGTCGATTTTTGTTATGAAGATGAAACGTGTGAGTGCATTTGAAGAGAGTTTATCATGCATATACATACACTTTAAACAAATATGACTAAACCCGTCTCTTCTGGTGTTTATACAACTAAATTATGTGTACACAAACTAGTGTATTGATGTTCAAATCTTTGAGTAATTTGAATATCAAAATTTCATATTTTTTGACAAACTTTTAAGTACAACTTTAACCGTATATATATTTTGTCAACTTTACTTCTGTAATTAACCGACGAATTTATGATCGTTCAAATAATTTTTTTATTTAATTTTTTGATCAGTTAAATCATGTAAAATTAATTATAAAATTACGCGTATACTGTAAAAAATTCGCGGAGTGAATGCGGAGTGAATGAATTTTTAATTATTTACTCCCCTCGGAGTGAAATTCACTCCGGAGGAAGTTTTGAAAATATTATTAATAAACAATAACTCCACTAAATAAAATTTTACACACACACGCACACATTCGCACATACACACACCCGCACGCATACACCCGAACACACATGTGCACACATTTACACACATGCACACACACCCGAACACACACGCGCACACATTTGTACACACGCACAAACACCCGCACACATCTTCACAAACATACCGGCACACACACACACACTCGAATACACACGCGCACACATTCGCACAAACACGCTCTCGCACTTGCACACACACATACACACACACACATTGATTAATGGTTTAATATAAATTAATTTAAATGTTAAAACTCCGGACCAGAGTGAATCGGGAGTGAATGCAAAGTGAATTCGGATTGAAATTAAATCCGAATATACTCCGGATTCACTCCCGATTTTTTACAGTGTAGTTTTTTAGTAATCATTGTTAATTACATGTAATTTTTGTAAAAAAAGTTTCTCTTTTGAAATAAACTCCAAATTTAAAAAAAAATTTCTCTAATTTTATTTCAATGCTTGATAATTAAAAATATATTAATTTTAATTTGAAAATATCCAGACTCTATTAAAAATTGCTTTGATTAAAAAATCAATATCTCGTATTTCCACAGAATATTATTCCGGCTTCGCAGTTCAATCGAAAAGAAAATTGAGAAATTTTACCCGCACTTTCTCATTGATACAACAAAAAACTTGTATGACTGCACATGAAAATAGTAATTGTCCTCGTTAATTACGTTATTAATTGTACATGAATTTATTTCTACAACTCATTAATTAATAAATTAATTAATTAATTAATTAATTAATTAATTAATGACAATTGTAGCTTGTTACTGTCACATTGATTAAAATATAAATTCAAAACAATGAGTAATTATAATTTTGTAACATATTAATTTAATGTATTAATTAAAGGATAAATTAAACAATGAGTGTAATTAATTAAGAATGCAAATTATAACAAAGGAACGATTGTGTTTTATAACAAATATCTGTTAATGTTAAACTATATAGAGGAAATAAAGCTGAATAAGCTCGAGTCCTAAAACATTAAGGTCCAAAGTGTAGTATATATGCCCTGAACGACGATAAATCTTATTAAATCCACACATTCGTATTCAGCATGAAGACCAACTCGATATTTCCTTCTTGTTTTATGTATATAGAATGAATAATAGTGTGTTACAGAGGCGCTTCTCTATTATCTTTCATCAGAAATTATTTTTTTTATTTTGTAAATTTATTCACCGACGGCTTAATGACTATTTGTGAGCTTTATTTTTTTTCGAGTTATTCAAATTTATATAGTGATATATACCTTATGTGATATGACGGATATTGATAGTATGAGATAATTAATGTGGAGTAAAATGTAGAAGAAAGTTTTTTTAAAAAACTAAGTGGGAAGATAACGTGTCATATAATGCGTGACTATTTTTTGACAGGAACTTTGTCCTATGACAAGTCATTCAGTCACTTGGCTGGGGAAAATGGGTATGATAAAAATTTACTACTCTTGTTAGAATAATGATAAATGATAATCATTTTTTTTTATAACGATAATCCAACTTTTCATGGATGAAAAAAAAGCTAATACTGCTGACGTATGTAATATTAACTCATATTTTTATGTTCTCTGTTCGTTAATATTTTTTTTATTGTTTGTTGACGTACTGGGCAGTTATTAGGATAAGCGGTCATTTATATATAGACTCGTATGTTAAACTTTAGCCAATTTTGTTGATAAAAAATTGAAAAATTTTTAATTAAAAAAATTTTAATTAATTATTGAGAGTTTACTCCATGTAAAAAAAAGGCAGCTAATAATTTTAATTAAACGATTTTTATTTTTTTTTGAGAGAAAATAAATAATTAAAAATTTGAAATTTGAAATTATAAGAAAAAAAAAGTAATTAATAAATGGTTTTAGTGCAAGAAAATAAAGACGCGGTAGTTTGAATGCTTCGTCTATAATAAAAACTATAAGTTGTTAAAAAATAAGAAAACTTTTTCATTTATCCAAACTTTTTTCTTTATAGGATTTTTTTTCCCGCTTTAAATTTTTCAACGCCGAGTTTAACAAGTCTATTATTCATAAACTTTTTTTTCCTCTTATCTTTTTGATAGGCCAAAATTCACATTAAAAAAAATATATAAAAAATTTATTATACAAAAGATAAAATTTCTTTATTTTATAAATTAAAAATTAGTTTAGTATAAGAATTGTAATTTTAATAAAAAAAAAAAAATAGTATTTGCTAATGGTAAATTAAAAAAAGTGTAATGTAGTTTACGATGTCATTAAATATAAAGTCTGTTAATATTTTCTATATTATATGAAAACGCGAGTATTTTCGAAAGCGTACATCATGCTGTGCATTTATGAACACCTAGTAATTTAACGTAATAGCAATCGCTGTTAATAAAACGTTAACACTTTATAATACCCCACTAAATATTAAGTCTTGTATTTTTTTAGATTTTAATACATAATATCACCATCCATTTTAATGCATATCATTAAAGTATTAAAATAAAATGGAAATAAATTTATTTCATCCCTCTGATATTATTTTTATAATAAATTCTATAGAAAAAATATAAATATTCATTTACACAATTGAAAATAAATATCGACAAAATATATTTACCGTTTGTTTGATAAACAATATATTTAATTTGAATTTTATTCAAAGATATTTATAACATACGTATATATAGGGGAGAGAAGAGGTCAAAATAGGCTAATATTTATATGACATATAGGCACTTTTTTTCAGGGGGTCTATTTTCCCCCAACTTACTTATATGTACATCTACATAAATCGCGTTTCTAATTCCGAAAGGGCATATAATTTTTTTTTACTAGAAATTTTTTTGGAGACTTATATTAAAGTTCAAAATTTCAAAACTTTTTTGAAAGCCAAAAAGACAGGTAATTTGAGTCGCGTGTTCTGTAGACTTTTGATTTTCAGTTCGAAAATAAGTCTACCAAACAATTGGCAATAAAAAAAATCATACGTCGTTTTGGCTTTAGGAAAATTCTTGAAGCCAAAAAGGCGGATAAAAATATGACTGAAATTAAAAACGCGATTTATTAACCGTTTGTTTGATAAATAATATATTTAACGTGAAATCTATGCAAAGATATCCATATCATATATTCATATTTATATATATGAAACATGGAATGATCCTAAAATTAGCAGACAATTAACAATTTTTGAATTTTTTTCTCAACTAATTAATTACAAAAAAAAAAATCTAAAAATATGCAGATGTAGAAAATTGAAAAATCTATGAGTGCCGTTATTTGTAATTTTTTTTTTTCATGATTTATCATTTAAAAAAAAAATCCAAATCTTTAATAATTAGCCGTCGCGACGCCAGTTAATTCAATATCATAATATAGATCACCATAATGGCAGAAGTACTTAAAACGAGACTGATGTCTTGTTAAATAGCAGACAGTAACAGACAGATTTAATGTAATTCTCTTTAAAGGCATTAACTGTCTATATGTTTAATACCCTAATAGAACGTAATTACTTAAATGCGACTACAGGATCATATGGGTATTATATCATTAAAAATTTCAAAACCGAGGATCAATATTTCAACAGCTCATGAGCTGGAATTATAGTATAAGTAATTCTGCTCTATTTCCTCTTCTCCAGCTTTACTAATATTTTTTTCATCCGCTAGACAATGAAAAGTTTTAGATCAAGATGTCGCATGGATTTCTCGTCAAGGGCATACTTTAGATGATACGATTACAAATACGATTACTGCTGTACAATGATAACTTTTCTACTCAAACGAGTCCTTAGATAAAATATTTTAAATTATTTAATTCCTCGAATAATGAGAGCACGTATGCACTTAAATGTTAAATTAATTGTCGCATTAATTTTATTATTTAGTTATAAATGCCGGTGACAGAAATTCTAGACAATGAATTATAATGGCAAATGTCGTCAGTATACGGACAATTGAGATTTACGATCATATATATATGTAATGCATATGTGATAAAAAAATTATAGTCGACACGGTTAAAATATTACGTCATATAAAAAATATTGAAGCAATTATTCAATTGTTGTTTGGATTGTCTTTTTTATTTTAATATAAAATACTATTAATATATATGGTTATTGTTATTTTATAGTGAATGTTATTTTTTATTTATTTAGAGAGTATTTTTATGGATGCATATATAAATAATTTGACGTTTTACATTACATTAACCGAAGAGGAAAAATAAAATAAGAAGGTATAACACCGCGATCGAAAGTGGTTAGATTATCCTTACATATATAAATATGTAAATTGAAAGTACGATGATGTATATCAAATCCATTATTATATCGAATTCGATACATCAAGCCAATCATAGTCGTTTCTCTTATGTATCCGTTATCCCTTATTTTGTAAAATAAAAAGCCAACTTGGGATTTGTAGGATAGTTGAAAAATGACGAAAAAAAAAAATAAAACAATATATTTACATAAAATAAATCATAAATTTTTAAGATTTACGCAATGGATTCTTTGAATATTAGTTTAATGTTATCATAATACCGTTTATGGAAGAGTTGATTTATCGGGTTAGTTAATTAGATCGGGTGCTATAATCCTAATTGAAACGTCAAATACTGTGTAGTAGGTGTCTGAATGGATTTGTGGTGCATTAGAAGGATGAACGATCAATGTCGGGCACTAGCTAGTAGTAAATCGAAACCTTGAGATCAAACTGACTACTGTCGATAAGAGTTACTGATTATTTGCAACAAGAAGTCATGATTTACTGATAAGTATAAAATGTATTTGTTAAGAATATTACGAAATATATAATAAAATTTGGTAAAAATTTTTTGTTGAGGAGTTCGGGGCAAAATCAAGTCTATGGGGTAGAATAGGAGACCAGAAATTTTGAAAAAATAAATAAAAAGTTACACAGAAAAAAAAGATTTCTTGGCACAAGAATTCTTTACTCGCCCCAAGAAAATTTTTTCCCAGCCCAAGAAATTTGTTGCATTATAAATTGAAAACAGAAATTTTCTTACGGCGAGAATGAATTTTCTCAGAGCAAGAAAAAACTTTTTGAGTCAATAAATTTTTTTCTCGTCCCAAGAAAATTTTTGTGTTCAATTTATAATATAAAAAAATTCTTTTTTTCTGTGTATCTTGAGTTAAGAAATTATTTTGAAAGACAAACGTTTTTGGAAACCAAGTCAAGATTTTTTTGAGTTGAGAAAAATTGTCTTGGTCAGAGGAAATTTATACTTTATCTGAGAAAATTGAGGTTTTGAAAAAAAATTTTCTAGATCAAGAATATTTACTTTGTCGACTTTTTCTTCAGTGCAGAGTTAAAGTTCAAATGTTGATAAATCATAATTGGTTTTTTAAAATAACGAAAGTATGAGCGGTAATAAAAATAGGAAAAAGAAATTTTTTATGATATTTCGTTGTGTCTCAGTTCCCGCTACTAAAAGTTAATTAGCGAAATTCACTAGCAAATAGTAAATTATACAAAAAAAGGATTCCTTGGCTCAATAAAATTTTTTTTTGACCTAAAAAAAATTTTATATTATGAATTTGAAACAAAAATTTTCTTAGGGCGAGAATATTTTTGTTATTTTTTCAAAATGCAAAATTTTTCTTCCGCCAAGAAATCTTTTTTTTCTGCGTACTCTAAATCAGTAAACATTCACATACTTTCGCTAATTCAGTTTTAGAGAGAAAATTGAGACTGATATTTTGTAAATATAAAAATAAATATTTATAGTGTAACCAATTTATAAATTGTGGAAATAAAAAAAAACATTTTCAGGTTTTTGTTTCATTGATTTTAGTGATATTGAATTATTAAAATAGTGGTATATTATATATTATATATATATATTGGTATAGATGATACAAGTGTTTGTTTGGTACGAATAGTGCTGTCGATTTAGTATATATTGGAAGCGTCGTTCAAACGTCCGTTCATATGTCCACATGTGCACATCGTAAATTTTCATGGCTCTGCACTTTCTCTTTCTCACTTGCTCTCATTCATTTATTCACACCCTAACCACCGAAGGGGTATTTGTATATTACTCATGTACCAATTCAACAAATCGAAAACAACAGCAAAATTTATCGATAAAGATTAATATAATAATTTTAAATAATTTAAAAGCTCTCATTTCCACGTACTGCGCATAACTTTCCTCTACTGTTTTCATATTTTCCTTTTACATCTAATTTTCATGTTCATTCATGCAAAAATATTTGTCGATAACTTGAAGAAATCCGTATTATTGAAGCAGGAATGTTCTTTTGTCTCGATGTTTTTCTTGATATTATTTTATTTTTTTATCAAACCAGAGAAAGAATCCAATAAAAAAGTTCACTTTCTTTTTCTCGATATTTAATTCGATGTCAAATGTCAATCAAAAACTAAATAAATGTCTAAACACTCGTAGAAAAATTTAAATAACAAAAAAATATGATACTGAAATTATAGCAATCATCTCATTTCATCGTTTTTTTTCGAAACGACAAATTTATTTTTATTTAGCAGGAAGCAACAGTCGTTCGTTAAATTTACAAATAAGTAGAAAGAATAATTAATTAATTAAAAAAAAAATCCTATGGTCAATGCAATTAATTGACTCAAACGTCACATGATTGTCTATAACTTCCTAGTATTTCTGTGCCGGTATTACATGAGGGCAGTTTTTGAATTTTTTTTCAACAAATCAATTGTAAGAAAAATAAAAATAAAAAAATGCACAGGTAGAAAATTAAAAAACTACAAGTGTGTTTTTTTTTTTATGATTAATCGTTTTTTCAAAAATCCAAAGACTATTAAACGTCGGCTAATTCCTGTATCATAAATTTGCATGATCCTGAAATTAACAGACAATTAGTAATTTTAGGATTTTTTTTTTCACCATATCAATTACAAAAAAACAAAAGCTAAAAAAATACCCATGTAGAAAATTTGAAAAACTACAGGTGCAATTTTTTCAAATATTTTTTTTTTTCGGTTTATCGTCTAAAAAAAATCCAAAAATTATTAGACGTCTGCTAACTTCAGTATTATAAATTTTCTAAGTCTAATAATTTTTGCATATTTTTAAAAATGATAAATTAAAAAAAAAAAAATATTTCAGAAAATTGCACCCATAGTTTTTTAAATTTTCTACACGTGCATATTTTTAGTTTTTTTTTTTTTTTTAATTTAATTGTTGAAAAGTAATTCCGAAAATTTTTAATTGTCTTCTAACTTCAGGATCACAAAATATTTTTTATTATTTTAAAAAAAATGATTTATCGATTTAAATTCACGTTTGTGAAGTACAGTAAAAAAAAAAATCCATTCTAAAGATTGTAAAAGTGGATATCAATATTTTTTTATGTCCGGTGTATTACGTCTATTCGATTTTAAAAAAATTCTTACGCAGATATGGGTATAAAAAACCCCCAATATGTTTGTTTTTGTCCTCCAATCTCACGATAAATGGATGGGTGTAAAATTTATTCATCTAAAATTTTTTTTTTTGCATGAATACACAAAAGTTAACGTCATAGATTAAAAACAATGAAACGTTAATGTATTCAAAGGGATAAAAAATATATGAAGAGTATCTATATTTCTAAAAAAATTACTAGTCTGATGAATCGAAACCTGAGCGCGCAGGCGACGATTACTGCCAGAACGAGAGCCAGAACCAGAAGCATTCCTGACACGCTGACCGTCGGGTCTGCTCGTGACAATTCGGCAACTGTAAAACGCGGTACATCGCGATTCAACATAACGCGGTTTAGTTTTACGTAGTAAGTACCAGTGATGCTGAGAGTCCCTGATGTATGAGACTCAAAGTGTCTTCCACTTTATTCGTGTGTACCTCAGGAAATCGTCCGCTCCATCTAATCATCTCTCGTTAAGTGTCAAACAGCTCCTCGCTTTATCAAGTGTCATTAAACGTCAGACGGTGATAAAAGTCATCACCGTCACTTTACTACAATTTACTTGACCCAACGATGACACCATGAGTATTAATCATAAATATACTTCAATCATCACTTATCTTATATATCTTTCATCTCTTATCACTGTCAATTGACAACTACGTATTGTGCTGGGCTTAAAAATTTTTTTTTAAATCATGTGATCCAGTGTTGATTTTGATGAAAAAAAATATGAAAATTAATTGTGGAAATGAATGGTTCTAATTAATATGATACTTTGTATAAGTATAAGTGATTATAAGAGTAATGAAATGTTTGTAATTAAAGTGAAGTAATTATCATAATTTAAATTCTGCCATTTAATTCAAGTTGGAAATTTGTCGGGATTAAAAGACAGATGTAACTTTGAATTGGATTTAAGGGTGGAAGGGTTTACACAAAAGTTTTGTTACTTTCAAAGTTGACGGAAATAAATGTAATAGAATAAGACAAATATATATGTGTATATATATATGTATGTATTTATACTATCAGGCGGATAAGAGAGAAATAAGAGAGTAAAATTTACCTCGTTTAATGCAAGCTACGACGTCTAATTTAACGGTAACCCGCGGTGTTATTTATATATCACGCGTCTTCAGTATATGTCTCAGCACTTTGAAACAGTGACATCAATTTAAAGTCTTTTATACAAACGTGTCTGTGAATTTTTCAGTCTGAAAAAAAAAAAATAAATGTTTTTCTTAATAAACTATGTGTGGAAAAATTAAAGTGCTGATTCGTGTTTAATTTGATGTTATTATTACACTCCGATATGTACTTTATACTATTGTGTAAGTAATATTAATGTATTTAATTATTCTCTTAACAAAACTGTTTTGTGTACAAGTAACATTGTATACAAAGAAAACATAATAATTATATTAGTATTAAAATAATTATATTTGTTCAAGTCTCTGTGTTGAAATGTCAGAAAATTATAACGACTGCAACTGACACATGAAAACTAACACACAGAAACGCACAGACCGGAAATATGTTGTGAATAAATATTTATTTTTCGACTAAATATATTTACTTTATTAATTTTATTCAAATATCATTTTTATAAATATTTTCTTATCACAATTTAATATTTTTCATATAGAAAAAAAATATTTTCTTGGCAGAAAAAATTTTTACTCGCCCCGATAAAATTTTCATTTGCCCTAGAAATTTTTTGCATCATCAATTGAAAGCGTAAATTTTTTTTAAGCGATTAAAAATTTTCTGTGAACTTGTAAATTTTTTTTGATTGATAATTTAAAAAAAAAATGTTCGAGTAATCGCTAAAAGCTACGGAGATTAATTTAAATCCGCATCATCAACTTCTAAGTAATCCGATTAAATTAATATATTAATGGACTCATCGAACTAATTTAATTACCGAGTTATCTCTAATCACAATCGATCTTCCAATCGAGTGATTGAAAAATTTCTAAATTTCATTATTAACACCAATAATTTTTCTTTTCTGGATGCCAAAAGTTTGAAGCAATGAAAGCGCGACAGTGTAGTGTGTCAAGGAAAATCCACATCAACTATATATCGTTATATAGTTGTACAGTATAAGATTTATTCGACTACTTTGTCGAAAATCCGGTGGAATATTTCACCAGTGCCTCATCTTTATCACGACTTGAAATTGCAATCCTTGAGCAGCTCAATTACTTTATTTTCCCCACCAATTTTTTATCCCCAATTTGTAAATCTTCACTTAGAAGATAAAAAATTTATTGACCCAACAAATTTATAAATAATGTAATCAATGAATAGATAATTATCATAAATAATTATTTAATTTGAAATAAAGTTATCCCTAATACTTAAGTAATATAAATTACACGGATTTTATTTCAAGAGGAAATCTGTATATAGTCATCTTGCTCATACTTTTTATCCTGACTCTTACTATCGTACACTTCTCTTAGTTTGTTGGGCTCTTAATTCCCATCTATTATCTTGCCAAGCTAACAAAAAACCTCAAGACATTTTTTTTTTCTACTTCTTTGACGATAAAACAAAACTAAAGAAAAAAAATATAATAAAATACGACGTCGACGACGATTCGCGTAAAAGTTTACTAACAAATTAGTTTACTTTCGTTTTTTGTATCTCATCAATTTAACATTTTTTATTTTTAATGCCGTAAACTTTTTATAAAAATTTTATTTTTATTTATTTATTCAATTTCAAATTTCAATATATCGTATAATTTACACTGTACTGCAAGTTAGACAAATAACAATAATTACAAGTGTAAGCGTGAATCAAACTTGAATGATCTATTTGAATATATCAAATGCCATCGAATGGTTTTGTCAGAAATATAAATCAGTACGGAGTGTAGAGAAGATTGTTGGTGTGTGATTTACTCGACTAAAGCTATAGATTACATATATATGAGTATAAGTATATATATATATATTGTACAATTATGTGGGACAAGGCAATTGAAGGATACGTTGCTGGTAATGATGCCCATAGATGGGACAATGCCGCCGCTACTCTGTGTATTATAATAACCTTCTTTCATCTCAGCTCACGTTATTTTATTATTAAATTGTCATCTCCCTTTTTATTTTATCCACAAAAAAAATATTAATATTTTTATTTTTATTATTATCATTATTATTATTATTATTATTATTAATAATAATAATGGACTGTAAAAAATAGAGAGTGAATTCGGATTTTATTTAAATTTGAATTTACGCCGTTTCAGAATCTCGGAGTTTTTACAAAAAATCACTCCGCATACGGAGTAAATAGGAAATTTGTCTTTTCAGTGAAGTGATTTTGGTATTAAAATCAACTCCCAGAGTAAATTTTACTCCAAGGGGATTAAAAAAATAAAGTCATCCGCTCCAGATTCACTCCGGATTTAATCCGCGTTTATTCTAAAAATTTTTTACAGTGTAATAATAATAATAGACTAAAAAATCGGAAGTAAATTCGAAGTGATTACGAATTTTATTTAAATTCGAATTCACTCCGTCCCAGAGTTTCGGAGTTTTTTAAAAAAATCACTCCGCATACGGAGTAACTTCGGAGTTTGTTTTTTCAGGTGAGTGATTTCGGAGTGATCTGGATTTTATTTGAATCCGCATTCACTCCGATTTTGAGTTTTGTTATTAAAATCAACTCCCAGAGTAAATTTTACTCCAAGGGGATTAAAAAAATAAAGTCATCCGCTCCAGATTCACTCCGGATTTAATCTGCGTTCATTCTGAAAATTTTTTAGTGTAATAATAATAGACTGTAAAATTGGGAGTGAGTTCGAGGTGATTACGAATTTTATTTAAATTCTAATTTACTCTGTTTCGAAATAAATCACTTCGGATACAGAGTAAACAGGGAGTTTGTTTTTTTGGTTGAGATTTGGAAGTGATCTGGATTATATTTTAATCCGCATTCACTCCATTTGGAGTTTTTTTATTAAAATAAACTCTCCTTCAAAGTAAAATTCACTCCGAGGGAATTAAATAAATCAACGGTCAATGCGCTCTGCGTTCACTCCACAATTTTTCACGGTGTAATAAAAATAATAATAATTATTATTATAAAAATATAATATTACTTGAATTGACAAATTAAATTAAAGGAGTAAAGAAAAAAAATTTTCATTGATGACAAAACCAGAGACAAAATTCGCTAGACAATAAAAGGTAATACACAGCAATAAAACTTTTTATTCGTAGTTTTTTTTTCTCTCCTCTGTTGCTTACATTCACGTAGTACCAATGAAGTTGAAGAAAAAAGTGTTAGGATGCTTTGCCTGGAGCCGAATAAAACGTTGAGCTCATTTATGTCCCGGTAAACTCCAATTTTCGTGGCGCCAGTCTCATAAACGACCCGATGGCCACGAATATAAATTACTTCAATTGTTATTCCTTTATTTATTTTATTGTTTTTTTTTTCTTCTCTCCATAGAAATACTAGATATATGATACTTGTTAGAGCGATATTGTTCAGTATGGCATTAGCAATATAGTTTTTTTATAAATTATTATATACTTTTTTTTTTATTCTTTATGAGGTTTGTTTCGGTTCGCGTTGGAAATATTTATACGCCCTTACTGTAACACTGCATTATAAAATATTTGAAAATTTTACTGTCAAAAAGTTTTTCTGTGTGGTGTAAATGACTAGGTTAAATTTTCGGTGTGAAAATTACACCAAATATCGTGTTAAATTTAGGCAGTGTGCTGAACGAGTAACTCGGTATGGTGTTAAAAAAGTAGATTACACACAGTAAAAAACGAATCGTCAAAGTGTAAATGAAAGCGTGTGTTAAAATTCTAAGTGTTGAATTTTTAACACTTTTGGGTGTCAATTTAATACACAGTATTTATTTTTTTGAACTGTCGCAAACGATCGATTTTTTAACACACAAAAATGTTATTTTATACGAAGGTAACACTTTTTATAGGTTACTGTCGATTTGACACACAAAATATGTTAAAAATAATCTCGACTATCACAAATGAATTTTTGGAAAATTTTTTACTTATAACATATACGGGTGTAAATTTTTTAACACTCACGACTTGTTAAAATAACATATAAATAAGTGTAAAACGTTTGTTTTACACACGATGAGTGTTGATTTTGACGAATCCTTTTTTACTGCGTATACTTCAATGTATGTTAAATTGAGAGTAACAACTAAAAAGTGTTATTTTCAAATAAAATACCATTTTTGTGTGTTAAAAAATCAATCGATTCAAAATACGATAATAACAGTGTGTTGAATTAACACCCGAAAGTGTTGATAATTCAAAATTTGAATTTTTTAACACTCGTTTTTTTTACACTTTGACGAATCCTTTTTTACTGACGGAGAACGTTACAGCCGTGTTGTGTGAAATAACGGTGTAAAAAATTATCGGTGTTAATTATCGATCCGTATAATTTTAACACAGTGCACAGTAAAAAAGGATTCGTCAAAGTGTAAAAAAAACGAGTGTTAAAAATTCAAATTTTGAATTTTCAACACTTTCGAGTGTTAATTCAACACACTGTTATCATCGTGCTTTACCAGCTTCAATTGATTGATTTTTTAACACTCAAAACTGTTACTTTATTCGAAAATTACATATTTTTAATAGCTATTTCAAATTAACATACAATATATGTCATAAATACTCTCGATAATCACAAAAAAACTCTTGGAAAATTTTTGCTTTTAACACATGTTATTTTTTCTACACATATGTTAAAATAACATACAGATAAGTGTAAACCGTTCGTTTTACACATGATACATGTAGATTTTGACAGATCCTTTTTTTTGTGCGTGGCCAATTTTCACACCAAATTTTTTACCAGTATGTTTTCCAAAAAAATGTATATCAAAATTCATGATATCCTTGACCTCTTGAGAATTTTTCAAAGACTTTTCATCGTCCTCTAGACGCTGAATTTTTTTTTCACGCGACTATCGCAATATGAGGTAAAGTTTATCACCCTTATATATAATATATATAAATACATACATTTATGTGATAAAGAAGAAAAAAAAAGTATTATTTTTTCACCCTTTTGATTATTTTATGTCCCATAGAGAATTATTACTCATGCATTTCATTATTTTTCCCGGATTTTTTTAAAACCTCTTCATCCGTTCTTCCACGTGATTAATGACTTCGCCAGTATATCAACCAAATAATTACGAAAATTCATCGTTAAATTAACAAGAAAGCAAATAAGTTAATTGATTAACGTAAAATATCTTAATAAAGTGATAAATTTCACTCAAAGATATTTAAAAGACGAATAACTTGAAATCTTAAGCCATATAATTGAGGTTTAATCCAATAATAAAATATACTCTTACATAATTTCGCGTGACTTAAAGTCTTTAATTACATTCCCAATGGATTTAATTTTACTCCATCTACATACTTTATATTTAGATGGTAATCCTATAAAGTAAAATAAAAAAAATAATAACCGGTGATAAAATATAAATATAAAGTCCCTATTTATTTATAAACAAAGTGGTTTTTATTCTGGTTATTAATTTACGCATGTTTTCATAAATAAGATTTATGAATAAATTTATTTTCTGCAAAGCCAACTCCGTTTTTTTTAAGTATCTAAATTTTATTAATAAACGCCCTTTGTCATTGGCTGATTAATGTCAGGATGTGCCGTTAAATTTTTTTAATACCGTATAGAAAAGCTGACAAATATGAGCTGTCATCTAAATAATGAGCTGTCACCTCTTTGTCAACTATCACAGTTTTATATTAAATTGTAACAATGACGAAAAAAAGCCTAGGAGTTCTCAAGATAAATTTTTTTGTGACAGAGACATTTCTTAAATGTTTAATATTTTATGTTGATTTAATGGCGCGTGAGAAAACAAATAAATATAATAAATTAAGCTTATTGAAGTTTATGTAGAGGTCTGTTGATACATTTTCAGTCTCATTAGCCCTCTTGAGCTTTGCGAAATTGTGCAAACCAGCTACCAAGGTCACCGTACTCTCTCGAGGACTTGACTCTTTACTCATATTCCCCTACCAGAAAGTTTATATAATTAGATCGGATATTTCTATAGTTATCCGCACAAATACGAGCCGGGAGTACAGTAATGCCGAGATAAAAAGTTATTATCATTATTATTTATTGAGTAAAAAAATTTTAAATATTGAATTACCGATTTTATCGTTTAGACTTTTTGTTAAAATTGTTCTTTTTTTTTTTTAATAAATTAATATCTCTGAGATGATCATCAAATCCTTTAACAAACTCCGGACTATGCTTCGTTTAATGTCTATATTAAAAGATAAATTGCGAGTTACTCAGCTTAAATTGCTGAAGCTTAATCTCATTTTTAAATTCAAATCCGCGAATTTGTTAATTTTTTTTTAAATTTATATAATTTATTAATGAGATAATTTTAAATTTCGATGATAAATTAATTAGTTGTAATTTAAATTAAATTTGAAATTATAAAAAAAATTTGAGGATAATAAATTTCCAAAATGGGTCAGTATCAGAGTACAAACAGAATAAAGCACACGATCAAAAATAATCTTATGTACATCTCATAGATTTTGGCACGTTGTCGTGATACTTATAGTGTGTTTGCACCTACTTCAGCATATATATTTATATTCAACATTAATAATATAATTATTTCTATCATTTTTTTTTATTAATTTAAAAAAATTATATTTTGAATTCGCTGAATAAAAATGAATTTTCACAACAGAATTCGATTTGTATTAAAAATATTTTGGTTAATTAAAAACATTAATTAAAAAGTTTATCGTTCTACTAAAAAAAAAAGTTAAGAAATAATTGGTTGTAAAAAATAAAAATAATCGTTCAATTAAAATGTATGATGAGAAGTAGAAAAATAAGGTATTGGTCAGGCATGCTTCGATGCACCGGGTGTTACATATTATGTCTGTTGGCTGATTTACTGCTCTGCACATGACGTCAGCTCGAGTAGAGAACTTGCCAGTTGGGAATTTATGAATAACCACCTCTGCACTTCCGAGTCTGCCTCTTTTTCTTTTTATTTTATTTATATTTTTTTTTGCAGACGTAATATCACCGACATTCAAGTCAATGTCACGGGTTTCCTCAAAGGGTTTAAATTTTTATGACTTTTTTTTACATTTACACGGTAGCAGACAGCAGATAACACGTATGTACACAGAATACCCAGACTATATCAGTTCACTTGAATAGACAACCACATAAATTATTAAACGAGGTGCAAAACACATCTGAGCAAGTCATATTGACCTTAATGGCTGACCAAATATGTCACCAGAGAATTTATCTGGCTCATGACGCGAATCATGCAGTTTGACACACGGAACAATGACCCGCGGGAATTGTTTTGATCTCGTATATTGTCAGTGTGGAAATCGGCAATTATGTTACTGCATCAGCAAACGTGTAATTACTTTGTGTAGTGACACACGATACACAGATACAGTTATATTTGTATGTCGTAGTAATAATTACCATTGTAAATTACATATAAATAAATATAATAAACTTGTACGTGTATTTTATCAGAATAACAATCATGATAATAACTATTGTTGTTATTTTTTGTTCGCAGTAATTGAATTATAATTTTGGACAATGGACTCAGTGGAATGAAATGAAAGCAATAGTTCACGGGATGAAAACAAAATAAAATTAAACGGAAGAAAAACCGGCTACGGAGAAACAGTGGAATTTAATCCTGAAAATACGTGAAAGAAAATTTAAAGACCGAGACTCATTTTCTTTTGGATCAGGGCTATGTGAGTTAGAATAGAGGGACCATTGAGGACATGAAGGCTTCGCTATTCTCATGAGAGACGCTCTGGGAAAGGAAAGACGAAAAAAAAATTAAAGAACCTGGACACACGACACCTCGGGGAGAGCACTAGTCGTTGCTGCAGAAGCAGCGGGACAGAAGAAAATGGTGACGTAAGTGCTGGTATGCAAGTTCTAGTGGCTGAAGAAGGAGTAGTTGGTACTGTAGAGAAAACAAGATTTAGTTGGTAAACAATGGACTTGAGCTCGGTGCTGGTGAATGTCACCACCAACTCACCACCATCGCCAGCGGTATCGCCAGCGGTCAACTACTTCACTGAATCGGACAGTACGAGTAGAATTTCCGGTGAGACAATTGCTAACGTTACCCTCGAGTGTAAAGCTCAGCTGAACGACGGCGCTCTCTATGAATTTATCACCCTGGGCATTCTGTTGAACGTGGTCGGAGTATTCGGTCTGTTTGGGAATATTATATCCATGATAATATTGTCCAGACCGCAAATGAAATCTTCGATAAATTATCTACTTATTGGACTCGCGAGATGTGATACTATACTCATTATTACTTCAGTGAGTTTAATTACTATTTTATTATTATTGATAGTTTCAAAATATATATGATTGACAAAACATATATATATTTTTTTTACCGATACTTATAATTTGAGGCACATCCGACCCTTATCAAAAATTATTCGTCATATTTCGCTGAGTCCATATACCAGCAACTTCAGACCAACTTTTACACTGTAAAAAATCACCGGGGTAAGTCCAAGCGGTGTAGGTGTTAAAATCGGCGGTGTTAAATTTCAACACAGAAAGCGGTGTGAAAATAACGCCACCGCTGGTGTAAATATTCTGTACCGGTGTTAAAAAAAATTCCCCGGTGTTAAAATAACGCCGCCACCGGTGTAAATATTCTAGACCGGTGTCAAAATAACGCCGCCGCTGGTGTAGATATTCTTTACCGGTGTTAAAATATTTTACTTTGTGAATATTTTTACTTACTCGATCACTATACTTGTTAATAAATTATATTTTTTATTAATTTTCATAAAGAACTGACATTTTTTGTGTTTTTTTTGCACCGAATTACGTCTCCTACACCGGTTTAATTTCATTTTAACACCACCCTGGTGGAAATTTTTGGGAATTTTCTCTGAAAAACTCAGTTCCAAAGTATTAAAGACTTTTTCAAAGTTCTGAAGGCTTTTTCAGAGAAAATTCCCAAAAATTTCCACCAGGGCACACTGATAGAAGGATTTCTTAGTATTTAAAAAACCATTTCTTAAACATCATTTTTTTGTAATTAACAAATATTTCTTACTATTTAAGAAATGATTTTTTAATAGTTAAGAAATCATGCTCTAAGAAATGATTTCTTAACCACTAAAAAATAATTTCTTAAATAGTAAGAAATATTTGTTAAATACAAAAAAATGATGTTTAAGAAATGATTTCTTAAATACTAAGAAATCTTTTTTAAATGCTAAGAAATCCTTCTATCAGTGCAGGCGGAGTTAAAATGAGTCTATTTTTAATACCGCTCTTTTTACAGTGTACGATAGTTAATATAAATATAAAAAATTAAATGTTTACATTTTTAATGTTTTTAAAATTTTAATTGAAAACATTCAGCAAATTTTGAAATTTATACGCATTTAACTTACACAGAAAAAAATAATTTCTTGCAAGAAATATTTTGCACTATGAATTGAAGACAAAAATTTTCTTAGGTCTGGAAAAAATTCTTGGCACCAGAATTTTCTTTTCTTTCTTTAGAAAAATTTTTTCTCGCCAAGAAAATTTTCGTTTTCAATTTAAAATGGAAAAATTTTTCGAGACAAGTAAAAATTTTCTAACTATTGTAGGATTCGGTCTAAAGAAGCTAGTAAATAGAATCAGCGAAATTAATTATTGACAAGGATCAGATTATACTCAAATTAATTACAATATTTATTTACATTTAATAATGAATGACAATGTGTTATTTTAATTAATTAAACTGTTTAAATGATTAGACAATTATTTTAGTATTGTAGGTCACCGGATGTACGGTTAAATTTGCACATATTGTTGCAGAGTCTGCATGCTTATGTTTGCATGCAACGTTTGTATAGTATTTTGAGGATTGTTTAAATCACATTAATCGCGCAATCTCGTATATCCTTATATACTACGTCAGTTAACAATCTTATGCAAATAGACAAGTAGTCGTAAATGCTTACGATCCAATTCATTGCCGCCGGATCACCTTTAATCTCGTGATATAATGAAAATCATGACCAAGATGTTTATCAGTACACAGAAAAAAAATAATTTCTTAGCGCAAAATAATTTTTACTTGACTCAAGAAATTTTTTGCAATAAGAATTGAAAAAAAAAAATTTCTTAGGACTAGAAAAAATTTCTTGGCGCAAAAAATTTTTTCTTGACTCAAGAAAATCTTTTCTCGCCCCATGTAAATTTTTGTTTTCAATTCATAGTTTTAGCTCAATTTTAAAAGGTGTCGGTAGCTATTTAAAATTTCCCATTTAAATAACATGCAAAAAAATTGTTTTTGATTAAAAATATTATAACTTTTGAACCATGTGAGATAAAAATTCGGCTCTAGAATATTTTTGTATGGCATTAAATTTCTTTAAAAAAAGTCCTGGGAGTCGAATTTGTAAACTTGATATTTCGTATACTAACAGGCTATCAAAGTCTAGAGTAAACAGAATCATACAAATTTAAGGCTTTATTTAGATTTTCCAAATATTTTTCTTTTATTGTGATCGATAACAAAATATTATTTGTTACAACGTGGATATTGTTGGTGATTTCATTGCAGTACATGTAGAACAAATTTTCTCGTAGTATTGATATTTTTAATATCAAAGCCTTAAATTTGTATGATTCTGTTTACTCTAGACTTTGATGGCCTGTTAGTATACGAAATATCAAGTTTACAAATTCGACTCCCAGGACTTTTTTTAAAGAAATTTAATGCCATACAAAAATATTCTAGAGCCGAATTTTTATCTCACATGGTTCAAAAGTTATAATATTTTTAATCAAATACCGACACCTTTTAAAATTAAGCTAAAAATTTTCCCCCATAGGAGAATTTTTTTCTCGATATATAGGTCCTTTTTAAGACGTAAATTCGATAGCTTGGTTTTTTGGCTCACCCTACTGTAGATACGTTCAATATTAATGGATTAATAATAATATCAATTAAAATATAATTATCGAGATAAAATTGAGTTATCGGAAGCCTTAATGATCCTCAAAGATACTCTAGATTCCCTGAACTGTAACCGCACCAGCAAAACTATTCCTAAAGTAGGTACTTTACCTCACCACAAATAGGACGATAACGAAGCCAACCCTTACATGTCTTTTGTATCAAAATGTTATACTTTAGTTTTTAACTCGATAAAGAACTCGAAATACAAAAATTCCATTGCCGAGTGCATGGTAATGAAATTCTTAATAAAATTTTTGTATTTATAAAAGTTTGTATACATAAAAAGATGAAAATGTCCACGTACAAACTTTGTGGCTGAAATATGACAAATTCTTAAATTCTCCGAGTAGAGATATTTTACTTTATTTCTTTTTATCAATTTTTTTTTCGGGCTGTCTATATTTCTTTTGAAAAAAAGTATAATATACAGATCAAAAGATTTATATTTTATTAATAAAGAAATTGTGTTTCTCATCAGGTGATCAGTGAACACAAGAGCGTTCAATAATCCACAATTTATTTTTTTGCAGATATAAAATACATATATATTTTTATCATTCGCTTTGTTCCTTTGAGAATATTCAGTCTGCTTAGTCCATATTCTGAATAGCTTCCTCACAAAAATCTACTTCTATTGTCCTACACGTATGAATTATTAAATGTGTAGTCAATGGAAATATTTTTTTTATGCTAATCAGTATAAACGTACAGTTCAGTCCATAAAATCTTAAACACACTAATGAATATTTCATTTAAATATTTATAACCTTCTCGGTTTTTATAAATTATCCAAACTATTATAAATTTATCTTTAAATAAATTATTTAAATGGAAATTTTTTTGCGACAGGTATTGATCCATGGATTGCCGGCTATTTATTCATACACGGGTTTACTTTTTAACTACAAATTCAAGACTTATCCACGCATCGTTAGATATCTGTACCCGCTATCATGTATGGCTCAGATGGTCACCGTTTATTTAACGCTGACAGTCACAATGGAACGTTACGTAGCAGTCTGTCATCCACTTAAAGCACGATCTTTTTGTACGTACGGACGTGCTAGACTCGCAGTACTTTGCATAGTCATTGTCTCCATTCTTTATAATTTACCCAAGTAAGTGGGTTATGGAACAAAATTTTTTCGTAACCACGAGATAAGATAACTTATGGTAAAAAATTTATGCCTTAATATGGGCATGGGAAAAACGGATATCAAAATTTTGTTTTAATTACTCTGTATGCTGTAAAAAATTTGCGGAGTGAACGCGGAGCGGATGACTGTTTATTTATTTAATCCCTTCGGAATGAAATTTACTCCGGGGAATTTATTTTAATATTCAAACTCTAAATCGGAGTGAATGCGGATTGAAACAATTCAGAGTACTCCGAAATCACTTCACTGAAAAGACAAATTTCTTATTTACTCCGTTTGCGGAGTAATTTTTTTAAAAACTTAAGCTCCAAGTGACGGAGAGAATTCGGATTTAAATAAACTCCGTATTTACTCCCGATTTTTGACAGTGTAGAAAGTAACCCGAAACCATTAATGGATCCGATAGATTTTACTTTTATCATAAATGAAAAATTACTATTCCATAAGTGAAAGATACAAACACACATGGAGAGAAATGTCAAGATATGCCTATGCAGCATAGTAATTATTACATTACTCTATAGTTTGTATAAATGATACTGAAGTTAGCCGACGTCTAATAATTTTTGGATTTTTTTTAAGCGAGAAATTATAAAAAAAAAATATTTCAAAAAATTGCACTTGTAGTCTTTTAAATTTTCTAGATGTGCATATTTTTAGTTATTTTTTTCTTTAAATTGAATAGTTCAAAATAAAATCAAAAAATTTTTAATTGTCTGCTAACTTCAGGATCGTTTTGTATAAGCAGTCACATAAGAGCAGCGTGACACAAACTATAGAGTAATGTAATTATTACTGTGCTGCATGGGGATATTTACTTGAAATTTTTCTCCGTGCAGTAATTAATTTACAATAACATATTTTACTTATGGAATAGTAATTTTTTACTCTTGTCACACAGAAAAAAAAGTTATCTTAAGTCAAGAAAATATTTTGGAAGACAAACGTCTTCGGGAACCAAATTAAGATTTTCTTGAGCCAAGAGACTTTGTCTTGGTTAAAAAAAATTTGTCTTGGTCAGAGAAGATTTCTACTTTATCTGAGAAAATTAAGGTCTCCAGAAAAATTTTCTTGAATCAAGAATATTTACCTTCAGTCGAGAATTTTTTTTTTCTGTGCAGAAGTAAAAGCTATCGGATCCCATTAGTGGTCTCGGGTTACTTTCCCCATACTAATTTTTGCTTTCTTTTTCCGTGCGGATAACGAAATATTTGCTGTGATTACAATATTTTTGTAATGATAGAAAATTGTTCTTTATGCTTAGAAATGATTTACAATTGTAATAAAACTGTTTTTAACTCTAAAAAAATTGATTTGTTAAAGTAACAAACAGGATTTGTCGCACTTAGAAAATTTTTCATAATCATGAGCTAAGATAACTTACAGTAACGAATTACGGCTTTGAAATACGGCGATATTTTTATAATTTATATCATCTATTCTCGTAACAAATTCACTTCTTAATTACGACGCAATTCCATTGGTTACTATAACAAATTGATTTGTTACCGTAAGCTAATGTTTGTCACTGTAACGAAAATTTTTGTAATCCCGTCTTTCGTTATGACGACAAAACTTTTTACTGTGTAAATTCTTCAGCTATTTTTTATTATTATCTTTAAAAATATTAAACCGACTGTATAAATTTTATTTTAGGTTTTGGGAAGTTAATCTAGAGGAAGAAATTCACTGGAGATATAATGTTACGGTATACTGCGTAGTACCAGCTATTTTGCGATCCAGTGATTTATACATCAAGATATACGTTAACTGGATGTACTTCTTTGTTTACTACGCTTTTCCTTTCGTCATGCTGGTGGTCTTCAACGTCGCTATTTATCGACGAGTAAGTGATTTTCCATAATTAAAATTCAGCTCACAATTCAATTATTTTTACCGCCCATTTTATTTAAATTTTTTTATTCAAATCTATTAAAAAATTTAACTGACGAAAAATAAAACCCACGCGGTGCCAAGTTTTTTGGCTTGAAACCCAGATAGTTTTTCCCACCGACTCGAATATGCATCGAATTGTCCGTAAATATTGAAATAAAATAACATAAAAAGTAGCAAGAAAAAAAAAAATTCAATTGAACCGTTAAAAATAAATAAAAAAAAATAAAGTGTTCTTTCACACTAACCCACTTTTGACCTCTGCTACTTATTGTCATAAAAAATTATATATATGACGCATATCCTGCTGCGGTTGACAACATACTTTTGTTCTTATTTTTTAAAACTATTATTTCAAATTTTATTTGTTGCTTTCGTTCTGTCGCATTACTAAGTGATAAAAAAAAAAGAAGAAACGGTAAATTATTCTAACTAGTTGATGGAGATAAAGAAAAAACGTTCGCTTAATAGCCAAAAAGAATATCTAGGGGTTAGTAAAAGACATATAGATATATAAACTAAAGAAAAGGATTTGTTCATCTTATACACTTGGTCTTATTTTTGTTAGAATGATGCCTAGTAGAAAAGAGGATATTTTTCTTGATAAGACATCGTTTCGGGAAATAGTGTGCGCTCCACAAACATTTCCAATTTCGCAAGTGTGGTTTTCTTTTCGTCTATCTCACACATGTATATAAACGTACAGGTGAATCACCTCGACATCCTTGCCATTTCCAATTCCTTTTACTACCTCGACCTCACGTCGATTTATTTACGCCTGTCAACCGAACAACCGAGCTGTTTTCCCAGACTTCAACAGTACGTGATATCCAGTACTTGTATATGTCTAGTGTATATTATCCTTCGATACTAAGTCATTTAAAAACTATTGAGCGTAAATTACAATTTATGTCCAAGTACTTTATTCATTCAACTAAAGCTGTACTTTATAGAGATTTACAATTACAATTAATTCGATTCTACTGTTGTCAAAGGTAACGTCGAATAAAGACAATTGGATACTTATTATAAGTATCTTAAATTATCAACGTTTAATTCTTCAAAGAATGTTTTCAATGTAACAACGCTATAATAATAATGTAGCCATTACTTTTAACTCTTTGTCTACATATTTGCTTTGTCTTCTTGAATTGTTAGTTAGAAAATTTTAAAAAAACATTAATAAGACTCTTTGAGATGGTTTAATATTGTAAATTTTCGCATACCAACGAAACATGATAGCTGCCTCTCGATAGCTTTTTATTGCCTTGTACCTTTTGTACAACAAAATATTTCATTAAGGAAAATTTATACTCAGAAACAAAGGATTTGTTGGTACGAGAAAAATTTTGCATCATGAATTAAAAACTAAAATTTTCTGGTTACCTGACCGTTGATCCCCGACAATTGATCCTTGCGATAATTGATCCAACGATAAAATATACTCACACACATATAAATGTGAAAAATTACACCCTTTTTTCACTAATTTTGTGTGCGTGTAACATAAAAAATATACTCACACACAAATTTTTCCCATTTATATGTGTGTGAGTATATTTTATCCTGTCTGGTCCAAAAGAAATTTTTTGTTTTCATTTCATAATGAAAAATTTTTTTTGACCCAAAAAATCGTTTTTTTCTGGGACACTGTAAAAAATTTGAGGAGTGAACGCGGATTAAATCCAGAATAACTGCGGAGCGGATGACTGTTTATTTATCTAATCCCCTCGGAGTGAAATTTACTTTATTTTGATATTAAGGTTCCATGCGTTTTGATCACCGGACAAAATATCCCTTGACATTACATATTTAAGACAAAATATCGTCAAGACTAATCATTTTCTGATATTATTCACTAAACTTGAGTACAATTCAATCTAGGTGTTATATGTGTGTCGCTTTTGAAATGAAATCTAAAATTTTTATGTTTAAAAAAGTAACCATCAGTATATTTTTTTTTAAATTTATTCTTCCGGGATATTTCATTTTAGAGTTATAATGTCAGAAAATGATTAGTCTTGACAATATTTTGTCCGATGATCAAAACGCCTGATACCTGATGTTAAAATTCCGAATCAGAGTGAATGTGGATTTAAATAAAATCTAGACCACTCCGAAATCACTCACCTGAAAAAACATACTCCCAATTTACACCAGAGTGATTTTTTAAAACTAAAAATCCGAGTAACGGAGTGAATTCGCATTGAAATAAAACCCGCATTCACTCCCGATTTTTTACAGTAGTAATTTTTGTCAAATATTTTCTTTCAAAGAAAAACCTCAACGCAAAATCCAGAACGAGGTTCGATGCATTGATATATAATCTAGCAATATACGTTTTCATTTTTTTAAATTTTCTTTTGTTCAAGAGATTAACGTCGACAAAGTTTCCATTTACTACGCAAGTGCAACAAAGATAATACCGTTCGCGGACTTGTATGACAAAGAAAAAAAATCGATCCCTCTTAGTATATAATACCTTCATTTTAGTCGTTCATTAAAATTAATCATTTCATATATTATTATTATTGTTATATAAATTTTCCATGATTTATCTTCAAGTTTTCAATGAGCTTCTTGTTTCGTTGATGAGCAAAAAATCAGAGTGAAATGAGTATCATCATTAGTCGTCACTTCTGTTAAATATTTAAGAGAAAATCTTTTCATTTACTTGCTAGATGAAAATACGTCAGTGTAAATGTTATTAATGCTGCAATACTCTATACAACTTTACTGCCGCTGAGATGCAATATAATATTGTTCAGTAATGTCATCCCACACAGGTCCACTTAGATAATATATTTTCCTCGCTTTTTACTCCTTTGGCGCCAGTTATCTTCCGACACTTGTTATTTTCCTTCCCACAGACAAATCCTTAAATGGACTTAAAATTTTACAAAACAGATAAATTTAAGTTTTTAGTAAAACTGACAATTCATTCAAAAATTAACCTACTAATTTTTTTTTATCATTATTATTTTATTATTTTTTTTTTTAAATTTATCTATTGATTACTTTTTGAACCCGGGTCAAAAATAAAACTTGATTCAGGCTCGCTTCACCTTATTTCCTTTTGAAGTTATCGATTTTTCGATAAGATCTTTTTCGACTTAAAGTAAATTTTTTTCAAATTTTTTAACTTTTTTCATCTTAGTTTCAACTTAGTTCAACTTCTTTATATTTTTTGATCGTAGTTTGAACTTATTCGTATTTACTTCGAGCACGATAGTCATATTCAAGTCGAATAAGTCTAAACCAAGTCAATTTCGACTTGATTTCAACTTTTTCGTCTTATATCGTGACTAAGTAAGCCAGTTAAGTCTAAACCAACGCGAAAACTCTCCGGGTCAAATATAAAACTTGATTTAGACTTTAGGTTTACCAAGTCGAAATTGAGAGCCGTTTTTCACAAGACAAACTCGACTTTTCTTTACGGAGATATGAAATCCGTTGAGTTTTCGCCTTGGTTTAAACTTAACTGCCTTACTTAGTCACGATTTAAGACGAAAAAGTTGAAATCAAGTCGAAATTGACTTGATTTAGACTTATTCGACTTGAAATGTTAGGCGAAAATTCGACTTAAATTATAAGGCGGCAAAGTCAAAACTAAGGTGAAATAATTTTTATATATTAAGGCGAAAGTAAGGCGAATAAATGACTTTTTTTCGACTTGGTTTAGCAAGTCAAAAGTAATGTGAATGACTATCGTGCTCGAAGTAAAGACGAATAAGTTGAAACTAAGATGAAAAAAGTTCAAAAAGTTGAAAAAAATTTAATTTAAGTCGAAAAAGTCGAGATCTTATCGAAAAATCGTCAGCAAATCGATAACTTCAAAAGAAAATAAGATGAAGCAAGTCTGAATCAAGTTTTATCTTTGACCCGGAAATGAGCGAATTGTGCGCGTTCTGATCTTCCAACTTTTTATATCTTCTTTATCTGTAATTTTTTTTTTCTAGGTAAGAAAAGCAAATCGAGATCTCCAACAGCTCTCAAGACACCAGAGACGAGAGATAAATCTAGCAACAATGCTTCTGTGCGTGGTTATCGTATTTATCGTTTGTAATGTGCTTCCTTTGGTGTCGAATGTCTTTGAGATGTTTCGTATTCCACCAGCTTGGTTGGTTCAAACCGGTAATCTTCTTGTAACGATAAACAGCAGCATAAACTTTATCGTTTACGTAATATTCGGTAGAAATTTCAAAAGACTTTTTATCAGACTATTCTGTAGCTCGAGATTCTTCAGAGCTGGTCGAGACAGTCCAGAGTTTCAAACTAATGACGAGTCAGTCGTTACTAATATGACAAATATCGAATTGAAAAATTCAATAAGAAGAAATCATCTTCACAGATCAAATACGACTGTCGTAAGATCTAATAATTTACAAGTTAATGGCAGTGGTAGAAGACAAAGTGTTAAAATTCTTACTACGCGGGCTTCTAATCCCGGTCCCTGTGTTTATTATCCTGCGAATACGAGTCCAGGCGCCAATCAAAATCAAGTATCAATAAATTATGTACAGAATGGATGGAGTCAAAAAAATAACATTGAGACCGTGATCAATTAAAAATAATATATGAAGACTAATAGAAATTGAATTGAATTAAAGTCTGTAAGTTAGACGAGGTCTGTGTTATTGGATTATTGTTGTGGTTGGTTGGAATTAATTTCCGAGACAAAGACCAATTTGCTGTAGCGCTACAAGACACTTGAATGAAGAAAAAACATTTAAGAAACTTTTCTCGATATCCGCCTCGGGGTTTCTTAAATGTTGAAAAAAAATAAAAGATCTTGAAAGTTATATATATATATATGTATATATAAAAGCAAACGTTATAAGAAAGAAGAAAAGTCGAATCATCTACAGATGTCACGTACTTGCAAGTTTCCTACTCGCAAGCGAATCCGATTTCATATGACGCGGAAGTGAAGAAATATGCTTTGAAAAATCTCCTCTACTTCCGCAGCAGATTTTTTTTTTTAATTTTTAATCTACCATTTTGAAATGATATTCATGTACATGTCAGAGAAAATTAAATTGTATATATATGAGAAGAAATATAGATAGAATTTAAATATTATTTTAATTTCAATATGAAACTGTCACTAGAAAAAAAATTATGCACCTGAGATCGAAACGTTTTTTCGCGTAATGAAAAAGAAAAATTTCGTGTAATTTTACTGCTTAAGGGGTAAGTGGGGTCGGGGTGGCCTAAGATTTTCAGCTGACATACCAGCATCCAGTAGATTTTTTACTTTTCAATTTTTTTTTTTTGCGCGTGAAAAACGTTCCGATCTTCAGGTTCATAAAAATTTCATTATATTTTTGAGAAAGAAAATAAACTTTGACCAATTACTTTCTCAATATACGACTGATAAAATTTTATGAGTGAATTAATTAATCTAAATAAATATTATTATTGTATTATATAAGATTGTAAATATGTTATGTTGATTTATACATATATATATATATATTTTTTTTTTCTGTTTTCTTTGCTACTGAAGATAATGAAAATTAGCATACTGATGAGAAAGTAATCGAGTAGGTTTAATTTTTGAAAATCTAATTCAATAATAATAATGATATTTTTAATTAAAATTGTTAAGCAAATTAATAATAATAAATTATAAATGATAATAATTACTTGCTAATACTATCAGAAGTGTATAAAAAAAATTATGTATTGATTGAGTCACATCGTATTAAATTCGATGCCAACGAAGTACCTCAAAGTTTTGATGTGATAAAGAGTTGAATGATTAAAAAAAAGTATAAATAAATATGATAATTAAAATAAATACTCAAATAAACTACCAAATACTCAATTATCTATAAATGGGTTATTCAAAAATATGTAAAATATTTTACGATATCTAATAAATTATAAATCACATGATAAATAAAAATTAATAATTACTCAATAATAATTATTATTAATTATAAGATCAGTAATAAATGATAATAAAAATATATAAGTATTATATGTATAAATATGCACAGAAAAAAATTTCTTGGCGCAAGAAAACAAAAATTTTCTTAGGGCGCGAAAAAAGTTTCTTGGTTCAAAAATTTATTTTTGCTCTATACGTAGATAATTTTTTAGTAAAAATTACAAAAAATTTCGATACTGTGAGGGCATGTGGAAAATGTATAAATTTTTCCCATGTACTACTCGATAGAACACGGAAAGAAATTTTCTTTAAAAATTACCGTTGAATTCACTGTAATCGTGGGACATACTGCGGCGCTTTTATTTATTAGCATTTTTCAAATAAAAATTACGAAAAAAATTTATTTATTTTGTGGTAGACTTCATAAAATTTCGGAAACCGAATAAAATTTACAGTAGACTACGGTAAAATTTGTTGAAAAAAAGTTAAAAATTATCTTACTTACCGACAAATGATTAGGTCGTGCCACTCGTCGATTCGTCCCACGATTACCGTGAATATAACGGTAATTTTTAAAGAAAATTTCTTTCAGTGCATGTAAATGAAGTGCAATTTCTACTAACAATAGTAAAAATTTAGTTACTGGCAAGATCGGCTGCCCAATTTCAAAACCAGTAACTGACAAAAAACTTTTGAAATATGAAATGAATCATGTTCACAAGACTCCACTGGAACTAAAAATACTAAGAAATCGATGTTGAAAAATTTTTACCTTAGTGTTTTGAAATTGGGCAGCAAAATGTCCTTACGGTATCAAATTTTATGGGTAATTTTTACACAAAAATTATCTGCGTCTAAGAAAATTTATTCTCGCTCCAGAAATTATTTGTTTTCAAATACATTATGACAAGTCTCTCCAAAACATCTCTATGCACAGATAACTCTTAGAATTTCTCTACCTAAAACATATTTATCATAAAATGAAACTATCCTTGAACTGATTACTCCAAACATCTCTATCCAGGACAACTCTCCTCAAGCGCGAAGTTAACTGCGAAACTTTTGTATTCAATGCCAAGACTATCCGAGTGTTTTCTCAGTTATCAATGATTTTCTAGTTGAATCGATAATGAATAGTGTTATTTCGAATAGTCTTCTCATTGAATAGAAGTTTGTGTGCATAGAGTGCATAGAGAAGTTTCGGAGTAAAACTTGAGCTTGAAGAGGTTCTTCTGGATAACGTTTTAGACTGATCAGCTTAAGGGTACTTTTATTTTACGATAGACATGTTTTGGATATAGAAATGCTATAGAGTAATTATTCTTGTTTGGAATGCTATGGTGTCATAGTAGTGCCAGACCATATTGGCCACATGTCGGACATTAAAATAAACGCACGCAAAAATTACTATGGCCATAGTAAAATCGACAACGACTATGTCACAAATTACTGTAACCGTTGGATATATTTAGGAGTGTGCGAATATCATTCGAATCGAGTCGAATCGAATAGTAACATTCGATTCGAATTTCGATGGAAAAGTTGTCTTGTTCGGGTGTATTTGACTCAATTTGAATATTTTTTTCATAGAACTCATTACTAAAATAATAAAAATTTTATTGTAAAAAAAGTGTCATCCGGTCATATCCGGAATGAAAAGGTAAATTTCGTATTTTGATTCGAAAATTCTACATAAATAAAATGAAACATGCTACACGGCAAAATTTTTTTTAATTTTCCATGTCAGATAGTCTGCAAGATCTCTTAGAAGTTCGATTTTCGGAAATCGGACCGAAACCAATAACTTTCCGAATTTTTGAAAATTTAAAATTTTCTTAGCGGGAAGTCAAAAATTTTGATAATTACGACGAATACGAATTCTTCTTTATTTTGATAATTAGTTTATTATTTGGTTTGAATTCCGAT
The DNA here is from genome assembly GCF_029852145.1 of Microplitis mediator. NCBI lineage: Eukaryota > Metazoa > Arthropoda > Insecta > Hymenoptera > Braconidae > Microplitis > Microplitis mediator. The sequence goes on from NC_079973.1 coordinate 4,325,532, forward strand.
TATTCTAATGATTCGAACTATTCGAATAATTCAAACTATTCAAACATTTCAAATAGTTCGAATCATTCGAACGAATAATTCGTAAATTCGAATATTCGCACACCCCTAGATATTTTACTATGGTCATAGAAATTTTTACATATGTTTATCTCAATTTTCGACATGTGGCCAATATGGTCCGACACTACTATGACACCATAGCATTCCAAACAAGAATAATTTCTCCGTGTAGTGGTTTTGGAGCGACGTGTCATAATGCCTTCATAATATGAAAAATTTCTTGCCCCAAGAAATCTTTTTTTGTGTGGATTAAAAAATGACATGATTGATAATAACGTAAAGATGTTTGTTTATAAAATTGCTCAGTCATATGAATGGAAGAAAAAAAAAATTTATCAAAATCTTTAAGACTTAAGTTGACTCGACAAAATAAAGCCTCTTTCGTTAATAATCATAAGCATTTAATAATAAAATAATAATAATTATATTTAATAAATTAAAAGGGAAAAAAAGACGCTCTCATGGCTGTACGACAAAAAAAAAATAAGACCGTATTCTAGTCATGAAAATTTTTATCATCTTATTTAGTAGATTATTCGATCTACTAAATAATAAATAATATATAAACATATATTCAAAATATATAATGCATTAAATATTGAGTGCTTTTAATATAAAACAATAGCTTGCCTATGAATTTAAATTGCAGTCATGCCGAGGCTCAAAGATAGTTCATTTTTAAATCTTTAAACATTACTTTCATTTGTACATTGCAATTTATTTATTTTTTTTTATAATGTAATTTATCCTTGCTCCAGAATAAAACAAAAAATTGTACATAAATTATAACCAAATATAAATAACTCTTTATGATTACGAGTATTTATTTATCCTTTTAAATATATTGCACTATTACTATTTATTTGATATTTCTTTTAAAAAGAATGTATCTGAAGATCGGAACGTTTTTCACGCAACGAAAATGAAAATAGTTTATGTAATTTGAATTTAAAGGTGACTTAAGGGGTAGTTGGAGGTGGCCTGCAATGATCGGCTGACGTGCGAAACATTTCAGAAATCTAGATCTCGGAGATTTTCACTTTTCATTTCGTTTTTTTATTTTCGTTCCACGTAAAACGTTACGATTTTCAAGTACATTAAAAAGAGACGTTCATAAAATACCTTCGCACTTATAGAAGAGGGGGGTGTCGCTTAGAGTGACAAGGGGGGTTGGGAGGACTAAGTAAACGTGACGTTCGCAGCTCATCAAACAATTTTCCAAATTTCTCGCTCGGTTTTTTAAAATTTTATTTTTTGTTACGATAGAAAGTCATTCGTTTCATATTTGTAAATATATAAATATTTAATTTCCTAAAATGCATTTTGAAGTTCGTAAAATTGACTTTAATGTTCACTACAGAACTTGTGTTTTAAAATAATTTATTGTACTCAGAAAAAAATAATTTCTTGGCCCAATAAAAATTTTCCATTAGGAAATGGAAACAAAAATTTTATTAGGACTAGAAATTTTTTTCTCGTCTCAAGAAAATTTGTATTTGAAATTTATAAGGTAAGACCTAGTACCCGATCAGGGAACTAGTACCCAATTACTCCATGTATTTGAATATATATATTTAGTAAAATTTAGTAAATACAGATATACAAATACATGAGTGATCGGGTACTAGTTCCCTAATCAGGTATTGGGTCTCTTACCTTAATGCAAAAAATTTCTTAGAGCAAGTTAAAATTTTTTGCTCCAAGAAATCCTTTTTCTCTGTATAACAAATTGATGATATCGAAAACTTGAAAAAAATTTTAATAATTTAGCAGCTTCATCTCCTCATAACTTTTGAACGATAAGACATAACTGAGATTCGTAAATTTTATAGTGTAGCTCATAAAATAAGCGATAATTTACACCATTATAAATTTATTTGCAATCTATAAGTTCATTTTTTGCCCTTATTAAAAGAAACGATTAAAAAAAAAAATTTTTAATGCTTTTGAAAACTTAGAATACTTTTGAATCGCACTTCTTTCAATCGTTTCTTTTAATCATGGTATGACGTTTCAAAGGTACCAAAATCAATATCGTGATTGAACTCAAGCCTAATCAATTATTCTAATCTTTAAAAATGCGTTATAGTTTATGAAATAATTTCTAATTAATGATTTTATAACTTCACTTTTAATTGATTTAAATAAGAAATCTACTTTTAACTTCCGGGTATGGCCAAATGTCACTTTTTTTTTCAGAAATCATTATAAATTTGATTGACTAAATTTTAAAAAAAATTAATTCATTGAATTACTCACCGATGCTGATAATTTCAAATAAATAGGATTTGTGTGCAGGATTATCAAGGAGCCAGGTAATTATAATTGTAGATAAGTAATTTATCTTATCTATTTTTTTTATTTAACATTTTTAGAGGCGCAATTTTTTTTTTAACAAAAAAATTATAGTAGACCAGAAAAGAATAAACTGTTGTTACATAAGTTATATTCTTGCGTGCTACATTTTGCATGACAGATCTCCATCTAAGCACTTGGTTGAGTTTTTTGTTTCTTTGGTTTAAGGAGATTGTAAGCAATTATCAATCCCAGAACACTGAGCGTCAATTTGGAGGTCTATAGATAAATAAATTTAAATAAATAAATTTTTTTTTTTACTTTTAATTATTACATGATAAAATGTGAGGTTATGATCGCTATTTTGGGTTTACTTACGTTTGCTCTGCCAAAATCCGTAGTACTGTTGAAGTATTTATAAATACCAGTAAATTTTTCGCCTTCGTGAGCCATTTTTTTATATTATTTATCTCAGAAATTTATTTTACGTATTAATTTCGTTTAAATTTATGTAGTTGACTGTGAGAGCTCTCCCACAATAGCCAATTACCCGAATGTAAAATTATTTTCCAATCGATTTTACTTTTAAAAGAGGTCGCTAGCTACTGGCCACATTTATTGAGCGCGTAAATTAAAATTTTTAATTTTTAAATTTAAACGAAATAAATATTAAATTTTTGAATTTAAATGAAATAAATTTTGAATTTTAAATTTAAATGAAATAAATTTTGAATTTTTAAATTTAAATGAAATTAATTTTTTTTAAAAATGGCTGATGCTAAATAAATAAAACAATTGAAATTATCAAATGAACTTAAATTTTTATTAAATAGAAAAAATTTTACATATATATCGTATTCTTATTCACTACTTAAATATATAGGAATGTGATGAGTCAAAAATTTATAATACTTGTAATTATAATATAAAAAGTTTTAAATAATTGTACTGAAACTTGTCATAGTATTGAAATATATATAAATATATAAGTATCGAAATATATATAAATATATAAGTATCGAAATACCAGCACATAATTATTTGCTCAACAAATAATTATTTTGTTTTTCTTATTACTAAGTTTGTCATCAAGACATTTAACTCCTTAATCAATAATTAGTAATTAGTTACTAAACTAAAAAAATAACTATAATTAGTAATATCTTAAATACAGTGTATAGTTGAGTATTGTGATCGTTTCTTTAAAAAAATAACGTAGAAAAAAAACAATAATTGTTTAATATGAGAAATTAATGCTCGAGTACAAAGATCTTGGTATCAAGGGCATTCTCAGACAGTGCCCGCCACTTTTTAAAAATATCCAATGACAACTGTCATAAACATCTAAGTTTTATCAATTAAGGGCAGTCTCAGACATTGACACCCAATTTTTTAAATTATTCAATGACTTTCAATTGTAGTGACCGCTTAAAATTTTGATAATTAATTTAAAAAAAGGTAGAGCTTTAATTGAAAAAAAGAGAACGCAGTTACAATTCCACCGAGATATAGATTAAAAAAAAATTATTTACAGTTCTTATCAATTAGAAGTTGAACAAAATTTAGTAAATAAATTTTAGTCTAAAAAACTTGATACTCAAAATTACAATGACATGATTTTATGGAAATTTATTTTCCAAATTTCGTTAAACTCCTAATTGATATCAACTGTAATTTTTTTCAAAAATCTGTCAGTGAAATTGTAACTGCGCTGCCTTTTTTCAATCAATGCAACTTTTTTTTAATTGATTATCAAAATTTTAATGTCATTACCAATGAAAGTCATTGAATATTTAAAAAAAAATGAGGTTAATATCAGAGACTGCTCTGAATTGATAAAATTTCGACTTCAGACAGGTCTGGTTCATTGAATATTTAAAAAAATGGGGACACTATCTGAGAATCCCCTTAATATACTAACGAGTACTCAATTGTTCAATAATAATTTTGTGTCAAACTATTAATAAAATGTTCATTACTTGATATCAATCTGTGGATATCAGACATCGCGACTGATAATTGATAGTCGTAATCATGATTTTTAACCTTTTCGATTTCTACTTTAGACACAACATGAAGTTTATGCGATAACTTGATAACGTAATTGACGGGTATAAGATACAAAACTTCAAAATCATAATTATTATCATCATAAAACTTTTCCTCTGACTTTCTAAACTGTTCAAATATCTCTGGGTGACTTATTTTAGTTACTTCCTTGATCGGTATATTTGTAGATTTCATTTTAATAATAGTCAATATCAATTTGCTGTCATCATAAACAGTGAATGCTGATCTGTACTGATCGATTAATATCCACCCAGTTTTGTCAAAGTAATAAATATCCATAGTACCCGAAGATAATATTACTGTATTAAAAATAATTTCATCCCTGTACGAATTATTGTCAAAAGCTGCAGAATTCAACGTATCAATTATTTTATCTTTGTTACCATCATCAGTAATCGATTGATCATCAACTTTGGATTCTCTGTTTGATGACTGTGATGTATCTTTATTATCAAAGCTATCGGCGGGAGTAATCTGACTAGAATTTACATGGTCTACTCTAGCATCTGACGGCTGACATGAATTGTTTTCCCAGTTCTCAGGATACTTCTTCTCATTGTCCACAGCTACTGGATTGAGAACAATATCATTGTAAACTGGTACCGGAGCGTTTGAATCAACAGCAGGCTCAACTTTTTCAATCTTGGAGTAGAACGATGCCATTTCATCTTCAAAATATCCATCGTCCAGGTACTCAGTAGCACTTGTAGTCTGTACCGAATCATCTTCTGGAATATCATACATTACCGGGGGTGCGCTGTAGACTTCTGTAACTGCAGGTCCGCTGTAAACTTCAGTCTTTTTGGATCTCGGTGGTAAAGGCGGTGGAACTTGGGAGTCTTGAGTTTCGGTCGGAACTAAAACACTTTTGAATGGATTAGTATCATTGAAGTCATCAACAAAAGAGTTATATTCTTCCTCTTGTGATTCTTTCGTTGGAAAGTTAGTAAAAAATTTCTCACCAGCTCGGCGGATTGAATCTTCCAATAGAACACGAGGTGTTGGTTTGTCCCCATTAATATTATCTGGTAAAGTCTTGGTATCTGGTACAGAAAGAGACTCAGCAAAGACATCATTGGCAGTTTGATTGCCGTTTGTTAGCGTAACATCACTTTCAGTATAGGACACAGAATGATTCGCTGCTGCAGAGTAATCTGTCGGGTGGTGGAGTATCTGCGATGGTGTCGCACTGCTGGCTTCTGGATGAATTGCGTCGTACATTAATTTCACGTAGACTTTATGCAGACTGTTCTTGATAAGTTTTACTGCCGTGGATTCCCAGTCACTGGCAGCTAGAGATACGTAGACTCCGTTTACTGATTGGTCGTAATGCTCAAGAACTTGGGTAATTTTTTCGCTAAATGAATCCCAATTGAACGCCGTTTGCGTACTGATACTAGATATTTGGGAAGAACTAAAAACAGCATTTGAGTTTTCGAGTGACGGTTGAGCAGCAGGCATATTATAAACAGTCGGTGAATTCAAATTAACGGCCGGCTGCTCTTCTGGGTCATCTGAAGTATAATTGTCTCCGTAATCTTCCACATACAAACTCAAATCGCTTGGATTAATCACGAGATCCTGAAAAAGTAGGGAAGTTAATAAGTATTAACACAATAATTTATATTTTCTAGACATTTATTTCTCATAAATGCTGATTAATCTATAAATAATTATAAACCATAAATAATAATAATTGAATTATAATTTTACATTAATGGAAAAATTGAAAAAGAATGGAAGTTGATTTACTTATTAATTAATTAATTTTTTTTAAACAGCAGTTATTTTTAATTTAACAAGTTTGTGTCTTCCTAAAATAATAAACAAAAGTTATTCCTATACTCGCTCAACTTTAATGAATCAAAGCAGAAAAATAAAAAAATTAATTAGTCATCATATTAAAGAAAAGAAAAAGAAACAAAAAATATTTTAATTGTAATTATGTCGTTACTTGAACTTGTTAATAAAAAAAAAGTCTGTTATTTAAATGAAAAATAAAAAAAAATGTTAATTTATTAAAACGATAGATAATTAATCGATGTCCAAAAATTCGTCAGCGTTAAACTTCAGTTCGCAATTTTTCACAAATTTCGGAGACTCAAGAAGACCGGATTTTTTAACTTCATTTACTAATGAACATTTCAATTTGTAGCCTTGAGTTTTTTTTATTTTTTCCTCATCAGTATCACGGAAATCGCTTTCAACTGTAGATCGTACAGTAGTTTCTTCATCATCTTTTTTAGACTCAAATTTCTTTTTTGGTTCCAATTGATTTGAAACTTTTGCAAATTGTTTTTTAATACCAGCTCTTGGATCTATTTGTGGAGATTCAGAATCTGTTTCAACTTGAGAGGAAACTGATTGATTGGCACCACGAGCACTAGAAATATCCAAACTACTCTCAGTACTTGAACTCGAATGTGGTTTCTCGTCATCACAATTTATTTCATCGATTTTGACACCCTCGTCTTCAGATCTACTATCAATGTCAGTTTCAGTGTCTGCTGACGAGTTTGCAATACCTGCTTGGGGGGGTAATTGGACACCGAAAAAATGAGCAAGAAAATCTAGCGGCAAATGAATACCCAAGTCGCTATCATCTGAATCCACATCAACATCATTAAACCGCGGAATTGGAGCACTTGTACAAATTTGTAGTTCATTTCCAGCTGATGGATCCATACCTTCATCTACATTCTGGTTATCATTATCAGTATCATTTTTGTCCAAGTCAACATCGTTCTTATCGTCCGTACTATTTTTTTCAGAGTCTAATTTCCCATCCAATTTTTCTTCATCAATATTTTCATCAACTTGATAATTTTTGTCATCTATTTCTTCAAAGTCTAATTTCCCATTCAATTTTTCTTCATCAATATTTTCATCAACTTGATAATTTTTGTCATCTATTTCTTCAGAGTCTAATTTCCCATTCAATTTTTCTTCATCTCTATCATTTTTGTCATCTATTTCTTCAGAGTCATCGTTGTCATTGACCGAAGTTTTTTTTTCTCCATCATCTTTTTCATAGAATGAAGAATCATCAGAATCGAGATCGACGTCATCCGAATCAGAAGATTCCGCATCTTGCAGACGGTTTATTTTTTTACATAAACTGATTCTTGCAGATGCGTAATAAATAGAATTGACATTTTTCTTCTGGTCAATGCGAGATGATTTTGGAGACGATTTTGGAGACGGCAGCTCTTCAATTAATACTTTCTTCTTTTCTTCTGGTTGACATTCAACAGACGTATCATTTATTTCTTTACTGTTATCGTTATCATCTTTTGGTTTATCATCTTCACAAGTTTTATTAATTTTATTCAAATGACGCGCCTTTAATAATTTATGAATTGTCGTAAGTTGTTTTGTAGACTCAGATGACAGAGAGTCACTGTCGCTTTTATTATCAATCACGTCATTCATTTTAATTGGTTGAGAAATTCGTCTCTCAGAAGGTGAATTCCACCCGCTGGTTTTGCTATCGGAAGACGTTTCCTCAGAGCTGCTGTTGGATGACTTTTCAATTAATCGCCGCAAATTAACTGGCACAGTTACTTTAACAGAATCAGAATTCTTGTTAATTGTATTCAGAGTTTGCCGCACCATCGGAGTAATTACCCCAGTATATTTTATCTCATCTTCACTTTCCCATGACAGTATTGGATTTCCGTTGGTAAATTTCGAAGCAACACAAGACTCATAGAAGTTATCAAAATAATTGTGCGCTTTGTCATTTAAATATGATTTATTTATTGCAGGCTGGCTTTTACGGTTCGCAGTTGCTGGTAAAATTTTTTCTTTTACCGGTTCAGACTTTGCTTGAACTTTAACGTCATCTTTATTCACCATTTGTCTAACCGCGTTCCAATCGATGGGTTCTTCTCGTCCATGGCCTCCCAATGGGCTACCGAAAGTACCAGATTCTGGAACTTGATCATCTTTGTCATCATCATCACCGCCGAAAGCGGTTAATAATTGAGATACTCCTTGATTAGAAAGAGTTGATGGACGATTTTTATTTGAACTTTCATCGGAACTAGTCAGTGATTTAGATGATGCTGAGTAATCATCATTTTTATTCAAGTGTCTATTTTTCCAGTCAGGTTCTTCCTGCCTGTGTCGTGTCAGTGGACTGCTGAAAGTTCTAGAGACTGGAATTTTTTCATTTTTATCAAGAACGTTAATTAAATTTGATAATCTCTTAGAACCAACTGATTTATGATCTTCACTTGATGACACTTTCGGCAATGAAAGATTTTTAGATGAACCAGAAATATACTGAGCTTTAGAAGTCTCAGGATCACGATGTGGCTCAGAAGTAATTCGATGTTCTGACATCTTAAAAATATCTTCAAGTTTGAATGCCTTCGGCACACGCTGGAGTTTTGATTCCGTAAAATTATTATCAGACTTTGTGACTTTTTTGAGTCTGGATGCTTCGAAGCTGTGGTCGCCTGATTTAGCAGAACCTCCAGCATCTGAATCATTGTTCAATTCATTGTTCAACTCAAACCATAAGTTAACTTTATCATGAGATGAACCTAGAGGAAGTAAATGAATAGTCGGCGTTGGCGCGTAATTTAAAACTATTGGAGGTGGTGGCAATTCCACTGGCTTTGAATTTTTGACTTTAGATTTTGCAATTTCACGCAACATTGAGGGCGATAGAGCTTCGCCGTGACGCTGCGTGTCTTGATTTGAATTTTGTAAAGGACTTTGATTGGCTTTTTGATTCGCGGGCAAAAATTTATTACTAGATTTTAAATGATTCATTTTAGTTAAGCGAGAATTAGCTAGTGAACTCAGATATTTTTGCTTCCATGCTATAGAAGATCTTTTAGAGTGGATGTAATGAAAGTTTCTGGTAGTAATACGAACCGTGTTGGATTTTTCGGCGAATTTTTTGTGTATTAAGTAATCTGCGATGTGAAGATCTTCGTCTCCTGATGTGTCAGTCAGACCAATCTGCATGGAATTATTCTAAATAAACATAAAATTTAAATGATTAATATTTAAAATAATGAATAAGAAATTTAATACTTGCAAGTACGAAACTTGAATCATTTACTGAGGATAAATGAGGATAATCATGGACAGTAAATAAATAAATTAATAAATAAATACTTACATCAACATCAACTTTGACTATAGTCGCCCACATTTCACATTTGAATGCCATATGAAGAAACTGATCGCGTGCATCCTTGGGCCATTCATTACTTTGACCGTCATGAGAACCAGAGTTGCGTTTTCTTGGTTGTATGTAACACAAACCACATGGAATGGCTTGAGCATCCATGACTCCAAAGCGCCGGTGTAAAAAGTAAACTTCTTCTGGACGATATGATTTTATAGTTCCGAAGTCATAAAACATCACCTATTAAACAATTGTTATTATTATAATCATTTAATTTCGTCATTTTTCATCATTTCTGCACTAAAAGTTTAAATTCCTGCCCTATTTAGAGAGAAGAAAGTCATCTAGAGGGGGGGAATCATCAAAATTAGCGCATGCGCGATTTTTCTCTTAAACAGAGGCAGAAATTTAAACTTTAAGGTACAGATCTGGTGAAAAATTATAAACACAGCATAGAGGAAGGTTCCAATTCGCGTATTTGCCACCACGGGCGATTATACACCCGGGTTGGAATGTCCTACTTCCCCCTAGGTGTGTAATATATCAGCATACAATTATTACAAGTAATAAAAAAAAAAAATTGAGTCATTACTTACAGTAACTCGTGAACCTGTTGGCGTGATACTTTTAATTATCCCACGATGCCACTTTCCGAAAAATTGGCACGCAATATTTAATCCTCTTTCAATAACAATCGGAGGAATTCTATATCTCAAACTGTTTTCATCGTAAAAGTTCCTGTAAAATGATTTATTAATTAATAAAATTACAAATTATTATTATTTGAGACAATAAATAAAAGTAAAGAATAATATTTACCCCAAATCTTCCATCATTTGTTCAAATTTCGGCTTATTTCTAGCGAGTTGTACCCAGAAAAATGAAGGAGTAAAAGCTTCAACGACATTGACTTCAATATTCTTCATTGATGGTTCTCCATTAGCGTCTATATCTGGTTCAAATCTCGTGACAGATATATGACCGACTGTTTCATTGATCCCAAGTACATTATCAGGACAGAGCGCCTGTTTAGTTTCAAGCGAAATAGTTTTCGGCAACGCATCATCATTATCATTATCGCCGTAGATGTTATAAAGCGAAGCCATCGTTGGTTTCTGCTGTCTCTGGAATTCATCATCAGGTAGTGGTTTTCTAGCATCAAACAGACGGTAATCCCCGTTGCGATATGGTCCCACCATTTTAAAGATCTTCGGCAAATGCGATACAAAGTCAGAGAGACGTTGGAACCCAAAGTCTTCCCATTCCAGCGTCAGTTTATAGTCTTCTGTGTACAACTTCGGCAAATCAATACACCAGATACCATTCGGATTGTTCTCCAAAAGTTTCTCCAACCGCAACACCGTGCGCTTGGAAATTGTCTGCGCAATATATTCTTTGTTCTTCTTAAAAAGAGCTTCTTTTCTGTCCACCTCAACTACAGCACCAGCAACATCACCAGCAGCAGCAACATCACCAGCACCAGCACCATCATCAGCACCGATGAATTCCAGCTGACGATGATCTGCTTCAAAATTGACCTTCTTTTTGTCTTCAAACTTGTCCAGGTTACCGTAACTTGGTACCTGCTCAACAATGTTACCTCCATTATGACGAGAGTCTCCATTTTGCATATCTTGCACTTCATAATCATAATTGTATCCATTAGAGTCACCGTATCCTTGTATTCCATTCGCAGCCGGTGCACTAGCACCCGCGTACTCGGTCTCTTCATCGAAACCAAGATCATCAGCCTCGTAATGTTCATCAGAATCAATACCAGCGACTTTAAAATTATTTGATAAGACACTACTTTGGTGACTTTGGTTTTCTCTCCTATCATTGCCAGCATTACCGTAATTATCTTGGTAATTAAGCGCGTAATTGCCATTAGTGTTACTGTAATTATGTTCTGCATACCTGTGATTATCGTAACTTCTGCCCCAGTAGTTGCCGTTGGTTTCTTCAGATCTTCTATCATAATACTCCCCATTACTATGACCATTATTATTATTATTATTATTAAAATGTCTCTTGGGTGCTACTGATTGAGATCTGCTGGGTCTTGCAGCAAATGATGACGATTCACGTGGAATAGATGACGAATTTTTCGGATAAATCAAATCATCTCTAATTACAACTTCACGATCAAGAATTCTCAGATGTTCTTTACATTGATACGAACTTAGAGTTAAATATGGCCGCTTGTGCAGCAATTTTTGAATTAACTCTGACTCTTTCATGCCATAAGGATGATTATAAATAATAGAAGAAATATAACTAGTTACTTTTGGATCAATTGATGATGATGAGGATGAAGAATCACGTGGACGGTACATCGCTGGCGCTGTTTTTCGCGTGTTCACTGACCGACTTCGGTTTTTGAATGAAGGATTCCTTTGTTTAGCAACGAGATCACTGATATGTCGCGTCGAATTCTTGCCAAGGAAGTTTATAAAATGGCTGGTACCACGTTCGTAAATTTCCACCTCCGGTATGGTTTTGATAAAGTCGACTAGTGAAGAAAAACCCAACCGACGATACGGAATGCGCTGGCTTTCAAATTCGTAGTAATCCTGGTCGAGGTTTACCAGAGGAATTCCACGCGGAGGTTTTTTAGCTGTTAAGATTGATGTTATCACTGTAGTCACGTCTTTAAGTTCTTGCTGATGACTCATTATAATAAAATGCTCCATAAGAATAAAATTAAATTTTTAAATATTTAATACTTGTCTTCCAAGTAAAACTTATCTTGCGTCACCTACAAAATATTCACTTTAAATATTTTCACACGTAAATATTTAACGTTTAGTTAAATCACAATTTAATTTTTTAAAAATTAATATCAAACGAAAGTACTGAGTTATTTATTTAAAATTCAAACTCACTAAAAGAGACGAGGCTGCTACCATCAGCAGTCGCACTGAATTGAAGATCTGCCGGCTCTGAGGTTCCTTTTAAGTGTTAGTGCTGCAGCCCCCACACATTCAAACTACTGGTACAGCAAACAAAGGACAATGTAAAGCATTGGCTATACATGTATATATATATATATATATATATATATATATATATATATGAAGTGTAGTTGTGTGGTGGAGGAAGATTTAAGTTTGCTAACGTATCCGACCAATCAGGGGCCAGGGTTTTGTTTAGGTTCGTTCTTTTCTTATCTACCAAAGCATCAGGTATCCCCTTCTCAACTCGTACTTTTAATTTGAAATTTTCAGTCACGTGGTTTTATATTTATTTATTTATTCAAATTTAAATTTATTGTTTTATTTGAATTTGAATTTAATATTCAAAAATTATTTAATGCTGCGTTAAATAGAACTAATAAATTATTTTTTAAATATTTAATTTAAAATTTTTTTAAATTTACAGATAATAAAAATGTCGTAAGTTAGCAGACATTTGAAAATTTTTGAATTTTTTTTTCAGCAAATTCAGTACCAAAAAAATAAAAATTCATGAGTGTGAATGTAGCAGATGAGACAAATTTCAAATTACAAATAAACGAATTAAATAATTAAAAATTTAAAAAATGCATATACTCATTTTCAAATTTTATAAATGCGCATTTTGTTTAATTTTATTCGATTTTTATCGAATTTACTTATTTCAAAATTTTAAAAATTGAAAATTGTCAATTACGTTCACACTCATAAAAAAACGCGCATAGGGAAAATTCAAAAATCTATAGCTGCAATTTTTTGAATATTTTTCTTTTTACAATTTATCGTTTTTAAAAAAATTCATAAATTATTAGACGCCGATTAACTTCGACATCGTGAAAATATAAAAATTCATGAGTGTGAATGTAGCAGATGAGACAAATTTCAAATTACAAATAAACGAATTAAATAATTAAAAATATAAAAATTTAAAAAATGCACATACTCATTTTCAAATTTTATAAATGCGCATTTTTTTTAATTTTATTCGATTTTTATCAAATTTACTTATTTCAAAATTTTTACAATTGAAAATTGTCAATTACGCTCACACTTATAAAAAAACGCGCATAGAGAAAATTCAAAAATCTATAGGTGCAATTTTTTGAATATTTTTCTTTTTACAATTTATCGTTTTTTAAAAAATTCATAAATTATTAGACGCCGGTTAACTTCAGTATTATAAAAAATTTAAAAATTTACGTGTGAATGTAGTAGACATCAGACAAATTTAAAATTATAAATAAATAGAGTAAATAATTAAAAAAATAATATTTATAAAAAATAGACTTATTAATTTTTAAATATTTAGTAGATTTCATAGAAATCTTTTGCATTCGTTCTCATGGTGGAATTTTCAAATAATTTTGCCATAATCTATCATAATTCTTCCAAAAATACCATTAATTCAAAAGTTTATTATATTATGTATGTTTTTTTTATATTATATTGATGAATATATGATATTGTATATTTTATATTTATATTTTTATATAATAAAAATTAGTATTATTCTGTAATTTGTACCATAGGGGAGGGAAGGGCAAAAGGGGGTACTTAAGGAATAATGAGTTTTTGAGGACTTAAATACACTAAATCTTTTCTTTTAATGCTATTTAAATGAGATAGAAAAAATTTGCTTTCATTGACTATACTTATAGTACGAATACAATGACGATAATTATAGTCATTTACTATATTTGTATAATTACACTACAAATACAATGGCTATAATTACAGTACCAATATAATGACCATAATTATAGTCATTTACTATAATTTTAGCAAATTTCTTGTTAAGAAAAATAATTTAATCCATGCTAAATGTATATTTATATATTAGTCAATTCGAATTTTTTTAAATAATTTCAAATTGTTTGGAACCATTTCAAATCATTTTTATTAAACTGGGATATCAAAATTTGATATAAATACTGATACTACATAAGCTGTGCATGAATTTTAGACCTAACATAAATAATCAAGTTTCTTAAATATTTTAAAAATAGTTTCTTAAATATTTGAGACTTACAAAACCAGTACTAGCTGTAAATTTACTGGTTTAAAAAATTTTACTGCCGTTAGATTTTTTCGTAAATAACTTTTTAAAGGGTACACTGATAGAAGGATTTCTTACTATTTAAGAAACGATTTTTAATAGTTGAGAAATGATTTCTTAACTATTAAAAAATCGTTTCTTAAATAGTAAGAAATATTTGTTAAATACAAAAAAATGATGTTTAAGAAATGATTTCTTGAATACTAAGAAATATTTTTTAAATGTTAAGAAATCCTTCTATCAGTGTATATCTATCCTTATTATGTAAAAACAACTTGATAGCTGATAGAAAAATCTATATTTTCCTTTTTTTATTTTTTGTTTTATGATAATTGTTCCACTTTTAATAAGGGTTCAAAGTCACACAATCGACTCATGTGTTATGGTGATAATACCATTGTTTAAGGGAGGGTGGGGCAGAGCGGCCCCCCTAAAATTTTGATCAAAAAAATTTTTTTTTTTATCGACTAATTACTAGATATCTGATATGTTTGCGCATTTCTAGCCCTACGCATGACATCTGGGGTGAAATGGACCAGCCAAAACTTTTGAAAAAATGATTTTTTCATATTTTTCGGCCGTTTCTCTATGTCTGAGGCAAATTTGATTTCAAAAAATATTCAAAAATAAAAATTTTTTTTTAGTTGATAAATTTTTGAAATAAAGTAAAACTATTTATAATCTAAAAAATTAAAAAACACATTTTTTGGGTTCAAAATAATGAAAAATAAGAAATATATATATTTCTATAGAATTGTTTTTTTTCTCATTAAATAGCAATTAGTAATTAAGCTAATCGAGGGTGAACGATTTATGACACCTAAAAAAATTTTTTTTGAGTAATATAAAACCAAAAATAATTGTCAAGAGAAAGAAATATATTCTTAATGATGAAAACAGTTTCAAAAAAAAAAAAAAAAAATTATCATTTTTGGAGGGGGGCCTCTCTGCCCCACCCTCCCCTAAATCTTTGAAAATTTTCGATGGGTGGTTATTAAATTATATATACTTATTCTTTAGGTAATTATCTTGATCAAGTTTAAAAATTTATAAAAATCGGTTGAGCATTATAGAAATGGTGGCAATTTGAAATTTTCTAATGAATAAAAAATCCTGTTTTCCGTGTTATTTTTTTCTAAATAACGTTGTAATAGGTACATCTATCATTATTATGTAAAAAGAACAAGACTATCTCCCTTGGATAGCTAGATGACACCAGAATACTTGTAATTTTAATATTAACGGTTTGATTGAAGTGAGAAATCTACTTCCATTTCGGATGCCGAATGGCCTTTTTTAAATGCGCATTTTTTTTTAATTTATCAATTATTTTTTGTTTATTAATAATTTTGAATTTGTCTGATGTCTGCTACATAAGAGTGTGAATGTAACTGACAATTGTCAATTTTTTAAATTATCAAATAAATAAATACAATGTGAGTAGGATAAAAATTAAAAAATGTGTATTTAGATAAAAAAAAATTAGTGCGCGCATTTTTTAAATTTCATTATTTTAATTTATTTAATTAAAATTTATTGATTGTCTGACGTCTGCTGCATTCACACTCATAAAAATTTATAAGTGTGAATGTTTTTAAATTTTAATTAAATAAATTAATTA
Source organism: Microplitis mediator (assembly GCF_029852145.1). Lineage (NCBI taxonomy): Eukaryota > Metazoa > Arthropoda > Insecta > Hymenoptera > Braconidae > Microplitis > Microplitis mediator. The sequence continues at coordinate 4,341,734 of NC_079973.1, forward strand.
AAATTTAAAAATTAAAAAAAATGCGCGCAGTTTTTAAATTTCATTATTTTAATTAATTAATTTATTTATTTAAAATTTATAGATTATCTGATGCCTGCTACATTCACACTCATGAAAATTTATGAGTGTGAATGTAGCAGACGAGACAGTTTTTAAATTTTAAATAAATAAATTAATTAAAATTTAAAAATTTTAAAAAATGCGCGTACTGATTTTTCATTCATCTAAACACGAATTTTTTTTTTATTCTGCTTGTATTTTCTTTATCTATTCAAAAATTTTTTAAATTCCCACCTGTCAGTTACATCCACACATAAAAATTTTTATTATTCTTGCAAGTTTTTTATTTAAAAATAAAAATTGCGGGAAAAAGAGCAGAGAGGGAAAAAAGAGAAACAGGGGATGTCTTTATTTGCTATAGTATAGTAATTATCATTAAACTATACTGTAGTTCTAAAATATATACATACATATATAAAGGTATTATATATCCCATTTGAGAGATGCACGTTCATTGGTCCCGGCGGCGCTGATAAACGTCAGCCCTCTTGACGTTTTGCCTGGGTTGTTATACATACATGACTGATAATAAAAAAAAACAATGTCTCAAGTACAATGGTAATTTTTTTTATATAACTATAAAGCAAGAGGTTTCCGTTGCAGTAGTAGAGGATCTACTGGACGTCAACAGTACGTTCGAGAATTTAAATCGCGAGGTAAAGCGAAAAGAACCGCGAGAGGTAAGCGAATAATATTAAAATAAAAAGTAAAATAAAAGTTTTTTTTTATATAAAATGTCTACCCTTTGCAGTAAATTATTTTTTTATCGTGTGGATGAAAACTGAAAAATGACACCGTCTTATTTAGAAATAATATTGGTAGGATTTATACTCATCCTGCCATTTCTCTACGAAACGAGCGGCACATTCAGATATTATTTTAAATTTTTATTATACTATGGGATTGTTATGGCAAACTCGTTACTCTTAATACCTATCATGGTATTCCGTCCAGGAAATGTTAAGAATCTTTTGTAAGTCATGATAAATTTATTTATTTTTTATTACATCGTCGCGGTGGTCTACTTTGTTTTTTTTTTTTTTTTTTTTATTGACTGAGTTTGTTGACATAACAATTTAATGGGATTACATAAATTTTAGATTGGCTTCATCAATTTGTCATCACGTAAGCAGTTTACTGGGATTGAAATGGGAACTGAGAAATCGTGCTAACTTAGAAAAAGAACAGGCGTGTATTGTTGTTGCTAATCATCAAAGTTCTCTAGACATACTGGGCATGTTTGAAATGTGGCCGGTTATGGACAAATGTACAGTTGTCGCTAAAAAAGAGCTATTTTATGCTTGGCCTTTCGGACTCGCTGCTTGGCTTTGTGGTCTTATCTTTATTGATAGAATGAATTCCGAAAAAGCACGCACTGCTTTAAATACAGCGACTGATAAAATAAAAGAAAAAAAGGTAATTAGTCTTATTTTTATTTTTATATTTTATTTTTTTTTTTTACCGCGATTTTTTATGATACTGAAGTTAACCGACGTCTAATAATTTTTATCAAAACGATAAATTATAAAAAAAAAAAAAAATGATCCTGAAGTTAGCAGACAATTAGTAATTTTTGGATTTTTTTTATCAGCAAATCAGTTGCAAAAAAAAAAAAAAAAAATATCTACATGTAGAAAATTTAAAAAACTACTGGTGCAAATTTTTCAAATATTTTTTTAAAAATAATTTATTGTTTAAAAAAAAGTCAAAAAATTATTAGACGTCGGCGAACTTCAGTATCATAAAAAAAAAATTTTTTTTAAATTGCACTTGTAGTTTTTTTAATTTTGTATATGTGCATACTTTTAGTTTTTTTTTTTTGTAATTTATTTGTTGAAAAAAATATCCGAAAATTTTTAATTGTCTGCTAACTTCATTATCATGATTTTTGATGGTCCTGAAGTTAGCAGGCATTTTTTGAATTTTTATTTCAACACTTTAATTTTAAAAAAATAAATAAATAAAAATGTGCACATTTAGAAAATTGAAAAAACTTGAGGTGTAATTTTTTGAAATATATTTTTTTAAATGTATCATTTTGAAAAAAAATCCAAAAATTAGTTTGCTAATTTCAGTATCATTATTTTTTATGTGAATGTATCAGATATGAGACAATTTATAAATTTTAAATAAATAAATAATGAAATTTAAAAAAATACGCGTACTGGTTCTTCCATTATCTAAGTATGCATTTTTAAATTTTTATATTACTTACATTTTATTTATTTATTATAAAATTTTTAAAGTACCCACTTGTCTGTTACATTCAAACTCGTGATTTTTTTAATTAAAATAATGAACCGCAATAATGAATTTTGAAATTTTTCTTAGATTAAGATGTGGATATTCCCCGAAGGTACACGACACAACACTGGAGAAATACACCCGTTTAAAAAAGGTGCTTTTCATGTTGCTGTCAACTCACAATTGCCTATCTTGCCAGTTGTATTTTCTTCTTATTATTTTTTATCTAAAAAAGATAAACGATTTGACCCAGGTAAAATAATTATTTTAAATTTCAATTTTTTTTACCCTACAAAATTTCTTAAAATAAAAAATTAAATAAATATTATTAGGACGTATTATTATTACAACATTGCCACCGATTCCTACTACGGGATTGGGACCAGAAGACATCGAGGCGCTGATGGATAAGACCCGTAATTCAATGACACAAGTATTTTATTCAAGCAATCGTGAAGTGCAACAGTCGCTCAATTCCTGCAAGCATCGCGTACAATAAGTATACTTAAATAAATTATAAAAATACTGAAGAAAATAATTGAAAAAAATGAGCCAAGGAAACAGAACGTACATCACAATAGTTAGCTAAGAAACCAAAGACTTATAAGATTTAAATTCAGTAATTACGTATCGATTTAATTGTTTAAAATTATTTTCGATAAGACATTATTTGTCCAGTATACAATTTTTAGTGATTTTTAATTTATTTAGATTTTAAATTCTATTTATTTTAACTTAATTGTATTATAAAAATACGAAGGCTGGTCTGTGTCATCCAACTTAATTTCATATTATTATTAAGGTCATTCCAATTAATTTATATTCCCATAGATAACTTTTAAGTATCAGTAATTATCCATGATACTGAAATTAGCCGTCTAATAATTTTTGGATTTTTTTTAAAAATGATAAATTAAAAAAAAAAAAATTTCGAAAAATTGCACCGTCAGTCTTTGAAGTTTTCTACATGTGCACATTTTTAGTTTTATTTTTTTTAAATTAAATTGTTGATAAAAAAATCCAAAAATTGTTAACTGTCTGCTCACTACAGGATCATAATTATTCAGTATATATTTTTTTGCAGTTTATTTATATTTTAAATATTTCAGAAAAAAATTTTTATTTATTCAAAAAAACGTGAACTAGTCAAATTTACCGCCGATTATTGTACTTTCTTTTTAGTTTTTATTTAATAGTTTTGTAAAAAAATTGTGTCATATTTATTTATATATTAAATTATTTTGAATGTTTAAAAAACAATAAGTCTAAGGAACCAAAATCATCAATTGAAAGCACAAAATTATTAAGTATTGCTAATTAACTATAGCTTTATTAATTATTAAATAAAATAATAATTATAAATTCTTTTTGCTAAATTTTTAAAAGTCGCCTGCAAAAAGTTTATGTAAATAAAATTAATTTACAAGTACATTTTAAATGTCACATACGCTCATTTATATTTTCATCGTCGATAAATAATTGACAACTTTCCGCTCAGGGCAATACATATAAAAAAAAAATAATTAAAAATCACAACTAGTCTTAATTATTAATAATTAATAATTAATCAATTTTAATTTTGTAAGCAAGCGATGTAATGACTCCGGAATAAAGAAAATATCAGCATTGTATATCATTGTAATTATTATTTTTAATAATTCTTTGTATTGATGCGAATTGTAAGAAAAATTTGAAAAAAAAATTATAAATCAGCACAGAAAAAATCACCATGCAGTTAAATTATTTTTTAACTGAATAAATTTTAACAGTAAGTTCACGGGGTGAAGTTATGGGGTTACAATTAGCGGCAGTGTCATGTAAAAAATATCACTCTTTAAATAATTATCTTAAAATTATTTATTTATTTTCAACATTGAAAGATAAACATATTAATTTTTAAAATATGACTTTTTATTACGCGCTCTAGATGTAATAATAGTTCAGTTACACGAAGGTTATTATTATATTGTACAGATTGATCTCTGACCTTTGAAAGAATAATAAAATTTAAAATGATACTTAAAATATTTTTAGAAAAAAAAAAACTATAAGATTTGACCTCCGATTCTGAGCTGCGTTATTTTATGAAAGTAAAAAAATTAAACAAAGTAATAAAATTTAAATTAATAATTGAGACCATTCTCAGACAGTGCCCACACTTTTTAAAAATTTTCGATGACTCAATTGTCGTGTATCAAAATTTGGACAATTGATTTAAAAAATTTGAAAAAATAGACAATTTCACTGAGACAGAGTTAAAAAATAATTAGAATTGATATCAATTGGGAGTTAAACGAAATTTGGAAAATAATTTTCAGTAAAATTTACATGTCAATTTTATAATTCAAATTTTGTTAAACTCCTAATTGATAACAACTAAGTAATTTTTTTTAAATTCCATATCTCAGTGAAATCGTAACTGCGTTCTTTCCAATTAAGATTTTTATATTTTTTTTAATTAATTAAGAAAATTTAAATACGATGACAGTTGAGTCATTGAATATTTTAAAAAAGTGGGTGGCACTGTCTGAGAATGGCCTTAAAATGCATTCGTAATTTAAATTATTAATTCAAATAATAATCGATAGTTAATAATTTGAATTAATTTTATAACAAAGTAATATAAAAGTTTTTTAAATTTATACTGATGGGAAATCATCAAAACCGGCAGTTTTTTTCTCTTGGCTTTCAGTCCATGCTTTGGCAATAGTTCTCTTCATGTCATCATCACCTTCTTGATACATTTTCTTCATAATATTCATGAGCCCAGCTTCCGGGTCGGAATTATCAGCGTTCGGAGCAGCATTTTTCGACTCCTTTATTCTCTTCTCAATTCCAGTCACATGGGACCAATTTTTCGGTGCTTTTTTAGATAAAAACACAGCAATCATATCAGTTTTAACTTTCACGTAACTTTTTGATGGCTCGATGTCCTCACAGAGGTTGGAAATAGGCAGCTGATAGTTTCGATTATCCAATCCCATAACTCTTAAGTCCATTGATCTCTCCTTGAAATCACAATATACGGCCTCTTTGGGTAATGACTGAACATTTTTCAGAGTGACGTACAGTTTTATGAATTTATCTGACTGATCCCATGCGTAATTTGTCAGTTTAACTTCATAACATTTTGAACTATTGGTAACTGGAGGTTTTGGAGTTTTGTTTTCATCATTTCTCGAAACTTCCATCAATTTTGTCAGCTCTGTTTGAAGTCTTCTAACCTCAATTGCAAGAACATCTTTTATTTTTTGTCTTTTTGCTTGCAATAGCAGACTGTTCAGTTCATCAATGTCCAGTTTCAACTAATGAACAAATAAAATCATAAACAAATATTAGATATTTAATAAAAATATTTCTTATATAAATTATTTTAAAAAAATAAAATGATGCTGAAAGTAGCAGTCATTAAAAAATTTATTTTTTTAATTCAAATAAACTAAATACTGGCGGGAATAATTTTTAAAAATGCATGGGAAGAATTTTAAAAATTTTTCTGACAATTAACTTGGAAATTTAAAAAAAAAGACTCAAATTTTTTAAATCTCGGCTACTTTCAGCTTTAAAAAAAAAATTATTATTTTGTTCGCTTACTTCATCAATTTTAGAAGCCATTTTTATTTTACTTGAATTTAAAATGCAGAAAATAATTTATCGTTGATCACAAATTTAAAATCACAAATAGTTTATTTTTATTGTAAACATTAAATTAAAAGCATCCACGCAAAAGCCTCGACGTCAATACTGTAGGGTAAACTTGGTCAGGTTAAAATGGGTACCTCGAGCGCGCTTTTATTTGTCTTACCCACGACAATATTCGAGAAAGTTCTCGAACCTTCTTTACGAAAATGAATGATTTTAAGTAGTATTTAAATAATTATTTAAAAAATTATTGAATAGAATTATTTTTAAATTTTTGTTTATATATTCATTAAATTAATTAATTATTTTTTTTTAATTAACAAATAATTTTAAGGGAACAGGTGGCGCAATAAAATGGCGGGATAATTTAAATATTAGATGGAGTCCATAATGAATACTAATTTAGTGAAAATTTATTACAGTTTTGGGTTTTTTATTCAAATTACGATCATAAGTAATTAATTTTTCTTGTCATAGTGTGGAAAATTGGTCATCAGACAAGTCTATGGAAAATATTGTAATACGATGAACTTTAAAAAAACTGGACAAAAAAACCTGTGGTAAATTTCAAAAACCAGGACATGAATATGAGACCCAGTACCCGATTAGGAAACTAACATCCGGTTACTCATGTATTTGTATATTTATATTTACTGGATTTTACTAAATATATATATCCAAATACATGGAGTAATTGAGTACTAGTTCCCTGATCAGGTACTAGGTCTTTTACCTCCCAAGTAGCACAGAGACAAGTTTGAAATGTCTTTCAAAAGAACAAGACTAAATTTTTTATCTCAAAGCCGTTTTTTTATATAAATAAGACATACAGATGTTGGTCTTAGGAGTCATGGGAAAGTTCGTCCCTTTTCTGGATAAACCTCGTAACTACTTTTTTTTCATAATTAAGATTATGAGTGAAAACCATTTTTTGGTACTGCTATTGCGTAAAAAAAGCTTCAAATTTTAATAATTGAAACAGAATGTTTGAGAGACTTTTGAATTTTAATATTTCCATTAACGCACGTGTATCAGTTACGAGGTTTACCCAGAAAGAGGACGATTTGTCTTCTTTTTTTCGCCCTAAAAAATAAATTTCAATTGAAAAATTGTTTTAATGACTTATTGGGCCATTATTTATAATTTAATTTTTGTCATCACTCATGTCAAGTCTTTTAAGAAGATATTTTCTCGAAGACATAAATTTCTGATCGTTTTGTCAACATTTTGGTGCCTTGATAGGTCAGAAAACAGCTTCAAAAGTGCTATCTTACACGAAAAAAAATGAAGTATATATAAATTGAGAACGACAAGTATAAGTATAAAAATTTATTGTCTATGTAAGAAAAATTACTATTTGAAGTTTAAAAGTCGTAACTGATACTTAGAAAATTGACGACACGTATTATAAAATTTATTATTTGGAATGTTAAAATTCCCCATATTGGCATCCGGGTTCCAGGTTGTAATTTTAAATACTAATTTTTAAAGTTAATTTTTTTCCGTGTATAACTGTCACATAGCAAAGTCTGCTCTTAGACTTAGGGACTATTCCTAAATTACGTAAGCAAATTTTAGGCAATTTTAACCCCCTCCCCCTACCTAAAATACTGCGTAAAAATATCAAAGTAAAAATTATATCGTTTCAAATATTATGCATAAATAATTTTTTTCAATTGCGCCTTATTTTGAAGAGCTGAAATATCTAAATAATTCAATTTCCATTTTTATAACTTAAAAATTTTTAATTTATCATGCCTTGTTTGATGACATTTATTATCATACATTTCATTAATTATTTAATTGAGACAATTGTTTTCTTAGCAATCATAAAAAAATTGAAAACTGTCTAGTTGAAATTACATTTTACATTTTTTTAAACTTAAGAAACACATGAGCTCCATCTGCTCAAACTATATTTATATAATATGTACTAAAAATATATGTGTATGTTTATATATCATCAAGTACTGACTCATGAACTTCATAACATGAATTTTTCTTAGAAAATATATAGTGTAATTCAATATGTCATTTATTGTTTGCCGGCTAGCTAACAAATAATTAAACTTTGTCGTCCAAGTATCGATAAAAATAACAACAATGACTTTTTATTATTCTTCATTTTTAAAAATTAATTGTTGTTAAATATTTATATAACTAAAAATCAATTATGGAGGTAAATCACTGTGTTTATTCATTTATAAAATAATTATTATTACTTACGAGCTTCTAGTCGTAAAAAATAATATCAAGGCCATTGATAAAATCTCATGTTTCAGATAATTCAAGAGAAAAAAAATAACGAACTGGATGAAAAGACAGGGGAGAATGACGTTTTAATTTATCCGCACCAACCCTCTATGACAATTTATATTTTGTTGATAACCATCGTGTCGGCTATCGTGGTTGCGGTTTCTGTACGACTGGTTTACAAAGACAGTTATTTAAAAGCTTTTATTGACAACCGTAAGTTTGTCACATTTTTTCATTTACTTACTTTTTTTTTATTTCTATACATAGAAATCTTATCGTGTCCGAACAATAATTTTAACCCTGCGTGTATACTTTATTTTTCGAGACACGGTTTGTACACTGGGTCTTTTAGAGAGCAGTCAAGTTTTCAAAGTTTACAGGCTTTCAAAAAATCTGTAAAAAATTTTGAATTATTTCTTAAAATGTCTTATATATGGTCCAGGTTGCCAAACTCAAAACCCTGATTAAACAACTGAATTTGATCTAATTAAACAGAATCAAATTTTTAATTCTATTTAATTCAGATAAATTCTGTTAATTCGGTACCTAACTTAAAAATGAATTCTGTCTAATTCGGCAGGAAAACGAGGATTTGTCCAAATTAAAACGAATTTAAATAATTCTATTCGATTTAATTCTGATTAATTCGAAAGTATTTCTCCAATTTCTGGTTCTGAATCCGAATTAAACGGAATTAAAACGAATTTAAAATTTTTAAATCGGTTTTATTCTGTTTAATTCAAATTCAAATTTTCAATTCAGTTGAATTCTTTTTTGCAGAATCCGACAGAATATAACAGAATTAAAATTTTTAATTCGGTCGAATTCAGCTGTTTAATCAGGGAAGTTTTAAATTTTTACACGCAGAGAAATTTTTAGTAAAAAATACCCAAAAAGTTTGATACTTTGAGTGCATGTGGTAAATATATAAATTTTTCCCATGCGCATGGTAAGATATATTTATCGATAACATGTAAATGCAGTACAATTTCTGCTAATTGTAAAAATTTAGTTACTGGCTAGATGTCAGTACCAAACTTTATGGGTAATTTTTACTCAAAAATTATCTGCGTGTAATAAAAATTGAGGACTACTCCGAAAAACGGAATTTTTTTAAAAGTTCCTACCAAGACCCAGTATTAAAGTCGCAAGAAGGACAAAAAAAAGAACATTAGAATCTGTGTAGATAAATGTTGGACGTTTCGTCACTTTTATTGTAACTTCATCAGCAACTTATTTGAATTTTATTTCATAAACAATAATATGATAAAAACAATTCATTTTCATAACAATCCAATGGTAAATCAACAATTCATTTAAAATAATTTAAAAAAGTATGAATGAATCACAGCCAAGATCAATCTCGTGCAACTGTTACTTAATTTTTTTTTGCCCCTACGATTTTAATTATTTAAAGTAGCGGTCCGTTTTTGGCCAGCCTTGGACACTTGAAAAATTTAATTTAAGTAATTTGTAGAAGACGCAATGACATAATGAATTTTAAAACTGTGTAGAAAGATACTTTTATCACACTGTTGCAATGGAAATTTTATTTTATACATTTTCATTAATTAAAATAAAGTTTTAATGTTCAAAAAGAGAGCAGTCACCATAAATGGTACTTCTACCCTGGTCAGAAGCTATACAAAAATTCTGATGAACAAAAAATATATAACATAGGGTAAGAGCACCAGTACCCAGCCCGTAACCAGTAGCCAGCCGGTCATATACCTTAACATTGGCTCAAAATATATATAGGTAAAATTTAACATGAGGTGGTTGGCTACTGGTTTGGGGTTGGGTACTGGTGCTCTTACCCTACAATACCTTTTTTGAATATAACATACTTTTTTTAAATTTATTATTTAAAAAATATATTTATTTTGCTTACAGTAACAACTTTCGTTGTTTGTTTCCTTATACTGACATTAGGATCAATAATACTTCGGGTGATAAGTTTCTGTGCAGAGTTAGAGTATTTGAAAAATCATTATGACAATCAAGTACACAAAATTTTTACGTCTACATTTGAATTTAATGTAATATCCATAGTATTTATTGTCGTTTGCAGCATTTATATGATTGTAAGTATTTTTTTCTGCTGACTTCTTTACAAAAAAAAAAGTTTCTGGAAATTCAGCATAAATTCTTACATTAATCCATAACTTTTTTTTTGTAGAGATTTTTTTAAATTTATTTAAATATATAAGTAAATAATAATTAAAAATTATAGATGTTTGCTGTAAGAAAAGGTGATATATTGAGTTACACCCGTGCCTTTGATTCTACATCAAATATTTTAATTTTTTTACTATCAATTATTGCGAGCCAAAGTATTGGCTTGGTAAGAATGAATATTCTCATGTTTAAAAAAATGATAATTATTTGAACAATTAAATGAATTTGTTTATTTGAATAGTTTCGTTATAAATCTAACTCTACTTACACATTCAATACATTGGATGGTGTCGATTATGGGACAGGAATGGCATACAGTTATTACTATGGTTATTTAAGAATAATTCTTCCTTCAGATGGTGTCAATAATCCAGGTAAAGTAAATTATTTACCAGGAGAATCAATAACATGAAAAATGAAACGAATAATTATTGTAGGACTTCGTGCAAAGATGGAAGACTATGAATCAAATCAAAGTACATCGGAAGTTAAGATAACGATACCTGTAAAAAAACTTTTTATTTTGATACCCGAGTCAGGACACATTCCTCCAGATCTTAGAGACGCGTCCAATAATTGGTTGGAGAGTACGACTGTTAGTACTTATATTTAAGAAATTATTTATAATTTATATACAATCCAATACATGGAGAAATTATTCTCGGTTTAAATAAAATGTTAGGGTGTTATAGTAAAGCCCGATCATGCCCCGAATCAGAATCTAAAGGAAAATAGACTTCTAGAAATTCCATACTCCAATAAGTCATTTATACAAAATCGAAAATTTATAAACAATTGACCATATCTATAAAAAGATTTCTTTTGAGCTCCGGCCGTAGTAAAATTGACAGAATGTTTATTTAAATTTTTGTTTGGTAGTCGACACGGTCCGGATTTACGATGACACCATAGCATGGCAAGCAACAATAATTTCTCCGGGTAATTAATAATTATGATGGCTTTATAAACTTTTAGAATCTGGAAAATGAAATCCGGGATCGGGCCGGAACTAAAAGACGAACATATCACAATACTGTATATAAAATTCACCCTGGAGGTGAAGGACAAAAACGTAGGCCTGTTTATATTGTTGTTGAAGGTGCGACGCCAATGTTGACGTTTTATGAGATACTGCAACACTCTCATAGACATTCTGGTAATTTTTCGTTACTTGCATCCATTATTTATAATTAACTCTAATCGTTTGAACATGGGTCGTTTGTGTCCACATATTCTTCTGAAAACAGCCTACATGCCTCCGAATTTCGATGAAAAAGGGATTTTTGGGGCTGGCAACAACTCTGTCGCATAGTTAGAAGTTTAAAGAAGACCTACGAATTTATTAAGATTTTTCCTTACAGAAGCGCATAGTTAAATAAGCGCCGGCCGCTAATGACCCATGTTCAACGTTTACGGATGCTAAAAATAGAGACACCGGATTAGGGTTGATAATAATTAATTCGTAGGAAATAGGACCAAGAGTAGAAAAATTATAGTTTTTAGTGCAAGAATAGAGCCCTCGTATATTGTGTGACAAGGGATGAAACAAGACGATTTCAGACTAGGGTGAGGTTGGCTACCCGAGCCGCAGGTGAGGGCTGACATCACCCGCAGTCTGAAATCGTATTTTACCCTGGAGTCACACACTATATTTTCCATGATTACCTGCATCGAAACTTTAAGATTCAGTGTCAGCAGCCAATCAGAAACAAGTTAATTTCAAGCCGATGATGCGGAGAACTGTTAGAGAATGAGAAATGTGATTTACAGTCACTTATTAAATAGTAAATAAGACAAAAATATTATTTCCACTCATTTTTTATTAATTTTATTTGGTCAATTAGAACTGTCACTTAAAAAATGAAACGAGTAAACTGAAGTGACAAGTAAACAAATGAGAGTAATAAGGCTGCAAATGAACATTAAATATAACAAACACCGGGCAGAAACAATTGTGTTTCTTCCCAAGGGAAAAAACACGCATGTTTCTGTCCGCTGTATGAGGGTATTTTTGAATTACGAATTCGCTAGCAGTTGTTTGCAGCATCGGCTTGAAATTAGCTTGTTTCGACGGGCTGTAGAGACACTGAAACTTCAAGTTTCGATGCTGGTATCATGAAATACGATTATAGTTTGCACTGTATTAATTAAAACTACTTGTAATAAAGTAATTACAATTATAGATACCGAAGTTTACAGTTTCTACCACTAAATTTGAAGGGTTGAAAACCTGTTTGCTCTTAAGGACTGACAAGAATTCATGTAGGGTAAGAGTACCAGTACCCAGCCACTTCATGTTAAATTATATCTATATATATTTTGAGCCAACGTTAAAGTATATGACCGGCTGGCTACTGGTTAGGGGCTGGGTACTGGTGCTATTACCCTAATATAATATTGTAATTTTTACATTTTCGTAGAGGGACTTTACCGATATTTGAATCTGTAATTTTTTCCACTATTTTTATTTCCATGTACGAATTAATTATTCTTCCGGTAATTTATTTAAATTAAATACCATAATTAATATAATAAATAAACAATTTTTTTCCATAATTCAGATACGTATAAAAATAATCGGGTTCAAATAATTGCTGCCTTTTATAAAACTCTTCAGAATATTTTAAATGACAATGCGGAATGTCGTGATACCTGTGAATTAGTTTATTATAAAGGTATTTTACTTATTTTATTATTATTTATATCAATTATTTATTGTTAATAATGAATTATTTTTAATTGACAATTTTAGATTATGATAATAATGGCACGAGAGTTAACATTGGAGAAATTTTACTCGATAGAATTCGAAAAGATGCTCCACATTGTTGTTAAATAATTAAAATTAAGTAATAAAACAGGGTAAATTTGAAATTGTAAGTGTGATATTAAGTAAAAAAATATTTTTTTACGTACTCAGTGGTCCAAAGAAGAGTCTGAATATTTTTTTAAGGTTTAATGAGTACAAAAAAAACATTTGATTGAGTATTACTATTTTTATATATCGCTACAATTTTTTTAATCGTTGTTTTTTTTTTTTTATTTATCATTAGAGTAAATAAATTGACACAAGAGTGAGCGAAACATTTAAAAAATAATTATTTATCACACTACAGAATATTCAACATTTAATTCAAAATTTCTCGCTATTTATTGCCCATATATAATTAAATTTTTCATCAAAAATGTCTGACAATTATTTTTAAAAATTATTGATAGTAATAATTTTCGACATTTCCATAATATAAATCACTAAAAATTGATATGTGCAACTAATTATGTATGAAAATGGCAGGATAAATAATCGGTTGACTTACAATACATTAAAATTGTCGAAAAAAATGACATTTAATTACAATTTGCTACAGCAGATAATATTAGAACCTGTTTAATTATTATTAATAAATATGTATATTGCATAAGTGATACGAGGTACACAATAATTTAAGATTCATACAAACTAATCAGGGGCCTTACACTTTTATTTTTTTCCAGCCTTTCAATCACCAATAATTTAAGCCCGCCTTTTTTTTAAATATTTATTTTGCCGAGCGCTCTATAATTTTTTTAAATATTTATGATCCTGAAGTTTGACAATTAAAAATTTTCACATCAATTACAAAAAAAATAAAATAAAAAAATGCACATGTAGAAAATTAAAAAAACTATAAGTGCAATTTTTTTAAATATTTTTTTTTTTTATAACATCGTTTTGAAAAAAATCCAAAAATTATTAAATGCCGGATAACTTCAGAATCATAAGTATTTGCATACTAAAATGTTTAGGAAAATTTTTTTTTGATACAATATTTACACAGTCGACTTTTCTTCTCAATTTGTTGCATATGGACTCACTTATTTTAAAAATGAAAAAGAAAAATAAAGTAAAATAAATAGAAAAAAAATTCTAGTGTGAATGTAGCAGACATTAAATTTAAAGTTATTAATTTCCTCTTTTTATTTTAAATTTTAAATTTGTCTGATGTCTTCTACATTCATACTCGTGAAAAATGAACATTAAAATTAAAAAAAAATTATAATAATGGATGAAATAATAATTTTTTATCAGGATAATAAATTTGAATGTCTACTGAATAGTTTAAAAAATTTCTTTTAATAAATGAAAATAAATAAATGAGAATACAGAGGTGATAAATTTAAATAATATAAATTATGCTGACGCGTTATTTCTCTCTCTTACTTTCTTTCACTCATTCTCGCTTTCATTTTCTCTCTTAACTGTAGACAGATCTGTAGTCACAATAATTATTATTATGTATGATTAATTAATTATTTTTTGATGTTCTCAGTTTTATCATTAAACATTATCAAATACAGGTTGTACATTAAAGTATTACGATGGTTAAATTAAGACCAATTGCGTGTCCAGCCACCGAGTTTGAGATCAATACTGGGACAAATTGATTAATTAAATAATTAATTAACCGTTTTGTCATGCAACGTCATGTACACATATGTGTACTTATTTTATTAAATCTAATTTTTATTTTTTATTATTAAGTACGCAATGAGACATATTTTACTTGTAATTAATTAATAAATATTATAATAGATTTAATTTTTAATAATTATTTAAAAAAAAAAGAAAAATTACTTGAGTTTTATTAATTAATTTTTTTTTTAATTTGTTTCATGGACCATTTGATTTATCAATTGGAGTATAGACGAGACTTCCCAACCCAGTGAAAAAAATATTCTTTTACGGGTATAAATAATTAATCTGTTAATTATTAACAGCAAATAATTGCAATGCATTGAATTTATTTATACGAGCTGTAATAATATTTTTGTATTAGGGGATAACAAGTCCAGGGCAAAGTGAAGTAAAACTTGTATTGACATTCCGATCTTTGTTCAATGAGAAATATCCCTGATTAAGAAAAGTGATTTGATTTTTTAAAAATTTGAATATTTTTAAATCTTTCCGAACTCGCAATAAAAATTACAAAGTGTTTGAAGCGATTTAAAAAATTTTTTAGAGATTGAAAGCTGTACGTAAGTACCCAAGTAACACAGGGACAACTTAAAGATGCCTTTTAAAAAGATGTCAATTTTTTTTTGGTCTCAAAGCCAAGTTTTTTTATGTAAATAAGACATACAGATGTTAGTCCTGGTCATAGGAAATTTGGGTTTTTTTTTTCCGTCTCAAAAAAGTCATTTCAATTAAAAAATCTTTGAGTTGACTTATTTGACATCTATTTGTAATTTAATTTTTGACGTCACTTGTGTTAAGTTTTTTAACCAGATATTTTTTGGTGACATAAATTTCTGATCGTTTTGTCAACATTTTGGTGTCAACGATAATTTAAAAAACAGCCTCAAAATTTTTATCTTATAGATGTCAAAGCCAAGTGTGCTACTTGGGTATTCAAAAAAATTGATTACCCAAGTAGCACAGAGTCAACTTTAAGATGTCTTTTAAAAGGACGACAAATTTTTTTTTGTCTCAAAGTCATCTTTTTTGGTATGAATACGATATGCAAATGTTGGTTCCGGAGACAGAGACGAGTTGTATTGTTTTTCCTGTCTTATGTCAATTGAAAAGTCGTTTAGATGACTTATTTTACGACTACTTGTAATTTACTTTTTGTCGTCACTTGTCTTAAGTCTTTTAAGTTGACATTTTTTCGGTGACATAAATTTCTGATCGTTTAGTCAACATATTGATGGCTTGTCGACAAGTCAAAGAGTATTCTAAAAACTGATATCTTATAGATGTCACAAAGGCAAGTGTGCTACCTGGGTACTTTTGAATCTCTAAATCTCCATGAATCAAAATTTCAGTATAATTGAGTTATTCAAAAAAATTTGACAGTATTTGAAATTTTTTAAATTCTTCTGAATCTGTATAAAATCGAACTCGATTTATTATTAAGTGACTCAAAAGTATCTAAGAGTATTTCAAAAACTTTCAAATTTTCAAATCGTCCCGCCTTTCAACAATTTGAAAATTATACTCTTATTTACTGATTAAAAATTATTGTAATTTAGAAAATTAAATAAAAATCTCTCCCCAAATTATTAAATAACGTGATTTTGAATTTTTCAAAAAAATTTAATACTGAAAAATTACGATTCCAAGTTTATGGTAAAATCAAAAATTTTTTTTTATTTTTTCAAATCGCTTTTCTTAATCAGGGACTGGAAGAGTATAAAAAATCAATTTATTATGACGTTAACAAAAAAATATTAATTAAGTTTTGTCTTCAAAGTAATTAATTCAAAAGAAAAAATTTTTATTAATTAACATAATCACAAATTTTACTAGAAATTTTTTATTATTAAATTAGCAATTTATTGTGCTATTGGCACATAAACCAACCAATTAAAATAAATGAAAATATTTTAAGTATTTATCACGCACGAAATTTAATAAGTAACAGTATCATTATTATTATTTTTTTTTCTTTATAATTAAATTATACAAGATGATAAAGATATTATGATTTACTATTATTATAACAATATCACACATCATATACAATTGTGTATATTCCTTTTCTTCCTTTGCTATTTAAACAATTTCTTTAAATTATATACGTACATATATTTTAATATTTCGCACAACCAAAAGATATACATAAATTTAAATTCAAATTTAAACATAAAATTTCAAATTTAAACTTTCAGATTCATTCAAATTTTAAACAAAGCCAAAAAAATATTATAAAATAACATAATAATTTATTGAAACAGCCATTACTAGCACATCCCCGATCAGGTACATCGTTTATGATCGCTTATTAAATTTTTAATTTTATCATCAATTTTTAATTTAAATTTTTAAGTGTAATTATTTTTGTCCTTCAAATCATACGTAGACACAAATTATATTAAATTTAAATAATTAGAGTAATTAATGATAAAATAATATTTAGTTACAAATAATTAAATTAAATTTCAACATCAGAATATCGGCCGGATAGAAACCCGTAGCTTTAAAAAAGGAAGCATATACATATTACGGGAAGAAATAAATTGAATAATTAATTTAAAAGTATCAATCTAAATTATTTTTACTTAATTAACTGTTTTTACGATAGTAATTATCATTATTATTATTTGTGCTTATAGGACTGTTTCGAATTTTTCGACTAGTCGGCCACAATGCAGGATTTTAAGGACATTTTCAGACAGTGCCCCACTTTTTTTAAATTTTCAAAGCCCAAATTTCAAAAGCGTATTGAAATTTAATACTGAAATTGGCCGAGGTCTAATAAGTTTTGAATTTTTTTAAAAATGATAAATTGTAAAAAATAAAATATTTGAAAAAATTTCACTGTTAGTTTTTTTAATTTTCTAGGTGTGCATTTTTTTTTTTTTTAATTTAATTGTTGAAAAAAGTCAGAAAATTGTCAATTGTCTGCTAACTTCTGGATCACCGAAATTGCATCAATTGGAGAAAAATTAAAGAATTAATTAAAAAGAGGACAAGTCAAACGAAATTTAGAAAATAAATTTCAGTAAAATCTCTGTAAGTTTTATAGTTAGAATTTTCAAATTTTTCAGGCTAAAATTAATTCAAAAAATTTGATTTAACTTCTAATTGATGACAACTGCAAGCAATTTTTTTTAAATTCTATATCCCGGCAAAATTGCCATTTTTTCAATTAAGGTTCCAATTTTTTTTAATTAATTGATAAAATTTCGTGGTCCTGATTAGCAGAAAATTAAAAATTTTCAGATTTTTCCCAATAATTAAAAAAAAAAACTAAAAATATGCACATGTAGAAAATTTAAAAACTACAGGTGCAATTTTTGAAATATTTTTTTTTTTATAATTTGTTTTTATAAGAATTAAAAAATTGACGTCTGCTAATTCCAGTATCTCAAATTTCAATTCGGATATGACAGTTGTCATTGAAAATTTAAAAAAAGTGGGAGCACTGTCTGACTGCCCTTAAAAAAAAAAATATGATTGACTAATTGTCATGACAATGCTTTATATTTACAGATATGGAACGCATGTATGGTTCTAATTATCACTGACTTGGCAATTATTTTATTTTTCTCTATTCTCAATTAATAACTAACTGATAAATTAAAAAATCAAATATGTTAATTATATCAACTCATCTTTAAATGACAATACAACCTTAGACTGATAAATGATAATGAACTGAGAAAAAAATGTTTTATTAATAAATGCGTTGAAGAATAAAGTTGTGATGAAAATGATAACTAAAATAAAATTACTACAGATGTAAATTGTCACGATAATGATGATAATTTTTTAAAAAGTTATCTTGTCAATTTGTGGATAATTTATTGCTGGAAGTGCGAACAGCTTGTTTTTGTTATGACATTTAGTACACTTTGTATGATGGACTAGCTTCGGAATACGAAATACGACTTTTATTAATTTTTTTATGCCGATAATTTATTGTTTTTTTTTTTTTCAAACGCTTCTGTTAAACTGTCATATTAATTGGACATTTTTTAACACTATTTTATATTTATTTTTAAGAAACAAAGGTAATAAATTTTAGATAAATAATCACATTTTTTTAAGTATTTGAAAAAAAACAAAACTATAAATTTACGAAATAAAAAATAATGTCAAAGTAATTAAATTTTTCTAATAAACAATTTATTATTTAAAATAAAAATAATAAAAAGTGTCCAATTAACATGAATTTCCCCGCCGAAAATAATGAGATAATTCCAAGATAATTTTTTTCTTTTTTACAATTTTATACAAAATTAATGAAATAAAATAGATATTTCATTACAAGTCTTATATCGGATAAGAACTAAAAATAAAAAAAAATAATAGTAATAATTAATAAACGAAAAACGAAATATGCTTACATTTTTGTTGCGCCCGGTGTCACAATTGGGAAAAAAAAATAAGTAAAGTAATTTAAGCCTCGGTGGAGGCAACAAGAGAACCTTTAGGTGTGTAAGCCGTTGCATTAGGATCGAGATTAGACACAGTACATCCTGGACATGGACTCTCGGTGCTACGCATTTTCGAACCACCAACGCGCACGTCATTGTTAAGCCGTAACTTTGACGTTGTATTGCTGGGTGCTGGACTGAATGTGTCTTGCGGCATCACTGCCAGATCTTGGGCAATTTTTGCTTTTAAAATTTCCATTTCTTTTTCATGTGACCTCATCATACCTTAATTAACAGATTAATATTCAAATTAATAAAACAAATTTTAAAAACGGTTGACCCTGGAGGCCAACCCCAAAACTTCCCGCTGTTTTCGAGCTCGAAAATATTATTATTGGTAAACTTTTAAGCTCTTAGAGCTTCAAAAAAAAGATGGACTAAAAAAATATATATTTTACATGATCCTGAAGTTAGCAGACAATTACAAATTTTCGAATTTAGTTTTTTTCAACAAATAAATTACAAAAAAAAAAAAAAAAAAAACTAAAAATATGCACTTGTAGAAACTTTTAAAAACTACAGGTACAATTTTTTTTTATGATTTATGGTGTTTAAAAGAATCCGAAAATTATCGGCCAACTTCAGTATCATACATTTCGCTGAAAAAAAAAAATCATTTTTCTCTGGCGGTATCTTTGAAAAAACTACCAATTGCACGCGTTCTGCGGTAATCGAAAGAGTTTGTTAAGACTTAGACTCGATCAACCTTTGAAACAAATTGGTCGAGCGATTTACGAGTTATGCAACAGAAAAAAAGATTTTTTAATTTATATTTTCCGTATAAGTTGTAAGCTACTCGACCGATCGACTCTGAAATCTAATCTTCAAATCCATTGATTCGTTCCAAAGATATCGTTGAACAAAAAAATTTTACACACCTCAAAATATAGAGATCTTTTAAAAATCCGATTTTCGAAATTCGGAGCGAAACCAATAATTTACTTCTTTTTTTTTAAGTTTAAATTTTTATAGCGGGAAGTTCAAAATTAATAAATATTCTATTAACCCTGCGTGTCTATACTTTTTTAAAAAAATTCCAACAATATTAAACTTTTCACTTCGGCGACTTCTGTGCCATGTATAGACACTTCAAGAAGTAATCTTTGAAAACTTGACTGTTCCCTAAAAGACCAAGTGCACATACCGTGTCTCGAAAAATATAGTGTACGCACGCAGAGTTAATTAAAAACAAAAAAAAACAAAAAAAAAAACAAATCATCTTCTTACTTTCTCTAATTTCAAGCTGACGTTTAGCTTCACCGAGCGCTGAAAATAGATCAAGTTTTATTCGTGTTTCTGCGCTCAAACTATTTTCCAGATGAGTGTTCTTTTCTTGGAGAGCATTTAGCGCACTGAGAAGAATTTCCGTTTCCCCGTGATTATCTTTACAATGCGTTACTTCTTTTTCCAATGATAAGAATCTATCAGCAAAACAATTCATCAGACTAATTAACATTTTACGTTTAACAAAATTAATTAAACATATTCATAAAAAAAAAAAAAATTACCTCTCTTCCTTCGTCTTTAATTCACGTCTTAAATTTTTAAGATCCTGCTCCATTTGTGCCCGCCGAGTTTTACACGCATCTGTACACTCTTGGCGTACAAGCGGCGGTGGAGGCGGTGGGATCGCAGATCGAGCCTCTTCAGCTACACGACGAGCTCGTCTTTCAGACACCAAGGATGCTTCGCACGCAGTACGTTGCCGACGTTCTTCAGCAATCCGTCTTTCCAACGACGACATCGTTTGTTTGTCTAATTGACGAGCCGTAACCAGCCCCTGAAGTTTATTCTGCAATTGATCATTATCATGTTGCAGCTGTTGCATATCACCTTTAGCTTGTCGCTCTCCAGTGAGCAGAATATTTATTTGCGAACGTAAATCTTGTTCACTTTGTCGACTCGACTGTAAATCCGATTTTAAACGTTTTATGTCAGACTCTAGTTTGCGACAATTAATTAGCCTCTGGCAATATTCGTCTTGTTGTTTTTGATGATCACTTATTGTTGTGTCCGGGATAATATTTTTACTCTGACGACCTTTACGTTCCCGCTGATTGTGTTGCACTGCTGTCGTCGTTGTCGAGTCACGATTTTCTTTAACGTTATTGTTATTGTTATTATTACTACTATTATTATTACTATTATTATTATTATTATTATTATTATTACTATTATTGTTCCATTTGCCCGTTGTTGAACCGTTAGATTGTGTTTTCACTGAATTATTATTGTGTGATGTATTACCAGTACCTTTAACGGTTTTATCTTTTTCCACTTCATTAGCGTCAAAATCATTAACGGAATTTATTCGTTCAATAAAATGTATATCATTGTTATGTGATACCGTTGTACCATTACTGTGGGCAAACCTTTTGTCATTTTTATCTGATTGTGAGGAATTACTTGAATTATGTTTATGATCATCTATTTTATCACTTTTATCAAATGATTTTCTGTGATTATTTTTATTAGTTGATGCATTTTGTGCTTGAGACGCGTGTGCGTCATTTGATACACCACCATTATGTACACTTGTGTCTGTGGAAGCACCATTCCCTGTAATTATCAATTAAAATAAATATATAAATTAGTTATTATTAAAATAAAACACATAAATATATAAAGAAAAAAAGAATTTCTTGGCGCAAAAAATTTTTTCTCGCTCCGAAAAAATTATCGGTTTCAATTCATAATGCAAAAAAATTGTAGGAACAAATAAAAATTTCTTGGGGCGAGTAAAAATTTTTTCTGTATATACATAAATTTTTATATGAGTGTGAATGTAGCAGACATCAGAAAAATTTAAAATTATAAATAAGTAGAGTAAATAATTTAAAAAATTATATTGATAAAAAAATTTTTTTTAATTTTATTTTATTAATTAATTACTCTATTTATTACTACAGTAGAACCTCTATAACTCGAACTCTAAGGGAGAGGCAAAAAAAATCGAGTTGTAGAGTTTCCGAGTTATAGAAGATTTCGAGTTAGGCAGCAAGAGCTGTCGAAATTGATGTGTATTGCAGTGAATCCTAACTAAGCCTAAAGGTCTAATAATTTTACAATCGCCAACAGAAAACCTGACGTCAGCTATAAATTCTATTACCATTTCGTAGAACTGGTAATCCTAATAAGATACTTACATACGGTAATAATTTTAAATTCGAGATAAAGAGGTCCAAGTGTATGTATGCGAGTTATGGAGGGTAAAAATGTACAGAAATAGTTTGTAGGGACTCACTAATTATTTTGACTTATAGAGGGTAAAAATTTCGAGCAACGGAGGTTTTGGGGTTTGGAGGGAAGGGGATGAAACATTTCTTCGAGCTTAGGAGGTTTTCGACTTATCGAGGTTCGACTTACAGAGTTTCTACTGTAATTTTAAATTTGTCTGATGTCTGCTACATTCACACTCATAATTATTATAGATTTTAAAAATTGTAAATAAATACAAACTACCTCTACTTTTTTCTGGACTGGGATTATATTGTGTGTTTGGCCTGTGTGGCTGTGATTTTGAATTTGTTTCTGTCGTTATTATTTGTGATTGTAATTGTGATTGTAGTTGTTGTGTTGACACGGCTTGTTGCTCCGCAGGCAATGCTTGCTGTAATAACTGTATATAAAATTCATTTTCTTTCGCCACATCTTTTTGTTTTCTCTGAATAAAAATAAAATAAATAATTATATTTTTCAAGTCAAATAATAAATTATTGATAAGGCATAAGTTGCCTAAACTGTTTCTGTTGAATGTATCAAATGCTTACAATATTTTTTCGTACATTACAAATGCTCACTGCTCAGTTGCCTGAAAATTTATTTCCTACAGCTCTTTTGCTTACGTAAATATAAAATATATAATTTAATTCCAGTAGATAAGCTCCTGATTTTGTTGAAAAAATCAAGTATTTGTTGAGGCGAAATGATCAACGTTCAAGACCGATCACTTGAGAAAAACTCAAGTTGGTCTGGAAAATATCAGAAGTACATATCATAAAATACTGGGTTGAATCTCATAGTCGATGTAGAAAATGACCTGGCCAGGCTACTAATTTCTAATAAAAAAAACTCTGTCAAGTTTTCCAGTTCCTATCTAAAGACTACAGTGGTTCTGATATTTTTCAGATTTCTCTTCAACAAGTACTTGATTTTCCCAGCAAATAAATCAGAAGCTTCACTACATTACTTAGGAATTTTACTGATTTGGATACACAGTTAAATAGTAATCAAATGATAGTAAACATCATGAAATATTTTTAAGTAGGCAATAGAACAGTCTGAAAATTTTTGTATGCAATTAAATTATATATTTTATATTTATATAGGCATTAGAACCGTAGGAAAAAATTTTAGTAGGCAACTGAGCAGTAAACATTTATAATGTGCGAAATAATTTGATAGATTCAGTAACAATAATGCAGGCAACTGATGCCTTCTTTAAATTATTTAGTGATAATTATTTATTAATTATTTACCTGTCTCATTCTATAACCGACGTAGCTTTTGAAACCAAAACCCAGTGTAACAACAGGATAACCAATGCTGTAAAAATAAAAATATTAAATATTAATATAACAATAATGAAAATACAATAAATAAATAATTACCAGTGTGCTGCAAAAGGCCTACAAAGATCAAGATGAAAGGGCATGTGGCGTAGATCACGCAACCGCACTGCAGCTTCTATGTAGAGAAACAACAGCC
This sequence comes from Microplitis mediator, assembly GCF_029852145.1. Classification (NCBI taxonomy): domain Eukaryota; kingdom Metazoa; phylum Arthropoda; class Insecta; order Hymenoptera; family Braconidae; genus Microplitis; species Microplitis mediator. Next base: position 4,365,743 of record NC_079973.1, read on the forward strand.
ACAACATCACAGTTGGTAGGCACACTCCTTTATCTGTAATTTTATTTATTTACAAAATTAATAATACATTCATCCATTAACATGATACCCAGTTAAATAGTTAATAATTAACCTGTGTGCCACACGTATTGCACCCAAACGTATGTACTGGCAGCAAAAAATAGCCAGTGAACAGGTATGAAGAAAAAACAAATCATATCTGATGTCAGAGCGATGCAAATAAAAAAAACTGAGAATGCCTGGGAACAAACAATTTATATTTACATTAATTTATTAATTAGCAATTAACGATGGTAAAAAACTAACTAATTATTATTTTAAATAAATTAACGAGGGCATTGCACTGACCCAATAATAAAAATTTGCACACAGTTATTTTGTTGTTATATTTATCTGGGATCTTAAACGTTAAAAGAACGTTATGCTACTCGATGTAGGCTGCGAATAGACAAACTGAATAGTTGGGTCAGCCAATGACTTTAGAATAAAGATCTATTAAAAGATCAACTTACCAAGCCTTGGTATTTAAAAGAATCGTAAACACTTCTGAGTAGGAGCCAGAATGGCCACAAAAATTCAAATCGAAACTCTAATATGAAGTCCGCAAAAATCACCATGGCCCATAGTAACAAAAATTTTAGGTACAGCAGTGTGCTGTGGAAAAAACATTTATTATTACACAGTAAACACACTTGTAAAAGATGATCTTCAAGTTAACAGACAATTAAAAATTTTCGGACTTTTTTATGAGTGAATGTAGCAGACAACTTTAAATTATTACTAAATAGACTAAATAATTAATAAAATAAAATTGAAAAAAATGCGCATTTAAAAAATTAAAAAATCAATGAGTGCATTATTTATAAATATTTTTTTTTTAATTATTTACTCCATTTATTTGAAATTTTGAATTTGTCTGAAGTCTGCTCTATTCACTCATATTTTTTTTTTTGCAAATCAACTGCAAAAAAATAAAAAATAAAAATGTGCACATGTAGAAAATTTAAAAAACTACAGGTGCAATTTTTTCAAATATTTTTTTTTCGTAATTTATCTTTTAAAAAAAACTCCAAAAATTATTAGACGTCTGCTAGCTTAGTATCATCTATAAAATAATAATTTAAATAAAAATTAATGAATCTAATTAACTCAGGTTATTAATTGTCAATAGTAAAATAAAAATATTAAATAAATAAACGCAATAATCGCGTGGTAAGAATGCGACTATCATTTGTTATCAACTAAATAAAAATCTATTAAACGGCTCATTACTGACAGTAATAATACTGATGATAATAATCATAGTGACAGTAATTACAATAATTAATGCAATAATGACATTTTATTACATAGTAAAAAAAACGTTTAACGCGGAAACGTCAAAAGCACAAGTGATGCAAGCATCAACACAGCGAGATGATTGGCTAGGTGATCATGTTACTCCTTATATATCTAAATCCCAAAAGATTAGCCAGCAATTTATGACATTCCATCATACCAGTGAACAAAACAAATTCTCATACATTAACTACCACATGCATTAAATAAACATGAAATTCCTCGTGGTGGATATCAAAGTCTTGATAATTTTTTGGTTATTTTAAGCGGCGGCCATTGTGATGTACACATATGGCAACCCGACAAAACTGATATATACCTTCCGTAAATTCCTTCGGTGATCTTGTTGCGTTTCAAGGGCCTCCGGAGCTTGCCGCACTCGGCATTTCTTCTCTTCATATTCCTCAACACACTTTAACAAACTACCAGCACGACGTTCTATCACAACGGCGGCGGTTAACACAACGTTCAGATGATGATACAGTAGAGTGGGGAAAAAACAATTAATAATAATAATAATACTAATGCTAATGCAAAAAAAAATATATGTAACTTATGTATATAAAACTTTACCACCAATAAAATACAGTGCGTTGGATGTTCGTCTTCTTATTATACAATATCCTCAACAATCCTCTTTCTTTAACACTTTTACGATTTATATATTTATATATTTATGTCTGTTACCAATGTGTCCTTCTCACTCACTTGATCTCACAGCACTATCAATCTCTTTTGTTGTCATTCGTCTATGGACAGATTCGTTATTTCACGCTGGTTCACCAAGCAGCTGATTGGTCCATCACGAGACATGGCGCTAATAAACCTCTAATGATCCTCCCGCTATTTCTACCTTTAATTGACATTCATACTTAAATATACCTCAGAATATATAACAAATTTACACTGTTATTACACTAAACTCACAATTATTTACCCCACTCTTCGAACTATTACTTCATAGAACTGTCGCTGGACTACTCGAAGTACAACACGTGTTCAAGTCTACTTGCTGATACTTTTTATCTCATATGTGATCTGTAATTTTTGCATGCAATTATTATTATTTTTTTAAGCGCAACTCATACAGGAGGATCTCCTCCTACATGTCATTTAATAAATTTATATACTTTACTTTTAACTCCACAAAATTAATATTTTAACGTTGACTTGCACTCGTATCGTATCGCGTCTCCGGGTTTTATCGATCGTGGATATGTGCTCTGATGGCGTCGCCTTGTTGTTTTCGCAGTCCCTCTTTTCTCTAGCCCTGCCAGCTGTGTCTCGATTATGGATGTATGTAATATCCAATACAACTAAACCTGATACCCGCACTTGCATGTGCGCACCCTTCTTTTTTATTTCACTGAACTATACTCCAGTTAATCCCCGAGCTGAGATACTTTTTTTTATGCGCGTACTATACAATTTTACTATTTTTTAATTACCATTCATAAATATATACAGTTTTTTATTCATTCAAATGTAATTTTGTTATCAATCATGACAGATTAACTTTGAAAGATAAAAATTACGCTATTGTTTTGATAAGATAATAAATAGTAATTTTAAATTTCAAGTTCCCGCGCTAAGTTATTAACTCCGGGAGAGGACTCGTGTGGCTCCGTCACAGCTGTGTTTGTTTATGTTTGTGTTTAAATATGATAGCACATGTCAGTCTGTCACACTCTTACATTTTAATGAGTGTGAATTTACCTGACAATTAAAAATTTTGAAATTAAATGAAATGTAAGTGGAGTAGAAATTTAAAAATTCATATTTGAAATTTGCGCATTTTTTTAATTTATTTGTTTAAAATTTATAAATTGTCTCATATTTGATATACATTACTCATATATATGTAAGTTTATTTCATTATGAATGTGAATGTAGCTGACAGTTGGCAATTTTTTAAATTTTTGAATAAATAAATAAAATGTAAGTTGGAAAAAATTCGTGTTTGAATATTTGAAAAATCAGTACGCGCCTTTTTTAAAATTTGTTCTTTAATTGGTTTAATTTATTTATTTAAAATTTATAAATTGTCTTATGTCTCATACATTCATATATTATTTCATTACATATAAATATCTCTGTACTTACCGATGAATTCAAATTAAAAAATTTATTTATTTAAATTCTCACGTTTATTTTACTGGTAAAAAATTAAAATTTTTTGTTTTAATAAAAAAAAAGTAGATTGTCATTTATAAGGTAATTTTTATTCCTTAGGTTGATGAACTTTAAAGTCACGCGATGGTCTATTTGAAGACAAAATTTATATGTATGACATGAAATGTATTTTAAAATATTTGCGTATTATCATTAAAATGTTTATTTATTTTTTAATTACATACGAACACAGAAATATTATCATATTCACAATCACTTTACAAAAAGTTAAAATTTAATTTATTTATCAGTTTAAAAAACTAATAAAAATTTGTGTATAAACTTAAGACTTAAAAAAAAAAATTAATTGTTTCAATGATTGGTAAAATGATAAAAAAAAATACATCGCAATGAACACTTCTTAATCACAGCTCTCATATGTATTTTTTGAATCCCTACATATCCATCTGGAATTGCTCAGGACCTTCTTCAATTACTGTGATGTCTGTAAAAAAAATTATTAGTTGTAATTTAATTTTAAATTTAAATTTAAATTAATTTTAAATAAATAATAAATGAAAGTAACCTTTGGTTGGTTTATTGCACGTGGGTACATTAGTTGATGTTATTGTTGGAGATCCTTTTAATAATTCCGCTGGAATTGTCGTTATGTTTGGTGGAGTTTTTGAAATTGGAGAGTTTCTTAAATTCATAAGAAAAGCCCGCTCATAAACGATTCGTGTTCCTGTAAAAAAGAAAAACAATGAAATAAATAAATTACAATTTTATATGAATGTAAATGCAGCAGGCATACGACAGTTTTTTAATTGCATATAAAAAAATTAAATGGATCGTTTATTCGAGAAACCTCACAAGTCAAGAAAACAAAATTTTTCAGGAAACACAAAAAACATTTTTTTGGAAAAGCTTGACATTAAAATAATAAATAAATAATTTAATACAATAATGTTAGCGTCTTTGAAAAAGATTCCAACAAGAAAAATTTAATTTTTTAACTGAAACTACTTAAAAAAATTATTTAAAGTTGATTGACTTATAGGGTTTCTCAACCAAACGTAAAAAAAAGTTATGAAATCATTGTTTTTTTAAATGTTTCCACTCAAATCATATATTACATTGATAAAATGAAGTATTAAATATGTATTTGAACTCTGAAACTCAGAAATTACAAAAAATTATAATTAATTTAAACATGTTAATTGGTCATATAACAGTCAACAATAAAACAACATTTGAAATTAATTTCCCAAAAAAGCGCGAATTTTAAATAAAAAAAAAAAAATTATTTCTGTAAAACTAAAACTGCATGTTCATTTGAGTCATTGACTTATGGGGTTTCTCAATTAAATGAAATTGCTGTCACCCGGTTAATTTTTTTTAAAAGCTGATTTGATGTATATTTTGATTGATTTCTATGGAGGGACATCCAAAGAACCCAAAAATGCAATAAACCCAATTTCGTAAAAAACATGACTTATGGGGTTTCTCAAATAAACGATTCAAATAATTAAAATAATACAATTTTTAAAAATGCATGTACTGAATTTTGAATTTTCTGAGCATGCATTTTTTTATTTTCATTTTATAAACATTTTAATTTATTATTTAAAAATTTAAAAAATAGTCAGATGTCTGCTCACTTTACTATCATTATTTTTATGATTAGTTGCAATTTTGATCAATTATTAAGTTCGTTTTTAGTGAATCCGTATACGGAACATTTTAGAGTAACTCCTAAATATTGACCGAGCTCCAATTAATGACCGGGTACTTAGACTCTTAATAATTTTTAAATTGTGGAATTTAAATCTTAAAAATATTTTAGTTCTGTTGTAAATTTTTTATAAATTAAATTCCAGAATTCAAAAATTTTTTTTTGAAGGACTCAGTCTTTAATTGGAGCTCGGTCAATATTTGGTACTGGTAGCCTATATAAATAATGAAGTTTTGTATTTATATAATTTATAAATTTATCATTCTATTTATAAACTATATCAGAGTGAAGAAAGTTGTAAAGAACAAAAGCAAGTGATACAAAGAGCGCTTGATAATTATAAAAGATAAAACGTTTTCTTTTGTGAACTAAAAAAATATTTATTCATAAATAAATAAATATTATTTTATATTTCTCATTATTAACAGCAAACTAAAAAAAAAAAAATAAAACGTAGATTTTCCGTCATTAAATATTAGTATCATAACTACTGGTGATAAAAGTTGACTCATCGTTTCGACGTTACAAGGCAATAAAAGAATAAAACAATCAGAAAAATAACAACGATTGTAAAATAATAAAAAATTTAAATATTGTACATAAAATTTGTAGTTTATTGTTTTTACTTAAACTTGGAGCGTATTGTTGACTAATAGTTGATATAAATTTATATGCAGAAAGCTAGAAATAAGTAGGAGTGTTTACAAACACGTGAGTTGAAATTGTCAGCTGATGTTTTGATCAACGCGAGAATAAACATTAATTAGAGGTCATTATAAAAAAAAAAATTAACATTAAAGTAAATTTATATCTTATATATATATATATATATATATTCGAGCATCAGTAACTTAAAGATCATGCAGGGGTCGTTAGACTCATAAGATTATTATAAATAGAGCAATTAAAATTTTTTATAATTAATTTAATTTTAGATACAGTCGAAAAATTATTTTTATTAATAATAATTATTATAAATAAAAATCTTATCGTATCCGGTTAATGATTTTAAGGATAATTAAAACCGCAGGGAGGACAAAATAAACATTAGAATTTGAATATTGATAAATGTTTGACGTTTCGTCACTTTTATTGTGACCTCATCAGCAACTAAATGTGATTCTGAAGTCAGCAGACAATTAACAATTTTTTGATTTTTTTTTTCAACACTAATTTAAAAAACTAAAAATATGCACATGTAGAAAATTTAAAAAACTTCAGGTGCAATTTTCTGAAGTATTTTTTTTTTGTAATTTATCGTTTTTAAAAAAAATCCAAAAATATTGGCGGGTAAAAATTTTAAATAATTCATGATAGTAAAAGTTATCAGACATTTGAAATTCAAAAAAAGTTTTTTTAACAGATAAATGATGAAAAAAAAATATTTCTAAAAAAATGCACATGTGGAAAATTTCATAAACAATACGTGCAATTTTTCAAAATATTTATTTTTTTGTTAAAAAAAATTCCAAAATTTTTAAATGTCTGCTAACTTTATTGTCATCAAAATGCATGTGAAGAACTTTTAAAAAAATCTCTTGTAGATTTTTTTTTAATTTTTATGATGACAATTAACTTGGTAATTAAAAACAATAAAATTTTAAGTTGTCGATGTTTTATTAGTTTTCATTAGTATTCTTAGTTGCTGATGAAGTCACAGTAAAAGTTATAAAACGTCAAAAATTTATCAATATTCAAATTCTAATGTTTTTTCTGTCCTCTGCGATTTTAATTATACTTCAAACAATAATAACAATAACAATAATAATAATAAATACTAACCCCCTGGTGTTGTCGAGTATAAAGTACCTCCAGGTGTTGACGAATAATCCACAGGTAATTGATTTGGATCAGAAATAACAATTCTTTTACATGGTATATTTTGAGTCTGGGTAACTTGACGTGCTATTGGTGATGCTGACATCGTTATTATTTTTAAATATTCGAGTGATTTATCACAAAAACCTTGAAATTAACACCTGAGGAATTTATTTTACGATTAAATTCACTTAAAAATGTAATTGCTCCGATAAATTAATTTGTCCAAGTAATTTAACAACTGTACTAATTACTAAAAAAAAAAAAAAACTAAACAGACACAAGAGTAGTTTGTCTAAAATGTGTGTGTGTGTGTGTGTGTGTGTATGCCAGAGAATAACAAAAACTAGGTACTGTGTTCTGTAAAAAAATTGTGTATGTACAATTGCTACGTAATTTATTCTACAGTTTAAATTTCTTACCAAAATATTTATAGATTCAAATTTAAATTTTTATGTTTCAGATCACAAACTGATTTCAGTTCACAGACACGAGACTTTTTTTTCCTGGCTAATTATTACTCATGTTAATTGCAAATCAGTGAGTAGAAGCGAGCATTTAAATTTAAAAATTGTCAACAGTTAAATAAGTTTAGTTTAGTAATAATGCTGAACGTGGACACTTAAAGCTGTGAGCTAGGTGATAAGAATACAAGCATTTATATAGAAGCTGACTAGACTAAGAGAGGGTAAAAATAAAGTGAGCAGAGAATAACTCGCGGTCTCATTTTATAATTATTTTTTTTATCTTTTCAATACATTTTCATTACTCGTAACTCTACATATCTTTAAATGACTACGTCTCATTTTTTTTTATTTTTATACTGGGAAAAAAAAAAAAAATAAAATCAATCTGATCATTATCCATTTGTAATAATATTTATTAAATTAATCATTTGTAATTTTAAAAAATTTATATAATAAATAATTCGTTTATATTCCAGCAGATATGCAAAAAAAAATTTTAACGCATATAAATATCATATTCAAAACTAATATTTATAAAATATATCGTTCATTTTTATCATATATGATGCATTCGCTGAAAAATTTATGCAAGTATTGTTTATCATAATATATATATATATATATTTCTATAGGTGTGTAATTGACACATATTCATATATATTTATATATATGAATGTTTGTTTATATGAAATGCCGAGGTAAAGTAGTAAGAAAAACCACGTGGTCAATTTGTTTACTACTCCGATATTTATTTATGTATATATACATATATATATATATATAAATTTTTTTTTTCTATTTATCAATTAAAAAAAAACTACAAGTATATCATTGATTCTGACGCACAAAAATATCTGTTGCACAATTTAAAATTGCACTTTAATCAACAAGTAAATATATTTATTCATTATATATATATATATATATTTTTAACTAAAGATTTTATTTGAGTATAAAAATATTTATTATCGGGTATATTTATTATGTTTTTTTAGTTATTTATCATTATGTAATTGATATAGTGAATGACCACGTGACAGTTCTTAGTAAATTTCATTTTACAGTGGAATGTTTTTTCGCAGCACAGTCAAGCCGTTTGTGTTCAAGTGGATAAATTTATCTTCGAAGGCTTTCATAAAAAATTATTCCAAGTATTTGGATATCGTTTTGAGAAACGGGGCAAGATTTAATTCATCAATCATGGTAAGGACATTTGATAATTGTTGGTAGTGTTTTTATTTGTAAAATTTGAATTTAATTTTTATAACCTGCACAGATGCCGGATATTGTGGAAGTGTCGAACAATAAATGTTTTGGAGGATGGCAGAAAGTTTTTTCTCATCAGAGGTATTTTTACAATTCATGATGATGATTATAAATATTTTTCGTGATACCAGCATCGAAATTTTGTTTCAGTGTCTAGAGCCAGACGAAAGAAGCGAATTTCAGTCCAATGTCGCGAATTATTATCAGCAAGCGCGAAAATTGTGAATGTCTTCAGCTAGCAGCAGAAACAAACTTGTTTCGACTTTTGGAAGAAAACAAATAATATTTCTGCCCGCTGACTGAAGGCTTTCAATTTAAACTCTGATACTTGTAATTTGTTTAATAGACAGAAAAAAAGGCTTTGGCGTAAGAAATATTTTGCATTATAAATTGAAAACTAAAATTTTCATAGGACTAGAAAAAATTTATTGGCGCAGGAATTTTTTTATCGCCTCAAAAAATTTTTTTCTTGCTCGAAGAAAATTTTTGTTGTCAATTTATGATGCAAAAAATTTATTGAGACAAGTAAAAATTTTATTGGGGCGAGTATAAAAATTTTTTGCGCCAACAAATACTTTTTTCTGCGTACTAATTTCAGAGCATTAATTTTATTTACGTAAATGACAGTTCTGACTGTGATTAAGTTTTATAAAAATTAGTGTCAATAATAAATAGTATTTATAGTTTCTGCTTAATTATAAATTCCAAATGACAATTTACGCTTACGCTAATAGTTGGTCTTAAATAAACTTGTAACTGACTGACTGCTGACACTGAAACTTTAAGTTCCAATGCAGGTAATCATGAAAAATCTAGTGTACAACTCAGGATGAAAAACGATGTCACTGCAGGTGATGTCAGCCAACTTCACCCTGTCTAAAATCGCCGTTTCATCCCTTGTCATACAATATACTACCAGTTATTTGAATAAAGTATTAATGATTTTTTTTTGCAGTGTCGAGTTGAAATGTAAAATGAATTTCGGAGTTTACTTACCGCCACAAGCTGAGACAGAACCAGTGCCAGTAATTTATTGGCTGTCAGGGTTAACTTGCACTGAAGCTAATTTCATTCAGAAAGCTGGAGCGCAACGATATGCATCAGAACACGGTGTGATTCTCGTTATTCCTGATACAAGTCCGCGGGGCGAGTGTATTCCCGATGACCCGGAGTATGATTTTGGTATGGGAGCTGGGTTTTACGTCGATGCGACTCAAGACCCATGGAAAAATCACTTCAGAATGTACAGTTACATTACTAAGGAATTACCCACTCTTATCAATAACAAATTCCCGGTAATTCCTGGTCAGCAATCAATTATGGGCCACAGGTACTTATTTTTGATAATTAATCAGTTAATTAACTTTTGTTAATTTATGGAAATAACTAATCTATTTTTGTTATTTGTTTTTTTTAGTATGGGAGGGCATGGAGCTTTGATTTGTGCTTTAAAAAATCCAGGACTGTATAAAACAGTATCAGCATTTGCGCCCATCAGCAACCCCGTCGAGTGCGACTGGGGAATAAAAGCATTCTCTGGATATCTAGGAAATAAAGATGAAAATATTGAGCTCTGGAAAGAGTACGATGCTACGCACTTGTCAAAAAAATATTCTGGGCCGCCTTTAGATATTCTAGTTGATCAGGGAAAAGAAGATAATTTTCTTAAACAATTAATGCCAGAAAATTTAGTCGCAGCTGCTGCAAATGATAATTTGATGCTCACACTAAGACACCAAGAAGGATATGATCACAGTTATTTTTTTATCTCAACATTCATTGAAGATCACATTAAGCATCACGTTAAATATCTTAAGAATTAATGTAACACTTAAAAATACTCATTTTTATATTTTTTATTCTTAATAAAAAAAATAATTATAAAAACCAATACTTTGATTTATTTATTTATTTATTTGTAAATAAATTAATATTTCCAACTTAATGTTTTCTTTCATGGTAATTTTAATTCTCAAAATTCCAAACTAAGTCATAAAAGTATATCGTGCACTTATATAAAAACCCTTTCAAATATTTCCGACAATCTTCAATTTTAAAATCACAGATAACTTGACAAAAAATTATGTAAGATTTATTTCCATACATAAATAATCGACATGATCATAAATCCTTATTTTTTTAGATACTTATTAGTTTTATTTATACCTTAATATATTTCTTGTATAATTGATAAAAAGATAAATTCTTTATATTTAATATAATAATTTTATTAATCACTTTTTAAATTTAATGCAGTTTATTTACCGTGTGATGAGGCATTAAAAATATATAGTTTAATTAATGTGATTTTGGAGGGTCACGGAAATTATGCCATAGACTTAAAACAGGTTCACGTTTTTGCCAAATATGTGAGTTTCCCCACATCTGCCAGTATCTAGCAAATAAATAATTTATTAATGTACATAATTCAATAATTTTAAAACTCACGACCATAATTATGATATATAAAAAAAAATTAATGCCGTTGGTCAAAAGCATAAACACTGAGACGAAACTGCTGTATTTGAAATCAAATACTTGGACAGTTACTAACATCTTCAGCAAGTCATTCAATAAGAATAGTAGATGTAGGCAGGGTTACCAGAAGATTTTTGTCTGAAATGCTCTACCTATGATCAAAAGTAATAAAATATTTTGACAAGTCACCCAACCATTTTCAACTTTAAAATAATAATATTAGCTCACAGTTTATTCTTTATTAGCCAATAAGAGTACACTATAATTTACCGCATAAATTGAAATTAACTTTTTGAAAAGTATTATTGTAATCATTTTTTTTTGCAGTATGAAATTATAGGATATTTTTAAGACAAATTTGATGAAAGAATAATGTAAGTATCCATAATAAACACAATATTTATCGATGTACATACTGAATTTAAATTAAGTTCGATTCAAGTCATTGGCAAATGGAAATTAAAATAATGATTAAGATTATTCCCAATGTTGAAACATTTAAAATCGCCCAAATTGCGACTTGTAGCCCAAACTTTAATTTAGTAGCAAATGCATAGAAAAAATCGCCCAATTCGCGATAAGTAGTCCAATCTGGCAACCCTGAATGCAGGTAAGAGCACCAGTACCCAGCCTCTAACCAGTAGCAGCCGGTCATATACTTTACCATTTGCTCAAAATATGTATAGATATAATTTAACTGGTTTGGGGCTGGCTACTGATGCTCTTACCTTATACTATTTGTGAAAAGACGAAATATTATTGATAAAATACATGTATGCAATTCTATTCATATTGTTGAATTTAATAGATATTGCTTTTGACCAACTTGACATTAAATATATTACTTACATTCCCCATAAAGCTCCGCCTAAATGAGCAGCATGATCGAAGAAACGCCAGCCCATTATACAACCGATGGAATCCATCGCCAGTAATCCTTTAATTGCCTGTAATTGAAAGAGTTTTTATATTTAATTGTTTCATAATTCAAGTGATTAAAATATAATGAATTATTACTTACATTTCCTGCAGTAAATGTGATCATTGGAAGAAATGCTATACTCAAACGTGTCTCAGGATACTGTGCACATATAAAACTAACGATTCCCATAATAGCTCCAGACTAAAATTTACGACAAAAAAAATGAATTCCATTTGTGATAATATTATTATTTAAATAATAATAAAATATTAAACTTACTGCACCGAGGGACAATCCCGGTCGTTGAAATGCAATTTTATAAAGATGACTTGCAAAGCTGGACAATACCCCACTGGTTAAATAAAGAGCAACAAATTGTTCACGTCCAAGTGTTGCAACAGCGGCTGTACTGAAGCTGTGTAGTACATACATATTGACAGCTAAGTGAACTAACGAATGGTGTGAGAAGGTTGACAAAACCATCGGCCAACAGATTGCACCTTGAGTTTAAACAAAATTCCAAGCTAGTAATACTCCACTTAAAAAATTATTTATCATTCTTGTAAAATTCATTATCTCCTCCATTTAAAAGTACAATAATTATTTTTTAAATTTCCTTCACTCACGAGAAGCTGGATTTGCGCAAAAATATTTCATCATCGTCCCACTAAGTGCAGGTATCCTCCAGCAGACGAATACCATTATATTAAGGTAGCAAATTGGAATAAATATACGCTGACCATCGGACAAACTTCGCCACCACGATTCTAATTCTCCTCTCCATCCTGTTCGCTAAAAAATACATTATATATAAATATAAAAACTATTTAAAATAACAATCAGGTTAGCGGGAAATAAGGGTGGGATTAATAAAAAAATAGTTTATTGTGTGACAAGGGATGAAACGACAATTTTAGACAGGGTGAAGTTGGCTGACATCACCCGCAATGAAATCGTGTTTTATCCTGAGTTACACACCAAATTTTTCATGATTACCTGCATTGGAACTTAAAGTTTCAGTGTCAGCAGTCAGTCAGAAACAAGTTTATTTAAGACCAACTATTAGTGTAGGCGTAAATTGTCATTTGCGATTTATAATCAAGTAGAAACTATAAATACTATTTATTATTGACACTAATTTTTATAAAACTTAATCACAGTCAGAACTGTCATTTATGTAAATAAAATTAATGATCTGAAATTAGTACACAGAAAAAAGTATTTCTTGGCGCAAAAAATTTTTACTCGTCCCAATAAAATTTTTACTTATCTCAATAAATTTTTTGCATCATAAATTGACAAGAAAAATTTTCTTGGAGCAAGAAAAAATTTTTTGAGGCGATAAAAAAATTCCTGCGCCAATAAACTTTTTCTAGTCCTAAGAAGATTTTAGTCTTCAATTTATAATGCAAAATATTTGTTATGCCAAATCCTTTTTTTCTGTCTATCAAACAAATGACAAGTAGGTATCAAAATTTAAATTGCGAAAGTCTTCAGTCAGCGATTTTTAATTACAATAAATATTTATTAATTTTTTATTACACTCGGGACTTCATTTCACATAAATATTTGTCATCAAAATTAGTAGAGGTCGTATAATTCGAGCCCTAAAAAATTCTAAAATATTTGACGCAACATCGGCATTAAATTTCAATATTTCACAAGAATCTGCTTCTTATTTTCCGCTAACTTAATTACTATCAAAAATTGATGGACAAAAACAATGAATTATTTAAAATATATATCTTATTTACGCACCGTAGCACGCCATTGGTGATAACGATTCATCATTTTATAAGTATGACTCCGAATTTTCTCATACTCCCACACAGCGGCTCCAAGATGTGTCGCGCTGCCAAACTACAATTAAATTAAACTGACAGCTCATGATTTCATCAAAAAAACCAACATAATTAATAATTAAAACTCTAATTAATTACCAGTATCGTGAAACCCAAAGGTTTCCATATATTTTTCAGTGACAACGTAGACGTATTTACAAACGCGTCATTATTTGCTATCTCTCTTAATCTTTTAAAACCGCGATGACATTTGAATGAATTAGGAGCTTGCACAATAATTTTCTTGCACGAAACATTTTTTAATAAGCTAAAAAAATAAATAACAATTAATCTGATGCAATCATAACCTTTTTTTTTTAAATTTATTATTCTACGTCATTAAATTTACCATCTAGCAGATGCGTCATTTAAATACAGCAGCGTTCTGAATGCCATTTCTGATTAAAAGACTTAAATTTATTATAATTTAAAATAAATAATCATAATTAATTAGATTTTTAAATAATTTAAAAACTGGCACAGCATGTAAACTATTTTTCTGCAACAAACGATTAGTTTTGATGTAATTTGCGACTGAACCGGGTGTTATTTGTATCAGAGACAAGTGACCAATCAGTGACGAGAGATTTAAAGTTTAAGCTGAGAGCAGCGTTTGAAGCGACACCAAACAGCAATGAACGGACTTTTAAAATCACCACAGAGGTAGCAGGCATCATATCATCAGCCAGGCCAGAATACGACAGATGTGTGGGCCTGTGATTTATCAACTATGGCATTGGTGATGGTGATAGTGATTTTCGAAGCTGTAACATCATTTTAAAATACCGTTACTGTTTAAAATAATATTAATGAGCATTAATAAATGGTGTAATTAACATGCATATGGTAAGAACACTTAATATTTATAAATATATATAATAATTATACAGTAAATTATTTTATTAAGTTGGTTTTTAATTTTACTATCATCAACGTAACGATTGTTCACAGGTTAGATTTTTCATAGACGTCAAATATATTTTTATAAATATTTAATCCATGAAAATATTAACCATAAGTTATTTAAGTGACGTTAAAATTTTTTTTTCAATGAATATTTTTTCACTTGCTAAGAAAGTGGGAAAAAAAAAATCGGAGTTGATGATTTACTGACTGATTTAAATGTTAATCAAAATGTTTTAGATAACAAAAAAGTTTGAAATAATTTGACACAGCCTCTGAAGAGGTTTCCTGGTGATAATCATACAGCATCTCTACGATGATGGGTATATTGTATGAGAAGAGGCCCTTAAAAAGGCCCAGACTCGGGCCACCGGACGTCTATCCCCAGGAACCCAAGCAAAAAGAGGATGAGCTGACGTTGGTGAATGTCAAGCATGGGTTTTCGACTATGCCCCAGCTCTCGGATGAGTTCGGTACTGCGAGAAATTGCAATGTGACATCTGCTAAAGTCGGAGCTTATTTTAACGCCATATTAGCCAAGAAAGAGGAGCTGGCGACGATGCCGGACACTGGACGGAAAAGACAGCAGATAAATCCTAAAGACAATTTCTGGCCTGTAACTGCCAGAACTAAGAGCGGCATCGAGGCCTGGTTCAAAGATTTATCAGGATGCAAACCTCTTGTCACCCTGGCTAAGCGCGCTCCTAATTTTAATAAAAAAGAAGAAATATTTATGATGCTCTGTGAGTATCAAGTGCCGATGCTTAGAGCCGCTTGGTTTATTAAATTGAGTTCTGCTTACACTGTTGCCGTATCTGAGGCTAAAATAAAAAAACGTCAGCTTCCTGATCCTACCACTGGTACGTCATTTTATTACATAATTTTTTCATCACTCATTTATTTTTTTTATTAACATTGAATTTATTATTCGGTAGAGTGGACTGGAACTTTGATTAAATTTTTACGAGATCAGTTGTCCAAAATCCAGGACTACTATCACATAGGAAATCAAAGTGGACATAGCACTCCAGGTATGAACGGATCGTGCAACTCGTCATCTACCGTCAGTAATAACTCGGGTATTATGAACAACAATAGTACAAGTAATGGAATAAATTCTTTGCAACCTTTAACACCCAATACAAATGCAAATATTTTGATGACTGAAGAACATAAATTAGCTTTAAAGCAGTGGCATTACAGTATTCAATTGGCAAAATATATGTTTGAAGAAGGTTTGCTAGATAGACAGGAATTACTCCAATGGATTTTAGAATTACTTGATAAAATGCGATCAACTCCGTCTGACGATGGAGTATTGAAGCTGCTTCTGCCGTTAGCGCTTCAGTATCTTGAAGAATTTGTTCAATCCGAGTTATTAGCGAGGAGATTAGCGTATTTATGTTGTAGAAAATTATCACAGATGCTGAGTAATGTTGACATCAACACACCAACAAGTCCGACAGTTCTACCAGCCATAAAATCAGAAATCACTAACGGAAAAGAAACCGTAGCATCGACAGCAGCAACGCCAGCACCGTCATCAACAAGTGGAGCAGGAGCGTCAACAGCAGCTCCGCAAACGACTCAGCCGATATCTAATGCTCTGACATCAGCATTCAATGATTACTTGAATTGTCCGCATCACAAAGACGTGATTCTTTGTCTGTCAGCAATAGTCCAAGTGATAACACTAGAGTGCCCGACAGCTTTAGTTTGGAATAGCGTTGGAGAAGGTAAGTCACCTTCTGTATTAAATGGGTCTCCTTTGGATTATCTTCCTTGTCCACCAGCAGCACTGCCATGTCCACCAGCGAGCGCAGCGAATCCAACAATGGCTAAACTGAAAGCTGCTCAGGAAAACATTCGCGCCCGATCACAGGCCGCCGAGGGACGTTGGTCTTGTGACAAATGGCAGCAAAGTAGCGCTGGTATGACGACAACAAAAGTTTTATCAGCTCTAGATGCTCTGGACCGTCATAAATTTGATAAAATTGATGTTACTAATTCGTTGGATACTCTCTATGCTAAAATATTTACCCCGCCGACTAAAGAAACCACCAATGAGAGAGAAACATCCAAGACTGAATACACACCCCAACAGGATTCCGCAGTTGTGGATATTTTGTGTCAGTGGGCCGTGAGTGCCGAGCGCTGGGGCGAGCACAGAGCGATGGCTGTGGCTAAATTGTTAGAAAAAAGACAAACTGAAGTTACTGGTGAAAATAATGACAACGATGACAAAGATAGCGTTTGTAGTAACGGTAATCCGCCGAGTCTTCCGATATTCCAGCCGTTGCTGATGAAATTTCTTGATACAGATGCGCCTATTCAGGACAATTCAACTCCTCAGACCAAGGCCCAGTTTACGAACCTCGTGCATTTATTTTCTGAGCTGATTAGACACGACGTTTTTTCTCACGATGCTTATATGTGTACGCTGATATCACGGGGTGATTTAATTCAAGGTCCAGCTGCTAGTAAACCTGGAACACCGAGCAACAGAGAGCCCATGGACGAGGATAGTTTATTTCCTGGCATTGATTTGAAGCCGACTAAACTTGATCCAGATCACGGGAGAGCTATGGATTATGACGACAGTAAAATTGATGATGATCTGGACAAACTGCTTCAGCATATCAAAGAGGATCAGCAGAACAGTATGGATGCACCAGACAGCCCTAAAGACGACGCACTGGGCGGCCACGGACCCGAGGGATTGGACTCCAGACCACCGACAAGTCCCAGTCGGCACCTCTTGTACACCACCCACTTTCCTCTGCCGCAGGATGAATCTTCTAGCCAACATGACTGCAACCAGCGACATGTGCTGCTGTACGGAGTAGGCCGTGTACGGGACGAAGCGCGACATGTTGTCAAGAAGATGACTAAAGAAGTTTGTAAACTGTTCGGTAAAAAGTTCAGCATCGACGTAGCAGAGGGAGGCAAAGTAAAGAAGCACTCGAGAAGCGAATTTAATTTTGAAGCCGTGACACAGAAGTTTCAGAATCTCAGTTACTTTGATCAGCATGTAGTGACTTGGCAGTGTGCGACTCAAGTAATAGAAATGTTGAACGGTTTTTCCATGTCCGGTTCGTCTTATCTTCCGGTGCAAGAGCACGTCGCTTTTCTTTTCGATCTTATGGAACTTGCGCTAAATATTTACGGACTCATTGACGTGTGTATTCAAATTTTAAAAGAATTACCTGAGGTAGAGACTCAATTGGCAGCGAGAAATAGCCAATTGGTAAGAAGCTATACGACTAGTTTGAGTCTGTATGTCGTCGGAGTACTCAGAAGATATCACTACTGTCTTTTACTTTCGCCTGAGCAAACAATTTTGGTATTTGATCTACTTTGCAAGGTCGTAAAACACGTGTCCAATCCCAGCGACTGCAGTTCTGCTGAACGCTGTATTTTGGCTCATCTTTATGACCTCTACTCGTCGTGTTTCTTCTTGAAAGTAAAACCGCATGGTGTCGAGGCATTCAGTAACGCATATCCTAAAATAAAAGCCGCGATGTTCAACACCAACCCAGCTCTCGTACCGTCAAGTCATCCTTACAATTCTCAGTATATGGTTGAAATCCTGAACAATCCAAGAAGAGGCGGTAAAATAGAACCCCAGTGGGCTAGATCTTTGAACGAATCACCAGCAAACAGATACAGCTTTGTCTGCAATGCCATTGTCGCTGTTTGCAATGAAACTGACAATGACAAGCTCAATGATATCGCCATCACTTGCGCAGAACTCACTGCCTGCTGTAATTCACTTACTGTCGAATGGCTGGGGGCTCTCGCAGGACTCTGCTTGTTGGCTGACGGTCCTCAGTTTTACATTGACCTGCTTAATCAGGTCAACATTCAAGACTTGAGTATTCACAACTCACTCGCTGTCTTTACTTCCATCATGATAGCGCGCCATTGTTTTTCCCTTGAAGACTTTGTAAGACTCATCGCCTTGCCGTCTTTGGGAAACGTCTGCAATGCAAACAGAGGCGACAGTGACGCTGAAGCTGAATCACGAGGAAGATTAACGTCTCATTTATTACTCCGTCTATTCAAAACTGTCGAATGCCCTCAGCCGGCTCTGTACTCAGTCAGTACAAGCCCACACCCACTTCCTACCGGAAATCAACGTGGCTACAGTATTAAACTCAGTTGTGATCGTCATCTGCTGGCAGCAGCTCACAATAATATACCAGTTGGTCCAGTATTAGCGGTTCTGAAAGCGATCCTCGTTGTTGGAGATGCTACTGCTGGTAAACAGCCGCCCAAAAAGCCGGACGTACCTACGGTACATTCAGGCAAAGGCAGTGGACCAGCGAGCGTCGGTGGTGGTGCCGGAGAGTTGTCTATAAGTCATATTCTTGGTACCAGTGACATTCTTGGAGCCGGAGATGACTTAGGTCTAGATCTCGCCATGTCATCATCGAGCAGCAGCGCTGGACTTTTATCAGAAAATGTAAAAGGGCTTTCAGACTTTGCCCAGCATGTTCTGCGTCAAATTTGCAGCCAGGAATGGGTTCTAGAGAGATGCTTGCAAAGTCCAGAAGAACTTTGTTACCCAGATATGCTGCTGGATAGTATGCTGTCTGCCAGACAAGCCCAGCGATTGCTTCACATGATTTGCTATCCTGATACTCCACTGGATGCTTTTCACGATCAGCGGACCCACATCACAAACATACTAGAAAATTTAGAGCAATGGAGCTTGAGAATGTCTTGGCTTGATCTGCAATTGATGTACAAACAATTTACTCCTGGGTCTACTGACCTCACTCAGTGGCTTGACATCGTTGCCAAGGCAGCAATAGATGTCTTCCAACTGAACACACTTACCAACAAAACTGAAAAAAGATCTGGCTCCATTTGGCTGGTAGCACCGCTAGTGTCGAAACTATCAAGTGCCGTTCAGGGAAGGGTTTTAAAAGTTGCTGGGCAGGTACTGGAATCGGGTAACTGGTCAAAGACAGCTGGACGTGAGAGAGGAAGACTTAAATCACCTTCACTGTTTAATCACCAGCCATTTCTGTCATTAGTTCTCACTTGTCTCAAGGGCCAGGATGATCAAAGAGAGGGTTTGCTGACGTCACTTCACTCTCAGCTTTCGCAATTTTTAAATACAAGCAAAGAAGAAAAAAATGTTGCTTCTGAAGATCCTAAGACACGTGAAGTACTCCAAGATGCTTTGCAATTGAGATTCAGTCTTGTAGGGGGAGTGTTTGATACGATACAGAGAAACACGACTGTCACTACAGACTGGGCTATTTTGTTGGTACAATTAGTCAGCTACGGTGTAATTGATTTGAATAATAACTCGGAATTATTTACTACTGTCATTGACATGCTTGCGACGCTCATACATTCCACTCTGGTATCTGATTCTCAGTCGGAGAAAGATGAAAACAAAAAACACTATCAGAATTTGATGAAAAAGTTGAAGAAAGAACTTGGTGACAGAAACTCACCGAGCATCCAGTATGTGAGACAATTATTACCGTTACCTAAATTGACAATGGAAGTGATAACGTGTGAGCCAATTGGTTGTCTGACAGACACCAAAGGCAATAAAATAGCTGGCTTTGATAGCATTGATAAAAAACAAGGGCTTCAAGTGTGTGATTCTCAACGTGTGTCAGCATGGGAATTATTAGAAGGTCATAAAAATCCGGCGCCACTATCATGGGCTTGGTTTCGTGCTGTTAAGATGGAGAGGAAACCTCTGACTTATCAGAATGCCCATAAATTGCTGCGTTATCATACTCACAGTCAACTGAGACCAGCGAGTCATTACTTGGAAGCACCTCCGTTGCCTCCAGAGGATTTGGAGCCTGACAAGAAAGAAATAGAAACTGGTAAAGCGGATACTCCGATGAGCGTTGACTCGCCTAGTAGACTAGGACCTGGAAGTGTTGGACCGGGACTTGCTATTGGTGCAGGTAAAGGTAAAGCCATGAAAGTACCGCGTAGACATCGTAGAAATAAAGGGGCAGTGACTCCTACTGCACCTGTGACTCAGCAAATGCAACCTGGACCACCGCCGATGCAGCAAATGACCTACGCAAATCAGCAGCCGCAAGTGCCCCAGCAACCTGGGATGTTTCCTGGCCAAGCGCCGCAGCCACAGCAGCAGTGGTACCCAAACCAACAGGGTCCTGCGCCTCCTCAACAGTACGGTTATGGTCAACAATTACCTCCTACCCAAGTCGGTGGTCCTCGTTACGAGCGTCCAAGTATGAATACATCAAAACAAGCACTTTCAAATATGTTACGTTTGCGTTTACCGTCAAATCAGTTCATGGGCAATCAACAGCAACCTAGTGTACCTGTACCCGGACCAGCGGCATTCCGAGGAATGCAGAGTAACCAATTTGTTAGGCAACAGCTGAGAGCTCAACAGGGCGGTCCTGGAATGAACCCTCAGCAGAGTATGTTTACTCCCCAGCAGCAGCAGAATATGTACGCCATGCAGCAGGGAATGAATCAAAACTACGCGGGTTATGGTGGACAGCAGATGATTTCTCAGCAGCAACAGCAAGCCGCTCAGCAGCAACAGCAAAGTCAACAGCAAGCACAACAACAGGCGCAACAGCAACAGCAACAACAGCAGCAGCAGCAGATGCTCCAGCAGCAGGCGCAGCAACAAGTTCAGCAGCAGGGAATGATGACGCAGCAGAGTATGATGTTCCAGAACCAACAGCAAATGATGGGAGCACAGAGAAACCAGGAATACATGCAGCAGCAGAGAATGCAGGCAGGTGTCGGGCCGCGACCGCCGTATCTTCAGGCTCCGAATGTCACGATGAATACGATGGGCCCGATGGGTGGGGGAGTTCAAAATCAGCCTGCGCCTCCTTACAGACAAGCTGGTGGTAAACCTACGGCTGTCGGCGTTGGAGCTTCCAGCATAGCCATGCAGTCTAATCCACAATATCAGGTTAATTATTAATTTATCACTAATTATTTACTCGACATTTTCAGACAGTGCTCCCATTTTTTCAAGATATTCGATGACTTTCAACTGTCATAATCATACTAAAATTAGGGCGTGTTCAGAAACACTCTCTGGTGAAACCAGAGGTGCGGTTTAAAATTACAAAGGTACTAATCACACCTGGATAGGTAATTTTTCATCTCCAGAGTGTATTTCTGAACACGCCCTTAGTAAATATCAGGTACTGGGTCTCTTTACGTGGTAAAAAAATACATGTTGACTTTGTATTGAAAATATAAATTTTATTTATCAATTAAAAAAAAATTAGAGCATTAATTGAAAAAAGGATAATTTCCCCGAGATATAGGTTTGAAAAAAAAAAGATTTACAGCTGATATCAATTAGAAGTTAAACGAAATTTGTTACATGAATTTCATTAAAATCTTCATGTCAATTTTATAATTCAAATTTTAAAATTTTGAAGGTTCAAATTTATTTACCAAATTTCGTTTGACTCCCAATTGATAACATCTGAAAATAATTTTTTTTTAAATCTATATCTCGGTGAAATTGCAACTGCGGTGACTTTTTTTCAATTTATACTTCTATTTATTTTAAATTAATTAACAAAATTTGAATGCAGGTGACAGTTTAAAGTCATTGAATATTTAAAAAAAAGCGGGAGACACTGTCTGAGAATGCCCTTAATTAATGTTTTTAAATAATTAATTGTGACTTTTATGTTATTTAGGCGCAGCAACGTCTTCGTCAGCAAATGCTAGTAATCCAACAGCAGCAACAGGCCCAACAGCAAGCCCAGCAGCAACAACAAGTACAACAACAAACGGGTAATGGAGGTCAGCAACAAACACCTCAGTTAGTTGCTCATCTACAAAGACAACATCAACAACCTCAGCATCCTTATCAGCATCAACCGCCGCCGTATTGATACCATGTAACTAGAAAATATACATACGGCATTTACATTATTAAATTATTTGAAAAAACTTTCATTTTGTTACTTCCAGACAGTTAATGTAAAAATTTATAAATTATCGAGATTATAATTTGTCTGCAATATACATAGGTCACCATAGCGCTCGTGAGGTTTTACGTATTTTTAGAATTATTTTCTTTTTAAATGGGAGAGACAACAGCTTTTTTTTCAGTATCATTTTAACTATGATATAAACAATTAAGATTTGAAAATAAAATTTGGCAATTTGCCTCATTTCATATTTTTACAACGATCATGTTTAAGATATAAATTATTATTATTATTATTATTAAAAATGAATTGAAGATTCACGGTAGTCGATTAGTCTGTATCATACAGAATTAATTTATCAACTGTATATATTCACTGCCACCTTCGAGTAATTTGTAGGCGGGATTACAAAAAAAATAATTAATTATTTGAATTTATTTTAAGTTTCTGAATCTTAAGTTATTGTGTAGTAAACAAATTAATTACTGTTTAATTAAATGAATTAGTTAATTTTAAAACTTCGCCCAATTAACTGTAAAATTAAAATTTATTGAATAAATAATTTATATATAATTGAAAAGTGTTTTATTAATAATTTTATTTGTTTAAAATATTTGATAATTATCAAAATTTATAAGTGATGGGTGAATAACAGCAGCAAAGTTACGGGCCACTCTTCATAGAGAATCATCTACACTCATCTCCACCCACCCTCATATGGATCTGAACTCAAAAAATTAATTTTTCTTAGGCCTTGTTTGGGTTTTTCTTACTAGAAAACATCATAATGAACAAAAAACGTTTATATTGTGATGGCCCATTATAAATTATAATAATTAAGACGAGATATTTATGAAAAAATAAAAATGAGATTTTAAAAAATTAGGCGGCAAATTTTATTTAATATTTTTACAACGATTGAGTATAAGATATAAATTATTATTATTATTATGAGTATGAATGAACTGGTGACTTAATGTCGCTGATTAGCTTGCATAATAACGCAGCATAAATTTATCAGCTGTATATATTCACTACCACCTTCAAGTAATCTATACGCACACTCCTGAAAAATAAAATCCATAATATGAATTGATTGTAAAATTAAAATTGAATAATTTGAGTTAATAAATTTATATTCTATAATTTAATACAATTATTTATCAAGTCCACTTAATTTATTATTAATTGAGGGCATTCTCAGACAGTGCCTCCACTTTTTGAAAATTTTCAATGACATCTGTCATAATTGTAATAAAATTTTATTAATTAATTAAAAAAAAAATTAAAATCTTAATTGAATGAATGAAAACTTCACTGAGATATCGAATTTAAAAAAAAGTACTTGCAGTTATTATCAATTAGGAGTTGAACGAAAGTTGAATAAATTTTACCCTTCAGAATTTCAAAATTCGAATTATAAAGAAAATGAAGATTCTACTGGAATTTATTTTCTATATTTCGTTTGACTCCCAATTGATATCAACCGTAAGTAATTTTTTTTTAAATCCATATTTCAGAATTGTCTTTTTTTCAATTAATGCTTTAATTTTCCTTTAATTAGTCTGTCAATGGCCTGAGATGAATAATAAATATAAGAAACAATAAAAATGATTTCTTACCGCAAGTTTTTCTCCAATGAAAGCTTTCTGTTTATCGTTAAAATCATCAGACATTATTATTCTATCACTGAGCTGCTCTATAAGTTGAGAAGTAGCAAAAGCCTCCAGCAGAAACTCATCAACAAACTCCTCGACTTTACTAAAGTCTTTACCCTGACAAACTTCCAACAGTCTATTCAACCACCTGTCCGGTACCACCTATTAATCCAGTCACATGAAAGTTATCACATTATAAAAAGATCGCTGATGAATAACATGATTACAAAACTATTAATAAAACAAACTTACTCCGGTAACTTCAACGACGTCATCAACAGTAATCTCGATGTCTTTTCCTTTCAGTCGCGTTACGGACTGAAGGGAAGTGATTGCTTTACGCAAATCCCCTCCTGACGCATCAACCAGCTTAGTCAGCACATATTTATCAGCAGCAAGATTTTCTTCCTTGCAGATGTACTCCAGTCGCTCGATTATTTTTTCCTGACCGAGCGGTTTGAACCGGAACTTCGTACAACGGGAAGTCAATGGCTCAATAATACGCGATACGTAATTACAAATTAAACAGAAACGAGTACTGTGGGATTCCTTCTCCATTGTACGACGTAGTGCGGATTGCGCCGCGTGCGTCATACTGTCTGCCTCGTCGAGTATGATAATTTTGAAAGGTGGACATGGAGTTCCGCTGCAAATTATTACTTATTATTAGTCATTAGACGTTAGAAAATCTATTAATAAATCTAATTTATTCTTTTTTAAATCACGAAACCTCAGAATTTAGTCGTTTTCACGTGAACTACAACGGTCGCAGGTTCAAATTCTGCAGGAATAGCGAGGAGACCAAATCTCCGGGTGCTAAAACCACTGGGGTTTTTAATGTTTGCTTCTTTAAAACCAAAGACTGACTCTTCGAGTCTTGATCATGAGAATTGAAAGCAGTTTTACTGTCTCGTTGATAATAAAAAATATCAATTACTAGATAAATATCTTTGAGTTACAACGAGGCTATTACCTTACATAATTTTAAACCTGGATCATCGTAGAACTCAAACCTTTTACTAAATCATCATCGGATAATTATTTATTTATTTATTTTAATTAGAAGTGTCATGATCTTGAAATTAGCAGACAATTAACAATTTTCGAAAAAAAAGAAAAGTAAAAATATCCACATGTAGAAAATTAAAAAAATTATATGTGCAATTTTTTAAAATATTTTTTTTAAATGATTTTTTAGAAAATCCAAAAATTATTAGACGTCAGTTAATTTCAGTAATGATCCTAAAGTTAACAGACAATTTATTTTTGGATTTTTTTTTTTTTTGATAAATTAATTATAAAAAAAAAAAACTAAAAATATGCACAGTAAGAAAATTTAAAAAACTATAGGTGCAATTTTTTAAAATATATATTTTTTGTAATTTATCGTATCGAAAAAAAATACAAAAATTATTAGACGTCAAATAATTTCAGTATCATATTTATGAGTGTAAACGTGGCAGACATGAGAAGATTTATAAGTTTGGAATAAATTACTTAATTAAATAAAATAATGAAATTAAAAAAATGCGCATACTGATTTTTCAAATATTTAAATACGCATTTTTCGATTTTTCTCATACTGACATTTTATTTATTCATTCAAAAATTTTAAAAATTCCTAAATGTCAATAACATTTACATTCATTTCTATCATATTTGAGTATCAAAATATATAAATACATACTCAGGTCTGGTAGCAGATGCTGTCAACTGTGAGAATGATTTGACTTTGTCTCTGATGACTTGAATTCCTCTCTCATCCGAAGCGTTGAGCTCCAGAATACGACTTTTGTAAACATTTCCAAATAATTGCCGAGCAGCTGCCAGTATCGTACTAGTTTTACCAGTACCAGGTGGTCCATAAAACAACAAATTTGGAAAATCACCACCTGACATGCTCTGTCGCAGTACTTCCACTACTTCATTTTGCTCTACGACATCCTCGACAGTTCTTGGTCGACTTGATTAAAAACAAAAAAAAAATTAAATCAATACATCATATATTTGTTCAATCAAAATTACTCATCTTTTAATTATTTAAAACATAACAATATTACGTACTATTTTTCAACCCATGGAGGTGCTGGACCAGCTTTTCCTTCCTTGGACTTTGTTGGTTTTTTGACATCACCAGGTCCCAATTTACCGGTTTTTAAAAATGCATGCATTTTTACCCTCTATTTATTTACTGAAAATATTAAATAATTTAATTTCGTAGTTCTATTAATTTAATTCGCAACTTCGGTTATTGATTCGATAACTAGGTTATGAACTCCAAGCGACGACAAACTTTACGGAATGCAGCGAAAGTCTTTCCCGCCAACTACCGAATTTTTATTTTTACTTTTTTAAAAATTTTCTTACCGATCGAGTAGTGCGCGAAATTTAAATTTCAAACTTCATTGGGTATTTTACTAAATAAATCTACTCAATAAAAAAAATTACAATGTAAAGAAAATTTGAATTATTATTTGAAATCAATTAATGAAACTCCAAGAATAATTATCATGGATGACAATTCAAAATAAACATTTTATTTAATGTTAATTTTGTATTAAATTGTGTGCTACATAGTAAAAAAAATTTAGTGAAAATGAATGTAGCAGACATCAGACAATTTAAAAATTTTAAATAAATAAATTAATTTAAATAATGAATGTAAAAAAATGCGCGCGCTGATTTTTAAATTGTCTAAATCCGCACTTTTTCATTTTCTTTCTACTCACATTTTATTTATTTAATCAAAAATTCAAAAAATTCCTAATTGTCAGTTACATTCGCACTCAAAAAATTAACACAATTCTGTGTTAAAACAAAATTCTACACTAATTTTGATGTTCCTTTACTCTGTAAAAAACTAGGAGTGAATTCGGAGTGATTACGAATTTTATTTAAATCCGAATTCACTCGGAGTTCCGGAGTTTAAAAAAAAAAAACACATAAAATTTTTAACACAGACTTTATTCTCAACGCAAATGAGTAAACTTTTTCTGTGTAATTTTTCTGATAAAATTTTAAGAATGAAAATCCCTTGACGAGGATAAATTGGAAATATTCATTAATGATCATACGTCATGAATGAACGCACGTCTTGCGGTGAGCTTTCGTAGAAATAAAAAAGTGGGAGGTGTAACAGATTAAAAACTGATAGTCGTAATATTAATATGTATAGTTGTAAGATCTATAAAAGAAGTCTCTTGGATTTTCAACATGCAGTAAAATTTTAGATTTATACTACGTAACATCCATCTGTGTTCAAGAATTAATCATGTTTGGGTAAATAATTATTTTATTATTTAACAGTAATTGCGATCCGGTAAAAATTTTCTTAATCGACAAGTGAATTTTTGTGATTAATATAAATATAGTCGGTTTTTTGTGTTAAACATTTTAGTAAAATGAATTAATTGTCTAATTATTCAAATTATTAGAATAATTAATAATTATTTATTCCGTAGTAAATTAAAATTCTAATTTATGAAAACCCTTAGAAAAATATCGTTCCTTGATATTAATTTTTTATTCAGTGAGAATATTTTCAAGATCAAAATATTTACTGATATCAATAATAAAGATCAGTAATTAAACTTATTAATTTAAAATGAGTGTGAATGTAGCAGACATCAGACGAATTTAAAATTAATAATAGAGTAAATAATTGATAAAATAAAATTTTGAAAAAATGCGCATTTAAAAAATTAAAAAAATTAATAAGTGCATTTTTTAAAAATTTTATTTTATTAATTATTTACTCTATTTATTTATAATTTCAAATTTGTCTGATGTCTGCTACATTCACACTCGTAATCTAAAACCGATTATAAAAAAACGTTAATTTAAATAATTTTAACGTAATTAAAAAATAATCAATGAAAAAATTTAACAATCAGAGATTATTATCAATTTATATAGATATATATTGTCAATATCACTATTTATTTAAAAAAGATAAAAATTATATCAAAATTGGAATCTTTATCACTATCGAAAGATAGAGAAAATTAAATTATGAATTGATATGATACTGATTTATAAGTTTAGTGTTAATGAAATTAATTAAATATTTATCTTATTTATATAGAAGATATTGATAAATTAATTTTCATTGCCATAAAACGTGTTATGGAAGATCTCATTTGATAGAATAATTAAAACAGACTTGGAAATTTTTAACTTTGATATTCATTTTGTTAATAAACATTTTGAATATTTAAAAAATTATACGAAACTTGAAATTTTACGAAAGATTTTGGGTCAATAAATGTTACTAATTTTGAGGTAAAATATTTTAATTAAAGATATTGAGAATGAACTCTAACGTAGTGTAGAAAATTAAGTATCTCACTCATCAATTTTAATGAAAATTCAATGCGGATTAGTTCCGTTTGAAAAATAAAAGCTATTAATTTAAAAATTTATGAAGATAAATAATTTATTAAGTTACAGAATTTGATTACTGACAATTTAATTTTCAATTTCAGTTTTTCAAAAAAAATTATAATCAGCGCATTTGCGGGGTTTGCCATTTTAATACTCATCATTACGACAAGTGTCGTTTTTGTGACGACTTTTTATTCAAAAAATCAAGAAACGAAATTTGTCAGCTCATCGCCCTTAGGAATCTATAAAAAGGTTTGTTAATTTAACAATTGTTCAAATAAAAAATATATACAACAGTCATAAAAAAATCAAACCCAGTATTAAAAAATCATATGTAGAAAATTACTCAATATAATTATATATAAATATATATAATGGTTTTCTATACATATATAATCTAATTTAAATTTATAAATCGTAAATAAAAACTTAATTAAAAAAATTATATATTAATGAACAATGATTATTATGGTAAAATAGGCAGCAGTGTCGTCAAGTGGAGAAGAATGCGCAGATATAGGAAATAAAATGCTTCTAAAAAATGGTTCTGCTGTAGATGCTGCAATCGCAACACTATTGTGCGAAGGAGTCTCATCACTTCATAGGTATTATAGGATATCCATAATTTATAAACTATACGATCACCATAAATTATTTAGTTAATTTACTTTCTGTCAGAGGAAAATCCTCTCGTTTCTTGACGTCATATAATTAATTTACATTAATCGTCGTGTAATTATTGTACTAATGACAAAAACTTTTTATAAATCAAACATGAAATCATCAAGTGAGTGTTTTTTAATAGTAATTGACTTTTTTAATTCTTAGTATGGGATTGGGAGGTGGATTTTTGATGACAATTTGGGACGCTAAGACTAAAAAAGCTGAGTTTCTTAATGCAAAAGAAAGCGCGCCAGCTAAAGCTACGAAGGATATGTATGTGGGTGATGCCACTGCATCTAAGCGAGGTAAATATTGAGAAGCTAAAATGTAAATTTAAAATATTGTATAAATAAAAATAATAATTCTGAAAATTATAACTGAATTCAGGTGGAAAAGCTGTAGCAATTCCGGGCGAACTATTAGGGTACTGGGAAGCCCATAGAAAATACGGAAGACTCGATTGGGCAGATTTATTCACACCGACGATCGAACTTTGTGAGCGAGGAGCTTTGGTGAATTTCTATCTAGCTGACAGAATAAAATCTAAATTATCTTATATCAAAGCTGAGCCTACTTTAGCTGAAATTCTTATCGATCCGCGAACAAATTCAACATGGAAGGTAATATCATATCTTCTACTTGGATCTTTTTATAAAATATTTATCAAAGTCTTTGAAGAAAATACAATAATATATTTATTGCAGGTCGGAGACAGAATAAAGAGGCCGAGACTAGCAGAAACTTTGAAGGCGATAGCTAAATACAATGTCAGTGTCTTTTACAATGGGAGTATGGGTGAAGAAATCGTAAAAGAGATTCAAGGCTTTGGTGGAATTATTGAAATGAACGACTTACGGAATTACAGGTACAGTAACGAGTTACTAACTGATAACAATTTAATTTATTGTATGACAATATTTAATGTTGGTGATAACAGGGTTGAATGGAAGAAGCCGATAACATCAAAGCTCGGTAATTTAACAATTCATTCGGCAGCATTACCCGGTTCAGGAGTAATATTAACATTTATACTTAACGTACTCGAAAAGTTTCTTCCTATGGGCATTAGCGAAGAAATATTCTGGCAGCGTATCGTGGAAACATTCAAATGGGCGTACGCTCACCGTACAGAGCTAGGCGACGATAGATTTGTTGAGTTAGGTACGTAAAAAAAATAATAATATATACTAAATATGAGGAGAAACTCTCATGGTCATATATCAAGGTTTCATTGACGAAGACTTACCAAGGACATAATTAATACTTTTTAGATGACTTAATTTCCAATCTAACGTCCAAGAGTTACGCCGAAGAAATCCGTGAAAAAATAAAAGACAACTGGACAAGTAATGACCCCAAGTTTTACGGAGTAATCACGGGTACTCCGATGGACTCTGGAACTGCACAAGTATCCGTATTGGCTCCTGATGGTTCAGCGGTATCTGTAACATCATCAATAAATCAAATGTAAATTTTAAAAACAGTCAACACTGTTTACTATTTGTTATCAAATATAATCATCTAATTGTTGATTGTTAATTTATAGATTAGGAGCATTGATACGGTCAAAGTCTACCGGGATAATATTTAATAACCAAATGGATGATTTTAGTACCCCAAATGTTGCTAATGGATATGGTTTACCTCCTTCTCCATCTAATTTTATAGCGCCAGGCAAGAGACCGCTCAGTTCTATGTCTCCAACAATTATTGTAAGTACCACAACCGGTTATCAGTAGAGTGGGGAGTTTTTCTAGCGCGAAGTGATAATTTTAATACTCAGATAATTTACATTGATTTTATTTCGTAGGTCGATGAGAAAAGAGAAGTCCAGCTGGTTATAGGAGCGGCTGGAGGATCAAAAATTACCACGGGAGTTGCATTGACCATCATAATGAACCTCTGGCGTCAACATAACATCAAAGAAGCCATCGACATCCGACGACTTCATCATCAAGTATGTAGTTTTTCTTTATATCTATTAATGTCGTATTTATTATCAATAATTACTCTGTAAAAATTCGGAGTAATTACGGATTTTTAAAAAATCCGAATTCATTCCGTCACTGGTAGTGCTGGAGTTTTTAAAAAAAGTCAACCGCATATGGAGTAAATAGATTTCGGAGTAACCTGGATTTTATTTCAATCCGCATTCACTCTGATTCGGAGTCAATATTAAAATAAATTTCTTTTAGAAGTGAATTTCACTTCCAACCGGAGTTTCAATTTAAAAATGAACTCCCATTCGGAGTGAATTTCACTCGGAGGGAATTAAATAAATAAACTGACATCTTTTATTCTTCTAGTTGATACCAATGTCGATAGCTCCTGAATCAAATTTTTCTTCAAATACACTAGAGTATTTAAAAGGTCTTAATCATACCGTAACTTTCGATGGATGGGGATGTGGCGTATCAGCGATATCTAAATTAAATCATCCCGGAGTAACAGCTAACTCTGATTATCGTCGTCTGGGATCAGTCGCTGGTTTTTGAAAAACAAGCGTCTTTTTTATCTTGCTCAATTTTTTTTATAATTTTTGTAAATATATTTATTGTTATTATTTATGTAGAATGTCTTGTATTAATTAATTCATTTTTTAAGATTTATTATTTATTTATTTATTTATTTAAATGAATTACTGTACATAGAGCTGAATAAATTTTTTATTTTTCCTCATTAAAAAATTTTTATCTTTAATTATAAAAAAAATATTATTTCAACTAATTCAAATTATTTTTTGCCGTAGTCAGAAGTTGACTATCAAAATAGTAATTTTATCTCACTGTGATCTTGATTTTTATTTCCAAGCCCATTATGATAACGTCAAAATATTATTATTGTCAGCAAGAGATTAAAAAAGATTATTGAAAAATAAATAATAAAAAAAAAAAAAGTTTAATAAAAACAAAAGGTGTGGGTTTGTGATGGTATCGATAAAAAGTACAATGAACTTAATTAACACGCGACTTGGACGGGATTAATAAGGAAAGAAAATTATCTTTGGACAGTAATATTTTTTGATTCAATTAAAACTTGAAGCTGGCTTAACTTTTTTATCATGAAGATAAGAATTTCTCAAAGCGGAATATTAGGAGTTATTAATGCTGACATATCTTTGAAAGTGTACGTTATTTGATAAATAAATGGCTTGAGCTTTGGTTAAAAAGTAAATGAGGTGGGAGGTATAGATTAAATGCTGATTCTTACAGTATGACTGGGATAGTTCGAGGTATATAATAGAGCTGTCATAGAGTCTAAGCACGTTAGTTAAATTTCAAATTTCGGTCTATCAACATCTTTTGACCGCTTCACCATGTTTGGGTAAAACGATTATTTTTTTATAAAGTGTTAATTATTATTATTTTTTTAATCATTATGATGTAACGGACAGTATATATGTGAACACTGATTTTAATAATTTATTTAATTTTAATCATTTTGTACCTTGTCAAAATTTTTTCTTGTACTTTTTTTTAACTTTAACTTCTTGTACTTTGTACAAAATTTTTTCCTCGGTAAACAATACAATTTCAAATTTAACATAAAAAAAATTTTTTAATGATAATTTATCTTCTTAATTATCAATGCATTTGATTTGAATTTATCTTAATCAATTATCAGTCGTCAGTAACATCGTTGAGACCTTGACTTTGAAAAAAATTAACATCTAATTAAATATATTGTTTGATATTTATTTAAAAGTTTATGTATTTTTTTTACTAGATTAGAACATTTTTAAAGTCGAGGTCTTTACTGATATTACAAATCACGTACTGATTCACCTCAAATGCCGATCATAAGAATGCAATAAAATCACAAAACAGCGAAAGAATAATTGATTAGATAATGAAATTTGAAATTTTGAATAAAATCTATTTTGCATTATCGCTTGCAAGTGAAAAAGTTTAAGAATTTATTTAAAGTCTTAAGATTGGCGGTGGAGTTTCGGTCCATCGAGGTCTTGGGAAACACAGAAGACTGGTCCCGCGATTTTCCTATCACTTTGTAGCAATTTGAAGTGGATTTGAAATAAAATCCATTTTTGAATTATTGCTAAAATTAATTTAATTATTTACGGAAAAATAAATCTTACGAAAATGGAGATAATTTTCTTTCGAATTCAATTTAAACTGAAAACACAAATTGTTTTACTTTTATAGGAATACCGTGTCATTATAATCAACTAGTTAACGAATAATAATAATTATTGTTGTTATTAAAAAAAAAAAAAGATAAAAATTGTTATTACAAAGTAGTAATGAAAACTTACCAAGTAACAAATAAAATCATCAGACTTCATCGGCAACTTTTCTTGATTTACTATCGGAAAAAATACAAATTAATAAGCCATTCATGTTTTAATTAAAAAAAACCTTGTGACATAAAATTAATATTCAAATCTTGTGATAATTTATTGAAAGTATCATCTATTATGTTCGTAAATATCCTGTATACAATTTTATTCTCATAAACACCAGACAGAATATTTACTTTCCCGTTTAAAAAAATTAATAATTACGCCTAGTTATTAACATAAGCCTTGAAGTATTTGTAAAAATTCATGATTTACTTTTTACATATATTTATACAATAAAAATAAAATATAAATATATATAAAAAAATATAAGTATACAAAGTAAAAATAAAAATAAAAATAAAAATAGGAATATCTAGATCTCACAATAGTTGCAGTTAAATAACTTCTACTTGCATAATACCTATATCATTTTTTTTATCATAGTTTTAAATAAATTGCCGCTTATTTTAAATTATGAACTATCAACAATAATTGATAATTGTATTTTTAGCTTGTCCAAGAAAATAGTAATAACCGGAGTTGTAGGACTCGCTGTTATTATAATTATTATTACTGCATGTGTTGTTTTTTTGACAAACTTCGAAGAAACTAAAAAAGAACGAAATTCAAAATTCATTAGTCCATCGTCCTTGGGAAAATATCAAAAGGTTTGTAAATTTTATAATTAATTGAAAGTAAAAATAAATTATATCAATTATAATAAAAGATAAATTATCGGTGTAAAAGGATTACAACAATACTTTAATATCTTAACTTTATTTATTCAGTGACTTTCATTAATACCGTGGCTTAGTTAATACTTTATCATTGAAACTAATTTTTACCATAGAAAATCTATTGAAGCATAAATGCGTTCTCTTTCTTTACGATAAACCTTTTATTTATTCATAAGAAAAAAAAACTATGTCGAGATATGAATATAAAATATTTGATGAATGTTAACTATATGAATAATTAATAATTATTTTATTAGGCTGCGGTATCAACTAATGGAGTAGAATGCGCGGAAATAGGAAATAATATGCTACTGAAAAATGGTTCTGCTGTCGATGCTGCAATAGCGGCATTATTATGCGAAGGAGTCGCATCACTTCAAAGGTATTTATTAATGTTAAGTAATTTATTGTATGAAATTGTCCAGTTTATTTGTAACTTAGTGAAGAGATTATTATTTTATATATTTGCGCGGTGACCGACCTAATGAACTTTGAAAATTGAACTTTACCAATTTGAACTTCGGTAAAGTTGAACTTTTATGAATGAAACAACCTATTAAGATTCAAATATTATTTTTGATGAAAGAAAAAAAAGAAAGAAAGAAAAGATGATGAAAGAAATCATCAAAAATTAATTTTTATGAAAAACAAATAAAAAAAAATTATTTTTGATGAAAGAAATACTAAATTACTCAAAGTTCAAATTTACCAAAGTTGAAATTGCCAAAGTTCAAATTTCCAAGTTCATTAGGTATGGAACCATTTGCGCCGCTGGAGTAATAAGATACTACAAAAAATTAGCGGAGTAAATCTGGAGTAAATGCGGAGCAGATGACTGTTTATTTATTTGATCCCTTCGGAATAAAATTCACAACTAAGGGAAGTTTAATTTAATTAATGAGTGAATGCGGATTGAAATAAAATCTAGATCTCTCCGTGGAAAAAAAACAAACTCCTTATTTACTCCGTATTCGGAGTGATTTTTTTTAACTCCGGAACTTTTTGAACTTTTTAAACTCCTAGTGACGAAGTGAATTCGGATTTGAATAGAATCTGTAATCACTCCGAATTTACTCCCAATCTTTTCGAGTGTCATGATGATAATTAATCAATAGTAAAACAGAATTTTTGAAATAAAAAATACAGTTTTTTTTCTTCCTACAATTAAGAATTAATTGTCATATTTTTTGTGTGCTGCCTAGTATGGGATTGGGAGGTGGATTTTTGATGACAATTTGGGACGCTAAAACTGGGAAAGCGGAATTCCTTAATGCTAGAGAAACTGCACCAGCTAAAGCTACAAGGGACATGTACGATGGTAACGCCACTTCGTCTATGTACGGTAATTATTAACGCGTTAAATTATAAATTGAAAATAACTGAAACACAAAATGAATTACTATTTAGATAATGAATGAATTTAGGTGGGAAAGCTGTAGCAGTTCCGGGAGAACTATTAGGGTACTGGGAAGCCCATAGGAAATACGGAAGACTCGATTGGGCAGATTTATTCACACCGACGATCGAACTTTGTGAGCGAGGAGCTTTGGTGACTTCTTATCTCGCTCAAGTATTATTGGGTAAAATATCTTATATCAAAGCCGAGCCTACTTTAGCTGAAATTCTTATCAATCCGCGAACAAATTCAACATGGAAGGTAATATCATATCTTCTACTTGGATCTTTTTATAAAATATTTATCAAAGTCTTTGAAGAAAATAAAATAATATATTTATTGCAGGTCGGAGACAGAATAAAGAGGCCGAGACTAGCAGAAACTTTGAAGGTGATAGCTAAATACAATGTCAGTGTCTTTTACAATGGGAGTATGGGTGAAGAAATCGTAAAAGAGATTCAAGGCTTTGGTGGAATTATTGAAATGAACGACTTACGGAATTACAGGTACAGTAACAAGTTACTAACTGATAACAATATAATTTATTGTATGACAATATTTAATGTTGGTGATAACAGGGTCGAATGGAAGGAGCCAATAACATCAAAGCTCGGTAATTTAACAATTCATTCGGCAGCATTACCCGGTTCAGGAGTAGTATTAACATTTATACTTAACGTACTCGAAAAATTTCTTCCTATGGGCATTAGCGAAGAAATATTCTGGCAGCGTATCGTAGAAACATTCAAATGGGCGTACGCTCACCGAACAGAGCTAGGCGACGATAGATTTGTTGAGTTAGGTACGTAAAAAAAATAATAATATATACTAAATATGAGGAGAAACTCTCATGGTCATATATCAAGGATTCATTGACGAAGACTTACCAAGGATATAATTAATACTTTTTAGATGAATTAATTTCCAATCTAACGTCCAAGAGTTACGCCGAAGAAATCCGTGAAAAAATAAAAGACAACTGGACAAGTAATGACCCCAAGTTTTACGGAGTAGTCACGGATACTCCGATGGACTATGGAACTGCACAAGTATCCGTATTGGCTCCTGATGGCTCAGCGGTATCTGTAACATCAACAATAAATCAAATGTAAGGCTCAATCACAATGACAGTTATTCAATGTTTATAATTTATTCTTTTTTTTTTTTAATCATAGATTCGGAGCAATGATACGATCAAAGTCTACAGGAATAATATTTAATGACGAAATGGATGATTTTAGTTCGCCAAATATAACTAATGGATTTGATTTACCTCCGTCACCAGCTAATTTCATAGTACCCGGCAAGAGACCTCTTAGTTCAATGACTCCCACGATCATTGTAAGCACTAGGGTTCACCCAATATTGATTTAATTTTTTAATTACCTTAATTTGGTAGGTCGATGAAACGGGAGAGGTCCAATTAGTTTTAGGAGCAGCAGGAGGTACAAAAATAACAACTGGAATAGCATCGACATTAATTTTGAACCTCTGGCGCGGGTATAACATCAAAGAGGCCGTCGATGCGAGACGGCTCCATCATCAAGTATGTAAACTTTTTAGAAAATTAAACTAGTGCATAATTAAACGAGTAATTGTTGATAATTATCATCTGCTGCAGTTGCTACCAATGAGGCTTGAAGCTGAGCCGAATTTTTCCGTAGAAATACTGGAATATTTAATGAGTCTAAAGCATAACGTCTCTTATTACGGAGGCTTAGGAAGCGCGGTGACGGCGATATCTAAAATAAATCATCCAGGTGTCACTGCCAACTCCGATTATCGTCGAGTCGGATCGATAGCTGGCTTCTAATCAATCTCAAACTAATTTTATCAGTCATGATAGCGTATTATCATCCTATTGTTAGATAATGTACATATTTTAGTCACTTCATTCAGTCATTCATTCATTTATTACACCATTTAAAAGCTAAGATTTAATTTAATTATCATTAAAGGTTTATTTATTTCTACTTAATATTTTATACTGTATAAAATTAATTAAACTTTTATTGTACAATTTACAAATAAATTAACAATTATAAAAAAAACAGGAGAAGCGATTGCTTTAATTTAATTACTATCACTGCTAGACTCTGAAAGTCCCGCATCTTTTTTTATCATATTTTTTTTGCGCCGCGAATTTTGTCTGGCAGAATTTCCAGGGCCGACTCTGGATTTTCTGAATACTTCAATGGCTTTTAATTTTTTTTCCAACGCCTCCGCTTTGTCTTTCTCTCTCTGCGGAATAACTTCTTGCAACTTTTCATTCTCTTTTATTTTTTTTAATTTTTCTTCTCTAGTCTCTCCCTCAGCACTCGCATCAACAATATCAGGAATTTTAGTTTTTTTCTTCGAAACTCTTCGTTTTTTAACGACTACTTCTTCAGTCGGTTGATCAACCTCTTGATCATCATCTGGATCATCAGCATTATCATGAGTTCCCATTTTCCTCACGGCTTTCTGTACTCTCTTGCTTAGTTTTTCTTCAATCGACTTTGGTACCGTGCTGACTTTGAAGTAAGCCATGATATTTTTCTGCGACTTGTTCTCCAGCAATCTCTTCATAACAGGACCCATAGTCTCATCGAACTTGAATTTGGACCAGCCAAATTTTTCTCTCGTGTAGTCTGCCAACAGGACTAAATTCGGCTTCCCCCAACTGAAGGGGACTTTACTCTCGTCAACTGTAGGAAATAAATAAGCCTGTGCGACAGCCTGGCTGGGGAATCCCTGATCAACAACAACATTCTTCAGTTTATTTCTCAGCACAACTCTCCCTGGTTCCGTCCTCAATTTTCCGCCACGAAGCCACGCACTAAAATTAATTAACCCTCGGAGAATGTCATCACCTTCAGCGGGAAAGTTAGCAAGGATCTCCATGGCTGTTACAGTACCAACTCCTGACAGTCCAATGGTATAATCACTTCCGACTAAGAAAGCCAATTGGATCATTTGCTTCCTTGAAAGTTTAAAATGATGTTCAATGTCTTTTGATTGGTATTCATATACTTCTTTCTGATTATTAAAAAAATCTTTGTAGACACAGCGACCACCAAATAACCAGATATCCGAATCATCAGTGATGGTGCCGTCTGTTAAATTGAGAAGTTCTAGGTACGCACATTGAGCTTCAGCTTCTTGGGGTGCTACCAAATAGGGAATACCAAATAAACGTAGAAGGTCCTGAGCATCACAACGCATCTGCTCAGTAACTTCCAGTGACTGTCTCTCCAACTTGCCAATTTCATTTTTTAATTCCTGATTTTCGTTGTCCAGCTGTGACTTCATGTCCGACAAATTTTCTTTTTTGCTCAATTTATTTATTAATTCCTCTTTGGTACTCTCGAGTTCAGACAACATTTTTTCAAATTTATTTGGTTTTTTATTTTGTACTACTGGTAATATTTCTTCCGGAAGATCTTGAGCTTGAACTTCATCATCTGATGGAACAGTTGGCTCATTTATTGCCACTGGTTCAGGTAAATTTTCAACTGATTCTATTTCTTCACTCGCAACTTTTTCTTCTGGAACCTGACTTATAAATTTCTCAGGACTTTTATCAGCAATTTTTTCTATCTCTAGATTTACTTCCAGATCGACAGCTTTCAGTTTTTCTTTTACTGGAACATCAACTTTTGTGGATCCTCCAGCTTCTGATTTTTTTATCAATGGACTCACTTGCTCTGGCGCTAAACTACTGGCCGAAGAATTATCTAGTGACTTATTACTAAAAGAATTATCTGTAGACAGATCAAGATCTACGTGATCTGGCTTAGAGACAAATAAATCTGGTTTATTGTCAGCTTCAGATTTAAATACATCAGCAAACATGTCTTCTTCATCATCCAGTTGATCGATAGGTTTAACAGTAACTTGAATTTTACTTTCTTTATTAATTTGCGGAATAGGAACGTCTTGTACTTCTACAAAATCATCAGAATCTGAGGAACTACTGATCGTTTCAATTTTATCGGCAGACGAACCAGCGATTTCTTCATCAATTGTCTCTGGCTTAGAAACTTCTTCGATCTTAATCGAGTCAACTGATTCGAAACTCGACTCGGAATCAGTCCTCGATTTTTTTCTCACTCCAAACAATTTTTT
This sequence comes from Microplitis mediator, assembly GCF_029852145.1. Taxonomy (NCBI): domain Eukaryota; kingdom Metazoa; phylum Arthropoda; class Insecta; order Hymenoptera; family Braconidae; genus Microplitis; species Microplitis mediator. The sequence goes on from NC_079973.1 coordinate 4,405,792, forward strand.
ATTACAACTCAATTTTTTTCTTTTAACTGAACTGTTGCTGTTATTCAAATCCGGCGAATTACTTTTGTCTTTACTTTCTTCCAAAAACTGTAAAAGTTTTTCCTGCGAGAGACCCCACTGCGCTTGCATGTAAGCAAGTACAGGATTACCCGGCTTACCAAAGTACTTTTTAACACCTGGAGATTCGACAGGTTTGTCAATTACTGCAACCTCTGAATCCCAATCGTCATCAAGATCATACTCATCAATATCATTTAGAATTTTCGGGTCTTCATCTATCACAGATAATTTTAAATCATCAGCTGTCTGCGAGCAACCAGGTTCACTTATAAGTAATTTTGAATCATCATCAGTTGTCTGGGAAGATCCAGGCTGACTTACCGCAGATAATTTCGAATCATCATCAGTAGCCAGCGAACCAGGCTGACTACTGACTTGAGTATCAGTAACCGTAGTCTCCTGACTTGATTTCAAAGACTTAAGATCATTAACGTAAATCAAACGCGTTGTACTATTAGACGCAATACGGAAAGCAGTATCTCTACTCTTTGTATCAACCCCCTGATCAGTTAATAATTTTTCCAACTCATCCAAAGTAAGTGTCTTACCACCCATTTCTTTCTCAGCAATTTCCAAAGACTCCTGTACTTTTCTCCGCTTCAGCAGTCTCATCATCTGGTAACTGGAAAACTGCTGCGATTCTTTTGGTATCTCTTTGAAACGTCCCCAAGAATTTTGTTTACGAGTTTCCTTCAAATCACTCAGAATATCATAACGAACATCGGCTGGTAATGCTTTGAAATCATCATTAGAAATATCAACGGTATGAATATTTCCTTTCCATCTCGCCTGCTTACGCGGACTCAACTGATTACCAGAATCCGAATCACTGGATTCGTTTTCCACAGAATTATCCGGTAAATCGGGTAACATAAACATGTCATTAATATTTTTATTTTGCTTTGACGAACCTTGTGACAGTGATTTATCTTCATCATTAATCTCCTTTGACGTTACAGCTTTTACTAGCGATACTTTCATCAGATTATGCAACAAATCGTTCTTAACTTTGTCTGCTTTGCCAGCTAGTAGTGATTTTTGTTTTTTTCTCGCAGCCTGAAATAAAATAAATCACATAAGTATATATATGTATATATTTAATTGACTATTTAAGTAATCAGACAGTAAATAAAACATACAATAGTATTTTTCTTCAACAATGGAACGCCGCCATCAAAAACAAATACTGGTTTTATTTTGTAATGCAAAAGCTTGCATATACGTCTGTACAAAAGTAATAAGTGTGCGTTTGGTACAGCATGTCCACGACGATCTTGATAACCCTGCAATGCCTGGTGAATCCAAATAGATATATCTAGAAAAATATATTTAATTACATGAGTGTTAATGTGACAAGTAGCAATTTTTGAAATTTTTGAATGAATGAATAAAATGTAAGTAAAATAAAAATAAAAAATGCGTATTTAGATAAAGGAAAAATCAGTACGCGGGTTTTTTTCAAATTCATTATTTCCCAAGAAGCATATGTGGCTGTGACATCTATAAGATAGAAGTTTTGAGGCTGTTTTTTGACATCGATAAGGCATCAAAATGTTGACTAAGTATCAGAAATTTACATCACCGAAAAAATATCTGGTTAAAAGACTAGACACAAGTGACGACAAAAAGCTAATTACAAATAATCATCTAAAGGATTTTTTAATTAAAATGACTTTTAGGAGGAAAAAAAAGAAGACAAATTTCCTATGACTCCGAGGATCAACATCAGTACTTCTTATTTATTAAAAAAAAATTTGTTTTGTTCCTTTGAAGGACATCTCAAAGTTGTCACTGTGCTACTTGGAAAATAAAAGTAATATTTATTCCCAAGTAAAGTTTTGAGGCTGTTTTTTGACATCGATAAGACATCAAAATGTTGACAAAGCATCAGAAATTTTTGTCACCATAAAAATATGTGCTTAAAAGATGAGTGTGAATGTAAAGCTGACAATTTCCATTTTTTGAATTTTGAAATAAGCGAATTAAATGTGAATCGAATAAAATTAAAAAAATGCACATTTACAGAATTTAAAAATCAGTATGTGCTTTTTTTTATTTTCATGTTTTTCATTGTTAAATTTGGTTATTTGTAATTTAAAATTTTCCTCGTATCTGCTACATTCGCACTCATATGTACTTAAAAGAGTTGACACATGACGACAACAATTAAATTACAAATGATAGTCAAATAATTCATCTTCACGATTTTTTAATTGAAATGACTTGTAAGACCAAAAAAAGAAGACAAATTTCCTATGACTTCTATGAGTGTGAATGTAGCAAACATCAGACAAATGTAAAATTATAAATAAATAGAGTAAATAATTTAAAAAATAATATTTATAAAAAATGCACTTATTAATTTTAAAATTTTTTAAATGCGTATTTTTAAAAAATTTCATATTATTAATGGTTTACTCTATTTATTAATAATTTTAAATTTGTCTGATGTCTGCTACATTTAAACTCATATGACTTCTAGGACCAACATCAGCGCGTTTTATTTATATACAAAAACTTGGCTTTGACAAAAAAAATTTGTCTTGTTCTTTCAAAAGACATCTTACAGTTGTCTTTGTACCTTGGGTAATTAGAATCAAAATTAAAAAATGCGCACTTAAAAAAATGAAATATCAGTGCGCGCATTTTTTCGATTTCATTATTTAAATTTATTTATTTATTCAATTCATATATTAAACTATAACTTATATTACATACCAATAGCAAGAATTTTCCCTTCCAACGTCTCCAGCGGTACCGGTTTACCAGACTTTTCAATTAATCTCCATAATCCAGTTACTCCCATGATTAATTTATTATTCTCCGTCAACGTTATCAACAAAAATTAGATAAATCATTTCAAAATTTAAATAACAGACCCGATAATAAACATTCCTCTAACATAAACATTCAAAACGTTTTGCGACGGATTACTGATCATATGTCTATGGTAACTACTGTCAGTGTCGGTAACGAAGTATTCAAGCAATTTTTAAATTTCCAACGCAAGATGTCACGGAAAGTGAGAATTTTATCCCTCAATAAAATTCTCACGCGCTCTACACACACGACTACACTCATATTTTATAATCTCATTCATAATACACACGTGTAAAATTCGATTTGTTGCGGTCATGAAGTTTCATTTCCCATCAGCGGATGTCTTGTTAGACAACACGTTACTTGCACAGTAACGATAATCTATTATATTCACAGTATACTGTACCTAGACTATACCTACTTGTTAATAATTCAAACATTACCAGACATACATATTTTATAATATCACCACATTTATTTTTTATCATCGCAATGCTCAGCAGAATTACGTGTCCGTAAAAAAATAAAACATTTAATTACATCCATAATTATTTATCTGAAAAAAAAAAACATTTATTTTTCATAAGTATAATAAATTAGTCATCAAAAATTTATGATGCTAAAGTTTGCTGACGTCTAGTAATTTTTGAATGATTTTGTAAACCGATGAATTATAGAAAAAAAATATTTGGAAATATTGCACCTACAGCTTTTTTAATTTTCTACATGTGCATATTTTTAGTTTTTTTTTTTTTTTTTGTAATTGACATTGAAAAAAAAAATCTGAAAATTGTTAACTGTCTGCTACTTGATCATAAAAATATGATACTGAAGTTAGTCGACGTCTAATAATTTTTTGATTTTTTTTTAAACAATAAATTATAAAAAAAAAATATTTGAAAAAATTGCACCGGTAGTTTTTCAAATTTTCTGCATGTGCATTTTTTTATTTTTTGTTTTTTTTTGTAATTGATTTGTTGAAAAAAAATCCGAAAATTGCTAATTGTCTGCTAACTTAAGGATCATAATAATTTTTGAATGATTTTTCAAAACGATAAATTGTAAAAAAAAATATTTTGAAAAATTGCACCTACAGTTTTTTTAATTTTCTACATGTGCATATTTTTAGTTTTTTTTTGTAATTGACAGTAAAAAAAAAAAATCCGAAAATTGTTAACTGTCTGCTACTTGATCATAAAAATATGATACTGAAGTTAGCCGACGTCTAATAATTTTCGAATGATTTTTCAAACCGATAAATTATAAAAAAACTGTTTTGAAAAATTGCACCTACAGCTTTTTAAATTTTCTATTTAAATTTTAATCTCCGATTTAAATTACTATTTAAAAAAAAAACTCATTTTTAAATTTCCCACGGATATTGCCATAGAATCCGCGCAAATTTCTTCTCAATTAATTTAAAAAAACTAAAGTAATCATTTCTTACATAAATAGATACTTGTACTTAAAATAATAAAAAATAATATAGAAAGTTTTTTTAACCGAGTAAAAAAAAAAAAAAGTTAATACTTAATAATAACTTTTATTGCACATGCAATATTTTTAAAAAATTTATATAAAAGTAGGTAAAGAAATACGTATATATATAGAAATACATACAGATATACATGTATAAATACAAATGTATATCATGATGATGGTTTGGAAGTGGAGTGAGGTAGAGGCCACCCACTCTTTCCCACAGCAGGTTTTTCCCACGCCCTCCAGAGTAACCCCAACATCCTTTTGCGGCAGCAATTCCACGCCGTGCGGGGAAGAAAAGAGAGCGGTGCCGGAGTGGCTATAAGCTATAAGCTTCAACTAAATCTGTATTGTCTATGTATATGTGGGTATACATATATATGTATTAGCAAATGTACTTATCTGTAAATGTATGAGTGTCAATAAATATACAGAAGTGTATACTGATGTAGTAGTCTAGTCAACAAGTTCAAAAAGACGAAAAATAGAGATAAAGCTCTTAAAAATATGAGCGATAGCTCATTCGATTCGGAATGACGTCTAGAAAAATGTATCTCGAGGGTTTATTAGCACATAAAAAATTGCGATTGTTATTAACAAATAAAGAGAAAAAAAAAATGTCATTTGGTTTTTTGTTAATAACTTAAAAACTATAACCATTTTTGAAATTTTGAAAAAAGATCCTTAAAGAGGAGGAAATTTCCAATAAAAAAGTCCCAACTCCCCGAACTCTACCTCTATTATTTATAATTTTAATTTAACGCCGAAAATAGGGCTTCGCGCGGCCGTCACGGCTTGGGCGCACTGCCGCTAAAGAGAGCGTACCACATAAAATAATTTTTTTATAGTAACAAATATAAATTTAAAAATTTAAATAAATTATGGTATCATCTAGACACTTGAAAGAATAAATCCCCGTTGGAAAAAAGTTATTTAGTCAATTTTTCAAAAAGTTGTATTTTTGTTAACTAACTAATTTTTTTCTAATCTCCGTTTTTATAAATAACGACATAAAAGTTTAAATAATACACCTATAAATTTTTGGCTTCGTGGAGCCCTTCTGATATATATATTCAACAAGATCATGCCATAAAAATTTATTAAAGTTTATTATATTGTTTATAATATTTTTTTTTAGTTAACAAAAAATGAAAATCCAAAAAATGTTGTTAAAAAATTTTTTTTCGACAAATTTTATGTTATTGCGGTTTTCGCATCTAACAACAGCATTAAATTACAGTCGAAAAAAATTTTTAACATTATTTGTTAAGATATTTTTTATAAACAAATAGACAAGTTTAATATTTTTAAAAAATTTTTTTTTACCATTTCATTGTCTTGGCAAAATAATGATTTTTAAAACAAAAATTTTTTCGTAAATAACTTTTTTAATTGTTTACAATTGTTTTTTTTACATTTCGATTGTTTAAATAATTAGTTAAGAAATTATTTTTTCTTTAAAAATCATAATTGGTGTTTCTTTATAAGTTAACAAAAAAAAAAATTTTTTTATAAATAATTTCATCGTTTGTTAACTTAACAATTTGTTATAAAGAAATTCCATAAACTGTTATATTTTTTTTGTTGAGCAAAAAAAAAAAATAAAAACAGATATATGTATGACAGTAATAAAAAAAATTTTTTTCTATTTTTTAAAACACTTTTAATATTATACGAGACCAATGTTGAATCGCCCTCTTGATTTGTCAACTAACAAATTGATATAACTTATAAACTATGAGAGATACGATAATGAACATTCAAGTGGTTTTTATAAAGGATTAATTTATCTTTTAAATAAGCGAATGACCAAGTTTCTAACTATTGTTTATCAGCCATTATATGCATTTGTTTATAAAAATTTGAGATTTTTTTTACTTTTTCGTATCTTTTATGACTTTTAACTTGTTAAATAATGAAATTACAGCATTGAACCTCAAAACAATTTTAGTTATTGATAAAATATCTACCAATAAACCTTTACATCATATCTGTATCTCATATAGTTAAAATTATATACGTGTTTTATTAATATTTATCGAACTTGTTTTCTTTTATACATAATTTTTTGTTTCTTTATTGCATCACTTACCAATATTTTTAGTTTCTATATATTATATTAAGTTATTATAGCTTCTAATTCGAGCTACTTCTATTGTTTATCTTAAAAAAAATAGTTTCTTTGATGAAATTATTGAGTTATCTTCGAGATAAACGATAGAAGTAGCTCGAATTAGAAGCTATAATAACTTAATATAATATATAGAAACTAAAAATATTGGTAAGTGATGCAATAAAGAAACAAAAAATTATGTATAAAAGAAAACAAGTTCGATAAATATTAATAAAACACGTATATAATTTTAACTATATGAGATACAGATATGATGTAAAGGTTTATTGGTAGATATTTTATCAATAACTAAAATTGTTTTGAGGTTCAATGCTGTAATTTCATTATTTAACAAGTTAAAAGTCATAAAAGATACGAAAAAGTAAAAAAAATCTCAAATTTTTATAAACAAATGCATATAATGGCTGATAAACAATAGTTAGAAACTTGGTCATTCGCTTATTTAAAAGATAAATTAATCCTTTATAAAAACCACTTGAATGTTCATTATCGTATCTCTCATAGTTTATAAGTTATATCAATTTGTTAGTTGACAAATCAAGAGGGCGATTCAACATTGGTCTCGTATAATATTAAAAGTGTTTTAAAAAATAGAAAAAAATTTTTTTTATTACTGTCATACATATATCTGTTTTTATTTTTTTTTTTTGCTCAACAAAAAAAATATAACAGTTTATGGAATTTGTTTATAACAAATTGTTAAGTTAACAAACGATGAAATTATTTATAAAAAAATTTTTTTTTTTGTTAACTTATAAAGAAACACCAATTATGATTTTTAAAGAAAAAATAATTTCTTAACTAATTATTTAAACAATCGAAATGTAAAAAAAACGATTGTAAACAATTAAAAAAGTTATTTACGAAAAAATTTTTGTTTTAAAAATCATTATTTTGCCAAGACAATGAAATGGTAAAAAAAATTTTTTTAAAAATATTAAACTTGTCTATTTGTTTATAAAAAATATCTTAACAAATAATGTTAAAAATTTTTTTCGACCGTAATTTAATGCTGTTGTTAGATGCGAAAACAGCAATAACATAAAATTTGTCGAAAAAAAATTTTTTAACAACATTTTTTGGATTTTTCATTTTTTGTTAACTTAAAAAAAATATTATAAACAATATAATAAACTTTAATAAATTTTTATGGCATGATCTTGTTGAATATATATATCAGAAGGGCTCCACGAAGCCAAAAATTTATAGGTGTATTATTTAAACTTTTTTGTCGTTATTTATAAAAACGGAGATTAGAAAAAAATTAGTTAGTTAACAAAAGTACAACTTTTTGAAAAATTGACTAAATAACTTTTTTCCAACGGGGATTTATTCTTTCAAGTGTCTAGATGATACCATAATTTATTTAAATTTTTAAATTTATATTTGTTACTATAAAAAAATTATTTTATGTGGTACGCTCTCTTTAGCGGCAGTGCGCCCAAGCCGTAACGGCCGCGCGAAGCCCTATTTTCGGCGTTAAATTAAAATTATAAATAATAGAGGTAGAGTTCGGGGAGTCGGGACTTTTTTATTGGAAATTTCCTCCTCTTTAAGGATCTTTTTTCAAAATTTCAAAAATGGTTATAGTTTTTAAGTTATTAACAAAAAACCAAATGACATTTTTTTTTTCTCTTAATTTGTTAATAACAATCGCAATTTTTTATGTGCTAATAAACCCTCGAGATACATTTTTCTAGACGTCATTCCGAATCGAATGAGCTATCGCTCATATTTTTAAGAGCTTTATCTCTATTTTTCGTCTTTTTGAACTTGTTGACTAGACTATAGTAGATGGATGTATAGACCCAAAGCCTGGACGAAAAAGATCATAGGGGGGAATTTACTGGGTATAGATGTAGCTCTGAATGTAAATGCTGATGTAGATGTAGATGTCGATGTAGATGTAGATGATTGTTGATGATATTGCCAGTGTGTCTGTTGTATATCAGTAGAATTGGTGGGAGAACACGCGTCGTAAGAGAAGGGTGGAGGCGCTAGGGTCGTCACCAGGTCCCGTCATTGCATGCAACGGTAAAACAATAGAAAACTACGGGCCACTTGATGGTAATAAGTCTACGGTGTGTGAAGAAGTGGTTTTAGTTTAGCGATAAACCTCGAAGAAGGAGGATGGTGATTTTACAGATTTATTTTTGGTCTACGTCAAAAAACCAAAGAAGTTTTTATTTAAATAAATAATTTATTATTTTTAAATATAAGTAAATAATAAATGTATTGATATATTTATATATATTTATATATTTGTTTTGACGTTTAGTGTGACAGCAAGGTTGTATAAATAGCACGTGGTATTTGTAATTGAAATAATTGTGTTATTAAAATTTGAATTTATAAAATTTAAATAGCCCGCGTAAATGGTAACTGCGTGTTGGCAAGACTGTCGGAAAATTCGGAAAGTGAACAGGTGTTTTTTGAATGGATTTACACACGGATAATAACACTAATACATTTACTAAAATCCAATACTCGAGTCGTCTATATGCATCAGCTTAAACACAAATACAGACAAAGACACCGAGCTGAGTACTGAGTGTTGAGAAAAAAAATACGAGTTGGTTTAAATTGTTTAGTTTTATTAATTATAACCAGCAAAGACTGTCGTTTTATTTAAACACTACCCGCATCATGAGAGTTATAATTATGGAGTTATTGTCAGTTAACTGAATAAATAGTTTACAATAACAGAGTAAGTACATGATAGAGAATGCCGAATCTTTCGACCCAATTGTTATTTTAAAAATTTAAATGTTTTATTTTTAATTTTTAACTTCACTGATATTTTTATTATTTTATTTTTCTATTTTATTTTATTTATTTATTTATTACTGAGTACATTCATTTTAAATCATAACTGAGTTTGACATTTGGAGATAAATTTATTTGTTTATTAATTTTAATAAATTTTTGAATTTTTTTTATCATTTATCAGTTAAAAAAAATTTTTTTTCCTGAGAATTTTGTTATTTTAATGGAAAATAATTTTTTTTTGCGAAAATATTTAAATTACAATGATTTTGATGACTTATAACCTCTACTGATTGGTTCCATAATGATTTTGACACATGAAAAATATTATTTGTTTACTTGGATTTATTTAATAATTTTTAGTTTGAATTCAATGGCTAATTGTTAAATATAATTGAATTAAATTTGTTTATTAAGTATTCAGCCAGTTGATTAGTTAATTAGTATTGTTATATATAGTTATAAATGAATATTAACGATAAAAAAAATTAATTATGTAACTGACGGAACAGTATTCCTACTGTTATAGAGTTAAATTGTGTCAGAGAATAATGCAACGAGCGCCTATCATCATCTAGACTGCACAATTAATTTATGTACATCAATATGTATGCAAGTTGTTGGCTTTCGGAAGTCCAGAGCTCTCGGGTTAGCTCGAATTCCACTTGCACCGAGGTCATAAGTATTTTTATTAACCATTCAAGGGGATGATTCCCATCTTTAACGCAATTTTGTTTTTTTATTATCACTGTGTTAAAATCTTGACTTAAAATCTTTCTTAAATTAATTAAAAAGTATAAATATTCAGACAAAAATTATTTCTTGGCGCAAGAAAAATTTTTCATTATGGAGTGAAGACAAAAATTTTCTGAGGACGACAAAATTTCTTGCATGGAGGAAAAATTTTTATGTTGAAGTTAACCGGCGTCTAATAATTTTTGAAATTTATTCAAAACTCGAAATTATAAAAACAAAACTTTTAAAAAAATTTCATGTATAGTTTTTCTAATTTTCTACATGTGCATATTTTTAGTTTTTTTTTTTTTTGCAATAGATTTGTTGAAAAAAAAATCCAAAAATTGTAAGTCTGCAAACTTCAGGACCATAATTTTTTCCCGCCCCAAGAAAATTTCCATCTTCAATTGATGATGCAAAAAATTTCTGAGGGCAAATGAAAATTTTCTTGCATCAAGAAAATTTTTTATGATACTGAAGTTAGTCGGCGTCTAATAATTTTTGGAATGCATTCAAAACTCAAAATTATAAAAAAAAAAATTTTTTTTTAAATTGTATCTGTAGTTTTCTGAATTTTCTACATGTGCATATTTTTAGATTTTTTTTTCGTTAATTGGTTCGTAAAAAAAAAAAAATCCAAAAATTTTTAATTGTCTGCTAACTTTAGAATCATAATTTTTTTTCACCCCCAGAAAATTTCCATTTTCAATTCCGAATAAAAAACATTTCTTAGGGCGAGTAAGAATTTTCTTGGGTGAGTAAAATTTTCAGTGCCAAGAAATTCCTTTTTCTGTGTATTATTTTTGACATAATTAACTTAAAGTTTATCGTGTTAAATAAAAATAAAAATAAAATTAAACAATGCTTATTATAATAACGAGACAACAACAGCATGTACAAGGGGAATGTACTTGATTGAAGTGAAGAAAAATGGCCTCGGCGATGTTCTCACGAGTTTGAACGCATTTCCTCTTTCCTGCGATGGAACTCAGTAATTCCCAGTACAGTAGTCAACGTAGTCAAAGCGAGATTTCTTGAATTAATTATGACCTGCCTGAAGAACAAAACGACGAATCTTCCCACGCAAAAAAAATTTTTAAATCTACTCACATTACACTTGAAACAAACAACTATTAAAAGCAAAACATCAACACTATTTAATTCACACAGCCACAAGTACTGTTATCTATCTCGTTAATTATTTTTTTCTATTATTATTTTTAATTGCAATGAACCGCAATAATATAATAAAATAAAATATTAATATTTAAAATTCTATTATTGCAGTTCGTGATGAACCGGTGGGCAAGTGAAAGCAGTAAGGTCGTGTTATGAGGACAAGAAGGAAGAGAAAGAAGAGGTGGTAATAAAGCCCTGGTCATCGTCATTGTCAAGGACGTTGGGAAAAAAAAAATCAATATAGTGATTAATTATAAAAAATGCCTCATCAATTCGGTCTACCAGCAATGGCACATGGTATGCAATCGCCACCCTCGCCGACAGCTGTTATGTCGGCGTACCCACGTTACAGCTCAACAGTTTACCGTGCAGATCATCAAGATCAGCGGCTAACACGCGAGGCCATGGAACGTTATCTCCGTGATCGCAGTGACATGGTCATCGTTATTCTCCATGCCAAAGTTGCTCAAAAATCATACGGTAACGAGAAACGTTTTTTCTGTCCGCCACCTTGTATATATCTCTTTGGAGATGGCTGGAGAATGCGCCAGGAACAAATGCTCAGAGAGGGTGAGAGTGAACAGTCGGCTCAACTTTGCGCTTTCATTGGAATTGGTAATTCTGATCAGGACATGCAGCAACTGGATCTCAATAATGGCAAGCAGTATTGCGCTGCTAAAACACTTTACATATCAGACTCGGACAAGAGGAAGCATTTTATGCTGTCGGTTAAAATGTTCTACGGCAGTGGACACGACATTGGTGTTTTCCACAGTAAAAGAATAAAAGTTATTTCGAAACCGTCGAAGAAAAAACAGTCATTAAAAAATGCTGATCTGTGTATTGCGAGTGGTACCAAGGTTGCGCTGTTTAATCGACTACGCTCGCAAACTGTCAGCACCCGTTATCTACACGTGGAAAATGGTAATTTTCACGCAAGCTCAACTCAGTGGGGTGCGTTTACGATCCATTTGCTGGATGACAATGAGAGCGAGTCTGAGGAGTTTCAAGTTCGTGATGGATACGTCCATTATGGGAGTACTGTTAAGCTCGTCTGCTCGGTTACGGGCATGGCATTACCACGTCTAGTTATTAGGAAGGTAGATAAACAAATGGCGAGTCTCGAGGCTGATGATCCGGTATCGCAACTCCACAAATGCGCGTTTTACATGAAAGATACCGATCATATGTACTTGTGTCTATCTCAGGAACGTATCATTCAGTTCCAAGCTACGCCTTGCCCTAAAGAAGCTAATAAAGAAATGATAAATGACGGCGCGTGTTGGACGATTATCAGCACTGATAAAGCTGAGTATCAATTTTTTGAAGGAATGGGTCCTGTACGGTCACCAGTAACTCCGGTCCCACTTGTCCACAGTCTTCATTTAAATGGTGGCGGGGATGTTGCAATGCTTGAGCTGAAAGGTGATAATTTTACGCCAAATTTACAGGTTTGGTTTGGCGACGTTGAGGCTGAGACAATGTACAGGTGCCAGGAAATAATGCTGTGCGTTGTACCTGACATTTCTCTATTTCGCGGCGAGTGGCTGTGGGTACGGCAGCCCACACAAGTACCCGTTTCTCTTGTCCGCAATGACGGAATTATTTATGCCACTGGTTTGACCTTCACGTATACGCCGGAACCTGGACCAAGGCCGCACTGTCCACCGGCTGATGAAATAATGAGAGCGCCTAGAGCGATGCCGCATCATAATCAAGCGAGCATGCCACCAGCTATTGCTGACGTACCCTGGAATTCGCACCATCCACCAACTCAACCAGGTCTTTGATACTCCGATCCAAATTATAATTACGGGGACAATCAATCCGAATCCATATCAAACTTATCCGTCGAGGAGTACAACACAGAAGTAAACAATCATAATCATAATCATAATAATTCTTGCCTTGATGAACAACGAACTGCTGATGTCGAATTTCAGGATCAACAACAGTGTAATTATCGCGAACGATCGCGTTGAGCTTAAAATTTATAATTTATTTAATCTAGTGATAAATGTGAACAATTATAATATAAATTTAATAAATATGTGTGTAATAATTTATGATAGTATGAGTAAAAATACTATAGTCGAACAAAAATATTAAAAGATATTATTGATTGTGTGTATAAAGAACTTGTGGATTTTTTATATAATTTTAAATTTTAAATGTGTAAAATAACAGTGAACTTTTTTTTTATGAAAACATCACTTTCAGGTACACAGAAAAAAAAGATTTCTTGATTCAAAAAATTTTTACTTGTCCTAAGAAAATTTTTGCATCGTGAATTGAAAACAAAAATTTTCTTGCGACGAGAAAAATTTTTTTTACTCCTCAGTAAATTTTTTTTCCTGTGTAGTTTTTTAATAGAAAAACAGATTTCTGCAATTGATATAAATTTATTTTTAATTATATTTATAATTAAAAAAAAAGAACAAAATAGTATTTAAATATCTCAAAGTTTTGTTCAATTAAAATATTAATAATGTAAATAATATATAAGATTAATGTATAATTATAATAGTTATGGAATATATTTTATAATTCCATAAACTGTTGACTCAATATGACTTTATATTTTTTTTCTTATCCTCTGATAAATTTATTAGAGACTCAGAGTATAAGTTATATAATTATTATTATAAAAAAATAAAATAAAATAAAAAAAAACTAAGATTTAGATTTAAAAGAAGAAAATCTATATAAGCCGTAAATAAAGTTCTGATTATTGTAAATACCCTGGCACAATGTAATTTTCTTATGATTATCAAAGATGAATATATGTATAAAAATTATTTATACATATATGTACTCACTTAATATTATTATTAAAACACCACAAACGTGCATATTAATATCCATAATTTATTTGTTGTATTAAAAATATACAAATAAATTATAATAATTAATTAATCAATTAATTATCGTCAATTATAATTATTAATTTGCACAAAAGAAACAGAACAAATTTCAAATATATATGTAATGACAATGATATATATATATTATAAATGAACAAAATAAATTGAAGTATAAAATTTTCTTTTTTTGTAAAAAAAAAAAGTTTTTTATCATTCTTTCATTAAATAATTAATTGCATAATTTTAGTTTAATGCTAATGACGAAATTAATTTAAAATTTATGACAAGATTACCCAAGTAGCACGATGGGCTTTGGACATTTATATGATAGGAGTTTTTAGGCTTTTTTTGACCTATCGATCAGGCACTAAAATATTGAAGCGATCAAAAATTTATGTCGTCGAAAAAGCATCTGCTTAAAAGACGAAACAAGTGACGACAAGAATTAAATTACAAGTAATTGTCAAATATGTCATCAAAAAGATTTTTTAATTGAAATGATTTTTTTAAGATGGAAAAAAAAAAAAAAAAATTTCCTTATGACGCCTAGGACTACACTTGGATTTGTAACATCTATGAGATAGCAGTTTTTAGAATTGATAAGACACCATAATGTTGACAAAACGATTTCCTATCAAAAAATCCATATGAGAATCCAGCCTAGATTCTTACATGGGTTCCCACATGGCGTTTTCGGATGGATTCCCATATAATTTCTATAGAAATCCAGCATAGATTTATATGCTTGTATCAATAGACCATAGATATAGAAATCCAAACACCCCGATTCTATAGAAATTACTTATCTAGAAACTCAGATTCCTGTATGAATTTTTCTCACAATGATATCCCCACAATTTCCCATGTGGAAATCTAAATACCTATGGTTTCCTACATGGATTCTTGTATAAATCCATACACTCCTATATTAATACCTATGGATTCTTATATAAATCTATATATTTTTATCTATATTCCTCTGGGTTCCCAGGCAGTTACACATGGACTTTTTTACGCAGATATGAATAAAAGAACAGATTAACATTCCTATAGGAACCATATGGAAATTCATCTGAAAACGCCATGAGGATTCTCTGGATTTTTTTGACGGTCAGAAATTCATTACCGAAAAAATTTCTGCTCAAAAGACGAACAAGTGACGACAAAAATTAAATTACAAATAATCATCTGAAAGATTTTTTAATTGAAATGACTTTAAGATGAAAAAAAAAGCAGACAAATTTTCTATGACTCCTAGAACCAATATCTGTATGTCTTATTTACATAAAAAAACTCGGCTTAGTTGTCTCTGTGCTACTTGGGTAGCCGTCATCATAATTTCTGTATATTTCCTTGCGGTTTTCGTTTTTGTGGAAAATAAGAAAATGAATAAAAAATAATAATAATAAAGTATATACACATGAATTAATGTATAGTATATAAGGAAACGAGATAGTATCAAGTTTGTGTATTCGAATTACTTGGTACATCCCTTCCCAAAGATATTGTAGTTTATATTGTTACTACGACAATAATATTGTTAGAATACTGTGGGAATTTACCCACAATTAAATAATTCTTATTGTAAAGAAAAATAGTGCTCATAGTTATGAATTCAAATAATTCACAGCAGATAAAAAAATACATTGCCACTAATAAAAATTTTATTTTTCATTTATTTTTTTAAAGTTCTTATAATACGGACGGAAATTACGATCTTGAGAAGAGAAGTATGAATAGAATAATTAAAAATATATTTCATACTTCTCTCGATAATAATTAAATTCTATTTATATTAATACAAATATATATATATTTATATATCTATATTTATATTTATATATGATTATTTGTATGTACACGTATATCATCTTACTTTTATTGCATAATAATCATTGACTTTTAATTACTTTAAATGTTAAATATTTTACAAATTAAAATCCAATTTACTATGAAAAAAATAACATTCATTTACATTAGAAAAATATTTTAAATAAATGCACGAATCTGTACAAACTTAATTGTAAAGAATAAAAAATATTTACTTTTTCTTTTTTTAAACAAAGGTTTGATTTTTTATTTGATTATGATTTGGGTCCTCTTATAGTTCGTTGTTTATTCATATTTGTAAGCATCAAGGAAATATATGAAGTCAATAAATCATCCATTTTATAGCCCAGTGATGTTTCGCAAAGTAACTTTGAGCCTTTAACTAGATTTCCAATTGTCATGTGGAAATACGTATTACCCGATGACCAGTTGGAGATTCTTGTAAATGGATGAGTTACTAATAGATCCTATTAAACGTTTTAATTATATTAATATATATTTTTTATTAAGGTCATTCAGACAGCGCTCTCACTTTTTAAAAATTTTCAATGGATTTCAACTGTCACGTGTATCAAATTTTTAACAATTAATTTTAAAAAATTTAAAAGAAGGAAACGTGGATGCAGTTTTGTTGAGATGTACATTTTAAAAAAAATAACTTGCAGTTTGGCTGCCCAATTTCAAAACACAGTAATTGACAAAGAAATTTTTTGGAATGTATTGAATCATGTCCACTAGACTCCACTGGAATTAAAAATACTAAAAAAACGATTTTGAAAAATTTGTCCCTTACTGTATTTTGAAATTCGGCAGCCGAGTTGATATTAATTAGGAGTGAACCTTTAGACCGTTGGCCATCCCTGGTGGAAATTTTTCGGACTTTTCTCTAGAACTTTAAAACTGAGCTTTATAAAGAAAATTCCGAAAAATTTCTACCAGGGATGAGCGCAGCACCGCAATTTTTTTTTAAAGATTATTTGAAAAAAAATTTTCTAGGCTTTCGAAATTTTATGAGTTTTTCTATTACACTTTTTAGTACCGAATAAATGAATGATTATTTTCCCGATATTTTAAATATTCAAAAAGTAATTGTTTTTGTTCGAAACTTGAAAAACACGGGGATTTACTGCTAACGCGGGTAAACTCGGATGTTGAATTTGATTGGATTTTCTGCGCAGTGTTGCCAGTTACTACCAGTGAATCATTTCCAACTTATTTAATTCATTTCTTTCTTTAATATTTTTATTCAATACAAAATTATTATTATAGTAAAATAATTTTTAAAAATATTACAATTGTTTAGTAGTATAAACTTGTGTGGTTTGAATTTTGAAAAATTATAAGTATGATAGTTGGCAACACCGCATTATTAAAAACATGGCGGCGGAACACTGTAGCGCGTCGAACGAAGGGTTAAATGAAATTTAGTAAATAAATTTCAGTGATATCTTCCTGTTAATTTTTATAATTACAATTTTTTATTTTTGTAGAACAAAATTTATTCAACAAATTTTGTTTGACTCCTAATTGGTGACAACTGTAAGTAATTTCTTTAAAATTCTATATCTTGGCGAAATTTTCGCAGACAATTAAAAATTTTTGTTTTTTTTCTTTTAACTATTTAATTAAAAAATAAAAATATGCACACGTAGAAAATTTTAAAAACTATAGGTGCAATTTTCTGGAATATTTTGATTTTTTAAATTTGTCGTTTTCAAAAAAATCTAAAAATTATCAGACGCCGGCTAACTTTAGTGTCCTTTTAATTTTTTTTTAAATTAATTATTATTATTAAAATTCTAATACTATTATGACAGTTCAAGGTCATTGAATATTTTTAAAAAGTGTGTGTGTTGGGGCATTGTCTGAGAATGCCCTCGAGCATAATTATAATAATTGTTACAAATATTACCTTTGTTTGAGGATGAATAAGACTCACACCGTGTTTATTGATGGCAATTAGCAGCAGTTCTGGATAATTTGGATCAGTTCCCTGTTTAACTTCAAAGAAAGCTGACCCAAATGTCGGCCAACGGTATACTATCTTTAAAAACGTTATCTTTGCGTCTTCAGGACTCATTCCTACATTCGAACATAATTTTATTTAAATAATAAATTAAATATAATTAATATTTATCATAAGTAATAATTACCCGCATCTTGATTGTACGCAGCCACAATCGATCGCTTCCAGTCATTTGCACTTTGAATTTTAACTAAATCACCAGGAATTAATTCTCGTAACATTTGACTGAAATTATCAATATTATTATTATTAATTATTAATTATAATTACAAAATAATTAATTATTATTAAAATTCTTACGGAATTGCTTGAAGTTCCTGTTTACTTTCACCGAATCGTACTCGATAAACAAGAGCAGCCAATCTAGAAGCTTCTTCTTTAGTACACTTGTGATATCCTAAAAAAAAAAAAGAATTTTTATAACAGATAAGACATTGAATTAAACAATTGAGTATTTTATAAATAATTTACCTCGTAGTAATTTAGGTAACTCTTGATGAAAATGAAATATTAAATCCGCGTTCCGATCTTTACCCGGCACAGTATTGGTCCACAATTTTTTCATAAAGAAAACTTGGTACGTAAATTGAGGAGAGACGCCTTGGAAACAAAAAAAAATAATTAAATTTCATTATAAAATAAATCCAAGTCATTAAATAATAAATGAAAAATTACCATCTCGCGATGGTCGCGTTTTTCTGATCCAATCCGTCAGATGTCTGACGAAATCAAAGAAGAAATCTCCCTCGGGAACAGAAATAACTTTATCAGCAATTTTAACAAACAAACTAAAGCCTTCGGCAGATCTTAAGTTAAGTCTCTGTGCGATATTTTGACAAAAATCTTTAGCTTTCGTTGACGAGTCAACTTCAAATGCTTCGTCAGTGTCATCTGGGAAGTAAACTTTGTGGAAAATTTGGGTCGTTTTGTGCTGAATGGCCTCGACTTCAACCTGGTGTGGTGGATATTTACGCTGTCCATTTCTCAAGGTCTTTTGCAATCTCTGCAGAGAGTCTTGTGATATCGGATGCCGCCTTGTACGTAAAAATAACGTCAGTTCTTTGAGTAAACTCTGGCTGCAGACGAACAAACCCGTCGCAAGCCACATCAGTTCCCAGCCACGTTCTTCGCTCAATCTATTTCTATTGTCCGTTAATTGTTTCATTATCTGACAGTAAATTTCATCACGCAGGATTTCATTCTTCAATGGCCCTTCAAATATTAAGTCAGTGTACTCATTACCAATCCTCGGTCTCTTAGTGGGTAAGTCTCCCATGTATTTGAGTATAGCATTGAAAGCAAAACAAGCTTCCTCTGCAAGTTCTTCCTTAGATATCAATTTTTTTAAAAGTGGTGCTTTTATAGGATCACGTGAGTGCCGCCACAGCTCATCAATATGACCGCGTCTTGCTGTGGTCAAAGTCAGCGCTTTGGACATCGTCCTCTTCGGCGGAGTTCTAAAATGATCTATCGAATACTCAAGCAACGTGTGCGGTTTGTCCCGCGGTTCAACGCCATTTATTTGCTGTGGGTAAAGCCGGCGATTATTTTCCGGCGCTTCAATGCTGAACAGTGCGAGAATATCATTTGGTGGTTTGGACAATGAAGGAAGAACGTAAACAGTTTCTGCTGGAAAATCACCTTTTTCTCCAGTTCTTTCGCAGATACCAACACACCACCCGGAATTTAAAACCGTCTCTCCCGTACTCTCGTCGTCCAAAACAATCAAGTCGCCTTTCTGGAAGGTAAGAAATGATGAACAATTATTCTCATTACCCGGTGGTTTATAATCTTGCAAGGCGATGACATATTTACTGCGTTTTTTCAACCCTTCGAGGAAGTAAACAACCAAATCACGAATATCTTCAGCATTCGGACTTTGGAACGTAAATTCTTCCCCGCGTACTGTTGACAAACTGAACGTTTGAGTGAACATTTTAGTTGTTTTTTGACTAGACACTGTAGTGATCTCGGGGAATGATAACTCTAGTAACACTTGCTCTTGATCATCAACTACATAAACTCCTGTCCAATTGACAGCAATTATGACATCATTTTTAGGTAAATTTGGTCCCGAATTTCTGTAAGCTTCGTAGAAACGTGAAAAAAGTAGCGGCCATTTAAATTTAGCGTAGCCGACAATGTCTTCTTTTACTCTTAGAGCCGGTACTTTTTCTTTGAGGTAATAACTTTTTTTGTACGCCTGTAAAACTAAGTGGCCCCATACATCAATTGGTTTTTCCAGAGACGTGAGACAGTAATCGGGAATATAATTTGTCAGCAGTGCAAACAAACGATCAACATTCATGTCAGTATGATACTCGATGTAGTATTGTTGGGCTGCTATCATAGCTAAGTCATCTTCTTTATCACATCGGTATTCGCCGAATTTAACTCCTCTTACAACTTGCTGATAAATGAGATTCGTAGCAACTTGATCTTCTGTCGGTTCATGCCAAGGCGCGAATATTTCTTTGCGGAAAAATAGTCGCCATGGCGCGTTTCTTTCCTGGGCGCCTTGTTCCTTAGCGTACTGTTCGCACTGAGATATCGCGTCCATCACATGATCACCGCCACTGCCGAGTGATGAAACTTTATCGAACAGCGCAATGTATAATGAGAATCCGAACTGATCTCTCAGAGATATTTTGTCAGACAACTGGTTACACAACTCACGAGCTGTTGTCGCTGAATCTGCTAACAATGTCTTGGTATTGCCGTCCATGAATGTTATGGGAAGCATGATAGGCTTTTTAGATTTAGTCGCTTGCAGCTCGAGCCAACTTGGAGGCTGGTTTCTTGTTCCATTATTAAACGTCCGTTTCAAACGATCTTCGCAGTAGGGAGCGTATCCTGGTGGCCCTTCTCTGATGAAAGCTCGCAGATAATTAACGAATTTTTCAGAAGGAGCAAAACAACCTACGCAGAGTGACAAAAGTATCCAACCTCTTGCGTGAGACGATTTTGTTGGATTGTTAGTAAGGAGTTTGCATATTTGACAATAAATTTCATCACGCAGTTCCGCGCGTAGGATTCCATGACCGATAATAAAATGTAGTTTTTCTAAATTAGATGTCGGTCTTGATTCTAACCAGGACTGATAACTGTCTGCTGTGTATTCGTCGTCTTGCAAACGCCTTCTTACATCTTCGCCCAATTTGTTTTTTCGCTTCAACGTCAAGGACACGAGCTTGTGACGAATCGAACGGGGCTTCTGTTTAAACGTGTCAGGATCCATGCCCATCATTTGAGCCTCCTGAAATTCTTTGCTTCTAATAAAATTTCTACCCAGCGTTGCGGTTACTTTGGACATAACTGAAGTGGTATCACGATTCATTGTGTGGTATCGCGGCTCAGGTAAATCACCGGTGAATCTTAAAATGGTGATCCACAGCGCCTGAGCAGCCAACTGGTCGCCTTGAGTTTGCAGAGGCAGTAAAGGATGCTTCAATGGTTTCTTTGAAAAATGATGAGTGATATTTCCTTGGAAGTAAGTAGCAGCAAACTTTTGAAATTTAAATTCTGTTAAGTCTTCTTCGTCTTCAGACGCTGTTTGAACTGGACTTATAATCTCTTGCTGATCTGCTTTAGGCGACGGGAGATCATTAAATACTGAAGTTTCGCGTGCTGGAGTTGGAGCTTCGCTGCTGGAATCAGGTAGAAAGTCAAACATCGCCTCAACTAATTTACTATCATCTACTGGCTCGTCTTGTTTCTTGGCCGCATCATTTATCAAATTTTTCTTAATCTCCATTCTCCTTCTATCCTCTATTTCCATTTCAATTTCCTTTCTCTCCAGCTCTTGTATCCGCTCACGATAATTCTGCTCAGCAATTTCTTTAGCTCGTTTATTTCCTTGATCTTTCAATTCTCTCTCTTCTTTTTTACGCAATCTCAGAGCTTCAATATGAAGCCTATACTCGTATTGAACTTTTTTGTATCTTCGTTGAGCAATCAGTCGTCTGACGTGCGCTTGAATCTTTACAATAGCCCACATTTTTTTACGATACATTCTTCGCACCAAATGTCCTCTTGCTCGAGCCTGCAGGGCAACGATGTGACCGCGCAGATGTCTAAATCTATGAGACAAAACCCTCGACCTAATTAACGCTTGAAGTCTCATGTATCCACTTCGCATCCGTTTGTATCTCTGTCGCTGTTCATATCCGCGCCACATTTTTTGAACAACAACAGCCGCAGCTCGCATTCGCAAAAATCTTCTACGGTAAACCCACCCGCGAATATTTCGTTGCAGTATCAAAATTTTACGCGTCAACACGCGGTCACGTTCTTGCTCAAGGAAGAGATCATGAGCGTCCTTGAGAAATACTTTCGTATGTCCCAATTGATAGTCAGATCTCCCTAACACATGATGACAAATTCTGGCTGTCGCTGCTCGGCAATCAGTCTTGTGTGACGGAGGAATACCCGAAATTAAAAAACGATAACGTTCTACAAACTCAGGAAAGGCGTGACGAATCGGATAACCAGCGCGACGAATTCTAATGGTCTCCATCATACCAGAATATCTCAATTGACGACAGCACAATCCTCTGTCAAACATCATTGGTTTTTTAAACTCATTCGGTTTAATACAACGAATAAAAAATGGCTGACAATTGCACAGTGTTCGCATCAGTGAGTCGAGTGATTTTTTAAATTGCGTTGACAAACTGGGCGCCCGTTTTCGCGTTTCCGATCCCATGCCGATGTCCTCAGCAAAACAGGTCTGCAGAAATTTATTCGATGATATGTGAATCAGTTGGAGTAAATCAGCACTAAAAGTGTCACGATTTTTTTCAAGAAAACTTCGAGTATCGTAAAATACAACGCCAGCAAAATGATTCAGTCCAAATGACGTATTGATATCAGATTTAGGTTTCAAATAATTTCTATGAGTGCCATGAGTCTTGTGAATTTTAGCCAGCATCGTTTGATCAGTTCCTTTAGGAAATTTTGATTCTTCATCAATAAGAGCCATTATATTGAGCTGCTTAATTGCTATCAGATCTAAGGCATCTTGATTGTCAACGAATTCAATGTGCTGCCAATTGATACCTTCGTGATTGTATTCTTCTTGTTCCAGTTTGAAAATATGCTGCACAAAAAATTGCTGAAGATTTTCATTAGCGTAATTGATACAAAACTGTTCGAAACTGTTGTGATCAAAATTTTCAAACCCGAATATATCTAGCACACCGATAGCACTTCTTGAGGTGTTTTTCGGACGATAAATAGCTTCATTGATTCGCTTGACTATGTGGACAAATAGTCGTCCGTAAATACCTTTGACAAAAGCATCCCGGATATCAACAGATTGATCTCGCGACAATGTTGAAATTACTGTCTCGCCGTGTGCGAAAATTGTGCGTCTAGTCAATGCAGCAACAAGTGATTGCACCGGAACACCTAACAATTGCGCAACTCTTTGTACACTAGTGTGTTCAGATATTTCAGTAGCATCCAAATTGTCAATTACCGTCGCTCGATACTTGATATTTCCCATGTGCAATAAGGCTGCCAGTAATTTTAATATCTCCCAAATTTCGGGATCTGAAAACAGCAGAACCTTCATTGCTGATCTTATGTCTGCAAACTCAGCAGCGTCATCACGGCCTTCGCATGTAATACTTCCGCCACCGGTTAAATAACGATACTGCGATGCATCTTCAAGTTCTAATTTTTTTTTCTCTTCGTAAGATAAACCCGCCAGCATGCAGTAAAAAACATGGTAATTTCTTTCATCACGATTTTGCGATACAATACGTGATTTTTCTAATAAATACTGTTCTATTTTAGCACCTTCAATTACACCTTGATGGTTGAAATGGATGTCAATATATTTACCAAATCGCGATGAATTGTCATTTCTTACAGTCTTAGCGTTACCAAATGCCTCTAATATAGGATTTGCTTCTAATATTTGCTGTTCAATCCACGAATGCTTACCACTAATAGCCGCTAAATATTGCAATATTAATTTAGTGCTTTCCGTTTTACCAGCTCCACTTTCCCCGCTTATAACAATACACTGATCCTGGCCATAGCGATTCATGTGAGCATAACTATTGTCACCAATAGCAAATATATGAGGTGGTAATTCACCAATTTTACGGTCCTTGTATAGTTTTATTTGTTCGGCGGTGTAAATTGGCAGTATTTGATAGGGATTGACAGCGACTAGAATGGAGCCTGTGTAAGTGTAAATGAGATTCTCATTGTATCTTATCAAAAGATTCCTGAGTATTCCTGCCTCGTGGAGGTCGCCAAGACTTATCATGTCTTCGACACCTTGTACAGAGGTAGCATGCATTGCTTTTATTCTGCGTTCTGGTGTTAGCCATTGTTCCTAAAAATATAAATGGTTTTAATTATTTCCATTATTGTTATCTTCATAAAAGAAAAATTTTGTTTCAGTCATATCTCAATGATATTAAATTTGGTGTCATTGTAAAGGTCGGCTTGAATTTGTGCCTTCGTGGTTTCAACTCTTTATTATTGTCAATTATTAAGATAAATCAAGTAATCTTTCATTCAAAATATATTTAAATTGCGCGGGAAAAAATACGATTGTATTTATTTCTTATAAATAAACTAATATTTTAATTATTTTGAATATATACACACAGAAAAAAAAAATTTCTTGGCGCAAGAAATATTTTGCATTATGAATTGAAGACTAAATTTTTTACGAGTAACACTTTTTCGCGCCAAGAAATTCTTTTTTTTCTTTGTATTATAAAATAACTGACTTCGAAATGTTTAAATATTTTCAAATTAGAAACTTAATTTTTGAATCAACGATAGACAACACCCCTTTGGTAAACCCTCAAAATTTGATCATTTTTTTGTATTTTTCATCATTTACAATATTTTTTTTTTAATTTATTAGATCGCTAGTAAAAAAATTTGACCACATTGATTTTTTTTCAAATTTCATAACTAACTAATTATCAAAATCAACAACCTCGCGAATTAATGACAAGATTTGTTGTATTAAACTTCATTCAATAAATTTGGTAATTATACTCGGGCAGTCACATGGTGACTGCAGGTTGCTCTTTATTAATTTTTTTTTTCTTTTTGACTATCGTCCCTAATTGGGCCACGTGCTAATTACTGCTGTTATTTATTATTAATTGTTTACTAACTTTGTTGTCGTCGTCTTTGACTTGGATTCGTCTTCCTTCCGCAGATATAACTCTTGCACCAATAGCTACGTCGAATTCCCTTCCTGATATGGGCTCGATCCATATGTAATCACCCTTGAAAAAATACATATAATAACAATAATAATAAAAAAATAAAGTAAATTATTTTATTAGATTAACAATTATTAATGAGTAATTAAAAAATATGTCTGTAAAATGATGATAATGAGTATTCGAGCAAGTAATTCTCATTGCACACTCGTTTGTCTCGCCATATACACCGTGGATATTTAACGTCCGTCCCAATTGTTCGGTCTCTTGGAACATCGGGAGAGCGAGCAGGAATACACAAGAGTATAGTTTGTTAGTCGTTGGTCTCTTCCGCTCTTTCGTGGGCACGCACCTCTGCAATATTAACTCACACACGCTTCGAGGGCTATGACTTCCCCTACAAATTCTAAATCTAATAAATCTCTTTGTTCTTTTTTTACATTTAGTCTTCAAAACACTTCCTGCATTCCAGCTCACTCATTCCAACAATTGGTACTCGTTAAATATCACTACAAATCCCATATCGCTGCTGGTATTCTTATAGATTTATAGGAAATAAAATATATATTCTTGATCATCAGTTTATTTCTCTATACTTGGACACTCCACTTTCTTCTGAGTATATTTAACTATTAAACCTCTATGTAGATTTTTTGAACCCATTGACTTGTCACAGATTCCTACTGACCGAGTTTGGGAATAGTAAGAGCTTATGTTTACCCAATCATCATCAAATTCCATACATATATGTACATTTTATACTTATATTATTATCATAATTAATATGACTAACTTTTTATTTATTTATTGTTTTTTTTTATTTACTTACCCGGGTAACGATGACCATTGCTCGAGTCGCGTTCGCTGCACGTGCCTGCCCGCCACCTTGATAAAAAAAAAATAACATCATTATATTGAATTACATATTAAAAATAAATAATATAATAGATATATTTAAAGATTATGGGCAATTTTTATTACATAACGTCACGCAAAATTGTTTTTTAAATTTTTTATTCGCTAATTCGCTGTAAATACAAAGTCCATATTTATTTTTGGTACCCAAGTAGCACACGTGGCTTTGTGACGTCTATAAGATAAAAGTTTTGAGGCTGTTTTTTAACTGTCGATCAGGCACCAAAATGTTGAGAAAACGGTCAGAAATATCTGCGTAAAAGACGACAAGTGACGACCAAAAAGTAAATTGTCCCGAATTCAAAAGTTCAAATATTAATTTTTTCTGCATAGACAATAAATTTTAATATTTACGTTTTAATTATAGAATTTACTGATCACTTTATCAGTAATAAACAAACGGCTTTAAGACAAAAAAAAATTTGTCTTGTCCATTTAAAAGACATTTTTATGACATCGTTAAGTTGTCGCTGTGCTACTTGAGTATGTAATATCCATAATTAGAAAATAGGATTCAAAATAATTAAAATTTGACAATAACGAATGCTACTAAATTCTTTAAATTCTACTTTTGATGAAAGTTTTAATTAACGAATAATTTTTGAAACAGGGATAGAAGAAGCTGTAGATTGAAAAGAGAAATTAATAATATTTAAAAAAATATTAAATAGATAAAAATTAATGTTGAGAATATAGGATTTTTTTTCAGTTAATATGGACAGGTAGCGAGTTAGATGTATCTGGTCCGATGACCGTTACCATAGAACCGTATAGCGTGCTACAAGTATTATACAGATATAACTCTCATGTAAACCTGTTCACGAAGTGGGTTACGCGACATCAGAGTCTATATGCCTGTGCAGATCATCTTCATCATGGTCATACAAAAAAAAATTTTAATAAAAATTTGACTTAATCAATGACGTCTATAAATTACACAGAAAAAAATAACTTTTGTAAAAACAATATTTTTCGAGTAATAATTCGATATATCGAATTGCATTATTAATTTTATATCTAACGCAAGGAATCATTTTCTTGACAAGAAAATCAAAATTTATTTACATTATGGCTAAAAAAAGATTAAAATATTTTGAAATAAACTCAGGCTTCTTTGATTGAGAAAACTTTTTGTATGAAATTTTCAAATTTTTCCACCCAAAATATATTAAAGTGAAAATTTTTAGTAGCATACTCCCATAAAAAAAATTTATAAAAATATATGTCTTAAAATATAAAAAATTTATTTTGAACGACTAACTTTTAGCCGATTTTCATATATGTTTTAAATATATCTAAGAATATATGAAAAATACATGTGTGAAAATTTAAAAACGATATATTAAATATATATTCTATTTTTTTGGATCATCATACTGATATTTTTTAAAATAATTTTACATATTTTCATACATGTATTTTTGATATATTTAAATTACCTTTGAAATATATAAAATATATACGAAAATCGGCCAAAAGTTAGCTATCAAAAATATATTTTCCTTACATATTTCATATATATTTATTAGACTGGGCCAAAAAAATCGACTACTCAGGTTATTGAAGTCGTTTTGACCCTTCAACTATGGATAACTTTTAAAGGAGTGAATTTAGCAAAAAATGTTAAGAGATCTTTTTTTTAGAGCATTAAATTTCCTTCAAGAATATGTATCTTGACTAAAAAAAATTTTAATATTTCTGGCAGTTATAAAAATCCAAAATAGAAACAAAGAATTTAAAAAACAAATCAATGTTTAAGGCACGGTTACAAGGAAACCGCTCGTTTTACGTCAATTTACTAAGAGAGATTTTTTGTAGAGAATTCAATTTCCTTTAAGAATATACATTGCTCAAATTTTTCAGATGGATTACTTACGAGTTTTGGGTAAAAAATGAAATTTCTGTCAAAAAACTAATAGTCGTAACGATACACCTCTTAAAATATTAATATTAAGGGCTCAAATTTGCACAATAATTTTTTTTGGTCATCAGGAATAATATTTTCACAGTATCGAAAAAAAAAAAAATTGTCGATATATTTATATATTTTTAATAAATTTTTTTATGGGGGTAATTTTTTGCGGTAAAAATATAAAATAATTCAAAAATATTTTTTTCTGTGTAAAAAAAAAGTACTTAGACTTTTAAATTTTTTATAATTAAATAGTGTCTGGAGATCAAAGTGTTGATGATGAAGTTGAATATCTAAGTCACGTATCAGGAAGTTTATTTTAATTGTTAATGCAGCGTAATGAAAAATATTTATAGATTAACTGTAGCCGAGGGTTATTGATCTTTCTATTAAAGTAAAATGAAATAGATTTTTAACAAACGTAATGTGAGAAGGCGTGCGAATGTCACGGTAAAACTGTATCCTCATCCGGGGTCAGTGTCGCAGCCCTCGCCTTTTTCCTGTCTGCGTGTTTTATACAATACTAATTCAGAGTAAGAAATTCTCTAGACTAGAGAGTGCAAGCAGACTATGTCAATCCTTGTTAAGCTTAGACTTTAACGG
This sequence comes from Microplitis mediator, assembly GCF_029852145.1. Lineage (NCBI taxonomy): Eukaryota > Metazoa > Arthropoda > Insecta > Hymenoptera > Braconidae > Microplitis > Microplitis mediator. The sequence continues at coordinate 4,434,320 of NC_079973.1, forward strand.
TTGATCGAACCGTTTGTTATTTCTTATTTTAAATTTTATTTCATTTAATTAATTTGTCCGAGTAAATAATGATGGTAAAAAGAAATTCAATTAGGAGACTTGAGTTTAATCATTAAACGAGTGAAAGTAATGGATGATATATGTATCAGTAATGCAGTAAAAGCCACCTGGCTTTTTGCCAATAGAAAATTGAATTATTTACTTTTTTTTCTTTTCAAGACCTCAAGGCAACTTTTATTTTATTAAATATTACGCAGTAATTTTATTTTTATTCATTAATTATCGAGTATTGAAGAATTTTATACTCAATGAGTACTTTGATCTTAGCAACCGGTAAAAAAATAATTTATGATTATAGACATCAAGTTAATGGACATAAATCTTGTCGGCATTGACATGGATATGCATCAAGAAAGATCTTTAGTATTATTACTATTTGTCAGGATTAGATGAGTCTCAACTAGCAACAGGTGTTCGGGTTACCGTGAACTCGGTATTTTATTTTTTTTATTATTCCCAAAGCTGTAACTTTTCTAATTAACACAAAAAAAAATAACTTTTGTAAAAACAATATTTTCTTAACTTGTAGTCAATGGAAATTATTATTTTTTTAATCGCATATTTAAGCTGAAGAATAATTTTTTGACAAGAAAATCAGTTTATTTACACAGAAAAAAAATTTTGACTGAAGGTAAATATTTTTGGTTCAAGAAATTTTTTTGAAAATCTCAATTTTTTCAGGTAAAGTAGAAATTTTCTGACCCAGGTAAATTTTCTTGACAAGAAAATATTTTTTCTTTTTGGCGGCACAATTTAAAAAAAAAAGATTATCATATTTCGAGGGGAACTCAAATTACTTCGTTTAAAAAAATGATTTTGATTGAAATCTTCAAATTTTTTTACTACTGTAAAAATTTAACGAGTGAACGTGGAGTAAATCAGGAGTGAATTATTTATTTAATTCCCTTGGAGTTGAATTTACTTCAAGGGGAGTTTGATTTTATATTGAAACTCCGGTTCGGAGTAAAATTTACTCCCAAAAGGAGTTAATTTTAACATTAAAGCTCTGAATCGGAGTGAATGCAGATTGAAATAAAATTTAGATCACTCCAAAATCACCGATAAAAAAAAACTCCAAATTTACTCCGTATGCGGAGTGAATTTTTTTAAAACTCTGGAACTCCGTGGATTCGGATTTAAATAAAATTCGTAATCACTCCGAATTCACTCTAATTTTTTAGTGTAAAAATATCCAATGTTATAATTTCTTACAAGAAAAAAATCTAATATTTCTAAGTTATTTTTCATTCATCGAATTACAAATGTCTAGAAATTAAATAAAATTTCAAAAATTTCAACGGCAAATTAAAATGAACTTGTAATTTATTTAATAGAAAATAGTATTTGAACAATAACAGGTGTGGCAAAGATCTCAAGTCCAAGGTGTTGTGACTTGAAGATACAAGTGAGAGCAAAAAAGGCAGGTGTCAAATAAAAATATGCGGGATACATAAATTCTGTTTAAATAACGCAGACAGTAGAGATAATAAATGTATAAAAAAAAAGTAATATAACACAAGTACTTTTAAAGTATAATTTTTTAAAAAATTATTTGATAGCAGCTCAAATCGACCCGTGTGCTCTCAATGACATTGCCAATAGATAAATGTTAAATGATACTAAAATACAAGTGTGTAATGAGATTGATATAAATAAATGTAGACAGAGGCGCAAAGAGAGACAGATAAATTAAAGTAACAAGTAATGAGCTGTAATTGGATTACTGGAAAAATGTTTAGTTGGAGAGAAGCGTGTCGAGGAAAAAGAGGAAATGGGTGGAGAAAAGAGAAGAATATATATATATTATATATATGTAGAAAGAGGAAACGAGACGTTGAATACGTCGAGGTGGCTTCCAGCGAAGCCTGCAACCTGCTTGCCCCTTTATGTATATATTACACGGGACGTTACAAGTTCTGTCGAGACAAACTGGGGATTGAAGAATTTAATTATAAATTAAATTTATTTATAATAATAACAGTAACGACAGTACTGATGATGATAATAATGAAGATGATGAACGCCAGGTAATTTCACTTTGGCAAAAATAATTAAAAAGTATTACGAGACGACATATCACCGATAAGTTGATTACGAAAGTCGTGCGGTTATCACGTTTTTTATTTCGCGGCCTCGTGATTCGCGAATAAAATATCTGGGGCTCTTGTCGGTTTATTTTTTTTTTTTTTACATACCTTGTGGACTTGATGTGAAACGATGTGGGTAAAATAATCAGAAGACTGTTGTTGATTTTTTTATGGAGCAATTCGTTTTGTCTGCACTCACAATAATATTAAACAATAAATAAATTCATTTGTAATTACTAACAACAACAACAATAATTAATAAAACCAAGTAACAACAACAAAAAAAAAAAATTCACAACAAACTCACTGAAATAAATAACAACTCGCGTTGATGTTTACTTGATGTTACTCCGCAAAATATCATTCCGAGCTCCTCTCTGGACTTTGACGACGTGGAGGATGAGAAAAGAGAGAAGTACCGAGCAACAGAAAGTAGAGGAGGAGAAGAGAAACCGCGACGTCGAGATTGCCACAGGAGGCTGCGTTGACGGTCTTCTTGTTATTTTTTACCCGTTAATTGTGAGCCAGAACGGGACCCAAGGGTTCAAATATTAGATCGGTCACCACACGCGAGTCAAAGTAACTCGTAGTTTAACTACACAGGACACTATATATTTGTATATATGTTGGATTTGAGTTGAGCAAACAGTATTATTCTTAAATGTACACCAGGTATTAGTTTATTCTTCGTTAGACACAGAGCAGCAGCAGCAGCGGCAACAGGCCACGGTGACCGGCACATTAACACGTCCGCTCGGTGAGTTTCGACGAGACTCGGGCCCCGGTTTGCCAGGTGGAAGAGGTAGAGAGGTTCCCCCTGTACCTCCCCGTACCTCTCGCCGCTTATCGCTACGCTACCTGTACCTGAGTAACACCGACTGTCTGTGTACCGTGTACTGGGTTTAGTTGTAGTTGGTTAAGACTGTGACCATCATGGATACCAAAGTACATTTACTAGTCAGCTTGGCCGAGAGAGAGATAAAATAAAACATGAACCAAGAATCCATGACCAAGCCGCCGCCCCAACCAACGATTCTTCTTTCATTTCTCATTATTCTCTCATACTCATATAATATTAATATAAAACACATATATATATAAAGACATATATAGATATACGCTGAACATACTCCATTACATATCTTATCACATGAAAAATTTCTTAAGTTAAATCCAAACTACAGTTGTGTAAATTATCCAACTTATATTTTTTTAAATTATACATGAACTTTTTTAGTTCTGAGCTATGATGAAGATTACATATTTTTTAAATAACTTTTGATTATTTTTTTTATTAATTATTTTAATTAACTAGTGATGAATGATTGGATGCAACGAAAAATAATTTTATAGAATATTGTACATATATTTTTTTACATAGATATAATTTGAAAGAGTATACTCTCGATACATAAGCATTTTTTATAGATACGACAGTGCTGTTTTTTTTATTTTATAGTTAATAATTAATCTCATTTAATCCTTCCTCTTACATACTGCTAAATACTATACATTCATATTTATATTAATACATTAAATATTATTATGGAAGCGCAATATCGCTGTAGTGAGACACCATTTATCCTTGGTTAGATTTTAAAAATATTTTTTATTAGTGATGTTAAAAATAAGTTACACAGAAAAAATTGTTTTCTTGGCTTAAAAAAATTTTTACTTCGAAAATTTTCATGATACCGAAGTAAACCATGATCCTGAAGTTGGCAGACAATTAAAAATTTTTGAATTTTATTTTCAACACTTTAATTAAAAAAAAAACTAAAAAAATGCACATGTGGAAAATTAAAAAAACTATAGGTGCAATTTTTTTAAATATTTTTTTTTTTAATTTATCGCTTAAAAAAAAATTCAAAAATTATTAGACGGCTGCTAACTTCAGTTTCATAGTAAACCGACGTCTAAAAATTTTTGGATTTTTTTTTAAGCGATAAATAATTAAAAAAAAAAATATTTCAAAAAATTGCACTTATAGTTTTTAAAATTTTCTACATGTGCATATTTTTTTTTTTTTTTTTTTCTGTAATTGATGTATTTTAAAAAATTCGAAAATTGTCAATTGTCCGTTAATTTCAAAATCGTTGGATCAAGAAATTTTTTTTAGTCCTAAAAAAATTTTAGTTTTCATTTCGTAATGAAAAATTTTTCTTGCACTAAGAAATCATTTTTTTCTGTGTAGGATTAAATTTTTGAAAAATAAGTTTTATAAATCATATAAATAATTTAACAAACTAGCTAACGAGTTTTTTTTTGTTTAACGCCTTTGAGGCTCGATAGTTTTTGCATACAAGTACAAATTCCTCGGCAGAGTTAAGTTTTTTGTATATATATACAAATAGTACAATAAGACTTTAATTTATTTCACAGGTAAAGATCGTAGTTGCATTGATCGCCCATCTTGGTACTGATAAAAATAGTCTATAAATAATATCTATATTTATTTATATTTTTACTCTTTGATTTATTGAGGGCTTTATATATTTTTTTTAAATGAAAAAAGCAATTATTGGTTTTAGTTTTAGTTCACTTATTGGACACAGATGTAAGAAGCCGACGACGTAGTTCATTAAACGATAAAATAAAATGTTATGTTTATGTCACATATTTATTTATTAATCACAGGACTTTAATAAATATTTATTTTACTGAAGAAGAGCTGAAATGTCCCATATTTTAATAATACGATCCTGACCAACTGTTAATAATTTACGCCGTGATATATCGAGGTTCATGGACATAATGCTGTGTTTTGCATCATGAAATGATGCCATTGCCGTTTGGCTGAAAAAAAAAAATTACATAAATAAATTTATAAAAAAAGAACACAATGATAATTATAAATATTTACTTGGCAGCTTTTAATTGAGTATGACAGGGATCACAAACTCGTACTTCAAATTCAAAACCCATTGGAGGAATAGGAATACGTTGTGCTGAACACTGAGCACAGAGAGCTCGCCCACAATTTCTACAATGATGTTGTCTCAATCCCAACTGTCTTTGATCCATCATTGCTCTCATATTCCAAAAGAAAGGTCGCCCGCAAGACTTGAATAATTATTATCACATTTAATAAATATATAAAATTATTTATTAATGTAATTATTTACCTCGCAGGTATCAGATTCTTTCCAAGGTGCAGTTTCTCTCCTTGCCTCAGCCATATTCCAACAAACAATAACACCATCTTCTCCACCGGAAAATAGCACATGCTCATCATGCGCGTAACATAGTGCTGTTACTTTATTACGATGCCCGCGTAATTCATAACCAACACCTTCGCCTCCTCCGATATCCATAACTCTTATTGTCTGATCAAAACTTCCGGAAAATAATAATTGTTTCTCTGGATCCCATGCCAGGGATCTGATACTCGCAGTATGCGCGGCAAATAATGCAACCAATGATATTGAAGTATTGTCAATCTTCAGCATCGTTACCGAGCCTTCATAATTACCAACGAATGCGTATTTCGATTGCTCATCAAATCTTTGACAGTTAAGGTCCATTAATTGAATTATATTGTCAGTAATTATATTTTTATGATACCAGCATCGAAACTTGAAGTTTCAGTGTCTCTACAGTCAGTCGAAAGAAGCGAACTTCAGTCCAATACTGTGAGAAATATTAGCAAACAAGTAAATTGTGAATGCCAGTCAGCGGCAGAAACAAACGTTTTGCCCCTTGGGAATAAAAAATTATGTCTCTTCCCGCTGACTGAAGGCTTTCGCAATTTAAACTCTGATACTTGTCATTGTTTAATAGACAGAAAAAAAAGGATTTCTTGGCGTAAGAAATATTTTGCATTATAAATTGAAGACTAAAATTTTCTTAGGTCTAGAAAAAATTTTTTCTTGCTCCGAGAAAATTTTTGTTTTCAATTTATGATGCAAAAAATTTATTGAGACAAGTAAAAATTTTATTGGGGCGAGTAAAAATTTTTTATGCCAAGAAATACTTTTTTCTGTGTACTAATTTCAGACCATTAATTTCATTTACGTAAATGACAGTTCTGACTGTGATTAAGTTTTATAAAAATTAGTGTCAATAATAAATAGTATTTATAGTTTCTGCTTAATTTTAAATTCCAAATGACAGTTTACGCTTACGCTGATAGTTGGTCTTAAATTAACTTGTTTCTGACTGGCTGCTGACACTGAAACTTTAAGCTCCAATGCAGGTAATCAAAAATCTAGTGTGTAACTCAGGACGAAACACGATTTCACTGCGGGTGATGTCAGCCCACTTCACCCTGGTCTGAAATCGCTGTTTCATCTCTTGTCCCACAATATACTATTATATAAATAAAAAAAGGATACTGCAAAGTTGTGAGCCAGCTGCTGTTATCAACAGTTTGTTTATTACCATAGCCATAAGAACCCAATCTTTTACCAGTTTCAGAGCAATGTAACTGAAACGTTTTGTCTCTGCTCACACTCATGACCCACCCATGTAATGCTGAAAATACAATGGCTGTAATGCGAGCTCTGTGAGCGACATACTCTCTCATTGCAGTCATACGATTGTAATCCTGCTCCAATAAAAATTCCTGAAGCAAAAGTCAGTTATTGATTTTAGACAAAGTAACATCCAATTAAAATCCTCGTGGTAAATAAATATGTACTACTAAAAACATACATCAATAGAACCATTCTCCAACCCAACAAATAATCTCCTCGACTCTACATGATAGTCCATAGCTGTTGCACCAGAGGCCATGTATTGACAAACACTCGGCCAGTATTGCCCTGAGTCACGTTTTAACCAAACTCTGACAGTTCTGAAAGAAACATACAATACATGACTTTAATTTAAATGACTAATCAATAAATTATCATCATTATTCTCATTATTAATATTTTCAAGGCAATCTTATCACCCTGCCTGGTGATAAATTTAAAAGAACAATTCTTCGAGACAAAGTAAGTAATTGTGCGTAATTATTTACAGTAAATAAATTAAAAAAATTAAACCTGTCATCGCAAACACTAATAACCCCTTCTTCCTTGGGTATAATAATTGCCGCATGAATATCATCATTACAACCTTCTAATTTCGATAGTAATATCGGTTTTCTACTTGAACTAAATTTGTCATTACTGACGCCGGGCGCAGGTTTTATCTCTGCTGCCATTATGTTTTTTTTTTTGTTTAAATAAACTGTTATTATTATTTTCACACACTAATAATTAATATTTGTCGATCACATACAGGAGCTCGTGTGTTAATTGATGATTGTCATTTGACAGCTGGAAAAAAATAAATGAAAACAAAGTTATGAAATTTTAAATTATTACACTGGTCTTTTAAAACTCAACTTACATACACGTAAAGATTTAAATGTTTTTTTTTTGTATTTGCTCTCTGTATCTGGTTATGATGTTTTTTACTTACTTATATATTTAATATTATTATTGTATTGTATTGTACATGGTATAGGTATAAATAAGTATATGGTATATATAAATAATTTACATACGCATGTGTGTTAAGTTTCCTGAGTATAAATACGTGTGTGCAATCAACGTCATTGAAGTTTCTACAAATTCCTTAAGAGCGCGCGGCTGTTTTCCCATCGTCCAATCATTTACTATTTCATTCAGTCATACTCAGTGAGTCACTTTTTTATTTTTCTTCTCTTTTTAACTCATCATCATCATCATCAACATCAGCAGTTTACTCTGTCAGTTTTTTTATGTTCAGATTCAGAGTCAGAGTGAGAGTCAGCAGCAGATCAGAATCTTCAGATGAAATTGAGAGATCGTTATTTTAAAAAATTCAAAAATGAACTTAAGATAATTTACAAAAACAAATGACATAAGTGGTGATAAATTACTTTAGACTATGAATAAATGATTGAGTAAGAGATGAAGCTCTGATTTATAATGAACTCCAAAGCTCCAGGACCGAGCTCTAAGGTATTGAGTAAATAATTTATTTTTAAATTTTTTGAATATTAATGTAATTGGTGATTTATTTCAGTCGGATAATGAGGGAGAGGAAAGTTTCAAAAGAACTGGATCTTTTAGGAAAATTTTACCGGGAACTTCAAGTGGAGATTCGCAGCTCAATACTTCTGTTAAAATGATTGACCGTCCAAATGTTGCACAGAACAATATGGATTATGCTGTTTATCTTAGGGAATACAGTATACTTTCAGAGTAGTAATGTCTATTTATAAATTTATTGATTGCTAGCTACGAGTAGTAAATGGTATTTATTGGATTATTGATTTTGTTTTTTAGTAAATTGATGCAGACACAAGATTTGAAAGGAATTTACGTGATACCTTCTGCTCAAAATCCTTTTTGTAAGTTTAGATATTAATTTTGGGTAATCCAAGGCTCGTGGTGTCATTAATTAATTTTAAATTTAAACTTACTTTTGAATATTTATTAAATTATCTTTTATATTAAATTTACTTTGATATTTTAAGTCTATAATTTAATATTGTAATTGTCGAGTTATTAAATTTGACACCGTCTCCATATTTCAAAAATATTCAATGACCTTGAACTGTCATTCGTATTAAAATTTCATGAATTAATTAAAAAAAGGACAATGTAATTGCAATTTAGCCGAAATTTAAATTTAAAAAAAAATTACTTACAGTTGACATCAATAGAGAGTCAAACGAAATTTGGTAAATAAATTTTAGGATACAAAATTTGAAGTATAAAATTGACAGTAAAATTTTACTGAAATTTATTTAAAAAATTTCATTCAACTCTTAATTGATAAGAACTATAAGTAATTTTTTAAAAATCTATATGTCGGCAAAATTGTAACTGCGTTTTTTTAAAATTAAAACCTAAATTTTTTTGTTAATTAATTGATAAGTTTTTAATGATAGTAAAGTTAGCGGACATCTGACAGTTTTAAAAACTTTGAAATAATAAATAAAAATAAAAAAAACCACATCTAGACAATTTGAAAATCAGTGCATTTTTTAAAATTTTATAACTTTAATTACTTTATTATTTTATATGTAATTAAAAAATTTTCATATGTCTGCTACATTTACACTCATAAATTTTTATGACGACTATGACAGTTCTAATTCATTAAATATTTCAAAAAAGTTGGGGACACTGTGAAAATGCTCTTCATTAATATCATGACAGTGGCTTTAGTCCTGTCATTTTAAAAAGTAATTTTTTCATGTGATAATTATTGAAGACTTGGATTATAAAATATTTTTAATTAATCAATTTTAATATTTAAATTTAATTTGTACATTTTTATTGATAGTGTGGTTCGGAGTATTATTTGTACGACAGGGTATCTATCAAGGAGGTGTTTTTAGATTTACAATAACGTTACCTGATATTTTTCCCGATGGTGACTGTCCAGTGAGATTTAATTTTATTAAAAATAATTAACTCAACTTACTTATATTAGTTAATATATTAGATATAAATTATTATTTTTATATTACAGAAAGTTATATTTAAAACAAAAGTCTTCCATCCATTGATCCACAACGAGACCGGAGAGTTTAGTACAAGTGCTGGATTTCCTGAATGGAAAAAAAGTAACAGAGTATTTCATTTAGTGCAATTTATAACCAAAGTATTTAATAAAGTCGATCCGAAGTTAAAAGCAATCAATGAAGAAGCTTCTAATTTGTAAGATATTTTTTTTTGCCCCTCCGGGCGAAAAGCGTCAACTTTTCTCCCGCTGTGCGAAACGAAGTTTCCGCTTTCCGCTTCCGTCGAGGCAAAAAATAGTATTTACACCTTGGGAAGTAAATAAGAAAGCCTCAGATCACATGTTTGTTGACCTCGGCTTCGCCTCGGCCAACAATTACATGAGATCTGAGACATTTCTTACTTTACTGCCCGAGGTGTAAAATATACTATTTTCTTTGTTCAGTTAGTAGATTTTATTTATGTTGCAATTAAATTTTTCGTATTACTTGTAGATTTGAAAATAATATAGAAGAATATCGTACAAAAGCAAAAGAATCTGTGAAAGATAGTTTGGATCACGTTTACGACCCTCCTGAAACGGAAGATGCCCACTATCTTAAATTTAGTCCATGGGATCCTGAAATTCATGAGCCAATAAGACAAAAACTATATCAATCAAGAGTAATATACTTATATATTTTTCTTTGTTCCTTCTGTCCATTTCTTTTATCCACTTCACCCCTTCTGGGTTTCTCTGTCCAGGATATCACCCGCACTCAGATTTATCCTCTCGATCGCCTCTCAGTTCTTTACCCAATGTTCAATAATTAATTAATTAATGTAACGGGACCAAAGTCCACCTTCGTTTTACCGGAGGCCGTTTCCGCACCCTTTTGGGCAGACACGCGCTGCGAGGTCATCCCCATCTTTCGACCCAGACACTTTTGGCCGAAAATATAATCAAGTGACGACTAAAGTGGACATTAACCGGAAGTATAATTAAAAATCTTCATTGCACGTGGTATCTAACCACAGCCACCACAAGTCCATCTCAGGAAATAAAGTAAATCTGATCGAAGTGGGCTTGGAAAGGCCCCCGTGATACCAGTCTCCCAGCGCTGGTCAACGGTTGCTTATCCAACTTTTCCCCATACCCTATGTAAAGAGTTTCCTTTACTTGTTTTCTTTCGGTTTCCCAACAAGTTATCCGCTTCTTCAGTCCCTGAAGAACTTTTTACTTTCCGAGCTGTTGACGCTCCGATTATTTAAGCCAAATCGAAAATGGAGGACAGCTCGGATCAATGTTCAATAGCGTCTTTTTTCTTCTTCCCACTTTCTGTTATTATTTTCTAAGCCACACCTGGCCGTAGCCAAGAGTATATTTATATATTTTATATAAATAATAATTATTTAATTATACTACCATTGATTATTTTATTTAATTAGCAACAGCAGCCGTTGGATCCTGAGAAATCACCAAGAGGTTATTCTTGGGTGCAACCTGGATCACTTAAGCCACTGTCTAAATCTGAAGAGGATCTCAGATAAATTAAACAATTAGCAATTAGAATTTTATTTATTGAACTATGTCGTAGAATATCTTTATACGTCACACGACACTTGCCTTTTAAAATTGCGTGAAGTAATAAATGTAGACTTATTTTTATATATATTTATAATATAAATAAATAAAAACTTATTGTTTATTTTATACATAAGCATCCTTGCTTTATTTATCGTCATTTAAATTACTATTTATTTTTTCAATGACACAGTCCATAAATAAATCTCGCAATAAAAAATTGCACCTCGAACGCGTTCTATTGCCACCGATTCAAAAAATCGCGATCCACAGCTTTAATTTTCATAGTTTATTTATGATATTTTAATGAAATTGAATTTTTGAAATAAAAATAAAAATATAAAAAGAAAAATTAAAAAGATAAATTGCGATAAGAATTACCGCTATGATAAAAATGAAACGTGTGGTTGTATCGTGTGTCTCATCGTGGGACTGCATTTAATCTCGTCGGCGTTAAAATTCATCGGAGAGATAGTAACTTGCGGTCATCCACAAGTTTAACAGAAGAAATACAAAAACGTACGAAATAAGGACCATACAATAAGACTTTCATCTCCGCGAATGAGGGTAAGGCGTGCACTGTACACCCAGAAGCGGGCAATCAACCCGGAGGTTAAATATACGTCTGAAGAAGAAAAAAAATCAGATCTTATCAGCACTATCCCAATGTTCATCTCATAGTTCATTTTATTTTTTTTTATTTTCGTATGCGGTGACAAAAATTTTAGCTGAAAATTTTTTTTACCGTTTTTATTTATCACAATAAATCTATTCATGTCATATATCATTTATATTATAGATATATAAGAAGATAATTATTGATCTGCTTTTACACAATCGACTTTAGCATCTCTGGTTGTTGGATAATAATTAGGAATCAGAATCATGCAGGAGTTTAATTTGATCTATATAAATACTGGAGTTTGTTAACAAGAATAATTGAGTGTTGCGTGTTGGATACTACAATAACACGGTGTTCATCTTAGAGCACCTGGAGCAAGTGCTACAACAACAAATCTTAGTGAGATCGATGGCGTTGATGACTGGTTTATCAACGACAATCTATCATTTTCATCTCACTCACGACTACACTCCCGTCTTTACTAAAAAAATTTGAAAACGCTTAGAGCTGTTGTAAAATATCATCTACACTCTACACTACTTTGAGGCCAGGATATAATAGAAATGTAATATAAACATGATACAGCTTTCACTATAAATTATATGGCTACAGAGGTCAGGCCCTCGAGTAATTTTAATTAATCTACCGTAAGATCTTTTTTAATTGTAATTTCAATTAAGCTTCACACTTAAAGAAACTCTAGGTCATTTAAATAAATGACGTAGTAGGAATTGCTTAATTTTTTAAAGCTTAACTCTAAAATTGTCTGCTAATTATCACAAGTGAGATTTAATTTATTGTAAGTGATACTAATAAATTTAATCAGCGAAGTAGTTAACTCTTGTAAGGAAGACAACTCTTTAAAAATTATTTTATTCTCGTTGTTACTCATGAAAAAAAAATGACAATTAAAAATAATAAGACAGTTCTTTTTCTCTTGACCTTGAGAGTGGAGGAATGGAAATAAGGATTTTGTAAAGGACGGTTCTAGGATGTAAGGAAGGATTTTATTTTTAACCTGCTATGAAAATTGAAAATTTTCAAAAAAAGGAAGTTATTGGTTTCGGTCCTGATCATTTTTAAATGGACGTCCGTGTGTGGGTGCGTGTATATGAACTTTTTTTGTCCAACGATATCTGGATTGAGCGTTTTTGGCGGCAATCAAAATGACTCAAGACTTAGAACTGAATAAATTTTGAAATCGATCGGTCTAGTTTACGAGACACGAAAACTATCAATAAAAAAATTTTTTTCTGAGGTTTTTTTCGTATAACTCATAATCCACTTGTCCGATTTGCCTCAAAATGTAATCAGTTCTAAGTCTTGATGAGCCTTTTCAATTGCCGCCAAAAATACTCGAATCGGTTGATTCGTTCCAAAGATAGGGTAGAGGTGCATTTTTGGACAATTCAAAAATTCAAATAAAGTATCTTGTAAAAGACGCAATGACAATTAAATTTTTAAAATGTCTTCAAAGATACTTTTAGCGGTATCACGAATGGTTGCCCGCAGACATTAATCCGCGACTTTATAATAATTTATTTACTCATTTAATTTTTTCAATACCATTGCAAGCGTGAGTGTGTTAGCAAACTATTGTAATTACACACACAAAACTTTTGAAAAAAGGGCACATTACCGATTTACAACGTCGCGGATTTAACGTCTGCGGATGAAACGTTAGGGAACCACTTTTATCCCGCTATTAAAATGGAAATTTTATTTTATACTTTTTCATTAATTAAAATAAAGTATCAAATGTCCAAAAATGGAGCAGTAGCCGGCCACAAATTCTACTTCTACCCTATCATCGGACAAAAATTTTGTTTTCAGTTAAATTTATGTTTTTTCAATTCAACAGTTTTTTTAATTCGGTGCTAAAAAATTTCCGTAATTAATATTTTGAACTCTCCGAGCTCAAAAACAGCCGGAAGTTTTGGGCTTGTCCCGCAGCTTCAACCGTTTCTCAGACTTTTTTGTAGTTATTTTATACTTTATAAGCATTTTCTAAAAGGCGATAACAGAGTGGGAGTCCAGTTTGTAACCCGCAAGGAATAATTAAAGACCCATAAAAAAAATAAAAAAAACACGAGGAACTTTAAATGTCCGGCATTCAAGTACACCACACATTTATTGAGCTGTACATTTAATTATTAGTTTAATGTCCAAGTCTCTCCTCTTAACCGCAGCATGTACACATAATTCAACCGTACCGCAGTCTAGGATTCAATCCGCATCGCCAAGAATTTATTAATCAACAACTATGAAAGAACATGCAGCTAAATATTAATTGATAAGACATTAATTATTTATTTCAAATAAATAATTAACTGAAGAAGTAATTTATTAGTAAGGGATAGCTGTAGTTGTTTGTATTTTAAAAAAACGGTATACGGCTCTGAATAATATTTACCTGTTACCTGTTAAGTACATTGTGCTTTGAATGCGCTAATGGAGCAAAACCAAACGTTAACTGTACACACTCTCCAGATATTGTTTCTTCAGAAGTATTAGCCGTGTGTACCACCACGTCATCTCATAAATATATTAATACAAGGAAAATATATATACATATATATATTTTGTTTATATGAAAATATAAATGTGAGGAGAGACTCTCGTTATGTTGAGTATAAAATAAAATCAAAGATTTTACTTATGAAATTTTTAACTTAGAGATTATGCATGTAACCATACAGGTTTATGTCGAGTAAATACTCATGAATATTTGCCGATGACTGTGTAGTATACGAGGAACCGATTCAACAGCATAACCAGGGGAATCTGACGTATACTTATACTCATCGCACGAGCCGTTTGTAAACATTGCCGTTGCATCTTCCTGCATATATTGAATCACTGATACACAGTCGTGGTATGGAGTTTTTTTTTTAGATAAATAAAGTAATTGCCACTGGTTTGTTTATGTTAGACTATAATATATGACGTTTTACTATTAATATTTAATGTTTACTATTATATGGGCGAATCGTGTCTACGTACGAGAGTACTCTGGAGACGGATATGATTCTGAAGACTGAAGAATTGATGAAGACATTAAAGAACAAGACGGAGAGATGAAGCATGAAAGAAAATACAGATAAAAGCCGAAACGATCTGGTGAATGGTAGAGGGAGAGTCTGCACGAGCTGAGATCTTTCACAGGTGGGCAGTCGTCACCCTGACAGATCACTGCTAAGACTCACCTTGAGTCTTAAACTTTTTTTAACAAATTTCTCTGAGCTTTTATGGAAACACCTGAAATATTTGTGACTTCTAATGGGCGTGAGAGTAAACGCGGTTGCTTAGTTTATTTTTTATTGTCAATTATCGGATCTGGGATTTTAAATTTGAATAAAAAAATTTTTTAATGGAGATGAGGGAAGTTAATATCAATGTGTCGGGTGGAGTGAAGGATTTATTGAGGGATGCGTTGGTGTCTCAGACATTTGCTGATGTTTCGTTGTGTTGTTCTGGTGGAAAAAAATTTTTAGCTCATCGACTGGTGCTGTCTGCTGCCAGTCCGTATCTTCATGTAAGTTATTAGTCACCAGTTTATTTACTTTATGAAACTTTAAATGTCATTTGGTTGGGAAACTTGTTGGCATCAGATGTATGTAAACCGTTAAGTAATAAAATAATTATGATTGCTAATAATTCAACTTTGCTTCCGTACCTGGTGATTGAAAGCTAAACTTTTGCTGACTATTTAATGCCTCAGGTGTTCTGGGGCATTAAAATTATTCTTTCTCTATTTAAAAGTATAAAACACATGTTTGATTTTTAATCACATATTTTTTATACTTAATACTGATGTTGAATTCGATGACGCATGATTATAAGTCATTTTTTTGTGAACGCAAAATTTAAAAAATATATCGCAAATTAATACATGGTGGGCTAGAAATTAATTTGACGGATGAATGAACTGTAATAGAGAATGTTATTAAATTTTTTTTGTAGGCTGATTAAATTTAATCTGATTGGGTTTTTTTTTATCACTTCACTGTAAAAAATTTGAGAAGTGAACGCGGATTAATTCCGGAGTGAATGCGTATTTATTTAATCTTGGAGTAAAATTTACTTCGAAGGGGAGTGAATTTTAATATCGAAAACTCCAGTTCAAAGTGAAATTCACTCCGAAAGGGAGTTTATTTAAATATTAAAAGTTCAAATCAAAGTGAATGCGGATTTAAATAAAATCCAGATCACTCCGAAAAAAAAAAAATTCCCTATAATTGCATATGCAGAGTAATTTTTTATAAAATATAAGCAATAAATCAGGCTTAAGATCATACA
Organism: Microplitis mediator; assembly: GCF_029852145.1. Classification (NCBI taxonomy): domain Eukaryota; kingdom Metazoa; phylum Arthropoda; class Insecta; order Hymenoptera; family Braconidae; genus Microplitis; species Microplitis mediator. The sequence continues at coordinate 4,450,397 of NC_079973.1, forward strand.
GGTTGTTGAGTAAAACTCAATCATCAAAAAGCTATGTGCACTATGGACCCAGGAACAGGATAGCGAATTCAATTAACGATTATTGTGCTTCCATAATTTTTTTGGTGATTCTTTATCATGTTTTTCAACAAAAATAAAAAATATTGTACCACGTCACTGATATAAAATAGTATATTATATTATATTCTTGTTCTGTGCAGTTAATGATTAAACACTACTTCTGTAATAGTTAAATAAGATGTATAAAGCCGATTGGCGTAAATAAATAAATAAAACTCCGGAACTCCAAGTGGCGGAGTGAATTCGAATTTAAATAAAATCCGTAATTACTTTGAATTCACTTCAAATTTTTTTTGTTTCTCGATTTTTACCCAGAAAATAAGAATTTTTTGACGCACAATTATTTTTAATCGCCCTAAGAAAATTTTGTATTGCCCCGAAAAATTTTTGTTTTCAATTTATAATTCAAAAAATTTTTTACGCCAACAAATATTTTTTTTTTGTGTATGTTTTAGGAAGTACTTTCAGCTCATGGAAAAATAGCAGGTCAATGTGAACCCATTACGATGATATTAGCCGAGGTCGAGGGCAACGATCTAGCAGCAATCTTAGGATTTCTCTACACTGGAAGTGTCGCGGTGCCTCAGGCAAGATTAGAAGCTTTCTCAAGTACTGCAGATGCTCTTAAAATTAGAATACCTCCTTTGCCACATGCTCTGAAAGCTCAAACTTTATCTGAGGAAAAAAATAATTCGTGCTATAAATCTTTAGCTCATGAAAATGTAACACAAGATACTGAACACGTTGGTTTAAATTTAAAAGTTATAAATAAAACAAATTGTTTGCGCCGATTACTTATGTCATCAAACAAAGACAATATTTTAGATAATAATAATAGTACATATAGTAAATTAAAGTCGTATGTAGCGAATCGAGTTATTGCTTCTCCATGGTGTCAATTTGTTCAGCCTTATCATTTACCAAAGATTCAACCAATTCTCAAAAATAATGAATCATCTTCTCGTACTTGTGTAAGTAAAAATTTACGATATTTGTTTTTTCAAATAAATTTTTAAACTTTTACATTAGAGATCTTAGAAGAAAGGAAAAAAAATTATTTTATTAACTGAGAAACGTATAAAATTTAACTGTAGGGTATATCGTTTGTATTTACTACGGCAATTATATCGTTAAAACATAAAAGATTTTTCGCGAATCGCAAATAAATATATAAATAAAACTAAAAACATTTATTGCAAAAAATAAAATCTCGCGCAATGTTTTGAATTAAATTTATATGATACTCAATTAAACGTAAATAATAATTCGACGTGCACGATTCTTATATATAATAATTACTACTATAGTAGAAACTTTTTAAATATACCGTTACAATAATAAACCAAAGAAAATTGAAACAAATCTCGGACTTCAATAAAATGAATGGAATCGTGATGTTATTCTTGAGAATAAAATTAGATTCTAGAGCTCCAAAAGAACCGATATTTTTTTTCTCTCGTCTGCTGTAAACAAAGTTTCCATATTTAAAAAAGAAAACCTGTCAGAACGACAATTTTTTATTTCAATTTCAAAAAATGGCGCTCGCTATTTGAATTTTCCCATACTAATAGCATGGAAATTTTGTTTTTTTTATAAAAAAATCCTATAACTTCATTTGACGTTGAGGGAAAAATTCGAGTTATAAACATTTTTTGTAGGAAATTTTATGCTCTACAAAATTGCTCAGAAGCTCAAAAGCTCTAAAATAAACGGTTCAAAAGTTACAGGTATTTAAAGTTGATAACTTTTTAAAAATAAACGTTCAAACTCTTTTTACAATAAAACTGCCACTCTCATGAAATATATATATATATATATATATATATATATTTATATAAAAAGAAAATTAGTACAAAAGAATCTAAAGCTTTTATAAACCAGTAGGAAAAATCGTATATATGACAGGTAATGTTTCAGAATAACATTCCGTCGAGTTTTTTTTCATCTGATGGATACGAGTCTTCGCACATTCACCACGAGCCAACAAGTTCTTTCAGCACCACCACGACAACTGTAGGCGTTGAAAAATTATTTGTTACCAGTGTTAATAGCTCGGAAGACACTGAAACTTATAACCCGCTCAAATTAGAGAGCACTATCAGTATACAAGACCATAAATCTTACGTCAATGATACAATTGACAAAAAAATTATTCACGACGAGACGATAAATTTATCATCAGCGGTTTTCATAGCAGAGGACAATAATCAATTAAATTACGACGACGATAAGCCTGATAAAGTATCGTTAAATTTATTGAACAAGCGGATTAATCTTGATGAAGTTGATAAATCCAAGTCGGATACCGTTACAATAAGTAATGACAGTAATAATAACAGCAATAATGCAATATCAGCTTCAGGTGTAAGTGAAGTTATTTCTACAATAACTTCAGTAGATTTAAAATGTGAAAATTGTGAAAAAATATTTGTCTGCGAATCAGCACTTAAGGTAAACTATATACCATTAAATGCAACAAATAATTCAATTTTATTTCTTCCATAAGAAATAATTTGATTCACTGCTAGCAGGTGTGATTGGTTTAATAATTTATGGTTACAGATCCATCGCAAAAGCCACTTCAAAGACAAACCCTTCCGCTGTGTCGATTGCGGTAAAGAGTTTTCTCAACTACGAAATTATAAATACCACCGCAGTGTGCACGAAGGCACGGGAGAATTTGCGGCGACTTGTCCCGAGTGCGGTAAATCATTCAATGATCGTGGGTACTTGGGCTCACACATGAAGATCCATCGTAATAAAAAAGAGTATGCCTGTGACGAATGCGGCAAAAGTTTTAATCAGCGAGTTGCGTATAATATGCACGTCAGAATACACACAGGCGTTAAACCACATAATTGCGATCAGTGCGGCAAAGCTTTTTCCAGAAAAATGCTGCTGAAACAACACATGAGAACACACTCTGGAGAACGACCTTATCAGTGTCACATCTGCAATAAAGCGTTTGCTGATAAGTCTAATATGACTCTCCATACCCGCCTTCACTCCGGTTTGAAGCCTTATCAGTGCGATATTTGTTCCAAGGCATTCACTAAAAAACATCATTTAAAAACTCATTTAAATTATCACACTGGAACTAAACCGTACGCTTGTCCTAATTGTAAATTAACTTTTTCACAGAGCAGCAATATGAGGACTCACTATAAGAAATGTTTGAATAATAGTACGAGTAGTATCAGTGGTAGAAAAAAAAATACCAGTACAGTTGTTAAGAAAAAAAATTTTAATAAACACATTGATGATTTTTCTAATGCTCTTACGCCTCCTCATTCAGATTTAGAGTATCAGACAATTATCCGTGATATTACTTGATTTTTGTTGTTGTTATTATTTAATAAATTTTATTATCAAATATTTATCTTATTTCTTAGTTAGTTTATTTATTTTTTCATTCTTTGTCTGTTTTATTTTGCTCTCTTTCGTTTTAGTGTCACTCTTTGTACCTTCTTTTCCCTTAAAGGTAAAAACTTTTTTTAAATATGATACTGAAGTTAGCCGACGTCTAATAATTTTTGGATTTTTTTAAAAATGATAAATTAAAAAAAAAATTTTTTTTAAAATTGAACTTAAGGTGAGACCCAGTACCCGATCATGGAATTATTATTTATTTACTTATTTAATAATTTTCGCGGCCTTGAGACTTATGTCTCCTACGGGCCGCAAATACAAAAGTATACAAATAGTGCATACGTAATTTTATATTGACTCTATAAAAATTAAAATTTAAAAGATTTTTGTTAATAATAATAGTGATAATAAATCTATACTGTGGTGAAAATTTTTCGAACTTTTCTCTGAAAAACTCTGAAAAAGTCTTTAGAATTTTGAAAAAATCTGTAGAACTTTAGAATTGAGTTTTTTAGAGAAAATTCCGAAAAATTTCCACCAGAGTATTTATATATGATCAATTTGAAAGAATCATGAGTAACAGGTAGATCTAAATTATTGACGACAGTAAAGTTAGCGGACATCTGACAATTTTTGAAACTTTGAAATAATAAATTGAAGTGTTTATAAAATAAAAATTAAAAAATGCAAGTTTAGAAAATTCAAAATTCAGTAATACATGCATTTTTAAAAATTTTATTATTTTAAATATTTAAGTTTTTTATGTGTAATTAAAAAAATTGTCTTATGTCTGATACATTAACACTCATAAATTATTGATATGTTTTTAGTGCAACGTCTGGTAAATGATTCAAAATTCTGATAGCCGTAAATAAAAATGACTTTTCTTAAGTCATAGTTCTACGTCTGGGTTGAAAAAACACATGATTATGTCCTACAGCTCGATCTCCAACAGACAGTAGTATTTAAAATTTTCCTATTGACTTTTACCCGATCACTCATATATTTTTATATCTACATTTACTAAATTTTACTACACATAGACATACAAATACATGATGTAATCGAGTACTAGTTCCCTGGTCGGGAACTGGGTCTCTTACCTCATAGTTTTTTTAATTTTCTACATGTGCATATTTTTAGTTTTTTTGTAATTTATTTGTTGAAAAAAAAATCCGAAAATTTTTAACTTCAGGATAATTTTCAAAATAAAAGTTTCGTAATTATAAAATTAAATTTAAAAGTAATAACTTACTTTTTGTATGTTTTTACTGTCTCTTCTTCGTGGTAATCTTTGATTTTTAGGTGCAAATGTCTTACGAGCCCATTCATCTCTTTCTCGTAACCACAATCGCTGGTATTCATTAGCCATCAGTAGTTCCATTGTCACATGATATCTTTTACAAAAAAATAAAATAAATAATCCACACAATAAATAATTAGTTTTTATATACTTCTCATATGACGGAGTGAATATTTTTAGAGATGCGTATTCTGAAGAAACAATATTATCTTGTTTTTTGAACGGAACTGCTGGAGTCCAGTTATGGAAGCTATTAGAAGACATACTTGAATTATTTATAATGTATCAAATATATCAGATGACATCTTACTTATAGTTTGAACATTGCGCTTTGTCATATTTTATTATAATTATTAATTTTTTGATAAATTATTCACACGAATGATAGCAGCAGAAGACAACCGCCAACTTTTTGAATTTTTAAATAAACAAATTTAATATTAATAGAAAAAATTCAAATTAACTTTTGAAAACTTCGAGCGTATTTTCAAAATTTTTTTAATGATGCAGAATTTTAAAATTAAAAAAAATGTCAGGTGTCTGCTATTTTTTCAATACTGCTCATAAAATAAAAGCCCCAATTATCAACTCGGTACTAATTATTTAAATTTACTATTGTTTATTTATTTATCAACTTCCGCCATCTTTAAAAATTATTAATGTTATGATGATTTAACTTTTGGAATAAAATTTATGAGAAAATTTCATTGAAAACAATAAAATTTCAATTGAAGTATAGTTTTTTTTTTAAATATAAAATTTTTAGAAGAATTTTGGATTATCAGCAGTTGGTAAGACTGGAAACTGATAACTGATAAGAGTAAAAAAAAATAAAAATAATAAAAATGACGTTGACAAGTGGCATGTACCGCTGATCCAGGTTGATTGAATTTTATTTAAAATAATTATTTAAAAACAAAAATGATTCATAAAGAAATAATTGATGGTATAGAAATTCCAATCACTGAAGAAAATTTACCAGAAATATGCAGAAAACTCGACGAAGCTGAGGTATAAAATAAATAATTATTAAAATTGATGAGTGATTAATTACTTTTTTTTTCATAATTAGGTCCGTATTAATAAGGAATTAGAGCAAATGCTCCAGAAGCATTGTTATGTTGAAGCTAAACTCCAAAGTATAAACAAAATATTACCAAATGTCGCTTTAATTCGTTCAGAAGGCGAAAATTTTCGTGATACCATTGAAAAAACAAATAGGTTAGCAGAGACAGTTAGTGCTAAAGTGAGAAAATTGGATTTAGCGAGGGTAAAATAATATTTATTATATTTATTAGTTAGATGTAATGATCCTGAAGTTAATTGTCTTCCAGATTCAGGATCATTAAATGATGACCCTGAAGTCAACCGACGTCTAGTAATTATTAGACGTCAGTTAAAATCATAACTTTGTGAAACGATAAATTACAAAAATTAAAACATTTCAAAAAATTTCACCCCTAGCTTTTATAATTTTCTACATGTGCATATTTTTATTTTTTTTTTTCTTGTAACTAATTTGTTAAAAAAAAAAGTCCAAAAATTCCTACTTGTCTTCTAACTTCAAGATCATTAGATGTTTCAATAAAATGAATTATTAAAAATTAACAAGTTGTTAATTTTCAGAGCCGAGTATGTGAGTGTCAGAGTCGAGTGCATGACATCCTGGATCTCCAGTTATGTTCAGAAGGTGTAGCGACTGCGCTGAGAAATGAAGATTACGAGCAAGGAGCAGCTCACGTCCGCAGGTATTTATCAATGGATCAAAAAATCTTGGAACGAACAGCAGGCGACGTGTCAGAAGATCGTGTAACAATTGCTGGATCTCTAGCAACTCTACAGCAAGCTGCTCTCCAACTGCGTACTGTTGTCACCCGGAAGTTCGACGATGCCGTTAAGTCTGAAGACCTCGCATCAGTAGAACGTTTCTTCAAGATATTTCCTCTCTTAGGAATGCATGACGAGGGACTGGGAAAATTTTGCCTGTACTTGTGTGCCAAGCTCCAAGAAACATCACAAAAAAATTTGCGTTCTGCTCTTGAAATAAAGTCAAGCGATGAAAGAACTTCCGTTGTGTATGCGGATACAATGACACTATTATTCGAAGGTATCGCGCGTATTATTGAAATTCATCAGCCGATTATCGAAACTTATTACGGCCCAGGAAAACTTCTGAAGACTGTGAGTATTTTGCAGAAGGAGTGCGACCGTCAGATAAAAAGAATTTTTGCCGAGTTCATGAGAAATCGCAGTATTTCAAAGAAAGTCCAGTCGATTAACGAGTACACGCGTAAGCAAATTGCTGATAAAACAGATCCTAAGACTCTAGATTTACTGCTACAGGAGTTGACGTTAATGCACACGAGGGCTGAATTGTACATACGTTTTTTACGTCGAAGAATCGTCAATGATTTGACTGTTGGTTCTTCAGATGAAGAGCAGTGTAAGCACCAGATAGACGAGTTCGAGTCGATGATTAAAAATTCTGAGTTATCTCACGCAATGCAGGAAGTACTGGGCGCTTATCTTGCACTCGAGCGATATTTTTTGGAAGAAAGTGTCAACAAGGCTTTGGGAATGGACACCCTGGACCAGGATCAACAGACCTCGAGTATGATCGATGACGTATTTTATATCGTAAAAAAATGTGTACGCCGCGCAATTTCTAGCTGGAGTGTCGACGGAGTTTGTGCAGTCGTCAATATGGCATGTGGGATCTTGGAAGGCGAGTTCGCAAATAGATTAAAGTCACGGCTGCGTCAAGGATATCCAGCTGGTTATCTGGATTTAGCACAAGCTTACAGTGCACTGCAGACGAGTATACAACAAGGTCGCCTTCAAACATCAGACACCGAGTATGCACGGCTTATGTTCTTAGCTTATTTAAATAACGCAGATGTAAGCGTTGAATACGTCGAGACACTGAGCAAAAGTCTTAGCGCAGATATTGACAGCTCGTTCCCACACATGCAACAAAAAGACCGCGATAAAATAGACAGCTGTTTGGCGGGCATGAAAGGTGTCACCAATACCCTGCGCGCGGTAATTGATTACGGAATGGAACAATTGAGATCAAGTGCCGTAAAGCCAAGAATAACTCCTTGGGTTGATTCGTTTCTTTCAATTAGCCATCAAGTTAACGAAGATGAATTACTTAGATATGAAACAGACGAACCGTTTGTACAAACTCTGGTTATGAATCTTGAGGGTTTACTTGAATCATTCAAAAGTAGTTTGACGACAGCAAATTATGATGCGTTGATAGGGATCCTCACCTCTGAAGTAACAATAAGATTGGAGAAAGTTGTTTTGAAGTCAACATTCAATAGGGTAAATGACATTAATTATTAATAAATATTGATTGCACACAGGGAGAGATGAATATTGTTAGAGTAAGTACGTATCGCTATTCTGGGGCAGGTTCAGAAATTCACTCTGGAAGAGAAAGATGCAACTTTTGTGTCCATAAATATCTGAAATGCAGTATCTGGTATTCTTCCGTTCCTGGTCAGATATTTTTTAACCTCCAGAGTGTTTTTCTGAACATGACCCAGCTACACAGAGTTTCCTTACAGTAAATCGTCAAGATGACGATCGTATCCTTATTTTAGACGTTTTATAAATCTCTGACATATCCTACAGATCATACTTAAGTCAAGTTAGCGACAACCTACTGCAGCAACTTGTCATTTCCATAAGTTGACCGCAACTAGTCACCAACTTTCTGAAAAAGTTACTGGCAAAAGTTGGCATCCATTAGTCGCCTTCAATTTTCTCAGAAAGTTAGCGACAGGTTGCGGCAGTAGATTGTCACCAACTTTCTGGGAAAGTTGGTAACAACTTGCGGTCAACAGTTACAAAAGTTAAAAGTTATCGTCAACTTGATCGCAACTAATTGACACCAACTTTCTGACCAGAAAGTCCTGCAATTCAACCATATGCATCCTCATAGGCAAAATAGTGACTTACATCAATGAAACTATATATTTACAAAGACTATTTGTCATATTATTAAATTAAATGAATGAATACTTATCCTAGACCAAATATATGTCATTTTAATGATACTACAGACTATTAAATGAACATATGAGTATTCGTAAATAATGTAACCGAATGGTAATCTAATGATACGTCACTTGAAGATACATTGGATAGTAATTCTGACAATATTTTTCTCTCCGTGTACATATAAATGTATATAGATATATTTCAATAATAATTGAGCGATAAAAAAATTTATTTTGATTCTGTACAGGCTGGAGGACTTATTTTGGACAAGGAAATAAGATCACTGGCTAGTTATTTAGCCGCAGCAACATCGTGGTCAGTAAGAGATAAATTTGCCCGGCTTACACAAATAGCTACAATATTAAGTATTGAAAAAGTTGAAGAGTTGGCTGATTATTGCGGTAGTGATGCCATTGCGTGGCGCTTAACTCCTGCTGAAGTTAGAAAAATAGCGGCATTGAGAACAGATTTACGTCCTGATGACATTAAAAGGCTTAAATTATAATTATAATTGTAATATATATTCAATATACATACACATATATATTGTATATATATAACATTATTCTAGACATAAGTACAAATATTTTTATTGACATTTTCATTGTCATTTTAACTAACATAAAAATCCTTGTATCAACATTGGCGCAGTTATCAAGTACACGCAATTAATTATGCATACAATATTTAATTAGTGATCGGCGGATAGTCGATTATTTTAAGTAATTAAAATTTTATTTATATTTTTTACTTTAAATCGCAAATTTATCAAGACATTGAGTTGAGGCAAATGCAAAAAATTCGTGATCTAAAAACTGTATTGCTTTTTTTTACTTTAAAAAATTTATTTTCTAATCTCAATGATATTAATGGACGTCTATTAGTTTTCATATACACACGGAAATATTTAAAAAATAAAAACAAATTAAAATTATCGATAAAAGAGAAGTGCATTCGCTATATAATTCGCTCGTATGGAGAAATTGTGTCTTATAAAAATATAGAGAGTGGGGCATTTAATCTAGTCCCGTTCGTCCGAGGATGGAGCAACATATAAATATATTTATATTTGTATATATATATATAAATTGGCAAAAATTACTTTCAATAATTGTCCTAGAAATTGTATAAGAAATATTTTAATTAGCTTGATAAGCTGTTGGCGTATACAATTATTTAAACAAGCAAGAAACCTTTTTTTTTAATCAGCATTTCATTAAAATTAATTATTTTAAAAAAGTTTATCCCGAGATTGCACTAAGTTCCTTAAAAAAATTTATCATTTCGCAGTAGTCAATAGTCAAAAGATTACAATTTATTGATACTTCTAACATCTTGATTTTGTTCTTTTTTTTTTATTCGTCAGTTTATTAAATACTTTCATACTAAAAAATTCATCACCGGTTAATTGACTGAATGAAGTAAATCTTCATGACGAATCATAACTAATAACCTGATATATAAAAAAAAATTACGTCACACGACGAATTCTATAAATTGTCAACTGATTTGTCACACACTCACACAAATACAACACACATACACACATAGTATTAAATCTAAGCCTTCAGACGAATGGGTCTATCCTTATCTATGACTTACGGTCTGTAAGTTATCTCTGCTATAATCCAGACCCCACGTCAACTGATTTATCAAAATACAAATCATGAGTTTACATAAAATGCGGAAAAAAAAAACATACAATTAAATGCTACTGCATATCAATCAATTGACGTGAACTTGATTATTATTCTCTTTCATATGGACGATAATTATCAATTAAATCACCAATATCGCAGTTATAAAATCACCTGTGTGTCTCTCAATAATAGTAACCTGGTAACAAATCACTTTCATCACTCATATTTTAAGTCTCTTTTTACTCCTTTCTAGAACTTGTTTTTAATTTTTTTTCTCTCTATTTTACGATGGAATGTCATCATACTACGGTCAAAATCTAATCATTACAATTTTTTTACCCAGAAACTCCCATCGTCGGAAATACATGATTCATACTTATAGAAAAACAAAAAGATAAAAAAAAAGTCTTGTGTATTCTCACACGTACTTTTAAGCGTTTGGCATCTTACGATAGAATGGCTATGCTACGTCTTGGACCACCCGTACAAACATTGTCCAAGCTTGACCATTTTTTAATACCATTACGCAGTGCTTCAGTAGTGACCTTGTCTTCATACATCCTGGACATCGCTTCGAGTTTTTGAGCCTTATCTTTGCTCAAGGGTTCACTGGGGAATGTTAGTTCATTAGCTTCTGCTAGAGTACGGAGATCAAAATAGTATTTTGCGTAGACACTTGACGGCACATTTATATTGAACTGAAGCATCTCGAGGAATTGTCTCTCAAGTTCATTCCTAGAAATCATCATTTTTTTTATAAAATTCTTTCAATTAAAAAAAAATAATAATAATAAATGATTGTAATTAAGGACATAGGCAGTGTCCCCCCTTTTTAAAAATGTGCAATGACTCAACTGTCAGCCGTAATAAAAATTTAATTAATCACTTAATTAAAAAAAAACTAACGCGTTATTTGAAAAATTATCAAAATTTTAGTAGTCATTAAAACTGAGTCATTGAATATTTAAAAAAAGTGGGGGCAGTGTCGGAGAATGGCCTTAAACGTTTGTTACAATTAATACATACATGTCTTCAACAGTAATGTCTTTAAGTATTTGGCAGTAATCGACATTCCATACGGCTTGATCATCCCAGACTTTTGAGGCCAAAAGAATAGCACCGAGAACAATACGCTTCCAATTAGCAGGCGTTATATCTATTTCTGCGTACGTCAATAAACGTTCAAGGTATACAAGCGTTATGATTGCACATTCAGCAGTCAATTGAGCGGCGTTAAATAATGTTCTTACAAATTTATATATTTGCTTATGCTCAGGATTGTGCTTATCGTAGTCATCCGCAATTCCGTCTCTCTACATTATTAATCATCATTACTCATTACCATAACATTAAATAAATATAATATAGTGTAATAATGTACATAAATGAAATGATAAAAAAAATATATGTAGGGTAGAAATACCGTGTGGCCACTGTTCCATTTTTGGACATTTAGTACTTTATTTTAATTAATGAAAATGGGGTAAGAGTATCTTTGAAGACATTTAAAAAATTAATTGTGTCATTGCGTCTTTTAAAAATTTTATTTTTATTTTTCGTGTCCAAAACTGGCCCTAAAGTGACCAAAAACGGTACCTCTACCCAATGTATATTGTTACTAATTCTAAACGGACATATTTTTATACGCTCTTTTGGCTTTGCGTAAAAAATTTGAGGAGTGAACGCGGATTAAATTCAGAGTGAATTTGGAGTAAACGCAGAGTTTATTTTCATATTGAAACTCCAGTTCAGAGTGAAATTAACTCCTAAAGGGAATTTAGTTTAGTATTAAAACTCCGAATCGGAGTGAATGAGGATTTTAAAAAATCTAGATCACTCCGAAATCTCTCCTCTAAAGAAACAAACTCCCTATTTACTCCGTAAGCGAAGTAATTTTTTCAAAGCTCTGGAACTCCGAGTGAATTCGAATTTCAATAAAATCCGTAATCACTCCGAAAGTCAAAAGTGTGTATAATTTTTTTTCATTGCCAATAATTTCGCAGACATATTTTACAGCTAAAATTTTTTTTTACAAATTTTCCCTTTCGAATAAGTCTACAATACTACTAGCAGTTAAAAAAAAATTATACGCCCTTTTAGTTTTAAATTTAGCCACTAAGTTAGTGACTAAAGTCAAAAGGGCGTATAAAAATGTCCTTTTAGAATTAGTGACGCAATATATCACTTTACTAAATAGACTTACAGTTAATGGATGGACTTTTTCATCAAATATATCTATTTGCCTTTGGGAAGTTCGATTTTTAATATGATAATATATAGCAAGTGCGACACATTTAACAGTATTTTTTAAGTTTGGCTGAGACACCGTACTGTCATCCAAATAAATAGTGCTGCAACTGCTACTCTTTTTCAGAGGCCTCGTGTCAGCAATTTGATGTTGACTTTTTTTTCTTACCATACCATCTAAATAATAAATATTATTTCAGTACAATAATTATCATAATTACAAGTTATCGTAACATCAATATAAAATATGTAAAGTAAAGTATTAAATAAACATACTTTCGATTGCTTGCTTGGAACGTTCCATAAATATCGTCCCAGCACAAGGATGTAATGAAGGATCCGAGTCCCAGTCTTCAGGTTCACGTTCACTTATATGTTGTAAGTTAGTGACACTAAATTCACCTTCAGGTAGATGTTCTTCGAGAGTTCGCGTGCCACTTTCCCCAATGGGATCTTTTCTACCCCCTTGAGGACTAGAGTATCCACAGCAACTATTTTTATTACCCATTTCTCGTGTTAATCAGCACACCTCCAATGTGTCTAGAAGGTGTCTAAATAATTATCTCTCAATGTTGTACTTTTTCACACATCCGCACACACACACACGCGATAAAATAAACGTTGTGTAACGTAAAAAATATCGACAGCGTCTTATTGCCGCCGATAGGAGCGGAATACCGAGTTCCTGAATTATTCTCACATGTCGGTGACCCGCATCAAACACATTCTCGATCAGCTGATCGAGATATTGTCTCTATTATCCTGACGATAAATCAACTGGGCCATCGTTATTACGTTCGTCTTCATATCGTTTCTATCATCATCCTGTATGTCAAGTGCATAATTATTTAAAAATAAAAAATAAAATTACACATAAAAAAATATATTTAAACTCTGTATGTATAATTCTAGAGGTATTTCTTTTTACTTTTATCAAGGTATCAATCTTGTTCCAGTATAGGTTCCAGATCAAGTCTACTCTCTTTCTCTTTGCTTCGTTTTTTTTGTTAAGACTTTGTGCAAATTTAAATAAAATTACCGGTTAATTATAAAACTTATGTATCACATACACACCGAGTACTTGGATGTCAATTAACCATCAATGGAAAGTCTTTTACGGGAATTAGCCGCACTACAAGACATCCCAAAGGTTTTTATGTCCGCCATTATTTTCTGTACCACGTCTTCACTGCGGGTTTATTTAAATTTGTTATTTTATTTTTTATGTTACTATGTAGAACTGTACACTTGTAGAAATAATATTCATGTATAAAGATAATAAAAAAAAATATATGTATATGATATATAAATATATAATATATGAAAGGATAGAGGAGAAGAGAAAAAAGGAGAGATTGACACACTATCAAGGCGTTGGAGTATGCCAATGTTTGAATGTGTGGGATGTGGATGTAGAGAACCGCGAGGTGTGGGCACACATGTCATCTCACTTGCTCTTTGTCTTTCTCTTCTCATCCATAAGGAAGAGACCCCCTGGTGGTTCGCGAGCTTTTTTTCACCAACGCCAGATGTCATGATGATACTGAAGTTAGCAGTTGTCTGACAGCTTTTGAATTTTTTTAAAAATAATGAACTATAAAAAAAAATATTTTGAATAATTGCGCCTATAATTTATTAAATTTTCTACATGTGCATATTTTTAGTTTTTTTTTTTGTAATTCATTTGTTGAAAAAAAATCCGAAAATTTGTAATTGTCTGCTAACTTCAGGATCGTGATGTCATGACATTTAATTCCAAATGTCAGAATGAAGGAGCGCGGGCTAGACCACTTGTCAAAATTCATATATTTATTTTTGTATTTCATTTATTTTTGTCTACATCTTGTTTAATTATTTAAAATTTGAATTATAAAAATATTTACTAGTTTTAAAAAAAAAATTTTATCATCTGAATGTATCTGACAGCTGTCAATTTTTTGAATTTTTGAATAAATAAATAAAATGTAAGTAAAATATAAATGAAAAAATGCGTATTTGGATAATTGAAGAATCAGTAGGTGAATTTTTTTAAATTTTATTATTTTAATTATTTAAAACATGAATTTTTTCATATCTGCTACATTCACATCCATTTTTTATGATGAAGTTGACATAAGCGTGAATGCAGCTGACGATTGTGAATTTAAAAAATTTATAAATAAGTGAATAAAATGTAAATCGATTAAATTAAAAAATGGCGCATTTATAGAATTTGAAAGTCAGTATCTACATTTTTTTGTTTTTTTAAATTGTTTAATTCGTTTATTTGTCATTTAAAATTTGTCTCATATCTGCTATACTCGTGTGATTGTAGAAGACATCAGACAAATTTAAAATTATTATTAAATAGAGTAAATAATTAATAAAATTAAATTTTAAAAATTTAAAAATTAATAAGTGTATTTTTTAAATTATTTACTCTATTCATTTATAATTTTAAATTTGTCTGATGTCTGCTACATTCACACTCATGAGTTAACAATTAGAAATTTTCGGTTTTTTTTTTCAACAAGTCAATTAAAAAAAAAAAATACACATGTAGAAAATTAAAAGAACTATGAATGCAATTATTTTAAATATTTTTTTTATAATTGATCATTTTTAAAAAAATTCAAAAATTATTAGACGTCAGTTGACTCCAACTTCATTTTTTATCGCATAAATTTTGACAGCTGTCAAAATTATGACAAGTAATTATTTTTGTATATTTATACATATAATGACCAGTTTTATTGTAAACTATTTAATTAATTTTATTTTATTGTAAGGTTACAAAAAAATATTTTATTTCCATGAACTGAAGCAGACAACAATTTTCAGGTTTTTTTTCAACAAATCAATTAAAAAACAAGAAAAAGAATAAAACTAAAAATATGCGCATGTAGAAAATTTAAAAATCTATAAGTGCAATTTTTGAATTATTTTTTTTTCTATAATTTATCATTTTTTTTTAAATTCAAAAATTATTATACGTCCGCTAACTTCAGTATCACATAATTTTATTAAAGGATAAATGAAAATTTACCGCCACAGGAACTACGAAAACGTACTTCCGGCATACTCAAATCAAGTTGCGTTGTGGCATTGGTTACGAATCATGATCGTGACGATTCTTTTCATTGTCCATGGAACGTGCTGGTACCACTTGAACCTTGAAAAAAAAAATAAATAAATAATAAATAAACAAAGAAACCAGCATTTGGCTAAAAAAATCCAAAAGTTATCGAGTGAAATTTAAAAGAAAATATAGTGAGTCGATCATCAGCAAATAAATATTCTGGTTTGTTAAATAAAAAGGACACTCGAATAAGCCTCGTAACGAAACGGATCTAGCCTGGAACGGTGGAGTGAGTGAGAAAGAAAAACAAGAAAATCTGTCAGTAGGAGAGAGACTGCTGGTGACTGGTGAGTGTTTAATACTAAAGAGAGGCAGAGGAAGAGGGAATGGTACAGAGTAGTGTAGTGTTGTCGGCCATGTTACATTAGCAGGGATGGGAAGAAGACAAGTAGGCACCAGCACCAGAAGTACATAGTAAAGTAATAGTACATATCTAACATATCAGTACTGCCAGTTTGTATTGTACATAAGAATGATGGTGTCGAGGGTGCGCTGATTTAAACAACCAGGGATATATCCTATAGTGTGAGGAGCAGTGCAGAGACCAGTGCACTGACAAATAAAACCACCAGCGATTAATATCGATACTCATTCGTGTGTTAGTGTCTTTGTGTTGATATTATTTTATAATTCATTACTTATTTGTTTTTTAAATCACTCGAAATCGTATCCTGCGTCAAGGGTTATCAGTTAATTTTTAAAATCACTGCGACAGCAGCAAAAAAATAATTTTTAAAAAATTTAAATTTATTAGCCAACAGTTTTTAATTCGCTCTTCTCTGCTTCCGCATTATTATCACTAGTACGTATAAATAATGGATAAAAAAATATTTAACGTTTTAATTATTGTCATTCATGTGTTCATAAATTAATTAATTAATTAATCAGTCAGTCAGTCAGTTGATTTAATTATTTGATTAATTTTATTGTTGGTGTTTCTTTTTTTTAGCCGGTAAGAAGAAAGTGGCGCATCAGTGTGTAACTAATTTAAACAGTGCCGTTGGAAGAGTATAAAAAAATAAATAAATAATAAAAAATATATATACGCATTGGCAACTAAACGTACAAGTGTCAGTCACGCTAACTTGTGAGTCACACGACAGTCGATTTTTCTCTCCATCTCCATATTTCTGATGTCACTCTCTCTTTCTCTCTCTGTTTCTTGCGGTCCGATGGCTCGCTCTTCCTTTTTATTTATTTTTTATTCGCTACAATTTTCTGCAGAACATTTTTATAAAATGTCGCTGCTCTAGTATCAAATGAAAGTTTATTTAAATTAATCATTAGATTCAAATTTAAATAACTTCCCTTTTGAAAATTTGAAATTCTCAGCGGGAAGTTAAAAAAAGTAATTCAAATTTTTGGTTCCATCTGCTCGGCTGTAAAAATTTGTTTCTCTTGCAATAAGACGACATTTAATTATTTCTCCAGTGCAAGTAATGTCATTAAGTCGAGTACAGTTGTGTAAAAATTAACTTCTTTAATCCAACATATGTACATCTCGAGTCGAGGTATTTAATATTTACATGTATGTGTATGCAATATATATATAAATATGTATTGTATGATGTACATGGAGTAGTTGTCGGTGTAATGTTGCGTTAGATCGGGTCATGAGTATGGGGGAGCTGGCGTTTCACAGGACGCCCTGAAGAAGGGGCGGCGGCGCGACGATCGGATAACGACGGCGACGTCGGCGTCGTCAACGGTCTGAGCTGGTAGAGAGAGGGACTAAGTGACGGGTCTACTCGCAAAGGGGGAACGGGCGAGTAAATGAAATGTCATAAAGACGTACACACATCTTATTTTTTTATTCTTTACTAACCGTGTGAAATACCTTGAGAGTTGAGTTTGTACTGTGCTCTGGGTTTTAAATTAAATCTTCATTGTGACTTCGCAACTATTGTTATTGTTTTTGTTTGCAAATTTATCATCTGGTGTGAGTTGGTTTTTTTTAAATAATTATAATCCGTTACTCGTGGCAACGTTAAAATTTTCCAATGAATTTCGTCACGCGGCATACACTGGCTTTGTTGTTACGTTTCTCGTGGCTCCATGTTATACTAGTACATGGATGTATAACGATCGTGTGCTTTGTCAGTAATTTATATTTAACGTATATGGAGTTATAATTACACGTTTTACTCTGTGTAATGAGAGTGATTATTTATCAAAACAAAAAACTATTTTTTTAAGTCTTATAATTTTTTTTTTAGATTAAAAGATAATTGCTGGCTATTTATAATAATAATAATAATAATAATAATAATAATAAATAATCATTTTTATTGTCGATATTTACATGTCATATTTATTAACTTTGTATAAAATTTTTTCTTTAATGTAACAGACGAGACAATTTATAAATTTGAAATAAATATGACTGACAACTGGAATTTTTTAAATTTTTGAACAAATTAATAAGAAAATTTACAAATGCGTATTTAAATATTTGAAAAATTAAGGCGCACATTTTAAAAAATTTTATTGTTGTCATTAATTTATTTATTTATTTCAAATTTATAGACTCATGTCTGCTGCATTCACACTCATAAATAAATACGTAAATTAATTAAAATAATTAAATCTAAAAAATGTGCGTACGGATTTCGCTTTTATCTAAACACGCATTTTAAAATTTTTATTTTACTTACATTTTATTTATTTATTTAAAAATTTCAAAATTGACACCAGTAATATGAGTGATATTGTGTTGGAGAAGACCATTAATTATTTAAAAAAAAACTAAAAATCTGCACGTGTAGAAAATTTCAAAAACTATAGGTGCATTTTTTTCAAATATTTTTTTTTAAAGTTTATTGTTTTGAAAAAAAATCCAAAGATTATCACGTCGGTTAAATTTAGTATCATTAATAATTTTTCATTTTCTGGGCAATTAATTTTGAATAATTGAGTACTTGAAGTCGGGAAACCAACGAAACGATGTACAAAAATTATAAATAAACGAATTATAATCTACCATTCAAGAAACTGTCAACTTATTCCTACAACACACAAAAAATAGATATGAGTCGTAGTAATTTAAAAATAATAATAATAGTAATGGTGATAATAATTACATGACTCTGTTTAATATGTAACAAGGCTGACAATAAGCAATTGGTTTTATTTTATTGTGTATTAATTAGTATATCACATATTCATAGATAAAAAAACATTAATAAACTTTTTTTTTGTCTTTAGATTGTCATGGCTAACCGGGGAACGGTAGCCCAGAGGCCAAATGGTACTCAAGGCAAAATTTGTCAGTTTAAATTGGTGCTGCTTGGAGAATCTGCTGTTGGAAAATCAAGTTTGGTATTGAGGTTCGTCAAAGGACAGTTCCATGAATACCAAGAGAGTACGATAGGAGGTGAGTTTATTTTTAAAAATACGTAACAATAAGTTTATAATGTACCTGAAAATCAGAACGTTTTTCGCGCAACGAAAATGGAAAAATTCGCGTGATTCAACTGCTCGAGGTGACTTAAGGGACAATTGGAGGTGGCTGCAATTTTCGGCTGACATATAAACATCTATACTAAACATTTTGGAAATCTAGATCCAGTAGGTTTTTTACTTTTCATTCCGTTTTTTTATTTTCGTTCCGCAAAAAACGTTCCGATCTTCAGGTACATAATTTATACGAGCTGTCATTTTTACGTCACACTGAGTTATTAATTTTCTTTTATTGTTATTTGTGTAGCTGCATTTTTAACACAGACAGTATGTCTGGATGATACGACTGTTAAATTTGAAATTTGGGATACGGCGGGCCAAGAACGTTATCACAGCCTTGCTCCGATGTATTATCGCGGTGCTCAGGCAGCCATTGTTGTTTATGACATACAAAATCAAGTTTGTATATTACTTTTACTTAATGATCTTATTTTTTTGTCATGACGATTTATGTCAAGGTGATAAGCGAGTAATTAATTAATTAATTAATTATACTAATTGCTAGGACACATTCGTACGAGCAACAACTTGGGTGAAAGAACTTCAACGGCAAGCAAGTCCGAGTATAGTGATAGCTTTGGCGGGTAATAAAGCTGACTTAGCGAATAAACGTATGGTTGACTTTGAAGAGGCTCAAGCTTACGCGGATGAAAACGGTTTATTGTTCATGGAGACGTCCGCTAAAACCGCCATGAATGTCAATGATATATTCCTAGCTATTGGTAAACATTTGTTCATAATATTCAAATATTTACTCTCATTAGATAGCATGATTTTTTTTTTTAAACTAAACATCTGGGTTTGGAACCTTAGCCGCTATCTCGTTACACAGATAGACGGATAAGTGACACGGTATGCGCGCGTGTCATTAAATCCTTGTTTCGTAACTGCTGCAAATGAAGTTATATGAGTTCATATATTTTTTTAATATTGCTAAAAAAAAATCACAAAACATCAGTTACTAAAACAATTATTATTTTTCTTATTGTAAATTTTTTTTTTAGCTAAAAAACTCCCAAAGAATGAGCAAACAGGAAGTGCTGGTACAAGTGGCCAAGGTCGTCGATTAGTTGAATCCGAAGGGCAAAAAGCCACGACGAGCAACTGCTGCAAGTGATTGGCCAAATCCGTAGGTGTCGCGCGTCTTCATTTATCGGTAATAAATTTTTTAAATGTTATAGTTATTTATATATTTCACAATGATAAGATATTATTTTAAATGCATGTAACTGTAGTGGTTTAAGTAATGATAATAATAATAATAATAATTATTATTATTATTTTTATGATGATGATTTAAGTTGTCAATTGAGATATTATTATCTTCTTGTAAATTATATTATTTTTATCTTCTAGATGTTTATGTACTGTGTACTTGTTAAAGTGACAAGTACAATGTATCAAGGGGTACCAATTGAATTTGTAATAATAAAAAGTGATCATCTAAGATTTATGAACCACATGGAGTGTGTTGTTTAAGCAGAAATAATGGTAGTTAATTCTAACTATCATCAACAATAATAATAATAATAATAATAATAATAATAATAATAATAATAATAATAATATTAATAATAATAATAAAATAATAATAATAATAATAATATTGATTATTAATAATAATGATAAAAAATTTTTATTCAATTATGGTTGCTGCAATTACTAATAATATGGATGAGAACATTGAAGATCTGGACGACGCCGACAGTTACCGCGACGAATTATGACCGATCCATTAAATACTTGAGACTTTTTAAGTGCAAAAAACAAAATAACAGAATTAATAATAATAAAAATATTAATAATAATAAAAAAAGAAAAAAAAAATTAAAATTAATTAATGAATGTGTGAGTACACGGTTAAACTCAACCGGGGGTATCTGTGAAAGTAATAATAATCAATATGTCACAATGCATCCGATAATAATACCTATTTTGAGTATCGGGTCTGTTGGAGAAGAGGGAGAGAGGGAGAGAAAAAAATAAGAAAAGGCGGTGAGTCCCGTTTGTTATTTTAGTAGTAATGGGCGGTGTTCGTTATAAATATATAAATATATATAAATAAATATATAAATACATTATATATATATATATTATGATAAATCATATGTATGATATGATTTATGTAATAAGGATTAATAATTGATGATAACGAGGATATATGATGGAAATACTACAGTTTTATGTGTATGGTAAATAGTTATATAAATTTAAAAACAGAACAAATAATATGAACTTTTTGGCACGCAAAAAAAAAAATATAAAACTTTTAAAATAGTAGGGGCCATTCCTGCTGCTATTATTATTATCATATATATTTTCTTCGTCAGATTGTATCGTGTAATAACTATAACTATATTGTATATTAATTTTATTGATAAATCATGGTAAATTATAAATAATTATACGAGAAAAAAAACATTTAGGAGCTTTAAATCTGCTTCATTTTTATCTTATTACATTTTATAATTAATTATTACTATTATTATTACTTTCCCGTGTAAAAAAAATTGTTAAAAAAGTGTTGACTATTCTAAACTTCAAAACGTGACACAACGACGAACTTTCTTTGAACGTTTTTTAAACTTTATAATTAAAGGGAAAAAGCAATAAATTTCCTCATACTATTGAGATGATAAAACGAAAAATGGTCAGAAATAGTTCAAAATCAATTTTTTCTGAACGTATTTTACACTGAAAAATGTTACTTTGTAGTAGGAAGTCAATTGTTTTTTTTCTGTGCATTTTTAGAAATTTGAAAGTCGTTTAAAAAAAGTTCGACGTGTCAAGTTCTGAAGTTTAGAATAGTCAACACTTTTTTAACCTTTTTTCAAAAATTTTTTTTACACGGGTTACTTATTATTTTTTTAAAATCATTATTATTATTAACTAACATAAAGTTGTTTATTTTTATTTACATTTTTTCTTTTATTATCTGACTGTCTTGATTAAATTTTATTAGAGCCTGATAAAATACTTTTTTTATGCGCTATGATGACTTTTGTTTGTTCGAAAAAAATTTTTAATAACTCATTATTTTAAACATTTAATCAGATGTGTCATTAGTGCCAAAATTATATGCGGGTTTAAATTTTTCTTTTTGTTTATAGTTTTAATTATTTTTTGCTCATTATAGAAATTTATTTAAAGATTTTATTCCTCGAGTCGATGTGTATTTTTACGTCACTGTAATTTCATTTTAGTAGTAAATAATTTTTTTTTTAAATTCTAGTTTAAAATTAAATCATCTATAAATTATCAGTACGAATATTTATTTCTTTAACGTTTGTTAATTATTTCCTATTTTAAATAATTAAGAAATTTTTTTTTTATACTTTAACCAGAACGAATTCCGTCACTTTAAATGTAATGAACACTTTCCATTTATAAAAAATTATTTGTTTTTATAATACAGAGTGACGGCATGTTTTTTATTATTATCATTTTGTATTACAAACGTCATTGTAACATTAAAAAAAAACATTCTCATCTACGTCATCACTTAAGTAAATAATTGTAGTGATATTTTACTTGTCAGCAACTCAATACCCAAAATCTAGATTTAAATTGCAAAGAAAAATATCATATATTTTTATTTTATTTCCCTACAATTTATTCCAATTAATAATTAAAAAAAAAAAATTTATTACGTCGCAAAATATTTAATTAGAAAATATCTTTTTCTCCCCTTATTAAAATGCAATAGATAAATAAGACTTATGTATTTAAACAGCTGATTATTTTATTTATACAACCAGCAATTTATTTAATTTCATAAATTTTTTAATTGTTTCGAGCGATTATTCAAATATTTTTAAATTGTAAAGTATCATAGTTTAATTTAAATTTAAATGGTAAGTTTAAGCTTTAAATTTATAATTTATGAACTAATTTAATTTTGTAGGTAAATTAAATATCTTATCATTTTATGCTTCAAAAGCTTTGGTACTGCATCTTATTAAATTGATCTATTCAAATGATTGAATCAAAGACTGCTTATTTTTTCAAAAGCTTCAAATTCTTTCATTCAATAAATAATATCACTGTTTATAATTCTTCTCTTTGATAAATCAACTGTTTATGTTTATAAACTTAATTGTTTAGTCTCATAGTCACGCATCGTATTACAATGAGTATCGCTTCAATTAAATTTTTTTTTACACGTCATTGATATTTAAAAATTAATGGAAGCCATTAATTGCCTACATTGTTTCTGCTGAAAAATAAATGCCTACAATATTTTTTCCGATATTATTTCTACGGTTCTATTGCTTATATGAATATAAAATATATAATTTAGTTGCATAAAAAAATACTTGCAATATTCTATTGCCTACTTAAAAATATTTCGTGGTGTTCGATTTACTACTGTTCAATTTTGAACCCCAACTAGAAAAATACCTAATTAATGAACCTGTGTCAAAAAAGTTCTTTCTAAAAATGTCTGACATGTGAAACTTCTAAGCTTGAGACAGATTAGAACTTAGAGTAGACTTTTAATTAACTTTTGTAATTGTGATAGAAAAAAAACAAGTTTTTAATAGACATTTCTCAAATCGGAGTATTATTACATTTTACTCTCGTTCCGAAAAAAGTTTTCATTAGAAACCAATAGCTTTATAAGAATCGAAAAACGTTTTTAATTAGAGTTTTTTTGAACTTTTTCGGAACCAGGGTAAAATTACATTTTCAGAAATATGTCAAAATTACAAAAGTTATAAAAAAGTTCCACTCGAAGTTCTAATCTGTCTCAAGCTTAGAAGTTCCTCAAACTTTTTTTTACATGGGGTAGATAAGCTCCTGATTTTGCTGAGAAAATCAAGTCCTTGAGTATCAATGATCAATTTTCAAGACCGATCACTTGAGAAAAACTTGAGTTGATCTGGAAAATATTAAAGCTACGGTCGTCTTCACAATAATATAACTCGTCGGTCTATAATAAGATACTAAGTTGAATCTCATAGTTGATACAAAGAATGATCTTATCAGGTCACTAATTTTCAATAAAAAACTGCCAAATTTTTCAATTCCTATCTAAAGACTACCGTAGTTCTGATATTTTTCCGATCAACTCTTTTCATTCTCAAGTAATCGGTTGTGAACGTTGATCATTTCTCCTCAAGTACTTGATTTTCTCAGCAAATAAATCAGAGGCTTGTCTACATTAATTACGAATTTTTTTGATTTGGATACACAATTAAATAGTAATCAATAAAAATCATTAAATGATGTCAATCAAATGATTGACATCATTTAGAATGTACGAAAAAATATCGCAGGCATTTTATTTATTCATCAAAAACAATGAAGGCAACTGAAGCCTTCCCAAAATGAATACGAAAATTTAAATAAAGGCTTTATTCACCAAGACAAGTTGTCAAGCAATTAAAATGTTTATTAGATTGTACATATTATGAATACTGAATTAATTACAATGAATAACGATCGTCAACAGATCTTATTTTAAAATAAAATTACAGGTACTGATAATTATACTTTGTAGATTACAATTAATGTACTTATATGTGTATATATAATTTAATTGGATTCAATGAAGCTTTAAATGTCATGAACGTCATCATTATTGAACACAGTCGGTGTAATTGGACTCCATACGTCACCGACAGTCAAATCGATTGTTGATTTTTGCGGCTGTTGTTGACGATTTAGATTTTTTTTCGCACTAACAATAGCGTCCTGTAAGTGTTTTATCGTTTGGTTCTGTAGTTTAGTCTAAAAAAATTCATTTTTATTCTACTCGTTTTTTATTATTGCTCATAAAAAAAAGTTTAAAGTTTGCTTCAAGCATACAAACCTGTTCTAATAAATTATTTCGCTCTTGCCAGTATTGATTTATAACAACAGTTTGTTCATCGACCTAAAAATATTGTTAAAAAAACTTGAATTTATAAAGCGAAAAAAAAAAAATAAATAATTATATGGTAATTTATATTCAGTAATAAAATTTGATTATTGGGTAAAAATATAAAAATGTTAATTACGATAATCTGTAAATAATTATCATACCTTTGACTGCAATCTTTTACGTAAATCTCTTAGCTCGTCTTGGGTCATTTCAATAGAATCTTTCTGAATACGAATTATCTCGTCCTTATGTTCGAGCTATTGATAAAAAATTAATTTATTAATTAATAATATTATCATACTTATGAATAATTCATAAATTCCATTGCCACGGGTAACTTACGAGTTTGTCCTTGGAGCATAATGAATTTTTAAGTTGATCTAATTCATTATTATCGGCGCTAGTAGATTGTGAATAATCATCATTTTTATTCGAAGTTATTTTATCGTTTTGATTATTAATGGAATTGTTACTAGATTCGGAATAATTTTCACTGTCATGCTGCTGACTTATCAAAACAATGCTCTCTAAAGCCTCCTGCATTTTAGTATGTGCGTAATCTAATTCTCGTTCTAATTTATCTAATCTCTTTCCCTTTTCATCGAATGTTATTTGTGATGCCTCATTATCTTGCAGCTGTTTAAATAAATAATAAATTTTAATTTGATGAAAGTATTGATAGATTTAACTTTTCGTTTATTTGTTTTTCAAGGGCATTTTCAGACAGGGTCCCGCCACTTTTTAAAAATATGCAATGACTTTTAACTGTGCTAACCGTATTAAAATTTTGTTAATTAATTTAAAAAAATTAAAACCTTAATTGAAAAAGGACAATTTTGCTGAGATATAATTTTAAAAAATTATTTACAGTTGTCATCAATTAGCAGATAAATGAAATTTTTTGAATAAATTTTGGCCTACAAAATGAAGATTTTACTGAAATTTATTTAACAAATTTCGTTTGACTCCTGATTGATGTCAACTATAAGTAATTTTTTTTTTTTAATTCTATATCTCTGCGAAATCGCAACTGCCCAAGTATCTCAGTGATAACTTTAAGATGTCTTTTAAAAGAACAAGACAAATTTTTTTTTGTCTCGATGCCAAGTTTTTTCATATAAATAAGACATACAATTGTTGGTCCTAGAAGTCACAGGAAATTCGTCATCTTTTTTCCGTCCTAGGAAAGTCATTTTAATTAAAAAATCTTGTAGATGACATATTTGTAATTTACTTTTGGTCGTCACTTGTCGTCTTTTACGAAGATTTTTCTTCGGTGACATAAATTTCTGATCGTTTTGTCAACATTTTAGTGTCTTATCGATAGATCAAAAAACAGCCTCAAAACTTCTATCTTATAGATGTTACAAATCCAAGTGTGCTACTTGGGTTCATTATCTTTTTTTAAATTAATGCTCTAATTTTTTTGATAATTACCTAAGTAGCACACTTGGCTTTTTGACATCTATAAGATAGCAGTTTTTTGACATATCGATAAGGCAACAAAATGTTGACAAAACGATAAGAAATTAAACCCTGATAGCCACACTCTAAATATAATTTCTTAGCAAGTTCTGTAGTGAAACACTTATATTACGGCTAACTTAACAAGTTTCTGGCAAGCCTTGGCTGGATAATACTTGCGTGCAAGTGATGCAAATCAACTGCCATCTGAATGTAATTTGACAGAAGAACTTGTCGTCAATTTGAAGTGAAACTTTAAATCAACTTAACGTCATTGTCTGACAGTAACACTTGTAGTCAAATTGAATTCAAGTTTACAGACAATTTACTGTCAACTTAAAGGTAACTGCTTGCTCTCCAACACTTTTCTTTAAGTTTCCAGAGTACGGCAGTAGCTTGTAGTTAACTTACGGTTGAGGCTATCAGGGAACATAAAGAAAAAGACGACATAAGTGACGATAAAAAATAAATTACAAATAACTGACGGAAAAAAGAACAAATTTCCCATGACTTCTAGGACCAACATCTGTATCTCTTACATAAACAAACTTGGAGGCGTGTTCAGAAATACACTCTGGAGATGAAAAATTACCTATCCAGGTGTGATTAGTACCTTTGTAATGTTAAATCGCACGTCTGGTTCGACCAGAGGATATTTCTGAACGCAGGAGTTGAATATTTCTCTTCCAGAGTGTGTTTCTGAACTCGCCCTGGGTTTGAAACAAATAAACATTTGTTCTGTTCTCTTAAACGACATCTTTATGACATCTTAAAGTTGTCTCTGTGCTACTTGGGTAATTGATAAAATTTTGATACGCTTATGACAGTTGAGTCATTGAAAACTTTTTTTAAATGGACGGGGGGGGGGGGCACTGTCTGAAAATAGCGTTAACTTTAATACATACTGCTCGATCAATGTGATTAGATAATTCCCCAAGATTTTCTTCGACACAAAGCAATTGATCATTTAATCCCGTCAAAAGGATAACAGCGTAATCCTCTTTTGAAATAAATATACCCAAATTGCACAATATATAATCAACTTCGTCTATCGCTTTATTGAGTAATCTATCACAGACATCGACATCCGTGTTATCGGTTTCATTTATTGAAATCTGTTTATGCTCATCAGTTACTGAACTTATCAATTTGGCACGTGTTTCATTAACTTCATTTTTAATATCTTTCAATTTTACTTCTCTCGTGGCTATTGTATTTTTACTGACAGTCTTTTCTTCAACTTGAACTTTTAAATATTTCATCACAGTCGATAAATTTTCTTTCGTCTTACCAATAACGTCATTTATTTTAGTCATTGATTTACCTAAATCGACAAACAATTGATGCCGACAATATAAATTACATATTACATTACTCATTTCTTCACGTAAATCTTCTGTCGCAGCTTGGGCTTCTACTGTACAAATTCTAAATTCTTCCATTGCATTAAATTGCTGACGATTTAGTTCTGGAATGTGCAGGATTTTTTCGTCCAGTTCAAAATTTCTGAGGCGCTCATTTTTTTCACGAATATCCTAGAGTAATAATTATTATTTTAAATATTAATACCAATAATAATAATTAAGGGCATCAACACTCCCCACTTTATAAAAATATTCCATGACTTTCAATTGTGATAATAATGAGAATTTTATCAATTAATTGAAAAAAAATTACTTACAGTTGTTATCAATCAGGAGGAATTTTTAAATTCGAATTTTCAAATTTTGGATTTTTAAATTTATTTACTAAATTTCGTGTAACTTGTAATTGATAACTGTGTAATTTTTTTTTAAATCTATATCCGGCAAAATCGCAACTATGTCAACTTTTTTGAAATTAAGATTTGAATTTTTTTTAATTAATTAATAAAATTTTAATGAAGTTATTAAAGTTTAAAGTCATTGTATATTTTTAAAGTGGAGGGGGAACTGCACAGAAAAAAAAAGATTTCTTGGCACAAAAAAATTTTCACTTGCCCTAAGAACTTTTTTTTTTTTTCATTTCAAAATGCAAAATTTTTATGATACTGAAGTTAGCAGACAACTAGTAATTTTCGAATTTTTTTTTTAACAAATCAATTACAAAAAAACAAAAACTAAAAATATGCACATGTAGAAAATTTAAAAAACTACAAGTGCAATTTTTTCAAATATTTTTTTTCTTATAATTTATCCACAAAAAAAAAATCCAAAAATTATTAGACGTCGGCTAACTTCAGTATCATAAATTTTTCTTGCTCCAAAAAATTCTTTTTTTCTGTTTGTCTAAAATACCTGTAATAAAAAATTACGAACCTGTAGAGCGAATTCTAGTTGCAGAAATCCTTCATTTTTGTCTATACACAATTTAGATAATGTCGTTATAATTTCCGTCACTTTATCCGCATTCCTTATCAATTCATTTGAACATTCTTCAGATTTTTTCTGTAAATATTAATTTTATTATCTGCAATTAACTAAAATTATAAATAAGTAGATTTCAATGAAATATTTACTTACACATTCATCCTTCTCAGTTATCACACTCACTGCAGTTTCTTCATGATTCTAAAAATAATTGAAATTATAAATTGTCATTCAAAAATTTAAAAAAAAAATTAATTTTAGTTATTTACTTTTTTTTCTATGGCATTAATAAAATTAAAAATATCTCCGAGTTCTTTTTTTGTATCCATTAAAATTCGATATTCATTTTTTGACGTAGTTTTGAAACTCATAAAGTTTGATAGTAATTTGTCCTGTTAATTAAAAAACAATTAATTAATAATTAAAAAGGGTTTTAAAATTTATTATTACCTTCGTTAGATTTTTATTTGAAACTTCATCTGACATATCATCACTCCAACTGACTTTCTATTGAAATAAATGAAATTTTTTAATTAATAATCTAATAAATTATATAAATATTTAAATTATTTATTAATGTACCTCTGCAAGAGCATTGGAATTAACTTTTCTTGGTGTACCTGGAAGAGTATTCTGTAAAAAAAAGTAAATAATAATTTAAGATGTAAATTTTCAAGACTTATAGACACCGACTTATCAACTCAAGGACAAAAAAGTATAGAATATAAATAAGTTTATTAATTATTATACATCATTGACAAGAGTATTTTTAGATCGTTTATTTTTACTATTATTATAAGATTTGCTGTTTAAAAATTTCGAAACTGTCTCAATAATTATTTTATCAGCATAATTTTTAGCTCGTTTTTTGAGTTTATCTTCAATATACTCTTGTTTTAATTTCATTTCTAATAAATTATCAATTGAAATATTTTGAATATTATTATCATTAAATTTATCTTGAGTGAATGACGTCGCGAATTTCCAATACTGATTCGAGTTAATATTTTCCGATAAATTATCTATTATTTTATTATCATTTCCGATAAAATAGGGAGTCAATTCATGAAGCTATAAATAGATAAATAATAATTCGTATCATAGTAAATAAAAATAATCGACTTAATTTTTACCTTCAATACTAAATCTTTACGTAGTTCTTTAATAATATTATTTTTAAATTGCAGCTGTACATTTGCTTGTCGAAGTTGTTCCTCTAAGTAAGTCACTTGGTCTTTAAGATTTATTATTACGTCATGTTTCTCAGCTACTTCAGCAGTTAAAGCTTCTCTAGATTCTATTGATTCCTAGAAAATAAATTTATTATTAAAAACAGTCTCAGGCAGTGCCCTCTCCAACACTTTTTAAAAATATTTAATGACCTCGAACTGTCATAACAGTAGGAAAATTTTGATCATTAATAAAAAAAAAAGTTAAAACATTAATTGAAAACAGGACAATTACACGCAGTTACAATTCCACTAAGATATAGATTTTTAAAAAAATTATTTACGGTTGATATTAATGAGTGCCTTCTTTTCAATTAATGCTTTAACTTATTTTTAATTAATTATCAAAATGTTAACAATACAGTCATTACAATTGAAAGTCATTGAATACTTTTAAAAAGTGGGGTCTGAGAATGGGCTTAACTCTTAAGTAAAAATATATTGACAAGCAAAACTTACTTTTTCTAAAGAATTTAATTGATGGGTCAGTCGTAAAATCTCTCTCGTTTTTTCATCTAATTTATTTTTTATTTTAAAGGTATCGACATTATTGTCAATCTGGACGGTACTATCACTAAGTGCTTTATCATCTTGTACATTTTCTAAATATTTTTCATCTATTAGTTCATTTTTTACAGTATCTAACATTTCAATAATCTGTAATAATTTAATTTTTTTTTTATTAATAAAAACTCAAGTACAATAAAAAAATTATTTTTAATACTTACATTATTTTTATCAACAGAATTAATTGTTGAATTATTTATTAAACTTTCCTTTAAAATTTCAAATTTAGAAACTGATTTTTGAATTTTTATCTCTCGATTTTTTAATTTTTTATTTAACCAGTCGATTTTTTCCTCTAATTCCTGCGGGTATCTGCGAAATATAATTTACAATTAATTAATTATTTACCATGTGGACAAAAAAATATAAAATTAAACCTCACTCTTGTGACTTTCTTTGATTTCTATCAAACTGCACCCGTTGCTTTGTTAACTCAGTACTTTTCAAGTCTCCTTTCTTGGCCTATCAATAAAAAAAAACATAAAATGTAATTTTGAATAAATTATTTCTAATCACATGCATTAAAAGTAATTAACATTTCGGGTAACAAAGTAAATATTAAAAAAAAATAAGTTTAGCAAAAGAAAATCTAATTCAAAGGTAAGTAACAAAATTTATTATCGTGAGAATGATCCGGACTATTAGATTCACTATCGGAGACACATAAAGCAACTGATGATGGACACATATTAGCTACAGGACCACCAAATTCAATAATAAATCGTACTTTCTTGTCAGTATTTTCTCCTCCATTTACCTGTTCATACATACTGCTAAAATAATAAATGAATAATTTAATTATTTATACATAGAAGCGAATTAGCCGTCAATGGTCACATTTCCAGCATGACAACAGTCATAATTAATCAAATCAATTAATTTTCTAGAGATGCTTTTTTAACTTCCCGCCATGAAAATTTAAAATTAAAAAAAAAGGAAGTTTAAAACTTCCCCGATTTCCAAAAATTTTCATCAGATCTCGACGTTTTGAGGTCCTAGAAAATTATTCTAACCATTTCTAGTTGGACGTCCGTCTGTCCGCGCGTGTATGTGTGTCGGCAATCAAAAGATTTCATCAAGACTTAGAACTAATTAGATTTTGCAGTCGATCGGTCGAGTAGTTTACGAGTTATACGAAAAATGATAATTACAAATTTGTTTTTTTTTGGTTTTTTTCGTATAACTCATAAACCACTTGCCCGATTTACCTCAAAATGTAATCAGTTCTAAGTCTTAATCTCGAAAAATGATTTTTTTTTTCAGTGAAATGCATGTTCTTTTGGTCTAACAGTTTTTTGAGTTCGAAAACAGAGGGAAGTTTTAGGATTGTCCTGCAGGGTCAATCGTTTTTCAGATTTTTTATAAATATTTAATTATTGCACGCCTTATAACACGAAGTGTTTACTCTCAACATGTCAAAGTCAAGCAATTTTCCGGACTTAAATTGCCTCTGTTTCATTTATTTAATATTTGTAAGGTAATACAAGTACACTATTATCAAGATAAATTCTCTTTTAAAAAATTTCTTTGAGTCTTCTGGATTCCATGTGACCATTGAGGGATGAAAAATAAAATAAATAATTTAATATCTCACTTGCTCGAGAGTGGAATGTCACTTGGTCTTATCTCAAAGAAATTAATCCCATCAAGTCTCCAACAATGTTCGACTTGTGCACGTCGTATTAGTTCCAATAATCCTCTGATATCACTTTGTAAATATTGAATTCTTTGCTGTAATATTTTTTCATCCCTTTCTAGATGACTTATTCTATCCGAAAGTTCATCAAGACTCTTAATTAAATTTAAAAAAAAAACATTATTAATAAAAACAATTAAATTTAAATGACACAAAGTAGCAGACACTAAAAAAATTTATTTCTATAAAATAAAAAACTTAAAAATTGCACATAAAAAACTTTAAAAAATATTTTCGCGCCTAAAAATTTTACTTTACTTACTACTAATTTACAAAGTTTTCTGATGACTGCTACTTTCAGTATCATAAATTCAAATAATCGTATAAAATAATTAATAAGAAATTACTTGTTGCGATGGCTTCGTAATACTAGACATATTTTCCGACAACACAAACAAATGTTTCATCTGTTCTTCAAGCATTTTAACTTTACAAGAACTAGCTTCTTCTAGCTCATAAACAATATGAACTAATGTTTTATTTTGTTCCTCTAAATTTTCGATCCACTCTCTCATTATTTTAATCTTAAGCTCCAGTTTATTATCATCATTAGGATCAATGTCAGCTATTCTTTTTTCATACAATTCTTTGAATTCATTGAGAATACCCAGACTCATTGTCTCATCTCCAGCAGTACCGGTGTCAGAATCTTTAGACTGATTAATTATTTCTGTATCTTTAAACTTTGCATTGTTATAATCACTGCTGGATTCCATCTTTTTTAAATAAACTTCTGCTTATCTATTTTAAATAATAATTATATATGTATTTAATTATTTAATGTCAGGTTATAATATTTTTCAATATCTAAATAATTTTTTTTTTGACACTATTTTAATTTACACTGTGCACACATGTTATTTATAAATGACAGGATTAAATAAATTTACTCAAAGCCCTCAATGTTATCACGGACGGCTGAAGTTTAAGTTTTTTTATGTATTTACTTTTTTTAAAATTACTATTTAATTTAATGACGTGATAATGGACGGTAATTATTTATGTTTTGTAGATAAAATTTTATAAGATAATAATATTTCCATTTGGACAAAAAAAAATTTCGTATACACGATAATTAGAGACCCTAGTTCTGGATCTCTAGTGTCAAAAGTTTAGTGTCAAGTTGGTAACCATTAAAAAGCGCGAGTGAGTACTTGTTTTTTTTTTTTTTAAATAATATGATAATGGATAAATTGATTGCAAGATTATTTGAATAATCAGAGTAATCAGTAACTGGTAAGAATAAAATTATTAAAATCTGAATGAGTATGTGTAGCAGACATCAGATAATTTATAAATTTTAAATAAACAAATTAATTAATTAAAATAATGAAATTTAAAAACAAGTGTGAATATAGCAGACATCGGACAAATTTAAAATTATAAATAAATAGAGTAAATAATTTAAAAAATAGTATTCATAAAAATGCACTTATTAATTTCAAAATTTTTAGATGCGCATTTTTTAAAAATTCAATTTTATTAATTATTTACTCTATTTATTAATAATTGGGAATTTGTCTGATGTCTGTTACATTTACACTCATAATTTAAAAACATTCGCGTACTAATTTTTCATTGATCTAAATACACATTTTTTATTTTTATTTTGCTTGCATTTTATTTATTTAATCAAAAATTAAAAAATTCCCACTTGTCAGTTACATTCATACTCATAAATCTGGAGTAAAATACTTGATTACTGGCTTCTTTATATAAAACTTTTAAACTTTTTGTGGCATATAAATTTATGAATAATAATAATAATAAAAAGAAAGAGTTTTTTTTATGTAATCAATTCAGTTTCGCGGATAGTGACGTCCCGATTTCCTATAGATTTTCTTGGGAATTGACAAGTCCTGATTTTCTTGGATGGTGATAAGTCCCGATTTTGTACAGATATTCTTATATAGATATTATTAGACGAAAGACCATTATTAGTAAAAAAAAAACTAAATTTTATTGCACGTTTCTTTTTATTGATATCAATTATCACACTTGGATATAATAATTACCAATATTAAAATTACAAAAAATTATATATTAAACACAATCATTTAAAGACAACCCATTAATAACATAAAATAATTTTTTTATACTATAAATATATAACTATAATTATATAATAAATTTACTAAACAACAATTAAAGAAATTCAATACTGGATGCTGCTCTATTTTCACCTGAGTAAAGTGCACGGTAATTAACTTAATAAAGAGCAATAACTTGATACATCAAATAATTACATTTAATTGTACTATTTACATGGCACTCAGACATTTAACTTTTAATAAAACAAAAAAAATTTAACTTATACGTCTTAATATAAATCAAATATATGAAAGAAAAAAATAAATAACTACTAAGTAAACTTTGCCATTATTACAACCAAATAATTGAGCAAAAATAAAAATCTATCAAATAAATTTAAATATATATCATATATTATTTAAAGGAAGTCCTCTGTGGAAGTAACAGTTGCTTCTATAAGCAGACCAAAGTCTAGTTCTGTAAGACTTGCTTTGGCAGTTAACAAGTCAAGGAAAGTATCGAGAGGTGACAGCCGATCAGCTGAAGGGAAAGCCGCGAGTCCGTTGTGCCGATGACAGTGTTGCGAAGTTCTTACACGATTCTGACATATTTCACCTGATAAAATATTACCAGCGTGTTCGCGAGCTCGTATCATGAAGCTCACAGGATGTAGCCACTGATTCAACAGTCTTTTAGCACGCGATCTTGGTAGTAGTGACAGTAAATGCAATTTCTTGGTGGTGTTTTCTTTAGTATCGCTGATATCTATAAAAAAAATAATTTATTTTAATGTCAAAAATATGATTTAGAAGTTAATTATTTGTACAGTCGAACTCCATTAACTCGTTAGTCTACAGAGGAGCGGAAATTCATTGGAATTTCCGAGTTAACGGATGCCCCTTCTCCCTTAAAAAGCAAACTATACTCATGTGCTCTTACATCACATATATACATATACACAGCCACATACAAATGTATAGGATCGAGTGGGAAACAGCGCAGCTCGTAGTGGGGGTAAAGATTGAGGGGAAGTTCCGAGATAATGGAGTTCGGCTGCATGTAAATTACCTGCGATAATAATTTTAGTAACATCAACTTGTAATTCAAAGACAGATCGCTCAACGTACTGTAAAAACATGGGATACTTAAGACTACGGTAGCCTAGATATGTAAAAAATGATGAAAACCCTTGTGGTACAGGGAATGCAATCAGTTCGATAGCGTAACGATAACGTTCTAATAAAGTAAAGAGTAAATTTCTTCTAGTTTCATCTAATTGATCTATAAGAACAAACCCGCGCTCTTGTTCTAATCGAGGATCAACGTTAGCAGCACGACATAGCATTTGACAGAGTGATCTTGAGCTTTCTAGTTGGGCTGCTATATGTCTGGTTGCCATTGCGTGGACTTGCAGAGGCGTACATGAGACATATGAAGTTGCTGGAGCATTAGTGGCATGTTTCAATAAATACATTGACAGTTCGCGTAAATTAACAGCAACGATATGCTCTTGTCGTGATGCCGTACAATTTTCCACTTCTATAAACGGCAAGGCAGAGTCTAAAATTTTATTACTGCGATTACTCATCAAATCACCGAAAGATCCAGTTGCTAAAACTAATCCTCCACTTGGGGACATTGGTGTGCTAGATCTTGAAAGTACTTCCGGTTGATAGCACGCTAATGACACCAACAATTTTTCAGTTATCTGACTAAATTTAAATCTAGGTTTGCTTTCACTTCTTTTTCCAAGATTATCCCACAGCCGTGTCCATAAATCACTTCTGTAGGGCACCAGTCGCTGCTGAGGAGACAGCAGCATCACAGATGTGTTCCATAATTTTTCGTGACTCAGTGTTATACTCAATTCGCTAATTTTAGCATCATAACCCACGCATTCTTCGACAGTCGTAATTGGGAGTAATGAAAGCAGTGGAATCGCGTCAGGAAGTAAATTTTTTTGTACTAAAGAATACGAATTACCGATTAATATTTCTTGCATAAATTTAACGACATCAAGAGCACGAGGTTTCTCAGAAATTATTGAGACAAGTCCGGCAACGACTTCTAGATCGTGTCTATGACACATAAAGTAATGAATTATTCCCAGTCTTACGTGAACAGACGACTCTTTTTTAAAGACATCAATTAAAAAATCTGTGGTGATTGTCAGCGGCATTAAATCTAGTGTTGGTAAATCTATCGTCATAATATTTGACACTTCCTGTGCTTCAGCAAAGCTCATTTTTTTATTATTCCCGACTGTTTTATTGCTATTGAGATCCAACAGTGGTACTAAATATGAAGCGTGTGAATAAATTGTCGGTAAAGGTCCACAGAGAATATGACAACTGGGATCATGAGTTGCTCCAATTTCCAGTAGATGAGTAAACGATCCCTGAACAAAGACTACCATGTAGTCACCGGCTATTGCAAAAGTTGGACGCATCAGTTTAGCTTGAGACCAGGGTATCCCAGGTACAACGCAGTGAATAACGCAGCTGTGATGGAGCAGAGTTACTGAGTACGCAAAGTGGACTGTATTTGAGTCACTGAGCGATGCGTCGAGGACATGCTGAGGCGGCTGAACTGGTCGATACAGATAATGGTGGCATACACAGACCATTCCCTTGGGATCTGAAATCACTATAAGGTCTAGAGAACAGTCATGAACCCTTAGAGGAATCACGTCGTCTTCATAAGTTCCACAGTTTCCTGTACTAGGAGGCCGTGGTAAATTCAAAGGAATATTGAGCACCGTTTCATGAGGTAATTCATCATGGAACTGAAGACCACTGAGCGTTGGACATGAACTCGTTGTCTTGGAACGATTTTCATTGTCTTCTTCAGTTACTAGACTAGTTGGAGCCCGACGATTATGGATATGATACAACACCTGGTTCGTTGAATCCCATTGGGCCCACGTAAATGTTCTGACAATTGTCTCAGACTTTAATTCTTTTATTGTATCTACATCCGATGAGCTATTAAATATCGCAGTGTACATAATTATACACTCGTGATGAATTAAAACTATAAATTTATCTAAACCTGTATGACGTTTTTGTTTGTATAAAAATTGTATACGAATTTGTTTCCGTCTTTCAGTAATCACAGTATGGATTTTTTTTTCATCTGACTCTAATTCAATTATAAAAGCTTTGTATACTTCTAATTCAGTATCTAAACACGTGTCTGATTCTTTTTTTTCTTCGGTATCATTATCATTGTCCTCATCTTGCTTTTCTTCATCATCTTCTTTAGATACTTTTATTTTTTCTTTGACAATTACTCCAAGTAAAGTGTGGCTTTGATTTATCGTCGCTTGGACGACATTTAGTACACTCGGAAAATGATACAATACCTAATAAATAAATAAATAAATGATAATTAATCGCTCGATCAACCAATGGCTCATTAAATATTTTCATAAGTAAAAATTACCTCGAGAGTTTCTTTACCACGATCGTAATGTCCAATTACTGAGTGCGATAAGGAATCATCAAGAGTTTCGTTTTCTTCAATCCATCCTACCAAAAGCGAACAGTCTTTCTCTTGTCCCAAAAGTTTCCACTGTTCAGCTAAAAATAAACGACCAATGTTATTTATTATTGTAATTTTTACGATTAATGTTATCAATAAATATTAATACCCGACTTAATGTACATGCGCGTAATAATTTACATATCTAAAGAAAAATAACAAAGTAAATCTATCAGCATTTAACAGAATTTTTTTTATTTTTAATCGATAAATTATTCTTATCTCGGGCCTTTAATTGGAGAAAGTTGAGATAATTATTGATAAGAATAAATAAATAATTTTATAAATTTACTATTTATTTTCTATTTTTTTTTTTTTTTTAATAAAATATTGATCATTTTTTTGCTTCATGTCATCAGATGTTTTATTGTTTGTTATTTTTATTCAAATGTCAACAGAGCTGTCACAACAATCGATAAGATTTAAAGTACATGACAATGTACTTTATGTCAACAGATGTAATAATTGTTATTTATAAAATAATTGTAATTAAATATATTCATTAAAATTTACCTTTTACAGATTCATTTTTTATTAACGCACACAATTTAGCAGCGAGATTCTCAGCCATATTTTAACTTCTCTTATCAATGTCTTTAAGTCAAATGATTAAACGAGCGCCATTGAATTTTGCAACACAAATAAAAGTTTGAGAAGAAATCTTCATGTTCAACTGAAATTTTAATTCAATATTTTACTGACAGATGGTATCACTTGCGTTACATGTCGGTCATGAGTGTGAATGTAGCAGACAAATTTAAAATTATTAATAATTAGAGTAAATAATTAATAAAATAAAATTTTTGAAAAATGCGCGTTTGAAAAATTTTTAAATTAATAAGTGCATTTTTTAAAAATATCATTTTTTAATTTATTTACTCTATCCATTTATAATTTTAAATTTGTCTGTCTGCTACATTGACACGCATGTAAATTTTAAAAATTTGAAAAGAAGTGAATTAAATAAAATTTAAAAAATGCACATTTGTAGAATTTGAAAATCAGTATGTGCTTTTTTTTGTTTTTTTTTAATTGTTCAATTTGTTTATTTGTAATTTAAAATTTGTTTGATGTCTTCTACATTAACACTCATGTGACTTTTTCAAATTTTTAAATAAGTGAATTAAATGCAAATCAAATAAAATTAAAAAAATGTACACTTATAGAATTTGAAAATCAGCATATGCATTTTTTCGTTTTTTTATATTTTTAATTGTTTAATTCGTTTATTTGTAATTTAAAATTTATCCGATGTCTGCTACATTCACACTCATGTGAATTTAAAAAATTTTTAAATAAGTGAATTAAATGTAAATTAAATTAAATTTAAAAAGTGTACATTTATAGAATTTGAAAATCAGCATGTGCATTTTTTTGTTTTTTTTTTTAAATTGTTTAATTTGTTTACTTGTAATTTAAAATTTGTCTCATCTGCTACATTCACACTCATGTCAGTGTCATATTTTTTTAAAATTGTAACAAACAATTTAATATAAAGTAAAATTAATCAATCAATAAATATATTTATTAAATTAATTATCTATAAAAAAAGAATTTTCTCGACTTTTCTATCCACGTATGTCATAAAATCATCTAGACAAAATGAATTTTAAAAATAAAAAGTCATAATTTAATAATTTATTTAGATAAAATTAATTTTGTCGAAATACTCATATTTAATTATGAGTAATTGTAGTCCAACAAATCGTCTTCTATAAATATAAATAATATAGCATTTAAAAAATTATATTTATTTGCAACAACAATTTAAACTCAGTTCCTACAATTAATTTAAATAAAAAAAAATTCAAATTTAAATTATAAAATTAAAATATTTAAAAAACGAAACTCACGTGGAGTTTTTTAAGCGCTACCTGTCGGTTTCATTGACGATAAAAATAAACATCGATATTATTATATATTTTTATTCACATAATTGACTCGCGAATTTATATAGTCTGCTGTCCAATGATCAATGAAAATTGCGCGTATTTTTGGAGTTAAAAAAAAACAAGTTTATTTTTAAAAATTACACATTCAATTTTAAAAAATAGTGTGACATCGTGTGATTTGAAGTATGCGGTGATAAATTAATTGACATATTTCATTAATTAATACTTCATTTTATTTTTATTTATGCGTAGTCGTATTGAGTACAGTCCGTGTCAACCTGAAAGATAATAAGAGCAGAGAAAATTTTAGCAGAGGACATAGAGGTGCTGGTGCTGGTGCTGGTAAACAGGGTACGGTGCTTGGTACTTATTTTCTATATACATATATAGATATATATATATTGCATTTGACTGTGTCGCTGCAAACGCGGCGGTAGTATCGGTCTCAGAACAACATCGTCATATAGGAGCCATTACTGGTAAATGTGCTGAAATGTGAGGACATACTCTCGTAAAAAAATAAATATACAAGTTTATAAAAAAACAATAACTTAATTACATACAATAATATATGTATTAAAATAATATTTTTAACAGTGATAATAAAATGCATACTGTTACGGAAGTGGAAACGAGTGTCCCGGCATTCCTTGGAAAACTTTGGAAATTAGTTGAAGATCCTGAGACTGACGACCTTATTTGTTGGGCACCCGTGAGTATCCGTAGTAATTTTATTTATGTACATATTTATGTCATTAACTTTACTGTTACCAAGCAAACTCACTATCATGTAGACATTTAATTATTTATAGTTGACTATATTATTCAGCTGGTAAGTGACACATAAAAAACGTAAATAAAACGTACATTTGGTAATTACGTTCAATTTTGTCCTTTCACGCAATCTCTTTATTTTATTTAGCAAACGCAATCCAAACGTTTAAGTTTGTTATTCAACGTACAATGTTCGTGGAAATTTCCTCTTCCCCCTTACGATCAGCTCACTGATGCCGATCAAACTTAATAATACAATCATACAATGACAAATTTATACTTAAAATTATTTAATAGTTGGCCAGATAGACCACTCGGGCAATGACATCTGCTTACAAATGCGGTTTTATCTATTTTATTATTCGATATCTATCATCATATGCTGCATTGTTTTTAATTTCATATTTTTTTAGGATTTATTGATATATATTAATGTATTGATGTTTAAATTACACTTGTAAAAATCTTAGATAATCCAAAACTTGTTTTACGGACATACGTCAGGAAATTGTTACCAGATTACTTATATAATTATTAATTTAATCAATAATTAATTATTGCAATAATATGTATGTGCAATTAGTAAATAGACGGAAAAAAACCAATAAATTTAAACATGAGATTTTATATTGTGATATAGTATATTACTTATGAGAATTCGTTGATTAGTTTTGTAATTTATTTTAAAAATAAATTTTAATCCTGAAATTAACAGACAAAAAAAAGTAAAAATATGCATCTGTAGGAATTTTAAAAAACTGAGTGCAATTTTTCAAATGTAATTTTTTTTTTTTTGTTTTGGAAAAAATCTAAACGTTACTAGACCTCGGCTAATTTCTGTATCATAATTTTTAATCATTTAAAAATTTTAAAAATTCCCGCGGGTAAATTAAAAATTCAAAAATTCAAAACTTAAAGATTCATTGTAATAAAAAAAATTCCATTACTTGATTATAAATTTATCAATTGATATAAATTTTAATATGAATTTATTTATTATTTTTTTTTTTATAGAATGGAAGGAGTTTTTTTATTAGAAATCCGGCCCAATTTGCTAGAGAACTATTGCCACATTATTATAAACATAACAATATGGCTAGTTTTGTACGTCAATTGAATATGTGTATGTATCACTATGATTATTATTTTAGTGTGAGTACGACGTGAATTAATAAAATGACTAATGAATTTAATTAAAAAAATTTTAGATGGATTTCACAAGAAGGTATCCGTAGAACTTGGAGGTTTGAAATGTGAAAGGGATGAAATGGAATTTGCGCATCAGTATTTTATTAAAGATCATCCTTATTTACTAGAACACATCAAGAGAAAGGTGCGAATATATTTTTATTTACATTAAATATTTTTATTGTTAAATAATTAATTAATTAAATTTTTTTATTTCAAATAACTTAAGATTGCATCCAGTAAAACTCAGGACGGTCATCCTCCGATAAAAGCTGAAGTAATGAATAAAGTTTTGAGCGAAGTGAGAAGCATGCGAGGACGACAGGAACACATGGACTCGAGACTTGGAGCTATGAAGAGAGAAAACGAAGCACTGTGGCGAGAGTTGGCGATGCTCAGACGAAAGCATCTTAAACAGCAAGAAATCGTCAACAAACTCATACATTTCTTAGTGACACTTGTGCAGCCATCAAGAAGCGGCGGTCTTTCTGTTAAAAGACGATATCCTTTGATGATCGATGATCATCAACGGAACAAACAGATGAAAGTAGATAAACTTGTAGTGAGCTTCATACTTAAGTACTTTTAAGTTTGATCATTTTTTTTCTTATGTATACTTATTTATTCATATATTTTTCAGCCCGAAGCTTCTCCCACTGGCCCTGTGATTCACGAGCTAGATGCCTCCGAACATGAGCATCACGTTGATGATCTTGACTCTGAGTACATCGTTGCCGAGTAATTAATTTTCATATTCATTATTTTATTTAAAAATATTTAATTACTAATTGCTAATGTTGTCTTACAGAATGCTGGAGAATCATCACCCATCTGTCCAAAGTCCTGAGTCCATAGCCGGTTTGGACGACGAACATATTGAGACAGTTCACTTTTCTCAAAACACAACCGGTAAAAATGATCAGTCAGAAACCCAAGAAACGTCTTCTAAAAAAAGAGTTGCCTTGAAACCAAAAAAGAAGTAAGTGAATATTAAAAAATAAATTTAATTTAGTTTTTTTAATCGATATCGTATCAGAGCTCTTTTTATAACCAAGACAAAGATTAAAAATAAAATAAAATTCCATTTAGTAAAAATATAAAAAATATTCCACTATAATTTTATAACATTATTTTTTATTTCTAATCATTTGTGCATGGATGAGTTCAAATTATTATTATTTTTTTTTTATTGGTGTTTTCCTCTTTAATTAAATATTACAAAGTATTCATAGTTTATTTTCAGCTTTTTAAAGATAGGTCAGATTTTTTATCTGTTTATTATTTATCAGGTGGAACAGAAGATAGTTGGGGATTTGGGTTTATATTTATTTGGAATACATTAATTTATTTTACCACATCATTGTTTAGTAAATGAAAAGTCAGTCATAATATCACATAAGAAAATATCTTACGTCTAATTATCATTTATCAGAATATCATGCGCCTGAATTTCACAGCGTAATAATATCACGCGTAAAAAAAAACCATGAAAACCGATGCCTAGTATATTTTATGTTAATAAATGTGAGTGTGTATGTAGCAGACATGCGACAATTTACAAGTTTTAAATAAATAATTAAAATAATTAAATTTGAAAAAATGCGCGCGCTGATTTTTCAAATATTTAAATACGCAATTTTTAATTTTTCTTCTTACATTTTATTTATTTAAAAATTGAGAATTGCCCGCCAAATTCACGCTCATTAATAAACAATATTTTTTTATATGCACTGTAAAAATATTTTTGGACTCGGTGTAGTGTAAATGTCTTTGTAAAAATTTTGCTGTAAAAATTACACCAAATCTCGTGTTAAATTTAGGCAGGGTAAATTAAAAATTATAATGAGTAACACGAAATGTAAAACATTTACATTAAATTTACACGAGGTGTAAAAGTAGTAGATTACACCGTGTTAAAATTACACTGTTATTTTACACTACACGGCTTTGTAAAGTTCTCGGGCCATTTTTACATCAAAATATTTTACAGTATGATATTAAAATATTGCGATATATGAGCAAGTGATAATTAGACGTGAGATAATTTATTGTAAGATATTTTTTTATGTGATATTATGACTGATATTTAGACATGTAACCGAGAAACTTTGTTTGCCATCGAAGCATTAATTGTACATTTAAATTTTATTTTAATCATGTTGACAATTATTTTTTTACTAACATTTTATACTAAACGTTAACATTTTCATGGCCCACATTTATCATTTTATTGTAAATATTTTTGTTTATATACTTGGGAGACCAACTGATAAAACGTAATCCGTTAATAGTTGGTTTTCTTCTCCGTTACTTAAACTTTATTTTTATTTATTTCAAATTTAATTTAAAAATTCGGATTTAAAATTTTTTTTACTCAAATTATGAATTATTATTTTGGAAAAAAAATGTATATAAATTAAAATGATGTTTAGCAATAACTGTTTGGTATTTATCAGGAGGAAAAACACAGTGCCTGTCAAAATTCTGATCCCATCGACGGAAATCGGAGAAGAACCCAGGTTATCATTTTTTCTCATTCATATATTTAAAATTTTGATATACATATAAACATTAAATTTATTTATTGCTTTCACATAAAATTTATCATGTACTATATCTACTTGTTTATTTGAACAGAATGATTTATTTTTTGAATACTTGAAGCATGAAAAAATTAAAAAAAAAACCTCCTGATACAAAAATTAGTTGATAAATTTGAATTTTTAATCAAAGAGGAGTTTAAAAAATAAAAGCTCTGGCTTTTCCTCTAATATATTTTAAGATAATCAGAAAATAATTAATTTTATTATCCATCCATTCATTACATTTGTAAATATTAAAACAATAACATTGGCATGTTTGTTTCTAACTTGCATTGCATATAAATAAATATATAAAATATCATAATCACAAGTACTATAAGCCGCTAGCGAAAAAAATTCTTAGTTATGACAAGAATGTTAACAAACTCAT
This sequence comes from Microplitis mediator, assembly GCF_029852145.1. Lineage (NCBI taxonomy): Eukaryota > Metazoa > Arthropoda > Insecta > Hymenoptera > Braconidae > Microplitis > Microplitis mediator. The sequence continues at coordinate 4,495,175 of NC_079973.1, forward strand.
GACAAAAAAAAATAGAATAGAATTAAAAAGACTGGAAAGAGATCGCTGTCTAAATTTTTAGGGAAGAAACGTTAATGCTCGAAGTTTACCCGAACGAAACTACTCAGCCCCCGGTACAACTGTTGGAGAAAAAGCCATCAGTGAAGCAACAGGTAAAACCGATACCAATAAAGACTGTAAGAAGCTCAAAACTCGCAGCGATGGCAGCAAACATCAACAAGTTGAACGATTCATCAGAAGCAGATGAAGATTCCGACGACATTGACAACGATCTTAAAGAAGTTGTCGCTGCTGCAGCTGTTGCTGACGATAGTGAATCAAACAGCATAAATTTGGACGAGATGTTTATTATTCCTGAGATGCTAGCCGACACTGCCGCTTCTGCTACAAGCCTCGAAAACAATGAAGATGCTGGAGAAAAAAATAAACAAAAATCTCGTGGACTGGCTCAAGATGACACCAGTAATGGAAATGCCAGACATTCTGGTGATAAGATGAAACAGGAAGCTCCGAAACCGGACCTACAGACCAAGACAACGACTTCAAGCAATAATAGTGATGCAGGTTCCAGCAGCAAGACCGGCAATTTGTCATTGAGTTGTGTTAGTCCTTCGAGCATGTCTAATCCATCTTACAGGTTAGGATCGATGTAAGTTTAAATTGGACCATGAGTTTTTTCACGATTTCATAGAAATTTACCGCTTATTAATTACACGGTTGGTTAAAACATTAATATGGTGACCAGTTATTTATAAGACTTAACCATTTTTATAGTTTTTCTTTTATTTATTAGACCTACAGGTTTTATTTTTTAAATTATTTAAAAATTTAGTTGACATTATAAAATATCTTGGATATTTTTTTTAAATCAGTCAAAATTATATTAAACAAAAATAATTGATATTTAGAATCATGTAAAATTTTAATTAATTTTTTTCTCACTGTCACTAATGTTCCATATTAAGAGCGATGATTTATTTAATTTGTTTATAAAATTTGAACTTAGATAATTTATTTGCATTTTTTTAAAATGAAATAGGGAAGAAATGGATAATCATCTGGAAGCAATGCACAATGATTTGGAAAATCTTCGTGAAATGTTACGCAGTGAAGGCTACACCATTGACGCCAACACATTAATGGAAGTAAGTATAAAGAAATATAACAATAATACTTTTTTTAGCTTTATTTATATGTACTGTTGTATTGAAGATATTTTATGATTTTTTCCGCGACTAAATTTTAGCGCCAAAAAGTAAAAGTTTTTAAAATGAAGTATGAAAAAAAATAACATTTGATGGAAATTCATTAATAATTTTGATCCCTTCAAATTTTTAGTTTCATTTTATTTTATATTTAAAATTCTATTATTTAATACTTATATTAAATGATATTTGTTATTTATTTCTATCAGCTATTTGGTAATAACGATCCAATGTCATTTGGTATACCAGTTAACCCTGAATTGAATCCGACACATGAGAAAGATGATGAAGATCCAATTGGCGGTAAGTTTGAATAATAAAATATAGTGTAATGTTAATTAATATTAATGTACAATAATAATAATGTGCTAAAGTGCACCAAGTGCAGCTGCACAACACACTGTGTAGGGTATGTAAGTAACGTCCAGAGACATGCATCTCTTGTCAGCATCCCTGTGCTCGCTAGAAATGCATACATCCACATAATGCTGCTCTCTGAGTACTTTATTACCCCCTTCAACACATGGTATCGATAAAACACCAGTGCTACCTTACCTGCCAAGAGATATTCCTTAAGTTATTGAGAATGACCATAGCTGTATTTATTAGAACTAATTAATGTAACGGGATCGAAATCTACCTCCGTTTGACGGGAGACCGATACCGCACTCTCTTGGGCATACTCGCGTTGCGTATCCACTACCTTCTACCGTAATATTATAAAAGCGAAATGTGAGCATAAGCTCACATCAGCTTACCCTTTAGGCATGCAATGCATGTGGGTGCCTTACCTCCAGCCACCACGAGTCCAACCTCACTTGGGCCCATCACTTCTCCAATCTCGGGAAATACAGAGACTCTGGTCGAAGTGGGGCGTGGAATGGGCTCCCCATGGTACCAATTCCCTGTATTGGTCTTCAGGTTGCAGATTAGTGGTGAGATGCAACTTCTTCTCAATACCCTAAAAAGGGTTTCTTCCACTTTGTATTTATTAGAACGCGGCATTCGCAATAATTCGGAAAATTGATCACAACAAACCTGACATTGTGCTCTTCGATAAAACCACTGGGTTCTCAGTATCAGTTGAGTATAAAGAAGAGGTTAAAGAAGAACACAAGTAACAGATATATCAGGATCTCCTGGAGAATGGGCAAACTTTACCCAGGCTACCGTGTCAAACTTGTACTCATTAGTGGTGTCCTTGGAGAGATGAAAGTCTTTTGTATCTGCATTAGCTAGAATACCAACTTGTTGAGTTTCTGGCATCACGGATACAGAAAGCTGTTAAACTCGGATCTCTCCGTCTACTTAAACCTGCTGCACTTGCTTGCCATTTTGTTGATCAACCCTCTGAGCATTAAGACAAAAAAATAATGATGATAATGAATAAATAATTTTTTTTTTACAGCAAATGGAGCAACTGGTGGAGAATTAATGGCTTACACACCGTCCAATCTTCTAGACTTTGACGATGACATGTTCCTGAACACCAATAACTTGGGCACTGAATGTACAGATACTCAGAATTCAACGAATGAATTTTACAATCAAGAATCATTGGATTTAGAAGATAGCAAATCTCTACTGCTTGACTCTTTGGTCTCAGGGAATGGAAATTCATCCGCTAACTTATAAATTTATTATCATTTACTGTTGGTGAGTGTATTTATTCTACATGAATCGCGTGCTATAAACTATAAATTTTGTTATAGACAAAAAAAATGTTATGTAAAAACGTACGACAAGTGATTTTATCGTGAGAAATTTAATGTGATAAATTACAGAGTATACAGTGTTTATTTATTTATCATTTTTTTTATAATTATTATCCGACTTATCATTTTATTAAAATACGTTTAACGTCGTTGTAAATATCATTAGAGTAATAATTATAATAATTAAAATAATAGGTTTAAAGTTATCATTTTTAAATTGAAAATAACTTTTTTTTTCATAATTATTTACTCTGTTTTCATTAAATACGTATATTATATATACACATAAAACATATATTATTATTATTTTTTTTTTTTCATTGTCTTTTTTTCATAACTTGTGCGTCACAATAATCGTTATTAAGACACTCGAAAAATTATATAACGTTATATAAATAATTGTAATAACTGACAGCGTCAGCGAACATATAAATGGACTTGACTAACATTTTTTTTTTTACCAATAAGTAATTTTATATAAATACATAAAAAACAAAAAAAAAACTTAACAAATCTGTCAATTCTATTGATATAAAAAATGTTATTAATTAATTATTTGGATTTATATAAGGCCACCAGCAATTACCAAAAAATTATTGTAAAAAAAAAAACATTTGTAATTTTGAAGGAAAAAAAAATTGTAATAATTAGGACCAAGATTTTTGCTTTTATTTAAAAATAACAATTAATAGTTAATGGTGTGAAATTTCGAAATTACAGTGGAAATATTGCCCGTATAAAAAAATTTTTCAAATAAAAGTTGTAGGAAATTTTATTTTCTAGAGAAAATGACTCTTATGATTTTTTTATACGACCAATATTTTCACCGTAATTTCAAAATTAAGATTTTCATAATTAATAAAAATTTGAATAATTCATTATGAATCTTAATTTTGGAATTACAATGAAAATATTGGTCGTATGAAAAAATCATAAGAGACATTTTTTTTATAAAAATAAATTTCCTACAACTTTTGTTTCAAAAGTTTTTTTATAAGACCAATATTTTCGCTGTAATTCAAAAATTGAGATTTATAATGAATTATTCAAATTGTTGTTAATTATGAAAATCGTAATTTTGAAATTACGGTTAAAATATTGGTCGTACAAAAAAATCATAAGAGACTTTTTCTCTAGAAAATAAAGATTCCTACAACTTTTGTTTGAAAAGTTTTTTTCTAAGACCAATATTTTCGCCGTAATATTAAACATTTGAACCATTCATTTCGAAGTTAAGGCAAAAATCTTGTTCCTACTAATAATTATTAATCTAAATTTTTGTTTCTTTAAATTTATAAGAGATGCTTGTTTTAATTGTTAAAAATAAATAAAAAATTTTAACGTAATCTCTATTAAAAAAAAAAAAAACAAATTAATTATTATTGTCTCTTGACTTCATTAATTTAAACTTCCAGTTATTTTTGAATTCGCGATATTTATTAATGTTGAATATATTTTTATAACGACATATTTAATTACTAGTGGCACTACAAGTTTGAATATTAGTGCCATAGAAAATATGATTGGTTGCTATATTATTGTATATAATGTTTATAAAAAAATATGCGCTCTCTATTGAATTGTTAATAATACAGATTTAAATTCATTTCTTTTAACATACGTCGATTAAATCTATAAATTATAAACATATATGTCAACGATAAATGGATTGGAATAATAATTTTTCTCCATTCCAGCTTCTGAAGAGTAACTAATGGATAAGGCTGAGTCTCTTAACATCATTTGAAAATAAAGGAAAAAAAATAATGTTTTTATGAAAATCTTATTGATTAAATAATAAAAGTAATTATAATAAATATGTTAAGTCCATATATGAAACATAAGTAAGCACTCGGAACGCACTTTTATAAAAACGTATATCATAACAATAAAATAAAAGCAGTTTAAAATATTTGAATACTCAGCAAATAACAAAACAAAATGAAGTTTTGAAAAAAAAAAATCATTTTTACATTTACAATAATTCTGTAAGAAATAAAAATGTATAAATTTTTATTAGAGAATAGTGAGTAGATGGAATAAATGATGATAAATTATTTAATGTTGATGTAGCGGCAAAGTTTTACCTGACAGGATTTAAAATTTTAAATGGTACGGGGGGTTGTATCATTTACTTTATTTACTATGGGTAAAATATAAAAAAACAAGGAAATTTGCGTAAAAATTGTTTTAGAGGTGTTAGACAGTACCCTCTACTTTTTTAAATATTCAATGACGAACTGTCATGGCCGTATTAAAATTTTATTAATTAATTAAAATATGAGTGAAGCATCAGTTGAGAGAAGGACAATTTCGCCGAGATACAGATTTAAAAAAAATTTACTTACAATTGACATCAATTAGGAGTCAAACGAAATTTGGTAAATTACTTTTAGAATACAAAATTTGAAAATTTAAATTATTAAATTACCATAAATATTTTACTAAAATTCTAATTGATAACAACTGTAAGTAATTTTATCAAATTCTATATCTCGGTGAAATTGTCCTTTGTTCAATTAATGTTTTAATTTTTTTTAAATTCATTACTGAAATTTTCACACCGTCATGGCAGTTAAAAGTTATTGAATATTTTTAAAAAGTGGGGGCTATTGTCTGAGAATGTCCTCAAGGGTATTCTTAGACAGTGCCCCTTCCCCTCTTTTTTAAATATTCAATGAACTAGAACTTTCATAACTGTATTAAAATTTTACTAATTAATTAAAAAATAATTGAAAAAAAATTACTTGCAGTTGTTATCAATTAAGAGTCAAACGAAATTCAGTAACTAAAATTTAGAATAAAAAATTCGAAAATTTGAATTATAAAATTGGCATGAATATTTACTTATAATTAATAACAACTGTAAGGGCCAGTTTTTCAATCCAGGTTTAAATTATTATTGTTGGTATATCTATATATTGTAGTAACTGGTAACAGGTTTTACATTCGTTACAATATTATTAATGTATATATACTAGCAATATTTTTTTAAACCTGGTTTGAAAAACTGATTCTAAGTTATTTTTTTTGAAAACTATACCCGGAAAAATGTAACGAAGTTGTACTTTTTTCAATTAATGCTTTAACTTCATTCAAACTAATTGTGTACCTGAAGAACGGAACGTTTTTCAGGCAACAAAAATGAAAATAATTTATGTAATTTGACTCTAAAGGTGACTTAAGGGGTAGTTAGGGTCGGCCTGAAATTTTCGGCTGAAGTACGAAACATTTCAGAAATCTAGACCCAGTAGATTTTTTACTTTTCGTTGTTTTTTTTACTTTCGTTCCGTGAAAAACGTTTCGATCTTCAGGTGCATAATTAATTATTAAAATTCTAATGATGATATTACAGGTGAAAGTAATTGAATACAGTATTTAAAAAAAATTGGGGGGTAGTGTCTGAGTATACCCTCAAGTGCATTATATTTATTAATTATCGTTAAGATTATAATGATCTAATCATCGATTAAATATAATCTTTGAAAATTGACTGAAAAATATTGATAATTAAATATAATAAATTTATTAAGAAAAAAACATAATCTTATAAATTTAAAATTTTCCATCAATAATCAGAATTTAAAATCAAAATGTATATTTACTTTCTTTTTAAATTTTATTTTAAATAAATCAATCACACAAAATATAATTTTTTTTACACTTAATTACTTTAAACTGCAATTACTATTTTAATTTTAATTATTATTGCGATTCATTTTGTCTCTACGTGTAATAGAATTTCAATGGCAATAATATTTATTCTATTAATTAGATAGTACCGTAAAAAAATAAGATTTCATTTATTATTAATATGAAGTATCAGATTTTTTACACTAATGCTGAGTTACTATTTAACGTTTGGATAGGGGTAGTAAATAATTATTTTCACGTTTGTAATAAGTGCCGTATCTGTACAATTAACGAGTAATAATCAACTATTAAATAATATTTATACGATCTGATGATAAAAATACGTAATTTTTAGTAGCAGTTATATTTTATAGAAATCAGTTTTATGAAAATAAAATTCTAAAAATACGCCGTAAAATAAAAGTAATAAACGATGATTAAAATAAAGTTAATCACTCATTATATTAATAATTTTTTTTGCATTAAAAAAAGTGGAAATAAATATTATGTAACTTTTAAATAAAACTAAAACTATTCCTGATTAAAAACTCCGACTGAAAAATTCTGATTGGAAATTTCGGGTTGATTTTCAGTCAGTTTTAATCGGATTTAATCGAAAAGGTCCGAGTAAATCCTATGGAAAGTTGATTAGAAATGGAAAATAATTGAAAGAAAAATATTTTCAGATAAAATCCTATTCATTTTTAGTGGAAAATTTCAATCTGATTTAATCAGAATATAAATATTTTTTTCCGGTAAAAATTTAATCGGAAACTTGAAATTTTCCTGAGCAATTCTAATTGGATGTTTGTTTCCAATTGAATCTGATTGAAATTTGATTAATTTTCAATCAGATTTAATCGGAAAGTTCCGAATGAATCCGATGGAAGAGTAATCAGAAGCCGGAAAATAATTGGAAAAAATTATTTTTAGATAAAATCCGATTCATTCTGATTGAAAAATTTCAAACTGATTTACTCGGAATAAAAAATATTTTTTTCCGATTGAAATTCAATCAAAAACTTGAAATTTTCCCGAACAATTCTGATTGGATGTTTGTTTGGAATTGAATCTGACTGAAGTCCGATTGAGTTTCAGTCGGAGTTTTTAATCAGGGAAAATTGTTATGTTTCACTCAATTGCTAGTTGAGAAAAATTTTTTTTATTACATCACTTGATTATTTTTTTACACTAAATAGAATATCATAGAATATTTCCACGCTTTTATAATAAACAATTATTTTAAAGAGATTAAAACTTAATTATTGTAATGACTATCTACAAATTATATGGAGTTATTAATTAAACTCGAATTATTTTTGAATTATCATACTATAATAATAAATTATATATCACTTTTTGCGGTGGTATAGCCGCGATCCAAACTTTGTGTATAATTTTGATTATGTTTAGTTATATATTATTAATATAATATACTAAATGTATTATGATAAATTGTAAAAAATAAAATAATAAATAACATTATAAATAATTATTTTATTATTTAATTTTTCCTTGTAGCCAAGGCACATTATAATCAATATAAATATATAAAATTTATATTTACAAATTTAATAAATAACATTAAATAAAATTTTTAATAGTAAATTATTACAATTTTTTATCAACCGTTTTTAATAAATAAATACTATTTATCATATATATATATATATATATACTTTTTTTTCACTAGAATTGCACATTCAACAAGGACGGAATTTTATTCCGAATCGACTTTCCTCAATATTTTGGCAGTGTTACAATTCTACTCACACATCTCTACTCAAGGAAAAACAATTTTACTCAGCTTCAACTCTACTCACAGTTTTTTTACTCAGGTTTAACTTTACTCAGTTATATCTTTACTCAGCTACAACTGTACTCACAAAGAATTGCTATTTTACAATAGGCTAAAATATGTGAGTAGAGATGAAGCTGAGTAAAGATATAACTGAGTAGAGTTGAGGCTGAGTAAAGTTGTGAGTGAGTTGAGTTGAGTTGTAGCTACTTCCCTTGAGTAGAGATGTAACACTGCCAATATTTAAAAAATATAAATTTATCTCCGTATTAAAGGCGGTACTGGAATATCTCTGGTACTCAAACTGTCAAGTTGTTCTGAAAATTTGACATGTAAATGAGAACAAAGACTTTCAATACCGCTAGTTGTTACTCCACGACAAAAACTGGCATCTAAATACTGAAGATTTTTGCAGTACAATTTTATCCCAGCAAGACTGTGATCTGTTAATTGTGAACAGCCCTGTAGAATAATTAATGATTAATTTAAATAATTATTTGATTATATAATAAATTATAAATATTTATTTGATTATAAAATATATAGAGATAAATATCATACTCGAATTTGAAGGCGTTTTAATCTGTACAATCTCTGTGCGACATATAAAATACCGATATCTGTGACATTGTGACACTGGGAAAGATTTAGATCTTCGATTGCTTGATTATTTTTTGTGAGATAGTCAAGTCCTATATGAGTTATCTGTAAATTGGATTTCATGAGTAATATTTGTTATTAATAATTGAGGGGATTTTCAGACAGTGTCCCCCTCCCACTTGTTTTTAAATATTCAATGACTTTAAACTTTCAAAACCGTATGAAAAAACGCCAACCAGGTATAGATTTTAAAAAAAATTAATTACAGTTGTCATCAATTAGGAGTCAAACGAAATTTGATAAATAAATTTTGGCCTAAAAAATTTGAAAATTTGAATTTTAAAATTGACATGAAGATTTTACTGAAGTTTATTGACCAAATTTGGTTTGACTCCTAATTGATATCAATTGTGAGTAATTTTTTTTAAATTCTACATCTCGGCGAAATCGCAACTACGCCTTTTTTTCAATTAATAAATGAAATTTTAATACGGGTATGACAGTTAAAAGTCAATGAATATTGTTATAAAGTGGGGGGTATTGTCTGAGAATATTGTCTGAGAATATTCTTAAGAATATTCTTAAGCAGTGCCCCCACTTTTTTAAATATTCAATCAACTAGAACTGTAATAAAATTTCATTAATTAATTAAAAAATAATTTAAGCGTTAAATGAAAATACGCCAACTAGATGAAGACTTTAAAAAAATTAGATGTCATCAATTAGGAGTCAAATGAAATTTAGTAATTAAATATCAGCCTACAAAATTTGAAAATTCTAATTATAATTTGACATCAAGATGTACCTGAAATTTCATTTAACTTCTGATTGATTACAACTCTAAGTAATTTTTTAAAAATCCAATCTCTGCAAAATTGCAACTGCGTTGTCTTTTTTTCAATTAATTTTTTTAAATCAATTAATAAAATTTCAATACCATTATAACTTAATAATTAATAACAATAACAATAATCATAATTATAAATAACTACCTGCTGACACATGCTCAAATCCAGAACACGTAACTCAGGAAATGTAAACGCATGCTTCAAACTAACATCAGTTACTTTATTGCAGCCCGTAAGATCAAGTTCTCTCAATCCTCTCAAGCGGATCAACGAAAACCCCGAGAAAATATCTAGTTCACAAGGACTAGTTGTATCTTCACACATTTCCATAACTTCTCTTTTCCTATAAGCATCTCGCACTATTTCTTCTTCAGCTCTCGACCCCAATCTTATTTTAAATCTCGATCCCGTGAGTTCCGGTATTATTTTTTCAATTTTAGAGTCAACGTTATTAACACGATTACCCGCGCCCATTCCAGTCAAACCCGCGTCACTGACTTTATCACAACGACTTATTCTCAGTGTCCTCAACATTGTAAGCTCTTTGAATACTTTTTGAATTGTTTTGTCGTTAACTGCACTGAAACAATATCCAATATCAAGAAATGTTAATTTTGGAAACGTATTGGCAATGCACTCAATTGATTTCTCATCTAAATTCAAAGCATTTGCTGACAATATTTGTAAACAATTGTTTAGTAAAATATTCCGAGTCTCATTTACTGATTCATCAGTACGTGCGTCAGATTTATCATTTAAATTCTCTGGATCGTGATACTGCGCCGTTCCGCTTGTTAATTTCGACTCATTAATTGCCGAGCAACATAATCCCTGGGTAATACACGCGCCCGTTAATTGCTCGCACTCTGAAATATCAAGTTCTATTAATTTTTTCAACAAACGCAACTGCGAGACTCCGTAATCTGTGATAGCACGACAACGTCTTATATTAAGACTTTCTAGATTAAGCAAATTTTGACAGATACAAATTAAACTTTGATCAGTAACTCGGGTACAAAAACTTATGTCCAACACTTTAAGATTTATTTGATTATTTAAACTGCGTAATCCTGCATTAGTCAGCTGATCGCAAGATCTTAATCTAAGCGACTCCAGTTTCAATCCTTCAACGCCTGCCAGACTAATTAAGGCCGTGCTGTCAATCAACGTTGATCCAAAACTCACGTGCTTAAGTATTTTTGCCTGTCTCTTAATGTACAACAAAACATTGAAAAACGTCAACAATGACTCCGATGCCTGTTCAATTGAATTATTGTCTGGATAAAAACGTTTGTAAACACCTGAATGAAATGACAGCTGACAGTCTGTCAAACTGAGTGACTGTAAATTGGGACATATTGAAACAATTCTATTGAAAAGCGCGTCGCTGAGATATCTATTTGACGCCAAACTCAGTTCTATCAAGGATTTAAAGTTATCTGATAATTCTTTAACGTCTTTTTCGTCGTCCAATAATCTTCCTGACATCAGACATTCTCTACAAGCATTAATATGCAATGTGCGTAAATTTTTACAACATTTTAGTATTGTAACGAGTGTTCTTTCACTTAAATCACAGCAGACCTGGCAGACAAAAGAAAAATTAAATTAATTTTTATTTAAAATAATAATAATCTATGGGAAAATAGTGATACTGAAGTTAGCCGACGTCTAATAATTTTTGGATTTTTTTTTAATGATAAATTATAAAAAAAAAAATATTTGAAAAAATTGCACTTGTAGTTTTTAAAATTTTCTACATGTGCATGTTTTTAGATTTTTTTTTTGTCATTGATTGGTTGAAAAAATACTCCGAAAATTTTTAATTGTCTTCTAACTTCATGATCATGGAAAATAGACTTCTAGAGATTCCATACTCCAATGAGTCATTTGTACAAAACGGTCTCATAAGTATAATTTTTAAATTAGTAAATGACTACTCAAAATCGGTAAATTTTTTGGCCAGTCTCTAAGTGCAGTCAAGAAGTCAATTCAAGTGGAAATAGAAAATAGAGTAAAAACTGAATCCAATAATTAAAATCCGAAAATTACTAATTGTCTGCCGACTTCAGGATCATAATAATTAAACTGTATGTTCATGTTTACTCTTTTAAATTTGAAATAGTGACTATTCAATGTTTACTAGTGAAAATTATGTCATTAATTTAAACACTGGAATACTTTTCACTGGCAATAATTGATTTTTCACTTCCAAATATTTATTGTCACGTGATTTTCACTAATTCGTAGGGTAGAGATACCGTTTCTGGTCACTTTAGGTCCAGTTTTGGACACTTTAAAATTTAAATTAAAATAATTTTCTAAAACACGCATCGCCAATTAATTTTTAAAATGTGTAAATAAGTATTTTCTCCACACTAGTACAGTGAAATCTTTTTAAAAATATTGTTTCATTAATTAAAATAAATAATTAAATGTCCAAAAATGGAGCAGCAGCCACAAATGCTACTTCTTACTCTATTCCTTTTTTTTTTAGTTTTGTTGTTTTTTTTTTATTCGCACTGTGATAACGCGAATGAATGAAAAAGTGTTAAATAAATAAGTAATAATAATAATAAATAAATTAGTAGATACCAATATTAAACTGCGTATAATTCCACCAAATTTATCCCAGATAGGTAAATTTCTTTTAATCTCAACTTGTTTAAATATAAAATGATGAAAAGGTCTCTGTGATTTAAGCAACGTATTCATAACAAGTTGCAAATTATCGTCTTCTCTACTGATAATGACAGCTTGTTTATCAACAAATTTAGTGCTGAGTGATGCTTCGTGCCATTGATGACACACTAGACCAGCAGCCATTCTATCAGATACTGATAGATATGACATTATATGTATAATAACCTATTGATTTAAATAAAAAAATTACTATAATTAATTCTAGGTGAGTCATCAATAAAATTAATTTTATAAACATAAATAAGAGTTACCTCTATTGGTAATTGTATGACACCTGCGTCGTCAGGATGATAATCCTCAGCATCTTCGAGAGCCATCGTGTCTCCAAAGACACGTGTCTAGAGTTGACGGAAGACTGACTGTTGCTGATAAAGTTCAGCTGAATGCTTGATATTAAATATTAATAAAATACTACTACAGTATACAGTCAACACAAATCCAAACAAAAAACTTTTGTTGTCTTTGTTTCTCTCTCCCTCTCTTTCTCTCACTCTTGACTCTCAAGTTCACGATCTTCTTTCACATTTATTTAATGATTTACATTGTAATTTCATCAGCTGACTTTTATTATTCCTTCTTTACTCGAGTCGCTGCAATTATATATCAGCTGAATCCACTAAGCAGCTGTATGTCATGCTTTTAAGTAACGTAATTATATTTTTCAGGGCCCGTGTCATGAAAAAAAAATTATTATTCTTTGTTTATTAGCAAAAAACAAACTGACATTATTATTTAAATACATACATTACTTGTAGATAATAAATATGATGATACTGTAATCAGCTGACGTCTGATAATTTTTGAATTTTTCTAAAAACGATAAATTAAAAAAAAAATATTTCAGAAAATTGCACCTGTAGTTTTTTAAATTTTCTACATGTGCATATCTTTAGTTTTTTTTTTCAAATTTAAAAAAAAATCCAAAAATTTTTAATTGTGATACTGAAATCAGCTGACGTCTAATTTTGAATTTTTTTAAAAACGATAAATTAAAAAAAAAATATTTCAGAAAATTGCACCTGTATTTTTTTTAATTTTCTACATGTGCATATTTTTAGTTTTTTTTTTATAAATTCAAAAAAAATTCAAAAATTGTTAATTGATACTGAAATCAGCTGACGTCTAACTTTGAATTTTTCTAAAAACGATAAATTAAAAAAAAAATATTTCAGAAAATTGCACCTGTGGTTTTTTAAATTTTCTACATGTGCAATTTTTATTTTTTTGTTTTTTTTTAAATTCAATTGTTAAAAATTAAATCTGTAAATTGCTAATTGTCTGCTAACTTCAGCATCATTAAATCTAAACTATAAATTATTTTTTTACCTGCTGGTAATTATGGACCTGATGCAACTTGTACCTGAACCCATGTCAAAAAATCCGGTATTGCATAATTATGCGTAAAAAAATCGTCTTGAGTTAATGGATATTTAATTGTCATTAATTTTATTACAGCATGAGAAAGTTGTCCATAAATGTCAACTTGAACATAAACCGGACCACGTAAGATCACTTTATCCTGATGATAATTTAATAAATAACATGAAAAGGTGGATTATAAAAAGATGCATCTTGTCACGTAGACATCCAGTAACTAAAACTTGGATAAAGAGCAACGCAGCTGTCAAATCACAAATTAATAATCATATTAATAATTACCCGTTCATGATTCATCCGTTTAGCGAATTTAGAAATTTTTGGGAAACGTTTATTATATTTTTCACATTATTTTCTCTTATATTGATTCCCTTTGTTATAACTTTTTATTATAAATATTTTTATCAGTGGATTTACGTTATCTTTACTATAAATATAATATTCTTATTTGATATCTTACTTAATTTTTTTACTGGATACTTTGAAAGTAAGACAAGAGAAATTATTTTGGCCAGAAAAATTGTTGCTCGGTATTAATTTTATATTAATAAATATTAATGATCATTTAAATAATCACTTTAAATAAATTAATATTTTATTTTTTATTAGGAAATATTTAGAGAGATGTTTTATACTAGATTTATTATCAGCATTTCCAGTTGAAATTATTATTATATATTTATATAATAATAATAGTAATTTAATAAAATACTGGACTTTGCTTAATTTATTCAAAATATTTCGTATAAAAAATCTTGTTATTTATTTACGGCGGTTTCGTAATGTAAGAAATAATTATTTGTTAATTAGTACATGGAAAAAATGATAGTAAAAAAATTACAGTTTCAAAAATCAGTAAAGTCCATCTATTTTGAAACTGTAAAAATTACAAAACGTAGCAGTTATTACAGCTTCGCTAGTTCAAAATACATTAGAAATAGTAAAATTTGATATCTTTAATTGTCATTAGTTTATTACAAGAAGTAATCTTAATTATTACAGTTTTATTATTTAAAAATACAGTAGAAACTGCACGGCGGAATTATTATCGTTTGAAATTCTATGATGTCCTAGTATAGAGCCGAACAATACTTGCCGCCTGACGAAAATTGAAATAAACACATGCAAAACTTACTATAACCATAGTAAAATTGACATCAATTATATCACAAATTACTGTAATCATTGTAAATTTTACTATGGTCATAGTTATTATTCTTCAATTTCCGTCAGGTCGCCAACATGGTTCGGCTTTACTAAGACACCATCGTATTTCGAACAAGAAAAATTTATCCGGGTGTAAACTTTTGTATCTGTATTAATTGTAATAACTTTATTACAAAAAATAGTTTCAATTATTACAGTTTCATTAGTTGAAAATACATTATAGAAATTGTAAAATTTTGTATTTATAGAGTAGAGGTACCATTTATGGTCACTGCTCACTTTTTGAACATTAAAACTTTATTTTAATTAATGAAAAAGTGTAAAATAAAATTTCCATTTTAATAGTGAGATAGAAATATCTTTTAACATATTTTAAAAATTAATGATGTTATTACGTTTTCTATAAATTATTTTATTTAAATATTTTTTTAAGTGTCCAAAACTGGGTCTAAAGTGGCCAAGTACCTCTACCCTAATTGTTATTACTTTATTACAAGACGTAGCAAATATTACAGTTTCATTAATTCAAAATACATTAGAAACTGTAAAATTTTGTATCTACACGGCTGCCCAATTTCAAAATACAGTAAGTGAAAAATTTTTCGAAATGGATTTTTTAGTATTTTTAGTTCCAGTGGAGTTGTGAACAGGATTCGATGCATATTTCAAAATTTTATTTTTGCCAGTTACTGTGTTTTGAAATTGGACAGCCGTACAATTGTAATTACTTTATTACAAGAAGGAGTCTCAATTATTACAATTTCAAACTATAATACTTGAAGTTTTTCATACGAGGATCCTGTTTTTGCACTAAAAACTCTAATATTTCCACTGCTTTTTTCCGTGTACTCCATTAATAATTACAATAATAATGATGATGATTTATTCATAATATTTTATCAGTTTCATCAAATATCATTTCAAGGATACAAAGTACTGGAAATGTCAGTAATTTTATTTACAAGTATCCACTGGGCAACTTGTTTGGAATGGTACATACCGATAATTAGCGATAAATTTAATTGGCTATCAAACAATGAATCATGGATAGCATCAGAGTCATTAAAAACCCGGAATACGACTCTGAGGATGTACGTAGCTGGTGCTAACCGAGCAACAATAGCATTGATCGGTGGTTCACATCACCTGGATGTAAAAACGATTGATGATATTTTATTTAATTTATTTCTGACTGTACTTGGTAGGATCGGAATTATTTACATACTCGGTGATTTATTTATTTTAAATTTCATAAATAATTATTATTTTGTTTTTTTTTTTTTTTTGTTACTCATACTTTTTTTTTAGCTCAATTTTCAGGACTCATGTCAACGTCTCACTCAACAAAGAAAAAAAATTTTAAATTACTTAAACAATTAACAGACTACATGCGTTACAAAGAACTTCCTCGTCATATTCAGAACCGGGTGTTAAATTATTTTAATTTTTGGTCAAACAAAAGTGTTAAGAAAGATAAAGTTATTATTTCAAATGTTTCTCCTAATTTACGAGAAGTATTTTTTTTTATTAACTATTTTTTAGGGATGTGCGAATCGACTCGAATCGAATAATTCGTAACTTTTCAAATTATTCGTCAATCTTAGAATTATCCGAAAGTTTTTGAATTATTTGTAACTTTTCAAATTACTCGATTCAAATCGAAAAATTCTTCAATTTTTAAAATCAAAAATAATTTTTTCGTATATACGTGTCTGTGCTCTACTTACCTCTGACAAAAATTTGAATTATTAGAAAAAATTTTAAGTCGTTCAAAAAAAAAATTTTGGATTTCGTCGTAAATTTTCAAATAATTCGAGAATTTATGAATAGTTTGGAAAATTAGGAATAATTCGAAAACTTACTAATAATTCGATTTGATGCGAAAAATTCATAAGTTCGAACTACCCCTGGTTGAGAAATTCTATTGGAGTGAATCGGAAATTTCCGAAAAATATATTATTTTGCGATTGAAACCTATTGAATCCCATTCAAAATTTTTATCGGAATGAATCGAATCCAATCGGAAAAAAAAATGAAATAAAAATATTATTTTCCGATTGGAACCGATTCATTCCGATTTAAAATTTTGAATGGGATTCAATCGGAAAATAATTCTTTTATTTTGATGCATTTTTTCCGATTGAAACCGATTCATTCCGATTAAACTCAATCAGATTTCAATCGAAATTCTTAACCAGGGATTCGCATACTCCTAGTATTTTTATTTTTTTTATACTTTATAATTAATTAATTAATTAGTTATTATTATTATTATTATTCATAGGAATTAATAATGTATAATTGCAGAAGTTTAATAGAAAAAGTTGAATTTTTAAAACATATACCGGCAGTTATTTTATCCCAAGTTGTCATGCAATTAAAACCAGAAATATATTTAGCCAATGACGTATTGGTAAGAGCTGGTACAATTGGTGACGCATTGTACTATATAATAACCGGTACTGTTGGAGTTTATACATCTGCTGGAAAAAAAGTATGTAATTTGGAGGACAAATCATACTTTGGAGAAGTATCGCTCGTAATGGACAATGAAAAACGATTGGCAACAGTAATTGCTTTGGAAACTTGCGAAGTTTATGTACTAAAGCGACAGGATTTTATTAAAATAATAAGTCCTTATGAAAACTTAAAAAGCCGATTGCAAAAATTAACTATCGAAAAATTAGATAAATCTTTATTGTACGAGACATTACACAAGTGCGATGGATCTACTTCGATAAACATAAATATTTACGGTGACTCAACTTCTCAAGATGTTTAATTGTTATTTTATTTTTATACATTCAAGGTAATCACAGTCTAAAATTTTCTATAATTTACAAATCATATTAATAAATAAATAAATAAATTTATTATAATTTCCTAGGATTTTTGTATGATTGTTGATAGACAGAAGTAAGTCTCCAGTGTTCTGGATAATCAGCATCCCTACACCCCTCGACGATACTAAAAGGCGGCGTCAAAGTGTCAATACAAAAATCTCTTTTAGCGTAAGGAGTTCTAGGTCTTGGTACCGTCAATTTATTTGGCAACCCATTGCGTTTAAAATTTCTATTCCCCTGATACACTGGAGCTGAGTGAATGGACCTTGACCTTGGTCTCTTGGTACGGTCGCCTTGACAATGACACGGCGAACAATTTCTCAAATGAACAGGCTGCCGTCTTTTAGGATTAACTCCTGATTTTACTAGTCTGTGATCCTGCGAAATATGAACGGAGTCTAAATTATCACACAGATCTTTGCTATCAACCTGTTGGCTTTGTTCTTTATCATTATTATCAAGCTGCTGATCATTGTGCTGACACCCACAGTGAGTTCCATTGTCTTCCCGACAGCAATTATGATTCTCTGCACGATTACACTGACAGCGATTCTTAACATTACTAAACTTGGCTTCAAATCTCTCCATAGGCGACTTGTAGGCAACGTCTTGTCCATTTTCACGCTGAACTAGAGTGAAAATTGCCGGGGCTGGGCCACCTTCTGATCCGTCAATGTGCGTAGGACGCGAAGGTTCATAGCACGGATCAATTGGCGCCTCCCAGCAAATTGCGAGATCCATATTAGTCGTAGGAGTTTTACAACCCAGTGCTGGTGCGTACTGGAGACCTGCTTGTAATTTATGACAGCTCCTTGACCTCGGCAACCGTCGACGTTCTTCATTGTTACTTAATTTACTATCACTGTTTAAAAAAAACTTATCAACTTTACTACGTGATGGCTTTACATTTTTAAACACTGAGTCGTCAACTCTGTCCGGTAGCGGCTGGTGCTCAAGATTTTCGGCATGAAATTTCTTGGCTATTGCGAATCTGTCGTAACAAGAATTTTGTCGCGTAGGTAAAGGCTTCTGTGGACTACCACGTAATCTTTCAGAACGTTCTTCTTCTCCTACGACATATTTATTTAAAGATGACACCTTTAAATTTCCTTTTATGTAAGTAGGGAGATTACAATTGTGCTCTTCACGTTCTTTTGGTGATACCCAACTACCAGGACAATGAAGACAACACTTTCTTGTTTGCATTTTTATTTAATAATTAATTCATTTAATAATAAAATAATAATAATAATTGATATCACAGCCAAAGGGTAAATAACGATTTATTCTCGCGACCCATTTTATCAAGACACTGAAGGAATTCCGATGAATTTCTGGGTCTAGAGGCGGTTGTTTACTTGACAACGCGAATAGTTCAATACTTTAAATCGTGATTATGTAATTCTCTTTCATACAAAGGAATTTATTTAAAGATCTTATTATTATTACATTACATATACATATATATTTATTAGACCAATTCAAAAAAATCGACTATTTTTTATTTTTCAAGGTCACAACTTCAAAAGTTTCAGCATCAAAATTAAATACTTCCTGATTGCAATTTTCCATTTATAGATAGCATGGAAAAAATTTTGTTTTAATTTTGAATTTAATAACTCATCAACAGAACAAAAAAAGTCACTTATCTATTTTTGATAAATTTAAAATTTCAAAAGTTATTCGACGCCAAAGTTGAATTTACAGAATTTTTACTATTTTTTAACTTTTCTGGTGAAACTATCAGACTTATTACAAAATATTATAGGACTTGTTTGGAGATCGTTGCATTTCCAACACATGATCTCTAACGAATTTTTCGTAATACTTCAATGCTCATTGATTATTTGCACTAGAATTGAATTCAGCCATAATACGACTTTTGAAACTCATTGATTTCGAATGCGAATAACTAAAGAGCATTCAGGAATTTTGAAAAATTTGTAATGGATAATTTGTGTGAAATGAAACGTTCTACAAAAGAGATCCTGCAATATTTCGTAATAAGTCTGACAGTTTCACCAGAAAAGTTGAAAAATAGTAAAAATTCTGTAAATTAAACTTTTACCTCAGTAACTTTTGAAATATTAAATTAATCAAAAATTGATAAGAAACTTTTCTTTTGATATTAAGAGCTCAAATTTTAATAGGCGTTTTTTTTACCCTACTGAAACTTTTGAGCGTGTCCTTAAAAAATAAAAAATAGTCGATTTTTTTGAATCGGCCTAATATATATTTATATATAAACAACTCAAATTATAGTTTGTATACTCAGCTCATATTTTTTTATTTTAAATAATTATATTTCTTACGTCATCCAAGTTACTAAGTAATTGCCAAGTACTCAGTGTCCCTGAAATTATAAAAATGTACAGACTTATCCAGCGACGTAGTTGCTGATTTTATAATAACATTCAAAGAGACTATTATACTTAACTTTAATGATATTAGTCATCTTGTAAGAATCTAAAGTAAACATTTATAAGATTAAAATATTTAAATTTCAGTTTAAACATTTATATTTATACCCCGCAAGTTTTTAAATCAGTCTAGAAATTATATCAGTAATTTAGCATCGTCCATCAACCTGGTTTGTCTTTAAGTACAGTAGTCTATCGACCTTGATAACGTGACAGGGCATTGGTAATTTATTTATTTGTACACGCGATGTATCAAGTCTTAGTCATTAAGTCAGTAGAGCAGTTAAATAAATAAATAAAATTTAAAAAAGACAAAAAACGAGTGCAATATGAAGTTGTCTTAATTAAATGATAACACGTGTATTATTAAAATTAATGAATTTAAATAAAGTATCTGATAGTAAAATAAATGAGACAACTATTTTGATGGACGAGATACCCAAGATCCATGTCAATGATGAAGAACGAAGATCTAGAGACTCTGATACCCGAACTTCAAGAAGTAAAAGTTTGCCGATAAAACGCAGGCCGTCATTTTTTCTTGAAGCAGGCAACAGATTGATGCCTAGACCCGTTTATGGATCAGATGACACCCATATGTTCAGCAACAGGAGCAGACGAAGTAGATATGATGATGACAGTGATGATTACATGGATATGTATGATAATTTTATGGGTGGACAGTATGGACGACCGTCAATAAACTCTGGATCTATTGGCAGTAATATTTTTGATGTTAATGTTTATCAGCAAAAAAAAACACTTGCCCAGGGGATGATGGATCTCGCTTTGATATCCGCTAATGCTAATCAATTAAGATATGTAATGCAGTACAAAAGCCATCCGTTTCATTATATTTCGCTGGCTATGATTGTTGCCAGTTTGTTATTACAAGTTATTGTTGGTATCGGTCTGATTTGGAATAGCAGGTATGATGTCAAAGAAGATGAACAAATTCCTAAAGCTAATAAAACAAATAATTGGACTGTTGTTGGTATATTTCTTGTAACTATTTTAAATGTTTTCATTTCTTCCTTTGGTGTAACTGAAGAAATAGAAGCAGACGATGACATGTACTTTAGTCCTCGTGATAAAAATACTAGTAATTTTAAGACTAATGTTAATGATACCAAGAGTTTAATTGTTAATTAGTGATGTACTTTTTTTTAATTACTAAACTTAATGCTCAATAATAATATAATTTATGAATGTTTATATTTTTTTTTAATAAAATATTTTATGCGGATGTAACTGACAAGGAAGTTTTTAAATTTTTGGATAAATAAATAAAATTTGAGTGGAATAAAAATTAAAAATGTGAATGAAGGACAATGAAGGCTCCGTACGCGCATTTTTTAAACTTCATTATTTTAAATCATTTATTTAGTTTAATTAGTATGAGTGTGAATATAGCAGACGAATTTACAATCAATAATAAATAGAGTAAATAATTGATAAAATGAAATTTAAAAAAAAAAGCGCATTTGAAAAATTTTAAAATTAATAAGTGCATTTTTTAAAAATATTATTTTAGTAATTATTTACTCTATTTATTTATAATTTCAAATTCGTCTGATGTCTGCTACATTACACTCATAAATTAGCAGACAATTAAAAATTTTCGATTTTTTTTTTCAATGTATCGTTTTTAAAAAAATTTGAAAATTTTAAGGCGTCGACTAATTTTAGTTTCATAAATTTATTTGGTAATTACTTACTACTTATTTATTAATTAATTGATTAATTATCGAAACGAATAATTATAAGAGTACAAAAATAATTTATTAAATTACAAATTTATATTTTTTCTTTTCGCGGCATTATGATGCCACCTGGTGTTGGAAATTTAAATAAAAATAAAATGGAGGAATGTTTTAGACATTTAACCTAAAAGTAAACAAACGCTGTCAGATAGAGTATATTATTCAAATGCATCATGGTGAATGTTATGAAAGGAATTTTAGTTGAATGGTAAGTGTGTTATTGATTTATTAATTATTCCATGTAATCTAATTCCTCTGGAATACGGAACTGTTTGTTCAAAGCTTCTGTATTTATATCAAACTTATTTTTACACCAACTTTGAATCGCAAAAATATTATCCGTCCACGTATTTGCTGCTTCTTTATATTTCTAGAATAATCAATTAATTTAATTAATTTTTATTGACAAAAATAATACTGAAGTTAGCTGACGTCTAATTATTTGTAAATTTTTTTAAAAACGACAAATTATAAAAAAAAATATTCAAAAAAATTGCACTTGTAGTTTTTTCAATTTTCTACATGTGTATTTATAATTTTTTTTTTTTTTAAATAATTGATTTGTTGAAAAAAATCCAAAAATTTTTAATTGTCTGCTAACTTCAGGATCATAAAAAAAAAAAAAAATTGTAAAAATTAATTACATCAGTTTTTTTCGATAATTGTTCAATAATTTCCGGATCATGGTCACTAAATTTAGCAATCTGTGATTTAATTTCAACTTCTTTGGCTTTTAATTGCTCAATTTGTTCAATAATTTTTTTAACTTCTTCAATATTATCTTTGCCTTCCTAAAAATCATTAAAAAAAAAATTACTAATTACCATCCATATTAATTCTTTTTGAAATTAAAAGTACCTGTAGTTTTTGTATTTCAGAATCGAGTTTTTGTAATTTAAATTCCGCGGCGACAATATTTTTTCCCGTTTCCGCAATTCTTTTTTCTATTGTCGTTATATTTTCTCTACAAAAATAATTACAATAATCAATAAAATAGAAACAAATTTAATCTAATAAAATAAAATAAATTAAATTTACCCAGGGAAAGCCCAAAAGTAAATAGCGGATCCAATCTTATCTGTTTGAACTAATCCATCATCAACTAAAGCCTGAATAATATCTTTCACTGATTGCAAGACAATTCCTTTTTCTTTGGGTGCTATTTTCTCTAATTCTTTTAACGTAAAAAATTCTCTCTTTTCGTAAAATAATTGCAGCATACGTGAACGTTTTTCATCTAGACTTACACGTTTTGTTGACATCTTGAGCTCTTGTAATTAATTACTGTAAATATTTACTTATCTTTTGTTTGCTTGATTTTTTTTCCAGTGACGCTGCTATGAAACAATTTCTCTTACACTTGGATGACACAAACGCCCTAGGAAAAAAATTTATTATTCAAGATTTAGACGAAAAACATTTATTTATATCTGCTGATATTTTAGAAACCCTACAAGCTAAAGTTGATGACCTTATGGATCAGATTTCATTTCCTTTAGCTGACAAAGGGATATAAATATTTGATATATTTTATTTTTTATATTTATTTAATCATCAGCAATTAAGTCGTCATTGAAATTTTAAATAAAAAAAAAAACGTAAAGATGAAAATGGCAGGGAGAGAATCCGGTAGGATTAAGGATGCGTATCAAAAGCGAATGCTGGATGAAGCTGCTCGTAAAAGAAGACAAAGAAAAGCTTTAGAAGCTTTGGAGCAGGACAATTTTCATGATGATCCTCATGCAGATCTTGGTAAATATTTAAAAAAAAAATATAGTAACCAATGCAACTAATAAATGAAATTGTTTTTAGTTATGAGTAAAAAAGCTCCCAAGTTTCAAGAATCTCTAGAAGGTCGTGGAAGTTCGAGAAAAAAAAAAACTCGGTCTGCGGAGTATTACAAGCAGCGTTATCGTAAGACTTTTTCTCAGTTAGTTGAAGAAGATGCAAACAATAATCCAAATCCACCGAATTATTCTTCAGCACAAGCACCGCCTTCGAAATTTCCGGAGAGACATTTCTGTGCCGTCTGTGGCTTTCCTAGTAATTATACTTGTATCCCATGCGGAGCTAGATATTGTTCTGTTAAATGTTTAGGTACTCATTTAGACACGCGTTGTCTCAAATGGACAGCATGAAATATTTTTATCTTCATTCGAAATAAACGTTTTTTTATTTTTACTTATTCAATAAAATATTATAAATTTAAATTTATAACAGCCTGCGGTATTATTATTTTTAGTTTTAAAAATTTACGATGGTGCTGAAAGTAGCAGATAAAAAATTTTATTTATTTTCAGTAATCAACATAAATATTGACAGACGAAATTTCAAAAAATGCAGGTGGAGGATTTAAAAAAATTTTCTTGTGGATATTTTTTGAAAATTTTTATTATGACAATTAACTTGGTAATTAAAAAGACTAAAATTTTCAGTCGTCGGCTACTTTGAGTATCGTGTACTAGTGTGGTATCAGTGGAGATATCGCGTTATAAATTCCAGAAGGTCATATTTTTATACGCACTTTTGGATTCAGGAAATTCTCTAAAACCAAAGGTGTATAATTTTATTTTCATTGCCAATCAAAAAAATGAGACGTCCTTTTGGTTTTAAACTTAGAGACTGAAGCCAGAAGGTCGTATAAAAATATGTCCTTTTGGAATTAGTGACGCGATGAGTGCAGTCGTGCGGCAAAAGCAAAACCTTAGTCGAGATTTTTATCAACTTATTAAAAGTTATAATTCCATCATAAAAATATCAAATTGAGAATTTATTAAAAAATTTTTTTAAATTTTTCTAGGATACAGGCTAAAAAAAAAAATTAATTACAGTCGCTACTAGTTCGTTACCAAAATTTGAAAATACTTTAGTCTACAAAAGTGGACATTATGAATTATAATTTTGACATGGAGACTAAATTTTTTTTTTTTCAAATCCATATTCTAGCAAAATTTTAATTACGTCTTATTTTTCCTAGAGTTGATTAATAAAATTTGAATACGGTTATGACAGTTCAAAAAATATGATACTAAAAATAGCAGACATTTGACAGTTTTAATATTTTTAATTCCAGTCACTTGTCATCAGAAACAACTTTCAAAAAATATACAAGGTGACATTTTTTAAATTCTTAACATTCATTTTTAAAAATATTTCCCTCAGTAATTATTTTATTTATTGAAAATAAAAAAATTTCTTTGTCTGCTAATTTCACCATAAAAAAAAAACAGACACGGCCTAAAAATACCCTACATCTCTTACATAGAAAACAAAAAAAATACTAAAATGTCTTGATATTTAAGTTAATCCATAAAATAACAACCCAACATTTTAAAATAATTATTTTATTACCGCCTCTGTAACCTCTTTAAAAGTTTCACTTAATCCTAATAACTAAAATGACATTTAGTAAAAAAACTTTAGTTTAATTTTATTATTTGCTACCATGCTCATATATTTTTCTTAACAATACCTTGATGTTGCTTATCAACGTAAACACACGATAATAAATATTTATACACTTAATTCAATACCGGTATTTATTTTAATTGGTTAGATTATTTACTCAAGTAAAAAAGGCGCGTGTATTTTGTTTTGAAAACTACCGCCATCTTTTGATCACAAAAAGTAAAATTTTCCTCTCGGACTAGTAAGAGATTCAACTTCGGGTGTTTCCGGTTTTTACTCCCACTCTCTGTGTTCTGTGTTTTAAATTTCCCCCACTTTCTTTGCGCGCGCGCAGTTCAAAAGTAATAAGTAGCGGGAGAGATTTCCGAGGCTCGTTGTCTCTCCGGACGAGTTTATACAGAATTATTTAGTTGTTTATATATTATTTATTATTAATATGAAAACAAGTTGTTTATTTATAAAAGTGATAAAAGATTTATGACTTTCTTTTGTTATTTAAATAAATAAATAAACACTTGTCGTTGCCGCGAATTGATAAAATAAAAAGTAAATAATAAAATATTTGACAGTGTCATTAAAAAAATATTTGAAATGTTAATTAACCTCGGCTAGATAAGAACAAATTAGTACATTAAGTGTAAATAACTTCATATATCTATATAATAAGTATTAAGTATTTAATAATAAAAATGTCATTGAAAATGTGATTCACTGGCAATGAGTCAGTTGATTTTAAATGATAACGAAATACTTTTAAATAGTTTATGGTCGATGGTTTGTTTTGTTAGCGTGTGGAATGTGATCATAGTTCACTATAACCTATAATTTTTTTAAATTAAATTGTTAATTATTTATTTATTTATGTAAGTCGTTTATTTTTGTTCTGCAATTTCATTTATTTATTGTAGGGAATAATAATTTATTTGTTTATTTATTTATTTATTTTTTTAGGATTCAACTGTGAATGCGGTTTAAATATTTGATACTTAAATTTTACAAAGATGGAAATGTTACAATTAGGTGACACGGTTGATGATGATGATGATGTCTTTCATCTGGAGGAAGAAATAAATATTGTTGAAGAAGATGGAGAAATAAAATTACCTAAAGGTTTGAAATTGTTGGACTCACAAGTTGCGGGACATTCGTATGATTCAAGCAATGGAATTATTGGTAACTATTTATGATCATGATATTAACAACTTTCGGATTTTTTCCTCAATAAATCGACGCTAAAAAAATGACCCTGAAGTTAGTCGAGGTCTAATAATTTTTTGATTTTGTTTTCAAAATGATAAACTATAAAAAAAAATATTTTAAAAAATTGCACTTGTAGTTTTTTTAGTTTTGTACATGTACATATTTTTAGTTTTTTTTTTTTAATTGATTGATTGATGAAAAAAAAAATCCGCAAATTTTTAATTGTCGGCTAGTGTCAGGATCATAAGTTAGCCGACGTCTAATAATTTTTGGATTATTTTTCGAAATGATAAACTATAAAAAAAAATATTTTAAAAAATTGCACTTGTAGTTTTTTTAGTTTTCTACATGTGCATATTTTTAGTTTTTTTTTTTTTTTTTTAATTGAATGATAAAAAAAAATCCGCAAATTTTTAATTGTCGGCCAATTTCAGGATCATTAGTTAGCCGACGTCTAATAAATTTTAGATTATTTTTCAAAATGATAATCTATAAAAAAAATTGCACCTATAGTTTTTTTAGTTTTCGACATGTGCATATTTTTTTTGTTTTTTTTTTTGCAACTCATTTGTAGAAAAAAGCAATCCGAAATTGCTAATTGTTTTCTAACTCCAGAATCATAAAAAAAAAAAACCAAAAATAATCACTTGTAGAAAATTAAAAAAACTACAGGTTCAATTTTTTAAAATATTTTTATTTTAATAATTTTTCGACTAGAAAAAAAATCAAAAAATTATTGGACGTCGACTAACTTCAGTATCACAATTATTAAAATATTAATATATTATTTTTTCTATTTATTCAGGAATGCTTAAGAGAAACGGAAGAATTTACAAACCTGGTATCAAAGAAGCTTTGTATGAAAGAGAAAAAGATTTTTATGAAAAAATAAAAACATCAAGTGATGAAATATATAAAGCTTTATCCAAAATAACTCCCGAGTATTTTGGTTCCGTTGAATTCAATGTCAACAAGAAACGTAATTTTTTTTATCATAATTAATTATCAATAATAATTAATAATTATCATTACTAATTACTATATATTTAATTGCAGCTGTAAAATTCTTAATTTTGCAAGATATTACGGAAGGAATGATCGAGCCCTGTGTCATGGATATTAAAATCGGCAAGCGCACTTGGGATCCCTTGGCAGGACCCGCGAAAAAATTAAAAGAAGAGTTTAAATATAAGGAATTTAAACAGATTCACTCACTTTGTATTCCTGGCTTTCAGTATTATGATATAACGACTGGTAATTTCCGTAAATTCGATAAAAATTACGGGAAAAAAATAAAACCCGATGCTATATTTGACGGTAATCAATTAATTTATTAATTACTACTCTAATATTTATTTAAAATTAATTTTTAAAAAATTTAACTCATTTATTTTTATAGTTTTGCGCATGTTCTGTAACATCACACAGGAACACTTGTGCAGAAGTTTAATTGTCCAGATCTTAGCATCTCTTTGGGAAGTTCTTTCATTCTTCCGTCTGCAAACAGACTTACGTTTTTATTCAAGTTCAATATTGATAGCTTACGATGCCAAACGTTTGAAAAAAATAATCGCTAAAGAAATAGCAGATGATTGCAATGGAAAATGTTACGAATTGCACCCGCGTGTTGGGTCACCGATGACGTCACCGTCTCACAGCGCGTACTCCAGTGGATTTAGTTCGCCTCGATGTATATCTCCATTGTCATCGAGCCCTGCGTCTAATCAATTTTTAAAAATAAATGGAAAAAATACTTTGGAGAAATCAAACTCTGACCATTCCATTAATGGAAGCAATCGTTATCTTAATATTGACAGCAACAATGTAAAACTATGTCGCACTCACTCATTTGATAATAATTTCGAACGTGATATCATGGAAATGAAGGATGATTATGTTGATTTGTTGGATCAATTAACAAATAAACTACATCGTGATTGGGTGCGTGTTAAAATGATTGATTTCACTCATGTATTTCCGACAGAAGTTCATGAAGTTGATGCTAATTATTTACAAGGCCTTGAGAATCTTATTAAAATATTTGAATCTTTTTTGATTTGCTCCAATGATGACATGAGTCACAATAAAAAATAATAATAATTAAATAAATAAATACTTACTGAAGACTGTGTTCATATTGATAATAATAATGTAATTATTTCGCATTTTTAAGTACAGGCTGTATCGTAATAAAATCAATCTTTTAAATTCAAAATTTTTATTTTCTTCCCCCGAGGTCCAGAAATATTTTGGTTTTATTGAAATACAAAAAAAATTTTGGAGTTATTTATAAATTTTTTTGTCTGAGTAAATTACAAATTGGAAGAGCTTTAAAATGAGTACCCACATGACCTATTTATTTTTAAAATTAAAAAAAATGTGTATATATATATATATGTATGTAAAAGTGCAAGAACTTTAAAAAAAGTATGGACTGTTGGTACTCATTTGAAAGGGCTTGCAATTTCCTGTCTTTTAAGGTAATTAGAAATTTATTTTAATCAGTAACTTTATATAAAAGTAGTGATAACGAAATTTGTATAAATTACACGAGTGCTTATTCAAATACTACTGGAACATGTAAATATATAACTAGGACTCAACTTCAGCAAATTCAATTGGTACAAAGTGCAGGAGAAAAAGTTTTTTATTAAAAATTGAAAGAAACAGAAGTACTAATGAATTATTATTATATTCTATTTTTAATTCAGTGAAAATAAATTAATTACAAGGAGCGGTCTCATTTGTAAAATATGAAATTTTAATTTAAACATTTCAGTCAGAACTATGTCGGCATAGAAAATCGATTAATAACTTGTCAAGATGTCTAAAAATATTTTTAAAAATATAATTCAATTAAAATTTCAGTGGATCTAAAAAAAACTGGGAAACTATTAAATTTTTAGAGAAATTGAATGAGAGATTATCGTGTCCAATTAAAACTAAAAATTATTAAAGAATCGGGTCTTTGTAATCAGGAGTCATGCAAATTACGATTTAGGGGAAAGGGGTCAGAGATACAAGAAAAAGAGGATATTTTTGTGACTTTTTTTTTTTTTTTCAAAGTACCTTCGTTATTAAAATTTTTAAAATTTGTGACATTATTAAGCATCATTCCAAAAATATTCTGCTAAATTTTCATAAAAAAATATTGAAAAATAAGCCAGTGGTAGTGGGGAGAGACGAGTCATCTCAAAAAAAGTCTCTATGCCGCCGGCAGGATACCTCATGACTGCTTCATTTGAAATCAAAAAACCAAAAAGATTTCTTTAGTACACAAGTTCATCTTAGATTTGAACGAAGAACTAAACAAAATATTCATTTTTGAATTTTCGATAAAGGTGCAATCAAAAAACTCTGGTTTTTGCCAAAAATTTCTCCTTTTGTTTAATTAAAAAATAAGTAGTTACTGAAGAAAAAAAATCCTTCGTTCAAATCCAAGATAAACTTATGTACTAAAGAAATCTTTTTGGTTTTTTTATTTCAGATGAAGCAGTGGAAAGTCTACGGTTTCCTTGACGCCGTCAAATGCCCGCGAATTCTTGTAGAACTTGACGAAATAAGACTTTTTTTCAAATAGCTGTAACTGTTTCAAAAATGGACTAATGCAGACGTGTTTTGTTTTTCAAAATTTTCATCTTTAAATGTAATTTTCGGAAAAAAATACAAAAAAATGAAAATATAAAAATCTATGAAATTTTTCACTTTTTTTAAAAAAGCACATTTTTCCCAAAATCCATTTTTCTCGAAAACTAAGCGAGATATCGAAAAATATTATTCTTTGAAAAAGTCTTATTTTTTTGAGTTCTTTACGAATTCACGGTCATTTTATTTGGCGACGCCACGGAAACCGTAAAATCCCCGAAGCAGTCATGAGTTATCCTGCCTACGGCATGGAAACTTTTTTTTTAAGGTGACTCGTCTCTCCCCACTACTACTGGCTTATTTTTCAATATTTTTTTTTGAAAATTTAGCAGAATATTCTTGGAATGATGATACTTAAGAATGTCACTAATTTAAAAAATTTTAATAACAAAGGTACTCAGCAAAAAAAAATCACTAAAATATCCTCTTTCTTTTCGTATCTCAGAACCCGTTCCCCTTAATTTTACTAAAGTAAAAAAAAATAAATAAATAAATGCATTAAATTTTTTAATTTTTCATTTTAATTAAATTCTATAATATATATTTTACATCATTCGTGTGAATTATCTCAACTGACAGAATTATAATAATTTTCATTAATTCATTTTTTGATAATTCATAACATTTATTATAGTATAATATTTATATTTATATTTATATATATATATATTTATAGATTTATATTTATATTTTATGTTTACAATTGCCTATACAATTATTTTCACAATTTATAATAATAATAATAATTAATCAATTACGTTATTTCGTTTAGTTTTACATTTCAATTTGCGCACAATTTATAACATTTATATATTCATATATGCCATCTTTTTTTTTAAGGTTTGTCTATTAGATTTTACAACGAATGTCGTCGCGACAAGTAATAAAAAAAAAAGGCATTGGCGCCTGGTGTAAAATCGAGCGGTAAACTTTTATGTCGCCCTTTTGCTGATAATTTGTCGAGGTGAAAATAGAGGAAGAAAGAAATAAAATGGAATTAAAAAAAAAAAAAGAAGAAAAGTAGTTGAAGTAAAGTTAAAATAAATATCAATACATGTATAGAGAAGACAAGAGAGTTATAAGGCAGAGTCGGGTGATTGTGTTAGAATTTGTAGGGTGAAAAAGAGTGAAAAATATCCTTTTACAAATGAAATTGCCCGATTCATTCGTGACTCAATCAATTGAGTTTCGTGATAGAAGCAATTGCTTGTGAACGTTTCTTGATACTAAACTAAATTGGATAAAGCTTACACGATTCTTATGACAAGAAATTGACTTAAAATAAACCACTTGCTGTTTACAAACAAATATTATTTATACTTTTCTTTTAAATTCATTTCTTTCTTCATATTTTGATTTCGACTAATTATATTTTATTATTACACCAGTTTTACTTAAGGGTTTTCTTAGACAATGACCCCCCCCCCCTTACTTTTCAAAAATATTCCATGACTCAAATGTCATACCCGTATTCAAATTTAATCAAGAGGGTTTCCCATCTATTCTCTTTCTCACACACATGTGAACAAACGCAACGGTCCTGGTTGCACTTACATTAGCAAATGGAAATTTCAAATGAGCAGTTCTCAGATATAAACTGAAATTTCCGAACCGGAAGCATTTCATTCGATAAATAATATCTTTACGCATCGAATGAAATATTTGATTTAATTATTTGGGCCTTTATCTATAAAAACGGTTCATTTGAAAATCTCCTGTTTCACTCTCTTAATTAATTGAAAAATAATTGAAGCGTTAATACGTCAACCGGATATAGATTAAAAAAAATTTACTTTGTTATTAATTAGGAGTAAAACGAAATTTGGTAAATAAATTTGTGAATACAAAATTTGAAAATTTTAATTATAAAATGAACATGAAGATTTTCAGGAATTTATTTAAGGAATTTCGTTCAACTCCCAATTGATGTCAATTGTAAGTAATTTTTTTTAAATTTATATCGGCGAAATGGTAACGACATTGTCCTTTTTTAAATTGACGCTTCAATTATTTTTTAAGTTATTAATAAAATTTTAATATCGATAGGACAGTCAGTTGAAAGTCATTGAATATTTTTATAAAGTGGGGAGAATGTTTTTAAAGATATTCTTAGACAGTGCCTGGCATTTTTTTAAATATTCAATGAACTAGACGGCTGCTCAATTTCAAAACAGTAACAGGCAGAAATAAATTTTTTGAAATATGTATTGAATCCTGTTCACAACTCTACTGGAACTAAAAATACTAAAAAATCCATTTTTTTAAATTTGTTCCTTACTGTGTTTTGAAATGGGGCAGCTGTAGAACTGTGACGATATTTAATATCAATTAATTAATTAATTAAAAAAAAACCGAAACATAAATTGAAAATACGCCAACTAGATACAGATTTAAAAAAAAATTACTTGCAGTTGTCATCAATTAGCAGTCAAACGAAATTTGGTAAATTTGAGCCTACAAAATTTTAAAATTCAAATTATAATTTGACACAAAAATTTAATTGAAATTTCGTTTATCTCCTAATTGATAACTAAGTAATTTTTTTTAAATTTTATACTTCACCAAAATCACAATTTTGTCCTTTTTTTCAATAAATGCTTAATTTTTTTTAATTAATTAATAAAATTTGAGTATCGATAGACCAATCATTTGAGTCATTGAAAATTTTTACAAAATGTGGGGGGAGGGGGCATTGTCCGTTTGTTCTTAAAACAACAAACAAAACAAAGACATTACGCAATTATTATTACATTTTTTAAAAAATAATAATATTATGACACTTGCGTCGGTTTATTTTTTAAATCGTTAACTATCACTAGTTATTTATTAATATTATTTTTATTTTTTTTTATTACTTTTCGTTAATAATCACAGACGTCCGCCAAACGTAGTAGTAGGCCTCGAAATTCTATCTACGCAAACGCTACGTGGCCTAATTAATATCTACAGGAAGATAATAATATTTAATAAAGACAATAAAATTGAATTAAAATGATGTTTGATTAATGAACCAATAATTAATTAATTAAATTATTTTAAGTATAATTATTATTAATAAACGAAATAAATTGCTGAGCGTATTACAATATTAGTCTATACTTTATATAGAATGTCAAGCGCATTTGTTAGTACGTTTTTTTTTTGTTTATTTATTTAAATTACTGATGCTCAGATATAGAGATCACTAAATATTTAAAAAAAAAAAAAATTGAGTATAATTTCGATGCAAGACAATTTTATTGCCGTTGACTATAAATGGCCTTTTTTTTTTTAAATCTATACACATGTCAAATTAGCCATGATGCTGAAAGTAACCGACATCTGACAGTTCCATTTTTTTAATTATCAAACATGTAAATTGACGTCAATTTTTTAAAAATCCAGATTTAAATTTTTGAAATTTTTCCCACGCATTTTTAAAAATTTTCCTGTCAGTATTTATTTTGTTCGTTGAAATAAAAATAAATATTTTTAATGACAGATACTTTCAGCATCACAATCAACACAACTGTCTTAGTATTTAAATTTAAAAAAATAAAATAAATGCAAGTATAAAATATTAAATTGTAAAAAATGAAATCATGTATAATATTCAGTCATCAGTAATAAATGTGCGTATTTAGTTAAATTTAAAAAGACAGTTGTTGTTGATGTCGACGAGAGAAGCACTGGGAGACTTTAACGAGGCCGCGCGTGGACGAGCCACCACAATAATAAACCATATTGCCCTTTTTATTATTATTATTATTTAACTTTCTTAAACTCGATGATCAAAATCAATTACGCGAGCTAGCTGTTGATTTTGTTGTCAAATTTATCGTTAAAAACCTTTTACAATAACTAATATATTTATATATTTATAATAATAATAATATATATTGAATAAATCAATGAATAATTAATTAATAAATCGATAGTGTTTAATACAATAAAATATTTATATATAAATACGGCACACATCCTCTCTATTTACAAGCTCTTTCAGCAATTTCTTTAATAACGACATCACAACATACAGTCAGTCATTCAATTGAGAATTATTCTCATTACAATCACGTCAAGACTCTTGCTCTCGTGAGAACGAGATGAGAATTGAGCTCAGAGAAGGACAAGAGAAGAGAGTGGAAAGGTCGAGGACCTTAAATTTCGGCAGACGACAAAAGCCCAAGCAAGTCGTCCCACGTTATGCTGACTCTTTCTTCGTCTTCTTATACTTGTTCATCTTTAAAAAAAATTTTTTTATTTTGTTATCCGTCTTCTTCATCATTATCATCGTGTTCGCACCGCGGCCAGCATCCGTTGAGTGATCACGCATGATCCTAACACACATATAGTTACACACTTACTCTCTTAACTAAATGTCCACTCTGTCACTCTTTATTTTTTCCATTCAACATTAATTTTAACAATTACAATTCAACTATTTCAATCTACGGTATACTATTATTATTATTGCTACTAATAAATATTCTTGTTATTCGTTTTTTTAATTTTCAACGGGCTAACGAAAATTTTTTATGGCCAATATTGTTTTTAGTTTAAATATATGTTTTTATTTCTTTTAACGTAATTTCTACTAGTAGATTTTATGTCTAATAGCGAAAGTTTATAACGGCTGGTAAATTTCTACGCACACTTTATAAAATCGAGAGTTAATTTGGAGGATTACTGGGTGCGCGAATAGTTCGCACTTACGAATCGAATCGAATTGAATAATTCAAAACTTTCCAAATTATTAGAAAATTTACGAATGATTATGGGGATGAATGTAGCAGACGAGACATTTTATGAATTTTAAATAAATGAGTTGGAATTTAAAAAAGCGCGCGCTGATTTTTCATCGATCTAAATACGAATTTTTTAATTTTTATTCTACTGACATTTGAATTATTTATTCAAAAATTTTAAAAATTCCCACTTGTCAGATACATTCACACCCATGAATAATTCCAAAATTTTCTTTTGAATGACTTAGAATTGCAATATTGTTTCTGATAATTCAAATTTTTGTCTGATGTAAATAGAGCACAGACACGAACCTACGAAAAAATTATTTTTTCTTACTTTATAAATTACTCGATTCAAATCTGATCAGCTTTCAAATATTTAATTTTTATTTAATGGAGAGCTTAGTTACAAATATTTCAAAAACTTTCGGATAATTCGAAAATTTACGAATAATTTGAAAAGTTACGAATTATCCGATTCGAAATTCATTGGTTATATTCGATTGGAACAAAATGTGTACACCACTAGTGATTACCGATTTTATTTAAATTCAAATTAACTTCGTCACTCGGAAGCCCGGAGTCAAAAAAAATCACCGCGAGGTTATTTTTCCAGCGGAGTGATTTCGGAGTTACCCGAATTTTATTTAAATCCGCATTAGCTCCGGATTTAATCTGCCTACATTCCGAAACTTCTTTTTCATACGGTTTTATTTTATATAATAAAAATTAAATATGACAGACTTTACAGAGTTCGTTGACGCATTTGTTTAATGTAATTCGCATACACACAATATACACCCACATTTATATTTAATATACACATATATATTGCATATATATTCCGCACAGAATTTTCTGTACAACTTTATATTTTTATGTGATCCTAAAGAAGCTTATGACGCGCGGCACACCGGTGTAAATTTTTAAAAGGCACGGTTTTCATTTTAAAATAATAAAATTGATAAATAATTTTTTTTAACAATAAAAACAACGGAAAAGGCAAACGCCGTAGGCCGACGCGCCGGCACGCCGCACTCAATTTCCCCTACAAGCATTAATTTAATTTTAATTTTTGCGTAACATGTTCAAATTTACTCGCTCACATTGTGTACATTAGCGGTAAATTACAAAATTGATAATAATTGATGTAATAATAACAAGTGTACAAAAATAGCCGAGAGCTCAACACTTGTGTCTTATATTTTTATCCATAATAATTGAAAGTAATGATAAAATACGTATATAATGACATACGTTGTGACTTTTTATAAAGTTATTAATTACTAGTTTATATTACTTGCGGTAAAGGATAAAAACGAGAGTAAAAAAAAGGATTGAACGTAACGACGCCGGCCTTTTTCGTCTTGCAGCTGCTAATGCTTTCACGCGTCCCGCAGCGCGACTAATATGACGAACACAGCAAGGTCATGTTTAATAAAAAAAATTTATTTTAAAATATTATAAGTAAAAGAAAAGAGTTGGACACGCGATTGGCATTTTGGCAGTTAAATTTGAGATATGCCA
This sequence comes from Microplitis mediator, assembly GCF_029852145.1. Lineage (NCBI taxonomy): Eukaryota > Metazoa > Arthropoda > Insecta > Hymenoptera > Braconidae > Microplitis > Microplitis mediator. The sequence continues at coordinate 4,531,754 of NC_079973.1, forward strand.
TACGTTATATCACACGACGAATGCTGGGTTACAGTATAGTAGTCTGAGAGTTACGCTGAATTATAGTTTGCGTGTACGTATATGTATATTTATATATAAGTATTATGTAGTATTTTTATTATTATTATTATTAGTATCATTATATATGTATATGGATGTGGTATATAATAATATAAGGTGAGTAAGGTGGAAAATGAGAGACTTGAACCAAAGAATCTTATATGCGCATAATGTGATGGGCAGTAAACGATTACTTTCATCGTTTATTTCTCAACTTGAGCTCGTTTTCTCTCTTTAAAACCTTATTTTTTATTCACTCAGTTGTAATGCAATAAAAAAAAATTGAAAGAAAAAAACATTTCCAATTCCTCCATTTACTTCTCAAGCCTTTTTTTTCTCTGACACTCTCACTCTATTCATTCGCACACATTTATATTCATCCATCATTCCAGTTTTTTAACTTTTTTTTACGCTACCGTACTGTGAGGATTGTCAATAACCCTCTAGGCACCGCAGACAGCGAGACTGCTGAGAAGCAGTACTATAAAATCGACCCTGATTACTGGCAAACTGCTGGACACTACGACGTCGAATTTCTTCCCATTATTCGTACCCGGTGGGTCTGTAAAATTATTTTTTAAAAATAAAATAGAATTAGTATTGCGTCTAGCAGTTTCAGGTGATATATATTTAATTAAGTGAGAAGCAGTAAATGTGTAGTTACATGTTGTAGTGGGTCCCATTCCCGAGCCAGAGGCTTCTTCGTCATCGTTCTCGCTATCATCCTCGTCACCCATACCTCCGTCATCGATTTTCGTTTTCCATTCAGGCCGAGCGCCACTTCCTGAACCGTCGAGCGCTTCATCAGCAAGCAAAACTCCACTGTCAGGTGCCGATGCCAACTGCGATTGGACCACCTGTTAAGCATCAACATTTATCATTTATGTTAATAATATTTTACGCACTGTAAGGTTAACTAATATATATATTAGGGTGCGTCATTTCGGTGCAACTTTTTTTTTTAAGTGCATGGAAAAAAATTATAGTTCAACACAAAAAAAAAATTTTCGCGCAAAAAAAAAAATTTTATGTCGATTACAGACCTAGCTCATTGAAAAAATCGATTTCCCATTTAAATAACACGGGAAATTTTTTTTTTAACTTTGAGTATTTACGACTCGTTAACGAATCAATAGATCGAATAGACTAATACGAATTGTAGGTAATTGAACGCTCGACAAAAAAGGTCTCTTATCATTTTTTGATAAATCCATCTGTTCAAAAGTTATTGGAGCTCAAAGTCAAGTTATAATAAATTTCGAGATCTTTTTACTTTTCCGGCAAAACTATCAGACTTATCACAAAATGTTATAGGATCTTGTTTGTCGACAATTTTATTTTCTACAAATTATTATCAGTAAAGTTTTTTCAAATTCCGCATTGTTTTCTAGTTATTTTCATTTTAATTTCAAGCTCTTAAAAAAGTAGTGTTCTGATCGATTTAAAGAGTTCGACATTAAAATGAAAATAACTAGAAAACAATGCGGAATTTGAAAAAATTTAACTGATAATAATTTGTAGGGAATAAAATTGTCAATAAAAAAGATCCTATCACATTTTGTGATAAGTCTGATAGTTTCGCCGGAGAAGTAAAAAGATCTCCAACTTTACTCCGGGCTCTAATAACTTTTGAACAGATGAATTTATCAAACAGTTTCTATTAAAAAATTTTCTGTCCAGCATTTCCTGTCGAGTTGACATCAAGTTTACGTCAAATTTCTACTGCCCAGAGTTTTGACTACAATATGACTACAACATGAACCAGAAGTTGGCGTAAATTTACAGCCGTTGGAATGCAAGTTAACCAAAAAAAGTGTTACCTGAAAGTCGCGGGAAAAAATTTGCTTTGAAATTGACTACAAGTGAGCGTCAATTTGTGCCATCAAATTTTTGCAGTCAACTTGACATCAAATTTCGGCGATAGATTTTCATCAACTCTTAGTTAAGTTGACTACCATGGTATATGTATATATAAATGTATATTCTTATATATTTAAAACCACCTACCTGATTAATATGTCTCAATTGATCAATCAGGACACTGGTATTGGAATTACCATAAGTTGACACAAGTCCCGTTGTGCTGCCACTTATTACCGTAAATTCAGGATTATATCTTTGGGCTGTTAAACTCGAGTCTACAACTGTTTTAGTGTATCTGAAATGATTAAAAATAAATAAAGTTATTAATTATTCACTATCGATATTACCAGTATAGGAACACGATTTTAAAATATATATTATAGCACAAAAATAAATCAGTAAATGTATAAATAGCTTGAAATGATAAACCAGAGTAGGTAAATAGTTGATTATATTCCGCGAAAGCTGATAATAATTGATCGATATAGTATTACAATAGTAGGTTATTCACCCTGAGCAATAAAATAGACTCAACAGACATTAGAATGAATAATTTCATGTGGAATCTTGCAGCGAGTTCTCTAACTTGATGATTAGATGAGCAACACTGAGTTTCAATAGACCGAGTGCCTAAAGAACGTTTAGTTATTAAGTTGTTTCTTTCTCTGCTTCCTTTTGCCATATTTACACAGCACATATGTACAAATATATCTATAGATATATATTTTAGGGGTGTGCAAATAGTTTGGACTTACGAATTATTCGTATCGAATTTTTCTGATTATTCGTAAATTTATGACGAAATCCAAAATTTTTTTTTGAACGACTCAAAATTGTAATATTTTTATCCAATAGTTCAAATTTTTGTCTGAGGTAAATAGAGATCTGACATGAACCTACGAAAAAATTACGTTTTTACGAAAACTGATACGAATTTTCTTGATTTGAATCGAGTAATTTGAAAGTTATACTGAAAAAAAATAACTTTTGTAAAAATAATATTTTTTCGAGTAATAAATCGATATAAATTATTGCATTATCAATTTCATATTTAGCGGAAAGAATCAATTTCGACAGAAGAAAATCAAAATTTATTTACCCTACTCCAAAAAAGAAAAAGATCAAAACATTTTGAAGTCAATTTGGGTTTTTTCGATTAAGAAAATTATTTTGAATGAAATCTTCAAATTTGTGCACCAAAAATATATCAGATTGAAAATTTTTAATATTAAAATTTCTTGTAAAAATATACAATGAATCAAAAAAATTTTTTTCTCAGTGTACAAATAATTCAAAAACTTTCGGATAATTTAAAAATTGACGAATAATTCGAAAAGATTCGAAATTTGAATCGGATAGTTATATTTGATTCGATTCAAACCCGATTCGCAAACCCCTAAATATATAAATATATCATATATATTTACTTTATCATAATATTTTAATCAGTGGTTTATTCGCAAAGACAAGCATTCATACAAAACACGTATTGCGGCCTTCCGTTGCTCGTTAACGAGTAATTTGCCAGGTCAAGTCGTGATACAACTGACGGACAGGGAGAGTGACTGGAATAAAAACTGGTAAGAGAAGAAGGGGGAGGACGAGCAGGACGATGAGGTGGTTCGACGTGACACGATCAACTACTTGAGCTCGGACTCTCTTATTAGTCCATCTCTTTTTAATCTTTCGCAAAAGATTGTACTGTATGTTATACACCCTGTCCATCGCATCACTGTCCGCAATATACATTCGATTGCTTGTTATACATATATATATGCAACTATATATTTGTATGATGTAGGGGTTTAACGTACAAGCAAATAAAAGGCGAGAAACCGGTAAGTTTAACTTTTAACTTTTATTTCAACATGACATCTTCTTGCTTCTCACCGAGGATCAACTTGTTCTACTCTATTTTCTCTCGGATTATATGTGTTCGGAATCAACAGATGGCATTTTATTATCAGCCGCATTTTAAAGAGTTATTAGACCTGATGATAAATACATATGTGGTATATAGTAAAGAATCTTTTAATTGTTTAATGTCATACCGATACAAGCTGTTTGATCAGTATTAACTTTAATAACATATATAATCATAATAATAATACATAATTATGACACTCTTAGGAGATATAGACAATTAAGGGCATTCTCAGAGTGCCCCCCACTTTTTTAAAATTTTCAATGACTCAACTGTCATAAGCGTATCAAATTTTTATCAATTAATTAAAAAAAAAATTAAAGCATTAATTGAAAAAAAGACAATTTTGTCGAGATATAGATTTAAAAAAAATTATTTACACTTGATATCAATTAGGAGTTAACCAAAATTCGTTAAATAAATTTCAGTAAAATCGTCATGTCATTTTTATAATTCGAATTTTTAAATTTTGGCGGCTAAAATTTATTCAACAAATTTTGTTTAACTCCCAATTGATATCAATTGTAAGTAATTTTTTTAAAAATCTATATATCGGCGAAATTACGAGTACGTTGTCTTTTTTTCAATTAATGCTCTAATTTTGTTTTAATTAATTGATAAAAATTTGACACACGTATGACAGTTGAAAGTCATTGCATATTTTTAAAAAGTGGGGGGACACTGTCTGAGAATTCCCGTAAAACACATAGTGTATAAATATCAATTAAATATAGAGGACGAGGGGAGGGGGCGAAACGGAGTACTTCCAAAATTTTGTAAAAAAATTCCAAAATCACTTTTGTAAATATAATTGAGTATTATTTTAAATTTTAGTTTTGGTAAACTTTTTCAAAAATCGAGTGTCAGTTGAAAAATATTAATGACTTTAGTTTTATGATAAATGTCGAGTATATGTTGTCATTACTATATTATCTTTATTAATTATTTATTTGAGTTGTCACGAGCATCGTTATTTGTTTCAGTTTGTTTTTCTGTTTACGTTATGTTATGGAAATATATTCTATTATATATACAAATTCATAAAATTATAAAATTAGAACATTTAGTTTTATGTAGTGATGTGATTAATAAACTTTACTCTTAATTTAACTGATAAATATACTGTGTAATATTTATCAAAAAAAACTACAAAATTTTTTTTCTTCTTGTATCCAATAATTATGTAAATGTAATTTTTCTTTATGTAAATTACTTGTTAAAAAATTTTATTTAGTATCCAAAAATTTTTTTTCACCTTTTTTAGGGAGTACCTCATTTTGCCCGCGAAAATTAAATTATTTTTTTAACAGCAACTGAAAATTTTTCCTATTTACTTTGAATATCATTAAAAAAAAATATTTAGCCGTTTGCCCCCCACCCCCTTTCCATATACGTGCTAATTTTATAATCATTATTAAATTATAAAACATTGAATATCATAAATTGGGCGGAGTCGTTAACGATGTTAATGATGTGTTCGTATTGTATTTAAAAAAAATATATATCAAGGATTGAAAGGTAAAAAAATAAAATAAATATAGTTTATGCATAAGAGGTTACATGGAAAGGTGAGATACGTAAAGTTCATCTTTTATCTCTTTTTATTCCCTTAAGGAATACACACCAGCATATATCGGTCGCTATACCAAGAGGCACCGACAGCAGATTATTAATCAAAAAAGGAGCCGCGCAGGATCTTCTTGCATTTATTTTTTATTTTATTATTATTTTCCTTATAGCTTTATATTTTTTTTTTCGCCTAATCATATCCCACGGGTGGCAAAGGTGTTCTTCCTCCTACTCCACCCCTTCTTCTTCTTCATCTTCTTCTTCTTTTCTTCTTCTTCTATTTTTCATCTCACATTCCTCATTTTTTATGTCTTTTATTTTTTATTTTACACATACCTTTATACGTAATGCATATGTATATATATATAACACACATACTGTGTCGTTACCGATGGAAGAATGGAAAGAGATTAAAGGAAAAGAATAAAAAAAGAGTGTAACGTCTCCCTGGCAAGTTTTACAGACGCTTTATTGCCCAAGAAGTAATTCGTTTCGCCTTGCGTCTCGATTACCAAGAACTTTGTCGACTTATCTGACAACTTATCTCATTCTTTTCATCTTCTTTCTCTTATTATTAAAACACTTTTTTTATTTTTAATTACAGTCCTCTTCTAACACTTTGAAAATTTTTTTCCTCAGTTTTAAAATTTGAACTTTGGCGGCAAACTCCACAAGATAAGCGCGAGTTGCATATATGTTAATATCTATACTTAAATCTGCTCCATATATTTATTGTCTGAGTTAAATAGCACATGTGGGAGTGTAAAAAATGGCCACCAACTTTTTACTATAATTTTGAGCTTCAATTGTCTGCAGGATAAATGAATGGCAGAGTGAAATTGATTTAAATATATGGAATTTAAATTTAAATTCATGTTTTTTTGGAAATCTACACTCATATTTTTATAGAAGCATAATCACTTTTGCTGTAAGTAAAAAACTTTTTTACGCTCGTGCGCCAGAGACAAGAAGAGACATGATGGTAAAGTAGCATAGATATATAGGTATAGCGGATGTTCTTTTAAATTCGTAGGCTATCTCTCTCGGTGGACCGTAACTAAATTGAGTCAACTCAAGAGCTCGTAAAGTACTTGAGCAGGTAACTTGATTTGATAGTGGTGGTCCGTGAGCCATCTTGTTTCATTTTAAACACTGTTAGCTCAAGTATACTTCGCCTCAGCACTACTGGCTAAGTGCTACTCAATTAATTCAATTATATCTTCATTAAATGTATCTTTGATATATATTTTATTTAATCTGTCATTCAAAATAAGCTAATTGACGTTTCATATTAAACTTTATTAAATATTATTTTAAGTTGTTAACTTCCCGCCAGGAAAATTTAAAATTATCAAAAGGCTAGTTAGTGGTTGCGGTCCGATTTCCGAAACGAGTTTTCATCAGATCTTGAACTTTTGAGGTCCTAGGAAGTTTTTCTATCTATTTCCGTATGTGTGGGTGTGTAAACTAATTTTTGTCGTACGGTATTTTTGGAAAACAGAAAAAAGGGATTTTTTGGCAAAAAAAAATTTTACTCGCCTGAAAAAATTCGTCTTGGTCAAATAAAATTGAGGTTTTCAAAAAAATTTTATTGAATCAATAGTTACTTTCAATCGAGAATTTTTTTTTCTGTGTACGTGGCGGCAATCAGAAGTACTCCTCAAGACTTAGATCTGATTACCCGAATCAAAAAACTTCGGATTTAAGTCTCAAAGTTCTCAATGAGGTTTTTTTCAGGTTTTTTTCGTATGACTCGTAAACCGTGCATCCGATTTTCTTCAAAATTTAATTAAAGTTCAGTTTCAAAAAGTAAATTTGATCGCTGCAAAATACTTGCAAATTGATCAATTTTTCCAAAGATTTTGTCAGTCAAAAATTACTTTTTTTAGCGAAAGAGCTTAAAAATTGACAAACAATAAAGTTTTTGAGCTCGAAAACAGCAGGAAGTTTTGGGGTTTTCCCGCAGGATCAACCGTTTTTCAAATTTTTTCAAATTAATTTATGGTCAATTTAAGTTTTGAGAAGCACGTGGTTTATTTTGTCAATCTTTTAATAGTAATAGTTAAGACTAGTTGCATGTTTATAGATGTTTAGGAACACAGATGACTAGACACAAAGTTCTTCATTTTTATTAAATAATGCGCAAGTCACGGTTGTAGACATTTATATATATATGTGTATACACCATAACTATAAATATTAGGTGTGAATAATGAATTAAAAAAAACTAGTATATATTTATAATGAGATGGAAGATCGATTGATCTGCGATTGAGAGTCGGCGCCGTCGGTAATTATTAGCGTCCGAGAAACGATTTAATCGCCGGTGGAATTCAACGCCGGCACGATCTTTGACCCAAACCAATAATTCTTTCAACTTGCCATGTGAAGACCAAATTGAAGAGTATATTTTCTGCTCTTACACGTGAGTAAAAACGAGAAATATTTATAGTTAGGAAAATAAAAATAAAAAATCCACAGACGGGAAAAAAAGTATGATATAGAGGAAATAAAAAAAACGCTAACAAACTTTTCTTTCATTGAAAATAAAAAAGATCAATATAATGGGTTGATGTGCTTTTCCTTCATTACATGATTCCATCCGCAGAAAACGAAAAAACTTATAATGAAATAAAATAAAGTAAATAACGGAATAAAAAATATAAAAACGATACTCCAATAACCAATATACGGGTTTTTCCTCTCCGTTTTATTCATCAAGTACATATTGAATTCTCTATATCTATATTTATTGATCAAAATATATATATGTATGTTTAAATTTTATTATCTGGTGAAAATTTTCCGATTCTATTTTCAGAATAAGAGCTACAACGGAAATGTCGCAAACACTTTTGGTCAACGACTTCCGCTGAGGTAAATCTGATACTGCGTCGATACTATTTCGGGACTTGCCGGATAGAGTGCACATGTAACACTCATCGGTGCATACATTGTATATATATATAACATTTGCATTTGACATTACACATATAAAACCTGTATAAATGTATATATATATTAGGGTGCTCCGTTTGAAACGAAGATTTTTTTTTTTTCGTTCCCCATCGAAAATCTTGTTCTACATGTAAAAATAAAAATTCAGTAAAATTTTGAGCTCTTAATAACAATTTTAAGAACTGGAACAACGTCGTTGAAGTTTTCCCATGCTAAAAGCATGTAAATTTTGATTCTTTTCTTTTTATCGAATAAAACTCAGCCCCATATTCACGTATCTTATCGGTTCAAAGTTTTCTTGGAAGAGAATTGTATGCTCTCTGAAAAAGCCTGTATGTGCTTAGCAGTACCTTCAACTACAGCCCTCATGGAAGCCTTGAAAGTCTAATTTCCTACGAAATTAGTGGTTTTTTGTTGTTAACTTGTAAACGGTTGACTTTTGGGAAAAAAAGTACATGACATTTTTTGTAGGAAATTCAGTCTTCTACAAAAAAGTTCTCATAAGTCAAATCTCTAAAATCAATATTTAAAAAGATATATGAACTTTAACTAAGTAAAATTCGAAATTTTAGCTAAATGTCAATGTTCAATACTATACAATATATTCAGTTATTAACTTATGGTAAGTATCAATTAATATATATTTATATAAAATATAAAATGCCCGTAATTATTCATCGAAATTGTTCTTAAGTACTAACCTCATTTGTAATTCTTTTGAAATATTGAATGATTAAAACACAGGTTTGAAGAATCTCGTTCGAATTTTCGATGTCCTCGGGACCTAACAGATGGATTATGTTAAAAGAAACATGGTTTATGTAATGGTTTTGAATTATAAAACCGTTAATCTTGACATTTAGCTAAAATTTCGAATTTTACTTAGTTAAAGTTCACATATCTTTTCAAATATTGATTTCAGAGATTTGACTTTGAAGAACTTTTTTGTAGAAGACTAAATTTCCTACAAAAAATGTCATGTACTTTTTTTCCCAAAAGTCAACCGTTTACAAGTTAACAACAAAAAACCACTAATTTCGTAGGAAATTAGACTTTCAAGGCTTCCACGAGGGCTGTAGTTGAAGGTACTGCTAAGCACATACAGGCTTTTTCAAAGAGCATACAATTCTCTTCCAAGAAAACTTTGAACCGATAAGATACGTGAATATGGGGCTGAGTTTTATTCGATAAAATGAAAAGAATCAAAATTTACATGCTTTTAGCATGGGAAAACTTCAACGACGTTGTTCCAGTTCTTAAAATTGTTATTAAGAGCTCAAAATTTCACTGAATTTTTATTTTTACATGTAGAACAAGATTTTCGATGGGGAACGAAAAAAAAAAAATCTTCGTTTCAAACGGAGCACCCTAATATATATACATACATGTATAGAAAGAGAGAGAAAATTAAACATATACAAGGGAGTTGAACGCAGTGTCACGGCGTCTTGTTGGCTCGCGGTTACGTTTCATGATGGTCAACCACCACTACCACCGCGATACTCATTTTCCTCCTCTTCTCTGTCCCCTGTGTAAATCGATAGCCTCCAAATCTCATCCCGGCCAATTCCATCCACTCTCTACTCTCTACTCTACCGCGTGCACCTGCATTACATACATGTATACGTACTTTGCAATATATATGTATGTATGTATATATATAATATTTATTATCTTTAAAAATACATAACGTATTGCATTTTTTACTCCATCGGAGTATGTTTCATTTAATTACATTATTCATTAGAACCAGCGTACATATTTAATGTCGAATTTAATAATAAATATCCATTATGATATTATTTAATGTATGTAATATTTAAATTAAAATGAAAAATAAAATTTACCGCGGATTAATTAATTTTTTTTTTCATAATCCAGTAAACAGAGCAGGTAAAAATAATAAATAAAAAAGTATTGAAGCGGATTAATATTTGAAATTAATAAAAATATTTAACGAGATTAAGGTAAAGCAAAAATCGGTGGAATTAAAAATAATTAATAAGATAGATATTATAATTAGGATGTTGGATTGGATATTGGCAAAGTAATCCGCTCACGCGAAAATTCAAAACTCGTATTATACAGTGTAACTATTAATGCAAAGTAAAAAGAGTAAGAGAGAGGGATATTGAGTATAGTGAAGGAGGAGAGGAATCGCGAGATTGAGAGCGAGTGAGAGAGAATACAAGAGCATCAAGAGGACAACGGGGTGATAAGAGCGCAGGGAGAAACGACTGGCGCAGTCGGTGGGACGCCAAGCCGCCAATGAGTCTGGCAACGAGAGCAAACCGGCGCCGGAGAGTCGGCCCAACTACACTCTATCCGACGACGACGACGACGACGACGGCTACGAGCATATAAGCAACTTAGCTACACATATTCTTTATGCTCTTCCTCTTTCTTGTCCTCGCGAGTTGTCCGTTTGTCCTTCTATTCACTTAGCGCGGATCCTCGGATTTTTTTACGCGGACATAAAGATATCCACGCATACGATTCCACGGGCAGTCATCTCTCATCGGGAACACATTCTCGGCCAGCCAAACTGTTAAATTACACTCGCCAACTATTTTGCTATGACACCCACACCCACACTCTTAATTCCTTGTCCTTGATGTCTTTTCTTGGCATCCTGAATTTATCTTGTTGTGCTTACGCTCAATTCAATCAATACTCGTCCTCCTTTTTTTACATCCCTTCATGTCGCGTGTATATTGATTCAAAAAACTACCAAATAACAAAAACTAAAAGAAAAGAACAAGAATAAGAATAAAAATAAAATTGATGATGTGAATCTATTGTGTTAAATGTATTCTGTTTCAACTGTTGTTTTCCTCTAAATATAGCTATGGATTTATACATACAATAAATATATATAGGCGTATTATAAATGTATATATAAGAGGCAGGAGCTGGATGAGTCTACAAATTTCTTATTCTCCCTTGCCTATTTTTTACTCTTTTTCCTTCTCAACTCTGTTTTATATATACATTTTTTTTTCTCTTTTTCAGCTTTTTTTACTTTATTTTTTATCACGAGAGATCTTGAGGTGAGGCTCAGGGAGAATTGGTGTACGACGGCCATGGGAACTCGCAAGAGACTCCTGAATTCTTTTGCTTCATCTCTTTCTTTTTCACCTTTTTTTTTTTTTTTTATTATTTTTCTTCTACACTCGACAGTTTTGCGGATACCAAGTACCTATAATCTTTTATCTTATTTTTCCTATAACTTTTTTATGCGATAAAAATAATACGGCTTGCATACTTGATAAAAAAAAAAAAAAAAAGTTTAATAATAATAAAAAGTTAGACAATAAAATAATGAAATAATAATAGAATAGCTAATGAATTTTAACGATGGGTTATTAAAATATAAAATAAAAGCAGCGCAAAGTGGATTTGGTGTTTTGTTGAAAGAGGGAATTGAGAGATGAACATTGTACTGAGTAAAACTACACTCTTGAGACCCTTGCCGCGGGAACAAGTTAATTAGCGAGTAGTAGTTGGTCCAGGAGTCAGGAGTCAGGAGTCAGAAACCAGTACACAGTACAGAGTATGTTGAGAATAAGAGAGAAACCACGTGGGAGTTTACACAGAACAGATATCTGAGTTTAGCTTGCAATGCTTTTACCCTAAATTTTGCTGGTATATGGTCACCGCTTGTGTTATAAAGGGGATGGGAGATAAGGGGGGCAAAATGGAGTAACGGAAATACTGTTTTCGAGAACCCAGGTGAAAATATTTGGCCGAAAATTGGCCAATATTTAAAAAAATATTTCATTTTTGCGGGTAAAATGGGGCATTCATTCCCAAAAATTTTCTGGATATTAAATAAATTTGATCAAACTCATGTACCTGAAGATCAGAACATTTTTCAAGCAACGAAAATTAAATTAATTTTATGTAACTTGACTCTAAAGGTGACTTAAGGGGTAGTTAAGGTCGGCCTGAAATTTTCGGCTGACGTGCGAAACATTTCAGAAATCTAGATTTTTTACTTTTCGTTGTTTTTTTTTACTTTCGTTCTGTGCAAAAACGTTCCGATCTTGGGATGCATCGGTTTTTGAAAAAGTTTAACGAAACAAATTCATAATAATGCTCAATTATAGGGTAGAAGTACCATTTGTGGCCACTGCTCCATTTTTGGACATTTAATACTTTATTTTAAATAATGAAACCGTATTAAAAAAAAATTTCATTGCAATAGTGTGATAAAAATATCTTCAAACACATTTAAAAAAATTAATTATGTTATTCAAATTTTTTAAGTGGCCAAAACTGGCCCTATAGTGGCCAAAAACGGTACTTCTACCCTATATACAAAAGAAATTTTTGAATGTTGAAAAAACATTTAGAAAAACAAATTTATTTTTATAAAATTTTGGGGGCACCCCGTTTTGCCCCCCGTCCCCTATATATATTTATGTTGGACGATACGAGAAACTGAGAAGATCAGAGTCGCACGACGACGTTGGGCAGCCATCTGGGCGTGGTAAAACGTTAAGGAATCGTATCGCTCGCGCTGCTAAACCAGAAAGTCAACTTAACTCGACTGGTGCTCTCGGACGTAAATTGACTGTGACTAAAGACGCGAGTCGAGTCGACCCGAGAAGAAATAAACCGAACGATATCACAAGAGATGAGACTAACAAGCCGCTATAATAAGATCATCCTAAATGATTAACAATAATTATTATAATTATAATCATAATTATTATCATCATTATCACACTACTATACGTAATTTAAAAGTTGTTAAATTTCGTACTCCATTTCAAAAATTTGAATTTAAATTCATAAATTTTAAAGTTTAAAAGTAGGAGGATAAAAAAAAAACATAATTTCTATTCAAACTTACTCTCCAACTCTTTCGCCATTCCAGCAATGCCTGTCCGGATATTCCTCACATATATTGTCAGCAAGTGTACCGTAGAAGGTACGCGACCTCACAACGCTTGCCAAAAAGTTGCCAAGTTGCACGTGTAGTTGCGTGGGCACTGGCCGATGCGCTTGCGTATTCCCAGGATGAACTACTGCCGCAAGTCTTTCTTCAAGACTAGGCGGTGAGGATGACGAGGACGACGGTGACGAGGATCCCGATCGACCAGGAAACGAACCAGAGCCATAAGATGATTCTGAAGATTTACCCAATTGCAATTCTGATCGACCGCACACATTCCGCACCTGAAAGAATTATAAATAATTATCATGTTATATATTTTTATTGTAATTACCTGTGCGATATGAATAAATATACATATTTTATTTATTTGTAATTTGTGATTAATGATCTCTATTATGCTAATAGTTATTATGATTCACGTACGTGGTTATATATTATTATTATAAATTGTGTATTATAAAAATTATATATGCAGAGAATGTAAGAGATGGAGCAGATAGAATAACGTCGAGTAGCAGTGACAAGATGAACGTTGACATGATCAAATAGACAACGTTATCGTGCTAAAAGATGCGTGTTTACACGCAACCACACATTATGTATTCCAACACTTAATCTTTCATTCTATTCTTTTTCTCGCTTATATTTATTTTTATGTTTATAAATATTATACATTACTTCTTTGTGTACATTCTTATGATATGACACTCATAAAAATTTAAAACACGGTTTTATTATACTGATTCTTATTGTACGCGTGTACACAATAGATATCAAATCTGTTTTAAATAATTATGTACATCATGTTGTACAAAAACGTTTTCTGTACATGTATAATTTTTATGTGTATTTGTAATTTGGGTTTAATTGAAGGCGCATCTGATCTATGTCAAAGATAAATTAATTTATTGGTAATATTTCACTGCTTCTATGTACCGGCATCTTTAGACCAAAACAATTATTTGTAATTTTTTTTTAAATAAAAATAAAAATTTTTTTCAAAAGTTTTAACTTTAATGTAATTTTTCTCTTCTTATATTTTATTTTTTATTTATGATCCTGAAGTTAGCAGACAATTACCAATTTTTGAATTTTTTTTTCCACAATTTGATTGAAAAAAAAAAAAAAAAAAAATATACATATGTAGAAAATTTAAAAAACTATTGGTGCATTTTTTTAAATACTTTTTTTTTCTAATCTGTCATTTTTAAAAAAATTCAAAAATTATCAAACGGCGGCGAACTTCAGTGTCATAACTTTACAGCCCTTAGGTACTCTCTGTACCTCTTTTGTGAATAGTCAGTATCTAAGCCTTGTATCTGTCAGTTCGGGTCATATTTACAGTGTACCATACACATATAGACATTCATAAAGACATTAAGTTTTGTCATTACTCAAGTTCATTTTGCTATTAATGGATTCATTTATTATTAGTTTCTGTATCAATAAAGTGTCAGTATTGTATTTACTATCAACCTTATTTAAATAATTCCAGTATACTGCACATTCTCTATATACGCCAATTCCACAGCATCCTTCTCCAGTTCCAACATAAATTATTCGCGCGAAGTTTAAATATTTTTAAAAAAATAATTAAATTATTTTTGATTAAGAAGAATGATTTTAAATAAAATTTTTAAATTTTTGCACTAAGTTATATTGAATCGAAAATTTCAATAGCGTAATTTCTTGTAAGCAGGAAATTCAATCCATATTTCTAAAGATTATTTTTCTCTCAGCTATATACATTCAGTTAAATCGGACTTTCGATTATCTGGTGTATTACAACATCGTCTAAAAATTAAATGATGACTTAAAATGCGTATTTAAATGCTTGGTACATTATTCGTTTAATAGAAACCACGTCATCGTTTTCTTATCCTCTCAGATTATAAATATTTTATTTATTTTTTTTTAATAAATTTAAAAACTTTATTTTATGTTTCGTCTCAACAAACTGGCATCTAAATTTATTTTTTATTAATACTTTGTAAGAAAAATAAAACTAAAAAATTGCACAGTTCTACACTTTTATAATTTACGATCGTGAAAACAGAAAACAAAAAATAATAAGAGTAGTAAAATATAAAATACATTTATATTTAAAGTTTTATAAATTCCTCGCAGATATTTGTCAAAACCTCAGTTAGTTTTTTTTTATTTTACAAGGACATTTTATTTATTAATTTATTATATTTTTTATACTTGACAAAAAAAAGTAACCAGTGGTTTAGAATTTTAGACAGGTATATTTAAATTTACCCACTGATTAAGACGACTTGTGTAGGCGTGTGTCATGCTACTCTTTTTCTGTCCATTTATAATTTTTTTTTTTATATATTTTTATTTATAAATTTTATCTTAAACTTTTTTCTATCCTTTTTTACGCAACTTTATACTGTCGTATATTTTTAATATTTAAAACGATACGTTGTTGTATGCAGTCCGCATAAATTGATACGCAGAATATATAAAATAAAAATATATATTAAAAGTCAATTATTTAAAAATATAAAAAAAGTAAATAAATAAACATGTTTACTTAAATGATTAAACTAACTAGTATGTTATCGTTTTCACATGTAATTCGACACCTTTGTCTGTTAGTTTATGTGCCCGTGGGTTCAAAACCTTTTATATATAGATATATTACATGTATTTATCTTTCTTTCTTTTTTTATTTTTTCAGAACATTATATATTTTGTTTTATTATTATTTTTTAGTTCTACCCACACTTGTTATATACAATAATATATTTCCTTATATTCTTTTACCATCTACAGGTGACTCACCAACGGATATTGAAAGCTGATTCATCCTTTTAGCTCTATGCTAAATTTCTTAAGGATTCTTTTCTCTTTTACCGTCAATTCATATATTTTTTTTTTTCGACGAAAAAATATTTTTGTAAAACACTCATTTATAATAGTGTTAAGTATATATACATATATACTATTCAAACAAATATAATGAAAGCGATTTAGAAGAATAATATATTTATTTATTTATTTATTTATAAATAAATAAATAAATATAAACACAAACACAAATACTAGTTAAAGTCATTGATAAATTTAAACTATCGTCTTCCTGCTCATTGAAGACAAATCAGACACGATTGTCAGCTGCCCAGACATTATTGTCAATGAGACATATTACCTCAATGAATTTTAATTAATTAAATATTAAATTGTAGCTAAAGCAAAAGTTAAAGATAAGAATTTATTTTAAATTATTTTAAATGGCTTTTAAAAATACCGCGCTTTTATTTGAAAATTATCTATTTATTGTCCGTTGCTATATATATATTTTTTTTTACTTTATGACAGCAAACTCCAATAAAATAAAATATATGACGGTGTATAAAGGTGAGCGGAAGTAAAAGGTATAGATAATGGAGTGTGCAAAGGGTGAAGAGATGAATCGATATAGAAGCCCGTTTGGTTGTCAAGTGCGGTCTGGGTTCTGAGTCAAAGTAGTCTACACAAGCTGCAAGCATCAGAGCACCCAATGACGGCTAAAGGATGCGAGGAATGCGGTGGGTGCGCCTCTTCAGTTCCCCCTCTTAATGTCTCTCCCCCTTCTCCTCGCCTCCTTATTCGTCCTTTTTTAAATTTTTTTTTTCTACAACCCTCATCTACTCTTACTTATTTTATTTTTCACAATGAACTTTACATACTTTCTTTCCCATTCACTTTTTTTTTACTCCGAAAATTCTATAATTTAAATTTTTTTAAATTTCCAGTTCAAATAAAAAAAAACGATAGATTCCGCTGAGTTCTAATAAGCCAATAATCATTGGTATTAATTTTTTTTTAATTTGCATAAATAATATATGATATTACAGATTATTACGGAGTATGATAATATAAAAAAAAGATATGAACCATAAGAAGAAGAAAAGTTAAAAAATAAACCCGAGGTTATAAAAGTCGTTGAATAGTTGATGGTTGAAACTCGATTATTCCTGCTACTTGCGAATTGAGAATGAGTAAAAAGAGGTAAGAGGTAAGAAGTAGGGGTAAAGAGTGAGTGAGTGAGTGTATAAATGAGTAAGAGAGATCCTGGAGGAACTTTGCCGGCGGCAAAGTCGCGGTATCCTTTATATCCCCGCAGTTTGGAATTCGTCCGGTGGAATCTCTATAACGGACTCGTCTTTTACTTTTCTCTTCCGTTCCACCGTCAACGGGAATCGTCTTTCTTTATTCTTTTCATCCACACCTCTTCCTCCTCCTGTCTTTCCTCTTTTATACCTTTCACATAATATTCTGCCCTCAGCGAACAGATATCCTGGATATAGAAGAAGCCAAGACCCCTCTGAAAATTTTTCCACTATGGAGCAGTAACATCAGTTTGCGGACTATATAAGCTTTTGGATTTAAAACTCCGATTTATTCATCTCTTGCTAACCAAAAAGCCTACATCCCTTTTTATATAAATTTATACTCCGCAGAATACATAAAATTTAAAAGCAAAAAATCGTCATATAGATTTATTTCCTACAGATGAAAACTTTTAGCCCATACATACAATTACATTATGTAAAGTTTGTCTATACAGTGACCTATATTTTTATTACGTAGATACTATTGATTTCTTATAATGTTTGTTCATAGTAAAAAGTATATATTTTATCAGGATAAAGATGCTTGCAATACACAGAAGTACAAAATAACTTTATACAAGGCAATAAAAATAATCTGTCAGCCCGAAACTTCCCGATGTTTTTGAGCTCAAAGAGCTCGGCAATATCTTTGTATTTTTGAGTTCTTCGAACTCCATCAAGCGGTTTTTTAATTTTTCTTCACGATTTTGCTTAATGAAATCAATGAATTCGGACAAAAATCAATGAATGCGATTTAAATAGAAATTTGAATGAGTTTTGAATCAGATCTGAGCATTTATGTATAAAATATCCGCGAAAACTGGAGAAATCAGCGATTTTTCGTATGTTTTTTTGAAAATATTACTTAGAGTAATGAAACGATTGCAATAAAATCTGTAGTGATCGAAAGATACTATCGAATGGTAGACTCGGTTCAATTTTACATACATTTGATACATTATATCGCCGATATCTTTTGAACTAATAGACTAATTTTGACGTTTGAAATGGCATTCGGCGCAGTTTTTTAGTCTGTAACGCTGAAAAGTTTTTGGAAATAATCAATTAAACGTTTTTTATTTTAATAGAAAAAAACACTTTTTCAAAATTCTTTGACAACGATTTTTTTTAACAAATTAACTGATTTTGATGGTTGAGGTGACATTCGAGGCGGGTTATAAAATTTTAGAGCTGAATAGATTTTTGAATCAATCCATCAAGTAGATTACAAGTTATCCGAAAAAACCATTTTTGAAAAAATTTTATTTTTTGAATATCTCCGAATATTCTATACTGATTATGCTCAATTTCTATCACATTGTTGGAATTGAGCCGCTTAAAACGCCAGCTCAAAAATCTGTTGATTATTGAAAACTCGGTTATCGAAAATTGGACCGAAACCACAAACCTCTTTTTTGTTTTTCATGGCGGGAATTTAAAAATTTAAAATAAATTCCTCAAGAATAAATAACACATAATAAAGTTTGTAAGTGTTTGTACGTTTAACACATGCCGACAACACAACAGGATGACCAAAAACAAGCTTTTGAACATGAAAGATTAGCTGGTTGGACAATTTGTGCGTCACAAGGTAAAAATTCAACGTATGGTAGTAGGTATAACAAGAAGGAGAGTAAAGTTGTTGTAAGTGCTGTAGAAAGAGACGGACAAGACAAGACAAGACAAGAAGGGAAAGAAGAAAAGATAGCTGGTTGAAAGCTGCAGCCACATAATATAACACAAGCGGCAACAAGAGTCACATGGCAACAGCAATCTCCTTCCTCTTATATCCTCATTTTTTTATTCTTAAACATATAGATTTTTTATTTCGTTTTCTTTATTCTTTAAAGCTCCCCACCCTCATCTCGAGTCTTCCATTCAGCTATTCTATATTCCAAGACCCAAGTTAGCCCCTGCCTCTCTCTCTCACTTCTTCATCAGTTCTGGGTCCGCGGTACCCATACTATTCCAGCCCGTCCGAACTCACACATCGCGATTATATCTCGCCGCAGGTACGTTGTTTTCGAACGCATATAGCGTCTGTCACGAGCCGAACCTGCCCGCGTGTTCGACCTGCCGAATAGACTAGATAGATAGAGCAGAGCTACACACAGATGATAGATACAAGTAAACATAGGGGAGGGTGGGGCAGAGCGGCCCCCCTGAAATTTTGATCAAAAAAAAAATTTTTTTTTTTTCGACTAATTACTATAAATCCGATATGTTTGCGCATTTTTACCCCTACGCATGACATTTGGGGCAAAATGGACAAGCCCAAAATTTTGAAAAAGTGATTTTTTCATATTTTTATCGTCAAATTAAAAAAAAATTATTACTATTCCACATTTCTAGCCCTACGCATAACACCTGGGGCAAAATGGACCAGCCGAAACTTCGGAAAAAATTATTTTTTCATATTTTTCGGCCGTTTCTCTACGTAAGAGGCAAATTTGGTCACTAAAAATTTATAAAAATTAAATTTTTTTTTTTACTTGACAAATTTTTGAAATAAAGTAAAATTATAGAATTGATTTTTTTTTTTATTAAATAACAATTAGTAATTAAGGTAATCGAGAGTGAACGATTTTTTACGCTTTAAAAAATTTTTTTCGAGTAATATAAAACCAAAAACAGTTGTCAAGAGAAAGAAATACATTCTTAATGATGAAAACAATTTAAAAAAAACAAAACGCAAAAAAAAAAATTTTTTGTCACTTTTTTGAGGGGGGCCGCTCTGCCCCACAAAAAAAAAAAATTTTTTTTCAGAATTTTGGCAAAATGTCCATAAATTTGTTCGAAATAGGACAAAAGTAAAGTGATCTTATGGTTGAAAGCCACAAAAAATAATAATTGGCTTAGGGGGGCCGCTCTGCCCCACCCTCCCCTACTATACAGAGTATAAGTAGCGTAGAGTTGTAGTATAGAGATAGAGAGCCAAGTTGGCGTCGAGGCTACACCCAACTGTTCTTCATTTTACTCGCTAGCAGAACCCATGCCCATGCCGTACCATGGCATGTTATATATGCTATTCCATGGCATGCCTGAACATCAGAGAGCCCAAAGAACAAAGACCGAGAAAACTGCAAAGAGCACAAGAGCTACAGCCTCCAACTCGATGCGTGCGAGTTCGTTCAGGTATAACAGGTTCGCCTCTGGCCTCCCTTTTACGAAAGATTCTCTGCTCGTTCTCTGTCTCTCCCTCTCTTTTCTCTTCGATATATCGCTCATCTCACTCTATTCGTCGTTTGCTTCTTCTCTACTCACTTTAGTCTCTCATACTTATATAATCTTAATGTATATTTGTAAGTATGTATATATATTCAGTACTTGTACATGGATGCACACAGCATCTTATATAGAATAGCATACAGCTTTTATTACTCCCACTCAGGTTTAAACTTGCCGCCCTCACATTCTTGTACCACCGTCATTAGGATCTACATCACAACTCATCGCAACTTTTCTACATCAATTATATATTAAGTTACTTCCTTCTATTATTTATTACTTTTTTTTATATTAAATACATCTAGCAAATAATAATAATAATAATAATATTTATAATTGATGACACACTAATAACATATATTTTTATTGGGCAAATATATTTTTTGTTTTAAAAATCTATTATTAGAAGTGAGTAACAATTTAAAGACGATGACTTTCTTATATTAGAGTACACAGAATAAAACGGGCATAGAATCCAGACAGATCTAAAAGCAATTGCTGTCGTCAGTTGACTTCTCGCGAGCCGCGAGTTTAAAATTTATTCCTCGGTGTGTGTAATGTCTGATTCAAAAGTGTGAGCAAGATTTGAAGCACCGAAATACTTAACCGGTCAGGTCATTGATTCGCAAATAAAAGGCATTTTGCCAATATTCCATCGGCTGTTTTATTTTTCTATAGTATACTCACATATATATTAGGGTGCGTCATTTCGGTGCAACATTTTTTTTTAAGTGCATGGGAAAAAATCATAGTTCAACACAAAAAAAAAATTTTCGCGCAGAAAAAAATTTTATGTCGATTACAGACCTAGCTCATTGAAAAAATCGATTTCCCATTTAAATAACACGGGAAATTTTTTTTTTAACTTTGAGTATTTATAACTCGTTAACAAATCAATAGATCGAATAGACTAATACGATTTGTAAGTAATTGAACGCTCTACAAAAAAGGTCTCTTATCATTTTTTGATAAATCCATCTGTTCACAAGTTATTGGAGCTCAAAGTCAAGTTATAGTAAATTTCGAGATCTTTTTACTTTTCCGGCAAAACTATCAGACTTATCACAAAATGTTGTAGGATCTTTTTTGTTGACAATTTTATTCTCTACAAATTATTATCAGTAAAATTTTTTCAAATTCCGCATTCTCTTCTAGTTATTTTCATTTTAATTTCAAGCTCTTAAAAAAGTAGTGATCTGATCGATTTAAAGAGCTCGACATTGAAATGAAAATAACTGGAAAACAATGCGGAATTTGAAAAAATTTTACTGATAATAATTTGTAGAGAATAAAATTGTCAACAAAAAAGACCCTATGACATTTTGTGATAAGTCTGATAGTTTCGCCGGAAAAGTAAAAAGATCTCCAACTTTACTCCGGGCTCTAATAACTTTTGACAGATGGATTTATGAAAAAATGATGAGACCTTTTTTGTAGAGCGTTCAATTTCCTACAAATCGTATTAGTCTATTCGATCTATTGATTCATTAACGAGTTAAAAATACTCAGTAAAAAAAAAAATTTTCCCGTGTTATTTAAGTGGGAAATCGATTTTTTTTGTGTTGAACTATGATTTCTTCCCCATGCACTTAAAAAAAAATGCTGCACCGAAATGACGCACTCTAATATATATACACATATACACATATATATATTTATCATATCTGCAATCAACTTCCCTTGTCTTTATTCATTTAATGGCCAACAATTTATAAAATTATTTTATTTCTTACAATTACATCTATACTTTTTTTCCGTTAAAAGATAATGATGTGAATTGGACTTTAAATTAGACATTACATCCGTTTATTTTAAAAACATTTATTTTTTTATCCTATTGTTCAAACGTAATTTGAACTCTAAAACAATTTCACGCAGTGGTGAATCACAGGTAGAAGAGTAGAGAAATATATATACTGGGCTGACTGGACTTTCTCACACACATTGCGATTGCACGTACGTTTGAGAGGATGAGCATCTATATATGTATATAAATGGATGTATGTACACAAACTAACAAGCTGGTAGTGTACTGTAGTGTGTAATGAGTGTTATGTATATGTTGCGGTACTCTGACGCCCTGAGGAGTTTACTGGAGATGCCTAGATGATTATATCGGGTATGTGGGTGGAGTGTTGGCTGGAGCTGCGCCAGGTTATACGATTTCTAGTTCTGAGCCAGTAAATACTCCTCTCTTAACTGATAATGCTCTCTGAGATTATAAGGAAAATCGGTCTTGTGGAACTTAACAGAGGAATTGTATTATATATTTTTAAAAATATAAATCTTGATACAAACAATGGCCACAATAAAGCAAAAGAAAAAAAAATTGTAACTAGACCGAGCTTTTGTACCATCGGATAATGACGTTTAATATTTTAAGTACTCATTTACTTGCTGCTATTAAAAGTCAAAGTTATAAAGAATGAGATTTTTTTCCGCAAAAGAAAAAGAAAAATAAGAATTGAATTATTTTTTTTTTTATTTCCAATGCAATTAATGTGAATATTAAATGGTTTAATTAACAGAGTAGTTAATTTGTGCGTTGCACCGTAAGTTTATGAAACACAGAAACATATAACAAGCTTTTGATGTAAACATGTAATGTGTAATACGTTTACAAAGTATGTATGTAAATATATGTGCGAGTATGTGAGTGTGTATGTGGACTTTGATACCTTGATTTTTTGTATATTGTGTGCCTTTAAATTATCTCTCTTCACTTGCCTATATTATTTGCTGTATATTTTTACCTTTATCTATATATTTATGTTCTGCTTTATATATATATACATATTTTTTTTTATATATTAGTGTGAATACGTCATCACATGTGTATATAAAAAGGAAAATAAACATGTTTAAATTCCAAAATTAAATTTTAATGTCCCGAGTTTTATTTTTCATCTTAAACTTTAGAACACGGTGTGAATGAATATGAACGAGTCATTAAGACAATTATAATGAAATGTATATAGAGTAAGATATATGAGTATGTGTGCAAAGTTGATATGTATTTTTTATGTATGAGTTACAAGTAAAGAGGAACTTAGTGAAGGAGAATTTAAATAAATATGTATATATATGTGTGTATATATATAATAATGATAATATGAAGGAAAGTTTAAGGAGACGATGAGAAGTGTATGATGTTAAATAAAAGAGAATAATAAAAATGAAAGTAAAATAGGGAGCATTGTGCAGCAGGCGCGAATTGTAAAGCAAAGAGAATAAATGAGGAAAAAAAAGTAAATGATGAAATGAGAGCGAGGCAAATAGAGCGACGTATATATGTATGTATGTGTATGTGTGAATATATGTATATGTATAAGCAAGCGATTATAATTGTTGAGGGTAGGGAAGTTAAACTACAGATAATGGGATCTACTTCTCATTGAGTCTGAAAACGTTTTTCAATCATAAATTACTTTTTAATAACATTTTTCAATTTATGTATATATAGATGTATATGGAATGTAAAAAGTTTGCAGTGAAAGCGGATTAAATTCGGAGTAAATTCAAATTTGATGCGGAGCGGATGACTTTATTTATTAATATCGGAGTAAAATTTACTCCGAAGGGGAATTTATTTAAATATTGAAACTCCGGTTCGCGGTGAAATTCACTCAGAAGAAGACTTTATTTTAATATTGAAACTTCGAACTGGAATGACTGCGGATTTAAAAAAATCCAGATCACTCCAAAATCACTCCACTGGGGAAATAAACTCCGTATTTACTCCGTATTCGAAGTGATTTTTTCTCAGACTCCGAAACTCTGAGTGACGGAATAAATTCGGAGTAAAATTCACTTCAAAAGGAAGTTTATTTTAATATTGAAATTCCGGTTCGCGGTGAAATTCGCTCCGAAGAGGAATTCATTTTAATATTGAAACTGCGAACTGGAATGACTGCGGATTTAAAAAAAAACAGATCACTCCGAAATTACTCCACTGGGGAAATAAACTCCGTATTTATTCCGTATTCGAAGTTATTTTTTTCTAAAACTCCGAAACTCTGAGTGACGGAATAAATTCGGAGTAAAATTAACTTCAAAAGGAAGTTAATTTTAATATTGAAATTCCAAATCGAAATGCAGATTTAAATGAAATCTAGATCACTTTTAAATCACTCCGCTGGAAAAACCAAACTCCCTATTTACTCCGTATATGGAGTAATTTTTTTAACTCTGTAACTGAGTGACGGAATAAATTCAAATTAAAATAAAATCCGTAATCACGCCGAATTACTCCCAATCTTTAATCATACGTCGCGATTATTTTATCGGAACGTTTAAATTTCAAAAAACAAAAATTGTTTACTTCAATTCAGCGATAGTGACCTTAACCTTTTTACGCTCACATATAATTATGTATTAAGAGCATCGGGAATAATAACGATAAATAAAAATAAAATGTAATTGAGATAAATGAAGGCCGAAGTGAGTTAGTTTCCGGCTCCTGGCACTGGCCCATCTCATCAACGAAAGCTAGTCAAGGGAGAGACAAATATTTCAAACGCGTAAACGTGAGCATGTAGACATTGTTCGCATCAACATACACAAATATTTAAAGATAATTTTCTTAGGTATAAACTACAGTAATTTTGTTTGAGAGTCAAACAATGGAATAAAATATGCAGGATATTTCTTGTATTCATAAATAAATGTGTAAAAAAATATTAAAAGACACTAGAAAAGATGGAAATAAGGATAAAAAGAATAGGAAGTAACATGTAGAGACCTGCGTGCGTTGCTCATCGAGTTGTGAAGCAGCAAAGAGAACAATCAGGAATCGATGTATAGGAATTCCAGCGGACCCTGTCAACCGGAATTTCATGCAAACTCTGGACCTAACGAGGGTCCATACGAGTATTCTATATATGTATATGTATATGTATATATAATACAGGGGAAATCAATTCTCCCAGCGTAGTGTGGCTCTTGCTACAGTGTAGTTGTCCACACGGGCCGTAAAAAATAAAAATAAAATAAAATATATAAATAAATAACCAAGAGTCAAAGAATTCGGAGTAAAAGAATAGCAGTAACAGAAGCAGCAGCAGCAGCAGCTAAGCGACAGAGGCCAACCAAGGGGGTAAGGAATAAGCCTACTGCTCTCTGCTCGAGGAGCCACGAAAAGGCGCCGCGTGCTCGCGCGAGCAAGAGCTATATACCTTGGAGAAGAAACGACTGTTGAGAATAATAATGAGTGAGACTGGATGAGGGAGAAATACCATTTAAAAGTGAGACAGACATATACATATTCTTCAAGAGTCCCGGTGGAAGGAACACCGCGTGCGACCAAGAGGTACGAGGTTGGGTATATATAAAACCCGCCGCGACGAATAATAATGAACGTTATATGACCGGTGGAGAGACAAGGAAGGAGAAGACCAAGGAATGAATAAGAAAAGAGCCAACTTTGGTTAAGAGAGAGTCCAGTTGGTGTCTATGTGTAGAGGATTTTGTGCCTGTGTGTATTGTAAGTATGTACAGGTAACAACTGATACATAACAGAGTGGTGAAGATGAGGATAAAGAAATAGGCGTCTCGTCTTGGCCAATTCACTGGGGCACACCTCTACCTACAACCTGCCTAACGATTCCCTCTCATACTAAATCCAACAAGACTTGTCTGTTTTTAGAGTAGAGTCTAGAGTAGAGATCCTTAGCTTTTAGGTGTACCGGCAGCCTGCAGGCGAACAAGGCCAAAGGCCACGCGGAATGCAGACACGTAACGCACGCAGAATGTAAGAGCCTCCTTTTCAGAGTCTCTTTCATTATTTTTTTATTCTTTACTTTTATTTTAGTTTTTCGATTCTCGGCTGTTAGCTCTGCTCTAAACTTAAAAGAGACCTCTATACTTTTATATATGTATGTATATATGTATATGTATATGTATACAAATACAAGGATACAGAGATGACTGGTGGTGGGCCAGTCTTACTTGGACGGGCAGGTCTAAAGAGAGGAATTATTAGTGGAATCGGCACGAAAGATCGTGGGACCACAAGGTGCGACCCCCCATTGCCATCATTCCATACCATCAGGTAATACCTCACAAAAAGATTATAATAAAACAGCTCACTGATGAGATATTTCTGAACTATTTCCTTTTTTTATTTATTCCGCATACTTTACATATTAATTTTAAACCTGTGATATTTATGCCATCGAGAGAAGGACAAAAAAATAAAGGAATGAATGATATTAGAATCGATTAATCGATCGTTAAATTTAATGTAATTCATAGTGAGCAAAGCTGTGCGCTGATGGAATCATTTGGTGTCGCTGGTGTACGTACACTACGCACACACTCTCACATATATAGTGTAGAAACCGTGTGAAACTTTTAATTAAGAGCCAAGATCCGGCGCCTACTTCTGCGAACAAGTTCGACAAGGACTCGGAGACCGGGTAGGGAGTATAAGAACACGGAGAAGTAAAAAAACGACAAACTGAAGAATACAACGAGCGGGGAGAAAATTTTTTCAATTTACCTTCAAGTACTTTCTCATTGATTTTAAATATTACATATTTTTTATCATTTACTTTCCCCATTAATGTTAATAAATTTTTTTAAAAAATTTACAAACAAATTGACCGCTGGAATATTTTATAAATTTATCAATTTACTATTTTAATTTGAAACAATTTACTGAGGGTATGTTATATCAAGAGCAAACATGACACGTCAAGTGGCATTTCATCGCGTGCATGAATTAATTCTCTTACATATACGTTATTTAGTTTCTTCAGTTTACTCTCTCGACCCTCGATGGTCAATGAAGGAGCGGCATCCGGTCCCGCAGTAAAGATATTTAAAAAAAAAACCAGCGAAATAAAAAAAAAGTGAGAAGAAGCCAGCGTCAATTCATCTCTCTCACCGCCTACGTAGCGACATTTAACGTCGCCAATCCCGACCCACGCGTTGCCGCGAAATTTTCAAAAAAAATAAACTTTCTTTGGTGTAATAAATCTGTTAAAAGTCACAGTACCTTCTCTTCGAGTGCAGGACCGTTTTCCATGGCGTACATAATGGCATCTGAAATTCGGGTATCCAACTGCCTGATCGCCCTCTCAGCATTCAATCCAAGGGGATCAGTTCGCCCGTCAACGGCTATAACTAGACGTTCAACGGTCTCGACGTAACCAGACCATGCCAGATCTAATTCTGAAGCCGGTTCAGTCAAACAGCCTCTGAAAAATTAATCATCGACCAGAGTATTACTACATGTACATGTATATATATATTCTACTAATTCATTTATCATTTCCTCAACATTTATTACTCTCATAAATGTCATAATGACAATATAATGAAATGATTGAAAAATAATACGTGTCATTATTAATAAAAAAACAATAAATTACCTCATGACATTGGTGCAAAGACCACCACAAGGACGAATAGAAGACCCGTAGCCAGAGCACTTTGGACAATAAGTCATTCTCAAAAGTGCTTCGTAGCATGAAGATTGCTGTGGACTAGTTGTATAAAATAAGACACTGTCTGTACGATCCAATACCGTTTTGCCGAGCGTTAATGCTTGTACTAGAACACGAGTTGCTTCAAGACTTTTGCTGACAGATCGTGATATTTGTTTAGGTATATCACCGAAGGGCTGTATTTCATCCATAGCCTCGTATAAACACTGTTTGAATTTATCTGTAAAGTCCTGCTGGTGCGGATTAACTGCGTGATGATAGGCTATTGGAAATAACCGGGTGAAAAATTCAGTAAATCGTTCTTGAAGCATATCACGACTCAACGGTTGCTGCAGAGTGTCGGGTGTGTTACTGGGTGACACGTAGTCCACCATTGCCTGATACAATCCTTTAATAGATGGTCTGCTGAGCAGTGACATTGATCTGTAGACTTGTTCAAACAGGATCAGCGTTTTATTTTCCGACTGACGTGCAAGAGTTGTTACTGCATCTGAAATTTTTAAAATTGAATTTGTTTTATTTTATTTGAGGACATTCTCAGACAGTGTCCCCGTATTTTTTAAAATATGCAATGGGTATCGACTGTCATAAAATTGTATCTATTACTTTCAAAAAAATTGAAGCATTAATTGAAAAAAGGGCAATGCCGCAGAGATATAGATTTTTAAAAAAGACAGTTGTTGGCAATTTGAAGTTAAATGAAATTTGGTAGATAAATTTTAGCCTGAAAAATTTGATATTTAAAATTATAATGATGACGTGATTTTACTGAAATTTATGTACTTAGAAATCGAAACGTTTTTCGTGCAACGAAAATGAAAAAATTTATGTAATTTGACTACTTGAGGGGTAGTTGGGGGTGGTCTGCAATTTTCAATTGACATACTAGCACTTATGCGAAACATTTCAAAAATCTAAATTCCATAGATTTTCTATTTATCATTTTGATATCAATTGATATATCAACCTGGGTCAAAAATAAAACTTGATTCAGGCTCGTTTCACCTTATTTTCTTTTAAAGTTATCGATTTGCCGACGATTTTTGTCAACTTCTAGATGTTTTTTCAACTTAGTTTGAACTTATTCGTATTTTTTGATCTTAGTTTGAACTTATTTGTCTACTTCGAGCACGACAGTCATATATTCACCTTACTTTTGATTTGCGAACCGTCAAAAGCAAGCAGTATTTTTTAGTGTAAAATGTTTTTCACAATTCACCAGTGCAGCCAGATCGTGCGATATTTTTACCCCTCCTGCCATTACACTCCATGCCATTTCACGACGGGAAAGGGGTAAAAATATCGCACGATCTGGCTGCACTGCATTTCACTTTAGTTTTGACTTTTTCGTCTTGATATTTAAGTCAAATAAGTCTAAATCAAATCAATTTCGACTTGATTTAGACGTTTTCCTCTTAAATCATAACTAAGTAAGTCAGTTAAGTCTAAACCGAGGCAAAAACTCATGTGTTTCATATCTGCGTAAAAAAAAGTCGAGTTTCTTGTGAAAAACGGCTCGAAATTTTGACTTGATGAACCCAGCCTACATCAAGCTTTATTTTTGACCCGGATGTAAATAATTTTTTTAAAAATCCATGTCTCGGCGAAGTTGTAACTGCGTTGCCTTTCTTTCAATTGATTTTTTAACTTTTTTTCAAACTCATTATCAAAATTCTAATACGGTCATTACAATTGAGTCATTGAATATTTCAAAAGAGCGGGAGGGGGGGTCTGTTTGAGAATGGCGTTAAATACTAAATAAATTTTTAAAGACAACAGTTTTTACTTAATTAGCGTAACAAACGCGGGGTAAATAGACACGTGGGAATTGTTACAGTAAATTGTTATAATTTTTTTTTGTTATATCTCTGATGAGTGTCAACTACTAATTTCTTTCCCCTTTTTTCTATGCATACAAAAAGCATTATAATGAACATCACGTCCGTAGATGTCTATTATAATAAAACTTTCGCAGCTATTACGTGAGCAAATAATTACACAAGTTCATTTATTTTTTTTTTAAACTAAAGAGTTATATTTTACAACACAATCGTCAATTAGATTAACCACTGGCATTTAAAATAAAAAAAAAATTTAATAATAATAAATTAGCGTTTAATGGTCATTGCTCTTAATAATCTTCATCACTCTCTTAATAACGTATATCGATTACATTCGATTAGACACAAGTGGCAGCCACTTATAACTCAGTAAGTGGTTAGCGCTTACATACAATTGCATATATGGTATAAAAATAAAGTGATAAAAAAGTATGAGGACTTGAAGTTTTTTTATTTATAAAACAATTAAAAGTATAACTTTTTAAAAAAAAAAAATAAATACATCATTAAAAGTATAAAATCTGATAAGTATAATAAAAAAGTTTTTCGTTAACAAGTTTTACACAGGAGTGAAAATAGTTTGACGTATAAGCCAACGATGCTTGAACAGTGTGTATCATAATAATAAGAATGAGATGAAAGGAGAGAGAAAGGGAGACAAGTCTGCAGGTTGCCGCGGAAACGACACGCGCCGAGCTACATCAGCTAGTGTAGTTAAGTGTAGATTTGGTTTCGCCTTTTAATACCGTATATATAATACGTAACCTCATATACTACACATACATATGAGACACATACACACATATATGTATGTATAAATATGTATATAATTTTAAATACAATATCACAGCATACATTTGTACGGTTTATTTAACCAGCTTAAACTTATAATCAAGTAATTAATCGAGCGTTGATTATTGGCCAATTAGTTTTAAATATGTCATAGGACAATCAGCTGATTGTTGACCGACTTTGACATGGTTATTTTACCATATCTCACATAAATATGTATATGTTATAAATTTTAAATTATACTAAATGTCATGTTCTGTCAAACGTTTTTTTTTTTTAGTATATTTAAATAAAACGGCGGTATAATGATCGATGAATAAATATTAGGTGTAATATATAATGAAGTTCAAGTTAGCCAACGGCTGATAATTTTTAAATAATAAATTGTAAGAAAAAATATTTCAAAATTTTACGGACACTGTAAAAAATTGGGAGTGAATTTGGAGTGATTATGGATTTTATGGGAATCCGAATTCACTCGGAGTTTCGGAGTTTTAAAAAAATCACGCATACGGAGTAAATAGGAAGTTTGGTTTTTCAGCTGAGTAATTTCGGAGTCATTTGGATTTTATTTCAATCTGCATTTACTCCAATTCGGAGTTTTAATACTAAAATAAACTTCCCTTCAGAGTAAATTTTACTCCGAGGGGATTAAATAAATAAACAGTCATCCGTCCCGCATTCACTCCGAATTTACTCCGCTAATTTTTTATGTCCCTAAAAATCGAAACATTTTACGTGCAATGAAAAAAAAAAATTTGGAAAGTAAAATAACTACTGGATGACTAGATTTCTGAAATGTTTCGCATATTGACGCTGGTATGTCAGTCGAAAATTTTAGGCCAGCCCCGGAACTACCCCTTAAGTAGTCAAATTATTTGAATTTTTTTCATTTTCATTGCGCGGAAAACGTTTCAATCTTCAGGTACATACTTTTTTACAGTGTATACACAAAAAAAAAGCGGAAGAAATATTTTGTATCATGAAACGCAAAAAAAAATTTTCTCAGCGCAGATTAGAAAAAAGTTCTTGGCATAAAAAATTGTATTTTCGCGTAAAAAAGTTTTTTCTAGCCTTAAGAAAATTTATGTTTTCACCTCATAATGCATGAAATTCCTTGGGGCAAGTAGAAATTTTTTGCCTCAAGAAATTTATTTTTTTTCTATACATTTTTACATGTGCGTATTTTTAGTTTTTTTCTTTTCGTTTCTGAATCGTTGAAAAAAAATCCGAAAATTGATAATTATCTACAAACTTCAGACTCGTAATATATAAATTTATAAATAACAATAATAACAATAGATATTATTATCGTAATCTATATTTTCATAAATGTATTGTCGTTATTCTTAAAAAAGTTGTTGTTGTTATTGTAAAAGTTTAAGTTAAAATAGGAAAAGAAACATTTAACCTGGATCTTAGTTATTATTCTGCTTGAACTCTATCTTTTATGCTCATATTTCTTGGTTAATATAACAAAAGCCATTTGCAATATATAATGTATAAATGTATATATATTTAATGTACGTAAGTATAAACTGAAAAAAATAATTGTGGTAAAGTATTTTTAAGCAACAGTACCACCTGAATGTAACGAAAATAGCACGACCCACTTTCTTATTTCTTTACTTCATCATCATCATATATTCTTTCTCTTTCTTTATCATTTATCTTTATATGCTTAAAAATATCCTCTCTTACTGTTATATTATATGTTGTCGTATAATATACAGACATGTCTTAAACTAAAACTTTGCTGCGGTGTTTGACTCCATCCGTACACTCGGTACTCAACTCTCAATGCATAAATATATATGTATGTATGTACGTATGTATACATAATATATACACTCAACAGGACAAAACTTTAAACGAGCCGACGAGTTTGAGCAGAGGCACACCCATTCATCCACGTTATTTTCCATTGAAATTAAATCGCATTTCACAATCGACAGAACTGTCTTATATATTATTTTCTCAGTTAAAACTTTATATAAATAATATTAATAAGACCAAGTTTTAACATTGACTTTTTAACTTCATTTTAATTAACACAAAATATTTTTTTTTTTTTTTAATATTTCAATCATTTATTCATTTGCTGACAATTGCTGGGGGTCGATTTAATTTTTTTGAATTAACATTCGAAAGTTGTTATAAAGGAATCAAAATTCCGGCTCAACTATCACAGATATCACTAAAATGTATATGGACAATTTTGTAGCCAATTAAATTCTCTACAAAAAAGGCCTCATTGCATTTTTACGTAAATCTAATTATTCCAACGTAATTACAACTTGAAGTACTAGAATAAATTTTCAAATAAATGAACCCCTTACTTATTTCCTCTGTAACTTCATAACTATGATAAATACGTCAATAACACTCATGACTTTTTTTGTAGCAAATTAAATTCCCTACAACTTTTGTTTAAAACATTTTTCCCTAAAATCAACAGTTCCACTACAAATTTCATTTCTAAATAATTTCGCTCTCCTTTTAGTTTTTTTCATACTGACAGATATATAATATTTATAAAAGTAAATAGAAAAATAAAACATTTAAATATATATGAGTTTAATAAGTATCATAAAACTTTTTCAAGAGATGTTGCGTCAAATGGTGAAAGTATCATGTGTCAAAAAGAAGTTTATTTTAGTTAATACGCAAAAAAAATCGCAATTTATAAATATAAATGATTTATTATTTATTATTATTATTAATAATAATAAATATTTAAATGAAATTATCAGAATCTGACAAGTAAAAAAAAGGTCAATGAACTTGTCTGGTACGCAAATAAACTGACACCTAACAGTGAAGTTGACATAGTGGATAGATCAAATGTTGAATCGACTTGGACAGGACTATTTCATGCAGTTGGCGAATGTTTTCAAAGCCACCACTCGTATATACTCTTATGTATTACATATACATATACAAATACATATACATGTGTATATTCATCATCGATAGCCGCAGGGCAAGCAGAAAATGGAAGAGTAGAGGAAGAAAGAGGGAGTTCTCTGCTGGTCAAACGAATATGTACGACTGCGTGATGTAGTGTAGCGGTTTTATTGCAAGTTTCAATACACGATGTTGAATCAAGGCTTTACTGTGTGGATAAATTTCTGTATACGTTCTCCAACGTCTCTTCTCTTATGCTCTATTCTATTATTTCATATATAATATATACATAAATGTAGACCCATCAGTTATATCTGCTCCAGCGCGGTTAGGTGTAGGAAAATCACTCACATCCCAGCTCTCCCTGTCTCTCCCTCTCTCTACGTCTCTCCTTTTGCTCGGAGTTATACAAACATATGAGTAAATTCTAAACAAATAATACTTATTCGTCACTGCCATAATTTTATTTGATTTTAAATACTCCATGTATACGCTTTATATTATAAACGGTGTTAAGGAATTAGTTAACATTTGTATTTTTTTTTAAAACTTGTACTGACAATTATTAATTGAAGATTTAAGATGTTACAAAACTGATAGCGGTAATGGAATGCAATACGATTAATAATAATGAATGTATTAAGGAATAATTCAATTAATTTATTCATTGATATGGTAATTGGTTTTTTTTTATGACTGAAAAAAATTACAACGGTGGAAAAAAATAACGATTTTTATCTGATTTATTAGGAGCTTAAAAAAAATTTATAAATAAATGTTAAATTAAATCACACAGTTGAACGATCGTGAATGT
Source organism: Microplitis mediator (assembly GCF_029852145.1). Lineage (NCBI taxonomy): Eukaryota > Metazoa > Arthropoda > Insecta > Hymenoptera > Braconidae > Microplitis > Microplitis mediator. Next base: position 4,566,167 of record NC_079973.1, read on the forward strand.
GACGGCTTGACTGCTCCATTTTATTTAGGATAATTAAAATATCAAAGGAATATTATTACAATGGATATTTAAAGTAGAATGGAATTTAACAATGGGGATAATAAACCGTTGAATAAACAAAACAATTAAATTAAAAGATAATAATGAATTTTATTAAAATCTATTCGTTATTCGAAATTATTACACTGTAAAAAATTTGCGGGGTGCAGATTAAATTCGGAGTTAATTTGGAGTAAATGCGGAACGGATGACTGCTGGTTTATTTAATTCCCTTGGAGTAAAATTTACTCGAAGGGAAGTTTGTCTTGAATTGAAACTTCGAATCGGAGTAAATGCGGATTTATATAAAATCAAAATCACTCTACTGAAAATACGAACTCATTATTTACTCCGTATGTGGGGTAATTTTTTTAAAAACTCCGAAACTCTAAATAACGGAGTGAATTTGAATTTTTAAAAAATCCGTAATTACTCCGAATTCACTATGACATTGAAATTAGCCGACGTCTAATAATTTTGGCTTTCTTAAAAAACAATAAATCATAGAAAAAAAAATATTTCAAAAAATTGCACATTGTAGTCTTTTAAATTTTCTACATGTGCATATTTTTAGTTTTTTTTTATTCAAATTTAATTGTCCTAAAAAAAATCCAAAAATTTTTAATTGTCTGCTAACTTCAGGATCATGAATTCACTCCCGATTTTTTAGAGTACATATAAATTTCCCTTCGGAGTAAATTTCACTCCGAGGGGATTAAATAAATAAAACAGTCATCCGCTCGGGATTTACTCCATGATACTGAAGTTAGCAGACGTCTGACAGTTTTTGAATTTTTTTAAAAACGATTAACTATAAAAAAAAATATTTTAAAAAATTGCACCTATAGTTTATTAAATTTTCTACATGTGTATATTTTAATTTTTTTTTTTTTGTAATTTATTTGTTGAAAAAAAAAATCCGAAAATTTGTAACTGTCTGCTAACGTCAGTATCTTATTTACTCCGCATTCACTCCGCAAATTTTTAGTGTCATCATAATATTTGACTTTAAAATGAAAAATTTCAAAAATTAATAATATCTTTGTCACATGAGTAAAAAAACAGGAGACAATTTTACTTAAAATATAAAAATCACGATTCAAGTGACGTTTGTCCAGTAATTTTGAGCGTGGGTTTAGTAAACGGGTGCAATCGTTTCCAAACTAGGACTGAGATTGCACACGTAAATCCGTGCCAGAAGAGCAAAATATCTATATATATATTATATAGCGTCAAGGATTCTCTATCTAGTGCTTTAGTGCTTGCAAACGGGTTGCAGAGATAGTCCGATCGAGATTCCACACACGATAGTCTCCGCGTAGGCGTTTCGTTCCGGATTCCACCCTTACCCTTTCTCGAAATTTCCTTTTATTCTCTTCACATTCGTCTCTATACTCGTTTACTTCTATCGTCTACACTCCATACCATCCTCATCTTCATAATATATATATACATATATACATACATATACTCTACAACACATTTTTGCTGATACTTTTAGCCTGAAACTTTTATGACCACGCCTGTTACTTACTTTATTACAACTGCTTCTTTCAATTAAATCTTATAAATTTAAAATGTTATCATTATCAATAATCAATTATCAATAAATAAATAAATTAAATTAATTGCTCTCATATCTATATATATTTTTAAAATTAATAATCAAGATGTAAGTCTATTGATATTGATGACGTAAAGTAATTTTAAAAGATGATGATATTGCGATATTTAATCGGTTTCACCGATCACGTATTTGTAATCTGTTTATGCAAGTATGCATCAGGAGCACGCCAAGTGCCTGTTAAATTTATATTACATAAATATATATGTATTATATATTAAATAAATTTAATTATTAATTAATATTCATCCTCACACCATCGAAAATTTAAAATTAACGTCATGAATAAAAATATTTAAATAATAATAATATATGACATTACGTATAAAAAATATCGTCATGAATTAAAAGTAGCGGGAGTAATATATATGTATATGTATATGTATATAAATATATCGAATCAAGCAATCGGTTTAATTGCGATACTCGATACGAATTCACGAGCAAGCCAAGTGCTCGCAGATGAGAGTAAGCAATGGAGAGAAGGTACAAATAAGTAAAAGAGAGAAAGAGAGTTCTTCAGTAGACTACTCTCGCCCGGGCGTGCGAGGATTGTGCGACGTGGCCTTATACGGCGAGTAGCTGAGTATGAGACCGTTCGTTTGAGCGCGAGAAAGCCAACCGTCTTGGTCTTTCTCTCCTTCTTCTCCTGATCACCTCCACAAAAATTTATTTCTTTTTATTCTTCTTAATCTCCTTCTTCTTTCTCTTATTCCTCTCAAGTACCTCGACTCTCTTCTTCCAGCTTCACTTCTTAAACTCAAACTCTTATGCTGAGTATTGGCAAAACTAAACTCCGATCCGAACCGCGGACACACATGCATACTATACACGACACTACACCTAAACTGCCCGCCCTTTTCTCTTCTTATGTAGTTCGACCCTACACTACATCCAGCTCAGATCAACATTACATACTTACACCACTAAATCTTTACTCTTTAAAAACCAACACAACTTTCGCATACTCTTTCTCACTCGTTTTAGTTAAGTTCCAACGGTTGCCGAACCGCATTTTTCTTCTTATCCTTTCCCTCGGTCTTTCGTCTCTCACGCGGTCGATTCAAGGGAAGCTTCACTTCCATTACATAGAGACATAACGCGAACTACCCCGTGTCTATTAAATTATTTTTATAATTTATGTAATCTCATATATTTTAAAAGAGAGCATTACACTAAAAATTCGGAGTGATCTGGATTTTATTTAAATCCGCATTAACCTGAACCGGAGTTTCAATATTAAAATAATTCCCCTTGGGAGTGGATTTTACTCTGAGGGGATCAAATACACGAGGAGAATTATCTAATAATTTTTACTGGCTAATTGAGAGTAAAACTGGGCTTGGATGAATAATTACTCTTCCGTTTCAAGAGAGTGTTCAATTATTAGGTAAAAAAAAACAATTTTGAGTGATTTTCAAATAAAAAGACTAAAAAAAAACCAATAGGCATCAATATTTATTTTGTTCTTGGCCCAGGTTTACTCTAAATTGTAGGGTAAATTTTATCAAAAAATTATTTCTTTGTAGGCAGTCTTCCGCTCCGCATTCACTCCAAGTTTAATCCGTGTTCACTCCAAAAATTTTTTAGTGTAACATAATATAAAAAGTTGTAAAATCTAAAGGTTCACAACTCGCTCATTCGAAAAATTAAAAAAAAATGGCAGCTAAATTTTTTTCATAAATTGTCAGTTTAAAGTTTTTATGAATTACAAGTAAAAAAACCATTGGGTCGTAATTTAAAGAAAAAGCTTCTATTTAAGAATTCAAACTAAAAAAAAAATCGATCGATTATACACTGTAAAAAATTTCGGTGTAAAAATGGCCCCTGAGAACTTTACTCGGCGGTGTAGTGTGAAATAACGGTGTAAAATTTTCTCGGTGTAAATTTTCCATCCGTGTAATTTTAACACAGTGTAATCTACTTTTTTTACACCATTTCGTGTTACTTGTAATTTTGATTAATGAGCAACAAACGATCATTGAATATTTTTAACTATTCAATCAATAACTTTTTTCCCGGGTACATTAATTTTATTTAGATATTAAATAGTATTTTGAACATTTAATTATTTTTATGATTCATTTTCTTAACGCAAAATTATACATTTCATGAATTATACACGGAAAAAAATGATTGGCAATAATTGTAGATCAACTTCTAATTATTTATGTTATGTTCAATAGCTAATGTCGTTTCAATCAATAAAATTATGATTGTAATGTTTAAACTGCTATAATTAACAGTTAACCATTGAAATATACTGCTTGACTATTTAAAATTACTACTTAAACCTTAAAAAACTACAAGACACTTGTCAAAAAAATGCATCTGTTATTAATTTCTTACGTTCTACTCCATAATATTTGCTGAGATTCGGTCTAGGCGCGCTGTTGACGAGAATCTCAGTAATATTTACTAATAGTTTTTTTCCGTGTACATTTACAAGTTTGGCGGTGTAAAAATTGTAAATTTACACCGCCTAAATTTAACACCAAATTTGGTTTAATTTTTACCGCAAAATTTTTACTCCGAAACATTTATACTACACCGGGTCCAAAAAATTTTTTACAGTATATTCTTTCAGTTATCGTATTTACCAACATCCGTACAAACTGACGGAAATCACGATTTTTTTTTACATTTTTATTTAAAATCATTATTATAAAAAAAATTGCCTAAAAATTGTGTTCATTTATATTCAAAACAAAATTATCTTTCAAACGATACGACTTTTGTTCTACTTGGGCATATTTGAACCGTGTAAATATGATTTTTACGCGAGTGAATCAACTGGAAGCGACTAAGCGTTAGTAGAACACATTTAGTTGCTTCGCAATTGAGTTTCGCAATAAAATAAAAACTATATAATTACATATATATTTAACGATAAATGAAACTTTAATAACTTTATTAAGTAAAGTTACACATGCACACAAGTTTATTTAAACAAATTTAAATTACCTCTCAGTGCATCCGCAGTTGTTGCAAGTAACCCTTGCAAACTTCTACTGTGATGGTGTATAAGACTGTGAAAATCAGCTCGTGCTTGTTGTCGTAATTGTTCCTCTGCTTTACGATTGCAGCATGATCCTCCGCATGTTGCTGAAAAACAAAAACAATGATAATAAAAAAGTTTAAATAAAAGTCTTACTATTGTCAGTCCTTTAATAAAAAAAGAGTAAAGTCAAACGGTCTATTATAAGTTATACAAATGAAAAACCTCTCATAGACACGAAACAATGGTAAAAGTAAAAGAAAATATATATATAAATATAAATATAAGTGTGTATAATGACAAGAGGAATTGTAAATGTAAGTGAGAACAATCTTAGCGCATCAAAAATCATGGAGAAAATGCACGGAAAATTTTTATATTTCTTTTATAGTTGTTGTATATAGAGTACATATAGAGTGCTTTCACGCTCGTGGGTTTTATTATTTCTTCTTTACTCCCTTTGCGATTCTCCGCTCTCTATTTATATTTATATTTTAAAACTCTTATACATTTTATTTTATTTATTTTTATGTTTTTGTTGTTGTTGTATAAAAAGCATCTTTGGAAGCACTTTTAAAGCGTGCTTGTTCGTCTGAAAAAAAAACGTTAAATAAATTTAATTTAAACTACACACGATGAGTGTATTAAAACTACATATTTCTTTTTTCAAAATTTACTTTGTACATAAATTATGTGGATCTATATACTTTCTGATGTGTGTGTAAGAGCATTAATATATATATAGAGGGTATTAAAAAAGTTTTTGTTGGCCAAGAGGGGAAATAATTCTTGTACATATCGTATATGGGGTAAGATCTTGTATATGAGCCAACGGAAAATTGCATCGGGGTCATGGCTGACTCACCGAAAGTATGTTAAAAGGTTTGTCGGGTCTCCCTTTGCGCATAGTTAAATTATCTTGCTTGTTTTTTTTCTTTACTTCTTTGTAGTATATATATTTATAGGATTCATCATTAATCATCGTCATTAATCCACTTCCGAGTTTAAGAAAAAAAGGCAATAATTCATGAATTCTTGTCTTGGTAGCTACAAAAATATATGAGTGAATAAATATAATGAATGTTATGTCGTGCAAGATAATTTCGTGTAACCCATGTATAGATGTCTACGTCTTATTTGGCGTGATACCGTCCGGCATCGGACACCTTTCGACCCCTCGATTATTCAACAATGCAACGGTCGTTGCGGGAAGCACAGAAAGTACAGATCCTCTGTTTCTGGTCTCTGGTCTCTGCTCTCTGGTTCTCTACTCATACTCTTGTCTGAACGGTGTACACTACGCTCGGGTGATCGTATTATATACTGGGATAGTAGAGAAGCATAATGATACACGCCACGGTCTCGAATCCGGCATGACTCGAGCTTCGTCGCTGCATGCTCGTATATCTATCTTCAGACTCGACATACCCGGAAGCCGCATTGGTCTCTATATACGTAAACGTGTACTCTTCATGTACGCTGTACACTGTCTTTATATATATATATGTATAAATAAAACTTAAATTATAAATACATTGTATGTATAAATATTTTGAATTCATTGTCACTACGTTTGTTATTTATACAATTTTAAATAAAATGAATAAATAAATAAATAAATTTGTTTTAATTAGAAAAAAATTTGGAACGTCCAAAAGTTCACGACTTGATCACTCGTTCAAAAAGTGATCAATAGATAACGCTCCGATGTGCAAAAAAGTATTTAAAAAAAGCTTTAAATGTGATCTGATTTAAAGTGAATTGGATTTGGTTTAAAAATTGAAAATTGAATTTGAATTTGAATTTGAAAAAATTGGACGGATATAGGGTAGAGGTACGGTTTTTGGTCACTGTAGGGCCAGTTTTGGACACTTGAAAAATTAAAATAAAATAATTTGAAAAAGACCCAATAACATAATCAATTTTTTTAATATATATCTAATGATACTTCTATCCCACTACTAAAATCCAAATTTCATTTTACACTTTTTCATTAATTTAAATCAAGGATTAAATGTCCGAAAATGGAGCAATGGCCACAAATGGTACCTCTACCCTATTCCTTAAAAAAAAAAAAATGAATAATGATAAAAAACAGTGACAGCTAAATTTTTTTACACTAAAAAATTGGGAGTAAATTCGGAGTAATAACGAATTTTATTTAAATCCGAATTCACTGCGTCACTCGAAGTTCCGGAATTTGAGAAAAAATCACTCCGCATATGGAGTAAAGGGGGAGTTTATTTTTCCAGCGGAGGGATTTTAGAGTTTACTGAATTTTGATTTTATTTAAATCCGCATTCACTCCGAACCGGAGGTTCAATATTAAAATAAACTCCTCTTCGAAGTGAATTTCACTCTGGGATTAAATAAATTCACAGTCTTCCGGTCCACATGTACTCCGGATTTAATCCGCGTTCACTCTAAATTTTTTACAATGCATGAATTGCCAGTTTAAAATTTTTATTCATTACAATTTCAGCAACAGAATTTGGAAAATGATTTTCAAAAAGGATCTTCTATTATGTACCTGAAGATCGGAACGTTTTTCGCGCAACGAAAATGAAAAAAATGATGTAATTTAACTGCTTCAAGGGTAGTTCCGGAGTCTGGGGCCGGCCTAAGATTTTTGGCTGACATACCAGCATCTATATGAGAAACATTTCTGAAATCTGGTTATCCAGTAGATTTTTTACTATCAAATTTTTTTTCCGTTGCGCGAAAAACGGTCCCATCTTCAGGTACATCTTCTATTTAAGAATTCAATCTAAAAAAAGCAATAGATCAATCGGTACATTTTTTAAGTTATTGTGTTTACCATCCGTACATACTGACAGACATCACACATTTTTTTTTTCTTTTTCCAATTATTATTTTCAAAAAAATGATTTAAAATTGGATTCGTTTTATTCCTCGATAAATTATCCTTCAAATGGTACGAATTTTCTTCTAGTTCATATTTTAATAAATGTAAATATGACTTTTACGTGAGTGAATCAGCTGAGACCGAGAAGAAGACATCTTATGCTTCGCAATTGAGTTGTGCAATAAATAAATTTTTATTACATAAAAAGAAATATATATATATACAGACATAATACTTGCAATGTATATACAATAATTTAAAAAGGAAGAAAAGGAAGTAATGGATATAGCGATAAATAGAAGGAGGATTATAGTTATTGGCTTATCCGGTCACCTTCGCGCTTTATCATCAATAGTAACCAACGCCTGCAGTGTAATATTGTCAATCATGCAAATTGTCGCTGCGAGGCCCTCGAAATTATGCCATGGACTTCAACTACACAAAGTATTACATGTATATATAATAAGTATGAATAATATCACATATATACACGTGTATAGATTGTATACTAGTGTGTCGATTGGGTATTATGTATAAAAGGAAGGAAATGATGAAAAGGGGAAGTGAAAGAGAGAGGGTGAGAGAGTTATAAGATTGTGAGGACGCGTTAATTAACCTAAATGAGCAAATCACCCGCAGACAGCCGCAAAACTGCTTGTTGTCTCGATTAACCAACTGCTGTACATTAAACTTGTTCTTAGTTATGTATTTATTGTATATATATATACTGCAATGACAAGGTGCAATTGATGCGGTCAATCATTTAAACCCCAAGACTCGAGTCTAATGTTTTCTGAACCTCCAATTAAAATGTAAAGCAAATTTATTTATAAATTTAATTTTTTAATTTAAATTGTTGGGTTATTTGATAAAATATTAAATGGATGAGTTTAAAAATACATTTTCTAAACGGTTTTTTAAATGATAAAAATAACCCGTTTAAAATACGCGACGCGTTGGCGTATATTAACTGGTATTTTGTAGCAGATTTACAGTAACAAATAACACACGCTACATATTGTGTCTATTTTTTTTGTCACCACAAATAACGCGTTTGAAAAAAGTATTTTAAAAAAAATACGGCCCCTCAGATATATATGTATGTTATGTATGTATGTAAAAGAGCTTATATATATATAAATATAAATATAAATATCTATGCAATAATGTAAGCCTTAATATCTTGCTTTGTATGCTTTGCCAGTCTTCAAAAGTCTGTCGTGAAATGTGCGCAGCATACAAAAGATGTCTTTTGAATGATAGCAATCATTGAGGTTCTTTATTATTTTTGTTGCCTTGTAATACCAAGTGCAATAAGTACTGATAAATTAAAGACACCATATGTTTAATAAATGCATCGTCATATATCACGAGTTAAGTGCAGAATGTATCTGTATGTCTGTGACCGGGTGGGAATTTAATAGGACAGGATAAGAAATGAAAGGTGAATGAGGAGGTGTAGTATAGTATACTATAGATTTAAAGAAGAGTATGTAAGATAGGATTAAAAAATTTAATCACGATTAGATCCGGTTGCAAGGTCTCTCAACACGTCCATCAAGATCCGTTAGATTATTATTTGGCACGCGCCGGAAGCACGCCGGGAGGTAAAATTTTTAAAAAATATTGTCGAGAGGTTAATCCTCAAAATATTATCATTTCTTTGTGTAAATAAAATTCGATATATGAATTTTTTATGAGTGTAAATGTAGCAGACATAAGACAATTTTTGAATTACATATAAAAAAATTAAACAATTAAATTGATATGATAAAAAAAAAGCATGTACTGATTTTAGAATTTTCTACAAGCCCATTTTTTAATTTTTTTCTTTAAAAAATTTTATTTTATTATTTTAAAATTTTTAAAATTGTCTGATGTCCGCCAACTTTACTGTCATAAATTTTCTTTAAATATTTATCGCGCTGAACTTTTGAATTTAACGCAGCTTTTGATTTTTAAATTGACGATACACTTTTTTAAATTTGAAAATCGATACAATACTGGATTCAAATTTTATGGACTGCGTTTTTAAATTAAGGGCAGTCAGGCGGTGCCGCCCACTTTTTGAAATTATGCAATGACTCAACGGTCGTAACCGGATTGAAATTTTATGAATTGAAAAAAATTGGAGCATTGATTGAAAAAAGACAACGCAGTTGCAATTTTACCGAGGTAAAGATTTTTTCAATAATTTACAGCTGATATCAATTTGGAGTAAAACGAAATTTTGAGAATAAATTTTAGTCTACAAAATTTTAAAATTCAAATTTAAAAATTGACAAAGATTTTACTGAAATTTACTTAAGGAATTTCGTTCAACTATTAATTGATAACGGGTGTAAGTATTTTTTTTAATCTATGCCACTACGTCGTTTTTTTTCCAATTAATTCTTGATTTTTTTTAATTAATTGATAAAATTTTAATATCGATAGGACAGTTAATTGAGTCATTGAATATTTTTATAGAGTGGGGTATTGTCTGAGTGTCCTTAAGGGTATTCTTAGACAGTACCCCCACTTTTTTAAATATTCTATGAACTAGAACTGTCATAACCGTAGTAAAATTTTATTAATTAATTAAAAAAAAATTGAAGCACTAATTAAAAAAAAAAAAAAAAAAAAACGCAGATACAATTTTTCCGACAGATTTTTAAAAAATTACTTACAATTGACATCAATTAAGAGTTAAACGAAATTCGGTAAATAGATTTTAGGATAAAAAATTTGACATTTCAAATTATAATGATGACATGAAGAATTAACTGAAATTTCGTTTGACTCCCAATTGATAATAACTGTAAGTAATTTTTTGTTTTCGAATTTTTATCTCAGTTAAATTGCTACGTCGTCTGAGAATGCCCTCAACAATCGACGAAAGTTTTAAATTTCGAAGTTCACGATAGTGATTTTTTTTTTACAATAATACCATATATGTTTGTATATTTACATTACATATATATGTAGTACTTGTAAATGAGTTTAAAATTGTACGACTAATTAAGTAATTTATGGTTAAACACAAAAAAAAACAACTTGAATTTCACCGGTGTTTAAATAATAATTTAAAAATTAACTAATTACATTCTGAACCCAATACAAATTGCAATATTGACATTCCTCGGGCTTTGACGTATAGTTTGTGTGCTACACTTGACGAAGCATGATAATCAGCATCCCAACAATCCTATCCCCTATATTATTATCCTACTCTATGTAAATGTTACTTGTAATTGAATTATTAATTAATTTAACTAGAGTACGGATAAAAAATAATTAAATAAATACAAATAAATAAACGAAACTGAAGCTAGCTGACGTCTAATAATTTTTTTATTTTTTTTAAACGATAAATTTAAAAAAAAAAAATGTTTGAAAAAATTGCACCTGTAGTTTTGAAAATTTTCTACATGTGCATATTTTTTTTTTTTTTTTTTATTGATTTGTTAAAAAAAAATCCAAAAATTTTTAATTGTCTGCTAACTTGAAGATCATAATTAGCCGACGTTTAATAATTTTTAGATTTTTTTTTAAACGGTAAATTATAAAAAAAAAATATTTGAAAATTTTGCACCTATAGTTTTGAAAATTTTCTATATGCGCATATTTTTTTTTTTTTTTATTTTAATTCAACTTGAAAAATAAATTCGAAAATTTCAACTGTCTGTTAACTTCAATGATCTTTAAATTAGAAAACAATTAATAATTTTTTTTAAATGATAAATTATAAAAAAAAAAAATTTGAAAAAATTGCACCTGTAGTTTTTTAAATTTTCTACATGTGCATATTTATACTTTTTGTTTTTTTTTAATATGAATTGTTGAAACAAAAATTTGAAAATTGTTAATTGCCCGCTAACTCCAGAATCATAATAAATAATATTTGAATTTAAAAATAAAACTTACTCTCAGCAATGTCCGTTTTAGTTATTGCTGTAAAATCAACAGAGATATTTTTACTCTCGAAGAAAGGCTTAACAGCTTGACAATTTTCTGGAATTTCAGCACCTCCACCACCATGTCGTCTCGTGGATCTCGCAGAACGTGATACGACACCACCGACCGCGTACAGACACACAATTGTAATAAATAACACTTTCATTTTTTAAATATAAATTTTTTTCCCTTTTCTTTTATCAGTTAATGACTAAAAACAATCGATCCTTTGTTTTGTTTAATTAAATATTTAAAATTTATAATTAAACGAATTATTTAAATATATCACCGGCACTTAGATTTATAATTTAAAATAAATATATAATAAATAAATATATTATTCTGTCAAAATGATTTCCACTCGCGAATAATCGTACGGATAATCTCTCCTTTAAACGACATTACCGGTTTCATTTAATCGTTTTATCTCCGGTAAAAATATTATTCCTTCTTCACAATTAATATAATTTACAGGCTCGTTATTAAACATTTAAATAACGCGGGTACCAGCATAAATGCCAAAGTAAAGCTAAATAATTTAAATACTTGTTTCGTATTTTTTAAAATTTAAATTTTAGCACTTGAGGTAGTGACCGATTTTAAAATATAAATTATCACACACACACACACGCGATTTACCGACTGTCTAATTATCCTCTTTCATTTATGTTATTTTGTTTATAACTATATAATATATATACATATAAATGTATACTATTTATTTAAAAATACTTGCAATAATTTAAATTGCAAGTGCCGGTAAGACTGTCGGCGCGCAACTGATTGGATTCTGCAATAAGACAAGATAAATTTCCTGCGTGCGCTTGTACTGGCGCCAATGGAAGGGGAATTCAAACGCATGCGCACTCGCTAACAAGCTATTTAAGCTTCCCGCTCACGTTGAAAAAATGACAATAATAATAATATTGAAGAGAGTCATTATCATCTCCGTATAATATCCTTATACATTATTAAATTTATAACTAAAGACATTAAATAAAATGTATCATGTAAAAAATCACTTTATTATTAATATTAAATGTATAAAAAAAATGACAAAAAAGTTTAAATGCAAAAATATTTTTTTTCTTAATATTAATAATAATTATAATAAAGTGTATGATATTTATAGGAAAGTTATTTGTGTTCTCGCTTGATTTACTTGCCAGACATTCAACTCTTCGTACTCTTCGATGCAGTCATCAACTTGATGCTGATTAAACCCTTTGTTGGTACATCTCTCAAGAATCTCTGATACTTTTACAGTCTTTGAGTCACCGGCAATTTCTCTGATCAGCTGGAATATTTTATTGGCAGTACTGACACCCTTATTGACATTCTGTACTTCGGAATGATTGATAGAGTACTTGGACATCTCAACAAGACGGTTTGCTTCGGCGACGTCTTCTTTCTGTACCTCGGTGGACAAACGCAGACGGGCTAGTGCCGTTGACAGACGGAGAACAGCAAGAAGATTTCTTGCGGATGTAAAAGTTCTATCGTGGCTGTTTCTGGCTTCTTTCCGCATTTCGACGTAAGAATCGACGATATAATCAGTGATATCGGGGTTGATAACAGGGTCAATTGTTTTGCAGAGCGCGATGTATCTTCTCATTAAATTCATGTCCAGAGCCTCGGTCTCGGTGACAGGCTGAGAGCCCGTACGGTGGACATGAGTGATGTGCTGAGCTAAACGAAGGTCATTATCCCGGTCCGCACGATCCTGAATCAACCAGAGAAGGTCAAAACGTGACAGTAAAGCCGCGGGAAGTTGAATGTTCTGTTCAATACTCCGCTTAGGATTATATCTACCGTACGCTGGATTTGCCGCGGCTAATATTGATACACGTGCATTCAAACGTGTCATTATACCGGCTTTGGCGATTGATATTGTCTGTTGTTCCATGACTTCATGTATCGCAGTTCTGTCTGAATCAGCCATTTTGTCAAACTCATCAATACAACATACCCCTTGATCAGCAAGTACTAGCGCACCTCCTTCCAACATCATCTGTCCTGTAAGCGGATCTTTGAGCACAGCAGCTGTCAAACCGACTCCCGATGATCCACGACCAGTCGTATACTGAGATCGCGGTGCAAGACGAGTTATGAAACCCAATAATTGCGATTTAGCAACTCCAGGATCACCCATCAAACAAATATTTATGTTACCGCGGATCTTAATGTCGCCTTTATTTTTATCCGTTCCACCGACGAGTAGCAGCAGCAGCGCCTTCTTTACATCCTCCAGTCCGTAAATTTCCGGAGCGATAGAACATGCAAGTTTTGTGTAAAAATCATCACCGGTAAAACTTTCCAGCTCTTCTTGTGTCAATTGTTTGCTGCTGTCATCAGCAGTCTGTAAATTAGTCAACGTTGTGACCTGATGGGCTTCTAAAAATGTTTCGCTCAGCAGAGCACCGCCGGCGCTTGGATTAAAACCTGTCTTGGCAATTGGTAAAAATACACCCGTGAAAATAACATGCTCACCGGGTAAACAGTGACGTGTTGTCTCGCCACGACAATAAACAGTCAATGATCTGGGAATATGACCAACGGGAACTTGGTCACTGTGCTCTTGAATTTTAATCTCTTGGAATTTAATGAATTTCGAACCTTTTGTTTGGATATATAATCTGCCACCGGATTTATTTATCTTGCAGTCATCACTCTCGCACATGTCAAGAGGTCGAAAACTGAGTGATTGGATTGTCTGATAAGTCTCGGCACCGCATTGGTCGCATGTATAAGTAGCGCATACCATCATCGGCTTTACTTCAGTACATCTTGTTACGATACCACGGACAGTTACTAATTTTCCAATACTGCTGGCCTTTATGTCACGCACTGAAAGCTGCTTGGCGTTGTCAAAGTTTTTGAAATAAACCTCACTAGAAATTTAAAATACACAATCGGTCAAAACAAATAAATAAATTTGATTATTGATGACATTGATACCAAATAAATAAAATAAATATTTACAATCTACGCATTAATTCAGGCGCATATCTGTTCCTGGGATCTCTTTGATCGCCGGGGTGTCTGTTTCTTGCTTCCATAAGCAAACGATGCTCGATGTAAATATCTAGAGCGTCTTTTGGAGGTACCGGATGTTCTTTGTAGTCAGGCAAGATTTCTTGAACAAGCTAAGGAAATTTTTTTTTTTATGAATATAATAAAATAAATGACCCTGAGTTAGCGGACAGTTTGAAATTTTAAAACTTTTTTTGCAGCAAATCAATTTAAAAAAAAAAACGGAAAAACTGTTGACCCTGTGGGTCAATCTCAAAACTTGCCGGTCTTCGAGCTCGGAAAATTGAATTATTTGAAATTTTTGAGCTCTTCGAGATCAAAAAATTGTTGTTTTGTTGTTCAGCCAAAAAAAATATTTCTAGATAAAAAAAACTTAATTTTTGACGCACGGTAGCTTTGGAATGAAACCAACCGATTTGAAAATATTTGGCAACAATCGAATGGCTGATTAAGACTTAGAACTGATTACAATTTGAGGCAAATCGAACAAGTAGGTCATGAGTTATACGAAGAAAAATTTTTATTTGTCGTATGACTCGTAAACTACTCAACAAATCGACTTCAAAATCTAATTAGATCTAAGTCTTAATGCCTTTCGATTGCCGCCAAGCGCGCGCGCGGACGAGTCTGAAAATGGTCAGAATAATTTCCTTGGAGCTTAAAACGTCGAGATCTGATAAAAACTCGATTTTCAAAAGTCGGACCGGAACCAATTACTTCCTTTTTTTTTTAAATTTTCAAATTTTATAGCGGGAAGTTTAAAAACTAAAAATATGCACATGTAGAAAATTAAAAAAACTATAGGTGCAATTTTTTAAATATTTTTTTTGTATAATTTATCGTTTTGAAAAAAATCAAAAAATTATTAGACGTCGACTAACTTCAGTTTCACATAAAACAATTAAAATTTAATTTGAATGAGTGTAAAAAGAGCAGACATAAGACAGTTTATAAATTTTAAATAAATTAATTAATTAAAATAATGAAATTAAAAAAAATGCGCGTACTAATTTATCTAAAATACGCATTTTTTAATTTTTATTCTACTTACGACCAGTGTTTCAAACCGGGTTTAAATTATTATTGCTAGTATATCTATATATTATTAATGTATATATACAGATATACTATAAATATCAATTCAAACCCGGTTTTCAAAACTCGCCTTTACATTCTATTTATTTATACGAAAATATAAAAAACTATGAATGTTAATGTAGCAGACACCAGACAAATTTAAAATTATAAATAAATAGAGTAAGTAATTTCAAAAATGATATTTAAAAAAATGCGCATTTAAAAAATTTTAAAACCAATAAGTGCATTTTTATAAATATTGTTTTTTAAATTATTTACTCTATTTATTGATAATTTTAAATTTGTCTAATGTCTGCTACATTAACACTCGTAAAAAATAGTCAGCTACATTTACACTGATATTGAATTGTAATATTCAAATTAACTCACTTCATTTATTAAATTAACATATCTACGAGTATTTTGGGCAATAGCCTCTGCTAGCTCATCGTCAAATTCATGAATGTCATCTAGATCAATGGTAAGCGCAACTTGCTCACGATGAGCCAATTTAGTTAATTGCTCTCGATATTTGAAACATTTATCACCAGATTTATCATCGATTGTTACAAATTCCTCGAAAAATGTTTTCAATTGATCTGTAATAATTAAATAATATAAATTATAAATAAATATTTTATGGTTAGAAATAATTGTTTACTAACCTCTATCTTTAGTGTAATCACGAAGACGTTTTGTAGCCATTTTATATTTTTTTGATTTTATAATTAAACTTTTTTATTTATAATTAATTAGGAGTATTTAATTGGCAAGTAATTTATATTATTCAATATAAATTAATGGTGACCAAGCTAGCTGATGCAGGTGTACGCGCGTCTTCTAGATGGACTATTTTCCCGCGTATTTTAATGGAGTACTCAGTACAGGTTTTATTAGAAAATGAACAGGAAGTACTGAATTTTGTTGACAGATGACAATACCAGCTGGTCATGAAGAGTCACCTGGTGAGAAATTTGTGTACTTTGATTTTAAAAAAATAAAAATTTAAAGCTCTGTTCCAGGTTCAGTTGATTTTTATTTGGTAATGGAGTTGTAGGAACACGTGTTTTTATTGTCAGTAAATTAATTATTTAAATTATGGGGAAAGCTAAAAAAGTTCGAGTATCTAAAGGTGATACGATTCCTAAAAAAGTACCTCTAGGAGATCAAATAGAAGGAGATGGTATCGTTAAATCTAAACAACGTAATAAATCACGTTACCGTGCTAGTGATGATGAGGTTAAGTTTTATTTTTAATTTTTAATTCTATTTTATTTTGATGCTGAATTTAGCTGACGTCTAATAATTTTTTGATTTTTTTTTTTATGACAATAAAGTTAGCAGACATTTAAAAATTTTTTGATTTTTTTTAACAAAAAAATAAATATTAAAAAAAATATTTTGAAAAATTGCACGTACAGTTTATGAAATTTTCGACATTTGCATTTTGTTAGAAATGTATATTTTTCATTATTTATCTGTCAAAAAAAATTTGTTTTAATTTCAAATGTCTACTAACTTTATTATCATTTTTTTTTTAAACCATAAATTAAAAAAAAAATATTTCAGAAAATTGAAGCTGTAGATTTTTAATTTTCTACATGTGCATATGGTTATTTATTTTTTTTTTTTAATTAAACTATAGAAAAAAAAAACTGATACTGAAATTAGCCGACGTCTAATAATTTTTTGATTTTTTTTTAAACCATAAATTAAAAAAAAAAATATTGCAGAAAATTGCACCTGTAGTTTTTTTAATTTTCTACATATGCATATTTTTATTTTATTTTTATTTTTTGAATTAAACTGTAAAAAAAATGACTGAAATTAGCCGACGTCTAATAATTTTTTGATTTTTTTTTAAACCATAAATTAAAAAAAAAAATATTGCAGAAAATTGCACCTGTAGTTTTTTAAATTTTCTATACGTGCATATTTTTAATTTTTTTTTTGTCTGCTAACTTTAGTATCATAATTTATTTATAATTTCATTAAATTATTAATTTATAATTTATTTACAGGAATTTGTTGACTCAAAAGTATCGAGTAAAGTTA
Organism: Microplitis mediator; assembly: GCF_029852145.1. Lineage (NCBI taxonomy): Eukaryota > Metazoa > Arthropoda > Insecta > Hymenoptera > Braconidae > Microplitis > Microplitis mediator. The sequence goes on from NC_079973.1 coordinate 4,583,795, forward strand.
TCAACCTGACAAATAAACAACGCAAGGAAGAAGAAGAAGGTGAAGATGGAGAAAGTTCATCACACAGAAAGTTTACTCCTAAGCTGAGTCTTGGAACTAATGAAGATGAAGAAGATGAAATGCCGAGTGATGATGAACAAGTTACGGGAAATGAGTTCTACGAGAACATTGAAATTAATGAAGCGGACGAAAGAGCCTTGGAGATGTTTATGGACCGCGGCAGAACAGTAACGAGAACACTCGCTGACATCATAATGGAAAAACTAGACGAGAAGAAAACAGAAATCCAAACGCAGTTATCTGACATTGGCACTGTGCAGATGGAAGAAATAAACCCGGTGGTAAAGTCAGCTTTTGAGGGAGTAAAAGAAATTTTGTCCAAGTACAGAAGCGGTCCGCTTCCGAAAATATTTAAATTTATACCGTCTTTAAGAAACTGGGAGCAAATTCTTTACATAACCGACCCTCCTGGCTGGACAGCTGCCGCTATGTACCAAGCAACGCGTATTTTTGCGTCTAATTTAAAAGAAAACATGGCCCAGAGATTTTACAATCTAGTTTTGTTACCACGTATACGTGATGATTTAGCAGAATACAAACGATTGAACTTCCATTTGTATCAAGCGGTAAGGAAAGCTTTGTATAAACCCAGAGGGTTTATGAAAGGTTTCCTTCTGCCCTTACTCGAGTCAGGTGACTGTACTCTGAGAGAAGCCATTATTATTGGTTCAATAATTGGTAAGAATTCAATCCCCATGTATGAATCATCAGCAGCTTTACTAAAAATTGCTGAAATGGGTTACACTGGAGCCAACAGTATTTTTATTAGGATATTTTTGGATAAAAAATACGCACTACCTTATCGTGTTGTTGATGGAGTAGTTTTCCATTTCCTCAGGTAATTATTATTATTGTCATTTTGTTATTTACCTATAAAACGTCCGGTTGATTAATTTTAAAATATATATTATATTACACACCTAGCAAGGAAAGTAGGACATTCCAGCCCGGGTGTGTAATTGCCTACACGAGCTGATGACGAGGGTGGCAAACACACAGGGTTGGGACGTCATACCTTCCTCTGTGGTATGCAAGGTAAAAGACCCAGTGGCAGTGTTACATGTCTACTCACAACATCTCTACTCAAGGGAAATGGTTATAACTCTACTCATTTACTTCTTTACTCAGCTTCAACTCTACGCACTTATGTCTTCACTCATCTTCAACTAGACTCAGCAACAACTCTACTCAAGGGAAATAACTACAACTCTACTCACAACTTTACTCAGCCTCAACTCTACTCACAGTTCTTTTTACTCAGGTTTAAATCTACTCAGTACTATCTTTACTCAGCTACAACTCTACTCACGTATTTTAGCCTATCGATAAAATAGCAATTCTTTGTGAGAAGAGTTGTAGCTGAGTAAAGTTTTCACTGAGACTATTTGAAGCTGAGTCAAGATATAACTGAGTAAAATTGAAGCTAAGTTAAAATATATTAGAGTAGAGTTGAGGCTGAGTAGAAAAGTAAATAAGTTTAGTTATAATCATTTCCCTTGAGTAGAGATATTGTAAGTAGACATGAAACAGTGCCGACCCAGTACCTGATCAGGGAACTAGTATCCGATCAATCATATATTTGTATATCTATATTTACTAAATATAGATATACAAATGCATGGAGTGATCAAGTTCTAGGTCTTTTACCTTATTAATTTTTTCACCAGATCTGTACCTAAGGGTTAAAATTTTAGTCTCTGTTTAGGAGAAGAATGACGCATGCGTTCATTTTTATCATTTGTTTTCTCATAAAAAAAAAGTATGACTTTCTTTCCTCTAAACAGGGCAGAAATTTAAACTCAGTGCAGGAATGGTTAAAAATTAGAGGGAAGAAAGTCGTTCTTTCTTTTATCCGCGTGTTTGCCACCTTCTCCTTCGACTGGGGTAGGCAGTTATACACGTGGGTTGAAATGCCCTATTTTTGTCTCTAGGTGTGTAATATACTACTAATAAAAGACCAAGAATCGGACAATTTTGCTAATGAGTAACGATCATATTAAAGTATAATTGTAATTATAATCAAAATTAACTAAACGTTGCAGAATGGAAAGAGAAACACGAGAATTACCAGTCTTGTGGCATCAATCACTTCTGACATTTGTCCAGCGTTACAAAAGTGACATAAGTTCAGAACAAAAAGAAGCGTTACTGGAGTTGCTTAAAAAACAATACCATCATACATTGACAGCTGAAATACGGCGAGAATTACAGCACGCGAAATGCCGCGACGTCGAAGGTATTGAACCCATGGAGGCATAAATTATTAAACTTTATTTTTTATCTTTAAATGTAATATCACAACATTGTTAATAAAAAAAAACAATATTAATGAATAAAACCGTTCCTTTGAAGGCTGGAAAGTATATTTCCTTCAATCATATATTATAGAAAATGAGGTGTAAGTTTTAAATAATTTTTAATCCAAATTTACTCCTACACTTGGAGTTTTTCTAACGAATGCTGTAGAACTCCATTAACTCGGATTCCATTATCTCGGAACTTCCCCTCAATCTTGACTCCCACTATGAGCTACGCTGACTCCTACCCGATGCTATACATTTGTATGTGTGTATATTTACATATTCATCATACATGTGATAAAAGGCACATGCGTATAGTTTACTTTTTAAGGGAGAAATGGCATTCGATAACTCGGAATTTCAACGAAATTTCCGCTCCACCCTAGACTAACTGTCCGAGTTAATGGAGTTCGACTGTAATCTAGAGTAAATTTCGATTTATTCTTATCCGGATCTACTCTGATAGCAGTTTTTTTTTTATACTTATCCAAAAAATTAAAGGAACAAGAAAATTTTATAAATTTTTTAGTGATTTTTCGAAGGCTGTATTTTCGTGAAAAATCGATATCTCAGCAGCAAATTTTCGTACAAAGAAACAGATAAAAAGCAAATTGTAGCTGGAAAAATTTCCTAAACGAGCCATGAATTGATTTTTCTGAAAAAGAATTTCCCGGCCCGTAGATCAAAAAAATTTAGAAAAATTTTGTCTTGAGTTATTTCTTATGATTCCGCAAAAACCGTGGCTCAAAAATTATTTTGCTGGAAGATCTTTAAACGAGATTTCAAGCTTCAATTTTTTTTTTTTTTTTTTTTTTTTTTTTTTTTTTTTTTTTTCGATAGATCATTTTTCACGAAAATACAGCCTTCCAAAAATCACTGGAAAATTCATAAAATTTTCTTGTTCTTTTAATTATTGGATAAGTGTAAATTAGAAAAATATGAAAGAGGTTTTCTGAGCACAATTTATTTCACCAGGAATTATTTGTTACTACTAGTGAAGCAGACGGGATCTGCCAGTAATAAATACAACAATAATATATACTTTTTCAATGCTTTATTAAGTCTTGGTTTGTTTGTTTTTTTATCTTTTTAAACATCGAAGATTATTATTATTGATAATACTAAAATGCTTTTAATTTTGATGAAGCACAATCATTAATCACAAATATGTATTTTATGATGTATTAATCAGACTTAAACAATAATCCATAAAAAGTATCAAATGGTTAATTTGGCAGGAGATTGACACAAGTTATGTGTAATGCATAATTAAAACAATAATAATAATAATAAAATAAAATAAAAATAGTAATACAACAACAAAAGTCTGTACAAAGTATACTTTGTATGATAAAATAATAATTCACACGACTATTTACATGAAAACCTATATTTTAAAAATCTGTTGGATTTTCAGAGTTACAATAGCGCATGTCTTGAATCAAGAGTCAAGAGTACCAATGCAGTTATTTATTATTTCAATACTATTCTCTTGAGCAAATAATTTATAGCAAGATGTTGATGTGTTGGTATTGTTATTGTTGTTTATTTAGCTTCGCTGTTTCGTTTATTTATAAGTTTATTATTTTAAATTAATCTAAATTTAATTTAAGTAACACCGATAAAAATCGTTGGACTCATTAAAAACGTTATGAATCCAACCTACAGAGACAGTCTTATCTAATGAATATATTTATTTTTTCTTGAAGAATGATGAGATATTTTTCGACCCAGCAGCTGCTTTTTGACGGGCAAGTTCTTTTTTTGTCGGTTGTTTTGTTACCTAAATTATTTTTATTTTATTAGTATTCATTTTTTTTTAATCCTTATCCTTAAGTACATTCTTAGACACTACCCCCCACTTTTTTAAAACATTCAATGTCGAACTGTCATAATTAAGAAAAAATTGAAGCATTAATTGAAAAAAAGGAGCCGCGATATAGAATTAAAAAAAAAATACTTGCAGTTATTATCAATTAGGAACTAAACGAAATTTCAGTTTAATCTTCATGTCAAATTTTAATTCAAATTTTCAAATTTCGTAGGCTGAAATTTATTTACCAAATTTCGTTTGACTCCTCATTGATAACTGCAAGTAATTTTTTTAAAAATCTATATCTTAGTTGACGTATTTTTTAATTAATTAATAAAATTGTATGACAGTTGAAAGTTATTAAATATTTTTAAAAAGTGGAGGGCACTGTCAGAAAATTTTCTTTAATGTACAAACCTTTTCGGGTTTAGTTAAATCTAGAGCCCGCATTTTCGGTGGATTTTCCGTTTCAGCAGGTTCACTTTTCGGTCGTTTGTTATCTGAAACATCTTTAGGGCTTGATAATTTTCGCTTGGGATTATTCTCTATTTCTTCTGGTAAATTAAGAAACTGGGCTAATTTTTTTGACAAATCTTCAGTCAGATATTCCGAAACAATACCATGAGCGTATCTTAAGTATTCTGCAATTCAAAAATAGTTTTATTTAATCCAAATCATCAAACAAAATTTTTAATGATCTTCAAGTCAGTGGACAATCAAAAATTTTTCGATTTTCTTTCACAAATTCATTGCAAAAAAAAATTAAAAATATACACACGTAGAAAATTAAAAAAACTACAAGTGTTAGACGTCAGCTAATTTACGATCCTGAAGTTAGCAGACAATTAAAAATTTTTTTTCAACCTATTAATTACAAAAAAAAAAAAACTAAAAATATGCACATGTAGAAAACTTAAAAAACTACAGGTGCAATTTTCTGAAATATTTTTTTTTTTTTTTAATTTATGGTTTAAAAAAATTATAAGACGTCGGCTAACTTGAGTATAATAATTTTTAGCGGGAAAAATAATTACCAGTATCACTAGCAGGTTCATATTTACTACTTTTAACATAATTTGCACTGACAGCACCCGGAGAAACATAAATACCCTTTTGTCTGAGTATCTCAGCGACTCTTTCGACTTTTTTTTGCAACCAAATGAGAGTTTTCTCCTCATTATACTTGTAAGCTTGCAGAGATTCATCACCACGACGATCAGCCACCAAAGACAACTTCAAATTTTGACAGCGCGCCAGTCTTTCTGTCTCCGGATAATCGTCGTCTCTGAGAAGCTGATCAAGTGGTACAGCATACTGTGATTTTCTCAAGTACGGTAATACAAGAAAAATTGGATCAATTGGAGTTGACAGATGCATTTTACCATCCGATTTTACATTATCGTCAACGAACCAGGATCTTTTATTTTCGTCAATCGTCAGTACTTCTTGTACTGTCAAATCACCCGGACTAAATAAAAACATTGCGGGTTGACTTGACGCTGGATGCCGTAATTTAACAACATCCGGTATATTTCCATCACTGCCTTCTAATCCTTCACCTAAAAAATAATAATCAATAAAAATAAATATTATTTATTTATAATTTTAATAAAAATCTATAAGATATCGACGTTTATTCGGCCAATAGAAACAGCCAGGAAAGATTGATCGCAACTTTTATTATTCTTTTATGTTATATATATAAAATGTGTTTTTTTTTATTTACCTTTCATGAGAAAAACCCACGCATTGGTAGCAGGATTAGAATTCGATGAAGTTTTTACGCACTTTTTAGGTGATCCTTTAACTCGAGGCATGATAACCTGTCAGTTTATTTTCTTACTTTAAAAAAAAATATAATAGTTTTTTTTTTTATACTTATATTTAATAAATCCAAATATGACAGAAAAAATTCACAGGTCAGCCATTTTTCACAAGTGGTTCTATAGTGACCGATACTTGTAAATATAAATTTATAATATTTTCAAGCTTCAAATAATCGTATATATTGTAGTGGTTAAATTTAAACCACATTTTCACATGTACACATACAATCCCACAGGTTTTTTATTTATAAATATCACGACGAGTTAAACTAAAATAAATATTAATATTAATAACGCAGTTATGTTGGTTCTTTGTTATTTTTTTTGTTTTTCTTCAACACGATTTAACTAAAATTGTTATACTGCACATGCGAAAAATTTTCAACCCTCGGCTACTGTCACCGAACTCTGAGGGAGAAGAAATCAACCTTCCTGTCGAGACTTTCTCGGCCGATACCAGCGAATGTATGAAATATTATACGAGTATGGATTCATAATAAAAACCGCGGGAAATATTAAATTCAAATAAATATAGCAGACAACTTTAAGATGTCTTTTAAAAGCGACAATTTATAAGTTTTAAATAAAATGAAATTTTAAAAAATGCGCGCACTGATTTTTCAAATATTTAAATTCGAAATTTTTAATTTTTATTGCATTTTATTTATTTATTCAAAAATTTGAAAAATTAACAATTGTCTGCCAAACTCACGCTCATATTTTTTTTATATAAATAAGACATAGGGTAGATGTATCATTTGTGGCCACTGCTCCATTTTTGACATTTGATACTTTATTTAAATTAATAAAAAGTGTAAAATAAAATTACCATTTTAATAGCGGGTCAAAAGTATCTTTGAACGCATTTCAAAAATTGATTTTGTCGTTGCGTCTTTTACAAATTATCCCGAGTCAAAAAATAAATTCGGATTTAAGTCTCAAAGTTCTCCATAAGGTTTTTGAGGATCAATTTTTCAAGTGTCAAAAACTGGCCCTAAAGTGGACAAAATCGGTACCTTTACCCTACAGATGTTGGTCCTAATAGTCACAGGAAATTTGACTTCTTTTTTCCATTTAAAAAAAGTCATTTCAATTAAAAAATCCTTTCGATAACTTGTCTGACAATTATTTGTAATTTAATTTTTGCCTGCACTTGGTCGAGTCTTTCAAGCAGCCATTTTTTCGGTGACGAATTTCTGATCGCTTAGTCAACATTTTGTTGCCTTATCGATAAGTCAAAAGCCTCAAAACGTGTATCTTATAAATGTCACAGCCGTGTGCTACTGCACATAAGCCGATTGTTAAAAAAATTTAAACAATTGAATTTAAAATTCACTGAAATTCTTAAAAACTGCGCATGTCAAGTTCATAAATTTTGAACCTTATGCTGTAATGACTAAACTATTGAAGTTATAAAAAAAATGTTCTAAAGTTTTTTGTAGAAAATTTTGTGCTCTATAAAAAATTACTGATATAAAATTTTGTTAAAATTAATAATTCAAAAGTTATGAAGATTTGAAATTTCAAAACCCGCGAAAAAAAATACGTGTACAAAAAAATTAAACTTGAAACGTCAATAACTTTTAAAATAATGACTTTCTGAAAATTTTCAATCAGACCTTTTTTGTAGACAAATAAATTTCCCACAAAGTTTGTTCTAAATTTTTTTTTGTCAAGTCATTAGTACCGCTTTTATATCGATTTCCTCAACGTTTTATCGGTCGACAATTTCTATCATAATTAATCAGCTTTAATTTGAAACTTGAATATATGTATATATGTATATATTATTCTATTGATGATTAATAATAATAGCGTCGTAATAGAATGAAGATATTGGAATTTCCCGTAAGTCAATATCAGGGTCATGCTTCAGTACTTGAGTTAGAAGCATGACGATGACGGTTCAATTGAATGCATCGTCGACCCACTTAACCAGCTACAAAGCCAATACAAAGAGAAAATATTGCAAGCGAAGCATTATTGGCTCTATCGAAATTTAATCTAAACCATAAAGAATAATATTTACGTCTGATATTACTTGCTAACAACATCAACACCAACAACAATAGAAATATTTATAGGTACAAAAAATAAAATTTAAGACATCAAAATTATCAAAGATACATGTATATATTTTTTGTTTATTAAACACAGAATCACAGAGCAAACTGGACATGATCGGAGGGGATAGGGAATATTACATTTTTTTTTTCATTTTTTTCCATAAACTATTGTCCTGCCGCAGATCAAAACACGAAGTATAGAAATAATCAACACGATCAATATAATGAATATTAAACTTTATTTAATAAAATAAAATTATAATAAAACAATAGAGCAGTAAATGGATGAAATTTATAAAACATGTGCGTATTAACAAGAAGACAGTTTTACGTATAGATTTACAATGTTATGATGTGAGCTTCGTGTAATGACTGCGAGCAACGCAATAATTATTATTATTTTTAATTTTATTTACTCTTTAAAAGGATCGTTAGTTGGAAGTTTCAAGTTTTATTTACAAATCAAGGCAATATCATTAATAATTATAATTATGTCTACATGCATACTGATATATTTATATATTTATATATATATATTCAACACTCTAATATCCCGCTTGGAAATTTTTCTCTCTGTTTTATATCAATTTATCTTTTTTCTATACATATATATTTTTGTGACAAATTTTGTACAATATATAATAATTAATAATAATAATAATGAGTGTTTGCATACTTATTTATTATGTTAATTAATCATTTTATTATGCATCTCCGTAGCTTCATTAATTTTTTTTTAGTAATAATAAAAATCCATTCACTATCCACTGAATTTCATTTCATTTTATTTTATTTAAATATAAAAAATTTTTATTTATTTAAATTACTTTGAAATTAATTATCCGCATCATTAATATTAAATGTATAATTTTGTTAATTTATTTTCGTAATTTACATTTTTTTTATTTTTGTTCTTCTATTAAATCAATACAATAGTAATTTAAAATCACTACATATTTTTTTAATAAACCAGTTTTTATTTCTCTCTTGTTCGCAATCTATACTTTTATTTTTTTTTTATTTATTTCTAAAAAGTTATATTTGTTATACAATGTGACTTGTAAGTTTTGTCATTATGACAATTGTTCTTTTTAAATGTAACAACTTTGTACTTGCAAATAATTATCGCGCACTTTTTATTTTTGTTTTAAATTCAATAGCTTATTATATAATAAATCATTAAACGTAAATATAAATACGTTAATTAATTATTTTATAATAATAATATTAATAATAATAATTATTATTATTTATAATGCTTGTAACGAGAGCCAATTAAATTTAAATTTTCGAATAAGCGAATCTTCCATTGGCTGCTAATTTTAATTTACAATTTTTTACTTCAATTTACAATATAAATTTAAAATTTTTTTAGCTAACTCTCATTCATACTTACATACATTCCAACATATATATTTATATATATTGTTCAATTGGGTTATTTCAATTATTCATTAATTTTTTTAAAAATTAAATTTTTACGCATTTGAATTTCTTATAATTTTTAATCTTGTATATATAAATATATATAGATCTATATATTTATATACACATGTATAGTAATTACAAAAAAAAATATGACGGAAAATCTAATAAATTTACAATGAAAATATAAATTTTTGTCACATTTTATAAATTCATGATTTTAATTAATTAATTAATTAATTAATTAATTTGTTTTTCTTCTAATTACGGAAGCACCAATTGATTACTATTTTTTTCGTCAACTTATAAAATACCGACGTTGCGTGCGGCGTATTTCGATTGAGCATCAGTCGAGTAATACCAATAAAATATATACGACTGATTGATTTTTGTTTGTTCAATTATTTAAATTATCATTACTCCCTTATAAAAATTCCACTTATAGTCCCAGCAATGCCACACTGCAATAAATCTTGTACGTTAATTTACTTTTTTTTAATTGCACACCATTCTCCATTTATTATATATTTTTATCAATAACTTTTTCATTTAATTAATGATTTATTTTTATTTATTCAATTACACGATCACGACTAACGTACGTGACTCGCGGTGTAAAAAATTACGAAATTACGTCATCGATTATACAGGTAAATTATTTTTTAAATTCTTAACAAGATTAATAAGCACTCTTATCATTCCACTGAAAGAGTAAACATTGTATTTAAAAAAAAAAAAAAAAATCTATTAAACAAATAGTTATTTTGTAAATAGGAAGTAAACAAAACAATTGTTTTTATGTATAGAAATTACGGCACTAATTAGTAAAGTATAACAGGACGGACCGATTGTTTGTTTTAAAAATAATAATAATAATAATAATATTAATAGTAATAATAATAATAATTATTATGTTGATCACGAAGAGTTATTACACTCAAGTACAAATAATAATAACATTAACTACAGTACTATGTGTAAATTATTTTTTTTGGCGCGAAATTGATCATTCAAATATATTCAGTAGTCAAAAAAAAATCACTGGAAATATATGTGTGTATATGTATATACGTATACGCAAATGTATAATAATTATAGTAACAATAATAACAAGCGCTGTCGCTAAGTACAAGTGCTCTTTACAATAATCACTGATATTTTTTTATTCAATTATTTGTGATTAAAAAATCCAGATAAGTTTTATATTACATCAGTATTTCTTTTTTTTTTTTTTTTTTAATACAATCATCAAATAAGTCTTGTAGTTCCGGAAAGAAAATCTAATGGAGCGGCAGTTAAAGTCTTTTTAATTACAATTTTTTTTTTTTTTTACCCTTAATTTGAATCTAAACGAGACTTGAGAAGTTGACAAGTAAAAGCAATTGGCGATTAAATAAAATAATAATAAAAATTAAAAATACTTATCAAGTTATATATGTAAATTATAAAAAATAAGTATGAGGATTATTAAACAAGTGATTTATATATTTAATCCTTGACAATTAACGTTACCGCCCGTATAATATTGTAAATGGAGTTGGTAATGGTGCAAGAGTAATACGAATTTAACGATTCGTTTATTTTATGAGATTGAATATTCATTAAGCGCTTAATTGGCTTTCATCTTCATCATTTTTAAATTATTTTTTTTTTACTACGACATTATTGCGAGGCGTATTGTGATCCTGTACGTGGCAAGCTTGCTGTTATTTTAAATTTTTAAATTCTTTTTCTTCTAAAAAAATTAAAAAAAAAAATAATAATAATAATTCAAGTGAACGTGGATATTAATCGCGCGCGTTGTTGTTTTTCTCCTTTAGCTCCAAAAAAATCTATATAAAATATAAAACAAAAAAATATATATATGTATATAAATAATCCTAATTCGTTAATGATGATATCGTCTTAAAGTTATATTAATTTAACACGCAAAGGATTATCGCCGCACGTCTTTGCGCTGTTGTCTGGAGAGAGAAAGAATATGATATGCATCATTTCTTTTGTATGCTTTTCAAGTTCACGTGCAATTCTCGTTAATCGGTAATATAATAATCTTATTAATCATTTTTTTTTTTTTTATTTAAATTTATTATTATACTTGGATTGTTTTATTTATTTTTTATTATTCTTTTGACTTTGCCAAATGACCTCGAGTTATCCCCCATGCGATCGACGACGACATCACGCATACAAGTGACCCGTGCGTAACAAATGCGTGCTCAATCACCTTTTGTCTAATTTCAGCTGGTAAATACTTGTCAGGAGTTTAAATAAAAAGTAATTAGTAATGCATTAGTATTTATACCGCGGAGTTATTTGTAAATGTGGATATAAAAAAATTTATATTTTGGAAGCCAACAAAAAAGTCTTAATATTTTTTACCGCGATAAGCCCTAGTCTTATCAGTATTAATTATAAATAGTAAGGCGACGAAGCAAAATTATAAAGTACCAATCTGATAAATAATAATCACGTTTTAGATCCACTAAATCTTTCCCGTCTCTCCAGACGAAGCGTAAATTTATTATTATTTTATTTAAAATATTTATTATTATTATTATTATTATTATTATTATTATTATTATTATTATTATTATTAATATTATTATTATTTTTATTATGTCACCGGTGATCTCCGAATAGGAGATGGCATAGACTATTTAGAAGATGTCTCTGGTGATGAACGTTGAAGATCATCAGCAGGACAAGACAGTCCAGCAACACGGAGAAGCTCATCAAGTGCTCTCCTGAGGGTGCAACGTGAGGCAACGAGACTGACCGCTAGGCCAGGCTCACGGCGGGGCTAGGAGGCCCCCATTGATCCTTGTCCAGGGCTCGAATTATTTTGTAAAGTACCGCCACCGGGTACTTGATTGTACGGATGTTTGCTATTACACAGTACAGTGTAAATATTTTCCACATTACTCAGCTTTTCAAAAAAGGGAATCAGGTCAAGCAGCTCCGAATCTGTCATGTCATCAAACCATGAAGCTACCGGTACCTAAAAAAGATCACCGGAAACTATTGAGTTTATTCATTATTTATAATAAACATCATTTGTATAATAATACTTTTTATATTTATAATTATCTAATAATGACGCAGGCTTTATTACTTTTTTTTCTTCTGTAAATTACAGATGACTGGAGGTCTTATTTTACTCATAGCCTACGTACGTTATATAGTTTAAAGTTTAAATCGCATCAGAGTGTCGTGTGAATATTGATTCTCTCTCTTGACCATGAAATTATATACGACCCCATAATGTCAGAGGGAAAGCAGAGAGAGAGAGAGGGAGGGGAGAGGGAGAGTTATTATTATGAGGTTAAAAAAAAAAAAATTGTATCGTAGTATGAAGTCTATGAAGTTGTTTATAAAGTAAGAATGAAAATTATTAATGAAAAATTTCTTACTGCATTATCCGGGTGAAATATATAACTCGCTGGACTATTATCAACGATTATAATCTGCTGAAGGTCTCTACCAAGCTTATTTAAATCCTTGACATAATTACCACGATGAAAAACACACGATTCTCTAAACAACCTTGCTCTAAAGACTCCCCATCTATCAAGCAAATCAGCAACTGGATCCGCGTACTAAAATCAATTTAAATATATAATGCATTTGAAGTAACAACAATAATGTACCTGAAGATCGGAACCTTCGCGGAAGGAAAATTAAAACAGGGTGGCCACGAAGAAATCATTTCAAAACTCCGATATTTCCCGGTCTTCCAGTTTTCCCTGATTCAGAAATTTTATTCGTATCATTAAGATGTTTAGTTTTTATTATATTTTTATTGCCGATAATTAAATCTGATTAAGTCATGCGAGAAACCAAAAAAAAGTCAATAAAATAAATTAATATGGCCTACTTTTGATTATTTGATGTTAAAAATAAGTAAGTTGAATATTTAATAAGAAATTTTATGATTAAAATAAATTCAAAATACACTAGTAACAAAAATTAAGAGATATTAAAAAAATTCAAATTTTTAAGTGATTTTCCCCAGGTTGTAACTCGAAGAAAATGGTCGTACGACAAAAACAAAAAAGGCGAATCGTAGCTTCAAGTGTCTAGTTTTCTGATCTGGTCTTGAAATTTTTTTATCACCCACAGTTCCGGAGTAATCAAAGTCAATGATAATTATCGGAAACAATTTATTGAAGCCCGTGACCGTTTTTAAGACGAGCAAAAATTTTGAAAATTTTTTCTTCGAACGTTTTCTGAGGGTTACTCCGGAACTCTGCATAATAAAAAACTTTAAAGACCAGATCTGACAACTAGACACTTGAAGCTACAATTTGCTTTTTTCTTTTTGTCGTACAACCATTTTCCTTCGAGTTACAACCTGGGGAAAATCACTTAATAATTTTGAATTTTTTTGACTAGTGTATTGAAAAATTTTCAAATTTTCAACCGTCGCAATTTAATTCCCAGATACTTTATGAGTGTGAATGCAGCTGAGAATTGTCAATTAAAAAAATTTTTAAATATATAAATTAAATATAAATCCAATAAAATAAAAAAATACACATTTATAGAATTTAAAAATCAGTATGTGCGTTTTTTTTATTCTTATATTTTTAACTGTTTAATTCGTTTATTTGTAATTTAACATTTGTCTCATATCTGCTGCATTCACACTCATGATACTTTTCAAAATTCCCTGATATTTCCGTTGCATTAAATTCCCTGATAAAAAATCTACTGGATCTAGATTTCTGAAATTTTTCGCACAGGTACTACTGTTCCTTCCGAAAATTGCAGCCACCCCAATCACCCTCGTCACCTTTAAGCAGTCAAATTACATAAATTTTTTAAATTTTCCTCGCGAAAAACGTTTCGATCTTCAGGTACATGAACAGTAATAAAAATAAGACCAAGTAACAAACTTACTTTAGCAAGACTCGCGGTAAATAGAACACATTCATAAAGTTCACCCATTCTCTGTAAAAACTCGTCGACGTAAGGCCTCTTCAAAACGTACACCTGGTGGACTGTTCCGTCAATCTCGACAGGCACAACGAAGTCTGCATTGTTTATTGGTTTGAAGGAACTGTGCACCAGAGTTTCATCCAGGTCAATTACCATACACTTTTTGTGCATATCCTGATGTCTAACGGGTGGCAAAAGGTATCTCGGTGATCGGGTGCCAGGAGGCGGAGTCCCTCTGCCCTCGCCCTGCAGAGAACTTGCCTTCGAGCTTTTCGAGCTGCCACTGCCTCGTCCCCTGCCCAGACAGCACAGGAGAGACCGCAGCAAACCTCTTCCTCGAGGTTTTTTACCACCCGGTGGTCTGTTGTTGCTGTTCGCCTCATTTTCTCTCGGTAATTGTGCTGCAATGTCAGTAAAAAAAATAAATAAATAAAATAAACAAAGAGAAAATTATAATCATTCTTCTTGATACGCTTCAATGGAGACGTTTCGAATCGTTATTAGTGTCATTGTTGTTGTAGTTGTGTTGTTGTTATTGTTATTATAGCTAATGCTGTTATTTGCATTCCTCAAGTTAAATAAAAATAAAAAAGCGCGGATACAAATTTACATTTCGCATAAATTACACATCTAACTACTAAAGTTACGTTTCAAATTTACACACAATATAACCTAAAGTAATTTTTAATATTTTGTACCATTTTATAGTAATACAAAAAATTAATTGTCATCAAATAAAAACTAACTACTAGATCTCCAGCTTAAACTTTTAAAAAGTCGGACAAAGTAAAGGTTTGGAGTAGACTTAAACTAGAGATAAATTTAAGAGAGAGAATATGAAGGACAGATTGGAGCAGTGGGCATGTGTGCAATACTCCCAGTGTAGGTAACCAAAGCTGGTAATAAAAAAATTTACTGGTGAAGATGGACACGGATATTAAATGATAAAATAGTAAATAGCGACCAGGAAAGTGAGTAAAGTATAGGCGAGGCAAAGCAACTTTGTCTCTCTTCCCCGCGGTAACAGGTGCAGACTCCTTGCACACACGAGCATCTGGCGAACACCTCCCGCGAATAAAATGGTGTTGCTGTAAGTAAGTAAGTAAGTAAGTAAGTAAGTAAGTGAGTAAGTAAGTAAGTGAGTAAGTATGCAGTGTAATGTAATATAATTGATGTTAGGTATGGCTGGGATGGTCCTCATATGTCACACCCACTGTCACAACGTACCTTTCTCATTATTGAAGTGGCCAAGCTCGTCATCCCGTGACACTTGGGTGATAATGGACGATGCGTCCATTTAAAACATTTGTTGTACGTCCCTTGTTGAGCCCGATCGTGAATTCTGTGGATGCGCAGAGTACTACCACTAGCACAATCGTCACAATCACCTCCACCAGTATCAACACCAACAGCACGATCACCACCACTAGGACCGTTGCCGCCGTCACCCAACTCACCACTACCACGACAACCGCCACGAGATTCACGACAAGTACACACACGTGTAATCGTTAACGCATGCATGCACGCACCCTCACTCGCGCCTCGTCGCGGTCGCCGCCAAACACGCCGTTCGAGGCTTTACTTTCTTCTCACTCGCTCACTAGTTTCTCACTCCAGCTCCTTGTTATTTCCTGCTGCTGTCGCGCGAAGCGCCGCGAACACACTGACGGACGGCAGACAGCGGCGTCGCCTCAGTGAGCTCAATCTCCAAGACCACCACAGCCACACAAACCAATGAGCAGTCACCGACTATAAACCATATATATATTTATATATATACATATATACCAACACCTAGATACGTGTAATGTACAGGCAACTGATGAGCGCGCAAATAACGGCCGACTATGATGCCCATACACACGCAACTCCACACTACTGCCTAGATGTTACACTAGATAAAAATATATGTGTGTATATATATACATATATATCGGGTGTATATGAAAGTGTAACTGTTGAACGAGTAGTACCACGACCCGGTGTCGGAGAAGGGGTCCCAGAGGCCACACAAACTAGAGGAGAGACGTAGAGAGTCTAAGAGTTGTTCCGCTTCCAACAGCCCAAAATGGCAGCGTTGTTGCGTTTTTGCTCCCTTTCGGCGCACCCACGGGGTTAAGAGAGGGGACACCTCTACTTGCACTCGTACACTAGGTGGATTGTAGACAGAGAGGAAAGTTTATGATTCCCAGAGTAAGAGCAAGAGCAAGAGCAAGAACCAGAACCAGACTCTCTATCTCTGTACCAGTCACTGAAAATACTCTGACTTGCTGCCCTTTGGCATACACATATGATTGATGCACAGCACCACAGGATATTGTGTGTGATAGTTTCTTATCCGAGCTTCCTCTATTCCTGTACCAACTCTTGCCAGCTGTTATGAATAGTCTTGGGAAAATGAACCTAGACCAAGAGAGTAAACCTCGAGGACTATTTTTGTTGGGTTCATACACTGGATACTGTAACGTTAAGTCATTAAATTAATTATTATTTAAAATGTAAGGGGTGACATTAAAAATTGAGCTGTCAAAAATTTGACAATTTTTAAATACAGATTATTTTTAAAAATATTTAAATAAAACCACACCTATGATTATCGCACGGCCATTGTCCGGTGATATTTTATATTTGTTCCATTTATTCAACTGATTACTGATGACACAACTATACTGCATATGTGTAAATATATATATGTATGTACTTGTTATTATTTGAATTGTTTTCTAACATTTTGTCCGCGTGTTAGAGTCTACTCGGACGTTTGGGTTTCACTGGAACTACGCGGCCACAACGCAGTACTGGCTATGGGTTTATTTATTTTTATATTATTATTATATATTTTGTTACGACAAATAAGTGTCCTCATTTAATAGAGAGATCGAGTGTAAAGAAATAATGGTAAAAAAAAAAAATTTAAATCACGACCGCGGAATTTTAAGTTGTCAGTACGGCTAAGGCCATGCGGAAAGTCCGGTGAAGGCAGTGCGAGGCCGAGAGAAACAACAAGTTTACGTTTCAATGCACGTACATTATTAGGTAATCAAGGAAGTGATGTTATCATCGGTTAATATATATTATGTATTTATATATATGAAATACTATTACTCCGATTACTTCATATCTGATAAAATAAAAAAAATATTAATAATAAAGCAAATAAAAATTAATTACATTATTTAATTATTTTTATTATTTATTTTTACACTGGTATCAATTATGTAATTTTATTAGAAAATTTAAATGTGTAATTGGTAAAAAAATGCATTTCGTGGAATTTAATTATTTTTTTTAAATGTCGCTGTAATTATTTTTAATTAAAAAGTTCAAAGTAGATATTAATTAATTATGATACTGAAGTTAGCTGACGTCTATTAATTTTTGGATATTTTTTTAAGTGATAAATTATTTTTAAAAAATATTTGAAAAAATTTCACTTATAGTTTTTTAAATTTTCTACCTGTGTATATTTTTGATTTATTTTTTTTTTTAATAATTTATCGTTTTTAAAAAAATCATAAAATTATTATGATCCTAAAATTAGCCGACGTCTAGCAATTGTCTGTTAAATTCAGGATCATAAATTATTAGACGTCGGTTAACTTCAGGATCATAATTAATTTGATATTACACTGCCTGCAGTGATGGGATTTGATGTGCTAGTTATAGAAATGCATTTCGATATGAATTTTTTTTAATTATTTAAATCTTTATTTGTAATTAAAAATTCTGATTGACTTGTAATTGTAAATGAACGCGAATGTAACAGATAAATTTTAAATTATAAATAAATAGAGTAAATAATTTAAAAAATAATATTTTTAAAAAATGCACTTATTAATTTTAAAATTTTTTAAATGCGCATTTTTTAAAAATTTTATTTGATTAATTATTTACACTATTTATTTATAATTTAAATTTGATGTCTGCTATATTCCCACTCATAATTGTAATTTAAATTTGAATTTGAATCAGAGTTTTTAATCAGATTACTGTTGGGCTTTTGTCTGTAGCATGACTGAGACTAAGACTAAAATTCGTACTTAATTATATTTTGAACTTTAATGTGGTAAGTCTATGATTTTTTAAATTTATTTAGTAACTTGATGGATTGCGTGAGCTAGATACTCAACATTCTTCGATGTAACTCCTGCCATTGATATTCTGCCGTCTTTTGTTAAATAAATGTGATGTTCAGATGTTAATTTTTCCACCTGTAATATTTAATAACATTAATTAGTGCTATTAATCATTGTTTAATTAAAATATCAGGTAAAGCATTCACTACCCGCTCACTTTTCATTGGAGGGAAATTAAACCACTCAATATAAATTGGTAAATAAAATGAAAAAAATTTTTTGTAGTTTTAAATTTAAATAAAATTATAATTTTAAGAATTTAAAAAAAATTACTTAAAATTGTTATCAATTAAGAGTTAAGGGCATTCTCAGACAGTCCCCCCTCCACTTTTTCAAAATATTCAATGACTTTCAATTGTGGAAACCGTATTAAAATTTTATTAATTAATTAAAATCTTAAGTAAAGAAGTTGTTATCAATAAGGAGTTAAACGAAATTTGATACATAAATTTTAGTAAAATTTTCATGCCAATTTTGCAATTCGAATTTTCAAATTTTATAGGCTAAAATTTACTTGCCAAATTTTGCTAGTATATAAATTAATAATTTATAGATTTATCAGCAATTGACAATAAACCCGGTTTGAAAAACTGGCCCTCAATTTCAAGAATTTAAAAAAAATTACTTGCAGTTGTTATCAATTAGGAGTCAGACAAATTTTAAAAATTCAAATTATAAAATTGACATGAAGATTCTACTGAAATTTATTTTCCAAATTTCGTTTAACTCCCAATTGATATCTGTAATTTTTTTTAAATCTATATCAGCGAAATTACAACTACGTGTCCTTTTTTTAATTACTCCTTAACTTTTTTTTAATCAATTGATAAAATTTTGATACGCTAATGACAGGAGTCATTAAAAATTTTAAAAAAGTGTCACTGTCTGAGAATGGTCTTACAGTAAAAGACCGACTAAGCGCGATTTTGAAAATAGTCAATTTAAATTTATATTAAATTATCTAATACTTTGATACGTCATATCCTCATATATTTAGATCCACAAATAATTATTTATCAATAATTTTTTTCTATAAAAATTATCAAAACACAATCAGTTAAAGTGAGCGACTGATGATACTGATCTTGTTTAAAGTCTTTTTCCTTAAAATGAAAAAAAAAAAATACCTCAGCAGGTTTAAGTCCAGTGAAACAGAACATTCCAATTTGGTCTGTGATATGTGACCAGTCGCGAGTGCTTCCATTTTTCTTCAAGCCTTCGCGTAATTTATTACGTACTCCAATAATACGATCAGCCATCGACTTAACATCTCCAAGCCACTCTTGCTTCAGCATTGGCTCACTGAGGATTTCATTTACAATGCGAGCACCACTGAGAGGTGGATTAGAGAACATGGGACGGATAAGTATTTTTACTTGCGACATCGTACGCGCCGCTTCCTCAGCACTTGATGCCACCAGCGAAAATGCTCCAATACGTTCGCCATAGAGTCCCATGTTTTTGGCATAAGACTGAGCCAGAGCTATCTGATGACCTTCTTTCACAAACAATCTTACCGCCATTGCATCCCTCGCTGTGTCACCTAAATTAATGAATTAAATAATCAATTAATTACAATTATTACTCATCAATAATTACGTGGGTGTTAATTTAAATGGATTAGTATCAGTTAAAATTTTACCTGATGCAAAACCTTGGTACGCCATATCAAAGAATGGGAATAAATTTTTTTTCTTAATTAATGCTGATAATTCTTTCCATTGTTCAGGTTTAGGATCAACACCCGTAGGATTATGAGCACAGGCATGTAAAAGAATTATTGACTTCTCTGGAATTTTCTTTACATGCATTTACGTGACAAGGGAATCAAAAACAATAAGTTAGTAATTTTGCATACCAGTCAACATTTATAAATAAAATAACTTACAGAAATGTCTTCTAGGGCTCCCTGAAAGTCTAACCCACATGTCTTAGGGTCATAGTAACGATAAGATTTAGGAGTAAGTCCAGCTAATTTAAATAATGGAATATGATTTCCCCATGTTGGTGTTGGCATGTAGACTTCTTTGTTACCAGGGAAAAATTTACTCAAAAAAAATGCACCGATACACAATGATCCCGTACCGGAAATACCTTGCACGGTTGTATTCTATTTTAAATATAAAATTAATTATTTAAATTATGTAGATCATCAGAAGTAAATTATTTACCCATGTAAAAAAATTTTTATTCATAATTTTTAGATTTAAATTTCATCTTGAAACTCAGATCGTGACACAAATATGACTTCCATCATAAATTTGTATCAATAACTTTAATCACGACAAAATAATGACTCAAATTTTTATCCAAGTGATCTGAAGTTCTTCACTAAATTAATTTTACAATCGAAACTGATTTACGTGAACCGAGTACTTGATAGAATAAATTTATTGGTAGTTTTTGAATTTAAAAATTTGACCAAATGTCAGTATAGTAAAAATTCAGTCAAGTTTCTATTGAAATCATCCCAAGTCCAATTCAAAGATGTAATGAATTAATTTTAAAATTGATACAGATTTACTAGACGAAAAATTGAAGCGAATTCTTGATGAGTCATATTTGTATTACGATCTGAGTTTCGTAATGAAATTCAGATCTAAATTATTCAGGAGTATAGTCAAGTATTGGAAGACAAAAAGTGTAGTGATAAATGCTGAGGATATGAAGACCAACTTGGGGATTTAAACTTTTTTTCAAGGCAGTAAATAATTTTATCGATTCTCCAGAAATTGTTCGAGATATCTTCAGCATCCCGAATAAGAATTGAAGAGAAAGACTCTAAGAAGTCATACTCCAATAAGTTATTTATACAAAACGGCCCTAGATATAGAATTTTTAAACTAGTCAATGAATACTCAAATCTGTAAATTTTTTTGACGGGTCTCTTAACTCATTCAAAAAGTAAATTCAAGTGGAAATGGAAAATAGTGAAAGCTGAGTCCATAATTAAGAATAATTAAACTGTATAACTATTTACGATCCTGAAGTTAGCAGACAATTAAAAATTTTTTGATTTTTTTTTTTTTGAACAATTAAATTTGAAGAAAAAAAAAAGCTAAAAAAATGCACGTGTAGAAAATTTAAAAAACTAAGGGTGCATTTTTTTTTAATATTTTTTTTTTTTTCATAATTTATCGTTTTCTAAAAAGTCCAAAAATTATTAGACGTCGGCTAATTTCAGTATCATTAAATGAGTGTGAATTTAGCAGACATCAGACAAATTTAAAATTATAAATAAATAGAGTAAATAATTTGAAAAATAATATTTATAAAAAATGCACTCAGTAATTTTTAAATTTTTTAAATGCGCATTTTTAAAAAATTTTATTTTATCAAGTAATTACTCTATTTATTAATAATTTTAAATTTATCTGATGTCTGCTACATTCACACTCAAATCATTAACTATTTATCAAGATCATTGGTTATTTCTTCTAGTTTCTTTTTTGCTATTATTCGCCCTATGATAACGTGAATGTAAACTGTAAACATTTTGAAATTACTGAAAGCATTAATAAATAAATAAATAAATTCATTATGAAAAAAAAGTTTTTTTACACGGGTTGCTATAGCAAGATATAAACTTACTAATTTATTAGCTACCACATCATTACCATCTCCAAGTGCTAATGTAATGCTATTAGTACAGAAATTAGGGTCACCAGAAATAGGCAAGTATTCTTTATCCAATTTCTTCGACTTGATTCTCTCTTCCGCCTGTATTAATATCAATTCAAATAATTAACATACAGAAATTTAAATAAAACTATTAATTAATTAATACAAACTTTTAAAACACTAGGTAATAAAAAAGGTTTTCCATTGTCGTCTCTGTAAGCTCCTACACCAAGATTTATTTTCTGAGGATGATTATCTCTCTTGTAGGCTTCCGTAACTCCCAAAATAACATCCGGTGGACCCATTTCCACATGCGACCACCACGAGCTGTCAATAATAAATAAATAGGATTTAAAAAAGTGATTATTTGTTGGGTTGTTAGTCCAAGTTCACACAAGGTCAAATAAATAAAACCGACATGGGACTTTTAATTGACAGAAAATAGTAATAATTAAAGATTAAATAGAGTAATAAAAATCTATATATACCTTGCAAGTCTAGAAGAAGTTGAAATAACTCCATTCGTACGTTTTCTCAGTAACCCACCGGGTAATGATGATAATGACATTAATCTGGTGCTTTGTGCCATGATAAATTATTTGATTATTCACTGAAAAAAATATTTTATGTAACTACAGATATTATTTCATTGATAAAATACACTTGGGATTTAATTAATCCCAGTTAATATATTTATTTAAACTCTAAATGTACCTCTTTATAACAAGTAAGTATTTAATGTCACCAGGTATAGATTTAAAATGAACAAGTTAAGGGAGAGACGTGACTAAATGCGATAAAAAAAAGATGATAACTACTGGTGATGCCACTGATACAGCTGGTGTCGCTTTTTGTTGATGATGTCTACAGGGTCTACAGATTTACTGCTGCCATACATACAAAACATGCGCGCGTTTCTTATATATTTATGTATACCTATAAATATATCAATGTCTAATCATTTTTATTTCGTAACTTTGGTTAAAAAAAGATTTATCGGGTTATCAATTAAATAAACACTTGTCAGTAAATATTTACCGGGTTTTGAATTTTTAAAAATACCGCGGGAATTTTAAATTGTTAATACAATGTAGTTAATAAATGTTGAAATTATTTATCAAGAGAATTATTTTGAATAATAAGTAGGAAATTAATGTGATTATTTGCATAGATTTAGAAAACGGGTTTTTTACGTCATATATTTGAAAAAAAATAATAATAATTATATAAATTTTACAGGTTAGTAGTGGGGATTTTTCGAGGTCAGGTTTTTTTCGCAGTGGCAGGATTTGTAACTGTAGCTGTGGACAAGACAATATTGTATTGATATATATATATTCATATTAATTACATATTTTAATTATATTCATTGAATTTATTCTGGTGCATTCTCTTATTTCATATCGTATCAAATGTCACTTTCGTTAAATATGTAAGTATTTATATAAATTAAAAATTATTTGTCAGATTTCTAATTCACTATTTTTTTTTTGCGGCGCAGTTTACAAGTCAAAAAAATTAGGTTCAACGTATTGTTGTAAACATCTGGTTTGCTGATATATTTATTTATTTGGTGATCAATTGAAATGGCTCTGTCAAGAATTAGATGTTCAAAAGAATTTTCATCTGTTTTAAATAAATTTAATCATACAGGTAATTTTTTAAAAATATATTTTTATTGTGTTTATAATAATTGTAATGTATAAATTAGAATAACTTTCTATTTTTTGTTAAACTAAAATATTGTTGTATCGAATGAGGTAAAAAAATGATTTTGTATGTTTTGTAAAATAAAAAAATGCAAAAATTAATTTTCCGGTACCGGGAATCGAACCCGGATCGCCTGGGTGAGAGCCAGAAATCATAGCCACTAGACCATACCGGAGGGTGATTGCAAACCCTGCAGAGAAGCAATTTGATTTCACAAATTAACCGAAATCTGCCCTGATTAAGAATTGATTTACGCCATGCTAAGTGTATATCTATATATTAGTCGATTCAAATTGTTTTAAATCATTTCAAATTATTTTTCTTAATCAGGGTGATTGTGAATCTTTGCTAAATTGCAGTTTTCTTTTACAGAATTTATCAACTAATAGAACCTCATACGGTTGGAAAATTTCAATACCTAATTTTTGTTACTAAACTTCTTACACGTAATTCTTATAGAAGATATAGTCGAAATTTTTTGTATTACTCTAATTTCTATTTTTACTGAACGTTTTGCGTGACAACTTGCTAATTTCTTTATGTAAAATTATAATATACATTTAAAACTGTGTAAAGTATTGTACATGTGTTGAATTTACAGTTGACGCACATTCAAAAAAATTAATTGAATTTAAATATCCAAATATTCCGAAGACTGTCAATTTTCATCTATCACGTGTACGTAATTATCCAGAAGCACCAAAAATACCTTTGCCACTCAACGTGTCTGAAATATTCGGTAATGAAACTGGTCGATTTACTCCAGAGCGTGCTAGAGACATAACAGCACCAGTTTTATCGCTGATGAATGGACCCAACGGAGCGTCCAATCGCTTGAATTCGTCAAGAACTTGGGGTGGATTGAGATGTGTTGACTCTCATGTTGCTTCTTATGATTGTTTTGGGGCTGTGAGTCTGAACAGTAGCATGCAGACGATGGTTCCAAAGCCCTTCTGCTCAGTTGGAAAGTCAACTTACCTAAACATGCCTGGTGGTCAGTGGGCCAGAGACGGAAAATATATCGCCCAAGACATGCAAAAGTCCCATTATGCTGTTCTGAAGAATCAAAAGTCAAGTTTTTCTAAACGTAAGCTTTAATAATTATCTTTTTCTAAATAAAATAGACTTGATTTTATTATTTCGTACTGAAATATTTAGAAGGATTTAAAAAATAAAAACAAATTAGAAGCTTATAAAATTTTCACCTCTGCTTCAGTAGCATCTGAATAATTTAACACTCGGAAAATATATCGGTGGTGGAGGTCTACTATCGCAATCAATTCCCAGTCAATTTTTACGCTTAGGTACTTTATCATCGACGATTTATCAAGTACAAGTCGCTCAGTATTCCACGGATACTAATAAACAAATGGATTCAAAAGATTCATCAGCTTCTTTGCCACCTTCGTCATCAAACGACAAAAATGAAAAATTAACAAATGGTCAGAAACTTAAAAAAGCTGTTAAGGATTACGGGAGTACTGTAGTTATATTCCATATAACAATTTCATTGATGTCACTTGGTATTTTTTACGTTATTGTTTATAGGTATGCTGATATTAACAAGCTTTCTATTGCTCATAATCATAACTATAAACTCTTACAAAATATTTTATAATAAAATTCATACCACATTGTAATTATTTATATATCGCGTTACTATTTAAAAAAATACTCATTATTTTATACGCTCTTTTGGTTTTAAGTTATCTACAGTCAAAAGGGTATATATTTTTTTTCATTACCAATTATTTTGCAGACTCATTTCACAGCTGAAAATTGAAAAAAAATTTGAATGCTAAATTATATGCCCTTGTTTCAAAACTTTTGGTAATTATATAGAAGTAAGGCTGCTAACTTTTTTGGAAATATAAAAAAAGTATTTGAGTTTTTAATGTACTTTACAAAAAAAAAATATGATAATAACCCAGAAAATAGTTTTGATAGAAAAATACTTGAAGAACTAAAAAAACTATGAAATTTTTGATATAAAAGTGAAAGAAAAAATAGATAACTCAATTTTTCGACCAATCATCACTAAAGATTAATAAATCCGCCGACAAGCTGAAAAAAATGGTACCAAAATAAAGTACGTATCTCAAATATTTTTTTTTTATCGCAAAAAATGAAGGCAGCCCCACTTCTATATAATTGCCAAACTTTCTTTCCAATTTTTAGTTTCAAAATAAGTCTCCAAAATTGGTAATGAAAAAAAAAAGTTATGCCCTTTTAGGAAGTTCCCTAATGCCTAAGGGCGTATAACAATTTTTTTTTTTTAGGAATTAGTAACGCGATACATGATAAATTATTTTATTATAATTTTTTAATGATATATTCTGTTTCTATTAATTGAAATGACTTATGATTATCCGAGTTTCGTGACTAATTGCCACTTCATCAGGCTCTCAAAAACCGTCACACAATCAAACATCAATATCTTGCTTACAAATCTTATATAAAAGCTGCATCTTATAATAATTAAACAAAGGTAACAATGTCAATAAACTATAAAATAAATTGAATAAAAATTACATAGTTTATGTTTAAGATTTAACAGCCAAACCTGTGCTATTAGTCACGAAACGTCGCTTGATAAAAATGTGTCGCTAACATACACGAATTTATTGGATCCTTTACCTCCGAAAATCATAAAAATCATAATTTGAATTTTTTTTTTAGTGGACTAGACATTCAAGCATTCGTCAAAATGCTTCCCGGTAATTCAAGTGAACGACTGGAGAATGTTATGGCAAACTCATCAACATTTCTAATAGCGTACGCAATACACAAGTTATTTGCTCCGGTAAGAATATCAATAACTCTAGGAGCAACACCATTCATCGTAAACTATCTGCGAAAAATTGGTATTCTTTCGAAAAAAGTCACTAAAACGTGACCTTAATACTATAAATATAGATTATAAATCTTTTTGTATGAGAAATAATAAATAGGTGGAGGGTTTTTTTTTAATTTAATAAAATAATGCCAAGCAGAAATGTATGATTGTTTCATTTTATTTTCATTATAATATAAAGAATATAATGCTTATAATTTTACACAATGTTACGTATATAATATGACATCTCGTGTATAATGTATGACAACATAAATACACAGCGTACTCTAATTTATTTAGATCTCTTTTTTTGTCAAACCATAATTATAAATTTCTTTTGATTGTTTAAACATTTAAAACCATTTTAAAAAGCACATACTTGCATACAAAACACACACACACAAATATATATATATAAAAGCTCGACAATTTTTTTCCTTGGACGATTTTTTTTTAAAGATTCACATTCACAAACATAACTGCGTTTTTAATTTTTTTACTCTTTATTACAATAATTATTACTTTTGTTCAGGATAATTAATTTATTTAATTAATTAATTATTACTTTTGTTCAGTTTAACATCTTACCTAAATTGAACGATTTCTTTTTCATATATTTACATATGTTATTTAAAAAAATATTATAATACATAGCAAAAGCTGCACTTATATACAATTGTTACCTGAATAATACAGCAGCACGTATTTTCATTTTTTATATTTAATTATTTTAAAAAAAAAGTCTATAAAAAAATTCAAAGTCTTAGTCTTAATATTGGATTAGTATAAAAAAAAGATTCATAGTATCAAGTCTTGTTTTTTGTTCGTTAAAAAAAATTGTTTAAGGAACGAGATTACTTTTGATGAAAAATTTCCGAAAAAAATTATTTTCGAAAAATTATTTAAGGCCATTCTCAGACAGTGTCCGCTTTTTAAAAATTTTTAATGACTGGTCATAAGTGTTGCAAAATTTTATCAATTAATTAAAAAAAAATTAAAGCATTGAGGGAAGTCTACGGTTTTTGTGGCGCCGTCAAATGACCGCGAATTCTTGTAGAACTTGAGGAAATAAGACTTTTTTCAAATAGCAGTACCTTTTTCAAAAATGGACTAATTCAGACATTTCTTTTTTCAAAATTTTTATCGTTAAATGTACTTTTCGGAAAAAAATACAAAAAAAATGAAGATATTAAAATCTATGAAATTTTTCACTTTTTTTAAAAAATCACATTTTTCTCGAAACCTAAGCGAGATATCAAAAAATTTAAATCTTTCAAAAAGTCTTATTTCGTTGAGGAAACCGTAGAATCCCCGTTAACTGAAATTTAGAAAATAGATTTTCATAAAATTTTCACGTTAATTTTACAATTCGAATTTTCAAATTTTATAGGCTAAAAATTATTCAAAAAAGTTTTTTTAACTCCTAATTGATAACTGTAATTTTTTTTTAATTCTTAAAATTAAGCGCCAGTTTTTTAAACCGGGTTTATTTTTAATCCAAATTTAAATTATTATCGCTGGTATATCTATACATTATTTTAGCCTACAAAATTTGAAAATTTGAATTATAAAATTGGCATAAAAATTTTACTGAAATTTATTTTCCAAATTTCGTTTTACTTCTAATTGATGTCAACTATAAGTAATTTTTTTCAAATTCTATATCTCGGCGAAATTGTCCTCTTTGCAATTAAGATTTTAATTTTTTTTCATTAATTAATAAAATTTGAATACAATGACATTTGAGTCATTGAAAATTTTTAAAAACTGGGGGCACATTTTGAGAATCCCTTTAATGGACGTATTGAGTATTAATATAAAATGAGTATATTGAAATTTTGAGCATTGTAACAGATCTATTTCAATCATCATTGCGATAATTGTCTTCGGAATTAAATTCTACTTAAACGTAATTATAATTAATAATAATAATAATAATAACAATAGTTATAATTAAATAATTAATGAATACGAGCTTAAATAAATTGGCACGATGCTAAAGATAATTTAGTGATTGACTTTTGTTGAAGACTAATAATAATAATAATTTAGATTAACAGAAACCCGATCACAGCACGTGCGTTAAATGATTTTGATTGAAATAATAATTGATAATAAAGATAATCAATAAAAAATAAATAAAACTAATGAGTAATTGATGATTAATAATTGAATAGTTGTGGTGATTTAAATATAAAGTAAATTAATCACGAAAGTATAGCCGTGGATATTTAAAAAAAAAAGAATATTAATTGAAAATATATCAATATTGTCATAAATGAATAATTGCAAGTCTTTTTGTTAATTAAACGTATGCCTCGACGCGACGACCACGTATGTGATTTATAAACTGTCTCCAGCTGGTGAGAGTTTTGCTAGACCAGACCCAAAAGCTGCTAGTGATGCCTACAATCATTGCCATCAAATACTTAATCATAAATACCGGAAATTCAGGGCGCACTGGTTCGGGTGGTCCTTTACTGAATGGACACGGTATTGAGTAGTAGGATTTAGTCAATTGTCCTCTGCACATGTCGTCATGCCAAGTCAGCATCCAGTCATCAAAGTAAGCTTGCTCGTAAAATAAACAGGCGATGACAATCAGCGCTGGGACGGTGTACAAAACGGAAAAAATACCGATTCTTATCATTAGTTTTTCAAGTTTGTCTGTTTTGGTGCCGTCGTGTTTCATCACGGTGCGAATACGGAAGAGTGAGACGAATCCAGCTAAAAGGAAAGCCGTTCCCAGGACGAGGTAGACACATAGAGGAGCTAAGACGAAACCTCGAAGGGCATCAACATTCCATATTCCAACGTAGCACACTCCGGACAGTACATCACCTGTATTATTTAAATAAAGTTATTAGTTTTATTGTTGTTTTAAATGCTATGGTGTCATAGCAAAGCTGAGCCATCTTGGCCACTTGAAAAAATTTAAATAAACACTTGCAAACATTACCATGGTCATGGTAAAATTAACATTGGTTATGATACAAATTACTGTGACCATTGTAAATTTTAGTATGGTCATAGTAATTTTTACGTGTTCATTTAAATTTCAAGTGGCGAACATGGTCATACTATGACACCATACACGGAGAGATTATCATTGGTTTAAATGCTATGGTGTCATAGTAAAGCAGGATACAATTTTAATACAACTGATGTCAATTTTACTGTGGCCATGGTAATTTTTCCATATGTTTATTTAAATTTCCATCAAGTGGCGAACATGATCCAGCTTTACTATGATACCAAACATGGAGAAATTATTGTTGGTTTAAATGCTATGGTGTCAAAGTTGGACCATGTTAGCCACTTGCAGAAATTTACCTAAACACTTGCAAAAATTACTATGGCCACAGTAAAATTCACAATGGTCACAGTAATTTTTAATACAGTGGATGTCAATTTTACTATCCCTGGTGGAAATTTTTTGGACTTTTCTCTGAATGACTCTGAAAAAGTCTTTAAAACTTTAGAACTGAGTTTTTCAGAGAAAATTCCGAAAAATTTCCACCAGGGATGGCCATGGTAATTTTTCCATGTGTTTATTTAAATTTTCATCAAGTGATGAACATGATCCGGCTTTACTATGATACCAAACACGGAGAAATTATCGTTGGTTTAAATGCTATGTCATAGTAAAGCAGGATCATGGTGGCCACCTGCAGAAATTTAAAACATTCGCAAAAATTACCATGGCTATAGTAAAATTCACAATGGCCACAGTAATTTTTAATACAACCGATGTCAATTTTACTATGATCATGGTAATTTTTCCATGTGTTCATTTAAATTTCCACCAAGTGGCGAACATGGTCCGGCATTACTATGACACCATAGCATTTCAAACAAGAATAATTTCTCCGTGTGGTATGGGTTGTTGTTGAGGATGATGATGATGATGATGAAGTTTGTAAGGTGTAATAATAAATTTAAAAAATTACCGTCAACTTTGCCCATAGCTAAAATAGTGACTGTTTTGATAGCCGGAGCCGCCCAAGCAGCAAGATGGAAGTACTGTGAATTAGCTTCAATAGCTTCGTGTCCCCATTTTAATCCGGCAGCTAAGAACCACGTGAGTGTAAGAATAACCCACCATATACTTGATGCCATCCCGAAGAAATAAAGTACCATAAATAGTAGAGTGCATAGCTCGTGTTTAGTTCCTTGCGTTATCGTTGATACCATTTGCACTTGTTGCATATTATCTGGGGGTGGGAGAGGTTGTCTGCAGGCGATGTTATTTTTTGCAGCCCAACCCACAACGTATACCAGTGCAACCATCAGATAGCACACTGATAAAAATATTATCGGCCTCTCGGGATATCTACTTATGTAAATTAAAAAATAAATTACGTTTACTTTTTTATCATCTCATTAACAGATAAAATATCCAGACAGTATTAAATTACTCTGGTAATTATAATTTCATTTAATTGATAAATTAATTATCAAATACTTACCTAAATCTGTCGGTGTCAATAAGAAATGTGAGGAATGTAAAAAAACACGATGCTGCGCAGATTGATGCCCAAGTACCGATCCAGACTCGGGCGAATTGTTTTTCTTGTTCGGTAAAAAACATTTCATTGCACGGAGCCGCGCAATTTGGAATTGGTTTTGTTTTGAAGTTCAACGAGTACCCGTAGCTGTCAGGTACGTGAAACTGAACAGGACAAACAAATTTACGATTTTCATACTCAGACACGGCGATGGGGTTCCCGGCATAGGGAATTTGCCCGTCATTCCAAGCAGGTCTCAGTTTATGAGGCGGTTGGATTGTCGTAGACAACCTGGATGATGATGACGTCTCGTTATTCCCAACGCACAGTTCATTGGGGTCCCCGTACTCAGGAAGTTTCGAGCACTCGAGACTCGGTGGCCATTGGAACCCAAAGTTTCTCATTATCCGTTCGCATCCGGCTCTAGCTCGTTCGCAAATAGACCGACAAGGCGGCAGTGGTTTTTCTAGAATAGTGCAAACTGGTGCATACATCAAGCACAGGAAAAAACGCAAGTCCGGACTGCAGTGTACTTTTACCAGAGGCGCATACTGATGTATATCCTGGCCAGCATCTTCCTGCTTCTGATGCTTCAATAAATTTGGCATTATCGTTTCATTGTAAGGCAAATGAAGGCATAAATTAATTGTTATTGCTTCACATCTACCATGATGTTTAAGCTCTTCCTGTACTTCAAGTGCTGCTGTTGTTCCGCCCGTTATTACAATACACCCGAGGACTACACTAATCCCGATAACGAGATCCAGCGCCCAATTCCCCATCGTCCTCTTCCTCATTCTCGTCCTTTTTTTTTGTAAATCTATTACTCGACCTTTTTTTGCTCCTTATTACTTAGCACATACACACCAGCAAGACTTCTGTCGCGTACGGTCACCACACTTGTAAATCCCTGATGATAAAATACATTTTTAGTTATAGTTTTTTTTTTTCATGCACTATTTATTCATTAGTTTTATTTTATATGGCGTTTTTTTACGCACTGATACCCCCTGTGGACCCTGTGTCACTACACATACAATAGACGGCGAACAAACTATGGACGCGCATAACACGGATCAACATGAATATATATGAGTATGGAGTATAGAGTATGGGATAGAGATGGAAGAACGCTGGTAAATTTTTTAAAAGCAGTCGAGTGTTGCACTCACTTTATATTCCCCTTCTTCGGCGCCTGACACTGGCTGTAGTAAATCTGCTCAAAAGTTCCAACGGACTATGAAGTTGGCTCTGGACCCTCTGGACTCTGAAGTAGGCTGATTAAATTTTGTTGCTCCAGGATACAGTCGTCAACCTCAGCGACCTCGCTGAGGGGTAGTCTACCCCCTCTGCTGTCATTATCCTCAAGTTTGTAGACAATCAATGAGTATGAATGATGATCCTGAAGTTAAGCGACAATTAAAAATTTTCGGATTTTATTGTCAAAAATTCAATTTGAATAAAAACAAAACTAAAAAAATACACAGGTAGAAAATCTAAAAAACTGTAAGTGCAATTTTTAAAAATATTTTTTTTTTAAATTTATTGTTTTCAAAAAAATTCAAAAATTTATTAAACGTCAGCTAACTTCAGTATCATGTATGAATATGATACTGAGGTCAACCGTCGTCTAATAATTTTTGAATTGTTTTTTAAAACAGTAAATGATGTGATGGTGGAGTGGAGTGACCCAGTGAAACAAAACAGAGGACACCTGTGATTTCTCTAAAACTAGTGCTACTACACTAGTTACTATGATTGTTACTTAAAAACTATTATATTATTGCTATTTTCTTATACCTATTGACTTAATACTACTTATCTACTAGTTATTATTCTTACATCTACTAGACTATCGTTTATGCTTTAAAAAAACTAGGACTAAAATTCTAAATATTATGTTCCTTTGTTTAAACAAATTAATTACTACTATACTTATACTACTCTATTTATCTATTGACTTAAATTATGGTTCTATTTCATATGACTTATACTTTTGTATATAATATTCTTTTCATTTTCTTACTTTATTATAAACAGTATTATTTTACTTTAACAATGAGTTATTATTATTATTTATACTTATATGGCTGTGTTTTAAAATCTAAGTCGAATGAATATACCGAGATATAAAATTATATGGATGTACGGTATAAGTATGTGAATGCGCGACCGAGCGAAAATTATTCTAAGTCCTGAGCACCAAAATCAAAGGAAATAAAATAAAAACGCTTATATAGGTTTCGAATAAGACGTTTAAAAGTTTTAAGAGATTGAAAGAATTATAAAATGAACAGAAATACGAGAAATATTGGTGAAATTAAAATAAACTTTAATATTTCAATCGTTCATTCTTTCATTTTCTATCCGTCCGCCCGGATTATCGTCGCTCACACGGCTAAGTTCTCGGGACTTAGTATTTATTTAACAGCTTAAACGAATTCTTTTCTTTTAAATTCAATTTTACTTTGGATAAAATTATTTTTACTCGATTTCCTTTGACTTATTAACTCGGGACTTAGAAAATATTTTACAACAGTAGACTCTCGATGTCAACAACAGAGGGCGAGGGAATTTATTCCCGTTCACCTCTACAACGGGTAGATATAGAGATAAGACCGCGCATTTAAGCCCGGAAAGGCAACCTAGTTCTCCAGAGAAGTTGTCTGAGAAGACCATTCACGGACAACTGACGGAAACTCTCGTACCAGGCGTCCGACCGGACCAGGTAAGTGCAGTTTTTCATTCTCATGGAGGGTTGAGGGACTCCACCCTGAGGCCTTCTGCCGAGGGGTGGTGGGTATTTGGGAACCGAGTAGGTGAGGGTCTGTTGGAGACCATCCACTGATCCTCATGGGATGGGACTTCGTGTAGGGCCGACGGGGTAGTCGACCAGACTCCCCTGAAGCACCCGGGGAGGGGTAGTACCGCGTGGTAGACCGCGAATCTTTTGAGTATGTGTGTGACCGTGTAACCGTGTAAACCGTGTATAGATTGTTTAATTAGCAATAAACCGTGTAAATTGTTGAATAAACAACAAGCCGTAATTTTATAATATTGAAACCGCGTTTAATTATTAATATTAATTATTGTAAGAGGTAGTAGAAAAGGGCTGGAAGCCATTGTAAGTATTAAATAATAAATCCTAGTTTCTTATTTCTTTTCTAAATCTGTGTTTTCTTTCTTTTAAAAAAAAAAAGAGTTTCTTTTGTTTAGTTAAAGTAAAGTTTTGTTGACTTGATTAATTAGCACTGGCTATAAATTAAAAACCCCTTTTGAACCCTGGACTCCGGCGAGCTAAACCAAGCAAAAAGGGGTAGTTGGATAATTTATACAGTCTGATTTAAGAGATTAACCATTACTTCTTTTGATTGATTAAATCGTTCATACTTTTTACTCACTAATTTTCTTTCAATATATATTTTCTGTTTCGTCTAACTTCTGACTTTCTGGTGACATACAAAACTGATTTGACGTCTTTCTGTGATACTAATTAATTAATTACTCTTCGACTATTTTATAATTAAAACCCAATTATACCCGTTACAAATTTTGGCGCTCGAACAGGGACCTGACCGCGAATAAATCCAGAGTTAACGGGTACCGCGAAAGTTTTATTAACATTTTTTTTTCTTTCCCTTTTCATTTGTGTCATTTATTTCCGCTATAATTATGAAAAAGCAACCGGTAACCGGATCCCAAACGTGGGTATGGTCGCTTCGTAAGGACGCCCTTTTAAAAGAACTCGAGAAATACCCAGTGAACATCGAACCGCAGGCAACGTTATCAGAATTAAGATTTCTTTTGCGAACGGAATTAAATAAAGCGAAAGCCGCGAACGCAGGTCGTGCGGGTCGGTACGATAAATTATTAGTCGATCTCGATCGTTCCGAAGCCGAATTGGACAACCTCGACAACTCAGACGACGGCGCGACGATTGAAGACCCTGAGAACGACGACGAACACCCGTCAGACGAAGACCGGGGCAGTGTGGACCAATCACCTGAGACAAGAAATGCCCGACACCGACAAACCCGAGAAGAACAAATTCGGGTTGAGATTGAACGGGAAGAACGTGAGAGGTTTGAAAGAGAAGAACGAGAAAGAATCGAGGCAGAAGAAAGGGAACGAATGGAGAACGAGAGAAGGCAACAAGAGGAACGAGATCGTCGAGCACGGGAAGCAAGGGAGCAAGCAGAGAGAGAACAGGCTGAAAGAGAACGAGCCGAGAGAGCAGCGCGGGAAGCAGCAGAGCGAGACGACCAAGAAATACGTGAGCGTTTGCGACAAGAAATCCGGGCACAACTCTTACGTGAACGCGAAGAACAACGGGCGCGTGACGCGGGTCGGGAAGAGAGAGAAGCGAGAGTGAGACGTGAGAATGAACAGCGAGAGAGAGAAGAACAGGAATTACGTGCTCGGTTGCGGGAAGAAATTCGTGAGCAAATATTACGCGAAGAAAATGAGCGACGCGAACGCGAAAACCGAAACCGGCGGACAGGTCACGAGTCCATGGAAGTAGCTGAACCCAGAGCTGGTTCCTCAAGACAAGGAACCCCGTTACCAAGTCGCGCTCGACAGTCACTATTGGTAGATGACTCCGTCGAGCTTCGAAAGAGGGACTTGGTACGGAAATGGGGCGTCGTATTCAATGGGGAACGCGACGTCCAGGAATTCCTGGAACGGCTGGAAGAATTGGCAGAAAGCTATGGGTATGAGATGGACCACTTAGTGCCATGCATCCCGATTTTGCTCCGGGAAAAAGCTCTCCTCTGGTACAGAAATAACAAGAGGGATTGGGTTTCTTGGGAAGACTTCGTATCGGATCTAAAAGCTTTTTACCTGCCTCCAGGACTCGAACTAGAGCTGGAAGAACAAATCCGGAACCGCGTACAAAGATCGACCGAAACCGCGGCAGAATATGCAACCAAATTGCAAACACTAATGAGAAGACACGGTCAAATGTCAACCACAGCCCGTCTTACTCGTTTGTATCATAATTTGAGACCTGAGTATCGCCGATACATTAAACGTACGGAATTTACCACTGTTCCGGAACTTTTACGACTCGCGGGTGAATATGAACAACTCGTCGCGCAGGAAAGAGCCCCTCCGGCCAAAGAAACCAAGCAACCACCCCGGAAACCGGTAAAGACCGCGACACAAGCACCACTCGAAATTTTCGAGTATAACTGGCGAGAGTGTTGTTGGAGATGTCGACAACGGGGACATACTAAGCCTGAATGTACGAATCAGTGGGTGAAATTTTGCATGCGGTGTGGTAAAATGGGAACGTTTTCCCGAGATTGTCCCTGCCCAAGACAGGGAAACGCCGAGAGGACCGGTACACGCTCCCAAACCCGGTCCGTGATTCCCCCGGGAGCACAAAATCAAACGAGCAACGCGCCGAGAAGCCCCGAGCCGAAGGCAGGCAATTCCAGCCAACAGCCGTAAAAACCAGCGATAAACGTCCTTTTGCCGAGATCAGACTCGGAAACGCGAAAATCCATGCATTAATGGATACCGGAGCGACCGCGTCAATTATTTCTGAACACACGTGGCATTTCATCCATGCAAACAAACTATACACGCGCTATGACTCAACGCCAGTACAAGGATCAACCATGGGCAACCATATTGTACGATCAACTGGTACCGCGTGGGTTACCATAAGACATGAGAACCGAGAATATACTTTGCCGTTTCATGTCATCACTGCGTACACGAGTGACATGCTTCTGGGTATTGACAATTTGTCAGCAATGGGCTATCAATTGATACGCCAACCTGGGACATTTGACTGTCATACCCTCGATATAAAGCATGATATAGAAACAGCCCGTAAAGAAATCAAGACTTGGCTCAAATTGGATGAATCAATAACTGGCCCAACCCGGTGTGCGACCCATAAAATTAAAATTAAACCTGGAACCGAACCGGTAAAAACGCGCTACTTTCCGAAGAACCCCAAAATGCAACAGATCATGAATGAAGAAGTTGACAAGATGCTGAAAGATGGAATCATCGAACCATCAAACAGTCCGTGGAATTCCCCGGTCGTATTAGTGCGTAAAAAGGACCGGAAATACCGTTTTTGCGTTGACTTCCGCAAAGTAAACGACGTATCCGAAAAAGACGCATTCCCAATACCCCACGTGAATGCATCTCTTGATAAATTAAGAAAGGCAAAATTTATCAGTACCATCGACTTGAAAAGCGGATATTGGCAGATACCACTGGAAAACGAAAGCAAACCAATTACTGCTTTCACGATACCCGGACGTGGTCTGTTTCAATTCCGTGTAATGCCTTTTGGACTACATTCTGCTCCTGCAACGTTCCAGCGAGTAATGTACGAAGTCCTGGGCGCTGATCTCGAAGCTCACGTGGTAGTATATTTGGACGATATAATAATCGTCAGTGAAACCCTTGCCGAGCACATGGAAATCCTGAAAAAGGTTATGACACGACTTCGCACCGCGAACTTGAAATTAAACCCCGAGAAATCCCACTTTCTAAAACAAAGTACCGTGTATCTGGGCCATGTCATCGACGAACAAGGAATCCGAACGGATCCGGAAAAAGTTAAAGCAATTACCGAGATTGCTCCCCCGCGTACAACTAAAGAACTGCGCCAGTTCTTGGGAATGATATCCTGGTATCGACGGTTTATTCCCAACTGCGCAGACCTGACCAAACCATTGACTTGTCTTCTGCAGAAAAGAAAACGATGGAAATGGGAAACTGCTGAACAAACGGCGTTTGAAACCCTGAAAAACCATCTAAAATCGGACCCCTTATTGGTTCCCCCGGATTTTTCTAAACGTTTCGTACTACAAACGGATGCGAGCGACGTTGGAATAGGCGCTGTCCTGACACAGGAACACGACGGCGCAGAAAAAGTCGTCGCATACGCGAGTCGATCGTTAAACAAAGCCGAGCGGAATTACAGTGTAACCGAGAAAGAATGTCTTGCAGTGGTCTGGGCGATTCAGAAAATGAGACCATACCTCGAAGGGTATGAGTTCACGGTCATTACAGATCACCAGTCACTGAAATGGCTCCGATCAATCGAGAGTCCGAGTGGTCGGGTAGCCAGATGGAATCTTTACCTTCAACAGTACGAGTTTGACGTCGTTTATCGGAAAGGGAAATGGAACAAAGTAGCAGACGCGTTATCGCGAAGCACTATTACCAATTCCGACGAAAATGACCCTCACGAACCGGAAACCGATTTAATTCTCGAAGCAGTTGACCTTGGCGATTCTTGGTATGAACGAACGGTCAAAGGGGTCAAGAATGACCCTCAAAGATACCCCGAGTATTGTCTGAAACAAGACTTATTATATCGGCATCGATATCATAGCCTAGACTATGCAGACCGAGGCAATGTCTGGAAACTGTGTATTCCAGCAGCGGGAGTGAGACAGATCATCCGCGAGAACCATGATGTGCCTTCGGCTGGTCACTGCGGAATCGCTAAAACGATTGCTCGGGTGTCCAGTCAATATTACTGGCCGCGTATGAGAGCCGAAATTACTGAGTATGTGCGGCAATGTGTGAAATGTCAAGCATATAAAGCCTCACAGCAACCACCATCGGCCCCAATGGGGACAATTCCGGCCCTGAGGCCATGGTCAGTGGTGGCTGCTGACGTAATTGGACCAAAACCGCGATCCTCACGGGGAATGTGTTATTTGGTAGTCTTTCAAGACAAATTCACAAAATGGATAGAAGTCCAACCGTTACGGCAACAGACAGCCTCCGCGATCACCAACGCGTTTAAGGAACGGGTTCTGCTACGTTTTGGAAGAGTAGAGACAGTTATTACCGACAATGGTACCCCTTTTGTCAGCAAAGAGTTCACTTCTTTGCTCCAGCAATTCGGGATAAGACACGTCCGAACACCCCCATATTCGCCGCAGTGTAATCCCGTTGAACGTACGAACCGGGTAATTGGTACAATGATCGCGCAGTTTGCCGGAACAAACCAGAGAAACTGGGATAAGCAAGTTCCGGAATTTGCCTTCGCGTATAATACTGCGAAACACGATGCCACGGAATTTTCCCCGGCATACCTGAACTACGGTCGCGAAATACAGCCTCCGTCATCGGTACGATCTCGCGCCGAACAAGGGGAAAGCGAGGTGTACGACCCTCATCGGGCAGCGAAGACTCTGGAGGACACAATGGAGTTAGTCAAAGTAAACTTGGCACAGGCTTATGAGAGACAAGCCAAGTATTATAATCGAAAGCGAGGTTCTTGGCAACCAGTTCCTGGGGATCTGGTCAGCAAGAGAGAACATCACTTGTCATCCGCGATTGATAATTTTTCGGCTAAACTCGCAGAGAAGTTCGCTACGGGCTTTACCGTGACGAAAGTCGTAGGACCTTCGGTATACGAAGTGACCAAGGAAGGTAAAACCTTCACCGCGCACCTTAAAGACCTAAAACCCTTTCACGAGGGAAATCCCCTGAAACCTGACCGCGACCTACTTGACCACGAACAACTTGACCACGACCACGAACAAACGGAACCAGAATTAGACGAAACTTTGCAACCGCGTCGTATAACTCGGGCTATGGCGAGAAAGGCTAATTCTCCCCCTATCACCGGAGACCCGGGTTGAAGTGGGCCACCCCGTAAAAAGGGGGTAAAATTAGGATCAGTTATTCTGTCTTTGAGGAGTTTATTTTTTTTTTATGATAAACACATGTAAAGATAAATTATATATATATCATTTTTATATATATAAATCATATGTTATTCACTTTAAATGTTTTTTTTTCTCTTTTATTCTACTACCTCGTATAAAAAAAAAGAGAACCGTGTAAACTCTCAGTTACGTTTTAGGAATGAATGAATGAATGAAACAGTATGATTATCACTATTGTAAACCCTTTTGAAAACTATTGTATATAGATGCAAGCTTCAACTATCCAAGAGTTCACGATGGAAGAGGAGATGGAGCTGTTAGAGCGAATGGTCCAACAACAGCCGTGCCTGATTTTGGAGCCAATCGCCGAGCCAACCACCGAGACAAGCACCGAGATCACCACACTCCCAACTACCTCAGCAACTACCTCGTCAAGTACAGCCACCAATACCCGGAAAAGGCCCGACATACAGCTAAGGGAGGTCCAAAAAGTGAAGTACCACCTGGTCAAAAAGGTCGAGCCATACGACCCGACCAAGCCCGGTTTCAAAAGGCCAACCAAAAGGCCCGTAATTCGGCCAGCCAGCGCCGAAATAATAAAACTTGCCAAACCAGTAAAGGCGACCACCAACCCGGGCCCACTGGTAATCAGCGGTCCCCAGTCAACGGCCGAACTGGTTGGGGAGAGCCCCCGTGGGAAACACAACGATCCCACGAGCACCAACCTCGATACTGGCCACGTCAGCAGTAAGGAGCAGCTCGACAACGACGATGCCTTTCCCGCTCGAGCCACAGCGAGTTTCCCTAAGAAGAAACGGAGGATAGGGGGACAGAGAAGGGAATCGACTGCGACCAACCCGGGCCCACTCGTAACGAGCAGTCCCCAGTTGGGCAAATTGATCAAAAAGGTAAATCCAGTGATCAGGAACGAGGCGACAACCACGACGAGACCTATTAAAGTAATTGTCACCAACCCGGGCCCATTCCGAAGGAACGGTCCCCAGCTAGCAACAATCGAACCTGGGAAAACAAAGAAAGGACTTGCTACCAACCCGGGCCCATCCTCAAGGGACAGTCCCCAGCTGGCAACAACCATCAACGCTGGCTGGATTGACTACGATGACGCACCTCTATTAGCCGACTATCCGGAGTACGTTGAGTCCAGCCCGGAGGATCTGTTTCCGCCACCGAAAAAGGTCCAGACACCGTTGCAGCGGCTACTGGCAGCATTGACCCCTCTAGCCGAAGTAAGGCCAAAGACTGTGGCCAAGAAGGCAAGTTTTACCGCCTACGATGAAACATTGAGGGTATACAAGGTGACTCGGTATGTAAAAGGTCCAACGCCGAAGATAGAGCCGACGGGGAAGACTGTCTGGGACATGCTGGCCAGACTCAGGGAACGAGAGGAATAAAAAGACAGGAAGAAAAGAGGATAGCAGGCTATCCCCTTTTCTTTGTTGAGGTAGGAGGGGTGTGATGGTGGAGTGGAGTGACCCAGTGAAACAAAACAGAGGACACCTGTGATTTCTCTAAAACTAGTGCTACTACACTAGTTACTATGATTGTTACTTAAAAACTATTATATTATTGCTATTTTCTTATACCTATTGACTTAATACTACTTATCTACTAGTTATTATTCTTACATCTACTAGACTATCGTTTATGCTTTAAAAAAACTAGGACTAAAATTCTAAATATTATGTTCCTTTGTTTAAACAAATTAATTACTACTATACTTATACTACTCTATTTATCTATTGACTTAAATTATGGTTCTATTTCATATGACTTATACTTTTGTATATAATATTCTTTTCATTTTCTTACTTTATTATAAACAGTATTATTTTACTTTAACAATGAGTTATTATTATTATTTATACTTATATGGCTGTGTTTTAAAATCTAAGTCGAATGAATATACCGAGATATAAAATTATATGGATGTACGGTATAAGTATGTGAATGCGCGACCGAGCGAAAATTATTCTAAGTCCTGAGCACCAAAATCAAAGGAAATAAAATAAAAACGCTTATATAGGTTTCGAATAAGACGTTTAAAAGTTTTAAGAGATTGAAAGAATTATAAAATGAACAGAAATACGAGAAATATTGGTGAAATTAAAATAAACTTTAATATTTCAATCGTTCATTCTTTCATTTTCTATCCGTCCGCCCGGATTATCGTCGCTCACACGGCTAAGTTCTCGGGACTTAGTATTTATTTAACAGCTTAAACGAATTCTTTTCTTTTAAATTCAATTTTACTTTGGATAAAATTATTTTTACTCGATTTCCTTTGACTTATTAACTCGGGACTTAGAAAATATTTTACAACAGTAGACTCTCGATGTCAACAACAGAGGGCGAGGGAATTTATTCCCGTTCACCTCTACAACGGGTAGATATAGAGATAAGACCGCGCATTTAAGCCCGGAAAGGCAACCTAGTTCTCCAGAGAAGTTGTCTGAGAAGACCATTCACGGACAACTGACGGAAACTCTCGTACCAGGCGTCCGACCGGACCAGGTAAGTGCAGTTTTTCATTCTCATGGAGGGTTGAGGGACTCCACCCTGAGGCCTTCTGCCGAGGGGTGGTGGGTATTTGGGAACCGAGTAGGTGAGGGTCTGTTGGAGACCATCCACTGATCCTCATGGGATGGGACTTCGTGTAGGGCCGACGGGGTAGTCGACCAGACTCCCCTGAAGCAACCGAGAATGGGGGTAGACCGCGATTTTAGACCGCGAATCTGTTAGGTATGTGTGTGTGTGTGTGTGTGTATACTTTGTGTGACCGCGTGGAATTATTAATAACCAGCGGCATTTTTGTTATTAAACCGCGTTAAAAGTATGGATATTATTCTATTGTAAAGGTAGTAGAACTGAGCATCGGAGCTCATGTAAAAAAAAGGTTTTGTTTGTTTTCTTATTTAAATAAAGTTTGATTATTGTTTATTCGAAAAACTGTGTATAAATTAAAGACCCCTTTTGAACCCTGGACTCCGGCGAGCTAAACCAAGCAAAAAGGGGTAACTGTTTATAATTATTTTACAAATTACTGATTCATTTAAGTTCTGATTTTCCGATATGTAAAATGATCTGTTCGTAATTAATTTGGGTTATATTTAATGTTTGATGACTAATTTAATTTAAAACCGGTTATAATTTTACTCGTTACAATGATAAAAAAAAAATATTTGAAAAAATTGCACCTATAGTTTTTTAAATTTTCTACATGTGCATATTTTTATTGTTTATTTTTTTGTAATTCTTTTTTTTTAAATAAATTCCGAAAATTTTTAATTTTCTGTTAACTTCTGGATCATGTATGAATGGATGATTTT
Source organism: Microplitis mediator (assembly GCF_029852145.1). NCBI lineage: Eukaryota > Metazoa > Arthropoda > Insecta > Hymenoptera > Braconidae > Microplitis > Microplitis mediator. The sequence goes on from NC_079973.1 coordinate 4,627,044, forward strand.
GAAGTTAGTGACAATTAGTAATTTTCGGATTTTTTTTTAAACAAATCAATTATAAAAAATAAAAACTAAAAATATGCACATGTAGAAAATTAAAAAAACGGTAAGTGCAATTTTTTGAAATATTTTGTTTTTTATAATTTATTGTACGAAAAAAATCCAAAAATTAGACGCCGGCTAACTTCAGTATCATTAATGCAGTTGACAATTGTCAATTTTTAAAATTTTGAAATATATGAATTAAATGTAAATTGAATAAAATTTTAAAAAAGCGCATTTATAGAATTCAAAAATCAGTATGTGCATGTTTTTTTTAATTGTTTAATTCGTTAATTTGTAATTTAAAATTTGTCTTGTATCTGCTACATTCACACTCATGCAGACGAGATAATTTATAAATTTGAAATAAATAAATAAATTAAATAAAATAATGAATTTTGAAAAAATGCGTGTACTGATTTTTCAATTATGTAAGTATATGTATTTTTTAATTTTTATTCTACTTACACTTTATTTATTTATTCAAATATTTCAAAAATTGACACTTGTCAGTTATGACACTCGTGACAATTAACAATGTTAAGATTTTTTTTTTAACAAATTAATTAAAAAAAAAATCAAGTAAAAATATGCACATGTAGAAAATTAAAAAAACTTTAGGCGCAATTTTTGAAATTTTTTTTTCATAATCTGTCGTTTTTAAAAAAATTAAAAAATTATTAGACGTCAGTATCATCTACTATCTGCTTGTTTGAATTAAATTTATCGACAGTGACACCAATTGCAGAATTTTGAATTGTCAAGTAGAGGTCAGCAGAGTTCCAAGGATAGAATTCCTGTACCCAAACAGGACGCCAGATTGAGCTACTTGTCACATTTTGGGCTACTTCGTAATTAATTAAAATTATTTAAATTGTAATTTTTATGATTCTTAAATTAACCGACAATTTTCGAATTTTTTTTCAACAAAAAAAGCTAAAATTATGCACGTGTAGAGAATTTAAAAAAACTATGGGTATAATTTCTTTTTTTATTATTTATCGTTTTGAAAAAAATCCGAAAATTATGAGACCTAAGTTAACTAGTATCATAATTTTTTTAATTTATTTTGATGAGTGATAATTATGCGCATTAACAAGTAGACTACTATTGAAAAAAAAAGTAGAATCTCCAAAGCATGAAAATTGGAGTCAATAAATAAGACATAACACTGTGTAGTTGTCACCTCCGGTATAGTGTAGGGGTTATCATTCCTGGTTTTCACCCAGGCGACCCGGGTTCGATTCCCGGTACCGGAAGATTTACTTTTGTTTTTTTACATTCAAAAAATTTTTTTTTATTTTTACCGCAGCAATAATAGTATTAAATAATTATGATACTGAAGTTAGCCGACGTTTATCAATTTTAATTTTTTTATGAACGATAGATGATAAGAATAAAAATATTTTAAACAATTGCGCCCTTGATTTTTTTCATTTTCTACAAGTGCGTATTTTTATTTTTATTTTTTTTTGTAAGTAATTTGTAGAAAAAAAATCTCAAGATTGTTAATTGTCTGTTAAATTCTTATCATCACTAATTATTTACAATCTTTTAGTTAAAAATAGTTGCTGTCGTTGACGATTCTAATATTGATGACCGTGTAAAAAAGTCGCGGAATTCCGCAGGTGATTCGTTGAATATCATGTGGAAGTCGTATTTTGACACAAATATGAATTCCAAATGAATACACAAAGATAGTATAGAAATATAGTTCTAGTGATAGATTGTATGAAAAATTTTATTAGAACATCATTCAATTTCACACGTATTTACAGGTCTTATTACAAAAAATGTTTCAGGTTCCTCCTCAGTATCATTTTTTATGACAAAACATACAGTAATTAAATTATTAATTTCCGATATTGTTAATAATTTGGACGAATTGACACACAAATTCATTAAATTTTTCATTTCACAATACGGAAACAGAACGGATTGATTGACAAGGTCTTATTATTGCATAAAAGCTATTCTCACAATTTACAATACAGTTGTTATAATCACAGAAAAAATTTTTTATAAATTTTGTTATAATGCCAATACAATTATTTTAATTGTTACAGTAAATTACTATGGAAGAATTTGTTATTTTGTCACGTTCATAGAGTTCCGAGTCATAAACCATATTGTTTTTGAATAAACCCATAAACCTGGAAACTTTAAAAGGTTCCTGTAAGCTTATGAGCTCACTTCCTTCGTCCCATTGATCAAGTCATGACTTGGTGATTTATTTGTACTGGATTCTGAATTTACTGCGAATTCTAAAAAAATATTTTTTACTCAATCAATTAAAGAATTAATTGTTAGAAAAATTTATAGTACTAAGATTAAGTATAATTATGCTAATAACAATTTCTGATTTATTACCAACACACAAATTATCAGGATCACCGTATACTGGAAGTTTTGAGCACTCCAAATCCGATGGCCAATGGAACCCAAAGCTTATCATTATCCTTTCACATCCAGCTTTAGCACGTTCGCAAATGGACCGACAAGGCGGTAATGGTTTTTCTAAAACAGTACAAACTGGTACGTACATCGCGCACAAGAAAGCACGCAAATCAGGACTGCAGTTGACTTTTACCAAAGGTGCGAACTGATTTATTTCCAGACCAGCATCATCTTGATTTTGATGATTGAATGAATTTGGAATTACTGTTTGATTGTACGGCAAACGTGAGCATAAATTAATTTTTATGGGTTCACATCTGCTGTGAAGCTCCAACTTTTCTTGTACTTCTACTGCTGCTGTTTTTCCTTCAGTTATAAGACAGCCGAAAATTACACTGATCCCGATAATTAAATGGTTCCAGTTTTCCATCGTTATCGTTTTTTTTTAAATTTATTAGTCTTGATGCTTTGCTTTCAACTACTACAGCACGACTATTATAAAGTGTTTTATTACGCACTAATCTCCAGCTGTCACTAGCCACCTATTTAATAGATAACAAAAAAAACACTGCTTGAAATATCTATCGAAAAAAATTAATCTATAAAAAATTGAGATAATGACGTGGCGATTCCGAAATAGTTGATCATGAGGCTCAACAATTGTGAGCTTTTAATAAAAGTTGTCACCGCAGGGACAATAATTTAAATTATTTTTAAAAAAAAAACAATTTTAATTAATGATTCTGTCCTTCGTGTCCTAAATCTCTTCCTAGAGAAATCTTTTTGGTTTTTTGATTCCAGATGAAGTAGTCATGAGATCCTGCCTACCGCATGGAGACTTTTTTTAAGGTGACTCGGCTCTCCCTGTTACCACTGGCTCATTTTTAAATATTTTTTTATGAAAATTTAGCAGAATATTCTTGAAATGATGCTTGACAATGTCACAAATTTTTAAAATTTTTATAAAGAAGATTCTCTGAAAAAAAAATCACAAAAGTATCCTCTTTTTTTTGTATCTCAGTCCCCTTTCCTCCATTAAGTTCCATGCGCTCGCGGAGAAAAATGTTGGCTCAAAACCTAACAATTTTTATTATGCTGTCGACCAAACTTGAAACAGGAAGTGAAAAATTATTATGCCGCATCACAATTATTATAATGGATGAAAGTAATTGTTATTAAAGCTTATTGATAAGTTTCTCGCGCGTGTAAGTGTTGTGATACAGCCTAATAATTTTGGTATGAGCACAATAATTTTTTGGTTGCTTCCCTTCCTGTTTCAAGTTTGGACGACAGCATAATAAAAATTGGTAGTAGTCCAGTAAAATAAAACTTTTTTTTGTCTACAATAAAGTAGTGAAGAAATTTTTTCAACCACCCCCTGGGTAAGGTTGAAAAAACTTAAAAAAAAGTGTTTTTTCAAAATTTTGAGAAAACGGTAAGAGCTAGAGAAAAAAGTCCTGAATCAAAGTTTTAGAACTTTGAATTTTACATAAAAATGGTCCTTTGACTTTTTTGGCTATTGTTAAAATTAACGGAGTTAGGGTGGCTAGAAGCTAGGGGATGATTGTTACAGCTTTAAAAAATCATAACTCGCTGAAAAATGAAGATAATTAAAAAAATTTTATTTTAATAGATTCGAGCCAACATTTTTCTCCGTGGCTATTTGTTGATTATAGACGAGCCTTTGATTCTATACCTCTACCCTCTATTCGTAGAATATATTTTGGAACTAAACAAAAAAAAATTAATTAAATAGACATCGAAGTCCTGTATTAATTAATTATTAAATGATTAATTACAAAGGTTAATTAATAAATAAAAAGTTGATTGATGAGTTGTTTTGATTTTATTTCTTTGTCCCATATAATACACAGTATTATTTAAAATTATTTTCAAAGATTGCCTAGTGGGATGACAATTTACAAATTCAGTCAAAGTCCTTACTATTATAAATTGCTTCTTTTTTTTTCTTTTAGATCTAATTAACTTTGACGTTGTTTGAAATCATCTGGACAATTGGCTTTTTTGTTTAAATAATTATAATTATTATTTTTTTTATTGTATATAGAGGTACTACAATTTTGTATCTTTGTTCGTTATTGATTTAGTATCAACACTATAATTATTATATTTGAGTTTGTCGTTTTTTTTTTTTTTTTATGTCTTATCTATTAATTATAATTAAATAATTAAATTACTGTACAGTTTTTATTAATTCTTTTTTATATTTTTTTAATGCCTCGCGATATCATGAATTTCCGAAATATCAATTTATGATTTATGTAGACAAATAAATATTTTTAATTCATATATTTTAATTTATATATATCATTTTTTGACTTCGAACATTAAACTTTTAAATACTTATTTCAGACAGCCATTTTTTTTTTTTTTTTTTTTTTTTTTCAAAATTTACCTTCAATTACCTTCTGCATTTTATTATTTATATAAATTTATAATAAAATTTTTAATGAGAGCCATACAATGTTTAAAAATAAATATATATATTTATAAATATATACACAACAAAATATTGGTCTTAATAAAAATAATTAACCCAAACATTAATTAATAAAAGTAATTATATATAAATTTAATACCTGGAATTATTAATATAATTGCATTGAGCCGATATCCAAGTGTACAAAATAAATCACAGAATATATATAAAATATATATAAATTAGACCATAAATTTTTATTATAATTTTATTTGGAAGATCATATCCTTTGGCAATTGATATTTAAATGTAAGTACAAGTACATTTTATGTATAGTCTCTCAAGGGAAGAAAAAAATTAATCAATTAATTAATTTAATTAATTAATTTTTGTGGAATAGAGATTAAAAGACGATGAGCAAAGATTTTCGACTATCTACATTATTACATATTATTTACAATGGGGAGGTGGTGCGATGAGCTGATAATTTTAATTTATAAATTTATTATATACCCGCCCTGTAGAAAAAAAAATTTTGAATTTAAGACTGGGTCGTTCTCACTGAATTTTTGAATTGTGATTTTTTTTCATGTTACCAGTATCGAAACTTTAAGTTTCAGTGTCTCTAGTAAGTCGAAAGACGCGAATTTCAGTCCAATGCCGCGAATTATTAGCAAACGAGAAAATTGTGAATGTCCAGTCAGCGGCAGAAACAAACGTTTGAACCCTTGGGAACAAACAAATAATGTCTCTGCCTACTGACTGAAGACTTCGCAATTCAAACTCTGATACTTGTAATTTGTTTAATAGACAGAAAAAAAGTATTTCTTGGCGTAAGAAATATTTTGCATTATAAATTGAAGACTAAAATTTTCTTAGGACTAGAAAAAATTTATTGGCACAATAATTTTTTTATCGCCTCAAAAAATTTTTTCTTCCCCAAGAAAATTTTTGTTTTTAATTTATAATGCAAAAAATTTATTGAGACAAGTAAAAATTTTCTTGGGGCGAGTAAAAATTTTTTGCGCCAAGAAATACTTTTTTCTGTGTACTAATTACAGACCATTAATTTTATTTACGTAAATGACAGTTCTGACTGTGATTAAGTTTTATAAAAATGAGTGTCAATAATGAATAGTATTTATAGTTTCTGCTTAATTATAAATTGCAAAAGACAATTTACGCTTACACTCATAGTTGGTCTTAAATAAACTTGTTTCTGACTGGCTGCTGACACTGAAAATTCAAGTTCCAATTCTGGTAATCATGAAAAATCTAGTGTGTAACTCATGATGAAATACTATTTCAGAATCCGGGTGATGTCAGCCAACTTCACCCTGGTCTAAAATCATTTTGTTTTATCCCTCGTCACACAATATACTATTTAATTAATTAATCAATAGTTATTACAGCAATTTTCATAGCTTCCGAAAAAAAGGGTGACAAACTTTCTCGTAGGATTTTCATCATTCGAGTAAAATAATTATATAAGACGTAATTTTGAATTAAATTATCTCAGCTCTTAATTTTCCTCCCCTTTATTAAAAAAAATACTTTCAAAATACGGAAAAAATGGACAGACTTTGAATTAATTAGCAAGACTGCTAATTACTGGATCATATATTTATATATTTATATTATTAACATTTCCTGCTGTTAATTTAATTATTATTATTAATATTATGTTGATTTGAATCATTAATCTAGTCTATTACTCGAAAATATTGGTGTTTGATCATGTTTCTCTATCTAGTATTCAAATTTAAAATAAAAAAAAAAACAATAATTATGAAGACGTGCGCAAGAAGACTTGTTTTTAATTAACGCACATTTGAGCAATAAATCGCTCGTCTCATAAACTACCAAGCAATTAAAATATATGCAAAGGTACTCGTTTCAAATCTATATAATTTAAATTTCACTTTGGCACTGAATCAATTTTTTGAATTCGCAATTAATGCGAGTTGATTTTTTAAAAATATTATCATTATTGTAAACTAATTTAAATAAAATTATTTACAATAGCATGCATTCAAATATATATAATACTTTTCTGATTATAAAGACTTTTAAACATCAACTCTATCAGCTGATTGATAGACACGTTAATTTTTATACCCGATTTCATTTTTTTTTATTTTTTCTTATCTAAAGTTTTAAGTAAGAAGACATATATTTTTGGCACATCGTAACAATTATTTTTGTTGGTTCTAGCTGTTCATAACCGTTGTCCTCCTGGAGTAGCCACGTCGTGTAACAGTTTCACCCTGAGCTTCACATTCTCTCTTAACTCTATCAATAATATCAGCAACAAGTTTTTCTTCTTTTTCTCGTTGCTGTTCCCAGTCTGGACCTTTTCCAATCTATAATTCAAAAATTTTTATTTTAATTCATATCAGAATTTATGATACTGAAATTAGCTGTCTAATAATTTTTGAATTTTTTTAAAAAACAACAAATTTAAAATAAAAATATTTCAGAAAATTGCATCTATAGTTTTTTTAATTTTATACATGTGCATTTTTTTTTTTTAATTAAATTGTTAAAAAAAATTCAAAAATTTTTAAATGTCTGCTAATTTCGGGATCAACGGAATTATGACACTGAAATTAGTCGTCTAATAATTTTTGGATTATTTTTAAAAATGATAATTATGAAAAGAAAAATATTTGAAAAAATTGCACCTATAGTTTTTTCAATTTTCTACATGTGCATATTTTTAGATTTCTTTTTTTTTAAATTAAATTGATAAAACAAATTTTTAATTGTCTGCTAAGTTCAGGATCATTAGAATTTGACACTGAAATTAGCCTTCAAATAATTTTTGAATTTTTTCAAAAAACAGTAAATTTAAAAATAAAAATATTTAAAAAAATTGCACCTGTTGTTTTTAAAATTTTCTACGTGTGCATATTTTTAGTTTTGTTTTTTAATTAATTAAATTGTATATGACACTGAAATTAGCCGTCTAATAATTTTTTAATTTTTCAAAAAACAGTACATTTAACAATGAGTGTGAATATAGCAGACATCAGACAGATTTAAAATTATAAATAAATAGAGTAAATAATAAACATAAAAATTTTAAGTAAATGCACTTATTAATTTGAAAATTTTTCAAAAGCGCATTTTTTCTTAATTTAATTTTATTAATTATTTAGTTGATCAATTAATTATTTTAAATTTGTCTGATGTCTGCTATATTCACACTCAGATTTAAAAATAAAAATATTTCAAAAAATAGCACCTATAGTTATTTAAATTTTCTACATGTGCATTTTTTTAGTTTTCTTTTTTTTTTAAATTAAATTGTTAAAAAAAGTTTTTAAATTGTCTGCTAACTTCAGAATCACCAGAATTTCCATAAAAATAAAATACTAACATCCGATGTCCTTCGAGATTTTTTATTAATTTGCTCCTCACGATTCTCGTCATTCTCATTGTTGTCATTATCAGAGTGTCTGGAGCTGAGATGTCCAATGTAACCCTTGCGTGACTTGAAGTATGCATTGCAGCTGTGACATTTAAATAACGGTGCGGGCTGTGTTACTTGCGTAGACACATGAAGTTTGTACTTATGCCGATACCACCGGGTTCGCGATGGCAAAACTTCTCCGCACCACTTGCAGATCACTGATCCATCATTCTGGATCAGGTATTCCAGCAGCTTGTAAAATAACGCGCAATTGATTTTTTTAAATCTGATGACATGGAATCTAATCATCAGACCATAAAATCATAATAACAATAATAATAGTTGCAAGTGTAAGGGGTGTATTTTGTGTTACTCTTTAATAATATTCATTTAAATAATTTATTTAATTATTTATTACACATGTATGTATATAAATATATAAAAACCGATTACTAAATAATTATTAAAAATTAAATATAAAATAATAATAATACTAAATACGCCAGTACTTTAATTTAATACGTTTCCAGCTGGTAGAAGTGATACAACCAACCTGTTTTCTAACTTCCGGCTCAGTATCACTTGTTGTTTCAGACTTTGGTACCAGTAGATCTGGATTACGATCCTCGTCTTCATGATCTGTTGTGAGAAAATGAATACCACTGACCACCCGTTCACTTTTAATATAACTACCATTTGTTGGAATTGATGATTCGACTCCATGATTATCACCGCATTCATTATCATCATCATCAATATCATCGTTATCACAATTACCGCCACCGACAATATTATCACCAGCGTTACCACTATCATCACCAGTAATAACAGTAGCAGTTGTTGTTGTTATCACGGTGTCATTAATTACTCCGGGGCTTGATAAAGAATTACGTCGACTTGTCTGAGATGATGGTAATGTACAAATTTCAAAAGTTATGTCTGATGGCAAATTTGGTAGCAGGTAATCTGAAATTTACAAGACACTGATAATTATTTTTAAAAATAATTACTGCTGTTATTTTTTAAAAGGCAGAAAAAATAATTAGTATTAAATTAATTAGCCAGTTTTGTATATTTATATATATTTTTTTTTTTAAATATTTATTTATTACTTTGTTAATTAAAATGAAAATGTGCTCGTACATTAAAATGCTCGCGGTTGGGCAGACTATTGCAATGTATCACAAAGATTACAATTATAAATAAAAACAAATAAAGAAATAATTAATATTACATTTATTAATTAATTAATAAACTTTTTTGTTTTATTTAAAAAAAAAAAGAGATCTCCCCCACCGCAGGCACCAGGCATTGAAAGGCACTAAAGTACAGAGTAATATTTTTACATATCAATGACAATAAACCAAAAATTATTATTTTTTTTTTTTATTAAACTTTACGAGTCCATCTATTAGCAATGGTAAATATACGACATAAAATAACAAAATATAATATATATTTTATTATATATACAAATATAGGTAATATTATTTGTATATTTATTGTTGCGTTACACTTTTTCTATACATGCACTTCTACCACGATGGACTGACGGTCATTTTTAATTAATAACTTTATTTATTAATTATAAATTATTGCGGCGAAGGTGATTAACTAAAATTGTGCTGATTAATTATATTTTTATATATAATAATAATAATAATTTATAAACGTACATAACGTAATTAATTGATTTAATTTTTAACTTTTTTTTTTAACAATGGAAGAAATAGATCAGTTTTGAAATTTTATTTAATTTGTCAATTTATATATATATATATATATATATATAAAATGATTACATCGACAGAAAAAAAGTATTTTTTAGCACAAGAAATATTTTGCATTTCCTTCAAACTAGAAAAAATTTTTTGGCAAAAGAAATTTTTTTTTCGCTCAACGAAAACTTTTTTCTTGACCCCAGTAAATTTTTGTGTTTTATTTATAGTGCGAAAAATTTCTTGGATCAAATAAAAATTCTGAGTCGAGTAAAAATTTTCTGACACAAGAAATTTCTGTTTCACCTCAAGACAATTTTTTTCTAGACCCCAGAAAATTTTTGTATTTAATTCAAATGCTAAAAATTTTTCGGGTCAAATAAAAACTTTCTTGAGGGAAAAAAAAAATTTCTGAAACAAGAAATGTTTTTTCTTGACGCAAGAAAATTTTTGAATTTAATTCAAAACGCAAAAAATTTTTGGCGCCAAAAAATTCTTTTTTTTCTGTTCTATGTAATTTTATATCCAAGTTCGAGTGTAATATTAAAAAAAATTACAATTACACTCTTACAATCAATCACTATACATATATTTTTATATCAACGTTTAATAAAATATATTCATCGTGTATACAATAAAATTTTAAATAATTATAATTTGTGTTCTCTATGTGCTATTATTATAATTATTGTTTTTTAAATTCTCTTAAAGTGTGTAAGTGCGTATATTTATTTATTCATTTATATTTTTTTTTCTTTTTTATATTTTTTTTTAATATTTATTTATAACAAAGCTTTAGACGCTTATACCCGACTTACTAACCCGATGTTATTTATAATTTTTTTATTTAAAATAGTAATAAGTAAAATATTTTTTTTCATACGATTAATAATCGTACATATAATATATATTCGTAGTAATGGTATAATATTCATTTATTTATTTATTTATATATATATAATATTTATAGAATATAAACATAAAATAGAAACGCAATAGACGAAATCCATAAGGAATAAAAGATAATAAAGTGCAACATATGTGAAGTTGAATAAAATAATAAGGAAAAAATAAACACATTTAATTATTTACTTACTAAAATAATTAATTGTGTGATATATATTCAATTTCCATATTTACCATTATAATTATAATTACAATTACAATCACAATTTGTAATTTTTATTTATTTAATATTTCAAATTTATTAACATATATATTTTTTTTTAATTATTTCGTAATATTAATAATTGACAATTAGGAAGTTTTGAAAGCTATTTGTCTATAAGACGCTCGCATGGACGATTATTCTTATAAATAATATATACCTGTATACATTTATATAAAAAAATTATTATTTATTATTCATTATATATAGATATTTATTTGATGTATATATATATTTATATTTTTTATAATTACATACTTTTTGGGCACCGTATTATTAAGGGGAAGACATAATCAGGTGGTTTTTTTTTACACAAAAAAAAAAACGATTACTTGCCGCAGGAAAAATTTTTTATTATGAACGAAAAAGAAAAATTTTCCCAGGGCTAAAAAAAATTTTTTTCGCTTCAAGAAAAATTTCTTAAGAGTAAAATTTTTTTGCGGTAAGAAAAATTTTTTTTCTGTGTACTTTTATTTTTATTTATTTATATTCTTCCTGTATGTCTAATATATATTTTGGAAGACTGTTAAGGTCTAAAATCTAGTAAAAAATTTTTTTTTATTATCAAGAATACATTCTTACGTCTAAAAGATAACATATCTATAGAAAAATTTCAAGATTAAAAAATGTATCACTTAAAAATTTTTTAACTGTAACAATTTTTTTTTTTATCAACAGCCCATTAAATCTAAAGATTAAAGATTTTATTTTTAAAAATTATTTTTTATAAAAAAAAACAAAAATTCGCCGAATTCGATTGTCGCATGCGCGCGTCTTGTAATATTGCCTTAAGTATCAATAGTTTATAACAATTTGCTTTTATGCATTGCTAGGGTTACTTATTAATCACTACAATATTAATTAATAATTAATAATTAATAATAATAAATGAGGAAAGTAACTAATATAGAAACAGTAACAATAAAAAATATTAATAACTAGTAATTATTGATACTTATCAACGCGATAAGTAAACCATCAACTAAAGAAAAAAATAATTAATAATAATAATTAATAATTAATATTTAAATGTGCGTACAAGCACTTTTATCTATAATACAGTGTACTGAAAGAAAACTATACAGAATACCACGAATACTGCTGGACAGCACGAAACGTTTTTCAAAGTAATTATACTTTTGTTACTACTAATATTTTTTTTTTTTTTTTAATTATATCTGTAATATTTCGCTCTGTTTTTTTAACGAATTAACTAACGAATTTAAAATTCAAAACGTTTCGCGCCATTGGAATTCGTATTGTCAATTTACGGGGAAAGACTCGAAGAAAAAAATTAGTGATTTAAAAAAAAAAGTTAATTAATTAATATTATAAATATACATTACTGTGTACTTGTGTCAACTTATTACCGATCAATAAATTTTAATAAAATAATAAACTCGTGTGAAAATGTTTAATAAAAAAAAACTACAGTAATAAAACCGATTTATAAGAAAAAAAAAATAAAAATAAAATAAACGAACGATTAATCGTATCGCGTAATCACTTGGTCGAATTTTACGATATGTATATATATAGATATTAATTTTGAAAATGAACTATAATTTATTAAAAAATAAATCTCTACTAAACAACTAATTACACTTGGCTATATTGCTTTGTTTTTTTTTTAATTATTAATAATTAATCCACGTAATCTAGCCGTGAAATTAAATATAAGTAAGCAAATAATTAATTTATTTATTTATGTTTAATTACTACCAATACTCGTATCTTTCCTTGCTTAAATATTTTTAAATTAAGCGGTTTAATTTTTTGACAATTAAAATTTAAAATAAAATTAAGAAAAAAAAAATTCAGTAATCAACGACTGGACACACTAAGGCGGTAGGAAGAACCCAAAGGGCATAACGCAATCCTTGGGCATGAAGCAATCGTGTACTGTTTTCATATGATTTTTCATTTTATCAGGCCGTGAAAATTCTTTACCACAAACCGGACAGGGGAAAACTTTCCGCTGATGTCCCTCGTGATAAAGGAATGCATGTCGCTGGAAGCTGTACTTGTTTTTAAATGTCTTCTGTATGTCTAGTTTTGCGCATTCAGTACACTGATAAACCCCCTCGGATATCGAGGCGTAGCGGAATAAATTCAACCCACGTACGGACATTTCCGTGAGTTGTTCTGCTGGGTCTTGTGACTGAGAAGTCGCTCTTCGTCGCATGCGACGTTTGGGAACTTGCCGACCAGTTGGAGCAGACATTGCACCTGGTGCATTGTTATTATTGTTATTGTTGTTGTTGTTATTGTTGTTGCCGCTGTCATAAGGACTCTGATTTGCCGATTGCTGGGATCCGGTGCCTCTATTTGCTGGTGATGCGGAGGCACTGCGGGCTGATGTTGTCGTGGGTGTTGTTGTTGTTGTTGTTGCTGTTGTTATTGTTGTAACAGTATTTGAATTCGATGTCATTCCTGTGTTACTTGATGTTGTCGTTGTTGTATTTGATGTCGAGAGTGTCGTCGGTGTTGATCGCGACGACTCTAATGTTGATGTCGATAATGGAGAATTTGTTCTACTGTTCAATAAATCACGAGCTCCTGATTTATCAATACTTGACTCCGACATTGATGTGTATTCTGAAAATATATTTTTTATTTAATTGTCATTCAAAAAAAAATTTATTTCTAATTCTACTGACACTAAATCGTGCGAGAAAATATTTTTAAAAAAATAAATAATAATAAATTTTTAATGATAATTTTAAAAAGTGTAGGAATTGAGGAAGTGCGAGGTCGTAAATTATAAATAATAAATAAAAAGAAGACAAATAAAATTATACCATTTTTTTTTTAATAATTGCGCGACAACGTTTATATAATTATAATAATATAAATATAAATATATATAAATTTATATATAATTATATTTTAAATTCATGCATTTATGAATATTTTCGGGATATTTTATAATATATATATTTAACAAAACGTATAAATTGCCGCATAATAATAATAATAATAATAAAATCATAGCACAATATATAATCTATCTACAAACAAAAATAATAATAATAATAATAATAATAATAATAAATCATACAAATATAGCATACTTTGAAAATAATAACGAGTATTTTGATTCGAAAGAATCTCTCGTGAAACTTAAATCAATAAAATATATAAATAATTAAATTTAAAAGTCTTTACAACGAAAAATTAATCTATTGAATTTAAATAATAGGTACGTGTATTTAATATAAAATAAAAAATATTACTTTGTTTTTTTTTTCAAATTTAAATCAAAAGATTAATTAATCGATGCCCTTACTTGTGTTTATTTTTATTTTATTATTTAAATAAAAATAGCTGAAAGAAAACATAAATAAAATTGTTAAGAATTCTTGAGGACTAGCAGAGACGATAATTTATTTAATTATTCATTAATTTATATATCAATTTGTACTGGCCCCCTTTTATTTTTTACTTTCTCATATTAATTTAGTAAATAATAAACGTCTTTATATTTGTACTGTATTATTTCATGGCCACAGGTTCAATTAATTAATATATTTATAATTAATTTACATATTAACTTACACTTAATTTTTTTTTTATTTTTATTTTTATTTATATAAATTTTTTTATTTTTTTTTTTACTCTGACGTGAGACTTCAGATGACTTAGAAATTATTTAGCTCACGTGCTTGAGTTTTTTTTTTTTCGTCTAGCTTTAATTGTCCCCAAGTATTCGATAATAATAATTACTTATAATAATTAAAAAAATGTATATATATTTTTGACTTAAACAAGTGATAAATTAACAACCATTACGCAACATGCAAAACAAAATTCAATAAAACATAATTGTAATAGACATTTAAATCATAATTACAAACTACATAATTTTGTGGAAACTTAAATAATAAAATAAAAACAAGAAGTTGAAGTAAAACTAAAAAAAAAAGAAACTTAAATTCTATTTTTAAATTCTCAAAAAACGTCTTGTGAATTAAAAGTCTTAATTGTCACTCTTTTAATCTCTAGTTAAGGAAACGCGTGAAAATTGACAAGACGTTTTTTAGGAAAAAAAAAATTAATTATTAAATGATAAATTAAAATATAATTTTTGGCTAAAAGCAACCGCGTGCTTTCTAATTACTCCCGGAGTTGTATTATTTCTTTTTTATTTTGTTAAAATGGTGATAGAAAATTTTAATTAATAAATAAGGGAAAATAATACAACTCCAAGTTGAGGAATCAGTCGGAGTGTGAAGAGTGAACAGAACAAAAAAATTTATAAAATTATTTTCTTTTTACATATGATAAAAAATGTATGCGGTAACCCGCGAGTATACTTCGGACAAAATTAATTATGGAAATATATATTTATATTTTCAAAAAAAATTAATTATTAATAGTAATGTTGTTATTTAATTATGATACTGAAGTTAGCTGACGTCTATAAATTTTTGAATTTTTTTTACACGATAAATTATAAAAAAAAAAATATTTGAAAAAATTGCACGTGTAGTTTTTTTAATTTTCTACATGTGCATTTTTTTAGTTTTTTTTTTTTTTGTAATTAATTTGTTGAAAAAAAAAAATCCAAAATTATTGATAGTTGGCAGTTTATTATACTGAAGTCCCTGACGTCTATAAATTTTTGAATTTTTTTTTTCCACAATAAATTATAAAAAAAAAATACTTGGAAAAATTGCACTTGTAGTTTTTTTTAATTTTCTACATGTGCATTTTTTTAGTTTTTTTTTTTTCTAATTAATTCGATGAAAAAAAAATCCCAGAATTTTTAATTGTCTGTCAGTTTCAGAATCATGCTACTTTTTATTTTTTTTGTAATTGATTTGTTGAAAAAAAAAATCCAAAAATTTGTAATTGTCTGTTAACTTCAGGATCCTAATTAATTTAGTAATTAAAATTTTGTCCGGCGTATATTACAACCGCTACAAAAAAAAATCGCAAACATAAAACTTAAATTTAAATAGAAAAAAATTACAAACATTCTACGCGACAAACAGAAAATAAAATTAAAAAAAAAAAATAATTCATGTAAAAATGATGACATTTTGCTGGTGATACATAATTGTAATTACCTTAGCCATTTATTTCAGTGGGATTAGTAGAGTCATCACGTTATCTTGGTTTGTTGTTGGTTAAAAAGAATTATTGTTGAATTAGTAGTATTTTCTCTACTATATTTCAAATATATATTTATAAATTATATAGCATTAAAGGTAATATGTAAAAAAAAACTATTTTTTTTAAACTAAAAAATGTATAAATGATAAATTATTATTTCTTTTTTGTTTAAATTTAAATGTTTTATTTTTCATTCGAATTCTCTTTCACACTTTTTATTGCTGCACGTATTTAGATAATTTCTTTAACTCTTTTATCAGTTTTACGACAAATTCCAGAGAAAAAGAAAAACATAAAGTACAATAACCATGTGAGTAACAATTATTTAAAAAAAGGTGCATTAAATATTTAGTGTTAATAATTAACTGCTGATTAATTTATTAATTGGCACACGATAATTATTTTTTTTCCTTACAGTACATCAGTAATCAGTTAAATAAAATTATCAGCAGATTAATAATAAATAATAAAGGAAATTGGTATTGTGCTACAGATACAATTGAAGAAAAATTCAAATTTGGATTTTCGAGAATAAATAAAATAAAAAAAAAAATCTTTGAATCAGGTTAGTCGTGCTTTGAACGGTTAGAGTGATTGCCTACAAATAACAACATTTGTTTGATTTATTTATTAATATTTAATTAATTTTTTTTTTGTTTTTTTTTTTTTTTTTTTTTTTCAATCATTATAATCTATTGAACACCGTTCTTTTTTTTTTAATTATTATTATCGATAGTCATAGTCAAACAATTAGTGCATATAAAATATACTAGTTCTACCTGCAGCGTCAGAAAAGACGTTAAGATCTAAAAAAGTTTTTCTATAAAATTTTATGTATAACTTGATTAATTATTTTTCCTTTATTCTCCATTAAATGTCACAAGGTCTCACTTATTTGGCACTAGCGGGGCCCGACAAATTTCGGGTCACCCATTTCCGCGTGTGCGAAAATTTTTATTTTTTTTTTCAATAACAATTTTTTTAATTTTCTTTCATTAAAAAGGCACCGAACTGGGGATTTATAATTTTATCTAAACTATTTTAGATCCCACTGAAATACAATTTTTTTTTATTTTTTATTTTTTTTTTTGAACATTTTTTTAAAACTCCTCATAATTAATAATATTTATCCGCAATTTTTTTTTTTTTACATATATAAAATAAAAAGTCAAAATCTTGATCGTAAAAATTATTCGTTTTTCTGACGCATGATTTTTTTTTTTATTTCTTTCTTTCATTTTCTCATTCATTGCAACGATATTTTAATATGTATATTAATTTATAATTAATAATTATTAACTAGCGCTAAAATATAATCGATATAACTTTTGTTTTACATATAATATATAATAATAATAATAATATGATAATAATCATAATAATAATAATAATAATAATAATAATAATAATTAATAATAAACGAAATTAATTACGTGTGTACTTTAGTATACGCATTTAATTAAATGTAACCCGTGTGAGTAATGTGTTCTTTAAGATATAATAATAATAATAATAATAATAATAATTAATAATAATTATGTCTTCAGTAATTAATAATTATATATCAATAATATTTTGGATGCGATGATAAACTATGGTTTCTTTAATTATTATTATTATTTTTCATTCTGTTTAATATATACGTGTATATATATATATATATTTCATATAATAATATATATTAAAATCTATCTGATAGTACAGTCTGCTTTTTAAGCCTCGTAATTTATTTATTTTCTCTCTTACTTTCTCTCAATTTTAAAATTTATTTTTTCATACTCATATTATATTATCTCTCACTTACATATACGATTGACATTGCTTAGCATTAGTCAACTCGTATGCCAATGAGCTTTTTAAATATATAAATCATCATAATTATTGACTGTTTCCTCCATGTAAAAACAAATCTTTACTTTATAATTATTATTTATTAATAATTAATCATTTAATTGTTTGACAACCGACACAACACTTTTCAAGAGTCACGTCTAAATATATATAGATATATATGTATATATATATTTATAAATTTTTCCTTTCCTTACGTTCTACTTTTAAAATCGGACAGTCCTACATTTTATTCAAAATTTTAAATTTAAAAAAAAACCACTCAATTATTTATTTGACAGTCTACTTATTTTTATATATAATTTTAAAAAATGCTTCTATTAGTATTTTATTTATTACTGTTTATTATTCATCCATTCTATTCATCATTTCATTTCTTTTCTGTCTAAAAATTGAGTTAGTCTTAGTCTCTCAGTGATTATCATATGAAATGTGTGTACATATGTATGTGTTTTTTTTTTTTACTTCCGTTTAGTTTAGATTTTTTGTCTATAATTATTTAGCTCTTTATTTATAATTATTTATTCATTAGCTTTAGTTTTTAAAACTCGTCATGCGTGATTTGTCATTAGAGACAATAAGCTGTCTAGCCGCCGCTGTCACATCAATATTTTTTTTTTTTTAATTAATTAATTACTATTTATTTATTATCTTTAATGATATACTTTTAATTTAAATTTATATATATAACAATAGTAATATATAATATATATAATAGCGTCTATAAATTTATCGCTTACTTTTTATCCGTAAGCTTAATTACAGACACTAAAAAAATAAAATTAAAAAAAATCAATTAATTAATTAATTAATAATGAAATAAAACAAAAAAATAAACAGTTGCCGCTATATATTACGGGAGAACGGACCGCGTAGCCTCCTTAAGACTAATTATTTTAACCCACTTTGTAAAATAATTATATATATATATATATTTTTTAAATAATCAGCAATTATTAATAATTCATTAAAAAAAATTCGCCAGTTTCGTTCTATTCTACAAGCGTTCGAACACTCATTGTATCTCAATTAAATTTTTTTTTAAATATTTCTAAATTCGTAATTTTTTATATTTTTTTCTTGGTCCATTAAAAGATTTCAAAATGTATCATAAATAGTTTTTTTTCTTCTCTTAACAATTGTACATTACGTAATAATTTTGCTCATATATTTGTGTCCAACGTTCAATAAAAAAAAATACTGGCCGCAATTAAAATTTTAATCACACGATCGAGTGATTGAATTATTAATTAATAAATTGCATGATATTTAATTATTAATTGTATCGATAATCTAGGCATTTGGTCGTTATTTTAACAGTATAAATCGCGACCCTCTCCCTTCTACAAATATATATATTATATATATATATATATATCGTTAACAATATACTATAGTATTATATAATAGCAGTACTTATAATCAAAAACTGTCATTGATATTAATAATAATATTAATTACTATTATTATTATTATTTTTTTTTAATAATAAAAATAATAGTATAGCCTCTAGTCGTTTTATATCTATGCCCAACTAGTCAAAATTTTTTTAAACAAACTTGATCGCCACCTCTAGTCGTATCGTTCAATAGTTTTTTTTTTTTATTTTTTTTCACAAGCATTCAAGCTTTGCTTTTTTTGTCACAACGATTATCACACGAATGAGAGGTGAGAGATATAAAGTGTAAGGTGCAAAATATAGTAATCTACAATAGTGCTGTTTTTTTTATATTTTTTTTTTTTTTCGCAACTGTAAGCCTATTAAACCTTCGCCGATAGCCGTAGCCTTGTAACCGCTAATGAAAAAAAAAATTGCGGTCATAAAATTTTTTTTTATAAACTTTGATTGTTTCGTCTCACTTATTTAAACTTTTTTTTTTTACTGCATAGTAATAAGTGTTTTTATAATTTGTCTCGTTATCATTTTTACCCTGATACTGAAGTTAGCTGACGTCTAATAATTTTTTGATTTTTTTTCCTGAAGGTAAATTCGAAAAAAAAATATTTGAAAAAATTGCACCTGTAGTTTTTTTAATTTTCTACATGTGCATATTTTTAGTTTTTTTTTTTTTTTTTTTTGTAATTTATTTGTTAAAAAAAATCTAAACTTTAGAATCATTTTTTACCATGATCCAGACAATTAGTAATTTTTGAATTTTTTTTTCAACGAGTCAATTAAAAAAAAAAAAAAAACTAAAAAAATGCACATGTAGAAAATTTAAAAAACTACAGGTGCAATTTTTTCAAATATTTTTTTTTTTATAATTTAGTGTTTAAAAAAAGTCAAAAAATTATTAGACGTCGATTTACTTCAGTACCAACTTTTTATTATCTATTTTTTTTTTTTTACTGTATATGTATAAAAAAAATTTTGTTTTTTAAATTTAACTAACGATATTTCTATTACTTTTTAACAAATTTAAATGGGTAATTTTTTTTGACTTAATTAAGACAACAAAACAGTTTGAATAATTGCACATTCTAAGGCATTTATCCTTTTTATTTTAATTATTATTATTATCGCAATATAAATTCAAATTTAATTATCACCTACTTTGGCAACGTCCTCATTTAAGTTTCGCGGACAATTGGATATATTTTATCTACATTACTATTTTTTTTTATTTAATTATTTTATATACAATTATTTTTATTTTTAAATTTATAATCTGTTTATAAACTCGGTAGTTGTTATCACACTTTAAAATATTTATACAAAAATTTATATATATATTTTAAAAATGTGTAATAATAATGGCAACTATACCATTAACGAGATCGATAAAATAAAAATTTAATGAACAAAAATAATATATATTGTACTTGAATAATTGGCTTCGGCTTTCAGGCTCCGGTTCGGCACACGGAATATTAAGTTTTACTACTATAAAAGGTGCCTTCAGTCTATCCAATGTCAGTACTATCTTGTATTTGGTGTCGTTTAAAACCGTCCCACTGCAGCAGTCTTTCAAAAATTGCATATCCCGTTATTAGTCATTTTATTTATTATATTTAACATTTTCATTATGATACTGAAGTTACCAGACAACTAAAAAATTTCGGATTTTTTTTCCGCAATTCAATTAAAAAAAAAAAAAAAAACTAAAAATATACACATGTAGAGAATTAAAAAAACTATAAGTGCAATTTTCTGAAATATTTTTTTTTTAACAATTTATCGTTTTTAAAAAAATTCAAAAATTATTTGACGTCTACTGACTTCAGTATCATTTTCATGATCCGAAAGTTAGCAGACGATTAACAAATTTCGGATTATTTTTTAACAATTTAATTAAAAAAAAAAAAACTAAAAAAATACACATCTAGAGAATTAAAAAAACTATAAGTGCAATTTTCTGAAATGTTTTTTTTTTTAATAATTTATCATTTTAAAAAGAATTCAAAAATTATTTGACGTCTACTGACTTCAGTATCATTTTCATGATCCTAAAGTTAGCAGACGATTAACAAATTTCGGATTATCTTTCAATGATTCAATTAAAAAAAAAAAAAAAAATTATGCACATGTAAAAAATAAAAAAATTGACATGTGCAATTTTTCGAAATATTTTTTTTTGGATAATTTATCATTTTAAAAAAAATTCAAAAATTAATCGACGTCAGCTGACTTCAGTATCATTTTCATTTACTATTTATTATTATACTCGACGAATTGATCCATCATTTCATTATATATTTATATATATATATTTATCATATACTTTATTAATATTTTGATTGCGCAAAAAAAAAACATTATCCACCTGTCCCACTCAAGACTAAATAAATCTACGATATAACAATCAAGTGATAATAAAATCAGACTCGACAGCTCGCGACGATAAAACGGCTCAACAATTTAAGGCGAACGGTCGAATATGTGTCTCTCGTACATATATTGCATTTACTCAGTCTACGTGGTTTCCTTATTTTTTATGTGTACTTGTCAATATGTTAATCTTTAATATTTTACGATTATATTTTTTTTATTTTTTTTTTTCATATATTTTTTTTTTAAATATTTATAAACTTTACGTGTTAGTGTTTCGTACTCAAGTTTATTTAATTATTTTGTTTGGATATGTGTGTTAATATTTAATGTAATGGGATGCGTGTTCGATAGCACAAATAATGTGCAATTAATGTACTTAGGTACTTAATCGTATGCAATATTTGATTTTATGTTAACAGTCCATTCGCGTGGTATTGTAAAGTAAAAATTATCCATTTGGACTTTAAATAATAATTATAATTATTAAATGTCCCGTTTATATTTTTATTCAAATTCTTTAACTTCCCGCTAAAAAAATTAAAAATTTTTTTTACTTTGTCAATATCCATTACGACTTTTTTATTTTACAATCGACTTATCTATACCGTAACACAAAAACTTGTGGTTCGGTTTTTTATTTTTATTTAATTTAATTTTTTATTTTTCATATAAATTCTTTGCAAGTAATAACGTATTCTTTTGTATATATTATCCGCAACTCCCATGTTTATTGCGTGGGAGTTTAAAGCGGTAAAGCTCGTTTATTTTGTAAATTAATGCCCGCGTTGGCTTGTTTTTTTTAGTTTTTTTTATTTATTTTTATCATCAAAATAACAATCACATCTTTATATATTTTTCTTATTATTTTTTTTTAAAATCTTTATCATCTATCATCCAATGCACAGGGAGATTGACACGTTAACGTTTCTACTTTCATTTTTTTTTGCTTTTTAAAAAAAAATTTTTTTTCTAATCAACAATCTTATCAATAATCGATTAATTGCTACGTGAAAAATAATAAAAAGTATAGATTATTAATAGTTATTGGCATCAATAAATAGTCTCTATGCAGAGAATATAATTTTTTTTGATTATTAAAAATTTTAATAAAATTAACGATAACGATAAAGAATTATATTTTTAAAATAATCAACAATTTAATTTTTATTTTTTAAATTTATATTTAATAACACGTGCAATCTCCCTGCTTATATATTCATAATATATAAACCACAATCGCATTCTCTATCTACCTATTGGGTTTTCTAATAACTAACTATTTATTTAAACTTTTTTTTTTTTTCATTAATATTTAGTTAAAAATTTTTGACATTTTATATTTATTTATTATTTGCGGTGGTGCCTGACTGCAAAGCCGCTGGGAGATTTCGTTGGTATATTGTTGGTGTTTTGTATTTTTCTGATTGGCAGCTGCATAAGGTAATCCATTATGTATAATAATGATAATAATAATAATATTAATAATAATAATAATAATATAATAACACGATGATAATGATGATAAATGACGGTGATGAATGACGAAAACAATAACAACAACAACAACCTAACGCGACTGTGATACAACACCCGCATAATCTCCATCTCCATCTTTATCTTTTTTTATTTATTATTATTATTTCCCCCTCAAAAAAATTTTATTATTTTCACTTATTTGGCTTTAGTGTAAAAAAAAAAAAATGTGAGCGATGGCCTACCGTTGCTGGCCCATACTAGAGCTGCCTAAACTCATATGTGGCTTTAAACTATGGATTATTTTAACATGAGCCACCATATTATCCTTACGCGTAAACTCTTTGAAACAAACCGGACATGGATAGTATTTGACATTAGGTTTGTGCGATGTTACATAGTGACGGCAAAAATTACTTATATGTGTGTAAGTGCGATGGCAAACAGTACACCGATAAACATCACCCTCTTTAACGCAAAAATCGCGAACAGAACCTTCGGTTCTTTCACTTTCAACTTTAAACGATCCCTCGAAGTCACTTTGGCTGATTTCAGACTCACCGCCGCTGACAAGATTGAATATGGCACTGGTCATTAAATGGTGCTCTTTATTTGAGACTTTATGCTCAGACTCGGTGTCTGAATTTGGCGGTTCTTCATTTGTGGCAACTTGATTTGTAATGCTGTCATTATTACCCCCCAGAGATGATGATTTTCCTTGCAAACTTGCGCTGTATTCATTGCGAAAGCATCGCTCAAAGTTGATACGTATGTGTGCTGGTGATTGAGCACCACCGTTACCACTATTATTACCGCCGCCGCCGCCACCACCACCACCACCAACACCATGGCTTCCGTTCGACGACTCCTCCGCGTCTGAAAACGACAAACACTTCTCGTATCACGAATATACATCCTTCTTTTATTACTAATACTTTTATTTATTTTATTATTTACTTTTTTTTAGTCATAAATAATAAATAAATCTAGCGGTATACTAATACCGGTTTAATTAATTGAATAAATTAGTACGCAAGAGCATTTAAATACAATCATTACTTACAAGTGAACTGTAAATTTACGTACGTTGAAAGTACTTTGGAAAAATGATGCCCTTGTGCACAAACTTGTTCAATTATTTTCTAATTAATTAATTTATTTATTTAATTATATATAAATATTAATTGTGGGGGGAAGCAAGAGGAAGGGTAGAGCCAGCAAAATAACTAAATTATCGTCACTGTAAATAAAAATTAAACCGTTTTAATTTAAAAATATAAATAGTAAAAAACTTGTTTACTTAATTGTCTTTTTTTCGAATAATTTAACTCGTTCTTTTAATTATTTAATTAAATAATTAACAATATTTTCTAAATCGCCCAAGTGTGCGCACGCGCGTGTGTCTCGTCACCCACCCTCACATTGTTCCCATTTTTCCTCTTATTAATTTCAATTACTCTCTTTCTCTCTTTCTCTTTTATTACACTTACGCACACAAACAGACATCACACACACCAGCGCACAATAATGGTCTGTTATTAGCGACCGTATATATTATATTTAAGAACAATGTCCATCCATAAATATATCATACTAAAAATCATCCACGAAATAAATTTTGTCGCAATAAAATAAACATCGAGACTCACATGCGTGCACACAAACTTGATATATTTATTAAATAATATATTGTGTGCATACTAATTTATTTAGTTGCTCATATACTTTATTATTATTTAAATAAAAAATTAAAAAATACAAGACAAAGACAATTTTCTTTTTTTTTTTTTTTTCAAATGTGTATACACAAATTTTATTGTGCTTTGCACAACCTGCTGCTGCACGTCATCATAATCATCAAGTAAAAGTATACAAGACAAGTAATATGATGCAGTCATCATCGCAATTATTGTGCGAAAGATCTGCGAATTAAATCACGAGGACGTATATTTGAAATTTTAAAAAAATATATAAATAAATAAGTAAAAGAACGTTATATTCTCATCGTCCTTGCTTCTCCTTCTCTCCGCGGTTATTAATTGTTGTAAAAAAAAATAAAAAAAAAATAATTATTGTGGTGTTATGTAAATTAATTCTTTTAAATTTATTTTTTAATTTAAAATTTTTAAAATATTTATGGTACTTTTTTTTTTAAATTTAAATTATTTACGGCTGGCCTTCCCTAGTCCCTCGCTTCCCCGCGCAATATTAAATAAACGACAGATTTCAAAGGTGATTCAATTCTCAACTCACCTGTGTGCAAAAAACAAAAATAATCACGTGTCACTATTTTTCAAAGAATCTTCACAATCTTTGAGCACTCTGCTTATTATCAATTGTTATTATTATTGTCATTTAATTTTTAATCCATATTTATTTATATATATGTATGTACATATATAAAAAATAATTTTATTCTTTTTTTTAAAATCAAGAAACAAAACATTCATATTTACCACTTTTTTAAAATAAAAATATATAAATGTATTATTATTTATTATTATTTATACATATATTTATTTTTTTCGGCTATTTAGACCCTTGTCTCTCTCTCTTTCGCTCTCTCTTTCGCGTGTTATTGCAGTATATGTTTTAAATAATAAAATAAATAATAAAATATATAATACATAAATTTTTGACTAATTGTTAATTTTATTTAGAGTCGTTGGTGGTGGACGTTATCAACGTACAGACATACTATCATATATACATACACTCTTACACACATGTACAAGAAAGAGAGAGAGAAAGGGAGAGAGAGAAGGCGGAAGCGACGAAACAGTGAACAGAGGCAAGACGCGTCCACCCCCATTGCATGTGTATCGCGTTTCGTGTGTGTCCTCTATTGCATATATTAATTTTTAAAAAAAGACACATTCACACTGTCTCTTTTTTTTTATATTTTTAATATCCGATATTATTTTTTACCCGTGTGCAGTCTTGCGAAGTTTTTCAACGATTTTTTTTCAAATAAATTTTAGTATTTTCTCAATATAATTTTCGTTAAAAAAAAAAGGTCTGTGATACACTTGATAAAATTATCTTCATTTCTCTCTATCATAATTATTATTTAACTCATTATTATTATTATAATAACAATAATTAATTATTAACGTTGAAATATTTTTAACCAGCGTTTAAAATGTAAGCACCGCTAGCTGGCTCCACCCCCTCTTTTCATCGCATTGGCCAATGGCAGCGAAGCTATTTATTATTATCATCATCATCTAATTATGCAGGGTAAAAATAATACCATAAAAATATTTTCATAAATTTTTAACTCATGTTAACATTAGAAAAAAAAATATTAAAAAAAAGTAAGAACACAAACAAAACAAAGTTAATTTTATTTTAATAATTATGATGCAAAGAAATAAATAAAAACTCATTTTATAATTAAAATTTTAAATAAAAATATTAATTAATAAAGCGATTGCAGTTGAAAAAAAAATTAATTATATTTATAATTGTTATTGTTATAAATAATTATTATTAATTACGCTGCTCATTGGCCGAGCGTGATTAGCCGAGTGTTACATGGGTTTGTGATTTGTCTTATGGACCAGATATGGTACGGGATTGTGATACTCTTGGTTGGATTTTATAAATTATCATCTTCTTTACATATTTTCATCTATCAATTTTAAATAAAATTCTACCTCTTGAAAAAAAAAAACCAATAAATTTAAGGGACATAAAAATTCACCGGAAGTTATCAGTTATTTATATATATTTTTTAATAGTTATTTTTGTAAGAAAAATTGATTTATTATTAATTTTAAAAACGGATATAGGGGATTATAAATGAAAATAATAAACAAGAGCTCATTTTATTCAGTGCAAGCTCGCTTTTATCTAAACCGTCTCTCTAAATTAGATTTTTAAAATTAAAATTCGACTCTAATATACTTGATACGTCATGCAGAGTATGGAAGAATAAAAATAATAAATAACTTTAAATCCGTGAAAAACATCGCAATGATAATCTACGTCATTGTGCCTTAGTTTTTTTTTATCTCAACCTTATATTTAATCATCTTCATTGCGATCATCACCTTCGCAATAATACAATTGAAGAAAAAAAAATAATTAATATAAGAATCTGTTATCCGACGTGTTGCCTTATATCGTTAACTGATTTAAGGATAAAAACATAAAAAATGATTAAATATCTACGATGAAATTAAATAAATAATTATTTCAAGTAGATATTATTATTTGTAATATTAATATTAATTCCTGTAAGCAAATCTTAGTAATATATATGTATATATTTATTTTATATGAATGTATATATGTCTATATAAATATATATATATATTAGATATGATCAATGATAAACAGAGAGAAGGAAAAGAAGAAAATGAGAACTTCCAAAAGTATCACGGGTCCATGTGACGGTCCCTCGTCGCGTAAGGCGAATTACAAGCAATTACAGTTTTTAATAAAATGTCAAAAAATAATAAAATATGTATATATATATTTATCATTAATAAATAGTATAGATAATAACGAAATTTAAAAAAAATCTAGATAACGTTGGTGGACATTAAAAGATGTGACACGTGGTAATAAAAATTTTTATGACCTATTTATTAATTATTTCTATAATTAAACTAAAAAAATATATATATATATTGAAACGATTAAACAAAGTTCATTAACACGTGTTATCTTGTTTATGTCACGGCCAGCATAGAAAAGAAATAAGATAGAAAAGTAATGAGAGTAATGAGAGTACTGGGCAGTTTAAATAAAAAAAAAGTTATTAAAGTGAAATAAAAACTTACCCTGCGCGGAAGTACTCGGCGTTGGTTCTGGTTCTTGTTTGATCCTAGGCGTCACTGGCTCTGGTGTATCCCGTTCACCATTTTCCGTAGGCTCGTCTTTTCTTCCGGTAGTGGGTCCCGGTGTACCGGATGAGGCCGAGTGATTGCTACCACTGTTATTATTATTATTGTTATTATTATTAGCATTGCCGTTACCACCGGTATTGGCTTCACTCTGAAGATCAATGCCCATCTTCATTTCCATCATCTCTGGTGAACCCTGGACAAGATCTGTTGCCGAGCATGATTGTAAATCTTGTGCCAATCCTTCGATCGGTGTATCTGATGAACCACTCAGTTTCCTTGGTCTTCCGCGTTTTCTCTTTGGCGCAGTTAGTGCCGATCCTAATAGCGGATGACTTGACATATGATGGAACCTTTTTTGTGTAACATGATGATGATGAGACCCAATTTGGTTTATTCTATGTAAATTTGGTGGGGGTGGAGGTACTGTGTTTTGATTTCCAAGTAATGAAGACGTTATGTTTGGTAAATCACATTTATCCTCATTTACTTCCGTTAAACCCTTTATCCTTAGTGACTCGGCAACTCTGAGAAAGGCTGTAAGCCGATCTTGATCAACGCTCACCTCACCACGGTACATAAAGTCTAGGAGACTGCGCATATCCACATAAGGAACATCCTTGAGAATGACTATTGGATGTTTATCAGGGTGACCTGTAAACAGAGCCTAGAAAAAAATAATATTTTTATTTACATCAGTACATAAAAATCTATTTATTGCTGATAAATTGATATATACCTGAAAGTAGGGACTGCATGCTGACAAGACCATTTTATGTGCCCTGAGCAACTGGCCCTCGACGGCCAACGTCACATCCACGAAAGCTTCGTCGTGCAGCAATTGATCAAAGACCGAAAGTAAATTGCTCTGATGGTTATTCCATCGCAGACAAAACCTCTGCGACGTCATCGCTTCGCTTCTCAGATCCGTCAGGTTACCGTTAATGTCCGCTAACATCAGATCTTAGATGTAGTTCTTATTTGCGCGTTGCTGAGGCTCTTCCGCGCTAACCACGGCCTCAAACAATCGTTATTGCTTCCTCGTTTACTGCTACTGCTACTGCTGTTGCTGCTGCTGCTACTGCGGCTGTTACTCCAAAGTAATTTGCCGTCTGTAATCTTCATCGGCTACAAGTATCACGTTTTTTTCACTTGTGACCTGAAAATAAATAATAAATCATTGTTTACAATAGTGTAAAATAAAAAATATATATATATATTTATAAATAAATGTATAAAAAAATATATAGGATTCATTATGTTCATTTAAAATATAAAAAACACACGTGGGCGCATTTAGGCACAGCATAAACAACAATAAAACGTAGTTTCATATATAAATACTCGATATATACATATATATTAATATGAAAAGTCATATAGCAGCATGTGAGTAAGACAGAGACGTGAGTAAAAAATAAATGCAAGAGGTGGCGGAGGAGGACGTAAACTATACGACCCTGATGTTAAAATGTGTAGGCTGAATAGACGACTTCATTCTTTTCCTTTTACGTATCTCGCCCTCTTATATATATATTGTATGTGAGAAAAAAAATAACCAACTGGCTCTATTCTCCTCATCAACACACGCACACACAATCGTATCAAACCTTGCGTGCACAAATACATGGTAAATAAAATAGACAAGTCGCCTAGCCTACTATGCAATATCCCTCATAAATATGTTGTTAATTTGCTTAGTCACTTGTCCGTAATATTATATCAAGAGTTTCACACAATTTAAATTTATTTGTATATATTAATTTTAATTTCAATACACGTTTCATTATTTACATCAATCCATTATAAATTTATCCATTTTTTTTACTCCAATATGGAGTTCTGTTACTGTGAAGATTATTTTAGGTAAATGTACACAGAAAAAAATAATTTCTTGCATCAAGAAAATTTTTTCTCCCTAAAAATATTTTTTTTTTCAATTCATAGTTCAAAAGTTACTGGGTAAAGTTTAAGTCAAAACGACTCCAGTATACTTGAATAACTTTTGAAGGAGTGAATTTATCGAAAATTGTTAAGAGATTATTTTTGTAGAGCATTTAATTTCCTTTAAAAATTGTCATTGGCTTTTCTTTCCTGATGCCTGGTACTAATTTTTACATGAATTACAAAATTCAAAAATTCAAATTTCAAAATCATACCAATCTTAAAGTCATGATTATAAGGAAACGGTTCATCTGACGTAAAACTTCAATCAGACTTTTTTTATAGAGCATTAAATTTCCTTTAAAAATCTTCATTGGCTTTTTTTTCCTGATACCTGATACTGATTTTTACATGAATTACAAAATTCAAAAGTTTAAAATTCAAATTTCAAAATCATACCAATCTTCAAGGCATGATTATAAGGAAACGGTTCATCTGACGATAAACTTCAATCAGACCTTTTTTGTAGAGCATTAAATTTCCTCAAAAAAATGTATTCATCTCAATTTCGTTTATCTCAATGGCTCAGGAGTTATGGGACAAAAACCCGCAGTAAAAAATTGAAAATTCCAATGATAGTCTTTATCAATCTTAAGGGCTCAAATTTTCCCAACAATTTTTTTTTGTCAGCCGATTTTTTTGGCCCAGTCTAATATACATATATATATAAAGTTATGCACGTGGATATATATTACAACAGGACTCCCAAGAAGCGCGCAAGGTTCGACCTTGAACGACCTCGTTAACCTGCAAGAGGAAGCACGATTGGTTTCACGCATGCTGTTATTCCAAGGCCCTTAGTTTACTGTCTTGGCTTTGGCTTTGGCTTACACACTTTCCAATATATTATTATTATTATTATTATTATTATTATTATTATTATTATTATTATTATTACCATATATCTTTTTCCTATTTCTCTCCTTTTCTCTTTCACATTTACTCCCGTATACTTAATTCTCCATTCTTTCATGTTATGTTATGTTATACTATATCCCTTCTTGTTACCGCGACCACATCATAATCCAAGTTATTCCCACTACGAACTACGAAATTGTCTACCTGCTGCCTGTTGCCAGACATAGGTGATATATTACGCAAGTTATCGTTTTTACAATAAAAAATTTAACCATAACAAACTTCTGATAATAATTAATATTTAATTTCTTAATATATATAGATTTTATTTTATAAATAGTCGATAGATCGCTAGTGGTTGGTAATAAAAAGTGAATTAACACACGCACGTTATTACAATAATGTGTCGAATTATGAAATTTTTAAATAAATAATAAATAGGACAAGTTGAGGTCGTTTAGTTGGTGTACACAACTGCGTTCTCGTTGTCGCGCCATCAAGACTCAGAAATTACAAGGAGGCGAAGTGTGAAGAGTATTAAAAAAAAATATATATGTAATTTAATAAAAGAAAAAAAATATCAGTGTTTGTTTGAAGGGGAATTCACTCGGGTTTTGTCACGTCATAAACTGATAACTAAAATCATTTATTCCGAGTTATATACTTTTTTATTTTTAACTCAAAGGATTAGTGCCGGCAATTATGTTTAAAAAAAAAGTAAATTACATTACAATTGTCTTAAAAAATTTAAACTACACAAGTATATAAATTCTATATTTACTTTTACAAGTTTTTATTTTATCGTGGATAAAAATAAATTATTTTATTAAATTAAATGGATTAAAAATTTTTTTAAATGGATATTTAAATAAATGTCACTGGCCATTTAAATTATACTGACATTCATGATTAATAACGCGTTATAATTTTTTTTTAATTACAGCCATTATATATATACATATATATATATTTAACAATATTTTTGAATAACGACAAAAACTATTATATTTTATTTAAAAAAGTAAATAACAATTTTAATCTATGATGACTTCATCATCGATAGCGTCATTACTCATGGCCTCCCCAACGCGTTTTTTTATTTTTCTCTATATACATATATATATACATATATACTTTTATACAATACATACATTCAATACAGAAACTTGTTGCGACTGTACTGAATATATATATTTTGTATGAACCCTCTTGTATGATCATGGGTGCTCCTTAACACACACATATTTATATATATACATATATATATTTAGTCTTATAAAATTTCTGTCTATATATAAAGACACTTGAGTAAAGTGACTACAAGTATAGCAGAGAGCAAAGTATAAGTACAAGTAATGTAATGTAAGGCGAGATGTGTGTTGACTGTGATATAATATACTTACTATTATACGACACTGTAAAAAAAGAAGACTCATATTATATATATATCTATATATATAATATGTATATGCATATGTATACATATATATATATACCATAGTCTCGCGGGCGTCGTCAAATAAAACTCTGATCCTATCTACTAGTAAAAGAATTATATATATATATATATATATATATATATATATATATATATATATATATATATATATATATATATATATATATATATATATATATATATATATATATATATATATGAAAAAGAGAAATAATACAGAGATAAAGATAGAAATAAGAGTGTAAAGTGGCGACGCGACACGAGACTCGGACAATCTCACGGCCACGCATTGCGTAATCGGCATTGCCGCGACCAAGTCATGTCGGGATATAAAATGAATACGACAAAGCGCAGTGAATAACACCACTAACATTTATATGTATATATATATGTGTTTATAAAAAAAAATATAGGATTAAATTAATAAGAAAGATAAAGATAAAGATATAAAATAAAAAATACTATTTAAAATTCCCTCTCTTTTTTAAAAAACTGGTGGCGCGAGCACCGTTGCTTCCTTTAATATCACGTTTTCATATATTATTTAAGATACTTGTGATACCTTATACTTATACTCTTTAGCTCCTGCGCTTCGCGCCATATATAATACCGACGAGGGCGAAAAATATATATGTATTTTTAAAAAAACTCTTTCAACTACATCATCACCTTTATGCTTTAAAGTCTATATACATATATGCATACGTAAATACATGGATACCACAAGAACCAGCAGAACCACCACCACGACTAATACTATTATAATAAACCTTTTTCTTATTTAACGCGTATATACAACGCGCCATGATGATACTACTCGTTTGCCAAGCGAACAAATAAATATTACGTAATAGACCAGTTCAGGACATTGTGAAAGAGCTCGAGTGGAGGAAATATAAGATACTGGAAGAATACACAAAATATATATGTTTTTTACATTTTAAATTATAAGTAAAATTACTTTTTACTCCGCTCTACTTTAATGTGTTTTTCATTATTTTTAAATTACGTTTACTGATCGACACCCTTGTCAAATCACTAACTATTTTTCAAAGATAAAAGTACTGTATTGAGTGACGTAAAATTACTTACTCATTTTTCCAAAGAAAATTTTCTACTCAAATATATAATGAGGGAAATATAACGAGGGAAATTTAAAAGTAATTAACAGTAGGTTTAAATATATTTATTTTTTCAGTCTGAAACCGCACGTACGAAGGTTGTAAATGAGGGTTGCTTCATCGAGTATGACTAAATTTCTATTCGTCAGCATCGCGGTCGAGGTTTTAAAAAAAAAATGAGGAAAAAAAGGTACGATATAAAAGTCAAAGTCGATTTCCCATCTACGTGGTTATGCTACAAAGTGATTCAGTGAAAGGTTTATGGATAGTCGGGGCAAAGGGTCTAGATGGTTAAATATAAAAGGGATCTTTGACTCGAGAGAATAATAAAAACGACAGAGGGGGAATAATACAAGCGAACTAGTGTGATAGAGGCATAACATCAGCAACAGCAACAGCAACTTACTCCTGGCACTCGAGAGCGGCCTCGGATATCTATGCGCCCCTCTTAACACCACTCCCTCAACGACAAACTGGGGGAGTGCCAGGATGTGCTTGGAACGATCAGCTTCGTGTCACACACGTCAGAACTTATATATACATATATTTTTATATATATATACATCGTTTCTCTCCTACGTATTAATATTTCTCGCAACGATAAACAGTGAATACATCTCGTACAATCTGTTGTTAATGTATATACATATATAGATTTATCTATAATATGTACAGATATATAATATATATTCGTGTTATGTCTGATTACCCAGGATTTTTAAAATTTATTTATAGAATTACCCATGATACTGACGTCTAATTATTTTTGAATTTTTTTAAAAACGATGAATTATTAAAAAAAAAAAATATTTGAAAAATTGCACCTGTAGTTTTTTTAATTTTCTACATGTGCATATTTTTTTTTTTTTTTTTTTTTTTTTCTTGTAATTAATTTGTTGAAAAAAAAACCCGAAAATTGCTACATAATTAATGATCCTGGAAGCAGACAATTAAAAATTTTTGAATTTTTTTCCAGCCTATTAAGTACAGAAAAAAAAAAAACTAAAAAAATGCACATGTGGAAAATTAAAAAAACTACAGGTGCAATTTTTCAAAATATTTTTTTTTCATAATTTATCGTTTTTAATAAACTCCAAAAATTATTAGAGCTCAGCTAAATGGAGTATCAGTGATTATCCACATGTGCACCCACCCATCCATAGGTAAATAATTTTTTTAAAATTTTTGTTATCCGTTAGTGTAATATGTACATGAATGCTGAAGAACATATAGCATAACATACATCCATACATACAGCAAGTAAACTTAACGGAGGATTAATGTTGAAGAGTGGTATGCATGGCGGGGATAACGCGACGTGTTGACCAAGTGGGGTAAGAGGGGAATGAGTAGTAGTCGCGGTATCTGAGTGTGTGCACGCTGCGTGTGTCCTACATTTTAGAACCTTCGTTTAGAATGCGTGCATTCCCGCAACAAACATACAACGACCCGCCACCATCATCATCATCATCATCACCACCACCAACACCGCCGACACCACTATTATTTTTATCGCCTTTTATGAAGACACAAATATGTGTGTCAGCGACTTTTGTCCATATCCATTGTCACGTAGTCATCTATTTCTTTAGGGTATATTTAATGACTTGAAAAAAAAAACATATTTCAAGTGTCACTTTACACTTGAAACGTTGCTTAATAATGTTAATAATAATAATAGTAATAATAATTGATCAAGAGTGATATTTATTTAAATATATATAAAACGAAAAAATATTTAAACGGGTTGTATCTCAGCCCCTTGTTCTATCCCTGTCCTTGGGTTTCGCGACTTTGTTACCTCTTAACGAATAAAAGGATGAATAAAAAAAGTATAGAGGGAGATGAGGAAAGAGAGATGTCGAAAGTGAGTAAGAGAGAGACCAGAGGAACAACTCACGCACGGAACTTGTACGCCCATTGGCCGGCAACCCCTCTGCTTCTCGAGCTCTCCCCAACACAGTTATGCCTTTCTCCCCTTACCCTCCATCAAGTTCTCAAGCCGGCTGAGCTACCACCCTTCCTCCTTGTTCAAGCCATTTTTGCCTCCCCTCATACGACGTCGTCGTCGTGGCCGTCGTCGTCACGGATAGGACCCAACCTCACCATCTCAACCGTCCATTGGCGTCCACCCGCATTTTTTAACTGGACTTTAGACTTTTTTAAACCTCTCGCCCTCTCGATACTCACTTCCAAGCTATTCTATGTACATATATACATATGTATATATCTATAAATAAATATTAAAATACGTCTACTCCTAATCATTTTAATTTATTCTTAAAAAATACCCAATGTATGACCGTCATATGTATTTATATTGTACTGGAAAATAAAATAAATACAAAAAAATTGTTTTTACTCCATTATTTTTTACCAGTTGGTTTTTTGCTTTGAATTTTTTTTTTAAATCCAGTATTTTTCCCTCTGTTCCTCTTGTTATGCATGAAACACGCAATCGCAAACGCGATCCTCATGCAAAATTCAGTTCACCCTCTTCTCCCGCGCACTCATACTCACACAACCTCTGCTTCCCCATATACAATACCATATATAATATATCTACATATATATATATATATATACGCGTCCCTCGATTATTGCCCTCGACCTCGACCCCGTCAGTGGCGTAACATCTTATTTTTTCCCTCTTGTATATATCGATACCGATACCGATTTAAAAACTTTTGATACTAATGAGAAAAAATGTTTTTTTTTTTTTTTCCAAATTGTTATCATGATGATAAAACTACTCCCTAATGAGAATTATCATTGTCGTTATTATCTCTATACAACTTTCATTTTTTCTACTTACTCGTACTCATACAAATACTAAATACAAATAAAGCTGTAGTGTAATTACCTGACTACGGATTACAAGGGGAAAAAAATTCTACTAACTGTGAACACTATCAAGGAGACATTATATTAATGCTTGGTGGCTTGGGAAAAAAATAATGATGTTAAATAATGAAATTTAAAATAATTTAAACTCCTTTTCTAATCCTAGTTTCCTGTTCATCGTATTTAAACACGACGTTTATGCGGTTTCCTCGAAAATAATACTAGTCGTAAGTGTAACTGGGGCGCGAAGCCTGGCACACTATTATACAAGAACGGATTATCCATTACACGCATTCCTTCATTTCTCTACGTACTTTTTTTTATTTAATATTTATGTTAAACTGTACTAGTAAATTTATACTGAGTAATTTACAACCCCATTAAATTTATACCAGAGTAATTTTAAAATAAATTAAAGAAATGCTAAAAAGGACTTGTGGCTAATTTATAAAAATGTTATATTATTTATCAACATTTTAATATATATATATACGGAAAAAATGAATTTCTTGGTGCGAAAAAATTTTACTTACTCCACAAAAATTTTTTTGTTACAAGTGGAAAATGAAAATTTTCTGAGGAGAAAAATTTCTTGCGACAGGAAATTTTTTTGAAGATAAACGATTTTGGGAACCGAGTCAAGATTTTTATGAGCCAAGAAAATTTGTTTTGCAGAGGAGATTTCATGTGAATGTAGCAAACATCAGACAAATTTAAAATTGATAATAAATTTAAATTTTTAAAAATGCGCATTAAAAAAATTTTCAAATTATAAGTGCATTTTTTTGAATATTATTTGTAATTTTAAATTTGTCTGATGTCTGCTACATTCACATTCGTGAGATTTCTACTTTATCCGCGAGATTTTCAAAAAAATTTTTTTGAATCAAAAATTTTTACTTGCGGTCAAGAACTTTTTTTTCCGGTGCAGTCTTAAGAAAATTTCTTTTCAATTCATAATACAAAATATTTTTCGGCGCCAGAATTTTTTTCTCGCCTCAACAAATTTTTTTCACCAAGAAATTTTTTTTTTTTTTTTTTTTTTTCAATTTATAATAAAAAAAATTTCTTAGGGTAAGTAAAAATTTTTTTGCATCAAGAAATTGTTTTTTTCTGTGTATATAAAATATATATATATTTTTTTGGTTTTATTGTTGCAGTTAAAATTTAAAACAACAGAATTTATTTAAATAATAATATAAGTAACAGGACGGTATTAAAAGAGTACAGAATGATTCATGATGTTAGTCAAGGGGTTATGATAGCATCCACTCTTGTGAAATTCACGACGCCTTCTATTCCCCTCTAACCCCTTCCGCTTGTCGAGGACATTATTGCGCACTTTGTAGTCACGTTGTTCAATTCGACGAACTCGACCCTTTCGTTCATTCCTTACTTCTCTTCTCAGTAGAAAAGGAAAAAAAAAAATTTTAAATATAAAGGGAAGGATGGAAAGAAAAGAAGGAAAAAAAGTTGACCTGAAGAGGCTACCAGCTCACATTTCGTTTAGGATTCCGATGAATCAGAAGTCAACTCTTTTAACAAACGACATATAATATAAATATATATACATTTTTTTATTTGGAAATTTTCCGTGAATTTACTATGGGTAACAAAGCGATAAATTATTACGTTCAAATAAATACCGCAGTAAAAATCTGTGTAATGTTTAATATTTCCTGAATATATTAATATACGACTGATAACTTATCAATTATATACTTAATGTATATAAATTACAAGTGATATAATTATAAAAAAAAACGACTCCGTTTGTCGTCAAGTTCTCAGAAGGAATTTGAAAAACTAGAGTCCTTTGTATTTGTACAGAATTTAAAAAAAAAAAAAAAAAAAAAAAAAAAATTACTGTACTTAACAGTAAGAAGTAAGAAAAGAAGTAAAGTCAGTACTGAGGAGGGGAAGGAAAGAGGACTCGACTCGTTTCCTTCGTACAACTAAACCGTTACTCGATACTTTCTTGCACACCGAAGCATTCCTCAACAATTTTCATTATTAATCGTCTGATGAAAATGTTTTCACGCAGTCTTAGTTTAAAAAAAAAGAAATTCTAAATTAAATTTCAAATTTAAAAACTACTTGGCGCCATTAAAAAAAAAAGTTAATTTTCAGATTATTTCCTCCCCAAAAGATTAATTTCCTCGTGTCCAGCATGGCGTGAAGGCGAACGAACCAGGTGATGGGGAAAAACCCGATAAGATTGAGTAAAAATACGGGAAATGTACAAGCGCCAGTATATTATTATTATTAAGAATAAGAATTAAAAGTGAGTAGCAAGCAGGTGTATTTCCGGAAACCTTTTTTGAATTGACTGAGAACTTGTCGCGAAGGGCGCAGGTAGATGACGAGGTAAAAAGGACAAGTGTACAAAGAAATAACGTAATAAATATGATACTGAAATCCGACGTCGTATGATTTTTGAATTTATTTAAAATCGATAAATTTAAAAAAATTACACCTATAGTTTTTTTAATTTTCTACCTGTGTATTTTTTTAGTTTTTCAATTTTTTTAAATTAAACTGTCAAAAATAAAATTCAAAATTATTTAATGTCTGATGATTTCAGAATCGTTAATAAATTAAATATAAAAAAAAAGAAAATATTAACCTGTAGTAGAAGTAAATCCCAAAAATTTTTTAACCACTTGAACTATCAAATGAAATTACAGTCACTGCTTTAAATATTTAATGGTAATCAAAGTAACAAATAGCCCGGGAAAAAAAACTGAATTTAAAATTTCGAATGAGCCACCGCCCCCGACAAACACAAAACGACTGCGTGTGAGTAAGTGGGTATTTTAGTAACCAGGCTCGAGAAAATTTTTCAGCCCCCTCTCTTACTTTACCCCAACGCCCTTCTAATCTATCCATCCATGTCCATAAGTTCCCATACCATCATAAAGTTTATGACCACGAGTTTAGTGAATGTACATGACTTCAACAATCCCTTTCCCTTTATTTAATTTATATTTCACACGCGGTCTTTCCTACTGTGGGTACAATCAACCCCTTAAGGGCACTCTGATAAAATCGTCACGGTTATTTTAATCCGCCCGCAGGAAGCGCATGTAAATGTTTTTCAAAGCTCACTAACGTACCACTTAAATTACATATATTCCAATAGAATATATAGTATAATACAAGTACTAACGATGATTTAGTAATACAGTAGCACAGTAATGTGAGTAATAAAAAGTAAAAGAAAAAAAGTATCAAGTACAGAATAAAAACGTGGGGACGTGGATTCGCTCGGATGCTCCGTACGCACTTGTCGCCCGGTTTTTTTTAAATTTTATTCTTTACTATCCCTCTTTATGTCACACGCATTCATTCTTAATACTCTGGGGGGCGTGGAAGCGAATTTATATTTCGTAATTGTGGGAGTGGGTGCGTGGGTAAAGTGAGGTTAGGATACGCTTGAGTGCCGAGCGATAGACAACTCGAGTATTATCATATCTAGAGACGAGTTAAATTGTAAAGGACTCCCAGTAGAAGGGGAATCGTATCATAGACCACGGCGATGATAATAATGGTGGTGGTGTGGACTTTGTAAGTTGTAACAAAAAATAAAATACTGTCGAATTATCACACGGTATCAGTAATTGTCGTGTGTAATGTCGAAGGATGATCCTTCAGTTAGCAGACAATTAAAAATTTTTGGATTTTTTTTTTGAGCAGATCAATTAAAAAAAAAATTAAAATAAAAAAAATGCACATGTAGAAAATTTAAAAAACTACAGGTGAAATTTTTTCAAATATTTTTTTTTTATAATTTATCTAGAAAAAAAAATTCTAAAAATTATTAAACATCGGCTAATTATGATTCAAGTTAGCAGACAATTAAAAATTTTTGGATTTTTTTTTCAACAGATCAATTAAAAAAAAAATTAAAATAAAAAAATCCACATGTAGAAAATTGTATAAACTACAGGTGGAATTTTTTCAAATATTTTTTTTTTTATAATTTATCTAAAAGAAAAAAAATCCAAAAATTATTAGACGTCGGTAACTTTAGTATCATATGTCGAAGGATGTAAAAAAAAAT
The DNA here is from genome assembly GCF_029852145.1 of Microplitis mediator. NCBI lineage: Eukaryota > Metazoa > Arthropoda > Insecta > Hymenoptera > Braconidae > Microplitis > Microplitis mediator. The sequence goes on from NC_079973.1 coordinate 4,667,574, forward strand.
TTATCATTACTTTGAACACTGTCGTGTTTTACGGTAACGTCACACACGTGTACTTGGTAAGATTGACTTGGAAAATTTTTATAAACCGTTATAATTCTTGTCTTGTCTCTCGGAAAGTAGGTTGATTCACTCCAATCCAGAGTTGCACGCGCGCCCTCCAAGTTAAGTGACAACCAACGGTTTTCACTCTACACTTTTATTATATTTCGTATGTATATATATATGTGTACTAAAATACGTCATTGTCGACGATAATAAAATCCTGTACCCGCGATAAGGAAATTAAAAAAAATCAATAGTCAATATTACAGACTAGGAGTTGCTGCTATTGGCGCGTACTCCAAAATAATTTAAAATTCAGGGTTCAAATAATAAAAATATTTGAAAAAAATAAGTAATAAAATTGCGGTGATAACCAACTCACCTGTTGTGTATCACAAACTCAATAAAATATAAGACGCACAGTTACACTACTCGGCAACGTATGTATAAACATACACTGGCACAAATAGTATGTATAAATATATACACATACAGGTGGACATAAATATACGATAAATACACGTCCGATGTACACAAAAAATAAGTGATTGTATAAATTTAAAAATAAGAACAAACGGACGAAGAAATAATCTATCAGAAATGGTGTCTTTGGACACACAGCAAACACGCACCCGCGTGCTACGGGGGAAAAAGTCCAACTGAAGGGGAGCAAGGAGTTAGTCGCTGCGGTGAATGGATACTTGGGGGAAAAGGAGGGGTTGCGTTGCGAGGGATCAAAGGGAGGGAGAGACGTCTGGAGGGAGGATGGACGGCGAACGGACTGACTTGTCGAGTAGTGCTCAGCTCAGCGCCTCGGCATGGCTCAGCACACCCCGGGTCTTGGGGCGTAGTATCGGCGCCTATGGCTACAACACCAACACACTATCGCTCACACACTACTTATATCATACATCTACATATATATGTACATATCACATGCACGTGTGCAGAGAAGTCGACGTGTGTAAGTGAGGGCAGACGTGGAGGGAGAGAAAGAGGAGAGATATTTACGCAACCCTCTCGGCTAAAAATCCCCACGTACAAGGAGCGACGCAGACGATAACTCGTATATTTTAAATTTAAACTTAAATTCTTTTCTTTAGTTTTTATTTTATCTACTCCAACTATTACTTCTTTTTCAAACTGATAAGAGATTATTATTTATAACCCTTTCTGGGAGGTGTATTTACAGGGTTTCGTCTACATAACACGTGTAGAAATATATATATATGTATATATATTATCTGTATGTGTGTGTGGAGATATAGATAGACGAGCGGAGAAAAATTCCATGTGGGGCAATATGTGTACAATGTTAAAATAAATATAAAGTATAGTGTAGAATAGAAAATGTAGGGAAACCGCCCGCTAGAGAGGAACAAAACGCGGAAACACACATGAAGAGTCAGGCTAGGAGGCACCCGCGTGATTATTTTCAACCAAACGCTGCTGCTACTGCCAATGGGTGTGTGTATGCGTATGCGTACACGTATGTCCATATCTGTGTTTACATATACATATGTCTATATAAATATATATAGACTCACACATGTGCGATACGTAGGCACATGCGTGCGCTCAACACCCACGGACATTTTTTTCTCTCTTATTCTCTCGTACCCGGTTGTCCGTATCGCGCTTTCCTATTCCTTCACGCCCTCGTTCCTTGCGCCCCTTTTCTACATTATCAGTTAAACATTTATCTCTTTTTAACTCAATGTTTCGCCGATCAAGCCCGTCTCTTTTTATTATTATTCGCCCATTGTGAAGCACTCTGTCCGCTGTTGTCGTAGTCATCGTCGTCGTCGACGGGTAATATCGATTCCGCGTAGTGCAGAGCGGGGTAACCGAGCCCGATGGCAACGACCCTATACGGCCCGCACCGTGACACCGATGTCCGGAGAACGAGCGCACGAGAAATCCTACCAGCTATACTCCAATCACACAACCCGTCTAGTGATAAATACAAATATAATTAATAGTCAAATCAATTTTAAAAAAATTGTAACTCATATTTTTTACCCTCCTATTGTTGTCCAAATTGACGACTAATTCAAATATTCAAAATTCAAAATTAAAAATTTAAAAACGCCCTTAATTTTTGTACATAAAACTTACGGGGTGTACTTTTGACAGATTGGCCAGGTCTTACCCCACTTTCGTACCCAGCTTAAATTAATATCACGTTTACTGATTTATACCCGTAAAAAATTTTTTTCATTGGGTTGGAAAATGTATTGACGATACGGGGTGTACACATATGCACTTACACACGAAAAATCATCACTACCACACATCACCACTACCACCAAAACGCACTACCACCACCTTCCCTCCTCATCAACATCATCATCATCATCATCCTCCTCCCCGTCTCTCTCCTCTACCGCCACTTCCTCTTGGTCGTCGTCGTACTGTTGCTGCTGGTTTAACGTCGCGGCGAACTGCTTGTGCTCCACCCCATTATATCCTTCTACATATATCTCAACATATCACCGTTTTATATTTATTCATTTAATCCCGAAATAATACCCCAATATCTGACGGTCATCAATAACGACAGTAATATCAGTATCAGTAATAGCAATAATAATATAAATAAAAATAAATAATTAGTAATAACAGCAGCAACAACAACAAATACAACAACAAACAAATTTGCTCACGTAATTAAAATCACATAATTTTTTTTTTTGTTTTTTGTTATCACTGATGACACTTACCTTGGCATGTTATATCCAGGGCGCGTTGATGAACCCACACAGTACAGTGGGGTTGGTGCCCACAAAGCCTTACACTCAACGAGGACGTACTTTGTTGGCCAGTGTACAGAGCGCTAGGACGCCATGTCAGCAAGTCGAGGCAGACTTCGGGGCAGACTCGGGTTACCTCGGCTGTGAGGAATTCGTGGTGCGCCACCACTCGGCATAGACGGAATCTCGCCTACGCCCGTGCTGCTCAACAGAGTTGCCGTTCCGTTCAGCGGCACGTTCACCGCTTACACGGTGAGACTACACCCGCCCGTTCGCGCGCCCTCGTTCAACCAAACCACCGTGCCGCGGTGCCGCTTCGCGAACACGTGAGTTAAACAGAGACAAATATATAAGAGATATATGTATGCGGGTGAGTGAGGTAAAGAGAGATGAGGATAGAAAATACCGCCCCCTGAACTCTTTAGTTTCTTCTTGCTCCCTCGTTCACTCTTTATCATTTATTTTCCAACTCTCTTTATCAGTCTCTCCCTCGGTCTCTCCCTTCCTCACTTCCTCACTCCCTCACTTGCTGGCTGTACTGTTCTGCTCTGGCTCTGCTCAGATCAGCTCAGCTCTAGTGTGTCGGTATATCGTTGACTTTACGAGTATATATATGTATGTATGAAGAGGAGAGAGGAGCAGCCCCTCACATACAGATACATTCACACCCCGGTTTGAAGTCACCTCTCACTCTTTCACTTGTACAAAGAGTACCAAAGAGTATCGTTGCTGCTTATAAGATACGTGTATGAGTTTCACTCGCATTTAACTCTGTACTGTCTCGAGGCTCGACTGACTCGTTTTAGTTGCCCCTGATGCGTGATAGTCTACTCTCTACAGGGACGTGCAACCAAGCCTTGGGTCTTTTTTTCTCCTTGGACTCTGTCGCAATCACGAATCATCTTACCAGAGGAATATACATTTTCTATTCTATCCTAGTACATAAATATAAATATAAATATATATCTACAGTTATTTAAAACTCAATATTCCTGATGCTGATACGATATTTTTTCACCCTCCTAAGATGGGATTTTAAAATTTCGACTCCAAACCCTGGGGAAAATTTATTTTTAAAAAATTTACTTATTCATTGTACATGTGGGTACTAGCTAACAATTATCGTATTTCTTATTATATATATTCTCCCTCGCGACACGGCTTTCTCTCCCTACACAACACATCCTATCTATAATAAGTTAACTTTTAAATTTCTTACTCTACTCCGTAACTGCTGGTACACGTGACATATTTCTTTTTCTCAGTCTTTTTTTACTCCCCTATTTTATATTTCTATACTCGTCTCCTACAGCTTTGGATTTTTACAGGGTAAATATTTTTTTTTACCCAGTAAATATAAATATGACCCTGCAGTTAGACAGCCAACAATTTTCGGATTTTTTTTTTAAATTAATTACAAAAAAAAAGCAACTAAAAATATGCACATGTAAAAAATTGAAAAAACTATAGTTGCAATTTTTGGAATTTTTTTTTTTCATAATTTATCGTTTTTTAAATAATTCAAAAACTATTCCTCGGTTAACTTTAGTATCATAATTTAAATAATCCTGAAGTTAAGAGACAATTAATAATTTTAGGTTTTTTTTCTCAACAAATAAAAAAAAATGCACATGTAGGAAATTGAAAAAACTATAGGTGCAATTTTTTTAAATATTTTTTTTTTCACAATTTATCGTATTTAAAAAAATTCAAAAATTATTAGACGTCGGCTGACTGCAGTATCATAAATATAATTAGACATAGAAATAGAAATAATTAACGAAGCACTAAATTATATAAGTGAAAAAATAATCTTTTTTGTACGAGTGTGAATGTAGCAAACATGCGACAGTTTATAAATTTCAAGTAAATGAATAAATTCAAATAATGAAATTTAAAAAAATGCGCGTACTCATTTTTCAAATATCTAAGTACGGATTTTTAAATTTTTATCTTACTTACATATTATTTTTTTACTCCAAATTTAAAAATTCCCAACTATTGGCTACACTTACTCTTTTTTTATTTTTTTTTAATTAAAAAAAAAGTTTATCGCATCCCTTGGTTTTGATAATTAAAAAAAAACTTATAGAGAAGGAAAAAAAAAATGTGGAAAAGATAAGAATTATAGTGTGGCGGGAAGTGCGGCTACATATGTATAAAACCGCGTGGTTGCTAACGTGAATTACAGACGTGTTTTGCGCAGACGTGAATTTTTATCACTCCACTAGTTAACTTGCTCATATATATATACATATATACATAAATTAAAAACTTACCGCAATAATCCTTGATCCTGTCCTCAGCAATTGCTATAAAAATTTTCATTACTGTGAAATAATGAGTACATGACACATAACATTTAACACCAACACTTTACAGAGATGTTTTTTTATCCTCGTTGACACAATCCTTAGTATTAAAATATTTTTATCGTCCGCGTTATCAACATGATCAAGTGTCTAACTTGTTATTAGATACTTCTTGACGTGTTTTTCCTCCCTGTCGTACACGTGACAAACAAGAGTACACTCCCCGATTCTTGTCCGCGATATATTTGCGCGCGTTGCAAATAAGACTAGACTGCCGCGGTTGCTGTTGCTGATGTTGCCGTTGCCGCCGCCACCTTGACACGTTTACCCCGACATGCGAGTCGCGGCGCTTCGGTCCCGCTGTGACACTCCATTATTACTCAGCCACTGTAGTCTTTTGCGCCGCAAACTATCTATAACTTTATGTTAAGTCTAAAATAAATTTATCTGTAAATAATTATATCATCTATTGTAATGTCATTTTTAAATACATCAGACAATAATTGAGCAAATTGTCATTCTCAATGTCCATAAATAGGTACGGAGAATAAAGAAAAAAATTTCAAACCGAGCTGAGAGTTTTAAAAATTATGGCGCGTATGAAAATTTGAAAAAGCCCGCCAATAATTCTAGTCAAAATGAGATTACGATGATGATGAGGTCGATTGTTATTTGAAGGAAGAGTACGAAGAATAAAGAAGGGATTTAATGACAATAATTTGATTTTTTTTAAGTCAATTGATAAAAAGTTGTATGGCGTGGATGAAACTGGCTACATGACGACGGATAGACGAACAAGCTGGAGACAAAAAAATGATGTTTTTTAAGGAAGGGGAAGCTGAGCGAGCGAAAGAGAATAAATATAATGAAAGAGAGACAACGGGTTGAGTGCGAGAGGAGAAAAACGGGAGTAACAGCAGCAGTATAAGTAAAGAGGAGGTGAGGAGGTACATAGGATAGTATATAGAGAGCAGGGCGAGGACGACGGTACGGGGCGAAGAATTGCGCGACCCCTCGAGGGGAGTAAACGGAACGGGCTGACGGAACGGAGTCGAGAGATCTGGTGTATGGCTCACGTCACACACATACTTTTACAAATACAGATACTCTTATAAATATACATGTATATGTTTAATGTATATAGACTGAGAGTGGAGAATAGCGAGAGTACAAGGGAGGTCGTACGTGGGGGGGCCAAGTGGGAAGTGGCGTGGTATCGGTGGCAGAATTATGTGTGTGTGTTGAGCGAGAGAGAGAGAGGGCGGGAGGGAGAGACGTGGGTCGGGTGGATGTGGGTCGGGGTAAAGGGGAGAGACCACGTCGAGCCGATGATTTGACTCCTCCGGCTTAGCTACGCGCCGCTTTAGAACTTTATGTTCTCTGATATTCAGTGTTGTGTGTTCTCTATCCTATGCCAGTGTCCTTGGGGCTTGGCTCTAGCAATACAAGACCAACCAACAACCAGAGCTAAGCGTTAGTTCCAGTATTATATATTATAAAGTTCTATATGCTGATGCTGATACGCTACACACTACTGCCAGAGTAGAGGTATGGCTGTAAATTCTGATCGGGTTGCTGCTGCTGTTGCTGATGCTGAGATGTATAAAATATATATGTATATATATACATATAAATGCTGAGTTTTAGCTCGTATCGCGTGCACGCGCCCACGGATCTCCAGTGCTGTATCACACTCATGCAGAACCGTGAGCTAGATTCCTCAGCCCATCCCTTCCTCTGGCTCCTCACTTTAAATCCACCCATTTACCCACGCTAGCTTACGTTTAACTCATCTTAACGCTTAATAAAGTTACATATCCTAGCTTGTTATTTTCTTTAATCTTTACTTGGGTCACATCACATGCAGGCAACTACTTAACGCCGTCCACTCTGTTATTATATTTGAAGTAGTAGTAGACGTCGCGGAATCGTTTAAGTAGTAAAGAGCAAGAAGTACTCTGGCAAGCGATTTCTCACATTTGACCACAAAATAGTCTGAAAATGCGTATCGTATAACTACTGAAATCCGTTAAATTTTTTTTAACTGATAAATATTATCTGTTGCAAGGATCTAAAAAAAGAAAAAACGTTTTTACTACTGGCCATGTAATTGTATTAAAGTTATTTTGTAATTTTTATGCAAGTGGTCAGCTCTCGCATTACATAAAAAGACTAAATCTGTGTCAGCTTTTTTTATGATTATATATAAATATGCATTGTAACTGAGCAAAAAAAGGGTAGCGAAATTGCTGGACAAATGAAAATATCCTAACGAGTGATAGATAGAGTACCAGTAGATTAAATAATAAATAGAGTAGGGGAAATGTGAGAAGCAATGGCCGCTGTAAGCTTGTGGCCAGGGTTGTCGTTGCGCACTATCGAATAAAAAAAACACATAGACGGTATAGTGTGTAGTTTGCAGTATATAGGGTGGGTGAGAGAAACGAAAAGGACGTAATACATAAGTTTGAGTCTGAGAAGTAGGATGACGATGACGATGAGGGGAGTAGGTGGAGGTGGTGCTGGCAGAGAAGGTGGGGAAAGCTGGAGACAGGGCAAGGGACCGTCAAGAAGTACTACACGTGTCGCGTTTCAGCGGGGTGTTGACCTCAAATAGCTTTTTCAACGTGACGTAACCCGTCTCCTCACGTAAAGGGTTGAGAAAGAACGCAGGCCAATGAGAACGTACATAAAGCCTTATGTCGGAGCCCTTGTTGCCTTCTTGACTTGTATAGTATCTTTCATCATCGTGTGTGCCTGTCCTCTTTTTTTTTTCTGTTTGTCTCCTCGCGACGTTCTCTTCCTTAACTTAACTCACTCACTAATTTTTTTCTCGCTCTCTATCCCGCTGGCTCTGACATCTACCATATAATACATACTCTTACACTTAACTTTACTCAGCTCAGCTCAGCTCATCTCATCTCAACTCAACTCTGCTTTGCTCTGTTCTGAGATACGACACTCCTTTAGAATCTCTTCTCGGTGTTTGTATTTATGCCCGCGTCGGGATCGTCGGGATGAGGCTACCCGTTATGTGCCAGTGCACGGCACAACGATCCTTTCATTCGACTCGAAACCCACTTGCGCGACCATGCCGATACACTCTTGTAAGCTTACGTATTATATCTCTATATAAACATACAATACACAGTAATTCTATACATGTGTTATTATATTGAGTACAAATGTATGTAAGTTTAGTATACATACATACATACATACATACATACATATGAATGTGTACACAAGTTGACGATCCCCCGTTCTTATTCATTGTTATGTGGATGTATGTGTACATGTGTGTACACACGTGGTGTAGTAATAGGGATCTACTACTCAGTACTTGGAGCATCAGAGTTCTTCTTAGGTTCTACTCCTCAGATCATCGTCATCTTGTGCCTCTATATAACTCTACTATTCTACTCGTATCTCGTATCTCGTATCTCGCGTTTCTGTTGTCTTAACTTTTTCGTAGGTGGCGTACAAGTTCTTCCACCGAGTAACGGTTAGCCTACTCAGTGAAGCAATACAACAGACAAATAAAAATAGTGTAGAGAAAATATAGGATTAAAAAAGAACAAACTCATTCTTTACCTCCCTCTCGCTCTCTCACTTAATCTTTTTTATTATTTTATTTAATACTCTTTTGTTGTTATTTATTTTTTTATTAACTTGTTTTTTTTTACTCACTCTGTTGTTTTCTTTTCATTCCTGATGGATCCTGTCTCGCACGAATGCTCCGGCTAACTTGATGAATCATTTCATTGAAACTTGTATAGATATACAGTGAGCCTGTAAAAAAAAAAAATGTCAAAAAAAAAAAATCCTTTGTACAAAATATTATTATTAAAAACCAGGACACTTGACAAAATCTCAATTGTATTATTAATTGCGACCTTTTAAATTTAATTATTATACACACAATATAAATTTATATTGTGTATTGTATTTATATAATTAATTTGATAATATAATGATGATAACAGGTCTGTTAATTTTAGAACTGTTATTAGCGATTGCATGAAAATTAATTTTCCAATAAATTAAACGTTAATCAGCTGTAAACTGTCGCTTGAGGGGATGAGAAACAGGTTGTCAGCGCGAAAAATCGTAAAGAAACGAGAGGTAATAAGGATTTTATGGGCAATTTTAAAATTTAACTTTCATATTTACCTACTTGTTCAATAATAAAAGCTTTAGATGGTTTTTTTATTATACTGTAAAAAATCGGGAGTGAATTCGGATTTTATTTAAATCCGAATTCACTCGGAGTTCCGGAGTTTCAGAAAAAATCACTCCGCATACGGAGTAAATTCGGAGTTTCTTTTTCAGCGGAGTAATTTCAGAGTAATCTTAATTTTCTTTAAATTCGAATTTACTCCGATGCGGGGTTTTAATATTTGAATAAACTCCCTTTCAGAGTTATCACGGATTTTATTTAAATCCGAATTTACTCGGAAATCCGGAGTTTCAAAAAAAATCACTCTGCATAAGGAGTAAATTTGGAGTTTCTTTTTCAGCGAAGTTATTTCAGGGTGATCTAGATTTTCTTTAAATTCAAATTTACTCCTATGCGGAGTTTGAATATTTAAATAAACTCCCCTTCGGAATGATCACGTATTTTATTTGAATCCGAATTCACTCTGTCACTCGAAGTTCCGGAATTTGAAAAAAAAACACTCTGCATACGGAGTAAATTTGGAGTTTATTTTTCAGCGGAGTGATTTCAGAGTGATCTTAATTTTATTTAAATCCGCATTTACTTGGATGCGTTTTAATTTTGAAGTAAACTCCCCTTCGGAGTGAATTTCATTCCAAGGGGATTAATTAAAATACAAAGTAATCCACTCCGCATTCACTCCGAAATTTTTTACAGTGTATCTATCATTCATTAGCGCTTATTATATATTTTTTTTTTTTTTTCATATGGAGGACAATTGAAAAATTACATGGCAAATGGCAATGGACTCGTGCGACTGCCACGCGTATAATTTGCATATATATACATTTGCAGGCATGTTGCCCCTCGGATCATGTCATTGATGTCAACGCACAATGTGTGAAAACAAAAAAATGAACCACGTGTTTTGAAATAATTTTATGATTTATGATAATAAAATTATTTAAATATAAATATGTTAAGAGATGTAAGTAAGCGTGAAAAGATTTTGTCACCGACTTATCTCGTCTTAGTATTACATATATACATTTACTATATATTATATACATAATGAAGCCACTCTTCATAATGATTTGTGAATAAGGGTCGAGTGGTGTAATTTGATATCTCGAGATGTATATCGATAAGCGAGAAAATGTATTTATACTGTAACGCGGCATATATATATGTTTATATATGTGTATAAATAATAAATAAACGATATGGGAGTAAAAGTTATAAAATAAATATTTAAAAATAAATAAGAACGTATATAGATATAAAGAAAAATAAAAATGGTTAAAAAAGAGTTGGTACATACAAAGAAGAGAGATTTGGTGGTAGGATAAAAAGAGCCCATGGTCGTATATGACCGGCGGCTGTAGTGCCGCGTATAACGGCGTGCATACCATACTTGAACGTTAGGAAGGGGGTTGGCTCTCTTGTGAGGGACATTGCTCCCTGGCTCTCTCGCGTTCATCGTGGGGCAAAGCGCCGTGTCGACGTGCCACGTACTCCGGAACATATTTCCCGGCATGCAATTTTCTTGAGCTATATATCCACCTCAAATGTGTATAATAATACAATAGCAATAGAACAATAACTCTGTATAAAGATAAAAAAAAGAAAAGAAAGAAAACATTATTTTTCATCCATTAAGACAACATATCATTCCAGCCGCTTAATAAATCGCCGCACAATTTTCCAGATGACCCACTAAAATAGAGTCATTTCAACAGGTGGCATTTATACGCTCATTAAAAAAAAAAAAAATAAAGTTAAATAAAAAATAAATCCATCCCCGAAATCGGGGATTTTTTTCTAATTTTCCGACTGTATTTCAAGTCTCTCCCTCATTTTCCTCGAGTTGTTTTTTGTTGTTGACTCTAATATTATTTTTTTTCAGCAGAGTGGTCGTGCGGGACACAGAAGCAGCGAATGAGTTGTGCTTGGACGACATCTTCTCTTTCTCGTCGTTCCTTTTCATCCGTCTCTTCATCTCCTCGCGTCACGCGAGCTATTTACATCCCTCTACCTCCGTACCTCTTGTCGTCAACAGAAAAGCCTATGGGTATATAGTCTACTTTAAAATCCTAACCTAACCTCTATTGCACGGACATATATACATATATCAACCCTCATACACAGACAACACTTGAACACATCCCTCTGGTAGAGTATAAGTACAAGACCCCTAGAAAGGGCTGTCGGCTTAGCGATAGACTTTTCTCTTATACTTTGCTCGGTCTATAGAATACATGCAGTAGTTTTGATCAAAGTGTACGTAATCACTTACACTTGGGTATATTTATCCATATACATGTATGAATTTATATAGAGATCCTCGTCGGGTGTTTGTTGTGTGTGCGTACGCGACGTTTTCCATTACCGCGACATAGCGCACCACCGCGTCGACACATCCCTCTCCTCGTGAGGGGTCGTTGATCCCCCAAGGACAATGACCTTGCGTCTGCGGCACAGCCAACCGTTCGAACGGTTCTGGGTTCCCGGATTCCACCATTACCAATTGCCTTCTCTTTTCCTCTGGCACCTCTGTCTTTCCCTTTCTCGCACTTCTTACCGCTGCTTTCTTTTTTTTTTTTCATTTTATTTTATTGTTTTTTTATATTTTTTTTAATGATTCTAAACAACTTGAACTATCTCACCGCCTCACTGACTATTTTTTATTTTCAGTCTGACGAGTTGTTTTATCTCCCACTGAAAAAAAAAAAATATTACATACAAAGGAACAATTGTAAAAATTTTAAGTTTAAATAAATATTGAGTACTTATTTGTAGAGCTGTAATATCCCAGTGTGTAATATTAAAATTATTTTAAGTATGTAAAGTAAAAGCTATCAATGTATTCCTACATTGTGGTACACTATTGATTATTTTATCTTCTACTACTTATACCTTTACTGCTAACGGGGACACTTTTCCCTATCCTATAGTCCTATTGAGAGAAAGATACTCCGTTTCCTTTCATCACCATTTAAATATATACTCGTCTTTTTTTACCCGTAAGACATTTTTTTTTTTTTACTTCGCTTTCTATACTTGTATACATTTATATACAAGGGATTATACACGACTAGAGAACCTGCGACCGATTCATCTTTCCATTGTGCATTGCACCTGTTTAAGTGTTACTCACTTTTTGACATCCTGTCATTTTTCCCCTCAACAAAAGCTAAAAGTCATTAAATCTCAAAACCCACCCACTAAAGTATACTATACATTGCATTACATACATTTTATATTTTTATTATCAGCCAAATAAAATATTAATTTTTATATCATGTTCATACCTTCAAATATAAATAAATATATATATCTTAAAAATAAATAATTTATGTTTACTTTCTCTTTTTTTTATTTTAAAAAATATACTAACCATATAAACCTATTTAAATATATATATAATAATAATAACTCAAGACATATATAGACACGTGTATTTTGGAGGGTATGTAAATTTAATATATGCATGGCATATATATGTTTCTGGTTTCATAATAGAGTACACAGTGCATCAAGGCTATTATACTAGTATTTTACCCACGTGGATATGAACCTTAATAATAAAACTCATACATATACATATAAATATATGTAGTTATTAAAAAAAACTACATCACGTTTGAATAAAGTATTCAAAGTTACGCGCATTCCTAGATGAAATATATATATATATATATATATATATATATATATATGTGATGTATGTAGATGCGATGTATGAAGCACACCCACGAAAATACAAGGCACGCACTAGTAACTCGTCTATTATATCCACATACATTCAAACAAAAGTTTGTTATCGTCTGCATCATACTTGACATCCTACATGCATACACATATCTATGAATAAATATATGTGTGTGTAAATGTACAACATGAATGACGCAATCGCATTTTTCAAGGGAAGAAATTACGTTGACCTACTAAATGAATTCCCTCTTAGTTACTCCATGCGTTCTACTCGTCTTTCATTTATATCAGTACGGCAACCTTTGCTGCTTGTTAATTTACTTAGTTATTATTAAAGCTCTCATATATAACGTATAATTTTCAGTGATATATTAATTATCAGCCCGAGTAATTAATAATAATAAAAACTTATTATCCAAGTATGAGCTGCAGGATATTCGTATGGATTTTTTTTTAACCCCGTGATTTTTTTTAGTTACGTATAAATACACTTGTGAGTAAAAGCGTAAATGTAAATATAAATGTAAATGTAAATGTGTATTTCATTTGAATTACAAGTGCATGTGTGTAGAGTACGTGGAGCGCCGTCGTCACGGTGTGGTGACTTTTGACGCGTATGAATACACCCTTTGTTCGTGATTCCAGTCTAAATCTCTCACTTTTCATTCCGCTGTATGGGTTTTTATAAATGTATAGTATAAGTGTACATACATATATGTCTTTACTATAAATGTATATGTTCTTTGATAGTGTTTTAAGCCTACCCCATACTAAAAACGAATCTATGAGTACCGTAGGCGTATACTCAGGTATACAAAAGGTTGTAATACAGGTATGAGAGGCCATTTCGATTTCGACTGGATTTTCGAGGGTCCCTGGAGACTGAAGACTGGAGACTGGATACTGGATACCAGTAGAGACGGTTTAACAGGTTCAAAAGCACCTGAGACGAAGCCAAGTTTCTTCCCTAAATAAATTTTATAGTATTATATTTTATAATCCCATTATATTTATCTATATCTATATATTTTATTTTAAATTTCAATATACGTACTCTGATGCAATAACACACTCATACACATGTGTACAGACTAACGGAGACAGCTCTGGCCATTAAAGAGGGTGTCACGTTTTATTTTTATTTTCTTTTTTTCCTCTTTTCTCTTTTCTCATACATTTTTTATTATACATTGGAATATTTGACGTTGCGTGAGGTTGATTCTTTCTCGGCGGCTTCTTCTCTTCTCATACTACTAAAGAGAATTACCTCCCGCTGTGTAACTCGGCAACGAACAACCCACGGCAGCCGGGGGGGTTGCAACAGGTTGCTGCTGCATTGCTTCGATGCTGTTATAGCTATATACGCATGTTATGTACACATATATATTGATGGCCCCCCAAATTATAACGATCGTCGCCCTGGAGGCCGTATCACGGGGACACGATTGCCCTTTACTGCTCACTGCCTCCGTACACTGATGCTTTTATGATTCCATTCCCATAACCGCGTTCATATACGGTCATGGTGTGACCGCTTTTTAGTCCCCTTATTTTTATATTTCTACGTCGATTCGTCATAAGTACAGTTTTAAAACTGTGTACACAAAATAAATCTAATGACAATACATTAAATTTATATTAAATCAATGAGCCGATTGTTCATTCATATATATACTACAATAGATACCCTTATTCATTTCCTCAGCCCTTATACTTTTTATACTATGATAAATATATTATATATACACATAGGGGAGACCTGGGCACGACGGCCCATTTAAGCCGCTAATTATTTTTGTTGCTTTTGAGCACAGGGTCAAAGTTGTTTTAATTTTTCGGGAACAAATTCATTATGGAATTCCCATAATTTAAAAAATAAAAATTCCGGGGCATGACGAACCACTTTCGTAAAATGATAAAAAAAAATTGAAAAATTTTTTTTTGTAATAATAATTACCCTGGTAGGAAGGAACCATTGGACCAGACCTCGGCCAGTCGTCAGCCAATGCTGCCAAGACCTGGCGTGAGCCTGGGTCGAACCGTTGGGTGAGCCTTGGTTCAAGCCTTGGATGATGGTCATGTTCCGAGCCTTAACTTAAAGTTAGCAGACAATTAAAAATTTTTAGGTTTTTTTTTTTAACAATTAAATTTAAAGAAAAAAAAAATTTTAAATATGCACAGGTAGAAAATTTAAAAAAACTATAGGTGCAATTTTTTTAAATATTTTTTTTTTTATAATTTACCGTCTAAAAAAAAGTCCAAAAATTATTAGACGTCGGCTAACTTCAGTATCATAAAATCGTGCTCAGATCAAGCCTCAAAATACAATTGTATCCTTTAATTTTACGTGTATTGAATAAATTAGTGATAATCTATCGATGGATATGACAAAAAAAATTAATATGTTGGAGCAAATATATGGTCTTTGTACTGTAAAAAATTAGCAGAGTGAATACGGAGTAGATCTCGGAGTGAAGTTCACTCCTAAGGGAAGTTCATTTTAATATTAAAACGCCGAATTAGAGTTAATGCAGATTTAAATAACATCCACTTCACTCCGAAATCACTTCCTGTGTAGACAAATTCTTTATTCTCTCCATACATAGAGTGATTTTTTCTTAAACTCCAGGACTCCAAGTGACGGAGTGAATTCGGATTTAAATAAAATCCGTAATCACTCGAAATTCCCTCCCAATTTTTTACAGTGTATCTAAAATAAGCCCGTGAAAATATGACGTATAAAATTTTTGAGGTCCGTCGTCCCCCAGTTTCCTTTATATTATATCTATATTATCTTGAGACATGATGTGTATATAATGCATAGCATATTGTAAAATTTATTGATAAAAGAACAAGGGTAGTTAACATGCTTCTTTTTTTTGTGAATTTTATCACCCCTATATATTAGATACAGGGGCGATGAACCATGTCTACATAGGGGTACGATCGATAATCCCGCATATGTTATTTGTTATAAGCCTCAATTATTTTTTAGTTAAATTTTTTCTAAGCTTTATTTTAAAAGCAATAAGTTAAAGCTAAAGTTAAAAGTTTCAGATCATTAAAAAAAAAATAAAAAAAAAATACAAGACATAATTAATAGTGGCTTGAGTTTTAAGATGAGTATCTAAATACCTGATGCACGAGATAAAATATTTTTTGAGCTAGGATTAAAAGATGTGCTAGTTAAACGAAGTAGGCTTTTACTCATCACTGTGCATCAACCGTACACAGTCTTTTGTAAAAATATATATATATATATATATATAAAGTATCTGACGTAATGGTGGTGTGGGAGTGGCAACTCCTAGAGGGTCATCGGCCTTCACAACGTCACTATTGTTCTCCAACCCTGTAGTGTCCGTCAGAACTCGAAAGCTCTACCTCGCTCACCATCGCCAGACTTAAATAAATTCTCACCCCAACTGGTAACAACTAAATTTGTTTGTTTCATTTTCCCACAGGATTTTCCTTGATTGACTTATCTGGCCCTGTCATAAAAACTATATATAATCCCACCATTTATTTTATATACAAGTTCGTTTAAAAAAAAAAAATAATAATAATAGAATATAAAAGATATGTTACCGTGTAATATAAAAGTCTATAGCTTTTACTCTTTAAATTTATTATTTGAGCAAGTTTTAAACCTCGGGTTGTGTCGTATCATCTCTTATTGAACAAGTGCGAGGCTTGTCTCGTAACCGTTAAGCCGACTTCCGCTTATACCTACTTACCTACCTACTTTCATCCTCAAACATCTTCAGCAACGCCACATGTAATGCACTACCACGGCGATGAGAGCATACGGACATGATAACTAATTTTTCCCTCTTACTCTGCAAAGAGTAAATTTACTCGGGGAATTTTATCCTCAATGTACTGAGCCGTCAGTTATCCATAAATCCTTTTATAATATAAATATACATATACATATACGTATATATATATTTTTATTAGTGACATTAATAACAATATTATGAAACTATTTTAATAATATATATGATACACTATAGATATAGATTACACTGAAGATATAGCAGAGCCAATCAACCTGGAAATAAACATGAAATATAAGAATACTAAAGAATAATATTGTATATAAATATATGAAAAAATTAGTGTTGATCGATTTCAAGAGTAAAAATTAAAATGTAAATAACTAGAAAACAATGGGAGTTTGAAAAAACTTTATTGGAAGTAATTTGTAGAGAATGAAATTGTCTACAAAAAAGATCTCATGACATTTTGTGATAAGTCTGATAGTTTCACTGGAAAAGTGAAAAGATCTCGAAATTTATTATAAATTTCACTTCAAGCTCCAATAACTTTTTAACAGATGGATTTATCAAAAAATGATAAGAGACTTTTTTGTAGAGCGTTCAATTCCCTACAAATTTACACCCTCATCTCATTTTTAAAATGAGTCATTGCCGAGGGATAAAATTCCAAAGTTGAAAATTTTTTTCC
This sequence comes from Microplitis mediator, assembly GCF_029852145.1. Classification (NCBI taxonomy): domain Eukaryota; kingdom Metazoa; phylum Arthropoda; class Insecta; order Hymenoptera; family Braconidae; genus Microplitis; species Microplitis mediator. The sequence goes on from NC_079973.1 coordinate 4,685,024, forward strand.
CATGTTAAATGGGAAATCAAAAATGGCGAAGTCGCCTCTTCATATTAATATTGAGCTCGAACTTTATCAAAATTTTCTTGAAAGACATTTTCAAGGTAACTAAAGAAAAAAACCAACCTATCGAATTTACATCTTAAAAAAGACCTATATATCGAGAAAAAAATTCTCCCATTGGGCAAAATTTTAAAAGGTGTCGGTAGCCATTTGAAATTTCCCATTTAAATAACATGCAAAAAAATTTTTTTTGATTAAAAATATTATAACTTTTGAACCATGTGAGACAAAAATTCGGCTCTAGAATATTCTTGTAGGGCATTAAATTTCTTAAAAGAAATTCCTGAGAGTCGAATTTGTAAACTTGATATTTCGTATACTAACAGGCTATTAAAGTCTAGAGTAAACAGAATCATACAAATTTAAGGCTTTATTTGGATTTTCCAAATACTTTTCTTTTATTGTGATCGATAACAAAATATTATTTGTTACAACGTGGATATTGTTGGTGATTTCATTGCACTACATGTAGAACAAATTTTCTCGTAGCATTGATATTTTTAATAATAAAGCCTTAAATTTGTATGATTCTGTTTACTCTAGACTTTGATGGCCTGTTAGTATACGAAATATCAAGTTTACAAATTCGACTCCCAGGACTTTTTTTAAAGAAATTTAATGCCATACAAGAATATTCTAGAGCCGAATTTTTATCTCACACGGTTCAAAAGTTATAATATTTTTAATCAAAAAAAATTTTTTTGCATGTTATTTAAATGGAAAATTTCAAATTGCTACCGACACCTTTTAAAATTGAACTAAAAATTTTGCCCAATGGAAGAATTTTTTTCTCGATATATAGGTCCTTTTCAAGACATAAATTCGATAGGTTGGTTTTTTTGGCTCACCCTAATATATATATATATATATATATATATATATATATTTTTTTTATTAATGACAATAACAATATTATGAAATTACTTTAATAATATATATGATACTTACACTATAGATATAGATTACACCGAAGATATAACAAAGCAAAACACCCTGGAAATAAACATAAAATAAAAGTATACTAAAGAATAATATTATATATATAAATATGAATATGGTGTAAGGTAGTTTAAACTTGGTATCGCGATAAGAAACTATAATCGCGTCTTACTTCTCTACATGCACACACGTATACGCATATATATGTACGTATATATATGAATGTATGATATTCCTTGTACATCCAGAGTTGTATGTACCCCCTACTCGTTCAACGACCCCGTGCATACGCACGTGATAAGCATACAGCGAGGGATACTTTGTCTGTATGAAGAAATATATCGACGATAAAATAAAGCGTTAAAGAAAAAAGTTATTTAACTATAATAGATATAAATTAATTCAAATAAGTCAAAGATTAGGATGAAATGTATGTAGAAAATAAGTTAAAAAAATTTTTAATAAAAAAAAAAGAGAAATCTTTCAACGGCGTTCTCGATTTACCGCTTGCTGCAGTAAGTCGCTGGTCTGCTCGCGGATAAAAAATGTGATGCTCATTGACTAGCTGGCGCGAACGCCCTATTGGAGTGACCTGACTGCTGTCGTAATATAACAGCCATGATGATAGTCTACTCCTTAACTTCTTCCAGGTCTTGTTGTCGTTATTTCAACTCAGCCAGGACTTGATGATGACTAGTATGGACACTAGGACAAAATAAAAGATTAAAAAAATATGTACGGCCAAACATAAAAATATATATGAAACGCAATGACGTCTGAGACAGAGGTCGAGCACGACGGCGTTTAGTCTGTATGGGTCGTAGTGGAATATAACCTTAAGAGAATGAGGGGAAAAAGTCGTCGCTATGGAATAAAAGGAGGGGCGATATATAGGGAGAGGCCTTGGAAGGGAGTCGAGTTGTTGTGAGCTCCTTACAGTGCATTGCCTTTTTACCATCCGCACTTCATACCCCCCCGGTACACCCCTTGCCGTCGTCGTCGTCCAAGTCCAACAAATCACACACACATATATATGTATGTAATACACATATATGTATATATATAAATATATATCACGCTCCTGACGTTCTCGAGAGCACGTCTAACAACCAAAGGATTTTTACAGCGAACCCCATTAACCGGGTGGATTTTTATTTTTATTTTCAAAATCAAATCCGTTAAATTTATTTCAATTTTCTTTTTCTTCTTTTAGTTTAATTACTTCTTAAATTTTTTTGACTTGTACCTGCACTTGATTATCTTGATAAATAAAATATTAAATGTTTACTCAAGTATTTTGTATTATTATCACGACATATATATTATATATATATATACAGGTATATAACATGTGTGGGGAATCATGAAGCGCATATATGAATAAACACACCCTGGAACCGAATGTCGACATGAACCCGCGTACTCATTTCCACGAGCGGTGAAAGTCTAATATGTAAATTTAGTATATCTATATATATATGTATATATATAATACTTTACGACAGGGTATAACGGTATATCCTCGTTATATTGCCCAATCATTTGTTACTCTTTATGCCCTTAGAACTTTTTAAATCATAAATGCACTTGTGATGTCATAACTTTACCCACTTATCCATTAATTTACACGCATGCGGATAAGTTATTAAAAATATATATTGCGTTATTTAGCTAAACAAATTTATGTAAGTTGTGGTATAGAGCAGAATTTAACGATCCTCTGGTTATTTTAAAATTTATAAATATAAAAATAAAATGCGGTGGTGCACCTTAACTTTAAGCGGGATTACATCGGGCTTTCTCTTTACATTCCTTATTCGTAAGGTTTTACGACCCTTCCAGCGGGTCTTTCAAGTATATATAAGTATATATATATATATATATGGAATGAAACGAGTCTTTAACAAATTGTTACAAATCCCTACAGTACTTATTTATGCCCCTCGACCTCATTTCTTCATTACGTTATCTAAAATTAATTACTAATTTGAATTTGAATATTTAATAAATGTACACATACATACATAGTATACTTACTTATCAATATATATTTTCAATAGCTTAAGATAATTACCATTGATAATTTATTTCTTTTGATATTTATTTTTATATCTCTTTTACTGTTACCCTCAACTTTAAATACTCAGCGTTATTACCAATTAGCTAGATAAATAAATTTTATTTCAAGTTTATTTGAATATTAAAAAAAAAAAAAAAAAAATATTTATATGAAGATATACTTCGAAGGTTTTAATTACATTTTAAATACTCAATAAATATAACAAACATCATCGTAATGAGCTTATGAAGCCCGTAAGTAGATTTAATTTTGTCGGCAGTCGCTGTTGCTAAAAATTGCGCCACCTCGCGATCGCCCGCCGCCATTTCAAATCCCGATTCAAATATTTGGCGCCATCTCGCGAGACGGATTCAAATCTCTTGGGTTTCAATGCATGTGCATTAGATTTATTTATAAAAAAAAAGTACCCTGCATTTTTATTAGTGTATTTAATAAATTATTTATATATATTTAAATATTTTAGAAGACAATTAAATAAAATTAATAAAATAATTGATAATTAAATTTTTGAATTTGAATTTTTAAAAATAATAATTAAGTCAAAGGTGTCAATGTCTGCGTTGCCAATTTTACAATTTACCAATAAAATTATTAATTATTAATTTTTAAAAAATTGATATTTTTTTAGGTAAGTTGTCATATATATTTTAAGATAATTCTAATTTAAATTTTATATGAAAGATAAATAATCGATAATTATTATTTATTTGATCTAGATTTTTTTCCCACTTGTTACTAAGCAAAAAAAATAAAATAAGTGACGTGTAATATAAAGTAGATGTTTTAAATTTGCGGTGATGAATTTCACAAGTAAAACAATAAATTTCTGATAAAGTATACGATAGATATATAAAAATAACGTGATATGGAATATTCAACAATAATATCACGAGTTAGAATAAGATTCATCTGTTTATTTATCAGTGTGTTATTTTCAACACATTGTTGTGTTCTTGGTTATAACGATGTGACAATTGAGAAAATAAATTCAAATGATAATTTGCCGCAAGTACAATGGATTTTTTATGATAGAAATTTAACAACCGGTTCAAATAGAATAAAACGATCAGCGGTTAATGCACAACTAGAACCTCATAATTTTATTGAAGATCCCAAGTGTCGTGAAGATGTTAAACGATTATGCGGTGCTATGGATAATAATAATGATGATTTGTTCATGTTGGAATGTGTACAAACATTTAAGGTGAGTTTATTATTTTTTCGTGAGACCAGCATTGAACTTTGTCTAGTGTCTAGAGTCAGTCGAAGGAAGCGAACTTCAGTCCAATAAAGGAAATTATTAACAAACGCGAAAATTTCGAATGTCCAGTCAGAGGCAGAAATAAACTTGTCCCGAGGGAACAAAATAAATTTTCTGCCTGCTGACTGAAGCTTTCGCAATTCAAACTCTGATATTTGTCATTTGATTAAGAGGGAAAGGGTCGGACATACAAAAAAAAGAGGATATTTTTGATGATTCTGAAGTTGGCAGACAATTAGTAATTTTCGGATTTTTTTTCGACAAATTAATTACAAAAAACAAAAACTAAAAATATGCATGTATAGAAAATTTAAAAAACTAGAGGTGCAATTTTTTCAAATATTTTTTTTTCCAGTGTATCGTCTAAATAAAAATCCAAAATTTATTAGACGTCTGCTAACTTCAGTATCATATATTTTTGTGATTTTTTTTCCAGAGTACCTTCGTTGTTAAAATTCTCAAAATTTGTGACAATATTAAGCATCATTCCAAGAATATTCTGCTAAATTTTCATAAAAAAATATTGAAAATTAAGCCAGTGGTAGCGGGGAGAGCCGAGTCACCTTAAAAAAAAGTCTCCATGCCGTAGGCAGGATAACTCATGACTGCTTCATCTGAAATCAAAAAACCAAAAAGATTTCTTTAGTACATAAGTTTATCTTGGATTTGAACGAAGGAATAAACAAAATTTTCATTTTTGAATTTTTGGTAAAGGCGCAATTAAAAAATTCTGATTTTTACCAAAAATTACTCCTTTTGTTTAATTAAAAAATAAGTAGTCATTGAAAAAAAAAAATCTTTCGTTCAAATCCAAGATAAACTTATGTACTGAAGAAATCTTTTTAGTTTTTTGATTTCAGATGACGCAGTCATGAGTTATCCTGCCTATGGAGAATTTTTTTAAGGTAACTCGGCTCTCCCCACTACCACTGACTTATTTTTCAAGATTTTTTTATGAAAATTGCGCAGAGTATCAAAAATAGGCTCTTTTTTTATCTCAGATCCCTTTCCCCTTTTAATATAATAATTTCAGAGCATTAATTTTATTTACGCAAATGACAGTTCAAAACTCTGATACTTGTCATTTGTTTAATCCACAGAAAAAAAGGATTTCTTGAAGTAAGGAATATTTTGCATTATAAATTGAAGACAAAAATTTTCTTGGGGCGAGTAAAAATTTTTTGCGCCAAGAAATACTTTTTTCTGTGTACTAATTGCAGACCATTAATTTTATTTACGTAAATGACAGTTCTGACTGATTAAGTTTTATAAAAATTAGTGTCAATAATAAATAGTATTTATAGTTTCTGCTTAATTATAAATTCCAAATGACAATTTACGCTTACGCTAATAGCCGGTCTTAAATAAACTTGTTTCTCACTGGCTGCTGACACTGAAACTTTAAGTTCCAATGCTGGTAATTATGAAAAATCTAGTGTGTAACTCAGGATGAAAGACAATTTCCGACTCCGTGTGATGTCAGCCAACTTCACCCTGGTCTGAAATAATTTTTCATCCCTCGTCACACAATATCCTATTGTACATAAAATAATTTGAATTATAATTTTACTTTTAAGCCAAATGAAGTAGCAGCAATCGACGAAAAATGTCAGCACGATATTTGGAAGCACATCGTTAATTTAACGAAGAATGAAAACATACAGAGATTACTTAGAAAAGCATGTGGTGACGGGATTGATGAACTGCAGTGTTCTGCGGATAAAGAACCAGGAAGTTATCTCGCATGTCTGATAGAAAAACGTGAAAACGTAAAAGACCAGCAGTGTTCTGAGTACATCCAGCGATTAGAGTGGATCGCATTCAGTGATTTTCGTATCGTAACGCCGATGGTAAACGACTGTCAGCGTGATATTGATAAATTTAAATGTGGGAGGATCCAGCCTTATCGAGAAATATCCCAGGGGCAGATACTCGCTTGCCTGCAGGTCCACATCGAAGAGCTAAATTCAAAATGTAAAAAACGTATTCTAAAAGTATCCGAAATCCAAGCCGACAATATTAAATTAGACAGACAACTGTACATGGCATGCAGACAAGACCACATTAGATTCTGTTCAAACATACGTCCAGGCAGTGGTCAAGTCTACAAATGTTTGATGCAGTACAAATTCGATCGCGCCATGACCAAGCAGTGTCACGATCAATTAACAAGACGCGAAAGATTGATATCATCGGACTATAAAATAAGCAAAGGTCTCGCTAAAGCTTGCAAAGAAGATATCAAAAATAATCATTGTCGTAAGTACGTATCCGATGACAAAGAAATCCGTCTTGCCCAAATATTACTCTGTCTTGAATCGGCGTTTAAAAACGGAAGTAAAATAGATCCTGATTGTCAACGAGAAATGTTCGATCACCGCAAGATGTTGATGGAGGATTACAGTTTATCACCCGAAATAGTTGACAGCTGCGCCAAAGATATATCAGATCACTGCAATGGTCTCAAAGACGGCGGTGTTACCATTCATTGTTTAATGAAACACATCAAGACACGTAAAAAAGGTTCCCAAGTATCAGTTGAATGTCAGCGTGCCGTCGAGTCGCTGATTAAAGAAACAGATGCTGGTGAAGATTGGCGAGTTGATCCGGTTTTGCGTGAAGCCTGTCAACCGGTTGTCGATTCTTCTTGCCGTGATGTCACCGGTGGTAATGCCCGCGTTATTTATTGTCTTATGGACAAACTTGGTACCGATAGAATGCTGGCCGGTTGTGAGGCAGCGCTCATACAGATTCAGTACTTTGTTGCGAGAGATTATAAGCTTGATCCCCAGCTTTACAAAGCATGCAAAGCGGATGCCGTTCAGTTGTGTAGCGCCAAGACAGCCTGGTCTGATGACGGCAGCCAAATGGATCCTGAACGAGGTCCTCTGATACTTCCCTGTCTTTACAGATACGCGCATACTTACAATTACAACAATAATTTTAATATTAACACAAATAGTGTGCAGAAAAAAAATGACATGTCTAATTTAAGCTTAAGACCAGAATGTCTAGAGGAAATCAGGCGTGTAATGAGACAACGCGCCATCAGCGTTGACTTACAGCCCGAAATAGAGCAGGCGTGTTTCAATGAATTAGCGAGTTATTGTTACGACAAAACAGGACGTGGAGAAGAAGTTCTGTGTCTTCAAGATAATTTTGAGAGGTTGAGTGACAAATGCAAACAAGTTATCGGTAATTTAACGCAAGATCAAGCGGAACGAGTTGAATTAAATCCCGTTATAATGTCATCGTGTCAACGAGTTATGGAAAAATACTGCGAGGATGTATACAAGTATGGAAAAGACGAAGGAGACATGATGGAATGTTTAATTGATCATAAAAATGACTTGGATCATTTCGAGTACAAGTGCAAGGCAGCTATTGAACATTTCCAATTGATATCATTGCAAAATTATCACTTTACTTATAAATTTATGAAGGCCTGCAAGCCACATGTTGATCGCTGGTGCCAAAAAGCCACCACTAAATCAAAAGTTATCGAGTGTTTGAGTACTATTGTACATGATGATATCGTCAAAGAGAGCCAGCACAGAATATTGAAGGATTGCAGACAACAGCTGAGAGCACAGCTATATCAACAAAGAGAAAATATACGTCTGGATGTTACTTTACAGAAAGCATGTGCTGGTGATATTCAGCAGTTGTGCAATCAAGTTGAACCTGGCAATGCTCAGGTAATTTATTGTCCCGGTTAAATGTTATTAAAATATTTAATTAAAGGTGTATAAATTTTAAACGAAATTATGTTGATTTATAAAATTTTTTTTTAATGCCAAGTTGGTCAAAAGCAGTATGTATTAAACTCAAGAATATGGATAGAATTACATATGTATATGTATTTTATCGAGACTAATTGTTGAATTTAACAGGACCAGGATTTTTGCTTTTATTTAAAAATAACAATCAATAATTAATGGTGTCAAATTTTGGAATTACAATGGAAATATTGGCGGTATAAAAAAATTTTTCGAATAAAAGTTGTAGAAAATTTTGTTTTCTAGAGAAAATGTCTCTTATGATTTTTTTATACGACCAATATTTTCACCGTAATTTCAAAATTACGAGTTTCATAATTAACTAAAATTTTAATAATTCATTATGAATCTCAATTTTGGAATTACGGTGGAAACATTGGTCGTATAAAAAAATCATAAGAGACATTTTCTTTAGAAAATAAAATTTCCTACAACTTTTGTTTGAAAAGTTTTTTTATAAGACCAATATTTTCGCCGTAATATTAAACATTTGAACCATTTATTTCGAAGTTAAGGCGAAAATCTTGTCCTTACATATTGCTTTTGACCAACCGCATTAAAAAAAAAAAAAAATTATATGTGAGGGAGGGGCGAAACGAGTACTTAAGAAAATAGTAAGTTTTCGGAAACTTAAATACATTAAATATTTTTTTTTAATGATATTCAAAGTAAAGTAAAAGACCCAGTACCCGATCAGGGAACTAGTACTCGATCACTTCATGTATTTGTGTATATATTTATTTAGCAAAATTTAGTAATTATAGATATACAAATTTTTACATAACTATCGGATGAAAAGAAAAGTCATTTATATTTTTCGACTGCCGCTTTAAATTTTTGAAAAAGTTTTAACAAAAAAAAAATCAAAACAATGCTCAATTATATTTACAAGTGATTTAGGAATTTTTAAAAAACAAAATTTTTTTATAAAATTTTGGGGGTACCCCGTTTTGCCCCTCCCTACCCTACATTATAATTACGGTCGTTAAAATAAATAAATTATGTTGTTTTTTTATATTTTTTTCAATAGGTATTGGAATGCTTGGCATCGAAAAAAAATAAATTATCGGAATTGTGTCACAAGCAACTTTTTAAAGTGAGACAACAAGACTTTCAGGACAGCTCGAGTGACTTTTTACTGCTCAACACATGTCGATCAATGATGAAACAATACTGTCTCGATGATAATGATAAATCTAAAGCGCTTGAGTGTCTTAAGAGGTGGAAAGACGAGCCGGCTTTTGATGAAAAATGCAAGAATGTTGTATTGAAGCGTATGATCGAACAGAATACTGATTATAGATTCAATGTTGCTCTGCAGTCATCTTGCTCACGTGATATTGTCAGTCATTGCCAAGAGGTATTGAATAACCAGCCGATAGACAAAGAGCTGGAGGGAAAAGTCATTAATTGTTTGAAAATTAAATTCAGAGAGGGTAAATTGAATAATAAGTGTATGAAGCAAATGACTGTTATACTTCGTCAGGCAGCTCTTAATTATCATCTGAATCCTTTGCTTGCTACACTCTGTGCTCAGGAGGTATTTTTTTTTTTTCAAATCTACTCCCTGGTAATTTATCACCTAAATCTTTGCTTAGGAATTCACTATTTATTTTATTTTTGTCAGATCGAAACAATTTGTCATGCTGATGATGATGACCCGGGAAAAGTCGAGGAGTGTTTGAAGTTAGAGTTTAATAATAATAATCCAGAGATGAAGGAGGAATGCCGTGTAGAGATTGCTAATCTCATTGAAGAAGCCAAAGCAGATATTCATATTGACCCTTTGCTACAGAAGGCTTGTAGTGTTGATATTGTTAAATATTGTAGTGATATTCCTCAAGGAAATGGCAGACGTAAGTCTTTTATATTTATTTTTATGTCTACATATTTTCCACAACTCAATTGTGAAATCCCTTTAAAATTTAAAATTTTTTTAATATCCCTTGATTTTTTTGACTAGTAAATTATTGAAAAATTTTTAAATTTTCTGTCACAATTAAATTCCCGGATACTTTTAAAAACTCTCTGACATTTCCATGATATTTTCCAGTTGCATTAAATTCCCTAATAATTCCCGGGTGTCCCGGTTTGTGGCCGTCCTGGTTTTGAAGCCTTATCTATTGATCACGATGTGCCGTCAACTGATCCCAACAATTTTATACCACGACCAGTGATCCAACTACAAATTGATCCCATCAACAATTGATTTTTATCAACAACTAATTTACATAATTTAACTTTTAATATTTACAACAGTGAATTTTAAGTACTCATGTCATAGTAATTAATTCGCGTGCCAAATGCCAAAAGGGCGTATAATTTTTTTTTTGTGCCAATCGTTTTGTACACATGTTCTAAGTCTAAAAATGAAAAAAAATTCCAAAGCCAAAAGGGCGTCTGTCTCAAATACTAGCTCTCCACCATACGCTCCGCATGGCGTTGAATATAAGAACGAACATTGAACTTTATTGTCTCTAGCTTATAATTATTAATTATTTGGGAATTTCCTAGTTGATTAAAAATTAAAGTTAATGATTATTTTAATTACATTAGACTATCCAAGATAATAAAAAATTTAAGTTACTACCATTGAAAATGTTGACTTTTTCAAAATTTTTTTTCATATAAACCTTCTCCGGACAATTTCGAAGACTGTTTTTCGAGATTTTAAAAAATCCTGATTTTTTTTTATACGCCCTTTTGGAATTTGGCACGCGAATTAATAATTAATTCTTTTATGAATTTTTCAATGGGATCAGTTGTCGGTGGGATCAATTATCGTGTGATTTCTTGTCGGGGATCAGTTATCATGGAACCATTGATCACTTTTTGAATGAGCAAATGAGTTGTGCATATTTTGATTTTCCAACTTTTTAAAAATTTAATTTAATTATTATTATTTTATATAGATATTGGTTGTCTACAAACAGTAATGACTGATAGTAAAAAATCATTGCAACCAGATTGCCATAAAATGTTATCAACAAGAATAGAAATGTTTAAAAATGCCGCCAAATTACATCTGCCAAATTCAATCCAAGAACTTTATTCAACAGTAAATCAATCACCGTCTAGAAAATATTTTATAATTGTCGCATTAACGATGACTGGTATTATTTTTATTGCTGGTTTATTTTGTGGCCGAGTTACCCGGCGAACTATGAGAATGATGAAAAATAAGTGAAATTTATCACTCGCGCATTGTGATTAGAAATAATTTTTAATTATCAAAGTAATTTTTTCGGGAAAAAACAAAAAAAATTATCACGCGTTGAACAAAATATTTTTAAAATTAATTTTTATACGAACAAAAATTTTTTAAATCTTTTTTATAAATTAATACGTAATTTTTATAAGACAAGAAATCAAATGTTTTTTTTGTCTTCCAGCCGTCGAATAAAATTTTAATTTTTTTTAATTAACTCGTAAATCACGACACCAAATGCACACAATAGTTTCTATTTTTACGTAACGCATTTAAATTATCTAACAAAAAAAAGAACAAATATATGAAATATTAAAATCCGAAGATAATGAAATTTCACTCCTCTTGCACCGACAATATTAATAACTATTTGTATGTAAATTTAATTATTAATAAGAGATAGAGTGCATTTATTCGGGTTATCAATTAAAAAATTGTAAATACGGATATATTTATCTTAGAAAAATAAACTTTTTATTAAACAAATAAATAAATAAACAATTAGTTTAGTTTATTAATATGAAGAAGAAAATATTCCATCGGACAAAAATATATTAATGTAAGATGAAAGTATATGAATTGGTGATGTGATCATGTTCTTAAACGAGTACTGAATCATTTTAAAGAAAATATATTTGTAAGAAAAAAAAATAAAAATAATTTGTAATCATAAAAAATTGTCAGAAAATTAATTACAAAAAATTTTGAGTGGATATTAAATTTGGGGTAAGAAGGGAAGGGAAAGAAACACAAGAGGGAAAACCAAACTCTTGTGACTTTGTTATTAATCTCAATATTACGCCACCGTCCATCTTACGGCATCATATAAATTGCATTCATTTTACTTGAGAATTCAATATATATATCATTGAATCAACCCTTAATTTTTCCGAGTTTTCCTACGGCAGAATAATTATTCTGTGATGGGAAGGGGAAGAAACACAAGAGGGAAAACCAAATTCTTGTGACTTTGATCTTAATCTCAATATTACGCCACCGTCCATCTTACGGCATCATATAAATTGCATTCATTTTACTTGAGAATTCAATATATATATCATTGAATCAACCCTTAATTTTTCCGAGTTTTCCTACGGCAGAATAATTATTCTGTGATGAGAAGGGGAAGAAACACAAGAGGGAAAACCAAATTCTTGTGACTTTGATTTTAATCTCAATATTACGTCACCGTCCATCTTACGGCATCAAATAAATGACATCCAATTGATTTGAAAATCCAATACATCGTGAATCTAATTCCAAAAGGACTTACAGACGAACTCCATTAACTCGGACAGTTAGTCTACGGTAGAGCGGAAATTTCTTTGAAATTCCGACTTATCGAATGCCACTTTTCCCTTAAAAATTAAACTATACGCATGCGCACTTTTATCACGTATATGATGAGTATATAAATTTACACATACACACAAATGTATACGATCGGGTAGGAGACAGCGTAACTCATAGTGGGGGTCAAGATTGAGGGGAAGTTCCGAGATAATGGAATCCGAGTTAACGGAGTTCGACTGTACGCCCTTTTGGTTTTAGTCACTAAGTTCAAAACCAAAAGGGTGTAAAATTTTTTTTTAATTCCTAATCATATTGTAGACTTACTCCAAAGCCGAAATTTTTTTTTCCAATTTTTAGTTACAAAATAATTCTACAAAACGACTGGCAATAAAAAAATTATACGCCCTTGGCTTTAGAAAGTTTTCTAAAATCAAAAGGGCGTATAAAAATATGTCTTCTTGGAATTAGTGACGCGATATATATAATTGAATTAACCCTTGATTTAATTTTTGCAGCGATTGGCTATTGTTTATATTTTATGACAAAATAATTAGTATTTCAAAATTTCTATCAACTAAATTCTCAGTTATTTAAATAAAATGAATAAAAAATCAAAAAAACCATGTTACCCCGAGTACTCAACCGGAAACGGAACAGCAGTAGCTGAAGCGCTTGGTAATTGGGGATTTTCAAACGGCAGAACTATTGAAGGCGGGATCAGTCGCTTGAAAAAAATATTCAATGAAATGGATAAATTGTAATTAATTTAATTTTTTAAAAAATTATATCTATTACAATTCTAATTAAAATATTTATGGCACTGATTCTTCATTAGAAAAACAAATAAAGGAAACATGCAGGTAGTCTACAGTAGAAAAAATGACCCAGAGGCTTGGCTGTACCCTCCAAGTCCTGCTGAGTGCAAACCGTCGTGGAATTTTCCTGAAAAGCGACCGCTAATTACTTTCAATTCATCTGTCGATATAATTTATGTGTCCAGTCTGGCATCAGTTAAAAATGAACTCGCAAATCCCGCTCCTGGAAGGGAATATCGCGCTCAAGTATTTAATAATAATTATTAATTATTAATTACTAATTAAACAAAAGTTTTTTTATTAATCATTTTATTGTAGGGATCTCCTAAATGGTTCAAAGTTGAACCCATGGGTTCTTGTTACCAGCCAAGATGCTGCGCACCTCAACACTCTTGTACTCGACCTCATTAATTTTTTTTTAAATTATTAATTAATAATTAAAAAATAAAAAAAAAATTGAAATGTCATGATTCAAATGTTTTACAAAAAAATATAATTATTTTTGACAGCATAATAGTAAATGTGTTAAAATTATTTGTACTTCAGTGCAAAGTAAATTAACGATGACGATGACATAGAATTTTTCAAAAAATTAACAAATTTAAAAAAAAAATAATTTTGTGAATAATAAATTAAATAAATTATTAAAATGCCTTGTGATGGGAAGAATCAAAATTGCGATCGTCGTCGAGAGCTTTTGTCGCAGTTAAAATGTCTTGTCAGTTCAATGGATCGCAAGTAAGTTTTAAAAATAAATAAAACGGATATAAAATTTAAATATTATTTGTTTTAATGTTTTAATTTAAAAAAGAAAACCATGTGAGTGGGATGAACCACCATGCCCACCTCCAGCTTGTATGCCCGATGGTTCAGCTGATCCATCAACGCGCTGTGTAAGTATTTAGTCAAATAAAAATTTTAAAAACGGCTGACCCCCGGGCAACCCCAAAACTTCCCGCTGTTTTCGAGCTCAGAAAATTTGAAAATTTTATTATTGGTAAACTTTTGAGCTCTTGCTCAAAAGTTTGGACCGGAAAAATACAAATTTTGCTGAATACGTGAAAAATTACTATATCATAAGTAAAAGATATATAGAAAGAAGGGATTTCTTGGCGCAAGGAATATTTTGCACTATGAGTAAAACTGGGCCTGGATGAATAATTACTCTTCTTTTTTTTGTATTAAATTATGGGGTAGAAAAAGCCAATTTCGAGTAATTTTTAAGTGAAAAAGAATAAAAAATAAAACAAAAGGAATCAGTTTTTATTCTTTCCGTATTATTTTGTTTTTGGTTCAGATTAATTTTAAATTGTAGGGTAAATTTTATCGAAAAATTCTCTCCGTGTATGAACTGAAGACAAAAATTTTCCGAGGACTAGTAAAAGTTTTTTGCACCAGGAAATTTTTTTTCTTTGTGTATCTTTCACTCATGGAATAGTAATTCTTCATTTATGCCAAAAGTAAAAGCTGTTGGATCCACATAGTAATTTTTTAAAATGGTTAGAATAACTTCCTAGAACTTCAAAACATCGAGATCCGATGAAAATTCGATTTTTAAAAATCTGACCAAAACCAATAACTTCCTTTTTTTGAATATTTCAAATTTTCACAGCGGGAAGTTTAAAATTACTTTGTATTTAAAGTTTGTAATTAATTATAAAATATTTAGATGCCGATTAAAGCCGTAAAAAGTGTTAACTTTCGTGGCAGCGTTATGTACAGATGCGAATGTATAAAAAGAAACGGGCTTCAAGATCGCTGTATGATGTTGGACTGCATGGGTCGTCCAGAATGTATGACTAAATTATATCCAATTTGTTATCCTGGTAGAGCGGCTTTGCTGAAACTAACAGATCTCGGAGACACTCAAACCGCATTAGACAAATTTTACGCTGCTGATAAAGCCCGCGAGTCAGCACTAGCAGCCTACTGTCGACTTGTTTGTCCTGAAACGAATACTGATGGTTCTCAATGTGCTCCGCCTTTATTGATAACTCCACCACAATCATTGCAAGATGGCTATCAGTACCAGCAGCAGCAGCAGCAGTTTAGTCAACCACATTGTCAACCGTGTCATCAAAGTCCCGAGCAATCTTACAGAATACAGAAACAACATCCGTGTAATCAAGGTCCTGGAGATGGACTCCCTAGTCAACATTGTCAGCCGTGTTATCAAAGTCCCGATCAATCTTGTAGAGTAAAATCTTCCCCATGTTATCAAGCTCCTGGAGATCAATTCCCTAATCAACATTGTCAGCCATGCTATCAAAGTAACAATCAACCAGTACAAAAACAGTCACCGCGTTATCAGTCATGTCATCGAGCTGGAGATTACTATCAATCATTTTATCAATCAAACCAAAGAAACCAACCGCACTGCCCTTATCAGTCATCTCAATCTCCCCAGTACCAACGGTATCAATCAGGTCCATCTCCACGCGCTCCTTGTATGATTCCGAACTATGTACATTGCTAATTACCGGTTACAATAAACATGAAATTTTATTTCTTATAAATATGTGAGTATAATTTTTTTATGAGTGAATTTAATGTTATAATAAAAAAGAATATACATTAGACTGGGCCAAAAAAATCGACGAATTTTTTTTTTTCGATACTATGAAAATATTATTCCTGATGACAAAAAAAAATTATTGTGCAAGTTTGAGCGCTTAATATTGAAATTAAGAGGTGTATCGTTACGACTATTAGTTTTTTGACAGAAATTTCATTTTTTACCCAAAACTCGTAAATCATCTATCTGAAAAATTTGAGCAATATATATTCTTAAAGGAAATTGAATTCCCTACAAAAAATCTCTCTTAGTAAATTGACGTAAAACGAGCGGTTTCCTTGTAACCGTGCCTTAAACATTGATTTGATTTTGAATTCTTTGTTTCTATTTTGGATCTTTGTAACTACTAAAAATATTAAAATTTTTCTAAGTCAAGATACATATTTTTAAAGGAAATTTAATGCTCTACAAAAAAGGTCTCTTAACATTTTTTGCTAAGTTCACTCCTTCGAAAGTTATTCAAGGTTGAACTCAAGTCATGCCCATAACTATACATACAAAAAATTACAAGTCTCCAAAGTTTAAGAAAAAAAATTTTTTTTTGATGTGTAAATATTGTTTTTACTTTTTTGTTATTTGATTCGTAATAATTTATATATATGTATATATTTGTGAAGGTCCTGGTAATTTCCAATACGATAAAAATAAGACACCAAAAATTAAATAATAAAAGGTCATGTGTGACAAAAATATAATACTATATAAATATAAATATTTTTATTTTATTAAAAAAACTATAAAAATAGACAATACTGACGATTAATTAATTACTATAAGTAATTCTACTTGGAGACTTGACAAATAACAATAGAAAAATTAATTAATCACTGGCAAATTTGTACAAATCACTTCCTATTTTTAAGAGAATTCCTTGATCGTTCAACTTCTGTATGAACCTATTGAACTCATCGACCAAAATTCCATTGTCGATAGCAAGTCCATTTAAATCCATTTTTGAAAAACGATTAACTCCGCTCTTAGCTTCATCTTTTAGTATATTTACAAATGCTTTTACCTGTCAAAATATTATAAATTTATTATTTCCGGTAATAATTTTTTAAAATTTTTATATAAAATGTAAACTAACTTTATTGGCAGTTATTTTACCACCGTCAGTCTTTAATGTCGAGTGTAAAGTTATTTTTGGCACGCAAGATAATGCATATTTATATATTTCAATAACTTCAACGGCGTCAGTTTTAGTTGTTTCAACTCTTAATGCTAATTTAGCTCGTGCCTAAAATAATTATTGGATTTGTATTAAATATATTCATATTAATATTAATATAATGATTCAAGTATGACTCCCAATAATTTTATCAAAAATGTTTTGGTAAATTTTACTGATGATATTTTTTAAATTCTTTTAAGTCCATTCTCAGACAGTACCCCCACTTTTTAAAAATTTTAAATGACTCAACTGTCACACCCGCGTTAAAATTTAATTAATTAATTAGAAAAAAATTAAAACGTTAATTGAAAAAAGTCAACTCAGTTGCAATTTTGCCGATATAGATTTGAAAAAAAATTATTTAGTTATCAATGAAAATGAAACTTCGGAGCACATATTTGAATGCAGAGAACTAGCACAAGTAATAAATGATGAGACAAGAAACTATGTGGAGTAGGGTGGTTAAAAATTAAATTTTCTCAGGCGCCCCATAGAAAGCTTCTTTTTAGTGAAAAAATACCTGGGGAATTAGGTATCTTTTTTTTTTTTGTAAAAAGAACACGTGCCGCAGGACGATCAAAGTTCATTTTTCGATACAATCGCAGTTTTTTTTAAATATCTCATGAAATATGCAGATTAAAGGAAAAAATCATAGAAACAATTTTGTAGGAAATTAAATTCTTAACAAAAAAGGTCGTGTTCATTTTTTTTATAAATGTGTATATATGAAGATATTTTGAATAAACTTTTTATAGATCGGTTATGACAGTTCAAGAACATTGAATATTTTAAGAAAGTGTGTGTGTGTGTGTTGGGGGGGGGGGGGTATTGTCTGCGAATGCCCTTTAATGATGCAAATTTTTGATTACTTTTAGTAAAAAAAAATTTTATAATAATTTATCTTCTCAGCAGATAAATAAAAATATTTACCTCAGTAAGACGAATCAAAGCTTCTAATTGTCTGTGAAAAACTGGCAATGTACCAAAAATATTTGTCTGCTCTCTGAGTTGTAGGTAAAATTTTTGCAAAATTTCAGCAGCTGGTCTAGTCAACTTGGGCTTGACATACTGCCTCGCATAGGCGACGTACTTTCTCAATAAAATTTGCGGTATAAAATCTTTGCGTCCATCTGGATCAGTTAGTCTTTCTTGAAGAGTGAGCCCTTCGTCAACAGGCACCTGCTGTACCTCAGTAGAATTAACTGAAGCGACATTTAATCTCTGAGTATCTTGCGCGTTACCAGCAGTCTGGAATCCTTTGCGAGAATTCATAACATGAGCGCACAGGAGCTTATCTAGTTTACGATCCGGTCGGTCCAGTAATAAAAAAATTAAATCACATCTCGACAAAAGAGGCTGACTGAGATTTAAATTATCAATAACCGATTTATTGACATTGTAACGACCGCCGATGGGATTAGCGGCAGCTAGAATTGACGTTCTGGCAGGAAGTGAACAAATAACTCCTGATTTAGCGACACTGACAGTCTGCTGCTCCATCGCTTCAAGCAGAGCTTGATGCTGGGTCGGCATTTTGTCAAATTCGTCAATTAAACAGCAGCCCCGGTCGGCTAGAACAAGAGCACCCGGTTCTAGTGCAAAGTCATTTGTTCCTCCTTCTTTGGTCAACGTCACGGTAAGACCAGATGACGTGCTTGAGTTACCACACACATAGACACCTTTTGAAGCGATTCTTGCACAGGCTTGAAGCATCTGCGACTTGCCAAGACCAGGATCACCGACCATCAGCACATGAATGTCGTCTCTTGATGAATCTTTGCTGCTACCGCCGAATAAACTCAACAATAAACCGGCTTTTATCATATCATGACCATAGATCGCTGGGCAAAGTGATCTTATCAGCAGTGGAAATACATCTGGGTCTGATTCTATTCGTTGAATTGATTCGTAATCTTTATCATCAAGTTCTATTCCCGCAGCGCTTTTGGTCTGTGATTTATTTTTGTTATTGACAATTGATACCGCTTCGATATAAAACGCGTTTGGAACCGCCAAATCTTTGCCTTTACCTTTTCCTTTTTGTATTCCGTCATCAATACCACGTGCTTTTATCACTCCGACTACTGTGACATCGTCTCCAGGTACGCAAGTGTTGACCAGGTCATCAAACAACTCAACTTCTAATATTCTAGGCATCTTACCACTGTCGTCTTGCATGTTATCCAAATTTTCTTGCAGTTTAATCACTTGGTAAGGAACCGTTTTAGTGTGACGTGATCCTAATTTTGGACTGAACTTACACTTGCTACATTTTTTACATTTTTTTGGCAGAGTGTAGATCCAGTCGTTCTGCTTTATCAGTTTTAATGTGTTGCAACTTATGCAAGAGAATAAAATCCACTCGGCTAAATATGAAGGCCGGCCGACACGAATCACACAGCCACGTGTCGCGACCAGTCTCCCTCGTGAACTAGCCTTCAAATCACTTGACGGTACCACCGGCTTCTGGTTGAATATTTTCACTCTCAGCATCGGCAAGTTATTTATTTTCAACGACTCCACCATCTCATTGTCAGTCTCCGGGTTCATCAAAACATGATAAAGTGCAAGACCCAAACAGTTCAATGTCTGACTAGGAGATTCTTCTAAGTCAGTTCGAAATGCTTCCCATTCACTCATAAATTCCTCGTCATTGTAAAAACGATCAACGTTTATATTGAAAGCTGGGCCTGTTTGTGTTGTTGATAAATACGTTGCATATATATTTGGATTTTTTACCATAAATTTTATTGCAGCTTCTATTCTTTTTACCAGTTCTTCATCTTTATCAATATCTACATGATTTTTTACGTAATTAATATAAATTATACTTACAAATTTTATTAATTGAATGAGTAAACAGTGAAATCTGAGTAACTTTGACCCAATGGGGTAATTTGGACCCCTGACATAGGGAATTATGGAAAAAAATTATTCAAGTCTTGGGTAAATAGTTTTTAGGGAAGGGAGAGACTGGCAGGTCAAAAGTTACTCAGTTGACTTGAAGACTATTGGGAATTTTCATTTCCCAGAGAAAAAATTAAATGATACTGAGGTCAGAAGACGTCTAATAATTTTTGAATTTTTTTAGAAACGATAAATCATAAAAAAAAATATTTAGAAAAATTGCATCTACGGCTTTTTTAATTTTCTACATATGCATATTTTTAGTTTTTTTTTTTGGAATTGATATGTTGGAAAAAAATCAGAAAATTTTAAAATGTCTTCTAACTTGAGGATCAAAAAAATTAAATATACAAAGTAATGATTTAAAATTTAAAACTTTAAAAAAAATTTTAATCAGTAACTGAAGTGTCAAAGAGACATTTTGAAAGTAAGTAAATTTTAGTAAAAGTTATTTGTCCTAAAATATTTATCAAGATCTTGGAAATCCCAATAGTGTAAATTAATAATTTATGAAAATTAATAATTGATTTACCTTCAGAACCAAAATATAATTTACAGCCATAGTACCGTGACTTGGATTTATCATTAAAAGCGTAGACATTGAATGATTCATCATCGCTATCAATATCTTCATCATCAGAATTACTAGAGTCGTCGTCTTCATTATCTAAAAAATAAATAAATTTGTAGCAAAAGTATTTTTTAAATTTTAAAATAATTTTATGATAGTGAAGTTAGCTGACGTCTAATAATTTTTGGATTTTTACAAAATGATAAATTATAAAAAAAAAATCCCAAAATTATTAATTGCCTACAAATTTCAGAATTGTAATTATTTATGATGCCGAAAGTAGCCGGCAACTGAAAATTTAAATTTGTAATTACCAAAGTGATTGTCATCATAAAAATTTTACAAAAATATACACAAGAAAATTTTTTTGAATTCTTCACATGAATTTTCTGATACTGAATTTAGTTGACGTCTAATAATTTTTTAATTTTTTTCAGATCAATAAATTATAAAAAAAAAATATTTAAAATAATTGCACTTATAGTTGAGTTAATTTTCTACATGTGCATATTTTTTGAATTTTTTTTTTGTAACTAATTAATGGAAAAAAATAAAAAATTGTCAATTGTCTACTAACTTATGAGTGTGTAATGTAACTGACAAGTGTCAATTTTTGAATAAATAAATAAAATGTAAGAAGAATTAAAATTAAAAAATTTGTAATCAGATCAATGAAAAATTCGTACGCGCATTTTTATAAAACTTCATTATTTTAATTTATTTATTTAAAATTTATAAATTGTCTCATGTCTGCTACATTTACACTCATTGAATGAAGCAGACATGAGACAATTTATAAATTTTAAATAAATAAATTAAAACAATGAAGTTTTAAAAAAATGCGCGTACTGGTTTGTCAATTATCTAAGTACGTATTTTTTAATTTTTCATTCTTCTTACATTTTATTTATTCAAAAATTTTTAAAATTGTCATCAGTCCAATTCATGCTCATATGAACTTCAGGATCATCATTTTTTTGAATTTTTACCTGTCAATATTTATACGATATTGAAGTTAGCCGACGTTTAATAATTTTTGGATTTTTGTAAAAATGATAAATTATAAAAAAAAAATATTAAAAAAAATTGCACATATAGTTTTTTAAATTTGCTACTTGTGCATTTTTTTAGTTTTTTTTTAGCAATTTATTTGTTTAAAAAAAAATTCGAAAATTGTCAATTGTCTGCTAACTACATTATCATATATTTATTTTGTTTATTGAGAATAAATAAAATTGTTTATTTTTAATGTCCACTACTTTTAGCATCATAATAATTGTTATTAATAATAATTACACACTTTTTTTCTTTTTTGCTGGACGTTCATTATTATTTGATCTGTTGTAATTTTTACGATAACGTTTGTACGGTCTGCTCATATTTAACTTCAATAAATAAATATATATAAATAATAATTAAAATACCAGTACTTTTAATAAACAATTAAAAATTAAAAACAACTAAATGTTTACATGCAGTTTTATTGGTTAGACCCAACTGTTTAAATTTGAAATTTGTTATTTACTGACATACCGACAATAAGTAAAAAAAACCATGAGAAATATTTTTTACCGGCTCATAATTTTTTTTTTACGTAACAATATATAAGAAAATATATACAGAGAATGGTGTTGGTGTTGGTGACGGTGGTGTTTTTGTTTTGACAGAATGGAGATTGTAAGATTGGTTATTAATTTAATTTATAATTAAATTATAAATTTAATTTAAATAAAATGACAAGGAGAAGTAAATTAATTAAAAATTATTTGTTTAGATAAATTATTAATTTATTAATATTTTATTATTTAATAATTATATTTTTGATCAATGGAGCTTGTAGAAATAAATAATAATAATATAAATAATAAATTAAATGATGATAATGATTTAAAAGTAATTAGCAATACACGACTTAATACTGCAATAACTTACAATGATTTTTTTACGCAATATTTAATTAAAAATGAACCGTGTGTCTTCAAATGTGGCATTACCAATGAATGGCCATGTGTTAACAAATGGATATTTAATAATCAGCCAAATTTTAAACATTTAAAGCAACTTTATGGTAAAATTTATTTTTTAATTAACTTTAATAATAATGATAATGATGATCTTGATGTTAGCAGACAATTAATAATTTTTGAATTTTTTTTTCAACAGTTTAATTTAAAAAAAAAAATTTTGATGTGCACATGTAGAAAATAAAAAGAAACTACGATGCAATTTTTTGAAATGGTTTTTATTAACTGTATTGTTTTTAAAAAAATCAAAAAATTAGTAGACGTCGGCTAATTTCAGTATCATCAATAATAATATTAAAAGTAGAAGACATTAAAAAATTTTATTTCTTCCAATGAGTGTGAATGTAGCACGATAATGGAGTTAGCAGACAATTAAAAATTTTCAGATTTTTATTTTAACAAATAAATTACGAAAAAAAAAAACTAAAAAAAATGCACATGTAGGAAATTTAAAAAACTACAAGTGCAATTTTTCAAAATATTTTTTTTTTTATTGCTTATCCTTTTTAAAAAAATTCAAAAACTATCAGACGTCGGATAACTTCAGTATCATGAATGTAGCAGGTATCAGGCAAATTTAAAATTATAAATAAATCGGGTAAATAATTTAAAAAATAATATTTTTAAAAAATGCACTTATTAATTTTAAATTTGTTACACGCGCATTTTTTTTTAAAATCTTATTTTATTAATTATTTACTCGATTTATTAATGATTTTAAATTTGTCTGATGTCTGCTACATTCACACTCATGTAATTATTCGAAATATTTCATATTTTGTATCATTGTAATCATAATGTATCATTTTTTAAAAAATTCAAAAATTAGTAGACGTTGGCTAATTTCAGCATCATTAATAAATGTGATTTCTTTTCTATTCATACTACAAAAAATTTTTTGGAGTAAGTAAAAATTTTCTTTGGCAAGTAAACATCTTTTGCGTCAAGAAATTTTTTTTTTTAGTGTAGAATGAGGGTGAATGTAGCAGATATGAGACAAATTTTAAATTATAAATAAACGATCCCCAAGTAGCACAGAGACAACTTACAGATGTCATATAGATGTTTTTTAAAAAGACACCACGAATTTTTTTTGACTCAAACCCAAGATTTTTATATAAATAAGACATCCAGATTTGAAAAATAATATTTTATTTATAAGTAACTTATTTCAATATCATTAAAAAAAATTATTATTGTTATTAATATTTACAGGTAATTGTAAAGTGCCTGTGGCAAACTGCAAAATAAAATACTACAATGCACAACAGAAAAATGAAATGACAATTGAAAAATTTATGAATTACTGGGAAGAATATAAAAATAAAAATTATTCAAATGAATTGCCTGTTTTATATTTAAAAGATTGGCATTGTTTAAGAGACAATCCAAATGATTTCATTTATAAAGTACCAAAGTATTTTTCTTCTGATTGGCTCAATGAATATTATTTAGCACATCCAGAGCTGTCTGATGATTACATGTTTGTTTATATGGGACCAAAAGGATCATGGTAATTTAATTCACCCATTAATTTATCAATTATCAGATAAAAGTCCCAATTATTGACACTAAGAAGTAATTTTACTTAGCATTCAAAGCAGATTACCTGGAATTAATAAATAAAATTTTGAAAAATTGATACTTTTATACCAGCTGTCAATAATTGGGTCTTTTATCTTGATTGAATTTTGTAATTAATCCTGGTATATTTAATACAGGACACCTCTTCATGTTGATGTATTCACTTCGTTCAGTTGGTCAGCAAATATAGTAGGAACAAAACGATGGTTACTATTCCCTCCAGGTGAAGAAAATAATCTTTGTGATGTACATGGCCATTTACTGTACGATATTGATTCACCTGAGATCAATAATTCATTTATTAATCATAAAAAATGGTTTGAAATAATTCAAGGTCCTGGTGAAATTGTTTTTGTACCTTCTGGATGGCATCATCAAGTTTGGAATCTGGTAATTTTATTAAATTAACCCTGCGTATGTGTACTGGGTCTTTGGAGGAAAGTAAATTTTTAAAAAATTCACTTTTTCAATTATTCTTCAATTTTTGTTGACAACAATTTTAAACTTTTTACTTTGGCAACTTCTGGGCCAGGTCTTAGACACTTCCAGAAGTAATCCAGATTTTTTGAAAGCCTAGAAACTTTGAAAACTTGACTGTTCCCTAAAAAATCCAGTGCACATACCGTGTCTCGAAAGTATAGTGTACACGGAAAAAAATAGATAGGAATGATTACTGTCCTACACAAGAATAATCGTAAATTATGTGGAAACTATATAGTAACCATTACTATGTTACACGTTATATGAAAAACACGAGTGCCCAGGAAACCAGAGTTTCAGCTAAGAAATTTAAATGAAACTTTTGACATCTAAATGACGTACAGTATTTATAATAAATTTTAATTCAATTTTTTAGCTCTCTTATACGTAAAGTAACATATAAATTTGATGTAAAATTAAAGCTGCTACCTTGATAGCCACCCTAACCGTAAGTTAACTACAAGCTACTGCCGTATTCTAAAGGTTACTTAAAGGAAAGTGTTGGAGAGCAAGCAGTTACCTTTAAGTTGACAGTAAATTGTCTGTAACTTGAATTCAATTTGATTACAAGTGTTACTGTCAGACAATGACGTTCATTTAAAGTTTCACTTCAAATTGACGGCAAGTTCTTCTATCAATTTACATTCAGACGACGGCAGTAGATTTGCATCAACTTGCACGCAAGTATTATCCAGCCGAGGCTTACCAGAAACTTGCAGAACTTGCTGAGCAAAGGTGAAGCTATCAAAGTATCTTACATAAAGTTTATATGTAATTTTACATGTGGGAGAGAGCAAAAATTTCATATAAATTTTTGAGTTAAAATGTTGATCATCCAGAGAATTCTTATCGGTCAATTTTCGCTGTCTTAATTTTTGATCTCACGTATACGTGAATTATCTGCTTTAATTTGACTGTTGGTTGAGCTCAACTGGCTATTTTGGTATAGGCGCTGTGTGAAGGTGCGAAAGACTCGGTGGATAAATGCGTTCCATTGTCGTTCAACATAGTAACCATTTCTGTGCTGGGCAGGAACTGATGTCTTGAGTCACATGACTAACTACCCAGCATAGAAAGTACCCACCCCTACTATAACAAGAACTGGTAATCTGCTAAGATCAGTTTCAACATTTTACAATCATTTTTGTGTAGCACAGTAACCATCTCTATATATTTTTTTCCGTGCACGCAGGTTTAAATAAATTTATTTAAATGAAATAATTTTGTAGGAAGACACGATATCAATAAATCATAACTGGATTAACGGATGTAATATATTAAATGTATGGAAGGAATTAAAGAAAGCACTATTAGCTGTGATGAAAGAAATATCCGATTGCTACAACATGGACAATTGGATGTCTCAATGTCAAACTATTTTAAAAGCATCTCACGGCATGGATTATTTACAATTTTATGAATTTCTGTCATTCATTATTAAAAAACGTCTTAATTCCATCAGCAGCAATAAGCCGTGCACTAATTTTGACACATGGGAATTTGGCCTAAATCATGTACTATTTGATCTCAAACAAGCCAAATGTGTATTAAATTGTCTAATAATTGATTCGAGAGATAACAATATCTACGATATTGTTTTTCGTGATAACAGGCCTGAAAATTTGATCCAACGTATCGACGCAATTTTAATATAAATATATATTTTAATAAAAATAGTTTATAATAATAATAATAAAAAAAATATAGATTTATAAATAAAATTATGTGCAACGATTGGCCTTAACAGTAACATAAAGCCTACAATGGTCTAATAAATAATTAAATAACATTTATTAATATTGCCAACTCATTTTATTTCTACTTACAACATTTTTTTATCATACAATTTATGTCGTATTAAAATTTTTAATCTATATGTAATATAATAATATATATAAATGTATATATATATTAGACTGTGACGAATAAAATCGATTTTTTTTCGGTACCAGAAGAAAATTACGTTGTGTGTAATGTCAAAAAAATTGGGTACCAAGTTGAACCCTCCCTCAATTAAAAAACGCGCGCTTGCGTAAATTAAATTTCTCATTTAAATAACATGGGAAAAATTTTTAACTTTGAAATTTTATAACTTGTTAACGAATCAATAAATAGAAACGAACGTAACATAATTTTGTTGAGAATTGAATGCTCTACAAAAAAGGTTTCTTATAATTTTTTGATAAATTCAACCATTCAAAAGTTATTTAAGTTTGAATTCAAATATATGGTAAATTTCGAGTTTTTTTTTTTTACTTTTCCAGCAAAACTGTCAGTCGTATCGCAAAATGTCATAAGATCTTTCTTGTATATCATTTTTTTTGTAACCAAAATACGTTATTTAACCATTTTTTTACCTCACAGTTCGAAAGTTTCAAGTTTTCCAAATTCATTATTCGGAAAAAACTGAAATTTTTGTAAAAAATTAACTTTTAAACAATTGGATTTATCAAAAAAAAAAAAAGAGACCTTTTTTGTACAGCATTTAATTCCCCATAAAATTATGTCATGTTCATTTCTATTTATTGATCCGTTTACAAGATAAAATTTCAGTTAAAAAAAATTTTCCCGTTATTTAAATGAGAAATTTTATTTAAACGAGCGCGCGAATTTTAATTGGAAGAGGACCCAACTTAATACCCAATCTTTTTGCATTACATTTAACGTAATTTTAATATGGGGCCGAAAAAAAAAAACGATTTTGTTTGACACAGTCTAGTATATATATACATATATTTATTAAAATTTATTAACTATTTTATATGTATCGGAACTTATTTACTTTATAATAATAATTATTTTTATTTAAATAATTATGAGCACTTAGACATAATAAGTTGATCAAATAGAATTAGTACATCGTAAATAAATGTGCGTTTTTTTTTTTTTTTTTATGTATACAGTATAAAAAATTTATTGTGATTATTAATGAAGATGATTATGAATACTAAATACTCATATTTTAAAAATAAACAATGTAAGTGATATTTTCAGTGCTCGGTCTTTTAAATTTATTATGTACATGCACACATCTTTAAATAATTCATTGTACGACGTCAATTGATAAATGTACTAATAATTAACTCTAAAAAAAAAAGTTTAATTATATCGAAGCGTAAATCAACGAATATTTTATTAGACGATGCTTTGAAGTCAGAAATAAATGATTTGACGAATTAAAATTTTAAAATTTATTTTGCTATAATTTAAAAACAATTTAAGTCTATATATACTCAATTACTTTAGGCGCCATAACTATTGATTAACTTTAATTATCTTTGTAATGATTTTTTTTTCTTATTTTATTTTATACTTCAATTCAATATATATTTATTTTTTATACTTTTATTATTAAGTCCCTTTTAATCTTGCACGGCAAGTATCTAGTAATATTTTATTTAAGCGGGGAAAGGGGTCTGACATACATAAAAAAAGAGGATATTTTTTTAATTTTTTTCAGAGTACCATCTTTGTAAAAATTCTCAAAATTTGTGACATTATTAAGCATCATTCCAAGAATATTCTGTTAAATTTTCAAAAAAAAATATTGAAAAATGAGCCAGTGGTAGCGGGGAGAGACAAGTCACCTTAAAAAAAGTCTCCATGCCGTAGGCAGGGTAACTCATGACTGACTCATCTGAAATAAAAAAACCAAAAATATTTCTTTAGTACATAAGTTTATCTTGGATTTGAACGAAGGAATAAACAAAATATTCATTTTTGAATTTTTAGTAAAGGCGCAATCAAAAAACTGATTTTTACCAAAAATTGCTCCTTTTGTTTAATTAAAAAATGAGTAATTATTGAAAAAAAAAAATTCTCCGTTTAAATCCAAGATAAACTTGTACTAAAGAAATATTTTTGGTTTTTTAATTTCAGATGAAACAGTCATGAGTTATCCTGCCTACGGCATGGAGACTTTTTTTGAGGTGACTCGTCTCTCCCTGCTACCAATGGCTTATTTTTCAATATTTTTTTATGAAAATTTAGCAGAATATTCTTGGAGTGATGCTTAATGATGTCACAAATTTTAAGAAAGAAAATACAGTAGGACCTCGTTATAAGACTACGCGTTATAAGATCCTTCCCCTCAATTAGTTAAAACTCGCTCGGAATGTTTCCCCCACCTACAACTCAATAAAAGTTCTGCGCCAAAACTCGCTATAAGACTAACGACCAGTACGACTAAAATCGAGATAAAATGTACATACATAAATATTGTAGATTAATTAATGTATTTTTATAAAGAATACTTAAAATTTCGTGGTATCGCAGAATTAATTAACAGAAAATAACGACAAAATTCTGTTTATTTATGATTATATATAAAATAGACTCACTGTATAATTGAGTAGAGTTGAACCGAGTACCGAAATAAAAAGCAAAACGGCGAGTCTTATAGCGAGGTTTGGGCACAAACGCTGTTAAGCACAATAGTGGGGGTACCTCAATTCTAAGAATTTTCCCTCACAGCCCCGAGCTAGTCTTATAACGAGGTCCTACTGTACTCTAAAAAAAAATCACAAAAATATCCTCTTGTTTTTGTATCTCAGACCCCTTTCCCCCCTTAAATAATCTACATGTCTATAACTGTATCAATTAGTCGTCATAACAATTAACAAAAAATTGATAAATTATTTATAACATGTAGGTTTTATTTTTATTAATTTTTATTTCTTCACCTATACAATACGTATATTTATTAATATATTTTTTAAAATAATTGTTACGCCAATTTATTATTATTATTATTTTTTTTTTTTTGACAATAATTATGATAATAAATTTTACAATGATATATATCTGATTTAATAGTTTTCTCTTCTAATATTAACTCTTTTAATTACTCTATATATTTTATCTAGTATATTAATGTACACTCAACTGATATAATATAATATAATATATATATATATATTTTTTTTTAATTGAAAAAATATAAAAAGACAATAATAGTAAACGCGAAAAGCAAACTATTAAATTTAAATCTAAAAAAAAATAAAAATAAGCATGAGTTTTACGGCAAATAAATTTATATATCTCATTAAAACTCAGTAACAACCTTTTTTTTTTTTTTGTTTTTTTGTTTAGAGTGCATGTGCATTAAATTCTTATTTACAATATCAATAATTAAATAATAAATCGACAGTAAGAGCGAATTTTAAGAAGAAATAAATGACCTGTGATAGTGAAAGTTAATTTTGCTTACCAATGAGATCATTATAATTATCATGATTAAATGGGATGAGCTGGAACAGATGAAGACAAAGGTAGCGTCGATGTGGGTGAGTTAGTAGTTGTAGGTACGGATGCACTAGGAATTCCCGCGGGGATTGTCAGTGATTGAGGTGGAATAGTGGTCGCGATTGAGGGACTGGTCGGTGAAGCTGCTGGACATGTTGAGGGTAAAGGCAGCGGAGTAGCAGGTATTGGTTGGTGAGTCGGTTGTCTTGGAGGCGACAGGAGTTCTTGCCGATCACGTTCTCGCTCTCTCCCTGGTCTCCAAGCTTCTAGGAGTGACTCAACTCGCTCTTCAGTTGGACCCCAACGCGCTGTTCCAGCTGCGTTTTGAAGCCAGACTACAAGAGTACCGTGCGCTGCTCTGATATTAACTTCCCCTCTGTTAATTATTTAAATAGGATTTTTATAAATTTTGTTGGATAAAAATTTATGTTGTAGACTAGGGTGGGCCAAAAAAGAAAATTATTTTTTTTCTCTTCAGTTATCATGAAAATATCGTTCGAGATGATGAGAAAAAATTTCTGGTAAAAATTTCTGAAAAAACATGGGAAAAAAATGTAATTTTTAAATTTTATAGCTCGGCAGTGACTCATTGTACAGATAAGCTAAGGGTAGAATTTTCTAGGGAATTAAATGCTCTACAAAAAAAGTCTCTTATCAGTTTTTGATAAATTTATCTGTTCAAAAGTTATTGGAGTTCGAAGTCAAATTTAAAGAAAATTTCGAGATCTTTTCACTTTTCCAGCGAAACTATCAGACTTATCACAAAATGTCATAGGAGTTTTTTGTAGTCGATTTTATTCCCTACAAATTATCTCTCATAAATTTTTTGAAAATTCCACATAACTTTCTAGGTATTTTCGTTTTAATGTCAAGCTCTTCAAATCGGTCAGAACACTACTTTTTTTAGGAGCTTGACATTAAAATGAAAATAATTAAAAAACAATGGGGAATTTGAAAAAACTTTATTAGAAATAATTTGTAGGGAATAAAATTGTCTACAAAAAAGATCTTGTGACATTTTGTGATAAGTCTGATAGTTTCGCCGGAAAAGTAAAAAGATTTCGAAATTTTCTATAAATTTGACTTCGAGCTCCAATAACTTTTGAACAGATAAATTTATCAAAAAATGATAAGAGGCTTTTTTTGTAGAGCGTTTAATTCTCTACAAAACTATACCCTCAACTTATCTGTACAATGAGTCATTGCCAAGGTATAAAATCCCAAACAAAATATTTTTATTCCATGTTAAATGGGAAATAAAAAATCACGAAGAAACTTTACCAGAAATTTTTCTCATTATCTGTAACGATATTTTCACGGTAGCTCTTTAGTTTTTTTCCCTTATTGTAGAAATTGTTTCAAGTAAAGAACTTACTTGGGTAATATATGCTGGAAGCCATGTCTGTATTCATGTTCCATAGCAGGGACGACGACTTGTTTCCGTTTAAAATGACTGCTCTCAAGTTTAATTAGCGCGTTCGGTGCCGGGTCGCGCCATTCCGGTAGAAAAACAATAAACGACAGCGGCTCCGTTGAATCAGACAGCAATCTCTCAAAATGATTTACCATAGCTTCCATCAGTTCCTCGCAGTACGGCGGGTTGGCTTCGAACGAACCACTTACAGGCCTAAAGTCCAGAAAAGGTCCGCGTGACCCAAAGTACGAGTCGGTATCGGCGAACGCCGAGCAGTATTGTCGGAAATAACAGTTAAATGGAGAGGCAAAGCATTCAAATGTGACGCCAAATGATCTCTGCAGGCACTCGAAGACAGTTACAGGCAATGCCATTTGTGTAGCATGGCCCTCATTTATTCCTAGATAAGTCTGGTAGCGTTTAAGTGCGCACCAAACACGCGGTAAAAACATTTCAAATTTTTTATCATCAAAACAGTTGTACCTGTACAAGTGCTCGAGTTTCGTTAGATGGGAATTGTTAATGCACATGGTGTCGCCGTGATAACGTAACATTGTTTGCTCACGTTCAGGAAGATATTCGATTTGCGGTAATCGCGGTGCCGGTAATGAAAATTGCACTGGATAACACCAGACTTTACGCTGAGTACTCGCTGGCCCACCTAGAGGTATCACATCTCCAAGGCCATTTTCTTTTAATATTTGATGATTTTTGTCCTTTACCTTTTTAGCGTAATCTGTTGATAAATTGTATATTTTTAAACAGATCCCTTCGACGCTCGTTTTAACAGACTCTGTAAGATGAGGTTGGCACTGACGCTTCAAGTGCCCAAGTCGGTCTTGAAAATCGTCAAAAGTTGCGCCAACTGTTCGTCTTAGCCACTGAAAAGTGTCCTCCGCATTCCACTTAACGACTTTTCTGCTCTCCGAAGAAGCCGATCGCGACTCAATCATTTTTTTAGCGGCCTCTGCATACCGCGATAGCTGTTTCCTGGCATCTCCAGTGAATTTAGGCCGTACTATTTTAATAGGGATGTCATTCATTATTTCCCGGTACATCGACATTGAGATCTCAGGAAAACACTGACTTGGTAACAGCGGATCTGAGCCGCAATCAATCACTTTGCGCTCCATAAGCCATCGATTGAACGAATCTTTCGGCGCGTCGATAGACTCGCGCGTATGACAAAGCTCTTGGTAACACTGACGTAATTTTGACAGCAAACTGCAACGAAGAGCTTCCGCGTCCGGGTGAACGTGCAGTAAATTTGACGGCGCCCGTTCATAAATTATGACATTTGTTGGTACATCGAGATCCCATGGACCGGCGAGTACGAATTTTTTGATAGCAACCGTCGGGTTGCCGTCCTCAGAGGCACGTCGTTTCAGAGGACCCCCCGGAGTACCAGGAGTCAGCGGGCCATTTCCTGGTGGCACTGGCGCACCCCCTCCGCAAATTCCCAAAGGATCAGTTATGGGATCAAACTGAGGTTTGGTACCCGGCATTACCCATAGTGACTCTCCAGTTAATTTATTCCAAAAGTACGGCCGATTTTCTCGTTTACTCCAAAATTTTTTCCATCCCTGCTGCTGGAGTTCTATTGATAATTCAGCTTCCGGATAACCTGGTGCGCCCTATCAATAAAAAAGAGTATAAATGACCATTTTTAAACTTCCCGCTAAGAAAATTTAAAATTTTCAAAAGGAAGGGAAGTTATTGGTTTTGGTCCGGTTTTCAAAAACTGAGTTTTTAACAGATCTCGACGTTTACATATGTATGTAAATATTCTGTAACTTTTGAACGAATGAAACAATTTAGCTTTTTGAGGTGACGTTTGAAGTAGCTCATTAATTCCAACAACGTAATAGAAATTGAGCATAATTGGTACAGTATATTCGGGAATATTCAAAAAATAAAATTTTTTAAAAAATCTTTTTTTTGGATAACTTGTAATCTACTCGATGGATTGACTCCAAAATCTAATCAGCTTTAAAACTTTATAAGCTGCATCGAATGCCACTTCCACCATCAAAATCGGTTAATTTGTTAAAAAAAAAACCGTTCAAAGAATTTCAAAAGTGTTTTTTTTTCAATAAAATCCAAATCGTTGAACTAATTGATGACATTTTTTTTTAACGTTAATAGTTAAAAAACTGCGTCGAATGTCACCTTGAACGTCAAAATCGGTTCATTATTTCCAAAGATATTGCTGATATTTTTGTTATTGTTTATTACTTTAATTCTGCAATGGAAGGTGCAACATTACTATTTTCGAGTTTGAAGAGCTCAAAAATTAACACTGAAAAAAATATTTATTTGAGCCAAAGATATCGTATATTTGGATATGGCCAAATAAATATTTAATTGTGAGAAAGATATAATATATTCGAGTAATTTAATTGCGTGAAATAAGTGATTTATTTGTGGTAAAGAAATGATCCAATTGCTGCAAATAAATATGTGATTCAAATATATGTTACCTATCGCAAAATTTTTCATTATTGGTCACAAATTAAATATCTTTACTACAGACATATCATTCGTTCAACCAAAATAAATGATACATCCCTGATTAAGAAATATGATTTACTCCATGTTAAGTATATATCTATATATTAGTCGATTCAAATTGTTTTAAATCATTTCAAATTGTTTTGAATCATCCCAAATTATTTTTTTAAATCAGGGATTTCAGTAAAATTTTTAAATTATTTTAATCAACTGGCATTTTTTAGTTGTGTCAAATATATTTATTTTTCTTTAAAGAAAATTTTAAAAAAGCCACAAATAAATTGATTTATTTGGGACAAATATTATTTATTTTTCAGTGTATGAACAATAGTATTTTCGAGCTCAAAAGATCGAAAATAGCGGCAAGTTTTAGGGCCGGTCCGCAGGGTCAAGTGGTTTTTGTACTTTCTAATGACCAATCACAAGTTAAAGTAATAAAAGTCTTTAAATAATTTAGCAGGTAAAAATTACTTGATTTATTGGCATTGGCTGCTGTAAGTGTGACAGCGGAGAGCAATGATCGACAATATTTTGAGTCTGGGGCATTTGCTGGGGTTGAAGTTTTACTGGAGTTGGTACAATAACTTGGCTGACATTAGAGCCAGGATCCTGTTGCATCATTGAAGGATGGTGATGATGGTGCAGATTGTGATGGTGGTGCATTGTGCCTGCTACCGGAGATATCGACTGGCTCGACATAACATCCCACGTTGTTGTGTTTGTAGTATTTGGTAAATCTTGTTTTCCACCACTCGCCTCATTCATATTTTCATCTAAATAATAAATATTTATTTATTTATTTTGTTAGCTGGCCGAGTAAATACGTTGTGGCAATTAACTTAATTGATTGATTTAATCATGAGGATCAACGTGGAACTATCAAGTAAAATAAAAATACATATTTAAATTAACAAGGAGTTTGTTATTAAAATAATGTACTAATAAAATTTATCAGAAAATATGTAAAATGTTAAAAGTTGGACTAGGACATGAGAGGCGGGTAATTGATTCGTAATTTGAAATCTAAGTCGACGCGAAAGATTATTGTGGCTCTGTTTTTGTTTACATACTAATAGCCCGCGTTAAATATAATTAAAAATAATGACAATAATGAATAAATTTAATGATTATTATTTACTTTATTGATTTATTGTACTTACTATATATTATTTATGTGTTAATTTAATTGTTATTTATAACAAATATCACGATTCATTCATCATTTGTGATAAATTGACGCGACAGACTCCACCTGTAAGACGCCATTTGCTTGGAGACTGATCAGAAGTGCGGACAAAGTATCTGAGGAAATTTAGTTTTTTTATCAGCGCACTCTATAATAACTTCGTTAAATTATCGTCGGTAATTCAGGAATTTATTTTATTTGAGATTTTAAAAAATTCTGTCTTACCGATGATAATTTGAAATTTCGTTCTCTTCCCTGCCCTGATAGCCGCACTCTAAATATAATTGTTCAGCATTTTCTGCCAGTGAAATATTTTCGGCTGACTTAAAGACAAGTTTCTGGTAAGCCTCGGCTGGATCTTAAAAAATCTGATAGATTCTTACAGCTGTATGTATAATAGACTGGGCCAAAAAAATTGACTATTTTTTTTTTTCATAGCTATATCGAAAATATTATTCAGAATGACAAAAAAAAAAGTTTCATGAAAGTTTGAGCTCTTAATATTAATTTTAAGAGGTCTATCATCGCTATTTTTAATTTTAATTCATAATTTGATGTTTTACGTCAAAATTGCTTGAACATTGAAGTTAAAAAAATTTATTTCCACTTATTCTTATGTAAAATTAAATTCCCTACAAAAAAGGTCTGATTGAAAATTTTCGTCAGACAAGCCGTTTCCGATTAATTAAGCTTAATAAATTGATATATTTTTTCGATTTAACATTTTTACTTTTGAATTTTGTAACTGACGAATCAATGAATATCTAATAAAGACCATGACAGATTTTTGAAGGAAATTTAATGCTCTACAAAAAAGGTCTCTTAACATTTTTTGCTAAATTCACTCCTTCGAAAGTTATTCACGTTATTGAAATCGTTTTGACTCAAATTCAACCTTGAATAACTTTTGAAGGAGTGAATTTAGCAAAAAATGTTAAGAGACCTTTTTTGTAGAGCATTAAATTTCCTTCGAAAATCTGTCATGGTCTTTATTAGATATTTATTGATTCGTCAGTTACAAAATTCAAAAGTAAAAATGTTAAATCGAAAAAATATATCAATTTATTAAGCTTAATTAATCGGAAACGGCTTGTCTGACGAAAATTTTCAATCAGACCTTTTTTGTAGAGAATTTAATTTTACATAAGAATAAGTGGAAATGAATTTTTTTTACTTCAATGTTCAAGCAATTTTGACGTAAAACATCAAATTATGAATTAAAATTAAAAATAGCGATGATAGACCTCTTAAAATTAATATTAAGAGCTCAAACTTTCATGAAACTTTTTTTTTTGTCATTCTGAATAATATTTTCGATATAGCTATGAAAAAAAAAAATAGTCAATTTTTTTGGCCCAGTCTAATGTATAAGGCTGTATGTATCATTATAAAATCTCTATGGAAATTTATGAAAATCTATTGGATTCTATGAGATTTTCTAAACAGGGTCAGGACTTGTCACCGTCTAAGAAAATCCATGTACGGAAAAAAGAGCAGTGGAAAAATTACAGTTTTTAGTGCAGAAACAGAGCCCTCGTATAAAAACCTTCAAGTACTATAGTTTGAAACCGTAATTAAATAATTGAGACTACTTCTTGTAATAAAATAATTACAATTAAGATAATAAATTTTACAGTTTCTAATATATTTTGAACTAATGAAACTGTAATAATTACGTCTTGTAATTATTACAGTTTCAAAGTAGAGTAACTTTGCCGACATTTGATGCTGTAATTTTTCCACTATTATTTTTTCCGTGTTCTGTCGATGTTTAAATGAGTCTGAAATTTTTGGAAAAAATCTATTGCTATGAAAACAATTTGAATTTAGTAAAACCTACAAATTACTTCTCGAACAACCTAATGGAATATTAAGTCCTTTATAATGTTTACAAGTGAACCAACTACCTGGCGGCCCGGCTCCTTTGTAAGGTAATAATACTTCTCTTAAATCTTTTGTCCCAAACTAAAATAAACGACTGGAAATATACAAGTGTATTGATCATTAGCACAGGATTCATGGCGTCTAGTGATTGGCTAAACATATATTATACTTCCGGAAAATTATAGAAACTGCAAATTTTGTATTTCAGTCCTACAAGAACTACTGTCCTTAGTAGACGCAGCACGTGGTACTAAAAAGCAGTAAGAAGGAATAATTTTTCTCACAAAATATTTTTGAAGGGTATAATTTGAACAAAAAAAGTTTGTGACCGGAATGAAGTGAATTTAAATTCTTCTTTAATATTTGAGCACGTGGATTTATAGAATTCGCGGTCTGTGTAAACGATCGTTCATTTTAAAGCAGCCATTTAACAGATTTGAAAATAATCTAGTGTATCGAGTTTAAAAAGTCGGTTTGATATTAATTTATAAAACTTAAAAAATAAAATGAGAGGCTTTGTCGCAGTGAGAATAAGTACATTACAGGGTAATGATATTTGGAAAGTAGCTTATTATAAATGGCTGGGAAAATCTAAATATGGAAAATATGATAAATGTTGGATGCCCGAAAAAGATATTGAATATTACGCACGTAGAAGACTATTGCATGAGGAAGGTGTCCGATGGGTTAATACGGATATTGTTGAATGCGATGTTTTTTGTTATGGTAAGTAAATAATCCTTTACTTGTATTGTGTACACAGAAAAAAATGATTTCGTGGCGTAAGAATTTCTTTCTGGCCTAAAGAAATTTTTGCTACTAATTTATAATGCAAAAAAATTACTTTTCTTGGGTTAAGTAAAAATTTTTTGGGCCAAGAAGAACTTTTTTTCTGTAGATATTGAAGTTAGCAGACAATTAACAATTTTCGAATTTTTTTTTCAACAATTTAATTAAAAAAAAAATATGCACATGTGGAAAATGAAAAAAACTAGAGGTGCAATTTTTTCAAATATTTTTTTTTTTATAATTTATTGTTTGAAAAAAAGTCCAAGAATAAAAAATTATTTAATTCATTTTTTTGTTAGATTTTTATCAGCAAGCAGAAAGTAGAACAGTGGAACTCAATTATCACATTTATATGGAAAGTAAGTATTTCTATGATACAAATTATGTAAAGTAATTAGTACAGATTTTAATAGCTAATTTATTAACGTAGGCCAATTTGAAAAAGAAGGAGAAGCTTTCCGTAAGCGGTATAAATGGATGAAACAAATAGAAAGACAATATGCGAATAGAGAAGTTGAAGAAACTGAGGACCGCGTAAAAAGAATTTTAGATATGCAACGTCTTTTTCCGATTAAAACCATCGAAGAACTTGAAAACTTTGAAAAAAAACTCAAAGAGGATTTCAAATTGCCTCATTGTTTGGTGAGTTTTTTAAATTAATTACAAATATATTTTTAAATTATCATCATAATATACTTTAATCACATTATTATTCCATTAATTACTCTAACAGTTGATTTACAATTTATTTTCGATTCAACAGGATAATTTTATAGAAATAAATACGGATGCGGGAGATTTATCAAATAGTATTAGGAGGATACTCTCTGAAATTTTTTCAAATGACATGAAATCTCAGTGCTTACGTTTAAATAGACAGAAAGATCAATTAGTACTCAGGCAATTATTTATATTGGACAGATTAGAAGGTAATTATTAAAATTTTTTTTTTAATTCATCCAATTGTGGTAAGGTAAAAGACCCAGTACTCGATCAAAGATCTAGTACTCGATTACTCCATGTATTTAAAAATATATATTTAGTAAAATTTAGTAAATATAGATATACAAATACATGAGTCGGGTACTGGTTCCCTGATCGAACACTGGGTCTTTTACCTTACATACAATAAAAATTATGAGTGTGATGTAGCAGACATCAGACAAATATAAATAAATAGAGTAAATAATTTAAAAAATAATATTTCGAAAAAATGCACTTATTAATTTTTAAATTTTTTCAATGCGCATTTTTAAAAAATTTTATTTTATTAATTATTTACTTTACTTATTAATAATTTCAAATTTGTCTGATGTCTGCTACATTTACACTCATTAAAAATTAAAACTAATCTTTATAAAATCATAATACATTTATTTAATTGTATTTCAGGTTTCATTTCGGAAATCAATCCAGAGTTCAACGCTACTCCACACATAAGGGCATGGTTCTTTTCTAGTTTAGAAAAATAAACTATCTTTGTTAAATAAGTTTTAATTGT
Source organism: Microplitis mediator (assembly GCF_029852145.1). NCBI lineage: Eukaryota > Metazoa > Arthropoda > Insecta > Hymenoptera > Braconidae > Microplitis > Microplitis mediator. The sequence continues at coordinate 4,724,294 of NC_079973.1, forward strand.
CAATAGTAAATATAATTTTATTTATTAACTTAGTCATTAGAATTATAATGTTTGTAAATTTTGCCGACGTAGTAATACGATATTTCTTTTAAATTATCAATTAACTTTTTTTTATTTTATAAATAATCAAATGGTTTCTTGAACAATTTAGCGAATAGTTTCTTACATAAAAAATAAAACTTCTACTAATTTAATAAAGCGTTATTACTGATATTTAATGATATTTATTGACCACTTGGGTTTTGGTTTTTCATAAAAGAAGAGATGACTTTTTCCCCTCTAAACAGGGCATGAGTGTGAATGTTGCAGAAATGAGAAAATTTATAACTTTTAAAATAATCCTGAAGCTAGCAGACAGTTGATAATTTTTGAATTTTTTTTTTCAACAAATCAATTACAAAACAAAGAAATATGCGCATGTAGAAAATTAAAAAAACTATAGGGCAAGAGACCCAGTATCCTATCAGGGAACTAGTACTCGATTACTCATGTATTTATATATCTATATTTACTAAATTTTTCTAAATATATATATATAAATACATGAAGTGATCGGGTTCTAGGCTTTTTATCCCAAGTGCAATTTAAAAAAAAAATGCGAGCAGCTGTAGCGTAGGGCATTTCGGAATGCACCCTTATTAATTATTCTTTTTACTTGCGCGGTAAATTTGAATATTTGAAAAATAAACCATTAGAAATTAGAGAAAATTAAAAAATTGCACGTCAAAATAAATCGACGGCAGAATATGACAGAAAAATATTTTAAAAAATTAAAAAAAAAACACTTGAGTGTTTGAACAAACCTTGGTGGGGAAATAATATGCAGAAGGGTGTCCTAATACACTTGGAAATTTAATTTAAATTCTCCAAGTGCATTACAGCTAAAAAACGTCACTTAACTGCTATTTCCCACCAGACGATGCCAGATGATTTTGCTCAGGAACTAGGAAGGTATCAGCATCAGCCATCAGCAACATTTTACACTAGCACTAAACACTCAACACTTAACTACACCATAGACACTTTGCACAATTTAAATTTTACAAACACTGCACATTTTAAATAAACAATGACTATGAGCAATAAATTTTATGAATAATTCCGCGAATTAACTGCAATACTGTGTTTCTATTTAAACTTAAAGAAGGATCTGGACCACTACTGCCCTTGTCGATGATACTGACTGCCGCTATTGGACCGTCAGTTAATACACTTGCAATTCTTTCTCCCACCCCCACTTTAGCAAAAATTTGAGCATCGAATACAGCAACGCGCAGTAGCGCCGCCTTGGCGCGAAATTTCAAAATTGAACTGACTTTCAAATTATTATCTAAGTTCGCATTTTTAAATTTTTATTCTACTTACATTCTATTTATTTATTCGAAAATTCAAAAAATTGACAGCTGTCAGATGCATTCACATCGCAGTGCAGGAATTTAAATTTTAAATACATAAAATACCCAGAGTGGGAGTAAAAACCGACACCCGAAGTTCACTCTCTCGCTGTGACAAAATTTAAAAATGAACACAAAAAAACAAGGTTAGGTATCCAATCGATTTGTTGATATCGAGTATCCACTGGTGTTGTTGATAACTTCAGTTTGTTCTATGACAGCATGGGCGTTCCTGGTCTTTGTTCTATTTTATTATCAGTGCCAGTCTAAGCAACAGTGATGTGTCAAATATTTTTAAAAATAAATTAAAGAACCAAAGATTTTATAAATTATTTATTTAAATTCAGTTTACAAAATATAAATAAATGTATGTATAAATTTAAAAAAAAATTAAAACGAGATGATTTATAAAAAAAATTTTAAATCAATGACAGCTAACCGCCAATTTATATTTTCGTTCAACAAAATATTTATTTAAATCAATATCTAAAATAATAAATTTAAAATATTAATCTGCTGTCTGATAAATAAATATATTTATATAAATATTTAAAATTTATAACAAAGTATCCAATGAAACTGACATAATTTTTTTTTTTATTTTATGTATCAAACAAAGAGCGATAGTTATTTTTTTTATGATTCTTACATACAAAAACAAGTCATATGACCTTCGGATAATTTATTAAGTACCGAGGCTGAGTAATTGTGTACAAATAATGAAACATAGAAGGAAGTCCATCTAATTAAATCAAAAGTATCAAAAACATATATATATAAAATAAATTAAATGGTTAAATTAAAATCTAAATAAAAAAATTATTTTTATAAATGAAAATTTAATGACAAGAAAGAGAAAAAAATAATAAAAATAATTATTATGTCTGGAAGTAATTCACTGATGGCAACTTCACCACGTAGTGGGACTGCACCAAATAGAAATTCACAAAAGTCGACTTTATTGAAAGTTGTGATACTTGGTGATGGTGGAGTTGGTAAATCGTGTCTGATGAATAGATTCGTTTCAAATCACTTTGACGAGCACAGTTTTCATACTATTGGAGTTGAATTTCTGAACAAAGATATTGAGATTAATGGAGAGGCTTACACTTTACAAATATGGGATACTGCTGGCCAAGAAAGATTTAAAACATTGAGAACACCATTTTACAGAGGCTCTGATATTTGTTTACTGACTTATGCTATTGATGACAGAACTAGCTTTAGAAATTTAGCACTTTGGAGATCAGAATTTTTGTATTACGCTGATGTACAAGAAGGCTCTTTGTTTCCTTTCATTGTTGTTGGTAATAAAGTAAGTATTTTTTTTTTTTTTTTATTTTATTTAAGGACATTGTCAGGCAGTACCCCAGACTTTTTTAAAATTTTAAATGACAGCTGTCATAATAGTACTGAAGTTAGCTGACACCTGATAATTTTTGAATTTTTTTTCGAAATGATAACTTAAAAAAAAAAATATTCTATAAAATTACACCTGTAGATTTTTTAATTTTCTACATGTGCATATTTTTTTTTTTTTTTTTTATATTTAAATTGTTCAAAAATAAAATCCAAAAATTGTTAATTGTCTGCTAACTTCAGGATCATGCTGTCATAAGTGTATTGAAATTAAATCAGGATCATGAAGTTAACAGACAGTTAACAATTTTCGGAGTTTTTTTTAAACAAATCAATGACAAATATATAAAATATGCACATGTAGAAAATTTAAAAAACTATAGGTACAATTTTTCGAAATATTTTTTTTCTTAAATGTAACGTTTTTAAAAAAATCCAAAAATTATTAGACGTCGGCTAACTTTAGTATCGTAAATTTTTAAACGTCGACTAACTAGAGTATTATGATGTAATCAATTATTTAAAGAAAAATTGAAACATTAATCGAAAAAATGACAATTTCGCTGAGAGATTTTAAAAAAATTACTTACAGTTGATATCAATTGTGAGTTAAACGAAATTTGGAAAATAATTCCAGTAAAATTGCACCTATAGTTTTTATAATTTTCTACAGGTGCATATTTTTAGATTTTTTTTTTTTATTTTAAATTGTCGAAAAAAAAATCCGAAAATTGTTAATTGTCTGCGAACTTCAAGATCATAATTTTAATACAGTTATGAGATTTCAGTCGTTCAAAATTTTCAAAAAAGGGGGACACTGTCTGAGAATGTCCTCAAATAATCCAGTAACTTCTGATTCATACTTCTGTCAGAATTTAATTACGTTTTTTAATAACAAAAATTGTCTGTGCCATCAAAACCTCCAGGTTATTGGAAACTAATATTTTTATTCCTCTATAAAAATATTTATATAACAATTTATAGGAACTTAAAAATTTTAATTGAATTTTGTTTTATTAATTATTTTTATAAAAATTTATAAGAATCTAGCAGAACTTCTTATAAATTTTTATAGAATCCGGCAAATTTTTAATGAAATTTTATGATTTATTCCCATTTAAGTTTTTATTGTCAGAATTTATTGGATTATTTGAACCAGATATTAGCAATAAATAGATTTGAAATTAATTATTAAAAAAAATAATAATTAGGTTGATGTAGCAGAGACTGAAAAACAAATAACGACAGAAGAAGCACGTGCTTGGTGTGCAGAAAACGGTAATCCGCCTTTAGTAGAAACGTCTGCTAAAAATGCAACTAATGTTGAAGCAGCTTTTGGTGCAGCTGTTGCAGCTTGGGCTAAACTAGAAGCTAAACTTGAACGTCCAATTGTTGAAGATACTATTGATCTCTCAAAACAACACTCGCCTCAACGCTCTAGCTGCTGTATGCCATTGTCTAGCTCCGAGTAGTTCTTGGTACTAAGATTTAATATTTAATATTTTTATTCGGCTATTAATAAATTATGCATGTGGGAAATTATTATTTTACTTTAACCCTAAACTTATTAACAAATAATTATTGGATTAAAAAAATTAAATTACAAATAAGTAACGACAGATTATATAAATATTTTTCTTTGTGATTTAGACCAAAGTTCTCGATGGATTTTGTTAGTAAAAAGTTTTTTTATTTTTAGATTAATACAAACATAGTTTATGTGTTTTTTTGTTTGATATAGAAAAGTTTAAAATACATTACTCAGTTATTCTAATTTTAATTTTACAAATTAATACGAAAGCACTGGGAATTTTATCGGGCTTTCGTTTTAGGTATAAAAAATAATTTGAAGCAAGCGCATGCTCTGTGAAAAATGCTCATGGTATTGAAAAAAATTTTAAATAACAGATAATATTAATAGTATAAGAGTAATCTCACGCTGTAACAAATTAGGAGTGATTAAGGATTTTATTTGAAACCGAATTCGCTCCGATTCGGAGTTCCGGAGTTTAAAAAAAAAATCACTTCACTAATGGAGTAAATAGCTCGTGTAAAAAAAATTCCAAAAAATTTCGAGATGTGGAACTTCTAAATTTGAGTCAGATTAGAACTTTGAGTAGAACTTTTGTTTAACTTTTGTAATTTTAAAACCGTATTTTTACTACCTTTTACAGTAGACTCTGGTAATAAGTTACATCGGACGCTCTACTCACTCTCACGTCAATTTCATTTTTTCCTGTAAGTAAGAGTATAGACTAGAACATTGCTTATAACCAGAGTGTACTGTGCTTTGGTTTCGAAAAAATCCAAAAACCTCAAATTTTGACGTTTATATGAACATTTTTTTATTCTTATGGGCTATTGGTTTTTAATGGGAACTTTTCCGTAACGAGGGTAAAATTGAATAAAAATACGTTTTAAAAACGTTCTTTTTTTTACTCAAAATTCGCTTACATAAAGTCCTAGACAAACTTATTTTTACTATCAAAATTACAAAAATTCAAAAAAAGTCTCACTCGAAGTTCTAATCGTCCTCTTTCTGAGTAAACCTCGTAACTACTTTTTTTTTCATCGTTTAAATTATGAGTGAAAAACATTCTTTAGTACTACTATTGCGTAAAAAAAGCTTCAAATTTTAATAATTATAACAGAATATTCGAGACTTTTGAATTTTCATATTTCCATTAACGCACGTGTAACAGAATAGATGTTTTGACCGATATCTGAAAAAATTATAATTTTGTAGTTACGAGATTTACTCAGAAAGGGGACGTAATCTGTTTCAAGATTTAAAGTTCCACAAGTCGAACTTTTTTACACAGGAGGAAGTTTTTTCAGCGGAGTGATCTGGAATTTATTTAAATCCACACTCACTCAGATTCGGATTTTTAACATTAAAATAAACTCCCCTTCGGAGTAAATTTCACTCTGAAGGAATTAAATACATAAACAGTCATCTGCTCCGGATTTAATCCGCGTTCACTCCAAAAATTTTTTGCAGTGCGAGTACTAATTGATCAAGACATCAATTATTGAAAAAAAAAAAAAAAAAAAAAAACTCTTATCATCACTTAAAAAAAACAATTTGTTGTTTTAATTATTTATTTACAGTATTAAACAAAATAAAAAATAATTCACGTACCATCGGCTTGTGATAATTACCCAAGTATAGCTTCACATTATTTTTAAATAAAATCCACCTTTTTTTGTATTACTTAACAATAATATAAATTTGTACATATTTAAATAATATTTGCACCTTTATTGCGGGTACAAACATATTATTAATTTTATGTTTTAGTATTCGTCCCGACAAAGACATTCACAAATATATAATAGGTGCTTTATCATATACATTAAGGTGATAAAAAAAATCGACAATTCTTTTTTTTTATGGAAAAACTAAGTTAAAAATATTATAATAATTTTTCAAGGTCGCACTAAACAGACTTCGGTATTTTTATAATTTAAATGAAAAAAAATTTATAAATTATCTCATTTAAAATTTTTTTTTTTAAATTGGAAATATTTTTGACGGAAAATAAATTTTAATGTCAAGAATTTCTACTTCATTACATATTTAAAAAAAATTTATGTAAACATAATTAATTATAATAAATTTAAAAATTTTAAAAATACCGGGAATTAGTTTGCGTAAGTTCTTAAAATAGACCTAAAAATTTTTTTACGAGTTATTTTTTTCTAATAAATTTTTTTTTCTTACTGCGAAGTAATAAAAATATGCGTTTTTTTTTTTTTTTACTCTAATAAACATAAAAAAATGAAATAAAAGTAACAGTGAGTTACAACGCTTACTGTTTGTAACAATAAATTGTAATGCGCAAAAAAATCATATCATGATATAAATTCGTTAGTTAAATTCATCGACATATTTTTCGGATAAAAATCTATTAAATGTTGCGTGTCATGTTTTTATAAATAAATTATATATATATATTGTAATAAATAATGATAACGCTAATATATTATCAGCCGCCATAACTTTTTTAAATAAAAAGAAAAAAATTACGTAATAGTAAGAAAACACATTAACTGACTGCGCCTTAATGATGAATTTTTGTATCATAAAAAAATGAATATGATAAATAAAGTAACTATGCTTGTTTAAAATTAATATTGTCTATTTAATGTTTAATTATTTTTACACGTTAATTTTATTAATTAGATTAGGTAAAAAAATATTTTTTTTTTGTATATATATTAAAAAAAAATTATATTCAACGCAACCATTAATTTTCTACATACATTTATCAATATACTATGTTGCAATATCTCAACAATATTTACAAGTAAAATTTATTACAATAACTATTTTTTGTAAGATTCTATCCCTCACAATATAAGTTTATAATTTTTCTATTTATTGAGGCCACTCTCAGACAGTGCCCGCGCTTTTTAAAAATATTCAGTGACTCAATTGTAGTGACCGTATTGAAATTTTGGTAATTAATTAATGAAAAGTTGAAGCTTTAAATAAAAAAAGGACTACTCAGTTACGATTTCGCCGACAGATTTTTTAAAAAATATTTACAGTTGACATCAATTGGGAGTCAAACGAAATTTGGAAAATAAAATATGATACTGAAGTTAGCTGACGTCTAATAATTTTTGGATTTTATTTTAGAGAGTAAATTATAAAAAAAAAAATATTTGAAAAAATTGCACCTGTAGTTTTTTTAATTTTCTACATGTGCATATTTTTATTTTTTTTTTTTTTTTTGGTAATTGATTTGTTAAAAAAAAAATCCGAATATTTTTAAGTGTCTGCTAACTTTAGAATCATAAATAAATTTCAGTTAAATCTTCGTCAATTTTATGATTCAAATTTTCAAATTTTGTAGGCTAAAAATTATTTACCAAATTTCTTTTGATTTCTAATTGATAACAACTGTCACTAATTTTTCTAAAAATTTATATCTCGGTAAAATTGTATTCAATTTTTTTGAAATTGAAGACATTCTCAGACAGTACCCCCTACTTTTTAAAAACTTTCAATGACAGCTGTCATAAGCGTATCAAAATTTAATCAATTAATGAAAAAAAATTACTTACAGTTGATATCAATTGGGAGTTAAACGAAATTTTTAAAATAAATTTCAGTAAAATCTTTATGTAAATTTTATAATTTGAATTTTCAAAATTTTTAGACTAAAATTTATTCAACAAATTTCGTTTAACTTCTAATTGATGACTAATTTTTTAAAATTCTATATCTCTTATGACAGTTCTGTCATTGAAAATTTTCAAAAAGTGGGGGGCACTGTCTGAGAATGCTCTTAATTAATAAAATTTGAATACCGTTATGACAGTTCAAAGTCATTGAATATTTTTAAAAAGTGAGGACACTGTCTGAGAATGTCCTTAATAATAATAATAATAAATAAACAATTAAATTAATTATCAGCTAACCTGCAAACCGATTTATACTAAAAAATACTGATAAAAAAAGGTTGTTAATAATTATCTTCTTTGTCCGACATGATCATATTTATATAAAATATATACATATATTTTTGTTATGAATATTTAATTCCACATTAGCTAATTAGGCACAATATTAAACGTACAATAAATACGTTTGTTGTATGGAATAAAAAATTATTATTTTATTATTTGTCAATTCTACTTGTATCGATCGTATAAATATCATCAACATCGCGAGCGCACGTCCGATTAAACATCTTAAGTAAAGAATAAAATAAATAAATGTGTGCGATATTTATGCTAACGACAGTGGGTATTGTTAGTGACAGTGTTCCGTAACGTCTACAATTACGGACTTTTTCCATCCAAATAAAAAGTATCCGATCGCTGCACCGAGAACTACTGCGACACAAAGCCATACGTTATATGTCATAAATATCAACATCAGGAAGTACGATAAAATTATTTGAATGATATGTAATAATGTTTGGAAAGTATGCATCCATGACAGCATCGTTGGTCTGTAACAAAAATAATTATTTTATTTAATTATTTTATTTATGCATTTAAGGTAAAAGGCCTAATACTCGATCAGGAAACTAGTTCTCGATTATTCATGTATTTGTATATCTATATTTAGTCGAATTTAGTAGACATAGATATTAGAAGGATTCCACGCCTTTTCATCCTCCGACAAAATATCCTACGGATAAAATATCCCCCGACAAAATATCCTATCAGCAAAATTTCTCTTTTTTATTTAAATGTTTTATTTACTATTCACAGCTAATTTGGGTGCTCATTTTTCAGGAAAATTGTGAAAATTATATCGAAAGATATTTTGTCGGGGGATATTTTGTCCGTAGGATATTTTGTCGAGGGATGAAAACGCGCATTACCATTAGAAGTGTGCGAATAGTTCGAACTTACGAATTATTCCTATCAAATCGACTCGAACTTCAAATCGAATAATTCGAATTATTCGTAAGTTTTTGAATTAGTCTCAAATTTTCGATCAATCTGTAAGTTTTCGAATTATTCATAAATTTGCAGACAATTCAAAACTTTCCGAACTCGTAAATTCTCGAATAATTTAAAAATTTTATTTTGAACGACTTAAAATTGTAATATTTATTCCAATGATTCAAATTTTCGTCGTAGCTCAGACACGAATCAACGAAAAAATTATTTTTGGTTGCTTTAAAAACTCAGTTCTCCATTAAATAAAAATTGAATATTTGAAAGCTGATCAGATTCGAATCGAGTAATTTTAAAAGTTACAAATAATTCAAAAACTTTCGAATAATTCAAAAATTGAGGAGTAATTCGAAAAGTTACGAATTGGAAAATTCGAGTTATTCGAACCCGATCTGCACATCCCTATTCGATATACAAACACACAAAAAAAATCTCGACTGAAAGTAAATATTCTTAATTCAAAAAATTTTTTTTGAAAACCTAAATTTTCTGACCAAGACGAATTTTCTTAACCGAAGAAAAATTCTCTTGGCTCGAAAAAATCTTAACTCAGTTCTCGAAACCGTTTGTCTTGCAAAATATTTTCTTGACTCGACAACTTTCTTTCTGTGCACGAGTGACCGGTCGCTAGTTCCTAGATCGGGTACTGGGTTTCACCTCATGGTAACAAAAAAATTTTTACGCGACTTTAAAACCTGGGATAAATATCTGTTAAAATTTTTCATAAATTACTTGCAATATTTTTTAATATATATTCAAGTGATAAATATTTATAAGATGTTTAATTTATAGAGATATTTTTCCCGTAGTTTTGTAGTCATGCGAGTTAATTAAAAAATGCTGATGATAAAAATCATGCCTTGAAAAAATAATAATAATAGTGAGATAAAAAAAAGTGAAAGATACGTCATGCAGGCAGAGTAGCTGTAAACAAAAACAAGAAACAAATAATTTATATATATATTTACTCACGGTTGTCTGTGAATAACTTCTCCGACCATACTATAATGTTAAATATCATAAAAAAAATTACAATCTCAATTACAGTTAAATATTATTATGGTGATTGTCGTTAATAATAAATTAGTATGAAATACTGTCATTAAAAAATTTCTAAACCTACTGTACAACACGACTGTCTTCAGTGGTAGGATTTTTTTCCGGTGGTGCCGTTACACTTCTGTATTGAAGTGTATTGTAAGTTTTCCAGAACAAATATTCTCTGTAGTACTTGAGTCCTTCGTAAAGCGCAGCCATTATAATAATGCCTATCATCGAACCAATTAATCCTCCCAGTGTTGAAATTTTCCATGATTCGAAGAGAATTGTTTCGTCATACCCAAAGTGGAAGTACATCTATAGCATTATTGTATTATATAATTTTTAATTAAAACTATAGCCGACATCATCATCCTTTCATTATAATTATCGACTGATTAATTAACAATGACTGCAAACTTATTACTTGTAATTATAAATATTTACTGACCATCATCATATGCATTCCTTGCATTCCGTGCATATGATCAGGCATGGGATTGGATTCTTCTACATTTGCCATATGCCCCATTTTCGAATGATCCATTTTCGAATGATCCATGGCACTGTGATCATGATGCTCATGACCCGAATGATTCATATCCATGTTGGTCTGCGTAAATAAAATTTTTAAATAAATATATACTGGACTGTGTCAAAACAATCGACTATTTCGTTTTTAATTATACGGAAAATATTGTTTGAGATGAGGAAAAAAAATGCTGTAAAATTTTAAGCTTAGTATTATATTATATTAAAATTAACAGCCGCCTCAGCGCAATTTTTGAGTATCTATTTAAATAACATGGGAAAATTTTTTTTAAAGTTTGGAATTTTATCACTTATCAGGGAAATAGTGTATCGGAAAAAGCAATATATATTTTTATTGGAAATTGAACGGTCTACAAAAATTTCTCTTATAGTTTTTCGATAAATTTAATTTTTCAAAAGTTAATCAAAGTCACAGTTGAATTAATAGTAAGTTTTGGTATTATGAGACTTTTCCGGCGAAACTATCAGATATATCTTAAAATGTCATAAGACCTTTTTTGTAGATCATTTCATTTCCCACAACTTATCTTATACAAAGTTTTCGAAATATTTGAAAGCTCTCTAGTTGTTTGTATTTAAGTGTCAATTTGTTTCGAGAAATCGTATTCTGAATTAATGAATTATTTTTAAATGCAAATAACTAGAAAACTTTTAAAAATTTCAGCAATTTCAATGGAGATAATTTATGGGCAATGAAATGATCTACAACAAAGGTCATAAAACATCTTAAGATATATCTGATAGTTTCGCCAGAAAAGTCACATAATACCAAAATTTACCATGAATTCAACTTTGACCTTGATTAACTTTTGAAAAACTAAATTTATCGAAAAATTATAAGAGACATTTTTTGTAGGGCATTCAATTTCCAACAAAAATATCTATTCATTTTTCCGATACACTAATTCCCTGATTAGTGATAAAATTTAAAACTTTAAAAGAACATTTTTCCTATGTTATTTAAATGGATATAATATTTTCCGCGTAATTTTCAAAAAAAAATTGTTCGATTTTTTTGACACAGTCTAATATATATATGTATGTGTGTGCTTTTAATAATATGTCGTGATCGGTTGTTTAATTATTTGAACTTGTCTTTATTTAAATGACTTTTAATAAGATAAACAATTTTATTATGTTTAGAAACCGTAATTTTAAATTTATATATAACAAGTTACCTGTCAAAGTATAGATAACTTTAAATCCCCACCCCCATTTCTTACAAAGAAAGTGATAAAAGTGTCTTACTGCCGTGTATTCTAGAACTTTGATTCAAAAAATTTAGAACCTCTCGTTATCAAAGTTAGAGAACTTTCACAGTAATTGTCTTTTTCAAAATAGTCTACGTCAGTTATTTTTGTTAAGCTTGGTAGTGAAAACTTGCTACAGACTCTCTCTTTACTAGTGTAAGGTAGAACTAAATAGTTTAGCGTCTTTTAACGTACAACAATTTTACTAGACGTTAGAAAATCAGTTGGTATTATCATGAAATAAATTTACAAACAGAAATTAAGTAAATTTAAATGTATGACGCAATAAGTATTACTGCAGAGAAGATAAATAATGTTGATTAAAAAAATTAGTTAATTGATTTAATATATTTTTAACTCAAAAACTTATTAAAAAAAAAAAAAAATTAATATTTAAAATCGTGAAATTTGATTTCGAAATAAAATATTTTTAGGCCAAATGTGTTTTCATATCTTAAAATATGTTTTTCATTTATTAAAAAAAGAACTTAAACTTAACTTACTTTATTTTCAATTTTTAAAACTACGTCAAAATCAAGTTATTTTTTTTACCGGGTTATATTTTTTTAAGTTATTGTGTTTACCAACATCCGTACATACTGACAAACAGCACAAATTTTTTTTAACTATTTTTTTCAATCATTATTTTCAAAGTGGTAAATAAATAAAAAAATATATGATGGTAGTTATAAATTATTTAACTTATTGGATCTTCAATTTAGAATTGAGAAAATCAAGAGCATTCGATGATTTCGAGTTGGGTTCGAACCCAAGCTCTCAAAGACCTTTACGGTGCATAAGAGTACCCTACCTGGTAAAGTGGTATATAATTTAATTTTGATCATAAATTAGACGTTTCGTTCCTTTATTGGGACTTCTTCAGCAACTAAATTATTATTATTTTTAAAAAAATGTGACTTAAAATTGAGTTTGTTTTATTCATCAATAAATTATCTTTCAAATTGTACGATTTTTGTTCTAGCTGAGCATATTTTAATATGTAGATATAATTTTTGCGTGAGTAAATCAGCTGGGACTGAGTATACGGACAAGAATTTTTTTACCCAAAAAAATTCTTTACTTGACCCAAGAAATTTTTTGCCTTCTGGATTAAAAACTAAAATTTTCTTGAGGAAAGAAAGAATTTTTTGACACAAGAAATTTTTTCTAGTCCTGAGAAAATTGGTGAGTGCGAATGTAGCAAACATGAGACAATTTATAAATTTGAATTAAATAAATAGGGTAGAAGTACCATTTTTTGCCACTGCTCCATTTTTGGACATTTAATACTTTATTTTAAATAATGAAAACGTATTAAAAAAAATTTCATTGCAACGGTGTGATAAAAATATATTCAAACACATTTTAAAAAATTAATTATGTTTTTGTGTATTTTACAAATTATTTTATTCAAAATTTCTAAGTGGCCAAAACTGGCCCTAAAGGCCAAAAACGGTACTTCTACCCTAGATGAATTAAAATAATGAAATTTTAAAAAAATGCGCGTACGGATTTTACATTTATCAATATATGAATTTTTCCATTTTTACTCCATTTACAGTTTATTTATTTAATCTAAAATTAAAAAAATGGACAATTGTCTGCTGCATTCATACTCATGAAAATTTTTGTTTACATTTTATATTTTTGTTTACATTTTATATGTAATGCAAATATTTTTTCCGCCAAGAAATCTTTTTTTTCTGTGTAACCATTAGCATAACACATCTCATTGCTTCTCAATTGAGTTGTGTAAAATAATAATCGAACTCTTGAATTCTTGATAAAATTTATTGATATGAGTTTTCAGAAGTGTAATTTTTTTAGTGATTCAAAAGAGTACACTATTGAAAAACATATGAAAATAAAAGATTGCAGTCAATAATTAGACGAGGAAATAATTTAAAGGAAAACTGATTAAAAATAAAAATCATCAATCGATAAAATATTATTGCATTAAATTATTACTAAATTTATATCTCCCAGTTTCCTTATCAAGTTTCCTTATACTAAACCTGATATCAATAAAAAATGTAACTGCGTAAGCTCTTCTAAAGATTCAACGTAAAAAAAATACATTGTAAATAAATAACTGTACAAACGTTATCTTTTAAATATATATCATATTACTTTTACCTCAGTCTAGCGCAAAAGTTTATCAACAACGGATCCGTTACCACAATTTTAATGTGGAAGCCACAATTATTCATACATTTAATAAATAATTTTATTAAAACCCGACAATGCCCGAACTATTTCTTAATTCAAATTGGTGTCAAAATAATTTTGATAAATAATTTATCCGATAAAAATATTCGAATTTTTTCCATGTAATTTACTAGCATTCTTTGAAAATCAATAGACATTCCATAGAAACCACAAAGAATATTTTATCTTCATAAGATCAGAATTTATCTATTTATTTCGTCATTAAATCAATGACACAGATTAAAATATATTTATATATATATTTTTTTATTTTTTATACACATCGTCAATCTTATTGATATCAATTGGATCAATAAAACCTATATTACAATTAAGAATTTAATCATAAGAGAAATGAGAGAGAATGTAGTAATCGAGCTCTTAAATATCACCAGCTAAAGATATATAATATATATAAAAAGTATGAGAAAATGTGAGTTCAAGGATCCAATATATCCTGTTTTAAATGTAAAATAGAAAGTACGTACGTGGAATAATGCAATTACACATACGCGATAGTAAATAGAAAAATGTAATTAAAATAATTGCTCATTTTTTATTACGATCTGAAGTTAGCAGACAATAAAAATTTTCGGATTTTTTTACAACAAATCAATTGCAAAAAAAAAAAAAACTAAAAAAATACACATGTAGAAAATTAAAAAAACTACAGGTGCAATTTTTTCAAATTTTTTTTTTTTACAATTTATCGTGTAAAAAAAATTCAAAAACTATCAGACGTCGGCGAACTTCAGTATTTTTTAGGCCACAAAAAAAAATCTTATGTCATATGACTTATAATTATTTAAAAAATATATTACCGCGTACAATAGGGATATCTTGTTGATAAAAAATATATGATATCAATATAGATAAATATTATAATATATATATATTTTTTTTAAAACATCCGTTACTTGGCGATGGCTAAAATGAAAATAAAAATGAAACTAAAGTGATTAGTGATTGGGGAGGTCATTATATTGAATGTCAATGATAATATATGATATTTATATATATATAAGTATGTAATAATAAACTTACTCTTTAGTAATGCAGGTTATATCACAAAGTATATTTTTAATCAACTGAACAGTTGTCACGATAGTCCAGCTACGAATGTCAGTGAAAAAAACTGATCCTGTTACTTTGAACTTTTTAAATTTTTAAATTGTGAATGTTCTGATTCGGAGTCTGGTTGAAAGGACGAATGTCTTGTAAATAAAAATAACTGGGACGACTTTCTAGTTGATTGTAAAGTTGGGATTGTTGCCCGCGTAACACGATCACCATTTATGAGACTAAGACTGCGGAGTAATAAACCGACTGGTGAATATATTGCTGCTGGTTGATGTAATGCTAGTTGGTGATGGTGATGGTGATCCTGCTGCTGGTTTCTATGGACGTAGATTAGGTTTGTAGTAGTGGTGAAGTTGAGTTGGTGGGGAAATAAAGCTATGAAAGTTTGCGGTGGTGGTGGTGAGTGAATGTGTCTGATATTAATTCCGAACTGAAGATCACGTGCCGCTGAGATAACGACAGCAATCGATCATCTGGAAAATTTACGCGGTAATTTTGAATTTTATTGCAAGATGGCGTAGCTGGTGTATCTATTGTTGGTGGGTTATCTTTGGTAGGTAACGCGGGGTTATTTTAAATTTTAAATGCGCGTGCGCTGGAAGTAGTAGATCGTCTTGTGTTTTGTCATGGAGGCCATTGTATTTTTCTACGCCAGAGTTGGAAGTTAAAAGTTGATTTAATTTGAAGATTTTATTATAATTTTGATCATGTCTTTCATGCCGTTGTGGCCGAATTTGCAGCCTAGAGCTACAGATCCGTTGTGGTTTAATGTCGACAAGCCGATTGATGATGAAGAAGAAGTTGAGAAGCTGGAGACTGTGAACCAAGCATGGGTATGTCAATATTTATGATCCTGAAGTTAGAAGACAAGTCGATTTTTTGTGATCCTGGAGTGAACAGACAATTAAAAATTTTAAAATTTTTTTTCAACCAATTAGACACAAAACATAAAATCTAAAAATATGAACTTGTAGAAAATTAAAAAAAACTACAGGTGGAATTTCTGCAATATTTTTATTTTTATAATTTATCAATTTTGAATAAATTCAAAAACTATTAGAAGTCTGCTAAATTCAGTATCATGATTTCTTTTGCAAAAAATTAATTAAAAAAAAAAAATAAAAATATGCGTATGTAGAGAATTAAAAAAACTACAGGTGCAATTTTTTGGAATATTTTTTTTTTAATTTATCGTTTCTAACAAAAATCAAAAAGGGATTAGACGTTGGCTAACTATGATCCTGAAGTTAACAGACAATTAAAAATTTTCGGTTTTTTTTCAGCAAATCAATGACAAAAAAAAAATACTAGAAATATGCACTTGTAGAAAATTTAAAAAACTATAGGTGCAATTTTTTTAAATATTTTTTTTTTTATAATTTCTCATTTTTTTTTAAATCCAAAAATTATTAGACGTCGGCTAATTTCAGTATCATTGGCTAACTTGGGATGAGGTGAATGCAGCAGACATGAGACAAACTTCAAAATAAAAATAAACTGATTAAATAATTGAAAATATAAAAATAAAAAAAAAGCACGTACTCATTTTCAAATTCTGTAAATGCGCATTTTTTAAATTTCATTCGATTTTTAATTAATTATCACTTATTTCAAAATTTTTAAAATTGACAATTGTCAGTTACATTTACACTCCGAACTTTAGTGCCATTATTTTATGAGTGTGAATTTAGCAGACAGACAATTTAAAAATTTTAAATAAATAAATAATCAAATTTTAAAAAATGCGCACAGTAATTTTTCATTGATCTCAAAACGCATTTTTATTTTTCTAATCCCCTTGCATTTTATTTATTTACTCAAAAATTTAAAAAATTTCTACTTGTCAGTCACATTCACACTCATCATTATTTTATAATCCTAGAGTTAGCAGACAATCAACAATTTCTGAATTTTTTTTTCAGCAAATCAATTGCAAAAAATAAAAAAAAAAAAATATGCACATGTAGAAAATAAAAAAAGCTACAGGTGCAATTTTTTTTATAATCTATCGTTTCTAAAAAAAAATAAAAAATTATTAGACGTCGTCTACCTTCAGGATCATAATAAATTTTATGATACTGAATTTAGCCGACGTCTAATAATTTTTGGATTTTTTTAAAATGATAGATTGTAAAAAAAAAATATTTTAAATATTGCACTTATAGTTTTTTTAATTTTCTCCGTGTGCATATTTTTCGATTTTTTTTTGTTGTATTTAATTATTTATTACAAAATGCAAAAATTATTAATTGTCTGCTAACTTCAGAATCATTAATTTTTATATATTTTAAATAAATAAATTAATTTGTTATTTTATTTATGCAGAAAGATCGAGTCAAAGCTCTGTACAGTGATCAGATACCTATCGGAAAGTCTGCTAGCGATGTAAGTGCAATTTATTTTTTTTTGTTACTAAATTGAAGCTAATTAATAATTTTGTTCAGTTTCGTGGTTCAGAGGAAGAAGATGACGAGGAAGAGGAGGAAGAAGGCGAAGGTGAGGAAGAAGAAGAGTCTGACACTCATGAAGAAGAGGAAGAAGAGTTTGATGAAATCGACATGGAAGTCAGTTACACTCACCAGCAACAAAGATCCAGTCCAACTGATACCCCAACTGATCCAGTCTCCATCAGAATGGTGACTACTTCTCGATACTCTTAAGAAATTAATCATTAATTTACTATTTATTATTTATTATCAACTAATTCAATTACTATTTATTTGTCACATAAATTTTTTGCGCCTGTGCTTTGTTTTAAAAATTACCATTAAATTAAATCAAACGCGTCGTAAATAATAATACCAGTTATTAGATAATAAAACTTATGATAATTTTACAGATGTGAAACCAGGTGTAATTAAGTAACTCCTGATCCTGCCGGTAATCCTGCATGAGAATATCCTTCTCCATAAAACACCGAGTTATTTATCCTTCTCATCCACTGGTAAGCGATTTCCTTCGTAAAAAAATTCAAACCAGCAAAAATTAATTTTCTTTAACTCAATTGATTAAAAAAATATACACATGCATATATACTTATCTAAATTGGTAAAATTTTTGTTTTATTATCAAAAGCAATCGAGCGTATTATAATTAAACAGATTTATTACCAACAGAAAACATCATAGGTATCTTTAGTAATAAAAATAATTCGTCTTAAATGTTAAGACGAACTTGAATATTTAGGATTTATTTTACAACTTAACTCTTGACGTCGTTAAACTGAAGACAATAATTAAATCGTCATAAAGCGAGAAAATCCTCAGGCTTTTATTTTAAAAACTTCAAATAATGGATTTCAATTTTTAAAAAAAATTTTTTTTTCACATCCGATTACTAAATTGCTAAATAACAAGTTGCGTACTTATATTATTATCGGCTTAACTGGGCAACTAGTCTCTTTACTCTCAGCATTTAAGTTTGCATGGGCATACAAGTATAGGGAATAGGGGATTGTGTAGGTAAAGTGTAAGCAATACAAGGGCTACACTTATTATTATGTATTATGTTGGAATAGAAGAGAGTTAGAAAAGAGTGTATGGTATGGTATGAAATGGTATGCTATGGTATGGTATCTTCCTCTGTAGATTTTCACCTATACACTAGGTGTGTGAAAGTGTAGTGTACCTATAGAGCGCGTCGAGTCTTTCAGCGAGTAACTGAAGTAAAGCCAGGTTGGTGCCCCCGCTAGGGTGAACGAACGGCAACGCTCAGGCAAAAGCGATCCCAAGCAAAGTGCCTCCGCCTCTTCTCTTCTTTCTATACACATATATATATATATATATATATATATATATATATATATATATATATATATATATATATATTCACACAACTCTGTCCTCCGCGAAAGGCCTTCGCCTCTGACGTCACGGTATTTAAATCAGCGAAAAAAAAACACGCGAAAAGTTAATTAATAAAAGATAAACATTAATACAAAATATATATGTGTATATGTATGTGGGTATGGGTAACAAAAAAAAAATTTTATTAATTTCAAAACCGAAAATCCATAAATTTCTCGACATGAATTTCGCAGAGCAAATAAATAAAAAAAATTAATTAAACAGGATTTTTTGTTGTGAAAATAATTAAAGTAATTAATGAATTAAAATGTGAATATAAATGTTAAAACAATTTAGATCAACAGATGAAATTTCTTCTTTCTCTGAGTTTAATCTGTCGAGTGCATATATTATATTATATGTATATAAATAAGAGACCCCTTTCACTCTAAAACCTGTGTGAGGTCTAAAGTAATTACGAAACTCGGTCCGAAAGTTAATCTTAATATCCAGAGTAGAATCCTAACCTGCCTCAAAAAAATAATAATAACAATAATAATAAATAAATAAAGTTACAGCATAGAAGATAATAAACCGCGGGGTTACTGGTGTCTGCGCTTAAGAAATAAAGAACCAGAGTACGTTGAATCTTTGGAATGAGCTGTGCTTAGTATCACCGGGATAAATGTGTAAAGAGGTAAAGAATACACACTCACACACACACACACACACACATAATTGGGTGCACAGGTGGTAAAGAGTTTGAGTGAAAAATAACATTAACTAAAGGAGAGACTGTCGAGTGTTGGGTTCACAAGCTACAAACTAAAATATATAATATAATTGAGTAAGAGTAAAATATGACAATGATGTTGTTGCTGTTGTCGAGTTAGGTAACGTGTAAGAGGGTTGCGATGGGGTGTGTTGTTGTTATTATTATTGTTGGTTTTTTATGAGCAGGGGAAAACGTGACGGATGGACACGACGGTGTAGTAAAATAGCCTGGAATGAATAGAAGCAGAGGAGAGAAGAGAAGAGGAGAGACTTTACACATGTACAGATATTACTCAGTACTCAGTACTCTGGGGTCTGTACTCAGTACTTAGTGTTCTGTAGAGTAGAGGACTGCAAGCGTACAGTACCAGTAATGTATAGAGGGAAAAGAGAAATGAAAGCAGATGAAAGAATGAAAATGAATAGAGGATAGGAGAGAGGTACAGAGTACCGAGGGAGATGAGAAGTGGGTAGGTGCGCACGCGAAACAAGGTCGGGGAAAGAGAACTATAGGTATAGGTATATATGAGCAAGTAAAGAGGAAAGGTGCGCAAGTTAAGTAAAGAGGGACGGCGCTCTCGTCCAACGAGAGCGAGACAGACTTTAGGAAAAGGCAGAACAGCCAGGCCAGAACTCACCAGAACTCACTCTTCATCGTATCGCGGCTCGTTCGGTCTTCAGACGCACGTTAACAACCCACACGAGATACGCGTGGTTCGCAAGGCTAAAGTGTCGCTGCTCCAAGACCACGTGCCGTTCGATCTACCGGCTAGTTACTTACTTACATACTCATTATCTGTTATTTAGTGTGACCTATGTTGATTATATCATATCATCATCATATTATTGCGTCTAGTCGATCTGATTACCGCCAAATCGCTGGTGGTTTTTAAGTGAATGGTGTATTGTTTTGAATTAATAACTTATTTTAAAACAAACATTTAACACGTGGTGACTTATTTGAGTTTTGCTGTTTGCTGATAAAATAAAAAAATACATATACATACATAAATATATATATATATATATATATATATATATATATATATATATATATATTTTGTTATTAATTGTTGGAGTTGATGTTGGAGTTGGCAGGACGTTTTATTTGAGGAATTACTTTTCGATAACTATCAGTGAGTGCTGTCTTCTCTCTTTGAAGGTACGGTAATCAAATAAAATAATAAATTATTTTCATGTATGTATGAATGTACAAATTATTGATTTATTATTGCGGTTTATTGTGGAATAGCTTGTTATGTACTGACTGGTGTTCAGAGTACACTGCACCCGCAGCAGTTATTGGTATTTAATTTAAAATTGGTGTTCATGTGCGCCAGTAAATTTAGGGAGAGACGGTGGAAAAGCGACAGGTTTTTCTCACCGGCATAAAACACATCCGCGGATGGAGTTTCGCGACGATGGGGGTGAGGAGGGGAGGCATATTATTGAGTATTGTTGGGTCCAGGTTAAGATAGAGCTCGGAGTGGTTAATGCTGTACTGTTTGCACCGGCTCTGCGGGGTCTCTGACCGCCCGTCCGCGCCTCTCAACTCGGCTCGCTGTGTAGCGTAGCTTTTGCTTGTCCACGTTCACGTTCTGCACTCCGTTGCCGCACAATCGTCATCGTGCTCGTCCTCGTCGTTGCTACATTGCTAAGAGTACTTACTCCAAAACGCGCGATTCCGATTACGTCTCTTACTCTTACTCTATCCATTTAACATCCATACCGCTCTGTTCTCGTCAGTCCGCACCGTCATCATCATAACAATAAAATTTTCAAAACCGCAGAATTATTTTGTCTCAGTCAAGTGACTGTTGCGTAATTTTCAATTGCGGTATTTATCTCCTAGAACTTTTTTTTATTTTTTAAAAATTTATTTTCTTGCTTTCTTAACTGCATTTAATTGATGATTTATATTCATGCTCTACGTATATATATAACTTTTTATTTTATCATTACGCATTATTTTTATTATTAATGTCGGATAAAAAAAATATACGACGCAATTTAAAAAAGTTGTTAAAAATCATGAGAAAGGAAAAAAAAAAGTCCGGCGAAATTTCTCTGTGAAAATAAATTCAGATGTTTATGTAGTATAGCTGCGATAAGCATCACTCGTGCACGTGGAAGAATCACCATATATACCATTACCACCAGAAAATTTAGTATATATACATGTATGCTTACATACAATGTAATATATATATAATACAGCAAAGCGAAGTGATTTTTAGTGTATGGGCAAGAATATTCTGGATGAGAACTTCTCGAAGAGACCGTTACGTAAGAAACGATTGAATGCCCGTTCGCAGAGGCATAATAGTATACATCTAACTGACCGCTCAGATGCTGAATTCACTTCGCTAAATTATACTACTACATATATTATGATTACACCGCGATGTGAGAAAGAAAGTGCCAATGACACTTGATCACTAGACTGTATCCACATCTCACATCCTCCTCTTTCACCTCGTCAATACATATTTATCCACTTTTTTCCTCGGAATCAATCTGCGGTTAAAATCCCGGGCAATTATTGGCTAAAAAAAATCTATTAACCGTAATTTGTTTTAAATTAAAATATATTAATACTAATATTAAATAAATGAAGTAAATTGATTTCATATATTTAATACGTTGATTTTATCCCTTGTCTGTGGTCTTCCTAGGTGGTACTATTTCGCATTGCTGCTGAGAATAGATTGTGCCGATTACCCAGACTTACTAATGTAATGTAACAACTTGCTGTATTAGAACACATACACATATTTATATAAATATACAAATATATATATATATAACACAACTTAGCTATACGAGGAATAATACGAGACATGACGTCAGAACAATTATAAATATCCATGCTAAATTATTTTGACTTATGATTTAATAAAACAAAATTAGTCTAAACATAAAAACATGGAACGGAATTTAAAAAAAAATTTTAATGTTTTTTTTTTAAATGTATGTACGCTTGTATGTATGTATGTATGTATGTATGTATGTATGTATGTAGATATATACGTGTTATCTGGTGGTATTGCGGCTTAGCTTTCTGGTGAAACAGCTCGCCGAGGAACAGCGGCCAGAGCTCCCGCTCATGCAGTGTGTGCCCCGCAAGAAAGAAACGCGCCCGAGACTCTGGTGCATTGACCGCAGTTGACCACACGTCATCAAATAAGTGACGTCACAAGCACACTGCCGAGATCCACGTCACGGTCGGTTGCATCCCCAAGGGGCGGTTCAAAAATTGTCCCCTCTGTATTTTGTTTAAATTTTTTACCCGCGGTAACTTATTTTTGATTACTTTTTTTTAAATCACTTAAGACACTTTAATTAAATTTGAAAAAATTTCAATCAACTCTGATTGCAATTACGATATTACTTCTTTATTATTGTTTCTTGCCTTTCGTTTATTGTACGTACTTTCATTATATACTGCAGATACACATACACTGATATATATATACATGTACATTTAATACACCGCAATACAAGACGATTTGAGCGATTGCATTGCTGCGCAGAGAGACAGCGAGAAAGTCTTGGCAACTTTCTCCAGTGGGTTTAACTTGCACCGCACGGGTCACCAGCCACGGACATTAAGAGCAAACGTTTGCTAGTATCCTACTATTATTATTATCAGTATATTATTTATATACATATATAGTCGTACATAAAAATTACTCAAGAAAGCGCACTTAGAGCTTGATATTGAGTGTCAATAAATGTTTCCATCGACACATTAAATGCGCAATTAAATTTGAAATATTAGATGAGAAATTTTTTTATTAAATACTTGTCTACATATTTTATATATTTTTTTTTTATATACTAGTGAGTTTAACGAACAGGCATTGAGCAATTTGTTAGTAACATTGGCCCAAATATTGGCCAGTGATCCCAACGAAATGTACGCGACTTGTCGGCTCATCACTTTTCTGACTCATATATGTGTATATATGTATATATGTATGTGTATATTGGTATTAAATGAACTGTATGTATAGTTACGAATACGGAGGTGTCATTGACTGACACTGGCCCACAATTCGTACATTAACTTCGGTTCACTGTAGGTCAAAACTTAAGCGACACCTACGTTACAGAGGTGCGAACGATATTTACACAAGAGTCGAGGATAAATAATCTGTTTCACGGTACATATGAGTGGGCAGTAAACAAAAACTACAATAGATTATGGGACAGAGTTAGTGAGCGAAGCCGTATGACACGCGGCCGTAAAAAAATAAATCTATTGTCAGAAAATGGAGAAAAAGAAAAAAAAACTCGGCGTTGTTTAATTTAATTAGTCGGCATGAGATTATTTGTTTAGCGTGGAGACTAAAATAAAATTTTTGTATCGGAAATAAACATGCGGTTACGTCATGTTGTATAGTAATTTATTTTTTTTTTTTTTATTGCTTATATTTATTACGGTGCAGTAAAAAATATTTTTAAAAGCCGATTTAATTTACCAGGGTCGCGTGAGGGATTTAGATTGTAGTTGTAGTTAATGGGAATTAATATCGTTAATTTACCTTGTAGTTACACCTAAAGTTCATTTGGTAACATTTTACATGAGATAATGGGCAGAGGTGGACCCCCTCCCCCTCCCCCTCCCGAATTTATATGTCACGGCGAGTCATTGGCTGGTGGACCTTGACTATGTTACAATATGCCTTGGGCAAGTCCGTGGCCGTCAAAATAAAATATTAGGAATTTGCCGGACCGACAAACTCAAGGCTACATAAATAAATATTTAAAAACAAAAAGAGAGAATGGGCTTGATAAGTTCATTAGAAGAATAATAACAAAATATAATTAACTCCATTAATTATAATATGGAAATTTATTTATGAAATTAAGTACTCACATATCTAATGTGTAATGAGTTTAATAACGTCCATTAATTAATGCGGAAGAATTAAAAGTGTAGTGGAAAAAAAGAAAAAAAAAACGGAAGTACTGTAGATGGTTATCGGTAGTCTCGTTCTGTTCGGGAAATTATGGAAAAGTCTTTACAACTAGTACGCGGGAAAGTATTTTTCAACGGTTCAGTTTAGACGTTACGCAGACCCGCGGAAAATACTTGCACTTTCGTTAGAAAGTTTAGAATCGTTCGCCATCCGTTGCAATTTAACCACGGACCTTCTCAAACGTTTTAATTATACATTTCCGTATAAATGGCGTCTACAATTTTTTTTTTTTTTTTTTTTATTTCAGTATTGTCTTTTAGTGAATTCATGACAAAGTAAATTCATTGTGTGTCACAACAATAAATACTACATATGTATATATAATATTATTTATCATGGGTACTAACAAAATTAAATTCCAAAGCATCGCGCGGGAATAATTCAAATGCTCCGTAACGTCTATTCAGTAGACTTTTATACTCTGACATTGCAAAGCCATCACACTGTAATAAATAAATACAAAGATGATCTTGACATGATATTTAATAATTTTTTATTAAGTTTACGGAAAAAATTAACGATACTGAAATTAGCCGAGGTCTAGAAATTTTTGGATTATTTTTAAAAATGATAAATTAAAAAAAAAAATATTTGAAAAAATTACACTTATAAATTTTTTAATTTTCTATGTGTGCATTTTTTTAGTTTTTTTTAATTAAATTGTTGAAAAAAAAATTCAAAAATTGTTGTGTCTGCAAACTTCAAGATCATAATCAGCCGGTCTAATAATTTTGAAATTATTTTTCCAAATGATAAATTATAAAAAAAAATATTTGAAAAAATTGCACTCATAGATTTTTCAATTTTCTACATGTGCATTTTTTTTTTTTTTAAATTAAATTGTTGAAAAAAAAATTCAAAAATTTTTAAGTGTCTGCTAACTTCAAGATCATAATCAGCTGACGTCTAATAATTTTGTAATTATTTTTCAAAATGATAAATTATAAAAAAAAATATTTGAAAAAATTGCACTTATAGATTTTTTAATTTTCTACATGTGCATATTTTTAGTTTTTTTTTTCTTTTTTTTCTGATGAAAAAAAAATCCAAAAATTGTCCGTCAATTTCAGTATCATAAAAATTAATCCATTAAATAAAAAAAAAAAAAAAAATTAATTTTTCTTAGATTTAAAAAATATTATTAGCCGTGTTAATGCAAAAGGCCAAGTTAATATCCATTGATACACAAACTTGAGATAATCTAAAAAAACGATGTGTAAAAAGAGTAGATACACAACTAAAATATTATTTATATATGCATGTGGATGTATAGTTATTGATGCTCGATCTCTTTCAATCAGATAATAAAATATGTAAAACTATCTCACTTGACTTTGCGTGTACATGTGAGAGTTAAAGCTTTGGTTGTGTGAGCACACAACTCGGTGGCCGTGGCTATGGCCTTACGAGCCCCCTCTTGTTCGCACCGAATCCACGCGACGTGTGCACTGTATGTATCGTCGTCGTTCATCGTCGTTATCACTGTGTTGAATATATATATACATCCATATATATATACATATACATATGTGTACACTAGATAAAGACGGACATATCGTAGGTGTACTGTAGATAAAAGTGAGTGAGGGTAACGTTAATGTAAAATGAAAGAGCGAGACAGAAGGCCGCGTAACTACACGGTGTAGTTTATAGCAGAGTACTATGTAGTTGTACATGTAGTTGTAGTTGTAGTTGTAGTATAAAAGTTCTACTACTACTACTATACTCATAGACAAGAGCAGCATGAGCTAGTATATAGCGAGGGCGAGGCGAACAGAGAGGGAATGATGAGAGGTTGAGTAGAGGAGCGAATCTGATGGGGAAAGAGGAGGGAAGAGAGGACGGGGTGTCGCGAGTATCTAACCTAGGATAGTGGTGTTTAGCAGTGGCTAGGCTAGGCAAACTGAGAGTAGTTGCCGCGAGAACGCTGCGTTCAGTCTTTCTTCTTCGCGCGTACTACACTCATTGCACTATCACTATTTTTTTTTTTTTTTTGCTACCAAAAAAACTATTTTTGAATTCTCTACACTTTACTACACATACATTCTACGATTATTACTATCGTTAATAATTTTTTTTTATTACAATTAATTGCTATTTAAAAATTAGTGTTGCAATTAATTACTTGAGTAAAATGAGACTTGTATTTAATACTTAAGTTTAATTTTGTTATTGATTAAGTGATAACAAGTGTTGCAAAGACATTATTTGTTTTGTGGTTTTACAACAGCGCCAATGTTTACACACAAAAAAATTGTTTGAAATTAACGAAATATATGAGGAATTAATAACAATATATGGACAATGTGAGAATTTGTCGTTTAATTAATACCGTAACTTCCTTTATTTGAATCTGTGACGTACGTGTCCGTCCTACCCGCGATCTTGATACCAAAAGTGTTGCAATTATCCGCCGAGATTTGTGTATTAAATATATGATATAATTATAACAATTAAGTGTATATGTTACGTTATATATACGGATTGATTCATATATTTAATAAATATAACTTTATTTATATTTACATTACTCACTCGAAATTTGTTAACCAGTGAATTTCGAAATTTGTTTATAGTTTTAAATTTTAAATAAAGATTGTTTTTAATCGGTAAGGAGGTGAGACAAATTCAAGTGCTGACAGTGAAGGAGTTATATATGTTAGTTGACGGTAGTTAGTGAACCTGAACGGTCAGCGTGACAATATATATATGTATATGTATTTGATATATTAGTATTTATTTTAAAAGTGGCTATTTATATATTTTGGAGATTTTTTTCTTACCTGGTAAGAATTTTAATTTTACTACTTATCAATTAATTAATTAATTAACATTATTTATTATTTTTAATAATTTAATTTTTTGAAAGTACACGAGTGCCAAATGTATCGTTTGGTTTTGAATAGCGCGCCAAGGCTGCACAAATTTAGTTTTTGCCAATTAAAAATATATAGATTTGACATTCTTTAACACAACCATCAGACCTTGTCATTTGTACAGTATTTTTATTTTGTCTATATTAATATAATATATATATATTTTTATATATATGTGTGGTGTACATGTATGCGCACGTATATTTTTTTGTACTAGAACCATGAATGAATCATCATTTATATCTTGTGTAAAAAAAAAACTAGTCACGTCGGAATAGGGATATATACTAATATAAAGATAGATATTAAATATATATATGTATATAGAGACATTGGTATATCTGTATCTATATATTTTCTATAAAATTATTTTAAGTCTAGGTCAACCTTCAGAGCGCAGCTTTTCACTGTTGCCGACGACTATTTCACACATATCAGATGTGTGATTTTATACCACTCCCTCTTTGTCTAGCTTTCAAAATATATATATACATATATATAACTTTGTTTCTCATTTTAAAAAGACCCAACGGCAATATTTGACCTTGCCGTTACCCGAAAAATTTCAAGTATAATAAAAAAGTAAAATTGTCGGGGCAAATATATATACATATATATATTCCAACACCTGTACAATCAACAATTATTTATACTGGACCCCAAAATAAATATATTTATCTATGGCATTATCATCTCGGTATCAAAATGTAGCAACTCGGCGGTACGACATCGCTCCCAATCGCGGCGATAGAGAAAAAGTTTTAAGGACGCGGAAAAAAAGGTATTATATATATATATAAAATAAAAAAATATGTATCCTTGAGTTCGGCCGAATGCGCAGTAAAAGTAATTGACCTTAAGCCTTCGCGCACAACTAACGAGAGAAAGATACTCTGAAAAGACTCTCAAGGCATGGGTTTTTGGTTCGTCCATGTGTGACCTATCCTCTGGTCCAATGGGTCTTCGAACCCGATTTGGGACAAGACCTTGACTCTCTCCAGCCAGCCCAGCCTGTGCTACTCCTTTCTTATCCCCTCTACCGTGTAAAAAATATATCATTTATTTTTTGTTATATTTTTTAACCGCCCAAATCTGTATCTATTACATTATAGCCTCTGTAATATTGATGACCTTCAGTTTTAAGCCTCCAATAGGGACTAATGTAAGCTGTCGGCAATCAGTGACGCAACATAGGGCAAGGAGATGAGTATACATGTATTTATACACATAACATACATATCCATATCCATTTACACATGTATATATATATATATTTATGTATATGTATACCTTGAAAAGCCCCCCAGAATAATATTAACTCAGGCCATAAATCAAGTGCATAAACCCTTCCTCTCACTGCTATTATTTTACATTTCACTTATGTATGTCGTCACACCGTCATGTTAACGATATGGCCCATCATAACACTACTTAAACTGTACGCACTCTTACTACATACCATTAAAGTATATAAATATATATATGAAATTTTTAAATAATGTTATAAAATAAAGATAAAATACTAAAATCTATTAGAGATAAGCTGAATGTTACCATACGAAGGCTGGCCAGCTCACTATATATATATATATATAGATATATGTGCACATACGAGTATACAATAACGTCACTTGCCGCGCAATTGCGGAAGGCTACAGTAGACGATGATCGGAAGGCCGCAGCAATGTTAACATATCACACATATTTAAACAGAAAACTCAAGTATTTATTTATAAATTGATATTATTCTTAAATAAAAACGGCATTAATAAAATAAATATAATCATTAAAAAGTTATTTAAGTATCTCATCTGTAAACTCCTCGTGCTCATCTTTGTGTGATAGTCAAGGTCTGGTGGCCTCGAAAGGTTTTATGGCTAATGGCTAATATAATGCAATACATCTTTGTAATATTATTATTTTCTCACCAAGAAAACACGTGGAAAAATATTTATCTCCTAACATTTAAGATTCTTTTGTCTAATAGTTAGGGACCATGGGAGCCGAGGGATCCCAGATGGGAGTAGACTACCGATACAGGCTGGTACCAGGTTCTAAACAGCTAATACATATATATACACATGTATATGATGCTGTGATAAAATAATAATTATTTAAAAAAAAAAAACTCCTTTCTTTCTCTCCCATCGGAGGAACTTAATCGCCCGGCCTTGTCTGATCGTGAATTTTTCGAGTCATCGACGAAGATCTCGGAGTAGAGTTAGCCGAGGTCTCACTAGCATCGTTATATTGCTCCTCCAAGGTGCTCGCTGGTTGGCCCTGACTACAGACCAAGCATTACATGTATCACCGCAGTGTTACTGCTAATACTCAATACTACTTGCCTCGGTAATATTCTGGCTTTTATGTTTACTTATTATCATTATTATTAGTTGTATTGCAGTAGTGAGTATTAAGTGTGTGAAGACGCGTGCTCGCGCATATAATTCCGCGTGCATTCAATTATTGTCGCCGTTCAATTGCTTCACGGCCGGGAGTTTAATTTTGAATTGTCTGAGACTAGTTCGTAAATTCAAAATTCAAATTTGCCGCGCTTAGTTTAAAATTGTCTTGCAATTTTAAAAAATACGGACTAAGGCGCGAATTATTTGATTGGGTAAAAAATATTTGAAAACTGAGCCACGAAATTTGAAATTTCAGCGGTTTTTTTAAATCCGGCGGCCGCAATTATAAAGATGATAAAAAAATGTAGGGAAATTAAATAGACGGTTTAAAGTGTTGGAACAAATGTAACAAACTAAAGTAACTTATGGCTCTAGGAGTGCATTAACCTCTTAACGTTGGCACTAAGTATAGAGCCATGGGTGCGCAACTACAAGTTAAGTTTGTAACGAATAATCGTACGCGCTTAACTCTCTCGACAAATCGAAAGTGCTGAGGAGAGATAGACTTTAAGGAGGAGCTGGGTATAACAACCAAACAGGAGGAGGCCAAGTAGAGGAGGTGCTCTGCTTGGTTATAAAGAAAGGAAAGAGAAAGAGATGATAACTTATATTCCGCGGCTTAGCTAGACTTTCTCTGATCAAGTAGGAGAGCGAAAGTGAGAGGCCCTCCAACTTGTGTAGTCTCTATGGCTCTTTTATAAATATATATGATGCCTGGCCCTGACAAGAACCCAACGATATTCCTATACTATATACCAGAATCAGAAGCACCCTCGCCCCACTTAAATCCGAGCACTGCTTTCACCAGAATAATTCACTATATACTTTGCCAAATATTAATTTATATATATATATATATATATATATTTATTTATTTATACAAGTATTTTTTTATAATTAATCAATCAGTCGATAAAAATATCGAAAATAAATTTTTAGTTTCCAATACAGCGATTGCGTAATTGGAGAAATTAGTAATTGCATTAAAATATTTTTTTTTTTGTCATTTAAAATAAATACTGATATTTATGTTGAATATTAAAAAATATATGTCATATTAAATGTAGATTAATTGGGTAATAATGAAATAATTGTGTGGGTCAATTAATTTTTACGATCATGACAACTTGCTCTCCCCGCAACATCATCTGCGGCACGTGTCTCTCCAAGGTCTCTGTATTTCCGTTAGACGTCTTCACTATCATCTTTGGCACGTTCTCTTCGATTTCTTTTGGTTTTATTGTTGGGATACCTGTAATAAATAAATATATTTTAAAATATACATAACAAACTTACAGTTTTAAGTAATTACATCTGGTAATTACTTTACTCTGTGTATTGACATGTAAATAAATTTAAAAAATATATTATTGTTGGGCTTATATATTATGTATTGTATGTATGTATTCCTGTACCAAGAGAAATCTTATGACAATGGAGATAAAGAAGCACTTAGAAATTTTAGCAGTTCATTGACACAAGAGAAAAACAACTTGGGTATTCGAGGGGTTAAACTCCTATCCGGGAGTCTCTATCGCTGAATATATAAGAAGAATGGGAGAAAAAATAATAATAATGATAAAAAAAAGTTGAGGAGACGACGGAACCTTGAGAGGTTTGATGTCGTTTAGGGCCAAAGGACTTGGCTCTACATCAGACACGTGTACGACAATCGATCCATTCTCTTCACTAGTCTTTGGCACGCCTCAAGGTTGTTGGCTTTTATCAACCCCAAACTACTGTACCGATGACCTCCCGACCTTTTTCCGCTGGACAACTCAGTGCGCCAGTAGGACACCACTTTTAATTTAATACTCATTCTAATGCAACCCTGCTAATACTAGAAATTGCCAGCATCTAGCATATGTCCTAGGGTGTTTCATATTTAGGCAATGGCTCATTGTACAGATAAGCCCAGGACCTATTTTCATAGAGAATTTAACGCTCTACAAAAAAAGTCTCTTATCATTTTTTTAATAAATTCATCTGTTCAAAAGTTATTGGAGCTCGAAGTCAAGTTAGAGTAAATTTCGAGATCTTTTTACTTTTCCGGCGAAACTATCGAACTTATTATAAAATGTCATAGAATATTTTTTGTAGACAATTTTATTTCCTACAAATCATCTCTAATAAATTTTTTCAAAATTCTGCATTGTTTTCTAGTTATTACTATTTTAATGCCAAGCTCTTAAAATCGATCAGAACACTATTTTTTTAGAAGCTTGGCATTAAAATGATAATAACTAGAAAACAATGCAGAATTTTAAAAAAATTTATCAGAGATAATTTGTAGGAAACAAAATTGTCTACAAAAAAGATTCAATGACATTTTATGATAAGTCCGATAGTTTCGCTGGAAAAGTAAAAAGATCTTGAAATTTACTATAAATTTGACTTCGAACTCCAATAACTTTTGAACAGATAAATTTATCAAAAAATGATAAGAGGCTTTTTTTGTAGAGCATTAAATTCCCTACAAAAATGTATGCTGGGCTTATTCGTACAATGAGCCATTGCCGAGGTAAAAAATTCTAAACTAAAAAATTTTTTTTTCCCATGTTATTTAAATGGGAAATCGAATTTTTCGATGCGCTAAGCCTTTGACTGACTTAGAAATGACTTATAAATTGTTAGTTTTTCAGATAGGATAGATAAAAAAATATCGCCTAAATATGAAACACCCTAATGTGCCCGTAATTGTTTTTTAATTTATGTAAAAAAAAAAAATTTGCTATAGGAGTTTGGAGTATGAGCCGTTAGCTAAAATAAAAAAGTATGAGCGGAAAATGGACGAGGGTGTGATATAATAATTCGATACACCTAAAAGGTCAAAGCTCGGAGTTTGGAGCAAAGACCGGCCTTGACTACACACGTATGTGTCTGTGTATATTACGTTCGATCCAAAGCCCACGTGCCCTCGCATTTCTTCTACCCTCTATCATTCTCCTGCTCCAATTCTTATTTTTCATTCTCTTCTCATTTTTTTTCGTTTGCTTGTATTTATTTTAATTTTCCTTTTTTCCGGGAGTACTTAATTTTTTTTACTTAAAAAAATACAAAAAAAAAAGTCTGGAGTTATCACTGTCTAAGTTAAGTAATA
This sequence comes from Microplitis mediator, assembly GCF_029852145.1. NCBI lineage: Eukaryota > Metazoa > Arthropoda > Insecta > Hymenoptera > Braconidae > Microplitis > Microplitis mediator. The sequence goes on from NC_079973.1 coordinate 4,757,523, forward strand.
ACATAATGACATTTATTTTGTTATATTAGATATGATATCTATCGTAATTATTATAATAATTATTTTCATTTTTCATTAAATATACGTGCACTTATGTTTACTTAAAGTTCAATATTCAAGGCCGCACTTGAACAAATATTTAATTATAAATATAAATGATAAGAAGTAGATAAATTGCGAACTTGAAAGAAAAATTTATATGATATATATATATTTATAATTAAATAATATGTTTAAAATAATAAATACGTTACCTAGAGCCGGTGCTTTTCTTTTTATTTTACGTGTCCATGTTTCGAAACAATCTTCGAGTGCTAGATTCCAATGCTTATCAAAAGCTGCCACATAAGCTTCTATATGTCCTCTTATCCCTCTGGCACTTCGCGTATAGATCTGAAAAATAAATTACAATTAAAATATATAAACTACTGTTTTTTCATATTCCAAGTTTTCACTTATCTCGGCAGTCCCCAATGACCGCCAATTTTTTTTTCATTTCTTCTTGTCTCGGCAAATAAATATGCACTGAGGTTTTGAAGTACAAAAATTTTTTGGTATCATGGACATTAAATTATTGAATAATTACTAAATAAATGTATCGAGTGTGCGACTTAAAGCGGCGACGTTTTATTGAAAGCGTCAAGAAAAACTCCGTTCGTAATTTGTGAAATTACTTTTGATAAATGGATTTTAATTTTTTTTCAATTAAATATTTCGCGTGCCATAAATGTGCCTTCAGATTTTGAGTTCCGTTCTACGTTTATACCCATGTAATTTTTTTTCAATGAATATTGGAATCGAGAGGATTTGCGCTGCGAGACGAAATGTGACGACGTCTGGTTTTGAACGCAAAAAAAAAAAAAAAACGTCGTATATAGAGCATTTATAATATTAGTTCGTTTGGATAATTTGAATTTTTTTATTTTTTCTTGTCCCTGTCAATAAATATGCACTCGAGTTTTGAAATACTCAAAATTTTTCGATATCGGGATATTCAATTATTGAATAATTATTTGAAAATAAGGATACATACCCGGAAAAAATTACTATGCCATATATTTAAAAGACACAAACACAACAGCTGCCCAATTTCAAAACACAGTAAGAGAAAAATTTTTCAAAATCTATTTTTTAGTATTTTTAGTTCCAGTGTTTTGTGAATATGATTCAATCCATATTTAAAAATTTTATTTTTGTCAGTTACTGTGTTTTGAAATTGGGCATCCGACTTTGTAAAAAATACTACGGCTGCTCAATTGCAAAACACAGTAACTGACAAATTTTTCAAAATCGATTTTTTAGTATTTCTAGTTCCAGTGGAGTTTTGTGAACATGATTCGATGCATATTTCAAAAATTTTATTTTTGTCAGTTACTGTGTTTTGAAATTGGGCAGCCGATTATCGGTTAGTAATTTTTAATTTCTGATAGCCAATTTTACATATGGAATAGTAATTTTTTAACTTTGTCTAAACTAAAAGCCATCGAATCCTATTATTTCGGGTTACATTCCACATTCGCTTAATTTTTTTACGTGATAGAGTGCAAGCCGGTAGGCAGCGACATTTTTTTTCTATCGCAAAAGCACCGAGAAAAAATATACTAAACTAATTAATATGTTACAAAGTATAATATTAAATTAGCTGTTTATATAAATATATATGTATATAAAAAACAATTAAAACCTTCGTAATTTAGCGTTTATTATCGTGTGTTCATGAAGCTAATGTAAATATTTAATTAACCGAGGACAATCGTAATTTCTCAATTACATCCAAATGTTTCCGTATTGGTAAATAATTTTTAAATTCAATGTCATTAAATAATAATAATAATAATAATATTAATAACAAAAACATTTTAATAGTTTATTATATTTTTTAAATTGTTTATCTTTTTAAAAATAATTATCGATTATTATATTGTTATTATTATTATTTATTTGTTATTTTTTTTCAATAACTATTGTTAAAAGTAATTACATTAGATAACCTTGAGATGCAAGTTTAATTACTTTTTCATTGTCGCCCACTACATTTACGCTAAAAAGATAAAAATATTGAAAAAGAAAAAGAGAGAGAGAGACATAAAATTAAATCAAAAGGTGATACCCGGAAACGTGTATGTATATATATATATACATATATTTGCTGCAATGAAAAACAAGGTCCTCCTATCGATGTTTGCACTGATTTAACATACGATACGCGTTGAGAATAATTATTTAAACATGTATTTATTTTTATTTATCGCTGGATAATTTTTAATTTTATTTTACACTGTAAAAAATTCGCGCAGTGAACGCGGATTGAATCCGGAGTAAATCTGGTACGGTGCGGATGACTGTTTATTTATTTAATCCCCTTGGAGTGAAATTCACTCCGAGAAGTTTGATTTAATACTGAAAGTCCAGTTTGGAGGGAAATTCAAATTCAAATTTAAATCTGAATTCGAATTTAAATAGAGTCTGTAATTACTCCGAATTCACTTAGGCGAAAAGTTTGATTTAATACTGAAATTTCAGTTTGGAGGGAAATTCAAATTCAAATTTAAATCCGAATTCTGAACTCGAATTTAAATAAAGTCCGTAATTACTCCGAATTCACTCAGACGAGAAGTTTGATTTAATACTGAAATTCCAGTTTGGAGGGAAATTCAAATTCAAATTTAAATCCGAATTCGAATTTAAATAAAGTCCGTAATTACTTTGAATTCACTCCCGATTTATTGCAGTGTATGCAGTTCAAAATAATTAAATTATTTGTAAATAACATTATCGTTATTGGTATAAAAAATATTATTTACTTATTTATTTATTTATTTATTTATTTTCATTAACGTTTAATGGAATATGACCTCGTGGTGACTGCAGGCAGGAGGCAGGCATCAGTATGAACGAGATGGCCTTGAAGGCCCACAAGGCCATATAAGCGATGTAATGTCATGATGATTAGTCGTCCGGACATGCAATATGTAGGTTATAGGGGCCGAAAAATTTATTGGGCATACTACATATCGTTATTTATATTATATATCATCAATTTGTATAAAACACGATCATTTGTTCGGTTTATCTTTGCATATAAAACTTATGATGATGATGATGAGGACAATAATAATGATTTTATTCACCGTCTTATCCGGATAGCTGATGTAATACATTCTGAACTTGAAATGTGACCTTAACAGTGGATCATAAATTTCACAAGGCCCTCGATTCAAGAGAAAAAATAATAAAGTATCACAGGAATAGCGATACTCTTCGATGGGATTCTTATTCTAGCATAGGGTGAGACTGTCGTCATGGCTACGAATGTTGACCCCCACGAGCCATCGGCTGGCGCGAAAAAAAGGCTTGCACGCGTTTTAAGAAACTGTGTCACGTATGTTTTTACGCAAGCGCTTACTTATTCTTAGCCGATAGTAGTAATAATAAAAAGCTATAAAAATTTTTAAGAAATATATATTAACTTGAAGAAAAGATTATTTAATACACGTACAGATAATTTGTCGGCACTTTGATCAAGTCACACATTTTATTGTTGTTTTTTTAGGTAAATAACGTGTATGTGTAGGTACTTGCCTTAACTCGTGACTTAGTCTCCATACACGTGTAAAGAAGTTGTAGAGGCCCAATTGTATTTGACATGCGTGATAAAACATTTCTGCCACTTTTGAAAGCGTCATAATTTTGGGCTTTTGTTTCTTTTGGCTCTGTAATTAAACAAAAATTTTTTCAATTAAAATTCAAATTTGAAATTTAAAATTAAATGTACCCAGAAAAAAAAGGATTTCTTGAACCAAAAAATTTCATGATACTGAAGTTAGCCGACGTCTAATAATTTTTGGATTTTTTTTTAGGTGATAGATGATAAAAAAAAATATTTTAAAAAATTGCACCTGTAGTTTTTTAAATTTTCTACATGTGCATATTTTTATTTTTTATTTTTTTGTAATTGATTTGTTGAAAAAAAAAATCCGAAAATTTTTAATTGTCTGCTAACTTCAGGATCATAAAAATTTTTACCCACCCCAAGAAAATTTTTGCATCATGAATTAAAAACGAAAATTTTCTTGAGCCAAAAAAATGTACCTGAAGATGGGAACATTTTTCGTGGAACGTAAAAAATGTATGATCCTGAAGTTAACAGACAATTTTCGGATTTTTTTTTCAACAAGTAAAAAAAAAAAAATGCACATGTAGACAATTAAAAAAACTATAAGTGCAATTTTTTAAAATATTTATTTTTATAGTTTATCGTTTTGAAAAAAAATCCAAAATTATTAGATGTCGGACACTGAAATTATTATAAAAATCTACTGGATCTTGATTCCGAAATTTTTCGCATAGGTGCCAGTATGTCAGCCGAAAATTTCGGCCACCCCTCAAGTCGCTTTTAAGCAGTCAAATTACATAAACTCCATTTTCGTTGCGCGAAAAAAGTTTCTGTCTTCAGAAACATGAAAAAAAAAATTTTTCGGACAAGAAACAATTTCATGCGCCAAGAAATTTTTTTTTTCTATGTATGGAAGTTAAACAATTTATCAAAAGTAAGAGTAAGAGTTAATTATATCGACAGTAAACTCTTTTATTGGTCATTAAGAATGAATAATTTTATTATTGATATTTAAAAAAATAATAATCAGAGGAATTATTGAGGGGTATCATAAAAATCCAGGTATACAAGACCCAGGGGAGCGAATCAGGTACAGTCTGGTGGTATATAGTGTCAATTGGCTTTCTCCGATAACTTTCATCCTACTAATATAACAGACAAGTAGTACAGAGACTGCTCGTACAGACCCGGCTGAGAGGAAAAGAAGACCAGAGGCCGGTAGATCGGGAATAAAACGCGAGTGAGTGGATAAGATAGACAAGCAAAGTACATAATAGTAAAGCTAAATTTTCTCTTTCTAGTCTTGGTTATTTTTCGCCTTTCTTTGTCCCATTCCACAATTTATGTGCGCCCGGGAGAACATAGAGGTGGATACACTTTTATACCAAGGAAAGGAGTAAGGAGGGAAAAACTTTCACTATCGCCTGATCCAAATGGCGAAGACGAGAGCAAGAGTTTACGTATAGTAGCGTACGTATGTCTACGTGACATGGGAGTAGTAGCCACGGAAGAACTTTATAGTAGTCTAGTCTCGTCATTATCGAAACATTTAATGATATACATTTACCCGACTTACTTATTATATATATCTGTATCTACATCTATACACACATGCAAATGTTACTCTACTATTATCAGATCCTCGGCAATTTGTCTATAAAAAATTAATTTTTCTATTTTTTTTAAATTTTTAAAATCAAGTTTCGGAATTGTTATGTATCTACAATATGTTTTTTTTATTTTTTCGTATTTAACTTCTTTGTTTTTCTTATTTCATATCCCAAGAGGCTTCTTTAGATGCGATAACACGGCCTCGCCAACATTTGTGCGCCTTGTATATAAAAGAAACCGTTAGGTTTGCACACGCAAACACACAAACACAACTCGAATAACAGAGCAAGAGAGAGGAAGCCTGTTTTGTGTTAAAAAAATATTTTTTTCACCAAAAATTATTTTATCAAATTAATTTCACTTGTTAATTAAAACGAAACTAGTCATCAATTACTAAATAATTAAAACACGAATCCATAAATTAAAAAAAAAATATCAATACATATATGTACATATTTATTGATATGTAATAAATAGGGCCAGGATTTTTGCGTTAATTTAAAAATAATTAATAATTAGTGGTGTGAAATTTTTTATATTACGGAGAAAATATTGGTCTTATTAAAAAAGTTTTCAAACAAAAGTTGTAGGAAATTTAATTTTCTAAAAGAAATGTCTCTTATAATTTTTTCTTAGGACTAATAAGAAAGCCGTAATTTCAAAATGAAGGTTTTCATAATTAATCAAATTTTGAATCATCCATTATGAATCTTAATTTTGGAATTACGGTGAAAATATTGATCGTATAAAAAAATTGTAAGAGACATTTTTTTTAGAAAATTAAATTTCCTACAACTTTTGTTTGAAAACTTTTTTGATATGACCAATATTTTCGCCGTAATATTAAAAATTTGAACTACTCATTTCAAAAATAAGGCAAAAATCTTGTCCCTAGTAATAAATTATGCATATAAAAAAAAATTCACAGATCGACGGTCGATTTTTCCTTAATGAGTTTTGATAGTCAGGTGAAAAGTGATGATTAGATTGACTTAAATTTCTCTCCTACCCGTGGATGATCCCCAAGTTGAGTCGCGCTGGGTTCAACGTCCTGCCGGGCAGCGCACCCGAGACCGACCGAGGAGGCAAGCGAGCGCACGAGCAAGCAACCAAGCAACCGCACCAGCAGCCCACTCCACATGTATATACAATATACCTTCCTCACTCTTGCCGACTCTGGTTTACGTGAGCTAGCCGTAGGTACTGTTACTTTCGCGACAATAAGGCCCTTTGAATTTTCGCTCCTCTCCGCAAGTTATTGCGCGATCCAATGCAACCGCAGCTACTCAATGAAAATATGTACCAAAGTGCATTGTCATTTTTTTTTTTTTTTTTTTTTTTTTGAAACCTAAATTACGAAAATAAGCTGAGTGATTATGATTAAAATAATATTTGATTAATCGTCGGTCTATTTTGAATACGATTAGATAAAAAAAAAATTTTAATAGTAATTTAGTATATGTATATATTATTAGGATAGGTCAGTGACTAACGTGAGTACAGCACACTAAGACCCATGGAATTGGATCACTTGGTGTACGTACACACATACGGGATGAGTATTTTAGCTGGTGTGTACTGGCGACTACCAACTACTGTACCGGAAACCTCCGCTCCATGTGTAGTGTAACAAAAATAAAATGAACGTAAATTAAATTATGCAACAGCTCTTAAAATGTATTACTAACTTATTTTATTTAGGGAAGTTAATTCTTTTAAATTTAAATTTTTTTTAAATTTAATCGCGAGTAATTTGCAGAACCGGGTTTACTTTGTAAATAATAATAATAATAAATATAAAATGAAAAGTTGTTATTCAATGATGTGGAATTTTATCGACGGCAATTAATTTAGACATAATAACTCGCGGTGTAATAAATAATAATTAACGTCGATGGACCAGAACACACGTGAAAATCTGTTGGTTGTCTCGGTCTTAACTTGTGTAGGTTTTGTTTGTGTTGCAAAGGCTGCATAAGTAAAGCGAGAGATGCGAGTAAAGAGTTAAGTTGAGGTCGACGGCCGAACGCAACAAGTGCTGCACTCGGTACATATACCAGCATACAATCCACCCTACGTCCCCACCCTACTTATTCTGGCATTGCAAATATATGTGCAACTAAGAGTTACCTTCTCTGTCGACCCTTGCATTGAGTAGCCTTCACTTACTATTGCTCTCTTACTTTACACACATACATTCATATATTTATATATTTATATATGTGGACTTGGAGTAGTTTTCACCAGGCAATTTTATTTACTTGCAAGTGTTTAAACTTAACAGACTCAACCAGCTCATATGTACTGAGATTTAAGTCCGCTCGAGTTAAGTATGTACAAGTTTAAGAGCAAAGACGATAACCGATGAGAAGATACACAGAAAAAAAAATTTCTTTGCGTAAAAAAAATGTTTCAGTGTAAATTTGAAATGAAATTTTTTTCGGGCGGGAAAAACTTTTTTTGAAACAAGAAATTTTTTGATTTTGAATTGAAAACAAAAATTTTTTGCTCCAAGAAAAGTTTTTCCCGCTCGAAAAATTTTTCTTTTGTCCCAAGAAAAGTTTTACTCACCCTAAGAAAATTTTTACTTGACACAAGAAAATTTTTGCATTATGAATTGGAAAAAAAAAAATTTGGATGATAACAAATTTGTTGGTTAAAAAAAAGTTTTCCCGCGCGAAAAAAATTTAAAATTCATAGTGCAAAATTAATCTTGCGCAAATAAATTTTTTCTGTGTAATAAAATAATAAAAATAATTAACAATAAAATGGAGAAAGATATTAAGAGTGATGAAGATAAATGTAGACATGCGTGCGTGACTTTCACACATGTACTTTCACACATATACTGATGAATGCATCACGTAAATATAAAACTACACTGGGTCAGGGATCCATGATTTATCGAGCGGCGCGTGCAATTGGCCGCCGGCCAATAGATAAATCATTATTCGGGGTCATTTAAGGAACTATTTTATTTATTAAATATATTTTAAACATTTAAACCAGAATCGCCCGTTATTTATCCATGTCACTTTTTCGCGGCAATATTTTATGTTTAAAAAAAAAAATTTCTGGTTCAAAGCAAACGGATTATGATTTAGCTCCGGCTTTAGTTTTCTGTAGGTCAGGATACTTAAATTACTGTGTAGTGTGCAAGTACGTTTTTTTATCTTTTATATATATTTTATTATATTATATTATTTGTACGGTATATATATTATGACCTTGGTGGTTGCTCGTTAGATAGATAGTAACTTGAGCCAGCTAATACAATCTGGATGAGAGTCAATATCGAGTTTTGTCCGTGTGCGAGGCCGTGAAACCAGGTAGAGAAAGAGTGCGGGAGGTATAAGATCGAGATAGCGGTACTTCTGAGTCATTCATTGCCGATTTAAAAGATTCATTGCCACACATTTAATGCATTAACTTTATTGCCTATCTAGTACTTAATATTCACACTAAAAAACATTTATCATTATCATTGAAATTAAAAAAAAAACCTTCAGCTACACTTTCATATCATTCTTATTTAGTCTCTATCTCTACTGTACCAGAAACTGAGGGACAAAAGATGAGAGTGAATGTAACTGACAAGCGGCAATTTTTTTAATTTTTAAATAAATAAATAAAATGTGAGTGGAATAAAAATTAAAAACGCGGTTTTGATATTTGAAAATACGCGCGTTATTTTAAATTTCATTATTTTTATTAATTAGTTTATTTATTTAAAATTTATAAATTTTCATGAGTGTGAATGTAACTGACAATTATGAATTTTTGAATAAATAAAATGTAAGTGGAATAAAAATTAAAAATGCAGTTTTGATATTTGAAAGTACGCGCGTTTTTTTTAATTTAATTATTTTTATTAATCAGTTTATTTATTTAAAATTTATAAATTTTTATGAGTGTGAATGTAACTGACGAATTTTTTAAATTTTTAAATAAATAAAATGTGAGCAGAACAAAAATCATAAAATGCGTATTTAAATAATTTAAAAATTAGCGCGCGCATTTTTCAAAATTTAATTATTTAAATTTATCAATTTATTTATTTAAAATTTATAATTGCCCGATGTCTGCTACATTCACACTCATACTAAAAAAAAATAAAGAAATAGATATTTACATTCAAACCCAAAAGACCGCGCAGGCGCCATCTAGACTCCAACACTCGAACGGATTTCTAACCTCAGTAACAATCACGTGTCAGAGATATGTCCAGTATATTTATATACATAAACATAAATATATTATATAATGATTTGTTTAAAAAACTTACCAGTAGGCAATTGGCTCGACTTTTTATTTTCTTTTTTCGCAAATCTGGAGGTCGGCTGAAAATTCAAAAAAAATTTGTGAGAAAAAAATAAAAATGAACCTCAGCAATTTAATTAAAGATGTAAATACTTACTTTTATTACAATACCTTTAAGTGCTGATTCAAATTTTGTAATATTATCATATATCGGAGCTTTTTTCACAGGTATTTTAGTTTTCTCCGAATACAAGGCCTTCAGTGGATCGAAGGATTCGTTAGTTGGGTCCAGACTCTCGTCGGATGAACTCCCGGCGTTCTCCATTTTAAAACTGGCCAAGTTCAAATTTTACGGGCCAACCTGTTTGATGAATCCTCACCCTCATTATCTTATTTAATTTTATCAATACTTTCATTTATTCATGTCGTTTAACAAAAGATAAGAACATGGGTTCGCATACTTTTTGTACCTGCATTAATAATAATTATGATAATAATAATGGAGGCAAAAAATGCACACTTAGCTGCACACAAACGAGAAAGGATATTCACCTTTGAGAAGTAGAAACTTTCTTTCTTGGTTAGTTATTACATAAATACAACAACTAGTAACTATATGTATGTATATAAAATATATAGTTGAAGTGCTGGCCAGAAATCCAGCAACTGGATAGCAAGAGAGTAAGATTACGCGCGCAGGAAGTGAAACAACCTACAGAAAGAAAGTTTTCATTTAGTTTTCACTTTCATGGAAATGTCGACGTTCACATTATTCTCGACTTGCACTTACACTTGGCCATTTAGCTGTTGTTGTTGTTGTTGTTGTTGTTGTCTATTATGTGTAATCACTCAATCTTGAATTAACCATTGGGTCTGGCATGGCTTCAATTCAAGCCCCGAGCAGGCTTACAATTTACCATTTTTTATTTCGTTAAGACCCGATGTTCATGTAATGAAATAGCGCATTGAGCGTGTAACGAATATTTAAAGAGAGAAATTTTATTCACAATAAATCCAGCTGTCTAATTATCTTACATATTTAATAGTACATATATATTAGGGTGAGCCAAAAAACCAACGAATTTACGTCTTAAAAAATTATCCTGAAGTTAACAGACAATTAGTAATTTTCGGATTTTTTTTTCAACAGATAAATTACAAAAAAACAAGAACTAAAAAAATGCACATGTAGAAAATTAAAAAAACTATCAGTGCAATTTTTTCATATTTTTTTTAAAAATAATTTACTGTTTTAAAAAAAAATTCAAAAATTATTCGACGTCGGCTAACTTCAGTCTCATCTTAAAAAGGACTTTTATATCGAGAAAAAAATTCTTCCCTTGGGCAAAATTTTTAGCTCAATTTTAAAAGGTGTCGGTAGCAATTTGTAATTTCCCATTTAAATAACATGCAAAAAAGTTTTTTTTGATTAAAAATATTATAACTTTTGAACCATGTGAGATAAAAATTCGGCTCTAGAATATTCTTGTAGGGCATTAAATTTCTTAAAAGAAAGTCCTGGGAGTCGAATTTGTAAACTTGATATTTCGTATACTAACAGGCTGTTAAAGTCTAGAGTAAACAGAATCATACAAAATTAAGCCTTTATTTGGATTTTCCAAATACTTTTCTTTTATTGTGATCGATAACAAATTATTATTCTTTACAACGTGGATATTGTTGGTGATTTCATTGCACTACATGTAGAACAAATTTTCTCATAGTATTGATATTTTTAATATCAAAGCCTTAAATTTGTATGATTCTGTTTACTCTAGACTTTGATGGCCTGTTAGTATAAGAAATATCAAGTTCACAAATTCGACTCCCAGGACTTTTTTTAAAGAAATTTAATGCCATACAAGAATATTCTAGAGCCGAATTTTTATCTCACACAGTTCAAAAGTTATAATGTTTTTAATAAAAAAACATTTTTTTGCATGTTATTTAAATGGGAAATTTCAAATAGCTACCGACACCTTTTAAAATTGAGCTGAAAATTTTGCCCAATGGGAGAATTTTTTTCTCGATAGGTTGATTTTTTTGGCTCATCCTAATATATATATATATGTTTTTACTTTTATCCAGCTGATGAATGTTTGCGTAATAGTAGTAAATAAATAATTAAGAAACTTTTTTTAAATTGCAGAGGGAAGCTGGGATCCAGCTGACGGTCGCGAGAGATTTGCTAGTGGTTTTGGATGTTAGCAGGCGCGGGGGTGGCTAAAAAGGCCCCGCCGCCCGGCACGGGTCTCGATGCCGGTCCCTATATCTCAGACTTTTTCGCTAACCTCCAGCCTGGTACCCAAGGAGGAATCATCAAACATGCCCTTCATAGACGACGAATTACTATGGTGCCCTGACAACGATGGCAAAATGGTTGATTTAACTCAGTGTTTACAAGTCAGTAGTCTCAATTCTATCACTTCCTGCTTTTCAACTCATGGATATCATTCGATTTACTATTTTTTTAATTCTTGTCTTAGGAAAACAATGCAGCGCAGTCAGTTGAGTTTTCAGCAATGGAACTGAGCGCTTTCGTGGGTGCGCCGACAGCATCCAGTGTGCCTTCAGAGGACGGCGAAGGTGTATCAAGTGTTAGCGAGGAGCCATTTGATACCTTGGATACATTTTTACGCGAATTACAAGCCGATTTGGCGGAAGCGAGCCAACCGACTTCAACAACTACACCGCTCAGTACAATAACCCCGTGTAGGCGGCAGAGGTATAACATTGCCGCAGCAAATCCACTATTAGCCGGTGAGTTCTCGTTTGCAATTCATCTACAGAGCATGATATTCTTTATTTTGTATCCTTTGTAATTTGAATTTCAGAAAAATTAGCCGCTCCGTCTATACAGGTATCACCAGTGTCTTCTACATCGTATGCCGCAAGGTCAGAAATCAAGTCCGAGGAAATTATCACCGAGGCCGGCAAAGGTAGGAATCGTTTTTACCGCCACAATATTTCTGCTTCCCTTCACTACCGGCCGCCGGTACTTTGACTCGTACCTACGCCCGGTAATGGTCATCGTGACGTTACCGGTCGCGGTAAGCCGGTAAATCGCAGTCGGTAAAGTAGATTTGAAAGAGATGTTAAATTAGCATATGAGAACGAGGATGTTCGCGATGTTTATTGCAAACTCGTTTACCATCTCTATGTACATATGAAGCGACTTGCAGACACGTGTGTCGTGTCTGTGTGATGTGATCAGATCAGTAATACAAACCGGTATATAACTAGCAATACTGAAAGGGAAACCGGCCAAGGCCCATACAAATTGCAAACGGGCATCCGCGTTAGCAATAATTGCGTAGCCATTCTCATACTTAAAAATTACTTGAGTAAAGGTAAACGGCGCACGCGTTCTACGCATCATGTTTATGCGTGCCCCAATTTCAACAATTTACAATCATTTCGTAACATATCGTACTCATATATTTATACATATATATATATATATATATGCCTATACCAATACATATATATGTATATATATACCTACCAATAATTTATATGTATATACGTTTGATCGCGCAATTGAATACTGTACGATGTCATTTTATATATATTTATATATCTACCAAATATCTTATATGGTATATTATTATTTCCTATCTTACGATTAAATCAATTTTAAATTGCGAGAGAATTGTATATATTATCATACAAATATCCATATATTTATTGACGAGTAACACGTGTTTAGAGAAATATCAGGAGAATTCATGACTTAAAGTCCTCTCACTTTTCTTTTATATATATTTATATATTCAAATTACACTCAATTATGTCAACCTTTTGTAGACCGGCACAAGATAAATTAAGTTTTTGGAATCACTTGTAATTTGAATAAAAATATAATTTGTTATTATTTATCACTAAATTTCTATTGACGTAACGTTAAAACACTCAGTGCATTGTTTTTAATTACCTACAGATCATTAAATTAATTGTTTTTTTTTGCGTACACAGAAAACGAATGATACTGAAATCAGTCGAATATTTGAAAAATTGCACCTATAGTTTTTTTTATTTTCTACATGTGCATTTTTTTAGTTTTTTTTTTTTTGTTACCAATTTTTTGAAAACAAAATGAAAATTTTTGTCTTTTAATTTAAGATCCTGCAGTTAGCAGACAATTAACAATTTTCGGTTTTTTTTCAACGAATTGATTAAAAAAAAAAAACTAAAAAATTGCACATGTAGAAAATTAAAGAAGCTAGAGGTGCAATTTTTTTTTTTTTTTCCTACAGAATCTATCGCTTTTACAAAAATTCAAAAGTTATTAAACGTCGGCTCACTATGATACTAAAGTTAACCGACGTCGAATAATTTTTGGATTTTTATAAAATCTATGAATTATAAAAATAAAAAATTTTGAAAAATTGCACTTATAGGTTATTAAATTTTCTACATGTGCATATTTTTGGTTTCTTTTTTTTTTATTTTAAATGGTCAAAAACAAAATTCGAAAATTGACGATTGTCTGCTGACTTCAGGATCATGGCTAACTTTTGATTCTAAATATTAAAAATATTCGGATTTTTTTTTTTAACAAATCAATCACAAAAAAAAAAAAATTAAAAATACGCACATGTAAAAAATTTAAAAAACTATAGGTGCAATTTTTTCAAATATTTTTTTTTTTATAATTTATTGTTTAAAAAAAAAATCCAAAAATTATTAGACGTCAGCTAACTTCAGTATCATGACTAACTTCAGTATCATTTTAATTTCAGAATCATAATTTCTCAGGGGGAGTAAAAATGTTTAACGCCAAGAAATCCTTCATTTCTGTGTATGCATTAGTCTCGCTCTTGATACATAAATATATATTATATATCCATTAAGCCAAATGGGTATAGAGTATTTAAAGGCGGTGAATAAAAAAAGGAACGTTGTGGAAATAAAAATTCTGATTCAACGATTATACTCCTTTTTTAGCCGTCTAATAGTCAAGTTAATTTCACATTGAAATTCTTTTTCTAGATTTATATAGATACAGACGTTGAGTACTAATAATATATAGATATATATAAATACCTTTGGTATAAAAGGAAAAAAAATAAAATAAAATGAATTTTTTTATATACAAGACATAAAGCATCTAATACACGCAATCTTTGCTATAAACATCTAGAGTGTTCGTTTTCGGGGCGTGTATCACTTTCGCTGTGTTAACAACGCGTGACAAATCTCACCGGATCCTCGCATCAATCATTAATATATATTTTCATACATCCATACCCGAGATATAATACTTATTTTCACTGTATTGATTAGGATAATAACTAATTTTTTATTTTTCCTTCTTAACACTCTAATAATTGCCATTTATTTTTCATCATATACTTTTTTATTCTCTTAAGTACAATAATTTATATTTAATTTCATATTTAAGTTATGAAGAAAGTAAAAGATTTAAATGCTGCATCGAATAGTAACGGAACAAATTGTATGTAGGCTTTTTTTTTTCTTTTAAATTTAATGGAGTACGCAGCCGGCATAAAAACTATTTTGACCCTTCCCTACTTGCTGATCCGGCTGTCTCTTACACTTGTTACTTGTTACTGTGCTCCCTTGACCCTTTCTGCTGCTATAAATCTTAAAGTCATGGCCCCGAGACCCCATGTCAGACCCCGAAAACAAAATTCTACTTCCCGATTTTTACCCCTCTGTCATTGGACGCGGGACTCGGGTATTTGTCACTTAAATATTGCCATGAAATCTAAGTCTTTTATTATTAAAATTCATCTGACATATGTCTATTTTTATGGACTATAAAATATGAAAAAAAAAAAATAATAATATTTAAATATAATCACTTAAATGAACTATAAAAAAAATCGGGAGCGAATTCAAAGTGATTACGGATTTTATTTAAATTTAAATTCACTCCGATTTGGAATTCCGGAGTTTAATAAAAGTCACTCCGCATACGGAGTAAATAGCTTGTGTAAAAAAAAAATTACAAAAAAGTTCAAGATGTGGAACTTCTAAATTTGAGACAGATTAGAACTTCAGTGGAACTTTTTTTGAACTCGTAATTTTGATTGTAAAAAAAAAAAGTTTATCTAGGATCTTATAAGAGCGAAATTTGAATAAAAAAAGAACGTTTTTGAAACGTAATTTTACTACATTTTACTCTGGTTCCGAAAAAAATAAAAAACCTCAAATTTTGAACTTTTTATGAACGTTTTTTCATTCTTACACTGCGAAAAATTCCTAATAAATTTTACTATGGGTGCATAGTAACACCGGTTTATAAGAAAACCGATTCAAAATTTATAAGTGTCCCACAGTAAACGTATGCGCAGACTACACGATTGTGGCCTATGCGAATACGTTTACTATGGGACACTTGTAAATTTTGTACCAGTTTTCTTATAGTCCGGTGTTACTATGCACCCGTAGTAAAATTTGTTGGGAATTTTTTACAGTGTATGGGCTATTGGTTTCTACTGGGAACTTTTTCGGAACGAGGGTAAAATGTAGTAAAAATACGTTATTTTTTTACTCAAAATTCGCTTATACAAACTTTTATTAGTACAATTAAAATTACAAAAATTCCACACGAAGTTCTAATCTGTCTCAAGTTTCGAAGATCCACATGTCGAACTTTTTTGAAATTTTTTTTACTCAGTTTTTTTTATCGATCTGGATTTTATTTAAATTCCCATTAACTTTAATTCGGAATTCGAATATCAAAAACTTCTTTTCGGAGTAAATTTTACTGAGAGGATCAAATAAATAAACAGTCATCTGCTCCGCATTTTTTTACAGTGAAATAGTTAAGTATTTTCGTAATTAATACATAAGAAAAATAATAGATAATAAGACAGATTGTTTATGTCTGGTATCAAACGAGCAAGAGCTACTCCGGGGATTGAGCAACCGGCTTCCTCGTATTGCCTCACGCCTGATAACACGTACAATGGATCCAACAATGTATTCACTTAGTTCAGCTCTGAAGCTTGACACTACAATACTTGATACTACATCTACAATCTACATACATAAGTAGACATTACACTGAGTAAAAGATCGTTGAAAGTTAGTGGCATGATGGCTACATGATAGCTGATGGCTACTTGGGCATATACACTATTCATATGTACATATATTCGCACTATACCACACAAGGAATCAACACACATCACTACTAGTATTGTACATTACCAGGAGTGTTGACATTTTGTGTAATCGGGGTCAGGGCTTACAATCATTTTAGTCTATTACCGTCTTCTCGTTTTTATTTATTAATTATCTTCAATCAATATTTCATTTGTCAGATTCCTCGTTTTTTATTTAAAGTCTTATGCTAAATCTAAACAGGTTCATTTTAAAGGTTTCATTTTTTATATTTTTACTTTTATTTTATTAATTGAGTCAGATTATGGATGTCTCCTGACTGATGACAAATTTAATTTCGTAAAATAAAAAACATTGAAACCAGCGGTTGGATATATACATACATATATATTTATATAGTATACTATATAATAAAAGTACGCGTACATGTATAAAGATACTCGTTCTATCGTTAACCATGTAATCCTTTATCCTTGGACCCTATCCTATGTGCCGGGAGGTAAACAATTTCGCAAGAGAATCGCGCTTTGCCATCACACGTATCGAGAATTTCCTTATACACGCGTTGCTACTCACTCATCGAGTGCGATCGCAATCTTTATCTGTTTCTTTTATTATTTATACATTTTTTTTTCCTCGTTGCCTCAGATTTAAATTTATGTTTATGTTTATGTTTGTATTTACATTATTTTATTTTTATTAAAGCCCGATAATTAATGTCGATAAAAAATTTTAATTAACTTAACGTAATTACATTAATAATAAATAATAAATAATAATAATATTATTATTACGATTATGAAAACAATTAAAAATAAAATAAACTTTTTTTTGTCGAATCTTGCAGACGGGGATTCGTAATTTCGCTTAAGCAAAAAACATCTTTAATGTTTTATGTTATTCATTGAATATATATATATATATATGTATATATTTATACTACATACATATATGGATGTGTGGTATATGTACGGAAATAATTTAACAAGATTGTCATGACACACGTGTACTCGAATGGCGAATTCATGTGAGCGCTTTACGCGGTGTAACATACAGAGAGCGACGTCTCTCCCTCTCTTTCTCTCTCTCTTTCTCTCGGTGTATTTACCGGGCACATTTAAAAAAATATAAAAAAAGGGGGGAATGGCAACGCAACAGTTTACAACCAAGTACGTTACGTCAGTGAAAGTGTTATGCCAATGTGGGCCGAGGCTAACCTGTAAGCCCTGTCTCCATACTCGCTTATGATACACGCGTATACGGACTTACTTATATATATGTATATATTAATATATGTGATTATGACGCATCTCTTTTTGATGCCGAGAGTCAACTTTACGTTTACAATAAAGTATAATCAAATATATTCGTCCCTTTCTATTATTAAATTTAAACTTTTCCATTCTCAATATTCCCGCGTTTTTTTTTTCAAATTTAAAAAAAATTATTTTCTGAGAAATGGCATAAACAATTTTTTTATCATACTCTGGTACACAAATATATACAATAGAGACAGGAGATGAGACCAAAGACCGGAGTTATCGATAAAATATTGGAATGTTTGTTTATCCAAGAAAACATTTCGAATCTTATTTACCGTGAAAAGTTTTTGAAAGTGATAAGAAAAGTCGGTGATGTTTAACGGAAGAAGTAAAAGGAAAAGATGTCGCGTTACTATTTCTAAAAGGTCATATTTTTAAACGCCCTTTTGGCTTTAGAAAACATGATACTGAAGTTAGCTGACGTCTAATAATTTTTGGTTTTTTTTTAAACGATAAATTATAAAAAAAATAATATTTGAAAAAATTGCACCTATAGTTTTTTTAATTTTCTACACGTGCATATTTTTCGATTTTTTTTTTGTTATTGATTTGTTGAAAAAAACCTCCGAAAATTGTTTACTGTTCGTTAACTTTATGATCATTTGGAAAACTCCAAAGCCAAAAGGGCGTAGAATTTTTTTCTTCCATTGCCAATCGTTTTGTAGACTTATTTTATAGCTAAACATTTTCTTTAAAATTTTCAGTTTTAGAATAAGTCTACAATATGATTAGCAATTCAAAAAAAAATTATACGCTCTTTTGGTTTAAAATTTATGATACTGAAATTACCCGACATCGAAAAGTTTTTTGATTTTCTTAAAAACGACAAATTTCCAAAAAAAAATTATTATCAGAAAATTGCACCTGTAGTTTTTAAAATTTCCTACATGTGCATATTTTTATTTTTTTATTTTTTTTGTAATTGATTTGTTGAAAAAATTCAAAAATTCGTAATTGTCTGCCAGCTTCAGAATCATTTAAATTCAGAGACTGAGAGCACAATTTATTTGAGCCAAATAAGATTTGTTTCAGGCAAGTAAATCCCATATTTAAATAGACCCAATTTGAGACAAAGATATGGTTAATTTGAATGAAATAATGATTTGTTTATAGTTAACAAATCTTCATTTGGAATTTTTTTCCAACCAAGATTTGCTAACTATAAACAAATATATATTTGAATGAATTAAATGATTTTGTTCAGTCAAATAAATCTATTCATTTGGCTCAAATAAATTGTTCCCTCAGTAGACAAAAGTCGAAAAGGCGTATAAAAATTAAAGCCCTTTTGGAATTAGTCACGCGATTTACATCCAAAAAAAAAATAATGATCAAACCCTCGACAACTTATGAGTGTCAATGCAGCAGACATCAGACAAATTCAAAATTAGCAATTAATAATTAATAAAATAAAATTTTTAAAAAATGCGCATTCAAAAAATTAAAAAATTAATAAGTGCATTTTTTCTAAAAATGATTTTTTAAATTATTTACTTTATTTATTTATAGTTTTAAATTTGTCTGATGTCTGCTATATTCCCACTCACGACAATTTGAATATCTGTAATGTTTATATAAAATAGAATTGAAAAATACCTTGAGGAATAAGTTTGAGGTTGGCATAGAAAGGATATCGGTTAAAAAAGTTTATGTAGATAGCTTAGTTATTTTCGTAGAACGAAGGAAATAAATAATTAATGTAACAACGTCGCTGACTTAATGTGTCGGCGACAATCGATCTGCATGCATATTACACAAATCTACACACATTTCAAATTTATATATCTACATATATACATATATATATATACACATTTACCTGACAGCATATGCATTTAAAAATCCCATCCAGAGCATTTATATTTTAATAAAATTAAACCATGTAATATTTTTGTCAGTTAAAATTTAATTTAAAAATCATTATGTCGACTCGTGGCCTCATTTCAAATTTCTCGGATCCATTTGTTTAATAAAACTACTTAATTAATAAGTCTCGTCTTGAATTATTGTATCTTTAAAATAGATTTCGTCTGGGTCACGATTTCTATCAATGGAATAAACGGTTAATCAATAATATTCCTTATCATAATAATTTAACACTTTGCTTTACATATATATATATCTATATATACATGTGTTATTCAATAACATCAATAACTCGTAATCATTATCAATAGAGTCAAAATAAAAATCGTAATCAATTAATTAATAAACAATTTCTTAAAAACTTCCTTACAAGTGATATTGCAATAAATTACATACATCATATATTGCGTTATAAATATATATATATATATATTTGCAATGAATCTATTAGCATAGAGCATAGACTGGCGCGAGGGCCTTGACACATACCAGCGTACAGTAATAATTGCATGCGATAACAAAAAGTTAAATCTATTTATCACGATTTATCGGTAATTCCTCGGTGACTGCTGATATACACGCACGTCTGAGAATTTCCAGGGTTTTAAATACACATTATAAATATATATACATATGTATTATATATCTCCACAATCTTTACTTGGATTACATGATATATACAGCCCACCGCACCGGACAAACGTGATTAAACAAATTACATTTTATTTTTTACCTTAGTGACATTTTTTATTTTCATTTAATAATTTTTTTATCTCCTTTATTTGAATATTTTTTTTATTTTAAACTAATAAAACTTTTTATACACACGTAAGCTTTAGAAAAATTAATCTGACGTAAAGTAACATATATTTTTTTGTCCATTAACACGGACACATTGGGTGGTTTAGCCTCAGTGGTCTGTACAATTAAGACTCAATACATGGATTATTTTTATGCATGTTTGTGTGAGCTCCTGGTTGCGGTACTGATCGAAGCTCACTCAGACATGCTAATTTCCTTTAGAACACAAGACCATCCTCGTCCCTTCTTGTCCCTTATAGCTACCGGCTATACAACTACCGTTCACATTCTTTCTCTTTATTACTTGTCCGCGTTCATTCTTCACATACTATTATCATGTATGCATGCATACATACATATGTATGTATATTAGTTTACCATATCCTCATATTAGCTGTCTTTTGTCGTCTGTCGTTGGCAACAAACTCATAATATATACACGCGCTTCATGTAATTTTCATCGTGAAAAACTTGCTAAATTATATTATCGTCCGGCTTCGTACAAAGAATAAAAGGTACAATAAAACCATAAAAAAAGTTATAATAATGTAAGAAAAAGCGGTGGAAAATAATAACGGAGTAAGCAAAAAAGTTTGCATCGATTTTTTGTTACTTATTATTTTTATTACTCAGTTTATTTATTTAGACGTATGACAAATGCTGAGGGCGTGAGGTAGGACATGAAGGAAACCGTTTGAGCTTAAAGATATTTATGTATATGTGTGAAAAAGTGTAAATGTATGTATGAGTACACGAAGTTTGGCGGTGAGAAAAATAAGGTTGGGTTGAATAGAAACTAGGCGTCGAGACGTCCGGACATTTTGGAGGTTGTGAGCCGGGCGACTGGAGGGTGTGTTGCTCTTTCCAAGGTCGTCTGGGGCGATTTTATCGATTTACCCCCGGGAGTCCTTTCCCTTACTTTTTACGCGACTAACCCTCTAACCACCGCCAGAAACCACGCAGTAGTTTTCATACCCTCGATTATAGGAAACGCAGACGTGCGTCAATACACGTCAGGAAAAATTTATCTACCTTGTAATCATGTTATATTTTATTTAAATTTTCTTTTGCGCACATGGCCGCGTTATTCATTTTTTTAAATCCTTTTGTAGAGTATGGGTTGTAACATTTAAAAACCGGCATTAACTTTGAATGAAAGTCAGTCTAGTTAGCAAATTAACTAGAAAAATCAGACCCTTGTAAAAAGGATCAAAGTACATACTGAGGATTTTAAAAATAACTGACGTAGAACAAAGTCCTTTTGTTTTTTCAAACTTGTCGGTTATTTGAAATATAAATTCGCGGGCTTTTTTTTAAATGAAGCTTAAATTAAATTAACTCTTACTCTTGATGTCTGTTCGCCAATTATCCATGGGACAAAATCTATGAATAATAAAATAAAAAATTACCCGAGTGAGGTAAAATAATAATAATAGTCAGTGACGCATGAGGGTGAAATAATTTTAGGTTTAAAAGTTGTCGAGTTTTGTCATTTTCTGCAGGGCGTAGAGGGAGAGACATTATGTCTCAAGTCTAGACTCATGATGAGGGGTCAGACTGGCGAAGAAGTAAACTCGAGTATAAAGGATCTGCGTTTCAACTTTGGTGTGCCAGTGAATAGGAGCTAAGTATATAGTAGTATGTATATATGTATGTGTATGCATGTGTATATGTATAATAGGGATCTTTGAGGACGAGAGGAGTGAGAGTAGAGGGAGGTATGCGCGCGACAACAGCGAAAGTTCCGGCGGCTGGTAAGTGGGTGGAATAGTAGGCTCGAGAAACAGTGAAAGTCCTCCTGCTGGCAATCCTGGCGCTCGATAACCCGCACACTACCAAGGTCACGGTCGTTGGCTGGCTGGATAGCTGACTGGCTGCTTCAACGACTTATACTTTGACCCCTTAGTTACACTCATGGTATATATATATTTTGTCCGTTTAATTTTTTGTGGGAAAACCACTTATGACGTAGCTCTCCTTCGTGATTGCGACTTTTAAATTCTGGCCTTTCAATAAAACAACCCTCGGTAAATTAACTTATTTACTGATATCTCCTTTTTTAACTCAAATAATTGATAAAAACTGAAATAAAACTTGTATTTAGGGGACGGGGAAAACGGGGGACAAAACGGAGTACCCCCAAAATTTTATAAATGTAATTAAGAAATGCAGGAATTTTTTTTTTTACTTTTAGTGGGTACCCATTTTGCCCACAGAAATAAAATTTTTTTTTTTGACGCCAACTGAAAATTTTTTCTACTTGGAATATAAAAAAAAAAGATTTTGCGTACTTGAGTCCTCGAAAGTATTTCCTTAAGTACCTCCCTCCGCCCTAATTAAATTTTTTAGCCTTCAGTAGATTAACTAAAATAATGACTAATTGTTAGTCTGAATAGCTGATTTATTAATGGATGATAAAAGATTTCCAGTGATAGATAAGACTCCGGAGTTATTGTTGCGGGCTCACTGTTTAGGGAGCTGGTAAACCGCGGACTTTAATTGAGATTTAAATATTTGGGAACAACCTTGACCCCGGTAGATCGATCGACCACAACGAGTTACCCGGCAGTCACCATGACTACCGAGTGGAGGAAGACAGTCTTTTCCTCACGCATCCTCACCTCAGCCTCTTACGTGCGACGTAAAAATAACAAAGTCTCAATGTCAAATTTCTTGACACTTTTTTTTTAGACTCTCCTTAACTTTTTTTAATACGCGATAACGTTTCACGGTTTTATTTTTATTTAGGAAATTCAAAAGCTTTAAGTTTACTGCATGTCAAATGGGCATTTAAACTATCGGCTGTCAAATGTGAGTGACGTAACCGGGATGAAAACGATTGTTAAATTTTGGAAAATAATATAGAAAAGAAATTGATCGTACTAAAAATTGATCGTTAAATTAGAGATAAAATTTACTGAAGTTGATGGACGGTAAATTGTTTTTAATTAAATAAGAAAAATATATATAAGGTGACCTTGATGAGTTAGTGTCAACGAACGAATATTAAACCAGCTTTAAACAAAAAAAAATATCATAAAATAATACTTTTATTTACTTGAAAATAAAATTTCTAATTTAAGATGGCACCGAATTTTTTTTATCGTTCATTTGAAATTTATCAATAATTTTTTTTTTTTTTTTTCTAATGGAATTAGAAAAGTCAAATTTTTTCATGCGGCAAAAGATAATTTGATTGATATAAATAAAAATATATACGGCAGAAAAGAAAATTGCGCGTAACTGGAACAAGCGAAAAGCTAGACAGGAAAGAGAAAAAATATAAATTGAGATTTTTACGTCTCTTCCCACCTTCTGGTGAATAAAACCAAGTTCAAGGACGACCACGCCCTGTCTGACACCTTCAATCATCCCCGTGGGTATGGATCAAGTTACCCCAAGTCTTTGCCGCAACAGTAGAATTATTTAAGGCAGTAAAAAAAAATAAATAAATCCATATATAAAATATATATAAGATTTAAATGAAAAAATAAATTTTCTTTGTCACTTCCTCTGAGATTTTAAATTAATAAATACCGCGGGTCAATCGAAGCCATGTCATAGGTCTCGGGAGAGATGCACTTCTTGCTCGCGATGATAAGAAAAAAAATTACCAGTAGATTTGTAGTGTACAGAGTGTCCTCTGTCCTCAGTTCTCTTGTTAAGCGCAACCGTATTTTATTAACCCGATAACAAATTGCAAAAGGTCATACCTTATCGTTTGATGTCAAGTTTCTGCAGAATCAATTCAACATAAATGTATTATTTAAAAAAGTCGTTCTTTTAAAATGAGGTCTAACCGATCAGAGTAACGCTTTTTTCGCGTGCGAGAGTTAACGAAAGCGTTTAAATAATACAGTGAGAGTTTGGAATTATTAGAATAGAACAAATATTTTTTATTATTTCATGTTTCAAATTTTTTTATCCGACAAAAAATTTATATCAATAAATTTACTTAACAATTTTTAATTATTGCAATCATTTTTTTTTTTTTGTATCAAACCAATTTAAGTTAAAAACCAAAGATAAGAGATAAGTACGGCAATAAAAAGTTATTATTATTTTTATTTTTATTTAAATAATAAAAGACTTATAATTTTTTTAACAAAAACAACTTTACCTCCGGTCGCGATAAAAATAAGGGATCGTATAAAAAGGCAGCGACAAAAAAAAAGTTATTGCGTGAACAGACAAGGGCGCAGTATTATCGTATCGTAAACGAAAAATAGCTTCGTCTAATATAGCAGTTGGGATAGGACGTCGCCGAAAAAATATATATAAGGTTATCCTTAGGACGTGAATTTCGTCAAGGGTAATAAGCGTAGGTCAGCAACATCCACTTAATCAATATACGCCCTCCATTAAATAATACTTTTATTCCCTTATATATTAGTCTCAATTCCACAATCCATTTTATCGCCGCCATATCTTATTTCCGATACATTCGCTTTCGAGATAATAAAATTCAAATCAAACATTTACTTTAAACAAACAAAAATAACGCGCGAAATTGCAGTATTGCGTTAAATATTTCCGTACAATAAACAATGTACAGTGTAAATATACAATGTAAATATCTGGTATCTAATGAAAATACGAAATGAAAAAAAAATAGGGCATGAAAAAAACGAAATAATTAAATCGGGTAAATAATTTACGGAAGGGGGTTGTAAGTAGGAATCGCTTTCGACGCACGGTACCGTGCGGTGACGACTCTCGCTATTTTTACGTGAGAGTGAGGTACTTTCAGCTGTTGTATACTTGCATTACTCTGTAGTATGGAGTACAGCAGAGGTAAGCAATTGCAGAATAAAAAAAATTAAACGCGGTATACAATCATCATAAATAGGTATATCAGTGGAACACCGTCTATTTGTCTATTTGTGTTGTATGTATATATATATATGTGTAGTAAGTGAATATGTATATAAATTTAGTATATGTGGGTAATCTAGCCATATAAATGATAGCAGGTAGATGTAACAGGTAGAGAAACGTCAGTGAGGAGAGAAGTGAGCGATCAGTTTAGCTTGATATGTATAGAGAAGCAAATAAAGGGGAAAGAGGGGACCGAGAGTTTGTGCACTAGAGTACTGAGAGTAGTAGGAAAATTCAGGTCGCGCCTTGACACACTTGCACTTACCACGTGCGTTGTTACCGAGGCGCATGCGTCGATCTCGCTTTTTTTATTTTTTCATTTTTTTTCGCGATTCACTGCATATCTAATCGCTATCAACTTTACGATTTTAAATCAAATACTATTTATTGTCATTTTAATTTAACAATTCGAGTCAATAAATTAAATATATCATTAATCATCGATAATTAATTATTCCACACATGTTAATGTGTACACATACGATTATCAAATATTTGTCGATGACTGTTTGGTTACACGTCTTCAGTTATCGTACTATATTTATCTGTATTACTTATTTTTAAGTACAATACAGTATAATAAAATATATAAGTGATTATTAAGATGTTTAATTTATAGAGCAAATGAAAATGAATTTTATAAATTGTGTATCAAGTAATGAAGAAAATTAAATCCCGTATATTTTCACTACGCTCTTACTTATTTACTTATATATTTATATATATATAATTCACGAGACTGAGACTTACTCGCGTGATATAGCTGCAACTTAAACTCATGCAATCCACCGTCAATACCATTTCCTATTCTCTCTTTATCTCGAGAAAATCTCTGTTGAAACGTGTACATTTAAGTCGAGTACACATACAATTCTATCAATTACCGCAAGACTACCTACATACGTTTTTATTAAACTATTAGCTATTTTTTTTTACTTAATACAGAAATAAAATAATTTCTTTGCGCAAGAAAAATTTTTCATTTTAAATTAAAAATAAAATTTTCAGGATTAGAAAAAAATTCTTGGCTCAAAAAAAGTTTTGGCCCCAAAAAAATTTTCAATCCATTGTGCAAAATTTATTGCATCAAGAAAAATTTTTTTTTGTAGTTTTAATCCTTTTTTTGAATTCCAATACAAAATTTTTTAATTAATTTTACTTATGATAAATATCTCAAGTATGATCATTTGATAAATATAAATATAAATCTATAGAATTACTTTTTTTATTATTTTTTATAATAACAACGATATTAAGTTTTTTTTTCATAAACTTGAAAGAAAGAACAGTTGAAATAAAAAACACTTTTTTTATGTCACTGTTTATGGCCAAAAATAGAAGGAGCTATGATTTCATGTTTACCAATTATTTTTTAAAAAAAGTCACAAGAATTTTTATAAATAAAATTTTTATACTCGAAGTCTTAAAGTCTAACGCCTCCCTATTTTTTTTACAGTTTGTATTCAAAAATTTAATTAATTAAAATTATTCAAAAATTCAGTCTTAAAAATGTCACTCAATTTCACCGGAAATTGACCTTCAATAAAAATTTCAAAAAATTCACCCAGAAAAAAAAATTTTCAAATAATTTTTCCCGCGGTTTATTCAAAATATTTTTTTTTCCCGCGGTTTATTTAAAATTCCATTTTCGGCGGACTATTGTCGACGTTAAATCTCACGGGTCATTTAATTTCGAACTTTTAAAATATTTTTGAACCCTCTAATTTATTAATTAAAAACCTTAATTAATATCTTCAATATCCAGAAAGAAAAATCAATATATCATGTCAGATTACGGCTTATAATATTTCAAATTCAATAAATTCTGTCTAATAATTAATATTGATTTGCGTATGAGTAATAATAAGTATGTGTATGAGTATGAGTACGAGTATGAGCATAAGAAAAAATATAATAAATAAGATTTAAGGATTCAAGCAATTTGCTAGACACGCGATAGAGTGCAACGGAAAGTAGTAGAGGCATCGCTACGCGGTCGTAAGTAGTAGTGGCGGTTTATCTAGGCCATGGCTAGCATGCGTTTGTGCGGCCGCGTTACGTACCCACTGGTAAATGCAACCTATCGGACCACACATTGATGATCTTCTTTGTATAAATATGTCTATCATGATCGCACAGTAACTAGGATTGTAATAAAATAAAAAAAAATAAAAAAATGCATCAAGTGAAAAAGTAAAATCCAAGTCACGCGTGTCATTACTCCTTATATGTTTGATACTAAAACTCAGTACGATAAATAACTTTCTACTTTCAATGTTTTCTTACACATGATAACAGTAATAGTAATAGTTAATAGTATTATTATAATATATCTTAATCTGTCGGATATTATGTCTCTTATTCAATAATACGGACAGATATGCTCCACTTGACAAAGATTTCAATCAACAGTAGTACGAATTATTTTAAAAATCTCAAGTAAATTGATAAATTATTATTTTTTTAAAATTTTATTTATATTTATTGTCTTCTTCACTTCGCTCTTCTTATACTGTGCATGACGAGAAGTATAGGAGAGGTATTCTTCAAGGATGAGAAAGGGATATGCCAAGTCGACGAGCCGATGGCCTTCCGCGAGTTTCCACGAAACGACTGCACACTCCGGCGGAAATGCTAACAGACGTGAAAAATAAATTAAAACTAATATAAATAAATATTTTGATTTATCAAATTTATATATAAATATATAATTTGTTAATGAAAACAAAATTAATAATAATAATAATGACTTAGGTATTCTTGGCCAAAGATAGAATTTATCTTCAAACTTTAATTGCCGCATAGAAATAAACTTTTTTTTTTTTTTTGATGATAACAAATATCGAAAAATAAATTTTATTTTTTTTTAATTATCGTTTAGAGGAAATACAAAAATAAATGATACTGAAGTTAGCCGGCGTCTAATAATTTTTGGATTTTTTTTTAGACAATAAATTGTTAAAAAAAATAAATTTGAAAAAATTGCACCTGTAGTTTTTCAAATTTTCTACATGTGCATATTTTTAGTTTTTATTTTTTTGTAACTGATTTGTTGAAAAAAAAATCCGAAAATTTTTAATTGTCTGCTAACTTCAGAATTATAAATAGTCATATATATATATATATATATATATATATATATATATATATATATATATATATATGAAATTATTAGTTGGGTAGAAAAAGTTTGAAATTTGAAAAATGAAATGTTATTTTTGTGAGAATTACAATTTAGTTGTGTAGTAAATATATATCGTGTAAGAGGCGTCCGCTTGGCGATCAGCAGAGGGGTCAAAAATACGTAGCAGGGAGACGCGTAGAGCAAAGAACAGCAGCTTTAGCTACAGCAAAAGCAGCAGCAGCAGCAACAGCGTCAGTTGCAATGAAGTGGGGATTAGGCCTTGGAAGAGTTCGCTGCACCTCCCGTCCATCGATGCGTCGTCTTCGTCGCCCTCTCTCCTCAGCCGCCTGGCGTCCTCGCCTTTTTGCCGCTGACTCCGACTTCCCCTTTTTAAACTTCGCGTTCCAGGCTGCACATGCAACCGTGTCCGCAACGTTCGCAACCACACATATATGTGTACATATTATACTCATATCAATACAAGCCACATCATACAATATCATATATATACACATACATACATACATATATATACGTCCAAGAAATGCCAGCACATATGTGTACTGTAGCATACTCTGGATGATCGTGCGACTCGCGGTGTGACGAGTCACACTGGCCCAGTGGTGCACTCGCGCCCAAGAAGCCTAGTAATTTGTACAGTAAGACTGACAAAGACAGAGCATAAAGTAAAGAGAGTACATGAATTAAAATGCGTATATATATGTATATATTATACGAGGCAATTGCTCTCTTGTTAGCGATATTAAATGCTCCGGGTATGATTTTTTCAGCGATAAAAATATTTATGGCTTAGGCGCTAAGAGGAGGGATAAATATAAAATGGTGTTGTTGTTGTTGTTGTTGTTGCTGATGATGCATGTGTGTAAAATAAACTCCATAAGATGGTATAGAGGCGATAGAGAGGTGGAGTTGGGATGCCGGGACCTTGGAAGTAGCGGATCGGGGGAATCTTTCCGGTTCTCGCGGACTTGCGTATAGTACAACAAACTAAAAGGGGTTTCTTCTTCGTGCCCTTGAAAAGTCGTGCGAGCCAACTAACTCTCGACTTCTTCACGGTTTCCGACACCTTGCTTACTTGGTTATATGCAAGCACGACTAGCTGGGAAAAGGAATATCCAACGAGGCGTCATCCGCTCTTGCTGTTTCTATTTCTATTATTATTCCTGTTGCTGATGTTTATATATTTTATTTTATCAAGACTTTTATCTGTCTCTAATTTTCTCGCTCCTTGTTGTAACTCTTTCTAGACATTTACTTCTCTTTACTCCAATATGTATACATATGACATGTATGTACATATATGTAAATATATATGCGTGTAGTTGCTGGTATGCTACGGAATGGAATAGAAACACTTTTATTTGAGAGACCAGTGTCTGTGTGCAAAGTGAAAAATAATTGCCGATGGGTTCTCGCGGATTTATTTATGCCGCACCGGAAGCACGAGAATTTCACTGACAGGAAAGTAAATTATTTTTCTCACATCATGAGAAACTGTATCAAAAATAACCAGAGCTTATAATATTAATAAAATAAACATAAGCATAAATATACATGCGATTATAATTATAATTATTTTCGTCTGCCGACAATTGTTACGCGTGCGGAAATTCATTTACTCTCATTTTATTATTTTATTTTTCATGTCATACATATTAATATCAATATATGTATGAATATAAATATATAAATATTTGTGTAAACACCAAGTCGTCTAACTAGCAATAAAAGAGATCGTACATCGATCATTACACATTGATTCCCTCGTTAAAGTTAATTGACAAGTGTCTCTATATATTTTTTTTCCGCAAAGATGCGAAGAGAAACGTGCCGAGGAAAAGTGCACGTTAGTCTCGGCCTGAATCGCTGGTTAATACTCTACTCGTTCCACCTCTCATTCCCTTACTATTATTTTTATTATTGTTTTCATCCTTGATATATAATATAACAATAACATATTTTTAATTTAAATCATCTTCCGAAAGTTACCTTCGCTCCTCACATCTGCAAATTTATTTTTAAATCTCTGAAAAAAAAAAAACATCCTCGCTCCTTTATGCGTTTGTTTTTTGCTTAGAAAAAACTTCAAACAATCGAGTTAATTTTTTACTTTTATTTTTTTAACTGGGAATTTTTTTTTGTCTAGAAGTAGGAACACAATAGAACCTGGTTCCGGCTGTTTGCACGATTACGGTCGCGTTCCCTCATCGGCAAATAAAACTAAACCAAACTAATATACACAGACACGCTTACAGACTTAGATTCAGTCTTACTGCAGTATGATGAATTAGAAATCGGTTTTATAGTTGTCGTTTTCCTGGATTGGGCGTCGTCCTACTCGTCACCGTCTTACAACGGAGGCGAGAGTTACGCGTTTTCTCTCGGTCACTGGTGAATTTTTTTTTTTCCTTTGAATATTCCACATTCAGGGGTACAAAAAAAAGTTCATTTATCTTTCTACACTCTAATTTGTCACACATGCATTACATATTATTCATACATTCATCCGTAAATATAATTATTTTCTTTTTAATGTCAAGCTCTTAAAAAAAAGTGTTCTGATCGATTTCATGAGCTTGACATTAAAATGTAAATAACTATAAAACAATGCGGAATTTTGAAAAACTTCATCAGAAGTAATTAGTATGGAATAAAATTGTCTACAAAAAAGGTCTTATGATATTTTGTGATAAGTCTGATAGTTTCGCGAGAAAAGTTAAAAGATCTTGAAATTTACTATAAACTACTTCAAGCTCAACTTTGAGTCGAAATTTAGAGCCCATTTTGAACCTTCTAAAGTCGGATCTATTTCGGACTTGGAGGCTCAAAACAGAGTCTGTTTCCATGTTAAACTAGGTCCGACTTTTGTCCCTGAAGTGCTACAAATTTCCGTTTTCAGCACTTTAGGGTTCAATATAGAATCTGATGAAAATTTTATAATAAATTAATAATAATTTAGGAATAATTAATTTATATAAATTTAGTTGCATGTCAAAACAATAATACTTACAGTTAATTTTTAAAAATCTTTAATTTTTTATATCATCATAAATAATTTAATTACAATGAATCGAAATTTATTACGGGACTAATATTGTCGGGCTTGAAGTTTCAAAATCGGACCTCTGGGTTCAAAGTCAGAGCTAGAGGACTACAGGGCTCTCAATCGGATCTATTTCGAGCTAAAGGGGCCTATATTTCGATTCGGGTTTAAACAGATGAATTTATCAAAAAATGGTAAGGGATTTTTTTGTAGAGCGTTTAATTCCCTACGAAAATATGTCCTGAGCTTATCTGTACAATGAGCTATCGCCGGTATAAAATTCCAAACGTCAAATTTTTTTTCTCATGTTATTTAAACAGGAAATAGAAAATCACAATCAGGGAGTACTTAATATTAATATTAAGGGCTCAAATTTTAACAGGCGACTCTTCATCCTCCTGAAACTTTTTTGAATCGGTCTAATATATATATAAATACACAGACTAGGAAAAACATTTAAACGTTTTTGTGTTCAGTCAGCGTTTCTCCGGGATGAAATCTCACTGCTTGGATAATCGTTGTGTTGGGGTACGTGGTCGCGGCCCCAACGAGGATAAGATTGCGGTCTACCTGATACTCTCAGACGAGTATTTATTTATTTTTATTTTTATTTTTTTTGTTTCTTTCTTTCTCATACATACATATGCAGACAATCTACTGAATTTATTTAAGACGAGTCTTTCTCAACTGTCGTCTCGACACTCCAATACATTGTTATGTTGGGAGTATATGTGTACACAGCATTAACGTGAGTAGCATAACGCTTCTAACCCAAGAGTGAGAGAATCTCAACAGTATCACTACGTAAATGAGATATAGCGAGCGATAACGGGTCTCCGACGATAACCCGGACAATTTATATACGATTACTCGTTGCGTGCGAGTGTCGTTCAATAAAATAAATATAAATAAAAATACTGTTCATTGTAAAGATATTGTATCTAAAAGTTTAAACCACACCCCATTGGTTTAAAAATTTTTATTTTTTTTATATTAGCCCTGAAAATTTTATTTTTTATTTTAAATTCAAAGTTTATCATGTTGATAAGAATTACCGAAGGTCAGTTATTGAAACAACAAATATTTAAAAAATCGGGAGTGAATGCGGAGTGATCTGGATTTCATTTTTATCTACATCCACTCCGATCTAGTGTTTTGTATAAAAATAAACTCCTTTTTGCGGTGATCATCCATTCCAAATTCACTCTGTCATTCAAAGTTACGGAGTCAAAAAAAAATCATTTCGCATACGAACTAAATACGTAGTTTTTTTTTCAAACGAGTGATTTTGGAGTCATTTGGATTTTATTTCAATCCGCATCCACTCCGATCTAGAATTTTTTGTATAAAAATAAACTCCTTTTTGCGGTGATCATCCATTCCAAATTCACTCCGTCATTCAAAGTTACGGAGTAAAAATAAATCACTCCGCAGATGAACTAAATAGGGACTAATTTTTCAGCGAACTAATTTCGGAGTGATCTGAATACCATTTCAACCCGCATTCGATCTGGAGATTTTTGTATAAAAATAAACTCCTTTTTTACAGTGATCATCTATTCCAAATTCACTCCGTCATTCAAAGTTCCGCAGTCAAAAACGAATTAAAAGCGATTATTTTTTTCAGCAAAGTGATTTCGAATCGATCTAGATTTTATTTCAAACCGAAGTTTTTCGCGTTAAAATAAATTTAACTCAGGGGATTAAATAAATAAATAGTCATCCTTCAAATTAACTCCAGATTTAATTAGCATTCACTCCGAAAATTTTCCAGTACCTTTACATATAAATAATCCTGAGTAGTTAAATGCAAGTAAAAGACAGGAGCTCGCCATTAAAGGAACTGGTGGAGGAAAATGAAACGGGTGTTGGTGAACGTTGCGGTAGGTTCTTAAGGCGTCGCGACGCCGGTAATTGACAAACGGGCAAGTGCCGCATATTACTTACTACACTGTACAGTGTAGTATACAACCACAGAGATGGCTCACATAGACGACGGTTATCCGGCATACACATGGTTAGGTCGCGGACAAGGTGTGTGGTGCGCGAGCAAGTGAGAATAATTGCCAGAGTACTGCCGGCGAGAAAAAACGACCGGTGACGAACCGAGCCGAGTTGAGTCGAGTAGTCGAGGGACTGTTGGTTTCGTCTGTCTCTATAGTACGATACGCTGGTACTGATACTGGTGAGTCGGTCCTCCTCTGTTGTTCAGTGTGTGTACGAGTAGTATAGAGACTTGAGAGCGAGTCTGGAGTTGAGTCGAGTAGCGAGTAACGAGTGAACAAGCGCGGCTGGACTAGCGGGCTGGCTTTTGCTTACTCGTAAGCGCCGAGTCAGTCAGTGTGCCAACGGCGAGCGTATAGTTCGCGGGTCTGTGACTACTGGTACTACTTATCACTGTGTCGAGTACTGTCATTTAATAATTTAACTCCCGTCCGCGATCCGTCAATGTGTGAATATTATAATTTATCATTTATTATATTTTTAAATTTATAAATAGTTGCACTTTCGGAGTCACTTTTATTACTTTTTAAAATTTAATCAACAAGTTTCACAATATATATACATATTTATATGTATATATTGATATTGATAATCTATGAAACGTTAGTTTGCACAACGAATAGTCGGGACCATGCGAGTCAGTCAGTGTGTCAAAGAACGTAAACAAAACCGTGGGTGAGATGACAGTGCCGGTTTAAGTGTTACTCCGAAAAGTTTTAATTCATTTTTAAAAATATCAAGTATTAACTTTGCCGGCTTTACTCTCGGGTGACTTAATTTACCTCCCACTAGGAGTTTTAAAAAAAAATTTTTTTTAAATGACAATTGAATTTAAAATTCTTTTGTTGGGTAACAAGGAAGTACATTGTTTTTATTTTTAGTTTATTCAAACTTAAAATTGTGATTTTATCGCAGTGCAAATTGATGTGTTGAAAATTTAAAAAAGAAATAGTTCAAATATATTTAAATAAGCATATATATATATATAGATTTTGTGGAATGAATGAATGAACAGTGCAGTGAAGAATGGATTCAATAATTAGTAACTGTACTTTAAGAAAATTAATCTGAGATAATAATTGAGGAAATAGAGCTGCGAGTTGGTAACTAAAGGGAGTAAAAGTAAACGGGTTGTAAAAAGTTACTAAGATGTTGGAAGACCAACCTCTGGACCTGAGTGTCCGCGTGGGAGATTTCGCGGAGTACTCGCGTGAAGAAGAAGAACGAGGGGATTCGCGGGAAATCGAGACCCCGCAGATTCAAATCCGCAAAGAGATCGAGGACTGCGATAACGCACTCAGACTCAGAGATTTGGGGACTGGTCCTGGTGAATATTCTCAGGTCGAAGACAGAACTTGTTCCGAGGATTCTGACGACTCGTGCTCAGATAACCATCACAAGGATGCCACTAGGAGCAGGACGAGGCCTCCTGGAACAAAACCTTATAAGAAAAACCTCATGCGGCGATACCGTGAGTTTATTAGACCAGATCCGCTTTAAATAGTCGACTATCATAAGCCACTAATTTAATTTTTTATCACCCAAGTAAATAATTATTTTTTTTAGTGTAATTAAGTACAATTACAAAATATCTTACGATTTAAATGTTTACCGTAATGTATAATCACGATCAAGTGTCTCAGTAAGACAGATTATCGATTAAAATCCGGGTTATTACGATTTCGAGCACACAGATAATTAAATAGGTCGATTTATAAACGTAAAATAATTAAGTTGTATCAAAATATTTGATATATCTTGTCTTGTCTCTTGTCTCTTTGTCAATTAGTGTATTGATTTTTATATATATATTATCTTAAATTTTAATTATTAAAATTCTTAAAATATAATTCTGTCTGATTGATTGATTATTTATTCATTGGATTTAAAATTTATTTCAAAATTTTAAATTTTAAATTTACTTCACCTAAAATTATACAAGAGATTGGCATAAAGATGCGCAATCGTGCTCGTAGACATCATCATACTTATGAGTATTTTAAAAAATTTATATACATATATATGTATAAATATGAGTGTGGGTCTGTAATTCCGTCGATAAAAAAAATTACACAATCACATCTCATCAAGGTCGTTTTGTCGAATTCACATTACCATACATATGTATATTTACATATATAAATGTATGTGTGGGTTAATTTGTTAAATTTGTGTATTGGAACAGACTAAAATTCCACAGAATCATTCGTGAATTTATTATTTATTTATTAAAAACTGGGTGATTTGAGTTAATCGATTATTTTAGTAACGCGGACTCAAAAATTATATAAATTATTATCTTATGACCTGCCTCAACTTGAGTGCAATCTCTCGATTATTATATTTAAATATTATAATTAAAATAAAAAGTTAAACAAAGGATTTAATTTACTGATAAAACGTTTGGTCATCGGTATTAAAATATTTTTTTAACGCATAATTCGATGAAATTTGTGACGCATACAGATGGCAAAGAGGAAGTGTAAGAGTGAAAGTGTCTTTTCTCGCAAAAAATTTCTCTCATTTTTCATTTTGTCCGTCACAGTCCAACCCCAAATTTTACCGACACGAATATGAATCCAGAGAATCTACATCCACTCTCACTTAACCGCAGCGGGGTCCATTTACTCTCGTTAACAACACCTAAATTTTCATTTACCAACTTTCACTTTTTTTAAAAATATTAATATTTTATTTTACGGCTCCTAAAATAAACGACGGCTAACAATACACGCATACATACTAAGTATCAAAAGATAACGCGTTTAATTTTAATTCTTTTGTGTTTTATTTTAAAACGCCGTCACTTATTCCGAGAAAAAAAAGTTCATTGTGATTCAGGATATATTGGTCCGTCGGGTAAGGAAGGAAGGATTAACTTCCGGTCTACGTAACCATTTTATTATTTTTCATCGCTGTCATATTAAAATAACTCAATGTCACACTCCCACATTACATTACTTGAAACCACGGATTTTATTATTATAAAAAAAACCCACAACATAGTCATACATTCATATGTAGGATACTGGGGCAAAACGGGTAGGGCGGGAAAAATGGAGTACCCATTTAAATGTTTTTCAAAAATCGAGTGTTAGCCGAAAAATATCAATGACTTGTTATGGTACTAAAGTTAGCGGACGTCAATAATTTTTAGATTTTTTTAAAACTGACAAATTATAAAATAAAAATATTTTTTTAAAATTGCACTTGTAGTTTTTTTAATTTTCTACACGTGCATATTTTTAGTTATTTTTTTTGTAGTTGACTTTTTGAAAAAAAAAATCCAAAAATTGCTAATTGTCTGTTAACTTTATGATCTCAAAGTCAGCAGATAATTAACAATTTTTGAATTTTTTTCTCAACCTATCGATTAAAAAGAAAAACTAAAAATATGCGCGTGTAGAAAATTAAGAAAGCTATGGGTGAAATTTTTTAAATATTTTTTTTTTAGATAATTTATCGTTTTTAAAAAAATTCAAAAATTATTAGACGTCGGCTAACTTCAGTATCCAGTAATTATGTACAATTTAATTTAATCAAATTTACTTAATATCCAAAATTTTTTTATCTTTTATAGGGGTGACTATTTTGCCCGCAAAAGAATTTTTTTTTTACATCAGCTCTAAATTTTTTCTAATTACTTTGAACATCATAAAAAAAAAGTATTTTGCGTATTTGAGTCCTCGAAAGTATTTCCTCAAGTACTCCATTTTTCTCTCCCCCTCTCCTCTATATACACCCATATATATATCTAAAACATCTAGTCTCTTCTACATTTAAAAAAGCATTACACACGTTTCCCTACTTTCTCAGTCATGCAGATAATTTCGCCCTATATTTGTCGAGTAATTCCGTAAAAAAAAAAAAAAAAAGAAAGGGACTAAAAGAGTAATAGAAGTAAAGTATAATATGTTTTCCTCTTGTAAGCATCATCACCTTTACACGCCCGACGAATTTTCACCTTTAAAGAGGTAAGGATCGATTTTCCACACCGATCGGCCCGGAAGATGTACATACATACATACATACATACCCATATACATTTATAAGGTATACAAGTCAGTAGTATAATAGTATATAAGAGCTTGGCAATGTATAGGCAGCGGGGATTTACCCGTAGGCGGGTCAGCAATAGGAAACTAGGGTAGGCTGTCCTTGTGCTCTCTCGAATGGTGGGTTATTGGAACGTTGGCACGAAGACGTGTTACTTTCATCTACACGGTGAACACACTACACCGGAAGCTCTGTTTATACTCAAATCCAATATCACTCTTTTTACTTTAATTTCATCAAATCTGCATGTCCCACTTATCATTCTATTCCTCTATTATATTTTCTCTTGCTTTTTACCCGCGACTATAAATTATAAAAAAAAAATTATTGGCTCTGATAGATAAAAAGACGTCTATAAATAGAAATGAATGTAATAAATATAGGAATGGGAAAAAATAAGTGGACGGAAAGGAAATATTAATAAAAAAAAAAAAAAAAAATGAAAGTAAAGACACCCGTTAGATAAGTACGTACGTCGATGGATCAACGTTTTAAAGCGTGTAATTTTTTCTTTACCTCGTTTCTTCTCTTTGTCACTGTACTTGATACTCGTTGACTGGTTTCCCTCTCGGTGTACGTTGTCGAGGTACGAGGTAATGACAAGCCTCCGCGGTGCATAGAGGAAGAGACGCGCGCTCGTTTAATGCACCAGCCCTGACCTACATAGTAATAATGCGCGTTGCCTACACACTACAAACTAATATAAGTGTGTAACTACTCTAGTATTATGTACTATGTATAAATAAAAACCATAGGACGATCCGTAGGCAATACAAGCTGCACTAGTGTAGACCAACACAACAACAAATAAACGCAAAGTCTATTATTGCCGCGATAGGAATTACAAGAGCTACTGTTGTATTATATGCGTCCATTATCTATATCTGCATCTATATATCTATCGTACATTTAACTAACGTTTACTAAATATGTGTACATGTGTAATACTATTTATCAGATACCACGGCACGAGTTAACTTTAGTTAACTCAAGTAATTGTCTTTTAAATATTTACAACACAAATAACTTAACACAGTATTTCAATGCATACAAGACATTACTTCCGGTTACTGTATTACTAGATTTTTACTTCGTCCTTCGATTTAAACGACTTTTATTTTTCGTTAATGTAAACTATTATACAATTTTATTATGACAGTTGACAAAAGTGAAAGTTATTATAAATATATATATATATATATATATATATATATATATATTATTCATTTGACTATTGTATAATATTTAGATGTCTACCATTTCTTAATGTCCTTGACATGTTTTTTTTTTTTTTTGACAAAAACTATAATTTAAAAATTTTTTTAAAATAAAAAACGAAGGAGGTTTTTTTTTTAAATATAAATAATAAAATAAACATGATTTATTTAAATTCTTAAGCAGTTCTCTTCCTGTTGTGTTGAGTTTTTGAAGGAAGTAGGCGTATATATGTGAGGTCGCGGGTACTTCGCTACACGTACGAATCATGACAATGAAGTGACGAGGTTTTAAGTCTGCGAGCATTCATCACGAAAAATATAAATAAAAATCATACGAAAATAGGTCAGGGTTGTAGTAAAGAAATATTTAAGCACTTCCTTCTTCGACAAATATAATAGCGAAAGTATTTTATCGCTCTAACTAAAAATGTATGGGTATTTAAAAAAAAACGTTGTGTCAATCAACAGACATTGATTTATAGAAATAATTTACGGTTCGGTGATTGTTTTTTTTTGTTTGTTTAAACAACGAATGGAAAGTTTTAAGTTTTTAAATAATAGTAAATGTGTTTATGTACGTATTTAAATTATTACGATAAAAATATAATTATTTCCACGTGTCATATCTATTTTTTTTTTTTTAATTATCAAGAAAATTGTCACCCGCAACATTGTCCTCAGTAAATTACTTTGTTTCCTTATATTTCTTATCGATAATTTAATTTTAATTGCGTTCGGTCGTACGTTTGCTCGTTTTTTTCACTTGCAGTAAAAAAAATATGCTAATTAATTGCGAATAAAATTAATATTTATACTTGTCGATTTATAAATTCCTAAATAAATTGACTTTATTTGCCGCTGTAATAAAACGGATGAATGATTTCCAGTAGATAATTATTTTCTGGGACAAATATGTATGCTGGTGTATATAAATAAATTCAATATATATATATAAGCGCGTACATTCACCATATGATATGATAACCATTACACATACTGTGTGTTGTACTTGAACGTCTGAGAGCGCGTGATGTCACATAGAAAGAGAGAGTCTCACGTTACCGTTACGCAATGCCGGACACAAATGTATGTACCATGCTGCAGCTTACCTATATCTATATACATATATATGTATCATATGTTTACATTTAACAGAGAAAGTTATCCCGTACCGTCCATCCGTCCGACACACAACTTATGTACTGACCTTACTGTTACATTATGTTATATATCGCACGCACGGATATTCATCTGTTAGTTCCTGATGGCCCGCTTTTCAATAAAATTTTTTATTTATATGGATATCTACATCTCTGTTAAGGTCTACATCTGTGCAGAAGAAAAGGATTTTTTGGTGCAAAAAATTTTTATTCACCTCAAGAAGTTTTTTGAGTTTAAATTGACATGAAAAATTTTCTTGGAGCAAGAAAAAATTTTTTCTATATAGAAACAAAAAATTATAAACTGAAAGTAAATGTTCTTGGTTCAATAAAATTTTTTATTTATTTTTATATCTACATGTTCATTTACATCTACGTCTACACAGAAGAAAAATATTTCTTGGCGCGTAAAAAAAACTTTTACTCAAATTGAAACGAAAAATTTTCTTGGGGAGAGAAAAAATTTTCTCCAGCGATAAAAAAATTCTTGCGCCACACAGAAAAAAAATATTTCTTGGCGCAAGAAAAATTTTTCATTACGAAATGGAAACAAAAATTTCTTGGCGCAAAAAAATTATTTTCGGCTCAAGAAAATTTTTTCTCACTCTAAGAAAATTTTCCTTTTCAATTCATTAATGCAAAAAATTTCTTAAGCCAAGTAACAATTTTTTTGGGGCGAGAAAAAATTTTTATTACGAAATGGAAACAAAAATTTCTTGGCGCAAAAAATTTATTTTCGGCTCAAGAAAATTTTTTCTCACCCTAAGAAAATTTTCCTTTTCAATTCATTAATGCAAAAAATTTCTTAAGCCAAGTAACAATTTTCTTGAGGCGAGAAAAAATATTTTGCACCAAGAAATATTTTTTTTCTGTGCAAGAAATTTTTTTTGAAATCTCAATTCTTGGATAAAGTAGAAATTTCCTCTGACCAAGACAAAATTTCTTTGCTCAAGAAAATCTTGGTCTTCAAAGTCATTTTCTTGCCCCAAGATAATCGTTTTTCTACGCAGTCCTAAGAAAATCGTCTTCAATTCACAATGCAAAATATTTCTTGCCCCAAAATATCCTCTTTTTCTGCGTACTTCTGTATCTATATTTGTACGCAATAATTCTTCCATCAATAATAATCGTACAAAAATGATAATTATTATTACTACATATATAATATATATGGACTATGTAATAAATGACCGACAATCGAGTATATTTAATAAAAAAAATAAATTAACACATAAGAGATAACTAAATTAATTACATTGTATCAAATGTCGATGACATATCCAGAGACCAGAGACATACAGA
Organism: Microplitis mediator; assembly: GCF_029852145.1. Classification (NCBI taxonomy): domain Eukaryota; kingdom Metazoa; phylum Arthropoda; class Insecta; order Hymenoptera; family Braconidae; genus Microplitis; species Microplitis mediator. The sequence continues at coordinate 4,798,899 of NC_079973.1, forward strand.
GAATCATATAGAGAATAGATGTAATATCCAAGTGGATCGATGTGGCTAGACGTCCATCGCCCTCGACCCTCCGCCCTCATCTTTCATCTCTTTCTCTCTCTTACACTATTCCTCCCTCTTTCTTCAACTCCAGTATTACTTTTATTTGATTGCCCATCTACACTAACATCAAGGTCCTACAAGGTCAAATGTGTGCCTTTTGTCAACCCCTCTGGATTAATTGACCCTAGTTTTAGAACTCGTTTCTATTTGAATTGAGCACAAGGCTAAATTTGTTCGAGACTTCGCAAGACGTATCATCAATTTATCGAGAAAATATGCATCTATTCCATCTTCACTTGCCCTTTCTCTCCATACGTTTACATTCAATCAATAAAAAAAAAAAACATAAATTACAGTACTTTAGTATCAATGAAATTTTTTAGGACCATATGAAATATTTAAACGACATATGAAATACATGTGTGAACATTTTTCGCAATACCAGGTGCATTTAACGCACAAGTAAGCCAGCATTGGTATTCATTACGTGGCATTGGCACATACTGATCTTACTCGGCTATTGACTGTGTATATTTATATATACATATATATGTTTACTTCGTGATGGCTGATGTTTGGCCGTCAGGCAAAAAAAAAACAACTATAGATATAAAGGAAGCGTTAAAAAAAATCAGTTGACAACAATGCAAATAAAAATAAATAAGTATATACAAAATAAATAAATTAATCTCTGTACATATACATATATATGTATATCACTACTGTGTATCTCGATGAACTCAGTGGATATGGGCAATTGGCCTCAATATTTTGACAGTTAATCCTGCGAGCATTTATTGCGTGACCCTCTAGCAATAACGTAAATTACACCTACACATTTATCCGCAATCCATACCAATATATTTACATACATGTATGTAAGTACATATACATATTACATATATTTAAACTCACAAAGACTGAATAATAAAAAAAGGTTATATATAAAAGCACCGGACTGTTTTTATTTATAATTTTTTACTGGGTATGATTTTCCAGTATAATTTTCCCTGATATCGATGAACTCGTTGAGAAATTGCTTAATGAACCTGATGGTAGTGTACTGGCACTGGCTGAAAGGAAGGTAGAAACATTGCAGTGGGTCAAGGAGAGTCTACAGTGGCTTTCACTTCCTCTCCAGCGGTCTATACACAACTCACTTGCTAAAGCTGCCGCTGCCACTGCCGTTGTTGCTGCCTATCTCAACCTCCCAGTCATATATCTGCATATATTCCGCGTCATTAAATATAACAAACAATATAAAATTTTTTATGATTCCGTCAGCAATTGCTCAATAATGCAACTGCTGCACGACACTGCAATAAAAATAAAAAAAATGAAACAGAGTAATGCTTACATAGGTATTTAATCTATCAACGTTATTTAATAATTACAGTGGATACGAGGGAAATACAAGCGCCACATGACTCAGCGGATCCAGACGAAGCAATGGGTCTTGCGGCTGTTAAAGCTGAACCAGGCAGTACAACAGGAACACGTTTACTCCATGGTATTCTGTCCCAGCATCCGCCGCAGCACAATCTTGGTATACCCAATGGTGGCTATACACGGCATTTGACCAATCATGTTCAACTTGGACAGCCTCCTTACAGCTCGAACGGCATTGCCACCACAAGCACACCAGGTAACTACTACTACTGACAGCTATTGCACGTCTGTATATTGTCTCGATAACGTTACTGGGCAGTCTCTCATCTTGTCATGATATTGTCAGCAGAGTAGACCTGGAGCTCTGGGTTATAGCAGTCTGCAGACAGTTGTATGATAAAACCAATGGCGAAGATAAGCCGTTGGTTGCCTAGCATCAGTTACTCTTTCTTCTACTTAGCATATGCACCATATACCCTCAGTATATATAGCCATAGCCATAGTCAGTCTGTCTGTATCTGAACGAGTTTTAAATAATTGTCTTGGTAGCAACTGAGCTTGGTTACCGTGGGAATACTACTGTTGTATGCATACTAAATGACAAGATGACCTTCGGCTTCTTGCATAAAGATACCTTTAATTGAACAGCCACGCGAAAACAAGTTTACGTTGCACATTCGATCGAGACCTGGCTTAACGACATTAGTGTCATATCTTGTCTCACTTTTTATTATTATTATTTATATTTCATTGCTTTATACACCCAGTCAATTAATTATATAAATTATTATTATTATTAATAAATTCATTGTAAAAAATTCCGAGTGATTACGGATTTTAATTCAATCCGTCAGGAGTTCCGGAGTTTTAAAAAAATCATTCTGCACACGGAGTAATAGGGAGTTTATTTTTTTAGACGAGTGATTTTATTTGAATCCGCATTTACTCCGCAAATTTTTTAGTGTATATTTGAATCCTCATTAAAAATAAAAAAAAATAATAATTTTTATCAATTAATTTTAATTAGGAAGCGGATCACTGCCAGCGAGTCCTGCTGATAGTGGAGTAAGTGATGTTGAGTCGAGTACATCCTCTGGTGGTAATGAAGACGCAAACTTATTACTAAAAGCAAGACTTAATCCAAATTCATCTTTACAACCGAACCTTGGTTCTCATCATTCACATTTACCGTCAGGTAATTTACTTTCAATTACTTATTTAATTAATTAATTAATTAATAAATAAAATATGTAATGGACCCTGAGCTATAAGATACAGTATGTAGGCAGACAATTAATATATTGACTGGTATGTTATGAAATAGCAGCGATCGCCAGATCGGCTTGCCATAGCCCTGGAGTATATTCGAGCTCGACGGGATTCTTGCCACCCTCTTACCACCCTCATCAACACCACACATCGCAATACCATCCGCATCGAGGAACCTCGCCGCATCATCCCCACGGCAACCACGGAATGCCGTCAACTATGGGACCACCGCACCATCACCACCACCATCAAACACAGAGTCTACAACATCTTCATTATCGCCAGCCATCGACGTGTAAGTTTTACTCTTTATATTTATTTATTTATTTATTTTACATATTCTACTTTACTTCACTCTTTATTCATCGTACGTTTACTTTATTTTCTATGCTTCAGACACTGGTTAAATAAAAATAGACTAAAAAAAATAAAATAATGTAACTTGGTATAAAAGTAACGTTCGAGAACGCTCGTGACCCAAATGCCACTTGATAGCCGTCCTAGATAAATTTTGTCTGGAAATAATTTTTTTAAAAAATAATATTTTGACATTTAAAATATGAAAATTTGAATTTTTATTTATTAATCGGTATCTCATTTTAAATTCATTACTAAATAGATGAAAAAATGAATTTAAATAGAGGAAATAAAAATGAATTTTTTTTTTTTTTTATTGACAGTAATGCAGTTAATTATTTGTAAAAGGGTAACAGGTTACAGGAAATGGCAATAAAAATAGGTTAATAATTATTAAGAAAAAAGTTTAATAGTTTGACGAATGAGAAGCGAGTTGAGGTGAGCCGAGCCCACTACTCAGCAGTATAATACGGCATTACAGACGGCAGTAGTGACGGGATGCCGAGTAAAAGTGTGTCGGATTGTATAATCGAACGTGAATAAGCAAAATGTTGCGCCACGACGATTTGGTAACTTAAAGAGACCCCGCTGCCGCTGTGTTCCCATTGCGGATACTATGCCAACAGATATGACTCTGATGCCGTTTTAATCGCGACACATTACCGTAATCTCCTACCACTAACAATACTCGCTAAATATTAACATCTATTTAACACATTAAATATCATCGGGTCATAAATAACAATAAGATGATAAATTATAAAATTTATCAGTTATCGTTATGGAAATAAAATTATACTGAATCTTATCTACAAAGTGGAGCAGCATCAGAATAAATTTTTTTTTCTAGTCCTTTATTAGAATTAGCGGGCAGCGTTTCGCAAAATGCAAAGACGTAAAGAATAAATAAATAAATTTTGAGATTTGAAATAAAATAAAAATGATGCTCAAAATTTTAATAGTTTGTAGTTTATTTTTGAGTTAAAATTAGTATATTTGTATACTAATATCAAACCAGGATCATTATATATTACAAAATGTTCATTATTTATATTAAAATTTTATACACATAGAAGAGCAAAATTTGTAATTTCGTATATTAAAATTAATATGAAAAAGAATCGGTAAATTTGTATCTACAGTTATTTATTACTATTCAAATAAACATAGAAAAATTAAAAAAATTTACCACTTATTCGATTTATGTATATAATAAATTAATTTATAATAACGAATAAATAACATTTTATATTAATTATTAGCCAATGGGATAGAATTTATAAAATAAGAGTTAAAAGTTTTCGGTATTTTTATGAGCAAAAAATCAGTATCTAGTATACTAATTTTTGATTTTATCATTTACCACTTATTCGATTTATGTATATTGTAAATTAATTTATAATGATGAATAAATGATATTTTAAGCTAATAATTGATCAGTGATATCGAATTTATAAAATAAAAGTTTGTAACTTTTGCAATTTTCGGCTGGAAAAATCAGTATCTAAGATAGCAATTCTTAATTTGACCAATCGTTACTTTTTAATAGATGTATGCCATAAATTAATTAATTTTCACTAATAAGTCACGTATTTATATACCTAAAAGTAATAATATTTTCTTACTTTTTGAAATAATTGATAATAGTTTTTAGGAATCTACAAAAATTAGTAAACTACTTTGCATTAAGTACATAATAGAACTAATTATTGATAACAGATTCCACTTTTTACTATTATTTATTAATTTTCAATATTCTGTTTTTTCCGTGTACAAATAAATAAATCCGTAGTTTGCTTATGACGTTAACCGACGTATAAAACGCGGCCTCAGTGTCAACGTTACGAAATGGCCCTGCGGATTTCACTTTTATTACATTCGATATCGTAAGCGGATTCACTGTCTGGTATTACACCGACGCAACTTCTTGTGTGATGAATTATCAATTTTTTTATTTAAATACTTTATTCATTTTATTAATTACATAAAAACTTATTTATTTTATTGTTAGCAATAAAATTATCCGCACTCAAGGATTTTATTTTATATATTTATATATACAAATAAATTTTTATGTAATTACTAAATTTAAGACAAATTTTTATCGTAAATTTAAAAGAGGTAAATTTTATTTTTTTTTACCAGCTGTAATTTATTGTGAGCCGTTAAGATGCCTCGAGTGTTAATGAATTTAATTATTAAGATAATAATACCTTGGTGATGTTGCGCGGAGATCAAGAACGTTTCGGTTGTCCCAGATCAAGTACTCTGTCGGATATTTTTAAAAGATTGCCATATAATATACGCAAGACCCACGCACGCAAGAATGATATAAGCGAGTGTATGAAAAATATGCATGTTTATATATATATACATATATTTCCATACAGATACAAATACAAAAACAATAAACAAACCGACTAGATTATTTATCCAAAGAAAAATTTTTATGAGTCAATTCAAATTTTTAAAAATCTTAAACGTCACTATATATATTTTATATTTGTAATATATATAAGAAAAAATGTATAGTATGTATTTGTGTGAGTGGACACGCGAAATTTATTATTAAAAAAAAATATGAGATCTTCTTTATACGCAAGAAGTGCAGGACAGCGATGCGATGGATGACGCAAAACGCGAAGAGTAAAAATAAAAAAGCTATTCGACTAGTACACTATCGTAGTCTAGGTCTAGGTCGGTTATTAGCGCATACCCGTCACTCGACACTATACTAGTTGTATATTTATCTCTACCTTATCTCTTATCCTCCAGTTTATTTAAACGTTGATTAAATATTTATAAATTTTTCTACATCATCAATGTTATTATTATTTTTTATTTTGCTAAATTTTTTCCACCGTCAATAGCCACCAGGAACATCTCACCTTGAAGATGTACTGGGAAGTTTAAAATCTGTGTCGAATATTTTAGTGAGCATCGAAAATAAAACTGTCGAAAGGAAAAAAATAAGACAAGTTAAAGTATAAAGAAGTAACAGTGCGTGAAAATAGAATTTAAATGGCCTTCTTGGTTAGAAGGAAGAAATATATGTTTCTTAAAGAAAACTATTAAAAATATATTTTTTTGAATTGGAGCAGATTGAGGTGCATCCAGTTTAAGTATCCGATGTCTAAGATAACTTCTTTGTGCGTTATACCTAGAAATAAGCGGTTTCAACGGCGATAGTGTTAAGAGTATCTTTGTTCACATATATATATATATACACATATATATCTTGGTATTGCTGACGACTGGCGGCGCGTGTCCTTCCTGGGTCTCTGCCCCTGTAGAGCTTACGATAGTGTTGTGCCGTATTATATATTTACAGTCCACATATTATCAGAGCGCACTTATATGTGAGTTCTTACGCGCCATGTGTGTCTTTGTGTGTACATATATTATTACATATGTATAAGTATGTATATACATATGTAGTAAGTAACGACAAACTCTTTCTGCACGTTTTATATAAATACATATATATATATATATATATATATATATATATATATATATATATGTACTGTCGTCGACGAGAAAAATGCATAGCGCAGCGCATGAGAGGGACAAACGGTTCTCAACTCAGACCGGACATGCTGACTGCGAATGTATGAATGATCGATCGATAGTTCCGAGCAGAGGGTAACGGGGACCCGTGTCGATTAAACGGCCACTGAAATATATTAAATTTAGTATAATAAAATATATATAACAATAATCTCAAGTGATAGAAATACAGTATGTGCATACGGCGAATGAAATACTATTTCCCTCAAGGACTGATGCTGCTCCGTATGCGTGCAGTAAATCAACTCCGTTTTCACGTATCATCTATTTGCAGCGAATGTTCTCGCGTGAAAAAAAAAACTATTCATCCATTAAATAATTTATTTTTTTTTCCTCGAGCTATTTATCTTATTTCTTGTTCTTCGCGCTCTAAACTCATCATAAAAACATAAATATAAATATAAATTTATTTTTTTTGCTCAAGAGTGATAAGTAGTTAATGACCGAATTCCTCAGTGCTAACGCTGAGTGTCACTTTCCTCATTCCATTATGTGCATCTGACGAGACACAAACACACACTTGCACACACACGGTCAGCTAAATCGTGCGGACGTTCCCGGACGCTGAGTAGAGAACTGGCTGTATGCATGCCATGGACATGTATGAATGTGTGTGTGTGTGTGTTTGCACGTATGTAGTGCGTTGGCACATTCGGACTAGAGTGTCGTGCAAGTATGTATAATACACGGGCAACAACGAGGAGGCATCGTCGTCGTCGTCGTTTTTATTTAGTTTAGTATAGAGGTATAGACGGTGACCTTGTCGCCGGCAATTCACCCCGTCTGCCCCTTCCCCGTTCGCCGCACTCCGCTTCACCGACTAACTCCCGAAGCATCAGATCCAATGGCTAGGCAGTGGCAACTGCTTGCACCACTCCCCCTCTCTCTGTCTTTTTCTCTCTATATCTTGAGCTCTCAAACGTTTTTTTCTCCGCCCTTGTATTGCTACACCACCAGCATCACCACCTTACCCCGCCGATCGTTCCAGATTTACTCTTATTCTCTCCTCTTCTCTTCTCTTCTCTTCTCTTCTCTTATATTCTCCTCGCTCCACACTCTGTCCCACATCCGTATATATTTCATTTCATTATCAACCATTTACATACTTACTTACTTACTCGTTTCCTCTTTTTTATTTTTTTCTCAATACATAAATTTTTAAATAACAACAACATTCATTTTTATTATCCTTAACATTTAACCCTTCTGCTAATTTATTTTAAAACCATACACCCAAGGGCGAATAAAAAATATAAAATTACTGTATAAAATTATTCATTTCCGGTATAATATGTGCTATGCCTGGGGAACGGATCTCGTCGCGGCTGATGCTATCCACTTTATTCTTTTACCCGCATATACATACATCCATACATATATACATACATTTATCTATACTACTTAGTATCTAACTAAAGTTTCACGGTTTTCGCGCAATTGTATGTCTCAAAGGGTTAAGTTTCCATGATAGTACTCTATAAATAAACGTAAATAAATTTAAGTTTTCATTTTTACTCCGTACATTCTTATTTAACTTGAGACTAAAACCTCCTCCGCAAAGTTTTCCTTCTCTTTCTTACATCCATGTGTAGATTCACACACGATACAACTTCAACACCAAGTTTCTAAATATATAATGCGCAAGTTAACTTTAAATGTAATGTACAGTAAAGTAAGATACAGATAATACAGACCGAGACCGAGACCGAGTATACATACATATATATATATATATTTAATATGTACTTATATCCGCGTTTAATGCGCGTACGTCACGTAAGCCTCTACCTACTTTCTCTTATTCTCTCACTCTCATTAATTACTTTACTTACGTATATATATATATGTATATATGTATATAAAATTATTACAAAACAAAGACAGGTGTCGTGGTATTAATAATTACAGTTGTGGTGCACAAACAATAATAACAATGTCACGGTGATAAATTGATGCGTTGGTGACATGACACACGACTATTTATTTAACAACTCTTAGCACAATGACGACAAAGACACGTATAGTAATGAAATACGTACGCACAACTCGTACGCACTTAACGCCACCGGCATGTGTTAGTAGCCTAGACCTAGACAAGAATCAGACCTAGACCCAGACCTAGACTCTGTATTATATGTAGACCCATTGAGTTATACTAGTCTTGTATTGGTCTAGTGTAGACTACTAGCATAGTAGAAGTAGACGGAGAAGAAGAAGAAGAAGAAGAAGAAGAATTAGTTGATATGCCAGGGGTGGGGTGGGGGTTTGCTGCCTGCAAACCGTGACGTCATCGGCTCGCAAAGGAAGCCAGTCGCGGATTGTGGATAGGAGGTCTTATCACCAGAGAACAGCTTTAAGAAAGTGAAATCAGCAAAATAAAGATGAAACGAGGAAGACGAAACGTGTCTACGTGTTTTTTTCCTCTTAAACTTTTTTACAATAATAACTTTATATTTTTTATTTCATTTTTTCTTATCAGTATACTTGTGTTTTATTTTTTATTAATATCAATACTAGTTTATTTCGGAATTAAGTATTTTTATTATTGAGAGCTGATGAATAATTGTCAATTTACATATATATGCATATATGTTGTGTATTTATATAAATTATAATAATAATAAATAAAAGGAGGAAAGAGAGACAGAGATATTGGAGGGAGAGACCGAGATATTTGAGGGAGAGACCGAGATATTGGAGGGAGAGACAGAGATATTTGAGGGAGAGACAGAGATATTTAAAGGAGAGACAGAGATATTGGAAGGAGAGATAGACAAGTCGGGGATTAAAGTGCACAGAGGAAGGTTTAGTTGATGATGAAGGTGCACGAGTTGCGGATGCTGGCTCGCGGGATAGGAGCAGACGCGGGGATGCGGGTCGAGTGGTGAGCTTAGCAAGTAAAAGGAAGACAGAAACCGAGCAAAGCAGCAGCAGCAGCAGTCCACCACAGCACACACTTCGGAGAGACAAATAAAAATAAAAATAAGGAAAGAAAGAACGGTGGATGTGCGCGTATGGTGCATCAGACTAGCAGTTGCGAATCGGCGTAGAGAGAAGAGTAGAAAGAAAGAGCAAGTGAGCAAGAAAGAAGGATAGAGCTGTTAAGTTAGTCTGTCGGTCAGTGACTGGCTGACTTTCCCGGCGCAGCTGAAGGTCAACTCTCCCCTTCTCTCATTTAGGCCTCCATCTTTATTCTACTCCCTTCTGTCTCTTTTGCTCTTCTCTATGCACCCGATATATATAATATACCAATGGAATATCATGTGCATTTGTATATATATCTATACATATGTGTGCGTACTAAAAGAAGACTCTTTACGCCATCACACATGATAGTTCCCGCACTTAAATCCGCTAATCTTCCTCTTCCTAATTGCTATTGGGTGTGCGCAACATATATGCGAATGTCAATCAACTTTATTCGGTTCTCAGTATGTACATACATAAATTATAAAAAAAACTTCCTCAAGAGCCCCCACCATCAGTCCAATACATATTTATATATTATTTTCTTAAAAAATAAACACTTGAGTTATTCTAAGAGTTGAGGATAAAGATACCTCTATACCACCACTACACTGATACGCCAAAGCTGCCGACTCTGACTGCAGATCCGAAGCATCCGGGTGTTGAGTGTATTGGTAATTGCGGATACGAGGTTTGCTGTACAAACTACAGACAAGTAAAAATGATAAGAAACCCAATAATACATACATATATATATTTATTTTAAAAATATGTTTTTTATTATTGTTATTTTTATCGATTGTTATTTTATAAATATTTGTAAGAATTCCGGTAATACCCAACATCTACGCAGCAGCATCCAGTGTTACTTATATTAGTGGCTGGTGTTTTTACACACAACCCTTTCTTTAAGCATCAGTCTACACCGAGGTCTTGGTAGTCGTCTTTCTTCGTCTTGCTAGCCGAGTCGGAGTTTAACTCGTAAGATTGCCGTGTCCCTGGAATCCCCACCGTCCTCACCAGATCATTCCCCAGATCCCCTTTCGTCTCCGCGTGTTCTTCCTCCTAAAGCGGGCTCCTCTCCTACATTTATCGACTGGTACAATCCCCGCCTTTGCTATACTTGTACTTCCGGTCGCGAGGCTAGCGCAAATTCTCGCAAAATAAACGACTCGGCCTCCACTCTACTTGCCTGCGTCACTCTTCCTTCTCTTCATCTACCTTTTTACTTTTTTTAAAAACTTTTTTACTTGCTCTTTCCTTTACTCTATACTATACTAGTCTTTGCGCTTGTCAGACTCCCCATTTTAATTCCACACACACACACATACACACACATGGACATATATTTTTAACCTTCTGATTCCATTACGCGTTTCACATTCGCCTAAACTTCCTGTCATGACTGTCAGGAAGAAAGACTACCGGGTAATTGATCCCATGCAGCTTGCAATCGGCTCAATTATATTTTACTCCATTATCTTTTTTTAATAAATATTTCTTAGATCTTTTATTGAACGGCATTGAAATGCTATTAAGTCTAAGTGTCTATTATATATACAAGCATATGTAGTCTTGGTAATGATGATGATGATGATGATAAATAATAATGCGTAGTAAGTGATAGCGAGTTTGCAATGGCCTCGGTTTACCTCATCGCCGTCACTGATAGTGGTGTAGGTCAGTGAAGCCAGAGAGCGAGTAGACAAGTCAGTATCTCCCACTCTTATCCTAGACAACGGTCTACGATTGACTCATCTAGCAATAACTCATTCCGCTCTACTCAGGCAACACATTATACATAACACTAGTCGCGGTTTGCTGCCTTGAAGAGTAATAATAAAACTTGCAACATAAAATATCCAACTCGTTTCTCTTTACGCTCCTGGGGTCTGCAGCCAAAAGAACCAGCTGAAGAACGAGAAGAGGAAGAAGACTACGAAGTACATAAGCTTGAAGATAAAGAATAAGACCAAGACTAAGACCAAGACCAAGACCAAGAAACCAAGGAAGAGAAAGAAGACAACAGTTCTCTTGTATTTTTAGACCAACCATGCATACACACGTTATATAGTTGGGATGCACCAAGAATTCACCAGGATATCTTGTAGTTTTTTTGGATTTTTTTAAACTAAAAGCGCATCTCTCACGTTCGCTGTTTGCCGTTTAGTTCTTCTCTCATATACATGAGGGTTGTACTTAATAGTATTTTGAAAAGTTATTTCAATTTTAAATTTTACACTGAGCAAAGCGGAAGTGTACAGATACATACACTGTAAAAAGAGCGGTGTTAAAGTAAAATAACAACGGTGTAGGCGGTGTAATTTGGCGGTGTATAAAAATTCTACGTATAGAAATTAGAAAAAAAAATGTATTACAGTCGATAAAAAAATATAAAAATTTAATGAATATTATCTGGAGGTAATTTCAATTTTGCTATCTACTTATTTATGTTATACGCAATTTATTTAAAAATTACAAAATTTTACGCCCAATTTCAACCACCAATAATTTAATTAATTAATAAAACTACTGTATAACTGTAGTGATTGAATTAGTAAAAAATATTTACAGTTAAATATTATGATACTGAAGTTACCCGACGTCTAACAATCTTTGGATTTTTTTAAAAACAATAAATTATAAGAAAAAAAAAATTTCAAAAATTGCACCTGTAGTTTTTTAAATTTTCTACATGAGCATATTTTTAGTTTTTTTTTTTTTTTTTTTTTTTTTTTTTGGAATTGATTTGTTGAAAAAAAAAAATCAAAAAATTGTTAATCGTCTCCTAATTTCAGGATCATAAAATATTTCAACACCGACGGTGGTATTATTTTAACACCGCTTTCGGTGTTGAAATTTAACACCTACACCGTCTGGACTTACCCCGTTTTTTTACACTGTAAAAAATCGGGAGTGAATTCGGAGCGATTATGAATTTTATTTCAATCTGAATCCGTTCCGTCATTCGGAGTAAATAAGAAATTTTTCTTTTCAGCGGAGTGATCTGGATTTTATTTAAATCCACATTTACTTCGATTCGGAGTTTCAATATTAAAATAAATTTTACTCCGAAGGGATTAAATAAATAAATAGTCATCCGCTCCGTATTTACTCCGGATTTAATCCACGTTCCCTCCGCAAATTTTTTACACTGGACAGTTTAGTATTTAAAAAAGTTATTTAAATTTAAAATCTTCCACAAGCTAAGCGGAAGATAGTACAGATACATATGGATATGTGCACCTTTTGCGCACAGTACGCTCGAGTGAAACCGTGGCCTCATAAAACGCTGTCATTATGCACTAAAACTTGATGCCGTCACCATACAACCTTGACTCGGGTCAGTCCTCTATCATCATATTATATACAGCTTTCAGTGTAGTCTGCTAAGCTATCCTACATGCAGTCTTTAGCTTGTGTGTTGCACCAGACAGTTCTCTTCACTCTTCACGCCCCGCGTGTTTCCCTTCTCACTCGTCATGCTTATATCCTCGGTCTTCTGCTCCCACGAGATCACCAATCGTGTTCTCCATCGACGTCCATCCACCTATCCACCATAACTACTTCGTTGTTATTTTTATCAGCTATTTTGTCTTTATTATCTCGAACAAAAAATTTATTTACGTCCGCTAATTTTTTAGCCAGTGTCTGACTGTTTTAAATAAACGGCCCATAAATAACACACTCATATTTATTTTATTTAAATAATTTTATGTTTCATCTTTTACAGTAACGGAAAGCTACAATAGTTACGTAAACTCGATGTACGCCGGCAATGGACAATTTGCAGCTCCTTGTACTCCAAGTCCACCACGAGGACCCGGTGGCGTACCCACGAGTGTTATTCAAGCAGCGACGAGTTCTGTGTCCGACGATTTGTACCTTCTGGAGCTCGGGTTTCCACCCCGTGCTAAAAAAAATAAACTGAAGAAAGCGCGACAGGGCGAGGGCGCGACGGTCAAGAGAAAATCACGCGAAGGATCGACGACTTATTTGTGGGAATTTTTACTAAAGTTACTGCAAGATCGAGAGTACTGTCCACGGTACATAAAGTGGACGAATCGTGAAAGAGGAGTCTTCAAACTTGTTGACAGCAAAGCTGTGTCTCGATTATGGGGCCTGCATAAAAATAAACCAGACATGAATTACGAAACCATGGGCCGGGCACTCAGATATTATTATCAGCGGGGTATTTTGGCTAAAGTTGATGGACAGAGGCTGGTTTACCAGTTTGTTGATGTACCAAAAGATATAATCGAGATCGACTGTACAGGAGCGTGAGATAAGGCTTTTTTTAAGTAATTATTAATTGATAATAATAATTATTCGTTAATTAATTAATTATTATTTTATCTTATTATTATTAATATTAATTGGATAAATTAATTTTTGTAAATTAATTTGGTTGTGTCGAGCTCTTCCTGCCAAATAGTGTCAACATATTGATGCAACTCAACGCTAAATGTTGTACCCTCTCTGACTCCATTAATTTGTTATTATTAATTTTATTATTATTGTTATTATCATCATAATTATTAATTATACTGTTTATTTACGTACTAAAAAAAATAATTTGACAATTGTAATTATTAGTAACATTTTCACAAGCAAGATTACTAAACCCGCAGTTATTTTGTCTGGATACGGGACAATAAATTTTTAGAAAAATTATAAATTTTCAAATGATATTATTTTTGACGTATAAATGTTTGTATATTTATAAAATTTATAGACTTTTAAGTCGTACGGTAAATTATGGTGCTCGTACTGTTGTAATTTTTATGAGGAAAAAAAAAAAAAAAACTGGCAATTTACTTAACTTGTATAGAATTTTTAATAAAAATTGTAAATTTTTAAAGTTCTAAATTATTTATTGTACATTTAATAATTTTATAATAAATAAAAGTATAAAAAAAATTGTTATTGGGAAGGAAAATTAAAGATTGATATGGGGGAAAAAAAAAGTTGTGAATTATAAAGAAATGTGGGCTGTGAAATGGTTTAAAAAAATGCGCTTTTCGGGAAAGAGGGCAGAATGTGTGGACGTATGTCTTTAAATAAATAAATAAATAAATAAAAAAGAAAATATAAATATCTGTACGAATGAGTGTCGCCATGTGCGGAGCCAAGAGCTCAGGGAGGGTCACACTGTATATTTTTAAAAAACAAATTTTAAAAATGGGATATTAATTAAAAGGTAAAAGCTGGTGCTGGCTAACTGTACAAGAGGTCCAAGAATGTTATTGAGCAATTCGTTTTGTTATTGGTCGGATAAATTTAAAAAAAAAAATTATAATTAAAAAATACAATCTAAATTTTTTGTAAATATTATTATATTTAAAAAATAAATAATAAGGTATGAGACTTAGTACCCGATCAGGAAACTAGTACCCGATTACTCGAGTATTTGAATAATATCTACACTGTAAAAAAAACGGGGTAAGTCCACGCGGTGTAGGTATTGAAATTTTCGGTGTTTGAAGTATTTTACGATCCTGAAATTAGTAGATGATTAAAAATTTTTGGATTTTTTTTTCAATGTCAATTTCAAAAAAAAAAAAAACTAAAAATATGCACATGTAGAAAATTAAAAAATCTACTGATGCAATTTTTTTTTTTTATAATTTATTGTTCTTAAAAAAATCCCAACATTGTTAGACGTCGGCTAACTTATGATACTGAATAATAATTTTTGACTTTTTTTTTACACGATAAATTATAAAAAAAAAAATATTTGAAAAAATTGCACGTGTAGTTTTTTGAATTTTCTACATGTGCATATTTTAAGTTTTTTTTTTTTTTAAATTAAATCCTCGAAAACAAAATTTGAAAATTTTTAACTGTCTGTCACTTTCAGAATCATGCCAACTTCAGTATCATAATATTTAACTGTGAATATTTTCACTAAGTAGTTTCATTAATTAATTAAATTATTGGTTGAAATTGGGCGTAAAATTGTATAATTTTTAAATAAATTGCGTATAACATAAATAAGTACACAGCAAAATGGAAATTACCTCCAGATAATATTCATTAAATTTTTATATTTTTTTATCTACTAGTAAATTTTTTTTTCAAATTTCTATACGTAGAATTTTTTCTACACCGCTATTTTTACAGTATATATTTACTAAATATATATACAAATTCATGAAGTGATCTACTAGTTCCCTGATCAAGTACTAGATCTTTAACCTTGCAAACAAAAAAACAAAAAAAAAGAAAACAAATTACATGTTTAGTAAGTTCTATTAAAATATTATATAATAGTATATGATATATAATATAAATATATATTGTATGTTATGTCATTAAATCAGTGAGTGTCGATGTGTCTCTGTGAGATGTATTACACCACATCAGGGATCAAGGACGAGGATGCATATAAACTACATATATGACTCTTGTGGGTATTAACATACCCATTAATAATATTACTATAATAATTATTATTGAATTATTACTATATATAAATAAAGATATAAATATATATTGTCAAAGTACAACATTTGTACCAATCTCATAATTGACCAATGCTCAGATTAATTGTTTAAAAAGTTATTGATATGAAATATTAAATTTTCATTGACCAGCGCACATTTTAAAATAAATAAATAAAATAAACAAACAGCTTCCATGATTTTATACCGAAGCCAATAATTTAATTAGTGCGTTACCCTCTCCCTGATCAACCTGGGACATTGTAATATTATAAATATTAATTATTTAATTAATTAATGAGTAATAATAAAATTATAACATTTAATAAAGTTTATTATATTATTTATTCACGCACTGGCGCGCGTTGTGAGCTTTTAAGAGTAAACATAATTAAATAATATTAATATAATTAATAATTATAATATGTCATAGTAACAATTTTGTATATAAAACAAAGTATCATTAAAGAAAATATTAAGATATCTATCATAGTTTTAATTGTTGTTTAATGTAAAGACAAATTAAGACGTAATTAAATTTTATAATGATAATAATAATTATTATTGTAAAGTAAATAAATATATTGTTGGATACGTAACGTACCCAGTAGGGTGGTCGTTAAAAATGTAATTTTTTCAGACGTCTCATAAAAAGCTTCTTAGTGAAAAAATACATGGGGAATTTGGTTTTTTTTTTTAAGTAAAAAGATCACGTGTCAGTTTATTTTTATGATCCTGAAGTTAACAGATAATTAAAAATTTTCGGATTTTTTTTCCAGCGGATAAATTACAAAAAAATAAAAACTAAAAATATGCACTTGTAGGGAATTTAAAAAACTACAGGTGCAATTTTTTCAAATTTTTTTTTTTTTTAATTTACCGTCTAAAATAAAATCCAAAAATTATTAGACGTCCGCTAACTTCAGTATCATTTATTTTTGAATACAATCGCGGATTTTTTTTAAATATCTCATGAAATATGCAGATTAAAGGAAAAAATCATAGGAACAATTTTGTAGGGAATTAAATTCTGCACAAAAAAGGTCATATTTATTTTTTTTATAAAATGTGTATTTCCGAAGATATTTTTAAAAAACTTTTATGACCTTATGAATGGAGCGTTTTAAGGATTACAAATTTTTAAAATAAAATTTTTCTAAGTATATAAAAACTATAACAAGCAGATTCATGTTACGAGTTACGAAGTTGTCTATATTTAAGACAAAACGTAAATTTTACCATTCGTAATCTTTTGAATGCTCAATTGATAAGGTCTAAAAAAGTTTTTTTAAAATCTCTTCGTAAATACACATTTTATTAAAAAAATGTACATGACCTTTTTTGTAGAAAATTCAATTTCCTACAAAATTGTTCCTATGGTTTTTTCCTTTAATCTGCATATTTCATGAGATATTTCAAAAAAACCGCGGTTGTATCGAAAAATGAATTTTGATTGTCCGCGAGCACGTGGTCTTTTTACTTAAAAAAAAAAAAAAAAAACCAAAATCCCCACGTATTTTTTCACTAAGAAGCTTTTTATACGCCTGATAAAATTAAATTTTTAACGACCACCCTAGTACCCAGTGTGTGTTACCTACGAAAAAAAGTAAAACTTATTTTAAATAATAATCATAAATTAACGTAATTGGGTATGAAAAACGTGTAAAGCTCATTAGTGCTCTCTTAATTATTAAACTGTTTTGTTTCATTTATTTTTTGTAATTAAAATTTTTAAATTTAATTTACACTTCAGTTTTTTTTTTCAATTTTATAATCCAACAAACGAATTAAATTTTATAATTAAAAAAAAAACTGTACAGTGATTAAATGCTGCCAATAATGCCTGTGACGATCCCACGCATTTTTTGAAAATATCTTTTTACTAAAATTATACGGATAGTCGTGAAGAAAATAATAATTATTATAATTATAGAAAAAAAAAAAAGTAAATAAATAAATCAGCATAACAATGAATATATTCCGGGACGCCAGACATACTAATGATACAAAGCAAATTGCCTTTATATAATTACAAAGACATGTTGCCTTTTATAAAAAAAAAATAATAATAAATAACAAATATTAAAAAAAAACAAAATCCTTTATACGTATCACGATAATACTCTCATTGTCTCATCGTCAGTACTTAAAAAAAAATAAAAAAAATATATGTCATGTTCCCTTGACCCAATTATATATTACTTTGAAAAAGATTAAGAGATTTTAATAAATTTTAATTATAAAAATAAAATATAAATGATAAATTTTAATACGCAAATATTTGGAAGCGATATATTACTACGTGTATTTGAATAAATTATATTATATAAATTTAGATATATATATAAATATAAATCTAAACTAAATTAATGAAAAACAAAGTGCGCGTGAATGTATCAGACATCAGACAAATTTTTAATTATAAATAAATAGAGTAAATAATTAAAAAAAAAACATTTTGAAAAAATGCGCATTTAAAAAAATTCAAAATTAATAAGTGCATTTTTTCGAAATATTTTTTTTTTAATTATTTCTCTATTTATTTTGAATTTTAAATCTGTCTGATGTCTTCTACTTCACACTCATTGTGAATGTAGCAGACAATTTATAAATTTGAAATAAATATATAAATTTAGTGAAATAATGAAATTTAAAAAAATGCGCTGATTTTCCATTGATCTAAACGCGCATTTTTTTATTTTTATTCTACTCACATTTTATTTGTTTATTTTAAAAATTTAAAAATTGTCGTCAGTTACATTCACACTCAGAAAAAAAAAACAAATTAATAATAATAATGATAAAAATAAAACAAACAGTACAATTGACGAAGCAAGTACCTACATCAATATAAGCAACTTTTATTAATTGAATTCAAAAATATGAAGTTATAAAATTTTTAAATATTTGTAATACACGGTATAAATTTTTAAACATACAAACAAACAAACAAACAAACAATTATTTAATACAACATTTTTTTAGGTTTATTATATATATAAATATATAATTGATCACATTACTATTTAAATATTATAACAGATAAGACTTTATTATATAAATAGGCTACATAATTATTTGTAAAATGTGAAAATATTATTATTATAATTATTAATATTAATATTAATATTATTATTATTATATAAATTTGACATTAAGGAACTCTAATGTAACGTTCTGTGATTCGTTGTTTCTAGGTGAAATTTAATAAAAACAATACTGTATCATATCTTAATTAGTTTTATTAATTAATTGCCTATCTGTATGTATATATATATGTTTCTTTTATCTTCTTCATAATTTAATCCTCATAAATTATTTAACATATTTAGTTATCAGTTATTATTATATTTTTAAATATATCAGGAAGACTTATGACATATCCGTTGATAAAATCTTTAGATTAATATTTTTTATCAAAATATATAAATAAATAAAAGATATCAGTTGTACTTCGGTGCTACGCGCAATAACAATTATTTTACTTTTTAAATTGGATATTGTTAATTATTTATTAGTGTCTATTAATATACTTGATATCTACTTTTATAGTAATAGCAATAAAATCTATATATATTTTTTGTATAGATTTTAATTTCCTGTTTTAAAAAATTTAAGTTGAAAACAGGAAATAACACGGTATCGAAAATTATTTAAATCTCATACTTTCTAATGATAGTTCATTTTTTAATTACGTATAATTTTGATAATATTAGAAAGACGATATATCTTTAAATATTTTAGGATCATATTTATTGATAATAATAATATTTTTAATTTTGATAAATTTCCATACGTCATAATTATTTTCCAATTTATTTATTTCCCGTTTTTTTATATAATTTCTTAGTAGTGTAGGAAAGTTTTTTTCTTGGCATGAGGAAACCCCATCAAAAAAATCTATACAGGACTCCAGCCTCGATGACGTTTTTGGATGGATTCCCATATGGTTTCCTATAGGAATTCAGCATAGATCTCGATATAGATTCTCACATGCCAAATCCATATGGGAATCTAGTATGGATTCCCATGTGGATTTTTACGATTATTTCCCATGAGAATTTGCACCATGTCAAAATCCATATGGGAATCTTGTATGAATTAGGAATTAGGAAAATTAACAAAAAAACCGTCACGTTGTTGATACAAATCAATTAATGAAAAAAAAAAAAAATATCCTAACAATTGGCGTATTAATATCAGGCAATTAAAAATTATCGTCTCCTCTGGATCGTTAACCAGCCAAGACGCATTCTATATTGTGTTATATGCTCATATCGTGGTAGATGGTGAATGAATCGGATGCATCAGGCGTTGAATTTTCTTTGCAGTTTAGTTTGAAAATTACGAGAAATGTTAGTGTATAGAGCACTCTGTAGTCGAAGATCGGTAAAATGAGAGTAGCAACTAGACGTCTACGCATAGTTGTATTTAGAATTTTATTATTTACTTTTATGCGAGCAAGATTGCTCATAGCTCGATTATTTGTAGAAATTATCTACTCATACCAAGATAACATATTTTCAATTAATAATCCAAGATGAGCCTTAAATGAACCTACTACTCGACCATGTAATTCAAATTCGATTAGTATTATTTGAGGCTCTTTGATCACCATTTGAGGCTTCTTGAGAATCTTTGAGAATCATTGGAGGCTCAAAATGCTTTTTTTTTTACTCAGTGAGACTGGATTGAGGCTTACTTGGGTTCGATGAGGCTAGATTGAGGCTAGATATTGTGACCCGGGCAGTTTTACAGCTTGTTATATGAATTAATATACTCTCATCAAAATTCGTACTTTTGAATCCTAAAAAATTTCTTACACTTAATAAACGCAGCCCCACCTTTAATTACCATTGATATAAATTTAAAACTCAATCCAATCATTTTTAATTTCAATTCCCAAGTAAGTTTAATTTAAAATATCGCAATGTCCAATTAAATTCAAAATCAACCAATTAATTATTTTTTTTCAAATTTCATTAACTAGAATCCGCTTTTGGTGCCAGATAATTAAAAGTTGACACTAATCTGAATAAAAATGTCATTAAATTAATTTTTTTTTAATACCCTAGAGCTATAATGTCGCAACGATTTTAAATTTCAAAATTTCCCGGTCAAAGCGGCCATTTTGGGATAAACTAACACTAGTGCACATACACATTTATGTCTACAATTTATTTACATTCATAGATGATATTAAGTGGTGGCGTGAGCATCAGTTTTAATTTTACCAGTGACTCAGTACTCAGTAATTCCACAGAATTCATCGAGAATTGACGTTAATCTGGAGTAAGTGTTTCAAATAATTAAATAACAATTATTATTAAGTAGTAACAATTAATAAAAAAAATATATAAGTATATATAGATATATGTATTGTTAAAAAATAATTTGTATATAATTTTAGGAGTGAATTAAGCGATTGCGCAGTGAAAAAAACAGTTTATTGATTACCGTTACTAAATATCTGACCCGTAAGTTTATTTGCCACACCCGGCAGCCATTTTGGGCCTATCCCGTTTCTTGGGTGTTGATAATCATCAACAATGGATCAAATAACTCCGAAAGAAGTCAGGATTCTTGAGAATCCGGAAGACATACAGGAAAGACGTGAACAGGTGCTTGGAAGATATGCTAATTTTAAATCAGAAGCACGCAGCAAACGTGACAAGCTCGAGGACTCCCGTCGTTTTCAGGTACGTCATATTTTTATTATTAATTGACATTAATTTATTTGTCCTACATTTTAATCATCAATTATTATCATTATGAAATAATCGGATTTAATTTTTAAATCGTTTATATTTCATTATTTATGGTCTTGAAGTTATCTGACGTTTATGAATTTTTGAATTTTTTTTTAAACGATAAACTGAAAAAACAAATATTTGAGAAAATTGCACCTGTAGTCTTTTTAATTTTATACATGTGCATTTTTTAGAAAATTTAAAAAACTACAGGTGAAATTTTTTCAAATATTTTTTTTTTATAATTTATCGTTTAAAAAAATCCAAAAATTGTTAATTGTCTATGATCCTGAAGTTAGCAGACAATTAAAAATTTTCGGAGTTTTTTTTTTCAAAAAATCAATTACAGGAAAAAAAACTAAAAATATGCACATGTAGAAAATTAAAAAAAGTATAAGTGCAATTTTTTACAACATTTTTTTTTTATAATTTATCGGCTTAAAAAAAATCCAAAAACTGTTGGACGTCTGTTAACTTCAGTATCATTAATTATCTACTAATTTCAAGATCATCGAAGTTAACAGACAATTAAAAATTTCCGCATTTTTTTTTCAACAATAAAATTAAAAAAAAAAACTAAAAATATGTACATGTAGAAAATTTTAAAAACTACAGGTGCATTTTTTTCAAATATATTTTTTTATAATTTATCTAAAAAAAAAAAAATCCAGAAATTATTAGACTTCGGCTAACGTCAGTATCATTAATTACTTAATTACTTTTTCTAGTATTTTAAACGAGATGCGGACGAACTCGAAGGCTGGATCTATGAGAAATTACAAGCAGCTTCCGATGAAAATTACAAAGACCCAACAAACTTGCAAGCCAAAATTCAAAAGCACCAAGCATTTGAAGCTGAAGTTGCCGCTCATTCAAATGCAATTGTACTGCTCGATAATACTGGATCTGAAATGATTGCGCAGCATCATTTCTCCAGCGACATGATTCGTAAGCGGCTTGAAGAACTTCATCGTCTTTGGGAGTTGCTGCTAACTAGACTCGCTGACAAGGGTTTGAAACTCCAGCAAGCCTTAGTTCTGGTCCAATTCATACGGCATTGCGATGAAGTCATGTTCTGGATCAAAGACAAAGAAGCCTTTGTGACCACAGATGAATTCGGACATGATCTTGAGCACGTCGAAGTGCTTCAGAGAAAGTTCGACGAGTTTCAGAAGGACGTCGCCAGCCAGGAGTACAGAGTCACTGAAGTAAACGAGCTGGCTGACAAATTATTGCTCGATGGACATCCAGAGCGTGACACAATACTGAGTAGAAAGGAAGAGTTGAATGAATCCTGGCAGAGATTGAAGCAGTTGGCGATTTTACGTCAAGAAAAATTATTTGGAGCTCACGAGATCCAACGATTCAACCGTGATGCCGACGAAACCATGACCTGGATCGCTGAGAAAGACGTTGTCCTGTCATCAGATGACTTTGGTCGTGATCTTGCGAGTGTGCAGACACTCCAGCGTAAGCATGAAGGTATTGAACGTGATCTTGCAGCTTTGGAAGACAAAGTCGCAACACTGGGAGCCGAAGCTGATCGTTTGGCGGGGATCCATCAGGTTGATCATTCGCAGCAGATTCAAGCCAAGCGCGCAGAGATCGTCCAGTCATGGGAAAGTTTGACAGCTAAAGCTAAAGAACGTCGGTTAAAATTAGACGAGTCTTATTATCTCCATCGCTTCCTTGCTGACTACCGGGACCTCGTGTCCTGGATGAATGACATGCGTGCTATCATTTCAGCAGACGAGCTTGCCAAGGATGTAGCTGGTGCTGAAGCTCTTCTTGAACGTCACCAAGAGCACAAGGGAGAAATAGATGCCCGCGCTGATAGTTTTGATGCCGCTACACTTGCTGGTAATCAATTGCTCGAACGTAAGCACTACGCAGCTGAAGAAGTTGCGCGTAAATTGACTTCTCTTGCTGAAGATAAATCATCTCTGCTAACCCTGTGGGAAAAAAGACGGATTCTTTATGAACAGTGCATGGATCTTCAGCTATTTTACCGCGACACTGAGCAAGCTGATGCCTGGATGGCTAAACAAGAAGCTTTTCTCGCCAATGAAGATCTTGGTGACTCTCTTGACAGCGTAGAGGCTCTGATTAAGAAGCACGAGGACTTCGACAAGTCTCTAGCTGCGCAAGAGGAAAAAATCAAAGCTCTTGATGAGTTTGCTGGTAAATTAATCGAAGGCGAGCACTATGCCGCTGATGATGTTGCTCAGCGCCGTCAGCTTTTACTTGAGCGCCGCGCGGTTCTGCTTGAAAAATCAGCACAAAGACGCCGCCGTCTTGAAGACGCATACAAACTCCAGCAGTTTGAGCGCGACTGCGACGAAACCAAAGGTTGGGTCAACGAAAAATTGAAATTCGCTACCGATGACAGTTATCTCGACCCCACAAATTTGAACGGCAAAGTCCAGAAGCATCAGAACTTCGAGCAAGAACTCAATGCCAATAAAACCCGAATGGAGGAAATGGTATCAACTGGACAAGAGCTCATTGACAGCGACCACTACGCCAGTGACCGCATCCGCGCTCGTACTGACGAAATCGTCGGACTCTGGGAAAGTCTCACCAAAGCTTCTGAGAAAAAAGGAACGAAACTCCAAGAAGCTTCGCAGCAGCAGCAATTCAATCGCACCGTCGAAGATATCGAGCTCTGGTTGTCCGAAGTCGAGGGTCAGTTGATGTCCGAAGACTACGGAAAAGATTTGACCAGTGTACAAAATCTCCAAAAGAAACACGCTCTGCTAGAAGCTGATGTTGGATCCCATGCTGACAGGATTGAAAGTATCACCCAAGCTGCCGAGCAGTTTGTCAGCACTGGTCACTTTGATGCAGACAATATTCGCGCTAAGCAACAGCAACTGCAGGGACGTTACTCGGCGCTTCAGCGGCCAATGAGCATTCGTAAGCAACGATTGTTAGATTCTCTGCAAGTCCAACAATTATTCCGCGACATTGAAGACGAGGAGGCATGGATCCGTGAAAAAGAACCGGTCGCAGCGAGTACCAACCGCGGCCGTGACTTAATTGGAGTCCAGAATCTCCAAAAGAAACATCAAGCAGTTCTAGCAGAGATAAATAATCACGAACCAAGAGTGGCTGCTGTTTGTCAAGCCGGGTCACGAATGCTGCAAGACGGTCACTTTGCTGCCGAGGAAATAAGCCAACGCTTGGCTGCTCTCGACGAACATTGGGGTCAATTAAAAGAAAAAGCGCGACAACGTAAAGTTGATTTAGACGATTCTCTTCAAGCTCATCAGTACTTCGCTGATGCCAATGAAGCCGAGTCTTGGATGAAAGAAAAACGTCCGATTGTCCTTAACTCGGACTATGGAAAGGACGAGGACAGCTCTGAAGCTCTGTTGAAAAAGCACGAGGCGCTTGTAAGTGACTTGGAAGCTTTCGAAAGCACTATTGCTGCTCTAAGAGAACAAGCTGCTGCTTGCAGACAGCAGGAGACTCCAACTGTCGAGATTGCCGGTAAGGAATGTGTCGTTGCTCTTTACGACTACGCCGAGAAGTCACCGCGTGAAGTTTCAATGAAGAAAGGAGACACTTTGACTCTGTTGAACTCCAATAACAAGGACTGGTGGAAAGTGGAAGTAAATGATCGCCAGGGTTTCGTTCCTGCTGCTTATGTCAAGCGAGTTGAACCTGAAGCCGGGTTGAGTGCTTCTCAACAGAACTTGGCTCGCGAGCAGAGTTCCATTGCTGCTAGACAGGCTCAGATTCAAGCTCAGTATGATGATTTGCTCCAGTTAGCACGCGAACGTCAGAATAAATTAAATGAAACTGCCAAAGCTTATGTTTTGGTGAGAGAAGCCGCTGAGCTCGCAACCTGGATCAAGGACAAGGAAAATCACGCCCAGGTTCAAGATGTCGGCGAAGATCTTGAGCAAGTTGAAGTCATGCAGAAGAAGTTCGACGACTTCCAGGCTGATCTGAAGGCAAATGAAGTTCGTTTGGCTGAGATGAATGAGATCGCGGTTCAGCTGATGAGCCTAGGTCAGACTGAGGCTGCTTTGAAGATCCACACGCAGATACAGGACTTGAATGAAAAGTGGACTAGTCTGCAGACACTTACTGCCGAGAGGGCGAGCCAGCTTGGATCTGCTCATGAGGTCCAGCGTTTCCACCGCGATGTCGATGAAACTAAGGACTGGATCCGTGAAAAAGACGCGGCATTGAACAATGATGATCTGGGTAAAGATTTACGGAGCGTTCAAGCTCTGCAGCGCAAGCACGAAGGACTTGAGAGAGACTTGGCAGCTCTGGGTGACAAAATAAAACAATTAGATGAGATAGCGAATCGTTTGATGCAATCACATCCTGATACTGCTGACCAGACTTACGTGAAACAGAAAGAAATAAATGAAGAATGGACTCAGCTTACTGCTAAAGCTAACTCACGTAAAGAAAAATTACTTGACTCTTACGATCTTCAACGTTTCCTCAGCGACTACCGTGACCTCATGGCCTGGATAAACTCAATGATGGGACTTGTCGCTTCCGAAGAATTAGCATCAGATGTAACTGGAGCTGAGGCACTTCTCGAACGTCACCAGGAACATCGAACAGAAATTGACGCACGTGCTGGAACTTTCCAAGCCTTTGAATTATTTGGCCAACAGCTTTTACAGTCAAGTCATTACGCTAGCATTGAAATTCAAGAGAAACTCGAATCAATGGCTGAGGCAAGACAAGAGTTGGAGAAAGCATGGATCCAAAGACGTATGCAACTGGACCAGAATCTTGAGCTCCAGCTTTTCTGCCGTGACTGCGAGCAAGCAGAAAACTGGATGAGTGCACGAGAGGCATTTTTGAGCAGCGCGGATGCTGTTGACAGCAGTGACAATGTGGAGGCGCTCATCAAGAAACACGAGGACTTTGACAAAGCAATAAATGCTCATGAAGAAAAAATAGCTGCGCTTCAAACTCTTGCTGATCAGTTAATCGCCGCTGAGCATTACGCAGCCAAGCCAATTGACGATCGTCGCTGCCAAGTCTTGGACCGCTGGAGACATCTCAAGGACGCTCTTATTGAAAAGAGATCTAAATTAGGAGAGTCACAGACTCTTCAACAATTTTCACGTGACGCCGATGAAATGGAGAACTGGATCGCTGAGAAATTGCAGCTCGCTACTGAAGAAAATTACAAAGATCCAGCTAATATTCAATCTAAGCACCAGAAACATCAAGCATTCGAAGCTGAATTAGCAGCAAATGCCGACCGTATTCAGTCTGTGTTAGCAATGGGCGG
The DNA here is from genome assembly GCF_029852145.1 of Microplitis mediator. Taxonomy (NCBI): domain Eukaryota; kingdom Metazoa; phylum Arthropoda; class Insecta; order Hymenoptera; family Braconidae; genus Microplitis; species Microplitis mediator. Next base: position 4,825,958 of record NC_079973.1, read on the forward strand.
AAACTTGATCGAAAAACATCAGTGCGCTGGATCTGAGGACGCTGTGCAAAAACGTCTTGCCTCAATCGCCGATCAGTGGGAGTACTTGACCCAGAAGACAACTGAAAAGTCATTGAAACTTAAAGAAGCCAACAAACAACGCACGTATATCGCCGCAGTAAAAGATCTCGACTTCTGGCTTGGAGAAGTTGAGAGTCTACTGACCTCCGAAGATGCTGGTAAAGATCTTGCTTCAGTACAGAACTTGATGAAGAAACACCAGCTTGTTGAAGCCGATATCCAAGCGCACGAGGAAAGAATAAAAGACATGAATGGTCAAGCCGACTCGCTTATTGAAAGCGGACAGTTCGATGCCGCTGGCATTCAAGAAAAACGTCAGAGTATCAATGAACGTTACGAGAGAATTAGAAACTTGGCTGCGCACCGGCAAGCGCGACTCAATGAAGCCAATACTCTCCATCAATTCTTCCGCGATATCGCTGACGAAGAATCCTGGATCAAAGAGAAAAAACTGTTGGTCGGCTCCGATGATTACGGTCGTGATTTAACTGGAGTACAAAACCTCAAAAAGAAACACAAGAGATTAGAAGCAGAGTTAGCCAGCCACGAGCCAGCTATTCAAGCTGTGCAGGAAGCAGGAGAAAAACTGATGGACGTTTCCAATCTCGGTGTTCCGGAAATAGAACAGAGATTGAAGCTTTTGAATCAAGCTTGGGCGGAATTGAAACAATTGGCAGCAAATCGAGGTCAAAAGCTTGATGAATCATTGACTTATCAACAATTCCTTGCTAAAGTTGAGGAAGAGGAGGCTTGGATCACTGAAAAGCAGCAGCTTTTGTCTGTCGAAGACTATGGAGACACAATGGCTGCTGTCCAGGGTCTGTTGAAAAAACACGACGCCTTTGAAACCGATTTTGCTGCTCACAGTGAACGTTGCAAAGAAACTTGTGATGCCGGAGAGGCATTAATCAAAGCTGGTAATCATCGTGCTGACGCTATTGGACAGCGTTGCAATCAACTGCGTAATAAACTTGAACAACTTGGTGGTCTTGCTGCTAAACGCAAGACTCGTCTTAATGACAACTCGGCTTACTTGCAGTTCATGTGGAAAGCTGACGTTGTCGAGTCGTGGATCGCTGATAAAGAAACTCATGTACGATCTGAAGAATTCGGTCGCGATTTGTCTACAGTCCAGACTCTGCTTACCAAGCAGGAGACATTCGACGCTGGTCTCCATGCATTTGAACACGAGGGAATACAAAATATTACGACCCTGAAGGAGAGACTGGTTGACTCTGGACATGATCAAGCTGCAAGTATTCAAAAACGTCATGCTGACGTTATCACTCGCTGGCAAAAATTGTTGGCTGATTCCGACGCACGCAAGCAACGTCTTCTGCGCATGCAAGAGCAGTTCCGTCAGATCGAAGAACTTTATCTTACATTCGCTAAAAAAGCATCAGCATTTAATTCGTGGTTCGAAAATGCTGAAGAAGATTTGACTGACCCAGTCCGGTGCAACAGCATTGAGGAAATTCGTGCACTCCGTGAAGCTCATGCCCAATTCCAGGCCAGTCTCTCCTCAGCTGAGGCTGATTTCCAAGCCCTTGCTGCGCTTGACAGGCAGATAAAGAGCTTCAATGTCGGGCCAAATCCCTACACCTGGTTCACAATGGAAGCACTTGAAGATACTTGGCGTAATCTACAAAAAATAATTAAGGAACGTGATGTTGAACTTGCCAAGGAGGCGACCCGTCAAGAAGAGAATGATAAATTGAGAAAAGAATTTGCTAAACATGCTAATGCATTCCATCAGTGGCTCGCAGAGACCCGTACCTCGATGATGGAGGGGTCGGGATCTCTAGAACAACAACTCGAAGCGACCAAAAGAAAAACTCAGGAAGTACGGGCACGTAGACAGGATTTGAAAAAGATCGAGGATCTTGGCGCCACACTCGAGGAACATTTGATTCTTGACAACCGTTACACTGAGCACAGCACCGTCGGTCTAGCCCAGCAGTGGGATCAATTAGACCAGTTGGGCATGAGGATGCAGCACAACTTGGAACAGCAAATCCAAGCACGTAATCAGTCCGGAGTATCCGAAGACGCTCTCAAGGAATTCTCAATGATGTTCAAACACTTTGACAAAGACAAGAGTGGACGTTTGAACCACCAGGAATTCAAGTCTTGCTTACGCGCTCTCGGTTACGACTTACCGATGGTCGAAGAAGGACAGCCTGATCCGGAATTCGAAAACATTCTTGATATCGTGGATCCTAATCGCGACGGCTACGTCTCATTGCAGGAGTACATGGCGTTTATGATAAGCAAAGAAACTGAAAATGTTCAGAGTTCTGAGGAAATTGAGAACGCATTCCGTGCTATCACCGCCGCAGACCGGCCTTACGTCACCAAAGAGGAACTTTACGCTGTAATTATTTTTAAATTTCATTTATTTATGACAATTACAGGACGGCCACAAAGAAATGATTTTAAAATTCCCTGATATTTCCCGGTTTTCCAGTAGAGTTTCACATTTTTCTATGATTCGGAAATTTTGTTTGTATCATTAAGATATTCAGTTTTTATTAGATTTTTATTGTCGATAATTAAATCTGATGATTAAATCATGCGGGAAACCAAAAAAAAAATTAATTAATGTGGCCTTCTTTTGATTATTCGATGTCAAAAATATATAACTTGAATATTTAATAAGAAATTTCGGATTAAAATAAATTCAAAATACGCTAGTCATAAAAATTAAGAGATATTAAAAAAATTCAAAATTTTCAAGTGATTTTCCCCAGGTTGTAACTCGAAGGAAAATGGTCGTACGGCAAAAACAAAAAAGGCGAATCGTAGCTTCAAGTGTCTAGTTTTCTGACCTGGTCTTGAAATTTTTTTATCATCCACAGTTCCGAAGTAATCAAAAGTCAATCATAATTATCGGAAAAAATTTACTGAAGCCCGCGACCGTTTTTAAGACGAGCAAAAATTTTGAAAATTTTTTCTTCGATAGTTTTCTTAGGATTACTCCGGAACTCTGCATAATAAAAAAATTTTAAGACCAGATCTGAAAACTAGACACTTGAAGCTACAATTTTCCTTCGAGTTACAGTCTGTTGAAAATCACTTGAAATTTTGAATTTTTTTTACTAGTGTACTATTGAAAAATTTTTAAATTTTCAACCGTCGCAATTCGAATTCCCGGATACTTTTCGAAATTCCCTGACATTTCCGTTCTTCCCGGTGACATTAAATTCCCCATTCCCCGGTTTATGGTCACCCTAAATTATTATAATTATAAGCAATTGTCATTCATTAAATTAATTAAAATTTTAATTTTTCAGAACCTCACTAAAGAGATGGCCGACTACTGCGTAGCCCGCATGAAACCATACGTCGATCCGAAAACCGAACGACCCATTACAGCAGCTCTAGATTACATCGACTTTACTCGCACACTTTTCCAAAATTAATTAATTAATTAAAATATATATATATATATTCAAGTTCAAATAATTCTCACTGCTTATTGTTATATTAAATATTATATATTATAATCTTATATGACCTTTATTATTTTTTATTAATTGAGCTGTTAAAATTGAATCAATAAAAATTACCGCTTGAATTTAAATAAATATCAAAGCAAGTAAAATTATATTGTAAAAAATTTATTTTCTTATCTATTATATACAAAATAAGTTTATTTAGTTTTAGGCAAAAATCTATTGAGTGCCTGGCCATAGTTTTTGTCAACTTTTTTCTCAACTTTCTCCGCTTTCTTGATACTCGGCAATGCTTCGATAGCTTTGCGTTTCTCCAATTCCTTGAGAATCTTCTTGGTCTTGACGACTTTGGCAGTACCTCCTTTGCCTTTGGCTTTTGTCTTCCGTGGTTTGAAGTCAATAGTTTTCGGTTTAACGAACGCCAGTTTATTCTTCGCTTCGACTTTACTTTTGAGCGTTGGCACGTCAACTTCAGCGATAGCTTCTGGATTGAGAGTAATGAATTCCGGTTGAATTTTATCAAGAAGACTCTTGACTTCTCTTTCATTTCTCTGTGCTTTCGTTTGAAACGGATTGACTTCCAGAGCATCAAAGTTGGCCTCCGCGCTGCCTGGTACCAAGATCGAAGTGAACGCTCTTTCACTACCGACACCCAGGACATCCTCGAACGGACAAAATTGCATTCCTGATACACTCCAAGAAGATCTGTGGGTGAGGTAACGTTTCATGTTGCCGGTGGATTCATTGAAAACTTCCACAACGTTGCCAGTGGACACTGCAAGCATCCCCTTTTGACTGTAAGCCAAATTGTCTGCTGGCGAACGGAGCATCACATTGTGAACTGGACCAGTTAGTTGACGCGCATCCCAAATTTTTAGTGAACGATCTGGACAACTTGTCGCCATATAAGTTCCGTAAGGATGGACAGCACAGCCGATAATACTTTGCCCGTGACAGAGCATTCTGACCAAAGGTTCTTGGACATTTGGTGACCACATTGACACAACTCCTTTAGAGTTTCCGACACACAACAGCGCGTTGGTCGGGTTCTGTGTCATGACTCTTATTTTACCGACCTGGGTATTGTAACGTTTTAGTAATACTCCGGTAGAGATGTCAACCCAGGCCAAATTACCGTCACTGGACCCGCTGGCGAGTAAGAAGTGATACGGCAAGAATTCTAATTTGGTGACTTTGTTCATTCTTTTGAGACAGTGGATTTCGATCCCCTGGTTATCGTAGACGTAGACCCAGTCTTTTTGAGCGACGGCGAACATCGTTTCCTGGTGGAACCAGGTCACGTCGTGCACCGACTCCATGACATTCATTTCGCATGACAGTTTCTTGGTGACCCAGTCGAAGGCAGCAACGTGACCCATCTTGCCACCCAGCAACAAGTGTCTCCCGTTCTTCGTGTACTTCAAACAATAAGGGCCGAAGTCTAGATCCAAATTGAAGTGTTTCGTCGCGGAAGTTATGTCGACGTTAGCGGCTATTTGACTCTGTCGGTACTGGGTCGTCGTTTCCCCGGCATCTGTTTCCAGGAATCCTCCGGATTCTGTCAAAAGTAACTCGGCTCTTGCTGTGTCTTCGGCGGTTTTTTCAATCAGTTTTTCTCGTTTTCTTAATCGTAAGATATTATATTTATTTTTTATTTTTGTTTTGCTACGACGTAACTCTACTCCACTTCCTCGGTGGTATTTTTTCAGGACTTCCTTATTTACTGGAGCTTTTCCTGGATATTTGACTTCTCTTATTTCTGGAAAAATTTAATAAATAGTTTTTGATTAAAAAAAAATGTCTAAATAAATTCAAGTAAATTAATTTCAATACTTACTTTTTTTATCAGCCATATTTATTTGTTTAATATTTAATTATAAATATAAATTATTTAATTTAACGATCAAAAAAATAAAAACACGTGTGACTATTTTACAACTTAGGTTAAGTTATTAATTTATATATATTTGTCTCGGAGAGAGAATGAACTTCAGAAATTGATTCCACAAAGGAATATAAACTGCGCATGCGTAGTAAAGTGAGAAAATAATCAGTACACAGTTCGGAATGTACCCTTGTTAATTATTCTCATTACTTGCGCGGTAAATTTAAATATTTGAAAAATAAATTATTAGAAATTGGAGAAAATTTTAAAATCGCACGTCAAAATAAATTGACGGCAGAATATGACAGCAAAATATTTAAAAAATTAAAAAAAAAAACTCGCAAATGTTTGAACAAACCTTGGCGGGAAAACAATATGCAGAAGGGTGACCTAATACACTTGGAGATTTAATATAAATTCTCCAAGTGTATTTTAGCTAAAAAACGTCACTTAACTGCTATTTCCCACCAGACGATGCCAGACGAGTTTGCTCAGGAACTTTGAAGTATCAACATCAGCCATCAGCCACCGGCAACACTTTACTATAACACTGAACACTTTACACTTGCAACGAATACTTAACTACACCAAAAATACTTTGCACAATTTAAATTAATAAAAGATAAATTTTATCATCATTGCACAATTTTACACGCGTTAACTGCAATACTGTGTTTCGATTCAAACATAAAAAAGGATCTGGACTACTACTGCCATTATCGATGATACTGACTGCCGCTATCGAACCCCCAGATGATACAAAGCATTTAAGGTGCCCTCTTTTATCAAGCTCTTTTTCAAACATATTAAGTTTTCGAATTTTTTTTTAAATTTGAAAAATTTAATTTGGGAGCTCAAAAATTCGAACTCAAAGGGTTGGTTGAAACAAAAAGCCTTGAGGCAGCTACAAGTATGCCTACTCTAGAGTCTGAATGAAATACAAGCATAGTACAGGGTGCGTTATCAACTAGTTAAAACAACGAATTTTCACCTGTGGTCGCAGTGGCGAAATTGGTAACGCGCTTGGACAGTTTTCCTGGGGGTCTAGCCCTCTTGTGATCAATTGTCTGTGTCACAGGGGAGAGAAGCAATCCTTTGATCCACCTGGCTGTGAAAACAGTGATACGGTGGTGAGAGGGGTTGTGGATCGAACCTGTGGGCCTTAGTGAGACTAGAACTTAAGTTAAGGACGCATGTTTCCCCCTAAGGGCTGCCTTCCAAGAATTCCTGGTTCGAATCCAGGCTGTGACATTTTTTTTTTTTTTTTTTTTTCTTGTTGATAATAATATTTTTTTATATTCAAATAAAAAAACAACATGCTTATTCATTTTTTATTCTCATTAATAAAAAATATGCGCATGTTTATGATTATCGTTACATACTCACTTGAATAATTAAAAATAAAAATAAATTATTTTTCAACAAGAAATATTATTTTTAATTTTTTATCATTAAAAAATGTGCAAATAATTTATAATTTTTTATTTTACATTTGAAATAAATTTTTAATATTGATTTAAAAATCCGAATTTCGGAATGTAATCGGAAATTGAAAAATGATAAATTTGTTAGGCACTACCACTAGGTGGCAGAAAATTTTAGTTTTCTCGCAAATACTCCTTCTCATAGTTGTAGAGTATATATAAAAGTTTTTTACTTTACTTGTTGCCACTAGGCATATATCACGTTATTCACAGCCGGTAGAAGTGTAGCTACAACTGAAGGACCAGCACAGCGTTGTGTTCATGTCCACTACACATTGTGAGATCTCATTCTCACAAAATTTTTTGGACATCCTATCCCGCATGAAAAAACTTTATATGTGAAAAAATATACTTTAAAATATATGAATATTATAATATTTTTAGAGTTTGTCAATACTAATTGTTTTTTTCATCCTTTTGTTAACTAGATTTTTTTTCAAATATAACATTTGACTATTAGAGTGTGAGTGTTATATCAATTTTTTATTTTATTTTGATTTGTACTTCATTTAATGTAATATTGAAATTTAATAATTTCATGAAAATTTATTTGTGTCAATAATTATATTAATTTGACTATAAAATATGATATAAATTTTTTATTTTTCATTAACAATTTGTTAATTATTTTAATTACTCGTGCGTTAAATTTAAATATTCGAAAAATGAATTGTTAGAAATTGGAGAAAAATTTAGAAATCGTACGTCAAAATAAAATGGCGGCAGAATATAATAGAAAAATATTTAAAAAATAAAAAAAAAAACACGCAAGTGTTTCATTGAACAAACCTTGGCGGGGAAATAATATGCAGAAGGGTGTCCTAATACACTTGGAGATTTAATTTAAATTCTCCAAGTGTCTTGCAGCTAAAAAACTTCACTTAACTGCTATTTCCCACCAGACGATGCCAGATGAGTTTGCTCAGGAACTTGGAAGTATCAGCGTCAGCGATTTGCAACACTTAACACCAGCACTGAACACTCAAAACTTAACGACACCATAGACATTTTGCACAATTAAAATTTTACAAACACTGCACAATTAAATTGAATCATAACTATGAGTAACAAATTTTATGGATAATTACACGACGTAACTGCAATACTGTGTTTCTATTTAAACTTAAAGAAGGATCTGGACCACTACTGCCGTTGGCGATGATACTGACTGCCGCTATTGAACCGTCAGTTAATACACTTGCAATTTATTCTCCCACCCCCACTTTAGCAAAAATTTGAGCGTCGAATACAGCAACGCGCAGTAGCGCCATCTTGGCGCGAAGTTTAAAAATTGAAACTTAATAATTTTATTAAAATTTATTTGTGTCAATAACTACATTAATTAAACTAAAAATTATACTCGAAATTTTTTAATTTTCATCAATAATTTATTAATCATTTTTATTACTTGCGCGGTAAATTTAAATATTCGAAAAATAACATTAGAAATCGGAGAAAAATTAAAAATCGTGAATCAAAATAAAATGGCGAAATTGTCTTTTTTTCAATTAATGCATTAATTTATTTAAAATTAATTATTTGAATTTTGATTCGCTAGCAGTTGAAAGTCACTAAAAATTTTTAAGAAGTGCGGGGGTGGGTGGGCTGTCTGAGAATACAATTCAATCCTTCTATTTAAATTAACTGTCATATCAATAGATACTTACATATATATTCGTTGTTCTTATACATCTTTTAAATACTATCAGTTATCACAGAAACATAAAATTTTGTCGACTTCAAAAAATTGAATTACTTTTTTTTTTTTTTTTAAATTATTAAAATTTTTTTGCCTTCCACATATTTATGTTCTTAAAGTTTATGAATAATTTATCATACTTTATTTATCATTCCTATATAAATTTGATTAATTAATTAGTTGGCGGTAAGTTTTTGAATAAATGAAAATTTTAATTTTTCATATTTAATTAAACATATTTATATTAATTAAAACTAAATTAAAAGTTATTAATGATTCATAACTCGAAAATTAAATTTAAATAAATTAAAAAAGTCGCGGGAATTTTCAAAATTATAATTTACTTTAAAATTTATGAATTTATTTATTTAATTTATTCAAAAATAACTCTTACTTTTACAAAATAATAATAAATAAATAATTAGTATGCAAAACTCGTAGGTGTCTATAAAAATCGAAATAAATCGTAGTAGTGTGGTATCGATACTCGATAGAATAAGAATTCGACCGTAAAAGGTTACGAGCAATCGAATATGGGCAGGGAAATGAGTAATGGCGGCGACCGCGATCATGTCACAGAGTAATGGGCTTCAATTAAAGAAAAAAGACGACATTAACAATAAAGACAATCTCTGGTAAATTAATAATTAATTATTTAAAATTAAACAGCAACAAAAATATTTTTTTTTCCACAAAATTTGTCTCTTAATAAAATAACAAAGTCCGTACTCTGAACTTGACTTGACGTCAGTGCTGGTCTTGTTCTAAACACATTTATCAATTTTAATTAAATTCAAATTAACTAATTGCTATTTATATTACAGGTCTTCAATTTTAGCAGAAGTACAAAATAGTGGAAACAACAAATTACCCTCAAATAAGAATGTACTAGTTCTAGGTGATTATAAATAGTGATGAGTTTATTATTGTAAAGTGTTTCCAAGTGACATGCGGATGATATCATTGATATATTTTTTTCTCAGGTGACAATGAAAGTGGCAAGACGACTCTTATCGCAAAGTTACAAGGTGTTGAGGATCCTAAAAAGGGATCTGGGTTAGAGTTCGCTTATATTGATGTCAGAGATGACTATAGAGATGGTAATATTTAAATAAATATATTGTAGATTTAATTGTGATTTTTGAATATTTAAATTGGGTGTGACAATTTTTTACTTTGACGTTTAGATCAAACTCGGTTGTCAGTATGGGTGTTGGATGGTGATCCGGGTCATGCAAATCTGCTGAGATTTGCATTGAACGCTGAAAAATTTCCCCATACTTTAGTTATGTTAGTAGCTGCTATGACAACACCATGGGCTCTACTCGACCAATTGCAATCTTGGGCAGCACTTCTTGGCGATCATATTGATAAATTGCCGCTAGATAATGACACGCGGCAAAAATGTAGACAATTAAGTATGTAGTGAAATATTATTTATTTACTAAGAAAAAAAAAATTGAGGATTAAAAAAATATCAATAATCGATGAGTGTAAATGTAGCAGATGGGAAAATTTATGATACTGAAGTTAGCCAACGTCTAATAATTTTTTGATTTTTTTTAAAATGATAAATTATAAAAAAAAAATATTTAATTAAAATTGCACCTGTAGTTTTTAAAATTTTTCACATGTGCATATTTTTAGTTTTTCTTTTTTAAATTTATTTATTGAAAAAAAAATTCGAACGTCTTTAATTGTCTGTTAACTTCAATAATCTAGAAAATTTATGATCCTGAAATTAGCAGACAATTAACAATTTTCAAATTTTTTTTTTCAACGAATCAATTACAGAAAAAAAAATTTAAAAATTTGCAAATGTAGAAAATTTCAAAAATTATAAGTGCAATTTTTTTAAATATGTTTATTTTATAATTTATCATTTTGCATAATTTTAAAAAATTATTAGACGTCGGCTAACTTCAGTATTATGAAAATTTATGTTTTAATCAACTGAATTAAATATTTGAAATAATGAAATTTAAAAAAATGCGCGTACTGAATTTTCAATTGTATAAATGTGTATTTTGTTTTTTTACTCTGCTTAAATTTTATTTATTTATTCTAAAATTTTAAAAATTGTCAGTTATATTTACACTCATAAGTCAGCCAACGTTTAATCATTTTTGGAATTTATTTAAAACAAAAAAATATTTTTAAAAATTGCACTTATAGTTTTTTTAATTTTCTACATGTGCATATTTTTAGTTTATTTTTTTTTTTGCAATTAAGTCGTTGAAAAAAAAATCCGAAAATTTTTAATTGTCTGCGAACTTCAGGATCATTAATACTCTCAATTATCGCATTGCTACATTTCGAATAATTTATCGATGACAGAAAATAACAAACATCGTCTAGTTGCTATAAATAAAATAAAATCAAAAATATGTACGCAGAGATTTTGAAAATCTTTAATATTCATTTTTTTTATGCTTCTAATTTAATCAATCGTTTTTTTTACTCGCGGGTTAGTCGGAGCTGGAGAAAATTTAATAAATAATTTGAAATGTATCAACAAAATATGATCCTGAAGTTAACAGACAATTAAAAACTTTCGGATTTTTTTTTTTCAGAAAATAAATTACAAAAAAAAAGAAAACTAAAAAGTGTAAATGTAGAAAATTGAAAACTCTACAGGTGTAATTTTTTCAAATATTTTTTTTTTCATAATTTATTGTTCAAAAATTAATCAAAAATGATTAGACGTCGGCTAACTTTAGTATCATCAACAAAATATTCGTGTAATTGTTGGTAATTTTTTTACCAATTGTTACATTTAAATTATTAACAATTAGTGTGTGATAAATACGTAAAATAAATTATTTAATTTACTCAGATGTGAAAAAGTGGCAAGATTACACGGAACCGGGTGATGAATTAGATCCAGGCAGTCCATTAAGACGCACAAGTCGTAATTTAGATGATGATGCAGACAATTTACCATTACCTGAAGGTGTACTCACTACTAATTTAGGACTTGATGTTGTCGTTGTAATTACGAAGACAGATTATATGTCAACGCTTGAGAAAGAGCACGATTACAAGTAATTTTATAATTAAAAAAAAAATAATAATTATTATTAAAGTGATTACTAAAGTGATATATTTTTTAGAGATGAACACTTTGATTTTATGCAGCAGTGGATCAGGAGATTTTGTTTGCAATATGGAGCCGGGTTATTTTATACTTCTGCAAAAGAAGATAAAAATTGCGATTTATTGTATAAATACCTCACTCATAGAATTTATAATCTACCTTTTAGAACACCTGCATTAGTTGTAGAAAAGGACGCTGTGCTAATGTAAGTTAGTTAATTTAAATAACTAAATATAATTTATAATTAATATTTTATTCCAGACCTGCTGGTTGGGATAACATTAAAAAAATATGTATACTTCATGAAAATTTACAGTCTATGAAACCAGACGATTATTACCGTGATGTTATCGCTCAGCCATCAGTCAATAGAAAGGTATCTTAATTTGTCTAAATTTAAATGTCATTTATTTAAATCATTCCAAAATGTTATTTTGTTAGTGTGTAGCACGAGAAGTTGAAGTCGTAGCTGAAGACGAGCAAGCTTTCTTAGCTAGACAACAGGCAACGTTGTCTGGCCTGAGAGATCCGTCTCGATCACCTACTACGCGAAATCAGGCAAGCACTGCGCCATACATACACGTGCAGGTTGTACCAATTATTTTATTAGAGCATGCTCAATGTTGCTCGAGTGTAACTAACTAAATTTATACTAATTTTGATAATTTACAAAGACAAAAATTATTTTTTAAGGGCATTCTTAGACAGTGTCTCCCACTTTTTAAAAATTTTTAATGACTCACCTGTCAAAAGTATCGATTAAAATAAAATTGGAGAATTAATTGAAAGAAGGGCAATTTCGCTGAAATATAGATTTGAAAAAAAATTACTTACAGTTGATGTCAAGTGGGAGTTAAACGAAAATTGGGGGATAAATTTCAGTAAAATATTCGTGTCAATTTTATAATTTAAATCATGATACTCAAATTAGCAGACGTCTGATAATTTTTGGAATTATGAAAAGAAAAATATTTTTAAAAATTGCACCTATAGTTTTTTTAATTTTCTACATGTGCATATTTTGAGTTTTTTCTTTTTTGTAATTGATTTGTTGGAAAAAAAATCCGAAAATTTTTAATTGTCTTCTAACTCAGAGTTATTTTGAATTTTCAAATTTTGTAGGCTAAAATTTATTTAAAAATTTTTTTTTAACTCCCAAGTAGCACTGAGACAACTTTAAGATGTCTTATGAAAGGTCAAGATAAATTTTTTTTGTCTCAAAGCCAAGTTTTTTTAATATAAATAAGACATACAGGTTTGAGTCCTAAAAGTCATAGCGAATTTGTCTTCTTTTTCCCGCCATATTTTATTATTATTTGTAATTAACTTTTTGTCGTCACTTGTGTCGTCTTTTAACCAGGTGTTTTTTCGGTGAAAAATTTCTGATTGTTGCCAACATTTTGTTGTCATATCGATAGGTCAAAAAACAGTCTCAAAATTGCTATCTTATAGATGTCAAAAAGAAAAATGTTACTTGGGCTTCTAATAAATGACAACTGTAATTTTTTTTTAATTCTATATCTCGGCGAAATTGACCTTTTTTCGATTGAGGTTTTATTTTTTTTAAATAATTAATAACATGGAATACGGTTATGAGAGTCGAAAGTCATTGCATATTTTTAAAAAGTGGGAGGCACGTCTGAGAATACCCTCAAATAATTAATTAAATGTTTTTTTTACATCCCATTGCTGTTAATTTTGTATAACGTAATAATTTATGTGTTGTGTTTAAGAATTTAAGCATGTTCTAATATCAGTGGTATGAACTGGTAACTGTGATTAATATTATAATTGATATTAATTTATATTAACAATAACAATAATCATATTAATTAGTTTTAATAAAATAAATTGTACAGGCACCGTCACCTAATAAAAAATTGGACGCTAAAGGAGCGAATGCCACACCGTCAGGTGAAGGTGTACTAGCAAGCTTTTTCAATTCTCTATTATACAAAAAAACTGGAGCATCTCCTGGTGGTCCAGGTGCAAATACACCAGGTAGTTCTGGTAGCAGTCCTATTAAAATAGGTAAGTTTATTATTTTTTTCGAGATACCAGCATTAAAATTTGAAGTTTCAGTGTCTCTATAGTCAGTCGAGAGAAGCGAATTTCAGTCTAATGCCGCGAATTAATATTAGCAAACGCGTAAATTGTGAATGCCCAGTCAGTAGGCAGAGACAAATTTGTTTTGTCCCTTGGAAACAAACAACTAGGGCGTCTTTAGAAACACACTCTGGAAGAGAAATATTCAACTCCTGCGTTCAGAAATATCCTCTGGTCGTACCAGAGGTGCGATTTAACATTACAAAGGTACTAATCACACCTGGATAGGTAATTTTTCATCTCCAGAGTGTATTTCTGAACACGCCTCTAATGATTCTGTCCGCTGATTGAAGCTTTCGCAACTTAAACTCTGATACTTGTCATTTTTTTTAACACACAGAAACAAAAGATTTCTTGGCATAAGAAATATTTTGCATTATAAATTGAAGACTAAAATTTTCTTAGGACTAGAAAAAATTTATTGACGCAATAATTTTTTTATCGCCTCAAAAAATTTTTTCTTGCTCCAAGAAATTTTTTGTTTTCAATTTAAAATGCAAAAAATTTATTGAGACAAGTAAAAATTTTATTGGGGCGAGTAAAGATTTTTTGCGCCAAGAAATACTTTTGACTCTGTACTAATTTCAGACCATTAATTTTATTTACGTAAATGACAGTTCTGACTGTGATTAAGTTTTATAAAAATTACTGTCAATAATAAATAGTATTTATAGTTTCTGCTTAATTATAAATTCCAAATGACAATTTACGCTTACGCTAATAGTTGGTCTTAAATGAACTTGTTTCTGACTGGCTGCTGACACTGAAACTTTGGGTTCCAATGCAGGTTATCATGAAAAATCTAGTGTGTAACTCAGGATGAAACGCGATTTCACTGCGGGTGATGTCCGCCAACTTCATCCCGGTCTGAAATCGTTGTTTCATCCCTTGTCACACAATATACTAATAATTATTGTCTATAGAATAGAATAGCGTAAAGTAGACGAGTAATAAATGTTTAATGTTGATGTAGATGGTGGACCAGTCGATAAAGCTGCGATGCGCAATGACGCGGCCGCTGAATTAGATCGTATTACACGGGCTAAAAAATTATCATCGTCTGACCTTAACTCATCATCGGAGTGTTAATGTAGCTTGAGTAATTTATTATTAATTATTATTATTATTATTAATATTAATATTATGGCCGTTTGCAGCCACAAATAAATTAAAATAGTAACACAAATTTTCATTACTTAATTTAATTATAAAATAATTTCAAGTTTATAAATAATAATTATAAATATATGTCAGCTGTATTTCAAATAATTTCAAAAATAATTATCGTGCAGCTTTGGTACAGCCATTGTTAAATTTATAAAGTCACTACACACTCATCAAGCAAATTATATTTATAAATATATATTTTTATTTGGCTAATTTTAAATATTTGTCATACTTAGAATGTCAGCTTTAGTTAATCTGTAATTTAAATTTAAATTAAAATAAATCATTTTTTACACGACTTCATTTTTTTATTAATATTTATTTTTTTTTATAAGCCAGTAAGTTTATTAATTAATAATAATAATAATAACTAATAATATATACGTCATAACAAATAGTAAAATTAATTACCTTCTGCTGTCATAAATCTTATAAATTTTTTTTTTACAATTAAAATAATAAAAACATTTGTTAATTAGTGTCTTTATCATGATTAATAAACTACCGTCTAAAAATAGTCTAATTACTGCCTATTAAACAATTCGGCATAACGTAATTTCATTTTTAAAATAACATATAAAATAAAAAGTTAATAGACGTCAACAATCACTTACTGTGATTAAACTGAACAATATATATAATATATATATAAATATATATGGTATTAAATGTCATAAGTTATAAGTATAAGTAATGTAAAAAATTTTAAATTCATCTACAAAAATATTATTAATTTTAAAACGTACTTTCAAAAAAAGTAATTGGGTTATACTTATTTTTAAAAATTAAGGCCATTTTCAGACAGTGCTCCACTTTTGAAAAATTTTTTAATGACAACTGTCATAAGCATATCAAAATTTTATTAATTAATTACAAACAAATTAAAGCATTAATTTTAAAAAAGGACAACGTCGTTACAATTTCGCTGAGGTATAAATTAAAAAAAAAAAAACTTACTTGCAATTGATATCAATTAGAAGTTGAACGAAATTTGTTACATAAATTTAAGTCAAATTTTTTTCCACTCCTAATTGATGATAATTGTAAGTAATTTTTTTTTAATTCTAAATCTCGGCAAAATTGCAACTCCGGTTGCATTTTTCTAATACTGGAGTTCGCTGACGTAAAATAATTTTTGAATTTTTTTCAAAACGATAAATTATAAAAAAAAATGCATCGCAGTTTTTTTCTGCATGTGCATATTTTTAGTTTTCTTTTTTTTTGTAACTGATTGGTTAAAAAAAAAAAATTAGAAAATTTTGTATCGTCTGTTAACTTCAAGATTATGTCTTTTTTTCAATTTTTATTAATTAATTAATAAAACTTTAATTACGGTCATGACAGTTGTCATTAAAATTTTTAAAAAGTCTAGGGCATTGTCTGAGAATGCCCTTAAAAAAAAAATAAACGACTTAATATCTGTGCGTAGTGAACGCGGCTTCCCGAGCAAACTATACGCAGTCACAGTCTTTTTTTTTTAATTAATTAACTAGTTATTAGTTGTAGTGATTAGTTAATAGTTAATCAATAAATTAACATTATTCTTAGATATTAGTTATTATCGTTGTCGTCGCTTTAATTAATAAGCTTTTTTTTTTTTATTTTAATAAAGAAGAATTCGTTTGTCAACGGCTTTGCGACATATCGGGCATTCGGACATACGATCGCCGCACATTTGACATGTTCCATGGCCACATAAAAATATCATATTCTTTAATCGGTCTAAACATACTGGACACATTGTCTGAAACAGATGTATTTATTTTTTATTAATTTATTATAATTATTATTTGTAGTAGTATAGTAGTAGTAGTAGCAGCAGTAGTAGTAGTAGTGCACTGAGTAAAAAAAATATTTTTAACTTCCCGCTATGAAAATTGAAAATTTTTTAAAAAAAAGGAAGTTATTGATTTCGACCCGATTTTTGAAAATCGAGTTTTCATCAGATCTCGACGTTTTGAAGTCTTAGGAAATTTTTCTGATCATTTTCAGACTGATGTCCGTCCGCCTGAGTGTGTTTGTGTATAAATTTTTATGGCGAAAGAGTTTATCAAGACTTAGAGCTGATTAGATTTTAAAGCCGATCGATCAAATGAATCGTTTATTTAAGAAACCCCATAAGTCAAGAAAACAAAATTTTTCAGGAAACACAAAAAACATTTTTTTGGAAAAACTTGACATTAAAATAATAAATAAATAATTGAATACAATAATTTTAGCGTCTCTGAAAAAGATTCCAACAAGAAAAATTTAATTTTTTAACTGAAGCTACTTAAAATAATTATTTAAAGTTGATTGACTTATGGGGTTTCTCAACCAAACGGAAAAAAAAGTAATGAAATCATTGTTTTTTTAAATATTTTCACTCAAATCATTTATTACACTGATAAAATGAAGTATTAAATATGTATTTGAACTCTGAAACTCAGAAATTACAAAAAATTATAATTAATTTAAACATTTTAATTAGTCATATAACAGTCAACAATAAAACAACATTTGAAATTAATTTCTCAAAAAAGCGCGAGTTTTAAATAAAAAAAAAAAAAATTATTTCTCTAAAACTAAAACTGCATATGTTTATTGACTTATGAGGTTTCTCAATTAAATGAAATTGCTGTCACCCCGTTAATTTGTTTTTAAACGCTGATTTGATGCATATTTTGATTGATTTCTATGGAGGGACATCCAAAGAACCCAAAAATGCAAAAAACCCAATTTCGTAAAAAACATGACTTATGGGGTTTCTCAAATAAACGATTCAAATAATTTCCAAGTTATCCAAAAAATAAAAATTAAAAAAAAAGTTTTTGTTGCATAACTCCGTAAATTGATCGACGGGTTTGTTTCTAAGTTTGATCAAATCTAAGTCTCAACAAACGCTTTACAATCTCCACATGCGATCCAAACGTCTTTTGATCTCGAAGAGCTCAAAAGTTCACCCATAATAACGTTTTTGAGCTCAGGGAGCGGGAAGTTTTGGGGTTGGCCCACAGGGTCAACGATTTTTCAGACTTTTTTAAGTAAAATACAAGAAGACATCCGTTTTGGACACGATTAATTTTTTTTATGTATGAAAAATATTTGAAAAATTATTGCGAGGATAAAATATTCGATAGCCGGCCCCAGATCAATATTTAGATCTCTTGTATTTTTATTTTATTAATAAAATTATTTTAATTAATTTTATTAATGACGAAGAATTTACTGTCAAAGTAATTATTTTTTTTAGATGAATTATTTTATTTTCTATGAAAAGTTCGAGGAGAACTCGAGTATTTTTCTACAAATTTATTCATTTTTATCAAGATAAAGTTTTATTATTTGAAATCCACAAAAAAAAAAAAAAAAAAAAAAAAAAATTTCGCGGCATAAAAATGGATGTAAGTCTAATTAAAGTATTAAAAATGAGTACTTTTACCCGACGATTAATTATAGAAAATTATTAAAAATGATTTTTAAGGAGAGAAAGAATAAATTTTTTTTATCTCAGTGTAATATAAATTATCAATCCATGTTGTAAATTAAAAAATTATCAATTAGATAAAAAAGTAATTATACTTTTTATTAATTAAAAGATTACCTGTTCTTTAATATCCTGTAATTGCTGTTGTAATTTTTGTATATCACTATGGGATGTATCTCGACTACCGTTATTCATTAATACAGCTTCTGTGTTAGTATTATTAGTATTCAGCAGCACGGATTCATCCTCAACGTCAGATTTAACTTCCGATATCGTACCTATACAAAATAAAAAGGTTTAAAAAACCTCTAGTCATTAGTATTTATTTTTTCATCAATGGATTAAAGTAGATATCGGGAAATGGTTTATATTTAATTAAAAACGTTTTTTAAAATAAAAGTAAATGTAAATTTAAAAAATAATAACAACAATTTGAAATTTAACGGGGTCTAAGGACGTAATACCTGAGGCATTGTGTCCCTTAATATAAGAAATATCACCTCCTCCACCGCAGCAGATGGACAATGGTACCATGTGTTGAATTTGAGCACGACACTGGACACATTTCTTCATCAGTGTTGCACAGCTTTCACATGCACACATATGACCGCATGGACGGAATAGAATACCAGCTTTGCGATCCGAACAAACCACGCATTCTTCAATCTGTTAAATTACAAATTAAACATTTAACCATAAACCTATTTTCCCAAAACCACAAATCACTCTACTTTATTATTTTGTAAATTAATAATATATATGGGACATTCCATACCAAGTCGGACAGTTGAAAATTTTTTATTTTTTATTTCCTTCATTTTTTTATAATTTGTAGTTCGCATCAAAAAAATCTTCCTGGTAAGTTTTGAAATTTTTAGAAAAAAATACGGACAAGTTTTTTAAAATAATTTTCTGTGACTTTCGAGTTTTAAACTTTAAATATTTTTTTTAAACGTTCATGCATATTTTGATTCTTTTGAAAATTTTTTATTTCTTATATCCTTCATTTTTTGTTAATTTGTAGTTCGCATCAAAAAAATCTTCCTGGTAAATTTTGAAATTTTTTTTTTTAATTTTTAGAAAAAAATACGGACAAGTTTTTCCAAAATATTTTTCTGTGATTTTCGAGTTATAAACTTTAGATATTTTTTTTAAAAGTTCATGCATATTTTGATTTTTTTGAAAATTTTTGATAACAAACTACAATTTCTCCACAACTATTCCGGTCTGATCGCGAGACTTTAATGACAATATTTTTTTTCGATTTTTTAAAATTTGAAAAAATTTTTTTTATTAATACCAATTTTTGTCACTATTTATTATTTTTTTAATTTTTCACTGTAAGCAGTTCAAAATTAATAATTAGTCATTAGTAGGGACAAGATTTTTACCTTATTTTTGAAATGAATAGTTGAAATGTTTGATATTACGGGAAAAATATCGGTCTTAGTAAAAAAGTTTTCAAACAAAAGTTGTAGGAAATTTAATTTTCTAAAAAAAATGTCTCTTATGATTTTCTTATACGATCAATATTTTCACCGTAATTCAAAAATTAAAATTCATAGTGAATGATTCAAAATTTTGTTAATTATGAAAATCTTAATTTTGAAGTTACGGCTTTCTTATCAGTCCTAAGAAAAAATTATAGGAGACATTTTTTTTAGAAAATTAAATTTCCTACAATTTTTGTTTAAAAACTTTTTTCATAAGACCAATATTTTCTCCGTAATATAAAAAATTTCACACCACTAATTATTAATTATTTTTAAATTAACGCAAAAATCCTGGCCCTAGTCATTAGGTCTGTTCATAACCAATGGTAAAAAAAAGTAACGAACTTACCCCCTAATTATTAATCTCAAAATCTACCAGGAAGAGTTTTTTTACGCGTACTACAAAATATCAAAATAATGAAGGAAATAAAAAATAAAAATTTTTCCAACTGTCCGATTTGGCACGGAATGTCCCATATATATAATGAATATGTATGTATATATATATATATATATATATCCCTTACTTTAACTCGTGACACAACATTTTCACGGCAAATTAAACATTTTTTAACCCTGGGTGCACATACATTGCAACAAGCAACATGACCGCAAGGATTAAATAACATTTCTCGTTTGGCATCAGAACATACTAGACACTCATCAATAGTCTGTGCGTGTGTAGTCGTCTCAATATCATGTCTAAAAAAAAAAATAGATCGATTAATTAATCAGTTAATTAATGAATCAAAGGATTAGAAGTATTTTATTTTATCATAAAGAGTAATTTAAAACTCACGACTCCTTGTTTTTGTGACAATTTGTAAGAGTCTTGCAAAGATTCGGATCAGGACAAAGATCGAGTGGAGTTTGTCCCTTTTTGTTTTTCAACTCAAGATCAGCGCCATGAGCTGCTAGAAAACAAGCGATAAAAGAGCTGCTCTTCTTATCTTGTCCTTGTGAACCCAGACCCATTAATAGTCGTCCTACATCCCTGACGTCTTGCAATTGCCGTAGCTGTGATAGCGTATGATGACGTAGTGCTTCGTGAAGAGGTGTATCGCCGTCCTTATCAGCGACATTCACATTTGCACCCTCTCGTACCAGCAACTAATTAACGCAAAAAATAATACTGATTATTATTCATAATTTATAATTGTTTGTTCAAAAGATTCAATGCCGCACACAGCCCGTACATCTTTTCTTAGCTATAAATATGAAAATATATATAGATGTAAATGTGTATTTCAACAAGTCACTTGGACTTACTCGAACGATTTGAGTATGCTGACGTTCCACGGCAAGATGTAGCGCAGTCTGCAAATTGACATTCTGAAGATCCAGGTCAGCTTTGCCAACTCGAGCCAATAATTCGGCGACTTCAACGTGGTTATTGAGGGCAGCAAGATGAAGGGCCGTATACCCGTCGTCCTTTTTTTCATCAACTATCCACGGCCTAGGAAGTTTTGAAAGGAGAATCCGCATTGCACTGAAAATAAATAGCTTGGATTTAATTTATTTTATATTACTCTTTTTACATTTTTCATTATGGCTTATTTACTCAAATTCAAATATAATGAAGGCGGCTTCAATTTTACGGCTTGTTAAATAATTTATATAACTAAAGCTAAAGGTAATAGAACACAATAGAGATACTTTATTGTTATTTTTTAACTTCCCGCTGAGAAAATTGAAAATTTTCGTAAAAAGGGAATTTATTGGTTTCGGTTCGATTTTCGAAAATCGAGTTTTCCTGAGATCTCGGTATTTTGAGGTCCTGGGAAGTTATTCTGACTATTTACGGGTAGACACCCGGCCGTGTGTGTGTGTGTGTAAATTAATTTTGGCGTACGATATCTTTAGAACGGATCAATCGATTTTAAAGTAGGCGGCAATCGAAAGGACTCACCAAGACTTAGAATTGATCAGATTTTCGAGTCGATCGATCGCGTAGTTTATAAGTTATACGAAAAATAAAAATCAAAAGAAATATTTTTTTGTAACTTTCTGTAATGAAAAGAGAAAATTTTCGAAAAAAGAGAAGTTATTGGTTTCGGTTCGATTTCCGAAAATCGAGTTTTCACCAGATCTCCATGTTTTAAGGTCCTAGGAAGTTATTCTGACCATTTCCGGATGAACTTCCGCGTGTGTGTATATATATGAATGTGTGTAAACTAATTTTTGTCGTACGATATCTTTGGAACAAATCAACCGATTTGGTCATTCTTGGCGGCAATCGAAAGAGCTCATCAAGACTTAAATCTGAATAGATTTTGAAATCGATTGGTCTAGTAGTTTACAAGTTATGTGAAAAATAAAAATTCAAAAATTTGTTTTTTTAGGTTTTTTTCATATAACTCATAGACTACTTGCCCAACTTGCCTCAAACTGTATCCGGTTCTAAGTCTTAATGCGCCTTTTCGTTTGCCCCCAAGTATTTTCAAATCGGTTGATTCGTTCCAAAGATACTGTACCACAAAAGTGAATTATTTTGTAGCTAAATGTATTTTTTGTTGAACGCCAAAATAAATATTTTTTGAGTTCGAAAAGCTAAAAAATTCGCGAATATTTTTTTCGAACTTTGAGCTCAAAAACAGCGGGAAGTTTTTTCCCTCAGGATCAACCGTTTTACAGATTTATTTTTTTATTTTCAATAATAATAATAATTATTTTTATTTTATTTTTCAAACGTTCATTTAGTTGTTGTGGATAATTGTGAACGTCAATTGCACGTGTGCAAGTACACACGCCGTAAAGCACGTTTAAAGTGCAAAGACAATGGCTTTAACGACACATCGTCCATATTAGGCGTAATGTCTCACAGACGGGACAGGAAGTGCCTGACCTCCCTGGGTTTAACTTCAAAGGGGGTATTATTTTATTTATGTGTAGGTGTGGCGCACATGTGTGGACGTGTGAGTGTGAATATGACCGTGAGTTTGTGTTAAAGAGAGAATGAGAGAGATGGAGAGAACGTTTAGTTTCGTAAAAAGAATGATAGAAATAAATGGTCGGTGCAGCTGTCGTCAACAAGAGAGACCTCTCTACCTCCTGGTGTAGTCAACTGTAGTGTGGTGTAGTCTGCTGTAGTGATGGTCTAGTGTGGTGTAGTAAGTACGTAACTCTGGTACATCCATGAGCATGAGGTTCCAGTGACTTGCAGCCTGCACTACCAGACACTGCACATGCTGACATGCTCGTGGCACATGTCTGCTCTTGTCAACCCTCACTTCAAGACCTTCCTCTTGTTCCTTTTTTTATTTAACGTTTTTTTTCCTGCCGCTGGATGCTCATTTGGAGTTTCAAGAAAAATAGATTTTTAAATATGTCTTTACCTACTGGCTAGTGGTACATTCATTTATTATCGTATCAGAGAGGGTTTTAATTTTAAAAATATTTTTTATTACAAAAGCATGTAAACATATATATGTATACTTCATAGTTGTTGGTATTTTTTTTTAATTAAAATAAAAGTTTATGATGGATAAAAAAAATTTGTTTTTTTTTTTTTTTGCTTTTTTTTTTTATGGCTCAGCTCTATGAAATACAACTCATTTCAGTCTCTTTACACTGCAATGATTTTAGGACGAACGGTATTACCTCGAATGTGGTAGTTTCAACAGCAATTCGCTGGTGCAATCGATAGTTGTGTATTTGCTTGGAGGGAACTTGGGATTATATTCCCGAATTGTCGTTCATTGCTGAATACTGCATCGAGGCATTACTTTTATCCATATATATGTATATAGGTTTATGTATATAATTTTTTTACTTATATTTTTTCGACAAGATAAGAAATTTCATGCATGATCGGATAGTCATTGGAATAAATTTAAAACCACGATTCTTGCCATCTCGCAAATCGATTTTATAATATTTGTATTACTGCCGAAAAAATGACCGCAAATAAGTTTTTAAATTTTATTTTTATTTAAAAACGTACATTTATTAATTTTTTAATAGCATTGGTAAAAATAAAATTATTTAAATGATAATAAGTGAGTATCCGTGCGGGGGTTTTAGAATTTTCAATGAGAACGATGAGTGGAGTTTTATGTTTGGCATCTCTCCTAAGTCCCATTTCTTGTATCCCTTGCCACATTCCCAGCATCCTCATCATCTTGCTCTTTGTATTTCTATCTTTTTCTCTCTTCTTCTTCATCCTCCTCCTCTTTATCCTCCTCTTCCTCTTGCTCTATAGTCTTAGTCTTATTCATTGTCGTATACCGTACATATATGAGTATATGTACATACGTACACGGCTATTTTGAACATCCCGATCTCAGTAATTTGATACGACGGAAATTACCCTAGGGGCGAGGGAAAAAAGGGAATTGACAATTTAAAGTTAAACTATTGCATTGTATCCATAATCTTGTTGATTTTGTTTTATGCTCTGCAATATTTTTTCCTTTTTGTTATGTATTTCTGCAACACTCAGTTACGTAACTCTAGTTACACTAAAAATAACAGTTCCATCAATAATAGCCGTCAGAGATAATAAAAAATTATTTTCGGGAATTATTTATGTTTAAATTTTTTTAATGGCCCGTTAAAGCCCGACTAGACTAAAAAACAACACGGGGTTGAATGTTAAAAAGTAGGTGTAATTAAAGGAGAGGACTGTTAAATAGTACAGAAACGTTAATCTTTGGTTCGGGGTCTAGGGGGAGGGTTGTTTTAAACTAAATGCGCAAACGGCAAGAAAAAGAGGGTAATGAGAAAGACGATTGAGAGAGAAAAATATAAAAAGAACAAGAGGGGAGATACATCAGTGTGTGCCAACAAAAATAGATGTTGCAGTCACTTGGTTGACGAATGGAACGGTTGCGATCGTCGTAACGTCGTGCCTGCACGAGGATTCACCACCGGGTGAGGAGTCTGGCAACTGGTTTATTTTAGGTTCAGAAGAGTCTTACATATCTTTCCTCATTTTCTTTCGTCATTTTTTATTTTACATTATTTTTTTTTTTTATTTTACTTTATTCTATTTTTAACACCACGAATAACTAACGTATCCACGTTAGTTATTTACTCATTAACATGGTCAAAAAAAATTACCTCAAGTATTTGAATTAATGGACCAGTTATTTATTTATTTATTTATATTTATTAACAAATAAGTATTTAAAATAAAAAGTTTATCAGATTTACCCTCATGAGATGTACAGAATCACATATAGAACTAGGAAATAAGTTTAGTCTAAAGCTATCGGCAGTGTGTAGTAGAGTTTCTGACCCATCCAGGAATAGTCGCCCATGTGGTAGCAGCCGTGGGACGCCTATTTTCGAGTAAAGACAAATTTGGCTCGGAGAGTCAGCGTGAGTGGGATAAGAGAAAGGGAGAGACGAAAAATGTAAGTAAAGAAGACGGGACGGGTGTATGTAGAAGAGCACATGCCTGGCTCTGGTAGCGAGTTGTGATGGTGATGCTGGTACTGATGATGACGGCGTAGTATAAGAAGAGGAATAAGAACAAGAATAAGCGTAAGAAGAAGATGAAAATATCGGTACGGGGGGCACCGGCATACCGAGAGTATGCTAGTAAAGTGTAAGCTTACATCGTACCGAGGGAGAGGGATCAAGAGTGTTGCTGGTGCGACAAGAAGGCCAATGGGATCTGTGCGGCCATTTTTAGAGGGCTTCATCCGAAGAAGCTGTGCCTAACGACTTTGACGGCATTCAGTCGAAAGCGGTCCAGTTGGAAAGGAGGATCATAGACTCAAGAATCGTTAGCACTCTCATCCAGATTAATATTTAAATACTCAGTACTTTATATTTTATATATAATATATAACGCCGTTGCTGTTGCTGTTGCCAGTACTCCGGGTACTTAGCTGGAAGCTCTCGCATCTACATCGTGACCTGGAATTTATGGGAAAGTCAAGTGCAACAGCTATTTTTTTTAAAAAAAAGAAGAGTGCTTTTGAGATTCTACGGCTTTACTGAGCTTTAAATAATCATTTTTATAATTAAACTCATTAATTATTTAAAATATTTATAACGGTGGATTTGCAGATATTTAAATCAGTGTTTTGTTGCATTAAAATGTTAAGTATGTGCCATAGATATATATTTATTTAAGTACTGTATTATTATTATTAATTATTGTTACTATTATTTTTTTTTTTTTAATAATTTATGGGAGGATGTTTGGACCGAGCGACTGTTCCGTACTTCCTTACTTCCCATAGTGTGATAAGACGTATGGAATGTAAAGAAGTATGGAGCTGCGCTCAGGCTTATCGTCGAGAGTAAGCGCAGACAATACACCAGTTTGTATATATATATATATATTTTTTATCTTGTACTTCTGTTGATAATTTATTAGAAGGCATTTGATAAAAAATGAAATTAGAGGAAAAATTAATAAGAAGAAAGATAAGAAGAAGAAGAAGAAGCGGGAAAATGATGGCTTGAAGTGGACGACGAGGACGATCCTTCTCAGGATAATAATGAACGGATTAAAGTAAAAAAAATATAATAATAATAATAAGATAAAGTATTAAAAAATAGTGGGAGAGCGGGTGCGGTCAGGTCGAAATAGTCACAGCCCGCCGTCATATTTCTAGAAATAAGTTCTCCGGTTACGGGAGTTATTTTCGTACTTTTACTGCGACGATTTGTCGCGTTTTTAGTACACGAGACACGAGAATACCATATACCTGGTACTCTTCTGCTACTGGTTAAATAATAAGTCTGAGGATAGGACTCATAAAACTGCTTGATATATACTTTCCTCGTCATGTTATTCAGGTTTGTCACTTTTAAGTTGGTTTTATACGAGGCTGTAACTTTTAAAAAATTTAACTGAAAAATTATAACTCACCGTCAACTATGGCACGCCGTTTTACTATTTAATGTTAACAAATAAATTAGAGAAAAAATAAATTGTCATAAAAAAATTGAAGTAATTTTAATCGAGGCATAATTGAAATGCGACACATTAATTTTATTATCATGCATAATTTTTATTAAAAATAATTATTATCTCCTGACATAATAATAATCTGGTTATTTATAATTATGTTCTGACATAAATATTTTTGATTATTTAAAATTATGGTGCCACATAATAAAAATGAATTACATTATCATTATGTGTTTAGATAATTTTAATCATGATATATTATTATGTACTGACATAATTGTAATGAGTTCTATTAAAATTTTGATCTTCATACTAAAAATATGTTGAATTTAAACTATACTATCCTATAAAAATAATTGGAAGATTTTGAGTTATGAGAGCTAATAATATATTAATTTTTTAGATATTCAGGCATTCTGAATTAAAATTATGTACATAATGGAAATTCAGAATTAAAATTATGTACATAATGAAAATGCGAGAATTAAAATTATGTACATAATGGAAATGCGAGAATTAAAATTATGTACATCATAAAAATTCGGAATTAAAATTATGTACATAATGAAAATTTGGATTTAAAATTATGTACATAATAAAAATTCGGAATTAAAATTATGTACATAATGAAAATGGTAGAGTTAAAATTATGTACATAATGAAAATGGTAGAATGAAAATTATGTACATAATAAAAATGGTAGAATGAAAATTATGTACATAATAAAAATTCGGAATTAAAATTATGTACATAATAAAAATTCGAGAATTAAAATTATTTACATAATAAAAATGCAAGAATTAAAATTATGTACATAATGGAAAGTCGGAATTAAAATTATGTACATAATGAAAATGGTAGAATTAAAATTATGTACATAATGAAAATGCGAGAATTAAAATTATGTACATAATGAAAATGCGAGAATTAAAATTATGTACATAATGAAAATGCGAGAATTAAAATTATGTACATAATGAAAATTCGGATTTAAAATTATATTCACAATAAAAGCTGTGTATATGGGTCAGTATCTGTATGTGTACAAGCGTGAGCGTGTATTTGAGTATATGCAGCGTGAAAAACTAATCATAGGGGGGCTTACATAGCTATTTATAGAACATGTATGGTCTTGTATGGTTTGTATAGAACTATACATAGGTACATCTGGCTACCCTGGTAGGAAGGGACCATTGGACAAGGCTCGGACCAGGCATTGGCCGGTCGTCATGCCAGAGTTCCGAGCCTTGGCGCAAGCCTTAGTCAAGCCTTTGCTGAACCTTTGGGTGAGCACTGGTCTATAACAGGGCTAAGCTGCTACTCTGGTCGTCCTTACAAAGGGCGCCACTGGAAGTAATAATGGCCTCCTAGAGCCGGATCTTAGATCATCAGGGTCGGTGTAAAATTGATTTGTAAGAGAAGGAAGAGGAAGGATAATTTACAATTAATTAATTTATTTCACAATTAACAATTTTAACCTTTATTTATTCAACCTTGACAATATTTATTTAAACCTTTATTTTATAAACCTTATTACCTTTTTAAATCTTATAAACTTTATTACCTAATGTCAACTACCTTTGACTATATCACACACACACTCACACTGAGTCCCCTGGACTATAATACACACACTCGACTTAACTCTATTTTCCACGCGGTCGACAAGACCCTCTACGTGGCTAACATTTTCCCGCGCGGTCCCCTGGACCCTCTACGCGATATAACTTCTTTGCAACAAATTCACGCGGTCCCCTGGACCCTCTACGTGATATAACCTTATTTACGCATCCATAAATTTCCTAAGTACACTATCCACACTCACACACTTTACAACATAAAATTCCATTATACCTATTTTCTGATTTAAATTAATTCCCATATAATTAATTACTACACTTTAAAATCACTATCAATTAACCACAACTAATTTCTTATAGACGTTAACCTTTCTTTTACCAACAATTTTGTTAAGCCGGTTTTAGGATTTATTTTATTTTACCGCTTAACAATTTATTCACTGACTCTATATCCAATACTCAAAACTTGAACACGTTTTATTTTACGACACATTAAACGTTTATATTTTGTTTATTTGATTTTATTTAATTTTATTTAACTTAATTATAATTAACTTATCCTATTATTAGTGACCCGACTAGAATTTCTTCCTGATTTGCCTGAAGTACCATAAGGACCTTATCAGGTTAATATAAGGTTTGCCTTATTAGGGCAAACCTGACAAGTTCCTTGTCAGGACCTCATCAGGATATCCTTATTCAAAAAATAGTTATTTACCATCAGATCCACCTGACGAGTTCCTGATCAGGACCTCGTCAGGATATCCTTATTCAAAAAAAAGTTATCCCATCCCTTTAAATATTCCATTTACAGGCTAAAAATTATACAAAGTACAAAAGAATATTATATAAAAATCACCTCAATCATTGCAGCACAGATTTTTTACTTCTTCATCAGTTTTTCTTTGACATCATAATAAATATTATATTTACACTTTCAAGATCACATGTGTATGTCAGCGCAGTGGATAGCATCGAGGACTTTGAATCGGAAGGACGCAGGTTCGAGCCCAGCAGTCATCGGGATTTTTTCATCAATAAAAAACATGTTTACTTCCTCTAATTAATGCTCTCAATACGATAGATAACATTCTCGATCAAATTAAAATTCTCTTATTTTTTTTTGCAATTTAATATTTTTTTAAAAATAATTACTAATAAGGTAATCCTGATAAGGATTTGATGAGGATATCCTGGTAAGGTCCTGATAAGGCAATCCCGATAAGGACCTCATGGGTCTTAAGCGTTACATCCATATCAGGATCCTCGTCAGGATATCCTGATCGGGACCTTATTTAAAATAAGGTTAACCCGATAAGGACCTCGTCAGGTCCATATGAAAAATTCTAGTCGGGGACTAGATAATTCTGACTAGATCGCAATTGCTTTTCCGGCGAATGCCTTACGCAACCTGCCTGGAAAATTCCAGAAGAATTTTCCGGCAATGCTTTATGCAACCTGCCTGGAAATAACGAAGCTAATTATGTTGAGACCGGTTTTCGATTGAATATTACACGAAAATAGACACTCAATACTTCACGGACACGACGTTTAACTGCGTATTTGATTAATGAATATTCTGGGAATATTCTATAAAATACCTATTACGATTTTCGTTGATTCTTACACCGTCGGTTGTCCAGTATTAGTTGTCCTTGTCCGGTATTTGTCCTGGTTCGTGTAGTTGTCCTGGTCCGTGTAGTTTGTTCCGTGGTTACTTGGTCATCCCGGCTCTATCCTTCCTGGATGTAACTTTGGGCGTCTAGATGGTTGCCCGATCCTATGGACTCTGTCCTGAACGTCTGTTCAGTCTGGTCGTTCCTGTCACTACTCTTTTATTCGCTGTTGTCTTGTAGTTTTATTAATTTCGCTCGATTATTTTCGGCAATGATCGGAAAGCTCCTCCCTTACTTAATTATGATTGGGCCTAGTGTGAGAGTATTTTCAATTAGCGCGCCCGGCGACAAGTCGAAAAACTTAATCGAATGCTCAATTGGGGTAGCAGATAAGGTAGATGGCCATCAGTGATAAATCACGATTTTGGTCAATAGAATTACCCAATTTACCCCGTTACAGGTCCAAACCTTGAATGATGTCCATGTTCCAAGCCTTGAGAAACAAAATTTCAACCTTCGGCCAAGGCTTGGGAAACAAAAAATCAAGCCTCGGCCAAACCTCGGGGAGTAAAAAATCTAAGGCTCACCCAATGCTCTATCTAAAATATTATCATTTAAATTAATAAATATAATTAAAAAAAAAGTTTGATCGCACTTTTGTCGACATTACATTGGAGTGTAATTAACTAATTACTGAATTAATGGGAAATAACGAATAAAATTATTCGG
This sequence comes from Microplitis mediator, assembly GCF_029852145.1. Classification (NCBI taxonomy): domain Eukaryota; kingdom Metazoa; phylum Arthropoda; class Insecta; order Hymenoptera; family Braconidae; genus Microplitis; species Microplitis mediator. The sequence continues at coordinate 4,856,666 of NC_079973.1, forward strand.
GGGCTACCGGGGTTCGAACTGAGATCCTTCTGGTTACTAGGCCGGGACGCTATCTACTGTGCTAAATCTGATGTTCAGATAATCAAGAGTTTTTTGTTTGTTAATTATTTAAATATAATTTCATCTAGAAATACTAGATAGACGTATATTTTTTATTTATTTATTTTTTTATTTATTAATTTGTAATTTTATGTTTTGATATATCCCGACTAGAATTTTTCATAAGGGCCTGACGAGGTCCTTATCGGGTTAACCTTATTCCAAATAAGGTCCCGATCAGGATATCTTGACGAGGATCCTGATATGGATGTAACGCTTAAGACCCATGAGGTCCTTATCGGGATTGCCTTATCAGGACCTTACCAGGATATCCTCATCAAATCCTTATCAGGATTACCTTATTAGTAATTATTTTTAAAAAAATATCAAATTGCAAAAAAAAATAAGAGAATTTTAATTTGATCGAGAATGTTATCTATCGTATTGAGAGCATTAATTAGAGGAAGTAGACATGTTTTTTATTGATGAAAAAATCCCGATGACTGCTGGGCTCGAACCTGCGTCCTTCCGATTCAAAGTCCTCGATGCTATCCACTGCGCTGACATACACATGTGATCTTGAAAGTGTAAATATAATATTTATTATGATGTCAAAGAAAAACTGATGAAGAAGTAAAAAATCTGTGCTGCAATGATTGAGGTGATTTTTATATAATATTCTTTTGTACTTTGTATAATTTTTAGCCTGTAAATGGAATATTTAAAGGGATGGGATAACTTTTTTTTGAATAAGGATATCCTGACGAGGTCCTGATCAGGAACTCGTCAGGTGGATCTGATGGCAAATAACTATTTTTTGAATAAGGATATCCTGATGAAGTCCTGACAAGGAACTTGTCAGGTTGACCCGATGGCAAGTAACTTTTTTTTGAATAGGGATATCCTGATGAGGTCCTGATCAGGAACTCGTCGGGTTGACCCGATGGCAAATAACTTTTTTTTGAACAGGGATATCCTAATGAGGTCCTGATCAGGAACTCGTCGGGTTGACCCGATGGAAAATAACTTTTTTTTGAACAGGGATATCCTGATGAGGTCCTGATCAGGAACTTGTCAGGTTGACCCGATGGCAAGTAACTTTTTTTTTGAATAGGGATATCCTGATGAGGTCCTGACAAGGAACTTGCCAGGTTTGCCCTAATAAGGCAAACCTTACATTAACCTGATAAGGTCCTTATGGTACTTCAGGCAAATCAGGAAGAAATTCTAGCCAGGATAGAACAAGATTTTTAATGGAGAACGAAAAAAAAAATGTCCGTTTCAAACAGAGCATCCTAGTAATTATACATTATTGTATTAAAACTAGTATGATTTTTCAAAATTACTGAAGAAATTTATATAATTTCATAACATTTTAATAGACGTTTGTATCGTCCCGGGAAAAAAAATCGGTCTGTCAGTTGACCCTGTGGGCCAGCTCCAAAACTTCCCGCTGTTTTCGAGCTCAAGAACCTTGAAAACATTATTGTGAATATATTTTCGAGCTCTTCGAGCTCGAAAATACGTTTGTATGCTGTTGTTTTCGAAAAAAAACGTTTTTCACCATTTTTTCTCCAACGATATCTCTCAAACTCATAAACCGATTGAGACGGTTGAGGTGGCAATCGACGCGTTTTATCAATTTCTAAAGCTGATTAAATTTTGAATTCGATTTATCGAGTCGTTTTTGAGATATTTCAGAAAAAATAAAAAAAATTTTTTTTTTTCATTCTTTCGACAACGGTTTCTCTTGAACGAATGAACCGATTATGATGGTTGAGGTGGCATTCGACGCGGCTTGTCAATATCTTGAAGCTGTAAGAAATTGAGCTTGATCGGTAGGGCTCGTTCAGAGACATTCCAAAAATAAAACTTTTTTAAAAATGTTTTTTTTTATAACGTTTAATGTGCTTGAGGGATTGATCCTAAAATCGTCTGGGCTCTAGAGCTTTATAAGCCGCGTCGAATGCCACCTCAACCATCAAAATCGGTTCATTCGTTCAAGAGAAACCGTTGTCGAAAGAATTAAAAAAAAAATTTTTTTTATTTTTTTTGAAATATCTCAAAATCGACTCGATAAATCGAATTCAAAATTTGATCAGCTTCAGAACTTAATAAAACGGGTCGATTGCGACATCAACCGTCACAATCGGTTCATTTGTTTGAGAGATATCGTTGGAGAAAAAATGGTAAGGAACTATTTTTTTCGAAAAGAACGGCATACAAAAGTATTTTCGAGCTCGAAGAGCTCGAAAATGTATTCACGACAAAGTTTTCGAGCTCAAGGAGCTCGAAAACAGCGGGAAGTTTCTGGGCTGGCCCGCAGGGTCAACCGATAGACAGATTTTTTTAACAGGGGTACCCTTGTAGGATCTCTTGGGGATTTTCCTATTAGGACTGCCCAATAAGGGAATTGAGAAATTACCTTGATCAAGTTCGAAGATGAGCAAAATCGATCGGATAGTTTAGAAGATGTGGATGTTTGAAATTTTTGTTGAGTTACTTAAAAATAGCATTTTTTACTTTATCCTTATAGAACTGTTGAACCAAAAGCGATAACTTAATATTAGCTTGAGATGTTTCTAGCAGAAATCGACGTGTATCATTAAGTTCTACACCTGATTAGATTTTAGGATCAATTCATCAAATCATTCCTGAGCAATTTCAAAAAATCTGAAAAAAAAATCTAGGCAACGGTTGGCCCTGCAGGCCAGCCCTAAAACTTTCCGCTGTTTTCGAGTTCCAGGATCTCGAAAACGTTCAAGCCTAGGCCCTATCCCAGAGAGGAAAGTACCACGGGCCCAAGCTTGGCCCAGACTTGGCCCAACTTTGTAGAACCTTGGGCCAGGCTTGTAAGCCAGTCTTGGCCCAGCTTTGGTAGAAGCCTGGAATGATAATCTCGGGCCAAGCCTGGTTGCCACACCTGGCCCATGCTTGGTTACCAGACCTGGCCCATGCTTGGTTGCCAGACCTGGCCCAGGCTTCCAGGAAACGAATAAATTTTATTAAAAAAAATTTATTATTATTAACCTCGTAGAATTCGTGATCATTAACGTTTTAATTATTTAAGGGAGGTAAATGATGTGAAAAAAACTCGGTGGAAATTCTGCTGGACTCTGGGCGCGAACTGCCATCCTTCTGATTACTGGGTCCGAACGGTAGCTACTGGACGAACCTACTAACGTTGAACTAGTACATTTATATGATCTACTTGTATAAACCATGGGTATATCCAAACTTGGGTAATCCTACCTTGGCCCAAGCCCGGGTAATCATTGTAACGGCCAAGGCTAGGTTACCTAGTCCTGGCCCAAGCCTGGCTTGCCATTGGATGGCCAAGGCTAGGTTACCCAGTCTTGGCCCAAGTCTGGGTTGCCATTGGACGGCCAAGGCTAGGTTACCCAGTCTTGGCCCAAGTCTGGGTTGCCATTGGACGGCCAAGGCTAGGTTACCCAGTCCTGGCCCAAGCCTGGGCCAATATAGGTGTGCCAAAGCTAGGTTCCCCAGTGCTGGGCCAAGTAGGGGCCCGTTGTTCAACTCTGGCAGCTCCTGTATGGGATGGTTTGATTTTCGTTAAATCGAGCCTTGCCCGCATGAAAAAACTTTATATGTGAAAACATATATGATAGAATATATGAATATTATAATGTGATATATTGTACAATATATTAAATAATATTTATATTTTTGCCGTATTAATATATGATAATATATTGAAAAAAAATATATTGCTAGAATATATTATCAATATATTTATCAATATATGACTTTTTATGTATGTTTTACATATATATTTCAATATATCGTTTTTATATTGATATATTATATTGAAAGTAGTATATTTATTAATATATAGTATTTTTTATATTTTTTATATATGTTCTCCAATATATTGCAAAATATATGGTTTCCAATATATCGTAAAATATATGGCACTTTTTTTACTTTTCTTAGGTTATTGCCAGTAAATATAAGGTCAATAAAAAGAAGGAGAAAAAATAATAAATTTGACTTTTTTTGTGGAATTGTGTAGAAATTGAAAAAGTATATTGAAAAAATGAAATTTTCAATATATTGCGAAAAATATAAGTTTTAATATACTGGAAAAATATAATTCCAATATACCGCGAACCATATATTTAATCATATAAATTCTTTCATATATAATCAATTATATAGAGACCATATACCACTAATTATATGAGCCAAAATATATGGATATATATATCAAGTTTATTATATTATATTATAAATTATATATATACTATCCATATATGATAAGAATATATTGAGCATTATATGAGATAATATATATAGAAAAATACAAAACATTATATTAGGGTGAGCCAAAAAAACCAACCTATCGAATTTACGTCTTAAAAAGGACCTATATATCGAAAAAAAAATTCTCCCATTGGGCAAAATTTTTAGCTCAATTTTAAAAGGTGTCGGTACCCTGATTAAACAAAATGATTAAAAATGATTTAAAATGATTTGTTTTTTAATCATTTTAAATACTTTTTAATCCTTCAAATCATTTCTAATCCTGTCTCTTATGGACATTTAACGTGTGAAATCATTTTTAATCATTTTGTTTAATCAGGGTAGCCATTTGAAATTTCCCATTTAAATAACATGCAAAAAAATTTTTTTTGATTAAAAATATTATAACTTTTGAACCATGTGAGACAAAAATTCGGCTCTAGAATATTCTTGTAGAACATTAAATTTCTTAAAAGAAAGTCCTAGGAGTAAAGTTTGTAATCTTGATATTTCGTATACTACCAGGCTATCAAAGTCTAGAGTAAACAGAATCATACAAATTTAAGGTTTCGTTTGGATTTTCCAAATACTTTTCTTTTATTGTGATCGATAACAAAATATTATTTGTTACAACGTGGATGTTGTTGGTGATTTCATTGCACTACATGTAGAACAAATTTTCTCGTAGTATTGATATTTTTAATAATAAAGCCTTAAATTCGTATGATTCTGTTTACTCTAGACTTTGATGGCCTGTTAGTATACGGAATATCAAGTTTACAAATTCGACTTCCAGGACTTTTTTTAAAGAAATTTAATGCCATACAAGAATATTCTAGAGCCGAATTTTTATCTCACACGATTCAAAAGTTATAATATTTTTAATCAAAAAAAATTTTTTTGCGTGTTATTTAAATGGGAAATTTCAGATGGCTACCGACACCTTTTAAAATTGAGCTAAAAATTTTGCCCAATGGGAAAATTTTTTTCTCGATATATAGGTTCTTTTTAAGACATAAATTCGATAGGTTGGTTTTTTTGGCTCACCCTACATTATATACAAGTAAATATATTATGATAAATATATAATCCAATATATGTAAAAAACATATATTTTTCAATATAGATATTTTTGCCGCTATATATTTATCACATATTCACCATATATTGTTTTTTATACTGTTAACAATATATAGCTTTTCCATGCGGGTGGCCGCTGACCATTGGCCAATGCCTCAGCCTAGCTTAAATTTTTATTTAATATTAAAATTATCAACTTTACATGTATCTATATATATGTATATAGAGAAGACCAGGGCAAAACGGTCCACCGAGTATACGATTAATATCAAGAGTTGAAATTTTCTAAAAAGGAAAATTATTTGATATACAATAATTTTCATTTAATTTGTTATTGCTATGTACAAAACTTTAGTTAACATCAATGTTAAAGTTCAATAAACAATATAGTGGAGCTACTTGATCTTACTCTTAATTCATTCATTTATATCAAATCGTACACTGTAAAAAATTCGCGGAGTGAATGCAGATAAAATCCGGAGTGAATGCGGAGTGAATGAATTTTGAATTATTCACTCCCCTCGGAGTGAAATTCACTCCGGAGGGGAGTTTTAAAAATGTTATTAATAAAATATAACTCCCCTCAATAAAATCGAAGTAAAAATTCGCGTATTACATTATTGATCACCTGATATGCACACACATACGCACATACATATTTAGGCACACACGCGCACTCGCACACACACGCACGCACACATTTGCACACCCGCACACATTCGAACACTCACACGCACATAATTGTACACACAAGCCCACATTTGCACACACACACACACACACACACACACACACACACACACACACACACACACACACACACACACACACACACACACACACACACACACACACACACACACACACATTGTTTAGCAGTTTAATATAAATTAATATAAATTTATTTAAGTATTAAAACTCCGGACCGGAGTGAATTGGGAGTGAAATAAAATCCGCGTCACTCCGAGATTACTCTGCTAAAAAAAAACTCCCAATTCACTCCGCATGCGGAGTGATTTTTTTCAAAACTCCAGAACTCTGAGTGGCGGAGTGAATGCGGAGTGAATTCGGATTTAATTTCACTCCGAATTCACTCCGGATTTTTTACAGTGTAAAATTACAAATTAATAAATATATGTCATTACTCATCAGACAATTTTAACTTCATTAAATAAAACTACATTTCACCTCATCTTTACGATCTAATATTTCTGAATTAATTTGTATTTGAATAATTAATAAGCAAAAAAATCAGGATTATCTGAACATCAGATTTAGCACAGTGGATAGCATCCTGGCCTAGTAACCAGAAGGATCTCAGTTTGAACCCCGGTAGCCCCCAAATAATTTTATTCGTTATTTCCCGGTAATTCAGTGATTAGTTAATCACACTCCAATGTAATGTCGATAAAAGTCTGATCAAACTTTTTTTTAATTATATTTAATAATTTGAATAATGATATTTTAGATCGAGCATTGGGTGAGCCTTAGATTTTTGCTCCCCGAGGTTTGGCCGAGGCTTGATTTTTTGTTTCCCAAGCCTTGGCCAAGGCTCAATTTTTCGTTTTCCAAGACTCGGCCGAGGCTTGATATTTTAGTTTATCAAGGCTTGGAACATGGCTACCATCCAAGGCTTGAACCATGGCTCGCCCAATGATCAGCCAAGGCTTGACCCAAGCCTTGCTCTAAGTCGAGGAGCATTGACTGACGACGGACCAAGGCTTGGTCCAAGCTTTGGCCAATGGTTCCTTCCAACCAGGGATATGTTCGACATATAGCCACATATCGGCATAAATAGTCCATCGACAACGAAAAATTTTTTAACAAGTCTACCCATAGAGGAAAATACGACGGGGCCAGATATGGGCCACGCTTGGCGCAATGCTGTCAATCTCTGGCCCATGCTTGTAAACCCGCTTGGGCCCAGCTTTGGTAAAAGTCTGGGATGATAACAGGGTGCCAGGCTTGGTTGTTACCATTGGCCCAGGCATCATTGCCAAAGCTGGCCCATGCGTGGTGGCCAGATCTGAGCCATACTTGTTTACCAGACCTGACCCATGCTTGCTTGCCAGACTTGGCCCATGCATCGACAAAACAAATAAATTTAATTTAAAAAAAATTTTATTATTATTATCCTAATAGAGTTTGTGATCATTAACGTTTAAACTATTTAAGTGAGGTAAATGACGTGAAAAAACTCGGTGAAAATTCTGCTGGGCTCTGGGCGCGAACTGCCGTCCTTCTGATCGCTAGGTTTGAACGGTAGCTACTGGACGAACCTACTAATGTTGAACTGAAACTTTTATATGTTGTACTTGTTCATTTTACTACAACCACTTGGTTTTATGAAATATAAAGAGCTATTAAATAAATATTTTCGATTAAGAAAAAAATAATAATTTCGTATTATTTTTATTATAATTACATAATTTTTAAAAATAAAATTTATTAAATTTAATTGATTATTTATCAAGAACCCAGTTGAATTGTCTTGCTCTACCACCAATATTAAAAATAACATTTTTTATAAAAATTCATGAGTTATTTCTTACTTAAATTAATTTTTATAACTAAAATTATAAAATTACGGTTGTTGATTGCAAATAACAACGAACTAAAAAATATTTCAATTATTAGTTGTAAATAATTTTAATCGCAATATTATAATATTTATTGATTAAAACTTATTTCAATTCAAAAATAAATAATTATTAATTTAAAAAACCATAATAATGATTTAATTGAATAATTAATAAAAAACGTGGGTTAACCAATTCTGGCCCAAGGATGGGGAAACTATAGGTATAGCCGAACTTGGATAATCCTACCTTGGCCCAAATCTGGCTTGCCATTGAATGATCAAGGCAGGGGAACCTAGTCTTGACCTAAGCTCGGGTAATGATTGGACCCAAGAATGGGCCAATATAGACGTGCCAAAGCTAGGTTCCCCAGTGCTGAGCCAAGGAGGGCCCCTTCGTTCAACTCTGGCAGCTCCTGCATGGGGTGCAGTGGGCTGGCCTTCACAAGGTCCGTGATTCGAGTACTGAACGAACGTGAGTTTTTTTTTTCTCGGCCGATATGCATAATAATTTACATATAATTTTATTTTTTATTTAATTATATAAATTTCTTTTCTCCTGGCAAATCTAATCAACACAAATTACCTGGATGTAAGAAAATATTATAAAATGACTTTTCATAAAAAATGGGTTGTTCAGTCTAAGCCCGTGTTAGGTTTACCACTCAACGGCCAAGGCTAGGTCATTCAGTCTTGGTCCATGTTAGGGTTACCATTCAACGGCCATGGTTAGGTTTCACAAACTTGGCCCAAGTTAGGGTGACTCTAGGCTTGGCCAAGGCTAGGTTATCCAGTCTTGGCCCATGTTAGGGTTACCATCCAACGGCCGAGGTTAGGTTACGCAAACTTGGCCCAAGTTAGGGTGACTCTAGGCTTGGCCAAAGCTAGGTTATTCAGTCTTGGCCCAAGCCTGGGTAATCATTGGAATGGCCAAGACTAATTACCCAGTTATGGCCCGGGCATGGGACAGTATAGGTTTGCCAAGATGGGCTTCCCAATAATGTCCCAGGCATGGCCCCGTCGTTCAACTCTGGGGCTTCCTGTATGGGTATACATTGCCATAAAAGAAGCATACATGGACCATGCATGTCTATATGCTGTGAGTTACCATGTACAGAACATATATGCTCCATAGATACTTCCTACATGCCTATATATGCGCTATACATGGACATGTATATCAGTTTTTTTACGGGTATGCATCATGAAAACTAAGAATATTAATATTATGAACGTGATAAAAAAGGTAGAATTAAAATTATGTACATAATGAAAATGTATAGAATTAAAATTATGTACATAATAAAAATGGTAGAATTTTCATTATGTACATAATTAAAATTCTAGAATTAAAATTATGTCCATAATAAAAATGGTAGAATTTTCATTATGTACATAATGAAAATTCTAGAATTAAAATTATGTACATAATGAAAATTCTAAAATTAAAATTATGTACATAATGAAAATGGTAGAATTAAAATTATGTACATAATGAAAATTCTTGAATTAAAATTATGTACATAATGAAAATGGTAGAATTGAAATTATGTACATAATGAAAATTCTTGAATTAAAATTATGTACATAATGAAAATGGTAGAATTAAAATTATGTACATAATGAAAATGCTAGAATTAAAATTATGTACATAATGAAAATTCTTGAATTAAAATTATGTACATAATGAAAATTCTAGAATTAAAATTATGTACATAATGAAAATTCTAGAATTAAAATTATGTACATAATGAAAATGCTAGATTTAAAATTATGTACATAATAAAAATGTAATAATTATATTTATATGCTACTATAATATTTACATATCTAATTATTATTATGTAGCACAATAATTTTTATTAGCTTAGTTATTTTTATGCCATTGGAAAATTTTTAGTTGGAATTAAAATTATGTTGGAAGATAATAAAAATTCGTCCGTGACAATAAAAATTATGTTAGTACATAATAAAAATTTTTAAATTTAAATTATGACTGTACATAATATTATTCTCAATTAAAATTATGAGCTGTGACATAAAGTTTTTTCATTAATTTTTTTTTATATCAACGCATAATAAAATTAAACCATTTCGTTTATGTAGGGAAAGAAATTTTAATGTTCGAGTTATTATTATGTACTAGCATAATTTTAAATATTTCTATTGTCGAAAAGTTTGGTGAACCGAATAGATATTTAGTCTACACATAATTATAATACAATGTTTTTTTTTATGTGGGGACATAATAAAATTTATATATTATTATGTCCCGATATAATAATAAATAATTAAATTTATCTCTGAACATAATGATAACTTAGAATATTTTGTATCTCCTACTATGCATTTTGATTCAATTTTATGTCGGGACATAATAATACATAAATTTTATTATGTCCCCACATAAAAAAAAATATAATTTAAAATATTTCTTCAAATTTTAAAAATAGAATTATTTTTTATTTAGATGAAAAATTTTATGGCAATAAATAGTAAAACGGCGTGCCATAGTCAACTATTTAAATAACGCCGTCAATAACTTTTTTTTTTTCTGTTTTTCATTAAATATTCAGCAGAAATAATTCAATTATTTTTTTTTTTAGTCCAATTAAATGAAATATTTAATTGTCAGAGTTCAGAGTTCGGAATATAAATTGCTTTTGAAATTTAAAAAAATAAAAATTAATTGCTTCGGTACATTTTCTTTTAGATTTTTAATGTGATATAACAATTGTCTTTTTTTTTTATATTTTATTTCATTTCATTAAATTTTTTTTCAACTCTGTCATTCTATTCAAGAAGAGACGAAATTTTCCCTGAAAAATAAACGAGCTCTCTTGAAGTTCTCTCTCCAGCTGTTTCAACGATAACTCGACATTTTATTTTATTCCATTTTCTTTTATTTTATTTTATTTTATTTTACGTTACTTTTTATGCCTCATGCTTTACGAACGGGCATTACTGTACCATACCATACACTACATGCACTAGTACCAATACTATCTACTGTACAATATATATATAATATATATATAATAGTGTAGAGTAGTATGAGGCTGGGTATGGTACAGATCGGGCAGCGTTAGTTCTCAGGGAGCCCAACTAACCGGCAAGAAATGTAGCACACAGCAGAGTTTGAGTTTGAGTTGGGAGCTGTAGTATCGTCGCATATATCGGGGTAAAAAAAAATTTGGCTGAATCGAATTACTGGTTTTTAACATCACCCACGAGACAAAAGTTAACAAAGTCGATAGTTAGAGGGAAAGAGAAGCAATTATAGCACATGCTGCTGACATTAACACACACATACTATCCACACATGATATTTGATTTGTTCACTCGTAATGTTCGAAAATTAATTTACTCACCTCGCGTTAATTTGCTTAATAATGCAAAATAAATTATCCTGATATTATTATACGAGTTAAATAATAATGTTAGTTTAAAATTATATACTAATGACGGGCATTTTCATTAAACTCAACGACCTCATCATTTTCTTCTCTCCACAATTTACATTCTCTTACTCACTCCAGCTCTCTGTCTCTCCCTCCCTCCCTCTCGCTCTACATATGTGTACATGATGTATATTTACATTAAAGCAAAAACCCAAACAACAGTTTCCATCATTAAACTCACATTCTGAAATGTCCTCTTGATAATCCCAGCCCGTTAAATATACATACGTATAAATAATAATGGGTTGCGACAGTGTTGTACATTGTAGTGATCGCATAGTCCTCGTCTACGAACTATATAAATTCTCATACGTAAGCGAAAACGTCAGCGCTTAAAGTTACGCTGTTGGAGTAAACTCAAGATGATGATCTTGAATAACATCACAAGCGGTAGCTTTCCTGCTGAGATCTATCCATCGTCTATCTATCCAATGTACAGTTGTTTCATCATCCGTCTTTATTTTAGTGCGCAGTGCAATCGTTTTATATATCATTGGTTTGATGAGTTTAGCTCATCGTCTTCAAGTCTCATCATCATCATCTACTAGAAACTGCTTCTACTTCTACTTCTGGTTCTGGTTCTGCTGCTGCTGTCGGCTCAGTTTAAAGTTAACAAAGTGCCGATTTAGCAACTACTGTCAATTATAAACGTCTTGAGAGCTGTAACGTTTTACGTTATTCTTTCCAGCACTTTTATAAATATTTTTATTATTACTATTGTTATTATCGCCATTATAAAAAGTTAAAATGTAACAGCATTATCACACAGTAATTGAGTAAAGTATTTTTTATTTTATTATTTAAAACTTTTTCTTACTCTCTTTCTTGGTTTATTTTTTTTTAAGTATTATTAAATAAAGTAAAATGGTGAGGCTGGTGCACTGCCTCGTAAATGCTAAATGTTATGTATGTCACGTTCAGGGGTGGAGGAAAGGCGCTGCTGTGCTTCGCCAAGCAGCAATGCAAGTGCCAGCATAGCTCCTTCTTCCTGGGTGAGAAGTTGGTTCAAGCACTGGGGTCACGTGTATCCACGACCAAGGATATTATCAAACCTCGCTACGTTGTCGCCCTCGTTTTACGTCTTCACATTTATCTGCACACAAACTAAACTTCACTACTCTACTCTACTCTGTGCAATGTGCAGTTAAGCTGAGTATAGACCTGGATGACTGGATCTTCTTTGAGTAGAGATGATGGTTAGTGTACATATATGAAGATATAGTAGGAATAAGTAAGTATTTCTGGTACTGGTACTAGTGGTACTGGTACTGGTGTTGGCGCTGGTGATGCTGATGGTGGATCTTGAGCTGGAACTAGAGCTAGATCTGAAGCTGCTGAAGAATGAAATGAATACTATATGTATGAAAAATAAAATGGTTAGCTAGCAGAGTATAATATTCTTTATACTAGTGTTTCTACTCGACTTATTCTGTCTTCCTCAATCGGCGCTCTACGAGCTTTCTCGTGACTTGTGATTGCTTCTGTCCCCGGCCAGCTGCTCTGCGATCCAATCGATTCAGTGTTTCCACCAAGTGGAGGGGCAAATTTTCCAGACATCGAGGCTCTCTCTGCTCTATCTATGAGTAGAGAGACACGGGTACCATCAACATTTTTTTATCCTGCCTTCTGATACTCTACTGCCGATCTCTGGCAACTACTTGCCCGGTATTCTCATAAAACCCATCCAATTAACATGGATAATTGACCATTAATTTTTATATATATTCAAATAATAATTATTATTCAAAATATATAACAGTATCATTATTAAACTATGATAATATTTTTAGTATTTAATGACGATCTGAGAAAAAAAATTATGCGATTCAATTACCACCAGAAGATTGAATTTGAAAATAATTTTATCGCTTCTTTTAATTGGCTATTAATATCGATAGTCAAATATTTTAAAAACTAATTATTATTATTATTAAGTTTAAATGGGTAATTTTGTAATTTAAAATTAAATTTATTATCCAAGTTACAATAATAATTAATTTATTTTTGTCTCCGAGTGAATTTACGTAATAAATTTACTACAATTAATATTATCGACCGGAAATAACTCGATTAATAATTAGTAGTTTAAGTAAATAATTAGTATTATGTGATTGATTGGGACGGATTTAATTCAACTGGTAAACAAATTAGTTGCGGCCGTTACTGTTGTTGTTGTTGTTGGAGTTGCCGGGGTTTAGTTGGGCGGATGTAGGATAAATGGATGAAAAAAAATGTTTAAAGCATAGAGTAGATACTGGAGGATGTCAAGGTCTAGTATTTTGTACTTTGTATAACGGTCAGCGAATGGTCAGTCTGAACAACCGAGAGTTGTGTTTTATGTTGCCGGTGTGGTTCATAAATCAGCGAAACAAACAGTACACGCCGACATGGTTCGCGCGTGCAAGAAAATCCCTGGTGCACTCTGCTATCATTCTATCTCTTTTACTCGTAATATTGTTATGTGTGGATGTGTACCAAGATACATAAATATATATTTAAAATGTGTATGCATGGATATAAATGTATATGGATTGTTACTATCCCACTCACACCCACAATGGTGAATGTATAATTTAATTCTAGTGAGCACACGAATTTCGTTGAATCTATTCTTCCAGTCCGGGGCGGTGGCAGTGGCGGTGACGTGGAAGGGATAGCGGTGAAGTTCGACCCGGTTGCGCTTTTCCCGGGCTCACAGGGTTACTATACGACATGCTTCCGAGCTTCCTCATGGATACACTATTCTCCTAGGATTCCTCTTATTTATATTCTTAATTGTTATACATGCCTTTCCCGCACATTAAGATTGAAATTCTTGGGCAAACCAAAAAGTTTGAATACCTCGTTTTAATATTTAAAACCAAAAAAAAACATCGTAGGAAATTACCTATAAAAAATAGAGGGCTGAGCTGAAAAATCGCCAGAAAATAATCGCAGAGGGGTGAGCTGCTGGGGAGGGGAGAGAGGGAGAGACAATAAAAAATGAGGCTTTGTAAAATTAATTTGGGTGAAATACCCAGAGATTAAGATAATGAAGATACAATAAATCAATTGGAATTCGATAGTGCACAAGTTATGTGTGTCGTGTCGTGTACGTGGTACTCGCGAGGATTTCGTGGTCAGAACGCGCGACACTGCGGAACACCCAGAGAGTAATGTTTCGAATTTCGAATCGAAATTCACTTGGGCCAAGCTCAGCACTAGCTGCCACGTTAATGGAATCGAATCCTACGACAAATCCTCACTCACTAAACTACCCATTAACCCTGTCTTTGATTATTGATTCCCAAATTTACCGAGTGCATTATAAATTATAAATTTATAACATCAATAAGTAAAATTTAATACATGAATAAACATCCAAACAAATAAACAAACAAACAATAAATTAGTTTAAACTCAGCATAACATAATTTACAGACGTTAATTTATTTAAAGCAAACAAAATAAATATAATAAAATAAATAGAGAGTACGAGCTATTGAAATAGATTTTTTTTTAGATTACGTATGAGAGACAATAGACTGACTACAGTGTAGGTATCACAGAGAATGATTATATTGACTAATGCTGATTAAATTTAACTAGAGTACAACTGCTGGAGAAAAGAGAGACTGTATGTACTCACGGAAATCGATATTCGACACACCCATCGGTGGTGGTTGACTTTAGCGAAAATCGTCTATATACGCTTGAAATCATATGTAGAGCTTTATATATATGTACATATACATAGTCGACACACGAAATATGTAGAGATAATATCATTAAATTCCCTATACACATAATACGTCCATTTGAGATGAGTTTAACCAGGATCCTCTGTACATATCTGCTGCCAAAGTTATAGTCGACATATCGATTATATCAACGATTTCAAATCCACCGCCACGGGTGGTAGTATAATCGCTGCCATTTAAATATTATTTATGTCTATACCTTTGTATAGAATATCGATAAAAAAAATATAAAATAATGTCCGAAAAAAAAAAAAAAATAAATAAATACGTTAAATTTATTAAGTTGGGATAGTTGAGTTAGATTTATGGAGTTGAATTTGTTGAGATTGAAATATTGACTAAAAGCATCTAATAAGTTTATATATATTTTCGCAGAAACTTTTGTTTAGTTTTGTAAATAAAAATAAAAATATAAAAAAGTATAGGAAATAAATAAATAAATAAAAATAAAAAAAAAATAGTTAACAAAAGAAAAAAGTAAAATTTCGCTCAAGTAAATACTTGAAAAAGTTGGACGAACACGGACTGTGTGGCTGGCAGGACGTGATGTGCCTTCGAGTGCGCGGGGTGGTTACGTAGTACGAATCGTAATGAGCACTCAGTAATTTGCATTCGTTACGATAGTCGAGATCTCTTATAAGCTTACGAACGCTTGTGTGCTCGTCAGCAAAGCATTTCTACAGTTACTACACGTCAAACGAGCCGGCTTATCATCATTATTATTGTTATTATTATTATTATAAGCATACTGATAATAATGATGATAACGACGATGATGCTGTTGATACTGAGGAAAAGTCAATTGATATAACCCAAATACAGTTTAGAGTAGTATAATTTCATTTAGAAGCTCTGATACATCTGACGGAATAATATTTAGTTAGTTAAAGTTTGAATTTTTTTTTTGCTTTACTGTTATTATTATCATTGTTATAATTGATTAAAAAGTTTTTATATTCTTAATAATATGACCAAGTAATCGAGAAAATTCAGATTTTCTTTATCTCGTTATGAAAAAAATGAGGATTAAGATGAGAGGAAAGGATAAAAAGGATGAGAAAATAAAAAAAGAAATATTATACGATGAAGAGAAGAGTGGAAGGAAAAGAGAAAAATAGTTTGAAAAAATGAAAAAAATATAAAAATGAGAAAAGAAAAAGTTTTGTGAAGGAAACTTTTATCACTAAGCAACTTTATGTTCGCTCGGGGAACTTTATACTTTTGAGTAAGAAAGAAAGCAATCAATAAGAACATAGATATCTTTTAAACTTTTAAATTTTTACTTGAGATTTTTTAAAACTTATTTTTGTTATTAGCAGATTAAAAATCTAAGATACATTTTTGTGGGCTCTGTGGAACGAAAATATTGCAATTATTAGATGAAATTAATATAAGCGATGATAGGGGGAGGGGGAGGGTCAAAAGAAGGGATATAGTGTCGAGATGAGTCAGTTATTTTTGTGGGAATTGGGAATTGCTTGTTTATAGATGGAACTTTGCCATCAGCAAATCAATTGTCCCGCAAGAAAAAAATATACTTTAACATTCCGATCACGTGACTTTTCTCATCTCTACTTCCTAGCGAACACGTACTGCAATTTCGAAATATATTGTCACAATGTTGAAAAATTTTTTTTATATCCTTTATCGATTTACTTTTTTTCCCGTCTTTTTATTTGGATAAATTTTTTACATTGATTTTTTTTTCTCGATTTTAGATCTTTAGATTTTAATTGAAGATGTTAAGTGTAAAACCCATTGTCGAGAAATCGACTAGACATTTCCAATTATGCCTATACTTGATCAGCTTATCGTTTAGTAATCCGCGTTCGACAGTCGTAGACAGCGCAATATCCCCGTACGAAAATCCTCTTACAATTCCTACAGAATCACTCAACACATTATACGCTGATGATATTGCATTTCCAACATATATATATTTATGGTCTATAGACATTCCTGAGTAATTTTATAAGCCATAATTAATATAAAATAGGCTAATAGAAATATTATTGCGACAGAAAAAAAAGATTTTTTTGGCGCAAGAAATATTTTCCGGTATGAATTAAAGACAAAAAATTTCTTGGCACAAGAATTTTTTTCTCGCCTCTAAAAATTTTTTCTTACTCCAAGAAAATTTTTATGTTCAGTTTTTAATGCAATAAAATTTATGATACTGAAGTTAGCGGACGTTTAATAATTTTTGGATTTTTTAAAAAACGATAAATTAAAAAAAAAAAAAATATTTAAAAAAATTGCACTTATAGTCTTTTTAATTTTCTACGTGTGCATTTTTTTTTTCAGTTTCTTTTTTTCTTCAAATTTAATTGCTCAAAATAAAATCCTAAAATTTTTAATTGTCTGTTAACTTCAGGATCATTAAAATTTCCTGGGGCAAGTAGAGATTTTTTTGAAGTGACTAAAAATTTTTTGCGCCAAGAAATTGTTTTTTCTGTTTACCAACAGATTTTATTGACTCGATAATTATTTTTCCTTTATTTGTTTAAAAGTATCTAGGGTAGAAGTACCATTTGTGGCTACTGCTCCATTTTTGGACATTTAATACTTTATTTTAATTAATAAAAAAATGAAAAATAAAATTTCCACTTCAACAGTGGGATAAAAGTATCTCTGAACATATTTTTAAAAATAAATAACGTCATTGTGTATTTTTCAAATTATTTTATTCAAATTTTTCGTGTCCAAAACTGGCCTAAAACTGTACCTCTACCCCTAGTTATTGCACACAAAAAATTTGTTACCAATTAATTTTTCAGACAAATATTTTTCATATTTGTCTGGAAAATAATTTTTTTCAAAAGAGAACTCAAAATTTTAGTGGATAAAATTACAATTTTTTTTCTATTAAATTTATATTGAATTCCCTTTAAAAAAAATTCTTATAAATTTAATTTTAAAAATTTATTATTCATTTCTCCTACTGCGTTATTATTATTATCATCAAAGTGTTATTGGTTTTACGATTTTATATTATTTTATAACAGCTGTAGAAATAGAATTTCTATCGATATTGTAGATAAATATATTTGTGCTAAAGAATAATGGAAGATAAAAAATAAATTTATGCTGTATTAATATCGAATACTTTTTTTTACTATAATACATTTATAGTAATAAAAATATTTAAGTTAAAATAAATTAAAAAGTGATAATTTTAAACAAAATTTTAAATAAAATTATTATAATTCCAACTCCTGTATGCACAGTGTTATCTCTCCGTCCTCATTTTCGCTCTGCTTTGTCTTAAATATTTGATTCATTACATAAGTTGTTTATCACAGAGTTGTTAATTAAGAGAGTTTATTACTCGTCGAATATTTTTGATTTAACAGTGCATAAATTTATTGAATTTGTTGGAAAGCATCCAAAATTTCCATCCCATTTTTCTCTTGTCTCAACTTTGTTTTTTATTATTATTATATATTATTTTTATTCTTTTATATTATATACGACACGAGTTTGGATTTTTACCAAACAATTCAAGAAAAAACATATTAATCAATATCATCCCCAGATTCATATATATACATATATACTTTATAAAATAAAATAATAAAATATATGAGTGAGAATATTAAAAAGCTTTTCTCTCATAAAGATTAACGACAACTTTTTCATCGCACGTCATTTGTTCAAACTGTCTAGTGTGTGACGAGCATGTGGAAGCATGTGAGTCTCAACAAGAAATACCTAAAATAATAACCCGGTATATACATGAAACATAAATATGAACGGATATAAAAATAATAAAAGTTTATTTAAAAACTCTAAAAGTATTAAATAATAAAAAAATTACTTAGTAAAAAATAAATTGCAAAACAGAGTAAAAAAAAATTGCAATTAGCAATTGTCCAACGTGATTTACGGTCAACGAACAGAATGTTGAACCAAGTTAATTAGAATAAAAGATTAAAAAAATAAAGCAAGTAGAGGAATAATAATAGCAAAAAAATGTGGTATAAAACAGAAGCGGAAAGTTAACGTCTGTGGAAAGCTCAAAGTGTTTGGAGACATAATAGTATTTTCGAGCTTTTGGAAAATATATTGTGGAGAGCTTGCGCACACGGGGATAGGCGTCGGCTGAGAAACGGAGGATCATTCTGTACTGGTTTTGTTCACTCCAGTGCGACATTGTCCGTCGCTTCATACGTATAAGTTGCGTTTAATTTTTTTTTTAAATCCATTTTCATTTTTTTCCTTCATAAACTCCATTAATTTAAATTTCAACAAAAAAAAAATTAATCCATTTAATGAAAGATTATGGCAACATTATTTTATAATTACAATTTAATTAATTAATTAAGTTTACTCTGTAAGCTTTTAATTAATGCTGTAATTAAATGCTGTTATTGTAGAATAAATTAAGATGATTATCATCATCAGCGGCGGCGGAATCACCATCAGCACTAGGAGTTGCAACATCGACATTAAAAGCATCATCAAAGAATTATTTTATTAGAGCTTAAGAATATCGATCTCTGGCTTTTTAATATTTAACGATTTCTCGGGGTTTGCTTTCACCAGTCTGCTAAAGTAGTAACGTTCCGGTATAGTCAGACGTGATAATGGTAACTCGTAGTCTGTCACGACAGTAAATTACAATGTAGTGTAAAAAAAAAAAATAAATAAAATGAAAAAAAAAAGTAAGAAAAAGAAAAAAAAATGAGGATTTATTATAACAGCTTTTCCTTTATCTTCTTAATGTAAAAAAAATATTTTATGTTAAGATTACCCTTTTTTTTACTCTTGAATAAAAATAATAGTGAGGAAAAATATATATATATATATATATATATATATATATATATATATATATATATATATATATATATATATATATATATATATATATATATGAAAGAAAAAAAATAAAGAAAATCTCTAGATTAATGGCAAAGTGAATTAGAGATTTATTGTTTCCGTAACCCAATTTTTATTTTATTTATTTATTATTTAAATTTTATTTAGTTTCTTTACCGCAATAAATAAATGTCAACAGATATAATAAATATAACAAATATGAGAAATTAAGCAATCGTTCACAGGTGGAATTTTAACTTTGGTTTTCAATTGAAACAAGGTATTGAGTATAGAGTAAATATGTCACAGCCCCAACCCGCTGCTATTTATTGGCCCGAGTAAAGCGATTTTATTGGAATGTGAAACTGTCAGGTATTGAAAAGTTAAATAAAAACAAAAAGTTAAATAAATATTGAGCAAAGGTGGAGCAAGATGTGGTATACTAGGGCATGAGTATCGCTATTTTCTAGCTCTTTAAAATCGATAATTTAAACCAGCCTCGAAAACTTACGTTTGAATTGCAAAATATTTTTTTTCGATAATTCAATATCGTTACAGTAATAAAACGTTCGTACAAACAGGACGGAAATAAATAAAATAAAAGTAAAAATCGAGATAATGGTGATGATAAAAAATAGTACCAGCGACACACCTTAATTTTAATTTTAATTTTAATATTTATTAAACTGGATCTAGCAGTGGACATCCTGCTAGTGGCTGCTCGGTATAATAGATACATTAATCAGTTGCACACCTTGCACATGTCAACGACTGCGAAGTAACATGAACGTCAATAATGTAATTGCCAGCGATTAACATGGAATGTTAATTTATCTACACAGCGAAGCTCTACTTGGAGATTGTAATGACGGAAAAAAAGTATAAATATCTGAAATTAGTATTGCAAGAGGTAGAGGTAGAGGTAGAGGTAAAGATAAAAATAAAATAAAAGAAGGATAAGTAACAGTAGTGAGGCATGCCAGGTGTTTTATATGGGTCATATCGAAGGTTCATTAGGCCACGGTAGGCGGTATTTGACCCAAATTTATATTTTCTACATATAGCGAGGAACGTGGACCGCAAGAAGAAGGTAGGTAAGAGGGGAAATATAGAAAGGTAGAGGCAGCCAGCGCAGAAGCTTTTTCGGGGCTGACGACGGCGCGATCACTGGTAGAGTTTTGTCTGTTACTACTACTACTATTCCTATTACTATTACTACTGTTGTTGTTGTCGTAGTAGTAGTATATGGAATAAACCGGAGAGCAGACTAGTGTACGTCAGAGAGTAAGAGAGCAAGTACGTAAAATAAAGACAGTGGATAAAGCAGAGGAGCCAAGGGGTGGTGAAGTGGCGAAGCAGCGAGGTAGTGAGGTGGTGGTTTCAGTTTAAACGGGTATGAGGAACCGTGGGAGGGGGAGGGCAAAAGCACCAGAAAGATAGGACACAGGGTTGGTACGTCCTATAAGGGTCGTTTGGTTGGGTGGCGCAGGCGTAGCACCCGCTCCCACCCTCAATGATGCACAGCCCTGCGACGGGGAAGTGTTGCGGCGCCCATCGTTGCGTCGGCTGCACAGTGCGGGCCCGGGCACCCATCCAGTAGTACGTTCACATTTTAGTCGGACGAACGTCACTATCGACTCGAGCGAGCTTGTGTCCTTCCCCTCCACGCCCTGCTGCCTCTTGTATAAACCCAGTACTGCCGAACTTAGTATAGCTTAGGAGAGTTTAAACCAACATTTTATAGTTGAGAGTTGAGTCTTCACTGACGTCGTCTGACCAAGCTTTCTCTTCTTACTCTGTTTGTATATTTTATTTTTAAAACCCCGACTCATATTCCGCTATTTGACATCGCGGAAATGTAAAGGCATTTTTTTTACACGGTAATATTTAAAGACCGGGTGGGTTGTTGCTTGAAAACTCGAGGATAAGGAGATACAAATGTATTTTAAGTAGGAGTAGAGTACAGAGTTTAGTAAGACGTGAATAAAGACAGGTATAGTTTTTTAAGACAGACGCGAGCTTACGAAACGACGAGACCTTTCCTCTATCGCGCATTTCGTGATTTCGTGAGTGGAAGAGAGTATTGGATTTTTTTTAACTATTATATTTGTTGTATTGTAATGTCGATATTAGAATTTTTTGCTGTATAAATCTGTAGATAGACATTTTTTTATAGAACTAGTTATTAATAGCCGTTTTTTTGAGTATGAAAATTTGAATAGTTAAATAATTAATTTAGTAATGGTAGAGTTTGTAAAATTTCTTGACATTGAACCGTTGAAAATTTAATTAAAATTGAGATTTATTGTAATTAAATTTTTGACTGTAATTTATGGAGTATTTGCAGAGTAATAAATCTGAAGATTAAATCGGAGAGAAATTTGAAAAAAGAAATTTAACATGACATTATATCAGATGAATTTTTCAATTAATGCAGGTGCAATTTTTCAACTCGTGTGTTATTTTTCTCTATCCTTTTATTGTCGTAAATGAGATATATTTAACGTGAAAGAGAAAAAGAGAGGGATTTAAATAATAGTAGAAGGGGGAAATGGAGGATAGACAGACAAAAACGACAGTACCGCGCGGATAAATTGAATGTCACAGTGTCAGCACGGAAATCCATAAATTCCCACGAGAATTAATTAATTTTTTTATTACTATTTTCATTTTTATTTATTACGGTTATTAATATCCTCATATACATACACATATATGTATTTATATATAAATAAAAGTATAGTTAAAAATCAATTTAAAACCACCGCAAGGTATTATTACGTTCGTAGGGTAAATGATAAATAAAAAAAATCTATTAAATTTGAAAACTAGTTTGTCGTTAAATTTTGTGCCCAGTTATACAATTTTCTATCTAAAAATGTACACGATAAACGAGCTGGGACAGCGGTTGCGCGAGTGGCGAAAATATCGGGGCAGCGGTTGCCGACTGAAAAGGACAAAGATGAGTCACATAGTCGAGAGGTACCGACGATATTAATATTTTTTTTATCACTAAAGTCATTAACTCAAACTTACTTATTTTCATAGCAAATGTAATTAAAATTTAATCTAATAATAGCGTCGCAAGCTTCATTGAATAAAATTTATAAATAGACGGGTATTTTTAAAAAAATAAAATAAGAACCAAAGCATTTGTTCGTCTCAAGTCGTTCGTTAGAGATCTCCGCGAGTGTTATGTAAAGTATATGAGAAGAGAAACAGTTTAGTTTTTAAATTAGTAAGTGGTAAAATAATTCAGTTTTTCGCGGTTTTTATTTCAATTATTCATTTTCTCAGTAATA
This sequence comes from Microplitis mediator, assembly GCF_029852145.1. NCBI lineage: Eukaryota > Metazoa > Arthropoda > Insecta > Hymenoptera > Braconidae > Microplitis > Microplitis mediator. The sequence goes on from NC_079973.1 coordinate 4,879,950, forward strand.
GTGCATTTTAAATTAAATTTTAATTATCATTGTCATTATCATTATCATTAAAATCATTATCATTGATATTATTTCCCTTAAATTAAAAATTTCTTTGCCATTTAATCGCGCAAAATCGAGGATATGTCAGCGCTGATTGCTTTCAATTGTGACAGATCAAGTGCAGTGTGATTGAAGACACGTGAATTACATAAATGGTCATCGGACACTCGACAGGTATTTATAATTTTTTATATTTTTTTTCTACCTATTAAATTCCTGCTCGCTGCTATTTTTAATTTTAAAAATTAATCTTCCCAAAGCTCAATGTTTAGTTTATTTAAAAAGTTAAATTGAATTTAAAATAAATGCTTGTTGATGAAAAAATATTTATCACAATGTCTCACGAACATCAGACAGCAAGAAAAGAGAATCATGGCTGCGCCGAGGATATATTTAACGCCTGCGTCTCATGTTACTCGAATATCTGCGTTTGCGCTTGAAATAGACTTTATTCCTCACGTTTAAAACGCGTGGCAGTCTAGAAGCTTAAGAAAACTCCCATAGATCGGCAACGATAAATTTTTAATAATTATTTAACTCCTTAACACATATATTTACATATATATCCAACAATCCTCGCTTTGATGCTTTTGCAAATAAGTTTAACTGTTGATAGATAACAAATAATAAATTAGGAAAAGTATTATTTGACTTTATATATATTTAGTTGGTTTTGAATTGAATAGTAGTAGTAAAATAAATTACTGATGAGAAAAAAATAAAGTTGTATCAATGACAGGGTGTTGTACGTTCCAGTTGACAGTGAATCAATCATTGAAGAGTGTCTGGTATAACGTCTGCGATACATCTCTCTATCTGTGTGTCAGTAATGATCCAATATAATGTCAAGAGCTGTGATAAAATGTATTCCACGGTATCTCTCATCGCACTTTACTGTATGCATGAAAAATCTACAAGAGTCAACATTATATCTAACTGTAATGTATTATGTAATCTGTCTATCGACTTTCTTTCAACTGATAGCAATCATCACTACTATTATTATCACTGTTGTCTTCTATTACTGTATTGTTATGTAATATGTAACAATAGTTATTATGTATGCATGAATGAGTACTCGAACGAACGAATGCATGAATGAAATGATATTTAATTATTTATAGCGTTGATGTAAGCTGTCTTTAAATGTCAAGTGCGGTTTAATAATCAAGAAACTTCCAATAATCTTCAAATATGGCCTCGGCATTAAATGTTAAGCTTAGCTGGTTGAATACGGGTCAAATATATTGCACGATTGACGCATTTGGTCCCCTTCAACCAGCTTTAGTTGACATTAGATATCATCTGTTTTATATTTTATTATTTATATTAAATACTTGTGATAATTATATTGATATTGATAATGATAATGATTATTAAAATGTATAATTTAATTATTTAAATATATATATTTATTGAAAGAAAATAATAAGTTCATTTTACTAATACATTTTTATAAATTATTTAAAAGTCTCGTTATTTTACCTCTCACATATTTTTATTTTATTTATACTTTAGTCTATACTACTTTACTTATATACTTTTACTGTAGATATAAGAGTACAAAAGTCATTTTTACTTTGAGAAATGAGTGTGTTATTACTGAAATTTAGTTTCGCTTCATAATTGTTACGGTTATGAGAACGTAAGAATAATAAATGGTCTTGTGGAATTGAAGAGAAACAACATATAGAGTAGTAGAAGTTGTAGAATGAGAGGAAAAGAAAAAAAATGAAAGAAAAATAATGTTAAAATATAGAGAGAAAAAATGCAAAGTCCGGAAGGTAGAAAAAAAATAATAATAAAAAAATAATGACATAAAATGGGAAAAAGCGAGCATCTGAAGCATTTGGTTACTGGTCCTTGAGAAAGACCGTTGTCTTTGCATTGCAAATCGTCTACAAGTTCAAATTGTAAAGTAGCTGCCGAGTGAAAATGCTGAAATATAAAGAAAAGCTTTGGGAAGAGAGTAATAATGTCTTCTTTATTTTTTTTTTCTGTTTTAAGAATACAAGAAAAAAAAAATTCAAATAAAATTGAGGAGAAAAGAAAACATTGCGTGGATCAATTCCATTACCGTACGACCAGACACAGATCGTTTTTTCTCTTGAAACCTCCTTCGGGTAGCACAGTTTGAAACATGTAAATTTATCAAAGACCCCAGCATTGGTATGCGAATTTTTTAAAATTATATTACTTCTCATAAATTACCTAATATTAAATGGGTTTCCTCGTTTTTATTTTACATGAATTTTTAACCATTTTTCTTTTCCTCTACTATTTCATAAAAATATTTATTACTCATATATTTGAAACTTTTTCTCTCCGCTACTTCTCTCTATATATATATATAAATATATTACCTAAGAGAATTAAATAGATAACGGTATTATCCTTTATAATAATAATAATAATACCACTGCGACGTCTAATAATATTAATAATAACAACAATAATAATAATTCTGCGAAATAATTTTCCAACAATTTATTGCCCACGTTAGTAATTTATCAAATATTTGCTTATTCCGAAAATTAATAAACTTTTGACTCGTGAATGCTAGTCAAGAGAGAGCTAGAGAGAGATAGTAATTATAAGTACACCTGAAACATAAATAAATAAGTTTTCTAACAGCTTGGTACTATTAGGCACGCCTGCGAACCGATCGTCAGTTTGAGGTCTCGAGCTCCGCCCAAATCGTTTTATTTAAGATGGTGTAGGTATGTTCTCTAGATCCATTAGAAAACTCACCCAACTCCCACTATTATATATATATATACCTTGTTCTCTTCTCTCATTCTCGCTTCTCTCTCTTTTTCTCGTTCGCTCTTGCCAGGGTCCTCTTTTTGCCCAGTCCGCACACACTGGGATCAATAATGCACCAACCACTCGCTGCTCACCCCTCTCTCGCCTCTCGAAAACCGTATCCGACACCCTCTCTCCACCACCCAGCCCCAGCTTCGCGCTAGCCCGCACCAGTGTGCTCTTTCCCTTCCTTCCTTCCTTCTCTCTCGTCGTCTCCTCGTTTCTGCTGTTTGTGTGTCCGCTTCTCTAAGTACGCTCCATACTATCCACAATATATCACTATATCTCTACACATACAGCCATATATACAGCCATATATACATACTGCCATACACCAACGGCAGCAGAGAAGCTCTGGCTTACACACAATCTCTATAGAATGTGAATCTTCTTCAGATATTTCACGTCATTCAATTTCGATCACTCTTATATTTTACTCCGTTACATCCCTCACTTACTTCTTCACTCCCTCATTCACTCACTCACCCACTGGTTCCCATTGGAATTGAAAAAGCGAATAAAAAAAGTTAATAACTGGGCAAACCAGTGGATTAAATCTCTTGTCACCCACATCCATTACATACATATTCATTGATCAACGGAGTAAAGTACAACGAGTTGTTATTACCAAGTGATAATTCTTATTGCTGTAATAAAACAGCGTTATTGGATCTCTGGAGAGATTGAACTCAGTGACTATAGTACCAGTATAATAGCACCGAGCGTGTAGGGAAGGGTTTGCGTTAGTTTACACACCATCGACTAGCGTTATGTCCCTAAGGCATGACAACACTCTGCACTGTGTGATAACTTAGCTGCACTATTGTGCCCAAGTGCCATTGATATTTCTCATCGTATATTAAGTTATATACCACCCTACATATCTATATGTACATAACACATACATGATGCACACAAACATATATATGATATACGTCGCTAAGTTTAGCTTATAAGCGAAAAAAGTTTAGATTGTTCTCGACATAACTTATCTGACACTTTGGAAATATACATCTGGGGCAATAGGAAAATTTGTAAAATGTCGAAATAAATCTTATAGCAACTGGGTCGTCGTAAAAACAATCCCTGGTACCTCGCCTTCTCAAACTTAAGCCAACCGAATAGAGTATTATATAGCTTCGTGACTCTGCTATAACCTGCTTGGGATAATATCAAGGTATACATGTATATATGTATACATGTGCATAAATATATATATAGCTATACACATATAAGGGCGCGACTACTCAAATGTGCATGGGAGCGTCCGACCTAAACGACATCGTCACTACTTAAATGTTGCTAGCAAACTTGTATTCACATAACAAGGCCATACTTTACCCGTACCATTACTACTTGATAACTTTTGATTGTTGATATTTCGATGTGTACGAAATATGTATGAAAAGATATATAGCAATGTGTTGTGGTCGTGTGTGTGTAAAGATATATGTGGACAATAGTGTGTAAGAGAAGGGAGCAAAAGTAACGGTGCCAGACTCCCCAGTGCGGGGGTGAGAAAAGAGTGAGAGAGAAATAACGAGGGAAGTTGTATGATATGTGAAGGCGCCGCGGATGCGCGAAATTTTATTGAGCTTTTGGCAAATAGCTCGGAAATAGAAGAAAAGAATTTTTTTATTTCACTCATTCATTCATCTAATAAAAAAAAATTTCTTTTTTTTACGTTTCTTTCAGGTAATGTGATACGTTGAATGAAAAGGAATAAGTGTGAATAAAGTAGAGTGTTAAAAAAAAATAATAGTTATTTTAAAAAATAGAAGAAGGGAATTTGAAAGTTTGAATAGTCTGATCTACTTATAGGATGGCCCCGGTGAGAAATTAATATTTATAAAAACCGAGAAGAGGACAGTTTAGGCTATAAATCAATTGTCCGTGTATGCAATGCATCTGAATAAAGAAAATCGCGTGGGAGTGAGAGAATAAGAGAGAGTTATGCATTTGGTATGCATAAAATGGTCCCAACCGTCTACTATTCCCTACGCCCATCTCACATTTTGTGGTTTCACCGACGTTCACTTCCTCTAACTCTATTTCCCGTATGCCAGCTTTGTTATATTGGAATTCGTGTATCGAAATACGTGTGTATTTTATCTCAAATTAACGCCGTATTTTTATTTTTACTCCTGATACTATTTATAAATATATATTATATACACACACACAGCTACAATTATTCCAATTATTTTTATCAGCTAATCCAATCTCACTTTCTTGCTTCGTGCTCCAAATAATTTAGCGAACTAAACATCTATCATAGTCACACTGAATGCGAAAAGTAAAAAATAAAAATTATAAAAATATATAATATATAACACAGCAGGGCGAGAAAAAAAAAGGTTGAATGAAATATCGATTAGTTGTTGGTAAAATAAATAAACAAGCGTAAAATGAAGAATGAAGACGAAGTAATCGGGTGACAGATGACGTAGGTGCAAGAAGTTGTCTTAAACAGCGTCAGTCTGTATACCCAGAGCCCCAGACGAGGTGGATGACGACGACTACCGGTACGGCTACGAGCCACCTCGACGACGCCCAAGTGACTGCTTTTAAACCGTCTGTGCTGGGGCTGATTGATGGAGTTTCCTTTAGAAGTAAATTGCATCCGAGTGTAAGGTAGTTCGAGATTTCTCGTGAAATATATAAATGACAGCTTACACAACATGCACACGATATTATTTAATAAAAAAAATGAATGCATAAATAATATTTTTTTTCTCTCCGCTTGTTTTCCTACTCCATGTATTAATTATTTTTTTTGTTTTACTTGTTTTGTCTGATGGAAACAAATGCTGGAGAAGTTTACTCAGAAAATAGTTGTTAATAAGCGCCTGAGAATTATAGCTCTGTAATTCGCATATCAAAGAGGTAACATTAACAGCCTAATTCATCCCTAGAGCACTCTAACGATGCTACCACTACATCTCTCCGCCTTGTTCTTCTTCCTCCTGCTCATCCTATATCTACATCTACACCTCCACCAGGTCCCCCTTCACCTAAAACTCCGCTGGTTTCTCCTCCTTTACTTTTACATACATTTATATGCCAAAGTTAGTTTTCAGCCACTATACGAACCACGGGGTAAACGCCCAGTAGAGACTTCTACTACTATACCAGCTACTGCTTCGGGGAATATATATATATATATATATATATAGTCGCGAGATTTTTGTCAGCAAACAATCTGCATAGATTTACATATATCTAAAGGCCGTCTAGTTAAACGTATTATCAAAATCGTTTTCATCTATTCACGCTCTACGCTATACTTGTTATTAAGTGTCACTACAATTATAATCTCATTTTACATGATACGAAAAAAAATATGTATGAAAAAGTTAAAGATAAATGAATAAAAAATCGTAGGACACTGAAAAAAAAATAACTGTTGTGAAAGCAATGTATTTTGAGTAATGAATCGATATTAATTAATGATCCTAAAGTAAGCAGACAATTAAAAATTTGCAAATTTTGTTTTCAACGATTTAATTTAAAAAAAAAAAAAAAAAAACTAAAAATATGCACAGGTAGAAAATTTAAAAAACTATAGGTGCAATTTTTTCAAATATTTTTTTTTCATAATTTTTCGCTTTGAAAAAAATCCAAAAATTATTAGACGTCGGTTAACTTCAGTATCATAATTAATTGCATTATTAATTTGATATCTAGTGGGAAGAATCTTTTTTTTGATAGAAGAAAATCAAAATTTATTTAGATTATTTAAAAAAAAATCAAAATTTCTTGAAATAAACTGGGGTTTTTTCGATCAAGAAAATTATTTTGAAGGAAATCTTCAAATTTAAATGATCCTGAAGTTAACAGACAATTTTTGAAATTTTTTTTTCAACAAATAGATGACAAAAAAAAAAAACTAAAAATATGCACACGTAGAAAATTTGAAAATCTATTGGTGCATTTTTTAAAATATTTTTTTTCTTCATATCGTTTTGAAAAAAAAACCAAAGATTTTTAGATGTCGGCTAACTTCAGTATCATAAATTTATGAGTGTGAATGTAGCAGACATCAAACAAATTTTAAACTATTAATAAATAGAATAAATAATTATTAAAATTAAATTTTAAAAAAATGCACATTTAAAAAATTCAAAAATTAATATGTGCATTTTTTGTAAATATTATTTTATAAATTATTTACTCTATTTATTTATAATTTGTAATTTGTCTAATGTCTGCTACATTCACACTCGTTAAAATTTTTGGATCAAAAATATATGGGATTGAAAATTTTTTACCAGTATAATTTATTGTGGTAAAAATATACAATAATTCAAAAATATTTTTTCTCTTTCAGTGAAACAACAATAAAATCGTATTTTTAAAAAATGAATAGAAGAAAAAAAAAGTAAATGACGACAATTTGCGGTGAATAGGAAGTAGGAAGTCGGGTAAATGGATTAGTAAATTGTTGGGTACATATTGCTGAATAAAAGCGTCAGTATGAGAAAATGCGGTGAAAGAGGTGGCGGAGAAGGAAGTGAATATAGAGAAGAGTGAAGAGGAAGAGAAGGAAGTGGCGGTGATGCTGGTGGAGAAGGACGAGTGGTGGCATGTGAAAGGTAGGTGAAGGCAGTGGTTTGTGGCGAGATGTGGTAAGCGACAATGAATTAATCGCCGTGAACAATGCAAGCTTGGTCCAGAACCCAGACCAAAATCCTGCGTCATCTTTGGTCTACTCTCTCGCAGCTTCACCGAGCTTGATTAAACCTCCTAATCCGAAAATCCCTAATCCCACAAACTACAATCGTCTTAGTCTAATCTATTGTTTTCATTATCATACAGCAGCAACAAAAATAATATTTTGTAGTAATTAATTGACAATACATTAACAATATTTACTTTCGCATAATAATATTTGTAATCTTGTTTAAATATATTTTGTTAAAGACCTTCATCTACTTATGAGTTAGTAACAAGTCTTAAATAAACTTTATACTTCTCAACGCAAGTTTTTATGTTATAAAATGTGGATAAACGTTTAAAAGGTACAGGAGAATGTCTCCTAATCCTTTACCCAGAGTTCAAGTGATAAATTCAGTAAATCCCTGTTCAACCAGAGAGACTTGCAGTAACCCATCCAACCTCAGCCGTTACTGGCCAACTGCTAGAACCTCGGTTTCGTAGGCGGGAAGAAGATGGTGAGACATAACTCGTATTCTCCGTGCCGAAAGCGCGTTTTACGAATTATTTATCAGCGCTATATTTATACTTAAACGATTCTCGTTTATAAATCTACCTTTTATTTTTATTTTCGACAATTATTCTCGTTAATTCGCTCTTTGCTCGATAGTCCGAAATGTACTAATACCTTTTTTTTTTATCTTTCTTTAACCACAAACACTAATTTAACAAGAAACTGTTTAATAGGATGAAGTAAAAAAAAATGTAAAGTACAAATTGCTCGTAAAATGTTGAGTAATTAAATAATGAATGGAATTTGTCTAGTGCATCAACGTAATTATAAATTAAACCGGTGAATTTAATAGACAAGGTGTATAAAATAAAGTATTCAGACTTACCTTGGGTTTCCACGGAGAGCGGCATGATGTAAAGCATTAAAACCGGTATTGTTAGTACGAGTAATGTCTGCTGCATGGTCCAATAACAGCGTTAGCATGTCATCTCTTTTCTTGGAAATGGCATCATGAAGTGGAGTGTCTCCTTCAGCATCCTGAAAAATCAATACGTTTACGAGTTTTTATAGTGTGTCTATTTCATTTTAACAGCGTACTTACATTTATACTACAAACCTACGATAACGAAGTAACGTTTTATTTTGTTGTACTTTTAAAGTACTGGGACTTGTTTTTTATTGTACGGTAATAAGTTCAATAATAGACGTTATAAAAGAGATTTCAGAACCAAGTAAAATAATTTATGTGTTGAATTAAAAATGTATTTTTTCTTTTTACGGTATTTTTTTTTTATTTTTATTGTTTGCTATTTTTATGCTATGCAATTTACCAACCTGGAGGCTTGGATGGCAACCCAATTCCAATAAAGTTCGTACAACACCTGCGTGGCCTTTATTGACAGCGATATGAAGTGCGGTTTGACGTCGTTTATTCCGGGCATTCAAATCAGCTCCAGCTCCAGCTACCAGCGCCATAACGCCAGGCTCATCTCCAAATGCTGCATGATGAACTGCACGGTCACCATCTTTATCCTGAATTAAATTTATAAATTTCATTTAATTATTCATTGAAAATTGTATGATACTGAAGTTAGCCGACGTCTAATAATTTTTGGATTTTATTTTAGAGAGTAAATTATAAAAAAAAAAAATTTGAAAAAATTGCACCTGTAGTTTTTTAAATTTTCTACATGAGCATATTTTTATTTTTTTCTGATTGATTCGTTGAAAAAAAAATCCGAAAATTTTTAATTATCTGCTAACTAAATTTGTAATGGTAAAAATATTACTTAAGACCCGTTCATAAAATACGTTCGCGATTATGGGGGACGAGGGGGTCAGGGGGTCTGAGGAAATGTAATGTTCGCAGCTCATCAAACAATTTTACAAATTTTTCTCGCGGTTTTTTTTTAAATTTTATTTGTTTGTTACGATAGAAAGTCATCGTTTTATGATCCTGAAGTTAGCAGACAAAAAATTTCGAATCTTGTTTTTTCTAATTAATTACAAAAAAAATAAAATAAAAATATGCACATGTAGAAAATAAAAAAATCTACAGGTGCAATTTTTTAAATATTTTTTTTTCTTTATAATCTATGAATTTTTAAAAATTCAAAAATTATTAGACGTCGGCTAACGTCAGTATCATATCGTTTCATATTTGTAAGCATATAAATATTTCTATGTATATATTTCCGTCATAACGGGAGGGGGTCTATCGTTTGTGACGCAACATCGATAGGGGGATCGCAGAAAATGTGACACAGCGTGACGAAGAGGGGGAAAGACTAAAAAGGTAAAATTTTGCACGTATTCTATGAACGGCCCCTCAATTATTTAAAACAAATATATGTGTGTGTAGATATATATACCTCAATTTCAACATCGGCCTTGTACCGCAAAAGTATTTTAATAACATCTAGATGGCCATTATGACTGGCAGCTTGTAATGCCGTGTGGCCCGAAAATACTCCATTGACATCGGCATCTAAACGTTTAAGACATTCTTCACACTGTACAGCGTCTCCGTTGGCAGCTGATTTAACGAGTTCTTCGTTCACATCACCCGACACATGGGTCTCGAATAATTTTTTCAATAAAGCTGACAGTCGTTCTAAAAATAATACACCATCATTATATGTATAATAGAATAAAATTTTTTTTTCTTTATCTTGATACATAAACGGAATTTTAAATAGTTTGCGAACCTCCGCTATTATTTCCAGGCATACTTCTATCGCTACTGGCAACTTTAACAACCGCCTGAGGATTATACGTCCATGAAGTACAACATACTTCAACTTTTAAATCACCGTCATGATATATTTGCTGAACTCGCCCAATTTTTCCAAGAGTCTAATATAAAATATAATTAAATGAAACCCATAAAAAAATAAATAATTGGTAAATTTAATTATACTAAATTTAAAAATAACTTACTGGAGCCATAGCTTCTGCCCACTCTCCATGCCCACGTTGTAGCAATTTAATTTTTTCCAGATCATTACAAATCTGGACTAAATCACCGACAGCAAACGCTTGATTATCAGCAGCAGCACTTGTACCAGCGGATACTGGGGTTTGAACTTTAGATAGTACAGCAGGATTAAATGTCCATCGATTACCGCTCGGATAAGACACAACGATATCGTGATCTTCGTCGATGCTTACAACAGTGCCCGTTGTTCCAAGGCACTCGAACATCCCATCGGTCCAGCTACCATGCCCATGCTGCAGTGACTGCACTATTTCTAATTCCAGGTCTACATTAACTTGATCACCAATTTGTAATCCGTGTGGTCCAGGTCGCCCAGGGCCTTGTTCACCCAACAATGGCAAATGATCTCGATAAACCGTTTGTCCTTTCGCATCATTTACTACTTTAAGATCAGCCTACAATAATCCAATCAATCAATTACTCATAGATAATAAATAATAAAATAATAAATAAATATTTAAAATTCGTAACATCAACAGACCATTCCTTCAAAGCCGACTCTGTACAAATTTTTAGCTCCATTATCCCAAATTACATATGCAGCAGATCTAGGACTAGCAGCCGACCAATCTTGTATCTCATTAACTTTACCTCGTCTACCATTTCCGCCATCTTGATCTTCCCATTGCCAATCAACACCTCGTACGACTCTGGCACCAGGGAATATTCCTCTAATAGCGATCTATTGATTTCAACAACAAAAATTATCAGTACTTGTACTCTTGTATTACATAATAAATAAATAAATAAATAAATATTATCAATATCAACCTTTTTACTTTTTCTTCTTGGCTCCAAAAGAACTCGCTCACTACCCGGAGTAGTGATTCGATAAAATCTATGCCTCAAATGATGTTTATCACCATGATAACAAATTGAGCACAAATCATAGTTGCCACATTCAGCGCACTTCCATCTGATACCAAAAATAGGCTGCTGTCTACAAGTATCGCACATGGTACCGTCATGTTTGACACCAGTTGTCGCAGAGTCCAATATCCTCAGATCAAATGCTCCTGAGCATCGATAATTAGCAGCTGTCCCATTGTCCCACACAACGACAACTTCCTCAGGTGATTCAAAGTTTCGGACTGTTCCTACATGTCCTTCTCCACCATCCTACAATAAATAAAAAAAATCATCATCATCATCAGGAATTAATTTAATTTTATTTTATTTAAATACGAGTGTTGATGAAAGTAAATGAATGATAAATATTGGAGGGTTTGTTAATAGTAAAGTTAAGAAATTAATGAATTATTTATATAGAAATCCTAACCTGCTTGCCCCATTTCCATTCAGGACCTCGTATAACTCTTGCACCGACACCTTCCATCATAAAACGAGTCGCACGTGTGCCACCACTTGTACTTGCCTCCATATTTATATTATAATAATATATTTATATTGTAAAAAATATTTATCTAATGGACATTTGACGTCTTTACAATAAATCTACAACGGCATACCGTCATTTTATATATGTAGAATAACTTTATTATTATTATACATGTTAGAATATATCTATATAGTGTTTAAAAAGTATATAACTAGCGCCACGTGACGGATTAGTTAATATATTGTTGCGTTTTGACTTAAAAAGAGAAACTTACGTGACCTACCACAGAATCTACAGGTTGTTCATCAACAATCTCTATATTTATATCACTTTTTTTAAATTAAACAATTTTATTTTTCCTTTAAAAAATTTTTAATCAGATCTTTTTTTTTTTTTTAATTAATTTAATTATTTAATTTGAAAGTGACAGAAATAATTAAAAGTAATTAAGTTAAATAAAATTTTTTTATTAATTTTTATGTGGATAAACTTTTTTTTGTAATGGAATTTATAGGAAAATATAAATTCAAAATTTGGCGCGAAATTAGTGGGGAAATTTTGAAAGTTTTATTATTTTACTTTAGTTCAGGTATTTGATAACGTAATGACTCAGTTATTAATTTAAAAAAAATAGAAGTAAATATTGACACAAAGGGGCAGAGGCAGCCGATTGGTTCATGTGTGGCTCGGGCGATCATCAAAGTTAAGCAGCACCGAGCGTGGTTACTGTTTGGCTGGGTGACCGCTTAGCCATGCATTGAGCTTGATCGGACGCCTCTGTGCGCTAGGCGCGGACTGAAGAGCCAGTGATCGGTAAAATGGGAATTTTATCGATCACTGGAACTTCACCTGCTCCAAAAAATGACAGCTGTACTGGCAAAAGGTTTTCTCTGTGGTTTCCCTTTGCCGCTATACTCCCACGGCAAAAAGGTGGGGTATAGGGCATCACGTAATGATGCAGTACAGAAGCACAAGTCGGTCCACAGCCGCATGAAAAAGAGGAGGGAATAGAAAAAGGTAGCAATTGCGATTAAAGGCAAGAAGTGTAAAAGGCATAAATATGCTATACACTGTTAACAATAATAAAAAAAGTAAATATTGACACACTCATTTACGAAAAATTTTTAATCAAATTCTTTTTTTTTAAATTTATTTAATTATTTAAATTGGAGGCTTAATAGTAGAAATTTAAAATAATTAAGTATAATAAAATTTTTTATCAATTTTTAGATGAAAAAACTTTTTTTTTAAAGGAATTTATAATAAAGAATGAAAATTCAAAATTTGGCGAGAAATTAGTGGTAAAAATTTCAAAGTTTCATTATTTTACTTAAGGTCAGCAGGTATTTAATTACGTAATGACTCAGTCATTAATCAAAAATAATTCAACTAAACTTTGAGTTACTGATTTAAAAAAAAAAATTTACTTAAATCATTAAAATAAAAATTTGTAAAGCAGATTTCCCATTTGTAAATTTTTTATGAAATATTTTACGTGGCCTATTTTACCCCAGGGATCTTTTTTTTCCTCTCTCCTGTATTGTAATGTATTGAAAATTCAATAATAATTAACAATTTAAAAATTTGTGTAATTTAAATTTCGCGCCTTTGTTTTATCCAATAAAATTACAATATTCTGCGCATGATCAGTTTAATTGTCAAAGTGTCATTGACCTTTTGTTAGTTGCTATAGGTTGCTGTCAAATGAATCCTTTTGCCTAATTATTTTATACGTCTATAATTATAATTGATTTGTTTCATAATAAATAGAAAATTACAAATAAATTTGAATTTTATTATTATTATTATTATTATTTATTAAAACAATGGGAGGGTTCAAAGATATTTTAAAAGATCTAGGATGGGATAGTGGATTTCGAATACCGGTTGCTAATGAAGATAATAAACAACTCGAGCAAGAGGTAAAACGTCTAATAAAATTATTTATTATTTTCAGTAATAAATTTAAATTTTTTAGCGGCAATTTAAAAAAAAAAATGAACAGTAAAAATTTTGAATCATTAAATTTTTATAGGAATTTATTAATTTAATTTCATATAATTTAAATATATATAAATTAATATATGAAATAATAAATTTATAAATTATTTTTTTAGATTGAAAAAAAATTAAAAATAAAAAACGAATTGACAGTAGAATTAGATAACAATAAAAATCGTATTGATTCAATAGATCAATATATAAGAGATATTAAAGTAGAACACACATACAATCAGAAACTTTTAACAGCTTATATCGCTCAATATGAAGCTGAAAATCATTACGAGAAGTTATTTGAGCACAACGAGGCATCTATTGAAAAAGAACTTATTGCACTTGAGAAGGAAAAAAAAGAAACTGGAGACCGTATTGCCCGTATGAAAAAAGAAATAAAGAGACTTGAAGAAAGTCTTGATTTTTCAAAAGATATTGTGGCTTTGAACAAAACTAAAATTTTACAATTGGAAGAAATATTGAGTCGTGATGAAGAAAATGAACAATTGCTAAAAAAAGTTTCTAAATTTGATTTTAAAGAATTTAAAAAACTCGATCTCAAGAGACAAAAACTAGCGAGTGAATTAGAAGTCTACAAACGATCTGTTGTTAGAATGATTGATGAAATTTACGAAAAAGAAGTCGTGTTAGAAAGAACCGCTAAGTTTTATACCCAGGCTTTAGATTCGCGGCGACAATTGATTGAAAGATGGACCCAAAGTGTTTTTATTTTGCGTCAACGTGACAACGATATTCAGAAAATAATAAAAGAGGTCGAGACTTTGAGATCCGTGGGTGTGGAAAAATTAAAAGTACTTACGGAGTCTGAGGAATTTTTGGAAAGTCAAGTTAATTGCAATAGACTACTGGAGTATGAGATAAAACAAGTTGAGAAAATTTTGGTGCGAGCTAGAGAGAGAAGAAGTAAAGTTGAAGAGCATCTAGATTTATTTAATTTGGAATTCAAATCGCAGAGAAGAATTTTGAATGAACTGGAACAGAAAATGAAAAATATGAGAATTGATTTTAACGGAATAAGAGGAAATATTTTTAATAAAAAAAAACAAATCAGTGATTGTAAGCAAAGAATCAAAGATTTGAAGACAAGTCTGTCTGAGATCAACAATCAGAGCGTCAATGTTGAAGACAGAACAAAACAACTTGAAGAAATGATTGAGGTATATTTTAAATTATTTATTTATTTGTATTAATGAAGAAGTTAAATATTTATTGACTGATTGCAGAAAGAAGAAAAACGTAAATTTTTAATTACAAGCGAAATAAAAAGATTTCAAGGATTGATGCTGAGGACAATGAGTAGAATAAATAGTTTAGAGAGCGATAGAAAAGCAATTGAATTGCAAGAGCAAGGAGAGCTGAGGAAAATCGAACAATTCACGGCGTGTCAAGTTAAGGAAGAGAAGCAATTGGAAGAAAAAAAAGAGTCTGCTCGCAAACTTGATATCGTGCTGCAAAATCTTAAGATCCGTCTTGGGAAAAATAATAGGGTTGTGGATAAAGAGGAGTTTGAACGTAAGCAAAATGTTATTGAGGGATTACAGGAGTCTTTGAATGATAAAAAAGAAATATCTAAATTGCTACTCAATCAGATGATTAAACTTGAAGTGAGTATTTTAAATAATAGTGGCAATAATTAGGGGGGGGGGGGGCTGTACTTAAGGAAATAGAAAAAATTATCAGCTGCCGTTAAAAAAAAATTTTTATTTTTCGCGGTAGAATTTTCGGGGCTAACTTTTCATTCGCAGACGTTAAATCCGCGACGGTAAATAGGTAATATGCCCTTTTTTTAAAGGTTTTGTGTGTGCGTAATTACAATAGTATGTTAACACACCCACGTTTGCAATGGTACTAAAAAAATTAAATGAGTAAATAAAGTAAATAAATTATTATAAAAGTCGCGGATTTGATGTCCGCGGGCAAACATTCATGACACCAAAATTTTAATTGTTTTTATCATAAAACAAAAGTCATTGACATGATTCGACTGACACTTGATTTTTGAAAAAGTTTAACACCGACTTTGAATTGTTAATTTTTTATTTGTTAATTAATATTTATTATTAACTTCAAAGTAAAAGATTAAAATTTGTTTTAATTCCAAAAAAGATATTTTTAAAAAAGTAAATATATATTGCTTACAGTAATAGATTAAAAAATTATTAAAAGTTAATTAAATTTCAAAATTTAAAAAATTGTAAATATATTCAAGGTGAATATTGAAATACATCTAAAGTAATTTGACTCTGTGAGTTCTCTTATTGTAAATTGATAAAAAAAAATTAAATTGATTTCATATAATTTTTATACAAAAACCAAATTTTTCGAAAACAGTAAAAATAAAATTCAAAATAAAGCTCAATTATTTTTACAAAAGTGATTTTGGAATTTTTAAAAATACATTTTAAAAGACAAACTCGTTATAAAATTTTGGGTGTGCCCTGTTATGCCCCCTCCCCTAATAATATCAAAATAAAATAATAATTTTTTTGGTTTTTAGAATGAAATAAAAAAAGTACAGAGTGCATTAGAAGCAGATCGTAATAAACTTGAGCAAGTTAAGATAAAAAAAAAAAACCTTGAGTTATTAATGCTCGGAGGTGAAAAACAATTAAAAGTTTCTGTACGTGTTAATGAAGAAAAACAAGTTGCTGAGAATATTATGGAGCTGAGAGTCACCCAAGCTGAAGAATTGATGAAAAATACTGGTAACCGGGTTTATAACTTGGAACAATGTCACGTAAAAATTTGTGCTGTAAGTATTTTTATTTCATTCATCAATTGTAAGGTATTTAATAATAATAATAATAATTATTATTATTTATCAACAGGCAATGAAAGAAAGAATGACCGAATTAAAAGCTTTAAAAGAAGCGCTTAATTTAAAATATAAAGTTGTGATGAGCGAGTGTTCGGAATTACGATCATTGATCAACGAAAAAAATTATCAGACGTTACATCTACAGTCGCGGTACGATAATATTATGGCAACATCTAATGTTGATAACACGGATGGCATTTTACCAGCGACGACTTATTTGAAAATTCAAAATGCTCAGTACAAGTATGAGTTGCAAGAACGAGGGGATAAATTGGACGCGACTATCAGGAAAACGGAACAAGAGATCAAAAGTATGGAGAATACACTGAAAGTTGTCAATGCTTGTAATGATAATTATAAATTGTCACTGGGTTCGGTTGAGGACGACAGCTCCAAGCAGACGATTCAGAGCGAAATAGATAAAGAAATGTGTGAAGCTGCTGAACAAATGAAGAGGAAAAAATCCCAGCTGAATATTATCAAGAATGATCTTGCGGTAATAAAATAAATTTATTGATTAGTGATAATTGATAATGAATAATTCAAAATTTATGTATTAATAATTATTTTAATAGCTGGCGCAGGAAAATCATAAAAAAATATTAGAAGATCTAGAAAAAATTAAAGAAGAAAAAGAGGGAAGACAAGAGACACTTGCGATGATAGAAAAACAAATTAATGATCAGAAGAGCCGGCTAATTAGAGCGGACATGAGATTAAAAAAATTGTACAAAGATATTCAGAGGCTTTGCGAGTGCGCTGATGACGACATTATCATTTTGCAAGAGGTTCACTTTTATTTACGCAAATTTAAATAAAATAAGTTTAGTATTTATTTATTTTTACTGTAAATATTGTTTTTTTTTTCTTTAGAAAGACATCTCGACGCGAGAAATAGAAGAACAAAATCTCCTCGGTCTACAGCGAGTTACAGAGTTTACTATTCGCCACGTAGAAGCTGAAGTCTACGTTAAAAAATTGATATCCGCTAAAGATATTGTTCTACCTAGTGCTCAGCACAGTAAACCAACTCCGGCACCCAGTCTATGTTCTACCCGCAGTTCTACTACTTCTTTTAATCAAAATAAAAAATGCCAACTTACTAATGTCAACATTTGTCGGCCGTAACTTTTAAATTAATTAATTTATTTATCCTATGCCTTTAAAATTAATAAAATAAATAAATAAAATTTTTTACTGATTGAAATAATAAAAAATTTATAATTTATGAAGTTTACTTACTATTTTATGAGAGTGAATGTAACAGACATGGAATAATTTGTAAATTTTAAATAAATAAATAAAATAATTCAAATAATGGAATTTAAAAAAATGCGCGCGCTGATTTTTAAATTATTTAAATACGCATTTCTTCTTTTTTTTCTATTCCCAATATATTTATTTATTTATTTATTCAAAATTCAAAAAATTACTAACTGTCAGTTCCACTCATTACGATTTTTAATGACAATTTGTGTAATTACTGAGTATGACCATTTTTCTACATACATTGAGTACTTCTGCATCCTGGACATGTGTAGACTTTAAATGTAAAAAAAAATTTGTTGTTTAAAATAAAATTTATTTAAGTTTCTGGTTTACGCACAACTCAGGAAGTGATTTCGCTCCTTCTGGTCTGTCGCCACCACGGAACGCCATGTTGGAATTTTTGAATGCAGCTTTTCATAACAGCGCCACCTATCCCGAATTTTATATAAATTACTTGTTATTATTATTGTGCTGCAATCGCAAGCAAAACAATCCTGTGAAACAAAAAATGGCCGAAACTACTGTTGATTTGTTGTGTAAACAATACAATAATGAACAAAATAATAAACAAGACAATGACATTACATCAAAAAATAAAGACAATGATGTCGAGCAAACTAACGACGAAGATCATGTTCATGAATCACTCAAAGATATGTCAAATTTTGTTGTAAAAAGAATTTTACGTAATAATACGACTCAAAAACAAATAGCTATTGAAGGAACTTTCAAAGGTTGTGATGGTAGTGCACTAGTTGTCCTCGAGAAAAAAGGATTTCCTGAAGAACAAGTGTTGCTGGAGCAGGGGTTTTTTAATTACGAGACTACTACTAAAAAAATATACCGCAATGATATTTACAGAGGTTATGATTTATTTCCAACAAACGAATTCAATGGTGACTAAATTATTTTTTCTACTTTAAAATGTACTTAGTAATTTTTGAATTTATTTATTAAATAATTATTTTTGTTGGTACAGGACTTAATGCGACTATAACATATCCTGCTACGCTAAAGCATATTGAAAAATTTACAACACCAGAGTATTATACTATTGAAGAGACTCCAGAGCTGTATGAAAATGTTACTCTTCCTATGTTATCAAATCAATTTTCATTGAAGGTTTGTAAATTTTATGATTATCAATTAAAAATATGGAATATTTTGATGAGATAAATTTAGCGCTTTTTCTGGACTATGGTCTTTTATTTTTTTACTATTGGTAAAAAAAAATTTGATTTAAATTCTATAGAAAATAGCCTCCAGAAATTTCAATGTGCGGTCAATGTAAAGTAAGAGATCCAGTACCCGATCAAGGAACTAGTACCTGTTTAGGGAACTAGTACCCGATAAGGGAGCTAGGACCTGATCAGGAAACAAGTACCCGGTCAGGAAACTAATACCTGATCAGGAAACTAGTATCCGATTAGGGAACTAGTACCTTGTTTAGGAACTAGTACCTAATTTAGGAACTAGTACCCGATGGGAGTGTTACAATTCTACTCACATCTTTACTCAAGGGACGTAGCTACAACGCTACTCACTCACAACTTTACTCAGCTTCAACTCTACTCACAGTTTTTCTTTATTCAGGTCTAACTCCACTCAGTTATATCTTTACTCAGCTACAACTCTACTCACAAAGAATTGCTATTTTATCGATAGGCTAAAATACGTGAGTAGAGTCGTAGCTGAGTCTAGTTGAAGCTGAGTAAAGATACAACTGAGTAGAGTTAAACCTGAATAAAAAAAACTGTGAGTAGAGTTGAAGCTGAGTAAAGTTGTGAGTGAGTAGAGTTGTAGCTACTTCCCTTGAGTAGAGTTGTTGTGAGTAGAATTGTAACACTGCCTACCCGATCAGGAAACTAGTAACCGATTAAGAAACTAGTTTCCAATTAGAGAACTAGTACCCAATTAGGGAGCTAGTACTCGATCAGGAAACTAGTACCCAATTAGGGAATTATTACCCAATAAGGGAACTCGAGCCCGATTAGGGAACTCGTACCCGATCAGGAAACTAATACTCGATTACGAAACTAGTACCCGATTACTCATTTATTTGAATTGAATTTCATACCCGGGAGAATTAAGTTGATTAAAACTTTTTCAATCATCAATATTTTATATTTTTTTATCAGTGGGTTGACAATATCCTGGATGGAAAAGCAGAAGTTGATCGAGTAATTTTTAATGACAAAGATGAAAAAACAGGATTTGTATTAGTAAAAGATTTAAAATGGAATGACGACATATCAGCAATGTATATAATTGCAATAACTAGACAAAAAATAAAGTCAATTAGAGAATTGAATGAAACTCATCTTCCTTTATTGAAAAATATTAAAGAAGCTGGTTCTAAAGCCATTGAAGAAAAGTACAATGTACCGGCCAATAGACTAAGAATATATTTTCATTATCAGCCGTCTTATTATCATCTACATGTTCATTTCACTGCTTTTACTGTAGAAAACGCAGGTATGTTTTATTAATATCATGAATAATAGTAATAATATTTATTGTAAATAATAACTTTGAAGTAAATGAAATTTTTTTTAATAGGTACGCTAGTAGAACGCGCACATTTGCTGTCTACAGTTATCAGTAACATCGAAATGATGCCGGACTACTACCAAAAAGCTACTCTAACATTCCGTGTTTGTAAATATGATGCTTATAAACCTTATGAAGATTATCTTAAGAATGGAAAAACCGGGGGTAAAACGAACTCCGACGAAGACGACAGGCCGACAAAGCGCGCAAGAGTGTCCATTTGAATCACAATGCATTTTTTAAAATTATATTGACAGAAGAATAAAAAGTTTAGACTTAAATAATTTTTTTTTTAACATACGACTTTGATGAAATAATTATTTTTGGTGAAAAAATGTCTATTTTGAAAAGAAAAAAAAATAAATTAATAATAATAATCATGAAAGTTCATTTTTATTCTTTTAATCTGTACTACTTACTAGTTTATCTTTCATCATTTTTACCGTAGTACGTTATCACTTTTGTGCTAGTACGTAGCATTGGTCATGGTGAGAATGATTCACTCGTTACGTGATGCATTTTGTAGCTCTTGTTCTCATACCGGGAATTTGCGATAAAGAAGAAAACGATACGGCAAATTTGTTTAGATACACTACAATAATTAATTATGGGAGATTTCACTCAGCGATAGCAAGTAGTAAGCGATTATATTATTTTTGTTACTTGCGCTAAGTGCTGTCGAAGTAACCAAGTGGGGGAAAAACAATCTTTGGATTACAAAAAAGGCCAGATCAGCATAAAGATGTTAGTCCACTAAATAACGTCTCAGCTAACAGTCTAAACTGAATTTCGGAACTTGATACGATATTGTTTTTACAAATAAAAACACAAACATATATCGATTACAAAATTCAAATATTTTAACTGATAAAACGCAGCATAACGATAAGTATGATAAAATTTGTTTCACGACGAATTTGATTGAATTCGTGCAATTCATGATATCGCGTTATTAATTCTAAAAGGATTTACATTTTATACGCCCTTTTGGCTTTACACTGAAAAAAATTTGTGGAGTGAACGCAGATTAAATCTGGAGTGACTGTGGGCCGGATGACTGTATTTTATTTGATTCCCTTGGAGTGAAATTCACTCCGAACTGAAGTTTATTTCAATATTAAAACTCCGAATCGGAGTGAATTCGGATTTAAATAATATCCAGATCACTCCGAATTCACTCCCGATTTTTACAGTATCAGGAGCTTACTAAAGCCAAAAGGGCGTACGATTTTTTTTTCATTGCCAATCGTTTGGTAGACTTATTTTAAAGCTAAAAAAAAAATTTCAAAAGCCTAATGATAAAATATCAAATTGAATTGATAATTCAATTCAATTTATACGAATCAAACTCACTAGAGGTCTTTGAGTCCGGTATTATGCAATATAAATCGTATTGCAACTACCATAAGGGCGCGTAAACAATTTTTTTTACTTAACGATGTATTTTTTATTTAAAAGTATGAAAATAAAAATTTTACGCGTATTGAAATTTTTTATTCGCCTTTAGGGCTCACGGTATCTATCCCAAGAACCATAAGGGCGAAAAAAAAATGTTGAATGAGTAGAGTTTGTACAAAAATTTTTTTTAAGACTTTCTTTTGGCGATATAAGTCAAGGAGTATTTGTTTCCAAATGACTAAAATAATAATTTTTTTTTTCTTTATGTTGAGTACGACATCACGTCAGCATTATTTTGCTTGAATACTTTCGTGGAAGCCATCCATCAGAAAACATCCGGTCATTAATTTTGCTTCGCCGGGTAATAGTTTTTTTATCTAGATTTTTTGTAATATTTAAAACATCATCAAATTTTTATAAAGTTACAATAACTGTATTGATAATACGTCATTCCAGGACATAAAACTTAGTGAGTTTGACCAAATAAAAAACGCTTAACATTCAGAAGTACTCCAAGAGTAATGGGATATCTACTTGTCTTTTTACAGAAGCGGATAAAAAAAATTAAAGAACATAAAAAATCTAACAAAAAATGGAAACCAAATTTATGGATTTTAATTTAAAAGAAATTTTAAAAAATGTTACACCCGAAAAAAAAATAGCTATTCGAGGTAAGTTTAGCAATGGGAGTAAAGATACCAATGAGAGTGAAGATACGTTAGTTGTCCTCGAAAGAAAACTCGAAGAAAGCAAATTCTCGGGTGATCTCTCATTACTTAAAAAAAAATTTTTTACCAATCCGATCAGTGCTGAAAAAGTATTTAACAACGATTGTTTGGAAAAATATCATTTATCCCTGGATGGCGAATCTGATTGTAAGTTATTCAGTTGATGATAAGTTATTATTTCATTAACGTGTGACTCTTTTTACTCGGAGACAAGTTTTGGTTCGAAACCTACCTGGGAGGGGGAAATTTCTACCTACGATCTGGCAACACCGCTGTCGACCAAACTTAAAAGAGGAAGTAAATTCTCAGAAAAATTATTATGCTCATACGAAAAGTTGTTATGCTGTATCACAATCCTTACTACGCGCGAGAAACTTATTGACAAACTTTAATGACAATAACTTTCATACATTATAATGATTTTTACTAAAAATTTCTCTGCGTGTAAGAGCATAGTGGTCCTTAGAAGGGTGATTTTTTAAATTTATTACGATCACCTCTCAAACGGTTCCAATTACGGGAAAAAATATTCCCTTAAAGTTTGAGCTCTTAATTCCAACGGGAAGAAGTGCCGCAAATTTTTTTTTTATGATTTTTCAGAGCTCAAACTTTAACAGAATTTTTTCTTCCATGATGGGAACCGTTTGAGAGATGATCGTAATAAATTTAAAAAATCACCCTTCTAAGGACTACTCTAAAGAGCATAGCAACGTTTTGGACGCTTCACTTCCTGCTTCAAGTTTGGTTGACAGTATGGTAAAAATTGGTAGGTTTCGAGCCAACATTTTTCGACGGATAATTATAACAATCATTACTTTTAATGTAGTTACAACTATGACTGTAAGAAATCCTGCCTCACGTAAGCATATTGAACAGTTTAAAGAACCAAAGTTTTTTCTAATTGAAGAGACTCCAGAGCTTTATGAAGAAGTAACTCTTCCTGTGATAAAAAAAAAACCGAAAAAACATAAAAAGGTTTGTATTTTCTATTATGCTAAAATCTACACAGAAAACTAAATAATAGAAACTACTATCTAGTTATGGTAAAATTTCTATCATCAATCCGATAGCAGTGAATATTATCTAGATGATTGTATAAATCATCTAGACTGTAATATTCACCATATTTATAATAATTGTTACAATCCTGTATGTTAATTAGAGTTAATTATTATTATTATTCTAAATAGTTATATTTATAATCCAGATGGCAACAGTTACCATCAGAAATTATAATTTTTACCATCCTGATAGTAACTGTTACGAAATTTATTGCAGAAGTAAATATTATCATCCTGATAGTAAATATTACCATCCTGATAGTAACTGTTATCATCCTGATGGTAACTGTTACCATCCTGATAGTAACTGTTATCATCCTGATGGTAACTGTTACGAAATTTATTGCAGAAGTTATCATCCAATAATTATTAAATCTATTAAAAAAAATTATAATACTAACTATTTTTGCATTAAAAAACGTTCCAATCATTCTAGATGATTGGAATTAAAAATTTAGCATAATAAACACAATTACTTAATTTTCTGAGTGTGGGAATGGGGCTTTATATATTTCAACCTGTAAAAACACGGAGAAGACTGAACTTCAAAAATGTACGAATTTATATTATGTTGTCGACTAAACTTGAAACAGAAAGCTTAGTCACCAAAAAATTGTTATGCTGCACTACAATAATGATTATAGCACAGCATGATAATGTTTTTGATGACTTAATTTATTGTTTCAAGTTTAGTCGACAACATAATATAAATTCCTACATTTTTTGTCTCCATTACGAACCATTACTATAAATAAAAAGAAGTATAAAATATTCACAGGGAAAAAGCGCCACTTCTAAACTTTAATTGTTAATTTTTTTTACTAATTATGATAATTTGAATTAATCACCGTTTTTTTTAATCAGTGGATTTACGATATACTAGAAGGAAAAGCAGAAGTTGATCGAGTGATTTTTAATGACAACGATGAAAAAACAGGATTTGTGTTGATAAAAGATTCGGATTGGCTGGACGATGACAAAGAAAATCTGAATCTTCTTGCAATCGCTAGAAATGATTTGAAGTCAATTAGGGAATTAAATGGAACTCATCTTCCTTTATTGAAAAATATTAAAGAAGCTGGCTCTAAAGCTATTAAAGAAAAGTACGGGATACCAGCTGAAAATTTAAGGATATGTTTTCATTATCTGCCATCTTCTTATCATCTTCATGTTCACTTCGCTCACTTTACTGCAGATAATACAGGTATATTTCTAAAAATAAATTAATGAGTATAAATAAAATAATACCAAGTTGATACTAAAACTTTTATATAGAGAGAGTAGTAGATCGTATACATCTGTTGGCTAGAGTGATCAATAACATTGAATTGATGCCGGATTACTATCAAAAAGCTACTTTAACAATTCGTCATTGTAAGGATAAGACTTACAAACCGTATCAAGATTATCTTAAGAAAAAGAAAGCAACGTAAAAAAATAAACGCCGACAAAGACGACGGCCCGTCCAAACGTAAAAAATTATCAAAATAAATTCACTCATATTTTTTTTAATTAGATTGTGACTACAGAATGATATTAAAAGTAGTAGACATCAGACTATATTTTTATTTTTATTTTATTTATTTTATTATAAACAAGTTACTTGTCAGTAAAATACTATTTTTAGTTCATGTACAAAAAGATTTTTTTAAGTTTTTGATATGCAATTTATAAAAGTTTTTTCTATAAACATTATTTGTTCATATAAAATAAATGAATTTTTTTTAATGTCTGCTATTATTTTAAGCCCGTTACTAATAAAATAATAATTCTTTGGAAAAAAATGTATATGAAAAAAAAATAATAAATGATTCATTGACTTTTGTTTCTGAACATTTTTTCTATTAATGCAGAATTGGTATTCAAATTTTTTTAAATTTAATGTCACTATTCTGTAATTATATTTGTTACTAAAACTTAAAAATTCCCTTAGCTGTTCCGCTATTGGGATCATTACCCCGTGGAGGATTTTTTCAAAAACAAAATCTGTTAATAAATAAAAATAAACAAATATTAATGCAAAATATTTAATAATAATTTGGCCTACTACTTTTAATTTTTTATTTTTCATTAAAAATCCTAAACTAAGTACTTCAAAATATACTTTTTCATTAATTTACTGTACAAAATCAATATATATATATTTGTATTTTAACCAATAGACCTACAATATTGAAATTTGAAATGAATATTAGCTACGATACAAGAAAATTAATAAAATATTGAAAATTTTTTATCGAAAATTTACTCTTAGGAGAGTTTGCGAGAGCGTTTAGAATTTAAATTCTTCCGTTTTTGGACCAAAAGATCTATAGTCTCGAATTTCAGACAAATTTTTGCTTCGAGAAGAGAAAATGAATGGCGTAAATTTTTTTTCAGAAAGTTTACTTTTATAGAGATTCGTGAGAGCATAAAAAATGAAAATTTTCACGTCTTTGATCTTAAAGACCCACAGGCTCAGATCATTTTAATGTCAAGTTAAAAAAGTAGTGTTCTGATCGATTTCAAGAGCTTGACATTAAAATGTAAATAATTAGAAAACAATCCGGAATTTTAAAAAACTTTATCAGAGATAATTTATAGGGAATAAAATTGTCTACAAAAAACTCTTATGACATTTTGTGGTAAGTCTGATAGTTTCGTCGGAAAGTAGAAAGATTTCGAAATTTACTATAAATATGACTTCAAACTCCAATAACTTTTGAATACATGAATTTAACAATAAATGATAACCGACTTTTTTGTAGAGCGTTTAATTTTCTACGAATTTATATCCTGAGCTTATCTGTACAATGAGCCATTGCCGAGGTATAAATTTCTAAACTTAAAATTTTTTTTTCTCATGTTATTTAAATGGGAAATAGAAAATTGCGATGAGTGGCCTCTAAATATTAATATTAAGAGCTCATATTTTAACGGACATCTTATTTTACCTGCCTGCGACTACTTAATAGGGATTTTAGAAAAAAAATGTAGTCGATTTTTTTGAATCAGTCTAATATACATATATACTTATATATTGTGTAGTTTTGTATTAAAGGCATTATAATTATTTTGTAATTATGATATTTACCGACCGGAATTCCAGTTAATTGATTAATGTGTACGACCTAAATCTCTAATGGTCATTAATGATGACAGCTAAGATGATTTAAATCCAAACATTGTCATGTACTACAATTTATGTCAACTAGTCTAGATAAATTGATAGCAACAAACATAAATTACACATGACAGTTATTTATAATTATTACTGTAACAACGAATAGTCATAAAATGAATACCGTTACAATAAATAACACTTTTAATTTGTATTAATTTTTTAAAGTTCGGTCTCAAGTCGACAATTGCATAACAGTTAGTCCAATCGGCTGCTATTACTCGCTTCTCGCCCAATTTTCTTGTTCCTCTTCAATTATCCATTCCAACCTAAGTCTTTAATTACGCATTGTAGCTATCAGTTGAATTACAAGACCAGACGACGATG
Organism: Microplitis mediator; assembly: GCF_029852145.1. Classification (NCBI taxonomy): domain Eukaryota; kingdom Metazoa; phylum Arthropoda; class Insecta; order Hymenoptera; family Braconidae; genus Microplitis; species Microplitis mediator. The sequence continues at coordinate 4,907,130 of NC_079973.1, forward strand.
TTATTAATTTTACTCAGATCAAGGAATTCATAATCATAATCACTCTCTTTTTATTAAATACTTTATAAGAATAATTATATACATAAATTATAAAAAAAACCATAGTCAATTTACATATCCGCTTCACTTTGTAATTTTCTTTTTTTTCCATACGATTTTTTTCCGCGTATTTCTATATTTTTTCGTTTCTTCGCTTCTTTTTTCTTTTGCTGTCTCAAAATCTTACGTTTCGCCGCCGACTCTGGATCAACAACAAACTAAAAAACAAAAAAATAATTATTAAAAATAAATACATATATAAATTTATTTATGTATGATAAATATGACCAATAAAATTACTTGTTGCGTGTAATTTTTCTTTCGCTCAGCCTTTTTAATTTCCAACTTCTGTTGAACTTTTCCCAGCAATAACCCGTACTCTACATCACCGATGTTTTTCTTAATCATAGTTCCAACTTCCTTAGACAATTGTCTCAATGGTGCATTAGATTCTTCAGTCGTCAACATTTCTCTTACAAGTGGAGACATTATTTGAAACAGCATAGGCTTCAAAAATGGCTCAATAGGTATTGTCCTTACCACACCTCCAATCCATTTGAATACCGCTGTCCTCTGTAATTAAATAAATTTACGTTAATTGAAACAAACATCACAATATCTAAAGCCAAAATTAATTAAGGGTGTGCGAATAGTTCGAATTTATGATCCTGAAGTTTACAGACAATCAGCAATTTTCGGATCTTTTTTTTCAACAAGTCGATTACAAAAAAATAAAAATATGCACAAGTAGAAAATTTAAAAAACTATAAGTGCAATTTTTTTTTCAATGATTTACCGATTTAAAAAACATCTAAAAATTATCAGACGTCGGTTAACTTTATTATCATTCGAACTTACGGATTATTCGTATCGAATCGAACTATTCGATTTGAACTTTGAATCGAATAATTAGAAATTTCACATTTTTCTAATTATTCAAAAACTTTCATTTGAACGACTTAAAATTGTAATATTTTTACCAAAAATTCAAATTTTTGTCCGAGTTAAATAGACCTTACACACAAATCTACGAAAAAATTATTTTTGGTTTCTTTAAAAACTAAACTCTTCGTTAAATAAAAATTTAATTTTCGAAAACTTTCTCGATTCGAATCGAGTGATTTAAAAAGTTACAAATAATTCAAAAACTCGGATACTTCTAAAATTGACGAATAATTTGAAAAGTTACAAATAATCCGAAAATAATCTAATAACAAAAAGATTCAAATTATTCGATTCGAAATTCAAATTTAATAGATGTTCGATTCGAATCCAATTCGCATACCCCTCAAATTAAGTAATAAATTTATTATTTCTTACCAAAAATGTTGATTTAGGAGTCTTCGTAACCTCAACATTTACACACTTTCGTATCCTTTTCAATAACCAAAAAATAGAAATATTTTTACTTTTGTCCGTATCGTTATCACAAGGCATTGATTTAATTACTCGAGCAATAAAAATTAAGTTTTTCACTACTTGAAGCAAAAATTCTTCAAATTCTATTCCTGGCTGTAATTGCGCAATTAAATCTAAACTAAGACTTCGTAATGTCTGTATAGGATTTGAATAAATATATCCTTTTATTCTATTATCATCTTGAATCATTTCTTCTTCTTCCTCTTCCTCCTCTTCTTCATCATCATCCTCATTATCATCATCATCATCTTCTTCTCCATCTTTAACTTTTGGTTTTTTAACCCCCACATTAACCTGTGATTCCTGAATAATTTTATTCAATTTTTCTTCATCAATGGCAGCAAGAATAAATGCGATTTGCTGAATCGCAGCTAGTCTGACCCACAAATGGGGATGCGCCAAAAATGATTGCGAGTATTCACCAAGAGTTTGCACCTTATCCGCATATTTGTCTGATTTAAGAAAAACTTGACAAGAAGACGAAATTTTCAAAGTCAGCTGCAGAGTTTGGAAAACAAGATGATCTTTAACTCTCTCCAAATCTTTAATATCAACTTGATTATTTCTTCTAGTCTTCTTCAGTACAAATCGTCCTCCTTCTTCACCATTTTCCGAATCATCAGCACGGAATTGTTTGAGTATCAACGGCAGTACTGCTTCTAAATGTCCTTCAAATGATTCCTTCTCAACACTAACAAAAATTCCACACAGTTGAACAGCAAGACGCCTGTGCAATAAATTGACATCTTCCATCCATTGCAAAATAGTATTAAATAATTTCAGCCGCTGGTTATGATTAACCCGAGTGATTAATTCCTTAATACATTTAGCAGCAAATTCACGACAGGTTGGATCCTCATCATTGACAAGTCTAACGCCAACTTTTAAAAATATCAGCTCTGATTGACGAATGAGAATGTCTTCAGGAAACCCATTGATGATATTGTAAATCATTTCCAGAGCACTGATGCGTCCTGGTTGCAATTCGTAGCTCAACTGCTCTAAATAAAACGACAAATGCTTCGCTAATTTTTTACCAAGAGGATATTCCATAAGATATTTATAAAATACCGCTCGGCATTGCTGCTGAATGTAAGCAGAATCTGATATGACACTGAGATCAGCAACTTTTTCAATTACTTTGTGTACTTCTGATACCATTATCTTCCTTCCAATAATTGCTTTTAGTAAACTAAATGCTGTCGCTTGTCGATCGTTATTATAAAGATCTTGTTCTACATACAGAACTAAAACTTTTACTTGATCGAGAGTCATGTCAAAGTTTTTGATATCCCTCACTAAAATTGACATTGTTTTGAACGCCGTTGTTACTAAGTCAAAATTATCTCCTTTTCCCAATCCAGCGGAACCATATTTATGAAGAATACTAAACAGAGACTCACAAATATCTTTCATGTGATTGTCAATTGACTCTAAATCCATTTTCAAAATCCAATTGAGACATTGAAGTGACAAAGTACTCAATTTCACGTGTTGAGACTTCAAACAGTCAGCGATTATTGGAACGAATGGGTCTAAATAAATTTTGAACATCGCGCCGGAAATTTTTTCGCGTTTCAAAAGAATGTGAAGCAATTTCAGAGCGAATTCAATCATCACGTGGTCATTTGCGTCAGCTGATGTCTTCGACGCTGCTTTTAGTCCCATCCGTGATTTGGGCTGCGGTTGAATTATGTAGCAGTCGGGCTTATCGACTTGCATTTTGTCTGGTTTATTTTTGTCAGCATTTTTATCATGAGATTTCGAATTCAAACCGGGTATAGTTTTGGAGACAACCCCGTAGAGGAATATCAGCATCTGATCGTCTTTGATAAAAGTGTTGTCTGCTAGACCCAAGGCGACATTATTTAGAGAGTCCACGACTTTCATCAGAGTTTTGTGGCTGCGTGTATTAAAAAGGATTCTATTCAAAGGCTGAATGAGGTCTAGAAGACAAGATTCACTGATATGCTCACCAAGAATACGGAGGATGTCGTTACTCTTTGTCGATTTAGCTTCAGAAACATTCTTAGTTATGGCCTTAACGTCTTTCTCTTCAGAGCTAACGCCGAATAAATCTATTTTACAAACTTCTAGTACACTCTGGAGGTTGTCATTCATATGATTAGATTGCAGGTATGGCTTCAATGCCTTCAAAACCGCGTGAATCGTATACGCGAGTACGTGAATCTGGAAACCTTTTGTCAAAAGAGAGTTCATTTCTTTCAGTAAATAATGCAAGTAATCAGGTCCCAATGTTATCATTATTTTTTCAAGTATTTCTCGGGTCGAACGTCTCACTGAATCCGAGCGCGATTTCAAAAACGTACAAATTTTCATGAAAATACCCGAAAGATTTTTATTGAGAATTATTCCCGGTAATTTCTGTAATAATTTTACAAGAGCGAGAGCTATTGGCACCCGCATTAATTCTTCGTCTTCTTTTTCAAAGCCGTTGCGCTTTCTGTTGACTTTGTGGCTCATTTCGTGTTGAGTTCTCGAGAGTATTGACCGGTGTAACTGTGGTAAAAGTGTATTGTTTATATCGAAAACTAATTTTCTAGCAGCTGATTGGGAAAGCATCGTCTGTTTATCCATAACACAGTCAACAGTTTCAATGATTTCTTCTTTATTTTCTTCTTTAGCCAGTTCACTATCCAATAGTTCCTCTGCCTCTGCCTCTGCCTCGTCATTTTCTAATTTATTTTCTTCTTTACTGTCTTCAGTATCGACTTTTTCAATTTCTTTTAATGGAGGATCGATTACTTTTTCGTTACTATCCTCACTATTTTTATCAGCATCCTTTAGTTTAGACAAATCGTAATGAAAAGAATCTAAAATGGCAATAATTATCCTGATAACCTGCCTCTGAAATTCGTTAGCATGATGAATTTTATCTAAATAATATTTCAATATCACTGAGTACTGATGCCAGGGTAATAATCTGCAGACAGTACCGACAGTTTCTATAGCAGCGTCAACGATACTGTTTTTACCCATAAATTTTTCATTACAAAGATAAGAAGATGCCAGTGGGAAAATAAATTGCGTTAATGTTTTGATGCTTGGAACTTTGGTTATTGATTTTGATACAGTACAAAATTTCAATAGAGCTCGCGCTCTTCTGTGTAACTGAAGATGCTGGAGATTTTCGAAGAAATCAACTTCTGGGTCGTTTTTGTCTGTAAGTAAATTGAGATCACGAAAGACTGGATGTGCATCTGAACAATTCATGGACAAAATACCGAGGAATGAAATTGACTGAAGTTTTACTGTATCATTATTACTTCTGATCCCGGTTCTGATCAAACTGAGAATCGTTTCTTCAATCAAATAAATCCTGTCTTCATTATTGGACTTGTACATGGTAATTAATTTTATTCCCAAGTCATTTAAACACCGGCCTGATGTGTCTCTTAGTGACAAATCTGTTTCGTGCTTCAAAAAATAGTAGCAGTTGTACAGAAGAGCGATTCCGAATTCCAGTGTCAGAGTTTTTGATACTTCAGTATCATCGCTAGAAATAAATGAGTTTATTTGTTGGAACGCATCGAGTCTCTTTTCAAAATCTGCTTGTTCGACCCACCGCTGGTCCATCGCATTCAAAGATATCAAAAGTTTTACATTTCGTAGTAAAATATCTTTGGAAACGGTTTCAGTGTTCGTGGAATTCGAAGCTATCGTTTGGAATAACTCGAGCAAACTTTTTCTGAGAGGGAGAGACGAAATGTGAAATAGCAGAGGCAAAAGAGATCTTGTGTGTTCCTCAGGCTTGTGGACATTTTTCAGTAGATTAATTATTGTGGTCAAAAGTTCTTCTATTATTATATCAGATTCTCCTCTGGATGCGCGTCTGACCAAAATTGGAATCAGTAATGAAATCAAAGCGCTCGAGGTCTCGGGGTTGAGATTCAACTCGGAAATTCTTGACAGTATCGAAGCCTCGATTTTCTTCACGCCCATTTTGGATTTCAGCAGTTTCCGTTTCATGAATTGCAAAATATCTGGAACGTGGGGCAAAAGTATCGCGGATCCGTAGTTGAGAAATTTTTCAGGCAAAACAGCTTCTGGGTTTACTTGTAAAATATTTTTCGGCTGAAGAGGAACACAAGGCATTTTTTCAGACTCATCAGTCTCCATTTTTTCGTAATCTTGCAGCGTTAAAAGATAATTTATCATTTCGAGAATTGTATTTGTTACAGAGTAATGAGTTTTTTCTCCCAGGAGAAGTTTTATGATAAAAGGCAGACATGTTATATTTTTATCCTCATCTTTATGTTTTATAAGAAGACAGTAATACCTTGAATTGTTGCACCAAGCTGAAAAAAGTTTCAGAAGAACTGTTGGACTGTGAATACCTTCAGTTGGAAACTTTTCTAGCCAAGGAAAAACTGCAACATCAAACAAAGCGTCTAGTTCTGATTGAGACCAGTCGTAATTTTCAAAATGTTCAAAAAATCTTGCGAGAATTCCAATGCAAGTGTTCCTAAGTTCTTTTATGATCGATAAAAATCCCGAAAGAACGTTTTCCGAGCGGTCTAGAATACCTTTTATTTGTGCAAGTGCGCAAAGAAGAATTGCGAGAAGTCTGGGGAGTAAATTTTTCGACATTTTGGCTCCAAACTCTTCGATCATAATTGACAATAAATTAATGGCGCTCCTCAAACGTTTCGGCGGAATGATATTGGACAGATCCAAATTTTTCGAAATGTTTGTCGTCAAATTTCTTATGTCCGTAAACTGATTGTCAGCAAAGAAATTTATTTGATACCTTTCAAAAGGTTTACAAGCCATTTCTGCGAACAGCATCATCTCTTCTTCTTTGACTCCCATCAAAAATCGTACTATTATTTTTCTTCTCGCCGAACCACCTGCAGCTCCAGCGGCTCTTCCGGTTCCACGAGTCACCATTTTAGCGTAAATAATTCTCATAAGTATCGGCATCAGAACTTTGCGCTCCTCTGGCTTTATTGTTTCGCTCGTTTCTTCATCATCGATTATTTTAAAACGCGCCAGTTCATTCCGTATATTTTTCTCGTCGATCAAACCGTAGATGTGACTCTTGTAAGGAATTAATTCACTCAATTTGTAAGTAAAAATGCAGTCCAGAATTGCTTTCTGCAGCTCCATATTTTTTGATAACAACAAATCCATGTAAATGCGATACATTTCTTGTTCTCTGTACAAATATTTTGGGTTGTGCATTTTTGAAAATAATTTCAATTGAGCCAACAGTAATTTAAAGTTTGACGTTTTTCCAATTTTTATCACTTTTATTTTCTGTACTGACTTGTCTTCATTTTCTTTATCTTTTTCTTTTATTTTATCATCTTCATCTTGTGCTTTATCATCTTCATCATCATCTTCTTCGATTTCTTGTATAATTTCCAGATCTTTTATTTTCTTCTCAATACTAAACGACTTGGCGGTCTCGGAGTCCGTAGTAAAAAAATTATTCTCAACAAAATTAATAAACAATGGCGTCAAATCACGATTTTTCATCTCGCAATATTCCGGAAACTCGTTCATACAATTCCAGAGTAAACTTTTATAATTATCGTAATCGGGCTTGTCATTTATTATCAACGACTTCGATAACTCATTGAGGATATCGCATTTAAATAAATCTCCGGCACTGCAAATGCTAGATTTTTTATTATTATTTTCTTGCAGCTCTCCCACAAAAATCGGCCAGAAGTCCGCGCACTTTTCGTTAGCATAAGTTGCAATGATTTTGCAAACTGGATCCCATAGTAAAGAAAAATTAATGAATAAATTTCCAAGCAAAAAATATAACGGGAGCTGATAATATTTTTTTTCAAAGTGAATTAAACTGCGCGATCCAAATGATAGAGCCTGCAAATGAGTCAACCGTTCACGGTAACTTTGGACAGAGACTTCGATACTTTCAGCCATGAACAGAAGTTCCAGGACGTTGTTAAAATCTTCATTACTGTTATTGCAAATATTGAGGTCTTTAAATAAATAATAAAAGTGACAAATAGACAGCCGGACATGTCGGTATGGAGACGCGAGTCTTCTTGCCAAGTGCGCGTTAAAAAAATCAAATGTTTCAACATTTATATACTTGTCTTTATATTTCGTAGAAGAAATGCGGGAGTAAAATAAATCTACTGCATTCAAAATATTCGAATTATTTGAATACCGGGAAATTAAATTTTTGAAATCTACTTTGGACTCTTCGAAGACTTGATGAAGATCATCTTCATTCAGTAAGCGAATAATAGACTCGAGAGTTAATAAAAAAGCGAAAGTTCTTTTTTCCGTTTCATCAGTTGATAAAATGTCCTCATCGACTTCCATTTCAATTAATTTCAAAAACATGGAAGCAAAAGTTTGTTTTATTGCTTCAACTAACTGATGGTGTAGTGAAATATTAACATGAGGTAAAATGGTGATGACTTTTAACGAATCTTCGCATATAATTTTATCTTCATCTTCCCATTTTTTCAGCATTTCTACTAAATATGTAACAGTATCATTAGGAAAAGTACGAAGATCTAGATTTATTTTCCTCCATTTGTCGATATTGATCCCATTGAGCATCGGCGGCGCTCTTTTTAAAACAATTTTAGCAAACAAATTTAAATCTCCATCATTAAAATCTCTTCTTAAAACACTTCGTTGAGTCGCCATGGAAAGAACCTGCGTTTCAAATGACGAATGACTGATAAGTTTTTCGATAATTTCTTTCAAAATAGATTTTTTACTTATGGACAATAGTTTCGAAATCAATTCGTATGAAGTTTCTTGAGATAATTTGATATTATCTGCCAGTAAAATAGACACAGACATTTCAATAAATTCCATAAGTATTAAATCGCTTTTATTTTCGTAAATAGAAATTCCTCTGGTGATCAACGATGACAATGATGCTGGACTTGATAACATTCTCCCGCCTTTATGATTCAAAATTATACGAATCAATTGCGCTACAGGTATTAAAATTCTACCACTTTTATCATTTTCTTCTGATAAATTTTGGTCGAGTGTTTTGAAAATGACATCCCATAAAACTTGGCTGTGATTCGGACTTATAGAATTATTTATACACATAAATATTTCCGACAAAACATCAAATGCTAGTTTTGGATCAATTTTATCATCAGTTAAAGTTTTAAAGTAGAGATTGATCATTTTTTCAGCGCAGGAATGGAACTTTCCTGGGACACCTGAGATGACTTCAAATAATAATTTACCGCAACCTTTTACACCATGAGGATTTCGCTCCAAGGCATTGAATAGAAGATTTAAAAATGAGTTCTGATCTTGACCGGTTATTTTACGAGCGACGAAAGCAAAACTTTCGGCGGCAAAATTATTTATGTATACTGGCTTAGTGTCGACTAATAATGGCAGTAAAATCTCGAAGGTTGTGTCGATATTTCTGATGAAATATACCCACATAAATTTAAATAGATATGCTAGGCTGGTAAACGCATACTCCAAGACATCTGGATCCTTGGTATTGAGTAAGTCGATGATGAGGGTAAGGAAATCGGGAAAAAATTCGTAGAAATCGCGCTGCAGATCTCTTGCTGCTGCGACGACCATTTCTAAAACTGGCTGGAGAAACGCTACGTCTTTCATTTTTAAATATTTTTTTAAAGACTCCATTACCTGGTGCTTGTGGTGCAGTAACTGAGGAAGTGTCACAATATGTTTTACTTCCTTGCGGAAATTTGTATAGCCTTCTGTTAAATTCAATACGTTCCATTTTACCAACGTCTTGTGGAAGATGGTCACTAATTCTTCTTCGTCGTCAGAACTTTCTTCATTTTTGTGAACTATTCGATGAAAAACATCGATGTCGATCTCCGATATTCGGTCACCGAATCTTTTGAACTAAAAAAAAATATTTAAAATTATAAATTTATTTGATTAAATATTTTTATCTTATTCCTGATAAGATTTCATTTTTTATGAGCAAGAAAAAATTATGATACTGAATTTGACCGACGTCTAATAATTTTTGGATTTTTTTAAGAACTATACACAATAAAAAAAAAATATTTAAAGTAATGGCACTTACAGATTTTTAAATTTTCTACATGTGCATTTTTTTTTTGTAATTAAATAGTAGAAAAAAAATTCAAAAATTATTAATTGTCTGTCAACTTCAAGATCATGAAAAAATTTTAAAACGTGACTCAGAAATTTTGATAGTACAGAAGTTAGCCGACGTTTGATAATTTTTGAATTTTTTTCAAAAATTTCACTTGTAGTATTTTTAATTTTCTACTAGTGCACATTTTCAAATTTTTTTTGTAATTGAATTGATCCAAAAAAAAATTCGAAAATTTTTTATTGTCAACTTCAGGATCATGAATTTTCTTATTAATTTTTGTAATTTTACAAAATAATAAATTTAATAATTGAATTTTTTTTTTTAATTATTTAGTAATTAATTTTTTTTTTACCAGAACTTTAAAGTCATCAATATTTTGATGGTAATTGAAATATATCCACATATAAATTACAAATATAAATTAAAATAATAATTACCTTAAATCTATTGGATTCTTTATGACGAAGTGGTTTATTTTTCATTTTAGCGATTTAAATTTTTAAAATTCATTAATTTTAAAAATAAACTTTAAGGTTAAGTACAAAACCTTAAATATTTAATATATGACTTATTGTTTAAATAAAATACACTTGATATTTTTACGGTATAAAAATATTTAAAATAATATTTTATATATATTTAAATTTTATGGTTTATTATTTGTAAAAACTTTATTTAATATCCACATTGATGAACAAAATGTTTAAGACTGAACACGTGGGTATTTATTTGAGTTATGTTTTATTTTTATGAATCAAAGAGTTCGAGTTTTGCGTTACTCCGAAAGCAAAGCCGAAGATTGTCGAGAATATCCGACAATTTACGAGCGTAGCCGAAGATTAAATTCGAACTGTCAGTGTCGAAAATTATTTAAATTTCAATTCTGATACCAAAAACTTTTTTTTTCTTTTTTTAAATAAAACAAAAAAAAATTATTTAAAAAAAATGTGCACTCATAGTTTTTAAAATTTTCTAAATGGGCATATTTTTGGATTTTTTTTTAATTGATTTGTTGAAAAAAAATTCACAAAATTGTTAATTGTCTACCAACTTCAGGATCACTATCAATTATGAGCAGGGTACAGAAGTTTGTGCTTAAGGGTCGGCAGTACTAAACGAATTTTCGAATTTTACTTTTCTAATTACATTTTGGATAATTACGTCACTCGAATGATGAAAACCTTCCGAAAAAGTTTGTCTTTCACATTTTTTCGGAAGCTATAACAATTTCTGTAATAACATTTGATTAATAAATTAAAAGAAAAGTAAAATTCAAAAATTCGTTTAGTACGGCCCAGCCTTAACAATAAGAATAAAAGGAAAGAATTCGCCCAAACTTCTCTATATAAAAATTACGATCGCGATTAGCGAACAAATTCACGTGATTTAAATTAAAAGATATATTCAAATATCGAATGCCGTAAAAGAATTTTGAAATTGAGGTTGTGAAAAAAATATGTCAATAAGACAATCAGCAAGATAATTAGCAAGACCACCAGCATGACCGCCAGTAAGACAACGAGCAAGACAATTGTCTTGCTGATGGTCTTGCTAATTATCTCGCTGATTATCTTACTGACATATTTTTTTCAAAGCCTTAATTTCGACAGCTTTAATGACACTCGACATTTGAATATATCTTTTAGAAACTTCTTTGAGAAATTTGTACGAATTTTTTTCTTTTATTCTTATTATTGAGCACAAACTTCCGTACCCTGATTATGAGTAAAGAAAAAAGTATTACGATATTTTAAATGACAACAAAATAAATTTTATTTATAAATTCATTATTATTCAGCGGTACTTTTAATAATAAACCAGAATTTTTTCTAAACTTAATACATGCACTGAAAAAAATTCTCTCAGGTACAAATTCGATTTCTGCTCTTTCATTATGATTTTTAAATTAAATATTTTTATTAATGAGTGTGAATGTAACTGACAAGTGGAAATTTTTAAATTTTGGAATGAATAAATAAAATGTAAGAAGATCAAAAAATTAAAGTGCGTCTTTAGATAAACGAAAAATCAGCGCGCGAATTTTTTTAAATTTCATTATTTAAAATTTATAAATTGTCTCATGTCTGCTACACTCAGACTCATTTTTATTTATGATACTGAAGTTAACCGACATCTAATTGTTTTTTTCGAAACGATAAATCATAAAAAAAAATTGCATCTATAGTTTTTTAAATTTTCTACACGTGCATATTTTTAGTTTTTTTATTTTTGTAAATGATTTGTTGAAAAATTCAAAATTTATAAATTGTCTGCTAACTTCAGGATCATTTTCATTTCTTTAAAAATTATTTTTTTATTTTTCTTCTGTTCGCTGCCTAGAAGCCTTCTAAATTTCACTTTTCTAATGAAAACTTACAGACTCCGCTGAAAAAATAAAATTAATAAGTAATTATATTTATATTTATACACAATATATCCAGAGAATATTTTATATTTATATAAATTGATTATTTAATAATTTATATCATACATTGGTATTTGTTTTTGTTTAACAGCCACACAGAAGACTAGGTAGTTTTTCTTTATACTTTTACAGGAAAAATATGTGCATCGTTTCTTATTTTAAAAATATAAAGCTATATAAATGAATATATATATATTTATAATATATACTAAATATATCATTTATTAGAAAAATTTCTGTTATAGTTTATCATACGAAAAGAAATAAATGTGACAATAAATATTTTATTTTATTTCATGTTTTAATTTTCGAATTTGATTTTACGAATCCGTTTCGTGGTTTGCTGTTATTTATTCTAATGTTATGCTCATAATTATTTTTATTATTAAATCTCCGATGTTCGAATAGAACATCATCAGACTCAGTATCGGATTCAGAGATGGCCATTTTCTGTCGTAAAAATGCTCCGCCGCTGTCATCATCATCAGCAAGATGCGGTTGAAGTAACGAGTAACGCGTTGATTTTTTTTTAAACCTCGTGCGACTTTTACCGCCACAAATTCTTTGACACAGACAAATAATACTCCAAATAAAACCAATCCAAAATACCACAAGTGACAGCAGGGCTATGATGACATACAAAATACTCCACTCACAATTGGATTCCCCGTTGCCAAAATATTTCTGTAACAAATTCTGCATCCAAAATGCTTCGCACAGACACTGCCGTGACTCCTCATCGCAGACTCCATGACCCGAGCAATTATTTTGACAGATAACAGTATCGATTGACGTCACCGAGAGCTGCAGAAGTCCCGAGTCCTGCTTGAACTTTTCTTTCAATCTGTCGACCACCTCACGGCCAGTCATCGACACTTTTTTGTCCTTACGCTCAACGTAAAATATCAAGCACGCGCGTCCAGTGTGAGGTTCAGGTTTCAAATCTCGTACTACAATAGAGGCCTCGTCTCGCAGCAACATCTGCAATTTAACTACCAGTGAATTTTTCTGTGACTCCGTCAGTAAATGCGCTCCGATATTCAAAGTCAGTTCAACGAGATGCAGTAACTGAGGGTCTGATTTAACGATAACTGATACAGTGTCTTCGCTACTTAGTCCTTGATCATCAGAAACTTTTAATTTGAATACATATCTTCCAGGGACAACATCAGTTACCATCAAAATTGGCGAGTGATTGGTGCCGTCAATTAATTTACCAATAGCCAAACTGCTTGGATCTCTTGTCCACAACCACTGGGTTATTTTTAAATCATCTGTTGACTGAGACCCGTTAATTATCAAAGCGCTCACAGGAGCTACGACAACTTGGTCACCACCTGCGTTGGCTTTTGGTGGTGCGTTTTTATTCTGCGTGACTTCAACCTTGACAGTATCAGAATCTTTGTTGCCATTATCGTCAATTACCGTCAATTTAAAAACATAAATTCCTTTGGTTAATTTAGCAGCATCAGTTACTGACTTATTAGCAGCTGAAATTTCAGCTTTATTAGGACCCGATAATTGTTCCCAGTGATAAGATACTATTTTGATATCATCCTTACTACTGTTACCGTCAAGTTTAACTCTAGTTTGCGGCAACGCTACAGTTATGTCTTTACCAGCGTCAGCTTTTGGCGGTTTATTTGTCGGTGGCTTAACGAACACATGAACTTCCGCGGTTGAGTATTGATCCGAGTCATCAGTTACTTTTAAAACAAAAGTATACATTCCTTCCTCCAAATTAGACAGTTGCAAGTACGGTGTCCTGGTATTCTGCATATCAACGGCTTTGTTTTGATCTGACGGGCTTTTGGTCCATTCCCAGCTCGCGATCCCATGGTCATCAGTGCTGAGATTTCCATTCAATGTTATCGTGTTCTGTGGCAAATAAATGATGATATCCTGACCAGCGTTCGCACTCGGAGGATAATCTATCAACTTAAGTACCGTTATATTTGCAGTAGTAAAATTTGTAACGTGATCCGAGTCCTGTACAGTCAATTTAAATGTATAATTTCCAGCGATAAGATTATCCAGCTGCAGTGTTGGAGTATCAACAAGATTTGGCTGATAGCCTATAGGCCCCTGCTGCAGTTCCCAGTGATAGGAAATAACATTATCGTCATCGGTACTCGACGAGCCGTCTAGCACAGCTCCAGTGTTTGGTAACTTGACAATCTGTGAACTTGGAGAAATTATAGCTATCGGTGGTTTGTTTATACGTTTAGGCGGCAGCACACTGACATTAGCATAAGCTTCTCCATAAGCATTCAAACTCGTCACCACCACACGGAATTTATACAATCCCTCAGATAAATTACTTAGTTTTACTGTCGGTAGATTTTGGTCAGTCATAGTTCCCGTGTGTCCTTCCGGTTGGCTCAACAAACTCCAAGCATAATTGTAATGTTCGTTACCTTGCTCAGCTGGGACCGTAAATGCTGATAGAGTCACTTGATTATCAGGTAGACGAACTTCCTTCGAAACCGCTGATACCACAAGTTGTTTTTTTAACACCGGCTTGGTATCCATCTCCATGTTAACTGAATTTTTTTTACTAGACTTGACATCCGAATCAACCACAAAATCACTTTGTATCTCTTCGCAAACGCCAACGTCACCGGGTTTATCATCATCAGTTGTGTGTTTAACGCAGACTTGATTATCTTGACAGTCATTATTGTCCATACAACTGATACCTGACATCATATTGCTATCGCGATTAGATACTGCGTCAATCAATAGTGGATTTGTTTCATAAATCTGACCAAGTACTTCGTTCCACGTGATGTCATTCTCTACTGGCTTCACCAAGACCATACTCGGCGGGTCCACTAAATTAGCAAACTCTTGGCGATACAAAGGCGCACATTTATCTGATTCTCTGCATTGCACATGATAACACGTTGAATTGAAGACAAGCACGACATTACATGTTGGTGCTGTGCAGCATGATAATGCGCACTGTTTTATTCCTGTTACATGCTGCACCCTCGTGTAATTACCGTAAGTCATGTTACCTCTTGGTGTAAAACTTTTGAATGTATGTGGGTATAAATCCGGGCATATTGTCTGCCATTGCCATTGATTTGTCCAATAGTCTGCTGTATAATCTCCATTACAAATATTAAATAAAATAATAAAAAATAAAAACAATTGGATATTAAATATCATTTTATAATCTGAAACAAATGACAGTACGTTTATTAGTGAGTTATTTTTTTAATTAATGTTTTTTATAAATATAACTTATTTCTGTGGGTCTAAACCTCCGCTAATTGTATTGATGATAAATATTTTATTTATTAGTCCTGTCGTCAGACGATTAATTCATTTTATTCATCAGATATTATGACAATGAATTTAAAATTTCAAAAATAACTTTTATGATTTTTTAACAGGTAGGGGAATAAGTTGACTACTATTTTCAAATGATAGAATAAAATTTTAGTTTCCAAATTATTGGACTAATGAAATAAATTAATCGTCCGATTATTGGACAGAAAAAAAATTCATGCTCCGATTATAAATATTTACGGCCGTTAAAAAATTATAAAAGTTATTTTTTTAATTTTTAATTCATTGCCCAACTATAGGGTAGAGGTACCGTTTTTCGCCACTTTAGGGCCAGTTTTGGACACTTGAAAAATTTTAATAAAATATTTTGTAAAAGACGCAATGACAAAATTAATTTTTAAAATGTATTCAAAGATACTTTTAACCCGCTATTAAAATGGTAATTTCATTTTACATTTTTTCATTAATTAAAATAAAGTATCCAATGTCCAAAAATGGAGCAGTGGCCACAAATGGTACCTCTACCCTAGGACGAATAAATATTTATCATTCATATGAATGTAAATGTAGCAGACATGAGCCAGTTTATAAATTGAAATAATGAAATTTTTAAAAATACGCGTATTGATTTTTCAATTATCTAAATACGCATTTTTTTATTTTTATTCTAAGGTAAAAGACTTAGTACCTGATCACTCCATGTATTTGTATATCTAGGGCGTTCAGAAAAACACTCTGGAGATTAATAAATATCTAAGCAGATGATTAGTCAATGAAAGTCACAGGGTTTAATTAAAACTAGAGAAACGAAAGAATACCAGGGGCGTGTTCAGAAATACACTGGAAGAGAAATATTTAATTTTAGCGTTCAGACATATACCCCAGTAAATATCTTAGTCAAGATCTTGAAATCTCAGTATATGTAGACTTATTTCGCTGCACGGAGAAAAATGTTGGCTCGAAATCTACCAATTTTTATTATGCTGTCGACCAAACTTGAAACAGGAAGGGAAGCATCCAAAAAATTATTGTGTTCATACGAAAAATTATTATTCTGTATCACAACACTTACTACGGGCGAGAAACTTATCGATAAGCTTTAACAACAATTATTTTCACACATTACAATAATTGTGATACGGTACAATAATTTTTTATAAGAGCATAATAAATTTTTGGATGCTTCACTTCCTGTTTCAAGTTTAGTCGACAGCATAATAAAAATTGGAAGGTTTTAAGCCAACATTTTTCTCCGTGTGTATTCTCCATGACTAGCTCAAGATTTGCTCCAGAATTGATCAATATCGCCACGAGGGTATCCTCTGGTCAAACCAGAGTTAACTATTCGACATTACAAAGGTATTAATCACCTGAATAAGTCATTTTTCATCTTCAGAGTGAATTTCTGAACACGCCCCTGGGGCAGATACTGCATTTACCTTCTCCGCAGAGTTTATGAACGCATTATGGTACTCGAATTGTTCCCGGTTTAACCAGCTAATATTTATGAACGCAGAAGTTATATCTTTCTCTTCCAGAGTTAATTTCTGAACACGCCACTATAATTAGTAAAATTTATTAAATATAAATATAGAAATACATGAGCGATCGGGTACTGAGTCTCTTACATTTTATTTATTTATTCTAAACTTTAAAAAATTGATAATTAACTACATTAATATTCATCTAATTAATACGATTAGCGGAGGACTAGCAGTCTATTTATTTATTTAACTTACCGGTAAATTCAAAAGAATAAAATTTAAAAAAATATATCTACGTATAAAATTTTAAGTCTGCAGAGCAACTGATAATATGATACTGGCACAAATGTCTTTTTAATTTCTGCCTACGTTCAATAGATTTATTTATTACTCATTTATATACTTATATATTTATGTATTATTATTTTGTTTCTTTTAAATCCACTGGCACTCACTCTCAACTGACAGTGACTAAAAATGTGTGCAAATGCGTCGCTTGAAGAAATAAAGCTGCTTAACATATAAATTAGACGAATGAGATATCGTTATCACAAAGCAACAGACATATACGGGTAATTAGCATACTTCCTGGAGCAAAGCGGAATACACATGACCGCTGGAATAAAAAAAAATATATATAATAAAGACGATAAGCCTTTGCCAGCTGATACGTTCTTATCAATAAATATTATTTTTATTTTATTTAAGTATTTAATTAAAAATAATCACCATCATCATCATCAGTAATGAGTCTGCATGTGGAGACATGCGAGTTTATAAATTTTGAATAAATAATTAAATAAATTAAACAAAATAAAATTTAAAAAATGCGCGTACTGATTTTTCAATTATCTAAGTACGAATTTTTAAATTTTTATTGTACTTACATTTTATTTGTTTATTTAAAAATTTGAAAATTGTCAGCAGCATTTACGCTCATCATCAGTAGCAACATTTGCATTACAATAAATATTTAGCGCATAATTTATTTATTTAACTTGATGATTAATGAGTAAATTGCGTAATTAGCACGTGTATTTTAGACAGCTGTCATTGATAAACTGTCATTTAAAAAAATTTTATTTATTTGCTTCACATTTTTTTTTCTTTTATTTTTAACTCTTGTGCACGGAAAAACAATTAATTATTTATTATTCTTATAATTTATCCATTATTTGTTAATCAATAATACATATTTTTAATGTCTAATGTGTACATAACAATTGTATTTTTTTTTTTTTATTAGAAAACTGGAGAAAAGTTTTTATTTATCGCCGCTAGATGACAGCAGTTTTTTTGTTGATATTCAAAGTTGTTTTTATTATTGTTATTAATTGATAAATAAATTATTTGAATAATTAGCGGCGTAAATTTGAAAATTAAATATTCATTTTTAATTATTTTGTAATTACTCAGTGACACTGACAGTTAATTTTTTTAAAAAATTTGATTGGCGAAAATTCTAGACGTAAACAATGAAATCGCATTTTTGAAGCGAAAAAAAAACAAAAGTGAATGTAATCATGGCATCAGAGTGGTTTGAAAGAAAAATAGTTTATTTAAGTGACATTAATAATGAAAATGATTTGAAAGATGAATTGGAGGCTATTGATATTAAATTAAAAAGTTTGACATCATTGGAATTGAAAAATGTCGCGACTAATTTAGATTATTCCCGGCTTTTTTGCCAGCTAACCTCGAACCATGAAAGGTAATGTTTATTTACTGGTAATTACTAATTTTGAAAATTAAAATGATCCTGAAGTTATGATACTGAAGTTTTCTGACGTTTAATAATTTTTGAATTTGTTTCAAACCGATAGATTACAAAAAAAAATATTTGAATAAATTCCACCAATGGTTTTTAAAATTTTCTACGTGTGTTTTTTATTTTTAGTTTTGTTTTTTTGTCATTGAGTTGTTGGAAAAAAATCCGAAAGTTGTCAATTGTCTGTTAATTTTAAGATCATTTTGAAACTGATGATCTTAAAGTTCGTAGACAATTCAAAATTTTTGGTTTCTTTTTTAGAACGAATCAATTAAAAAAAAAAAAAATCAAAAATATGCATATGTTGAAAATTAAAAAAACTATAGGTGCAATTTTTTGAAATAATTTTTTTTTCATAATTTAGCGGTTTGACAAGAATTCAAAAATTATTAAACGTCAGATAACTTCAGTGACATTGAAGTCAGCAGACAGTTAAAAATTTTCGGATTTTTTATTTAATAATTTTATTTTTAAAAAACTAAAAATATGCACATGTAGAAAATTTAAAAAACTACAGGTGCAATTTTTTGAAATAATTTTTTTTTTATAATTTAGCGGTTTGACAAGAATTCAAAAATTATTAAACGTCGGCTAACTTCGGTTAAATTAAAAATTTAAAAATG
Organism: Microplitis mediator; assembly: GCF_029852145.1. Lineage (NCBI taxonomy): Eukaryota > Metazoa > Arthropoda > Insecta > Hymenoptera > Braconidae > Microplitis > Microplitis mediator. The sequence goes on from NC_079973.1 coordinate 4,926,274, forward strand.
CATGTTTAGAAAATTCGAAATTCAGTACAAGCATTTTTTTTTAATTTTATTATTGTAATTAATTAATTTTTTTATACGTAATTAAAAAATTGTCGTATGTCTGCTACGTTTACACTCATTAATAAATAAAATTGTCTTATATTTTATAAATTTCAATTTTTTCAGCAAAGAAATACCTGACCGAGTTTGTAGCATTTGTATGACACTGTTCAGCGCCCTTGAACCTGGTGAAATCTATCAACGTCACCCAGCAGAGCTGATGGAACACCTGTCTCACCAGGAATCATCAGTAAAAAATCTTATTTTGACCGAACTGAAGAAAATAGCAACCGAAAACCCATCAAAGCTGATCGCCGACACAAATCTGCTGAATATTATCGTCCAGCGAATTGGAGATGAAGACATTGGAGTCGCCAAGCTGGCCATGGACGTTATTAAAAAGGTTGGTAGTAACGTAGCCGGTGCTAAAGCACTTTACAGCGGAACATTATTACGTACTATCGCTAAATTAGTTTCGAGAAACGACGAGATAAGTTTCAGAGTCTACGAAGTTATCGTTGACATCGCAAAGTCCTCCAAAGAGTGTCTGGATGCGTCCATCAACTCCGGTTTACTTGACAGTCTGATCAACATCCTCTCGAGCGATGACGTTCTGCTTCAGCTGAATGCTCTCGAGGCATTAACAGACCTAGCGACTTATGACGAGGGTTTAAATTACCTCGAGCAGCGTGGAATATTGAACGATCTAAACAAAAAAATATCCAACCCCGATGAGAACGTCCTGTCAAATCTCTTGATCCCTGGTCTGATGAAATTTTTTGGTAGCGTAGCCAAGAGTCGGCCTGACGAAATATTTGCCAAGTATCCTAATGTCGTTTATTCATTATTTGAATTAATTGAAACGACAGACGACATGATTTTGCTGATGAATGCTCTAGACACTCTGGGTTACGTAGCGTCTACGATTGACGGTAAATACGCACTGCAAAATTTAGGTAAACCCATGGAATCAGCGATGAATAAAATTAATGTGATTATTAATAAAATGCCTTCGGAAGTAAGATTACGTGGGCTAGAAAATTTATCGCTGATTTTACATGTCGATCAGTCAAAACAAAATAATCGTATCAGTTCTTTAATTAAATCCTGGTTTGGTTTTCTTGGTGATGATCCAATGAAAACAATTGTCGAGTTATGTAAGCAACCGTTTCCTGATATTAAGCAAGCCAGTTTGAAAGTACTTATGGAAATCGCATCTCATCCGTGGGGACAACATTACATTGGGACTTACCCAGGTCTCATTGAATTTTTATTGAACAGAAGTTCAGAAGCATTCAAAGAATGTAAAGAAGTTAAATATGAAATCATTAAGTGTCTTGTTGGCTCTGATTCACTGGACAGCGCGACAATGCAGCAGATACAGAAATTTATAAGCGAAGGACCGTTTCATGTTGATCCAGAAGTGGATGTTGCTGTTGAGGGAAATGCATCATAATAAATTAACTAATATAATAATAAATATTTTTCACTTATAATTATCTTGACACATTTTATTTATAATTATCCTGGGGTTATTAAGAAACAAGGATGTGTGTAAATGTGTTTTATTTGTTCATTACTTTTTTTCATTATAATAACTATTATTAAATTTTATAAATAAATCACATTGTAAAAAAAAGAAAGTAAATATATATGAAAATAATTTATTTTACCTTAAATAAAAATGAATTAGGAGTAATTGTGGTAAATTTTTCTAAGCGGTTTTTAAAAGTATGTTTAAGTCTATCAGTATAATTATGAGCTAATTAGTGTATTGTCTTCTATTACATTTAATTTTTTTTTAATTATTAGAAAATCCTTTTCTTTTTCTTGGGTGAAAGAATTTTTAACATACTGACAACTGGAGCTTCAAAACATAATGAAACTATAAATGAAATGAAATAAGACAGCACTAATTGTCCGATGAAATATATCACCTGAAATTTATTAAATATTTTATTAATGACATAAATTTTTTAATGGAAAAAGTGAAATTATCTTTTGGGTAGAAGTTAAAATTTCAATGCATGCAGGTTGGAAATATAGGATTTAAAGTTTTCAAAATTTAAAGCTTTGGGATTTTAATGAAAAATTATTTTTAAAATGAAAATGAGGAGTTTTTTTTTTTTTAATTTTAAAAAGTTATTTTAGAAAAAATTTATAAAAAAAATATTCATTGTAATTTTGATAGATTGTAAAAAAATAACGGAGTAAATTCTGATTAAATCCGGAGTTAATATGGAGTAGGTGACTTTTTTTTTTCATCCCCTCCGAGTAAAATTCACTTCAAAGGGAATTTATTTTAATATCAAAAATTCGAATCGGGGTGAATGCGGATTTAAATAAAATCTAGATCACTCCGAAATTACTCCACTGAAAAAGAAACTCCGAATTCACTCCGTACGCGGAGTGATTTTTTCTAAAACTCCGGAACTCCGAGTGAAAAAATTTTATTTTTTCTAAAACTCCGGAACTCCGAGTGAAAAAATTTTATTTTTTATAAAAATTAGAACTTGATTTTTAAAAAAATTACCAAACCCGCCGTTAGATTCGATTTAAAAACCGCGCGATTTAGTTTAGAAATTTACGGAATTTTTTCGAAAAATTCGGAATTTAAATTGACATAAAAAAATTAATTTTTATTTTCAACCCAAATCCTTAATAATAATTTTGAATATTTTTTTTTTATTTTTTCTTACAAGTGCATTGGAATTTAAAATTTGACTATTAAATTAAAATTGGTCTGTGTCACGACCTCGATGATTTAACCCAAAATACCCCATCTGTATAAATAATTACTTACAACAGTATCTTTGCCAAGATGAAAAGGTAAATCTAAATGCATCGCAGATACTCGAATAATAATCGGATGAACTAAATACGCACAATATGTTACTCTACTAAATGGATAGAGTATAGGCGCTGATAAAATTTCATTTATCCATCCTGATAAACAAATTAATTAAATGGTTAACAATTACCAAACAATGAGATTCATTATGTTATTTTTATCGTGATAATTACCACCGTATCCGGTACTACAGGCGATAATAATCCAAGATAAACCAAGAGCCCAAGCACTGTGGCTCAAAGATGAATAAGCAGCCGCAGTAACTGGTGATAGCTCAGCTTCATATAGACCATAAATTAAACTTAAAAGGCAAGCTATTGAAAGAAGCCAGCCAACTACTACCGTAGCCTAAAATAAATTTTTTTTATTATATTTTACAATACTTAGGAAATAAGTAGAATTAAAATCGCAGGGAGGACATAAAAATATTAGACCCCAAAAAAAATCCATGTGGGATTGCATGGGAACTCATAGGAATCCATATAGAAAAGTATGGACATATATAAGAATCCATACTCTGGTGGAAATTTTTCGGAATTTTCTCTGCAAAACTCAGCTTTAAAGTTCTAAAGATTTTTTCAAAGTTCTAAAGACTTTTTCAGAGTTTTTCAGAGAAAAGTCCGAAAAATTTCCACCAGGGTAGGAATTAATATAGGAGTTATTTATATAAAATCCATGTAGGAAACCATGGGTATCGGGATTCCCAAATGGAAAATCGACATACACTCCGAAGGGATGACACTGAAGTGAGCTGAAGTTTAATAATTTTTGAATTTTTTTTTAAATGATAAATTAAAAAAAAAATATTGGAAAAAATTGCACTTGTAGTTTTTAAAATTTTTTATATGTGCATATTTTTAGTTTTCTTTTTTTTATAATTGATCTTTTGGAAAAAAATTCAAAAAGTTATGAGATGTCTGTTAACTTCAGGATCATTCCGAAGGGGAGTTTATTTATGACATTAAAGTTAGCAGACATTTAAAAATTTTTTGATTTTCTTTAACAATAAAATAAATATTTTGAAAAATTGCACATATAGTTTATGAAATTGCCGACATGTGCATTTTTTTAGAAATATTTTTTTTCATTACTTATGTTAAAAAAAAATTTTTTTAATTTCAAATGTCTGCTAACTTTACTCATAGTTTATTTTTATATTAAAAATCTGCTTCGAAGTGAAATTTCCTCCTAAATGGAATTTATTTTAATATTAAAACTCCGAATCGGAGTAAATGCAGATTTAAATAAAATCTAGATCACTCTGAAATCACTCAGCTAAAAAAGTAAACTCCCTTTTTACTCTGCATTCAGGATTTTTTTTATAACTCCGAAATTCCGAGTGACGTGAATTCGATTTATAAAATCCGAATTACTCCCAATTTTTCACAGTGTAGGAAATTGTGGCTGGATTTTCATGCAAAAACTTCACATAGGAAACTGGGTATCAGGATTCCCATGTAGGAAACCCACATAGGGAACTGTGGGTACCAGGATTCCCATAAAGGAACGAATATATGGATTTCTTTGTAGAAAATACATATAGGAATCGGGGTTTCTATAAAATCCGGGTCATCTGGATTTCTGTATACGAGTAAAAGAACAAATTAAGATTCTTATAGGAAACCATAAAGAAATCCATCCGAAAACGCCATGCAGGAACATAAGAATCTACGCTGGATTCCCATATAGTTTTTTTTGATGGGGAAATTTGAATAAATGTTGGACGTTTCGTCACTTTTATTGTGACTTTACCAGCAACTCAAGTGACGAAACGTCAAAAATTGATCACTATTCAGATTCCAATGTTTTTTTTGTCCTCTGTAATTTTAATTACACTCAAAATAATTGTTTGGACACGATAAAATTTCTATTTATAAACTTATGAAATACTTGACACTATTATTTCCTCATAGACTATTATACGTTTAAAAATTTTTACCTTAGACATCTTGATTTTACAATCAGTCTTAAAAAGAATGTAACCAACAGACATTCCAATTAAATATGGGCCCATTCGTGTCCAAGGTTTGTCGTAAATTTTATCAAATAGCGCCAGCGGGTCATCTATACTTGGCATATGGTTATTAATAAGTGCAATGTATCCCGTAGTGAGCCATGAACTTACAAGTAATGCAACAACAAACAGAGTTGCTACTTTGATGTGATTGGTTGCAATTACCAGGATCACTGCGCCAATTACGTAAAATTGTGTGTCATCAGCAACATACCAACTCCATAGCATGCACTGAAAATAATTTATTTTAATTACCGATCAATTAAAACAATCAACAGAATAAAAAAAAATAATATCAATAGTAACCATCTGATCAACTGGGAAAAGTGTATTAATGTACAGTAAATTTCTCCACCAATAGTTGGGACAGTTTTCATGGTCAGCAGTCGGTGGCTCGAATACAGAATTAGCATGAAACCACTTCATGGTAACTTGAACAACGCCCAAAATAAACATATAGGGTGTCGTAAGACGACAAAAACGATACAACAACAAGCCAATAAATTTCAATAGACCGGCAACAAAACCATGAGTTCCCTGTGTCAATTTATTGAGATCACCCATCGCGTTTGTACGAAAAAATAAATAAGCTACAAGTAAACCACCCATGAAGAAGAAAGTGTCTACGCTAAATGCACCGCTGGTTATTGTTTGAAAGAGAAAATTTTTTTCAACAACTTTACGGTACTCCATATTATCTGAGTACTTGAATATTACGATGCACGTGTGTCCCAAGATAACCCAGGCCATTGAGATTGCTCTTAAACCATGAATAGTACTGATGGTATCTCTACCGACAGACGAATCACAAATTGTTTTCATATTTTCCCGTACTGAAAACGAAAGTAATAATTCTTTTATCACACTCAATTCATCATCGCTGCCAGATGAAATTGACGATGGAATTTTATTTCGCGGATTATGATTTTTCATTTTATTTTTTATTTCTTCGGTCTCTTCTTCGTCATCCACTTCATTGTTGTTGTTATTATCGTTACTACTGCAACTATTTGTTGATGTTGTCGTTGCTGAATCCAAACCATCTACAATAATGATAATAATGATAATTATTATTATTATGAATATTTAATTGCAAAAATAAAAATTTAATATTTAACCGTTTGATAATTCTTGATGTAATTTAATGCTACGTCTCAACTGAGCATGTTTCTCAAGATCGTAAATGGTAGTTTCCTGCTGTCTTGTGGTTGTAAATGTGATGTAATAATCCAATATCGTACCAATAATCATTAAAATAACAACAATTACACTACTTCCTCTATATAAATTAATTAAAAAAATTATTATTTTAATTATCAGTTTGTTTTAATTAATTAGTTTATTTATTTTTAAATGTTTACTAACACGAGAGTCCAGAAAACATTGTCCGAGTATATGTCATATTGATGATGTTGGTCACGAACTTTTTCGATGGAAAAATGTTTTTTGGCATCTTGATTAGCGGCTAATTTTGTGATTATAAAAATATCTTCGGATGTGCAAGAGAATGGGAGGCAAACGCCCAATTGAATAGATCTAGACTGCAAAAAAATTATTTTAACTTACAATGTAGTGGTACTTAAATTAGCCGACGTCTAATGATTTTTTGAATTTTCAAAAACGGTAACTTATAAAAAAATATATTTCAAAAAATTACACCTATAGTTTTTATAATTTTCTACATATGCATTTTTTCTATAGTTTATTACACACCTAGGGAGGAAAGTAGGTCATTTCAAGCCGCGTGTATAGTTGCCTAAGTAGCAAACACGCAAATTGGGACGTCCTACCTTCCTCCGTGATGTGTATACAGTTTTTTACCAAATCTGCACCTGAAAATTTTAATTTTCGCCTCTGTTTATAGGAAAAATTGCGCATGCGCTAATTTTTGTTTTCTCATAAGAGAAGAGAACTGGTTTCTTCCCTCAAAATAGGGCAGGAATTTCAATTTTCGATGCAGGTATGGTGAAATTAGTACATTTTACACCTAGGGAGGAAAATAGGATATTCTAACCCGCGTGTAAGATTGGCAAATACGCGAATTGGGACGTTCTACCTTCCTCTGGGTGCTCTCTTAAATTTGAAATAGTGAAAATAGTGACTATTCACTGTTTCCTAGAGAAAAGTATGTCACTACTTCAAATAGTGGTATACTTTTCACTAGCAATAAGTGACTATTCACTGCCAAATAGTGATTGTCACGTGATTTTCACTAATTCGTTTTTAGAGAGTGTCTGTACAATTTTTCACCAGATCTGTACTTGAAAGTTTAAATTTTTTGTTTCTATTTATGGAAAAAATGGCGAATGCGCTAATTTTTCTTTTCTCATAAGAGAAAAGAACAATTTTCTTCCCTCTAAATAGGGCGGGAATTTCAACTTTCGGTGCAGGTACGGTAAAAATAGTTTATTACAGACCTAGTGAGAAAAGTAGGATATTATAACCTGCGTGTATAATTGGCAATCACGCGAATTGATACTTTCTACCTTCCTCCGTGATGTGTATACAATTTTTCACCAGATCTGTACCTGAAAGTTTAAATTTTTGCGGGAAGAATGGCGCATACGCTAACTTTTATCATTTGTTTTCTCATAAGAGAAAATTACGAGTTTCTTCTCTCTAATCAGGACCGGAAATTTTTGTGGATGTATGTATACACAAACACACTTATTTCTATAGTAGTATACGTAAGCGCACATAACCAATTCAATATTTCACCAGATCTGTACCTGAAGGTTTGAATTTTTGTACCTGTTTGTGGAAAGAATGGCGCATGCGCTAATTTTTATCATTTACTCATAAGAAAAAAGAACGACTTCTTCTCTCCAAATAGGGCAAGAATTTAAACTTTTGGCGCAGGTATGGTAAAAAACTGATTATTATTATATTTAATAATAATAATAACAATAATTTATGAAGAGTACTCACGACTGGAGTTATAACAGTATTATTTAACAAAATCGTCAATGTAAAAAATCCAAGTTTGTAGGGTGGGTTGTCAGGAACAGCATTAGAAAATAATTGACTTCCAGAAAATCCAGCGTTAACTTTTTTCTTTGGTTCCGATGGTTGACTTGCCGATGATGCAAACTTATCATTTCCTTTGGTGTAATTGTACCCTATGTAAGCACACTCAGTTGCCGATCCTATAAAGTAAGAATTTCCCCAGAAAAAACCATTTGTGAATCTTCCAGACGCGTCGTCAGCTAAAATATCCAATTAAAAAAAAAAACATATGTTAATTATATCCTTGTATATTTGTTTATATAATTTTATAATTTATTCTCCACGGAATAAATTATTCAGATTTAAAAGTTGGGTAACAGAATCCAAAAAAACAAAATTAAATTTTTAAAAAAATTATTCGTGTTACTGTAACTGTGTAATAAAATTAAAAAAAAACATTTAGAGAACAGGTTTTTCTTCAGCTTATTGCAATACGCATTTCTACTTGTTCGTAACAACATTTACGTTCACTACCAAGGCTTTTTCAGAAGTTCACGGGCCAATTATTTTTATCCGCTAAAAAATATTACCGACTTATTTTATTTTTTTTATTTTACCGCTAAAATTTAAAACTTCCTCATTCAATAAAAAATTAATACCGACAATAAAAACATAAAAAAATTCTTCTTCTTACAATACGTTAATTACAATTAATTGTAATTAATAAATCAAGGACAATGTCTAATATATAACAATGTCTTGCATAAATTAGCCAACTATTGAGATAACAAATATTTCATCATTTTGTAACATATATTAAAACTTTCTCCAGAGGCTTACGTATATTATGAGATACCGAGCAAGAAAATAGACTACGGCATTACCACAAAACACATAATCATCAAGTAAATGAATCAACCATGGCTACAAACGAGCAAAGGGGACGTAAAAAAAAATATAAAGCAACATAACGTCATACTGGATCCAACTACAGCTTTTACGGACCGTAAATATTTTAATTATACTTATTTTGAATTTTTTATCATCATATCACAGTTGCAATAAATTGATATCTATATTTTACCTCAGCTTTCTATTGTTGCACTGCCGTAATTCGTATACGCATTTCAATAACAAAAAAAAAATTGTCTTTAAAAAACAGAAAATGCCAACTTTCTCGCATATTATTTATTATTACTCATAAATTGTCAACAAAATATCACTTGATGAGTACTTTTACTCGATGACTTGTGAAAATGTCTAGCGTTTTATTGACGCAGACTTTCATTGTTATTACATTAATTTTATTTAATTAAAAATTTGCTTATTTAAGATGATCGTAAAGTGACGATGACTTGTAGATTATTAAATAATTCAACTTATCGCTTTTTATTAGTTTATTATTATTTATAAGTGAGATAACTAATAACCGACTAAACGAAGTAAGAGGTTTAATAAAAATAAATAAAGATATTTAATATACAATTATATATTTTCTTACATCAGCCAAGACGTAATAGTAATAAGTAGGTAAATATTATATTTGAACTATAGCGCGGGTAATTTAAATTCATATAAAAAATATATTTCCGCGAAAGTTTTTTTTTATTGCGATTGATGATTTTTCGGTGCGTAACGAGCAACTCACGTAATAATTCCACAATATAGCCTATTTGTTTAGTGTAATATATTTATATATCTGGTACATCGAAAATTGTTATGTAATTTTAAATAATTGCGGTAATTTTCAAGGGGCCGTTGCTGTAGCCGTTGCTGTTGCTGTTGCTGTACATTTGAGTATGTATCGGTTTGAACTTTCTATACATAACAGCATGTAATATATTGAAAGTAACAAAGAAAGAAAGAATATCTTGGGTTTTTTTATTTTCATTAATCGCGTGATACTTTGAGTTGAGGAAAAAATGAAGAAGTGAAATTATCTGTAGGCGTCTCAGCATCTTTAATAAAATATTATCTCTCAGACGATATTATTGCTCAATACTCTACTCTCTTCTTCGATTTCTTTATACCCAACTTCTTGGGATACTTGTCATCTTACCTTAAACTCGACATTACGGTTTCGATTTCTTTGCTCCATTGGCCTCAAAAAAAAGTCTACTTATCGTTAACTCAAACTTGCTTTTTACGACCGTCTATCCTCATTCATTTTCAGTAATGGTTCAAGTTTTTGTACTTGAAATTAGTAAATTTTCTTTTTATTGTTTAAAATATTTATTTATTTCATGCCGTAAGATGGACAGCGGAGTCGAATTTGAAATTTGCGATTTACGAGATCGTAAAGCGGAAAAAAATCATGGGAATGGATAAGAAAATTTGTAATTATTCTCATCTATTTTCGAATTCTCAGTAATGGTTCAAGTTTTTATACTTTAAGTCATTAAATTTTCTTACTCATTGTTTGAAATATTAATTTTTTTTTTTTGCGGTATTTATTTTAAATTTCTTCCCTTGTCTGTTACGTCTTTCATCTGACGGAAGGCGCGAACTTTCGATAGCCGGTCTCAAGGTCTTTATGTAAAAAATCCACTAAAAAAATATTACGTATTACTTATACATATATTCATATATTTATAAAATTTTAAAAAAAGAAATTTATAAATTTACATCCGAGAAATTTTTACTTTCGATTATAATATTGTAATAAATTTTTTTTACTAAATTATGACTTTTTTTCTTCCGTATTAATTTTTTTTTTATAGAGAATGATCATAAATAAAAATATATCTAATGGATTATCGAGAAAATGATACGACGCTTATAATTATTATAATTATTATCATTATGTGAAGAATAACCGTTATAATATACAGTAAATATATGTATATATCTGCACACGATGTTCAAAGAACAAGCGCGCCTGCTAAAAGTGAAACCTTAAAATGAAAGTAGGTAAACGAAGACGGACCCACTGGACAACCAGGGGACTGGGTGTCCCCTTTTTTTCTTTCTATTATAGATTAATAACATTTTGTTTGCATATTTGTCTCTATAAATAGTTTCTCTTTGACCGATTAGACGTATAATAAAACTACATATTTTTTTGTTTTACTGTGTAAATATGATATTTCATAATTTACTTCTGTAATAATACAACGTTCTGTTTAAACGCAGAATCATATTTAATTATGGACCATGACGAGAGTTTATTCTTGATCGGATACAAGATGTATTATAGCATCACTTCCTAGCTCGCGATTCTATCATCGGTGAAAGCGTTGCTAATAACCTTTACAATCTCAATTGTTTGTCTTCACTTAATTAACAATAATCCCGCGAAAAATTTTATCGTTCATTTAAGTTTAATTGAAATAATTTTATTTAATTACTAGCAAGGTAATAAGACCTAGTACCCAATCACTTGATGTATTTTTATGTATATGTATTTAGTCAATTTTAGTAAATATAAATATACAAATATATGAGTGATCGAGTACTAGTTCCTTGATGGGGTTCTAGTTCTCTGATTGCGTACTGAGTTTCTTATTTTAAATTTAAAAAAAAAAGAACTTATAAGTTAAAAGAACTAGTACCTGATCCGGGAATTAGTACCTAATCACTCCATATATTTTTACATATATATTTAGTAAAATTTAGTAAATATAAATATACAAATATATGAGTGTTGGGGTACTAGTTCTCTGATCGGGTACTGGGTTTTTTTATTTTAAATTTAAAAGAAAAAAGAACTTATAAGTTAGGAGGCCTGGTCTCTGATCCGAGAATTAGTACCTGATCACTCCATATATTTATATATACATACTTGGTAAAATTTAGTAAATATAAATATACAAATACATGATTAATCGGGTACTGTTCCCTGATCATGATCAGGTACTAAATCTCTGACCTTAATTATTTTCATTTAAATAATTAAATATTTTTATACCTTTAAGAGCCCAAATTTCTTGATTTTTAATTCCTTCGACAAATCGTGTAATATCCTTAGCACATTGAGTATTTACCGGATATTCATTTTCTCTCCAATTTTTAACAAGTTGTTTAGTATTATAAAAATCCAAATTTTCGGCTAATGTGTTCCAATGAATGTTATCCTCATTATTATTATTATTATCATTATTATTTGATTCAGCATCCACTTCCGGTGATTCAGACTTATATCTTGAACTAGCTATTCTAAATGTATGCACTTCAGGTACAACAATTGTCTCTGATGTATTCAATTCATCGGCAAAAATTTTAATCGAAGATAGTATCAAAATAAACCATGTTAAATTATTCATTTTTAAAAAATATAAATATTGAGTATCAATAAAAATGTTAACTAAATTTTGAATTATTATTAATTTTATTATTTGAACATATTTCTTATATCACTATTTAAATACTTGTTTACACTTTTTTTTTACACTGAGAATTGAGCATTAGTTTTATTAGTTTGATGTTAATTATTTGATTTTTTTTTTAATAAATAAATTAATTAAAAAATTAAAAAAAATTAAGTATAATTTTTAAATAATTTTCGGTGATATTTTAAATTTTTCATTTTTTGGTTGATTTTTTTTTTAATGTCAACTGCACTCGCGAGTAGTGATAGTCAATGTTTGATAGCTACCGACAAAGTAAAATGACGAGTGTATAGAAATGAGCCAGGTAGAGAAATGAAATGTTTTTAGTGGTCCTACTCTCACAAAGCCGACGACTTGGGACGAGGTAGACTCAGAGGTAGAGTTCCATACTATACCTTCTGTCGAATGCTTTTATATTTTTATTATGTGGTAGGGATAAAATGACTAAGTACCGATGATGTTTGAAGACAACCGTTAATAAATTTTAATTTTAATAATTAATATTACCGTCTTTTTAAATTATTTTATTTATATTATTGTCATTATAGAGTTTAAAAAAAAAAAGTTGTAATAAAATTAACACGTCATTAAAAATATATTCAACAAGATTAAAAATAAATAGGGTAGAGGTACTATTTGTGGCCACTGCTCCATTTTTGGACATTTAATACTTTATTTTAATTAATGAAAAAGTGTAAAATTAATTTCTATTTTAAGGGTAACGGTGACCGATTTTCAATTCAATTTAATTCACGTAAAAATACTGGAAACCTAAAACAGAGTCTTTAGAATTTTTTGAAACTTTAATAGAGGGCTAGAAATTTTGTATTTTCAAAAATTCTAATTCGTCTCTGAGAAAAATTGTTTTAAAATTCTCATTTACTCTACGAGTGCAAAGATAGTCCCGTTTATTTTTTCGAGTGTGAGAAAGAGGTCCGGTATCCCTTTAATAGTGGGAGAAAAGTATTTTTAAAAAGTTATTATTAAGTCGTTTACAAATTATTCTATTTACATTTTTAAAGTGTCCAAAACTGGCTCTAAAGTGAGAAAAAATGGTACCTCGACCTTAGTAATTAAAAAATTTATAACTAAGCTTCACATCTGTTTTCATTTTTGTTATCACTGTTATTGTTGTTATCATCATTTATATTATTATTATTATTATTATTATTGTTGTTATTATTATTATTATTATTATTATTATTATTATTATTATTATTATTATTATTATTATTATTATTATTATTATTATTATTATTATTATTATTATTATTATTATTATTATTATTATTATTATTATTATTATTATTATTATTATTATTATTATTATTATTATTATTATTATTATTATTATTATTATTATTATTATTAATATTATTATTATTATTATTATTATTAGAAATATAATTGTTACTAAAATTTTTCCAATGACGTAAAGGATGAAAAATTCTTAAAAATGATACCATCGGAGCTTCAAAAAATAAACTGATAAAAAGTGAAGCTGTATAAGAAATAATAGTAACTCCAAAAAATAAAATAGCCTGTAAGAAAACATACATATAATTAATGAGATAAATATGTACACGTTGAAAAAAAAATGCTAGCTATCACCATTTTGTAATAGGGAATGATTACCATTTGTAATCATTATCACGCTTTTATGACAAATATTACTATCGGAGATGGTAGACATTCTTATCTAGCTGGTAACCATTCTTATCCGTGATAATCATTAGTAATGATTCATTACTTTCTTAGAAAACAAAATTAATAAATTTTCCGGGCACAAGAAATATTACTATCGGCAATAGTAATTATTACTATTTGAGAAACAAATAGTTCACATAAAAGCATGATAATGATTATCACATACAAATGGTAATCATTTAATTCCCTATTACAAGATGGTGATAGTGAGCATTTTTTTTTCAGCGTGTAGAGTAAAAATGCAACATGAATTAAATTAAAGCCTGAATACAAATGTAACATTTAAAAAGAGATCACTCTTATTTTCTATACTTACAATCAACTCTCGTGAAAGATGTAACGAACTTTCACTATGCAGAATTATTGCTCGTGTCAGCAACGGATGAATGAGGTAGACGCAATAAGTCAGTCTTGATAATGGGTACAAGTATTTACAAGATAGTAAAATTTCAACGAATCCTGTATGCAAAATATATTTTATTTTAAAAAATATTTAAATTCTTGAGAAATATATTTTTATTACCTCCGTTTTTTGTTACACAAATAATTAGAATCCACGCGACACTAATTGCCCACCCGGAGTGTGAAAGTGCAGTGTACAGGGCCGAAGAAATTGGACCCAGCGCATTTCCGTAAAGGCCGTAGACAATACTTAGCAAAGTTGTGATAGATAATGTCCAGCCGATTACAATAATGGCCTATTAATTATTACGTAATTTATAAAAATTATTATTTTTTTTTTCTAAATTAATAACCAATAAAATTATATATGCATATATGTTACCTTGTTTATTTTTAATTTACAATCAATCCGGTATAAAAACCATCCAGTTGCCATTCCGATGAGATAAGGACCTATTCTTGTCCAAGGCTTGTCATAAAGACTCTCGTAATGCGCAAAAGGATCTTGGATTCTTTAAATTTTATTTTTTAAAAATAATTATTAGTCATCAATCATCAATTTTTAAATTTAATATTTTATTAGTATATTTATTTACTTACGTAGGTACATGCTGAGTCTGAACTGTTATAATTGTTGTGACAATCCAGGACGAAATAAGGACGACAATTCCAATAACTGCCCCAGCAGTTAAGTAACTAAATAAAAAATAATTTATAATTAATGTGAAAAATTTGCGGAGTGAACGCGGATTAAATCCGGAGTGAATGGGGGTCGGATGACTGTTTATTTATTTAATCCCCTCGGAGTAAAATTTATTCCTAAGAAGAATTTGTTTTAATATCAAAACTCTGAATCGAAGTGAATACGGATTAAAATCTAGACCTTTCCGGAATCTCTCCGCTGAAAATAAACTCTGAATTTACTCCGTATGTGGAGTAATTTTTTCTAAAACTCCGGAACTTCAAGTGACGGAGTGAATTCGGATTTAAATAAAATCCAGATCACTCTGAAATCTCTCCGTTGAAAATAAACTCCGAATTTACTCCTTATGCGGAGTAATTTTTTCTAAAACTCCGGATGACGGAGTGAATTCAGATTTAAATAAAACCCGAATAAACTCCCGATTTTTTACAGTGATATTATTTAATAAAATTACTTTGCTCCGATAATAAGAATAATTATCCCAAATGTGTAAAACTGCGTATCGTTGGCTAAATACCAGCTCCATACCATGCACTAAAAAATAAACGTATGTAAATTAATTTAAATTTGTGAAAACGGACAGAACGGAGTAACAAAATTTTTTTTCTGGTTATATAATTTTTCAACATATAGTAGAGCTCTAAAAAAAAATTTGCATAATAAAATTTATTATAAATTAAATTAAAATTAATCTTGTAATTTATTTATAGATATTTTTTTTCAAAATACTCCGCTCTGTCCTGAGCACTGGATTCATTTATAAATTTATTTCACTTACTCTCTCATCCATGTCAAAATAAGTATTAACATACAGAGCATTTCTCCACCAAAATTTTTCGCAAGTCTGGTAGTCCAACGAGGGCAATTCAATCAATGAGTGAGCGTGGTACCACTTCATAGAAACTTGTATGATACCGATTACCAATAGATAAGGGGGAGTCAAACGGAAGTAACGGTAGAACATTAGTCCAATAAATTGTAAAATTTTACCGACAAATCCTTTAGTTATTTTTTTTTCACTTAATCTGCGCTTAGACATCGTCCGAAAGTATAAAAATGTCACCAGACATCCGCTGATGAAAAAAAATGTGTCGACGGCGTAAGTCCCATTGCTGATGGTCTGATAGAAAAAATCTTGCTCAGCATTCAAACGGAATATATTTGTGTCTGTAATAATTTAAAGAATTTAAAATATGACTTGAGAAATTTGAAATTTTGATTTAATGATTAATAGATGTTTGAAATACCGGAGACTTCATTGGCGATGAGACAAGTATGAACCATAATAATCCACAGCATAGATATAAATCTTAATCCGTGAATAGGAGCTAATGTATCGTGTCCCACATCAAGGCTAAATAATTTCTCAAGATTTAATAGCAAGCTAAATGATAATAAAGCTTCAGACATTGGCTTTGGAACACTTTTTTCCTTCCATAAATCTGTAGTAAAATTTTTTTTTATTTTAGTTTAAAAATTTAAAAGTAGGACAAGGACGAGTACTAAATTAAATTCCAGGGACAAAAAAAATATTTGAAAATTTTTTTAACTCACTTCAATTCGTATATCATTATATTTAAAAATTTTTAATTTTCGAGATTAGAAAAAAATTTCGATTTTTTTTTTCTGTAACAATTTTTTTTTAATTTTTAGTTTAAAAATTCAAAAGTAGGGCAAGGGCGAGTACTAAATTAAATACTAGGGCCAAAAAAATATATTCCAAATTTTTTTAAATAGTCATTTTAATTCGAAATATTTTTATTTTTTAAAGATTTAAAATTCCCGCGATCGAAAAAAAATTTCGATTTTTTTTTCCGTAACAATTTCAACCAACAATTTTTTAAAATTTTTAGTTTAAAAATTCAAAAGTAGGGCAAGGACAAGTACTAAATTACATGCTAGGGTCAAAAAAATATATTCGAAATTTTTTTTTTAATATTCATTTTAATTCGAAATATTTTTACTTTCAAAAGATTTAAAATTCCCGCGATTAAAAAAAATTGAAATTTTAATATTTTCCAAAAGTTAATTTTTTTTCTTAAAAGCGGTGACTCAAAATGTAATGAAGATCATATTTCTTATTTAAATTTATACTTAAGTCACCATTTTTGATAAATTTTTTTACAAATATGAAAAAAATAAATTAAAAGTTTTTTTTGCGTCTGTCCCATTTTACTTGAAGATAAAAAAGAAAAATTTGAATTCACAAAAAAAAAAAAACTAATTAATTATCAGCGCCCAATTATTCCCATCCATAAATATGATAGTGTACTTTATTAGTTACATAAAAAAATTTATTTAAATAATTAAATTCACTTACCAAGTGACGCATTATGTTCTTTAATTGTCCATAATTTATAAAAAGCACTAACAGTATTGTCACGTTTATCATCAGCACAATCTTCGTACTTAGAAATTCCATTACGTCTCACAATTTCATTATTATTATGAGATTCTTTTGTACCTATAACTTTAAATCTCAACGCAATATCATAGCACGTGCCAAGAGTTACGATAAAGACAACAAATCCCCCAGTAATCCTAGTGAAAAATAACAACGAACTCATAAATAAAATAATATTTTTTTAAAAACTTAAAAATAATCTTCTTACATCATAATTATAAAAGCATAATCGTCCCGAAATGTATATCCTTCGTTTAAATTTCTCACATTATTAACTGTAACATTTCCCTCATTACTCAATTTATTACTTATGTAAAAATTAAGTAACATTCGAACATCATCGGTTCTACAATTGGATGGCAGGCACACGCCCAGAGTTATTTTATGGCCCTGTAATCAAATTAATTAATCTCAGATAATTGGAATATAAAAAATAACATAAAAAAATTTATTGTATTTATAATTATATAATTAATTGTATAACAGTCGTAATCACTTACCGGATTAGATTCGTCAAGCATCATAAAAATTTGTAAATTAACTGAATTGACGGCAACATGAAAAGGCGGAATGCTTGGGAAATTTTCCTTTACTATTTCCTTATTATTATTATTATCAGTAGTATTTAATAAATAATTAATATAATTATTTTCCATTTCTTTGCACTGATCCATCGCTCCAATCCAGTACCGGTTACCAGAAAAAAATCCCCATGTATATCTTCCACTTGCATCCATCACTAAAAATATATCAATTTTTTAATAAATAATTAAGTAGGGGAGGGGGGCGAGATACTGAAGGAAATTTAAAATTTTCGAGGACTTAAATACGCAAAAACTTTTTTTTTAATGATATTTAAAGTAAATAAAAAAAAATTTTCATTTTTGCAAGCAAAAAGTAAAAAAAAAATTCTGGATATTACATAAATTTGATTAAATTAAATATTTTTTGTAATTTATATACAGAAAATTTACATTTTACATAATTATTGGATACAAAGGAAAGCAAAAAAAATTTTTAATAGTTTTTTTTATTATAAACCGAAAGTCACTACAATTTTTCGACTGACACTCGAGTTTTGAAAAAGTTTAACAAAAAAAATTCAAAATTAAGCTCAATTATATTTACAAAGTAACTTTGAAATCTTTAAAAAAAAATTGTTTTTCTTTTTTATAAAATTTTGGGGGTATCCCATTTTACCCCCTAACACCTCTACAATTGTTTTAATATTTTAAAGAGACTAATACTTGAGTTAAATATTTAATATAGTAAACAAAATATTTATGTTTTATTATTTAATTTAATTCTGTAACTAAATATACTGTCGTGATATAAATTTATACATAAACGTATCCTTTACATAATTGTTAGATGAAATAAATTTTATTATACATTATGTAATTTCCAAGAGCAAGATTTCAATTGTATAATCCACTTTAAACTTTAAGTGTGATACTTTTTTTAAACGAGATAATTATAATCTGTCTTCTAAAATTAATAAACCGCACGCAATATTTAATATACGCTCCCGTCACCTGAATTCAGACCGCAATCATAATACACGCATTAAAAAAAAACATTTGTACTGAGAATAAAAGCGAGAAAACAAAGAATGTTTCAATTACACACTCTGTAATTATACTTAAATAATATTATTTCATTTAATTTACTTCATTTTCATATTACAGCTATTACTAGTGTAATTGTTTACTCACTTTTTAGCGCCCACTGTGAATTCAACGAAATTCCATTCAAATATTTACCCATGTCTTCTTCACACTCTTCACTAATATTTAAATTACCATTACCCCGCGTTTTTATTTCTTCCCATTGCGTTATAAAAACCTTTGGATCCCACACATCGACGAGCTTTGAAAAATAATCAACACCCGCTGAATAATTATAATTTTCAAAATTTTCCGATGCCGCGAATTCGAATAAAATGTTACAGTAAATCAGTGGTATGACAAACCGATACATTTTTTTTCTACACAATTACATGTATGACTAAATATATTATTGGATAATACATGTGTGCTATTAAAATCTATATAATTATTTGTTTATTTATTTATTTATTTACTTAATAATTGTGTAATCATAAATTTTAAAAATAAAATAAGAAATAAACTTTAAGATAAAATTGTATCGATAAAAGCAAAATACTGGATAAAAATTAAATATCGAATATAACAGACAGGTGTAATTCGATCAAGTGCACTCTCAGGTGTGTTGGGTTGATGATAGACTTCTTGATATTAAAGCGCGTATAAGAAATTCGCCGGTGTAGTGGGTTTTCACTTCTAAGGAACTCGGGCGAAAGCTATTTTACTTCCGTATTGTAAGTGTTATCTTTGATACAGGTATATACATAAGTGTAAGTGATACATTTATATATATAAAATCATAATAGTGTGTATAGTATGTCCACTTAAAAACCTGTAACAACATTACTTTATTTTTACTTTATTTTGTTCTTCTATTTATAGATAATTTCACGTTGTCAAACGTCAGTGCCATGTCAGGCTAATGTATTTTTTATATCCAATAGTATAGTCATCAAATCTTTATCCTCTTTACATACATGTATATGTATATTTTTTTTTTTTAGCTAATTATATATTTTATAATTCTTCTTCTTTTGATAATGTCTTTATCTAAACACCATGATTTTAGTATTACTATTATTGTCGTCAGTAATAACAGTATCTTTTAGTGAAATATTGTCTGTTGAAGATTACTCAATGTTAGATAATGTTAATGCTGCTAATGAACAAGAGAAAGAGTATGATGATGAGTCATTCATTGATGACGGCTTTAGGTTCCGTCATGAAGCCGAAGACAATGAACCTTTGAGGAACGAAGATTCAATTGAAGACGATGATGTATTTATTTTTTTAACTCTATAAACACTTAATTACTGTATTTATGTATATATATATATATATATATTTATATTTGTTGGTTTTTTTTAAGATTAATCTGCAAACTCATGCTGCTATTAGATCTGCTAATACTGATGAAGATTGTGAACCCAGACATTCTGATAGATTTGAATATCCGGACTATGGTAAATAAATTTTTTTTACGGGGTAAAATAATTGATATTTTTTACTGTTACAAAATTTTTTGAATTTAAATTTAAATTAATTAATTAAAAAAAATATTTCTTCATTTTATCTGATGAAAATATTTGAGTTTTGTCGTTTGTCAATCCGACGACTTTTATGAGTATTTTTGACAGATTGTTATTTTTAAATAATAATTCAGTCAACTAAAAATATACCATAAGTTGGAGTAGTAAATTTCAACAATAATAAACTTTTTATAGTTTTTTTAATAAGCAGATAATTTTATTTCGGTCGCATTAAAAATAGTACATGTCAAATGAATAATTTATATTGGGTTTAAAATTTTTAAATAAATATATAAAAGCTAGATTTAATAAATTAATTTTATTAGTGACTATGACGTAAAATTATTACGTGGTCACATAATTGACAGGGAAAGTAACAGACTTCCGATAATTTTTATTTTTAAATAAAAAAAATTCATGTAAAAGACTTTTTAAAATCTGTGCATATTTAGTTTTAAATAATTAGTTGTTTACTTGTGAATTGTTGGGCGTTTACTTCTTTCACTTAAAAAATTAAATTTTTTTGAATATCTCACAACACCAAAGTTTTCATTTTGCAAATTATATGGTAATTATTAATTATTAATTGATAATATTTTTAATATTTCAGATTCCATGAGAGAAAGAAATGAAGCATCGACAAATAATCATCGAATACATATGTCTCTCTACATATTAATATCAATAGTCCTAATTATTGTCTTTTAAAAATAAATTTACATAAATTATAAGTCAATACTTGAAATAAAAATTTTTTTTTTAATAAACAAATTTGAAATACTCCAATTAATTATAAATTTGAGTTATTAAAATAAGTATGACTAGAAAAAAATAGTTTAAGAGCAACCTTTGGCGCCACCAATTTAAAAAAAAAATACATGGCTATTTATCCATTGCAACGGAAAGTGGTATGTAGATTTTTTCCTATGGGAAATATCACCACACGAAACACATGTATTGTATGTTTGATGTCCTCTAGTAGAAAAAAGTCAATAAAAGTTGAAAGAAAAATTTATTTTCTGATTTATGATCCATATGAAGATAGATGAGGATGACTCCGTCTATGCATTTTTATGAAAAGTACTCGGTAATTTTATTCCATTATTTTAGTTCATTTATTGTGTCTAGCTACGTTGTTATTATTAAGGTTATTATTATTATTACTGATGCTGCTGTTGACAGGTGGTGACATTAGGATTGTCACAGTTACTCGACTTATTAAAAATATCAGGTGTGATGCGCCTGCCGCATTCACACCTGATGCATTGATTGTTATTGTTGTTGTTATTATTATTGCAGCTATGGCAATTGACACCACTGCTGTTCCCAGCAGCAGCAGTGTGTCTACTAATGTTGAAAATACTTTCATAATTAGGCCATCTAGAAAGTAGGATCGTGGCTTTGAACTGTTTTCCTGCACCAAATATAACAAATAATTACGATGGACATCGACTTACCCGACGAGTACGAACGGTTCCGATTAATAAATATTTACACATCATCAATGAGCCAAAATAATCAATTATCATTAGACGTAAATTTAATGGAGCTTGCATCTCAAACATTCAATTTCTCGTTTATCGAAATTGAAGATCTAATCAGAGCTGCTCAGGGCAGAGCGATCAATAAAGTAGTCAAAATATCAAAAAAACAAAGAAGAATAAAAAATGTCATAGTTTCACGAGCAGACTTCCAACATGCTCTCAATAACGACGTACATCCTGACTTTGGTACATCCTCAGCACGTATACCGCAGAAAGTGCGATATAAAGAGTTCTCTCCCATGAAATTATTCAAAATGTTAATTTGGCTATCCAGAGAACCAAAGATTCCGAAGGCCCGATTGTTAACTCTGTGCTATTGAAGGGTAAACCCAATACAGGAAAGACTGCATTGGCAGCACATTATGCTAAAAATTCAAAACTTTTTTGCGTATAACTTATAAACCACTTGCCCTATTCACCTCAAAATGTAATCCGTTTTTAAGTCTTGTTGGACCCTTTCGATTGCCACCAAGAACGTTCAAATCGGTTCTTTCCATCAAAAGATATCGTCAGACAAAGATTATAATTTTTCAGTGAAGGTACACACTTGATTTTAGCCGAAAGGCTGCGAAAAGATACTAATCGATGATTGATTTAGAATCGAATTTAACAGTTCTATAATAAGTGACTTGAAAGGGACAAAATATCTCGGGCAGCGACACCTTGCGGACACTTGGAAAGCGCTCCCTGAGCTCGAAAACAGCGGGAAGTTTTGGAGCTGGTCCGCAGGGTCAGGCGGTTTTCAGATTTTTTTGTTTATTATGATGACTCCAGTAAGAAAAATCTCAAAAAGTCCTGAGAAAAATTTTATTTGATACTTTTGACGACAGGTCAAGTCAGGGAGGATGACGTCAATGTCTTTCTATAAAATAGGACCCGTAACTTTTCATGTGTTGGGAATAACTCAATATTGTACAAATATTTTTTGTTCATTATGATGTCCTCTAGTAGGAAAAACCCTAAAAAGTCCTAGGAAAAATTTATTTTTTGAGTTCAGATGCATATGAGGATAACCGAAGATGGGTGAAGATGATGCTGTCCATGTTTTCTTATGAAGAGTGGCCCGTAACTTTGCTCCTGTTGGGAATAAACCATCACAATACTAATCTTTTTCATTAATTATGATGCCCTCTAGTAGGAAAAACCCTAAAAAGTCCTAAGAAAAATTTTGTTTTTGAGTAGTCGACGTCGGGCAGATACAGGCAGATGACACTGTCTCTGTCTTTCTATGAAGAGTAGCCCGTAACTTTTTTCCTGTTGGGATGATCTCCATACAATACTGACGTTTTTTGTTCCTTATGGTGTCCTCTAGAAAGAGAAGCCCAAAAAAGTACTCAGAAAAATTTATTTTTCGAGTTCTGACCCATATGAGGAAAAATGAAAATGAATGAGGATAAATGAGAGAGACACTCTCTATGTATTTTTATGAAGAGTAGCCCGTAACGTTGCTCCTGTTGGGAATAAACCATCACAGTATTAACGTTTTTCGTTAATTATGGTGTCCTCTAGTAGGAGAAACCCTAAAAAGTCCTAAGAAACATTTTGTTTTTGAGTAGTCAACGTCGGGCAGATACAGGCAGATGACACTGTCTCTGTCTTTCTATGAAGAGTAGCCCGTAACTTTTTTCCTGTTGGGATGATCTCCATACAATAGTGACGTTTTTTGTTCCTTATGGTGTCCTCTAGTAGGAGAAGCCCAACGAAGTCCTCAGAAAAATTTATTTTTCGAGTTCTGACCCATATGAGGATAAATGAAGATGACACTCTCTATGCATTTTTATGAAAAGTGGCCCGTAACTCTTTTCCGATTGGAAAGAACTCCACACAATATTGACATTTTTTGTTCCTCATGATATCCTCCAGCCGGAGGAACCCAAAAAAGTCCTGAGAAAAATTTAGTTCTTGTAAATTTACGTTAATTATAAACTCCGATTAAAATTTTCCAATCTTATTCAATCGATCATAATCGCATTTTTTAAGTCAGGGTCATTAAAAAATTCCCGCTCAAATTTATTTTGAATCTCCCACCAAAATAAAAATTTGCCAGAAATTTCCAAGGTCATTAAATTTTTATACCAAAGCAGCCACCAGAAATCACAAAATTAAAAAATATTCAAATTTCCTACCAAAAAATAAAAATAAAAACACGCGCCTTCAAATTTAAAAAACGTCTATTAAAACTTGAAAAATACATCTGTTTATAGAGCAAATATAAGTGTTCAGACGTCTGCTTTATTTTTAGTATCATTGTTTGTAACTTTTAAAGTCAGAGTGGGGGTGTCGTCTGATTGCCCTTAATGACAACCTCGTGAATTAAACAGTAAATTGTTTAAAAATAAACAACAACATCAGTGTTTTGTCTTCTGTAATTGTACAGTGCTGTCATCTGTGAGAATTATAAGGATTTTAACCATGTGACTTATGAAATAAAATGGAAGGGATAACTGAGCTAACAGGACTTGTCTATCAGTTCCGAACCCATAGTCTCAATGTACCTGATTATTACAATTGTTTGACTTAAAATACATAACATACCACTAAGTGCTTCCAATAATTTTGCAATAATAAAAATAATTCTTCCATACTCATAATTAAAATCCTACTAGTGTGTGATTTATTTAAACAAAGCGCATAAATAATAATGACACTGCTGTCAATTGGTTACAATTCCATGGGAAGGGAAGACAGCATGATTCGCCATGTTGTAGTGCTGTCGTTCATTTAATTTAAATAAATAAATAAAAATAAAATAAATTATGATAAACATAAAAAATAAATAATCGATATGTCAGTTGATGTCAAGTGTCAGGCAGTAATTAAATTAAACAATAATATAAATAATATATAATTATATCGAGATGTGAGGTTCAAAATCCTGCTAAATATCATATAAATTATATACAGTAAACATATATTTTATAAAATATAAATAACATATTTTAGATGATATATTTAAGTGGTGATTTTTTGAAATTTGTAAAAACTCGCGCACATGTACCCGCGTTTGGTATTACGCTTGCGCGTTTGTAGTTTATGCAATAATTATATTTTTTATACATACATGTACATATAATTGTTGTATATGTATATTAACTAAATATCATAATGTATATGACAGTTTATTGAGACATCCAGTATACAATATTTAAGTTAAGTAGATATGTAACTGTACAGTGTATATACAAAACTATTTTTTTTTATGGATGGATGTATGAGTGAGTAAGGAATTAATATGTATAGATATTTATATACATATGTATGAGATAATGAGGTATTTCCGATTATTAAAATGAACAAAAAAAATAAAATACTCATGACATGACAATAGTTTATACGCTTCCAAGTTAGAGCTGAAGTTTTTTTTTAATTTTAAATATTTTTGATATTTAGCGGGTAATAATAATGGGAAACGGTACTGAGTAATGAGAATGTTTATGAATAAATTACTAATGAGTCAATACGTATTGTAAATAGTTCTGTAATAGTTTGTTGTAATTGTAATTTAAATGTAATAATTTGTTACTGTTGAGACTGAAAATTATAATGAGTAATAACAATCCATGTATGATAATGACGACACCGGTACATCATAAAGTCGACAGCGAAGACAAGGAGCTCTCTGAGAATTCATTTATTGACAACTGCGACAATGAATTGCTCAATGATGTAGATCTTGTTAATGGACCGAACCCCTGGCTCCCAGCGTACGGGTATCAGATACAGCATCAGCAGACGTACAATCGGCCTACACATGAGGAACAGTCTAATGGTCTTACATTTTTTTATTTATTTTATAACTGTAGTTTTTTTTTTACTTTACACGAAAAATGGTGAGTGAACTCGGAGTGATTAGATTTTATTTAAATCCGAAAGATACTGGAGTTAGAAAACGTCAAATAATTTTTAGATTTTTTTTTTAAGATAAATTATAAAAAAAAAATATTTGGAAAAATGCACCTGTAGTTTTTTTAATTTTCTATGAGTGCATATTTTTAGTTTTTTTAATTTTTGAAAACAAATTCGAAAATTGTTGTCTGTTAACTTCAGGAACGAGTGCAAATGTAGCAGATGTCAGATAAATTTAAAATTATAAATAAATAGAGTAAATAATTAAAAAAAAAATTTTTTTTTTAAATGCATTTATTAATTTTTTAATTTTTTAAATGCGCATTTTTTAAAAATTTAATTTTATTAATTATTTACTCTATTTATTTATAATTTGAAATTTGACTGATGTCTGCTACAATCACACTCATATTTCAAGATCATAAATTCAAATTCACTTGGAGTTTTGGAGTTTAAAAAAAAAATTACACTGCATACGGAATAAATTTGGAGTTTATTTAAATCCGCATTCACTCTGATTTGGAGTTTTGATATTAAAATAAACTTCTTTTAGAATTTACTCCGCATTCACTCTGCTAATTTTTTACAGTAAAATTTTTGCACGCAAGTCTATACCCATATATATTTTTATTTATTGGCTGTATGTATTAATTGAAACACACACGCTCTGAAAATTTACTCGCTCTAAATTCAATTATTACACCATTAGCTTAGTAGCCGTAGGAATTGGTGATGGTGTTGGTGTTGGTGTTGGTATTGGGTGTGTACATGTTTTTTTTTTTTTTTTTTCTTTCTATATAGAAGAGTAAATTATGTAGTTTTGCATGGCAATTGTGTGTAAGCAATTGTGCCGTGGATCTAGGTCGCTTTCTCAGCATTGTAAGGACGTAGAAAATAATAATGTTATTTTGTGAAAATTTATATTTATTAAATTTATAAGTAATTTTTTTTCACCGGTTTTTTTTTATTTATTATTATAGAAAATTGTATGAGTCAGCAAATTGATTTCCTGGAGACGATATTCGAGGAAACGTCGGAAGATCTTCAAAGCGAATCTGATAGAAGTGACGGTACTGGTTGTTGGCTCTGTTCTGATTCTGAAACTAAAAGTGTTATTCATATAACGAGTAATAAAACTTCAGGTGAAAATAAATTTTTTATATGAAAAGAGAAAAAAATTTATGAATTCAAATGATTATGAAGTTAGCCGCCGTCTAATAATTTTTAGATTTTTTTCAAAACGATAAGTTATAAAAAAAAAAATATTTTGAAAAATTGCACCTATAGATTTTTTAATTTCCTACATGTGCATTTTTTTTTTTTTTTTTTTTTTTATCATTAATTTGTTTAAAAAAAATTCGAAAATTTTTAATTGCCTGCTAACTTCAGGATCATGGATTTAAAAAAAAATAAATAAATACTAATAATGTTTTTTATTTTTATTTCCTAAGGACAAGCTTTTATGAAATCTTCTGTCAAGGGTGAATATGCATCCTCAGATGTTTATAAAAAATTTATTTCCATACTCTGTAGTTTAGATGATACTGAATGAGTGTGAATGTAGCAGGCATCAGACAAATTTAAAATTATAAATAAATAGAGTAAATAATTAATAAAATTACATTTTTAAAAAATGCGCGTTTAAAAAATTTAAAAATTAATAAGTGCATTTTTTATAAATGTTTTTTTCAAAATTATTTACTCTATTTATTTATAATTTTAAATTTGTCTGATGTCTGCTACATTCACACTCATGATACTGAAGTTACAATGAGTGTGAATGTAACAGACATGAAACAAATTTAAAATTACAAATAAACAAAGTAAACAATTAAAAATAAAAAAATAAAAAAATGCACATACTCATTTTCAAATTCTATAAATACGCATTTTTTTAATTTTATTAAATTCACTTATTTCAAATTTTTTAAATTTATAATTGTCAGCTGCATTCACACCCATAAGTTATCCGTCTTATAATTTTTAGATTTTTTTAAAAACGACAAATTACAAAAAAAAATATCTTTGAATGCACTTATAGTTCTTTTAATTTTCTACATGTGCATATTTTTATTTTTAATTTTTTTTTGTATTTGACTTTTTAAAACAAAATCCAAAAATTGCTAATTATCTGTTAACTTCAGAATCATGTAGTTTAGTTATGATAATGCTTGAGGTCATAAATTTAAACAATATAGTAAATACTGATACACAATTTATTTTTAAAAATAGGGGATCAATTAGATAGCAATGAGAGTGAGTGTAATTCCATGGTGCCAGATAAATGTCGCTGTCAAAATAACTCGAGCGAGTGTTATTGCTGGTGTAAATCATCATCGACAGCTTTAATAAAAGACAACAATCGTTGGTCGGCGTTGCCTCGATCGCTGTCAAGATCCTCAACGTCATCATGCTCGTCGTCACTCGTACAATTCGAAAATAACGAACGAGCTTGTGCAGCTGTTTCGCCCTCAGGGTACAGCTACGACTCTCTCGAGTACTCAAACTGTTCAAATTCATATTTTGATAACACGTCCCCAGACAGTTTGGAGGATTCAGAGAACGAAAATTATAATCCGTCGAAAAAATTCCAGTCGAGCAACGATAACGTACAATTTTATTCGAAGATCCGTCCGTACAAAAGCTTCGAAAGTTTGGATACTTGTGATAATAGTCAATTTGTTGATGTCAATAGTTTTAAACAGCCGAAATTTAAAAGGTATTCAGATAATTTACAATTTGTATTGTATCGTTTTATTTATAATTTACTTATATTTAGATTCAAGGCTAGTTTACGAAATTAAAAATTATATTTTATTTTATTTATTATTTTTTTTTAATGCTCCAGAGATGTTTGGGAAGAGCGATACAGTGAAGAGAAAGATTATTGCCGCAGTACTTTAGATAATGATAATAATTATCGTCATCAAGCGAGCATGGAGTGGACAAGTACGATAGACTTGCGTGAAATCGGTTTAGAATCCGACGCTCGTGAAGCCGTGCTGCTAAATCTTACTCGTTCACAACTTGGCTCCTTCTCGGATTCACCTTATGCTAAGCTAAATATAGATCACAGCAACAACCAACCGTCGAGAATTATGCCCGTTGAACAACGAGGGTGGAGCAACTCGATGTCGTCCGATTATAATTTTAGATTCACCAACAAATCCCGTAGTGTACCCAGTCTACCAACAGACTTGGACGGGTTGTCAACTGACTATTTAACTCGTAATTTATACTGTAATGATATTTATGATACGTCAAGTAATACTGGACTATCATCATTAAAATACTCGGAAAATTTTACACGGGTTAATAGTGTGCCAGTGAATCTCAATTTGTTTGGTTCTGTTGATACTGATAGTGAGCCACTATCAATAACGTATGATTCGATGAATGCTGAGGATAATTATCGTGAAATGGCCGACTACCAACCCACCGAAATGCCACATTACCAGTTGAACAAAATCATTTCAAATGATAACGATAATTGTGACATAATAGCTGCTGATAAAGCGATAGCGCCAGCGCCAGCGATAGAAACTGAAGACAATGAAGTGAATAATTGTCTTGATAATTATTCGTCATCGTCATCCTCGTCATTTACTTCAAAGCCAGTAATTGACGAAAGTAATAATGTCGTTAAGAAAAAAACAGTTAAAATTCAAGACCGCGGATTTGATGTACTGACTATTGAAAATAATATTGATGCAGTTGTTGATGAAGCGATCCGTCAGCTTGGAAGTAAAGTCGAGGAAATGACAAATTACACAGATAATATGGAGCAAGTTATGGATAGCATTCCAAGAACTCCCTCTACCAAAGATCGCTCAAGACGAGTCAAAAATAATGCCAGTTATGAATTAGCACAGCAGTGGGAAATTGATGACAAAGTATTTAAAAATTCACCCTCGTCTTCAGCATCAGGTTATTCATCGCCTAATACACGTAAACGAATTTTGAATAATGCTAGCTACGAATTGGCTCAGCAGTCTGATTATATAAAAGCCCTTCATTTGACCTCTAAGCCCTTTCAACGAATGGATGCTTGCGACGAATTAAACGAATCTGGTTTTGCTGATGATAAAATTCGATCAATGAAAAGTGAAGGTAATTATTTTGAAAATCGTGGCGGTAATTCGTCGGCTGGTGACAGGAACCAATCGGATAATTTATTAAGTCAGATAAAAAAAAACTCTGTTTGTTTTTCAATTTATGGAGAAACTGGTAATTGTATTCCTGATGATGTGGGACCTATTGTAGAAGATGAAGTAGATTTTTCTTATTTAGAAACTAAAGTCATCGCAAATGAGCCTGTTATTAGAGAATTTGAATATTTATTGGCTGTTGAAAATGATAAAAAAATTTATGATAAAAATGAAGAAGAAGAAAAAGAAGAAGTTGATATTAATAGTTGTAATTATAATAAAAATAATAGTAATAATGATGATGATAATGAAAAAATAATGGGTGATATTGAAGTTAAAAATAATAGTGAGGATCTAGAATTGAATGAGTTTTGTATCAGTAATGAGATGGCGCTGTTAGTTGACAATAGTAACTTGAAAGTGAATGGAGCAGGTATGTGCGGTGGGATATTTGCAGAGGATAATCGGCAAAACCCCCAGCGGCGAGACCGAGCGATTGAGGAAGAAGAGAAATTGCCTATGGTATTGGTAGAAGAAAGCATTGTAAAGAAAACTAAGCTTGAGGTGGGAGAAAGTAACCAACAGGAGAAGCAGGAGCAGGAGCAGGACAAACATAAGCAGCAATGGATTGGCGAACCCAAGCCTACTCAACAGAACGTCGTTAATTCCACATCTGTAGTGTGTAATCATGGTTTAGCTTCAGCGTCGAATACACGATCTGGTAATTCAATAGTTGGGCGCGACCTCGACGAGTGTGGGACGGAGAGTGAGGGAAAAAAGGAGGAAGTTATTTATGAAGGGAGCGATAACCAGCCGTGGAGCAAACCGATGTTAGTTATGTTGACGAAGAGCTTGGAGAACGTGCGTACAGATTCTTCGACTCCCGCGACAACAACAACACCAGCATCAGCAACAGCAACATCAAGACAACCAAGAGCTATGGTGACAGTACCGCCAGCAAGTGACGCTACGATAAGTGAAGATGATAAAAATAAAAAGAGTCGACTCGGTGGTTTCTTGCAACGTTTTTCAAAATTCCGTTTCAGTGGGCGTTCTAAAAGTCCACGGTTGGATGGCAATAAAAAAAATAAAGTAATAACAGATACGCGGTCATGTGGTACGCAATCGGCAAATGTGGGCAAAAGAGTCGCTGAACACAATTATATTATAATACCGTTACATGCACCAGAGGAAGAGAAAAATAATCATGAAAAGAGACACCACCAGCAACAACTCGAAATTTTAAAAAACACTGGCGTCGCTGATAATCCTCAACTAGACGCATCGTCTATTGGGTGAGCATGACCATTGTTATCTATTTATGTTTACTTATTACTATTAATATTTATTATTTTTTCTATTCATTACGAACAACTTAATTTATTGTACCGAGTATATTAAACTCTATTAAACGGCATTTATTAAAAGTGATTAAACGTTTCTTTGCATCGCGTCTCTTCCTCTCTTTATCTCTCTCTCGTTCTCGCTCTTTCACCACTCGGGTATGGACTGTGTCTGTATGAGAAAGATCATGCAATTGATGCTTTCGTAATGGTGATCTGCGTTAAGTACTCAGTAGGGGGATTAACACATATTTATAATGTTGACGTAATTTCCCCCGCCTACACTACAATCATTTTATCTTCTTAAAAATTTTTTATTTTACTTATCCTCGAATAATAATGAGTAAACAGGTTGCGAACTTACGTACCAAATGGTAATTCAAGTACTATCTTATCTAATGCCACATTAAATCACAGTTGTACATATTTATTTTTAATAATGAAAAAAAAAATGGCTTTGTAAGTTTTTAAAAATTATGTCATCATTAGAAATATCTAATGAGTTTTTTTTATTAGGAATTAAATAACAAAAAGTATGCGCGTATAGAGAATAAATAAACATGACATAAACCTCGAAACCTCGTTTATGATTGGATAAACATTCCAAGTCGTTATATATTTAGTGACACCAAAATAACTAATGTAATTAAGATAATGACATTATATTAATTTATGATCAGATTAGCGGCAGTTTTTAAATAAAATGGAAAAAAATTTTTTTTATACTTGAAAATTAGAATGCATTGAATTTATAAAATTTTATGATTCTGATGTTAGCAGACAATTGACAATTTAATTTACAAAAAAGAAAAAAAGAAAAATATGCACATGTAGAAAATTTGAAAAATTACATGTGCATTTTTCCGAAATATTTTTTTTTTTAAATTTGACGCTTTTAAAAAAATTCGAAAATTATTAGACGTCAGCTAATTATGATCCGGAAGATAGTAGACAATAATTTTCGAATTTTTTTTTCAACAATTTAATTAAAAAAAAAAAATAAGATAAAAATATGCACATGTAGAAAATTTAAAAAATTACATGTGCAATTTTTCGAAATATTTTTTTTTTTTAATTCGACGCTTTTAAAAAAACTCGAAAATTATTGGACGTCAGCTGATTATGATTCTGAAGATAGCAGATAATAATTTCAGAATTTTTCTTTTTAACGATTCAATTTAAAAAAAAAATATGCACATGTAGAAAGTTTAAAAAACTACATGTGCATTTTTTCGAAATATTTTTTTTTTTTAATTTGACGCTTTTAAAAAAATTCGAAAATTATTAGACGTCAGCTGATTATGATTCTGAAGATAGCAGATAATAATTTCAGAATTTTTCTTTTTAACGATTTAATTTAAAAAAAAAAATAAAATAAAAATATGCACATGTAGAAAATTTAAAAAACTACATATGCATTTTTTCGAAATATTTTTTTTTTTAATTTGACGCTTTTAAAAAAATTCGAAAATTATTAGACGTCAGCTAATTATGATTCTGAAGATAGCAGACAATAATTTTCAAATTTTTTCTTCAGCAATTTAATTAAGAAAAAAAAATATGCACATGTAGAAAATTTTAAAAATTACATGTACAATTTTTTAAATATTTTTTTTCTTAAATTTATTGTTTTTAAAAAAATCAAAAAATTATTAGACGTCATCTAATTTCAGTATCATAACATATTTGCTGATACATTTATTTACATAGCACATAATATTTATTAAAAGGAATATTTATAGAAATAGCTATAAAATCTATCTAATAAAAATAAATATTGTATATAGAAGCGGTGTTAGATGAATGTTGGTGAACTAGAACTAATAATATTTTAAAATAAATTTTACAGCACAAATGGAAGGCCGCCAGTGTGTATGAGCAAACCACCTTTGCCGCCGCTCCAGAATCTTCGCGCGTGTGCATCAACAACGATACGAAGTACGTCGTCTCCAGAGCCAGCGAGTACGCGCCGGCGCGCGATAACAGATTTAGGAAACCCGGCTATTATCAAAATGGCGAAAGCTCGTGCAATGCAGCAGCAGCAGCAGCAACCTCATCATCATCAGCACCACAATTTAAACAATCATCAGCACCACCAGTCAGCCAGCCAAATGAAAGACCATCCAGGCGGATTGCTCGAGACGGACCTCGACGCAGATATCAAAGACGTCGGTGATATAAATAATAGCAGTATTATCAACGACGGTGCTTCCACGACTGACAAAAAGACTCGCAGTCTACTCAACCTTACAACTCATACGTCGCGTCAAGGCCGCGAGAACGTACTGTTGCGCGTACCTCAGTCGCCAGCAGGATTCAGTTGCGACGGAAACACGAGTGACCATCCTGACTACGACGTCACTGGTGAACACATCAACAATAATCGTCCTCACAAATCCATGGAGTTCCTCCTTGATAAGGAGAATTTAGACTTCATCAAGGTGAGTCTTATATTATTTATTTTTTTTTTATCTCACAATCAGACATCGCAATACAGATGTTCCATTATCAATTATCAGAGTATCAAGGCAGAATTTATTATATACTTTGCGATAACAATTAAATGAGTGTCTTATTTATTACGCTCGACAACTGACAGCAATACGTGTCTTAAAATATTTTTTTAACCACTGAATCATCGATAGGGAGCAAAGGTTATCCCAAATAAATTGAACCGGTAAAAATTTATCAGTATCATTTAATACTAATGCACAACACGTCAATAGCTTCCGCCGGATATATTACTTCCGTCAGTGTATTCATTATCATCGTCATCATTATCATTATTATTATGATCATTGTTATCATTATTATCAGTTGTGATCTTAAGAGCCAGCAATAACGGCGCGACACTTTGACCTCGTATTAAAATGTCACGTAACTGTCAATTTGGGTAAAAAGAGAAACTACTAAATTACAAGTCATTTAGTATCATTTTTAATTTTTTATCTCTCATTAATTCATGACGTTTTTTTTTTATTGATTTTATTTTGAATTTTTAATTCCTGATAAATTTTTAACGAAGATCAAGTTTACAATTACATACATATGTGACATAGAACTATTTACTGCAAGCGAGTCCATTGCGCATCGGCTATCGACTACTCCACATCTAGAGTTTGATGCATCACGAGATCGATAGCACGGGCAAGGCCTAGTTTCATGCCGACCTTGCTCATTCATATCAACAACAAACTATTGACTTATTTATTAATTTTTTATTTTCAATTAAACTTTTCTCTTCAACTTTCCGGTTGTTTCAGGCCTATGAAAAATTATTACATTTCAAAAGCGTAATAATAAATTTATGTAAAGACCAATACTGTGACGTTAGCATCGCAATCACTCTTTTTATAAATATGTCAAAAAAATAGACGATCAGTTTTCATGATCGATTTATTTTAATTTTATTAATTAATAAGTATTAATTTTCAGCCACCAGAAAATGAACTCCAGAAAGGAATGGCAGCTGAACGGGTACCTAGTGAACACGAGCTAAGGGTGCAGAGATCATTGCAACGATTAAATGTCCCCGATTGGTACAAAAATTCACCAGCAGCTCGGGATGGATTTCGGTTAAAACGACATTCAGATGCATCTCAACACAGCGGATGGCGGTCACTTGGTTCTAAAACCACATCGTTATCTTCCCTTTCGTCGTCTTCCAATCTCCGGCAACCCAGCAGAGGTATGCGCACTGACTACTTCTATTACTCTGCAATCGCAACCAGTTAATCATTTTAAAACTGATTAAATCACAGTCCATTAACGAAATTAAATTATCTTTTCTTTCCTTAACTCAGTCTCGAACCTCCCGGTCTCCTCTTTTAATAATCAATCAATTACTTGTAGGACTGCTTTCGAGTCCAACGCCGCAGCCGGTGTTCTCTCGATGGAGCACGAGTTTACTAAACAGCGCTGGTAGCTCACCGGCCAGCTCAATAGGCTCGTCATTCAATTATCGGCAACCTTACCTCGGATGGCGGTCCCAAGAACGTCTAACGAACCCACGAACGCCTGCCGAACGACTTGCTCAGGGCATCCTTCCTCAGATGGAATCAAAGCACCAGCAACAAGAGCACCACAGCCACCAACAGCAACAGCAACAACGAAATAACCAACAGCTGGATGTAAGGAACTCGATAAAAGAAGTAACCTCAGCTATAGTTCACTATGTACAAAGTGGTCAGGAAGGAACTAAAGGTGGACGGCTTTCTCCTCGATTTAACGACGATAACAACGATGACAGAAGTGATATTAATTATCATCATCGAAATTACGAGGAGAGATTCGCCAGTCCCAGAGGTGAGCATAATTAAATGCGACAACTCCTCTGCGACAAAACAATGCAAACAAACAATTATTTATTTTATTTATCTATTTAAAAAAAAAAAAAAAAAAAAATCAAACAAAGAAAAAAATTTTTTTTTAAATTTATCATCATCCCACCACAATCTCAACCATCACCATTTTTACTCCACACTACAGGTAATTGTTTTATGTTTTTTTTGTTATACTATTATTTAATATTCTCTTTACCTTCATCTTTCCTTCTTCTATACTGCAGCATCTACTACTACTACTACTACTTTTACTACTATTTCCACTCCTTTATTAACAATTGTATTTATTTATTTGATATTTCTAATGAATTAAATCTCTTGACAATGACAATTAGCGGGATAATTAATGAATTATGTTAATTAATAAAAGGTGAAGGCATTAAAATGTGCTGGATGGAGAGCTCGTTTGTCGGAACACGACCAGTAGACTCACCGGAAACGCCGGTGAGTTTGACAGCAGACAAAGAGTGTAGTTGTACGGGATGTGATGCCACGGGAACAACAAAATCGTGCAGCTGTGTAGAATCAACCACTAATTCAGGACTTTATCTGGATTTGGCGGCAAGTGACGCGAGTAACTGCCCGTCTCCCTCCTCAAGTTATCATCGGGATACGTCGCAACAACGATACAGTCATCATCGTGGTGAGTTACTGCTCGCCTAGGATATCCGATTTGTTCATCGTTATTATTATTGTTCTTCTTATTCTTACTACTATTATTATTATCAATGTTCTTATAAATATTATCAGTAGCAGTAGAATTTTATTTTTTCATTTTTTATCATTCAATTTTATTTTTTCATTTTTACTAAAAGTACTGAGATTTAAATAAATGGTGCTGTCAAATAAAGTTACGGATGACTTTTTACGTCATCACTATTATTATTATTGAGCAAATGAGTTTGTACATATAGTAAAATTTTGTTAATTTTTTAAATAATATGACAAATATATATTTATAAAATATTTTTCAAATAACATTTACAATTAACGAGCAATTTAACATAATTATAGTACTTTAAATTTTAAAAAATGAATAATTGTTAAATATATATATATCTCTTGATATTTTTTCACTCAACTAACGGCTCTCGATGACTTTTTTATCTAAATAATATTTGTTAGCATTTGATGTTACGTTAGACAAGTAAAGTTTTTTTGTATCCACTGTCCATATATTTATTACTCAACTTTAAATTATTTAACAATCTCAAAATTTATAAGGAATTAATACGCAAAATGTCTTCAGTAATTATAATAATATATATTCTTTAAATACGTATGCCAATATAAATTTATCATGAATTGTTTGCTATTTTTTTTAGTTTATATTATTTATCTATTGAAAAATGCTTGTTCTATTTAATTATTATTATTATCATTCTCAAACGCAAAGCAATATATTATTATATGTTTATGTTAATGATATATTTTAATTGTATGTTTCGTAATTATTGATATTTTATGTAGTGCACATCCTTATTTAGAATAAATTATCGTTCATATCTTAGCGTTTATTATTTTAAATTTATTATTATTATATATTTATTTATTACTATGTCCCATTTATTTTATATTTTTAAGTTAATTAAACTTATCACTGTAAAAAATCGGGAGAGAATTCGGAGGGATTACGGATTTTATTTAAATCTGAATTCACTCGGAGTTCTGGAGTTTTAGAAAAAATCACTCCGCATATGGAGTAAATTCGGAGTTTCTTTTTCAGCAGAGTGATATCGAAGTGATCTGGATTTTATTTAAATCCGCATTCACTCTGATTCTGAGTTTGAATTTTGAAATCAACTCTAATTCGGAGTGATCTGGAATTTTTTAAAATTCGTATTCACTCCGATACGGAGTTTGAATTTTGAATTAAACTTTAATTCGGAGTGATTTAGGATTTTTTTGAATCCTCACTCACTCCGATTCGGAGTTTGAATTTTGAAATCAACTTCAATTCGGAGTAATTTGGAATTTTTTAAAATCCGCATTTACTCCGATTCGGAGTTTGAATTTTGAAATAAACTCGAACTTGAAGTTACATTTTTGAATTAAACTTGAACTCGGAGTTTCATTTTTGAATTAAACTCCAACTCGGAATGATCTGGATTTTATTTAAATCCGCATTCACTCTGATTCGGAGTTTGAATTTTGAAATAAACTCCAATTCATACTGAATTTAACTCCAAATGGATTAAATAAATAAACAGTCATCCGGTCCGCATTCACTCCGGATTAACTCCTCAAATTTTTTTACAGTCCACCTTCACACGGTAAGTAATTATTCATTACTAGTTTTCATTTCATCTCGTTATTATATTTGTGTTGCCTTTTTTGTCGCACGTGAATTTTTTATATCAAAATAAATCCGTATTTATTTGAATTAATTATTAATTATAAAATTCCTTGTGTCAGAATCGATGGACGAAGACATGAAAGAAGCAAAGACCGCAGCAATGACCGCGGCATTTTTCCGAAACAAACCGAGTCCTGGATCGACGACCCTCGAGGACGTACTCGATTCCTTGCTGGGTTTGCCATCAGCCTCATCTCGGACGCCGAGTCCTGGAGGGAAACCCGGAAAAAGTTGCAGTGATTTACGTCAAGACCTCCAAGGTAGGAGGACTATGTAAGTTTCGTTTAAGTTATGATTTTCAACAGTGAAAAAAAAAATAAAAATAAAGTACTACGAAATAATTAAATTTATTGCCATAGTACGTACGTTGTTGCTATCACACAATTGCCTTTAGGTCAATCTAGTTATTGTGAGTTTTGGTAAATAGGCTGTAAGCTAAAATCCATTTATCGATTTTTATTATTATTATTATTTACTTAGTACTGTCATTGTTATATTTATATTTTTATTATTTACTTATTTATTGGGTTGTAATAAGTAGTAGCCGTTAAATAAATAATTAAAATTAAAGTGACATATATTTATTCACAGAGTCCGCTAAACAGGATGCAACAGAGTCTACGGAGAAGCCGATTATAAATAACGAACGTAATAGAGATCGCCGTAAGAGTGAGGGCAGTGATATTGTGCCATTATCTCATCGTAATTTATCATCATCACGTAATCGTCGTGTTTCATTTGATAATACTGCGACTGTTGATAAATACCTGGTTAAATGCCGTCATAATAAGTGTAATAATACAACGACACTGGTTGAGGCACGTAGAGTATACAAGAGTTGTCATTATTGTATGTATTTATACTGTTCGAGAGAATGTAGACGTGCACACTGGCAACGTCATCGTAAAACGTGTTTACACTCACGTGTAGGTGCTATTTGTCGGCAAGTATTATCAAGTGCTAAAGATGATTTAGCTACGCTTAAACACATTTCTCTGTTGGCAAGACATGGGTACACAGCCCATGGTCGTGGTGCAGTTAAATTTTTTTTCAAAAGTCCCGAGTTGGCGGATAAATTTATAGCCAATGGTTTTAAAGATTTAGGAGAGCCCACTTATGTGCGTTCTTCAGATCTTTTGCTCAGTGAAATGGGCACCGAACTTTATGCTGAAGTTATGCGGCTTTGTAAATCTTATAATCCTGAAACTAGATTGGTACTTTATGTTGCGGTTTGTGTTGTTAATGAAGTTCCGTCAACTGATGTCGGTGGTGTCAGATGGGAACGTCAATTAATTTCACGTTGTGGTAAAATACGTTTGGATGCTAAACCACATCATCATCACCATCACCACCATCATCATCATCATCAGCAGCAGCAACAGCAACAGCAACATCGTCATCATCAGCAGCAGCAGCAGCAGCAGCAGCAACACCAGCAGCAACAGCAGCATCAGCAACAACGTCAAGAAAATGTTGTAAAAGAATCATTATCATCATCACCAGCATGTAACATTACCCGTGAAATGGAATCACCAGAAACTCTTGTATTGACATCATTACCACAATCGAATAATAAGGGAGAGAAAGAAAGTACACCGAAAAAAATACGCGAAATCGGTTTTGGCAACATCCAGCGGCAATTAAGATTACGTGGAGTATCTTTAAGGAGACACTTTCCTCAGGTTTATAAAAAGTTATGCTCCTATGTCGATGGATCCGTAGATAAGTTTGCACCTGTTACGATTTATCCGATAGACCAGGCCTCTGGAAAGAGTTTTATGTGCATTATTATGCTTGATGCTGAACCCGAAAGATTAAGGCTTTTGCCGACTGACTCGTCACGGGTGAAAACTATTGATATTAGTGCCATTGAACAGGAGTAATGTTGATTAAGTACTTGTTATTTATTATTATTATAATTATTATTATTAATATCATTATTATTACGTTAACAGTACGTGCATCTACTCAGTGAAAGAGAGTTTGCTGACAGATTTTTTAACATTACGTTAAGGGGAAGAAGGTCTGAGATACAAAAAAAAAGAGCACATTCTTGTGATTTTTTTTTTCAGAGTACGTTCTTTATTAAAATTCTTAAAATTTGTGACATCATTAAGCATCATTCCAAGAATATTCTGCTAAATTTTCATAAAAAAATATTGAAAAATAAGCCAGTGGTAGTGGGGAGAGACGAGTCACCTCAAAAGAAAGTCTCCATGCCGTAGGCAGGATAACTCATGACCGCCTCATCTGAAATAAAAAATCAAAAATATTTCTTTAGTACATAAGTTTATCTTGGATTTGAACGAAAGATTTTTTTTTTCGATAACTACTTATTTTTTAATCAAACAAAAGGAGCAATTTCTGGTAAAAATCAGAGTTTTTTTATTACACCTTTACCAAAAATTCAAAAATGAATATTTTGTTTATTCCTTCGTTCAAATCCAAGATAAGCTTATGTACTAAAGAAATCTTTTTGGTTTTTTTATTTCAGATGAGGAAGTCATGAGTTATCCTGCCTACGGCATGGACTTTTTTTTTAAGTGACTCGTCTCTCCCCACTACCACTGGCTTATTTTCCAATATTTTTTTATGAAAATTTAGCAGAATATTCTTGGAATGTTGCTTAATAATGTCACGAATTTTAAAAATTTTAATAAAGAAGGTACTCTGAAAAAAAATTCACAAAAATATGGTCTTTTTTTTGTATCTCAGACGTTTTCCTCCTCTTAACGTACATACTTTTATTGTTGAATTTAAAATAAGTTAACGATTAATTAAAAAAAAATTAATATAAATTATAAATTATTATTGAAAAAAATGATAGTAAAATATTTATAAAATTTAATTGCTCATTAATAAACGCATTTGACGCAGGAAATAAAGTTATTATTAAACAGATTAATTATAAAAAAGATCCATTATGAATATAATTGGATATAAACATAAATTAAATAATATCATTATGTTGCTATTTAATATACTAATCGCTAAATCTCAAACTAAATGAATTTCAAAAATGCCTGTGCCAAAATTAAAATATAAATTCACATTTAAAAAATATTGAATCCCTTAAGTGTGAGGTGCTCTCGTATTTTTGTTGGTACTTTGTTTAATATTTGTTACATTATTACTTATTACTTATTACTTAAAATCTATGAAATACAAACTAACAATTTTTAAAAAATTGTTTAATGCGGCATTTACACGAAATAAGTTTAAAATAATTTATCGATTGTTATATAAAAATATTAATAGAAGAAAATAATTATTATATTTATTAATTTGTTTAAATATGTAGAGATCTTTTAGAAATTGTTTATATTTTAAAGTATATTGTTTTTATATAATCAAATTATGTTACACTTATATAATCACTGTTGTAATGTTATAATAAATTAAATATTGATTACGTTTTAATTATTTAAAGAGCATTTTAAAAAATTAAAAGATACTTACTAAAGAAAATTTCTTGTTTTTTTTTTGTACCTCCACTGGCATTTATTTATTTAAGTATTTAGTAAATATTAGTAAGACCGGTAAATC
Organism: Microplitis mediator; assembly: GCF_029852145.1. Lineage (NCBI taxonomy): Eukaryota > Metazoa > Arthropoda > Insecta > Hymenoptera > Braconidae > Microplitis > Microplitis mediator. The sequence goes on from NC_079973.1 coordinate 4,967,930, forward strand.
TAAATAATCCATTGGATTGATAGATCTGAAGAATTTTAGGGAAATGTCTTTTTTTCTTCGATGATTCATTAGTTTTATCGAAGTTAAAAGATCAAAAGTGATATATTCTGGTTCTCTACAGATTTTCTATGTATTTTCGATGTAAGTATTTCCTTAGACGGTGACAAGTTCTCTCAGATAGCAAAATGACGTCTTGATGAGTTCCTATTTATGATTTGGACGTCTCATCAACATCTTAACCCGTCAGCACTCCCGTTATGAGCATTTTACTCACAGGACACTATTCAACTTATAGAATGTCGCTGTCGCGCAAGCGAGACACTGAAAATCACAGGAGTGCTGACGGGTTAAGAAGTTCTCAAGATGTCGAATGAGCCACCTAAAGAACTCAATAAGACGTCTTTAAAAAGAGTTCATTTTTCTGACTTCGCAAATAAGACTTCAGTATGAATTTACCATGACGTCTTTAAGGAGCTCCTAATTTCGACTTCATAAAGAAATTAAAAGAAGAATACATTTAGACGTCACAAAACTGACGTCTTATTTATGGAGTCGTCAAGAACTCTTAATTAAGAGTTCTTAAAAATGACACCTTTGAGAAGTCATTATGACTTCTTGAAGACGCCTTCAAAAAAACAGTAAAGCAGTCATTCCGACTAGAATGCTGTCTGGGCTGAGTTTCTCTAGATTTTCTATGGATTTTCTTTGTATTTTAAATTTATTTTCTTGGACGGTGACAAGTCCTGAGTTTCGATATATTTTATATCCGTGATAGCCACTTTGACCGCAAGTTAACTTCAAGCTACGGTCAAAATCTGAAGTCAACTTAACAGCAAAAGTTTGAGAGCAAAAAGTTAAATTGACAGTAAGTAGATTGTCTGTAACTTGAATTCAATTTGACTTAAAAAGTTACTTGTCAGATAATTGCTGCACTCCGAAATGCGCTGCGATTTATAATTTAAATATTTAAAAATTAAATTATTAGAAATTGGAGAAAACTAAAAATCGTACGTCAAAATAAAATGGCGGCAGAATATGACAGAAAAATATTTAAAAAATTAAAAAAAAAACACTTGAGTGTTTGAACAAACCTTGGCGGGGAAATAATATGCAGAAGGGTGTCCTAATACACTTAGAAATTTAATTTCAATTCTCCAAGTGCATTGCAGCTAAAAAAACGTCACTTAACTGCTATTTCCCACCAGACGATGCCAGGTGATTTTGCTCAGGAACTTGGAAGGTATCAGCATCAACAATTCACACCACTTTACACTAGCACTGAACACTCAACACTTAACGACACCACAGACACTTTGCACAACATAAATTTTACAAACACTGCACATTTTAATTAAACAATGACTATGAGCAATAAATTGAATGGATAATTCCCCGAATTAACTCTGCAATACTGTCTTTCAATTCAAACGTAAAGAAAAATCTGGACTACTACTGCCATTGTCGATGATACTGACTGCCGCTATCGAACCCCCAGATGATACAAAGCATTTAAGGTGCCCTCTTTTATCAAACTCTTATTCAAACATATTAAGTTTTCGTATTTTTTTTTAAATTTGAAAAATTTAATTTGGATCTCAAAAATTTGTACTCAAAAGGTTGGTCGAAACAAAAAGCCTTGAGGCAGCTACAAGTATGCCTACTCTAAGAATTATTCCGCATGGAAAAGCTATATATTGTTAAAAATATGTAAAAATATATATGGTGGATATGTGATAAATATATGTTTCGTTCGGATCTCTGATGGATCAATTAATCGAACTGTTTAAAGCGGGAGTTTCAAACAAACGGCCTTTAATTCTCAGCCGTCTAAATGAAATACAAGCATAGTACAGGGTGCGTTATCAACTAGTTAAAACAACGAATTTTCACCTGTGGTCGCAGTGGCGAAATTGGTAACGCGCTTGGACAGTTTTCCTGGGGGTCTAGCCCTCTTGTGATCAATTGTCTGTGTCACAGGGGAGAGAAGCAATCCTTTGATCCACCTGGCTGTGAAAACAGTGATATGGTGGTGAGAGGGATTGTGGATCGAACCTGTGGGCCTTAGTGAGACTAGAACTTAAGTTAAGGACGCATGTTTCCCCCTAAGGGCTGCCTTCCAAGAATTCCTGGTTCGAATCCAGGCTGCAACATTTTTTTTTTTTTTTTCATTTTCTTGTTGATAATAATATTTTTTTATATTCAAATAAAAAAACAACATGCTTATTCATTTTTTATTCTCATTAATAAAAAATATGCGCATGTTTATTATTATCGTTACATACTCACTTTAATAATTAAAAATAAAAATAAATTATTTTTCAACAAGAAATACTATTTTTCATTTTTTATCATTAAAAAATGTGCAAATAATTTATCATTTTTTATTTTACATTTGAAATAAATTTTTAATATTGATTTAAAAATCCGAATTTCGGAATGTAATCGGAAATTGAAAAATGATAAATTTGTTAGGCACTACCACTAGGTGGCAGAAAATTTTAGTTTTCTCGCAAATACTCCTTCTCATAGTTGTAGAGTATATATAAAAGTTTTTTACCTTACTCTTCGCCACCAGGCATATATCACTATTTTCACAGCCGGGTAGAAGTGTAGCTACAACTGAAGGACCAGCACAGCGTTGTGTTGATGTCCACTACACATTGTGAGATTTCAATCTCACAAAATTTTTTAGACATCCTATCCCGCATGAAAAAACTTTATATGTGAAAAAATATACTTTAAAATATATGAATATCATAATATTTTTAAAGAGTTTGTCAATACTAATTGTTTTTTTCATCCTCTATTAACTAGATTTTTTTTCAAATATAACATTTTACTATTGGAGTGTGAGTGTTATATCAATTTAAATTTTTTATTTTGATTTGTACTTCATTTAATGTGATATTGAAATTTAATAATTTCATGAAAATTTATTTGTGTCAATAATTATATTAATTTGACTATAAAATATGATATAAATTTTTTATTTTTCATTAACAATCCGTTAATTATTTTAATTATTCGTGCGTTAAATTTAAATATTCGAAAAACGAATTGTTAGAAATTGGAGAAAAATTTGAAATCGTACGTCAAAAGAAAATGGCGGCAGAATATGATTGAAAAATATTTAAAAAATTAAAAAAAAACACTTAAATGTTTGAACAAACCTTGGTGGGGAAATAATATGCAGAAGGGTGTCCTAATACACTTGGAAATTTAATTTAAATTCTCCAAGTGCATTGCAGCTAAAAAACTTCACTTAACTGCTATTTCCCACCAGACGATGCCAGATGATTTTGCTCAGGAACTAGGAAGGTATCAGCATCAGCCATCAGCAACATTTTACACTAGCACTAAACACTCAACACGTAATTACACCACAGACACTTTGCACAATTTAAATTTTACAAACACTGCACATTTTAAATAAACAATGACTACGAGCAATAAATTTTATTAATAATTCCGCGAATTAACTGCAATACTGTGTTTCAATTTAAACGTAAGAAAAATCTGGACTACTACTGCCATTGTCGATGATACTGACTGCCGCTATTGGACCGTCAGTTAATACACTTGCAATTCATTCTCCCACCCCCACTTTAGCAAAAATTTGAACGTTGAATACAGCAACGCCCAGTAGCGCCAATTTGGCGCGAAAATTAAAAATCGAAATTTAACAACTTTACTAAAATTTATTTGTGTCGATAATTATATTAATTAGATTAATTATTCTTATTACTTACGCGGTAAATTTAAATATTCGAAAAATGACTTATTAGAAATGGGGAAAATTTTTAAATCGTAAATCAAAATGAAATGGCGACAGAATGTGTCGCCTACAACAAAACATGCAAGTACCGCCACAAATATTTTTTAAACTTGTTATTCTACTAACCTTAAAAGTTGTCAGTTTACTTATAAATAAATAAACAACAAAAACTATGAACAATATTCTCTAGTCTCCATGAATAGAAACAATTACCAAAAAATTTATTTTTATTGTTTAAACAAAAATAGTATTTAAACAATGGATATTGTAGAACTGAAAGATGTAAAAACAATTCAAGATATCATACATGCATATCCAGATAAAATTAAAAATCAATCAGTACCATTAGTTATTGATAATGGTAATTTTATTTTTATCATATGTCTAATTATTCATTTTTTACCCTAAAATATGTTTACTCATAAAATTTATATACATGATTTATATCTTAATGTTTTTCTTAGGCCCCTAATTTATTGTTATCATTTACTTTTTTTTTCTTTGGTTTTATTCTGTCATTCACAATGCGGCATAAAATTTGAAAAAATTTTAACTGACAGCAACAGACAAAAAATCCTTGAAATTTCTTCTTATTAATTTCAAGTTATATAAATTTTATAAAAAATTTAATAATTTTCTCATGAGTGTGAATGTACCAGACATTAGACAAATTTGAAATTACTAATAAATAGAGTAAATAATTGATAAAATAAAATTTTTAAAAAATGCGCATTGAAAAAATTGATAATTGCATTTTTTATGAATTTTATTTTTTTAATTATTTACTTTATTTATTTATAATTTTAAAATTGTCTGATGTCTGGTACATTCGCGCTCATAATTTTCTTTTGTGTATTATTATTATTTCTATTATTTTTTCAGGATCATATAATTGTAGAGTGGGTTGGGCAACAGAGAAAGAGCCCCAATTAGTATTCAAAAATTTAATAGCCAAACCTCGAAAAGAACGAGGTAAAAAAGATGGAGAAGTACAAGTCGGCAACGACATAACAAACATTGAATCAGTACGTTTTCAATTAAAAACCCAATTTGACCGTAATGTAGTAACACATTTCGAAGCTCAGGAACAAATATTCGACTACACTTTTACTCATATGGGTATAGATACTGAAGGCTGCGTTAATCATCCAATTATTTTGACTGAAGCATATCTAAATCCCAATTACTCAAGAAATCGTAATTGTTTTCTTCAATATCAATATCAATATCAATATCAATACTAATATTAATTCCTAACTGTTGTCTTTTTTTTTAATAGTCATGGCAGAACTGCTGTTTGAATGCTACAGCGTTCCATCAATAGCTTACGGTGTCGATTGTCTTTTTTCTTATCAACACAATAATTGTCCTCCTTATGGACTTATTGTCAGTATTGGGTACCATACGACACATATAATCCCTATTATTGGTGGTAAAGTTGATGCTGTCAATTCTAGGAGAATAAATGTCGGTGGTTTTCATGTTATTTCATATATGCACAGATTACTGCAACTGAAGTATCCAGTTCATGTTAATGCTATTACTCCTAGTCGATCTGAAGTGAGTTCTAATAGACTCAGGTTAATTAAAAATTATTATTAGAGTAATTAAGGGACTGTACTTAAATTACGTAACTCATTTAGGATCACTATTTGATCTCCACTCTCTTTATGTAATAGATCTATCGAAATATTACCCCCACCTCCAAACCTTAGCTCCGATATTGTGCGTAATTTTTTTTATTGGAAATTTCAGATTTTGTTTAACTTGCTTTCAATATTAATGACTAATAGACAACTGTAATAGAAATCCATAGTGGATTGGAAGAGATAAAGTTTTATTATTAAAATAAATTATTTTTAGCTCTAGGCGAATTTTAACTTCCTGATATGGAAATTGTAAATTTTCAAAAAAAGGAAAGTTGTTGGTTTCAAATTAGTTCTCTCTTCCCTGTCCTTTAAATTGTTACGTAATTTAAATACGGCCTCTCATATAAATAATATATATCTATTTTTTTAGGGGTACGTGAATAGGGTTCGAATCGAGTCGAATAATTTGAATTTTCAAATATATCGTAACTTATAGAATTATTGGTCAATTTTAGAACTGTCTGGAAGTTTTTGAATTTTTGGTAACTTTTCAAATTACTCGATTCAAAGAGAGAAAATTCTGATCAGCTTTCAAATATTCCACTTTTATTTAATAGAGAGCTTAGTTTTTAAAGTAACTGATAATAATTTTTTTGGAGACTCGTGTCTGTGTTCTATTTACCTCCGACACAAATTTGAATTATTAGAAAAAACATTACAATTTTAAGTCGTTAAAAATAAAATTTTGGAATTATAATTATTCGTAAATTTTCTAATAATTCGAGAATTTAAAAATAATTCGGAAAGTTTTGAATTATTCGAAAATTTACGAATAATTCAAAAATTGATGAATAATTCGAAAAATTATGAAGAATTTGAATTATTCGATTCGATACGAATAATTTGTAAGTTCGAACTAAGGTACCAGTGGGTAATAAGGCCTAGCTAAGGGAGATTTTGAATAGATTCGAAAATATTGCATTTAATTATCAAAATGTATCATTAGTCTTTATTTCAATACATTAGCCATAAAATATAATGAAGTAATGATAAGTTTTACCATAAACACACAAAAAATTAAACTTTTACAAAAACCATACGAATAGGCCTTATTTTATTACGGTAGGGTAATAAGGCCTACGGGTTAAACAAACTGTAATAGTTAAACTATACTTAATAAAATTGCTATTAGAGATGAATCATCACTTAAATTTAGCAACAATACTTTTTAAGAGTCAGAAGACTAGATCGCTTTGCTCAACAGCACTTAAAATTATCAGTATCCTTGTTAAGAGTCAGAAGACTAGATTGTTTTTTATAATTTCTTCTGCGCTACGACAGCATATGACGGATGATGAAATATAGAAGACAGGGAACGTGGTATCGGAACTCTACGAACTTTTCGTAACATCTCTATGCAAGACCCTTCTACTAGAGTAGCCTTTTATTTAGCGAAGGCGATTATTTTAAATATTATTTCTGTCACTTAGGCCTTATTACCCGCGGGTACCTTATTCGCACACCCCTAATTTTTTTTTTTTTTTTTATAGGAAATAGTACATGAATATTCAAGTATTTCACTAGATTATCAAGACGAAATATCAAAATGGGCAGACCCTGATTATTATGACGCAAATGTATTGAGAATACAATTACCATATGTAGCACCAGTTACAACTCCTGGTTTGACAGCAGAGCAGCAGAAAGAACGTAAACGTGAATTGGCTCGTCGGTTGATGGAGATGAATGCTCGCAAACGAGAAGAGAGAGTAAATAATAAAATTAACTTTTGATTATAATTTATAATGAATGAATAAATAAATAAAAAATGTATCAACAGCTTGCTGAAGACGAGGAACAGCTGAATCAATTGCTGTCAGTAAAAGATCTGGTAGAAGAAGGCGAGCTTGAAGAATTCGAAGAAGCTATCAAATCATTTAATATTACAACCGAAGCCGAGTTAAATAAAATGATAAATAATCTACAGGCTAAAATAGAGAAAACAAAGCAAAAAATAGTTGCTGCTAATTCACAAGAGGACAATGTTGCTGTTGAGGAACAAAAATCTAAAGTAAAACCCAGTTTACAGCCGAAAAATCAAGCAGATTTCGATGAATGGATTTCTGGTCTAAGAAAAAGACGGTAAAATTTATTATAATTAACAATAATAGTATTTAATTTACTATTTTAAATTTAATTATTTTGTTTACAGACAAGAAATAATTGATAAAAAGTCAGCTAAGCGACAGCGAAGACAAGATATGGCTAAGCGAAGAACAGCAGCAGCGCAAGAAAGAATGCGTATAATAAGTCAGTTAGCAAGAAAAGAAAAACGTGATGACGATTTCGGAATGAGGGACGAAGACTGGGACGTATACAAAGCTATTAATAGAGTTAGTTATATACAAAACATATTTATTTAGATGTATAAATATTTAAGAAATAGTAAATTACGACACTAGGCCAGAAAGTTGGATTTCCTTGCGGATGTGATTTAATATCACGTCAGGGCATTCAGCTTTTTGGCCGGGGGTCGTAAACTATTTTTCTTGTTTCCCAACCGGAAGTACGTTGAATTAATTAACATTTTGAAGTAAAGACGATCGGCGGGAGGGCGCCCGACTTTTGTAAATTTGAAGTCGAAGTTTTTGTTGATCGAAAAATTAAAAAAATGCACATGTAAAAAATTTAAAAACCTGTAGGTGCATTTTTTTTATTCTTAAATTATTTGCTTGTAATTAAAAAATCTGTAAATTTGCTACATGACCAGGCCATACAAAATAAGTGCACTCGATGCCCAGTAGGCTACAAACGTGGCATTTTCTGGAGCGTAATGCGACTAGAAAGCCCGTACTTTAGGCAGGGGAGCAAGAAAAATTACTTTGTTAAATACAACTTTATTTTTATGTATAATTAATAGGAAGGCGGCGATTCGGATTCTGAATTAGAGCAAGAACGTCTTCTGGAAGTTGAAGAAGCTTTACGTCAACACGATCCTGAGTTTGATGGTCCGGGTTCAAATGTACCCGTAATACCTGGCGAAACTCATCAACTACACGTTGGATTAGAGCGTATTCGTGCTACAGAAGTACTTTTTCAGCCCTCAATGATCGGATTAGTAGAAGCTGGTATCCCTGAGACAATTGATTTCGTATTGAAACTTTATACAGCCCAAGTACAATCACAGCTTGTGTGCAATGTATTTTTAACCGGTGGAACTGCGAGATTTCCGGGTGTACTCGAACGACTGAATCGTGAACTGCAAGAAATAAGACCGTTCAAATCAAATTTTAAAATTAATATCGCTAAGAATCCCAGTCTTGACAGTTGGTATGGCGCACGTGACTTTGGTACTAATGAAAATCTACCAGAATTTTTGGTAACACGTCAAGAGTACGAAGAAAAAGGTGGTGAATATTTGAAACAACACTCAGCGAGTAATATTTATACTAAATCACCAGATCCGTTGCCGCTGGTACAGCCAATTCTTGTATCCGAGCAAATGGTCGTTGAGGATGCAGTCCTTGATGTTGAGATGGAATAATTTTTTTTTCTTCACTAAATTAAATGTATAAAGTATCTCGTAATTGAGATAAATATATTTTAATTAAATAAATAAATGTTTTTTTAATTTAAATAAGGATACTTATTACACTGTAAAAAATCGGGAGTGAATACGGATTTTATTTAAATCCGAATTCACTCGGAGTTCTGGAGTTTAAAAAAAAATCACGCATGCGGAGTGAATTTGGAGTTTTTATGGGCGGAGTGACGCAGATTTTAGTTAAATCCGCACTCGCTCTGGTCCGGAGTTTTAATATTTAAACTTAAACATATTTATATTTAATAGAAACAGCTGTTAATTAGAAACATAATTATTTGAATAAATAATTCATTCAGATAATAAAAATTAAACTTGAAATTTTATGTTTTTAATTTATAAAATGTTTTAGTAACTCACTACCCAGACAGCATTCAAGTCGGATTGACTGCTTTGCTTGGTCTTTTTGAGGGCGTTCTCAAGAAATAATGATTTCTTAAAGGTGTCATTTTTAAGAACTATTAATTGAGAGTTCTTGAAGACTCCATAAATAAGACGTCAGTTTTGTGACGACTAAATGTATTCTTCTTTTAACTTCTTTATGAAGTCAAAATTAGGAGCTCCTTGAAGACGTTATGGTAAATTCATACTGGAGTCTTATTTGCGAAGTCAGAAAAAATAACTCTTTGATAACTCTTTTTAAAGACGTCTACTTTACTGAGTTCGCTAGCTGGCTCATTCGACATCTTGAGAACTTCTTAAAGACTTCTTTAAGATGTTAATGAGACGTCCAAATCATAAATAGGAACTCATTCAGAACTCATCAAGATGTCATTTCGCTATCTGCATAATTTATAATTTCTTATATATAATACATAGTGAAAATATTAAATTATTGACGATCCTGAAGTTAGCAGACAATGAAAAACTTCTTGACTTTTTTTTGAACAATTAAATTTGAAGAAAAAAAAAAACTGAAAATAAGCACATGTAGAAAATTTAAGACTACAAGTGCAATTTTCTTAAATATTTTTTGTTTCATGATTTATCGTTTTTTAAAAAATCCAAAAATTATTAGATGTCGGCTAATTTCAGTATCATAATTATTGAATAGCTATAGTGACATAGTTTTTTATGGGAATATTTTATATTTCAGTACAATATGAAATGTTATCTCGTGGTATGGTTGATATGTCATACGACAGTTTGTGACTCAGTGTAATTATATTTGTTAAAGTTTTATTATCAGCTGCTTATAATTTTTAAAAATCATTTCGCGTGAATATAAGGAAAGGGAGATCGTAATTATTTACGTACTCAATATAAATGTCTAAATATCAAAGACCTAAGCTCACTATGTATTAGTAATTTTTTTACAATTAATATTTTTCAAAACTTCCCTTCGGAGTAAATTTAATTCCGCGTTCGCTCCGATTCACTCCGCAAATTTTTTACAGTGTATGGATAATTTTTAAGTTTGTCAATGGGTAACTACTTTAATACACAATCATTATTTTTTTTTTTTTTTTTTTTTTTTTTTGTTAATTAATGACATTACAAACAAACTACATTGTAGTTTGTTAATCGATCACAATATACAATTGTCATTATTTAAATTTCATATTTTTTGTTGCGAGAATATCCTAGACTCTGTCTAGTTTTACTTATGATTTTATAATCGTCCTTTATTTGCTCTCAATTATTTCAAATTATTTAAACAATCGTCTTCTTTGCAAAAGAAAAAAAAATTTTTTTTTTAATTATTAGTTTCTATTTTTTACGAAAGCGTAAAAAAAATGATAATTATGAAAGTGATCCCTCGCACTCACGTTCAGTTTTACTACAACGACCTCAATTCATTCTTCGTCTTAATCTAACATCACAATATATAATAATAATAATAATAACAATAATAATAATAGTAATAATAAATAATAATGACAAAATATTAAGTTACAAAATAAAAACATTTTATTTTTTATTTTTGTGTGAATTAAAATTCCAAATACTCAAATATTTAAAACTAAAAAATTAATTCTGATCATTAATAAAATCTATACAATAAATAAATAAAAAAAACATGAATCTTAATTTATAATTTAAATAATATTCAATCTATTATCACAGTTTGAGGCCGTTGCAGATTTACGATCTGATGCTCAAAAGCAAAAGCTCTAATCAATCAATAAATTTTTTGATAATTTTTTTATTAACGCACTAGTGTATTAAATATAAAAAAAAATTTCAATCGTAGCCATCAGCAATTTTGTCTCATTTCTTCTTAACATAAAAATGTCATTTATATTTTTTATGTAACATTGAGTATGAGGTAGAATCCAATTTTTTTTACACAGAGAAAAATTGAGACAAAAGTGTACGAATTTTTATTCTGCTCTCAATTAAAAAGAGGAAGTTAGCAGACGTCTAATAATTTTTGAATTCTTTTTCAAAACGATAAATTACAAAAAAAAAATATTTGAAAAAATTGCACCTGTAGTTTTTAAAATTTTCCACATGTGCATATTTTTAGTTTTTTGTTTTTTTTGCAATTGATTTGTTGAAAAAAAAAATCTGAAAATTGTCGATTGTCTGTCAATTTATGATCCTGAAATTAGCATGATCCTGAAGTTAACAGACAGTTACAAATTTTCGGATTTTTTTTTTTCAACAAATACATTACAAAAAAAAAAACTAAAAAAATTCACATGTAGAAAATTTAAAAAACCATAAGTGCAATTTTTCAAAATATTTTTTTTTTTATAATTTATTGTTTAAAAAAAAATCCAAAGACTATTGGACGTCGGCTAACTTCAGTATCATAAATTAGCAGACAATTGAAAATTTTTCTGATTTTTTTTCAACAATCAAATTTAAAAAAAAAAAAAAAATATGCACACGTAAAAAATTAAAAAAACTACAAGTGCAATTTTCTAAAATATTTTTTTTTAAATTTATGGTTTAAAAAAAATCCAAAAGTTATCAGACGTCGGCTAATTTCAGTATCGTCAATTTCAGGATCATAATATTTTCTGCAGTGCAGCATAATAATTTTTCGACTCGACTTCCGGTTTCAAGTTTCGTCGGCAGCATAATAAAAATTCGTCCATTTCTTCAGCCCATTTTTCCCCATGTACTTTACTCAGATCTAATTATTATTTTTTTTTATACAGAACAGTGCAAGGGTCTACTTTCACTAATACGCTTACACTAAAAAAAATATAAATTATCATTAATCTTGATGTTTTTTAATATATATAAATATATATATAATAGCAATCATGAAAATAATAATTATTAATAATAGATAATTATTACAACAGTGGTTAATGTCTTGCAGTACAATGAGTTGTTTTTCTTTTCAATTTATATTTATATATTTATATATATATATAATTAATAATTAATTATATAATCCGTAATAATGGACATAGGGAAGTAAATGACAGCTATTTACAGTACATACTTCTTAGTTGTACTAATTATTATTATTAATATTATATTTATATATATAAATATATATATGTATATATATATATATTTATATAATAGAACTCTAATTATTTTTCGTACAATTATTTTTAATTTTACGTTTATTGTTTTCTGTTTCAAAGGGTATCCCTTTTTTTCTTCTTCCTCTTCTTCTTCTTTATTACGCATTTTTACCCTATACGCTAATGTATGCAGTATGTACGTAAATGTATGTATGTATGTATGTGTTTTTAAAATCAGGATATGTCGGTGAGAGCTAAATTCAAGCGTTTATTTTTTTATTTTTTATTTATTATTAATTATTTAATATTATTGTTATTTATTAATATTATTATTATTATTATAATTATTATCTGCTATTACAAAAATTTACTTGCACGCATTTTCATTGATCAAGATACATATTAATTAATCGCGTGACCCTATGCTTACCTACATTTTTTTTAATTACTATTTATTTTTTTTTATTTTTCAAATTATTTTCTTCTTTTCATTCATTGTCGAGTTCATTACTTCGGTGGATTAAACGTCATAATAAACAGCACATGATATGCTTTATTTTACCATCGTTTATATCCAATATTCATATATATTTTTGTTCGTTTAATATTTTATGTCGATTGTATTTAATTATTAATTATATAAATTCAATCATTTTTTAAATTTACGCAAAACCCGACACAGCGGCGCGTAATTTCGTTTTTTTAAAAACGATTTTTTTCGGTATCGTATAATATATGTGTATGTATATATATAATATATATATCGTATCGACTGATGACAGGTAATAATTATGCCGCGAGCTGATAATGACCACGTACATTTATTATTACTTATATTTGTTTATATATTTTATTTATTTACTTTTGTTATCATGGCACGCGACTCATTATCATTAAATGGCACCACCAACTCGATAATTCTCATTCACTTTCACACACTCGCCTCTATATGATCTTCACTATTGTCGTACTGTCAAAAAAAGTTTTTTTTTTATTTTTAAAATAGACTAGGATTTTTATTTATTAATTATTAATTAGTGTTTGATAATTTATTTAAAATACAAGATTATATAGAAGCGAGTTAGTGTGTGGGTGTAATTATTTAGTTCCATGGCGATTCATATTCCGCGGTATAATAATCTAATTGTTTATTAAATTGTTAATGATCTACCCTACTCAGGCCTCTAAGACTTACGGTAGCACGGTAATAAACCTCTATATAAAAATAAGAACTATCCCTACATAAACGTATTACAAAAATAAATGGCATCGTATTCTGCTAATCAAGCAAAATGGTACAGGCGCAATTTCGAGCGACGTAGACATTGTTTATTATTATTATTATTATTATTATTATTGTTATTATTAGGTATCATATGTTCTTATTATTTATTATTAACTTGTTTCGTTTACTTTATTTTAAATAATTTTATTTTATGCGAATCTCGCTCGATATTCCTTTAATCTCTATCAAAAATTATTTTAAATTAATCTCCATTTTTTACGTTTCTTATCCAATTCATTTTTTTTTTTTTGTGTATACGTAACACAAATTACATTCTTTTATCGTAGAATTTTTTGTTGTTTTTAATGTTAATTAGAAAAAAAAAAATTTTTTCTAATGACTAAAGTGCGTTTGTTACATAAAAATTTTAGCGGTAATAAATTATCTAAAATTTGTTCATTTTTTTTTCTTTTTTTTTTACTTTACTTAATTAACGAAATATTCTATGATTATTTTCTATGGTTGCCTAAAAAATTTTAATTATATTTATTATTTACATTTTTTTTTTTTGCTTCATAAGCAGACTATTTTTATGGAAATAATTTAACGTATTTTTATGACAGAAATAATTAATAAAAAGGAAAAAGAAAAATGGATAATTTGATTTACAATTTAATGGGTATCATAAAATTACGTTAAATTATTAAAATATATGACAAGTTAAACATTAATAGAAAATAAATAATAATTAACTTTAAGTATTGACATAAATTTTAAATAACCAGCTTGGCTGATATCTTTTCTTTTTTTTCATACTTATAAATAAATATATCAATACATTTTTTCAATAAGTTTTTAAAAAACTTTTTTTTTTAAATTGGTCCAATAAATTTTTTTTTCGTTTGAAATCCAAAGGACCTGGTGTTAAAATTTAGTCGTCAAATTGCCAAATATTTCATTCAAATAAAAAAAATTTTTAAACTTGTAATTTTTTTTTTTGGTCCTATAAATTTTTTAAAAATCTTTTTTCTTGGCGTGTAATCTAAAGGACCTGGTGGTAAAATTTAGACATTAATTAAACTGTCAAGTATTTAATTCGAAAAAAAAATGGAGGTTTTGTTGTTATTAAAAATAAAAAAAAAAATTATAGAAGTAAACTGATAGATTTATAAAACCAAGCTCTTATTTTGATAAATCTGATTATAAAAGTTTATACATTAATAACAACTAAACCAGATTATAAAAAAAAAAAAAATATATATTAACACAAGTATACTGAGATCCCAATTACTTTTAAATAAAAGTGTATTGCGATGACTAGCCAATAAAATTTATCATTCGTAAATTTACAATTTGTTTTATTAAACGTTTGATTAAACTCTTAACTTGGAAAATTATTTTACTTTAATTACAACAGTCTGTTATAATCAGTCTTTACCGATTCTCATTAATGTTATTTTATATCTCAAGTATACTCATGTTAATTATAAATTTAATTAAAATAATAATAAAAGTGACAAATAAAATAATAATGATACTGAAGTCAGCTGACGTCTAGTAACTTTTGGATTTTTAAAAACGATGAATTATTTAAATAAAATTTTTTTTTTAAATTCCATTTGTGGTTTTTTTAATTTTCTACATGTGCATTTTTTTTTTTTTTTATTGTAATCGATTTTTTCAAAATAAAAAAAAATCCGAAAATTATTA
Source organism: Microplitis mediator (assembly GCF_029852145.1). NCBI lineage: Eukaryota > Metazoa > Arthropoda > Insecta > Hymenoptera > Braconidae > Microplitis > Microplitis mediator. The sequence goes on from NC_079973.1 coordinate 4,983,261, forward strand.
ACTGTCTGATAACTTCAGGCTCATAAATAAAAATTATTTTTAAACGTTTGAATTTTTTACGAGCTCGAAATAATTTTACAAACAAACAAACAAAAAAATTAAATTATATAACAATATTTAGTTGAAAAAAAAAAATTATAATATTTATCAAAGAATTATTGAAATTTATCTCTATATATATCGAAGTGATTTATAATTTTTAACTTTTTGTTATAAATAGAATATTATTTTTATCCTTGCTCGCAATTGTCATGGCTCTTCTCGCTTGTTCAGAAGAGAAATTAAAAATAATAAATAAAATAATTATTAATTTTGATAATAAGTACAACCAAAAAATTAATTCATTAATGTTCTTAATTATTTTTTTATGCTGTCATTTAATTTAAAAATTTTAATAAATTAATTTCATGATTGTAAGTTTATTTTTTTTAATATAAAAAAAATTTTTTTGTATTCTTGTATATTTTAAGAACATTAATATTAATTAAGCGGCTCTATTACTCTAGAAAAATTAAAACTAAGCACAGACATTTTTTTTTGTTTTTTCAATTTTTTTGACAACATCCCTCTCAGCGTAATTATCTATATTTACATTTCTATCGACATTAATAATATACGACAAAAAAAAACATCTATATACTTAATATTTATATATATATATATATGTATATGTATATGTAATTATAAGTACTATACAAAGAAATGAATATTGTTATTGATAGCGTAAGCTATTTCAGAAGAAATGAAGATAAATCTTATTGCAAATGTTATAACTATACATGTAATAATTATTAATTACAACTAAAGTAATTAATTATCTCTATAAGAAATATAATTATAATTAATCAATAGATCAATCAATGAAGTATTGATTTTTTTATTTATAAATTGAGAGACGAAAAAGAAAAAAGCTCATGAGAAACCATGACGATTACCCTCAATTTTACACACGCGTAGATCGTTTGTCCACTTGATAAATTTATTTTTATATATTTATATTTATATGTATATTTTTTTACACGAATTTTTATTTTTTTAAATTAAGATCAAGCAGTTTTTTATTTAATAGCAAATGAACAAAAAAACATGAGTGTGAATGTAGCAGACATCAGACAAATTTAAAATTACTAATCAATAGAGTAAATATTTAATAAATTAAAATTTAAAAAATTGCGCATTTAAAAAATTCAAAAGTTAATAAATGCATTTTTTAAAAACATTTTTTTAAAAATTATTTACTCTATTTATTTCGAATTTTAAATTTGTCTGACGTCTGCTGCATTGACACTCATAAAAAAAATTTTAAAAGTGCGCCAATAATTTTAAATTAATAATTAGTAACGTTTCGATTTAAAATTTGAATTTTAAAAAATTTCAATTATTTTTAAGTTTTCAAATAATTTTCGATTTCGAATTATTCGTAAATAATTTTTAAAAATCGTATAATTTATCACATATTTAAAATTAAATTTCAAATTTGAACCGAATATTCAAATAATTTAAAACCAAAAATAATTTTGAATAAAATATTAATATTTAAAAAACTATTTGCGCACTTAAAAAATATTTAAAATGAGCGCGTAAATCTTTTTTTAAATGAAAATAAAAATAAAAAAAACCACAATCTCAACTATTTTAAATTTAAAAAAATCCTAAAGTAAAAAAAAATCTTTCTATTTTAAATAATAATAGAGTATCAACAAGCCTAGTTACAAACTATTTATCTATTTCTTTTTCTCATCATCTAAGAAGTAAACTAATTAATAAAAGAAAATATACTAACAAGTATTGTCGGTAGAGACCAAGTAGAGACCATCATTATTACTGATTTTTAGTGAGTGTTTCTGCGTCGTGTTAACAATTAATATTTTTTTTTGTTGTTGTTATTTATATCATATCGAATCCAATAACTACACCGCTCCGTGACATTGCTTTATAATATTTAAATATTAGTCTGTCTGTTAACATGAAAATATTAAACCAATATTTTATTATTATAATATTTTTTTTTTCTTTTCTTTCCTTTCATTTTTTTCATTTTTTTTAAATCTTGCTGATAATAATTACTATCTATATCACAGATTCAAGTGACTAAATTCCTTTAAAAATATAATATAAATATGTATGATGATCGTATTATTATTATTGATAATAAATATCCATATTTTCATACGTATAAATCTGAAAGAAAGTATTAAAGCAAAAAGTGCTGATACGATTGGAAACGTGTAGAGATTTGGAATACCGATTTATGCTACCAGTCAAACATTTTTATAAAATTTATTTTAAAAATAATATTGCAGATTTTTTTTTTAAGTATACGGTTTTGAATTTTTTTTTTTCAAATAATAATAATAATAAATAATTACTAAGGTAATAACAATAATAATAATAATAAAAAGTTTAATTGTTAGCATAAATTAGCCGCTTAAATTGTTGCGCTGAATGTAATCAGGATAAGAAATAGGAGGAGTCGTATTAGTGTACTGAGCGTACAAATATAATGCGGGATGAATTCCTGGTGGTGGAATACCACTACGATTAATATGACCATGACCATGATGAATTTGATTATTATGGTGATGATGATAATGATGATGGTGCGGATGATGTGAGTTCGGGGGCTCTGTGGAAGTAATATAGTGAGGATATAGATGTGGCTCAGGAGTTTCCGATGAGCCGGATGAAATACAAGTTTGGTAGACACTTAGTGGTGTTGCTGTTGCTGTTACTGCTGCTGTTGATGATGATGTTGATGTCGATGTCGATGCTGGTGTCTGAATCAAAGATGAATTAGTAATAGAATCAGATGTCGTTACATTATCCGGTGACTGGTGTTGCTGATGATGCTCCTGGTGATGACGGTGATGCTGATGATGATGATGCGCTAGCGGCAAGGATTCAGACACGCTGCCGTTTAAACACTAGTTGATAGTCTGCGGATGTAAAAGTGGTACCGGAAGATGAAGACTATTATGTTTAACTAATGTTGATATTTCAGCAGATATACCTTTACCACCGCCGATTCCATCAAGTGATGATGGTCCCTCACTGTAACGTAAATCACAAACAGGACTCTCAAAACCAGTACCAGGTGTTGTTGCACCACCACTGCTCTGTGGAGTCGATGGATTATGATTTGAATTATTTTGGCTCATATCTCGGTGTACTCGATTCTGATGCCGTATCAAATAACTGTCACGTACAAATGTGCGACCACAAATATTACATTCGTACGTTGTACTGGCAGTATGCGTACGAATATGAATAGCAAATTGGCTTTTAGATGTAAATGTTAGTGAACAACGATCACAAACCAGTGGTTTTTCAGCAACATGACTCCAACGGTGTGCTGTTACGTAGCTTTTAACAGCGAAACGTTTTTGACAAATATCACAAGCATATGGTCTCTCACCAGTGTGCACACGTTTATGTGTATTGAGACTACTTTTTTGTGTAAATCTCTTTAGACATAATTCACATTGAAATGGACGTTCTCCAGTGTGAGTTCTCATGTGCACTTCAAGATATGGTTTTCTGCAGAAACTCGCCTCACAAATAGTACAGTGATAAGGTTTATTACCAGAATGTAATTTCATGTGGACATAATATGATGAGGCCGATGATAATACTTTGCCACAGACCTTGCACGGCTGTGGTTTAGCTCTGCTACCCTCTTTAGTAGTTTGTTGGCTACTAGATTGACGCATTGGTCCATCCTGTGTATTTTGATTTCCCTGATTTTGTTGCTGTTGCTGATGCATATTTTGTGCTTGAATTCGCTCTTCTTGTGACAAATCCTCACGATCCTCAGACAAATTTACCAGTGAATTTGAGCCCTCTGATCTACTTGAAGCCACTGAGTAAAATCCCATTGGTTCACTTTTAACTTGTGGATTGAACATAGATGTCATAACGTGACGGCGAGCTGATGATGGTGGACCGCCAGGTTGCTGGTGGTGCTGCTGCTGTGATTGCTGATGGTGCTGCTGCTGGGACGAAGCTGGAGGAGGTGGTGGTGGTGGTGGCGGAGGCTGGGGTCCCTGTTGCTGCTGTTGTTGAGGCGGTTGCTGCTGCTGCTGCTGCTGCTGGTGTAGTTGGTGGTGATGATGGTGGTGCTGATGTACTAAATGTTGATTGGGGAGCAGAGTCAGATTGCGCTTGACAAACTGCTCATATCCTACGTACCAATCCACCTGCATCATACATTGCAATCATTATCATTATCATTATCATTATTATTATTAAGCCAACTTAAACTACTTTCAATAACTACTCTACTGCATTCATATTCATTTTATTTAAATCACAGAACCAGACTATTTATACTTGTTGTTATCATCACCACTGAAGCAATCATCAACATCACCATTGTCATTAACATTTTAAATATTAATATCATCATCATTATTATTATTATTACAATAGTAATAGTGCAATGATCGTCCGCGACATTGACCAACTACCGGGATCTTATTACTTTGACATTCATTTTTGACAAGTGACAAAAGAGATCTACTAGATCAGCTGATTGCATAACGTTTTTTCCGCGGGCATTAAATAATAATAAAATATATCTAAATAAATAATAATAAATAATAATTAATAAATATAAATATAAATAAATATATAAATAAAAATAAAACGTGATGATATTTTGACGGTAAAACCGGATTCTTAATTCACAGAACGCGCGCTGAGTTTATGTGTTATCACACCAACACACGAGATGATGCTTTTGGTATTAGAAATATTTAAAATATATACATAGTATATTAATATATTGTAAGATAACGAACCTTTGCTAATATAGTGGTCCAGGTAAACAGTAAAAAAGATACGCTTCATCGAGCGTACACTTAACTTAAGTTAATTTAACACTATCAGCCGATACATTTGTACAAATAATGTTTTTCTTTCAACACAAAATATAAGATGGCTGCTGCTATATTTCACGATACCACGCACACACACACATTGATGATTTTCCTAAAGCTCATATATATACCTATAGAGAGAACTCAATTTATATATAACATATACCTATAGATAGATTATGCATATAGGTATATATGTGCAAGCTATATATAAAATAAGTATATATATGTAAGTTATATACAAATATGTATAGCGGAGGGTTGTGTGTGGGTGAATTCACGCTTCTATGTCCGAGATTTTAATTGGCTGATTATTTTTATTTATAGTAAATTCTGATTGGTCGGAGCTCGTGATGGCGGACAAAAAAATTTGTCGCTAAGATCGGCGGCTTTACACTCGCGGACGCGATTTGTCGCGGGAAATTCAGTACATGAATATAAGCGCTTGCCGGTAAGGGTGGCAATGACTTGGCGGAAAATTTAAAAAGTTTTGATTTTAAATTGAAAATAATCGAGTACCCTGATTAAAAATATTCATTGAAAAATATTGAAAAAGATGAGAGTTGAATCCTTTTGAATACTTTCTATACCCCAAGGTTTTCATTTGGACATAAAATTAATACTTTTCAATCCCAAAATAATATAAGAATTTCTAAACTTCCGAGGAATTGGAAAAGATTCAAATGAATTGATATTTTTGAATCTTTTTGAATCCTTCTCAATACCAAAATAGTTCCATATTTCGGATCGAGTGCAGGATTGAAAAGAATTCAAATGAATTGAAATTTTTGAATCTTTCTGAATCCTTCTCAATACCAAAATAGTCCGATATTTCGGATCGAGTGTAAAATTGAAAAAATTCAAATGAATTGACATTTTTTAATCTTTCTGAATCCTTCTCAATACCAAAATAATTCCATATTGGAAGGTATTGAAATGATGAAAGATTGAATTCTTTTCAATAATTTTGAATTCCATTTTAAGAATTAGAAAGTATTCAAATGATCGAAATTTCAATTCCATTCAATACTTTCCAAAACCTCCGTGGGATTGAAAAGAATTGAAATAATTTTCAATCCTTTTCAATGAATTTTTTTAATCAGGGATAAGTACTCACACTTTTTAAATGATACAATACATTATTTTTTTTATTTTTTATCAAAATTAATCATATTTTTGACACTTTTTATGAGAACTTAGAATGATACTGAAGGTTGCCGCCGTCTAATAATTTTTTTATTTTTTTCAAAACGATAAATTATAAATAAATTTTTTTTTTTAAATTGCACCTACAGATGTTACAATTTTCTACATGTGCATGTTTTTAGTTTTTTTCTTTATGCGATTGGTTTTTTGAAAAACAAAATCCGAAAATTGTTACTTGTCTACTAATGTCAGGATAGTAATTTAAAAGTTTATGATAATAAAGTTAACCGACATCTGACAATTTTTAAAACTTTGAAATAATAAATTAAAATCTTTATAAAATAAAAATAAAAAAATGCATGTTTTGACAATTTGAAATTCAGTGCATGCATTTTTTTAAATTTTTGTATTTTAATTATTGAATTTTTTTATACGTAATTAAAAATTGTCGTATAATGTCAGCTTCATTTACACTCATAAAAGTTGTGGTAGTGAAGTCTTGTCAAAGCTTATAAAAATTAATAAGAAAAAAAATTACCTAATTTAAATTTGAAAATAATTTTGACACGTTCTGGTGTATGAGTGTGAATGTAGCTGACAGCTGTAAATTTTAAAAATTGTAGAGAAATCAATTAAAATGTGAGTAGAATAAAAATTAAAAAACAATGCGTATTTAGATTTAAAAACCAGTACGCGCTTTTTTTCAATTTCATGATTTTAATTTATTTATTTATCTATATAAAATTTATAAACCGTCTCATATTTGCTACATTCACACTCATTCGGATTTATAAGTTTGTAAAATTTATCCATAGAGTTATTTTATATATATAAGTATTTATATCTATATTGCAGTGATGATTTATAAAAATTATAATTTAAATTTTCGTGGCAAAATCGCGCGGCGCTACGTTGCTATAGTGCGCGCGCATTTAAAAATGTCTTCATTGTAAACGCGACAACTTTTCGCTTTTCTATTGAGCATTTGTTGTCGAATATATAAAATATATATTAATAAATATATTTAAACTTGATTGATCAATTCGATATATTGATATCTAATTATTATTGATTTATTTATTGTTTAATTGTTGATAAATATATTTATTAATTTATAAATATAAATACTTAAGTAAATAAGTTGACTTATAAGTACAGTAGGTATTTGTTTTTGAATTGAGATTTTATTGATTTTTTTAGGGTTTTATTTTTAATTATAATTCATAATTTTAATTATTTTTTGTTACGTCATTTTTAAGTCATAATTTATTAATTAATATCCATTAATTTTTGTAGTCAAATATTATGATCCTGAAGTTAGCAGGCAGTTGACAATTTTTGAATTTTGTTCTTCAACAATTTAATTAAAAAAAAAAAAAAAAAAAAAATGCACACGTAGAAAATTAAAAAAACTACAAGTGCAATTTTTTCAATTATTTTTATTTTATGACTTGTCATTTTTGAAAAAATCTAAAAATTATTAGACGTCGGCTAACTTCAGTATCATCAAATATTCCTGTCATTTGTTACTGATGACAAAACCTGATAGTGTTTTTTTTTAATGCCGACTTTATTTAAATTCCAAGATACTGATCAAAATTACTGATAATCAATTATTTATTTACAGAAGCAACCATGCAATCTATTACCGATCCCGTTACGAAAGCAGTAGTTGATAATATTATGGGCAATTTGCCGACTAAGAAACCATTAGTGAGATGTCATGATTGCGATTTATGTTTCACTAGCGAAACTGTCTTGGATGCTCATTTACAAGGAGCTAGACATGCTAAACAGGTATTGATAATTAACTTTATGAGTATTTTAGATATAAATGATAACGAGACAATTAATTTTCAGTGTTGATTGACAAAAAAAAATTTAATCTTTAAATTATTTGTTAATGGAATAATTTTATATCAAAATATTATTTATTACCCTGATTAAGAAAAATGATTTGCTCCATGTTAAGTGTATATCTTATTATTAGTCGATTCAAATTTTTTTAAATCATTTCAAATTGTTTTGAATCATTCCAAATCATTCTTCCTAATCAGGGTAATTTATATTTTGTTTATTTTTGATGAAGATGGCTGTATAATTATCATTATTTGTGAAAAATTCAAAGTAATAAATTCCAAATATAATTGATAAAATTATTACAATAACAGTAGCAAGATAGTAATTAAAAATTATTTTATCAACGAAATATTCAGGAATTTCAATAAATTTAGTCGTGACTTTTGAAATTTTTTCTTATAATAGTAATAGTATATTATGTGACAAGGGATGAAGCAAAACGATTTCAGACTAGAGTAAAGGTGGCTGACATCACCCGCAGGTGGAAGTCGTGTTTCATCCTGAGTCACACACTAGATTTTCCATGATTACCTGCATTGGAAGTTAAAGTTCCAGTATCAGTAGCCATTAAGAAATAAGTTAATTTCAAGCTGATGATGCGGAGAACTGTTAGAGAAATAAATCTGTAATTTTCAGTCACTTATTAAATAGTAAAAAAGACAAAAATATTATTTTCACTCATTTTTTTAATTTTATTTGGTTAATTAAAACTGTCATTTGAAAAATGAAATGAGTAAACTGAAGTGACAAGTAAACAAATGAGAGTAATAAGGCTGCAAATGAACATTAAATATAATTAACACCAGGCAGAAACAATTGTGTTTTTTCCCAAGGGAAGAAACACGCATGTTTCTGCCTGCTGTATGAAGGTATTTTTGAATTACGAATTCGCTAGCAGTTGTTTGCAGCATCGGCTTGAAATTAGCTTGTTTCGACTGGCTAGAGACACTGAAACTTTAAGTTTCGATGCTGGTATCATGAAAAAAATTATGAATGTTAATTTACTGGCTTGAAATATTATAAATATTTATGCTGCGAATAAACTTGAGATTCTTGAGGCTTAAAATTAAAAATTTTTTAGATACGGTCGAAAGTGATAATGGAAAATTTGGGAGGAACTAAAATCGGACTTTCAAAAGATCAAGAAGCCAGTGGATTAAAGTGTAATGTATGTAATGTTAGTCTCAATTCAATACAGCAGCTTCAAACTCATCTTAATGGTAAAAATATTATTCGTTTTTTTTTTTTTTGTATTTTAATTTATTGATCTGAGTTAACATAAAATACAATTTTACTGGTAGTTATAGGATAGAGGTACCAATTATGGTCACTGCTCCGTTTTTGGACATTAATACTTTATTTTAATCAATGAAAAAGTGTTAAGTAAAATTTTCATTTTAATAGTTGGATAAAAGTATCTTTTGACACATATTAAAAATTGATTAATTCATTGCGTCTTTTACGAATCATTTTATTTAAATTTTCCAAGTGGCCAAAAACGGTACTTCTACTATACATTAAAAAAAAAATAAGAATTATTACTATTAATAATTTGGAGCAATAAATTGAAATAATTTTAATTGAGTAATAAAATAAATAATTATATTTATATTATAATATTATAATTAAAAATTTATTGTTAATTATAGGAAACAGGCATAAAAAGAAAGCAGAGAAAGGTAATAACCTCGATAATAAAAAAAAAAATTTATTGTTGAGTAAACGTAAAATAAAACGTTTTGAGAAATTGAATAAATGGTCCATAGTAATGCCGTATTGGTAGTTTGTTATTAACAATTTTTTGCTTTTGCATGTTTTATATTTTTATTTTTCTTATATTATTTTATAATTAACCAACTTAATCTTCATACTAATCTATTGTTAATAAGCTTTTCTAAATGCATATTTAATTTATTTATTTATATATTTATATTTACTATTATTTTGTTGATAGTTAAAGCTCTGGTAGTTGAAAAAAATTTATCCAAAGTTAATTAAATAAATTGAAGCTTTGATTATATTTTTATAATAAATAAAATGCTTTTTTTATTATCATTTGTAAATAAAACTTGAGAAAATTTATCGACAGTATTTTTCACGGAAAATAAAATAAAAAATATATTTATCCTGGATAAAAAAATTTTTTATTGTCAATTCAGTGTTGGGAAAAATAAAAAAAAAATCTTTCGATTAATAAGTATTCCTTTTTGGGGCATGAATGTAGCTCAAGCTAATTTATTATCACAAATGGCATCTATTGCAGTTGTGATAGATAGATAGTGTTGATTGCACATTGATGCATAGGTGGATGGACCGGAAACGAGACGGTAAAAGCTGTTCAGCAACAACCAAAAACTCCAGCTCCAGCAGATTCTACAACTCCAGCTGCTACCAAAAAGAAGGGGGAAATACTTACATGCGAGCAATGTAATAAATTTTTTAATTCCAAACAGCAATATGATGTGGTATGACTAATTATTTTTATTCATGATACCAGCGAAACTTAAAGTTTCAGTGTCTCTACAGCCAGTCGAAACAATCTAATTTCAGTTCAATGCCGCGAATTAACGCGTAAATTGTGAATGGCTAGTCATGGGGCAGAAACAAACTTGTTTTGTCCCTTGGAAACAAACAACTAATGTCTCTGTCCACTGACTGAAAGCTTTCGCAATTTAAACTCTGATACTTGTCATTTGTTTAATCCACAGAAAAAAAGGATTTCTTGCCGTAAGAAATATTTTGCATTATAAATTGAAAACAAAAATTTTCTTAGGACTAGAAAAAATTTCTTGGCGCGATAATTTTTTTATCGCCTCAAAAAATTTTTTCTTGCTCCAATAAAATTTTTGTTTTCAATTTATAATGCAAAAAATTTATTGAGGCAAGTAAAAATTTTATTGGGGCGAGTAAAAATTTTTTGCGCCAAGAAATACTTTTTTCTGTGGACTAATTTCAGACCATTAATTTTATTTACGTAAATGACAGTTCTGAATGTGATTAAGTTTTATAAAAATTAGTGTCAATAATAAATAGTATTTATAGTTTCTGCTTAATTACCCTATCTAGAAAATCTCAGAATCCAATAGATTCTCATAAATTCTTATAGAGATTTTATAAGAATAAATGAGTTCTATGAGAAGTGCTATAGTTAAGTATCGGGCCTCATACATACAGCTATAAAAATCTATCGGATTTTTTAAGCAGGGTATAAATTGCAAATGACAATGTACGCTTACGCTAATAGTTGGTCTTAAATAAATTTGTTTCTGTCTGGCTGCTGACACTGAAACTTTAATTTCCAATGCAGGTAATCATGAAAAATCTAGTGTGACTCAGGATGAAATACGATTTCACTGCGGGTGATGTCAGCCAACTTCACCCTGGTCTGAAATCGTTTTATTTCATCCCTTGTCACACAATATAATGTTATTTATTTTATTTTATTAATTAAATGATTTTTTTTTTTTTTTACAGCATATTACGTCGAAGAAGCACTTGCATAAAGTGTACAAACCTATTTTGAAAACCACCAACAAGAAAAAACGTTACGTACCGTATGGAAAGCAGCAGCAACAACAATATCAACAACCGCAACATCAGCAGCAGCAACATCATCATCAGCAACATCAACAGCATCAGCAACATCAGTACCAACCACAAAGAAGTATGCAACCATACGATACAACGTCCTATGTCATACCGTCACTCGCCAATAATTTTATTTCTGGTGGTTACACCAGTAATTATTAGACAATAATATTTTATTTTAAAAATAAAATAAGACATTCTTTTTCTTTATCTTTTATTACATTAATGACTTACTTAAAATATAGCCATTAGCTATAATTAATTTTTTATTATGCTCTTTAAATGAATTCAAGTGCAAATAATGACTCAAATTTAATTAAAATTATAAATATGCTATTTAATTATTGAATGAAAAAAAATTAGTGTGAGGTAAAAATAATTTTACAGTATTGTGTGACAGTAATTATTATATCCGTCTGAGTAATAAACGTAAATGCAAAAATTAATTTTCTTTATTAATTTTAATTTATAATATATTAATTAAATCGATTCGCTGATTTTGTTTTTCGTTGCATTAATCCAGTGTCAGGCTAAAAAAAAAAATTATTTATTTCTATTCATTGTCAGACAGTGCCCCCACCCCCCGCACTTTTTAAAAATAATCGATGACTTTCAATTGTAATGTTCGCATTAAAATTTTATCAATTAATTAAAAAAAAATTATAACATTAATTGAAAAAATGAAAATTTCACTGAGTTATAGATTTAAAAAAAATTTACTTACAGTTGATATTAATTGGGAGTTGAACGAAATTTGGAAAATAAATTTCAGTAAAATCTTCAAGTCAATTTTATAATTCGATTTTTAAATTTTGTGGGCTAAAATTTATTTACTAAATTTCGTTTAACTCGTAATTGATAACAGCTGTAATTTTTTTTAAATTCTATGGGTCGGTGAAATCGTCATTTTTTCAATTAATGCTTTAATTTTTTTGAAATTAATTAATAAAATTTTAATACGCTGGTGAGTCATGAGTGTGAATGTAGCAGACATTAGTCAAATTTAAAATAATAAATAAATAGAGTAAATAATTTGAAAAATCATATTTACAAAAAATGTACTCATTTATTTTAAAATTATTTAAATGCGCATTTTTTAAAAATTTTGTTTTATTAATTATTTACTCTATTTATTAATGATTTTAAATTTGTCTGACGTCTGCTACATTCACATTCATTGGTGAGTCATAGAATATTTTTAAAAAATCGAGGACACTGTCTGAGAATGCCCTTAATTAAAAAAAAAAAATTAATAATTACTTTGACTTTGCAACTCTCAAGCAATCGACGTAATTCCGAATTTTGTCTCTGAATTCCTTCAATTTCGCCCATCAATTTATGACGGTCCTTTAAAATATCATGATATTTTTGTAATCCAATCATAAGTGCATCCCAAAGTTTTTCTTTATCCGTTGAAAATATATCTCTATAACGTCGCCAGTACTCGATAATATCTTTCTCAGAAATACTTCGTGACAAGACTATTTTATTATCAGGAATAACTTTTTCCTGTTTGCTGTCAGATAATCCACGTGTCGTTACTCTGCTGTATTTTTCCACGAATTCACGGAGAGCTTTTATAACATTTTTAGATTTTATTTCCAACAAGTGGCCCTTATCGCAAGTTAATTTCATTTCTTCTGATTCACTTTTTTTACCAACACTCGTTACATCACTCAAGTGCTTTGATTCCATATCTTCTAGTTCATCTCTCCCTGCATCTTGATTATCATCATTTTTAACGTCAGACGAAATTAATTTTAAAATTTGTTCTTTTAATCGCAATGTTTTTTCATCCATAATCGATGTCGTATCATCGAGATTTATTTTATCTACTGACTCTTCTATTAGCAAATTTTTATTCAATTCATCTGATGATTCAGTGGTTTTATCTTCTGAACATATCGAGCAGTAGGAATAAGGCAAAAAAAAATTAATTAATAAATGAATTTGCTCTTCAGATGTAATATTTAATGCCTGTAAAGTTATTATTTAATAATTTTAATTAAAACTTATTTTATTTAAATAAAATTAATAATAAAAATTAAATTACTTGGAATACATGGTCGAGTTTAATAACGATTTGAGCTTTTTGTGTATGAATTTTTAAAAGCTCATGAACTTTGTCCTCAATCAGAAATCCAGTTTGATCAGATATCATTTTCATTATATAATTTAATAATTTTCTCTCTAAATTTACTCGTTCGGGTGACGTATCTTTTTTTTTTAGTTGACATAATTTGATCATGGAATCTTGTTCATTATTACCTGCAAGTACATCAACAATTTATGAGTTTAAATAAAAATTGGTAAATTTAATTATAGTTACGAAGATATAAATGGTTATTATTTAATGTTTGTTCCAATTATTGTACAAAATTTCGTTGGTTTCCCAACTTTTTCAAGTATTTGAAATTTATAATTAAGCAGAAACTATAAATACTATTTATTATTGACACTAATTTTTATAAAACTTAATCACAGTCAGAACTGTCATTTACGTAAATAAAATTAATGGTCTGAAATTAGTGTACAGAGACAAAAGTATTTTTTGGCGCAAAAAATTTTTACTCGCCCCAATAAAATTTTTACTTGTCTCGATAAATTTTTTGCATTATAAATTGAAAACAAAAATTTTATTGGAGGAAGAAAAAATTTTTTGAGGCGGTAAAAAAATTATTGCGCCAAGAAATTTTTTCTAGTCCTAAGAAAATTTTTGTTTTCAATTTATAGTGCAAAATATTTCTTACGCCAAGAAATCCTTTTTTTGTGTGGATTAAAAAATGACAAGTATCAGAGTTTAAATTGCGAAAGCCTTCAGTCAGCGGGCAGAAACATTATTTGTTTGTTCCCAAGGAACGAAACAAGTTTGTTTCTGCCCACTGACTGAAGACATTCACAATTGACGCGTTAATTCGCAGCATTGGATTGAAATCGGCTTCTTTCGACTGGCTGTAGAGACACTGAAACTTCAAGTTTCGGCGCTGGTATCTAAAAAATCTCTAGACATCGAGTGACAGACTGATAAATCAGATCTAACTAATATTTACTTTTATTAATAATACGCATGGCCTCTTGATATGACGGTAAATCTTCTTTTTTTAGGAGACTCTCCTCGGGTGGCTCCCACTCTAATCCCAACATTTGTTCATACACAATTTTATCCACTTTAAAAATCTTAAATTAAATATTTATTTTAAAACTTTTTAAATCTAAACTGTACAATAAATGTTATATATAAATTTATATATATAATTAATTTTACTTGATCCAATAATTTATCAGCGTTACGTGTATTCATTTCCCAAATCTGCATAAATTGTCTATCATTAACGTGAGTAAAATGATTTGATTTAGATTGTAATTCTTCAATACTCTTTTGTGTTTTAATAATTTGATCTTGTAATTTTTCTATTTTTAAACGCGTCGAGTTTTCCAATTCTGCATAATTTTTTTTCAATTCTGTGATGATATCTTGAAGTCTAAACAAAATTCAATTAATTAATTAATTTGAAAACTTAGCAACCCTATAAATTGAAAACAAAAATTTTTTGCGTCAAAAAATTTCATAATGCAAAATTTTTCTTGCTATAAGAAACCCTTTTTTCTGTGTATGAATCATAACTTTAATTGATCAAACAGAAAAGCTACAGCTTGCTGATTAATAATTAATAATATCTAAATAAATATAGTTATTAAACGTGACAGTACTTATTGATTCGTCGTTTTTGTTGATTTTTAATAATTGCATTTTCATCTTGACGTTTTTTAAGAACAGTATAACTGTAATTCAATTTCTCAAGATTAATCATACATAGCGCCTTCATATTTTCAACATCCTGTTGAAGCTTCTGACACTCGGTTTCCAGCCAGATCTTTTGTGCACGATACTGCTCTTGATGTTCAATCAATACACGATTCATTTCATTTTCATATTCACGCATTATTTCTCGTCTACGTTCTACGCCTCGGATCTCATTATCCTGACGTTCTTTGTACAACGCATCCCATTTCTTAGTCACATCTTCCAATATTTTACTCCGTTCATTTTTTAATGCGTCTTCTATTAATACTAACTCACGCCGATATGCTTTACATATTATATTTATCTATATACATAAAATATTATTTTATTTATGACAATAATTACTTGTCCGTCAGAGCTAGACCTCGTTATAAAACAATTAATTATTTAAATTCAGTATCAATGAAAGTTAATTAGACTTTAAAACTCAATTAGTTATAAAATTTGAATGACAAAAAAAAATCATGAATAATTAAAAAATTACTAGACAAATAAATTTTACTTGTTTTATAACGCGATCAAAAATTTATAAAAAATATAACAAATTAAAAAATACTTGAGTATCAATTCGATCGATTAATATATCGATATCTTCGTCTTGATTTTTCAGATCATCAGAAAATTTAATATCAGCATTTTCAAGCGCATTTTTTAACTCAACAATAATAACATCTTTTTGCGCCAAAACTTGCTGGCATTTATTATTTTGTGATTGAATACCGTCATAAATATCCAGTGGGTCTTTCGAATCCAATAATTCCGACCACTTTGAATTTATTTCGTCATATTTATCTAGTGAATCTGCAAGCTCACTTTCGAGTTTTTCAAGTAAAATTTTACGTATCGCAAAATCTTGTTCTTGCCGATGAAGTTCACGGGCTTCATTAGCTATTCTGACATTTGAAATCTAATTTGAAATGAACAAACAACTATTTTATTTACATTAAATAATTATATTTACTATTAAATGTCTTATTAACCTACCACTTCATCGCCTTCATCAACTAACTTTTGCATTAACTCAGCACTTGCATCTATTTGTTTTTCCGTTTCTGTTTTCGCATCCAACTCTTTATCTTCTTTATTATCTTGTCTTAATTAAATAAATATTTAAGGATCAGTTTTTTAAACCAGGTTTATTTTTATCTGGGCTTAAGGGCATTCTCAGATAAAATTTTATCAATTAATGAAAAAAATTAAAGCATTAATTGAAAAAAGGACACCGCAGTTGCGATTTCACCGAGATATGGATTTTTTGAAAAATTACTTACACTTATTATTAATTAGGAGTTAAATGAAATTTGGAAAATGAATTTCAGTAAAATCTTGATGTCAATTTTATGATTCAATTTTCAAATTTCGTAGGCTTAAATTTATTTACCAAATTTCATTTGACTCCTAGTTGATAATTGCGAAATTGCAACTACACGGAGAAAAATTGGCTTAAGAAATTTAAAAATTTGTATTGTGCTGTCGGCCAAACTTAAACAGGAAGTTGAGTCGCCAAAAAATTATTTTACTACACTACAAAAAATTCATACACTTCAAACTTATTGATAAATTGTAATGAATATTATTTGTCTCAATTAGGAATTATAGTAGAAAATAAAAAAATTTCTAGAGGCTAACAATAATTATAGTGCAGCATAATAATTTTTTGGGGACTCAACTTCCTGTTTCAAGTTTGATCGACAACCGGATAAAAATTTGTACATTTTTCTCCGTATACGTTACCTTTTTTCCAACTAATGCTTATACATTAATAATATATATATATAACAGTGGTAATAATTTAAACCCGGATTAAAAATAAGCCCAGTTTGAAAAATTGGCGCTGAATAAAATTTAATTATTTATTATTATTAATACAAAAACAATGTAAACTTACTTTTTTATTTTTTCTAATCGCTTTTGTATTCTCATTCTTCTCGCTAATATCCGTTCCTCAGGATCTTTTGACATGACAGATGGTTCTTTGTACTCATTATTTAATTTACTTTCCATATCTTTATATATTATTATATTAGTTTGTTATTTATAAACACAATAATGCTATTAATAAATAATTAAATTGCTATGAATACAAAAACATTATTCTTGTTAAGTGAAAGAGCATTTAGGGTCATGAAAGGAATCACTAATTATATTTACTTTACTATAAACAAATTTGGTTGCCATTAGAAACCTCACGGTATGTATATACAACTAAATAATATTTATTTATTTAAATTAATCTTAATAATTATCAACATAAAACATAATGATAAATAAGGAAATAAAAAAAATTGTTATTTGTTTTATTGAAATTATTGGAAATACATTTTTAGTTGAATTTTCAAATATTATTTTTTCTGGATTAAATTAAAATAAATAAGGGCCAGTTTTTCAAACTGGGTTTATTTTTATCCGAGTTTAAATTAATATTTACAGTATATCTATAAATTCTATATAAATTCATAATATATCGATATATTAGCATGATAGTGAAGTTAGCCAGCGTTTAATAATTTTTGAATTTTTTTTTCAAAACGATAAATCATAAAAAAAAAATATTCAAAAAAATTGCACTTATAGTTTTTTAAATTTTCTACATGTGCATATTTTTAGTTTTCTATATCAGCAATAGTATTTCAAACCCGGATTAAAAATAAATCCAGTTTGAAAAACGCGCTAAATTGTGAAATATTTAAATTTATTAAATACACAGATTCTATAAAAATTTATGAGTGTGAATGTAGCAGACATCAGACAAATTTAAAATAATAAATAAATAGAGTAAATAATAAAAAAATAATATTTACAAAAAATGCACTCATTTATTTCAAAATTATTTAAATGCGCATTTTTTAAAAATTTTGTATTATTAATTATTTACTCTATTTATTAATAATTTTAAATTTGTCTGACGTCTGCTACATTCACATTCATAAAAATTTATTAAAAATATTCAAAAAACCTAATTTACGCGGTAAAATAAATTGACTGATAAACGCGCCATCTTTAGTCCATTTCAAAAAGCACAAACCAGATGCCGCCACAAAATAAACGAAAGCGTTCTACAAAATGGCGTCGCGTGTCAGCCATTACTGAATCATCCAAAAACAATAAATTTTTTTTATCAAAAAGTATTAAAAAAAAACAATCGATAACCTATCAAATAAAAACGATTAAAACAAAAATTACAAATAACTGATAACAAACATTTGACCTTTCACAGATATTGTCCACCCGACAAAACAAATATCTAAAAAAAAATTCTCAATAATCCGTTACGTCATAAACTTAATCCAGTCCAGCCCAAAAAATAATTACACCCGTCCTACATCCATATATATACAAATAAAAAAAAAAAAATTAAATACATAAAAACATAATCCTCAGAAATGTTGATAGTAACATAATCCAGACAAGTAATAACAAGATAAACTCTTCGTACAGCGTCTGCGTGAGCGCCATTATCCAACCTTTCGAATCTTTAACTAAAATTCTTCGTAAAGCGAATAATTAAAATTAAAAATATTTCACAGACAAGGGCAGTATCGTCTCACAAATATTTAATCCTTCACCATATTGCCCCAAGTTTTAATTCCGAATAAAAGAAATTACAATACAACAAATACCCGTCTCTGCTGTAGATACAACTTCAGTATATAGAAGATCAGCATATAAATATATATATATATACATATACACCTATACATATACATATATATTGTTATAAGAGAGACACGAAGCCGTGAATAAAATAAAAAAAAATAAAATGGCCTGGGTTTAGGCCGCGGTGCGGGGGTTGGGTTAGCTCGTTCGACCCGTTATCCCTCCTTTTGAATCCCGCGCCATACCACCCTCTTACCCCACATGTCCTTGCTTCAATTCCACTGAGTTAGCTTTAGCTTCTCCCTACCTCCGTACCTTCTTTACCCACCTAAATACACACACACATATATTTATATACATATATACATATATATAGCATAATACATAGCATCAAAAGCATTTCACCCCACCACAGTGAATATACCTCCCGGCGGGGACGACAGATCGTGATCGTGAGCCGCCTCTCGAGGTAGACTCGTTCCGTGCCCCTACATATCCCTACTAACGTGTAGAATAGAGTTGGCCAGCGAGCCACATTACGAGCCCGCCACGGTGACGTCACTTCGTGTAGTGTAGTGCAGTGAGAAGGAGCGAGCCCAGCTCCGTCCGCGTACATGTTCAAATTAAAAGAGCGGTTGTTAAACTGTATACACATATTATACTTATTATTATTACTACAATAATACTCGATATATACCAGTAATTTTAATTTATTAATTATCATTATTTCACTTATTAATTAATTAATTCATTAATTAATAATATATCTAAAGTGTATACGAGTTTTATTTAAAATAAATAATTATAATTAATCAGTAATATGAAGAGATATAAAAAAATAAATCTAAAAATTTAAAAAGTGAAAATGGAGATTGTGAAGTAGTGATTTATGTGAAACAAGGAATTAATCACAAGTGGTTTAAATAATTTCATTTGTTGTTATTTTTATTTTGGTTAAATGATTATTTAAAAAAAAAAAAAAAGTCAGTGTTATTAATTATTATTTAAAATTGGAATACGGGGTTACAAAGTGTTTTTTTTTATGGTTAGAACGTAATAAATTGTGGTAATGGTGATTTATAATAATAATAATAATGATTATTATGGTGGTGTGGGATGTAAGATTGGGGTTAATTAGATTTTGAGTGTAAATTGTACCATGTGGCATTCAGCAACTGTTAAAATTGCTGATGCTGCTGCTAATATCAGTGGTGTATTCTTCTTTATATTATTATTATTATTTGTTGATAATTATTTAATTTATGCGATCGCGGTTCCACTTTATCGCGAGCGCATTATTCATGGTTTAGTTTTTTTATCAAATATTATTTTTGTGATTTACTGCAAATATTTATCCTACAATATTAATAATAATAATAATAATAATAATTATAAATTCCAACAAAAGCTACGGTAATCATCCCCGTTGTATTATGGGGTCATCACCTTTTACCATCATCAAGTGATTAATTGTGACCAGTGTTGATTGATTGCTTAGTGGTGATACAGATAAAATAAAAGAGAAAAATAAAATAATTTAAAAAGGGAATAAGAGTTTTATTCTCTTGTTTTGCCAATAGCATTTTTAATCAGTGCTTTGTACGTAAAATTAAAACCGAGATAAAAGTAAAACCCGATAAAAGTTAACGCGTGTGTGTTGTTACGAGCAAGTGAAATATTAATGGTCTGTAGCCTTAATCACTTCACTTGTCCGCTAAAAGTGTGTGTTTTTATTTTTTTTTATTTTATAAAAATATATTTGTGGTGAATAAAAAGTGTGCCTGTGAAAATATATATAATCAAATATATTTATTGATTTGTATATTGGTTTGAAGTTGTGTGTCGTTGTACAGTGCCGCAAAACGATAACACAACATCCGATCCCAAATGAAGAGTTCGGAGCAAAATGGTTAGAGAGACACGTCACCTGTGGGTTGGAAATCTGCCGGAAAACATCCGAGAGGATCGCATAAGAGAGCATTTCAAACGGTGAGTTTTTTCATACAATTTTATATTTATTTTTACTTGCAATAACATTTCACTCTACGTATTATTTATCAAAACACTCGAAAATTTGTCTAGTCATCCTAGAAATTTAATAGTCAAGTCTCTAGTCTCAGATGACTTTTCTTTTTGAATTTACTCGGTATTCAAAAATACCCGGGAAAATTTTTTATTTAAAAAATAAAATCTTGACTGAAAAGTGCGTTCATGAGGGAAACGCCCCGACAGCAGAAGTAAAAGAGAAAAAAAAAAACAAGGAAAGGTTTAATAAAATTTAATTTATCAAACAAATATATGTCCATATGCCAATGAATTACTCCGCCGTTCTATTATACAAAAATAAAATATATTTGTATAGGCGTAGATACAAAGGGAGTAAGTCTGTCGTAGAAAGGAATTGTCACCCCAAACTAGAACTCTATCCATCTTTGCCTCGAGTTGAATCGATCTAATAAAGAGAAATAGTAAAATAAAGGGTACGAAAATTAGTAAGAAAAATATATAGACATATATATAGTAAATATGTACAGTAATGTAAAATTGTAACTCACAAGTTGGCTGTAGGCTCAAGTTTTATAAGCAGAGAGTTGAGAGAATAATCCTCGGCAGTATAAATCGACACCAGAGCCTTGGATACTGTTTTGTATCCTCTTCTTTATATATATATGTATATATATATATATATTATTTTTTCTCTTTTACTCTCTCATCTCTTGTCTCTTGTCTCTCCTTGTAGCGTGAAGAGAACACCCCGGCGCGCGCCTCTCGTCGTTTGTTTTTTTCCAAAGTAATAATAGCAGAGGACAGCCATTTTGAGAGCTCGCGGCGGCACCAAGTTATTGTTCGACAGTGCGACTCAACTTGAGGATACCCACCGTATTTAATATCGTGCATACTACGTACTCTGTAGCTGTACTGTGTATAAATATATACATGTCTGCCTATAACTTAAATATTACAATATTATCTATTCATATATGAGGCCTTTATATTAAACCTGAGTACGTTAGTTTTATTATTTTTTCTTCTGCTATTTTTTTTTATTGGGATTACGGTAGTACGTTGGTTGTATTCACTGCCAATATCCTATCTATATTGATTCTCGGGATATACGAAATTTACGAATACTGTTGAGTGTAACCCATTGGTGGGAGTGAGACAGAGAGAGGGTCTGCGTGAGTGCAAGTGAGAGAATGAGTTTTGCTCCAAAGGAAAGAAAGAGACGGAACTCTAACGGTGACACGATTCAGTGTCACTCAACTTACGGATCTACTTTTCATATATTTATTTATTTTATTTTATATGGGAATTTTTATTACGTATAATTTTTTGAATCAACTGTGAAGTTGATGCAGTTTTTTTTATTCCAATCAACTTTTATTTTTTTTTTTCTTATTGACGATAGAAATTCATTGGTTTTATGATTGAAGAGAAGAAAAAAAAGCTTTGAATCTCCGATTCATTTAGAAATCATTGTTCACATTTTCCCCTAGAATAGAAGTTAATTCAGATCTTAATTAAATGTGAGGAGGGTTGTTCGGTCATCTTTATTTTTTTTTTTTCTTCATCTTATTTTATGTGGATAAAGAAGATAAGACCAGAAAAAGGAACCATCTCTACTGCCACAGTCATGTAATTTTTTTGTTTTCGTAAAAAAAGTGACAGTGAGATTTTTTCAATAAACCAACCCTATATATCGGTTACTTGTTTAATTAAACAAGGGGTTTATGTCGCTATTGGTGGAGCTTAATTTTTCTCAGCGGTAGCTCATCAAGAAAACTGGATTTTCACAGATTTATCTTGAGAAATTTTGACAGTTATTGTTATCATACACAGAAAAATAGAATTTCTTGACGCAAAAAATTTTTTTCATTATACGTAAATTGAAAAGAAAAATTTTCTTGTGTCAAAAAATTATTTTTAGACTTAAGAAATTTGTTGTTTTCATTTCGTTATGAAAAATTTTTACTCGCTCCAAAAAAAATTCTTTGCATTATGAATTAAAAATGAAAATTTTCATGAGTGTGAATGTAGCAGACTTCAGACAAATTTCAAAGTATTAATAAATAGAGTAAATAATTCAAAAAGTAATATTTATAAAAAATGCACTTATTAATTTCAAATTTTTTTAAATGCGCATTTTTTAAAAATTTTATTTTATTAATTATTTAGTCTATTTATTAATAATTTTAAATTTGTTTGATGTCTGCTACATTTACACTCATTAATAAATAGAGTAAATAATTGATAAAATAAAATTAAAAAAAAATGCACATTTAAAAAATTTTAAAATTAATAAGTGCATTTTTTATAAATATTTTTTTTTTTAATTATTTATTCTATTTATTTATCATTTTTAATTTCTTTGATGTCTGCTACACTCACTCATCAATTTTCTTGAGACCAGAAAAATTTTCTTGCTCCAAGAATTTATTCCGTCTCAGAAAATTTGTTCATTCACTTCATAATAAAAAATTTTTTTTGTACCAAGAAATTTTTTTTTTCCATGTACGTTTTTTTTCCTTACATACGTTTTCATGAGTGTGAATGACATGAGGCAAATTTCAAAT
This sequence comes from Microplitis mediator, assembly GCF_029852145.1. Classification (NCBI taxonomy): domain Eukaryota; kingdom Metazoa; phylum Arthropoda; class Insecta; order Hymenoptera; family Braconidae; genus Microplitis; species Microplitis mediator. The sequence goes on from NC_079973.1 coordinate 5,006,708, forward strand.
TACAAATAAACAAATTCAACAATTCAAAATATAAAAATAAAAAAAATGCCCACTCATTTTCAAATTCTATAAATGCGCATTTTTTCAATTTTATTCGATTTTTATTAAATTCACTTATTTCAAAATTTAAAAAGTTTACAATTGTCATCTGCATCCACACTCATTACGTTTTCGTTGATATTAATTGTCCAAGTATATTATTGTTAATTATTATGGATTTTTTTACGGTAAAATATTTAAAAGAGCGTAGAGAAATGGAACAGTTGTCAGGGCTATTCAATTATGTATGTGTACTATTGCATTATATAGGATAGGATAAATTCTGGCTTAGCCCAAGTAAACTTGCAGCAGGAGTAAGTACAGTTGTGTTATGTGTTATGTGTAGCATGGCATATAGCAATAGCAATAGCAGTAGGAGTGCAGCAGGGACGGCTGACAAGGTTTGCAATGCCAGACAGTACATTGCCGCTTCACGTGCCAGCTGGCGATATTAAACGGTCGTTTCGACGTACATGACGACGAGGGCGAAAACTCATGGACGAGCACATTGCGCTAGTCTTACAATTTCATTTATCTTATTATACTTACACAATAATATATACATATAGTACATACGTATATATATATAGACAATTCGATATATACCTGAAATTAAATTATTGTTGCTTATTATTATATTATATTATATTATAAATAAATATAATATAAGAGTAGGATACAAACTGGCAGTATCTTAAATTCTCGCGTACAAAATGGCGGTAGGTAAAGTTGAGTCGTGTAAGCCGTGACCCCGGCATCGAAATAAAGTTTAAACATCAGATCGCGCCTACTCTTTTCCTTCTCTAATTTTATTATCTGTCCTCAGTTCACCTCGACATGATCGGGGCCTTCGGGGCATCGCTCTTGGATCTTATTACTAAAATAAAATCATCACTTGCTAAATCATCCCACTCTAATTTCTCGATGCATCACATCACCGTACTCTGTTTAAACTTTATATTTATCCTTTGAATTTATTTCATAGACTACTGACTATATGATATAATTAAAAAATATCCGTTTACTTTTACAATAGGTCAAGTCACAAGACATTTATGACATTACAATTATGGTAACATGAAAAAAAAAATATAAGAAAAATAAATTTTCAAATGACTTAAAGAATAATTTATTGCAAATAATGTCGGTAAGATATAAAGGTGAAGAACATAACGCAGTATGACGTGTACTTATTTTCTCGTACATACTTTAACGTACATACATATATAATGTACGTTGCTTTGTATATATATATATTTATATATATCGGGTGGTACGTTTTGACGATACTTCCTGTATGCGTGGCTACTGGTGTGCTGGTGCGCGCGCGCCCCCGCCCGCTCATAACGCGCGTGTACGTGCGTCCGTGCGCGCCCATTCGGGTGTATGTGTCGCGGCTTGCCGGCGTATTTTGGTATATTGATCGCGCGCGGTCTACTATCTTTCTCTCTCTTACTCTTACTCTGAAACTCACCCTCTCACTCACTCATTCGTTTCTCTCTCTCTCTCTCTCTTTCACGTCCCCTATCTTGGCCCCCTTCCACCTCATGGCCTCTGTATTCTCGCCTGCCCCCATCGTCCAACGTCGCCGTTCTGCGCTTCTTCGTCTCTTCCATTTCTCCCTCCGGGAGTTACTCGTTCGTCTCCCATCCATACAATATATATATATATATATATTTATATATATATATATATATATATATATATATATATATATATATATATATATATATATATATATATATATATATATATATATATATATATATATATATATATATAGTCTTCTCTTCACTATGCTGAATATCTTTTACTCTGATACTACACTACTATAAAGTGTAGTATGTAGTATGAAATGTTTAGTATACGTATATATAAGGACGGAATATATAAATATATGTATAAATTTTTATATGTATTTCGTGAGTCTCGCCCTCGACGTCAATCTTCCAAAACCTATTGACGCATGTCACGCATTTTCAGCCATTTGAAATTTTTTTTGACTAGTTATATATTTATAATTGTAAAAATATATAAAGTTTAGGCTTTCACCGAGTCAAGAAAAAAACATGCTCTAAAATATTTTACAACTTCGTGGTAAGTGATGAAGAAGGTCATCTCAACGGTTTTATTCTTTTCAATTTTTTTTATTTTACTTTATTTTTTTTTTATCTTTTTCTTTGCCGCTGAGTGAGTCATCTTTTGTATTTTTGTGAGGACGCTCGAAATAAAAGAATTGTGAGGGAAAAATATAAAAAATACGTATAATGTTAAAAAATATATTATATATATAAAATTTTATATTCGTGTCGAGTAGATACTGAGAGATTGTGATGAGTATAAGGACGATCTTGTTGATCGTTGTGTTACGTACCGTACATTTACAATCAACCTATGGCTATCGCTATATATATATTTATATATTTATATACATACATATATATGCACATACATGCTGATGATAAAGGGAAAGAGAAGTTAATTGCGCTGTAAAAGCTGCCCTTCGGGAGCGACGAAGGTAAAGGGCATATTACCCGTGTTGTAGTGTCATGATCGATATAGTCTAGTATACATTTAAACGTTTAAAACTTCAGTTAATCATTACTGTGTAACTTGTAATTTAAAAATCATTTTCATTAATCTATTGATTATGAACTCATTAAATTTAATTTATTTATTACGTGGATATTTTACGGGCTAATGTTTTTTTAAAATTATTAATATATATAAATATATATTAAAGTTGTACGTAGGTTGAAATTCTGTTGCCTTTACTCTTATCTCATAAAGAGTAGCAGCTATTTTAAACATCCCATCCTCTGTTGGTGTAATAAAGCTGTCCAGTTTTCTCAGATTGTCTCTTATCCATGAACTTGGATGTTACCACGACGAATTTCTATTTTTAAGATTATAAGACACTTCCACTTGTCTTTTGTGTCTAGAGAATGTAATCATTGTAGATTTTTTTATTTTATATTTTCTTGTCTTTGACTGTCCCTGTCTTTTATTAAATTAAATGTCTTGTTAGCATAAATTACTAAGCAGTAATGTAGAATTTTTTTTTTTGGAGTTCCCATGATATCATTCACATATACATATATTTATTATCATTATTATGGTAGTAAAAAAAAACGAGTGGTTGAGAACACCTTTATGATCAAATATTTTTCCGGGGAGGTGTCCGCTGGTTGGCGACAGAGTGTCGGTGGCGTCATACAACGCATATTAAACGTGATATGACTTGCGGCAATGTCAATAAAAATGAAATATAAGATATGTATATAAGGAAAAGAAAAAAAAAAACAAGTACACAGAAAACAAGGATTTCTTGACGCAAAAAATTTTTACTCGCTCTAAGAATTTTTTTTTAGTCCTGAGGAAATTGTGATCCTGAAATTGACAGACGATAAACAATTTTAGGATATTTTTTTTAATAAATCAATTAAAAAAAAAAAATAAATAAATAAAAATATGCACATGTAGAAAATTCAAAAAACTACATGTGCAATTTTTTCAAATATTTTTTTCTTTGTAATTTACCGTTAAGAAAAAAATCCGAAAATTATTAGACGTCGGGTAACTTCAGTATCATAGGAAATTTTTGTTTTTAATTTACAATGCAAATTTTTCTTGTGCAAAGAAATTATTTTTTTTCTGTACTTGGTCAAAAAATTTGATTTGATTTTAGTCTAACTAGATTGTAAATGGACTAATTGGTCTGTCTTTAAATTTTTACAAAAATTTTAAGCTGTTTTTGATCTACAGAAGATTAAAAACAGAATAAAATAATTAATAGGCAGAAAAAGTCTAATTTTGATCTGGATTAACACAAAAGAAGGCAAAATATTTTGAGAAAAAAGTCGGATTTTGATCAAAACCAGACTATAAATTATTGAAAATAATCTACGTAAGAAATAGTACGGGTAAAACTCAATTAAATTTCACATGTTAATTAAATACAAATAAAAATAAAAATTGAATAAAAATAACTTAAAATTTTTATTTGATTTAAAACATCGAATTTTTCGACCTGAGTAAGTTTACAGAAAAAACGGATTTTTTGGAGTAAGAAGTATTTTTCATTATGAATTGAAAACTAAAATTTTCTTAAGACTAGGAAAAATTTTTTACTCCAAGAAAATTTTTGTTTTCCATTCGTAATACAAAAATTTCTCGGTACAAATAAAAATTTTCTTGAGTCGAGTAAAAATTTTTTTTTCTGTGTACCATGCAAAGTTAACAACTTATACGGTATTATATTTATTTTTATCTACACGTGTATCTTTAAACAACAGTCATTTGAATTTAAATATCGTAAAAGATAAGTAAATAAAAAACGTTTTTTTTAAATAAAAGTCAAATCTAAAACTTAAAAATTTAGTCTATTGTCGACATATAATTGTTTAAATTTATTCAAATTATTATAACGTAAGAAACTTTACAAATGAATTCTCAAAACGCAATATATAATACATATGTACGTGTACATAAAAAAGTTCGTTTTACATAAACTCAGTCTTAAAACGTAAATTATGAAAATTTAATTTTATTTAAAATACGTAAATTTAAACTCAAATGTTGAAAAGTTTGTTGATAAATTCAAATTCTCGAGTAAAAATTAAAAATATTTTTAAAGTGTGTCGTAATAACGTAACTGTCTATCAAGTTGATGTAATGTAAGGATTTACATTACATTTTTTTCATATATCACTTGTATATGTAATAAGTAAAGAGAATGTAATGTTACAGAAGTATGTAAAGGTAATATAAATAAAAGAGACTGGTTGGTACAATTGCTCTATGCAACGTTGCCGCATGTACTCGCGACTAGATCTTTACTCATATATATAGTAGGGAACTCCTACACTCTTGGCAACGCTGTTTTATTCTCTTTCTCTTCATCTCAGTACTCTTGTCCAAGTAAAGTACATCAGCAGTAGCAGCAGCAGGCAAGTAGCAACGCCAGCACAAGTACTCCGATGCTTTATTTCGCTCTTTCACGATGTGCTGTACCGAGGAACTGTCTCTCCTCTACTGTACTCGATTCTATTCTTTCCTACTATACAACTATACTGACGTATATGTATATATATATATATATATATACGGAGGTAGTTGTCGTTGTCGTCGTACGTGTTCGCGCGAATGCATCCGTATATATGGCAATCGTCGTGGAAACTGGCGCTTGGTTCTTGGGTTAGGTACTTGCCCTGTTCGTAGTTTCTGTTCGTTATATATATAGTAACATGGACTGTAAACTAGTATGTGTAGCATAAAACTCGAGAGAACATCATATCAGTATATAGCAAAAGAGTATAGAATGCCGGACGTGAAGAGAAGATGCACTTGTGTCTCGATGATGCTCGGTGGTGCGCGTATGTCGAGCCAACGAGCTACTCACTACTGCAACTCTAGCTTTTTTTTTTGACATTTTCTGTCTTCGTTTTATTTTTTACTCCTGCATCGTTGTATTCTGTATCCTACGTAAGTGCAAGCGAGTCTTGTTCCATACGTTACTAATTCCCCTGTGTATACTGATGGTAATGTATATGTGTATGCGTATGTGTATGTGTATGGATATGAGAGGCAGTTGAGAAGATAAAGTTATGAGAAAAAGTGAGATACGACAAATGATGATTCTCGCAGAATTTCCTCATGAGTGGTGCCACGCCTCGTGTGAAAAGTACCCTTTTGTGAGAAAACTCCATGATGTAAAGTTGGTATGATGAGAGTTTGTATGCATTTTGTTGTTGTTGTTGGTTTGCTGGATAGTATGTACATAAATCTTAATGACGAGATGATGTTTTATATGGACGTATGTTGTGTGATAAAGAAACAGTCTAGATTCTTGTTTTCACTATTCGACAATTGTTTTCTCAACGTTTCTCAATACAATATTTACTCTCATCATTTGTTTTAACGTAAAAATATTCTTATTTTTTACTACTTTGTATATATTGTGCTACCACATATGTATATAAAATATGTGTACACAAAAAAAATAATATTCGGCGCAAAAAATTTTTATTCGCCCCAAGAAAATTTTTGTCTTCAATTCATAGTAAAATATTCCTGACGCTAAAATATCTTTTTTTTTCTGTCTACACTTTTTTGTATTTAGTTTTTTTTTATTTGTTTTAATTAAGAGAATTCACGTAGAGTAAATTTTATAATTTTATTAAATATTTATTTCTACATACGTGACTAATTATATTGACATTAATGAGAAATTTTTTTTCTTCAACGTTTAATATTTGAAATTTTATTAAATTTAATTTACGTTATTTTAAATAATTAATTAACATATAGTAAGTTTATTAAATTTATTTTTCTAAAGTAAAGTAAAAACCGCGTGTATTTAATTAAATTTGAATTTTATTTGAAAAATAAAATCCAAGACGTCGACGTAAATTTAATTTACTTGAGCTTTTAGAGTAATTAAATTTTGCTCTATAATTATTAAAATTGAAAATACATATATATTTTTTTTTATGTAACTAAATATATACGTACACTCCAAGAACTAACAGACTTATATTTAAATTTTAAACTTACAATAATTTATAATTTCACAATTTGAATTTTAATTTTAGGCAAACCGACTACAAAATTTATTACATATTTTAAAATCTCATACAGAATTGTCGTGAAAATAATTAAATTTTCACAGTTTTGATCTCTAAGTAAAATATTGCTACGGAAAATTATAATAAATGTTTAGATTTGAGATTAAATTTGAAAGTTTTCTGTAAACTCTGCAACGGATTTAAAATTTTGAAACGTCAAGTAATAAATTGAAGATAAATTCTATATAATTTAATTAAAATTATCGTTTTTTACTAGAGAAAATGCATAATTTCTGTTCATTTTTTAAATCAAAACTCAATTTTTTGTACTGCCAACATACGGTCAAAATTCAAATTTTTACTTTGCACATTTTACTCAATAAAAATGATATCAAATGCTCGTTTTATTTAACTCGTAGTGAAAAATTTAAATCCTGACAGTATTCAAAAAATTTAGGAATAGTTTCTAATTAATCAAATCCATTGACTCGATTAAATTTGATAATTATCTCATTTATTAATTAATAAAACATTCGAGTCGGTTTTGTGGTTCCGATATTTTTTTAGAATTAAAATAAATAATTGACTTTTGTTTGATTGTTAGGTGAATTAATCAGGTTAATAATATGTTTGTAGATATTAATTTCATCAAAGATAATTTCTATACAATTAACTAATTAGACTATTAGTCTATTAAAAAAAAATTATGAAATGATAATTATATGATTACAGTTATACTTAAAGTACATAAATTGCATACTTGATATATTTATTTAAGTATTAATTTGTTAATAATCGTATTTACTTGAGTTAAAAATGGGAAATTTCAAATTTTAGTCCAAGTATTTTTTTTTTTTAGAAATTTTAATTTCATACTCACTTGTATTTATTTTTTTGCAAAGTAAATATAAGTTATTACACCGAGAAAAAAATTCATTTGAGTAAATTAATATTTATTTGAGCCAAAGAAATCGCATATTTAAATATGAAAAATTAAATATTAATTCGAGGTAGAGAAATAAAAAATTTAATTAATTTGGTTGCACTAATTTATTTAAATAAATTATGATTTTATGGTCAAGAAATGGTAATTGATGTAAATATTTAACTTACAGGTGTTCAATATTTAATATTCACATTTAGCAAATGTACAATACTCCAAAATTCTTGACTTCAATTAAAGACCCCTTGTAATAAATATTCTTTAGCTCAAATGCATAAAATTGAAGTCTTTCTTTTTTATTACACAGAGAAAAATTTATGGTAACAATTACAATTTATCATGGGTATGGTTCCCCTATCATATAACAGTTTTTTTTTCAAATATCGATTATCAGAATTGCACCCATACACATTATGGTAACTATTCTTATCTATATGGGTTTTATTTCTATACAATATCGGAATAATTCCTATGTCATAGTGCACGCAGAGAATTTTACGGTATTTTTTGTATCAAAAATTTATATAAAAATTACTATAGTCATAGTAACATGAGGACAGTACACGAAAAAAAAAAAACAGGAATAAATTGCTATTCGAACGAGCATTTATTATATTTTCAAATAGTAACGCAGCGCTTTATAAACGAAACTTTAAAATTTACATTTTCGCGCCGCGCAGTAAGTTTTACATTTTAAGTATGAAATATTACAGTTTGAAAATGTATCAAGTTTACTTTCTCACACTGTAATATTTAAAGAACATTATCAAAGGTGCATTGTAATTTTATCTGTTGCTTTATCAAAATTTCAATGCACCTCGTAAATTCTGTTCGATGTATTTTTAAAATTTCTACAGCATCGGTAATTTGTACAATAGTTCCATACTGTCCTCATGTTGCTATGACTGTAGTAATTTTTCTATAAATTTTTGATGCAAAAAATCCCGTAAAATTCTCTGCGTGTAATCGTTCCCTTACTATCATAATATTATGGTAATCATTATCTAATATTATGGTAACCGCTACCATAATACTAGGGTAACTATTATCACAATGTATGGTCACGATTGCCATAGAATTTAGAAATTCTTCATCTTATGGGAATATTCCACATACATTTCAGGAGCGGTTACTACGATGTTTATGGTTTTATCTCACATGTAATATCATACGATATAGAAACTCTTACCATAATTATAGGAATTGTTTCCATAGTTATCAAAACTTTTCCCCGAAATTATGGGCGTATATCCCATAATTCCAAGTAGTTTTACCATAACATTATGGGTTGATGTTTCATACCCATACTAAGAACAGTTACTATAATTTTCTCTCCGTAATTAATTTATTTTATAATGCATATTTTTATCATTAAAATATACTCATTAATAAATCATTACAAACTTCATTATATGACTGCACAATCATAAAATCAATCAACTTAGAAGTTTAAATGTAATTTTAAATTAAATTTTTTTGACATAATTTCAAATGTCAAAACTTGCATACTATTTAATTTAAAAAAACAAACCGTTATAAAACAAACTAATAATGTAAAGGTCTGACGTTTAAACCGTTGCTGGCGATAACATAGAGTAAAATATCGTGTGAGTGAAACCACCGTCAGTTGCATTATATATACATATATACATATATATAGTAGTGTACCCGTAGCAGTATAAACTTATAACACATGGTGACATAATGCGGCTCTCTAGGTTTTGCGGTATCTTACTCACCAATATAATTACACCAACTATGCCTTAAAGTCACACTACATAACACACTTTACTATGTATATATATATATATAAAATTACTTTAGAGACAATAATGGTATGGGATGTTAGCTTACTCAACGTAAACACACAAACTTTTAACTCGTGTCCACGGAATAATGTTCAAGTACAAATACGTATGTACATTAATCTAAAGTAATGTAATCTAATGTAATGCAAACACACAAACTAGACTCTTGTAATGTAAATTAACAAAAGCTCATCATCATTATATCACATATATGTAGTATTCAAAGTGTATCAGTATAAGTGCTAATGCTATTGGTATTTAATTACTCATATGTAGTAAATACAATAATAATACAAGTACGTAAACGTATAAACAATCCATTTAAAAGAGGGTTTTACCAAGTGCAGGGTTGTTGCACCATGGACGGTATGGCTTTCTCGTGTGTCGCATCGAAAACTTTCACCGTCTGTTATATGTATCGCACAGTAAAGTATACATTACATCACATTAAACTATAGTTCAGTACATACAACATACAGTAGTTGATACTTTGCCGGTTCTGTGGAGCTTCTTCGAGGTTATATGAGCCCTATCGAAAATATCGACCCTCCTTATTAATGTTTATTATATCCCATGACGATGCACACACATAATATAACATAAAAACCAGTCTACTTGTTTCAAAACTCCGAAAGTCGACCGCACTGACGTCCAGTACATAAGAAGGGACAAAAAAAAATATATATATATATATTGTAAAAAAAATGGTCGCCTCATTTTCTCAAGACCCTCTTCGTGTTTCTCGGCCACGAACGGGTTTCTTCTTGCGTCGTAGTCTTCTTCTTATTCTTATTATTATTCTCAAGTCACTCGACTCACTATATATATATATATATGAACACCTAGAATGTAGTCATGTCTATACTACACACATTAAAAATATATACAGTACATATGGGAGTACATCGATACAAAACTCGAATGTGTAAAAAAAATAAAAAATAAATTACAGCAAACTTTTTTTTATAAAAGTTTCTGTGGATGTGATATATATTTATATGATAATATACTTATTTCCTTCGCTTTACTTGTTTCATGGTCTTTATGTTAACAAGTCGCGGTCGGTCGTTGAAAAATAGTTTGATAATAATACTGTTGAATTTTTAACTTATCGCGCGTCGTTGGTTATCCCTTGCATTGTATCTACATATACATATGTTTTTTCTGCATACTTTGTTGCGGTTATTATCATCCCCTATATACAAAGTATCAATGTACTATTGTTGTGTATGAAATGAATGAATAATGAATAAAAGTTGCGTGGCTGTTTGTAAAACAATTTTAAACTTAACTTCTTTTTATGATTGATTGAAAATATTTCAGTCCAGGTGTACATGTTTAAAAATTTCCTCATATGAATGTAATTATTGTTTTTTTTTAAATATGATAAATAATCATTAGTATGAATTGAGTGATTAATACACATTGTAAAGAACATTTTGCAATGTGGTCTTTAATCTTGAAGAGTCTTACATTGTGCTGCAACCACCACCGACTTCCCACGTACTTTTCCGCCTTGGGCGTTTAGTTTGTGTATTCCCGACAAGGCTGTTCGCCTCGACGTGTCGCAAACTCGATACTCAAGTCGCAGAACTCGAGACACCTGTTTCTATATCTCTTACTCGTTCATTCGTTTAAATATATACACCTCTATCTACATTTATATGTATACGATATTTAATATTTCACATATATACAGTCAGTACGTACTACTTAATAATTATTCAAATCTCGCGGTTAGTTGTAGTAGTTAATGGTTTAAAATTATATTGAGGATGCACGATTTGTATTTACATTTACCGTCAATGTCGTCATACATTTACAATTCTTGTTATTGGCTATTGCTTTTATTTTGATTCAATTATCATTGGAGTCATTGGTAATTTATCAAACTCATGTTTTAAACATTTTTTTTTTATTTGTAGTATAATTTATGTAATATTAGAATATTAGACAACAGTTTAAATATTTTTAAAATGGTAATTTAAGGGAAAATTTATACGAAATAATTTTTATTGCTGGACCTCGCTGTAGGCCTGGGTATTATTATTATTGTTTTTTTTTTTTAAATGTTTTATACAATATATATATAGAAGTATAATAATAAAGAGGCCCAGGAAAAAGAGAACTGGCAACGTCGCTTCAGTTGAGTATCTCGGGGCCAGTTTGAACGCTTGTTTTTGTGCCTTTCAAGGCCTCACCCTCTCATGTGTACGCGGGGGGAATTTTAGAGCCGACTAATGTAAAAGAGAAAGAGAGGCAGAGGAATAAAAAACGAACCATGAAAATAAATAAATAAAAGAGTGAGAGAGATGACAGATGAGTATGTGCAGAAAAAAAAGTGAGAGATTAACTGAGAGAAAGAAAATAATGTATATATTTATATCTGTATATGTATGTATATAAAAAACGGAGAGGGAGGTAGGAATCGAAATATAGGGTCCCTACCTCGACCTAATTGTGTCACGTTACACCTTTTTCTCAAGCCTTTGTCATACCTCATGTCCTCATACTTAAAAATTGCTTCTTTGCCGTTAATGTCTCGCCCTAATTCCTGTCTTGTTTCAGCCAATTCTCACTCATTCAATTCTCCGACGAATTTACAAACAAAAAAATTATATTTCATTTACATTTCACAAATTTTTTAAAAAATTTTAACTTTTGTTGTGTTAATTACGGTTTTTTTTTTCAAAGTGTAGATGATGGTCTATATTATTAAGAGAATAAAGGAAATTTTGTTGCAGCCATATCTCTACGCGCAGAGAATTTTTGAGTAAAAATTACCAATAAAATTTGGTACTGTGACATATAGCCAGTAACTAAATTTTTACTGTTGTTAGTAGAAATTTCACTTTATTTACATGCTATAGAGTAGTATATTTTACAATACATGTAAAAAATTGAGATATTTACATGTCCTCACAATATCATATTTTTTGGGTAACATTTATTATACATTTCTCTGCGTGTATCATGGAATTAGTTCATGTTATGGAATTTGGTATCGTTGTGGTCTTGAATTTGTGCCTTCATGGTTTTAACTCTTTTATTCCCAAGTATCAAGATAAATAAAACTATCTGTCAGTCGAAATATATTTAAATTACGTATTTTGATTATTCTGTCACTGAATGTATAGATATTATTTATATCGCGTTACTAATTCAAAAAAGACATTTTTATTCGCCCTTTTGGTTTAAGGGAGCTTCCTTAAGCCAGAAGAGCGTACAGAAAAAAAAGAATTTCTCGACGCAAAAATTGTTACTCGCCCCAAGAAAAGTTTTACTTGAATTTGGTAGTCATACTTGGGCAGTCATGTAGTCACTGCAGGTTGTTCATTATTATTATTATTAGTCTTATTATTTTGAAGTAGAGAAATAAAATTTTTAATAAATGGCTCAAATTTTCTCGCTACTGTATATATATGTAAAATATATAACTAATTGGGTTCTTGATCTCAAATTATAATTTAAAATAAAACTGAAAATCAAATAAATAATCATAAATTATAGTCATTAGATTTTGGATGTATCTGAAGATCTGAACGTTTTTCGCGGAAATAAAATGAAAAATAGAAAATCTATGGGATTTAAATTTTTGAAATGTTTCGCATAGGTGCTAGTATGTCAACTGAAAATTTCAGACCCTCAACTACCCCTTAAGTAGTCAAATTACATAAATTTTTTCATTTTCGTTGCACGAAAAACGTTTCGATTTTTAGGTACATGATTTTGGAGTATAGTAAATTTGCTGGATGTAATTGATAAATATAAAATATCAATAAGTTAAATATTAACATCAATTACCATTTCTTGACCATATATTGATAATATATTTAATGCAACCAAGTTAACAAAACTTTTAATTTCTCGATCTGAAATTAATATTTAATTTTTCATGTCCAAATATACGATTTCTTTGGCTCAAATAAATATTAATTTACGCAAATGAAGTTTTTAATCAAAATTCCCAAATTATCTGAATTTAATAAACAATCAAATTTAAATGATATTTCATAAATTTGGTAGCTGTACTCAGGCAGTCACGTACTGCAAGTTGCTCGCACTATTTAATTGACATAAATTACACGTTACTTTTACTATAATGAGCCAGTAATAATTTGTTATCGCTTTCTGATCGCTGATATCGGCTTAACAATCGTTCTAAAAACCTTTAACCTCTCTTATCTTAATACATAATGATACTAATACATGTTCACTCGACTCATATATTTAAAACAAAGTTAATATATGTATTAAAAATTATAAATAGTTTCATTTAATTCTTATGTCAGTATATTTTATAATTCTTAATACATATGTACATATATTAAATTTTGAAAAAAATTGTTTATTAATGACTTAATAAATGTCTAATGACAAAATTAAATTATTATTATTCAAATTTTTTTTTTATCATTTTTTATCAGACAGAATAATTTAAAATAAAATTCGGATATAGGAAACATAATTACGAGACCCTGAGAGTGAATAATATGACTGGCGTCTGATAAAACTAAATAAAGGGAAAAGTTTTTAATTATTTACATAAATATAAATTAAACAAATAATTTAAATAGTTTATTTATAAAATATATCTCCCCCTGAAAAAATATATGTTAAAATATGTATAAAAAATATATTTTTAATAGCTTAATTTTAGCCGATTTTCATATATATTTTGTATGTAAATTAAAAATATATAAAAAAAATACATGTATGAAAATATGAAAAAAATATATTTTGAGTATATCTAAATATATATGAAAATCGGGTAAAAGTTAGTTAGTAATATTTTTAATATATTTTTTTATACTAAAGATATATATTTTGTATATATCAACATAAATTTTTTTATTCAGTCACTCACTGCAATGTCAAATTATTTAATTAAATTAAATTAAACAGAATTTGCAATTAATGATTGAATGACATTTGCATACACATGTTCATACATATATATTTATATATAAATATCAATACAGATATATTTAATTGAACGTGTAGAATAAACTATACTGATTATTGCTCGTTTCTCATTACTTGTACCCGTGTCTCATGTAATACAACACCAATGCTGTGTAGTCTAGTATAGTTTCGGTGTACATGCACTACAAAATAGTAACATAGGAACATAGTTGGTGAATTTCGGTATGGTCGCGAATATAGGCAGACATTCTGTATATACGTTAGTGTGTACTGTGTGTATAGCAGCAAACCCAGTAGAATAAGATCGGAGCACTGTAGAGTATGGAGTGTCGACTTGGCAACACCACACATTTAAGCGAAATCCGGCAACCTCGCTCGGTAGACTATTATGTAACATCCGGCAACGTTGCCGGTACAGGGAATTGAGGGGAATAGAAAATGAACGCACACACAACGAGTAGAGGGCTAACCCAACTTCGTAGTTGTAGATGTCGTTATGTGAGTGGGGAAAGAGGATTGGACGGTTCTGTATAGACTGGGGTGTATATATGTATGTATATATGTATATATAGAGGGAGAGAAAGAAAGAGAGTTTATATGGAGAGTGGAATGGAATGGAATAGAACAGAATAGAGGCAAAGAAGGGCTCGTCCTCTGGTGATGATGAAAAGAGACAACACCAACGAGGGCTCACGGGATATCCCAGTCCACCAAGTGGGGAGTAGAACCATGAGTCGGCGCTAACATCTATAGTTGTGTGCTGTATATATGTACATTTTATATAAATGTATATATATGTATCTATAGTTATAGGGAAACTGGAGAAAACCGGGGTATCCCCTACTGGTACTGCGTCACGAGCTATTGCAACCCCTTTTGCCATTATTCCCTCACAAGAGGAACCACCGGCCGCTTTCCTTTCTACATCCCCATTTTTCTTTCTCACTCGCTCTCATTTTATTTTATTCTTCCTCTCTCTCACTCTTTTACGGTCGCTCTCACCCTTACTGATCCCACGCTTTACCCTGGGGCTAAAATTTCACGAGAATTAGGATATTGGATCGGAATATATCTATATATATATATATATATATGGACAATACCAAGGTTCGGAAATTTGTTTTTATGGAATGCAAAAAAAAGAAAGTTGAGGAATTCTTAAGCTCAATAAAATTTTATTTTACCTGTGCTATAAAAATCAAGTGACCTCGGCCTTAGGTTTTTGTTTGTTAAACTTTTTTTTTCCGCTGCTGTGCAGAAAATTTATGAGGATTAAAAAAAATTTTTTTCCTTCTGGAGCTTAAATATACTATGTGTGTTTAAGTATAAAATCCGTATAAAATACCGAGGATACAAAGTAGATATAGTTGTCAAGGTGGTACACAATAGATACAATAGACGAGGGTAGAAAATGAATTTTTAAAAAAAATTATGCATGCGAATTTTCGAGTATGATTAAGATCTTGTTGTGAAACATTTTTAACGAGATTTCATTCCCGGTTGACACTTGTGTGTCGTCAACTTTGTTGTCGTCATTGTACGTTGTTGCGTCATCGCTATTATACTCGTTCATCTAAAGCAATAGTTATTATTTGTTTTTAATATTATTATAGTATATATTTTATTCAAGACGCGAGAACGCGTAGTCTTCACATTGTAACAGCCCAGCGTGAGATTTTTTAATAAACCGAGAACAAAAAAATTACATACCTGACAGTTGCATGCAATGCACTACTGTATTTTTTGTTTAAATTTTTTTTCTATACAACAATAAAAAATCAAATTATCCTGATATATTTTGCACACTTTTTGTGATAAAATAAAAGATTTTTCAAAAATTATTTCAAAACTAAAGACCTGCATGAAAATATCATATATGGTAAACATATATTAAAAAATATATGTTACAGATATAAATATATATGTGACAATACATGAAATCTTATATAGAACTATATATAGATTTTGGCCGATTTTATTATATTTCTATATATATTTTCTCTTATATGATTTCATATATTTCCGTATAACTTCAATGTATTCAAAAATAAATGTTATTTATATATGAAAACAAATAAGAATACATATATAATTCATCATTATATGGCACGATATATGTACCATGTATTTTACCTTTATAAATTTTTGTATATTTTTCGATATATAGAACCATATAAGTCTCCCCATATATGTAAGAATAAATAAAATCTATTCTTTTCGGTCTTCCTCTCTCTGTTATAAGATTCAAACATTGTGTTCAAAATATATATATATATATATATGTGTGCTAGCTTACAAATTTACATATATAATTATTAATATATGTAATACATACATGTGCTAACTTATAAGTTTACATATATGATTATAAATATATATAATACATGTATTAACTTATAAGCTTACATATATAATTAATTATATTAAAACTTACTATATTATATATAAGAAAATATATATCGTTTTTGGCCACTTATATGGTCCCATATTGATTATATATTTATCATATATGGTATTTTCATGCGGGGCACTTTAAAAAATATCTACTCATGATCATAAGATCATAGACCGCCTGCGTATATATTTAGCAATTACGAATTTAAAAAAAATTTAAACATAAAAAAGAAGGAAGTCGTTCGTCGACTCCGTGTGATCTTACTTATACTTTAAATAAAGTAATATCTTCAAAAATATATCCGGCAAAGCTTGTAGTCATCCGGCCAATGTTTTATTATTTCATTCATTATTAATTTTTACGATGTCATTAAATCATTCTTATTCTTATTCTACTCCTATTTCTTCTTCTCATTCTCCTTACTAAACATTATTCTTTTATACATACGGTTTTTTTTCTACCATTCATTTATACAAATGTATTAAGTTCGCAAAAAGTCACGTTCTGTTTCCTGTTTGTTTCTTTTCTTTTCTTTTCTTTTATATACTTGCAGTGTCTTAAGAAAGATCGCACCTTTTTTTTTTTTTTTTTTTTTTTTTTTACTATTTCAGTAAAGTCTAGTATAATATAAGTAAAGGTAAAGTCTAGTTCAGTGACATCATCTTTTAATATATGAGCCTTTATAAGTTATATTCATGAAACTCTTGAATACACAAAACACAACTGCTCTAGCATATTATTATCATTATTATATATATTTATATATATTGTACAAAAAAATACACTGTAAAAAATCGGGAGTGAATTTGGATTTTTTTTTATCAAAATTTACTCCGTTACTCAGAGATCCAGAGTTTAAAAAAAAATCAATCCGCATATGGGGTAAATAGGAATTTTTTTTAGCGGAGTCAATTAGGAGTAGAGTAGATTTTATATAAATCTGCATCCACTTGGATCCACAGTTTTAATGTTAAAATAAACTCCTCTTCAAAGTAAATTCCACTCCCAGAGGATTAAATTTAAAAAAAAATCATCTACTCCGTATTCACTGTGCAAAATTTTGTACAGCATACATGTGACCCGGGTAAAAAAATTTCAAACTAAAATAAATGAAAGTTTTCGTCAGTCGAAAAGAGGTCGACCTAAGGCCCAAGTAATGAACACAAGGCCGAAATTTGACCTCAAAAAGACCGCAAAATTGGCCACTAAATTGATAGTTGGACTATTTTCGACCTACTTGTGAAGAATAATCAAATTTCGGCATATTTTCAACCAATTTTCGGCCTCTTCAAATAAAATTCTCCTTCAGCAAAATTTTGACCAAATTTAGATCTCTTCGAATAAAATTCTATGGTTTCGGTCTAATTTCGGCTGAATTCTTTTACCCGGAGAATGTAATTTGACGTAAAAATATCTACTACTATAATAAATGAAACCGAATCTTATGAATTTTAACATTTTGACCTCACTCGACATAAAATACCAAACGATACGGAAAGAGCAAAGACATCAGCAGCATAATCTCACATAATGTCACTAGTCCAATAAATATTCATAACTATTTACATCTTTATTTAATTTTCTAGTTCCCCAGATACTTCCACACAAATACATAAATAGTTGGGGTTCGCAAGTAGCATTCGAATCTAATATTAATATTCGATCAGAAATTCAAATTGAATTATTTCTACATTTTTGAATCATTTAATTCGAATTCAAATTCAAATTCAAAATATCTTAACTCACATGTGATGAGGTATCAAAATCTACACAATTCGAATTTTCGATTCGTTTTCCAAAATCCAAAGTCATAATTTCCAATAATTCGCATACTTCTATAAAAACAAATTTTTTTTTGAAATTCCCAGTGACTTTTTCTTACATTTCTCGTATCGCGACGACTTCCATTTTATTTAATTTCGCTGTCTGTGCGTCTACGTATGCTCTTATCCTCCCTTAACACTTTTGCACTCCTCAAGTGTTATATAGTGAAGCTTCTCTTTTTCAGTACAGACGTGGTTCTTGTTCCCTACACACTAGACTGAACTCTCTGCTCTCTGTACTCTGTCAAGTGACTTTCAAAGGTTAAACGTGTCTCGCACGTTCTGCTTAAAAAAATGAGCAGTCATTCGTAATTATTATATATTTACATACATGCTGAATTTTTTAATTTCATTTCAAATAAAAATTATTCACTACAGTCATTATCAAAATTTTTGATCTTTTATTTATTTAAGTAATTTGTGGATACGACAGCTCTATTTATTTTTTTTTTTATATCGATCACTGATAGCTGACAGTATAAATAGCTAAATTATTGAGCTATAGACATAGAAGATTTGCACATACATACATTTGTCTTTATTTCTGTCTCTGTTAGTCTCCATTCGCGTTTTCTCTCTACATACTGTACACATCGAAACGTTTAGCTGTCGTCGTTGTTCACCGCGAACGTGCGCCACTACCAGCTGACCGTGACACGCTTTAGCCTCGGGTATACATATATTTATATATATCTATACATATAAATATATATACATTCGTATCTCTGATGGTGAGAGACAAGAGTGCGATCAATGGCCGCAGAAATATTAAAAAAAATTTATTATTTTTAATATCATTTATTTTTTAAATTACCAATGACTCAGATATTTGTAACATTCATTTTATTTATTAACTTTTTTTTGCAAAAGAACTTGATATGATGATTGATGCTAAAATAATATAATTGCGTAAATAATCAAATTGGCAATTTTTATAGGACATGAAATAGCGTGACTGAAAAATAAATTTGTGTTACTGTATATGCATATTTGATGCAAGGTTATTGCACGGATTCAAATTCATTTAAATAATAAATTTATAATTATTATTAAATTTTTTATCATTAATTTTTTTTCCGCCCAAGTCTATAGTTCATTTGAAAGTTTATTTTTACATACTCGTTTATAAATTGATAAGAAATAAATGTACAAAGAAAATAATGTTCAGTGCAAAGTTCATAGGAATGTACTTGATATATAATAATTTAATATTTATCAGTATGGATGTGTATTGTTTTTATTACGAAATATACTAATTACGAATGGCAATTTTCTCTTTTAAGGCTTCTTGCATAGTTAATTTGCTATCGTTAAGTAATCATTGATCTAATGATGTAATTACGACATCTTCGCTAATTTATTCGCAACATCCGTCAATAATAATTAACATTAAATTATATTTTTAATTTGAATTATATATATACATATCTATACAAAATAAACTTATGTCATTGAATAATTAAGTTATTCAATTTTTTGAATATTCACAAACTCACGATCGTTTATTTATGCAATTTTTTTTATTTTTTTTTTTCTTAAAATCTTTTTTTGATTAAATAACATTTTTTTAAAAGTTATTTTTGATGTCAGCATCAATTATTTCAATTAAAAATAAATCAATCAGTCCAATAGGTTAAATCGATACTCAGTAAATAATAAATTAATTTTTTTACGTCACAAGTTAAATTAAAGAATAATTAATTTTAAAATTCAAAATTTATAACTGAGTCAATTTTTTTTTTTTTCATCAGGAAATTAATATTAATACCCTTTGAATTATTTATTTAACGCGTCTATGAAAAATTAGCATACACGTGACACAGCGAACTTTAATTTAAAAAACGCACTCAATTTCATAAATTAAAGAAAAAAAATCAGTGACTTTATGATAAATCATTAATAGGAATTTGATTTTTGAAAAATTTAACGACAGTTCATGTAAAAAATAAATAAAATAAAATGATAGCACCGAAAAAACCGCAGCAATGCGGGAAAATTACATCCAGATATGGATTAAATTGCAAAAATAATTATTCCTATTAATTTAACAAAAATTATATATAATTTCAAGTTTGGTTACACTTAAATGCAAAAAATGTCTATACATATATTTAGAACGCGTAATTTTCTATTAAAAATATTTGAAATGTTTGAAAAATGAATAAAACGGATGTTCAATAAACGATTGAACTCGATTACGAATCGTAAACACTTGCAAGTGTTATTATATGTGTATGTGTACATATAGATACTAGAATAATGTGTATTAACATTAAAGTCTATACGCAATGAGGCCGCGGTTGGTTATCGTTGTACGTATTTGTATAACGAGTCCTCGGACTTAATCGTAATGCGTAAGTATCCACAAGGCCGTAACTTGTTATCGTTTATATATTTCATTATTTTCATTATTAATATATAATAATGTGTAATATATAAATATCGTGATATATCAGCGTTAATAATCCGGATTTAAATTATCGAAATTTTAATTGGAATTGCAATTGAATAAAATATTAATTTAATTTCTACGGGTTACCAAAATTGTCGATAAATTTTTTACTATACGCGGATAATTTTTTAGTAAAAATTACCCATAAAGTTTGGTACTGAGAAGACATATATGCAGGAACTAAATTTTTACGATGCTGTTAGTAAAAATGACACTTTATGTACATGCTATCGAGAACTATATTTTATACAATACATGGAAAAAAATTAGATATTTACTACATGTCCTGACGGTATTAAAATTTTTACTAAAAAATTATTTGCACATATGGTAAAATTTTGAATTCAAAACAATTTAGGATTTTTAGTTTTAATTTTTCAACTTTAAAATATTTTGAAATAATTCAAAATTGTCAACGTAAAGTTCAGCTCTTTAGTTAGCGATCAAAAAAATTTCATAATTATGATTATTAATTAATGATGTACCTGAATATCGGAACGTTTTTCACGCAAAGAAAATGAAAATAATTTATGCAATTTGACTCTAAAGATGATTTAAGGGGTAGTTAGGGGTGGTCTGCAATTTTCAACTGACGTGCGAAACATTTTCGAAATTTAGATCCAGTAAATTTTTTTACTTCTCATTTCATTTTTTTTATCTTCGTTCCGCGAAATATTCTGATCTTCAGGTACATAATTAATGAAAATTAATTAATTTTTTGAGAATGTACTAAACAAGAAATTCAATATTCAAATTTCAAATTTGGTTATTGTGAATTTTTTTTTTTTTAATTTGAAAACGTTTAATTAAAAGTTTAAAATTTTCGACTTCAATTCGTAATTTTATCATCATAAATATTTTCAAACGATTTTCTTATTACATGGGTATTAATTATTGCCTTTAGAATTATTCAATTGATATAAAAGTCTTATATTTTTTACGAATTAGAAATTGAAATTTTTAAAACCTCAGTTCCACCGAGTTTTGATTTTTCTTTTATGATTTCCTGTCAAAAAAAAAAAATTTTTCTCATACTTTGTGGTAATCAGTTTCAGCTGTTATATATTTGCAATGACTGAGGAAAAATATTGTCCAACATTTAAGAAAAAACGAAAATAAAAAAAAAAGATAAGAGAAGGATCTCTCGTTAAATCTGCATGCTTCAGCACACTTCCTGCGTTCTTAAAATGTAAATTATGCAAACCAAAACACACCCGGCGACACGCTTTGAATATTCGCGGGATTTCTTTAGCTTTTGTATACTTGTATAAAGGATAAATGTATATATATATGTACAAATACATGCACATATATTTCTTGACGTACAACACCAGCAGTACAGTAGACTGGTTAGTTTTATACATAGACATCCGGGCAAAATGTATAGCAATGTTTAAATAGCCTTTGCTGGCGACTAGATCGTTGAAAAAGTTGACATGTTCAAGAGTCCATGACGTCAGAGAGAATAATGCCCGTATTCGTAACATTAATGCGGTTTTAGTCGGTTATACTATACGTGAAAATAGTACTCGGAATTTAATCTAATGTATAAATCTGTCAGTGAAAAATTACATAAGTTTAAAATCTCAAATCGGATTCAAATTTTTTTACGCGCGGAAAATTATTGGATTTTATTTATCGCAACGTTTTTTTGTTGAATGATTAATGGAGTTTTAATTGTTGTATAAAAAAAGAAAAAAAATCATTTGAAATATCGTTTTAAATCTACAAAGTTAGATAATAGTCTTATGCAATGAATTCTGTTGAACGTCATCGTCAAAACGATTTAATGAAACTTAACTAATCAAAGAATCTTTTCAAATATTTATACAATTGACATCAAATATATTTATTTCCAAGGTTAAATAATTATTTGTAATTTTATTTTTTATTGTTTCATGTCACGATATTTGATAATTTTTAGTACTGCGGAATAACTTTTTTTTTTTAAATTCTAGATACAAAAAAATTTTGCGGTAATAATGATTTGTTTCAGTAAAAAATTTTGATCTTAAATTATTTTGAGCGGGAATGATATTTGAAAATTTGTATTTTTAGACCAAGTGATTATTAGTTTGAAACTGATCTTGGGTAACATATTATTATTAGAAGTAAGAGTAAAAAAAAAAGTTGGTTTGATTTTAAAAATATATAAACATTTTAAAAATAATAATTTGTATTTGAATTTCTGTTTAAAATTCATTTAATTGTTTACGATGAACAATTTTTGCAACGTTTCAAATTTAACTTCTACATTGCAAATAATCAGCGCAATGTTTTTGTAGTACACGAGTCGTAAATTAAAACGCTGCAAAAAAGTGTTGCAAGAGAGCGTTAAAATTGCGTTTAATTATTGCGATAAATATTTTTTTTGCAAATTAAGAAATTACTTTACTTGCTGCTAATAACAAAAATGATCATTTTCACGTCAAATTAGAGTTTTTTGTTGATTTATTCTGTGATTTATTCCATATAAAAATCATTTCTTTTTTTCAAATAAAACCATACGTTGGCTAACAAATAAACAAAAATTTAAGATCGGAAAATCCAAAAATTTTTTTCTAATTCAGTTTTGATGATTTGATTTGGCCGAGTGCTCTAAAGTATATTCCTTCCGATCAAATTTTCAAATTAATGATTTAAAAAAAAATTTTAGGAATCGACTGCGAATTTCAGAAACCAGTAAAGCAAAATGTCAAAGAGAATTTTTTTTTTAAACTATAGTTCTTTTGTATATCATCCCAGTTTTTTTTTGTATGAAAATGTATTTCATTAAACAATACATCATATTAAAATTTAATATGTTCATTGTTTTATATTACAAATTTGAAACAAAGTAAAAATTTTTCTCTTCCTGGGTTTTGACTTTGACATCCGTGTTATTGTTTAAATTTTAAATGAAATGTATTTCGAGCCTTTCAGTTTTTTATTTAAAAAATTATGAATGTCAATTAATTATAGAATTGAAAAAAATTCTTTTTCAAATTCAACAAAAAAAAAATGATATATTTTTCGGTCTATTATATTTTAAATATCAAAATTTATGACAGCTAAAAAAAAAAATTTCAAATTGAAATATAAAATTTTTGTAATTTAAAAATAAAAAATAAATGAAAATTGATTGACGTTTTGTGAATATGCATTAAAAAATGCATTTGACGTTTAAATGAGTATTTGATTATTCAAAATTTTAATTACACACATTACATTGTTACAATTAAAATTTACAGCTGTATTGTATTTTAAAAACAATGGACACTTTATTATTTTATCCTACTCATATTATTATAAAAGTTAATTGTGCAGCCGTCGTTAAATTTTCCATCTGTTAAACTGTCCAGATTATTTCCATTTAATTTTCATTTTATTATTCTTTTTATTTTATTTTTATTTTTATTTATCTCTTCTTTTTAATTGAATTTAAATTACCAGCGCAGTGGCTCGTGCTGCAAAATTAAATGTAAAAAAAAAAAATAAATTAAAATAAAAGTGTTAGCAGGTGTAGATCGTCGTGTATACTCACATGTGGTAGATCGAGAGAAGATACTTAGCATTTATTTTCTCTTAACCGTCTTGAAAAGCACCTGCAGCTGTATATAAAGTTACGATTGTTGTATTATATTTTTTAAAAGCCACATGGAATTTAAAAAGAAAAAAAATATAAATACAAAAGACTATAGGAGAATAAGAAAATTAGTTTTTTAAATAGCTATATATTTTATTATTTTTTTTATGACTATGCGGGTGTAATCTGGTGTCGTTTGTACTTCAATTTGTCTAGAATGTTTCCTAAACAACACCTGCATAACAAAATCTATTAAATTTAATGATATTGAGATTTTTGTTTAAAATTATGTATCCAAAGTCCCATTAATCTAGAATTATTATATTTTTCAACGGTAGTGCAACAAATAAAAAAAAAAATAATAAATAAATCACGGGTCTAATAACGGATTACATAAATTTTTGTGTCATTTCAATGTGACCCGTTTGTAAAAGTTATTAACACAGTTTATGTCAAAATTTTAACGCACTGAAAAATTTTCCTTTAAATTTAAAGCAAATTACTCGATGTTGTCAATGTAATGAATTTTCTGCATAAATAGATAATTTTTTCAATGGATGTTATTGCATTGGATATTTTTCATGGATATTAATCATAGATATTTTTGCGTTGGATATTTTTATGATGGATATTCTGACAGGTCACCAAAAAAAAAATATAAAAAATAAATGCGTGTCACATGCATTCTAGTTTTATATTATTTTACATTGAAAGAGTTTCGAAAATAATGTGGGATAATAATCAGTCGATAGAATGAAAAAAAATTAACCGATCGACGCAGTGAGGAAATTCTCATCGACTTTATATCGGGATGCCCAGACACATGTTTCTGTGAAGGATCTAGGATCGAAAGGATTTTTTTCCTCCATTATTCTATCATATAGAGGAGATGAAATGTATCTGAAGTTTACTTCGAACACCTGATCGGCTGAAGAGTATAATAAAAATATGCATAATTAGAATATATTAACTGTAGGACAATGTGAAATGTTCATTTCAAAATTTCGTTTTCGATAGTGACGCTCAAATTAACCCAATAATTTTAGTAATTCACAAAACATAATATAAAATTTTGATGTGGATACATATATGAGACAACTATAAACTATAAACTATGAACAAATATTAAATACAAGTAAAAATAATTTATTAATGTATACAGGCCAATGAAAACAACATTTTAATTGTAATAGAAAAATATTAATATTTTTTCTATAAATATTAATAAAAGACAAGTATTTTAGCCCACGCTCTTCTGCTTTTATTCGCAACTGTTAACCGTGCGTAACGAGAGATCTTGTTGTCTTTACGCTCGAGATCCGTCGTAGCACCTTTCATTGTTTGCAGGTCGTTCGTCCCGTATTTCTTTCTCTTAATGTCGATGGAATCGTAAATATCCGGCTTTCTCAGTACTCCTTTACCTTATTACTCCTCATAATAAACTTACCTGTGCCATTAAATTAAAAAAACTAAAAAAAATTATTAAATAATCTATTTTCAAAGACCACTTACTTTCCAGAAAATTTTTTTTTTCTTTTTTCAAGTGATTATACAATCAGAAATTCATTAGATCTATTTATATAATTATAATTACTTATTTTTTTACTTGAAAATAATTAACTTTTTTTTATAAAATTGGAAATAAATATTCTCTAAACATGAATTAGTGAAAATATAAAATAAAATATAAAAATATAAAATTCCAAAAAGTGGTTCGATTGACACTCCGAATAAGTAAATATTCGCTTCTTTCACTTATTCATATTTAGAGAATATATACACAGAAAAAAATGATGTCTCGAAATCTGAATGAAATGAAAACAAAAATTTTCTCATTTCTTGGCTCAAAAATTTTATTTTTCCCTTAAGAAAATTTTTTCTCGCCCCAAGAAAATTTTCGTCTTCACTTCATACTGCAAAAAATTTTTTGCGACAAGTAAAAATCCTTTTTTTTTTATGTATGAAAAAGAAACATTTTTTTAAAAATATGAAACTATCGCCGCCATTAATTTTTGTACTACAGAAATATTGAAAAAGAATACATTGTCAATATTTACTTATTTTTACAACAAAATGTCCATAAATATACAATCTATTGATTTGAATCTGTACCAAAATCACATGTAAATGCATAAGTTTCCAAATTTTCATATATTTAATTGTAATTATGTTTCTTATTTCAGATTAATGTCGGCGATAGTAAATTTCAAAATAATTTTTTTGTTTTCTTATCAACTCAGACATCGACTTTTTAAATTTTCCTTTCCTTTATTTTTGACAGTCAACTCAAATAACATAAATGTCTTAAATTACTTAATGGCCGCAAAAAAAAGTTAATTGGTTGTAATCGTAGGCACAAAAAAACGCGTATCTTATTTACGCTAAGATCTCTACTCATTTATTTATTTATTTTTTTTTTCAAACTTAATTTCTTATAACGACATAATTAAATTTTTTTTTACTTCTAATCTAAAATAATTTGCCATCCACTTTTAAATGGAGTGATCATAATAATTAGTGTAATTGCTTCCATGATAAAAAACGAAATTAAAATTAACATTTACATTCATTTAAAAAAATTTTTTATCAAACGATTGTTTGAACGAATTTTTTTTTATAATTAATCTCTTATTTTTACTGTATCAAAATAGTTTTTTTTTTTTTAATTATCATTAATTTAGATAAATATTTTTTATTTTTAATTAGATATTTTTATTTTCATTACTCAATAAAATCATATGTTTATAAAATATCTATAGCAAATATCTCGGTTACATAAAAATAATAATTTTATATTTTTATCATAACTTGTAATGCCAATAAATTATTCAAACGTTCAATTCCAATAGCTGACGTAGGATTTAACGATCTGTACAATACACCAAGTTATCGAACTTGGATTTATTATTATTATAATTATATAATTTATATTATTATTATTAAGCTTCAGGTCACGGATTAGTAATCGTTTATCTTGCCAGATCTGAATAAATAATATGCTCTAAGAGTTTATAGTTTCGACTTAACGTTACCGCTCATTTTATATATATATTTATACAATTAAATCTCATTAGATAAATACCGTTATAAAAAATTTTCTATCTCTATTTTATTATTTTATAACATTGTATTCTTAATATAAAAAAAATATATATAATACTTAAATAAAATTATCCAACCATTTTAAATATACATTATATTTGCGATATATTTTTTCTTCTACCTTATTGTAATATTTTATTTTTATGTTATGTATAATTTTTTTTTAAAGTTCAGCTTAAATTAATCTACTGATTCTATGATCCTGAAGTTAGCAGACAATTCAAAATTTTCGGATTTTTTTTTAAACAAAATATTTACAAAAAAAAATAAAAAATAAAAATATGCACATGTAGAAAATTTAAAAAACTACAGGTGCAATTTTTTCAAATATTTTTTTTTTAAATTTACCGTCTAAAAAAAAGTCCAAAAATTATTTGACGTCGGCTCACTTCAGGATCATCAAATTCTTTTATAATTGGTATAATTATACGTTATTAATATTATATATTTTGAACTTGTGAAAATGAAACAAAGTGATACATATTATCAATTATTTTCGAAATCAATAAACTTATCATCACAACTTTTAGTGAACGATTATCGGTACACTCATGAGCTTAAAAAAAAAATTAATCATAGTTAATTATCAACATTATTCTCCAAATTTGAATTTTCTTTTGGGTAATGAGGGTTCCACCATTATATCTCCCCAGACGAAATCTCCCCAGGACCAAATCTCTCCAGGACAAAATCTGTTTAGAAATTTTATCTTGGAGAGATTTTGTTGTAGGGAGATTTTGTCCAGAGAGATGAAGTCGTGTTACCGGTAATGAGTGAGTAATGGATCTTTTACCTTAGTTTATATTTATACTTCATATTCAATATCTAAAATAATTTTTTAAAAATAATAATAAAACGTTAACTTTTTTTTTACATGAATAAATTGAATTTTTTTAAACTTGCGAAGAAGTTCTCTAATAATAAAATTATATATTTAAGTTATCAATAAATATATAGCACGGGAAGTATAAGTAAAGACGTAAAAATCGATGGGTTCAGCCGAGTAATCGGGTTAATTTAATTATAGTTTGGCAAGTGATAGTAACGTAATTATTCGGCTAATAATATCGATAATGCCAACGTCAATTTATTAACTAACTAATGATGGATACGTTAAATTACTCGTACAGTGTATAATTTTATTACCATCAATTTATATTTTATTATTTCAATACCATAGAATTTTTTTTCAAAAAATATTTTAATTTACTTTTCATTGACAGGAAATTTTATAAAAAAATTTAATTCGGAAAAATTTTTAAATTCGGTCTCTAATTTCACATAAGTAAAATTTGTTAAATTAATTTTCCATCAGAATAAAAAAAAAATTTCAAGGTCAACAATTAATTCCTGTAATTATTTTGCACGACATATTTTTAAAATAAAAAAAATATATAAATAAATTTATAATTTTTTCAATTTTTAATGATAACCCAAGAAAAATTATCGCACTAAATAAAATAATAAAAAAACAAGTGTATCAAAAATAAAACAAAAAAAAAAAAATAATATTGATCCCTAAAGCAATATCTCGATATTTTTCAATACCAGTAATGAGCCCAAACATACATACATAAAGAGACAACACACAACTTAAATGACTACACAAACAAAGTACACGGCTTATCTTTCCCATCTCTAATTATGATCCGTGCATTAACTTCCATTGGTACTCAAACTATATATATAGTCCCAACATCCAAGACATGTAGACTAATAACCGCCAACTCTACAATTAAATCCCCAACAAAAAAAGAATAATCTATAATTTATTTCTCCAATAATAATTTTTTCCTATCATCACTCATCACTATTTTTTCATATCCGATATCTACATTATCTAGAACCCATCTATACATATAAAGTCCATAATAACTATATCGATTATGCAATCATATTAACTTTATTACTACCTATAGATAAAAATATGAATTAATATACAGCCTTAGGCAATTTCCATTAGCATATCAAGACGTTGACATCTCTGCACAATATTTAACTTAATTATTATATATAATATCATATCTAGTGATAAAAAAAATATATATAAATTGTGTTACGCGTCCATGTTCATACCGTAGATTCAAATCTATCTATCTATCTATCTATCTATATATATAACAAATATAGAATAGAACAACTATTGTAACCAACAATCATCAATATATCCAATAATATGAAACACCCACACATTATATAGTTGTATATATATTTTTTACCTCTTCTAGCTTTAGAATACCGTCAAACAACACGACATATTTCTCCATGTCGTGTTGATTTGATACCATCCATGTGGTGGTTATATGTTTTCGAATGGTCATAAACCGCAGTGGGGTTCTCTCAGCCACACGTTTCTGTGGCTTCTCTTCTCTTCTCTTCTCTTCTGTTTTACATCACAACACTATAATAAACTATTTTCCATTATACTCACCAGCAAATTCATTCTCTTTACTTATACATTTCATTCCTACATCCTCTACAAAAACAAATATATATATACATATATACTGTCACCATGTAAATTATTAAACACACACACACATGCTTACATTAATAATATAAACGTATTTGCACTAGTACAGTGTTAAATTTTAATTGCCGATGGTTGAATGATAAAAATCAACATTATATGCGTCATATATTTTGTACATGGATACATTACTTTTACGTGACTAGATATGTTGGTGCGTGTATCATACGCCCCAGGATATATATATATCTAGTATGTATTTTCAATTGCAAGCTCTCATTTGTGCTACTGTCATATCATACATTAATACTGACATGACATGTATGAGCCATATGTGGGTGTGGGTGTCGTAAAATATAAAACAAGGGGAAAGAAAAAGATAGAGAGATAGTAAACTGTTTAGCCAGTAAAGGAAAAAAATATATATCAAAGTAGGGAACATGTATAATATATATAGATATATATTTTTTATTTTATTTTATTTATTTATTTTTCTCGTTGGGTTGAGTCGATAGGGCCGTGTCTGGACAGCAAGTCCACGCGGACAAGAATTACTTGGCAGAGTGCCATTTTTTTTAATCTACTTCCCCACTTCTACCACCACTATTACCTTTTATTCCTGACAATTCGTCCCTTCCACGATACCGATGATAATACACTACATTGTAGACCGACGAGGACTGACTATGACGTGGCTCCACAAACGTCGCATCAAGTTCAGAGTCGACTTTGGACACCCGACTAGTTTAGACTGTATATGTAGTGTAGTTTTATTTAGTGTATTGTGATAACGGTTATTATCAATGTGGAGGTGAAATTGTGATAATGTTTATTATGCTTAAGTCGGTTAGAATAATAAAAGTATGGCGATGGTCAGTGTGGAATAAAACACGTGGTATGTGATATTATTTTTAAGAGGCTCGATAGAAAGATTGGACGGTATTATTTAACTCTATTCAAGACTACTCTATTAACACGTATTTATTTATACCATCAATGTACGTTGTTAATATAACTATTATTATTATTGTCATGAGAAATGTCCGATTCTGATTCCCATTCCGAAGACGATAATTTTCAAATTATTATACGGATTACGAGGTTCGTTGATTTATTTTTGTCAACGAGTGTGTATTTTTTATTTCACTTTTTTGAGTTAATTATGATATTCTGCGTGAATGAGTTACATAATCAGCGAATTGAGTTGTAAAGTATTTATAGATATATTAATATATATTACAAATTCCCTAGTGTTAAATCTTTTTGTAAATATAGATGGTTAAAACTACTTATTTATTCTGCATTTTGTTATGTAATTGTCTTATGTAGTAATTACTAAATACTTATTTCAAATTCTGGCAACGGGTTTTCATACTTTAGTCAGACTATCAATGAAGTTTGGGATTGGGGAATCCGGAGTAAAATGGGATGTATTAGATTTGTTTTTCTTTTTTAATTTTAAATACGGGCAAAGTGGCTATTTCAAATAGGGCGGCAAATTCAAAATTTTGAATTCAAAATTATTGTAATACTTTTTTTTTATTAATTGCAGAAAATAGTCAATACGAACAATAAAATTTTTGGTAGAATTACTTGGAGTGTCCAACTTGCCCTATTTTATCTTAGGGCGGGGGGAGAAAAGTTTATTTTTTTTTTTTTTTTTTATTTCAGAATCACTTTTGTAAATATTATTGAGCATTATTTTGAATTTTCTTTTTGCTAAACTTTTTCATAAATCGAGTGTCCAAAAATTTGAATGACTTTTGTTTTGTGATGAAAACAATTAAACTTTTTTTTCCTTTGCATCCAATAATTATATAAAATGTAATTTTTTTTATATAAATTAAAATAAGAAAATTTAATATAATTCCCAAAAGTTTTTTTGTTTTTTACCTTTTTTACGGACTACCCCATTTTGCCCGCCAAAAATCAAACTTTTTTTTTTTTGACAGCAGCTGAAAATTTTTTCTATTTACTTTGAATACAAAAAAAAAAATTAATGAATTCAAGTTCCCAAAAATTTGATTTTTTCTTCAGATCCCCCCCCCCCTCCCCTTTCCTAAGAAAACGTAAATAAATATTTTGGATTAAAATAAAAAAACAAATTTCTGACTATTAAGTGGCCAATTTCACCCCAGATTTTTATGTTAAAAATGTCGTTACAAGGGCAAATAAAAAGTTTTAATATTTTGAACAAAACTATAATGATATATATATATAACCTCATTCATGCCGAGTTGGTCTCTTTTGCCAGATATTTATTTAGCCCAAGCAAGTGTTGAAATGAAGGAAAAAATTTGTCTTTTGTTTGATGGTTTATTTTACATCATTTAAAACTGTCAGTATGAAGAGTTTATCTATGATCTTACTCGAAACTTTATCTCTCTTCATCCTGATACATTCACATTTTTACATTTTTTTACCTTCACACATTGTGTATATATTACGGATATAAATATTTGTCATGTGAAAAGATTAGAAATCTTGTATAAGGTGTCAGAAAATAACATAATTATTATTATTCTTTTTTTTTTTTTACATAATTGTAGGCTAAAGTATCAAAACAATTTATGTCACCAGTCTGACAGGTGATAATTTGAATGATGGAACAGACTAAAAAATATGATAATTTTAAATCAAACAGATTTTTTTCGATACTAATTATCGATAATTTGATGAATAAATAATATAATTTTTTTTTAATCTACTGCTAACTTTATTTACATATTTATTCAAATATTTTTAGAATAAAGGAACAAATAAAAATATAAGAGGGAATCATATTTATCAGTAAACAAAAAATAATTATGATTATATATGTATATATATATATATAATTTTTCCACTTTTTCAAGGAAACAACTCTTAACACTGTCCATAATAACTAGGTTTATGAATATGCCATTTCATATATATACAAATATATATATATATATATATATATATATATATATATATATATATATATATATATATATATATATATATATATATACGATTGACCATTGCGTGACGAATGCCACGTTGTCACAGAAAAGAAAAACGAGGCGTTAAGTCTATAAAAAAAAATAAAAAATTCATAACCTACTCAATTAAATGATAAAAAAAAAAGCAATTCTTCATATTATATATGACCTATATTATTATTAAACTGAAACACTTTGAGAAACTTGTATTCATATAAATTTATCACTCTATATATTTAAAGTATGACATCATTCGCGGTCTTGACACTGCAATTGAAAATTGTTCAATAAAAGTATTTACAATGTCAATAAATATTTATATAGATATACATTTCTGTATATCCTTTTACTACGTATTTACGAGGGTACATTACACGCATAAAAACTTTTAAACTTTTCATTCTACAGCCCTTACTTATTTTTATGTCATTCTTGTCATTTCTCTTTCTCTTATTATTGTCCTACTTTATGACAAGTTGCCGAGGGTAAAAAAATATATCAAATAAAGTTAAAAAATAGCAAGTAAATCAAATTGACACTTTTCTGATCAGCCAATTAATGACATACATTCGCTTGCTAAAGGTCACCTTTTCTATTTTTGTCACTACTTATACATATATATATTATATAGACTCATATATGCATCAAGTAGACAAGAGTGTGAAGTAAAGTTGCACTTGGTGCAGTATATCGACAAATTACAAGAGAGAAATATATATATATATATATATATATATATATATATATATATATATGTATGTAGTTGACTAGATTGCTTGTTATGAGACGTTTTGCGTCACAGGATGTACTGCGTTCAATAAAATTTAATGTTTCTTAACTAAAAAATTAAATAAAAAAAAAAATGTCTTAATAAATTAAACTCCATATAAAAAAAATTTTTTATCAAGAATTTCATAGCGAGTTTAATATTTTTGACATAATAATGAGGTGGTTAAGAATGAATTTCATTAAATATTCGATTATATAAACACAGAAGATGATCATGATGAATTTATAATCAGGTGATTAGTATTCAGAGTTATTTATATGATTAAATTTTCATTTAAATTGATAAATTTTTGAAGTTTATTATAGTATAGGCAAGACGCCGTTTTTAAATTACGTAACAAATTTAAGGGCAGGGGGTCAAACCTGTTTACTATTTGCTATGGTATGAGATAGGGCGTTTTTTAATCTTTGCACGTAATTTATAATAATAAATGTTGAACTTTATGATGATTAATAAAAAAATAAAATTTTACTTGGCGCAGGAATTTGTAGTCGAATGTAATTTATTTTAATAATAAAATTTAATGACCTCCAATCAGGTATAGATTTGTATTACAGGTGTCTATTAGTCAATAATTATGAAAGCAGTTTAAATATGATCTGCATTTTTTTAGAATAAACAAAATTACGTACAATATAGAGGAGGAGGGGGAAAACTGTACTCATTAAATTATATTAATTAAGACATTTAGTTTTTTAATTAATGTTTCATAAACTTTTACTGATGTTATCAAACTCTAAGCACATGATGACTAATTAAAAGTTTAATTTAATAATAATAACTGTCATTGCAAACTTGAATAATTAAATTCTGAAAATTTATTAATTAGTTATTAACACTCAGATAAATAACATTTTATTTTAGATCACAAAATATATGACTTATTAAAACCAAAAAAATCAGATTTAGATCATGTGTATCATGTAAATAAATTTAATTGATGGACCCGAAGATCGGAACTTTTGAATTTTAAAGAAAAGAAATTTACGTAATTTGACTGCTTAAGGGGTAATTGGAGGTATGGTGCAATTTTTGGTTGACGTGCGAAACATTTCAAAAATCTAGATCCAATAGATTTTTGACTGTTCATTTCCGTTCTGTGAAAAACGTTCTGATCTTCAGGTACACGGAAAAAATAGAATATTGAAAATTAATAAATTAGTAAAAAGTGGAATCTGTTATCAATAATTAGTACTATTATGTACTTAATGCAAAGTAGTTTACTAATTTTTGTAGATTCCTAAAAACTACTATCAATTATTTCAAAAAGTAAGAAAATATTATTACTTTTAGGTATAATACGGGACTTATTAGTAAAAATTAATTAATTTATGGCATAATCTATTAAAAAGTAATGATTGGTCAAATTAAGAATTGCTATCTTACTGATTTTTCCAGCCGAAAATTGCAAAAGTTACAAACTTTTATTTTATAAATTCGATATCACTGATCAATTATTAGCTTAAAATATCATTTATTCATCATTATAAATTAATTTACAATATACATAAATCGAATAAGTGGTAAATAATAAAATGAAAAATTAGTATACTAAATACTGATTTTTTGCTCATAAAAATACCGAAAACTTTAAACTCTTATTTTATAAATTCTATTCCATTGACTAATAATTAATATGAAATGTTATTTATTCGTTATTATAAATTAATTTATTTTATACATAAATCGAATAAGTGGTAAATTTTTAAAATTTTTCTTTGTTTATTTGAATAGTAATAAATAACTGTAGATACAAATTTATCGATTCTTTTTCATATTAATTTTAATATACGAAATTACAAATTTTGCTCTTCTATGTGTATCAAATTTTGATATAAATAATAGCCATTTTGTTATATATATAATGATCCTGGTTTGATATTAGTATACAAATATACTAATTTTAACTCAAAAATAAACTACAAACTATTAAAATTTTGAGCATCATTTTTTTCAAAAAGATTTTATCAAAATAATTAATTAAATTTTGTTTACTTCTTAATTTTTAAATATGTAGAAAATAAATTTT
Organism: Microplitis mediator; assembly: GCF_029852145.1. NCBI lineage: Eukaryota > Metazoa > Arthropoda > Insecta > Hymenoptera > Braconidae > Microplitis > Microplitis mediator. The sequence continues at coordinate 5,042,582 of NC_079973.1, forward strand.
TTAAATAATAATTATTAAAAAAACGAAAGTGTATTGCGTTGGCATAAGGAGAGTACTGCAGTACTCGATATAGATAGAATAGATAGAGGTATCTCTACCTTTCGAGAAAACTGAACACGTCCGCGGGCGAGACTAGGGTCCAGATGGTCTCTCGCGCGTCCGGGAGAAACAATCGGCGGCTGACACCTAATGCCCACCTGTTGCAAGTGCATCCACACACTCTGCTTGTTCCTAGTTGACGAGAACGCGAGAAAGACAAAGACAAATATTGGCTACATAGAGACAGCGGCTGCATATTTCAGTCTTTCAACTGCATTCAATTTACTTTACACGATCTATTACATTTTAAACTGTGTGCCTTACAATTGCAATTAAAATAACTACTAATTACTTTTGTATACAAAAAATTACTTCAATTTTCCAGGATAATTGCCATGGAGATTCAATACAGTTTATTGATTTTACATAAATATCGATTTTTTAATGATTAAAAAAATTGAATCTTAATCTGGATTTCAATTCAAATAAATTTTTTAATATTGTACTAATTTTTTTTTAAAAAACCTTAATTAGTTTTTGATCATCGTGAGTTTATTAAAGTCTTGCTATGAAATTTCTTGTATTTAAAAACTAATTGCCCATGAAAAAAAAATTCAATTGAAATTGATGATACTGCAATTAGCCGACATCTAATAATTTTTGGATTTTTTTTAAAACGAAAAATTGAAAATAAAAAAATATTTCAAAAAATTGCACCTGTAGTTTTTTAATTTTCTACATGTGCATATTTTTATTTTTTTTATTTTTGCAATTGATTTTTGAATAAAAAGTCTAAAAATTGTTAATTGTCTTCTAACTTCAGGATCGTAACTTAAAGTACATTAGTAATTAAATTATAATAATAATAATAATAATAATAATAATAATAATAATAATAATAATAATAATAATAATAATAATTAATTTAAATAGTAAAGTTAATTGATAACATAAATAGATTGCTAATTTATACAGTTTTAATGAGTTGCATAAGAAAATAAAACACAAACTAATCAATGTAGACGAAGATGAATGTAAGAGCTAATTTTTTACTATCAACTTTCATTAGTCAATGTACTCGGTAACACGGAGCTGTCTCTCTTTCTCTTTTATAAATTTTATTTTTATTCCAACTAATTTTTATTTTGTTACTTTATTTAACTTTTTTTTTTTTTTTTTATGGACTCTTCTAAAAAAAAGTTTTTCGTCACGGTCCATTATGTTTTTCCCGTTGCTAAGAATTTCCGATAAGGTCGAAAGAGCATCGTCCTCTTGTGTCGTCGTCCACTCCCAGGATACGGTTGATCGTTGGGGCGACGGCCTCAAGTAGCATTCTTCGATTTGCCAATGTCCATTTTCATTTATATATATATGTAGTTTAACTATTTTATTTTTATTGCTATTTTATTATTCATATTTATTGTCTTTCAACATATATATCTATATATCTTTTTATTACCAACTACAAGTATTTCAAATATACACAGAAAAATAATTTTTTGACGCAAGAAAAATTTTGCATTAGAATTGAAAAAAAAAAAAAAATTTCTCAGGACTGGAAAAATTTATTGATACAAGAAATTTTTTTTCGCCCCAAAAAATTTTTTCTCGCCTCAAAAAAATTTTTATTTTTAAATCATAGCGCAAAAATTTTCTTGGGTTGAGTGAAAATTTTTTTGGAGCAAGAAATCCTTTTTTTTTTTTGTGTATACTTTAATTTAAGTGTAAACCGAGCATTTAAATTAATTACATATACACATATATACATATATATATGTTCGTGAAAAAAAAATATAAATTATAAAAGTTCAGTTTAATTATTTTTTTAAATAAATCATTTTTTTATTCATATTATTTTTTACAACTGTAATTATGAAAATAAATAAAAATAATTTATTTAAAAAAAATTCAATAATTATTAAATTATTTTCATTACCTCGTAATAATATAACGGCTTGTATAAAAAATAATATGTAATATATCATATCCATATATAGATCGTATACAATTTATATACCTTTTACAATGAAATAAAATATGTGGTATCCACCGACTATATATAGCTCTATACAATTTATAAATGGCTAAAATCGTTCATACAATTAATTTAAATAATCACTAATTCATTTAAACAATAGTCGATTTGTTATCTTAAAGCAGCACATCGTCGCTTATTTCATACAAGGGGCTGTACTTAAATTACGTATCAAAATGTTACTTCCACCTCTTGCCTTCGATATTGTACGTATTTTTTTTTTTTTTGAATTTAGCAATAGGCCAATTTCAGTGCGCCAAATAAACGTAAATTTTTTAAATTAATTACCTTATAAAGTTTCATATTTATTTGTATAAATTGTATACATAAATTAAAAAACGCTCTACCCCATACTATATGTTCCTGAAGATCGGAAATTTCCGAACGAAAACGAAATATTTCCCGAGTCGAAATTTAAATCGTAGATCGATCGTACATTGAAAACGTAAATTTAACCTTTCAAGACGTAAATAGCCGTAAAAACGTATTTTTGACGTAGTTGACGTACAAAAACGTGAATAAGACTTGCGTGATCGTAAACACAACCTTTCAAAACTTGCAATACAAAAATTAACCTATACTGAAAACATTTCGATGCCAAAAAAACATATCTAGCAGTCAGAAGATAAATAAAAATTTCAGCAGCTTTTAAAAAATATTTTGAGCCTTGCAAGAGATAACTCTGATGGCTCGTAAGCTAATTAAGAGAGTTAGAGACTCAAAGAGTTATCTCCTACAAGGTTCAAAATATTTATCAAAAGCTGCTGAAATTTTTATTTCTCATCATCCGACTGCTAGATATTTTTGAAGGGTTGTATCTACGATTACGCAAGTCTTATTCACGTTTTTGTACGTCAACTAAATACGTCCAGTAAATTTTTTACTTTTTATTTTCGTTCCACAAAAAACGTTCTGATTGTCAGGTACATTTTTAAAGTCAAATTACACAAATTATTTTAATTTTCGTTGCATGAAAAACGTTTCGATCTTCAGGTACATCCATACCATAGCAAATAGTAACAAACTGGTTTGACTTCCCCCTGTTCTTAAATTTGTTACGTAATTTAAGTACAGTCCCCAAGTTTATTTATGTTTGTTTACTCTCAGTCTCAGGAACATAACATATTTTATAGTTAACATTATAGATGTAAGTCTCATCTTTGTTGGTTGAATTGCGACAATAAACATTGCAACACAATATTACACAGCAATACTACATTTTACTATACCCATATATATTTATGTACATATATCTATATAGATATACATATAAATATAATATAACCCGAATCCACAGTAATGAATAATACAAGTACATAAGACCTATTCCAGTCTTGTCACAGAAAAGTTTAATAAAATAACTGAACCTATAGCATAGTATACTATATGTCGTACTTATATTACATATATATGTATACATTTAACGCAAACATTTATTGTAGTCATTGAAATGTCGTGAACGCGTAATTTTCCCAGCATAAATGACCCCCATAAGCCACGAACAATAATAGCTATTTAACGACATGTTATTAAATCCACACATGCACATCAACCAATCATATATAAATATATAAAATTATATAGCACATATCGTAGGTGGTATAATTATAATAAGTTTATTTATAAATATAACTATAAATAATTTAAATACATAAATAAGGTCAGAAGATTGTAATTATACTCGAAGCTATCGAGGACTTCAAAGTAAAAAAATTAAAAAATAAAACAAGTCGTGTTACATTAGGCGTGCGACACCGTTATAAACAAGTATATATAGGTATTGGTATAGGTATATATGTTAAATATGTGTCTCGTTTGTCCACCTACTCTCTTGGTCATTTTATCTCAACTCACTCTTTCCCATCTTCATTTATTTTTATTACTCTTTTGCTTCTGGCCAACCCATTTTATCCCGTTCCGCTTTTCCTGACGTTATCTCTCAAGTTCGCTTACAACTTTTGCTTCTATTCTGCTGATCCTACTGTTGTACTAGTTCGTTTACTCTACTCTAGTGCAGAAGGGCTCTAAGCTCTTATGAGAAAAATAAAAACATAAGTCTACTGGTTGCTATTGTATCTTATACTCTTGAGTTTTTTAAATTTTATGAAGTAAATGATGAATTTTTAACGGAAAAAAAAAAATTATCGGAGTGAATGCGCAGCGGATGACTGTTTATTTATTTATTTACCTCGGAGTAAAATTGACTCCAAAGGGGAGTTTGTTTTTGGATTAAAACTCCAAATCGGAGTGAATGCAGATTTAAATAAAATCCAGATCACTCCGTTGGAAAAATAAACTGTGTTCAAAATATATATATATATATATATATATATATATATATATATATATGTGCGCTAGCTAACAAATTTACATATATAACTATCAATATATGTAATACATCTATGTGCTAACTTATAAGTTTACATATATGATTATAAATATATATAATACACGTATTAACTGATAAACTTACGTTTATAATCAATTATATTAAAACTTTCTATATTATATATAAAAAAATATATATTGTTTTTGGCCACTTATATGGTCCCATATTGATTATATATTTTTCCATATATATTTATCATATATGCTATTTTCATGCGGGTTACTTTGTTTATTAAAAATGAATACATTTTTTTAACGGCTCCTAATTTAATCTGATATATATATTTATGTAGAATATATTTATGTTGAAATATTTAAATAGAAATTTAATTTTACACTTTTTCATTAATTAAAATAAAGTATTAAATGCCCAAAAACGGAGCAGGGGCCAAAAATGGAATCTCTACTCTAAATTTTTTAAAAAACTCTTCCGTGATATTTTTTGCTATTGATAAATATATTTAGTAAATTTTTGATTTATACTAATATATTTTTATTGTTTTTCTGTTACAGGTAAGCAGTTAATTAGGAGATTAAAATGTTTGTCTAGTGTCTAGACGACAAACAACTTTTTCTTTCTTCGAAGGTTGTGACGACTAAATTTACGATTTTAAAATGTCATGAGATGTTACTGGGTGTGTCATATTTTTATAAATATATATAGATATGTTTACATTTATGAATGTATATGTTTATTTGTCATATGGATAAAAGTGTCGCGTGTGGACAATACAAATTCAAATAAATAATTCAGTGGGTGTATTAAGGACAAAAGAGAAAGAATTATTTACGTTGGTAGATATATCGAATCGATCCGATCGAAGTTTATACATATGAGTTTTTATATATATAAACCTTTATAACATATACATGCATAAAATGTGCACCAGCTTGTGCACGTGTGGATAAGGTTACCACGTCCCGTATCGACTGACCCCGAGCGCAATATTATTCCTCCAACGCATAACTGTACACTTCGCAGTAAATGTCCGCGGTTGAGATTTAAAGTCGCGCGTCACATCCACTACACCTTTTATATTACTGTACCTTACATTACCGACACTTTTTTTTTTTTTTTTTTAAATTACAAAGACAATCGGTTTGTTTATTTTTTATTATCATTTTAAATTATATAAGCACATATTTAAGCGACCTTGAATTAACACATTACATAATTGTTCTTCAGTAATTAGAAATTACCAGACACGACCGGATACCTTACCGAGTAATTTATTTATATTTGTTATTTTATAAAAATTTTAATTATGAATTTTTTTTTTTAAATTAAAAAAAAAAAATTTCAATAAAAATTGTGATACTGAAGAAAGCTGACGTCTTATAATTTTTAATTTTTTTAAAAACGATACATTGTAAAAAAAAAATATTTGAAAAAATTGCACCGGTAGTTTTTTTAATTTTCTACATGTGTATATTTTTAGTTTTTTTTTTTTTGCAATTCATTTTTGGAAAAAAATCCGGAAATTCTTAATTGTCTGCTAACTTCAGGGTCATATACAAATTGGAATTTTTTTCTAAAAAATTTTGAAAATGTCTTAGATATTTAGGATCATTTAAAAATTTTCATTATATGTAGAATTTTTAAAAAACTTGTCAGTGAAAAATTTCGTGTGTTTCCTATCATGCCCGAATTTTTCAACTTAAAGAACGAAATTCAAAACAAGAAGTAAATTTCAAAAAATTTTTTCCAATAAATTTTGAAAATGTCTCAGATACTTCGTATCACTTAAAAATTTTAAAAAAGCTTATCAGTGGAAACATTTTTTTGTGTATCTTATCGTGCCCGAATTTCTCAACTTAAGTAACAAATTTAAAAAAAAAAATTTTCCAATTTTTTAAAATGCCCCAGATACTTCTTATCACTTAAAAATTTTCATAATATTTAAAATTAAAAAAATCTTGTCAGTGGAAAATTTTTTCTGTGTATCCTAGTGCCAGAATCTCTCAATTTAAGTAACAAAATCAGAAAGAAAAATGTTCTAAAGCCGAAAAAATGATAATTAAATATAGATGATAGTAGATAGAGCAAATTTATAAAAGAGAAAAGAGACTAGTCTTTTGTGGATGCTGCAATGTGGATGTTTAATGTAAAACATGAGTGGCACGATAATATTCCTCTCACCGTCAAAGGCCACTGAGGGTATTCATACACAAGAGTAGCTCATGTTGTTACTATTACGTATTTATATATACACTTACATATATCCATCCATAGGCACACATAAATATAAGAGTACATACAGCAACGTAGTATTAAAGTTGTATTAAAGAGCAGAGAGCTAGTCATGTCAGCCACAATGTTTAAAAGGTATACAAGCGCGTGTGACCGAACGACTGCTAACCACTAAATAATCACAATTCCAATCGACATTTATAATTTTTCCACTCCTATATAATATAATAACCCTCTTTTTTTTTTTAATTTATTAAATCTCACGGTCTTTTGGACTTTAGGGTCATCGTTATTTATTGCCTATAATAATTATCATTTTTTATTGCTACTTATTTACAAAATATATTTTATTAAAACCGTTAAATATTAATTGCAACGCGGAGAAAATTTTATTATCCCACTACTTGAAATGGTAGTGAAATTTTTCAGTGGTAAAATAATTAGTTTTACTGTTGAAAATGATAACAGTAACAATTGTCGGTGGTGACGATTACTATCGAGATGCTAATTGTAATTATTGAAGATTATAATTGGGACAATCGAAGATGGTAACTGTTGCCATGGGTGGTAGTAAAAATTCAGAATAAAAAAATAGGATAAATTTGAATCCTTTATTTATATTCATACTTTAGCTATATATATTTCGTCTTTTAGATAATTAAAATAAGTAACAATACATTGTAAAAAATTGCGGAGTGAACGCGGATTAAATCCAGAGTGAATGGGGAGTAGATGACTGTTTATTTATTTAAATTTACTCCTAAAACGAGTTTATTTTAATATTAAAACTCCGAATCAGAGTGAATCGGGATTTAAATAAAATCCAGATCACTCCCGATTTTTTACAGTAGACAATCGTTAAAGTCCTAATATAATAAAAATTTCCAAATATTGGAGCTGTTATTGATAACTTTAAAAATTGGGTACACGGGGAGTAAAACTGGGCCTAGATGAATAATTACTCTTACGTTTCTAGACAGTGTTTAGTAATGAAGTAAAAAAACCACAATTTCGAGTAATTTTTAAATACAAAAAAAGTAAAAAATAAAACAAAAGGAATCAGTTTTTATTCTTTCCGTATTTATTTTGTTTTTGGCCCAGGTTTACTCTAAATTGTAGGGTAAATTTTATTAGAAAATTCTCTCCGAGTATGATCATCAAAATAGCAATTATCCATGAGATAAAAGACCTAGTACCCGATCAAGGAACTAGTACTCGATCAGGGAACGATCATTTTATATATTTGTAAAGATGTATTTAGTAGAATTTAGTAAATATAGAGATACAAATACATGAGCGATCGGGTACTGGGTCTCTTACCTTAGAAGTTATAATTTTTTATTATCATCAATAGTTGTAGATTTTTCCATATAGTTGGTACACGGAGATAATTTTTGATAAAATTTACCCTACAATTTAGATCAAACCTGGGCCGAAAACAAAATAAATACGAAAAAAATAAAAGAATTCCTTTTTTTTTCACTCTTTTTTACTTAAAAATTACTCCAAATTGAGTTCTTTTACCCCACAATTGAACACTATTTTTAACAGAAGAGTAATTATTCATCTCAGCTCAGTTTTACTTACAATCCACGAGTAAAATTTATCAGATAATTCTCCCTGCGTAGACACGACACTTCAGATTGTTTATTTAATAATTTAAATGATATTCACTTCTATCGAATTCAGTTTAAAAATTGAACCATAACTAGATGATAACTTTTCCTATATATAATAATTATCCATGAAATAAATAACATAAGATAATATGACATTATTAGGCTGTCCGATTTAGGAAGTTTGTAAAAGCAGGTCGAACGAGGTCGTAAGCTTCTATTCGCGAGTAGAGCACATTAAGAGTAGAGCATATATATCCAGTATTATATTCATAAACATAAAGATATCTATATATATCTGCAGAGCGATGGAATAGAATTAATATATATATGAAAGTGGTGGGGATGGTTAAAACACGTCATAAATTAAAACCGTCCTGGGCGGTACAATTTCTAAGTTCTTGAACGCACTGTGGGTGGTAAACCGGACGCATGCCTTGCTCACGTTATGACTCTTTCTATTACTACGTTATACGTATTTATATATTTATATACGTGTGTATGTACGTTTCTGTACTGTCTGTACTGTTCTATTTTTATTGTTATTCTTGTGCTTTATTTTTCTCGGCTTCATCATTTGCACGGTGTAATCCCAGCTATACACAACAATTCACGTCTCATATTTTTCCTTTTGTATATTCGCTTTCGTTGTTTTATTATCATTATTTTATATACAATAATACAATTGTTGGTGCTAAAAGTATCGCAATGTCTGTCAGAGATAAAAACTAAATATATATGGATGATATTTTATTAAATAAAGTTATAATTTATATATAATAATTATTATTATTGAGTTGAGTTCATTAAAAATAAAATTTTATTTAACTAAAGTTCATAAAACTTTTCCATATCAATGAAAAAAAAATTTATGCGGAAATTAAAATTTTTTTATTTTTTTTTTAAATAATTTTGGGTAGAAAAATTTAAACTTACACAGAAAAAAAAGATTTCTTGGCGCAAAAAATTTTTACTTGCCCTGAAAAATTTTTTGCATTATACGTAAATTGAAAACTAAAATTTTCATGTACCTGAAGATCGGAACGTTTTTCACGCAACGAAAATGAAAAAATTCATGTAATTCGACTGCTTAAGGGGTAGTCTGGTGGTCGGGGTGGCTCAAGTTTTTTGGCTGACTTACCAACATCTATATGCGAACATTTCAAAAATCTAGATATCCAGTAGATTTTTTACTTTCCAATTTTTGTTTTTTTTCGTTGCGCAAAAAACGTTCCGATCTTCAGGTACATAAATTTTCTTGAGGTGAAAAAAAAATTATCGAGCCATGAAATAAATTTTAGGGACGAGAAATAATTTTTTGCGCCAATAAATTTTTTCTAGTCCTCAAAAAATTTTTGTACCCGAAGATCAGAAAAAAACCGAATAAAAAGTAAAAAATTTAGATCTAGATTTTTGAAATGTTTCACACAAGCTCTAGTACGTTAGTCGAAAATTCCAGCTGACCCCAATCACCCCTCAAGTTACTCTTAAGCAGTAGAATTTCATAAATTTTTTCATTTTCGTTGCGCAAAAAATGGTCCGATCTTCAGGGACATGAGAATTTTTAATTTCTTTTCATAATGAAAAATTTTTCTTGCACCAAGAAATTTTTTTTTTATGTGTAAATATTGTGGCATAAATTGTGATATTGAATTATAAATGAAGGAATACTTAATCAAAATAATAATAATAATAATAATAATAATAATAATAATAATAATAATAATAATAATAATAATATAAATGCTCTGGTTGTATCGTTGAAATGTTCTCGTTCTTGCATTGACTGTCGACAATAGACGAACAAGATTGGTTGCAATGGGGACAGCTGTCTTTGTATTATTTATCCATCGCGGAAAATGTCCTGTTTGATGTATAATACGAGTATACACCGAGACATTGTAATGAGCGCGCGAAAACGGAATAACGTTGACAGTTCTGACATTATGACAATACGTGTCAAGCCAAGAGATTCACCATCATTATATATCATCTACTTGTCACACGCATTTACCTTTACGTACTTAACTCTTATTTCAAATATCAACAATCAACTTCTCATTCAAATTCCCCTGCGTAAATTTAAAAAAATAAGTAAATAGCAAATAAATAAAAATAAACACGGATAATTATGTTGATTTACAAAGACGATTTAACTTTTAAAGTTGTTACACATATATACACAGTGATTGAGAGAATAATTTGGGTGACCGGGCGTTTTCCATTCGCAGTATTTGACGTAGAGACGTGAAAGTTGTAGTTTAGTATCCGCTACCTCTGCGCTCGCGCTGCTAACGGGTCGTCGACCTCACCTGGATATAATACCTGACTCGCAGCTACTCGACTCTTTGCTTGCCGCCCATTGCCAGTGGCCATACGCCTGCTGTACTTTTATATACATACATATAACTCTATACATATATATGACTATAACTCTACCTCTCTCAAGTTCTCTCAACTTATATTATATATATATAGTAAACGGGCCAAAAGCAACGGAGGAATTATGCCGTGTCGAAACACTCGCGCCTACTGTATATATATATATACATACATATGTATAAATGTATGCATCATCTCGTCAACTCTCCCAATTCTGTGGAAAAAACCCCGCGTTTTTATATTTTTTCCTCTTTAGAAAAAAAATTTTTCCCTTATTTACTTTTTTTTTTTAAATGCTAAAACTCTTGACATTCTTCCATTTTACATAAAACTTAAAACTAGAAAAAAAAATTTGCTTTCATGAAAAGAAATAAATATAATGCATCAAACGTAGTGCAGCTTGAATTGCAACGTATGAACTCTTGCCAGCAAACAAAAAAAAAAAAGTAATAATAATAATAATTGTAAACGAGTACGTAACGTAATGACTCTCGTCACAATTACCTGTGCGTCGGCGCCGGAAATTCAATGCGACTATCGCGAAAATCTATCTATGTATCTCCCACCTGATGTTGAATTACTATTAACTGCAGCAATAAAACCTATTGCAACAACGCCCTCTCTCTTTCTACCTCATTTCACATCATACTTTTTTTTTATATGAGTAAAAAAAATTATGCAATCACCTGTCGGAAGGATCCACCATTACTACACTTTTTTTATATTTTTTAAATAATATATTTTTTTTTGCAACTTATATTTCATGCATCATTCACATGAACACATTAACTTTATTACTAAATAATAATACTTTCTCATATTCCACTCAATGGTGTTTATTTTAATATTTAAATTACATAACACAATACGCTATAAATATTAACCAATTCAAGAAATTTTTAAATTCAAAAATAATAATCGTAAAAAAAAAATCCGGACTATGATGAAATGTCCAACGTCCGTTTTATTTTATTTATATTTGTCAATGTATATATATATATACATACATTATAAAAATTATTTATTATTTGTTTATATTGGCCAACATATGCAAGATTACATACAATACAACATACTCAGTTTAAATAAATAGTATTATTGTATATGTATATATATATATATATATGTATTTAATAATATGTGAATAGAGAGCGCGATGTAACAACAAACTCTTCCATTGCAATTGCCATTACACTCTGTCTGCTTGGCTAAGTGTGGAGAAATCGGTGCATGTAAAAAGAGTATATCAAAATATATATGTACATATATGTCTATAGTGGGGTATAAAGAGAAATAGAGAATGAGAAATGAGAGGAATAAAGATAAAGAGAGGAGCAAAAGAGAAATAGGTCTGGTAAAAGACCGAGGTTTGCACTCGAAGTACACAACACCATCGACTCATATTTTTTACCAACCCCTTTTACCCTGACACTCACAACTCACCCCAAAGCTCACCGTTTATGACTCGAGTACTCATTCTCCCGCACAAATTACAAGAGCGAGAGCCAAGTACTTGCTCTCTACTCGTTTTATTATTATTTTTATTTTTGTTCTTTCTTTTTTATTTATTGTTTATTTTTATTTACCTCTTTCTACCTGGCACGCGCCGGACAGTGTCTGGCTTTCTCCATTGCCATCACGATTATACTACTGGTACTTGTATGCATACAGTCTAGGGTAAACTTAACTCTTGTCTACAAATTTGTGGGAGAGATTTAAATTATTCGAGTATTTTTACTTTGCATTACATGTAACATTGATTTGAATTTTATTTTTTTCAAATTTGTATTTATTATTCACTTGCTCGTGAACCCAATTCTAGATTTTTAGAAAATTTATTGAGCATTTTTTGAAACTTAAAATTGAAAAAAAAAAAAAAAAATTGATAATTTCATTGATTAAATGTTTGATAATTAATTAGTAGTATTTATAAACGTGAATCAACAATACGAGTAATTACAGCTAATAAATTAATTATAAATTTATAAAAAAAATTTATTCTGATCAATGAACTCAGATAATTACTATTACAAACCTGTTTAATTTAATTAATTATTGTTATTTCTATTTGACCTAATTGTTATAATTAATTAACAAAATCGAAAGTTTTAATTACATAAATAATAGACAAATTTTATTCAAACAAAAATATCTATTTATTTATTTATTACTAGCAAGTAAAATATCATTTTTAAAATTCAAATAATTTGCTACCTCATTCGCTTTACATGCAATGAAATTTAATTGAAGCAATAAATAAAATTATTGCAAATACATAATTCAATAATTTTTAGGTCACTTTTTATAAAATATTTTTTTGTAAATACATCAAAAGAATAAATAAAAAATTAAATATAACTGTGGGAATGAGTCACTAGAAAACAATATTATATTCTTGTGACATTAAAAAGATGCATAAACATGAGGAATCAGGGCCATCGTGCTCGTAACAACAAAACGAACTACCGTTACTTCCGACTTTTTTTTTGTCCCATCTCTGCAATACTTTTTTTTTCATTGTCTATATTATTATTTTTTTTTTTTCAACTTTCCTAGTCATTATATCACTCATCAAAATACTACTTAAAATAATCGTTCAATTTACATTATATATCAATATATATATTTATTTTTAATATATACATATATAGTGGCTGGTTGCAAAATGGGGTACCTCCGAAATTTTATTTTTTTTAACATTACAAAATAACTTTGTACACGCAGAGAATTTTTCGGTATTTTTTGCATAAAAAATTTATAAAAAAATTACTATAGTCATAGTAACGTTCGAACGAGCATTTATTACATTTTCAAATAGTAACGCAGCGCTTCATAAACGAAACATTTAAAAGTTACAGTTTGGCGCCGCGCAGTAATTTTTACATTTTAAGTATGAAATATTACAGTTTGAAAATGTATTAAGTCTACTTTCTTACACTGTAATATTTAAAGAAAATTATCAAAGTTGCATTGAAATTTTGACAAAGCAACAGATAAAATTTATACCAACTGCATACTCTCTAAATCCGAAACAGTGAATATTCACTGTTTCACAGTTATAAGTATACCAAGTGGTATACTTATAACTGTGAAATAGTGCATATGCACTATTATTCAGTGGTTTTCACTGTTTCAGATTTAGAGAGTACTAAATATTCTGATTTAACCTAATAAATTTTACTATGCAGTTGGTATAAATTTTGTATGTTGCTTTGTCAAAATTACAATGCACCTTGTAAATTCTGTTCGATGTATTTTAAAAATTTCTACAGTATCGGTAATTTGTACAATAATTCCATACTGTCCTCATGTTGCTATGACTATAGTAATTTTTCAATCAATTTTTGATGCAAAAAATACCGTAAAATTCTCTGCGTGTAAAAATAATTGAGCATTATTTTGATTTTTTTTCAAAAATCGAGTGTCAATCGAAAACTGACTTTTGTTTTATAATATAAATTATTGAAATGTTTTTTTTTTTCACCTTTTTTAGGGGGTACTCCATTTTTCCCGCAAAAATGATTTTTTTTTTCAACTGAAAATTTTGTTTACTTTGAAAATCATTGAAGAAAAAAAAATTTAGCGAATTTGAGTCCTCGAAATTTGAGTATTTCCATAAGTACTTTGACCCCCTCCCCTGTATATACATCATTTCAACTGCTCTAAAACTCTCAGTATATATACTCACTGTACATTCACTCTATACATATATATATATTATAAATAAATAAAAAAGTACTTGATCAAAACGTATGAACTGGATTTACCGGATACATTGATCCGTACAAGTGATACTGTCGTCCATGGTCAGTGACGTTGTTGGAACTCAATGACTTATCTTTATCTCAATAAAAAAAAACAACACATATATATAAAATAAAAAATAAACGGCAAATTATCGAGGACAGAGAGATTTATATCCTTAGAACATAAATATGTTTACTTCGAGCTCTAACATGTAATAAGAATTTTAAAAACCATTTTGTTATAAAATAAAATAAAAATATATATTTAGCTGCCTTTCTTTTACGATACATTCAAAAGTATATCGCGAATAAAATAATAGTACAAACTATGTGTAAGAACACAATATCATTCAGCTATTTGCGATTATGTTTACTAAAGAGCGAAGCTAATTGTCTTTATGCTTGAATATGGTCAGTCCGTTAGGTATTTCTATTCCTAACATATACAGACACAAATATGATATACATATATTGTATTATATTATATTATATATGAGTATGTATATAAATAACACAGTTAAATACACACCCACAGTAGTGTATAGTACAGTATAGCCTCTTTAAACTCAATTCCATCGGCATCGAAACGTTAATTTCCAACACAGCGTAGCTGTTTCTTTTTACAACTTCAACATATAACGGAATTTCTTTTGCGACATGTCTAAATATATACATATATACAGCAATTAGTATTATTATCATTATAAAGTTTTGATTCTTTCATACAAAAAATATCTTCATATAAATATTCATTTGAAAATAAATGAATAAGAGACTAAACAATTTGTCCTTTCGGTATGTAAACAAAGAAAAAATTTAAAAAAAAACGAAAGAGAAAGGGTTAACCTTCCAATGGGCTTGCAAGACATTTTACGAGGTGCAGACGTGGAGGAGATATAATGTCGGTTGTCTGGGCGAAGTAGAAGGAATGGAATGAAATGGACAAAGCAATACAACCAAAATGAGTGAAAGAAAATAGCGGGTTATTTGAGAAAGAAATAAAATAAAAAACGAATAATAATAAGAAGGAGGATGAGGATTATAAGAAGGAAGAGGAGAAGAAGACGAACCCATGGGTAAAACACAGGTGCACGAGACCAAGAAAACATCGTTGCCAAATCTACAAACTGGCACTTGACTTTTCTCTTATTCTCAATTGGCCTCTCAACTCTACTCTACTACATATTCTCCATCCTCCATTTCATCTTATCATTATTATTATTCTCCATCTTGTTCTTTCTTAAGCGATTCACATCCAGGATCAGCATTCGAAAGTAGAACAGCCCGAACAGAACGCAAGAAACGAATGCAAGACTTTAAAGTTTTAAAGTTACATTACATGACCTCATGACAATTTTACTACAGAAATTGCAGGAAGGTGACTTCCTGTCTTATTGCGACAATCTTCGATTCAAACCGGCTTAATTTTCTCTCAACTCTTTACTTAAATTACTGCAAAGTAAAAAAAAACTATTTTATATACATACACTGTTAAAAAAATTGCTTGAATTTTCAAAACATTGTATATAACGCAGTAAACACATACATTTGTACTTGAAATTTAATTACTAATTTCATATAGAATTTAAAATACATGTTTTTGAATTTTCAAATTAGCACTATAGATTTTCAAATACTTCTTTTTGAATTTTCAAATACAAGTTTTTTAATATTCAAATACTTTTTTTTTAATATTCAAATACTTTTTTTTTTAATTTTCAAATACTATTTTTTTAATTTTCAAATACTCTCTTTTTAATTTTAAAATAAATGTATTTGAAAATCTTAAGCGTTTGTTTGAAAATTCAAATGCGTGTATTTTAAATTTGCCCGCGATTCCATATTTCAAAGGCATAAAAAAAATTTTAATATCCATGGTCACAAGCAATAATAATAATCTAACTAGAGCATATCCATATAAAAAATAAAATCGACGGTTAAAAAAACATATAAATTATAATAATGATATAAAGTTAGTCCTTGAGACGTCCTTCTGCGAGGCTGAGTGATTCGGTTGATTAATGGTCAATGTAATTGCAATTTACAGACCAATTGTCTTTATCACCAGCACCGATAACAGATTGACCAGCCACCAATTTTATAATTATCAAAATACATTGATATAGATGTTTTGTACATACCTTTAAACACGTGTACCTGTATTTTATACGCATATAGTTTGACAATATGTTATAATAATGATAATAAATCAGTGAATGTAGTGGTAACCTGTCTCAGCAACTAAACACTGAGTCGCCACCATAAAGTTACGGTTCAGTGACAATCGCCAGTTAGTCTTCTCGTCTTATGTACATATCTAATCTATAATAAATATCTTCTTATACTTTTTTGTACTTGGACCCACGCCCAGTATGTAACTCGCTATTGTATTGAACTTTTTTAAACCAACAATACAACTATAGTAAATGTATATAGTATATAGTTTATATTTATATTTATTTTATCATTCTCGTGGTGTATAATAAATTTAAGTGAAGAAAAAACAAGTCCACCCAGTGAATGGGTTGCGAGATGTCGTGTTTACGTACGTAAATTTTAATAAACAGACTAATTGACGTCCAACAAAAATTTTTTTAATCATATACTCAACAAAAAGAGTTTAAATTATGAGAAAATTGTTTTCTTGGGATGTCCTCCCGTGTAAAATAAATTCCAAAAAAGTTCTGCATGTGGAACTTCTAAACATGAGACAGATTAGAACTTCAAATGGAACTTTTTTGGAACGTTAGTCATTTTGATGGCAAAAAAAAAGTTTTTATGAGCAAATTTAGAGCCAAAAATGGACGTTCTTGGAACTTTTTTGGAATTTTTTATGGACGTTTTTTTTTGTTCTATAAAAAATTTAATAGTAGAGATTTTTGAACTATTTTGGCATATTTCTGAAACGTCTTTAGTCTACAAAAAATGCAATTTCCACACATGGAACTAAAATTTAAAGTAAAAGTTTCAAAATTTGAAAATTTGTTTTTGGCGCTTAAGCAAAGGTCGTAAAAATGAGAAAATTCGTGATCGTGAGAGGTCGTAGCTTACAGAGGTTGTACTGCATATGTATCCATATACACACATATATTCATTTATATACAATAATTTTTCTTCTAAGCAAGCAAGAAATAATTGTGACAAAAAAAAATCATTCTGAATAAGAATTTTTAGCTCCATTTTAACATTTGTATTTTTTTTTTCAAAATTTTCATCATAAAAAAAAATCGGCACTAATGAAAAAACAGTTTCGACTTGACTATTAAATTCACAGAAAAAAAATCTCTATTAAAAATAAATTTTAGTGCAATTAATGATTGCGTAATCATCTTCGTATCAAACTCGCAATTGAAAAAAATGCTGACATAAAAATTTTGTTTTTGACAAAAGAAAACTAAAATTTCTTTACAGTACTCCAAAAAAAATACCAACATATCTCGAGCTGAGCTCAGATTTTTTCAAATAAGAAAATGATTTTTCATGAAATCTTCAAATTCCTGCATTAGAACTGGAAATTTCCAATAGCATACTTTCTTGTAAGAAGAAATGATAATACTTCCAAGTTATTTTTTCTCTCTTACACTTAAAACGATAATTGGTCATTTGTAATGTCGCAATCTCAATTAAGCCCGTTCATATCTCTGTCATTAGCTAAAATTGATAAAATACCAAAAACGTTTGCGTGATCGCAATAATTGAGCTAAAAATTTTTAAACAGTAGGATTTCGCCTAAGGGAAAAAATGAATTGGTTTCACCCAAATATATACCCATATATATTTAAATAAGGAACCAATTGTTACATACTTCAAGATAAATATATACTAGATTACACTGTCCATAGATTGAGTTTAAAAAATATGTACATGTATAAGATCAAGTGGAAGATAGTAATCCTCAACTGTAAAATTAAGATTAACCTACTATACAAGGATATACTATTCATATATACATATATATATTGTATACTATAGATGTTATTATTCACACGAGACTTAGTGCCGGGTTTATTGCACATTGGTAAACGTCGTCAGAGTAACAGAACTACACATGATGTAGGATCAGATGGAAGAAGCTGCTCGTACTGTACTGGCAAAACAACATAGAAAATGTATGAGGGAGTAACCGAGAGAGATTTAGCTCGAGAGATACGTAATGGAGTAAGATAAAACAAGTGCAAAAGAGAACAAGCTATCGCAATGGTCGCAGTAGTAGTAGTAGTAGTAGTAGTAGTTTGCGATATGCGATGGTGATTGTGACGGTGATGGTATAAAGAATCGAGTGGGGGAACGAACCAGTTGTCAGTGCACGACGTTGGAGACGTGGATGGGAAACGACGAAACGAAAGAGTCTGGGGCACGAGGAAGGATACCCCTGACTCCTGGTTACTTCGTAGTTGTAGTAGTGGTAGCTGCAGATAGTGGGGATACTGGTCAGACGATACGACGTAGTCTGGAGTGCAAGTGAGACAGCGTATATTTGCCACGAGTCGCCAAGTAGGAGGTGAGGGGCGGGGTGTCAGCTGCCTGACGTTGAAACAACATCGACTTACGGGTGTACGACAGAGACGGACGCTATTTATTTATATATGTGTGTGTGTGTGTGTCTATGTCGATGTGTAAGAGAAAAAGAGACAGAGATAGAGAGAGAGAAGGTAATGGAAGAAGAGGAAAGAAAGTGGAGAGCTGAGTCATAGCGCTGTTGCCAAGTTGTGAATTTACGCTTTCGTGCGCCTCCGGACTCGGGAGGATGATTCGTTCGTCGTACGGTCTGGCCTCAGGGAAAGACTATTCCTCTTTACTTAACTTCAACTTGTCTTCTTACGTTTTTTTTTCTCTCTCTAGCTTATGTATTTTTATACTTAATGCCCAGCGTCGTTGCATCGATGATATGGCTTTAAAAATTCAATCAAGGCTTATAATAATGATAATAAATAATATGAATGCAGTACATATACCAGTGGGTCTGTAAATGCTCCATTTTTGAAAACTTGATACCGCGGATTCACGTCTTCTCTGCTCTTATAGACGGTTACTTTACTTGATTTTTAATCTCAGCCGCATGTACTCGGATGATAAATTCAAGTTGACGAGATGATAGAAAATGGTCTCGTATCGTAACCATACCAGAGTTCCTGGGCAGAAGAACTATTATATATACATATACATATATAGCAAAAGAGAGACGGAGCCGTGAGAGTTTACCACGCGCAGCCAGGATTTTATTCTGTTTGCTCTGCAAGAGGGACAGAGATAAAGCGAAACGGTCCAGCAGCAGCAGCATCAGCATCAGCAGTAGAGAAGCGGGGCTAAACCGGACAGGGATCAAGGAACAAAAGCCTCTTCCCCTTGCACGCCGTTGATGCCGCGTCCACGTCGCGCGAGAGAGCCCAGCGGCGCTCGTTCTGCATTGTTCTCATTTTTTTTATATTTTTTTCATCATTTTTTACATCTTTTGCTTTTATTTTTTGCTCATCTACTTTTCGCAGAATCGTTGAGCTGCACCCCAGGCCCGAGGTTCTTCGCTTTATCATTCTCCGCGTATTGAGTTCCCCTTTTTATCATTTTTTATTATTTTTTTTAAATTTTAAATTTAATAACTAAGCCAACCCAACTTGTATTACATACATAACTCAGATATTTCATTACATTTATTTAATATTTTATAATGATAAAAAAGCAAAAAAAAATATATAGCATTTTATTGAATAATAAAAACCAATAAATAACGCAATATCCGTCGAGTAGATAAATAAAAAAAATTATTTGATTTAATGATTGGCGTCTCCTCTTTTCACCCTACAGTAGTTTATCTCACTTGCTCTCGAATTCTCTCACTTACTCAACTGTTGGCCAATGTATTGATTTCCCCGTTGGTTCTGTGTTCCATTCGCTTCCTATTTTAAACCTATATAAAGACAAAACGTTAGTGTGCAGTAGATATCGGAGTATGAGCACATTTGCTTACGTGCCCAGTGGAATTTTGTTGCATTCATCGGTCCAATGATCTCGCGAATCCGATCTCTATCATCATGAGAATAGATAGAGATCGCCGATGCCTGAATTACGTTGTTGAATTCACGCGGAAATGAATTCCGGATGTGCGACAGAACAATCACAATACACCATACACTACATACGTTCAATCTACTCACACTGTCAGTATTTCTATGCATATATGTACGGACACACATACGTGACAAATGATTTAATGCGTGTAAGAGAATAATATAATTGTTTTGTGTGTACTTAAAACTTTCAATACCCTCTACAGACTGCAGAGGTCAAATTAAGCCTCCTATTATACACGTGACCCAGACGAGTCTCATAAACTCAACGAATCATCCGTGTATTTGTTTACTTGATACTTGAAATCTATTAACGTGATACCTCTTGTTTATAAAAGTATAAATTTGATAACTATTTGCATATTTATTTTTTTTTATTTAACATGCGTTCGAAATTTTTTCTGTCGCACCCAGTGGGCGAACGGTATCATCTTTGTTGCACTGATACGGTAATCAGGAACTTTGGCCGAGTTTTTCTTTTTAACAAGCGAATATTTTATTAAAAAATTGAAGCGCACTTCGATAGATTAGACAGTAGTCTGCAGTTTGGACAGAGATTTTTTTCCCGGGAAAAACTCAGTCGAAAATGTCTGATAACCTCCTTGAGGTCGCGTCAACTGCTTGATTATTAGCGGTCTTGGTTTATTTGATGTAATAGACAACTACGTTAAATTTCATATATATTCAAATTATATAAATTGCATGTAAATACAATAGTATACAGAAAAGTTGGATTTTTTGACGTAAAAAGTTTTTACTCGCCCCGAGAAAATCTTCACTTGCTCCAAATTTTTGCGTTTGAATTGAAAACAAAAATTTTTTGTGGGCAAGAAAAAATTTCTTGCACCAAGAAATTTATTAGTACTAAGAAAATTTTTATCTTCACTTAATGATGCAAAATAATTCTTACGCCAGAAATTATTTTTATCTGTGTATGTTCTACACTAAAAAATTAGCGGAGTAAATCCGGAGTGAATGCAGAGCAGATTAATATTTTTTTTAATCCCCTCGGAGTGAAATTCACTCCAAAGGGGAGTTGAATTTAATATCAAAATTTCGGTTCAGAGTAAAATTCATTCCTATAAGGAGTTTGTTTTAATATTAAAAACCCCGCATCGGAGTAAATGTGGGTTTAAATAAAATCCAGATCACTCCGAAATCACTCCATTGTAATAACAAACTCCTTATTTACTCCGTATCCAGAGTGATTTTTTTTAAAACTTCAAACTCCGAGTAACGGAGTGAATTTAGATTTAAATAAAATCCGTAGTTACTCCCAATTTTTTTTAGTGTATGTAATAATTCTTCCTTTTTTTTTAAATATTCGAAAACTGAACTATGTGATCTGTTTTTTAAATACTGACATGCTTCAGTAACTTTTCTTGTAAATTCGGACGATCCTGAAGTTAGCAGACAATTAAAAATTTTGGGTTTTTTTTTAACAATTAAAATTGAAGAAAATAAAAAATTAAAAATATGCACATGTACAAAATTTCAACGACTACAAGTGCAATTTTTTAAAATATTTTTTTTTAATAATTTATCGTTTCTAAAAAACTCCAAAAATTATTAGACGTCGGCTAACTTCAGTATCATAAATTCGGTGCTCTAACATTCGATGAGAAGATGATGGTGAATTGAAATCTGTTACCCATATTGACATATTTCTGGTGCTAACTTCGAAAATAAATAACGTTGCGTTAAATTTGATCTTATCCATAAATTTTGTTTGTTCAATACTCGAAATCTATTAACTTGATACCTCATATTTATAAAAGTATAAATTTGATGCCTATTTAAATATTTATCTTACATTTATTTTATCTCCAAATACACACAGAACTAATTAACATACACAAACATAGATGACAAATCACCTGGTACTGGTTCTGCTGAAACTTTGACCAGTCACCAGTTGCGATACATCAGTGTCTTAATCAGCAGATTGCATACTTGGAGTCCGATTATTTTTAATAATAATAAAACTTGTTAACTAAATAAATTCAAGTTATCAGTATCAGTGATAACGTGTATGACCTGCGTAAACAACCTGTTTTTTTATTATATTTTATACTGATCCACTAATAAGATTATTTATAATCCCCGTCTCATCAGAAACACGAGATATAATATTTATTTTATCACTTCTCTGACAAACTTATCCTGTTATAAAAGAAACTCAGTTTATTTATTTTCTTTTTTTTTTATCTGAAACACAGAAATCTTAATAAATAAATAAATGAATAAAAATATATGACTAAGTGTCTGACAATTTCTCAATACGAAAAGATTAATATAAGCTTGACCTAGAGACTCCTTTAAATACGCTAATGTCATCGTATAAAGTTAGAACAGTTTGAAAGCACTTTAAACAACGTATATATTTGTGCTCAACTTACAAAACTTTGTGTGTTACAATTTAACTCTGTCTACTCCTTTATCCTCTATATACTTCAATGCATCCTACACAAAAAAACGTTTTTTTGACACAAGAAAAATTTTTCATTACAAAATGAGAACAAAAATTTTCATCAAACTGAAGTCTGTTGACGTCTGATAATTTTTGGAATTTTTCAAAACGATATATTATACAAAAAAAAATATTTTGATAAATTGCACCTGTAGTTTTTTTAATTTTCTACATGTGCATTTTTTTACTTTTTTTTTTTTTTCAATTGATGTTGAACAAAAAAATTCAAAATTATTAATCGTCTGTTAACTTCAGAACCACAAATTTTTTGAAGACTAGAGAAAGTTTCTTACAAGAAAATTTTTTTCTCGTCCCAAGAAAATTTTCGTTTTCAATTCATAATTCAAAAATTTTTTGCGCCAAAAAAGCTCTTTTTTGCTGTGCAGTCTCTCCCTTAATTTCCACTTGAATTTTCTTATTTTTAATTTATATCCATAATTTTTTATTGTCAATAATCCTCATATATATTTATAAATTAAACCATTAAATATTAACTCTAATATAATACACGTATGTACATATGTGTAAAAGAGATGAATAGTGTATGTTTGAGAATTCTCTTGCCAATCAGCCACCGTGGCACTAATTTATTCTTTATATTACTCATATATCTATCGTTGTATTTAATTCCTTCTCCATTTTACCCAACTTACACCATCATGTACATCGTACTGGCAGCATTGTGTGTGCGTGTATGTACATAAATAGATGTTGTGTGCAAATTGTACAGTGTAGTGTAGTAGATGAAACTCATCCTCAATTTCTTGTCCTTCTCCGCAAAATGCGCGCGCAATTCAAATTCCCCTTAAACTCCCTACTCCAATCGCTTGTTCTCTCACTACTCCACCAATGTTGCATTACCCGTACACACTACATACTCTATATACCCTACCATACCCAAGTGCTCCAATGTCTAAAGCTCTATCTAAAGAGTACCAGAGCAGCACAAGCTAAGAGAGATTCGACCGACGCGTGCGTGAGTTGCGGTGGCAATTCCAAAGGGCGTTCACGGTTTTATATATATATATTTATATACATATACATATACATGTACACATATATAGATCTAGTGTCTATTGTACATAGAAAAAAATACAATTGAAGCCTAGAGGTGATTACTCGTAGGTTTTCTTCTAGCGAAGATTGCGGATATGCGTCAGCTAAGAGTTTAAATCACGCAGTGGTTGGATTTCTTCACTGTACTACAGTACTTTACATTACATATATATTGTATATACATGTACTCGTTACTTGTTTCATTTCCTCCAGATCTAGATCTACTACTCATTTTTTTTCTTCACATAATAATTTCCCCTCGAGAAACAGATCATCCATCAAAATCCACACATGTACTCAAGGCTATTTCGTTCCGTGTTTGCGGTTGGATAACCACAATAAGCTTTTGCAAAGGGAGAGAAAATGGATTTCTCAAGTTAGCAATAACACTATAAAATATATTTTAAAATAAAACCCACATTTTTTTACATAAATTTTATTCCTCGTAAATCTTTTTTATTGCTCCTGTTATTTTTTTTTTATTATTAATTTAAATTTAAATTCGCTTGTATAAACACAATAAATAATTTAAATAAGTTTATAATGAGGTAACATTATAAAACACAGTATAAATCGCATATATATGCTAGTGTATGTATTTTATCGCGTAATCATATCCGCCATTTTGTGTAGCTACGTCGAAGCCTTTTTGTGCCACGACTATTTTTATTCAACTGCCACTTTTTTCCTTCACCTTTTTTTTTATTTATTTATAAAATCTTCTATCGATGTAATAAGACTGCAGTTGTGGTAAAATCAATAGTAAATCCATCATAATGTAATCCAATATGTAATTTAATTTTTTAAAAAAAGTACATCATTAACAGTAACAGTAATATAATTTATTTTAAATATATATTCATTTTTAAATTCACATCAATTCAAAATACATCATACGATTCTTATTTCGTAACAGGTAAAATAATCACGAATTATCAAATCACGTTTTTAAATTATATTGCCTCAGCCTCCAATCAATTTATATATACATATATATGTATATATATTTAATAAAGATAGAGATGAGAAGTGAGAGAGACAAATATAGATGGAATTAATTGGATTCATTACACGCTGGCAAGAATTGAGAGCGTCTTGATTCGCGAGGAAGCCTCTACTCGCTGGGATATAGACGTGAGGACCCCGCCCTATACTATTATTATATTACTCTCCATCGTCAATACTCCAATCAATTTTTTTTAAATATTAATTATCTCTATATCTGCGGTAGTTGAATCCTCCAGTAATCCAATATAATTACTGTTGGAAAAAAAAGTTATCTAATAATTCCTACTCCAAAATTACATAAAACGTCTTCCAGATGGTCGATTTAAACCGCATTACCACTCAGTTCTCAATAAAAATAATGTTCCAATGCAACACCGTTATAAATAATAACATAAAACGCAAGTAATGTGAAAAAACGTTAATTGAAATGATATTAAATTAACAATATGGTAATTTGATGATAATTTAAAAAAAAAAAAACGGTGGTAACGATAGATAAGTGCGTGTAACTCGCGCGAAGAGAAACGGGTGACTCCCTGGTAAACTTGGATACACGGGCGTTTTCTCTGCGCCTGCGCGTCCACGTACGCGATCTAATTCTCCCACTACTATTTGAATTGTTCATGATACCGACCACCACTCCAGGTTTAATTTACCACCTCCACTATACATTTTCTCTACACATACAGCAACTGCTGTAATCTTCACCACTACCATTGGTGGTGGCAACATCATCAACTTTTCTCATCTGTATCCGCTATGTGCGATTCTCCTTTTCCCCTGTACTGTGCTATTGCTGTGCACCAACACAACAAAATCCACTCTTATGTTACCCCTCCAATCCAACATACGAGTAACCATCATCATCATCATCATCATCATCATCATCACCATCATCGTTTTATTTTCTGTTCAAGAAGCATTATTATATATATGTAATATATTAATGTATGTGTGTTGATATGCGCGCGCGTATAAACTACATCTCACTTCAGCATGTAGGCAAAGAGGACATTCTCTCTTTACATTAGAGTACCTCATATCAGGCCATCGAAGTAAAGCAAAACTGCCGTCGTCATATCATTACACGGCCTCGGTAAAAAGAAAAAAAAATCGCAAGGGGCTTTTATATCTGCTGCGTAAATGCGAATCCTGGAGCAAAAGTTTAGATCTCGTACAGACCGAGTCCTCTGTCCATTTTATTTTCAATTTATTTTACTTTTTTTAATATATTTTTCATTATATTACATTTTCTTTCAATACCTCTTTTCACTACTCGTTCTTCTTCATTCTCTCATTTATTTCTTTTCGTTCATTTAAACTTTTTATATTTTTTTTTACTTGATTCAATTTCACCGGCTCGTGTCCGGTATTATGGAAAGCCCGGCTTCCACTGCTGGTGTAAAACCAAGTTCTGGGTTGAAAAAGGATTTTCATTATTATTATTTTTTTTTATTTTACATTTTTTATCTCCTCTCTTTGTCATATTTCATTCGGGAAAATTCATTCGACTCCAATGTTCTATTTCTATGACGCGCGATGGAATATTACAAAGAAACCCTCTATATTTATTTTCTTTCTTTCGTTTCTTCACTTTTTCATATATACTTTTTTTTTAATTAATCTTCTCAACAATATACCATTTAAACTTTTCAATTATTAATAATTAGACGTTTCAGCGTTTTAACAATAAATACAAAACGTCAAGAAGAATATATTTATTATTTACAATTCATTTGCTACCGTATTTAATATAATAATATATTATTATTATGAGCGCATAATTATTCCCTTGGTAAAAATAATTCCCATTTCTATAAATTAATGGTATAATTAGTGCGCGCAAAATTAAAATTTCCATAGGGGGTACAAGTAATGAGTAACTACCTAAGACTGCTAAACTGTATAATTTATTTTCCCAAAGCAAATCACAGTAATATAATTGAGAATAAGAACCAATTAAACATGTAGTAGGTAAACTTATACTTACACAGAGAAAATTTTTTAGCGCGAAAATTTTGTGACGATTCAAAATCATTTTCTATATTGAAGAAATCTGAGCTCAGCTCGAAATTTGTCTTCTTTTTTTGGAGTACTCAGAAAAAACGGATTTCTTGGCGCAAGCAATTTTCACTCGCTCTCAGAAAATTTTTACTTGACCCAAGAAAATTTTTTGCATTACAGGCAGATAATTTTGGAGTTCAAATTACCCATGAAGTTTGGTACTGTGACATCTAGCCAGTAACTAAATTTTTACTGTTGTTAGTAGAATTTGCACTTCATTTACACGCTATCGAGTACTATATTTTACAATGTGCATAGGAAAAATTTATATATTTACATGTCCTCACAATATCATATTTTCTGGGTAATTTTTACTTAAAATTTATCTGTGTGTATGAATTAAAAACAAAAATTCCTTTGAGGCAAGAAAAAATCTTTTCTGTGTAGGGTAGAGGTACCATTTGTGGTCACTACTCCGTTTTTGGACGATACTTTATTTTAATTAATGAAAAAGTGTAAAATAAAATTGCCATTTTAATAGCAGGTTAAAAGTATCTTTGAATACATTTTAAAAATTAATTTTGTCATTGTGTCTTTTACAAATTACTTTATTTAAATTTTTCAAATGTCCAAAACTGGCCAAAAACGGTACCTCTACCCTAGTAGAAATAAATTTCGATTTTCTTCTGTCAACAAAATTTTTCTTCAACTTAAATATGTCATTACTAATGTAAGAGACTCCTTACCTGATCACTCATATATTTGTATATCTATTGACTAAATTGACTAAATTTTACTAAATATACTAGTTCCCTGATCGGGTACCAGGTTTTTTCTCTTAATGTAATAATTTTTATTGATTTGCTAATTATGAAAGTTAATTTTTTTTTCAGTCTATATATGTTATAATTATCTAAAAAACTAATTTTATTTGAATTTGTTATTAGGTATGGACGCGTGCAGAGCGTCAAGTTGTTGCCCCGGGGCGAGGAGTGCCCCGTGGACGGAGGCTCCGCAGGTTCACTCGGCGAGGGAAGTGAGGGTGGCTCTGGAACGGGTTCCGGGAGTGGAAGTGCCGGCGGTGGCTCGACGAGCAGCGGGGGTGCTTCAGCGACGGTGGCGTTTATGGATATCAAATCCGCAGCGAAGGCTCACGCGACTGAGCACACCCTGGACGAACGAGCCCTCACAACCCAGTACTATGAACCTCAACTTATTCAGCACAGGTTTCCCACACACGGGTAAGTTTCTAACTTAATACACATACACCCATATGATAAACACCACATATGTTTATCCACCTACACCTGACCGCAAAATAATTCATCTCCACTTTTCATTTCATTAAATACCAATTTTCTTATCATTCATCATTACATATCTGGTATTATTTGTTATCAGTGTCATTACGACTGTTCATTAGTCAATGGAATTTTGTTTTTTTTTTCTTGAATTACTGAATTTATATTTCAAAAAATATTACATATTTCTATCACAACCACGAGCTAAATCATTAGAGCTCGTTAGTCGATGATGGTGTTCCGAGTGTGTATTTACGCTGTTAAAAAATTACGATGAGTCATAAAGTAAACGTAGTGAGAGAATTAATTAGATCGCACGTCGTGTCTTAGCAGTATGTACGTATCTACCGTTGACTTAAGTGTTATCGAAATACCTGACTCAAGGCTCCGACACGTCCGGAATTAAATTTTTTTTCTTCTTCATATATATAACACTCAAAAGCTGGATTATACGCTACATTACGTATATTTAACAAACAGTATGATATATATGTATTTTGTATTAACAATTAATGTCATTATCGATTAAAATGTTATTTTAAAAATTTTAAAATTTTAAAACAATTAAACATCCACATATTGGACAAATAATTTCTTATGAATAAATATAAATTTATATACACATACTTTAGCTGGATAAAGTTATTTTATAAATTAATATGTTTATATGACATTTAATTAAATTTCATTAATACAATAATAATGTACAGGTTTGGTTATTGCTTCCATATTTTTTTTTGTCTTCCCCTACTACTATTATTATCTTAATTGCTCTATAGTCGATGTCAAGAGAAGCCGTTTAGCTTTTCTTCTCTTGCCTGTATGATTTGCCCTCGGCAACAAACTTTATTTTATTTAATATATATATATATTTTTTATTAAACGATTTAGTGTAGACGTAAATGCATACATATATGTGTGTATATATGTATATATATAACACAAGTTAAAAAAATGTCGTAGTGATAAAAAAAACAGACAATGTTATCATTTGAAATAGTGAAATGTACGTGGATTGTTATAAATATTACGTGTATTTAAATATATATATACAATTGTTATAATAATATGGACATTATAATATTTAATTTACAAAGAGAAATAGTGCTGTTATGTAGTTATAAATTGAAATCCATGGATGATAATTCGTTAGATATAAATAAGAGTGCCGATGATTGGGAAGAAAATAGGCATTGGTTTGAATTTGATATTCAACCACGTTTTAGAACAGTTGTTGATTATTTTGCAGATGATCATTCTATAATTACAGAGTGAGTAATTATAAATACAATAATTAGTTCATTATTCATTATTAATTAAACAATTTATAACCTATAAGACAGCTTTTAATTTTTACCTCAAGCATTCGGTTCATGATCGATTCATTTTTACCAGAAAATAAAATACAAAATATATATAATACTTTGATATTAAATTTAGTAATACTTACATTGACATTTTAATAAAATATATCACAGTTGTTATATATAAATATAGAGTTAACGTTAAGAAACTGATAAATTAATCCCCTGATATTAAATATATTCAAATTTATGCCGTGGATTAATCTAATAAAATATATAAATCATAAAATTTTTTAGACTAATTAAAATAGTACATATATTTATATGTATGGTTAAGTAAAAAAATGGTAGTACAGAGGCGATAAACTACAGACTAAAAACATTTGTCACTTTTTGATAACAAGTACAGTAATACCTGAAAAAAAAATTTCTTACATGGGTAATAGGTTTTATTGCCTATAATTTAGATAAGAAATATGTAATTTGTTTTTAAAGATTAACACAGAGATTATTTATTTATATTCAATATTTATTTTATTTGTACTTTATATTAATACTAGAACCTACCTTACAATTAATCATCACATCAATTATAATCACTGATTAAGTGATAAATTTTCGTCAAAATATCAGGATAATTCCTTTTTCTTCTTATTGATTTATTTTGAGTATTCCTAAAATTAAATAAGTAAATTAAAATTGATCAGTAAATAAATTAAATTTTAATTAAAATTACATGAATTCGCTCTTAGCTGCCACGTCAATTATCCACGTCTGCATCGAAAATTTTCATAACTTCACTGACGTCTTCTTGATACACGTGCGCCCTGTTGATATTTAAAAAAAAAAAAAACGCATGAATAAATTTATTACTGGTATAAATTTTTAAAATACTATCAGAAAAAAATAATAAAAAATAGTCACGTGTCGGTATGTCCCCAATGGAATCATGTATATGCACACACAGGTCCATGAACGACAAAGTAATACATGTCTTCACTTACATGACATTATTATACATTATAAATTTCCTTAGTGTATAATACTTGTGACCGTGACGGTGACGACTGTTTGATAGTATGACAATTGTATGTAACGTGATGCGATGTTGCCATTTTAAATATTTAATAGAGAGTCAGTATGTCTGCAAGCACGAATCCGGTGATTCCTTTATTGATATGAGTAAATATTTATATAAAGTATATAAGAAATATTTAAATATCAAGAGGAATTAAAATAAATTTAAACAAACAGATTTCGAGATTAAAATTTTGATGAAAAGAAAAGAAAATTAAAACCTTGATACTGTTTAAATTTTCATACCACTCATATATGTATGTATATATATATATATTGTATATGTGCTGACAATGTCGCAGTAACTTTGTAAATTGCTGCTGTTATCTGCTTAGTGTTTACTTCAATTGTGTATGACTCAACTGTTTGAAAAA
The DNA here is from genome assembly GCF_029852145.1 of Microplitis mediator. Taxonomy (NCBI): domain Eukaryota; kingdom Metazoa; phylum Arthropoda; class Insecta; order Hymenoptera; family Braconidae; genus Microplitis; species Microplitis mediator. Next base: position 5,073,638 of record NC_079973.1, read on the forward strand.
TAAAAAAAAAACAATAAAATTTATAAATAACAAACAACAAATAATATGTCATATAAAATAAAAATATAATAATAAAATCCAGTGAAACGCAATTGTTAATGCGAGATAAGTCTAGCGAGTTTTAAAAGTAAGAAAAACAAAAATAGAAATAAAAAAATACTCGTGAACTATTGGCGGGACTCCAGAGATTTGAAAAATAAAAATTTTTTTTTCAAATTTAAACTTTTAATTTATTAATGCAGTTTTAAAGCATTTGTATAAATTTATCTAATGGCTTACAGTTATATATATATAAATAATTCCTCTATTCAATCACTATCATTATCACTATTATTATTTTTATAAAAACTAAATTTATCGTAAAAAAAATGCTTCATCATTTGAATTGACTCTGTCGACAAAATTACGTGTACATTCGTCAAATCATCCGAAGACATACATAACATACCTGTCTGAAAAAAACGTGTATCGTTATATGTATGATATATTTCACATATATATATTTATATATAACATACACGTGAATGTGTTATCGCATCATGTCAACTTGGACATATCGCGTGGCCTTGGAATCGACTGTTTTCATACATTACTTGTCTGTCAGTACTAATATAACATAAATATATATGCATATATATATATATAAATATACAATCATACCCTTCTTCTTTTTTAATATCATTATTATTTCTTTTTATCGGTTAACAACTTGACATCCACATATATATGCAACCCCTTTTATATAAATGATAATTACAATTTCCATTTATTTTTTTATTTTATTATTTTATTCTTTATACACCTGGCAATCAGTAACACTCGTGTATCCCGTCAAAACATAACAAATGACGGTATTATTTATTCTAACCGATGACATGTTACCAGTACCTCGTTCTCCCAACGTTATGTCGTTTAATGCAGTACAGTATTGTTGTACCTATATATCATCGTATATGTGCTGTAACTTACAAGTATCCTCAAGTGAAAATAAACTTAAAATGATTACTATTTTAAAAAGTCGAAGACGAATGAACCGAGTTGATTGGTTTTGCCCAGCAAATGTAAGCTATTTGCCATACGCTTATTTATGTGAATGTGAATGAGAAAAATAATCGGGAAATAATTTTTTACATGACAGTATATAGTACTTTGCTTAGTTTGATGCTTTAGTATATTTATATATATGTATTATTTAATTGTATTAAATTTCGCGACCTAGACGAGGCTTCATCACTTCTATGAAGCGGTTTTACTTTGAATTATAGTTACCACTCTTATTACTCTAATACGGCTTCTACTAATGTGTCTGGGTTATGTAACTAAGCCGTATATATTTACTGGTATTTAATTTATTTTTTATATTATTGTGATATGAAAAATATTATTATTATCACTTGATATCAGTTGGTAAAATAAAAGACAAAATATTGTGTTGATCATATGAAATTATTGTTTGTTACACTGTCAAAAATTTTTGGATTTGGTGTAGTGTAAAGGTGTGAAATTATGGTGTGAAAATTACACCAAATATCGCGTTAAATTTAGGCGGTGTGAAGTGACAGCTTTTACACCGTCAAGTAAATGTGTAATTTATGATAATTTTGCGTTAAGAAAAATATTTAAATGTTCAAAATACTATTTAATATCTAAATAAAATTTTTGAATTTTTTTTTCAATAAATCAATTACAAAAAAAAAAAAAAAAAAAAAATATGCACATGCAGAAAATTTAAAAAACTATAAGTGCATTTTTTCAAATACTTTTTTTTTTATAATTTATCACTTTGAAAAAAATCCAAAAATTATTAGACGTCGGTTCACTTCAGTATCATGATCAGTTCGGCTACCAAATTTCAAAACATAAGAGAAAAAATTTTTAAAAATTTATTTTTTGGTATTTTTAGTTCCAGTATTGTAAACATTTCAATTCATATTTCAAAAATTTCATTTTTGTCAGTTACTGTTTTGAAATTGGGCAGCCGATTCGTTGTTCATTAATCAAAATTATAATGAGTAACGCGGAATTGGTAAAAAAAGTAGATTACACCATATTGAAATTACACGGGTAGATAATACACTAGACGGCCGTGTAAAGTTTTTGGGAGCCATTTTTACAAAAAAATTTTTTACAGTAAGATCAAGTACTTATTCATTTTTTTACAATAAATTTCTGCTCATTAATTTAAAATTTCATTAATGTTGATAATTAATATTCACATATGAACAATAGAGGATGTAAAGTAACTGATAAAATAAAACAATGTGTGTTTTACAATGACGACAAAAGACTACTTGAGACATTTTCAAGTGAACGTATATGGCAAAGTAAAATAATAATAACAATAGTGACGTATAATAATTAAAACTAAAATTAATAAATTTTGATGTATCAACAGAAATTCCGAGGATCATGGAACTAGCGTCGGCGTCAGCGTCGTCGGCAGCGGAGTCTCAGGTAACGCCGTCAACGTCGGTGTCAGCGAGCGAGGAGTCGAGAGAGTTAGCGAGACTTTCGAGTCGCGTGTATCCCACGGAAATTTCTACACGGGGGAACGAAGTAACCGGGTGGAGCACTCGGTCGACCCGTCGACGGTTGATCCAGTGGGTGGCTACATACCCCGTAGTAGACCGACCCCATCTGGTGGATACCACGTGACGGCGCCCAGGGCGCGGGAACGGTTATACCCACGTCCAAGTTCGTACGTCACCGGTCCGCCGCCCTCGTCACATCTAGAACGTCATCGAGGTGCTATCTCAATGTCTTCTTGGCTTGGTTACGAGTCTGGATCCACGAGGTACAGCACTGGACCACCACAGCCATCACCTGCAACCACCGACAATTACCAAGAAGAATCAGGTAAGATTATTTTACTATTTTTTTATTTCCCTCTATCATCCTTAGTTTTTTTTCTTACATTCAAAAACTACTTCCTCTTATTTACTGATGTTTGAATTACAATATTCACTAAAACACCTATGTAATGACTTGAATGCTAGACATACACCTGAACATAAACTCACTCTCCACACAACTAGTTGGCCCGCCGTCAATTAGGCCGTCGTGGGACATACCATCACGCTCTGCTTTTCTGTCAGGTGGTGGAGTTAACAGCGGAGTCGGGGTTGGAAACATCAGTAGCTGCGGTGGTGGAGGAGTTGGAGTCGGCAGTGGTGGCGGAGTCAGTAGCAGCGGCAGTGGCGTTGGTGGCAACAGCGGTTCAATGAGACAGCACAAAAAACAGAGAAGAAAATCACGCAGTGGTAGCAGTTCACCAAGTGGCTCAAGTCGATCTGGTAGCAGCAGCAGTAGCCGAAGTAACAGCTCTGCTGGCAGTACCTCGGGTGACAGCAGTTCACCTGGTAGTTCGCCTCATCGCACTGGTAACGCTGCTGTCTCGGAAGACAGGAGGCCGTCGGCGATATGCGTAAGAAATTTACCCGCTCGAAGTAGCGATACCTCACTCAAGGATGGACTTTTTCATGAGTACAAAAAACATGGGAAAGTTACTTGGGTTAAGGTTGTTGGTGCAGCAGGCGACAGGTATGCGCTTGTTTGCTTCAAGAAACCCGAAGACGTTGAAAAGGCTCTTGAAGTATCACACGACAAATTATTCTTCGGATGTAAAATAGAAGTCGCACCTTATCAGGGTTATGATGTCGAGGACAACGAGTTTAGGCCGTACGAGGCTGAGTTGGATGAGTATCATCCCAAAGCAACCCGTACCCTATTTATTGGTAATCTGGAGAAAGATGTCACGGCGTCGGAGCTCAAGAAACATTTTGAGCCATTTGGCGAGATAATCGTGAGTATATTTATTTATTTATATATTTTTTAATAAACATTGTTATTAATGTTCATTAAATTTATTCTCTCTGTTTTGCATATTCAATGAATTGACACTGATACATTGATTTTTTTTATTTTTGTTTCCAGGAAATCGATATTAAGAAACAAGGAGCTGTGTCGAGTTATGCATTCTGTCAGTACTCAGACATCAGTAGTGTCGTTAAGGCAATGAGGTCGATGGACGGCGAGCACCTTGGCTCGAATCGCATTAAACTCGGGTTTGGTAAATCCATGCCGACAACTTGCGTTTGGGTTGATGGTATTGGCGAGTGTGTCTCGGAAAAGTACCTGAATATGCAATTCCACCAATTTGGACCTATAAATCAAGTGGTAGTTGATCGTGAACGAGGCCACGCGCTTGTATTTTTTGAGCAAATAAATTGTGCTCAAACAGCGGTCAAAGAGATGAGAGGCGCATCGCTCAGAGGACGTCGACTGCAAGTTGATTTTGCCTCGAGGGAGTGTCAAGAGACATTTTATGAACATCTTGAACGGCAAGGTGTCACAGGCGAGAAGCCATGGGACTCTCGACCCTCACCTGCGGCGACATTTGATGTTGCGTGAGTATTACATTTTGCTCAATTAACAACTGAGACAACTCAATTATCTTTACCTCCATAATAAACTTTATATATAAACATATTCACATTTTTTTTTTTTTTTCTAATCAATCACAGGAGAGAAAGGAGTTTCGAAGCAGCTGTTACGGTGCCCAATGCAGGTAGCAGGTTTACCAGGTACGAAACACCACCACGAGCGAGGACAGCGAGTTATTCACGTACTCCCGGTGGCGGTAGTACACCTGGTGCGAGTCCTGCTCATCCCACTGCAATGTCACGAACCAGCAGACGATCCTATCAAGCAGATCCGTATTACGAGGGTGACTATACGGAGCCAACGTCCAGGAGATTCCGAAGCTACGATGAATTCAGTCAGGGCAGCGGTGCGAGCCACGACGACTACGATAGCAGTGTCCTCGGTGACAGCAAACTCAATGACGATGATTTATTGCCACCGCCACGACGTCATGCTATTCAAAGTGTTGTGACAAGCGTCGAACCTCCAGCACCATCCTCACTATTATTACCACCACCAGACATACGACATCTGCAAAAAGAACGAGTGCATTTGCTCGAACAACTCGAGGAGTGTCACAGCAGCGGCGATGAGGGATTCGCTCCCAAGAAACGACCGAAGCTCGACAGTTCATCTGCGATTCTCTGTGACGATGATGAACCTGAAATAGCTTCGCTTCTCGTAACCTCTCACTCCGGTAGGAAGGGTATGGATGTACGGAGGGTCAGTGATAGTAAAATAATCGTCCATCATAACACCCGACGCGGTAGCTGTGAAGGCCGGGGACCGGGTCCCTGTAAAAGACGACGAGATACTTCTAGTAGACATCACGAGCATCATGACAGTTCGCGACCTGGTACACCTCTTGTTGACGAAAGACCGGAAAATATCATTCCAAGTGAACCGAGGAGGTTTCGAGAGCGCAGTCAAGAAGGTCCACTTTCTTTGCCGCTTCCGAGGTTCGCTGCACAGATGATGAATAACAATAATACCAGCAATAGCAATAATAATAATAATATTAACAATAATAATAATAGTAATAATAATAATAATAATAATGTTAATGTTAATACTAGTAATAACAGTAATAATAATAATGTTAATAATAATAATATTAACAACAACAACAACAGCAACAATAATAATAATATTAGTAGTGGTAGTTGTGTAAGAACAACTAGTGCACCAGCGTCCAAAGTAACAAGTCCATCGTGTGCAGTGAGTTTGTCATCATCGGTACCTAGTCCAAACGCGGCACCTCAACCACCGGCTTCACCGCCGCCCCGTCATCCAAGCCCGAGTCCAACAAGTTCGGACAGTGAAACCGCGCCACAATCGCCTAGTCTTGAAGAGCGAATACGTTCACTCGATGAGAAATACGAAAAGTGGTCAGGTTCACGTGCACTAAGTGCTGCTGGTAGTGACGCATTGGCTAAATTTGACGCAACTGTGTCTGAAAGATTTAGGTTTCGTCCGACGTTTTTGGATCTTGAGCTCCACGAAGTCCAACCTTCGGACATCGTTAAGTCAGTGCTGGCTAAAAGAAGTGTCTTTGATGAAGATTCCAAGCGGCTGGAAAATTTCAGTGAAAAATATGAACCACGTGAATTTACCGGTGTCACTGGAATACCCTCATCAATAATAAGTACCACGAGTTTGTCGTCTTCATTAGCTAGTTGTAGTACCAGTAGTAGTAGTACCAGTAATAAACCCAGTGTTGGAACTGTAACTGGAACTGTGACTGTGGCCGGTGCAGCAGGAGTAGGAGCAGCGGGAGTAGGAATAGCAGCAGTAGGAATAGGAGGAACAGTAGCAGGAACAGGAACAGTACAGGGGTCGTGTAGTAGTGGTAAAGTTGGTTTGCAGTATCCATTCCCTAGTCATCCGCCGGTACAGCAATCCAGCAGTACAACATCTTCCAGTATTGGAAACATGGTCATGCCTCCGTCATCTGCTGTCATAACGACAGTTGCAACTGGTACCACTCCAATGACAACACTCGTATCACCATCACTGAAGACTGATCCAAGAACGGCAGTACACAACTGTGTGCATCCAACACCTGCGACTCCTATCACACCTGGTACGTCAATAAAAACTGCTAGTCCTGAATTACCACCCGTCTCGTTGCCTATGGGATTTGGTAGCGGCACAGCGGCCAGTATCAACAGTAGCTGCTTCGGTACAATGACATCTGCGAGTAATATCAGCAGTAATATTCCTCAACCACTTGGTGCGTCAACTACTCGTACAAGTAACATTGGATCTACCTCGTTGTCATCTGGTACAACTACATCATTATCGACGTCAACATCGTTGTCGTCGTCGGTATCATCAGTACCGGCGCCGGTATCATCGTCAAATCCAGTGATGAGTACAATTGCATTAGTCACCACTGCAACAACAACGATAACGACATCGAGTAGTGACACTCGTCATCATCATCAAACATTAATCTCATCATCGTCGACGAATCATTCGACGTCGGTGACAAATAATAATTCTATTTCTTCCGCGTCGACGACAGTAATAACGGCAACGGCAACTTTAACAACTCCAACAACAGCAACAACAACAATAACGTCAACGTCAACGTCAACGACGGATCCATCACGTGTGCGACAACGAAAAGAAGGCGGTAGTAGAGATAGCAGAGATTCGAGGCACAGTCGAAGTAAAGACGGCTCAAGAAAAAATAAAAAAGATGACAATGATAGTGAGAAAAATCGTAATAAAGAACGAGACGATAAAGATGAACGTTCGTTGTTATTATCGTCAACGTCAATTGTTACTACGGCAACTGAATCGTCGAATGAAACGACGACAGACACCCACAATAAAGACATTAAGGAGAGTAAAGAAGCTCGTTATGAACGTAAAGAACGAGAGGAACGTGAGAGGCGAGACAAAGAAGAACGTGAACGACAGGAGCGACGGGACAAAGAGGATCGCGATAAACAAGAGAGAAAAGAACGTGAGGAAAGGGAGAGACGTGAAAAAGATGAAGAACGTCGCGAAAAAGAGAGGTTGGATAAAGAACGCAGGGATCGTGAAGAAAAAGAACGTGAGAGAAAAGAACGGGAAGAAGTGGAAGCCCGGGAAAAAGACAAACGTGAAAAGGAAAAAGAACGTTTGGAAAAAGAACGTAAAGAACGTGAAGAAAAAGATAAACAGGAACGACGTGATCGGGAAGAACGTGAACGCAAAGAACGTGAAATTAGAATAGAACGTGAGAAACAGGAAAAAGAACGAGTTAGAAAAGAACGTGAGGAGTTGGAAAAACGGGAAAAGGAAGAACGTGAAAGGGTGGAACGTGAACGAAGACGTGAAGAGAAAGAAAGAATCGATCGTGAGCGCAAACGTGAGAGGGAAGAACGTGAAAGACTCGAACGTGAGAGGCGGAAAGAAAAAGAAGAGCGCGAACGACTGGAGAAAGAAAAGCGAGAAAAAGAGGAGAAAGATAAACTTGAGAGGGAAAAACGCGAGAGGAGAGAACGTGAGGATCTGGAGAAGCGTGAAAAAGATAAAGTCGATCATGCCAAGAGACGTGATCGCGATGACAAGGATAAAGACACCAGCAGCAAACGTGAACGGGATGAACGGGAACCAAGACGACAGCCGATTGAAAATCATCAGCATCTGGCCAATCAAAATCAAAACCAAGCTTCGTCTCCCGCTCCCGTGACCTTAAAACGACGTTGCTCCTCCCAAGAAACTCCTCAGGAAGATGACACCAACAAGCGAATGAAAATATCTGAGCACAGGCGTGACAGCAAAGACAGACCGCGACAAAATCGCAGATCGGAAGATCGTAAGCATCGTAATGACTCACATCGCACAAGTCGAGAGAGCAGAGAAAATAGAGACAGCAAAGACTCCTCAACGTCAACTCAGAGCCAAGACAGTCGTGAGAGTCGAGAAACACCACTGCAGTCTCACGCCAATAGCGAACTAACCAGCAAAGATATTATTTCTTCCAGTCGTGACATTAAAGAGTGTCGCGAAAATCGTGAAAATCGTGATAGCCGCGATAGTCGTGAGTCGAGGGAGAGTAGAGACAGTCGTGATAATAGAGAAAATAATCGAGATGTAGTGACTAGCAGTGGTGGTGGTGGTGGTAGCAGTAGTAGTAAAGACAAGCAGCGCAGCAAACGAAATCGATTAGAACGAATGGAAAAAGAACAGCGTGATCGCAGTCCACGTGTCTCTCATGAACTTGACAAGGAATTTCTTACGCGAATAGAACTCGCCAAGAGAACAGACTCGAGTCCGCCAAATAATCAGACCGGATCTCATCATCACCATCATCACCATCACCACCATCATCGTGACTCGTCCCAACGTGAACATCATCATGTTTCTATAAATTTACACAGCGACAATGATGACGGACACTCGTCAAACCACGAAATGCAAACACGACATCCGTCGCACACAGACACTGACAGCGACGAGCCCAAGAAACACTCGATATTTGACATTGTCGACGACGAACCGGCTTACATCAGTATGTACGACAAAGTCAAAGCACGATCGACTAAAAATATGCAAAAACTCGAGGAGGAAAAACGACAGGTCAGATTGAAAGACAAATTTTCGCAGTTGAAACAAAGTCGTGCCAGAAGAGAAGAAAAGAAACAAAGTACTTCTTGGGACGGTGACTCTGTCAGTAGTAAAGCACTTACTGAAGACGAGGGTACTTCTGAATCAGATTCAACTCGTGCCAAATCTCTGTCACGTAAAGGCTCACGTTCACGCATTCACTCAGATACAAGTGAAGAAGACGACTCGTTCAATAACAAAGTCCACAAAATAAAAACTGAAAGATTTCTCGAGAGTGATGTTGACCTTGGGTTTGCAGACACTGAAGAGAAGCATACGCCAACTGAGACCTCGTCAATTAACAACTTGCGTCCTGTTAAACAAGAGCCAAGATCCTCGGACGATGACGAACGTATGGCTGTGTCCTTTCCATCAAATCATCCAGTTGTTAATAATCACCAGCGTGACTCGAGGAAAAAGTCACACAAAAAGAAACAGAAACGTCAAAAATTGTCCATCTCCAGTGAAGACGGCAGCATTAATATTAAAATTGAATCACCAGACAATAATGATCATAAAAATAAAAATATTATCACCAGTTCTACTGACTGTCGCGTTAATCATGTTAATGATTCACCGACAGTTGCGTCTGTCACTTCATCAACATCAGTCACAACAGGATCAGCAGCTGCTAATGAAGCTACTGAAGAACGCATACGAGCGGAGAAGAAACAACGGAACAAAAAAGATAAAAGACGTGAAAGAACAAGTGAAGATAAAGCGAAAACTCGTAGAAAAAGACTCAACCGACAGGAAGCCAGAGATTCCCAACGTATGGAGGATATTTTTGGTCCACTGTCAGATGATGTTGATGATGCGCCATCAGCGCCGTTCTTCAATCGTCTTGGGAATTTACCATCCGAAAATAATGCCTACGGTTCAGACAGCGACGGTATACGCAGTCCTATTTTGGATGTAGACAGGGTGAGACGTAAAGCTGAAAAGAAACGTCGTCATCAAATTGAAGATGAGAATAGCGTTGATCTTGCGGAGGCTGGCCGTGAAATAGAAGCAAACTTGCTTGGTTTACCCGTGTCACCAAAACCAGCAGTCGTCTGTATGGAGAGCAATGACCATGACGTCTTTAGGTTTACTGACGACAATGACAGTATTGAGCCGTCGACGCCCACGACAGCGCCGGAAAAAGTTAAAGAGAAGAAGAAGAAACGCAAGAAGTCTAAGGAGGAACGCAGTCGCAAAGATTATCACCATCATCACCACCACCATCATCATCATCATGACAAAGCCGGTGCTTTGCCATACTTGGGAGCTGATCCGAGTCCTCCTCGTGCTAGCAGCCCGATATCACGCAAAACGATCTCTTCACCACCACCGTTACCTGTATCACGTGATACCATTCTCAGTCCGATTCCTAAAAATCCAACGACAATATCAGCAATTACGACTACTGTCACTTCACCTCCAACTTCAACTCCATCTTTGACTTTAGTTCCGACTTCAACATTAACGTCAACGTCAACTTCAACATCAACGACATCAGTTGTCACGTCATCGACGATAAATGTCGGGTCAAATAAATCAGACAACAAGAAAAAGGACAAATTTATCCCTGGCTTTGGTATGGATATCGACGAAAAAATTCACGAGAATGCTGTCAAAAGTATTTCGGAACCCGAAGAACGTGAAAGTGGTCGGCTATCTGGCGCAGGTAATCATGAACCAGAAGTACCAGCTCCTGTTACCCCGCCACCGCAAGTTGAAGATAAACCGCGAGTTGTTATTTCGCAAGAAGAGACTGAAGACGCAGTGGCTGCTCTGCTCGAAGAAACATTCGGCGGCTCTACGGAAGACTTTTCTTACGAGGGCGATGAAGAAGAGCCAGAAGGTGACGGGGCAAGTGTACCACCGTCAGACGCACCGCCTCAAGAAGACGTCGAGGAAATGCAGCAAGCTGTTGAAAGTCTCAATGCATCAACTGGCGCTGAAACCGATGCGGATTTGAAACCCGACACACCTCAGAGTGAGCATGACTTGCAGATAGATACTGACACTGAAGAAGACCCTAATTATGAGTCATTCGATTTGACTCAGCCACCAAAGACACCAGATATTCCATCATTCTACAAATCACCAGTTAATAAACAGCAGCAGCAGCCAATTATTGCAACAACGACAACTACAACAATTGCAACAACACCATCAACAACAACAACAACTACGACAACAACAACGATGACACCAACAACAGAAAAGAGTACAGCAAATTGTACACCAGCAACTGCACCTGTGTCAGTAAGATCACCAAGTCCACAACCTCCGGTATCATCATCAGTTATCTCTCATTCGTGGCCAGAAGACCACAAGCCCGTGATAAATCCGTCTCCGCAAACCGAGACCACAGATAATAATACGGAAGCGAATAAAAAAGACAGATCATTTGTAGGTCACGAGGTCTTGGCAGTCAAATCCCCACCATCTCCATCAGGTCAATACAAACAACCGATGCCTTGTAGTTTGCCAATAATCAGCGAAGCGCCGAGATTATCAGCAGCGAGTCCACGACCTCCTCCGGTGACTTCAGCTCAGCAGCAGCCTCTTTACCAGAGATTACCGGTTGCACTCCAGAGTCAAATGGTACCGCCGTTACGGCAAACACCTCCTAGAATGTCGGTCGCAGTTACGACGGCATCCTCGCCATCGGTAACAGCACCACCAACAACAGTACCATCGTCTCTTGTAGCTCAGTCACGATCGTCATCAGCGATACCATCGCAGCAGCCATCATCGCGTGTATCTCAAACGCCCTTGTCTCCAAACGGTCAGTGGTCGAGAAATATACCAATGAGTTCACATCTTTCTCACGGTATCAAAACATCTTCGACAACATCCTCGAGAATTCCCGTCAGTGTGCCATTGACGACTCATCGACCATCGGATATACCGTCACAGCACATTTACTCGACGGCAGCAACCCAGCAACCGGTTATACAACACGCACCGGGAATGCGAGCACTGGCACCAAGTTATCCACGTGGTGGTCTTCCACCATTGACATTAAATATTCCACCGCGTCCTTACATGCCAGTACCGCCGCTCGTATCGGGAATACCTCGAGAGTCTGGTAAACCGCGAGATTCAATGGCATTTGGCGGTAAATCTGTTATAGAGACACTAATACCAGCTCATCTTAATGAGTCACCACAACGATTAGACGAACCCAAACTGTCACCGGCTATCATACCTGAGCCAACAAACAAAGCGTCGACGTCACCGAAGGTTCCATCACCCAACCAACCGCCGACTTTCATTCCCGAGACTGCTAAAATAGAAATAAGTGCGAGTACATCAACTCCAGCGATCTCTAAGTCATCTATTTCTACTGTCGAGAGTGTCGTCTTGTCACCAAGACACCAGAAACAGTTACCGTCTAACACCAATAGTGTGGAAAGTGATATGCTGTCACCAAAACAAAAACAAGAGCTAACGAGTGTTCATTTACTGACAACTCACCCGCCTCATACGTCAGCACCGAGTCCAGTTATTGTTGCACATGGTCAGCATTTGGTTCACAAGTCAGTGGTTCATTCACTGGTACCAACGACTGTTTCGCAACCTAATCAACCATTAATTAAAACCGTTGTACCAATTGTCAGCCAGCAATTTTCACAACCTTCACATGATAAAGTACTGACTACTGTTGCTCAGCAAATTCATCAACCAGTTGGACCCTCACCTGCTCAACAACAGCAGCAGCGACAACCAATACCACCAATATCACAAGGAGTCTTACTTGTAAAACCACACATACCTCTCGTGTCAACAGTCTCGCAATCACTGACCACTCGTGTTTCAACGGCAAATGTTACGTCTATTTCTACATGTGTTCCTGTGTCTTCACCACAACAATTACAGCAGCAGCAGCAGCAGCCGCAGCAACAGCAACACCAACATCAACCGTCTAAGACACCTGAACATTTACCAGAACGTCAAGAAAGATTTACGGATATTACAAAAAATAAAATAGAACCAATAGAAAATTTATCAACCGTCCAACCAACTAAATTTATATCTAGTAATTTACCATCATCTCAATCTCACGATGTGCTGAAACAAGAAGACAAGTCTAGTGTCATTGATCTTCCTAAGATTAAACAAGAACAAGATAATAAACCAGTCCAAGTTGAACGTCTGTCTGATGTCATTGAGGTTAAAACAAAACCAGATAAATTTGATACTGAAAAAACTGAAGCAGTGACGTCTGTTGCTCCGGTTAATTTATCAGAGCCTGTGGTGCCTAAAGTTGAGGCTCAGGCAGTCACTGAAACTCCGAAAGAAATAAAACGCGATGAGGAAGACGAGGCGCCAAAGGTTGAGGAAGACGAAGAAGATATTGCTGATGAGGCACGAGAATCAAGTAACGACCCTCTGGCTATTGACAACGCGCGGGAAGATCCAGCAGACAGTAAAGAAGACAGCGATTACTGGTCAGCTAAAGAAGTCAATATTGAGAGCGTAATAAAAACGGTCGATGCGCTGTGCGACGGCGAGGGTAATGACAACGAGACCCATGACGAGGAAGACAGTCATCATGACCAAGAGACAAATGGCGAACCTCAGGATACCAGCAAGAGCGAGGATTGGCCTGACACCGAGTCAACTGAAGGTGACAGCAAGAAAGATTTTTCAACTAATGATGATCAAGACGAAGGAGTGGAAACTTGCGAAGTTGAGTCTACGCGCTCTCGTCGCGTAAGATCTAAAACTCGTCGTGGTGGTGGTCGTGGCGGAGTGTCAGCACGACGTGTAAATAGAACAACGACTTCCGGTAAACGTGGGGGTCGTACGCCACGTAATAGTAAACAAGAAAAGAATAAATTACCAGCAGATGTCTATGAGTTCCATGATGACAGTGAAGAAGACAACGCCGGTCGTCCAAGACTTATTCTCACAATAAAATCACCTGGACCTACTGTTGCAGCTGGACCTAATGTTCCAGCACCTCAACCTGTAGCAGCTGTCAAAGAAGTTGCTGCTGAAGAATTTGTCTCGCCTGCAACAAATACCCGCAAGTCTAAACGATTGGCAGAGAAAGACGGGAGTAGATCGACTGTTGATGATACCATTGAAGATGTTGTGCGTGGATCAGCTGCTAACAAGGCTCTACTTGCTGCTGGTGTTCATGCGACACGAAGAAGTACCAGACATAACAACGGTTCGAAACCACTGCAGCCACAGCTCACGATAATGGAGACCAGAAAATCACGTGGCGGTCGCAGAACATCGCGTAGAACTTCGGAGAATAATGAAGACAGTGGCGAAGAAAAAAGTAAAGATTTGATAACGAGTGCAGTAGTGACACCAGCAGCGCCAGCAACATCACCACCTACGTTAGCATCAGCACCAGCACCAACACCAGTGTCAGCACCAGTTCCAACAACGACAGCAGCAACAACGCGTGACACAACCAATGAAACAACTGATGCAGCCAAGGTTGCTGCTACTATTGCTGACAATGTCATCAAACAGGAGCCAGCTAAACCATTGCAACCTTCATTGGTACAAAAATCATCAACATTAGAACCAATGACTCTGATTGATCCGGTCACGGGAATGCTCATACCCATGAGAGAATCTGAAGAGGGTCAATATATACCAGTTTCAACGGCATCCGGACAAATTCAAAATATTCCTCGAAGCATGATCGAAACTCGGACAACAACAGCCGACATTAAATCTGCTGCTGATAAATATCCGCCAGCACCACAGGTACCATCAGCTTTGCACCCACGACCTGTCACTGAAGAAGCCAAAGCTAAAGCTAAACCTAAACCCGTACCCGGACCTGAAGTTACGGCGCCTAGTCTAGAACCCGCGGATTTGAGCCAACCATCAAAGCCCCAGCCAAGTGTGATAACAAAATCTCAAGCTCCAGCTCCAGCTGTCCAAGTGACGTCTTCAGCAGTCATTCAGTCAACCATAACACCACCGGCTGTATCAACTCCAGTCTTGACTACTCCACCAACAAATCTGGTGGTTACACAGCCTCAGATAACAACAACGCAGTGTAAGCCGACTAGTCTGAAGGCGCACGTGCTAAATCCAAGCAAATTAGCAAGTACTCCAGTTGCTCAGCAAATAGTCGTCTCCAAACCGATGATGACTCCAATGCCAACTCAGCCAGTGGTACAGAATATCATAAAACAACCTAACCAAGCTCTCCAGGGATTGCGGTTACAAATTCCCCCAGGCAGAGTTGCTTCCCCTAGTCTGAGTCCACGTGCTAAACAGCAGATTCAAATCAACAGTGCTAATGGCAAGCCTGGACAACCAATGTCACCTGTACTGAATAGTTCAAACATCCCGCCTAATCCTAAGCAGCATCTTCTGCAAGCTGCTAAACAACAGCAACATCAGCAGCAGCAGCAGCAAGCGCCGACAATTGTCAACATGCAGCAAAAAATGGGAATAAATGTCCACCCAAGTAACGTTGCGACGACACCAGTCCAGCGGATCCACAATCCAGTATCTCAGCCGACGAATCTTAAAGGCATAAATGGACAAAGTCATCTACCGAATCCAAAAGCTCATTTGCTCCAAGCAGTCGTGCCGACGATAATGAGTGGAGGAGTTGCAAGTCCGCCTACTCAGCCTCACATTATTGGAGCACAGGCTGTTGTATCAGTAGCGAGTTGCTCAAGACCTGTGTCAGCAAAACCACAAATCGCTGGAATGGAACCACCCAAGGTTGAAGTTTCAATGTCTGGTTGCATTATGGTACCAAATGCCAGTCCAGGTCGTGTTCCAGTTGGCGTTCCCTATGAACCAGCATTGGTAAGTGTTTTTAAATTTTTAAATAACTGTTTATTTATTAATGCTAATTAATTAATTGATTGATTAATTAATTAATTTAGTTATTTATTGATGGGGTTTAAATTAACTTTGCTTGGTTTTGGTTAGCATGGACCTCCAGGAGCTCCGTCACCAGGAGGTCAGTACGGGCTCGTTCCGCCACATAGAACTCAGAGCCCTCCGTTACCTCCGCCTGCTCATCATCATACTAATGCTTCTCAGGTACTTACAGAGCTTGATAATTTTTTTTAAATCTTAACTACGAATTCTAAATTCAAATTATTCGTAAGTTTTCGAATTATTCGTGATTTGTTGAGTCATTCAAATTTTTGGTAAGAAGTAAATAGAGTACAGACACGAATTTTTGAAAAAATTATTTTGAAAACTCAGCTCTCCATTAAATAAAAATTGAATATTTTAAAGTTGATCAGAATGTTTTTGATTCCAATCGAGTAATTTTTAAAAATGATTATGAAGTTAGAAGACAGGTAACAAGTTTTTGATTTTTTTTTCAATAAATCAATTACCGAAAAAAAAAAAAATATGCACATGTAGAAAATTTATAAAACTATAGGTGCAATTTTTTTAAAATATTTTTTTCTTTGAATTTATGGTTGAAAAAAAAAAAAAAAGTTATTAGATGTCGACTAATTATGATCCTGAAGTTGGCAGACAATTAAAAATTTACTGATTTTTTTTTTTTTCAACAAATTAATTACAAAAAAAAAAACTAAAAATATGCACATGTAGAAAATTGAAAAAGCTACAGGTGCAATTTTTTAAATATTTTTTTTTTTTTTTATAGTTGATCGTTTTTAAAAAAATTCAAAAATTATTAAACGTCGGCTAACTTCAGTATCATGGCTAATTGCGGTATTATTTTGAAAAGTTACAAATAATTCATAAACTTTTGAATATTTCTAAAATTGACGAATAATTCGAAAAGTTACAAATAATTCGAAAAGATGATTCTGAAGTTAGCAGACAATTAAGAATTTTCGAATTTTTTTTCAACAATTTAATTTAGAAAAAAAAAAAAAAAAAAAAAAAAGGACATGTAGAAAATTTTAAAAACTATAAGTGCAATTTTTAAAAAATATTTTTTTCTTTAAATTTATCATTTAAAAAAAAAAAAAAAAATTATTAGACGTCGACTAATTTTAGAATCATTCGAAAAGTTACAAATAATTAAAAAATTTTCAAATAATACGATTCGAACCCGATTCGCACCCCCAATAAATAATTATAATTATTTACTAATACAAAATATTATTTTTAGGGTGATGTTGTCAATCATTACGGTGGATTATCAAGAGCTGGTGAACTACCACCACCTTATATGCATCCTCTTCAGTACCAGTACTTGCGTGCCCAACAAGAGGCAGCATTAACAACACCACGAATAGCTTATCACGTACCCGATGCACGTTCACCTCATCTACCTTTGGACCCCAAGATGGAGGCAAGCGGTGAAGAGAGTCATAGTCCACCCTTGGAACTGATAAGAGCCACCAGGACCCCACATGACCGTACCACAGACAGTCCACAAGTGGCCCAAGTCTACATGATGCACGGTGTTCAGCGGCTACCAGCACCTCCGCAGTACAATACCACGAGTAATCCAGTTTTTGCTGGCGGACCAACAGGCGCTCGCGGTCCGTACTATGAACCACCACCGGCGCACATTCGCTCGCAGTATCCAATGGCTGCAAGTGAAGCTCCAGACCGTGCATTGACACCCGATCGACACAGAAAACATCAAGTAGCAACACCACCTCATGCTTCACAAGTTCCACCTCAAGCGGATTCACTTCTTATGCTTTTACGGCGATATCCTGTTATGTGGCAAGGTCTGCTTGCCTTGAAGAATGATCAAGCTGCTGTACAGATGCATTTTGTATTTGGTAATCCCAAAGTCGCCCAGGATAGTCTTCCATGTAACAGTGACAGATCAACTCCGCCGTTAAGAATCGCACAGAGAATGAGACTTGAACAGACACAAGTTGATGGAGTTGCAAGAAAGATGCAGGTTGGTATTTTTTTCATTTATTCGCAAAAAAAAAAAATTACTAGGGTATGAATAATTTTTTTTCTCTTCACTGATTAATTGGGGATTTTTTTAAAATTAATTTAAATTGCTGCAGTATTATTTTTATTTACTTTTTTTAAAAACCCTCGTTCTTGGAGCGGGCACTCTGGGATGACCTTAAAATCATCAGCTTTGTTTGTTAATTAATTAATTAATTCCTTATTAATTTGTTTATTTTTTTTCTTAATTATTTAGACGGACAATGAACATTGTATGCTACTGGCATTGCCTTGTGGTCGTGATCAAATGGACGTTCTTCAGCAAAGTAAAAATCTTCAGACTGGTTTTATAACTTATCTACAACAGAAGCAGGCCGCTGGTATTGTAAATATTGCGGCGCCGGGTTCACAACAGGTTAGTAAATAAAATAATTATTTTTCATGATACCAGCATCGAAACTTGAAGTTTCAGTGTCTCTACAGCCAGTCGAAAGAAGTTAATTTCAGTCCAATGCCGCGAATTAACGCGTAAATTGTGAATGTCTTCAGTCAATGGGCAGAAATAAACTTGTTCCGTCCCGAGGGAACAAACAAATAATGTCTCTGCCCACTGACTGAAGGCTTTCGCAATTTAAACTCTGATTCTTGTCATTTGTTGGTAGCACGACTTGTAGTTCGCGGATAAAATATCCGATAGACAAAATATCCCCGGACTAAATATCGAAGAGACAAAAATTCGTGACGAAATATCCTGTCGATAAATCTTATTCAGAAAAATATATTTTAAGTGAAAAAATAATTAATGGCTTTCGATAAACGGGTACCGTACCATTCCAAGCATATGTATTAATCTATTTTTAATATCACACACTCAGATTTTATGTGCAAATGTATTAAACATTTCTTATAAAAGGGTACCGTACTATTTATATGAAAAGTATTTTTATTATAAGATATTTTGTCGGGGATATTTTGTTTATCGGATAAAATGTATTCGGATATTTTGTCGCGGATATTTTGTCATCGGATAATAAGTGACGGTACCCATCTGTTTAATGCACAGAAAAAAAGGATTTCTTGGCGTAAGAAATATTTTTCATTATAAATTTAAGACTAAAATTTTCTTAGGACTAGAAAAAATTTATTGGCGCAATAATTTTTTTATCGCCTCAAAAAATTTTTTCTTGCTCCAATAAAATTTTTGTTTTCAATTTATAATGCAAAAAATTTATTGAGAAAAGTAAAAATTTTATTGGGGCGAGTAAAAATTTTTTGCGTCAAGAAATACTTTTTTCTGTGTACTAATTTCAGACCATTAATTTTATTTACGTAAATGACAGTTCTGACTGTGATTAAGTTTTATAAAAATTAGTGTCAATAATAAATAGTATTTATAGTTTCTGCTTAATTATAAATTTCAAATGACAATTTACGCTTACGCTAATAGTTGGTCTTAAATAAACTTGTTTCTGACTGGCTGCTGACACTGAAATTTTAAGTTCCAATGCAGATAATCATGAAAAATCTAGTGTGTAACTCAGGATGAAACACGATTTCACTGCGGGTGATGTCAGCCAACTTTACCCAGGTCTGAAATCCTTTTGTTTCATCCCTCGTCACACAATATACTATTTAATCTAAATAAACCTTAACAATTATAATAATAATTATATTCATTACTGTTTATTTAATTTTAGCCCGCATACGTAGTCCACATATTTCCATCATGTGACTTCGCGAACGAGAGCTTGGCCCGAATAGCACCGGATTTGCTGCATCGAGTAGCCGAGATTGCGCACTTGGTCATCGTAATAGCCACAGTTTGAGACAAAACTACAGATCAATCAACATGCGTGATCTTGATACATATTTATTAAATTTGTTAATCGTCATCAGCCGACACTATATCACTAAAAAATATTTTGTCGGCTCCAGACAATGCGTACCTCGTAATTGATT
Organism: Microplitis mediator; assembly: GCF_029852145.1. Lineage (NCBI taxonomy): Eukaryota > Metazoa > Arthropoda > Insecta > Hymenoptera > Braconidae > Microplitis > Microplitis mediator. The sequence goes on from NC_079973.1 coordinate 5,093,459, forward strand.
TATAATTGTAACGCGAGGCATGAAGCCTACGCCTGCAAATTATCACAATCATTGTGCGCTCAAGAAAAAAACCCGGATTTGACATTAAAAAAAAAAACAAATAACAATAATGAGACAATTAATTGCTCGCAATTACACCGTTGACAATCACACAAGAGAACTGGCTTAAGTTATCTAGGATTGTACATCAGATTGTAACTCCGAAAAAAACAAAAAAAACTAATTATTACCATAGGATGGACGGGGTTGTGACGCGGGGGAGGTTAGCACGGTGTAATTAATTAAATCCTTGCGTTCCTCTCCACAGTAATTTTTATATTTGGGCATAATCAGTCTCCCGAGATGTTAATTTTAAAAAAATATAAAAAAATAAAATGCCTGTTTGAAAATACGCGAGTTATGTTTGTGGGAACGACCGACTTCACTCTTGGTCTCTCCGACAACCTGACTCGGTAACCACACCCCCCTCCTACCCTATAAATAAAATAAATATTAATATTAATGATAATATTTTTACTCCGACATGTGACAGAGACAATTTTATTTAATTGTCTACCATAAGTTATCCGCACTTGTTCCTATGAACACAAAAGAAAAAAAAAACATTAAATAAAATACAATGTATACCTTCCTAATTGCACTATGCGGATTTTAGCAAAACTAAAAGTAAAATTAAAAATATAAATTATAATGATAAATTAATCAATATATAAACGAGTTTAATTTTTAAGGCTTAGACTATAAATATGTATAAATATAAGGAGCCAGCGAAGGCATGACTACTGTGATTTTAATTATTTAACGATATCTGCATAAAAAATGAAAACAAAAAATAATTAAAAAAAAAAAAAATAAAAAAAAAAGAACAGAAAAAAAGTGACCAGTTGAGGTCACGCGATATGTGATGTGTTTTTGTATAATAATAATTATAATAATTATTATCTTATTATACATATTATATATTATATATATATATAATATAAATATATAAATATGAATATGAATATGAATGTATTATATTAATTGTAACAATAGTTGCTGCCGCCGCCGAAGCCGCTGCCGCTGCTCCTGTCAAACTAGAAAGTGAAAATGATAATGTTAAAATTAGTTATTAAAAAATATTAAATAATAATTATAAAAAAAAAAAGTAAATAAATAATTAATAATTATAATAAAAATAAATTCCTATTTAAAATTAATGTAGACATTTAATGTGAAAATAATATTTTTTTTTTTAACGGATTACCTTTATAGGATTTAAATCTTTAGTGTAAAAAAATAAATTCCTTTAGCAGGATGTACCATATTGCGATTATAATTATAATTATAATTATTATTATTAAAACTTATTATTATAATTGATAATTATAATTATTCTTAGCTGTACATTATCAATTTATAATATTAATTACTATTAATTATAAATTCTTTATTCTTATTATTATAAGTTATTAATTAATTAATTAATTATTATTACTATTATTAATTATTGTTCATTAATTAAAAATTCATATTATTGCCTAATGCTATTGCTGCTGCAATTTAACACTACGCTCCTACCACTACTATGCTACAATTATAAAACTTCTTACCACTATAAAAAAATAATAATAATAATGATTAAAAAAAAATAATATTTCTAATACTACTATCAGCTACTACTCTACTATTCTTACCGCAATCGATTATTATTAATGTTATTACTCAAGCTCTTAGCTAGTTTACGTATCGATTTGCAAGAACAAAAAAAACAAACAAACAAAAACTATAATAATAGTAATGATAATAATAAATTATTATTTTTAAATAAAATATGTAATTAAAGGGCTAAAATTGTCATACTTTTAAGGTATGATCGATCTCAATGAGCATTGACGCCGCCCTAAATGTTTACTTCCACCCGCGTTAATTGAAAAAAAAAAATTATTATTTTATTTAATAGTGCGATTGCACTCTAATTTTTTTATTTTTATTATTTTTAAAACAACGCGTCATTTAAAAAGAGGGTTTGTAATTTTTTTAGACGAACGCAACCCGGAATTAATGAGAAAAAATTATGAGGGAATGTACCAGACATCAGACAAATTTTTAATTATTAGTAGGGACAAGATTGTTGCCTTATTTTTGAAATGAATAGTTCGAATGTTTGATATTACGGGGAAAATATCGGTCTTAGTAAAAAAGTTTTCGAACAAAAGTTGTAGGGAATTTAATTTTCTAAAAAAAATGTCTCTTATGATTTTCTTATACGATCAATATTTTCACCGTAATTCAAAAATTAAGATTCATAATGAATGATTCAAAATTTTTTTAATTATCAAAATCTTAATTTTGAAATTACGGCTTTTTTATCAGTCTTTAGAAAAAATTATGAGAGACATTTTTTTTAGAAAATTAAATTTCCTACAACTTTTGTTTGAAAACTTTTTTCATAGGACCAATATTTTCCCCGTAATATGAAAAATTTCACATCACTAATTATCAATTATGTTTAAATTAATGCAAAAATCCTGGCCCTAATTATTAGAGTAAATAATTAATGAACTAAAATTTTGAAAAAATGCGCATTTAAAAAATTTGAAAATTTACTAGTGGATTTTTTTAAATTTTACTTTTTTAATTATTTACTCTATTTATTTATAATTGGAAATTTGTCTGATGTCTGCTACATTCACACTCGTAAAAATTATTAATTATTAATTTAATGAAAATTAATAATTATGTTAATTAATATTACGATATTATGCTTCTGCGCGTAGGCGCACGCCTTTATAAATAAATTATTAATTATAATTTTTAATGAGCGATGGGCGGTATTGTAATTTATTATTTTTTCTTTTCAAATTTTTTTTTTGTTGACATTTTAATAATTTTTTATTTAAAAAAAAAAAAAAAAGCATTTATGTATAAAGATAATTAAGACTTGAGTGCGATTAGATATTTTTAATTGCAAACTGATTCTCCCGATTAATAAAAAATTTAATTATAAATGAGATTAAAAATTATAAATAATAAAATAAAAATAATGCTCTTACACTTTTTTATATAATTAAAATATTGATATAAATTTAAAAAATAAATATGTAAATTCATTTGTTGATTGCATTGAATATTTTCACGCTCGTAATTTAATATCGTGGTAAAAATTAACATACATTTTATACACGATTATTATTGTCTTATAAATGTTAATACAAGAATTATAAAAAATATATATATATATATAAAAATTTTCATATTTAATATACGAACTATCGGGAGTTCCAGTTGGACAATATCGAGATACTTAAATATATAAATAAAAGTTATTGAATATATAAGTAAATAAAAAAAATTAACGCGCTCATGTCTCCGTAGTTAACAAAATAAAAATAACAGAGACTAAAAAAATAATTATGTAGGGAAACGAGTTAATAAATTCCTAAATAAATAAATAAATAAATAATGTTTTATGACAATGGTAAGTGTAATTGATAGTCGAATGGTCATAAATATCCTGCCCATCCTTATATAAAAATATGAACAAATAAATAATAAATAAAAAAATAAAAAAAAAGTTAATTAAAATAAGGCAGCGCAGATACTCGTGGAGCGTATGCGTGTACAGTGTAAAAGATGCGTTGTTCATATGTACAGTATATAGAAGTAAAAAGTATATAATAATATTTAAGTATAAAATAATAATTAAAAAAAAATTATATGAAATAATGAAAAAAAATAATAACATATATTACAGTTAAATAAATATTAAAATAAGGATATCTGGTGAGGGGGCTCACACATGCTGTCCATCGAAAACTTATTTTCAAATTATTATTTTTAAAAGCTTAGATAACAAAAAAATATATAAGTTTTTATTTAAATTTTTCAGTTTAGTTTTATTTTATTTAAAATTTAAAATATTATTATTATTTGAATTAAAAACGCAGTGTGTGGATGCCCTCAGCCTTATCTATCTTGTATAATATCTGTGAATATTATGGTTTAATTTCGTCCTATCTTAGGCTACTGATATGCAAAAAATAAAATAAAAGTTTATGTTAATCACATGTACAGATATCACTTTTTTGTTTTGTGTTTTGCTGTAGTTATTGATAATTATATGGATATTAACGATAATAATAATGATTAAAAAATTATGTCTGTTGTTCATTTAAATATTTACCAAAAAATGAAATTTTTTTATTTTTTTTACAGTAATTACTTTTTTTCTATTTATAATTTTAATATATATTCATTTAATAAATGAATTATAAATAAACAATATCATTTTGTTTTATTATTTTTATACCAATAATTATTTCAATTCAATTCAAATAATTTGAAAAATTGGTATTTGATATAGAAATTTATTTTTTTAAGGACATTCTGACAGTGCCGCTACTTTTTTTAAATATTTAATGGCTGTCATAACCGTATTATGATTTTCTTAATTAATTAACAAAAAAATTGAAAAAAGGACAACGGAGTAGCAATTACGCCGAGGTATGAAATTTAAATAAAATTACTTAGTTGTCATCAATTAGGAATTAAACGCAATTTGTTACACAGAAAAAAAAGATTTCTTGGCGCAAAAAATTTTTACTCGTTTTCAGAAAATTTTTGTTTTTATTTCATGATTCAAAAGTTTTTTTACGCCACGAAATTCATTTTTTCTGTGTAAAAAAAATTTCAATAAAATCTTGATGTCAATTTTGTAATTCGAATTTTCAAATTTCGCGGACTAAAATTTATTTACCAAATTTCGTTTGACTTCTAACTGATGACATCTCTAAGTAATTTTTAAAAAATCTTACTGCCGTGATGACATTTTAAAATCATTGAATATTTTTAAAAAGTGGGGGGTAATGTCTGAAAATGTCCTCAAAGCCGTTCTTAGACAGTGCCTCCACTTTTTAAAAATTTTCAATGACAGCTGTCATCAGCGTATCAAAATTTTATCGATTCACTTAAAAAAATTACTTACAGTTGACATCAATTGGGAGTTAAACGAAAATTGTTAAATAAATTTCAGTAAAATCTTGATGTCAATTTTTCAATTCAAATTTTCAAGTTTTGTAGGCTCAAATTTATTTACCAAATTAAATATGATTCCTAATTAATTACAACTGTAAGTAATTTTTTTTCAAATCTACATCTCGTCAAAATCGCAACTCAGTTTTTTTTTAATTAATGCTCTAATTTTTTTCAATTAATTAAAAAAATTTTAATACTGTCGACAGTTAAAATTAATTGAATATTTCAAAAAAGTGGGGGGGGGGGGGGTTTGTCTGAGAATGTCTCTAATATAAAAATTATAAAAACAGTGATATTGATTTATGAAAACCCGTGCTGGGAATAAAATAAAGTTATTGCAGGATCCTCGTGTTTTGATATTATTAAAATATTACGAAATTTTTCGAGAATTTCAAGTAACTGAGATCGACGTATATTTTCAAGATACATTATTTCCTCTAGATGATGACGACCGTCGAAATAACCTTGCCCGCAGAGCTTGTCAAGCAGCATTATGTCTTCTGAGGAAATGGGAAAATTGTCTGATCGGTATTCGAATATCTCTTCGTCCTTTGGCATCGTGATTGATCTATCGATTCTCATCTCGGCAGATATTCCCTTGGGTGTATTATCGTAACTCCAGCTGCTGTCGTTCTCAGTAGCTCCGTTTGGACTCGAGCAATCTTGACTTCTCGTCTTCTGATAATGAAAAATATATTTAATAATTCACTGCTCTGTGCAGTAAATTCAATTTCGTTAAATCGATACTAAAATAAATTTTTCAATTAATGAAAATTTTACCATTACTGACTTTATTTTTTTTCAGACAATCGAGTCCAATTATTTTTTATTTTACAAAAAAATAATTTAAAATTTGACATTTTAATCAAAGTAAATAATTAATTTATTAAATAATTAACTAACCATTGGATCTCTTCCATCATCTGTTGGCATCAATTGTACATAAGTATGTAATTGTAACAACAATCGATTTTTTAATAACCAAATAATTATTTTAACTATCTGTTGTTGCTGCTGTGGTTGACCTAAAGGATTTATTTTTTCGCTTATCGACGTTGGTAATGAAAATTCACTCAAAATCTATAAAAAAAAAAAAAATTATTCCTAAAATTTTGAATTATTGATTTAAAATTTAAACACTCGGTTATAATTTTAAATATTAAAATTTTAATTGATATGAGATTAATTTTAAAAAAATTATTTTACAAATAACCAAAAATTTTTTAAATAAATGAATCATTAAAATTCTAAGGGGGATAGCCACTGTGAAATTTAAAAAAAAAATTTTTTTTTTATTATTAAATCAAAGTTTATACATTCAAAAATATGTATCTAGAGTTTTATATGAAAATTCCGAAAATTTTTCAAGTTATAGTCATTTTTGTGACAGCGCGTCAACTGACCGTTGTCGACTAAAAACTTTGAATGCGTTTTTCTCAAAACTACTTTTTTTGAACTGGTCGCATCTGTAATTTGCATAAATATCAACCGATTCGCAACTTTTTTTCCGTATTCGTCTATTCAGTAGCTAAAGTTGCACGTAGACAATTTTGAAAATTTTGATTTTTAAGATTTTTTAGGGCTGTTTGAATCAAAAAAAATGAGAAAAAATAACGAAAAAATTTTTAATATGTCGCTATTTTTTTTCAAAATCCTTTACGTGGAACGATAACTACATGCATACAGATTACAACGCGGTTTGGTTTTTTTGTTTCAGAAAATCCGTTTTTGAGTTAGAGATGAGACCGTGGTGGGGGAAATTCTTTTGGTGCTCCACAAAAATGCTTATAACTTTGTAACAACATGATATTTTTTAATAAAAATTTAGGAGAATTATCTTCAATGTATACTTTATAAAACAAAAAAAACCCGATCCCCAAATTTCTTTATTATCTCAGTCAAAAAATTCCCGAAAATCATCTATTTTTTCGATCCTCACATTGGCTATCCCTTAAATTGTAGAAAGTAAAAATATTTGAATTTTATAGTAAAAAAAAATTTTACTTGTAAAAGATTTAATTCAGGAAACTGATCAGTAAATGCTTCCATCAATTGATTAGAAATAACCGCGTCGGGTGAAATAACATAAACATTACTTTCACAAAGTGGGTAAATAACCGTTGCTTTGGCCCAGTAAACAAGATGACCAGTTAATTGAAAAATTTGGGCCAATGATAAATCAGTATCAGCAGCCAAAGTTTGAAGACTTTTCAACGGATTGTACATTTGAATCATACGTTTCAATGCAGGGGATGCATCTGTTGGTAGTGATTCTAATAAATCCACTGGCTCAATTAACAAAAGTAGGCCGTGGTACGGTCTTAGACTATTTAAACATCTGCAATAAAAACAATAAAAAAGTTCAATTATTTTGACCCGTCAATTGTTGTCTCTCGCGAAAAATAAATACAAATTTTGTACCTATCAATCATTTCAGGGTTCATGATGAAACCTTTTTTGTGTAGCTGATGTACTTTTTGAGGTAGACAAAAATTAACTAGTGTCCATTTATTGATCATTAAATTAACGATACCTGTATTGCAAAGACTATCGAATGCTGACTTTAAATCTTTAGCAAGTGAACTTTTTTTTAGTATCAATTCATACGGTGATTCTTCACCTTCACTCTCTTCTTCGGATCTATTTATTTTTATTTATGATAATTAGTTATGAATATTGTATAATTTAATTATAAATAACTTTTGTAATTTTCAAGGATAAAATAACTGTCATATAATGACTGTAAAATCAACAGTAAAATTTATACAAATATTTATATATTTTAGGGTGAGAATATAAAAAGGACCTATATATAGAGAAAAAAATTCTCCCATTGGGAAAAATTTTTAGCTCATTTTTAAAAGGTGTCGGTAGACATTTGAAATTTCCCATTTAAATAACATGCAAAAAAATTTTTTTGATTAAAAATATTATAACTTTTGAACCATGTGAGACAAAAATTCGGCTCTAGAATATTCTTGTATGGCATTAAATTTCTTTACACAAAGTCCTGGGAGTCGAATTTGTAAACTTGATATTTCGTATACTGATAGGCCATCAAAGTCTAGAGTAAAAAATTTTAATAAACAGTTAAATTCAAATTATGTTTGGTAAATTTGGCAGTAATACTCAGGTATTCATGTAGTGACTGTAACTCGCTTGTAATTATTAATTTTTTAATGATGAATTTAATTTTTAGGGTATTTACCGTTCAAATTGCATTTAATCATATATTGGACCTTTTTTTATACATGTACATTGATAATTATACTGAAATATCGATAATTAAACAAAAAATTTGGTGCGAATTTGTTAACACGAGTTATTCAGTTCGAGAGTTAACGAACAATAACGAGGGTTAACATCAGTTCGTAAAAGCAAAAATTAAAAAAATAAATATTCATGAGCCTGTAACTTTGTTGTTATTGATGATATGAAAAAATTGACATAAATTTTTTTATAGAATTTTAAACGTATTACAAATTTGCCATTTATCATTTTTGTCTAACTCTTACAGTTTAGCTAAAAAATGCAAAAAACCGGAAATTTGAATTTCAAAGCTATACAACAAATCAAACATTAGAGATAGAAATTCGACTCAATGAAATTTCTTGTACCAAATTTATTAATAAAAAAAAGTCCATTCATTCGTTTTTTTGAAAAATGACTTTTTTACAGTTTGCAGGACAAAAAAGTAACAAAAAACCACGTTTCCCATATTATTTAAACGGAAAAACTTAACATTCGATGAAGAACCCCTTAGAATTTGAATTTTGAGCTCCGCTTTTAACATGAGCTTTGTTGGGACATTTTATGAGATATTTTGGGGGTGAGAGCAAAAAAAAAATATCGTTTTTTGGCACACCCTAATGTATATAAATATATAAATATTATCGTTAAGAATAATCTCGAATACTGTCCCCTATTTATTTTCCAAAATAAAATGACTTTAAAAAGTCATAATCGTTTTTATATTTCAAGTTTAAAAAAAAAAAAAACTAAAATCGAACTTGACCATCAAAAATTATTTTAAAAAGAATTAACCCATTATCAGTTTTTGTTTAACTAAATTTATAAAACAAATTCCTACTAATAGATTTAACATTTTAAATTATAATTTAAAAAAAAAAAATTAAGACTGTATTTTTTCAGGCGCACGCGAGACTCATAACTGATAATAAATATTTAATTTATAATTATGATTTCTCTAGGTTATTTTATCCTCGGGTAATTAATAATTACGCGACATATATAAAATATGACCTTGTTGCTATTTCATCAAGAGTTGATACCATCACTTTTATTTCTTCAGTTAAAAATCCACATCTTTTTTCTTCATGTCTCAATGTTATACCTAATCTGAAAAAATAAATAAACTATTAATACTTTATGTTATTGTAGGATAATTAGCTTAGAATAAAAAATATTTAAATTTAAAATGACTCATGTTACGTAAACTCAAATCTGCGTCGGAATTTTTATTTAAATAAATAAAAAAATTGTAAGTATCTTTAAAAAAATACATACGACATCAAATGATCGTAATAAAAATTAAAAATAATAATAAACATTAATAATTAAAGTGTATAAATGATAGTGTAATTTAAAATAATTGTTTTGTTATTGATTAACAATTCAAATGAATTAAAGATTGACCTTTTGCTCAAGTCGTGGTAACACTTGACGACAGACTGATTGGCTTGGGCTTGTAACGCAAATACGACATTAAATAGCATTGATGAATTAACTTCTTTTCCTCTAGATGATGGTATTAATGTCGGATGACCAACGAAACGCACATTATTCAACTTTAATTCAAATTTCATTTCACACAGCTCGGGTTTAACAGCAAATAATGTCGACAATACTTCATCAGATAATCCAGATAAATTTCCATTTGTTATGTTTGATGTTGGACATGGTAATGACTGTAATTATTAATATCCTACTTAAATAAATTATTTATTTAAATATATCTTTACTAAAATTAATTCTAAAAGGACTTAGATTTTTGTGCGTCTTTTTGGTTCAGGAAACTAATACTAAAAAGGCTTATAATTTTTCTTCGGAGTTCTTTTTCAACAAATCAATTAAAAAAAAATGCACATGTAGAAAATTAAAAAAACTACAGGTGCAATTTGTTAAAATATTATTTTTTCTATAATTTCTTTTTGAAAAAAATTCAAAAATTATTAGACGGCGAAATTTATGTGGGAGTGTAGCAGACATGAGACAAATTAAAAATTATAAATAATTAAAAAAATACTATTTATAAAAAATGCACTTATTAATTTTTTAAATGCGCATTTTTAAAAAATTTTATTTTATCAATTATTTACTCTGTTTATTAATGCGTTTAAATTTGTCTGAGGTCTGCTACATTCACACTCATTTATATTTAGTATCATATCGTTTTGTAGGCTTATTTTATAACTAAAAATTGAAGAAAAAATTTGAAAGCCAAAAGAGCACATGACAAATTCTGCCCTTCGACTTTAAAATTTTTTTCTAATTTTCAGTTTTAGAAAGTCTACAATATGATTAGTAATAAAAAAGTATACTCCTTTTTGGATTTTTTTCAAACCGATAAATTGTAAAAAAATAAATATTTCAAAAAATTGCACTTATAGATTTTTTTATTTTCTACATGTGCATTTTTTTTTAATTGATTTGTTGAAAAAAAAGTTCAAAAATTCTTTGTCTGTTAACTTCAATAATTGTGAATGAAGCAAATGTATGACAATTTTAAAATTAAAAATAAATAAATTAATTAATTAAAAAAATTTTTGTACTGATTTTTTGTGATACTGAAGTGAGCCGACATTTAATAATTTTTGAATTTTTTAAAAAATGATAAATTATAAAGAAAAAAATATTTAAAAAATTGTACCTGTAGATTTTTTAATTTTCTACATGTGCATATTTTTAGTTTTCATTTTTTTGTAATTGATCTATTGAAAAAAAAAATCCAAAAATTACTAATTGTCTGCTAACTTCAGGATCATGATTTTTCAATTATTCAAATACGTATTTTTTAATTTTTAATCTACTTACATATTATTTATTCATTCAAAAATTTAAAATTGCCAACTGTCAGCTACATTTACACACACTTCAGACTCATCTCTGGCTTTGAGCTTAGTGACTAAACCCTAAGACGTATAAAAATATGTCCTTGTGAAATTAATGACAGAATACAATGATTATAAATTATACTAACCTGCAATGAATCCTCAGCTATTATTAATGAATAAGGATTTTTTCTTTTTGTACATTGATTCGAATCTCTTTTATGATTATCCATATTCGGATATCGAAATAACATTCTGTCACCTTTACTATCTCTTTTTACCAGAATAATACTCAATGGATTTATCTCCATATTTACTATCATTTATATTTAAATTATAAATTCAAACCTCAGACTTGACATTTTTAAAATTAACTGCATTCTTTTTTTTGACAGTTCAAAATTTCATTTTTTAAATTCAAAACTTCATGGTTAATTAAATATATTATTAATTAATAATACTTTTATCACATTATTTAAAAATATAACCTCATTTAAATATCACAATATACATTTAATTAAACAATTATTAAAATTTCAAATTAACAATAACACAATTAACCTCAAAAACAATGAAAACAAATTTTAAAAATAAAAAACAAATGCACTGTCGATCTAAAAATAAAAAATACAAATAAAACTATAAATTATTATGCACGACATGAATTGTCACGTTGAGAATTCAAAGCAGTATAAAAATACTCAAATAATTTATCGTCCAGGTTAGGCTAGACTAAAGAATTAGCGTCACTCTATCATCTTCTTTTCACTTTCTCCATCTCTCTCATCTTTTATTTCTTTTTCATAAAAAAAAATATAAACTTTTCATACATAACAACTTTGACAGAGATAAAAAACTTTAAATTTTAAATCCCACCTTTATATCATTAGCCATAATAATAAACGAATAAATACATACAAATGTCATATGTCCATATTTACCACATTGTTTAAATGTATACATATATGTCTACAAAATCACATATTATACACATATATGTTATATATTTATGCGTGCATATATAAACACACACGAGCTTACAATCAAAAGTGAGACAGAAAAAAAATATGAAAATAAAAAAAAAGCGGGAAAGAGAGAGAGGTTTAAATTGCGCGCGCAGGTGGCGCGATGTCGGTGCGTCAGAATATCAGTGACTTCTGTCTCGCCCGGGAGAGAGAAACGTCGTCCTCGACGGTTGTCGTTCCTCTTGTTGGCTGTAATTACTACTACGATGGTAATCGTGTATTACATTCAATACAAACCGGGTACTCCATGCTATCGTTTGTAATTTACGCAAAACGCCCTCACAAATACCCGGTGCGTTTTATAATATAGACAATTATTTATAATTTAAATAACCTTTCACTTAATATATTAATTTTATTATTATTATTATTATTGCTAATTAAATATCTATACGCAGGTACACGCACTTGACAACGTCTTGTATATTTTAAAAATTTAAATGTTAAATTAGACAGTTGCCGATTATTTATCGTAATATTTAAATATAAATAAATATCTACTGGTTAAATAAATAAATAAATAATAATAAAATTTAAAAAGTGTAACGTGGGTGTGAAGTGCGAGGGCGGGTTATGGAGCTTTATCCATATCGCGTGTATTTACTTTTATCTTCATTTATTTTATCATCTTTTATTGTCGGAACGTCAAGAGCATCTGATGGAATCCCTACTGATTGTAAGTTTATTTAATTATTATTTAATAATAATAAATTATATTTTTAATTCATCATTTTTATTATTTTCACTCTTAATTTTTATAAACAACGCACGTACTTACATGACATTAAAACTATTGAGTAATTCGCTAATTACATAACAGAAATCCTATTTTTAAAAATTATTTATTTCATTATTTTTTTCTCAAAAATAATTATTTAGATTTTTATTTACATTTAAAAATATTAAAAAAATAATTTTTAAATACATGCCCATAAAAAAAATGAATTTTTTTAAATTGGCCAATGTCTCGGCCTTGTTCTTGTTCTTGTTCGTATTCTTTTTCTTTATTGTATATACATATATATTTTTTCTTTCAATACATTCTCAGGATCATTGTCATGAGCACAAGGGTGACAATCCAATCTCCAATATGTTTTTACATATATATATATATATATATTTTAACGTCCCCTTACCCGTTGCGAGGGTGGAATAGCTTTAGTTTACTTTTTATTTTCTCCCATTATTTTTTTCTCGAGTTTTATGTTCTGTGGGTTCCTACATCCCCTGAGTTTTTATTTGAATTAAATAAAAATTTATTTCAATAATTCCAGGAAGTACTACAATGCATACAAGTACCAAGTACACAATGTCTTTGACAATTTACAAAAGCTCTATACAGAGATTACATCTGGATTTTTAGTTACTTTATTAAATTCTTCACGTTTATACTTTATATATATTTTTAAAATATATTCAATAGAGCAATCGACTTTGTTTTGTACAAAGGTGCGCTTGTTTTTTGTTTATATACGAGGTATTTTCTGTGCGCATGTTACATACTTTTTTTACTATCAACTATGGATAGATATTATGATGTAGATATATTAATATATATGTATATATATGGTTATATTTTATATCTATGTACAAGCGTTAAGGCAAAAGATGAAGTTAATACGCTTTTTATATATTTTTTTTGTACGATGAAAGCCAGATAGTGCAAAATGAAAGAGAATGGATGGAGTAAAAAAATATAAAATAAAGCATGGGATGAGCAAAGTGCTATCTCGGTACAATCTTTATTCGTCGATGAAAAGTTAAGCTTTAAAGTTATGTTTTATATTGCACAGTACATATATATATGAAACTGTGTCATTTGACAGCAAGTTTTTTTATACCCGCGGTCAAAAATCATTTATTTAGATTGTTAACATTCAAATTTTTTTCCCGCTTAAATTTTTAAATTACTTTAGGAATTTTAAATAGTGTAACGAAATTACGGGGTTTAAAAAAAGAGTTTGTAGAACAAATAAGGAATTCAAAATTTAATCTAGGCATTTAAACAATAATTTTGATATATTTTTTTAAGCTAATAATTTCACGCTCTACATCACAATACGGAATTTAAACGATCGATGAAACTGAAAAATATTTTTAAAGTGTAAAAAATAATAATAACTGAGGTTAAATTATTTTTTTTATACTTTTAGTAAAAAGTTCAAATTCGGCGCGAAATTTTTAAATTTTAGGGGAGTAGAAATTTTTTTTGTTAATGACAGCAAACAAAAAATAATTTGGTACAAAATGACAATCTAATATAATGACGCTGAGTAGCCGACATTTGAAAATTTTAGTGTTTTTAAATACCAAGTTAATTACCATTAGAAAAATTTTTAGACTGGAAACAATTTTCGGAGTAAACGCAGATTAAATCCGGAGTGAATGCGGATTTATTTGATTCCCTCAGATTGAAATTCACTCCGAAGGGGAGTTTATTTTAATATTAAAACTCTAAATCGGAGTAAATTCCAATTTAAATAAAATCCAGATCACCACTGAACAAAAACTCCGAATTTACTCCGTATGCGGAGTAATTTTTTTTAAAAACTCCGAAACTTTAGTGACGGAGTAAATTTCGATTAAAATAAAAAATATACACACGATAATTTTTAAAAAATGATCCTGAAGTTAACAGACAATTAGTAATTTTCGGATTTTTTTTTTCAAAAAATCAATTATAAAAAAACAAAAACTAAAAATATGCACTTGTAGAAAATTTTAAAAACTACCGTACCTGAAGATCGGAACGTTTTTCGTACAACGAAAATGAAAAAAATTTGTGTACTTTGACTTAAGAATAAATGAGGTAGGCTGCAATTTTCGGCTGACGTCCAAAACATTTCAGAAATTTAGATCCAGTAGATTTTTTACTTTTCATTTCGATTTTTTCATTTTCGTTAAGCGAAAAACGTTCCGATCTTCAGGTTCCTAAAAACTACAGGTGCAATTTTTTCAAATATTTTTTTTTTTTAGTTTATCGTCTAAAAAAACATCCAAAAATTATTAGACGTTTGCTAACTCCAGTATCATTTCAAAAATTCTCCACACGCGCGCATTTTTTTTTAATTTTTACCTGTCAGTATTTACTTTGTTCATTAAAAATGAGTAAATTTTTTTAATGACTGCTACTTTGTATATATACATATATATATTTATGTAGATGTAAAAACTAATGACAAAAAAATTTAAACGCAACAAACTCTTTTACGTGTTAGATATAATTTCACAGAAAACGTATACATGACGTTTGAGTTGTTAAGTAGACGGTAATAAAAGCCGGTTCTTTTTTAGAGGAAAACTAATTGGTGATAATTTGTGTGTAAACACTCGTCATCTAAACCAATTAGAAGACCGTGGAAAAAATATATAGACGTGATAAAGTCTTGATGTAATTTTTAAAAAGTATTTATCTGATGAAAAAGAAAAATAAACAAATATATCTACACATATATTTATATATGTAGTGTTAATTGTATATAAATATGTAGATATACTTTTTCGGTGACGATATTATCGAGATAATTAATAGTTAATTAAATATAACTGTTGAATTATTAAAGAGATAGTTTTAGAAATAAAAAAATGTGAGATAAAATCGATAATTGAACTCTGGGTTAAAAATTCATCGCTACATGGCTTCGTTATTAGCTTTTATTAAAGTCGAATTATTTTTAATAAAAGGATGAGTAAGGGACGGGATTTATTTGAAATTTATATTAATTAATATTCATTTAGGAATTTTTAATATTACAATTTTTTTCATTGAATTAAGTATTCAATTTATCCTACATTTTATTTTTTATCGGATTTGTTTATTTTCGTATTTTACTGACGGGCTTTTAAAATTTATGTTTGTAGAATAATTTTGTTTGACAACATTTTGATTAAAAAATTTTTTAAAATAATAATTCTATAAAGCGACAGGTTTTTTATTAAAAATAAAAAAGTAAAATTATTGTAAATAAAACAAAACAATTTAAATTAAAAATAAATTTTATCGTGAGTTGTTTTAAATTATTGAATAGAGTGCAAGTGCTGTAGTTGGACGTTTTAATTTTTTTAAAAATCAAATCGCGGGATGGCAATTGTGGAAAAGTTAACAAAGAAAAAAAAATCCCGTAAAACGCTGCTGTCAATCACAAAAAGCACGATTTTAATTGAGATAAAATATTTTTTTTCTGGTATAAAATGTCAGTTAATGCCATTTTATTTTTAAATGTTTATATAGTAAAATGTCATGAAAATGAAAAAAAATCTCACATGCTAATTTAATTAAAAGTTTATTACTTTGTTTTTATTTTTCCATAAAATTAATTAGTTTAAAAGGATGTAATATAGAAAGAAGTTGTTGTTAAAATGCCAAAAGGACGATAAAAAAATTTTTTTTTTTTCATTACTGCACTTGTAGGCGTAATTGGAAAAATGTATATGCCTTTTTGAATTAATAACGGCTTGAAAAATATTAATTAATTACATACCCTCCCTGTACACAGTTCATGAACTAAATAAATTATGAAAAAAAATCTAAAAAAATGGTTGATATTAAAAGTCAGACCCAGCACCTCACTGTCTTTGAGATCAATCAGCTCAAGTAGATTCGCGGGTCAAAAAAGTAACTTGATTTTGACTTGCTTTTTAGTTAATTAACTTGATTTTGGCTACACATACTTTTTTTTAACTTCAATATGACTCTTTAATTTAAAAATTCGAGTCATATATTTAATACATATATATATATATTTTGAACTTATACATCTATATATTTAAAAAAAAAAGGAGAGGTTGTTAGATCTCACTGCTAAATAATATTAAAAGAATAATAGTCCCCTCAAATAGACCTGATAAATGGAAACAGGTCTAGCCAGGTCTGATTTTTTGAGGTAAGTTTCGGAACATGATTAAAAACATACACCAAAAAATCAAGGTAAAATTTCAATTAGACAGGTGAAAAAAAAAAAATATAACACTTTTAATTAGCGTTTTATCGAAGAATTAAATAAATTTCGGCAAAAAAGTGCTGTATAAAAGTTGTAGAGAAAAAATATAGAAAATTATGAGTACCCTCAGCTTTGTTGTACACAGGGAGTAAAGGTAACAGAGCACCTCAAAGTTTAAATGGAAAGAATCATACGTAAAAGGCTTCTTGCTATCAGTAAGTCTGATCTAAATCTCTTAAGGGTAAAGAAACATGTAGATTTCTTTATAGTCTCCCAAAAAATTAAATTTTTTTAATTTTCCATTCATATAAGTGCAACAAAAAATTACCGTGATGACGATATTTTATTTGTTGTCAAATCCAAGTCAAACCCAAGTCAAGTTTGACTTGGGTTTGACTTGAATAACTTAGATTTAAGTCAACTAAATAAAATCCAACACAACGTGACTTTAAATTGACTTAGTTGGTGTAAATCGGTACTAAATAATAAAACTTAGTCAAAAGAAAGTCAACCAAATGTGTTTTCATATCGTAAAGTATGATTTTTATTTATTAAAAAAAGAACAAACTTATCTTGCTTTATTTTCAATTTTTTAAATTTCGCCAAAATCAAATTATTTTTTTGACCCGCGTTATTAAAAATTTTATTAGTAATTTCGAACTTCTGCACAGAAAAAACGTTATCTTGAGTCAAGAAAATATTTTTGAAGACGTTTTCAGGAACCAAGTCAAGATTTTCTTGAGTCAAAAGAATTTGTCTTGGTCAGAAGAGATTTTTACTTTATCTGAGAAAATTCAGGTTTTCAAAAAAATTTTCTTGAATAAAGAATATTTACTTTCAGCCGAGAAGTTTTTTTTCTGGGGGATTTTTTTTTCTATTTTTATTTCTTGAAAACTACATTGAAAAAAATTAACTTCTGGAAAAACCAAATTTTCTTAAAGTAGATCAATAATAGTATATTGTGTGACAAGGGATGAAACAAGACTAGGGTGAGGTTGGCTGCCCGAGCCACAGGCGAGGGCTGACATCACCCTAGTCGGAAATCGTGTTTTATCCTGAGTCTCGCACTATATTTTTCATGATGACCTGCATTGGAACTTCAAGATTCAGTGTCAGCAGCCATTAAGAAACATGTTAATTTCAAGCCGATGATGCGGAGAACTGTTAGAGAATGACAAATGTGTGATTTACAGTCACTTATTGAATAATAAATAAGACAAAAATATTATTTTCACTAATTTTTTATTAATTTTATTTGGTTAATTAAAACTGTTACTTAAAAAATGAAATGAGAAAACTAAAGTGACAAGTAAACAAATGAGAGTAATAAGGCTGCAAATGAACATTAAATATAACTGACACCGGGCAGAGACAATTGTGTTTTTTCCCAAGGGATGAAACACGCATGTTTCTGCTCGCTGTATGAAGGTATTTTTGAATTACGGATTCGCTAGCAGTTGTTTGTAGCATCGGCTTGAACTTAGCTTGTTTCGACCGGCTGTAGAGACACTAAAACTTCACGTTTCGATGCTGGTATCATGAAAAAATTATTACATTATTAATTGCAAATTTTAATTGAAGAATAATTTTCTTGACAGAAGAAAATCGAAATTTATTTACGGTACTCCAAAAGAAAAAGCTCAGCATAATTCGAGCTAAGCTTAGATTTCTTCCATTAAAAAAATGATTTTGAATAAAACCTTCAAATTTTTGTACTAAAAATATATTAGACTGAAAATTTCCAATAGCATAATTTCCTGTAAGAAGAAAATACAACATTTCTAAAAGTTACTTTTTTTCTCAGTGTACTTGTCTGGGTCACTTTTAAATACAATAAGATTTAAATTTTGATAGACGTTTTCAATTCTTACAAAACGTTTTTTAGTCAATTGATTCATTCTGAAGATATCGTACGACAAAAAAAACATCGACAAATGTCAAAAATAACTTCACTTTTCATAGCGCGAAGTTTGAAACTTAATATTTAATTTATATTTTAAATTTAGTTTTCATCGGAATACTCCAGTTTTATAATGATAAGTTACAGAAGTTTATGATTTAATTATTTCTTTTTATTCATATTTTTTATGACTCAGAAATCGATAATTAATTTTACACCGAGTAATATGAGCATTAGCTGTTTAAATCGAACGTGGCTAGACACCGATTGATTTTTTATTGGAATACATTAAAGTAAGCAAACATCAAGCGACTGAAATCACTTTACTTGACACTTAATATTTTTTTTCTTCAAACATTCGCACATAAATAATATTATAATTAATTTTTGAAAACTACACGTGTATATAAAATAAAAAAACTCATTATTTAAATTTCATGACAATAAATTCATTGTTATCTTAGATTTGATGGACGGCTTCTTTGATGAGGGTTAGCTTAACTATTTACTTATGGTTACCGAGATCAAACATGTCAATAACTTATGTAATGCTTCTCAAGTACCATAAGGGCATGCGTAATTAATATGCCCTTATCTCGCTCTTAACACGGAAATGAATTTAAAATAAAAATTAAGTTTAAAAAAACTTAAAATAATTAATAAAAATAATTTGAATAAAACCCCTATACCCGCTCAGTAGCATTAGTCGCTCACTTTAACTGTTTAATGCGTTTTTTATAATTTTTAGAAAAAAAAATTACAACTAAAAAAAATTATTATTGATAAATAATTATTTGTGAATCTAAATATATCAAAATATGATGTATCAAATTACTTTATAATAGATTATAAATTTGAATTAAGTGACTGTTTTCAAAATCGCGCTCAACCGGGAATTTTTTACTTCGACGTTCATTCAAATTTTTTAAGAATTGTTATAACTAGATCTTATTAAATATATTTTTAAAATTCATGAAATTTTATATTATGGAAGAATAAAGTAGTATAATTAATAAATTCTGTTCCAAACCAATAAACTTATCATAGTTTAATTGATATTGTCTTTGAGCGACTAGAGGGCCATGTGTTGATCGAGAAATGGTACATCACAACTTTTAGTGAGCAACTATGGGTTCACTCAAGGACCTTATTTTAAAAATTAATAAGAATTAATTATCAACATTATTCTTCAAACTTAAATTTTGTTCTAATACTTATAACTACAAAAAATAACTATAAAAAAAATCGGTCTATCGGTTGACCCTGCGGGCAAACCCTAAAACTTCCCGCTGTTTTTGAGCTTCTTGAGCTCAAAATCATTGTTGTGAATACATACTTTTGTATGCAATTCTTTTCGAAAAAAACCGTTTTTTAGCATTTCTTTCTCCCACGATATCTCACGACCGAATTGACCGATTTTGATGGTTAAGGCGGCAATCGACGTATTTTATTGAGTTCTAGAGCCGATTCGATTTTGAAGTCGATCGTTTAAGTCGTTTCTGAGAAATCAATAAAAAACAAAAAAATTTTTTCGTAATAGGCCAAAATTTTCGAGCCTATACTCCATCAAATGATCTGAAATTCTCAGGAAAGTTGATGGCCAACAAGATCTTTCGATTGCCGCCTTAACCATTCAAATCGGTTGATGAGTTAAAAAGTTATAAAGAGTTTACACACACACACACAAAATATATTTTTCATTTTATTTAATCATTTATATCGAGTGATTTAATCTCATTCCAATGAAAAGTGCGCGGGTATAGAGGCTTTTACCTTATAAATAGCAAAAAATGTAGAATTAATTAAAAATAACAATAGCATTTTTTTTAAAAAACTGCTATACAAATTTTTTTTTTTCGTCATTATATATTCACTTTGTATGTAACATATACAAGAGAATAATGAACGTAATTTGCTAGGCTTAAATATTTATAAATGTTTAAATAAAGTTTATTTTACTGATGAACACATTAATCAACCATGAGTTGGTTCATAAATGAACTGAATATATAATATATGGTAATATTTAACAATATATACATAAATATAAAAGTTACCTTTGTATTTTAGGGTGTAGTATTGTAACTTGCCGGTATATATTTGTACCAAATTATCAGAACAAGGGAATATTGGTTCGTATATATATATATATATATATATATATATATATATATATATATATATATATTTACCACATATATATAGTTTCATTTTACAATACACTAATTTTCAATCCATTTATAAATTCTATTTACCAACGAGCTTTGTCTCTTTTTTTTATTTTATTATTATTATTATTTTTTTTTTCAAATCAATGAATGATTGAAATCGAATACAGTATTGTTGTACAGAATAATTTATTTTTACCCTCGATAAATAATTAATGTAATACGTCAGGAATACGTCCATCGGACATTTGAGATTTAAAAATTAAATTAATACTGCGGGTATAGTACGTATACGTATGTAATAAATAAATTAACTTAACATGATAGCGTACTTATATATAATAGTATTATACACTCGTAGAATAATAAATGATATATTTATAATATAATATGAATATCTATATATTTGTGTGCGATATTATGCTAAATAATTTAAAGAGCTTGGAAAGTGCAAATTTGATGGATTTTCTGTTTTTTTATATTTTTATTTTATTTATTTATTAAAAAAAAAAAAAAGAAAAAAGTGATAGAATAAATTCGCGCTTGGGGAAAAGCTGAGGGCAAAGAATCGTATCGTGGCGGTTACTCTCCGGAACTCAACTTGCTTTTACTTTTTTACTCTCTTTTCTTTATATATTTCTTTTTTTTTTCAAACTCCCCCGCAGGCTTATTAGACTTTGTAATATGGGCTATCGAAAATTCTAATTACCAAGTACATTTCGAGTTTTATTTATCTAGATTTTATCGATTCGGACATACGCATTTATGCTGAACAAAAAAAATAAATTTATTGGGTTCATATTTTAATTTACAGTAAAACTCAATGATTTTTTTTTAAAACCAAATAAAAAATGTTTAATTAAAAGAAGTTTCATAAATTTTCTCAAGTACTAAATAAATAAATTTGAATATACCATCACTTTAATTACTTTTTCATAAACAAAAATAAAAATAAAATTTTTTTTTCATTATTATTGATAATTATTTAAAGAATAAAGACATTGGGGATTTTTTTAGTTGACTGAAACAATAATAAGTAATAGAAGAAAATAAAAAATAAACTTTAAAAAGTTAAATTGAATAAAATACAATTATACTTAAACTTTGATTTTTTTTTTAAAGAAATCTTACGATTGGTTTTTTTTTTTAAATAATTTCTGACGTCTATTATTATATAAATTTTAAATTTAGTTTGTTTATGACTCTTATTATAAATTGAGTACATTTATTTATATAACAGAATAAAATATAAGTCAAGAGTTTGGCGGAGTCGAAAAGTTTAAATTTTGTCAACAAAATTGTTATTGAAAACAAACAAAACTTGTTTTTGATAATAAATTTTAGTTTGTTTCTATATAATGTAGAATTGAATTTATGTATTAACATATGTATTTATTTTTAATATATATATATATAGTAATTATTATCATATTTCATATAAATATGAAAACTGTGCAAGTTTAGAGTACCCACGTGTATATTGACATAAAAAGCCAAGTGATCTAAATACACGAGGGGCCACTAATACTTACACTCTTGAATAATAATCATAATATGCACATACATATACATATATACATATATGATCTGATGCACACGTTTTCCTCTCGAAAGAAGAAACTCATTTGCACTAGATAGATGGCGACACCAAGTGTATTTTGCGCAGTTGCTTTATTGGATCGATAACTCTTGACACTTCTTGTATTGAGTATCGCTAAAATTTTTAAAACCTCTTAATATTTCCCATTCCTGCACTGTCGGCAATAAAGATTTTTTGTAATACAATTTTTTTCAATCGGAAAATCTCTATAGGGAAAAAACTTTTTTGTAATTTATTATTATTTTTTAATCAATAATTGCACTGTAAAATATTGGGAGTGAATTCGGAGTGATCACGGATTCTATTTAAATCCAAATTCACTCCGTCACTCAGAGGTCTGAAGTTTTAGAAAAAATCACTTCGCATACGAAGTAAATGGAAGTTTGTTTTCAGCGGAGAGATTTCAAAGTGATCTGGATTTTATTTAAATCCGCATTCACTCCGATTCGGACTTTAAATATTAAAATAAACTCCCTTTCGCAGTGAATTTTACTCCGAACCGTACACTGTAAAAAATTAGCGGAGTAAACCCGGAGTGAAATTCACTCCGAAGCGGAGTTTAATTCAATATTTAAATTCCGAATCGGAGTGAATGCGGATTTAAATAAAATCCAGACCACTCTGACATCACTCCTCTGAAAAAGAATCTCCGAATTTACTCCGTATGCGGAATGATTTTTTTTAAACTCCGGAGCTTTAAGTAACGAAGTGAAAATTCGCATTGAATTAAAATCCATAGTCACTCCCAATTTTTTACAGTGTAGTTTCACTATTAAAATAAACTCCCCTCTGGAGTGAATTGTACTCCGAAATCAAATAAATAAAGTCATCCACTCCGAATTTACTCCGGATTCAATCCCGTTTTACTCCGCAATTTTTTAAATGTAAAATATGCTAAAGACAAATAATTTTTTTGTTACACAAAATAAATAGTAATAATTATTTTTTTTTTTATTTCAAGCTCAAAAAGTTTGTCCCCTGAGACAATTTCAATGTAAAAATGGTAATTGCTTACCTATGCCATGGGTTTGCGATGGTGCAGACGACTGTAAAGATAACTCGGATGAGATTCCAAGCATATGCAAACGTAAGTAAACATATATATGTATATATATATAGCTATCTTATATCTTATTCACTAGCTTATGCATACATTTATTTATATAACATAAAATAAAAAGTAACAATGAACTGAATATTAGTTTCTACATCGTTTAGCTAAAGCTTCTTGTAAAAGCTTGTTCAGCAAACAAAAACAAACTTGATAATTATCATGTTCTTTTATTATTATAATTTTTTTTTATTACGTTGATTGTACTCGTTATTAAAGAAAACTCTTGTACACACTACAAACACAAGATCTTTAATAAAACACGGTAGCTAGAGCTAAAGCTTTTCACTCTAATGTATTACTGCTGTCGATGACCCATAGGAATATTTAATTTAACGAGAGAAGTGCAATAAAGAAGCGCACTTGAATGAACGAGTAAGCTTTCGTTTATTCATACCTCACTTAACCCAAATCGACCTTTTGAAAAGCACCTTTATTTAATTTTTCATTATATATAATATAACTCTCGCGGTTTTTATTTTATTTTTACAACATACTCTTTGTTCAATTTTACTTATTAAATAAATAATTTTACATAGACTCGATACAAGACTTTAAAAGACGTACATATAAATTTTATCGAGTATAAATTATTTTTTACTTGAATTCCTATAACGTTATTTAATCCGATTATATATATATTTAAGTCTTCTCGTATTTTCTAGTACTCAAGTACTCTAGTACTCAGACTTATATTTATTTTATTGGGATGAAATAATAAAAATTATCAAGTAGAAATAATAATAATAATAAATTAAAGAGTTCTCGATTCCATTCTATTCTAACATTGAATTTATTCAGAAAAAATTTATTTATTAATAGAGTTATTGTTAAATTGTCTTATAAATATATATGTACACGGAAAAAAATGATGCTCAAAATTTTAATAGTTTGTAGTTTATTTTTGACTTGAAATTAGTATATTTGTATACTAATATCAAACCAGGATCATTATATATTACAAAATGGCTATTATTTATATTAAAATTTGATACACATAGAAGAGCAAAATTTGTAATTTCGTATATTAAAATTAATATGAAAAAGAATCGATAAATTGGTATCTACAGTTATTTATTACTATTCAAATAAACATAGAAAAATTTTAAAAATTTACCATTTATTCGATTGATGTATATAATAAATTAATTTATAAGAACGAATAAATAACATTTTATATTAATTATTAGTCAATGAGATAGAATTTATAAAATAAGAGTTAAAAGTTTTCGGTATTTTTATGAGCAAAAAATCAGTATCTAGTATACTAATTTTTCAATTTATTATTTACCACTTATTCGATTTATGTATATTGTAAATTAATTTATAATGATATTTTAAGCTAATAATTGATCAGTGATATCGAATTTATAAAATAAAAGTTAGTAACTTTTGCAATTTTTCGGCTGGAAAAATCAGTATCTAAGATAGAAATTCTTAATTTGACCAATCATTACTTTTTAATAGATGTATGCCATAAATTAATTAATTTTCACTAATAAGTCACGATTTATATACCTAAAAGTAATAATATTTAGTTACTTTTTGAAATAATTGATAATAGTTTTTAGGAATCTACAAAAATTAGTAAACTACATTTGCATTAAGTACATAATAGTACTAATTATTGATAACAGATTCCACTTTTTATTATTATTTATTCATTTTTAATATTCTGTTTTTTCCATGTATATATATTATACTTGCGAAGATCCTGGATGATTTTTCAATTTAATAAAAATAAGATACGAAGTTTAATTAATAGAAGATCATCTATGGCGAAAATATAAACAAAATATGAGCACACGGTTGAAAATTTTGTGTTCTTGTGTATAAAACTCAATGATTAAATATTTTGTGTAAATTATTTGACGCTATCATGTGTAAATTTAACTAAAGATGAATATGTTATCTGATCTCAACAAGTTTTAAATCTGTATTATTGTTTGACACAAGTATAATGTGTTAAATTAACACAAAAAATTGAGTGGACTGCTTCGGACGTGTGATTTGTCTTAACTTTAACACAAAATTTTCAACTGTCCATGCGGTGCAAAATACAATAAATGAAATAAAAATAGTATTAATATTACGCGGAAAAAAATAAACTTTAAACATTAGTGTGTGAAATTATAACCCGGAACTCGGGGGCCAGTATGCGAAATTTCAAAATTCAAATAATAAATTTTCTAATACGTGTCGTCAATTTTCTAAGTATCAGTTACGATTTTCAAAGTACAAATAGCAATTTTTCTTGCATAGACAATAAATTTTCATACTTATCCTATAATTATTCACGTTTTAATCATAAATGAAAAAATTTAGAGCGATCATAAAGCACCCTCAGCGCTTTAGCGCTTGAGGTGTGCAAAATTACTATTTAGAATGATAGTTTTTACTGATCACTTTATCATCATATTACTTGTCGTTCTCAATTTATATAGTTCATTTTTTCCGTTTAATCTTCATTTAGCAATATTGCTATTTAGGAAAAAAGTCAACAGTATTTTACAAATTTATCTATATATCGAATTTGCATATTAGTCTTGACATGATTTTTTATTTTAAAATATATTATTAGTATTATTATTATTTTTTTTTATCTCTTCCGGTAATTTATTACACATTTTAAAGCCTCAATAGATCAATAATAATAATAATAATAATAATAATAATAATAATAATAATAATAATAATAATAATAATAATAATAATAATAATAATAATAATAATAATCTTTATTTAGAAATATTGCTGTTTACAAAATAAATTCAACAATATTTTGTAAATTTATCTGTAAATATCAAATTTGCATATTAGTCTTGACATGATTTCTTCATAATTGTTTTAAAACTTATTATTTTATTTTATTTTATTTTTTATCTCTTCCGGTGATTTATTATACATTCGAAAGCTTAAGTAGATAAATAATAATAACAACAGTACACCAAAGGGTATGAAAATAAAATAAAACATAAAAAGAGTATACTTAAAAATCTTTATCAACAAATTAATACGCATTAACATTTAACGTTCTACTTTAATAGCTTCATTTCATCAGGTTATCTTAGTACAAGAGTCGAGGATCCGACCTTTCACTCTTTCTTTCTTGTCTCTATTCTATAGCTGTCTACTATAACACAGACTATTAAACACTACAAACAGTTAAATACAAATTAATTTTATAAATTATTAACAACCCGCATCACTACTACATGCAACACACTCAGCAATTACTACACATCACACTAATCTACAATTATAAAATATCCATTTATTTACGTCTCCAAAAACTGTTGTATCCTTAAAAGCCATTTCCTCCTTATACCCAATCTCCAGTCCCCAATTTATACATTAATCTGATGTAATAAAACAAACAAGAAAAAAGATCCAACAAATAATGAAACGTAAGATAAAACGAAAATAAAAAAATAACTAAAACCAGAGGAAGAACAACTATTACAATCAAAAGTCTGAGAACCAATCAATATACTTCTTACATTCCCAGACAATTCTCTGAATACCATCTTATTCCATGTATATCTCAAACATGATGAAAGGTTCCAGGTTCCAGTTTGTAAGGCGTCTTTATGTTACTTTTCTTGTTTTTTCTTTCTTATTTTAATTCCAAAGTACGGCATATATACGTGTATATATGTGAAGTGCATCGCGCAGCCTCTTGGAGATGTTGCATCAGACAAAAGTAGTCACGCCCTTTAGCCTTCGTTTTTCTCTTGACTCTTGATTCTTTATTTTCTCAATTCTCCTTCTTGTATTCGGTATCATTATTGATAATCTTTTCCGACTTGTTATATGTTTATTTAAACTGACCATCGGCGCCACCAGTTTCTCCTCAGTCTCTATCATCTAAAGATCTGTTATCTGTATCAATGGGAATTAGTGAAGGTCGAACGAGGACCAATTGTTGTATCAGATTTAGAGCTGATGTCCACGCGATCTATGTTCAATATGATATATGCTTTTGCTCGACAATGGGTATTTAATTTAGTGGTGAGTAAAGTACAGAGAGTATAGAGTATAGAGCAAGTAGAGAGCAGAGAACATTGAACATTGGGTATGACCCTTTTGTGTCTTGTCTATTCTCATCTGCTGTCCGTACGTCTCTTGTATGCTACCTCCTGGCTATTGTAATTCATAGTGCAAGGCCTGGCAATGTTGACTGTTGCATCAGAGACTGGTTATCCAGCTCCCCAGTGGCGTTTATATCTTTAGTTACACAGGGTATATATTAAAGTAAGGTGCACAGCCGCTTTAATACATATACAAAATAATACTAATACCACTTATATACATATATGTATGTATACATATATATATTACTGTATACTTGACTACACTAGGTAGCTAAGTCGTCTCAATACCATACCATATAATTACGGTGAAAGCCAACAGAGCATACACGACACGTGTATTCATAAGACCAGAAACACTGAGACTCAAGTCATCAGGTGGCTTTGTCTTATACATATATATCTGTATATATGTTAACTGTTGATACACTTGACTCGATTTACACTAGATTTTGAGCCACTTGGATTTGGAAGTTATGGTGGATTTAAAAATCAAAATTTTGATGTTTTTGGAAATTAATGAATACGGGATATTTTATATAGATTGTATAGATGACCAGTGATATGGCTCTGGACATACTGTTGCGGCTAAAATATTTCCGCTAACCAAACAAGTTATATTTTGTAATCACTTGATTGGTTGTTGGGTTCACCAATATAACTTCCGGCAATATATTATTAAATGATTGATAGAATGCGACACTAATTATTAATTGGTATTTATTATATTTTTTAACTTCCGTAAATTTTTTTATTATTATTATTATTAGGTTTTATTTTTTGTATAGAGTTAATTTTTTTTTAAGAACACACCCGTGGAGAAAAATAGTTCGAAAAACTTTCATGACAGTAAACTTTCAAAATTGAGACTATTCTGAACTTTGAGTTATAAATTTTGAACTTTGAAAAAATTAGAAAGTGAACAATTTTTGAACTGGTGTAGGTTTTTCCTACGCGTTTTTTTTTATTTTTTGAGAACAAGTAATTTGATTTGACAGTTTTTTGGGTTTGAAGAACAAAAAAAAAAGGAATTTTGAACATTTTTTACTCTTGCCAGAATTATTCAGCTATGAGGCAAAAAAAATAAAAATGATTTGAAAATATTTACGAACATTTTCTGAATTTCATCAGAACTTATTAGAAACGTCAATTATTCTC
Source organism: Microplitis mediator (assembly GCF_029852145.1). Classification (NCBI taxonomy): domain Eukaryota; kingdom Metazoa; phylum Arthropoda; class Insecta; order Hymenoptera; family Braconidae; genus Microplitis; species Microplitis mediator. The sequence continues at coordinate 5,122,539 of NC_079973.1, forward strand.
CCTTTTTTTGTTCAAAAGTATTCAAAAAAAACGAGTGATCGGAACTAATTATGAACTTATGAACTCATAAATTTGTAAATTCGAATAATTTTTGCTTAAAAAATTTCAAAAAAAACCGCGAAAAAAGTCTATATTAGTTGAAAATTTGTCACACTTCTAATTATTTTAAAATTCCAAAATTCAGGATTGTCTCAATTTTAGAAGTTCACTGTCAGGAATAATTTTGAAACGATTTTTTTTACATGAGCATTGATATATTTATTTTAAATATAATATTTAAATTTGCAACATAATTTTTTTAGTTTTTATCTCGAGTTTATTATTTTACTAAATTTTAAACTGGAATGGATTTTAAAAAATTTATTTTAAAATTAGATAAGAAACACCCGGGCTATCGTAATAATTTTATAATTTTATTCAGTATTTAAAAAACTTTATAATTATTATTTTTATTTTTATAGCTCTTCGTAATACTGTTAGTGAAAAGTATTTAAATTTATATTATATCTGAAACTGAAAAGAAAAATTCTATTTAAATTCAATTAACTTTATATACATTTTCTTTTATAATTATAAAACTATTTCAAAAGTTTATATTATCAGTATATTTTTATTTTCTACAACTTATATATAGAATTTAAGAAATATTTAATTAAGTAAATCATTTTAATAATTACATGTTACTTTATAAAATCACTACTTTAAACTTTACAAAAAAAAAATTACGTGAAAAGCCGGTTAGTTTAAAATATTCACTCCTTATGAAAATTTTAAGATTTAAATTATTGAGTTTGTTTGAGAGTTAAAAAAGTAAACACTTAAATATTTATGGACTAAATAAATGTGCTGGTACTAAAACTCAATAAAAAATTTATTGAGTTTATGAGTTGAGAAATTAGTTGATGTTTTTTTATTATTAAATAACAAAACTCTTTGAATAAAAATCAATGATGCTACAGCTTACGAATTTATATAGATAATTTATATGGAAACTTAACTATAACGGCATTTTAGAGCCATTTAGAGAAATATATACGACACTACATATACTTATTTGGTAGACTGGTTGTCACAGTATTTAATTCATCAGTACTTAGTATGTACACTAGAATAGATTGAGTACTTGAATAAAAATAATGATTTTATAAATAAATGTTCCAATTTTTTCAAAATACTCTTGATAATTTTTATAATAATTTTACCTCTAGTAATAAAATTTTTTGTTGAAATTAAAATTAATCAAGTGTTCAAAAAACGATTCGCCCGAATTTAATTTTATATTTTATTATAATGGCTTATATGACATTAATGTAATTACACAAATATATATATTGATAATCAAATATTTAATCGAGCCAATTTCAATAATAATTACTAATTATTATAATTACTAAAAGTACATGATTTAATTAACAAAAATTATTTAATTTCAATTGTTATAAATTATTCCGCCATAAATATAATGACCATCAATCGTTTGTGAAAACATATCATACATTTATTTTTAAAAAATTTTACAAAACTGACCCTCAAGCTCAAAGAGCTCGAAAACGTTATTACTTGCGAATTTTTGAACTCATCGAGCTCCAAAATAATTTCTGTCCTTCTACGATATCTTTGGAACAAATCGACCGACTCGCACGTGTCTTGCGGCAATCGAAAGAAATTTTTGAGACTTAGCTTCGATTAAATTTTGAAGCAAATCGGTCGAGTGGTTTACAAGTTTTGTAACAAAAATCTAAAAAATAAATTAATAAATAAATAATAAATAAAAAAACTCCTTCGATTTTTATTTTTCAAATAACTTGGAAAGTACTCCGTTGGTTGACTTCAAAATCTATCAGCTTTAAGTATTGATGATCCATCTTGATTGCCGCAACGAATGTTCAAATCGTTTGATTCGTTCCGATAATATCGTACGACAAAAATTAGTTTACATAGACACACACACACACAGAGGGATTGATGTCGATCTAAAAATAGTCGGAATAGTTTCCTAGGACCTCAAAACATCGACTTCTGATGTAAACTCGATTTTCGTAAATCGGACCGAAACCAATAACTTCCTTTTTGTCAAAAATTTTCAATTTTCATAGCGGGAATACGGAAAAAAGAGCAGTGGAAAAATGTTTGCACTGTAGTAATTGAAACTACTTCTTGTAATAAAATAATTACATTTATAGATACCAAATTTTATAGTTTCTAATGTATTTTTAGTTGAACGAAACTTTATTATAAATGAAACGCTATTACAGACTGAAAAATTTACAATTTTCTTAGCGGGAAATTAAAAAAAGTCTTACATATATAGAACTGTAATAATTACTACCTCTCCGAAAAAACACAATTTTTACAGTTTCGAAGTAGAGGGACTTTGCTGATATTTGAAACTGTAAATTTCCACTATTCTTTTTTCCATGAAGTTAAAAATTTTGCCTACCTTAAAATAATATAATTATTCCATTAAGTATTCAAATAAATTTTTCTTACACTTAATCGTTTTGGTATATAACATATTTTTTTCATTCATTATCACAAATGCATCAAAAATTTTAAAAAATTAGTCGACCACCAAATCCAAAATTTCTGACATTTAAAATATACAAAAATTGAACTCGGGCTTTTTCGAACGCAACTGCAAATTTTTTTACTGATGTATGCATTGATAATATACCAATATTAGTTGCATTCAATGTAATGTAATGTTTACCTATTAATTTATGGATTAAACGTATCTTGATTCCACCCCCATTGTGTTTGGACCACAAACACCATCGGCTTTAATTCCATTTAAAATGTCGACGTAAAAAAATGTTGACCCCGACTCTCGTGATCTGGTTTGCAACCTACAGTACGTCACACATTTAACGACGCAATATTTTTCATCTGCTAATCATTCAATCTAAATTACTCATCACACACATTCACACACAACTCTGACACGTGTCGAGCAATTCGATTGATTGATTAATAAATTTAATTATCTCTTTTAAAATAAATATTTGTTCTCTTTTTTTTATTTTTTAATCATAAATTCCGTTTAAATACAAGTTAACTTTTTAAACTAATAATAAAATATATAAAATTAATAAGTTTATTATAAAATTTAAAATTTATCTTTAAAAACAACAATTATATGTTTGAAATAACTTAGACTTTGCTATTATAAAAATTTTAAAATAGTAATAAAGTATGAGCTTTTGGAAACAAACCAACAGAACAATGTCTTAAAAAATAAAGACTCGGTATACTAAGCCAAGAATTCACAAGAATGCTGTTATACAATGCATTACTTTTATGAAGTATCTACACAAAAATACCCTTATATTTAATCTGTTTCTTGCTCTTTTCGTCTTATATTTTTTTATATTTTCTTTGTATGTATAACAAAAGATAATTAACTTTACTGAGAAATGTTTTCATTTAATTAATTAAGAAAGTTCAATTTCATTTTTTTATTTGTTATTTTAATATATAGTTTTTGTATTATTTTAAAATGTAAGAAAGAGAAATCTTCACGTAAACGGGTCATAATATTCCCTTAAGAAATTTGTACGAGTTGCTCATGATTTCTCAGAATTACGTCGGATGAATTTCTTAAAGTGACCTACTGATGTACAGTTTATAAGACATTAATATATTTAATTTATCGACTTTATTTCATCTTCCTGACACCTTGTCACCTGACATTTCTCTAACTAGTTTATAAAATTACCGAAAATACATTTAATTCAATTTACAATCAATGTAATTCGTTACTTTATTCTATTTTATACTTGAGGAAATTGTAAGAGTTATCTATTTAGGAGGATGACTATTTAAGTATTATATATTTTAAGTAAGGATCGATATATATATGTAATATATATTATAGCTTTTCTTCGACTCAGTGTCTCATAAACATTGATTTTATCATTTATTCATTTCAACCATCCTATATATTATAATACAATGTCATACAATATAATAAATGTCTGTCCCATTATCTACAATGTTAAATAATATAACAAAGGAAAAGCTTACGTTGGTATTAAAGTTTCAGTGTAATTTTATCTTGTTATCCAGATATTATATCCCTAATTAAAATATGACAAACGTAAAAAAAAGAAAAGCAAAAATTTAATAATTGAAGTCAATGGGCAAAAGGCAAATTATTATTTTTTATTGCAAATTACTCCAAAGGGGTTTATTTTAATTTTTAAACTCCGGCTTAGAATGAAATTTACTCCGGAGGGGTTTATTGTAATTCTACAACTCCAGTTCAGAGTGAAATTTACTCCGAAGGGGGGTTTATTTTTACATTAAAACTTCGATTCAGAGTCAAATTTGCTCCAAAAGGGTTTATTTTAATATTAAAACTCCGGTTCAAAATAAAATTTGCTCCGAAGGGGTTTATTTTAATTTTTAAACTCCGGTTTAGAATGAAATTTACTCCGGAGGGGTTTATTGTGATTCTATAACTCCGGTTAAGAATGAAATTTACTCCGAAGGGGGTCATTTTTATTTTAAAACTCCGATTCAGAGTAAAATTTGTTCCAAAAGGGTTTATTTTGATTTTGAAACTCTGGTTCAGAATGAAATTTACTCCGATGGGGAGTTTATTTTTATATTAAAACTCCGGTTCAGATTAAAATTCACTTTGATGGGGAGTTTATTTTAATTTTGAAACTCGGTTTCAGAGTGAAATATACTTCAAAAGGGAGTTCATTTTAATATTAAAACTCCGAATTGGAGTAAATGCGGATTTAAATGAAATCCAGATCACTCTGCTGGAAAAGAAACTCCAAATTTACTCCGTATGCTGAAATTTTTTTAACTCCGAGTGACGGAATGAATTCGGATTCAAATAAAGTTCGTAATTACTCTGAATTTACTCTCGATTTTTTACAGTCTTATGATTATTATTATTATTATTTTAAATTTAAAAGTATACTGATCCTAAAAAAAAAAAAAATTATCATTTAATAATTCAATTATTAAAGTAAATAAAGTAAATAACGGAATTGTAAAAGTTATGAGCTTTTACTTTAAAAATAATTTCAAATCATAATAAAAACTTTTAAATTTTAGATCTCCATCTACCTGAGTAAATGTAAATAGATCTATTAAGATTAATATAAATTTAAAATTTAAAACAAATCTTATCAGGTCTCATTAGATCTAATTTATTTTTTTATTTAATTAAAATTTCATTTATATAAAACGAATATCGCGGAAATCAGTATAGTGTGGTATGTAGTCTGTGTAATTAACCCTTGGATATTTAATTACAATTTAAAAAAAAAATTTTAAGTTCAAATAAACATTCCAATAATTTAATTTAATTTATTTTTCGTTATAAAAATAAATCTCTGTATATTTAGTGTTACAAAACAATAAGATGTCTTATGAGTAATTTTTATAACTTGAGTAATTTTTTTTTAACAAAATTAAAAAAAATCTCCATATGTAGTTTCCTTAACCGTAATAATAATTTTCGCTAATTTATTTTCCCTCTTTACATATAAAAATTTTTGATTATACTATTTATTTTTCTCATAAAATAAACAATACGAAGCATTAAAAATTTATTTAATTGAATCAATAAACTGTCATAAAATAATATAATTAAAAAAAGTAAATTTTATAAAATTGTTTAAACGGCTATCGATAAAACCAATTAACGAATTTTCATCTCGGCAATTTAATTGTCTCCATTTATCCAGCAAATCCCCAGTTGACCAGAATATACACTGACCTCTCATTTTAAAATAAATGAATAAACAGATAAATAAAAAAAAGTTAAATTAAAAAATTATTTAACTTTAATTATCTTAATATTATATAACATATATTTATCTATTGTAATGATTTTTTTATTAATTAATTAATTTATAGAATAGATTTATCGAGTCTTAAAGGCCCTCTTATATTAAATATTACCATTCTCATTACATTAAATAAATGATAATAGCGCATGTATGTGAGATAAAAGATAGTTACAGAGTAAAAACGTTTGAGAGAATTCAAAGTGTTGGATAAGAAGTCGTTTGACCGATAGACATGCCTGTAATACTCAACACTATCGTCAAGAATCCTTGGAGAGTTTAAGTTGGTTATACTTGAATAGATCGAGAGAGTAAAGGCTCTTATACAACCCTCACATCATTCCTGTGTTCTTACTCTCAGTTTAGTAGCAGGTACCTGCTAAGATCTGAGACTGAATCGGAGACTGAGACTGAGACTGAGACTGAAAGACCTGGAGAGACAAATAGACAAATAGAAGGATCAGAGAAACTGAAGGAGCATGAACTATCCCTAGGGGAAAAAAGATCCTTGCGCGCGTGATAATAGATCGTTTGATCTGCTTCTCTACACAGAAACCTCGACACCATCATCACCCGATAGGTCCATACATATATATATATATATATATGTATGTGTACATGTATATATTTAAAAGTATACATGTATGTAATGCCTCCTTCCGAGGCTATATATAAGCCAGTTTCGCACGCGGCGACGACTTACAGCTTTCGCGACTCCCATCGCAGAACCATCAACGCGTTAAATTTTTTCGGTTTTTTTAAAAATATTTTATTAATGAAAAATAAAAAAAAATATTTTTACTTTTACTCGGCAACGTAAATGTAGACTGTGGTTTTAATAAATAAATAATTAAAAATGTTACGATATAAATTTAATAATTTTATATTATTATTTTACATGTGTTATTATTTTATAATATTATTGTGTTGTACGACAATTGGGTATGGTTTTGATCATGATGATCATATATTTCCAGCAAAATCATGCAACCAAACTGAATTCAAGTGCAAGAGCGGCAAGTGTATACCAGGAAATTGGCAATGTGACAACGAGCATGATTGCTATGATGGTTCGGATGAGGATCCTGCTGTATGCCGTAAGTTATATATTTTTTTTTATTAACACATTGCATTTTTAAATACTTTTTTAATATTTTTAATCGTAAAATTTTTTTTTAATTACTTAAATTTATTGGTAGCATTCATATTTATACAAATTTACACTGTAAAAAATTTTTGGGTAAAAATGGCCCCCAAGAACTTTACATGGACGTGTAGTGTGAAGTAACGGTGTAAATTATCCACCTGTATGATTTAAATACGGTGTAATCTAATTTTTTGACACCATTTAGTGTTACTTATTATAATTTTAATTAATGAGCAACAAATGATCGTTGAATATTTTTAACTTTTTAATTAATAATTACATTAATTTTATTTAAATATTAAATAATATTTTAAACACTTAAATATTTTCATTGAATTGACGGTGTAAAAATTTTCAAGTTTCATCGCATAAATTTAACACGATAACAGAAATAAAAATAAAATCGAGTAATGAAATTAAGCCAAAATTTTTACGATCCTCAACTTAGCAGACACTTAATAATTTTCAAATTTTTTTTTCAACAATTTAATTAAAAAAAAAACTAAAAATATGCATATGTAGAAAGTTAAAAAAACTACAAGTGCAATTTTTTGAAATTTTTTTTTTTAAATGTATCGCTTTAAAAAAAAAATCCAAAAATTATTAGACGTCGTCTAATTTCAGTATCATAAATTTTTTACTCTAATTTATAAAATTATTTAATTTATTAATGTAGATATATAAAGTTGGATAAAATATCAGTATAAATGTATACTAAGGTATATATTTGCATAGAATACGAAAGCAGGAAGTAGCCGGGTTAATGATAACGAGGTCCAATCGAGCGATCTTCTTTGTCAAAGTGCAAAGCTATATATTTTCGTCGTATACATGTGTAACATTCAGTTAAAAATCATAGATAACTTTACATATATATATATATATATATGCTACATACTCAACCTCCAGTACAGAAGATAAATTCAATTATAACACGCACTTGCATTTATCAAACCATACATCCGAGCACTTTACATTTTTCATTTATAAAAAATTCAATATGTCAAGAGTACACAAAAAAAAGAAATTTTTCCTTTATACTTTTAAATCCATACATGATACATATATATATCACATATATAACTATATCTGCAGGATATAATTCAAAGTTAGCGTACAATAGCAGACCCGAGACCAGCGGAGATAGTAAAATTGTTTAGCTTATTCAGCAGCGAGAGCATATACTAAATATATTATCACAAGTATTTTCCAACATATATATTTTCATATTTATTCTACCATAATAATATTTATCTTACCGTAAACACGTGTTTTTTTAATTATTGTTTTTAAAAAACTTTGGTTTTTAAAATTAACAGTAAAAAAAATAGATAAATAAATAAATGAATTGATAAATATGATAATATATGAAATAATAATATTTGTTTTGTTATTTAAAGAGATTCATTGATTATTATTATCATTAAGAATAATAGATAGCACAATTTTATTTGAATATTCGAGCAATTTAAATGCAATATTTATTTTATCTGATTGAATTCTTTAGATGGTTTTATTAAAAGTTTACTCAGTACAACTTTTAAAAGTAAATATTAATAGAGTGAAATGAAAATACTTAATAATACAATATTCAACACAGTTATGATAACATTTGTTATTTTTATATTATTAATATATTTATTATTTACAAATATATCATTTAATTATTACGCGTTATTTCATATTTAATAAATAATAAATATATTTAAATTACATGGAGTAAAATTGAATATTAATTAATTATTTATAAATAATTACGGGCAAATTAATTAAATTTTATTATTAACTTTGTTTTGTAATTGTATTTTATTTAAATATGTATGTAGTTATATTTAAATTTAATTATTAAAATAACTCCTTAATAATAATTTTATTAGACAAGTTTACGGGTCATTTGATTTTGCGTTCACTTTAAAACAGATTGAGATCATAGTTCCACTCTAATTACGAGTTTGATTACGAGCCATCGATGATGCAATGAAAAATCAGTTTATATATTTTATGTATATAAATTATCACTTTGTATATTTTTAACATCGCCATTTATTTTTTAATCATAGTTTAAGTTTAAGTCAATAAATAAATATAATGTCATGTACACTGAGAGAAAAAAATGTATATTTTCAAAAAAAATTTTTGGTTTAAGTATTTTAGTTACACGAAAAAAAACGGGGTAAGTCCAGGCAGTGTAAGTGTTAAAATTTTCGGTGTTAAATTTCAACACCGAAAGCGGTTAAAATAACACCGCCTCCGATGTAAATATTCTTTACCGGTGTTAAAAAAATTTCCCGGAGTTGAAATATTTTACTTTGTGATTATTTTTACTTACTCAATCACGAAAGTTAAAAAGTATTTTTATTAATTAGTTAAATTATTGGTAATTGAAATGGTAGGCGTAAAATTGTGTAATTTTTAAATAAATTACGTATAACATAAATAATTATTTAAATAAGTATATAGCAAAGTTAAAATTTCCTCCAGAAAATATTCATTAAATTTTTATATTTTTTTATATGTAATACATGGAGAGAAATTTATGGTAACAATTACAATATATTATGGGAGTAGGAACCATAATGCATGGTGACTGATTTTTTTGAAATGTTGATTATTGGAACGGCATCCATATATATTATAGTTATCATTACCATGATACTATAGGAACCATTACTACATATATGGTAACCGTTGTCATAATATATGGTAACTATTGCCATAATATATGGTAACCATTACCATAATTCTTTCACATGTGATTTGGAAACTGTTACCATAATGATGGGAACTGTTCTCATACTTATGGGAACTTTTCCCAGAAAGTATGGGCCTATATCCCATAATTTCTTCCAATCATTACCATAACGGTATGAAATGATATTTCATAAACGTACTAGGAACGGTTACCATAAATTTCTCTCCGTGTACATTTTTTTTTCTAATTTCTATACGTGGAATTTTTTTTTTACACCGATTTAACACCGGTATTTTAACACCGCCAAATTACATCGTCTATACCGGTGTTATTTCATTTCAACACCGCTCTTGCACTGTGAAAAATTTGCGGAGCGAATGACTGTGTATTTATTTAATTCCTTCAAACTAAAATTCACTCCGAAAGGGAGTTTATTTTTATATTAAAACTTCAAATCGGAGTGAATGCGGATTTAAATAAAATTCAGATCACTCCGCTGTAGAAAAACAAACTTCCCCTTTACTCCGTATGCGATTTTTTCTGAAACTCCGGAACTCCGAGTGACGAAGTGAATTCGGATTTAAATAAAATCCGTAATCCCTCCGAATTCACTCCCGAATTTTTACAGTGTGAAGTTTTCAATTGTAATAAATTTGATAACGTATCGAAATTTAAGAAATATTCGCTTGCCTTAAGTAATTTATGCTTCTAGAAATTTATTACTAAAGTATCGGAATAGTTTTTTTAAAAATAAGAATTATCTATTTGGTTTAAAAAAAAAATTACTTATATTCTTTCTCTCAGTGTATAATAATTAATTGGAATTTAATTAATTTTGTTAGTAATATTTTTAATATAATAATAATTGATTTGTTTAATAAAATTTAATACAAAGGAAGAATACCCTGCAATAGAGATACTGAATTTCAATGTAGTCCAGGTGAATGTATCGCTAAATCCTGGATTTGTGATCGTCAAAATGATTGTCAAAATGGAGCTGATGAAATAAATTGTCACAGTAAGTTTATCGATCGATGCCTAGGTCGATGATGATAATAATACGGTTCAACGTCAGAGACAAGAGAATAATAAATAACATATATTATGTTTATATTATATATTGAGTTTTTTAAATATTAATATCAGAGAGTGTTTATTTTGATTTTTAGATTTATTTTCCCACTACGGAATAGATGATTGGCTTAACTGCGATCATATTTTCATCTGGAACTTTTTATCCATAATTTTTTTTTTCAGGGGATTACTTTTAATAATTTAATATTTAGTTTTATTTTTAAAAATAATGGATAATTGCATGAAAATGTTGAGAAAATTTTCAAATATCGACTTTAAAATTTTTTTAAAATTAATTTTACTGAACATATAATTTAAATATTTAAATATTCATGAAAGTCATTTGAGTGACCATGAAATAAACTTTTAACTAAAGTATTACTATATAATATTTTATGTACTTTATTTGCTCCAGTTAATAACCACACGTACGCTATCATTATTGACCTTTTTATTTTTTTTTTTAAATCATTGATCATAATAAAATTTTTTTTCTATTTATAAATTTAAAAAAAAAATTAATATCTACGTTTTTTTATTTTTCTCAACATTTAAATTAATGGTCAATAATTAATTGGTATCATATTTATATATTATTTATTAATATATAAATCATATCAAATATCATATACTAATGAAATATATAAAAATTCATAATTTGATAATAAAATTTCATAAAATCGATTTTTTTCATAATTAAAAATAAACAAAAATTATTTTATTTAAGGGCATTCCCCCCCACTTTTTAAAAATATTAAATGACCTTGAACTGCTGCAACCCTATTAAAATTTTATTAATTAATTAAAAAGAAATTGTAGCAGTAATTGAAAAAAACACAACGTAGTTCCAATTGCGCTGAGTTATAGATTTAAAAAAAAATTACTTGCAGTTGACATCAATTAGGAGTGAAACGAAATTTGTTAAATTTCAGTAAAATCTTCAATTTTAAATTCAAATTTTCAAATTTTGTAGACTAAATTTTATTTACCAAATTTCGTTTTACTCCTAATTGATAACAACTGTAAGTAATTTTTTTTTTCAAATCAATGTCTCCGTCAAATTTTTCAAATTAATAAATCAAATTTCAATACGGTCATGACGGAAGTCTTTAAATATTTTTAAAAAATGGGGGGGGGACTGTCTGAGAATGCCCTTAAATTTTCGTTATCATTAAAAACTAATGGTTGAAATAATTACTTGGTATCATATTTTATATCATAAATGAATAATATGTAAATGACATGTCATGACTATTAAAATAATAAATACATATTAATTTATATCACAACATATTATTAATATTATCATAAATAATTTGGGCATTTATAGATACGAAAAATTGTACAGTGGATCAGTTCACATGCCGTTCGGGGAATGGCGAATGTGTGGCACTGGCTTGGATGTGCGACGATAACCCAGACTGCTCAGATGGTTCTGATGAGGCTGACTGCAGTAAGCTGCTTAATATGCATCCAGCATTAATGCCTCTGTTATTATTATTACTCACTTAATATCTATATATTCAATTTAACAGCCGCACCCTCTGTACCTTGATTATCATCCAAATGCAGTCTTATTGTATAATAACACTATACCTATCATCCCCTTATATTATTTACTATCTCATGTATACTTATTATCGTTGCGCATATACATTCATCCACATATAATACATAATACATATTTTGCCTCAAGGATATAACTATCGATCTCTGATACTTAACAATTCAATGTATAGCAGTCTGCAGTAGTAATAGTAGAAGTAGTAGTAGTAGTACTAGTAGTAGTACAACTTCTACGTCTCCTGTTTGCTTCATATCATGTATTTCAACCCTCAAGGATACACGAAAGCACACTCAACAAATATTCATTACCACTTCTATGCCAATTTATTGACTATATGCATGAGCTTTTAACAACCATGACTCTGTTAAATTAATTACATTGTTCAAAATTTCATAGATATTCAAAGATAAATTATCAATTAAATTTAATAAAGTTCATTGATAATTAATTTTACACACATACTTATTTGTTCATAAAATTTCAAAAATTAAAGCACAATCTTTAGTGAAAATACAATAGAATTATTTAAAAGTATACGCACTACTCGGAGAAAAAATTACGGTAACTGTTTCTATTGCGTTTATGAAATACCAAGCCATAATGTTATGGTAATCCCATACGAAAAAATATATATCCAAGAATATATGCCGTCAAAATAGCATACATACGACAATACTAAAGATGTAAGCTGGATATATACTATTTCGCCGGGATGTATATTTTTTGTGCGGGATAATTACTTGGAATTATGGGATGTACGCTCATAATTTATGGGAAAAGTTTCGATAACTATGGGAATGATTCCTATAATTACGATAATAGTTCCTATGTCGTATGGTAATGGTTACCATACTCATGGGAATAATTCCCATGTCACATGGTAATAAATTCTATATCCGCACATTGGAACGGTTCTTAGGTACCCGGGTCGAAATATCTAGCTTCAATCAGTTCTCATCGAACCCATCCCGAGTCGAAATATTAAAACCCCATCTGAGCCTTGTATCGCCTGAACCTTTTGATGTGGGTATTTGCCGCCTCGATTTTAAAACCTTTTTCAACCTAACTCGCCTGAAAACGAACGTATGTAGGCGCTACTGGAGTGAAATAGGGTTTAATTTCAATGGAGTTCTCTATCTTCTAAAACCCATTTCAACCTGACGTTCAGACTAAAAACTATACTAGGTTGAAACAGGGTTTAATTTAAAAAAAATTTTGACTCGGGGCAAGTAAGCCTCAGTCAAGCCTCACTGAGCTAAAAAAGCATTTTGAGCCTCAATTGATGTTCAAAAAGCCTCAATGAACCTCGAATAATGTTCAAAGAGCCTCGAATAATACTAATCGAATTTAAATTACATAGTCGAGACTAGGTTAATTTGAGGCTTATCGAGGCTTATTGAGGATCTTTGAGCACCATTTCAGACTCTTTGAGCCTTTTTGAACCTCATGTGAGGCTCAAAATGCTTTTTTTACTCAGTGAGGCTGGATTGAGGCTTACTTGGGTTCGATGATGCTAGATTGAGGCTAGATATTTCGACCCCGGTATATGTATGGGAATAAACTCTATACTTCATGGAAACCACTCTCATAATATATGTGAAATATTCCCATAATATTATGGTAATCGTTCCTATACTATTGAGGTAAGCAATATCATATATTATGGTAATGATTTTCTTAATATGAGGAATTTTTGAATGTTATGGTATATTATTTACTATAATATTGTGGGAATCATTACCATAATATATGGTAACAGTTACCATAATGACATAGGAAATTATTACTATAATTTTATAGGAATGAAACCCATATAAATAGGAATGGTTGACATAATTTGTATAGGTGTCATTTCTATAATCGATATTTCAAAAAAACCTGTTACTATACGATATGGAAACCATTCCCACAATATATTGTAACAGTTACCGTAAATTTCCCTCCGAGTAGATGATTACTCAAAATAGTGAGTTGGATTTTAATTCAAAAAATTTTTAAAATACAGTTCTAACTTATTTTAGAAAAAAGCTTTAATTAGTTTTTGATAATTGTTAGTTTATTAGTCTTGCTATGAAATTTATCGTATTTAAAATTTAATTACACATGAAAAAAAAAAATTTCAATTAAAATTCAGGTTTTTCAAATTACTGTCAGCTTTAAAATTAATAGTACTTTGAATTAATTGAATTACGGACAATAAAGGAGCAGTTATTTACATAAAATAAAATAAACAGATTGTGATTTTAATTTTTATGACATTTATGACTAGAAATTTCAAGTAATATAAAAATAAAATATATACCCGATAAGTAAATAAATTAATACTCATACTTATACATATCTATTTTATATATCTGACGGATTTAAATTTGTAACTTTAATAACTCAAGTAATTTGTTTTGAATATCAAGGAAAATTTTAACAGTTTATTTGATATATATTTGCTATGAAAATAAATTTACTAATTTATTACATTACTTTACCTGTAACTTAATATATTATAATATAACTAATGTTATTAAATGGCTGTTATTAAATTACTAATTATTATATATATTAATATATATTAACAATGTTTATTTATTTAGTATATTAACTATTGGCTGGCTGTTGTCTCTTCCGTAGATATTTGCAGTGCTTTTATATTGCCTGTTGAATATATATTGTAGATCATGTAATTCCATGTATATATATATTTACATGCCAATATTATCGTTGCTAATGTGAAAGCAAACTCTCTCGAATTTCCTGTTTCTATCACGTACTGATATTTAAATAATAAAATTTTAAAATAATAAAAAATATTTAAATTACTATCATAGTATTTATTCGTACGTAAAAAACTAGTGAATATTAAGTAATATATTCATAGACTATTTATAAATATACATATATATATAATAAATATCAGTGGTGATTATTGAGTGATAAATTTGTCATTTAAATAATACATGAATTTAATAGTATTTTATTATTTGAGCTTTTTTTCAAATTTTTAGTTCTGTAATCAGCTTATTCTGTTTAGTTTTTTTTTCTCTTTCTCTGTTATCTATTTTGTTACTTTACTTTTATTTAACATGAAAAGTTAAATATGTATATTAGTTTTAATAATTTTTTCCCAACACAATATAATATTTAAATTTTTACTAGTGTAATTTGAATTTTTTTTTTATTTAAAAATAAATTTTTTAAAATAATTTATTACTTATTTCGTTGGGAAAATTTTTTATTTCAAAAATTGTATACATAATTAATTATAAAAAAAATACAATAAAATTATTTGAATGTTAAGGTCATTCTTTGAAAGTACCCGCCATTTTTTAAAAATTTTAAATAACTGTCAAGCGTATCAAAATTTTATCAATTAATTAAAAAAAAATTAAAGCATTAATTGAAAAAAAGGACAACGTAGTTGTGATTTCGCCGCCCTGATTAAACAACTGAATTCGATCGAATTAAACAGAATTAAATTTTTAATTCTATTTAATTCAGATAAATTCTGTTAATTCGGTACCTAACTTAAAAATTATTCCTGTCTAATTCGGCAGGAAATCCAGAATTTGTCCAAATTAAAACGAATTTACATAATTCTATTCGGTTTAATTCTGATTAATTCGAAAATAATTCTCTAATTTCTGGTTCTGAATCCGAATTAAACTGAATTAAAACGAATTTGAAATTTTTAAATCGGTTTTATTCTGTTTAATTCAAATTCAAATTTTCAATTCAGTTGAATTCTGTTTTGCAGAATTCGACAGAATATAACAGAATTAAAATTTTTAATTCAGTCGAATTCAGTTGTTGAATCAGGGCGAGATATGGATTTTGAAAACAATTACTTATAGTTCATATTAATTGGGAGTTAAACGAAATTTGTTGAATAAATTTTAGCCCACAAAATTTAAAAATTTGAATTATGAAATTGACTACACTGTAAAAAATTTGCGGAGTGAATGTGATGCGAATGTGAGGAGTTTATTTTAATATTAAAACTCCGGTTCAGAGTAACATTTACTCTGAAGGGGAATCTATTTTAATATCAAACATCTGAATCAGAGTGAATGTGGGTTTAAATAAAATCAAGATCACTCCGAAATTATTCCACTGCAAAATAAACTCCGAACTCCGAATTTACTCCATATGCGGAGTGAATTTTTAAAAAACTCCGGAACTCCGAGTGACGGTGAATTCGGATTCAAAAAAAATCCATAATCACTCCAAATTTTTTACAGCGTACGTTGTCCTTTTTTCAGTCAATGCTTATCATTGAAAAATTTCAAAAAGTGGGAGGTACTGTCTGAGAATGTCCTTAATAATAATAATACTAATAATAATAAATGAATTTCTATCAGATGACACATGTCGCTCGGATCAGTTCACATGTGCCAACAAAAAGTGTATTCAAAGCAATTGGGTGTGCGATAAAGACGAGGATTGCGATGACGGAAGTGACGAAAAAAATTGTCCTCCTGTAACGTGCAATCCCGACACCGATTTTACCTGCGCTTTGGGAAACTGCATCCCATTACGCTGGAGATGTGATGGTGATTATGATTGCTCGGACCATTCAGACGAGGTGGGGTGTAAAAAAACAGACGGTCCTACCCATTGTGCTGAGCACGAATTTCGCTGTGATGATCTAACTTGCATCCACCGTACTTGGGTGTGCGATAATGGAAAAGATTGTCCGAATGGTTCGGATGAGTCTCCAGAGAGATGTCATAACGTAACATGTCGTTCTGATCAATTTCAGTGTGGAGATCGGACATGTATTTTAGGTACATACTTTTTATTTTCATATTGACATTTATACTGACTATTATTATTATTGTTATCAGTCTTGTTATTCCCGTATTTTCGATATTTATTTTCGTATCGTATATAGCTTTTTTTTTTGTTTATTGTTTTCTTTCCAACAATACGTATTGTTTTGTTTATCTAGGGCACTTATCATGCGATGGAAAACCCGACTGTAAAGACGGCAGTGATGAGAAAAATTGTACGACAAAAGCATCGCCCTGTGATTCACATACACAATTTGAGTGTAGTGAAGGCTCTTGTATACCATTGGATCGTGTCTGCGACAAGAAACCCGACTGTATTGGTTGGGAAGATGAGAGCCAAGAGCGATGTGGTGTCAATGAATGTTTGAAAAATAACGGGGAATGCACACAAATATGTGTTGATATGCCAATCGGTTACAGATGCGCCTGTCGACCTGGTTACCGGCTCATCGATAATCGTACGTGTGACGGTAAGTGAGATTAAATACCACCTACGATTATTATCTACATACATTTACATATACTCTTACTTAATATCATAAATTACTATCCAATAATCTATCAAAACCCCATTCAATCAAATTAGCATACATCCATACTTATCATCAATCGTCATCTCCATCATCATCATTTACTCTAATTATTAGGGTGTTTTAAAAAAACTATTTTTTCTTTTCTCGGAAGTAGGTGCAAAGTTTCATTTAGATATAAAAATACGCCTATGAAAATTAGAGGTTTTAATATCAACGCATCGCACTTTTCTATTTTCTATAAGAATAACATAGAAAAAAATTTTTTTGTGTCTGGATTTTTATAACTTGCTAACGATATACCGTAGGAAAAATTCTCAGATATATTTTTGTAGGGAATTGAATGATCTACAAAAAAAGTCTCTTCAGTTTTTGATAATTATTTGAGCTTGAAGTCAAATTTATAGAAAATTTTGAGATCTTTTTACTTTTCCGGCGAAACTATCAGACTTATCACAAAATGTCATGGCATAATTTTTGTAGATCATTTTATTCCCTACAAATTATCTCTAATAAAGTTTTTCAAAATTCCGCATTGTTTTATAGTTATTTTAATTTTAATGTCAAGTTCTCATAAAAATAGTATTCTGATCGATTTTAAGATCTTGACATTAAAATTAAAATAACTAGAAAATAATGCGGAATTTGAAAAAAATTTATCAAAGATAATTTGTAAGAAATAAAATTGTCTACAAAAAATATCCCATGATATTTTGTTATAAGTCTGATAGTTTCGCCGGAAAAGTAAAAAGATCTCACAATTTAATGTGAATTCGACTTCAACCTCCAATAACTTTTAAACAGTTGGATTTATCAAAAAATTTTAAGAGACTTTTTTTGTAGGGCATTCAATTCCCTACGAAAATATGTCTGCAGATTTTTCCTACGACATATCGTTAACTAGTTATAAAATTTTCGAACCTATTCCTGAGCAAAAAAAATTGTTTTTTTTTTAAACACCCCTATAATTATTATCAATTAAAATAAAAAAATTTTTTTGTCTCCAGACATAGACGAGTGTCTTGAGCCCGGAAGTTGCTCCCAATATTGTTTCAATGAAAAGGGTACATTTAAATGCTCCTGTGCACGCGGATATCTTAGAGATCCAAAGAACGTGACGCGTTGTAAAGCCGCTGAAGGTCATGCTAGTCTTCTATTCGCACGGCGACATGACATTAGAAAAGTTGCTCTTGACAGACAAGAAATGACGGCCATTGTTAACAACACAAAAATGGCAACGGCATTAGATTTTGTCTTTCGTACGGGGATGATATTTTGGAGTGATGTTCATGAGAAAAAAATTTACAAAGCTCCTATTGATGAAGGCAATGAAAGGACGGTGGTCATTGACAAAGATTCAACGACAACTGATGGGCTTGCCGTTGATTGGATTTATAATCATATTTACTGGACGGATGCTGGCAAGAATACCATTGAGCTAGCTAATTTCGAAGGTAATATGCGTAAAACATTGATAAAGGATCAAATACAAGAGCCGAGAGCTATTGCGTTAAATCCACTAGAGGGATGGATGTTTTGGACAGATTGGGGTGATGAGGCACGCATTGAAAGAGCTGGAATGGATGGATCTCATCGATCGGTACATATTTTACAACCTGGATTATTATAATAATAATAATTTATCCTCTCACTGAGCCCGTGTAGAAAAAATTCGACATGTGGAATTTCTAAACTTGAGGCAGATTAGACCTTCGTGAAACTTTTTTTGAACTTTTGTAATTTTTATAGTAAAATAAAAAGTTTATTTAGAATTTTATAGGAGTAAAAAAACATAATTTTCAAAATTTACTTTTACTACATTTTACCCTAGTTCCGAAAAAGTTAAAAAAATTATAATTTTGAACTTTTTTATGAGTGTGAATGCAGCTGACAGTTGGCAATTTTTTAAATTTTTTAATAAATAAATAAACTGTGAGTAGAATAAAAATTTTGAAAGTCGTATTTAAATATTTAAAAAATCAGTTCGCGCATTTTTTAAAATTTTACTATTTATTTAAAATTTTTTTCATTGGTCTCGTGTCTGCTACATTCACACTCACACGTGTTTTTATTCTTATGGGGAAATTGGTTTCTAATGGTAATTTTTTTCGGAACGAGGGTAAAATCTAGTAAAAATATATTTTACAAACGTTCTTTTGTGACTCAAATTTTGCTCTTATAAAATTCTACACGCATATGAATGTTTAGTAAAAATTACCCAAAAAGTTTGATATTAAGGACATGTGGTAAATATATAAATTCCCATGCATTGTAAAATATACTACTCGATAGCATGTGAATCGAATGCAATTTCTACTAACAGTAAAAATTTAGTTACTGGCTAGATGCCCCAGTACCAAACTTTATAGGTAATTTTTGCTCAAAAATTCTCTGCGCGTAGACAAACTTTTTTTTTACTACCAAAATTGCAAAAGCTCAAAAAAGTTTCACTAGAAGTTCTAATCCGCGTCAAGTTAAGAATTTCCATACGTCGAACTTTTTTAACACGAGAGTATCAGTATTATTTATTTATTTTTTTTATTTTAATTTAGGTAATTGTTGGCAGTGAAGTCACTTGGCCGAATGGTTTAACGCTCGATTTAGTTGGTAGAAAAGTGTACTGGGTTGACGCTAAATTACATATTATCGGGACTTGTAATTACGATGGCACCGGAAGGCGTACGGTTTTATATTCACAAGATAATTTGAGACATCCATTTAGTATAACTACCTTTGAAGATTATGTTTACTGGTCCGATTGGGACAAACAGTCTATATTTAAAGCCAATAAATTTACGGGAAAAGAAGTTAAATCAGTAACGCCACTCAGATCACTACAAAATCCAATGGTCGTTCATGTTTATCATCCATATAGACAACCTGACGGTACTAATCAGTGTCAAGCTGTTAATGGACACTGTAGTCATTTGTGTTTACCAGCACCAAAAATAAATTCGAGATCGCCGGTGCTCAGTTGCGCTTGTCCTGACGGGTTAAGATTATTACCCGATGGTCTAATGTGTGTCGAGAACGGTAAGTTAATTCTGTCAGGCTTGCAGAGCTTGTTCACTTTACATTACTTGCTTCAAATACATTTAATATGCTCTTACTCTCTCTATATATATATATAATAAGTTATACTTATATGCATTTTACGCAGTTAAATATTATATTGAGGAATGAATTTAAAGTATATTTTAGTGCATGATAATTAAATGGGCAAATTGTATCATTTTTAATTTTTATAAAAAAAAAAAAACTACTGCTTATTCATTTACATTTAAATTTTAAAAATAGGGAAGAGGGGGACAAACCGGGTACCCCGTAAATTTTATAAGAAATTTTTTTTTTAAATTGAGCATTATTTTGAATTTTTGTTCACCATTTTAGAAAAATTTTGTTTTTGTAAAAAATAGTGTGAAATCACTTTGATTTTTTTTCTTATCGATTTACAATAAAAAAAATTCCGTGTCAAATTACTTTAGATGTATTTCAATAATCAACTAAAATTTTAAAATTTAATTAACTTCTGATAATTTTTTAATCTATTACTTTAAGAAATATATAATTGCTTTTTAAAAAAATATCTTCTTTGGAATTAAGACTAACTTACATCTTTTACTTTGAAGTTAATACTAAATAGAGAATAACAAATAAAAAAATTAACAATTTAAAGTCGGTGTTAAACTTTTTGAAAAATCAAAAGAGTCAGTCAAAAAATTTTAATGACTTTTATTTTATGATATATAATTTTTCTTCACGTAAATTTTTTTTTTCACCTTTTTGAGAGGGAATCCATTTTGCCGTAAAACGATTTTTTTTTTAATGGTCGCTCAAAACTTTTTCTATTTATTTCGAATATCATTGAAAAAAAATTTAACGTATTTGCGTCCCCGAAAACTTAGTACCCCATTTAGCCCCCCTCCCCTATATTTTTTTATTATTTTCAAATATTTATTATTTATTGTTTTTATTATTTTGCATTTATTATTTGCATCGGCGATGCATGAAAACAAAAAAATCTTTAATTGGGATGCATCAGTAACAACAACAATGGAACCTACGACACAAGAATTTACGCGACCGTTCAGGAAATTAGAGCCTGTTGTTTCAACAACGGGTAAGTATTTGGGCAATAATTTTATAAGTAAACTAGATATTATTTTAAACGAGGTAATGATAGCATGATTAAAAATTAGTATTTTTAAAATTTACTTTGGGTATCAAAGTAACAACTATTTTATTTTATTTAAAAATCAGTAATTTATTGGGTTCACTTAAGATTTTAATTAAATGATTATGACTAGTGTTATTTATTATTGTTATGAAAGTAATGTTTAAAACATTTATAGTATAGAATATTTATGTGATGTCATGACATTGTAATAATATTAATTATTTACAAAACTACATTGTCATGTTTAAAATAATATATTGTATAATAAATGAGATTTGTAGTTTCAGGAGCTACGGATGTAGTTGATACCAACGGAAACAGTAATCTCGGCACCGAGCCAACAGATCCTGGGCTGGTTGCTGGTATAGTTATTGGTGTTGTAACCTTAGGTCTTCTATTACTTGCACTGGTGGCAGTATTATGCTACAGGCATTATCTACATCGCAATGTCACAAGTATGAATTTCGATAATCCAGTGTACAGAAAAACTACTGAAGATCAATTCAGTCTTGAAAAAAATAGGTTCCCCTTACCTACGGCAACCGTTGGCGAGGAGGTAAGTTCATATTATTGTTTTGCTTAGAAATATATATATATTAGGGTGCCTGTTTGAGATGAACATTTTTTTTTTCGTTTCCCATTGAAAATCTCGACCGGTTGCTAAGATAAAAATTCAGTACAATTTTGAGCTCAATATCAATTTTAAAAACTGGACCAACATCGATTAAGTCTTTCCATGCATGTAAATCTCGATTTTTTTCTTTTTATTGAATAAAAACTCAGCTCCATATTAACGTATCTCATTGGTTTGAAGTTTTATTTAAAGAGAACTGTATGCTCTTTCAAAAATCCTGTGTGTGCTTAGTGGTACCTTCAACTACAGTCCGCGAGGAAGCTTTGAAAGTCTAATTTCCCATGAAATTGGTGGTTTTTTGTTGTTAAGGTGGGAAAGGGGTCTGAGATACAAAAAAAAGAGGATATTTTTATGATTTTTTTTTTTTTCAGAGTACCTTCTTTATTAAAATTCTTAAAATTTGTGACATTATAAGGTATCATTTCAAGAATATCCTGCTAAATTTTCATAAAAAAATAGTGAAAAATGAGCAAGTGGTAGCGGGGAGAGACGAGTCACCTTAAAAAAAAGTCTCCATGCGGTAAGCAGGATAACTCATGACTGCTTCATCTGAAATAAAAAAACCAAAAAGAGTTCTTTAGTACATAGTTTATCTTGGATTTGAACGAAGGAATAAACAAAATATTTATTTTTGAATTTTTGGTAAAGGTGCAATAAAAAAACTCTGATTTTTACCAAAAATTGCTCCTTTTGTTTAATTAAAAAATAAGTTGTTATTGAAAAAAAAAAAATCCTTCGTTCAAATCCAAGATAAGCTTATGGACTCAAGAAATCTTTTTGGTTTTTTGATTTCAGATGAAGCAGTCATGAGTTATCCTGCCTACGGCATAGAGACTTTTTTTTTGAGGTGACTCGACTCTCCCCGCTACCACTGTCTTATTCTTCAATATTTTTTTATGAAAATTTAGCAGAATCTTTTGGAATTATGCTTAATAATGTCACAAATTTTAAGAAGTTTAATAATGAAGGCACTGAAAAAAAAATCACAAAAATATCCTCTTGTTTTTGTGTCTCAGACCCCTTTCCCCCCTTAACTTGTAAACGGTTGACTTTCAGGAAAAAAAGTATATGTCGTTTTTTATGGGAAATTTAGTCTTCTACAAAAAAGTTCATATGAGTCCAATCTCTAAAATCAAGATTCAAAAAGATATGAACTTTAAGTAATTAAAATTTCAGTTTTAATTCGAAATCTTATTTAAACGAGCGCGCGTTTTGTAATTAAATTTGAGAACCCAACTTGTTACCCAATTTTTTTAAAGTTACATGTAACGTAATTTTCGTATGGGAGCAAAAAAAATATTGATTTCATTTGGCACAGTCTAATGTATACACATGTATGTTATTTATTATTAATTATTATATATTTATGTATTTTATAGGCACAAGAACCCTTAACTAGCCCCGGAACCAATGACTACGTTTAAGATTTTTAAGTAAATAATCTTATCGTAAAGACTTAGCGGGCTGATAAATAATAGCCGTTACAAAATAAATTGTTGGAAAAATTAAAAAGTAAATTTAAAAAAACGAAAAAATGAAGATATATATTGAGAAGATTAAAATCGAGTTAAGGCAGTGTGTGCCTGACCGAAATGTCCGCCTGCTGCCTGCCAATTAAGCTGTGATTATGTTTATTTTTTTGTACTATTTTTATTATGTTTAAAAAACAAAAAAATAATAACAAAAATACTGTAATAATTATTGCATTTTCATCGTTCGATCAAATAGATTTACGTTATTGATCACTCACTTATAAATAGATAACTCAACAATTTAACAAAAATGCACACGATTGTCACAATTAAATAATTAGACGTATATCCTAAAAGTCGCCAAACTAATTTTATGATCCACATCATATATATATATATATATATATATATACATAAATATATATACACAGAAAAAAAAATATCTTGGCGCAAGAAATATTTTGCACTATGAGTTAAAGACAAAACTTTTCTTATGACTGGAAAAAATTTCTTGGCACAAGAATTTTTTACTCGCCCAAGAAAATTTTTTTTTTTTTCTAAAAATGCAAAAATTTTCCTGGGGCGAGTAAAAATTTTTTTCTGTGTAAATATTAATGTAATAAAATTCAAGTATTTTTAAGATTTTACTCTCTATAAATCTCTTTGCTTACGTAATTTAAATTTAAAAAAAAAATAATTTATTTAAAAAAGACAATTAATTATAAAATTTTGACTATGTTGTAAAATTTGAGTGAGATTAATTTTAAATTTATAAAAAATTATCTGTGTTAAAAATTAGCTTTCATTTATTTGAATTTATTATTTATTATAATTATTTAAAATTTATTATTTTATTTATTTATTTTGAGCCCTTATTGATCAAATGAAAGCAACAAACTTAATAATATTTTTTTAGCATTAGATTTATGTTTTATTCCCTCATTATTGTAAAACCCACATTACAATGATATTTAGCTTACTGTAAATATTTACCTTAAAAACATAAAATTTTTTAATCTAACGCTATTTTTATTATCCATTATTATTGTTTATTATATAACAGTGTATATATAATTAGATTCAATTTTAAATATATATATATATTATTAATCAATATGTTAATTCCATATAAAAATAATTATAATTATTAAAAGTATGACACGTTAGCAGAAAAAAAATTTTTTTTTTTTAATAATTACAATAAAAATTAGGGGTGTGAATGATTTGCATCTCGAACTAAATATAAAAATTGGCGGTAAAATATAAAAATTTAAAAACTAAAACAATTTTTTATTTTGAACTTGACAGTAAAATTGAAAATTGTAAAAAAAGAAAAAAATTATCACTGATTTTATAACATTGAATTCACAAAAGATGTCAATGTCTTCATACACTCGAAAGCTGTTTTAAATATTTACAGAATGATATATATTTATATATAACTTTCTGTATGTACGTGGGTGTGACAATTGAAAAAAAAATTATCACTGATTTTATAACATTGAATTCACAAAAGATGTCAATGTCTTCATACACTCGAAAGCTGTTTTAAATATTTACAGAATGATATATATTTATATCCGGAGACACGGTAGTGTCTCGCGCCAAGTACGTATAACTTTCTGTATGTACGTGGGTGTGACAATTGAAAACTCTTATAGTGGAAAGTCAATAGAATTATTTTAGTTTTTGAACTTTAATATTTTCACACCCTATGATTTTTATCCGGCATAAATAAAAAACTTGCAGGATTTATTATACACTAGTTCAGTTTAATAAAAGTTAAGAGTACTATTAATTGGAAATTTAATATTCTAAATCCGAACCAAGTATCCAAGTTTGATTCAATACCCATGTAAAAAAAAATTCGTTTCAAACAGAATTCAAAAAAGTTCAACATGTGGACTTCTACACTTTAGAGATTGGAACTTCGAGTGGAACTTGAGAGTAAAAAAAGAATATTTTTAAAACACGATCCTGAAGTTAGCCGACAGTTCACAATTTTTGGATTTTTTTTCAATACATTAATTACAAAAAAAAAATGCACATATAGAAAATTTAAAAAACTATAAGTGCAATTTTTTTAAATAATTTTTCGTTTAAAAAAAATTCAATAATTATTAGACGTCGAGTAACTTCAATATCACTTATACCCTTGTTTCAAAAAAATTCAAAAACTTTAATTTGGAACGTTCTTTTTTTACTCAAAATTCGCTCATAAAAATCCTAGATAAACTTTTTTTTTTACTGTCAAAATTACATAAATTCAAAAAAAGTTCCGTTTTAAGTTCCAATCTTTCTCAAGTGTAGAAGTCCACATGTCGAACTTTTTTTGAATTTTCTTTACGCGGGTAAAAATACGACTAATAATATTAAATTCAAACATAATTCGCACGTCCCTAATTTATAAATTTTTAAAAAGCTTTAGAAAAATTTATACTACTAGATAATAACCATGTAAATTTTTTTTAAATCATAAAAATATATGACGTGT
Source organism: Microplitis mediator (assembly GCF_029852145.1). Classification (NCBI taxonomy): domain Eukaryota; kingdom Metazoa; phylum Arthropoda; class Insecta; order Hymenoptera; family Braconidae; genus Microplitis; species Microplitis mediator. The sequence goes on from NC_079973.1 coordinate 5,148,917, forward strand.
AGTTCATATCACAAAATCAATTTATTTTGAGACATATTTAATTTAATCACAATTACAATTAATCTGAAAAAAAGTAATAGTTAATAGAATAAATAATTAATTAAATAATGGATTAAATATAATGATAATAATAATAATATAAATAATAATTATAGTAAATAAGAGCAGCTCAATGACACTAAAAAAATCTGACTGTAAGTCTAAATAATGAATATTTAGATATTTCGTGTTATTGAATGAAAATATAAGTCATTGTACAAGTAATATGTATAGAAATATATTTAATATAAGGATTAATCGCTTATATACATCATAAAAAGATAAAACTTATACCTAAATATAATATTGAATCATAACATCTACATGTCTTCTTTATAATTAAACTCATTCGCGCTTCATTGTTTTACATTTAAAAAAAAATTATATATTAATTATAATGAACATAAATATTTTTAAATTAACGCACATTTTATTTGTTAAAAAAAAAAATTGAAATTTAAAAATTGTTAGACATTTTAATTTTAAAAATAAAATACCCGTCCAAATTATTCCGAACTTTATTTTTTAGTTTAAAAAAAAAAGTTTATGGATCAATGATCGATTGTTTTAAAATAATTTAAGGGGGGAAAGGGTCTGAGATGCAAAAAAAGAGGATATTTTTGTGATTTTTTTTTCAGAGTATCTTTATTAAAATTTTCAAAAATTACGACATTATTAAGGATTATTCCAAGAATATTCTGCTAAATTTTCATAAAAAAATATTGAAAAATAAGCCAGTGGTAGCGGGGAGAGACGAGTCACCTCAAAAAGTCTCCATGCCGTAGGCACGATAACTCATGACTGCTTCATCTGAAATAAAAAAACCAAAAAGATTTCTTTAGTACATGTTTAGCTTGGATTTAAACGAAAGATTTTTTTTTGCAATTACTACTTATTTTTTAATCAAACAAAAGGAGCAATTTTTGGTAAAAATCAGTCTTTTTATTGCACCTTTACCATAAATTCAAAAATGAATATTTTGTTTATTCCTTCGTTCAAATCCAAGATAAACTTATGTACCAAAGAAATCTTTTTGGTTTTTTTATTTCAGATGAAGCAGTCATGAATTATCCTGCCTACGGCATGGAGACTTTTTTTTAAAGAGACTGTTTCTCCCCGTTGCCACTCGCTCGTTTCTCAATATTTTTTAATGAAAATTTAGCAGGATATTCTTGAAATGATGCTTGAGAATGTCACAAATTTTAAAAATTTTAATAAAGAAGGTTCTCTGAAAAAAAATCCCAAAAATATCCTCTTTTTTTGTATCTTAGATCCCTTTCCCCCTTAAATAATTATAATTATTGAATGTAATTAATTTATCATGAAATTTATTACACTGATAAAAAAAGTAATTTTAATAATATTGATATTAATAATAATAAATTATGCTATTTTTATTGTAAACAATGTAAAGTAAAAGGAACAATGCATGCTTGATTCTTACCGAAAAATAAATACCATATTTGTGTCTGTATTACTAGTTTATTTAAATTTATTACACATCTAAATTATAAACAATAACACGGGTAATTTATATTTATTTATTTTTAATTCAAAATTACTACTCATCATTTTGTAGTTAATTAATTTATTAATAATTATTCAATAATTACTTCAGTAGGAAATCTTGTAATTATTTTAAGAAAAACAAAAACTTTTAATTTATCACTTAAATATATATTAAAAATGTTTTATATAAATAAATCAATATGAATGTAATTAATTTGATCACATTCAAATTCATTTTCTGTTATATTATAAAAAAAAAGTACAACCTTTTTACTATTTTTTTAGTATTATCAAATAAATTATCTAATTACTCATTTTTTTTTTTTTTTTTTTTATGATCCTGAAGCTTACAGATAATTAGCAATTTTTGAATTTTTTTTTTCAGTCAATTACAAAAAAAAAAAAAAAAAATAAATAAAAATATGCACATGTAGAGAATTAAAAAAACTTTAAGTGCAATTTTTTAAAATATTTTTTTTTTTGTAATTTGTCGTTTTTAAAAAAATCTAAAAATTTTAAATCATATGCTAACTTTAGTACTATAATTTTTGGATTTTTTTAAAAACGACAAATTATAAAAAAAAAAATTTTTCTAAAAAATTGCACTTATAATTTTTCAAATTTTCTACATGTGCATATTTTTAGATTTTTTTTTTGCAATTAATCAGTTGAAAAATTGTTAATAAAATGATCTGCAAATTTCAGGATTTTTTTTTTTCACCACAAAATTAATAAAAAAATTTTTTTCTTATACTTTTACAAAAGTTTAACGGTAAGTATTTCATAAACCATTTTGTTTCTAAAATACGGCATATTTTCTTGTGAAAATGTTAAATTACGATTAGCACAAATAAATTCAGCGAACGTACACGAAAAAACACCGCAATCACTTCCGTTCATTTGTTGTGGAATATCTTTCATACTCTCCAATGTCCAATCACTGGTATCATAATTTACTTTCTTTTTATCCAAACTTTCATCCTCAATATACCGCTTCAATGCATACAAACATTTTTTATTTTCCCCTCCCATACTGTCGTAGTAACGTATAGACTTATCACGAAAATCGATTATTGACATACACCAATGGACCCCAAGGTGGATTGGCACCACGACAATGTCCTTAGCAAAAATGTCTATTTTTCTAGTCCAACGTTTCAGCGATGCATGACCACCTGATAATAATTTCGGGTAGAAGAAAGTGTTCATCGCATGAACAGGAGGAAATTTTTCAGTACCACCACGTGCTATTAATAAATTCATATAGAAGTTGATGACTTCATCATTCAGCCAATTGAGACCAGCCAATGTATGAATGTCTTTTCGTGTTATTCTCAAACCGAAGCTTTCAACGAGTACTTGATTCGGTGGATTGGGATTCAATGCTCTGGTGATTTTATCCAGCATTTCAGGAGTAAGTTCTGGCAGCGATGGCTCTTCTTCATAATCATCTTCAACCAGTATTTCTTCATGCAATTTCATTGACTGGGCTAGTTGTTGCTCAAGTCCTATCTCACGTGACAGACGATTTTGTTTTGACAGCAAACTAGTAACGCGTTTTAATTCTTCTGCTTCCTTGCAACGTTGAACAGTACGTTCATTGTAATTATTATTGATACGTGATACATAATCTTTTTTCATTAATACGTTAGCTGATAATTTATCGCGTAAAGTATTCGTTACTACTAATTCTCTAGGACTTGGTTGTGTTAAAATTATTTTAGGCGCAGCTAATATATTGTTTTTACGTTTAATTGAACTGTTGATTGATGACTCAGCAGAACTGTCATCGCTATCTATTTTTATTTCTTCAATTGATTTTTTTGACCGTGGTGCACTTGATTTATCCCATGGTTTTGGAGTACACCAGTATGAGGTATTGGGTGTTGAGTATCTACTGGACCCAGGTGTCGATAATCTTCGACTCTGCGACAATGGAGTAGTTAATTTAGGAGTTGAAAATACATCAGGTATTTTAGATGACGATTGTTCATTTTCCACATCAATAACTTCAATATTTTGTGGCTGCTGATTACGACTTTCTTTTGGTTTAAATATTTGTAATCTTTGAGGAATAAAATCTTGAAGTAACTGCCCATATTTTTCTTTGTCTTTGAGTCTGTAAGACTCATTTATTGATAAATTTTTCGATTTCCCATTTTGTAGTGAACGTCTCTTGATAAATTTCGTTGCTAAAAATGGCTTGGAATTATTGGATAAATGATTCTTTGATGATGATGAATTTTTCTGTTGAAGATACGAGTGCCGGCTGATATTCACTGGCACTTTCCGATGATTTTTTTGTGATTTTTTACAGTTCAATTCTTCTAATATTTCAATAAAATCATCATCATCCTCAACTTCAATGACTTCACGTCCGTTCTTCATCGTGTGATTGCAGCAGTGTCTCTTCGCTGGTATTGGATAATTATTTTCCTCTTCGTACTCGAAATTATTCAACTCGCATTCAGCGCGTCGCTTACGAGGTCTTATGTCGGCCCACTCAAATAGATTTTTTAATAACTGATACAGCATGTTGACTAATAGTAATGGCCAATTTTTCATAATATAAAAACAGAAAATTTATTTCTCGTTTACTATCCATTCAAGATGTTGTTGATTACCTCCATGGATCTGTGCAAAATAAATATAACGAATTAAATCCTGAAGTTAGCAGACAATTAACTGGACAACTTCCGGATTTTCTTTCAACAAATCAATTAAAAAAAAAAAAAAATCTAAAAATATGCACATGTAGAAAATTTTAAAAACTACAGGTGCAATTTTTTTATAATTTATCATTTTGTTTAAATTATTGACATCGGCTAATTACGGTATCATTAAATTAATAAATAATTAATCGATTATTTGTTTTCTCAATTAAAATTTATAAATAATAAATGATACTGAAGTTAAGTGACGTTCAATAATTTTTATGTTTTTTTCAAAATGATAAATTATTAAAAAATTGCACTTAAGTTTTTAAATTTACGTACATTTTTTTTGTAATCGATTTGTTGACAAATAAATGAGAAAAATTTTAATTGGGTGTTAATTACAGAGTAATAATAAACTTACGTGTAAAATTAAAATAAAAAAGTTGACTATAATAATTCATAAAATTCACAAATTGAAAATTTTTACATTCTGACAGAAACTAACCAACGACTTAACCTAAAAAAAAAAAACTATAAGTAAATGAAATAATAATCAGTAATTAAATATAATAAGTAGATAATAATAATAGTGAATATTTAGTGAAATTTAAAAAAAAATTAAATAAATAAAAATATTTATAAGAAATAAAAACACGCGCGGCTTATAAACTTACCAACAAAATTTGAACATCAATTTATTAATTTTAATTGTTTTTACAAAAAAAATTAATCACTCCGAAATTTATTTGCGTTGATAACGAAATTTTTACTTTTAATAATTTAATTATTTATTGTTTGATTTAGAATACTAAATTTAGTACTTATGCTTTTTTTTTAATACAAACGATACAAACTGATAACTGAGAGCGTATGAGCTGAGCATAAAATTACGAGGGGAAACTAAAAATGGAAACTAAAAATCGTTTTACATGAAAACGAAACTTAAAGATGAGTGTGAATGTGGCTGACAATTGTCAATTTTTTAAATTTTTAAATAAATAAATAAAATTTAAATATAAATTCAAAAATGCGTATTTAAATATTTGAAAAATTAGTACGCGCATTTTTTAAAATTTAATTATTTATTTATTTAAAACAAATTTTTTCATGATCCTCAAGTTAACAGACAATTAATAAATTTCGAATTTTTTTTCAACAAATCAATTACAAAAAAAAAACACATGCAGAAAATTAAAAAAACTACACGTGAAATTTTTTTTATAATTTATCGTTTCGAAAAAATTCAAAAAATTATTATGAGTGTGAATGTAGCAGACATCAGACAATTTATAAATTTTAAATAAATAATGAAATTTTAAAAAAGGCGCGCGTTGATTTCTAAATTATCTAAATTTATTTAAATACGCATTTTTAAATTTTTATTCAACACATTTTGTTTATTTATTTATTCAAAAATTTCAAAAATTCAGTCAGTTACTTCACACTCATAAAATTATCAGACGTCAGCTAACTTCAGTGTCACCATTCGCTCATAACTTTAAGTTGAACAAATAGCCAACTTCAAGCAAATGCTTTTTTTTTTTTGTCGTGTTAATTAACATGTATTTGTCAATTTATAATCACTAACTTCATGGTTTATACATTATTTTCTTGAGCCTTCTGCCTTCTACCTGTTTCTGCCTTCATCTAAATCTAAATAATTATTATTTTAAATAAATAAATAAATAATTCTAATATTTATTATTAATTAATAACCGAATTATTTAATAACCTGACATAAATTTTAAATCGTATAATAGTTTAATTATTTATTATTAAATTAAATTTATTGTAAAGAAACAAAATGTCTTATCAATTGTACAGAAACACGACGTTAGGAAATACTCTACAAGAAAGTTTAGATGAATTAATACAGGTAAATATATTTTTTCATATATATATAAATTACATTTATACTGTTTTTGATATGACACTGAAAGTAGCAGACTTTAAAAAAATTTATTTATTTTAAATAAATAAATAAAATATTTATAAAAATGTATTTTATTTACTAGTAATTTGTTTATAAAAATTACAAAATTGTTTGATGTCTGCTACTTAAAGTATCATATTTTTGTGAATGTACTTGACAACTATCAATTTTTTTAATTTATAAATAAATAATTAAAATGTAAGTGGAATACAAATTTTAAAATGCGTACTTAGATAATTGAGAATCAGCACTTGCATTTTTTAAAATTTTATTACTTTAATTAATTGATTTATTTATTTATTCAAAATTTATAAACTGTTTCGTATCTGGTACATTCACATTGTTTTTGCTATTAAATATACTAATTTATTATTTATTGTTTAATTAGTTTGGACAAATTACACCCCAACATGCTCTAAAAGTTTTATTACAATTTGACAAAGCAATCAATCAAGCATTGGCGACACGTGTTAAATCACGATTAACATTCAAGGTAATGCTTTATTATCTATTCTGTTTATTTGTATGTTAATTAAAATTAAGTTTGCTATCTAAATCGATGATACTGAAGTTAGCAGACGTCTAATAATTTTCGAGTTTTTTTAAAAATGATAAATGATAAAAAAAAAAATTTCAAAAAATTGCACCTCTAGCTTTTTTAATTTTCTACACATGCATATTTTTAGTTTATTTTTTTTTGTCATCGATTTGTTGAAAAAAAAACATCCGAAAATTATTAATTGGCTTCTAACTTCAGTGTCAATCTAAATCGTACAATTTATTTAGTAATTAATACATTTTTTTTTTACGCATAAAATCTATTCAATTTAGAGTCGAACGTCACTGGTTTCTTTAATAAAAATTATAATTTATTTAATTATTATTTTAAATTTATAGTTTCTGATCCGTTTTAACGAAAATATCGCTAAGCGTTTTTAGAACGTCGACGCAGTCCATCCGTAAACAAAACAAAGTACACGTAGATGAGAATTGAACTGCCTCGAGGTTCTCATAAAGAACCTAAGATGCGACACTATTAATTTTTTGATGTATAATTAATGCAGTGTGAAAAGAAAAGTTAATTAGTCTCAGGCGGTGATCACTTCTGTCCCTCGTCATGCCAAATTTTATTTCAGTTGGTCTAATTTAGATAAAGAATTTTGGTATGGAAAAACTGAGCCATGTAAAAGCATTGAGTGATCACTACCTGGTTAGTCTAAGGACAGCAGAGACTGGTACTCTGCTGAATCTGATCTATCGGCTTGTCTTTTTACACTCCATTAATTAATAAAAAAACCCACAATTAAATTTTAATTAATTTGCCCTTCATTTTGGGTGCTGCTACATGCCGCCCAGAATAATCATCATAAATATTGGACGCTGTCACCGACAGCCCAATAGTTTATCTGGCCTGGGTGCCCAGCCGTCCTTTAAAAACCTTATCCATATAAATATATATTAATAATATAGAGTATAAAACCCGATACCGGTATCGAAAATATTTTAAATCGCGAAAATTAATAAATTATTAAAATAATCAACGACCGAGATCCATCGAGAGGTCTAGCGACACTCCAATGAGGCCCAACCTGAACCTTTTATAGACAATTAAATATTTAAAACTGTTTTTTTTAATATTGGATTTATTTAATATTGGAAAAGTTTCAGTATATAAAATGATGTATAATAATTTATGATAACAATTTTTTTATTTTAGGCTGGAAAATTAAATACTTATAGATTTTGTGATAACGTATGGACTTTTATGTTGAATGACGTTGAGTTCAGAGAAGTACAAGAAGTGGCTACCGTTCGTAAAGTTAAAATAGTCGCTTGTGATGGAAAGGGTAAGCATATTAATTATTATTATTTTAACTATTATAATTAATAAATTTATTAATAAATAAATTCATTTATTACAGCATTAGATACAGCAGATGCACTGGCAAGACGATAACACGAATTGTTTTTGACAAAATGGGCAACTGGCGTTAATTCATTAAGATTTATAACTAATAAGTAATTTTTTTTTTCTGTTGATAATGTTATGACTAATTAGCAATTTCTTATTATTAAATTTGTATTAGGTTTATACATATATAATATTCATAACAAAACTAATTGAAAACATGATCCTGAAGTTAACAGACAATTGAAAATTTTCGGATTTTTTTTTTAACAAATTAAAGTACAAAAAAAAAAAAAAACTGAAAATATGCACATGTAGAAAATTTAAAAAACTGTAGGTGCAATTTTTTTAAATATTTTTTTTTTTGTAATTTATCGTGTTTAGAAAAATCTAAAAGTCATTAGACGTTGGCTAAATCATGAGTGTAAATGTAGCTGACAATTTTCAACTTTTTGAATTTGAAAATAAGTGAATCAAATGTGAATCGAATTCAATTAAAAAAATGCGCATTTATAGAATTTGAATATCAGTATGTGAATTTTTTTTTATATTTTTGATTGTTTAATTCGTTTATTCTTAATTTGAAATTTTTCTCAGATTACATTCGCACTCATGGTTAAATTCAGTATCATAAAAACAGACTTATCATCAACCCAACAATTTAATGCAGTACCCCAATATTTATTATTTTAATTTCAATTTAATATAAAAAAAAAAAAATAACAATTAAAGGATTGCAGTAATTTGTTATTAATTATAAAACCGTGAAAAATTTCGTATCATTACACTTAATTATAAAGTACGTTTATTATAATAAACAATTAATATTATTATTATAATTAAAAAATTTGTTATTTGTTAACAAAAATACTGCGGGAATAAATAAAAAAAATTAAATATATGTATACTAACTTATTTAAGGGCCAGTTTTTCAAACCGGGTTTAAATTAATATTGCTAGTGATCTATCGATATACATGAGTAAATGTAATTGACAAGTGTCAATTTTTTAAATTTTAAAATGAATAAATCAAATGTAAGTAGAATAAAATTAAAAAATGCGTATTCAGATAAATGTAAGATCCGCACGCGCATTTTTTTAAATTTTATTTTATTTAAAATTTATAAACTGTATCATGTCTACTACATTTACACTCATAGATATACCAGCAATAATAATTCAAATTCGAATAAAAAATTCACCAGGTTTAAAAAACCTGGCCCTAAATTATATTATTTTATTTAAATTTAATGTTAAAAAATAATTAATATCAAATTTTAATGAGTGTGAATGTAGCAGACAGACAAATTTAAAATTATTAATAAACAGAATAAACAATTAATAAAATGAAATTTAAAAAAAATGGACATTTTAAAAATTTTGAAATTAAGAAGTGCGTTTTTTTCAAATATTATTTTTTTAACTCTTTCCTCTATTCATTTTGATTTTTAATTTGTCTGATGTCTGCTGCAGTCCCACTCATAAATTTTATTTATATGATAGTAAAGTTAACGATCCTGAAGTTAGCAGACAATTCAAAATTTTTGGATTTTTTTTTAACAATTAAATTCGAAGAAAAAAAAAACTAAAAATATGCACATGTAGAAAATTTTAAAAACTGCAGGTGCAATTTTTTCAAATATTTTTTTTTTTATGTTCTATCGTCTAAAAAAAAATCCAAAAATCATTAGACGTCTGCTAACTTCAGTATCATTAAAGTTAGCGGTCACCTGACAATTTTTAAATTTTGAAATAGTAAATAAAAATGTTCATAAAATAAAAATTAAAAAATGCATATTGAGACAATTCGAAATTCAGTACATGCATTTTTTTTTAATTTTATTATTTAAATTTTTTTATACAGAATTAAAAAATTGTACGTCTGCCACATTGACATTTATTATTTTAAAAAGTAAGTATTTATTTTTATTACCAAAAATATTAACAATTTATATTGATAATTATTTCATCTACACTTTAATTACGTGCACTGCACTGAGTATACACTTCTAATGAAAAATTTTTAATAGTGAGACCAATCACCGTTACGCTGATTGTTACAACACGGTAACATTTTAAAAACAAAAACAAATTTTTTGATCTTGTTTTTAAATTTCTAAATTTTTATACTTAAGAAAAATCTTTTGATAAAAATTTTAAATTAAATACTAAGTAATTTTCATTTTTTAAACCACAAAAAATATAAACTGGGTTTTGCTTCCAAAAGTGAGGTTATAAATTTCAAATAAATTATTTCTGTTTCGTATATTAAAACTTGAATTTTTGAAAAAGTGAAACGTAAATGGTAAGCATTTTTCTATTTTAATTCGCGTAATTTTGTGTAATTAAATTAAGATTATTTACATGTCATATATTTGATGTATGTATTTATATAACCCCAAGTTGTTGTCATATTTATTATGTATGGCATAATATATACAAATAAATGATTGTCTTTTTATTTTGTTTATTAACAATAATTTTTTATGATACTGACCATAATTTATGATAATGAAAGTAGCAGACATTTAAAAATTTTCGTTATTTTGAATAAACAAAATAAATATTGACAAGCGAAGATTTTAAAAAAAGCATGGAGAGAATTTTCAAAAATTTTCTTGTTACTTTTTAGAAAAATGTATGAGTGTGAATGTAATAGACATCAGACAAATTTAAAATTATAAATAAATAAAAAAATAATTTTTATAAAAAGTGCATTTATTAATATTTAAATTTTTTAAATGCGAATTTTTTAAAGTTTTATTTTATTAATTATTTAGTCTATTTATTAAAAATTTGAAATTTGTCTGACGTCTACTAAATTCACTCATAAACATTTTTATGATGACAATCAACTTGGTAATTAAAAACACTAGAATTTTCAGTTATCGGTTACTTTTAGCACCATAATAATTTTTGAATTTTTTTCAAAATAAAATTATAAAAAAAAATATTTTGAATAATTTCACTTATAGTTTTTTTAATTTTCTACATGTGCATATTTAATGTTTTTTTTTTTTAATTAGTTGAAAAAAATTTGAAAATTTTTAATTGTCTGCTAACTTCAGGATTAATTATTTTAGATTAAAGGAATTAGAATTTAAATTTTATAGATTTATTTTTTTGTTTTTAGATTTTTATTTGTTGGTATTTAAATAATGGATACTGAAATTGAAAACGAAGACATAATAACAGATGAAGATCGAAAAAAATGGAATTTCGATGGTTACCAATACACCATAAAAACTCAGCATAAAGATACAAAGTAAGAATAATTATGTATTTATAATTTATAAATTCTTTAGTAGTTTCTTAAATTTAAAAATTTAAACACGAAAAGTAACTGATTTAATTAAAATTTTGTCATTGTTAATACAATTAACTTATGATTTCAAAAAAAATGATATTTAAAATCGTAATCGTCCATTATTTTGTTTCAATTAATTATTTAATTTCATCACAACATAAAAAAATACAGAAAAAATTTTTAAGAAAGTTTTTGTGGCCATTGAAAAATTTTTTCTATTGATATTGAGTTTGATTATTAAAAATAAAAAAACATTGACTGTGTATTGTTTTTACTCGCATTCTGTATAAAATATGTCGGCCATTTATTGTTTTAATTTTAAAATGTATACCACGTTTACAAAAACAAAAAAAACATTAAATTTTGATATTTTTAGTATTATAATTAAATAGTGTGAGAAATTTATTTTTATTTATATTGCAGATATTTGTATTGTCTTCATCGGTCTAAAAAAAAATGTCAAGCGCATGGTAAATTTTTTAATGGTAAATTTACGCCAACTATAAAAGATCATACATGCGACAAAACTGAGAGTGAAATAATGAAGGAAATAGAAATGATTGATGTATCTGAAGAAGACAAGTAAGTCTTCCGTTAAGTATTTTTTTTAGTTTTATCAATTTGCAATTAATGTAGAGTAGAAGTACCATTCGTGGTCGCTGCTCTATTTATTGATAATTAAGTTATCAAAAAGTATCAGGAAAAAATTACAGTATAACGATGTGATAAAAAGCATATGATCTTGAACTTAACAAACGATACAGAATGTTTGGATTTCTTTTTCAACGAATTGATTAAAAAAAATTAAAATAAAAATATGCACATGTAGGAAATTAAAAGAACTATACGTGCAATTTTTTTTTATAATTTAACGTTCTGAGAAAAATTCAAAAATTATTAAACGCCGGCTAACTTCAGTTACATTGAAATTAGCAAACAATTAACAATTTTTTGATTTTTTTTTCAACAAATCGATTAAAAAAAAATTAAACTAAAAATACTGGGTCTCCTACCTTACAATTAAAAATTTACAATATAAGAGCCAAAAAAGTCGACAGGATTTTATCAGAAGCCCGTATTAAAATTAATATATTATTTAATTACAGATCTAAAGAAAGAAAAATGGCAGCACGTCTACCAAAAGCAATAGCCATTGATATGGTGTTCAAGTACATTGACAATTTCACAGAAGAATCATTTCCAGCATGGTCATCAGAAATATGGAAGAAAATGAGTAAAGATTCTGGTGGAGTATGGACTAGTCAATCGTTCTATATAAATGTACGTGAAGACAGACGTGGGATATTGACTGAAGCGAGAAAAAAAGCTGGTTTACCACCACTGCCTTCTAAAAAGAAAGTCAAAAAACGAGTTCACTCCGATGACAGCACTGATGATGACGATGACTGGGTATATGGTCCTGATTCTGATAAAGGAGAATCATGGTTTAATTTGGTATTAACTAATAAACAGTGGGTTGAAATAAAGCCACCAGATGGTCTTGGTAGAAAAAAAATACCATTGAGAAAGAACGTATGGACAAATATTATCGCTGATGCGTTTTGGGATCAGTACAGATTACCATGTGCTTATGTATTTAAATATGGGCATGTATATGGTCCAAGTTCAAAATATTATATCATTATTAATGGTAGATGTAGGAGTAAAAAATGCGGGAACAAATTTTATGCTGTTACTGATTTAGAACCCGAACCAAATGAACCACTACGTCTACGAGTCAGAACGAGAAATACAATGATGGAAGAACATGAGGAAGTCAGACGTCCGATTAATGGAGAGCGGAGACGTCAGTTGGCTGAAGCTGCTGCAATAGAAAGCATCCAGAATCCACAAAAACGTTCAGAAGTTTCTGTTGATCTTAAAAAATGCTCGTTGGTGCCTGATACTCAACGCATACTTGAAGCTAAGAAAGCTTTTGCCGAAAAAGTTTTGGATTGTGAAACTGAATCTAATTTAAATTCTACCAATAACAATGGGGATAATAATACTGACGATGATGATAATAATACTGACGACGATAATATTGAAACAGATTCTGTGATTAATGACTCAATGGAAGTTGATGATGATGATGCAGATGCTCCATTTTTGATTTTGTTCAGTACACCTGAACAAAGTCAATTTTATCGCGAGTACTGTAATTTAGATAACGTACAGGCGATTGGTATCGACAAAACAGGGAATCTTATACCATTTGTATAATATTTAAAAAATGTAGATATACATAAAAATATATGTATTTTTTTATAGATTACTTAAGGCAAGATAAAATTTTATTTTAGTTTAGAAAATGACTTTTATTTAATTATTATTATTATTAAAAAATAAATAAATATCTTTCGTTGAACAATTTATGATAAACTGTATAGAAGTTATAAGTATTCAGTTTAAATAATTTTGTAGCCTAATGATTAAAGTAAATACTGTTGATACTAATGACGAAGTACAATATTATAATAAACAATTTAGATTTTTAAAAAATTTTTTTATATTATCGTAAGTTTGTTAAAAATAAAAATTATTACAATATTAATTATTTTTGGGTTTTTATTTTTAAAGTAACTGCGAAAGTTAATTAATACATTACTGAACTAACAGAAAATTGTGTCCTTTTATACCCGATGGTTGCGGACGTTAAGATGACGGGCCGTGTAATTTATTACGTGAAATTCTTCAGGAAATAAATAACAAAGAATTTACCGCTGATGACAGAAATGACACGGCTTTTTTTTAATTGCGATGGGTGTTGCAGCAAACAATTTAGAGGATCCGGTAGTGAGCGATAAAGTTCATTAATTATTACTGACTGGTGATAATTACAATTTTATTGGAGAGGGTTTCAAAGAAAATAATTATTACAAGCATTACTTTTTGCTGCAAGTCAAAAATCAATCGATTGATGTGTTCATGAATAATTACTATGATGATTTTATACAGGACATTTATACTCCGGAGCCGGTTGTTAGGGAAACTGTACTGTACGCCTTTGGAAGCTAATGATCCTAATATGAGCAGAGAATATTTGTCAAAACTATGGACGCATATGATACACTGATCATTTGGAGAGAAAGAATCTTGTCTCCAAAGCTTTGAATTTGATGCGGGTTCATTGCAAACCGGATAAAGATTCACCTTTTAACAAAATTTTTGCTGATGCTGGTTTGACTGTTTGGGATTTCGTCACGATTCAACAATCAAAAAGAATTCGAAAATTAAATTGGGATGGAACAATTCTTGCAGACACAGCTATCCTCACCAGATGTTGAACAAGTTACAGAGATACTAGACAGTTTAATTACACTGTTTTGTCCCACCTGCTATGAATCTAATACAGTATTGTACAGAAAATGGGTTACAAAATACAGCAGCTACGACTATAAAACTTCAGTCCAATGTATCGTTAACCAAATGGGATCAGGATCGTTTGGAGAGATTTGTTAATTCCACAATAATAACAAATCCCGAAAAAATACCAGCAGTTTAAATGTTTTTTACATAAATATTCGAAGTGAAACCTTAAATTTTATTATAGTTTTATTAGTGTAAAGGAATTAATAAAAAATGAACCAATTGAAAAAAAAAAAAATTATTATTAATTTTTTTTATTTATTATATGAAAAATAACTTTAACATTTCAACAGTTTGATTAAGTACTCGTTGAAGTTTTATGTTGAATGTGAAAAATAATAATCATATCTTCTTATACAATGTCCAAACGGCATCTTCGTATACCCCCAATGATGAAACGACGTGGTACTCATTTTTTGAAAAAAAGTTTAACACGTTCACTATTGATTCTGTAAATAAATAAAATAAATAAAATAAGGTAATTGTCCTGCTACAATATTGTCAAAAAGTTATGAGCCATATACGCAGTAAGAGTAGGTTAGGTGGTAGTTAAAACGAGACATTGCTTTTGTTTGATACTGCACCCGTGAGAAATCAACCTACACATTACTCATATATACGTATAAACAAATACTATTGAACATTTTCTTAAATTAAAATTTGACAACGTCGGATATACTCTGCCAGTTGCTGTATAGTGTACTGAGTATATGTTTAAATTTACCGCTCAAATGATACCATGTATAATCGCGTACAGCGTTGTCAGATTGTTTTTTTCTAATTCACCGACATGTATATTTTTTCATTAATTGTTGAACTTTGCGTTGCTATATCTTAACAATGAGATGGTGAATACTTAATTTTTTTTCTTAAATAAATTCAGACCAAATTCATTAATTTTCTGTTAGTTTTCCAAAAGTTTCTGACTGTTAGTTTTTTTATTAGAATCACGAACGCGACTTGAAACGCATACTCCTCATTGCTCGCAATGTTAATGATACGAACTTTGATTATTAATAATTCAAATTAGAGATGGTCAATCGACTTCAAATTTTAACGGTAATTGTATCTTGATACCCTTAATAAGTATAAAAAAATTTATAACTTTCTGACCCTATGCCCATCACCCGACAACTACCTTACACTCAAGTCCTCAACCGGTAATATCTTTGTTGCACTTGTGCAGTAAATGGAAACTTTAAAAAAATAATTATTTGCTTACCAGGATATTCGCATGCACCCACCAAAGCTATAATTAAAAAAAAAAAAAATATTAAGGAATTGCACTGATAGTTTTTTTAATTTTCTACAAGTGCATATTTTTAATTTTTGTAACTAATTAGTTGAAAATAAAATTTAAAAATTTTTAATTGACTGCTAAATTCATAATCATAACATAGTAAATATAAGGAAAATATTACTTACCGTTTTTGTCCGTCGCTTTATAGTACTTTGCGTCTCCGGAAAAATTAAATTCTTTTTTATACTTCTTCCAGAGGTGAACGTCAAGCCCACGAACCGAAATGTTTTCGAACGAATTCTTATCATTTTTATTATCCCTACGGGCTCGAACCAATAAGTGAGTTCCTGCCATAATTTTTTTGAATGTATCTGAAAAATAATGAATAATAAAAATATTAATATACTTGTAGCAATAAAAAAATGATACTGAAGTTAGCCGACGTCTAATAATTTTTAGATTTTTTTTTAAATAATAAATTATAAAAAAAAATAATATTCGAGAAAATTCCACCAATAGTTTTTTAAATTTTCTACAAGTGCATATTTTTAGAGTTTTTTTCTGTAATTGATTTTTTGAAAAAAAATAATCCGAAAATTTTTCATTGTCTGCTAACTTCAGGATCATAACAAATCAAATAATTATGATACTGAAGTTAGCCGGCGTCTAATAATTTTTAAAATTTTTTTTAAGCATTAAATGATAAAAACAAAGAATATTTGAAAAATTTGCACCTGTAGTTTTGTAAATTTTCTACATGTGGATATTTTTAGTTTTTGTTTTTTCTGTAATTGATTTGTTGAAAAAAAAAAATCCAAAAAATTTAAATTGTCTGCTAACTTCAGGATCATAAATAATTTTATTTTATGAGTGTGGATGTAGCAGACATCAGACAAATTTAAAAATATGAATAAATAGAGGAAAGAGTTAAAAAAATTATATTTATAAAAAATGCACTTCTTATTTTCAAAATTTTTTAAATGCGCATTTTTTAAAAATTTCATATTATTAATGGTTTACTCTATTTATTAATAATTTTTAATTTTTCTGATGTCTGCTAAATTCACACTTATTCATTTTTTTTTTTATTTTATTGTTTTTTTTTAAATAAATTGTAAAAATAATAATGATCGTAAAGTTAGCAGACATTTGAAATTGAAAAAATTTTTTTTCAACAGATAAATAATGAAAAAAAAAACATTTATACGAAAACGCACATGTCGGAAATTTTATAAACTGTATGTGCAATTTTTAAAAATATGTATCTCAATATTTATTTTTTTGTTAAATGAAATCCAAAAACTTTCAACAAAAAAATAAATATTAAAAAATATATTTTGAAAAATTACACGTATAATTTAGAAAATTTCCGACATGTGCGTTTTGCAGAAATGTTTTTTTTTCATTATTTATCTGTTAAAAAAGTTTTTTTTTAACAGATAAATAATGTCTGCTAACTTTACTATCAATTAAATGATTATTTAGAACTAAATAATACATTTATATTTTAATTATAATTACTTACATAATTATATCGGAAAAAAATTAGGACGCACAACTCAGAGCTGATAGAAGAAAGAACGAATTCAAAACATATACGTATGACCTTTCTATAGCCCCCACCTTTGTATACATTCCATAAGCAGCTTTGTTTATGAGTGTGAATGTAGCTGACAACTATTTATTTTTTAAATTGTGGAATAAATAAATAAAATGTAAGTACAATAAAAATTGAAGAATACGTATTTGAGTAATTTAAAACTTATTACGCGCATTTTGTTACAATTCATTAATTTAATTTATTTATTTCTTTGCTTAAAATTTATAAATTGTCGAGTGTCTGCTACATTCATACTCACCTTTCTTTGTCGCTCTTCTCGTGCGCTCTCTCTTCTCTCCATCAGTCGTCCATTTTGTTTGTTTGTTTTTTTTTATTAACAATAATAATAATAATAATCCCGAAGTTAGCAGACATTTAAAAATTTTTAAATTTTCGTCTTTCTACAAATCAATTGCAAAAAAATATGTACATGTAGAAAATTTTAAAAACTACAGGTGCAATTTTTTTAAATATTTTTTTTTTATGTTTTATCGTCTAAAAAAAAATACAAAAATTATCAGACGTCTGCTAACTTCAGTATCATTAATAATAGTGTTTCAAAAATAAAAAAAAATTAAATATTTTCAAATTTGGATTTTTTATAATAAAAACATGTAAGTATTGTAAAATAAATTGGAGTTAATTAAAAATTATGGCATGAAATGAGCAGACAATCGTATAATAAACTGTTAATTAATTGACAATTTTCGATAATTTTATTTCAACGATTTAATTAAAAAGAAAAAACAATTAAAAATATGCACATGTAGAAAATTTAAAAAACTATAATGCAATTTTTAAAAAATATTTTTTACCGGTGTGAATGTAGCAGACATTAGACAAATTTAAAATTATAAATAAATAGAGGAAAAAAATAATATTTATAATGAATGCACTTCTTATTTTCAAAATTTTTTAAATGCGCATTTTTTTTTAATTTTATTTTATGAATTGTTTACTCTATGTATTTATAATTTTTAATTTTTCTGATGTTTGCTACATTCACATTCATAAAAATTTATATGACAATCAACTTGGTAATTAAAAACACCAGAATTTTCAATTGTCGGCTGCTTTTAGCATTACAATAATTTCTGGATTTTTTTCAAATTGATAAATTACAAAAAAAAAAAACATTTAAAATAATTGTAGTTATAGTTTTTTTAATTTTCTACATGTGCATATTTTTGAAGTTTTTTTAATTTTTTTTTATTTTTAATGGTTGAAAACAAAATTAGAAAATTGACGATTGCCTGCTGACTTCAGTATCATTACCCGACCAGGGAACTGGTACTCAATCATTTCATGTATTTGTATATCAATATTTAGTCAAATTTAGTGTATATAGATATACAAATATGTGAGTGATCAGGTTCTAGTTCCCTGGTCGGGAACTGGGTCTCCTACCTTAAAATTAAAATTTACAATATAAGAGCCAACAAAATCGATAGGATTTTATCAGAAGCCCATATTAAAATTAATATATTATTTAATTACAGATCTAAAGAACGAAAAATGGCAGCACGTCTACCAAAAGCAATAGCCATTGATATGGTGTTCAAATACATTGACAATTTCACAGAAGAATCATTTCCAGCATGGTCATCAGAAATATGGAAGAAAATGAGTAAAAACTCTGGTGGAGTATGGACTAGTTAATCGTTCTATATAAATGTACGTGAAGATAGACGTGGGATATTGACTGAAGCGAGAAAAAAAGCTGGTTTACCACCGCTGCCTTCTAAAAAGAACGTCAAAAAATGAGTTCACTCAGATGACAGCACTGATGATGACGATGACTGGGTATATGGTCCTGATTCTGATAAAGGAGAATCATGGTTTAATTTGGTATTAACTAATAAACAGTGGGTTGAAATAAAGCCACCAGATGGTCTTGGTAGAAAAAAAATACCATTGAGAAAGAACGTATGGACAAATATTATCGCTGATGCGTTTTGGGATCAGTACAGATTACCATGTGCTTATGTATTTAAATATGGGCATGTGTATGGTCCAAGTTCAAAATATTATATTATTATTAATGGTACATGTAGGAGTAAAAAATGTGGGAACATTTTATTTTTTCTTCAGTACACCTGAACAAAGTCAATTTTATCGCGAGTACTGTATCACTAGTAGCCGGTGGAGCAACAAATTCTCCAGTGAACATCGAGATTCCCCTTTACAAAGAACGTGGGTCGACAGACATGCTACGAGCTCTCGTACGGACAATAAAACGTGACCCAACAGCCCCACGTTACAAATATCACGATGATCCTTATTTAATTCCACTATCAAATATGTGAAAACGTTCATTCGCTTTAGCCCAAGAAGCCGGACGTAGAACTGCCATGAGGTTTCGTCAACAACATGCGAATTTGAAAAAATGAACCAATTGAAAAAAAAAAAAAAAAAATATTATTATTTTTTTTATTTATTATATGAAAAATAACTTTAACATTTCAACAGTTTGATTAAGTATTCGTTAAAGTTTTATGTTCAATGTGATAAGTAATAATCATTTCTTCTTATACAATGTCCAAACGGAATCTTCGTATACCCCCAATGATGAAACGACGTGGTACCCATTTTCTGATAAAAAGTTCAACACGTCCCCTATTAATGCTGTAAATAAATAAAATAATTAAAATAAGGTAATTGTCCTGCTATAATATTGTCAAAAAGTTATGAGCCATATATACCCAGTAAGAGTAGGTTAGGTGGTAGTTAAAACGAGACATTGCTTTTATTTGATACTGCACCCGTGAGAAGTCTACCTACACATTACTCATATAATACGTATAAACAAATACTATTGAACATCTTCTTAAATTAAAATTTGACAACGTCGCATATAATCTGCCAGTTGCTGTATAGTGTACTGAGTATATGTTTAAATTTACCGCTCAAATGATACTGTGTATACTCGCGTACAGTGTTGTCAGATTGTTTTTTTCTAATTCACCGACATGTATATTTTTTCATTTATTGTTGAACTTTGCGTTGCAATATCTTAACAATGAGATGGCGAATACTTAATTTTTTTTCTTAAATAAATTCAGGCCAAATTCATTAATTTTCTGTTAGTTTTCCAAAAGTTTCTGACTGTTATTTTTTTTATTAGAATCACGAACGCGACTATAAACACATACTCCTCATTGCTCGCAATGTTAATGATACGAATTTTGATTATTAATAATTCAAATTAGAGATGGTCAATCGACTTCAAATTTTAACGGTAGTTGTATCTTAATACCCTTAATAAGTTTAAAAAAATTTATAACTTTCTGATCCTATGCCCATCTCCCGACAACTACCTTACATTCAAGTCCTCAACCGGTAATATCTTTGTTGCACTTGTGCAGTAAATGGAAACTTTAAAAAAATAATTATTTGCTTACCAGGATTTTCGCATGAATTCACCATAACTGTAATTAAAAAAAAAAAAATATTAAGGAATTGCACTGATAGTTTTTTTAATTTTCTACAAGTGCATATTTTTAATTTTTGTAACTAATTAGTTGAAAATAAAATCTAAAAATTTTTAATTGTCTGCTAAATTCATAATCATAATATATAGTAAATATAAGGAAAATTTTACTTACCGTATTTGTCCGCTGCTTGAGGGTCCTCCTCTGTTTCTTCGGGAAGAGTAAATTCTTTTTTATACTTCTCCCAGAGGGGAGCGTCAAGCCCACGAACCCAAATGTTTTCGTACCATTTCATTTCTTTCTGCTCCCTAAAGGCTCGGACCCATAAGTAAGTTCCTGCCATAATTTTTTTTGAATGTATCTGAAAAATAATGAATAATAAAAATATTAATATACTTGCAGCAATAAAAAAATGATACATAAGTTAGCCGACGTCTAATAATTTTTAGATTTTTTTTAATAATAAATTATAAAAAAAATAATATTTGAAAAAATTCCACCTGTAGTTTTTTAAATTTTCTACATGTGCATATTTTTAGTTTTTGTTTTTTTGTAAATGATTTGTTAAAAAAAAAAAAAAATACGAAAATTTTTAATTGTCTGTACATTTCAGGGTCATATTTTATGAAATGATACTGAAATTAGCATACGTTTAATAGTTTTTAGATTTTTTTCAAGCCGATAAATTATAAAAAAAAAATAAATAAATTGCACTCATAGTTGTTTTAATTTTATACATGTGCATATTTTTAGTTTTTTTTTCTGTAATTGATTTTTTGAAAAAAAATAATCCGAAAATTTTTCATTGTCTGCTAACTTCAGGATCATAACAAATCAAATAATTATGATACTGAAGTTAGCCGGCGTCTAATAATTTTTTTAATTTTTTTTAAGCATTAAATGATAAAAACTAAGAATATTTGGAAAATTTGCAACTAGTTTTGTAAATTTTCTACATGTGGATATTTGTAGTTTTTGTTTTTTTTTTTTGTAATTGATTTGTTGAAAAAAAATTCAAAAAATTTTAATTGTCTGCTAACTTTAGAATCATAAATAATTTTATTCTATGAGTGTGAATGTAGCAGACATTAGACAAATTTAAAATTATAAATAAATAGAGGAAAGAATTTAAAAAATAATATTTATAAAAAATGCACTTCTTACTTTCAAAATTTTTTAAAGGCGCATTTTTTAAAAATTTCATATTATTAATGTTTTACTCTATTTATTAATAGTTTTAAATTTTTCTGATGTCTGCAATATTCAAACTCATTTTTATTTTCAGTTTTTTTTTTAAATAAATTGTAAAAATAATAATGATCGTAACGTTAGCAGACATTTGAAATTAAAAATAATTATTTTTAACAGATAAATAATGAAAAAAAAAAAACATTTCTACAAAAACGCACATGTCGGAAATTTTATAAACTATACGTGCAATTTTTCAAAATATTTTTTTTAATATTTATTTTTTTTGATAAAAAAAATCCAAAAATTTTTAACAAAAAATTAAATATTAAATAAAATATTTTGAAAAATTGCACGTATAATTTATAAAATTTCCGACATGTGCGTTGTTGGGGAAATGTTTTTTTTCATTATTTATCTGTTAAAAAAAAAAATTTTTAACAGATAAATAATGTCTGCCAACTTTACTATCATTAAAATAATTATTCAGAACAAAATGATACATTTTTATTTTATAATAAAACATAATTACTTACATAAAATTAAACAGGATTAAGTTGCGACGCACAAGCTATTAGCGATTCAAGAAGAAAGAGCGAATATTATACATATACGTATGACCCTTCTATAGCCCCCACCTTTGTATAAATTCCATAAGCAGCTTTGTTTGTGAGTGTGAATGTAGCTGACAATTATTTATTTTTTAAATTGTGGAATAAATAAATAAAATGTAAGTACAATAAAAATTAGGGAATACGTATTTGAGTATTTTAAAAATGATTACGCGCATTTTGTTACAATTCATTAATTTAATTTATTTATTTCTTTGCTTAAAATTTATAAATTGTCGAATGTCTGCTACATTCATACTCACCTTTCTTTGTCGCTCTTCTCGTGCGCTCTCTCTTCTCTCCATCAGTCGTCCATTTTGTTTGTTTGTTTTTTTTTATTAACAATAATAATAATAATAATCCCGAAGTTAGCAGACATTTAAAAATTTTTAAATTTTCGTCTTTCTACAAATCAATTGCAAAAAAATATGTACATGTAGAAAATTTTAAAAACTACAGGTGCAATTTTTTTAAATATTTTTTTTTTATGTTTTATCGTCTAAAAAAAAATACAAAAATTATCAGACGTCTGCTAACTTCAGTATCATTAATAATAGTGTTTCAAAAATAAAAAAAAATTAAATATTTTCAAATTTGGATTTTTTATAATAAAAACATGTAAGTATTGTAAAATAAATTGGAGTTAATTAAAAATTATGGCATGAAATGAGCAGACAATCGTATAATAAACTGTTAATTAATTGACAATTTTCGATAATTTTATTTCAACGATTTAATTAAAAAGAAAAAACAATTAAAAATATGCACATGTAGAAAATTTAAAAAACTATAATGCAATTTTTAAAAAATATTTTTTATCGGTGTGAATGTAGCAGACATTAGACAAATTTAAAATTATAAATAAATAGAGGAAAAAAATAATATTTATAATGAATGCACTTCTTATTTTCAAAATTTTTTTAAATGCGCATTTTTTAAAAATTTTATTTTATGAATTGTTTACTCTATGTATTTATAAATTTAAATTTTTCTGATGTTTGTTACATTCACATTCATAAAAATTTATATGATGACAATCAACTTGGTAATTTAAAACACCAGAATTTTTAATTGTCGGCTACTTTTAGCATTACAATAATTTTTGGATTTTTTTCATAATGATAAATTACAAAAAAAAAAAAAAAAATTTTTAATAATTGTAGTTATAGTTTTTTTAATTTTCTACATGTGCATATTTTTGAATTTTTTTTTTTTTTGTAATTAGATGAAAAAACATTTGAAAATTTTTAATTGTCTGCTAACAGGATTAATTATTTTGGTTTGGGAGAATTAAAATTTAAATATTATAGATTTATTTTTTTATTTTCAGATTTTTATTTGAAAAATATTAATAATTATTTGGAAACGAAGACATAATAACAGATGGAGAACGAAAAAAATGGAATTTCGATGGTTACCAATATACCGTAAAAACTCAGCACAAAGATACAAAGTAATATTAATTATTCATTTATAATTTATAAATTCTTTAGTGGTTTTTTAAATTTAAAAATTTAAACACCAAAAGTAACTGATTTAATAAAAATTCTGTCATTGTGGTGTCAAGGCAATAAATTATTTGTCTAAATAATCGTATTTATTTTCTTTAAATAAATTAATACTTTAATTATTCTGTCACTAAATATGACTGAATATATAGCTACATTATTTATATCGCGTTACTTAAATGACAGATTTTTATACTCCCATTTGGTTTTGGGAAGCTTCTCAAAGCCAAAAAAGTGTGTTGTATTTAATTCATAATGCGTAAAATATCTTGGTGTAAATTAAAATTTTTTTGCGGCAAGAAATCCCTTTTTTCAGCGTATTTTATAAATTTAGTAGTGATATTTGGGCAGTCACGTAGTGACTGCAGGTTTCTCGTTTTTGTTATGCCTGATGTCTCTGATTAAAAACTCAGACTGAATTCTATTGATCTTAGATTTGAACCCGATTGAAATTTCTCTATGAGATTCAATCCAAAAATGGTATATATATTTTGTATTTTAAGTGGTTTCAACCAGACTTTATCTGAGTTTTTAATCAAGATAGTATCGATCCATTTAAAACGGGTCGTGGTCTCAATAAAGTTTCGATTCATATTCAGCGGATTGAAATACATGAAAATCACGCTTAGTTTAGTTCCAAAAAATTTTTTTATCATTAAAACTGCCGATTTTCATTATTTTTACGGTTTTTCGAAGTTTTCTCGAAATTTCGAGGGTGTAGGGGTCAAACTGACCTCGAATTCGGATTCAGCGGACCAAAATACGTACCCGTAGGTAGGTCCGGTCAAATGCACATTCTACTTAATTTTTTTTGTGTGCCGGTGTAATTTATATTAAACATATTTCCAATATATATTTTTTCTTACAGTTTATTGTTTTAAATTATATAAAATTTCTCTACAATATGTATACTTATATATTTTTCAGAGACATTATTGTTCTAAAACTGTAAAAATTATATATTTGATAAAAAATATATAATTTAAGTTACATAGGAAGTGCAATCTCGCTTTTTTAATTATGAACTTTGAAGGAATTTATATAATTTTTAATTGTAGTCATTAGATATCTGAAGTAATAGAAATCATAATCACTTCCGATGTGTTTTAAAACCATTTGAAAAAAATTTGAAACATAATTTAAATGTTAACAAAAGATTTTATTTACTTATTTACTTCTGGGTCATTATAAATATAAATATATCCTATGTATCATTTGTTAATAATATTATAATAAGCGTGAGGATTTAATTATTGGTAAAATAAAGTAAATTAATTTATAAAATTATCATTTATTGCAATTTTAAGTACAGTAAATTTAAAAATTTTATTAACATTGAATTTTAATATTTATAAAATAAATTTTTCATTCTCACACTTGCAGTCATTGAGTCATTTTCGTCATATAAGTTACTTAAGAAATTAATACTTAATTTAATTATTTAATTATAGTGACTTAAGAGTCCAAAGAAAGTTAGAATTCTCGATTGCAGTTGTCTCTTTGACTCGATATCCATATTTTACTGCAAAGTTAATTATAATTGTCGGAACCGCTGGAATTTTAATTTTATTTACTCAATAAATTTAAATCTTAATTATGTAAAAATATAATGATTCTGTAGTTAGCCGACGTCTAATAATTTTGAATTTTCTTCAAACCGATAGATTATAAAAAAGTAAAAATTTTTAAAAATTGCACCTACAGATTTTTTAATTTTCTACGTGTGCATTTTTTAGTTTTTTTTTTTTTTTTTTTTTTGTAGTTAATTTGTTGAAAAAGAAATCCAAAAGTTTTAAATTGTCTGCTAACTTCAGGATCATGAAATGTTAAATTAAAATTATAATTTATATACTAATCAACGATATATACTTATCGTCAATTAATTTACCTTCAACAGAGAAACCATTATCAACAGATTTTACACGAAAGTGTCTCTGTAAAGTCTCTTTGATTCCCGAAGTGTCTCCGTACAAATTACAAGTACTCCCGCGTATATTTCCTTGGACCCAGATCAAATCAGTACTGCAACTATTTCCGTTGTTGGACATCTGAAAATAATTTATAAAAAAAAAATTTCAATTTTGGACTCATACGTTTATTTTATAATTCATACCTTTGAATTTTATTATGATACTAAAGTTAGCCGTCATCAAATAGCTTTTAAATTTTTTAAAAAACGATAAATTATGAAAAAAAAAAAGAAATATTCAACCAATTGCACTTATACCTTTTTTTATTTTCTACATGCGCATTTTTTTTAGTTTTTTTCCTTTTTTTCAAATTAATTTGTTAACTGTCGTCTGTTTGCTGACTTCAGAATCATTTTTTTCTAACTTTAAAAAAATTTGTGCCCTTCGCTAGAGAAGTCGAATACTTATATAAATTACGACTTTAAAAAATTTCAAATAGATATGATTTATTTTATTAATCTTAAAAATTAAAAAAAAAATATTTTTTATCAAAAATAATAGGTTTGTTTTTCTACGTTATTTTTTAATAGATAGTTGTAACTAAATACATCGCAGTTCCCCCATACTTTTATTATGATTCATAGAAAAAATTTGACGCCATACAGATGTTTGTTTACGTATGACCAGATAAAATACCTGTTGCATACCATTTCAGTCTTTTATAATTATTTCAAATATTTAAACTTAACTTAAAAATAATTAAGTACTAAAAACTTATACTCTATTATTATTTTTATTATTATCTATAAAAAAAATATAGGAAATTCGTACAAATCTTATTTTGGGTCTGTAGAAAAGGAAACTATAGAAAATATACTCACATTGAGATGGTTCTTGGGGTCAAGTGCATTCGGTGCACTGGAGAATGGAAATGGATGAAAAACTAAAAACTACTGCGACCGACAGGGGGAAATTACCGGAAAGGGAAAGTATTTTCTTGAGGGAAAATTTAAAAATGAAAAATGTCGATTATTAATTTTTTTTTTACTTCTTTTTATTACAAATGATAAATCATCTGTACATATGTTTAATCTTTAATCAGAAGATGATTTTATTAAAATATTTGTCGCTTTTTAATTTTTTTTTTCCAACGTCCATATTCCCCAATTATTCCCCGTAATACAGATGCTCATTGAAGAAACCACGCGATAACCATTATCGGCGAAAAAGTTCAATACGTTAGGCAAGGGAACTGTAATTAAAATTTAAATATTATTTTTCTTTTTTAATATTAAAATATAACTGACTTATCTACGTAATAAATTTTATTATTAATTACTAGTTGAATGGATCCAAACACAGAATATTTAAACTAGTCAATGAAGTTTCAACAGAAGTCAGTATCTTTGATAGTTCATATAATAAATTCTAAATCTCAAGTTTTGAAGTGTTTATAGAATTATAAGAGAGCAATAATACACATTAAAAAATTTAAGAATTTAAAAAAGCACTGTGATTTAATCATAAGTCATATGTGTCAATTGTAAAATGCATATAGCGTAAAATAAATAAATAAATAAAAATGAATTAAGAAAACTATTTCATTTCAAAAAATAATATTTTACTCACTTGAATAATATTCATCCCTAGGAACTGTAATTAAAATTTTTTAAATATTAAAATATAACTGAATTAGCTACATAATAAATTAAATTGTTAAGAAAAATATTTCATTTCCAAAAATATTATTCACTTACTACTACATACATAAGGCTCTCTTTTATAACCAGAACCCGCTCGGTTTAAATTCAAAAATTGTTCATATTTTTGCAAAAGAACGTGATCACATCCCTCAATCGAACAGAGGTTGCTATTTGGTGAAAGAAGATTCTTAACTTTAAGCACTAAATAAGACGCCATATTTGAGGAATTGGAATGTTTATCTGAAAAATTAATAAAAATAATAATAATATCACTTGGTGGAAAAAAAACTTAGAAATATATGAAAATTGAAAAAAAACTGAAAAGTTTTATTTATTATATAATCTGATATCAAAATTCAATTAATTTTATTTTTAGTTTTTTTCAAAATAAATTATAAAAATAATAATTTCATTATTTGATACTTTTCTAATGTCTATAAGAATTATTTAAAACAAATCAATTTTTTTTATATAAAAACATCAGACAAATTTAAAATTATTAACAAATAGAATAAATAATTTAAAAAATAAAATTAAAAAAAAATGCACATTTTAAAAAAATTTCATATTATTAATGGTTTACTCTATTTATTAATAATTTTAAATTTGTCTGATGTCTGCTACATTCACACTCATAACGATTGAATATAATTACTTACGTTTTTTTTTAATAAACCTACAAAATGGCTTTCGATTTTGATGCACAAAGAACAGAATTCAAATAACGAATGAGACGAAGCGCAATATATTTGCCGGTTATTTCCTCAAGATGAAACAAATGAAAAACACATCCGTACATCCCCTCCTTAACCCCCACCTTTATATATACATATAATAATATATGCTTTCTTTTTTGTTCTTCTCATGCTCTCTCTTCTCTTCATCAATTGTCCATTTTTTTCATTTCAATTTACAAAAAAAAAATCTTAACAGCTGATTTGTTTTAATAATTATAATATTGTTATAAAAAAAATAAAAGTATATTTTAAATTATTTATTTATTCAAAACATAGTACGTAATTATTACAACATAAATTGACAGGTTAATTATAAAATATGTATTCATTGAATTTCTTTTTGTAATAATCGCACTATCCATGAATTCATATCGTTATTTGCAATAGTTTGATAACCGAGAGTTGTTAAAAAGTCCGAAACCTCTTGCGGTGGCGCTAAAAAATCCAATTTAGTTTATTTATTAACTAATTTATTTGTTTAATTGGTAAATATTTAAAATAATTACTCATTTTCTAGTACCTCCGACATACCAATTCGATTTTAATAAATTTTTCCGTCGAGGATAACTAAATTGATCATCAAGTTTTTGTTTAAGATCATCATCCATTCCATACACAGTACTATGGTCAGCTTTAGCTAAACCAGCTACAGAAATATAATAATATTTTTTCCCGTCATCTTCACTTGAACAATTTGAATTCATTGTTATTGATAATAAAATTAAAAAAAAACAACTATCTGTTGTTAAATTTTCAATTTATACTTTTTGTGTCAACGATCTGTTAAAATCAATTGTCAAATTTTTTATTTTTTCCAATCACTTATTTTATATAAATATATATATTTATTGTTAAGGAATATTTAAAACTTACCTTTTAAAAATTATAATAATCTCTGACACACGAGATAAAACTCTTTACTTATTGGCTTTTATATATATATATATATATATAGAATTTAATATATGTCTATGTATAGCGTTGAGGAAACAAAATTCAGACTATTAAGAGGTTTCTGATTTCACGATATGTATGAGCTGTTACTTCTGCGAAGTAAATGATATATATTTGTAAGCAGTCATTTATTTAATACTAAATTATGTCGGGTAACTGAGGGTGAAAATAAACGATCGTATTTTTGAATTTTATAGTATAGAAGGATTCAAAAAAATTATAATTGAATTTCTAAAAGTAATCAATCAAACAGCAATCAAGTATTTTCTTGATATAATTGTAATTAAAATCTTAATGATGTATAGTTGGATTAGCAGGACTTTGCGTATCGGATATGTTCGGTTTTTTACTCCCACCATCGAAATTTAATACCAAAGGCATGGGCCTCGATGGTGCGGAGAAAAAACCGAAAATATCTGAAACTTTAAATTATAAACATAAAAATAAAAAAAGTTCACATACCGATTTTTAAATATGATCCTGAAGTTAACCGACGTCTAATAATTTTATGATTTTTTAAAAAACGATGAATTATTAAAAATAAATAATAAACTAAAAATATACACAGGTAGAAAATTGAAAAAACTATAAGTGAAATTTTTTCAAATATTTTTGTTTAATAATTTATCGTTTAAAAAAAATCCAAAAATTATTGGACGTCGGCTAACTTCAGTATCATCAAAAATAGTCTGCCGCACATTTGTTCCACTGTCTAATTTACATGTATCATGGTCATTAGGGTGGGTTGAAAAAAAACGTTTTTTTTTTGTTTTTCTTAGCGTGGGGGTAGAATTTGTACCTTATAAAAAAAAAAAAATTTTTCAAGAAAAAATATAAATGTATATTGTAATTTTTAATTTTACATAACATTCTTTAATATCTAATTATGATTATTATAGAATTTAAAATGAAATTTCCGTTGATATAATTGTACTTTTTATTTCGTGTATTATTAAAGTTGTGAGCGATTTTTGAATTTTTCAAGTAATTATCTCTACTTAGGATTGTAATTATTATGATAAATAAAAATTACAATCTAGATAGTAATAATTGAAATAGAAAATTAATTTTCTACTAATCATCGTAATTTTTTTTATGGATTGTGATTTGTTATTTGAGATAGCAAATATATACATTTGATCTTTAATCAGATGATGTTTTATTTCAAATATTTATTGTTTTCTTTCCAACGTCCATATTCCGGAATAACTGTCGCCCATTGAAGAAATCACGCGATAGCCATTATCAGCCAAAAAATTTAGTGCTTTGTCTACTTGAACTGTAATTAAAATTTTTTAAGTATTAAAATATAAGTGAATTATTTACATAATAAATCATATTGTTAAGAAAAATATTTCATTTCCAAAAATAATATTTTACTCACTTGGATAATATTTATCCATGGGATCTGTAATTAAAATTTTTTAAATATTAAAATAAAACTGCATTATCTATATAATAAATTATATTGTTAAGAAAAATATTTCATTTCCAAAAATGATATTTTACTCACTGTTTTGGCTCCCTTCGAGTAAATTGAAATATTCTTCATATCTTTTCCAAAGAACGTCATCAAATCCCTGAATCGAACATCTTTGGTCACTCGGTATATCCATCCACGAAGCTCTAAGCACTAAATAGAGCGCCATACTTGAGGAATCGGAATATTTTTTTTTTATTAATTTAAATTACAATCTGTTATTAAATGACAATTAATAATTTGTATGATGGGTGTGTAGGACAGGCATTAGCAGACAGTATCCACTATTTATTGAAAACGATCTTTGAGGTCAGTAGGCTTAAATCTTTTTAGCCTTCTGTTTATCACATTGGAATATTTATCTGAAAAATAATTAATCAATAAAAATAATATATATGGGGCATTCCATGCCGAATCGTCCTACCAATGGATTTTGCATTTCCGATTTGGATAACTTTTAATTTGCTCGATGAATTGATTCCAAAATCTTATCAGCTTTAAAACTTTATAAGCCACGTCGAATGACACCTTAACGATCAAAATCGGTTCATCCGTTCAAAAGTCACAGATCTTTACATACGGACGTACATACACATCTACATACACTCGGACATCATCGTGAAATTAGTCAGAATAGTTTCCTAGAACCTCAAAACGTCACAATTTGATATAAAGTCGGTTTTAGATAATCGGACCGAAACCAATAACTTCCCGAATTTTTGAAAATTTTCAATTTTCTTAGCGGGAAGTTAAAAAAAAATTATAACTCATCATTATCCCATTACGAGACTAGGTTCAAAATTTGTGTTTTGGGGAGTAATATTTTTGAAAATTAAAAAAAAAAATCGAAGGATACAAACAATCTTAAAATCGCTGTTTTAAGTTTAAAATAAAAAAAAAAACCGAATTCATAATGAATAATTTTTTGCATAAATTTTCTAGAAAATTCATCAAAAAACACGAATTTTAAAAAAAAAGACCCAAATTGGACAATTTTCTAATAAGTTATGGCTATTTAAAAAAAAAATCCCCGAAATCTTAAAAAATTCATATCTCCAGATTGGCTGGAAGAAAAAATTTGAAAAAATTCATAAAAAACTTTTTCTAGGGGTACAAAAAAGTGACCCAATTTCAGCCAATCGGAGATGCAAAATCCATTGGTAGGACGATTTGGCATGGAATGCCCCATATAGTATCACTTGATGGAAAAAAACTTCAAATATATGAAAATTGAAAAAAACTGAATAGTTGTATTTATTATGTAATCTCATATAAAAATTCAAATAATTTTATTTTTATTTTTTTTAAAAATAAATTATAAAAATAATAATTTAACTATTTGATACTTTTTTTATGTCCATAGAATTATTTAAAACAATTTTTCTTTTTTTTTATATGAAAATGATTGAACGTAATTACTTACATATTTTTTCAATAAGGTAAATGTTATAAAATTATTTTCACCTTAAAAGTAAGTTTTTATAAGTTAAGAGCTTATGAACATTTTCGAAAATCTACTGACACTTTATGACGTTTGAGATCAGTAAATGATGAGCGTCTGTGGATACGGAAAAACACGAATGCGTTCGTGGCAAAAAGAACGGGAAACTGGCTTAATGGAAACATAAATTATATATAGAATGAGGGAAAATTTGAAAATGAAAATTGTATAATTCAATCAAATTTGTTATTTTTTTTTTTTTAATTATTTTATTTGAATATTTATTAAATTTTTTCTTATTTGACATTAGATTTTACTAGAAAAATAGTTTATTAAAATTTCAAAAAATCCAAAAATGCACGACTCATAATGCTCAATTATTATGAAATGATAAAATAATAATAAAAAATGGCGGGTAGCACGAAGAAATTTAAAATATATACAATTTTCTTTTATTAAAATTTGTTGTTTTTTTTTTTTGCACGACTCTTTGTGAAGCATTAGAGTGTGCTTTACAATCGAAAAATTAAGTTTGCCTCTTTTTCGCTACTGTTTGTATTTACTGTTTTACCCTTGTTAGTCCACGGAGCTTAAACAAGTTACACATCATCGGGTAGAGAATTTAATGATTAATTTTATTACTTATAAAGACCAATTTCATGTATTAAATAACTAAAAAAAACATCAAAATGAAAAAAAAAATTTTCCCGTCAAGCAGTAGAAAAAGTGTCCGTAATCCGTAAACACAAAAACTCGAGAAAAAAGCCATTATTTGGATCACATTTTTTTTTAAAAGATTATTTTAGGGCCGAAGAAGAAGTGTGTCATAAATGGCCATCAAATTCGGCCCCGTTCAATTATCATTAATAAAAAGAACTTAACTAATTTTGTATATCAATATATGTTTTTTGCACGATTCTTAATGCGAAGCATTAGAGTGTACTTTACGACCGAAAATTTCAATTTGCCTCTTTTTTTAAATATACTCTTTCGTCACACCAGTCGCGCCTGCGCGAAAAAATACAGCTGACTATTTGTCGGAGTGAAATTTGAATTTCTAGTATAATAGAAAGGAAAAAAACAATTGTCCTTGAAACTTTTATCGTACATTTTTCGTTTTTTTTGCAGATGAGCATTAAGAGTCGTGCACTTTTGGATTTACCAAACTTTTATTATATTAGTATTTTTTTTATAATTATAAATACAGGCCTTTTTGGTTTTAATTTTTTTTTATTATCAAAATATTAATTTCAAACCATTCCTAACCGGATGAGGAGATGAAAAATTTATAGGCGTTTTTAGCTCCTATGGTAGATCTATATATATATATATATACAGCATATGCTTTCTCGGTATTTGGGACGCGATATGTATTATAAATTTATGTTATTAAATAAATTATAAAAATAATAATAATACTACTATTAGATATTATTTTTATGTCTATAAGAATAATTTAAAATAAAAAACGTTTTTTTTTTTTTTTAATATGAAAACGATTGAAAACAATTACTTACATAATTTTATTATAAATATACATATATTTATTATAAATATTAGTTTATTTATTTATTTAAAATTTGTAAATTGTCTCATGTCTGCTACATTTACTCATAATCTCTTAATCGCTACATAATTTAATTATTTTTTTGTTACATGAAAATCAGCTTTAAATATTTTGGCGCTAAAACGAAAATACGTTGAAGCCTGAATATTTCGCCGACCCTATTTGTTTACGTATAATTGAACTCAATGAACTTACACACTTTATACATATAACAGAAATTATAAAACATAACAAAAGAGAGTTTAAAGAAAAGATATTTATACTTTTTAATTAAAAAATTGAAAAATGTCTGTGAATACCTTTAATTTTTTCCATTCCTCTGGAAACGTCACTAAAAACGAATTAAATAAACGTAAGTTTAATAATTTTAATACCAATGGTTCAAAATAAATTTAGGTTATAAATTCAAAAAGTTATTTCATTTAAAAGAATGAAGTTTATATTAATTATAGATTAATTATGAATGTCATGAAATTGTTAAAAAAATATTTTTTTTTCTCAGAAGTGAATGATCCAATGGCGATGTTACATCCAACCAAAGCATCGTCAATCTTTACCTCGAAATCATTCACGTCGGCTGGTGTGAAATCAAAAGGATTAAGTATTCGATCTCAATCTGATCTAAATATTGGGATCACACAATCAGTTAAATCGTCTCTGAAAGCTGGTGATGCTAAAAAAAATCTGCTTACTCCTCACCATGATAAAGTATCCAAGGTTAATATAATTCAATTTATCATTTTTTATATAAATTAATTTAGTTTTAAATTCAGTAAACCTGAAACACTTTGGTTCAATTGAATTAAAAAATTAATACCGCAGTATACCCGTGTACAAAAAATTCGTTACTAAAAGATTCCAAAAAAGTTCGACATGTGGAATTTCTAAACTTGAAATTAAATTAAAACTTCAAGTGGAACTTTTGTAATTTTGACAGTAAAAAAAAAGTTTATCTAGGATTTTTAGGAGCGAAATTCGAGTAAAAAAAGATGAGTGTGAATGTAGTAGACATCAAACATATTTAAAATTATTAATAAGTAGAGTAAATAATTAATAAAATAAAATTTTGAAATTAATAAGAGCATTTTTTATAAATATTATTTTTTAAATTATTTATTCTATTCATTTATAGGTTTAAATTTGTCTGATGTCTGCTACACACACTCATACAAAAAGAACGTTTTTAAAACATATTTTTCAAAACGTAATTTTACCCTGGTTCCGAAAAAATTCAAAAAACCTCAAGTTTGGAATTTTATATGAACGTTTTTTTTTTATTCTTATGGACTATTTCTAATGGGAAATTTTTTTGGGAACGAGGGTAAAATAAAGTAAAAATACGTTTTGAAAACGTTCTTTTTTTACTCAAACTTCGCTAATACAAAATTCTAGATAAACTTTTTTTTTTTACTATCAAAATTACAAAAGTTCCACTTTACGTTCTTATCTGTCTCAAGTATAAAAGTTTTAAACGTCAAATTTTTTTGGAATCTTTTTGGTACAAATTTTTTTTACTCGGGATAATTTTACGATAAAATTTTATTTATTTAAAAAAAGTCAAAGTTACTCAGGTAAATTGAAAAAAATTTTTATAATTATGAATTTTATGACTACAGGTCATACGTAAAAAGCAGCAACAAGGATTGTCACCGACTTCAAAGTCACCACACTCATTAATCCGTGATAAAAATAAAATAAACGAAGATATATTCAAAAAACCATTGACACCGAGACCAATTATCGATAAAAAAGTTTATCCCGAGCCAGAAAATTTAGCTGGTTATTATAATTACGAAGACAACTACAGTAAGTCACTCATTAATTAATTATTATTATAATTAATTTTCTTATTAAATTAAAAAATATAAAAGTAATAAAAACATTTTATTAAAGTTTGAATAAATGATTTAAATTGTAGATCAGATGTTGATTGGAACTCGTGCGCTTGATAAAGAAGCCAAAGAATTTTCTGCTGCTATTCGAAAACCTCAGAAACCGATAATTCCTTATGAAGATGATGTGGTTCCTACAGTTCCATATATAAAGCAAAGCCCTCCTCCAATTTTCGTCAGCGACGACATCGTCCTTTCAGATGTTGATCTTCCAACTCTGTCCGATGATGAAGATTAGAAATAATAATTAAATTTTAACTAATGATTAATTCCACATATCAATCTTGTCATTTATATCTTCTAATTATCTATTATTATTTTTCTATCAGTATTTTAATTTAATTTATCTTATTAATGCTCTATTTTAATTAAAATATAATTAATTAAAAATTATTTGTAACTATGGATCGTTGAGCAAAAAATTTAAATCAATAAATTCTGTTATAAATTTTATAATTAATTAATTAAATTAACTATTAGTTATAATTTGTTGATCCTGGTTAGCAGACAATTGACAATTTTCGACTTTTTTTTTTCAAGCTAATTAATGACAAAAAAAAATCTAAAAATGAGCACATGTAGAAAATTAAAAAATTACAAGTGCAATTTTTTTAAATATTTTTTTTTATGATTTATCGTTTTGAAAAAAAATTCAAAATTTATGAGTGTGAATGTAACTGACAAGTGGAAATTTTTTAAATTTTTGAATACATAAATAAAATGTAAGTAGAATAAAAATTTAAAAAATGCGTATTTAGATGAATGAAAAATTAGTACGCGCATTTTTTTAAATTTCATTATTTTAATTTGTTTACTTGTTTATTCAAAATTTATAAATTGTCTCATGTCTGCTACATTGACATTCATAAAATTATGTGGCAGACATACGACAATTTTTCAATTCCATATAAAAAAATTAAAGAATTTAAAAAAATGCATGTACTGAATTTTGAATTGTCTCAATATGCATTTCTTTATTTTTATTTTGTAAACATTTTAATTTATTATTTCAAATTTAAAAAATTATCAGACGACCGCTAACTTAACTATTAAAATTTTTAGATCTCGGATAAATTCAGTGTCATATATTTTTTTAATCTACAATTAATTAGCAAGTGATTAAATATTTAAATATAAAAAAAAAAAAATTGTATGAATATAAAACTCCCTCTATAATTTCGCTGTCAGTCAAAATCTAAAGCAAACATTTTTATTATTTTTGCTTCGGTATTTTTAAAATACAAAATACTCATTTTAATTGACAGATATTTTTAAATGGGTTGATTTTAAATTACAAAACATACATTTTTAAATATTAAATTTGAAAATTAGACCGATAAAATAATTATGATGGTAAGTTTTAATAAAATTCGATAGGTTATATGGATAAGTCCCAGTGTTATTGTTATATATTAAAACAAAAAAAATCAATTGTTTGTATTTATCATAATTGTTATATTATCAATAAATAATTTATGTTTGTTTTTAACAGGATGTTCAAAGGCATTCAGTTCACACATTAGTGTTTCGTTCATTGAAACGAACACATGATACATTTCTTATGAATCAAGGACTTTTGCCGCCAGTTGATCCTGAATTGTGAGTAAAAATATTAATTATGACAGAAACTTATTAGTCAGTTATTATTAATGATTGCAGTAATGACTAATGGTACTGCCCGCATAAAAAAAAATTTTATTCATAATGAATTTAGATCTAGACCATCACGAACTCAGCTTGTGGCACCAACATGACTTTCATCTAGAATTTGCCCGAACTTTAATTACGTCAAAATTATGACAATCAAGTTTCTATCAAAGGGATCCAAAGTTCATTTGAAAGGAGTGATAAATTATTTTTCTAATCAATACTCACCCAAGTAGCACAGAGACAACTTTAAGATGTCATGTAGATGTCTTTTAAAAGGACAAGACAAATTTTCTTTTGTCTCAAAGTCAAGTGTGATGTTCCCGTCTATTTTATATTATTACAATTAAGCATCAGTCATTCCGTTGGAAAAATTTTATCCAATAGAGTAACTGAAGTAGATGAGTTAATTCTGTGAATTACATCGCGGTCCGAAGACAAAACTTATAACGATGCATGAAACTCGGACCACGATGGTGGTCACCAGAGTAACCTGAGATGCGACGTTGCGATTTTCTTGTACTCTGGATGAAAATCCAGAGCAACCTGTCAGCCGATGAACATCTTAGGCCCCGAACGTGTGTCCGGAGACCGATTGGTTCTAATCAAATTTTGAATTTTTAAAATATACACCTTATAATTTGAATGTTTTATTTTACTTCTCGAACCTTACAAAACACCTCAAAATTTAAGAGAGCTCAGCAACGGGTGCACCTGGGGTTGACTGACCCGTAACGCCACCCACCTGGTAATTTTTCGTGAAACTGGATTATTCAGTATGTAACACAAGTTTTTTTATATAAATAAGACATACAGATGTTAGTCCTAGAAGTCATAGGAAATTTGTCTTCTTTTTTACGTCCTAAGAAAGTCAATTCAATCAAAAAATCGCTTAGATGACTTATTTGACAATTATTTGTCGTCATTTATATCAAGTCTTTTAACCAGATATTTTTTCGGTAATAAAAACTTCTGATCGCTTTGTCAACGTTTTGGTGCCTTGATAAGTTAAAAAACAGCTTTAAAACTTCTATTTTATAGATATGTAACAAAGCCAAGTGTCCTACTTGAGCACTTGCTAGACAAAACGAATTTATTGAAAGTTTTTGAATTCAAAAATTTGACCAAATGGCAGTACATTAAAAATTCAGTCGATTTCCTATCAATTACCCCAGGTCCATTTTAAATACAGAATCAATCAATTTTAGAATCATTAAGGATTTTCTAGACGAAAAGTTGGAGCAAATTAATGATGAGTCTTATTTGTGTCACGATCGG
The DNA here is from genome assembly GCF_029852145.1 of Microplitis mediator. Classification (NCBI taxonomy): domain Eukaryota; kingdom Metazoa; phylum Arthropoda; class Insecta; order Hymenoptera; family Braconidae; genus Microplitis; species Microplitis mediator. The sequence goes on from NC_079973.1 coordinate 5,187,827, forward strand.
AGTTTCGTGATGAAATCCAGATCTAAATTAATTATGAAAAAATTTTTTTTTCACGGGTTAATTATAAATATCATAGGGAAAGAAAGAAAAAGTCAATAAAAGCGCGCGATACTTATGGGCACATTGTTGACAAAGTTAAGAACCAACCTGTCAAACCAAAAAATCTAAATGAAAATGCAGATCCACCGCCACCGGGTGGTGAGTGTTGATGTGAATAATTTTATTGAATAATTTATTGACTTGTATTTATGTAATAATTTTTGTCTAGACGAATCATTTGTGGGAACTCAGAGCAGTACGTCTTTGGTGCCTGTTAATACGCCAGCAACAACACCGACATCAGTTGTTGCAGCCTCTAATCCAACGAACACGGTGTCAATGCCCGTTAAAAAAGCTCCTCTTATGTTGAAACCAAAGTGGCATCCGCCGTGGAAATTATACAGAGTCATCAGTGGACATCTTGGATGGGTAAGATGTTGTGCCGTTGAACCAGGGAATGAATGGTTTGCTACAGGTTCTGCTGATCGAGTTATAAAAGTAAGTGTTTAATTTTTAAAAGTAATTTATTTATTATCATTTACAAATTTGTAATTTTTTTTTGATAGATTTGGGATCTAGCAAGTGGTAAATTAAAAGTCTCGTTAACTGGACACATTAGTAGTGTAAGAGGTCTTGCGTTTTCTCATAGACATCCGTACTTATTCTCGTGTGGAGAAGATAGACAAGTTAAATGCTGGGATTTGGAGTACAATAAAGTAATAAGACATTATCATGGACATCTGTCAGCAGTATACAGCATGGCACTTCATCCGACTATTGACGTACTGGCAACTGCCGGTCGGGATGCTACTGCAAGAGTTTGGGACATGAGGACTAAAGCTAATGTCCATACTTTCACTGGACATACTAATACAGTGGCTAGTGTTATCAGTCAAGCTGCCGAGCCTCAGATTATCACTGGAAGTCATGATTGTACTATTAGATTGTGGGATCTAGCTGCTGGCAAATCTCGAGCGACTTTGACTAATCATAAAAAAAGTGTTCGCTCTGTTTGTTTCCATCCAATGCTGTAAGTTTCTTGTAAATTATTTTTCACCATGCCTGCGCCGGAAGTTTACATTCCTGCCTTGTTTAGAGGGAAGAAATTCGTTCTTGTTTTTTATGAGAAAACGATAAAAATTAGCGCGTGTCATTCTTCCCGCAAACATTCCAAGGCAAAAATTTAAACTTTCAGGTGTAGGTCTGGTGAAAAATTGTATACACAAGGAGGAAGATAGGACGTCCCGATCCGCGGGCTTGAGGCGGTTATACACGTAGGTTGGGATGTCCTACTTTCCTTCCTAGGTGTGTAATATACTAACTCATGATACCAGTATCGAAATTTAAAGTTTCAGTGTCTTTAGAGCCAGTCGAAAAAAGCGAATTTCAGTCCATTGCCGTGAATTAATATCAGCAAACGCGTCAATTGTGAATGTCCAGTCAGCGGGCAGAAACAAACTTGTTTCGTCCCTTGGGAACAAACAAATAATGTGTCTGCCCGCTGACCGAAGGCTTTCGTAATTTAAACTCTGATACTTGTCACTTGTTTAATACACAGAAAAAAAGGATCTCTTGGCGTAAGAAATATTTTGCATTATAAATTAAAGACTGAAATTTTCTTAGGACTAGAAAAAATTTATTGGCGCAATAATTTTTTTATCGCCTCAAAAAATTTTTTCTTGCTCCAATAAAATTTTTGTTTTCAATTTATAATGCAAAAAATTTATTGAGACAAGTAAAAATTTTATTGGGGCGAGTAAAAATTTTTTGCGTCAAGAAATACTTTTTTCTGTGCAGTAATTTCAGACCATTAATTTTATTTACGTAAATGACAGTTCTGACTGTGATTAAGTTTTATAAAAATTAGTGTCAATAATAAATAGTATTTATAGTTTCTGCTTAATTATAAATTCCAAATGACAATTTACGCTTACGCTAATAGTTGGTCTTAAATTAACTTGTTTCTGACTGGTTACTGACACTGAAACTTGAAGTTCCAATGCAGGTAATCATGAAGAATCTAGTGTGTAACTCAGGATGAAACACGATTTCACTGCGGGTGATGTCAGCCAACTACACCCTGGTCTGAAATCATTTTGTTTCATCCCTTGTCACCCAATATACTATTAATTCATTATTATTTTGTGCTGTAGAAATATGTTTGCATCAGCATCTCCAGATAATATTAAAGAATGGAAATGTCCAGAGGGTAAATTTATACAAAATTTATCTGGACACAATGCAATTGTCAATTGTTTGGCTATCAATGCTGACGGTGTCTTAGTTTCCGGTGCTGATAACGGAACAATGTACATGTGGGATTTCAGAACTGGGTAATTTAAATTTATTTTCTTACTCTAGTCATAATTTTTTTAAATTAAAAAAAAAAGTGTTTTTTTTTTTTTAATTAATTTTTAATTTTTGATCATTCATTTAAACATCAGGAATAATTTTTTTTACTGCATTTTAAATAATTAATTTGAAAATATTTTTTAGCGGATTCTTATATTTTTTTAATTAAAATCTTAAAATTTTTTAATTATTATAAATCTTCATTAAAATTTTTTTCTTTTGCTTGGAGGTTCATCAGTAACATTAACTTCCGATTTATATTCTAAGTTATATTGTAATAATTTAGCTTTCGATTCGTGATATTTATTGCGCACTTCCGGTAAATAAAGTTTAGTATGTTGTAACCAATTGACCATGCCGATAGCATTGTCATCAGCACAATTATTACGGTCAGGATGATCATGATGAACACAATGTGTTTGCATCACTGGATCAACTTTATAATCGTAGTCATACAGACACACAATATTCAAATTTTCTTCACTTAAAATATATAATAAATTTTGAACATCCGAATTTCTAACATAAATGCAACTTGCACTTCTTAAATTTAAATCTAAAATTGTTCTCATAAATTGGCAATTAGTAAGTCCCGCATTCCAGGGTATGCCGTATGTGTCATAATATAATTTATAATTTTTTTTTAAATCTTCACCAGAATTGTAAGATTGTTCACTGATAATCGGAGGTGTCACTACGTTATGTAATACCTCGTAATCACCTCGTTTGTTTGGTAGCACACTACGAAAACTAAATTCTTTTATATGGAAGGTTCCATTTGGCAGATAATAACCATTAAAATCAGCAACAATATCCATTTAAATAGATGATTGAAGTTTTAATTATTACTATACTACTAATATAATACTAAATTTATTTAAAAAAAATTTTTTATGAGCATTTTAAATAAAATACTTGCTAACTATGACTCATACGCAATTGTCACTGGAAGCTTCTATTTTATCTTTTACTGTTTATAGAAAAAATTGTAAATTTAAGTATTAATTTTATTGAAGAGCTTCAGTCCAGTAAAGTAAAGATTTTGCCCTTCGTTCATCGCGTGGTGCCACCCCCTATGATTTTTCACAGTTCAAACACACATAAGCTTATATGACTAGACAATTGTAATTTTTTCCTAGAATCTTTCTACTAAAATAAAAATTTTGTTTTAGGAAAAAAACCCAAGTTTACTCACGACAGCAGCAAATCGCCGCGTTTTCTGTTTTCCAACAAAAAAAATTACTTTATAAATATTTATATAAGGGAAAATAATTATCATTAATTCATTTGATACTAAAAAATATACCAAAAGAACTCATAAAATTTCAAAAGACTTATTTCCTTTTTTAATCAAAATTGCGGCGCTGCGCTTATTGCGTGACGGACGAAGGGTTAAATTACAATTCAAAAAGCAAGTCTGCATTTTTGAATAAAAGTTTATTTTGATGTACATTTGAAGTATTTATAGTTAAAAAATATTGAATGCTATTTAGAGGGAGGAATAAATTGTTTAAGACTTTTTTCCATGTCTTTTTCTTTTTGTTTTTTCGAGATATTTTCAAAAAAGTGATTTTGAGGGTAGTTTTTAATTTTTTTTCACTCTCTAAATAGAATTTAAAATTTTTTAACGATAAATACTTCAAATGTATGTCAAAATGAACTTACATTCAAAAATGCATGTTTGATTTTTGAATAATAATTAAAATCTTCATTTTAATTGACTTATAAGTAATGGACTTATTTGAAAATTATTTGTAATTTACTTTTTGTTGTTACTTGTGTTAAGTCTTTTAGACAGATAATGTTTGTTAACATAAATTTCTAATTGTTTGTTCAACATTTTGGTACGTAAACACCAAGCAGTTGTGTGCTACTTGGGTTCTGGAAAGATTTCGAAAGAAGTTTGAAACTTAGAACTTCTAAATTTGAGACAGATTAGAACTTCAAGTTGAACTTTTTTGAAACTTTTAGGATTTTGATAGTAAAAAAAATAGTTAATTTAGAATTTTAAGCGGGAAAATTTTGAGTCATACGAGAACGTGCTACTTGGGTTATTTATAGTTTTTTAAATTATTAATTGTTTAATAATTCAAAACTTATTTTATAGGTACAATTTCCAACGTTTACATGCACCCGTTCAACCTGGATCTATGGATAGTGAAGCTGGTATTTTTAGTGCTACATTTGATATGTCTGGGTCTAGATTAATTACAACTGAGGCTGATAAAACTATAAAAGTTTATAAAGAGGATGACGAAGCTGTAAGTCTTCATTAATTTTAATATTTTACATAATCAGATTTTCCACGTAATTAAAAAATTATAATACTCAGAAAATTTTATTAAAACTATTTATTGTAATGGTGTTTTTTTTTTTTTGTAGACGGAAGAGAGTCATCCTGTCAATTGGAAGCCGGAAATAATCAAAAGGCGAAAATATTAAAAATCACGTCATGTATTATCATATATATACTTCACGTACTATTTAAAAAAAAAAGTTTTTACAACTTTATTGTAGTCAATTATTTAAATTTATTTTTTAAGAGTATTTATTTATTTTAAATCATGAATTTATAAATTTATAAATTAATATTATTTTTATTTTTAATCGACTGGACTTTAAAAGATTTATTTTATTATTTAATAAATCAGTGATCATACTATGTAAAAAATTTTAATTTTAAGTTATATAATAACTTATACATGTATACATTTAAAAAAAATAATATATCTAAAGCAATTTTTTTTTTATATTAAAAATGCGTTTAATTATTTTATTTTAAAAAAGCAATCTCTTTGATCATTTATTTATATACTTATAACAATTGTTTTGCTACAAATATAAAAAATAATTTTAGTAGTATAAAAGAAGTCTTAAAATATTTATATTTCTTCATTTAAATCATAGTCTTCCTCTGGGAAATCTCCTTTTTTCACATTAAGAGGTTTAACAAACCCACCGTATTTAGGAGGGCATTCAAAATATCTTTTTCCATTTACTCTGAAATAGAAAATTGATCAGTAAAAAAATTTTATCTCCAACTGTTCTACCACTCGGATAAAAATATAAACACTTACGATCCATCATTCTTTCCAAGTGGTTCGTCATACTTGACACCAACCCAAAGACCTTCTTTGAAATCCGTTTTGCCTGTAATTTTTATTGCCAATTAATAATAAATAACGTAGAAGTTCACTAATTAATTACATACTCAGATAAGAAACTTGGTTTGAATTCGATCGGGAAATTCTAATCGAATTCAATAAAAAATTTTCGATTCTTTCAATCAGTTTTAATCGGAAAAAGAAATTATTATTTTCCGATTGAATCTAATAGAAATCCGATTAAGTTTCAATCGGGTTTGATTGGAGTTTTTAATCCGGGTAAATAATAAATCAAATACTTACCAACATACATAATTGTACCGCGTCGTTTTGGTTGTGACGGTACACTTATTTCACAACGATCGCCTGGTTTAAAATTTTTCGTCCACTCAATTTCTGATTCTTCTTCACGTTTTTTATCCTCTTCTTTCTTTTTCGTTTCTTCTTCATTATACTTTCCTAATTTGTTTTTAGCCAAAAATGCTTTTACAGTATCTGCAAAATGAAAATTAAAATTACATACTTTAAAGTTGACAGTAATTTAATCGCATAATTTTAAATAATCCTTAATTTAAAAAAATGATTCAAAATAATTAAAAACAATTAAATTTCAATACTATATAGATATTCATTTATCATTGGGTAAATCATTTTCTTTAATCAGGGATAGGACTCACCAGGTCTTTTTGAATAATCATCATCAGATATTTCAAACTTTGGGACACTTGACAACTCATCATCAATTCGCATAAAATTATCAGTAACCTATTGATTAATATTTTATAAATTAATTAATTATTAGGAATTTTACATTGAATTATTGTTAATTGAATTATTTATAATAGGGTGGTCGTTAAAAATTGAATTTTCTCAGGCGCCCCATAAAAAGCTTCTTTTTAGTAAAAAAATACTTGGCGAATTTGGTTTTTTCGTTTTAAGTAAAAAGAACACGTGCCGCAAGACGATCAAAGTTCAATTTTCGATACAATCGCGGTTTTTTTTAAATATCTCATGAAATATACAGATTAAAGGAAAAAATCATAAGAACAATTTCGTAGGAAATTAAATTCTTGACAAAAAAAGTCATGTTCATTTTTTTCATAAAACGTGTATTTATGAAGATATTTGAAAAAACTTTTGTAGATCTTATCAATTGGGCATTTTAAGGATAACGAATGTTAAAAATAACGTTTTTTCTTAAATGTAGACAACTTCGTAACTCGTAAAATATCAATTATTAATGCTTGTTACAGTTTCTATATACTTAGAAAAATGTTATTTTCAAAATTTGTAATCCTTAAAACGCTAAATTCATCTGATCTAAAAAAAGTTTTTTTTGAATATCTTCATAAATACACATTTTATAAAAAAAATGAATATGACCTTTTTTGTTAAGCATTTAATTTCCTACAAAATTGTTTCTATAATGTTTTCCTTTAATCTGCATATTTCATGAGATATTTAAAAAAAACCGCGATTGTATCGAAAAATGAACTTGGATCGTCCTGCGGCACGTGTTCTTTTTACTTAAAACGAAAAAAAAAAGATTCCCCACGAATTTTTTCACTAAAAAGAAGCTTTTAATGGGGCGCCTGAGAAAATTTAATTTTTAACGACCACCCTAATATATATGTAATAAAGACAAATAAAATAAAAAAAGAAAAACTTAATGATACTGAAGTTAGCAGACATTTATAAATTTTCGGATTTTTTTTTCAACAAATAAATTACAAAAAGAAAAAAAACTAAAAATATACACATGTAGAAAATTTAATAAACTATAGGTGCAATTTTTCAAAATATTTTTTTTTTATAGTTGATCGTTTTTAAAAAAATTCAAAAACTTTCAGGCGTCTGCTAACTTCAGTATCATAAAACTTAAGCGGCATAATCACCAACTTTTCAAATAATTAAAAAAAAAATTTCTTACATGTAGAATCATCCCATCATCAATATGATAGGATCCTAAAAGACGTGATCCTTCATTAGGACTACAAATAAGTTTATTATTTTTATCAAAGACCTCCAATTGCATCGTAGACCGGTTCCCACCGGTCAGCAATTCCAATTTTCCCTGAATAAAAAAACACAAATTATAAATAAATATATACTCGTTAATTATAAATTTCTCATAGACATTTGAAAAAATAAAAATTTATAATTTTACCTTTAAATCATCAATAGTTATTCCTTTTTGAAATCTCCTTTCAATGCAATTCTGTTGTCCAGAAGTTGTGATGCTGACATTTACAAAATCTGACGTTACTACAGAATATTCAGCCATTTTTTAAATATTATCTGATAAAATAAATTATTATCAATTATTTATAATAAATATAATTATAATTAATATACAAACATTAACTTACAATTAAAAAATTAAATTTTTTTTTAATGATCCAGAGAAACGTCAAAAACTTTTTTTGGTTGACTACCAAGTGCTGCCTCTCATTGATAAAAATGTTACTAATTTGTATGTAGTATATTTATTCACACGTATACTTTTAAAGGCTATACAAATATATATAAAATATATAAACCAAGTGAACATAATCAATTATCGAGCGACATACATTTTAATCCCTACACACTCATACCTAATTTACTTTTTAACAAAATTGTAATGGTCAATTGCAGATGAATATATATTTTTTTAAATATATATATATTGTTATACATAAATATAAAAATTAATATATAGTAATAAATAAACCAATTAGTAGTTAATATAAAAATAATAAATAAATATAAATAGAAATGTCGTCGTCATCAAAACAAAATCCGAAAAAGTTTAAATGGAATTTAGATTTTGCTCATAAGTATGTATTATATATATATAAGTTTTATAAATTTTCATTAATATATATAAGTATTTAGTAAATAATATGTGTAATTTTAATTTTAATTTTTTGTAGAAATAAATCGGATAAAAATGCTGATTTACCGAACCCACCAGGTTATAATTCTGGAGGTGCATTGTATCATAGTATGGAAAATTTACGTGAAAATGATTCAAATCATTTGATAATCAAGAAATCATGGGATTTAGCACTAGGACCATTGAAACAAGTGCCCATGAATTTGTTTATTATGTTTATGGCGGGTAATTCTATATCAATATTTCCAATTATGATGGTTGGAATGCTTATTATTAGGCCAGTAAAAGCATTATTTACATTGCAACCAAGTAAGTTTATTTATTTTATTATAATTATTATTAATATTTCATTTTTATTGATGAATGTAATGGAGCAGACCACAGAGCTGTATTTTTAAAAAAATAATTGGCACAGCTCTGCTCCAAATTACAATTGTTTATAATTTAAATCTAATGCTACTTAATAATTAAACTTGTACATGAGCTAGGTTCATGTTTAGAAGTAGAGTTCAGTTACTTGAGTGCCTCGAAAAATATTTTTAGTAGATTTCATGACACTGAAATTAGCCGGCGTCTAATAATTTTTGGATTTTTTTTTAAACAATAAATTATAAAAAAAAAAATATTTGAAAAAATTGCACATGTAGTTTTTAAAATTTTCTTTTTATTTTTTTTTAAAATTAAATTGTTAAAACAAAAATTCGAAAATTCTTAACTGTCTGTTAACTTCAGGATCATTAGATTTCATATAAATCATTTTATTGCATTTGTCCTTATGATGGGATTTCCAAAGAATTTCGTCATAGCCCATCGTAATTTGTCGAGTAGGTTCCAAAAATACTATCCCTGATTAAAAGAAACGATTTGCAATGTTAAATGCCTATAAGAAATATACCTGAAGATCGGAACGTTTTTTGCGCAACGAAAAAAAAATTGGACAGTAAAAAATCTACTGGATGACTAGATTTCCGAAATGTTTCGGAAATAGATGCTGGTATGTCAGCCCAAAATCTTAGGCCACTCCCAGCCTCAGGAACTACTCCTTAAGAAGTCGAATTACAAATTTTTTTTATTCTCGTTGCGCGAAAAACGTTCCGATCTTCAAGTACATCATAAGAAGGGCGATTCAAAAGTATTCAAAAGCATTGCAAAGTATTATAAATTTTTTTTTTTTCTAATCGTTTTAAATCGTTTCTTTTAATAAGAGATTGGTTCAAAAGTTATGACAGTAAAATTGGCAGACAACTAACTATTTCTAAGATTTTAAAATAATAAAATAAAATTCTGTTAACAAGAAAATTAAAAAATGAACTTTTAGAAAATTCTTAAATCAGTGGGGTAAGAGCACCAGTACCCAGCCCCAAACAAGTAGCCAGCCACCTCATGTTAAATTATATCTATATATATTTTGAGCTAATGTTAAAGTATATGACCGGCTGGCTACTGGCTAAAAAATATTAGTTGAATCAACTTTTCAATAAGTCATTGAAAAAAAAATTCCATAGGACAAAATTAGGTGGCCTACTTCTGTATATTTATGTTAACAATTTTTTAAATTATTTATTATACTTGAATTGTCTTTTTGGTTGCGCGCGTTTTGGTCCCCGGACAGAATATCCCCTGGACAATTGATCCCCTGATGGTTGATCCTGGGGCCTTCTATTCGGAACGGTTTGGGACCTTTTGCCGGGGGATGAAAACGCGCATAACCGTCTTTTTTTTTAACAAAAATGGTTATTGATAAGTAAATAAAAATACAAGATTTAAATTATAAATAATAATGGAGCAATAAAATAAGATCTAAGGTATAAAATAATAAGATTTTACACAATGATGAATAATTTTGTTTATTTTTTTTTTTCAGCATTCAAAGTAATTGAAGGAACGAATGCATATCCCCAAAAATTTGTATTTTTATTAGGACAATTAGTTAATATCGGCTTAGCACTTTATAAGTGTCAATCAATGGGTCTACTGCCTACACATGCATCAGACTGGCTAGCATTCGTTGAACCACAAGCAAGACTTGAATACTCTGGTGGTGGTTTTATTTATGCATAATTAACTATTTAAATAAATTAATAAATGAATAAATAACATTTTTAATTATCTCTATCAATTAAATAATTACAGAACAACTTAATTCATCAATAAATGTAAATGTTTTACTATTCAACAGTCTATCATTACAAAAAATTAAATTATAATAAATCAATAGATTTGTATCTACCGAATTATTTCGGGCAAATTTATATTTCAAAAAAAATAAAAAGAAATAATTGAAAAACAAAGAAAAAAATTATTGTATGTACAGTGATCGATTATTATTCATTTTATCTTATTTTTTTTTATGGTCGTCAGCAAATTCTCGTATCCTTTCTAGAATTTTTGATGGCTCGTCCACTCTTGGAACCTAAAATTAAATGAAATAATTTTTTAAAATAAATATTTTTAGAACTATAGCAACATTTAGTAGATTGTGTGACAATGAATGAAACAAAAGGATTTCAGACCAGGGTGTAGTTGGCTGACATCACCCGCAGTGAAATCGTGTTTCATCCTGAGTTACACTAGATTTTTCATGATTACCTGCATTGGAATTTAAAGTTTCAGTGTCAGTAACCAGTCAGAAACAAGTTAATTTAAGACCAACTATTAGCGTAAGCGTAAACTGTCATTTGGAATTTATAATTAAGCAGAAACTATAAATACTATTTATTATTGACACGAATTTTTATAAAACTTAATCACAGTCAGAACTGTCATTTACGTAAATAAAATTAATGCTCTGAAATTACTGCACAGAAAAAAGTATTTCTTGACGCAAAAAATTTTTACTCGTCCCAATAAAATTTTTACTTGTCTCAATAAATTTTTTGCATTATAAATTGAAAACAAAAATTTTATTGGAGCAAGAAAAAATTTTTTGAGGCGATAAAAAAATTATTGCACCAATAAATTTTTTCTAGTCCTAAGAAAATTTTAGTCTTCAATTTATAAAGCAAAATATTTCTTACGCCAAGAAATTCTTTTTTTCTGTGTATTAAACAAATGGGTACCGTCACTTATTATCCGAAGACAAAATATCCGAATACATTTTATCCGACAGACAAAATACCCCCGGACTAAATACTCGATAGATAAAATATCCCCGACAGAATATCTTATAATATAAATACTTTTCATATAAATTGTACAGTACCCTTTTATAAGAAATGTTTAATATATTTGCACATAAAATCTGAGTGTGTGATATTAAAAATAGATCAATATATATGCTTGGAATGGTACGGTACCCGTTTATCGAAAGCCATTAATTATTTTTTCACTTAAAATATATTTTTCTGAATAAGATTTATCGACAGGATATTTTGTCACGAATTTTTGTCTCTTGAATATTTAGTCCGGGGATATTTTGTCTATCGGATAATTTGTATTCGGATATTTTATCCTCGAACTACAAGTCGTGCTACCAACAAATGATAAGAATTAGAGTTTAAATTGCGAAAGCTTTCAGTCAGCGAGCAGAGACATTATTTGTTTGTTCCCAAGGGACGGAACAAGTTTGTTTCTACCCGCTGAATGAAAACATTCACAATTTACGCGTTAATTCACGGCATTGGACTGAAATTAGATTGTTTCAACTGGCTGTAGAGACACTGACATTATTTTTCGATGCTGATATCATGAAAATTTTTAAATTATTAATAGATAATCACCTCATAATTTTGACTGATGTAAATGCCAGTATAAATACCAATACCGAAGGTCAACTGTAATAAACGTCAAAGATAAATAAATATAAATTAAAAAAAAAAAAGTAATTATTAATAATTCATACCATAGTTCTTACCAAAAACTTAATCATTTTAAATAATTATTGACTACAAAAAAAATTAATATAAAATTACAAAAATTGATTTTTTTTTTATTATTACTACAATTAATCGTAATATTAAATATATTCAAGCCAAAATAAATTTGATATTGTATGATTTCACATTAACAAATACAATAATTCAATATTTACAACTGTCGACTACTGTCATGTTGTTAAATTTATTTAACCAATTAAATTTTTTCTTTTCTTCAAGTCATTGTTTTCATGAAACTCTAATTTTCTCATGATCCTGTAGCTTACAGACAATTATCAATTTCCGGATTTTTCTCATCATCAAATCAATCACAAAAAATGCACATGTAGAAAATTTAAAAAACTACAAGTGTAATTTTTTAAAATATTTTTTTTTATAATTTATCGTTTGGAAAAAAATCCAAAAATTATTAGACGTCGACTAACTGCAGTATCATAATTTCCTATGATTCTGAAGTTAGCAGACAATTAAAAATTTTCAAATTTTTTTTTCAACAATTTAATTTAAAAACTAAAAATATTCACATGTAGAAAATTTAAAAAATTGTAGGCGCAATTTTTTATACTATTTTTTTTTTTAAATTTATCGCGCGTAGAAAAATTCAAAAATTATCAGACGTCAGTTAATTTTAGGATCATAATTGTCTGATATCTGCTACATTCACACTCACGGCTAACTTCAGTATTCAAAAATGACGCGCATTTTACATAGAAACGACACTTAAAAATCGATATACTCGTCTTATTACAGGTTACAGAACAAGATGCTCATTTCGTAGACATTTCTTGTTACTAACGCGTAATAAATTTCTTGATAACGAAATATTACCGCTCAGTACATATTTAAAATAACCGTAAATAATAATTATTTTAAATAACTCCAGTAAATTATTCAATAATTAATTAATTAAATAATTCATTAACGAATGATATGAAGCTACAATTATCAATAATATTTAATACAACTACAAGCTTTCAGGTAAGACATTTTTTTTCCATTGTTAATTTATCATGCGACTGCTTAAATTTGTCTCTCCCTCTTTTTCCCTCCATTTATTCTATTTTTTAATTAATGAAATCTTATTAATTTATTAACTCACTAACTAACTAACTAATTAACTAACAAAATACATATATTTATTTACCCATGATTTTTTTTTTAATGTTTTGTAATATTGTAGCATGACTTTTATTGCCGCAAATTTTAATAGTATTATAAAATGCTAAATATATGAGAATTATCTTGTAGAAAATATGAACTTTATGAAACAACATATATATCTATAGTATAGTACATTAGTACGTTAATAGTATACGTATTTTTTTTTCTTTATCTAATTATTTAAATAAAACTATTTTTCATAAATTTAAAAAATCATAAAAACAAAAAACGCGCGCGCGTAAAAGAATTAATTCAAATTTTAAATTTAAATTATAAAAATAATTGTAAAACGGAACATTAATTGATATATAGAATATATGTGTACACGTATATGTATGTGTATGTGTGCAAGTGCATGACGAGTGTACTCACACATAAAATATATGAAAGCATTATTACATATTGTTTAGTTGCTACAGTTACAATTGCAATACATCTTTTTGATAAATCGACGTACATTTAATTTATAATTCATAAATTTTTATACCGAGTATTTTTTATTTATAAATTATTTTTTGAATAAATTTATATATGAAGTAGTGTAAATATATATTTATATTGTTATTTGTATTGTCATATTTGGGTATTTAAAAATAATTTTGGGTCCTGTTGTTTAACGTCTGGTTTTTTTATTGCTGTTTAATTTCTGTGGGTAATTTTAAATAAAAGTTAATTGTTTGTTGTAATACGTGTATTACAGCTGTAAGACAAAACTACAGATGCCATACATTCTAGTACGTGGTAATCTTGCGTCCTACAGTCACAAATATCCTTGGAGAGTTCTCGTTTCTGGTTTGAAAGGTATCATATATATCTGTTTTTGTTAATTAATTTAAATTTCAGGGTGGCTACAAACCGGGAAATTCGGGAATTATTAGGAAATTTACTGCGACTGGGAAATGTCAGAATTTTTAAAATTATCCGGGAATTTAATTGCGACAGTTCAAAATTAAAAACTTTTTAAATAATTCATTAGTCGCAAAATTTAAGGAATATTTAAAAAATTCAAATTTCTAATGATCGAAGTTAGCAGACAGTTCTCAGTTTTTGGATTTTTTTTTGACAATTTAATTAAAAAAAAAAAAAAAAACTAAAAATATGCACATGTAGAAAATTAAAAAAACTATAGGTGCAATTTTTTGAAATATTTTTTTTTTATAATTTAGTGGTTTGAGAAGAATTAAAAAATTATTAGACACCGGCGAATTTCAGTACCATAATTTTTAAGTGATTTTTAAAAGGCTGTAACTTGAAGGAAAGTGGTCGTTAACAAAAACAAAAAAAAGCAAATTGTAGCTTCGAGTGTCTAGTTTTCAGATCTGGTCTTTAAATTTTTTTATTATACACAGTTCTGGAGTAATCCTGTTTTCAAAATTTTTGCTCATCTAAAAAACTGTCCACGGGCTTCAATAATTACGATCCCTTTCTTGTTACTCCGAAACCGTGGATAAGATAACAAAAACTTTGAATATCAATGATACGAATAAAATTTCTGAATCTGGTAAAAATTTGAAAAACTTTCCTGGAAAACCGGGAAATATCAGAGAATTTTTAAGTAATTTCTTTGTAGCCATTCTGGATTTAAATCCTTTGTATTAATCATTAGTTTGCATCCTCTAACATAATTTGAATGTGCATTGATCTTATTAACAATTTATCTAATTATTTTAATTAGTTTATAGATAATTATCCCTCAAAGGTAAACGATAATTATTTAATTAAATAAACAATTTATTAAAATAATATTTCTTACTTTTTAATAAAATCTACAGAAAAAAAAAGAATTTTTTGGTGCAAAAAATATTTTTCACTATGAATTGACGGCAAAAATCTCTTACGACTGGAAAAAATTTCTTGACGTCAGAATTTTTTTCTCGCCTCAAAAAATTTTATCTCGCCCCAAGATAATTTTTCTTTTCAATTTATAATAAAAAAATTTCCTAAGACAAAATAATTTTTTATTCATTTTTTTTAATTTTCTTCAATTAAAAGTTTTTTGTGCCAAGAAATCTTTTTTTTCTGTGTACTAAAATTCATATTTTATTTATTCACAATCATATGAATCACTTAAAAAAATACTAATTAATAAAAATAAAATAAATAATCTTGTTACAGCAACAGACATTGAACAATTAAGTCGTTTTGCATCTGGTGGTTACTGCGACGATTCAACAATCGTTTATCTCCAGCATCCCTGTGTAATATTAACAGCCCTCGAAGTTCTTGGTTACAAAGTTGTCGCTTCCTCAAGTACTAGTGTAAAACAAGACTACAATGAGTATATGTGGACTATGAGAAAAGATTTCGCAGAACCTGAGCCAGATCCTATACCTATTGTTAAGACAGGTATGTTTTGTCAACCGATTTATTAAATTTATTAAACACACAATTATTATATTACTATATCATCCATAAAAACAAATACTTCTGCCATATTTTATTAATTTCATGGTTGTACTTGTACTCAAACATTAAAAATTTTTTTAAAAATATACCGAGTACATAAATATTTATAATTAATTGAAAGACACGCTTTATTATATTCGTACATGATATTAATTAAATTATATATATAGATGATTATAAATATAAATACATACATATATATTATTTTTTTTTTTATAATTAGTTATACTTTAAAAAGTACGGGTCGTGATATTTTATTGTAGCAACTGGGGCAAATTAATTGAAGAGGAAACTCATCTTTGACATAATCGCCAATTATTACGTCAATCATCACTGCGACAAAGAAGACGACAGTAATAATTTACTCAATAACAGTAACAGTAAAATTATTATAATATAAAAAATAATAATATATACTAAGTAAAAATGGTAAAGAAACGCGGACTTGTCTGGACTTACTATCACAAAAAAGTCGATGGAACATCAGTTGTTGCGTTTTGTAAATTTTGCAACAGATCGTACATACAAAATGCAACGAGAATGGAAAAACATTTAGCACGGTGTGAAAAAGCAACACCTGCAGTTAAGTCATTATTTCTACGCGTGTCCACAAGTAAACGCGTCAACAGAGCGCGTTTGTTGGGAGCTAAAATTGGCGGCTCTTGGATTAAAAAAAATGGAGATGTTACACTTGACATAAGCAATCTTACTGAAGCTGACCTAGAGGATATCAACGAATGGAATCGTCAGAAAGAAGAGTTGAAGGAGTTTCGTAATCATACTGAGGTTATTGTACCGATGCAAAGTGTCGATTGTCTTGAGGAGGAGGACGAGCCTGCTTGGTCACAAGAACTGGATAACACTAAACATGCAACTGATCATTTGGCTGATGTTGATAATAAAAAAATACGTGATATTTCTAAAGAAAATAATGATTTCGAGCCAATTCCTGATCATGACTATGGTATTCATTTTTTTTTATTTACTTAAGGGCATTCTCAGACAGTGCCTTCTATTTTTTAAAAATATTCTATGGCTTTATATTAAATTTTATTAATTGGTTTTTAAAAAAATTGAAAAATCAATTGAAAAAAAAAGAGTGGAGTTACAATTTCGCCGAGATATAGAATTTTAAAAAAATTGCGGACAGTTGTCAACAATTAGGAGTTACATACAATTTGTTACAAAAATTTTTTACTTACCCTAAGAATTTCTTTGCATAATCAATTAAAAATTAAAATTTTTTTCGGACGAGAAACAATTTTTTGGTTTAGAAAAAATTTCTTGTGTCAGGAAATTTTTTTTTTTCATTTCATGATGTAAAATTTTTCTTACACCAATAAATTCTTTTTTTCTGTGTAAAGAAATATCAGTAAAATTTTGATATTAATTTTATAATTCCAATTCTCAAATTTATTAGAATAAAATTTATTTATCAAATTTTGTTTAACTCCCAATTGATATCAACTGTGAGTAATTTTTTTTCAAATCTATTTCTACAAAATTGCACCTACGTTGTACTTTTTTCAATCAATGCTTTAATTTATTTTTAATTAATTAGTAAAATTTTCTTTATAGTTATGACAGTTCAATATCATTGAATATTTTTAAAAAATGAGGGCACTGTCTGGCATTGGCCGCAATTTTATGGGAAAAAAAATTTTTCATAGCAATTATTGTATATAAAAATTTTTTTTTCATAAGAAATTAATTTTCATATTTTACTTAAATAAATTTGTATAAATAATTTATTTATTTATTATTTTTTTTAGAAATGACTGAAGAAGATGTTGAACAAGTGGTATACGATGATAATGAGCGTGCAAAATCACCAGTAGAAGATACCACCATAACTTTAAAGTCACTGGGCGGTGGTTCTCCACTAAGAAATAAAATCCTTCAAGAACAGTTATTAGAACGAAGAGCATTCAGAAAAATAGCTGAGTTAGAATTGAAACGTAAAACACTAGAATATGAACAATTTCAGTTAGAGTATGAACGAGAAAAAACACGCGCTGAAATACGATGGGCTCATGAGAATCGTTTGATGCAACTTAAAGAAGACCGCGAGCGTAAATTAAATCAAGAATAAATTTTTAAAATAATTTCATTATTTTACAATCACATTTTATTTTATTTATCATTATCAATTTTTATTAATCGTTTATTATTAAAGTAAAATTAATATTTTAAGTAAATAAGTTCATTAATAATTAATTATTTTGAGTACGAATAAAATAAGCGTTTCTTTCGTATATTTACTTTTAAAAATATGACTCAAAAATTGGTAATTAATAGCAACTTTTTTTTTTTTTATTAAGAAAGTAATGTTAAGTACTACTATACATTATTCAGATTTGTAATGTATATATTTTGTAGACATAATGATAAAAAAAGTTACAATAAAATATAATAAATCTTTTAAATTTTTGACTATAAAATTTTGAATAATAATTTTAAAAATAAATTTCCCTTAGTTGAATTTAAATTTATAATTAAACAATACAGATTATTATTTTTTTCTTTTAGAACTTAAAGACAACGACGTTTAAGAATTAATTGTACTTATAATTAATACCAAATAACAAAATTATTTAAAAATGAGTGACCAAAAATTAGCTGAAAATATCGGATCCTTGATAGCAAATGAAAGTTATTATTACGTTGCTGTAAAAGGTTCGCCATTTGCTACCGATTGTGCTGTGTTTGGATTAATTGCCGATGAAATGCAGGCACTTTGCAAACGTTTTCCTAATTCAGGATCTGATGTTATCAATGGAGTTACGATTAAAGGTTCATACGACTAAATTACAATATTTTTTAAAATAAAATACCGCTTGTGCTTTTTTTAGTAAATTTATTTTACAATCGCTTCGTTTTATTTAAAGAATTGAATTGTTAAATGAATATAAAAATTAGACATAAAAGTACTTTTTTTTTATAGTTTGAAAATTTTATTTCAGGAGCTCCGATACCGGTTATAAATGCACTGGCTGAATTAGGATATCGGATTGTATCTAGTACTGGAGAAGCTGAAATACTTTGGACGATGCAAAGAGAAACTTAAATAAAATATCAATTATTTCCCGTGTAAAAAAAATTCGAGTCGAATTTTTTTTGAACTTTTCTAATTTTGACATTAAGAAAAAAACTTAATTTAGAATTTCAGATACAAATCTGAGCAAAATTTAAGTAAAAAAAATAATGTTTTTAAAACACATTTTTCAAAATGTATTTTTACTGCATTTTACCCTCGTTCCAAAAAAAATTCCCACTAGTAACCAATAGATTATAAGAATCAAAAAACGTTCACAAAAAATTTTAAATTTGAGATTTTTCAACTTTTTCGAAACGAGGGTAAAGTAGCAAAAGTAAATTTTTTCTGCCCTCCGGCCGGAAAGTGGCAACTTTCGGGCCGCTGCCCTAAACGAAGTTGCAACTTTCCGGCTTCGTCGAGCAGAAAAATAGTATACGCACCTTGGCCAGTAAAAAAGAAAGCCTCAGACCACATGTTTGTCAGCCTCGGCTTCGCCTCGGCCAACAATTACATGTGCTCTGAGACTTTTCTTATTTTACTGGCCTAGGTATGTAATATACTATTAAAAAGTTCTTTTTTATGACTGAAGTTAGCAGACTTTTTTTTTTTCTTCCAATATATAAAAAAAAAAATTGCAGATGTAGAAAATTAAAAAAACTATAGGTGCGATTTTTTAAATATTTTTTTTATAATTTATCGTTTTTAAAAAAAAAAAATTCGAAACTTATTAGACGACGGTTAACTTCAGTATCATTTTTTTAACTCAAAATTCTCTCATATAAACTTTTTTTTTACTATCAAAATTACAAAAGTTCTAATCTGTCTCAAGTTTAGAATTTCCACACGTCGAACATTTTTAGAATCTTTAAACCAAATTTTTTTTACACGGGTTATAATGATAATATTAAAAAAAAAAATAATTCACTAAATATTAATATGGATGTTATTGCACTTGATATTATATTATATATATCGAAAATAGTCTATTATATTAAACGAAGATCAATTTATTTTTATCATGCAGTAGTTACTAAAATAATTCCATTAGAGTAATTAGCTTTTTTCTTTCCAAATAATTTTTTTTACTCAACACAATAACAATATTTTATAAATGCATTTAAAATCATTTACGAATATAAATTTATTTTTTGATAATATCATAGTTAATTTTAAATTTAAAAAAAAAAATCAAAAATGAGTACGAACCAAAAATAAAATGAATTTTTAAAAATAAATTCTACTAGTTTTTTATACATCTATTTTAAAAAAATTTTAATGTTATATTCAAAAACAGGTACAACATGAAATTAATATGGCAATGTAA
Source organism: Microplitis mediator (assembly GCF_029852145.1). Lineage (NCBI taxonomy): Eukaryota > Metazoa > Arthropoda > Insecta > Hymenoptera > Braconidae > Microplitis > Microplitis mediator. The sequence goes on from NC_079973.1 coordinate 5,208,003, forward strand.
CAAATAGAGTAGAGGTACCAATTTTGACACTTTAATAATTTAAATAAATCAATTTTTAAAAGACGCAATGACAATTCATTTTCAAAATCTGTACAAATATTTTTTTATCACGCAGTTAAATTTGAAATTTTATTTTATACCTTTCATTAATTAAAATAAAGTATTAATGTCAAAAAATAAAACAGTGGCTACGAATGGAACTTCTACTCTACTTGATCATTAAAAATAAAATATATAATTAGTATTAAAAATAGTATTTTATTTTAGTAATTTATTCATATTATATTTTTTCTGTACTTAAAAAAATAACAATGGAACAAAATCGTGTCAATTTAAATTGTAATTGAAAAGATAAAAAAAAAGACCAAGTGTGTATGATAAATATGAACTATAGTTTTTGATCTTAATATTAAATAATTAATTGAACAAATGAGTTACCTAATTACTGATAAATATAATTATTATTGTATTAAATGGCAGCTTAATACTATTGGTTATGAATTTAAATAAATATGTAATTGTGTGCAATAAAAAAAATTGCATTTACATAATTTATTACTAATGTTTTTTTAAAATTACTTTAGATAAAATTAATATAAAAAACGCAGAGGAAGAGTTAATATTTAAATTAGAAATAAGAAATTGTTGATTGTTATTATGGATAAGAAAATAAATGATCATAATCATGCTCATGATCATGATACATGTAAATTAGACAGTGGAACAAATGTGCGGCAGACTATTTCTGAAATGGATTTTGAACGCGGAATTTGGTATGCAGGTAAAATTATTAAATAAAAAGTATACTAGTTAGTGATATATTTAAATATATAATATATATATTTAAGTATCATTAAAATCGCAGGGAGGACAAAAAAATGTTAAAATCTGATTATTGATAAATGTTGGAGGTTTCGTCACTTTTAATGCGACTTCATCAGTAACTAAAAATATTTAATGAACAATCGAATCGATTTTGTTTGATTTACTAACAGTTACATGAGATTGATCTTAGCTGTGTTCCATTTATGCTTTTTAATAATTACCCGTGTAAAAAAAATTTTTGTTCCTAATAAATTTAGATCTGAATTTCATGACGAAACTCAGATCGTGACACAAATATGACTTTCATCATGAATTTACTCCAACATTTCGTCTAGTAAATCAGTGTCAATTATAAAATTAATTTATTACGTCTTTGAATTGGACTTGAGATGACTTCGATAGAAACTTGACTGAATTTTTACAGAATTAAACTTTTTGTAAAATTTATCGACTCAGAAATTACCAATAAATTTTTTCTCTCAAGTACTCGATTAATGTAAATCGGTTTTGATTGTAAAATTAATTTAGTGAATGAACTTTTCGGATCAATTGGATAAAAATTTGACTGAGTCATAATTTTGTCGTGATTAAAATTGTTGATACAAATTCATGATGAAAGTCATATTTGTGTCACGATCTGAATTTCGTGATGAAATTTAGATCGAAATTCATTATGAATAAAAATTTTTCTACACGGGTATTTAAAATGAATTGTTGCTGTAATATAATATCGTCATTAAAATTAATAGTTTTTATGATATTATTGTTTAGACGATAGAATTTGACTGATTGAGTCATGTATATAAAAACTTGTATTGAAAATTTTTTAAATTATAAAAGTGGTTCGATTGTTATGTTATTGTTCGTTATATGTTTTTTCATGATACCAGCATCGAAAATTCAAGTTTTAGTGTCTCTTCATCCAGCCAAAACAATCTAATTTCAGCCCACGCCGCAAATTAACGTGTAAATTGTGAATGTCTTCAGTCAGCAGGTAGAAACAAACTTGTTCCGTCCCTTGAGAAGAAACAAATAATTATTTTCTGTCCATTGACTGAGGGTTTTCGCAATTTAAAGTCTGATATTTGTAATTTGTTTAATAGTAATTTTCGACCATTAATTTTATTTACGTAAATGACAATTCTGACTGTGATTAAGTTTTATAAAAATTAGTATGAATACGGCTGCTGACTCTAAAACGTTAAGTTCCAATGCAGGTAATCATGAAAAATCTAATGAGTAACTCAGAATGAAACACGATTTCACTGCGAGTGATGTCAGCCAACTTCATCCCGGTCTAAAATACTTTTTTTTTATCCCTTGTCTAAAATATACTAGTAGTTGCTAATTAAATCGCAATAAAAGTGAATTCACTTTCTTAAGAAACGTCCGACATTTATCAATTATCAGATTCTAATGTTTTTTCTTCTCCCTGAGACTAATGATTCTTAAAATTATTATTCGAATACGATAACATTTCCATATATAAATATATATATATTAGACTGATTCAAATAAATCGACTATTTTTTTTTCTTCATTATATCAAAAATATTGTTGGAAATGACGAAAAAAAAATACTGTGAAAGTTTGAGCTCTTAATATTAATATTAACAACTGCCGCATCGCAATTTTCTATTTCCCGTTTAAATAACATGGGAAAATTTATTTTTTAAGGTTTGGAATTTTGTAGCTCACGGTGGGACCAATACTTTTGAATGTTCAAGACTTATTCTTATGGGAAATTTGACGCTCTACAAAAAAGGTCTCTTATAATTTTTCGATATTTTTATTTCTTCAAAAGTAATTCGAAGTTAAAGTTAGATTGACGATAAATTTTTACATTTTTTTAAATTTTTGACGCAACCATCAACTTTATCCGAAAATTTTAAAGGACATTTTTTGTAGAGCATTTTATTTCCTACAACTTATCTCAGAAAATATTTTCGATACTATCCACAGGTCGTAAGTTATGCGCAATTAACTGAAAATTTAATATAATTAATTTTAATCAACAAAATTTAGATTATTTAAGAAAATTTTCAGTTAATTAAGCATAACTTACGACCTATGAGAAATATCGAAAATTTTTTCTAAGATAAGTTGTAGGAAATAAAATGCTCTACAAAAAATGTCCTTTAAAATTTTCGGATAAAGTTGATGGTTGCGTCAAAAATTTTAAAAAATGTAAAAATTTATCGTCAATCTAACTTTAACTTCGAATTACTTTTGAAGAAATAAAAATATCGAAAAATTATAAGAGACCTTTTTTGTAGAGCGTCAAATTTCCCATAAGAATATGTCTTGAACATTCAAAAGTATTGGTCCCACCGTGAGCTACAAAATTCCAAACCTTAAAAAATAAATTTTCCCATGTTATTTAAACGGGAAATAGAAAATTGCGATGCGGCAGTTGTTAATATTAATATTAAGAGCTCAAACTTTCACAGTATTTTTTTTTTCGTCATTTCCAACAATATTTTTGATATAATGAAGAAAAAAAAAATAGTCGATTTATTTGAATCAGTCTAATATATATATATATATATATTTTGTATGTATAATTAATTTTAAAAGCTCAGTCGAATGACATCGATCGTGTAAAAAAACTTTTGGACAAAGGAGCATCGGTTTCTGAAGAAGATTCTGCTGGATATATGGCCCTACATTATGCAGCAAGGGCTGGACACTATGATGTATGCAAGCTTCTTTTAGAAAATGGCGCTAAGGTTAATGCTATCACGCGATGTGGTCGGGCTACGGCACTCCACAGAGCTGCTATGAGAGGACATGAAAACATCGTACGTTTGCTGTTTAAATTTGGCGCGGATTTAAATCTTCAGGATGCTGATGGATATACTGCTTTGCATCGTGCAGCTTTAGCGGGTTCTCAAGGTGTCTGGAAGATTTTAATTGATAAAACAAATCTAGATATTGTTGATAATAACATGAATACTGCGCTACAGTTGGCTAAGATTCAAAATAAATTCTCTGTTGATTAATAATTTTATTATTCATAATAAATAAAATATTCATTCTTTAAACTGGAATTAATTTTTTTTAAAAATAAGTTATGAGATATTTAATTTTACTAAATATCATTTTATATTTTAGTATTTATTTATTAGAGTGTACGAGGTGATCTCTTCAGTGAATGAACACGGCCAAGTAGCACAGAAAAACTTCATGTCTTGTAAGAGGACAAGATAAATTTTATTTTGTCTCAAAGCCAAGTTCTTTTTTCATATCGCGTGACAAATGCCAAAAGGGCGTACTACAGCAGTTAGATAGGGTTTTGTGCCAAAAGGGCGTATAAAAAAAATTTTTTTTGCCATTCAACTCAAATTTTTTCAAAACGTCAAAATAAAAAAAAAAATTTTTTTGAATTACTAACGCCAAAAGGGCGTATAAAAAAAATTTATTTTTGTTTATTACAAAACATGTAAATAATGCTATATCAGAATAAATATGAAAGGTGAAAAATTTAACTATATGTAGTTCAATTTTTGTATACAAAGGGGCAAAATAGGTGAGCGAAAATCAGTACTGAAAAACTTGAGAAAAAATTTTTTGTTCTCAGAATTTTTATAAAAAAGTTAATTGTTTTTTTTTTTTTAGTTTTATTTGACTCCATTTGGAATTTTCGAAAATTACCTAATTTTTTTTCTTTACTCTTTCTCAAGCTATTATGTGAGATTTAAATTTAAAAAATCTGAAAACCGCCTGACCCTGCGGGCCAGCCTCAAAACGTCCCGCTGTTTTCGAGCTCAGGGAGCTCAAAAACATTGTTACTTGTAAATTTTTGAACTTTTCGAGCTCAAAAATCTATTAGGCCGGTAAAACATACCTTCACTGAAAAAAAATAATTTTTGTCCGATGATATCTTTGGAACGAATCAACCGATTTGAACGTTCTTGGTGGCAATCGTGAGGGCTCACCAAGACTTAAAACTGATTATGTTTTGAGGCAAATCGGGCAAGAGGTTTAACTTCGGTTTATCAGCTACACGCAAAAAACCGAAAAACAAAATTTTTTTCAATTTTTATTTTTCGTATAACTTGTAAACTACATGATCGATCGACTCCAAAATCTAATCAATGTTAAGTCTTGATGGGCTCTTTCGATTGCTATCAAGAACCTTTAAATCGGTTCATTCGTTTCAAAGATATGGCCGGACAAAAAAAGCTTACCCCCCCCACACACGCGGACGCCCATCCGGAAATAGTCGGAATAGCTTCCTAGGACCTCAAAACGTCGACATCTGATGAAAACTCGATTTTCGAAAATCGGACCGAAACTGATAACTTCCCTTTTTTTGAAAATTTGCAATTTTCATAGTGGGAAGTTAAAAAAAATAAACTGTTTTAAACGCTTCTAAAATAAAACAATTCAAATTTTTCATTTTCCACCGTAGAATATGTTTGACAGACGATTAGGAAAAAAAATTTTATACGCCCTTCTGGCTTTAGATCACAAAATTTTTAAGTTCCTAAAGCAAAAAGGGCGTATAATTTGAGACATACGCCCTTTTGCCTTTGGAAATTTTTTTTTTCATTTTTAAATGAAAATAATAAATATATAATAGATTTTTAATAGAAAAGCTTAGAATATATGTTCGTAAAGTGATTGGCAAAAAAAAAAATTTTTGTACGCCCTTTTGGCTTTGCAACGCCAAAAGGGCGTCGATATTGGTATACCTTTGGAAGGGTATACGCCCTTCTGCCATTTGTCACGTGATATAATAAAAAAGTATATATGTTGGTTGTAGAAGTCACAGAAAATTTGATCTTTTTCTCGTCTTAAAAAATTAAGGCTCGGCCGTACCGAATGAAATCTCGAATTTAACATTTCTAATTACGTTTTGAATATTTATGGGACTCGAATGATGAAAATTTTCCTTAGTCTATATACGGTTCGAAGACTACAGAATCCGTTACCGTGATTTCCGTGACCTTCGTGGACCGTATCCTCCGCCGTCCATTTTATGACTTGAAATTAAAGGCTTTTTTAATTGAAATGATTTTTTGAAGACGGGAAAAAGAATACAAATTTTCTATGACTCCTAGGACCAACTTCTGTACGTCTTATTTATAAAAAAACTTGGATTTGAGACAAAATAAAATTAGACTTGTTTTTTAAAAGACATCTTAAAGTTGTTTCTGCACTACTTGGGTAGTAGACATTTGTCAATTATCATAATTTTGAAAAAAATAAACAAAATGTAAATCGAATAAAAATAAAAAAGTGCGTATTTATAGAATTTTAAAATCGGTACTCGAATTTTTTTATTTATAATTTCAAATTTGACTCATATCTACTACATTCACCCTCATAATATCATTCCATTTTTACCTATAGTTAGATTAGCGAGACTTTAAGCTTCGGATATTTCCGGTTTTTACCCCCACCATCTAAATTGAATACCTAAGGCATGCGCGTTGATGGTGAGGGTAAAAAACCGGAAATATCCGAAATGCAAAGTCGTGCTAATCCAACTATACATCATTAAGATTTTAATTACAATTATATGAAGAAAATACTTCATTGCTATTTGATTGATTACTTTTTGAAATTCAATTATTGTTTTGTTGAATCCTTCAATACCAAAAGATTTAAAAATACGATCGTTCATTTACACGCGCAGTTACCCTAGATAATTTAGTATTAAACAAATGACTATTCACAAATATATATCATTTACATCATAGAAGTAATCGCTCAAACTTATATGAAATCAGAAATTTCTGAATTTTTTTTTCCCACCGCCATATTCATATATTAAGTTCTATATATATATAAAACTCAATAAGCAAAAAAATTTATCTCAAGTGTCAAAGACTATTATAATTTTTAAAAGGTAAGTTTTAAATATATATATTAATAAAAAAATAAACAAGTGATTGGAAAAAATAAAAAATTTGACAATTGATTTTAACAGATCGTTGATACAAAAAATATAAATTGAAGATTTAACAACAGCCAGTTGTTTAAAATTTTATTATCAACAACAATGAGTTCAAATTGTTTAAGTGAAGATGACGGGAAAAAATATTATTATAATTCTGTAGCTGGTTTAGCTAAACCTGACCATAGTACTGTGATTGGAATGGATGATGATCTTAAACAAAAACTTGACGATCAATTTAGTTATCCACGACGGATAAATTTACTAAATTCGAATGTGTACATCGGAGGTACTAGAAAATGAATATTTATCAATTAAATAAGTAAATTAAGATACTGAAGTTAGTCCACGTCTTATAATTTTTGAATTTTTAAAAAATGATAAATTAAAAAAAACAAAATATTTGAAAAATTTCACCTGTAGCTTTTTTAATTTTCTACATGCGCATATTTTTATTTTATTTGATTTTTTTTTTTTGCAATTGATTTGTTAAAAGAAAATTCAAATATTGTTAATTGTCTGCTAACTTCAGAATCATAATAAATTAGTTAATAAATAAACTAAATGGTATTTTTTAGCACCACCACAAGAGGTTTCAAACTTTTTAACAACTCTCGGTTTCAGACTATTAAAAACAAAGACATAAATTCATGGATAGTGCGATTTTAGCAAAAGAAATTCAATGAATACAATTTTTTTACAATGATCCTAAAAGTTAGCCTACATTTAATAATTTTTTTTTTTTTTAAATGATAAATTTATATAAAAAAAAAAAAAAACGATCCTGAAGGTAGCAGACAATTACAAATTTTCGGATTTTTTTTCAACAAATAAATTACAAAAAAAATAAAAATATGCACATGTAGAAAATTTAATAAACTATAAGTGCCATTTCTCAAAATATTTTTGTTTTTGTTAATCGTTTTTAAGAAAATCCAAAAACTGTCTGACGTCTGCTAACTTGAGTAGCAAAAAAAAGATTTAAGAAAATTTCACGTATAGTTTTTTTAAATTTCTACGTGTGCATATTTTTTGTTTAATTTTTTTTTTAATCAATTCGTTGAAAAAGAAATCCAAAAATTCTGTATCGTCTGTTAAGTTCAATATCGTATACTTTTATCACACCGTTATACTGTAATTTTTTCCTTATACTTTTTGATAACTTAATTATCAATAAATAGAGCAGCGACCACGAATGGTACTTCTACCCTACATTAATTGCCAATTGATAAAATTAAAAAAAAATACTCAGCGGAAGACTTACTTGTCTTCTTCAGATACATCAATCATTTCTATTTCCTTCATTATTTCACTCTCAGTTTTGTCGCATGTATGATCTTTTATAGTTGGCGTAAATTTACCATTAAAAAATTTACCATGCGCTTGACATTTTTTTTTAGACCGATAAAGGCAATACAAATATCTGCAATATAAATAAAAATAAATTTATCATACTATTTAATTATAATACTAAAAATATCAAAATTTAATGTTTTTTTGTTTTTGTAAACGTCTTATATATTTTAAAATTCAAACAATAAACGGCCGACAAATTTAATATAGAATGCGAGTAAGAACAATACACAGTCAATCATTTTTTATTTTTTAATAATCAAACTTAATATCAATAGAAAAAATTTTTCAATGGCCACAAAAACTCTCTTAAAAATTTTGTCTGTATTTTTTTATGTTGTAATGAAATTAAATAATTAATTGAAACAAAAAAATGGACGATTACGATTTTAAATATCATTTTTTCAAAATTATAAGTTGATTGTATTAACAATGACAGAATTTTTATTAAATCAGTTACTTTTCGTGTTTAAATTTTTAAAGTTAAGAAACCACTAAAGAATTTATAAATTATGAATAAATAATTAATGTTACTTTGTATCTTTGTGCTGAGTTTTTACGGTATATTGGTAACCATCGGAATTCCATTTTTTTCGTTCTCCATCTGTTATTTTGTCTTCGTTTTCAAATAATTATTAATATTTTTCAAATAAAAATCTGAAAATAAAAAAATAAATCTATAATATTTAAATTGTAATTCCCCCAAACTAAAATAATTAATCCTGTTAGCAGACAATTAAAAATTTTCAAATGTTTTTTCAACTAATTGCAAAAAAAAAAATTCAAAAATATGCACACGTAGAAAATTAAAAAAACTATAACTACAATTATTTTAAATGTTTTTTTTTTTTGTAATTTATCATTTTAAAAAAAATCCAAAAATTATTGTTATGCTAAAAGTAGCCGACAATTGAAAATTCTGGTGTTTTTAATTACCAAGTTGATTGTCATATAAATTTTTATGAATGTGAATGTAGCAAACATCAGAAAAATTAAAAATTATAAATACATAGAGTAAACAATTCATGAAATAAAATTAAAAAAAAATGCGCATTCGCAAAATTTTGAAAATAAGAAAAACATTCATTATAAATATTATTTTTTTAACTCTTTCCTCTATTTATTTATAATTTTTAATTTGTCTGATGTCTGCTACATTCACACTCATAAAAAATATTTTTTAAAAATTGCATTATAGTTTTTTAAATTTTCTACATGTGCATATTTTTAATTTTTTTTTCTTTTTAATTAAATCGTTGAAATAAAATTATCGAAAATTGTTAATTAATTAACAGTTTATTAGACAATTGTCTGCTCATTTCATGCCATAATTATTAATTAACTTTAATTTATTTTACAATACTTACGTTATTATTTTGAAAAATCCAAATTTGAAAATATTTAATTTTTTTTTATTTTTGAAACACTATTATTAATGATCTGAAGTTAGCAGACGTCTAATAATTTTTGGGTTTTTTATTAGACGATAAAACATAAAAAAAAAAAAATATTAAAAAAAAACTGCACCTGTAGTTTTTAAATATTTTAACATGTGCATATTTTTTTACAATTGATTTGTTGAAAGACGAAAATTTAAAAATTTTTAAATGTCTGCTAACTTCGGGATTATTATTATTATTGTTAATAAAAAAAAACAAACAAACAAAATGGACGACTGATGGAGAGAAGAGAGAGCGCACGAGAAGAGTGACAAAGAAAGATGAGTATGAATGTAGCAGACATTCGACAATTTATAAATTTTAAGCAAAGATATAAATAAATTAAATTAATGAATTGTAACAAAATGCGCGTGATAATTTTTTAATTACTCAAATACGTATTCTTTAATTCCTATCGTACTTACATTTTATTTATTTATTCCACAATTTAAAAAATAAATAATTGTCAGCTACATTCACACTCTTAAACAAAGCTGCTTATGGAATTTATACAAAGGTGGGGGCTATAGAAAGGTCATACGCATATGTATAATATTCGTTCTTTCTTCTTGAATCGCTAATAGCTTGTGCGTCGCAACTTAATCCTGTTTAATTTTGTGTAAGTAATTATGTTTTATTATAAAACAAAAATAAAATTTGTTTTTTAATTATTATTTTAATGATAGTAAAGTTAGCAGACATTATTTATCTGTTAAAAAAATTTTTTTTTAACAGATAAATAATGAAAAAAAAAACATTTCCCCTAAAACGCACATGTCGGAAATTTTATAAATTATACGTGCAATTTTCCAAAATATTTTATTGAATATTTATTTTTTTGTTAAAAATTTTTGGATTTCTTTTAACAAAAAAATAAATATTAAAAAAAATATTTTGAAAAATTGCACGTATAATTTATAAAATTTCCGACATGTGCGTTTTTGTATAAATGTTTTTTTTTCATTATTTATCTGTTAAAAATAATTATTTTTAATTTCAAATGTCTGCTAACTTTACGATCATTATTATTTTTGCAATTTATTTAAAAAAAAAAAAATTAAATAAAAAAAAAAAAAAAAAAAAAAAAAATGGGTGTGAATGTAGCAGACATCAGACAAATTTAAAATTATTACTAAATAGAGTAAACCATTAATAATATGAAATTTTTAAAAAATGCGCATTTAAAAAAATTTTGAAAGTAAGAAGTGCATTTTTTATGAATATTATTTTTTTAACTCTTTCCTCTATTTATTTATAATTTTAAATTTGTCTGATGCCTGCTACATTCACACTCAAAATGAAATTATTTATGATCCTGAAGTTAGCAGACAATTTGAATTTTTTGGACTTTCCTATTCCAATAAATCAATTGTAAAAAAATAAAATAAAAATATGCACATGTAGAAAATTTATAAAACTACAGATGCAATTTTTTCAAATATTTTGTTTTTATCTTTTATCGTCTAAAAAGAAAATCCAAAAATTATTAGACGTCTGCTAACTTCAGTATAATATTTATATGATCCTGAAGTTAGCAGACAATTTAATTTTTTTGGATTTTCGTATTTCAATAAATCAATTGTAAAAAAATAAAATAAAATTATGCACATGTAGAAAATTTAAAAAACTCTAAGTGCAATTTTTATTTTTGAATGTGTCGTTTTAAAAAAAAAAATCCAAAAATTACTAAACATCGGCTAATTTCAGCATCATAATAGAACTTGAGAATTTTTTTATTATAAGTATATTAATATTTTCATTAATGATTTTGCAGTTCAACATTAGCTAAAAATGGCACCAAAGTACATTTTTCTCAAGGTCTCTAACATCATTAAAGACGAATTAATTGATAGTATCATAGTAGATGGATTAAATGTAGAATTGTGGAAGTTATACGCTGAGCATTTTGGATTGGTTGATGAAGCCGCGAGATTTATTGAGGACACTGGGTGTAAGTAATATTTTCCTTACATTTACTATATTATGATCCTGTATTTAGCAGACAATTAAAAATTTTTGGATTTTGTTTTCGACTAATTAGTTACAAAAATAAGAATAACTAAAAATATGCACATGTAGAAAATTAAAAAACTATAAGTGCAATTCCTTAAAATATTTTTTTTTTTTCAATTACAGGTCCGAATCCGGATGCAGGCACGTATCGAGGTAAGGAAATAATTCTAAAAATAATTTTTTATGACAATAAAGTTGGCGGACAACTGACAATTTTTTAAATTTTCAATTATTAAAATGATATTGTTTTGACAAAAAAATTAAAAAATTGATTTTTAGAAAATTCTACAATCAGTAAATGCATTTTTTTTTATTTTATCAATTTGATTCTTTGATTTTTTTATATGTATAATTTACAAATTGTCTTATGTCTGCTGCATTAACACTCATTAATTTTTTCTATGATTTATTATCACGGTGGCCACATTTCTGGAAAACCAGGAAATGTCAGGGAATTATAAATATACTGGGAAAGTCAGGGAAATTCCAGGCAATTTCATCACAAAGCTGGAAAAATTTTCACTTTCTTTCTATTGACTGAAAAAGTCCGACAAATTTAGTTTTCTGTCAAAACTGTTCAAAAAGTGACGCGGCGCGAATGTGCTTGTAAAACCATTTTGAAAAAAAATTAGTAGAAATTGTTTCCAATAGCGAAAAAATGAAGCAGTTTGAATTATCAAGGATGTTAGAAAAAAAAGTCTTAGTAGAAATCTATCGCTAAATCTTCACACTTTTAACATCTATATTGACAAGTTGAAAAACTATAAACATTAAATGTATACATAAGTGATGGACTGATAAGATTTACTATATTTATTATTCGCGTACTTCATTAATACTTTATTAATATTCTATGAAATTTATTCTAGTGAAAATGAAAAATTTATTTATATTTTATCGTAGAGTAAGTTATATAAAAACATGGATTTCAAATCATAAATAAAAAATTATTCATTTAATAAATAAATAAATAAAAAAAAAAAAAAACAATAACCATTAACAGCTAATAAAAAAAAGCTTCATTTCAATTTCAATTTCAAAAATCTGTGGCCACCATGATTACGTAGAATATCAGGTGATATTCAACAGGTGTTATTAGATCTTTTTGGCTGAGTTTTTTTCGGAAACAAACTCTCTAAATACAAAATGTAGACCGCACGCTGCTACACTCGTGTCTAATCTAGCGAAGTGCGCTTTAATTGTTTTATAGTATTCGCTTGTTAAAGAGAAAATCTCAGCCAAAGTTTCCATTAACTGCACAAGTGCAACAAAGTAATACATAACTTATTTTCATTACAGTATCACTTACGGACGCCTTGGAGTTTTTTGGGAAGAAAGGATTTTTCCTAGTAGCTGCAATGCCGACAAAAGAGTATAACATTTGGACATTACTAAAAAAAAAGTAATAATTCATTCAATACTTAATTGTGAACAATACTTTATGATAAAAATGTCAACACTTAAAATGTCAAAGTTATTTACCATTTATAATAAATAAAAATAATTAATACAGTATAGTTTTTTAATACTTTTAAAAAACAATATTAAAATTTAAGTTTTCACTTTAAATATTTATGTAAAAAAGATTTAAACTGCTGGTATTTTTTCGGGATTTGTTACTATTGTGGAATTAACAAAACTCTCCAAACGACCCTGATCCCATCTGGTTAACGATACATTGGACTGAAGTTTTATAGCCATAGCTGCTGTATTTTGGAACCCATTTTCTGCACAATACTGTATTAGATCCATAGCAGGTGGGACAAAACAGTGTAATTAAACTGTCTAGTATCTCGGTAACTTGTTCAACATCTGGTGAGGATAGCTGTGTCTGCAAGAATCGTTCCATCCCAATTTAATTTTCGAATTCTTTTTGATTGTTGAATCGTGACGAAATCCCAAACAGTCAAACCAGCATCAGCAAAAATTTTGTTAAAAGGTGAATCTTTATCCGGTTTGCAATGAACCCGCATCAAATTCAAAGCTTTGGAGACAAGATTCTTTCTCTCCAAATGATCAGTGTATCATATGCGTCCATAGTCTTGACAAATATTCTCTGCTCATATTAGGATCATTAGCCTCCAAGGCATTCACTACAGTTTCCATAACAACCGGCTCTGGAGTATAAATGTCCTGTATAAAATCATCATAGTAATCATTCGTGAACACATCAATCAATTGATTTTTGACTTGCAGCAAAAAGTAATGCTTGTAATAATTATTTTCTTTGAAACCGTCTCCAATAAAATTGTAATTATCACCAGTCAGTAATAATTCATGAACTTTATCGCTCACTACCAGATCCTCTAAATTGTTTGCCGCAACACCCATCGCAATTAAAAAAAAAGCCGTGTCATTTTTGTCATCAGCGGTAAATTCTTTGTTATTTATTTCCTGAAGAGTTTCACGTAATAAATTACACAGCCCGTCATCTTTTCGATAAAATGTTTTCAATGCATAATAATAAGAGGCCAGTGACGGCGCGATGCCAATGTCTTTGAACTCAGTAAACAACGACCGGCACAATTCTTTAGCCGTTTCTCGATGAGTAACTGAGCTGGCAAATTTCAAACTGCTATTGAAGATACCGATATTCGGTTGGATCTCCAGAGTCTTCATTTTATTAAATAAATGAATCAATAATTCTCTTTGTTTTCTCCCCCCTTCTTTCAAGGCCGGTATCAGATTAATCACTGAATTAAAAGCTTCGACAGTCAGAGGGATATTTTTACTCTCAGCTTCTTCGAATAATTTCCAAACTCGATCTACGTTCATATATTTTGCGTTCCCACAAATCATAGTAATGAAGGCTTCAGCAGTTACTTGTCCTCCTTGGTCTTTTAAAAAAGCAACGAGGCTGTCAGTAGTGGAGCAGGGCTTCCATGAAGGCTGCCCCTGATCGTTTCTAAACCATTTTTGCTCCATAAATTCTTCAGGCAGAGGCTCATCGTTATTGTAATAACACAATAATTGCAGTAACTCTAATTTTGTTTCAGCGGAAACTTGTTCTTCGAGTAATTGATAAATTGTTAGAGCATCAGCTACGTTGCCATCTTCAATGACAGTCTTGAGAATGTCTTCTGACACTTGATCATTACTCTTATACTCCGTTTTTGGCAGGGACAATTCAATGACAGGATCAGCGACCCGGTGTTGGAATAAATTCGCGTGTTGTTGACGAATCCACATGGCAGCTTTACGTCCGGCTTCTTGGGCTAAAGCGAATGAACGTTTTCACATATTTGATAGTGGAATTAAATATGGATCATCGTGATATTTGTAACGTGGGGCTGTTGGGTCACGTTTTATTGTCCGTTCGAGAGCTCGTAGCATGTCTGTGGACCCACGTTCTTTGTAAAGGGGAATCTCGATGTTCACTGGAGAATTTGTTGCTCCACCGGCTACTGATGATTGTAACCTCGTTATTACGATACTAGAGGATAGACGATTAGATACGTGACGACTCAATGAATTCATCTTGGAAATTTAATTTATGAAATTTATAAATATAAAAAAGTATATATTCATGTAATTATTATTTATATATTTATATTGAAATGATAGAACTTTGAAGTTATCATTGATGGGAATCGGAAGAGACCAGTAGCGGCTCTATAAAAGTATTAAAATGAATAATAATAATAAAGTATAAATTTTTGGTACTTGATTATTTTAAAGTAAGTAAATTGTTCAACGAAAGATAATTATTCATTTTTTAATAATAATAATATCTAAATAAACTCATTTTCTAAACTAAAATAAAATTTTATCTTGCCTTAAGTAAACTATAAAAAAATACATATATTTTTATTTATATCTACAATTTTTTAATGTTATACAAATGGTATAAGATTCCCTGTTTTGTCGATACCAATCGCCTGTACGTTATTTAAATTACAGTACTCGCGATAAAATTGACTTTGTTCAGGTGTACTGAATAAAATAAAAAATGGAGCATCTGCATTATCATCAACTTCCATAGAGTCATTAATCACAGACTCTGTTTCAATATTATCATTATCAGTATTATTATCATCATTGTTATTAGTAAAATTTAAATTAGATTCAGTTTCACGATCCAAAACTTTTTCGGCAAAAGCTTTCTTAGCTTCAAGTATGCGTTGAGTATCAGGCACCAACGAGCATTTTTTAAGATCAACAGAAACTTCTGAACGTTTTTGTGGATTCTGGATGATTTCTATTGCAGCAGCTTCAGCCAACTGACGTCTCCGTTCTCCATTAATCGGACGTCTGACTTCCTCATGTTCTTCGATCATTGTATTTCTCGTTCTGACTCGTAGACGTAGTGGTTCATTTGGTTCGGGTTCTAAATCAGTAACAGCATAAAGTTTGTTCCCACATTTTTTACTCCTACATCTACCATTAATAATAATATAATATTTTGAACTTGGACCATACACATGCCCATATTTAAATACATAAGCACATGGTAATCTGTACTGATCCCAAAACGCATCAGCGATAATATTTGTCCATACGTTCTTTCTCAATGGTATTTTTTTTCTACCAAGACCATCTGGTGGCTTTATTTCAACCCACTGTTTATTAGTTAATACCAAATTAAACCATGATTCTCCTTTATCAGAATCAGGACCATATACCCAGTCATCGTCATCATCAGTGCTGTCATCGGAGTGAACTCGTTTTTTGATTTTTTTTTTTAGAAGGCAGTGGTGGTAAACCAGCTTTTTTTCTCGCTTCAGTCAATATCCCACGTCTATCTTCACGTACATTTATATAGAACGATTGACTAGTCCATACTCCACCAGAGTTTTTACTCATTTTCTTCCATATTTCTGATGACCATGCTGGAAATGATTTTTCTGTGAAATTGTCAATGTACTTGAACACCATGTCAATAGCTATTGCTTTTGGTAGACGTGCTGCCATTTTTCTTTCTTTAGATCTGTAATTAAATAATATATTCATTTTAATACTTACTTCCGATAAAATCCTGTTGATTTTATTGGCTCTTATATTGTAAATTTTAAATTGTTAGGTAGGAGACCCATTAGCCGACCAGGAAACTAGTACCCGATCATTCTTATATATGTATATCTATATATACTGAATTTGATTAAATATAAATATACAAATACATGAAGTGATCGAGTACTAGTTCCCTAGTCGAGTACTAGGTCTTTTAATGACATAATTAATTCTTTAATAACTTTTGGATTTTTTTCAAAACGATAAATTATAAAAAAAAAAAAAATTTAGAAAAAAATTGCACGTATAGTTTTTTTAATTTTCTACATGTGTATAGTTTTAGTTTAATTTGTTTTTTTTAATCGATCTGTTGAAAAAAAAATCACAAAATTGTTAATTGTCTGCTAACTTCAATGTAACTGAAGTTAGCCGGCGTTTAACAATTTTTGAATTTTCCTCAAAGTGCTAAATTATAAAAAAAAAAAAACATTTAAAAAAATTGCATGTTTAGTTTTTTTAATTTTCTACATGTGCATTAGGGTGGGCCAAAAAAAACTTTTAATTTTTTTTTTTTTAGCTACTACGAAAATATTGTTCAAGATGACGAAAAAAATATCCTGGTAAAGTTTCAGCCCTTAATATTAATATTGAGAGGTCGCTCATTGTGATTTTTGATTTCCCATTTAAATAACATGGAAAAAAAAAATTTTTTTAGTTTGGAATTTTCTACCTCGGTAATGGCTCATTGTACGAATAAGCCCAATATATATTTTTGTAGGGAATTTAACGCTCTACAAAAAAAGTTTCTTATCATTTTTTGATAAATCCATCTGTCCAAAAGTTATTGGAGCTCGAAGCCAATTTAGAATAAATTTCGAGATCTTTTTACTTCTTCGGCGAAACTATCGGACTTATCATAAAATGTTATAAAAACTTTTTTGTAGACAATTTTATTTCCTACAAATTATTGTTGATAAATTTTTTTCAAATTCTGCATTGTTTTCTAGTTATTTCCTTTTTAATTCCAAGCTCCTATAAAAATAGTGTTCTGATCGATTTTAAGAGCTTGGCATTAAAATAGAAATAACTAGAAAACAATGCAGAATTTGAAAAAAATTTATCAACAATAATTTGTAGGAAATAAAATTGTCTACAAAAAAGTTTTTATGACATTTTATGATAAGTCCGATAGTTTCGCCGAAGAAGTAAAAAGATCTCGAAATTTATTCTAACTTGGCTTCGAGCTCCAATAACTTTTGAACAGATGGATTTATCCAAAAATGATAAGAAACCTTTTTTGTAGAGCGTTAAATTCCCTACAAAAATATATGCTGGGCTTATTCGTACAATGAGCCATTGCCGAGGTAGAAAATTCCAAACTAAAAAAATTTTTTTTTTCCATGTTATTTAAATGGGAAATCAAAAATCACAATGAGCGACCTCTTAATATTAATATTAAGGGCTGAAACTTTACCAGGATTTTTTTTTCGTCATCTTGAACAATATTTTCGTAGTAGCTAAAAAAAAAAAAATTAAAAGTTTGTTTTGGCCCACCCTAATGTGCATATTTTTAGTTTAATTTTTTTTCGAATCAATTCGTTGAAAATGACATCCAAACATTCTGTATCGTCTGTTAAGTTTAAGATCATGTGCTTTTATCACACCGTTATACTGTAATTTTTTCCTGATACTTTTTGATAACTTAATTATCAATAAATAGAGCAGCGACCACGAATGGTACTTCTACCCTACATTAATTGCCAATTGATGAAATTAAAAAAAAATACTCAGCGGAAGACTTACTTGACTTCTTCAGATACATCAATCATTTCTATTTCCTTCATTATTTCACTCTCAGTTTTATCGCATGTATGATCTTTTATAGTTGGCGTATATTTACCATTAAAAAATTTACCATGCGCTTGACATTTTTTTTTAGACTGATGAAGGCAATACAAATATCTGCAATATAAATAAAAATAAATTTATCAGACTATTTAATTATAATACTAAAAATATCAAAATTTAATGTTTTTTTGTTTTTGTAAACGTCTTATATATTTTAAAATTCAGACAATAAACGGCCGACAAATTTAATATAGAATGCGAGTAAGAACAATACACAGTCAATAATTTTTTTTTTTTTACTATCAAACTTACAAAAGTTCCACTTGAAGTTTTAATTTAATTTCAAGTTTAGAAGTTCCACATGTCGAACATTTTTGGAATCTATTTGTAACAAATTTTTTTGTACACGGGTATACTGCGGTAATAATTTTTTAATTCAATTGAACCAAAGTGTTTCAGGTAGACTGAATTTAAAACTAAATTGTTTTATAAAAAAAATTATAAATTGAATTATATTAACCTTGGACACTTTGTCTTGGTGAGGAGTAAGTAGATTTTTTTTAGCATTACCAGCTTTCAGAGACGATTTAACTGATTGTGTGACACCAATATTTAAATCAGATTGAGACCGAATGGACAATCCTTTAGATTTCACACCAGCCGACGTGAATGATTTCGAGGTAAAGATTGACGATGCTTTGGTTGGATGTAACATCACCATTAGAACATTCACTTTTGAAAAAAAATATGTTTATTAATAATTTAATGTCATTCATAACTAATGTAATATTAATATAAACTTCACTCTTTTAAATGAAATAACTTTTGAAATTTATAACCTAAATTTATTTTGAACCATTAGAATTAAAATTATTAAACTTACGTTTATTTAATTCGTTTTTAGTGACGCTCCCAGGGGAACGGAAAAAATTAAAGGTATTCATAGACATTTTTCAATATGTTAATTAAAAAGTATTAATATCTTTTCTTTAAACTTTCTTTTGTTCTGTTTTATAATTTCTGTTATATGTATAAAGTGTGTAAGTTCATGGAGTTCAACTATCATATCTGTAGGTATTGTCATCCCAACAAGAGATTTTTTTTTTTTTTTTTATTATTTATGCCTTTGTAGGCTGGCCTCGTATGAAAACCGGTGGCCATCTATGGTTTAGAAATACAAGTTGACCATTCCTGAGAGTTGGTAATATAGTTTTAGTTATCCTCAGCTAGTAAATTGCCAAGGTATTTTCTGTGCATTAGATCACATGTATCTTCAGTATTTCTGGCAAATTCCGCTATTTGTTTTAAAATTTCAATGTCATTTGTGAAAGCAAGACTCCTTATCTCATGTGGAGGGAAAATTTTCTTTCTGTGGAGAAATTCTTCTAATTCTCTAGTGTTTTCTACGTTCAGCGGACAGTTCCAGAACAGATGGTTAAGATCCTGTATTCCGGTTCCGCAGGGACACTCATCAATTTCTATCAATTTTTTGCGGAAAAGATTGTCACGCGTACACGTGTTGTCTGCCTTTATCTTGTTAATTAGTGTTATTTCACCTCTGTTTAAATTTCTGCCACTGAACCACGGCTCATTTACTTTACCGTTTCTTAGTGCTCCATACTTCCTGCCTTTTCTGCCGAATGAATCCTTTAATTCTTCATCATATTCTCTTTCAGTCTCCGCCTTGTAGGATCTGAATGTTGAATTTATTGTAGGTTTATATGCAATACAGGTACCTTCTTTCCTGGCTAAGTTTGCCAACCAACAAGAGATTGGACTTCGGATGTCGTCGGAATTCACTCCCACTCTGGATGTTTTATGTGTTAAATGTTCTCCCACTCTTCTGTGTGCATGCACAGTTCATAAATGTTCGGTAGTGGCGGTAATTTCCGAGGTCTATTTTCTTATTGGGACCACAATAATATATGTAAACAAATAGGTTTGGCGAAATATTCAGGCTTCAACGTACAGTCAGAACAAGTGATTCATACCGTCCATGGTTACAAGCGTACCTACTGATAAATCTATGATGCGATAACTCCCTGCAGTAGATTTCTTGCTAGCATAGTTATATGAAGGACATTTATGTTATAAGATAAATCCATGTTAAAACTTTTCTATGCAGAATATTTCTATTGCAGGACATCTCTATGTAAGACATATCTATGCAAGATAAATCTATATAGGACATTTCTGTTGCAGAACATCTTTATGCAATATATCTCTATGCAGGACATTTCTATGCACGGAGAAAAAAATATTGTTCTGAGAAGTATACTGTATAGTTACAGTGACAATACGCTATAGTTATCTACTAGAATGTTACTGCAACGATCTACTGTATCGTTCTGACAACAATACGTTAGATAGCTCTGAGACCTATACGGTATCGTTCTGAGCCCTATCTGACGTCACGCACATTGAAAATTATATGAGATACTAGCAGACCCAGCCACGCGTTGCTGTGGCTAAGGTTCTTGTCATATTAAATCGAATGATGTGGCTCAATAACCCTGGCGGTATTGAATCACCCTGGAAACAGCTTGGAAACACCCTCGGAGTGGAAACAGGGTGGAATCACGGTGTACCCACCCTGATTCCACGGTGATAAAATGAAAAAATCCCACCGTGTAACCACCCTGGATCCACCGTGATTCCACCCTGTTTCCTGGGTGTTTCCAGGGTGATTCAAAACCGCCAGGGAAGTTATAGATCAAATTGAATGGAATATATAGTGCCGGAATAGTATAGTGCCGGATAGATCAACTGGTAGAGCACTCTGCGCGATACCGAATTGGTCTGGGATCAATTTCCAGTCCGGGCTATCTATACTTTTCTCAATTTATCTATAAATTGTCTTATTGAGAAGGTTATTTGCATGTTTAGGTTTCCACTATATTTGAATGGTGTATTACCGTACGATGGACGGTGTGGCTCAATAAGTTATAGATCAAATTAAATGGAATATAGTATAGTGCCGGATAGCTCAACTGGTAGAGCACTCGGCGCGATACCGAATTGGTCTGGGTTCGATTCCCAGTTCGGGCTATCTATATTTTTCTCAATTTATCTATAAATTGCCTTATGGAGAAGGTTATTTGCATGTTTAGGTTTCCACTATATTTGAATGGTGTATTACCGTACGATGGACGGTGTGGGTCAATAAGTTATAGATCAAATTAAATGGAATATAGTATAGTGCCGGATAGCTCAACTGGTAGAGCACTCGGCGCGATACCGAATTGGTCTGGGTTCGATTCCCAGTTCGGGCTATCTATATTTTTCTCAATTTATCTATAAATTGTCTTATGGAGAAGGTTATTTGCATGTTTAGGTTTCCACTATATTTGAATGGTGTATTACCGTACGATGGACGGTGTGGCTCAATAAGTTATAGATCAAATTGAATGGAATATAGTATATTGCCGGATAGCTCAACTGGTAGAGCACTCGGCGCGATACCGAATTGGTCTGGGTTCGATTCCCAGTTCGAGCTATCTGTATTTTTCTCAATTTATCTATAAATTGTCTTATTAAGAAGGTTATTTGCATGTTTAGGTTTCCACTATATTTAAATATAATGGAAACCTAAACATGCAAGCATGCAACTAACCTTCTCAATAAGACAATTTATAGATAAATTGAGAAAAATACAGATAGCCCGCACTGGGAATCGAACCCAGACCAATTTGAACCCACACCAAATTAAAATGTGGGCATGAGGCAAACCTCGCTTTTGCCACTCAATCGAATACAACCAACAACTTGTGATACCAAAAACTGAATATTTAACAATAAAATTAATAAAGGATTTCAATTTTTTGTTTGAACACACGTGCAATTATGTCATGGCGATGAATTGCTTGTTGTCCTGGTAATAGTAAAGTTTGTATCTCTATCCAATTCGGTTTACATGTGAATGTGATAAAGAAATTGTAGCTTATATAAAGTCCTCGTAGAGAGTAAATCACCGACGGAAATGGTCGGAAATTTTAGGTTTGTAATGTTAATGTGTAGTAATGGCGTGAGATTAGACTTCTTTTTCTATAGTGGGGGTAAAAACCGACGGCCACTTACTCTTTAAGAGGACTTTAAAACGTTTGTATTTATAATAGCGCCATCTATTGAATACTTACATACTCAATCCAGTCAACAGATATCGTCATCTGTTAGAATCGTTTGGAGCTTACAGATAATTGTGACCGACAAATAAAAGACAAAAAATTTGCAATGAAATAATATTGTGACTATAAATTGAGATGTAAGCTATCCTATCTTTCAAGTTGGATCAAATTGCACACAGTGTGCAAATCAAATTTAAGATCGGTTCAGTAAAAGCGGAGTCCATCGCGGACAAACAACGTGACACGTAATTTTTATATATAAAGATTATAATATCTGGATAGGAATTAACAAATAAAAAATAGGGGTTGATCGTAGAGGGGTGAAAAATTGAGAGTAATATGAGATTTTTTATTGAAAGTCATCAAAAAATAAAAAAAAAATTTTGCAAAAAAAATTAAATTTTTTAACTAACAAATAAAATATAAGGGTTGATCGTAGAGGGGTGAAAATTTAGGGTTGTATGTATTTTTGTATGCTGTGTCATAAAAAAATAAAAACAAAAAATTTTGCCTAAAAAATAAAAAAAAAAAATTTAGGGGTGGACTACCCTTAACATTTAGGGGGATGAAAAATAGATGTTGGCCGATTCTCCACCCTGGCCGACAATCACGCTAAGGATCACAAAAATCGGTCGAGCCGTTTCGGAGGAGTTCAAGTTCGAACACCGTGACACGAGAATTTTATATATTAGATTTAAAAACCTTTATCATTCATAAATAAATGATAAGCAAATAACTTTGATTAAATAAAATAATTTATAAAACTGATTTATTAGTTAGTTATAATCTAAATAAATTTTAAATATAAATATAAATATATCTTTTAATTTTTTGAATTTATTTATTATTAATTTAATTTTAAATTAAATAATAATTCAGATCTCATTTGTTTATTAATTATTTTTCTTCTATTTACGTATCCCATTTAAATTATAAAACATCGACTATATATAATATTTAGATTTTTGGTTATGAATGTATATTTGATTACAAAAAGCATAAAAAAACACTTATCAATAAATATATCAACATAGTTATGGAGATTCTACTCTGTTAATTTATTAATTACCCGTGGGTCCATATTTCAACATCACAATTATTTTTTACATTATTTTTTTTATTAAACGTCTGCTAGCAATAATTATATAATATTCAAAAGTTGGCGCGAAAATGGATGTTTAGTTAGGTTAGACGATGCCGTGTGAGGTGACGACTACGGAAAGTCGTATAGGGCTCACAGCTATCTAATAGATAGTTACTGAAACGATACGGTATTGTTACCATAAGCATACGTATTGTTGTGGTAACGATCTACGAGTTACTATACTTTAGATATTTCGAGGAGCAATATTTTTTTCTCCACATGTGGCAGATTTCTATGCAAGACAAATAAATGTCTAATTACATTTCTCCATAGTAAAATAACTTTAACACATAGATCTTAGTTTAAAAAAATAATAAATAGTGGAATATTTTTTTTTTTATTGAGGCTTAAATTTATGAAATCGATGATATTAATGATGAAAATATAAGTCAAGAAGCGTGTATTTTTTTGAAAAAAATTTTAAAAAAATTTTGAAGGTTCATCAAAATTGTCTCGTTGTCAATCGAGTAATTTAAAAAGTTACAACTCGTAAAAAAATTTTCGGATAATTCTTAAATATTAAAATAATTCGGAAATTCGAATTTCGAATTGAATAGTTATATTCGATTCGATTCGAACGCGACTCGCACATCCGTAGAATTCGTTTTATTACCTCATAATATTACCTTATAATATATATTATAATTTCATAATATAATTTATAAACACATTGTTTATTTACTAAATTTATGAAAATATAACTATACGATTGAAACTAAAATTTTTGAAGTATGGGAATTTAGAAAATTCTTTTACAGCGTTAATGAATAATTGTATTTTTGTATATTTACTCGTGAAGGCATAGTTTTACATATATTTGTCCTACATACAAATGTCCTGCATAGAGATGTCTTGCATAGAGATTTCCTAAACACAGATATCTTACATAGAAATATCTTGTATAGAGATATCTTGCACAGAGATATCCTGCATAGAAATATTCTGCATCGAATAATTTTGACATCGAAATATCTTGTAATATAATTGTTCTTAATTATAATTATGCTGACTCAGAAATTTACTACAGAGAGATATCCGAGCATAGAAATTTCTTGCATAGAATTTTCTGGGTACGCTTGTAACCATGGACGGTATGGATCACTTGTTCTGACTGTATTTTTATTTTAGCGTCAAATTAATTATTTTTATCTTATTGCACGCCTCATAACGCGAAGCGTTTGAAGTAGTGCGTTACTCTCAACATGTCCAAGTCAAGCAATTTGCCGGACTTAAATTGCGTGTGTTTCATTCATTTTGTAATTGTAAGGTATTAAAAGGGCACTATTATCAAGATAAATACTCTAATTATCACACTCGATGTGTTTAAAACACATATGTTTTGTTTAACATTAATAAAAATATGATTAAAAAAACTTTGTCGAGCTTGTCCGGATGTCTGTACGTGTGGATGTGCCACAATCACGGCCGACAAACTTAACGTATCAGGACCATTCTTGTTTTATTAGCTTCAGAACGACACCGGATTTTTCGCTATTTAAAATGACTTTTTAATTTGCTGTCGTTTAATAATAATTAATAAAAAAATATTGAAAACATTGGTCTTTTATATGTCTATGGTGTCTATAAATATAGGTGTATTTCTATGATTGTACGACTTCAGCCTTTGGCCACGTTCGGGCGCTGTTAGCCAGGCTGATAAATATGTACACTAGGGTGTTTCATATTTAGATGGTATTTTTGCACGACTCATGATGCGAAGCATCTGAGATGTGCTTTATGATCGAAAAATTTAATTCGCCTCACTTCGGCAACTATTTCAATTATTATACCCTTGTTAGTTAACGGAATTGAGATATGTTGCATACTATTTTGAAGATAATTTAATGGATATTAGTTTCATACTTTTCAAAAATTTATTTAGTTCAATAAAAAAGGAAAAAACATCAAAATAGTCTAAAAAAATTTTCTGTCCGTCAAGTATGAAACCCGTAGACACAATAACTTACGAAAAAATGCAGTAATTGAATCAAATTTTTTTTTTCTTAATTCTTTGAAAGATTTGTAGATCCCCGATTGCCACTGGCTAGGTAATTTAGTGTCGTTTAATAACAATTAATAAAAGAATAAAAAGGCTGTATAACTATATCTATATATATCGATGTAAAATTAACATGGATGCCGATATATCTATACCTATACATTATACGTACATTTATCCCACCAGGGGCGCTTGCGAATTACCATCTTAGTGTAGCTGTTTTTTTTTTTTTTGCTGATTGGTAAGCCTGAATTGTTTCAGTTCAATTTTTTTTTATTTACATATATTTTTTTTGCTTTTGTTATTAATCGAGATATTTTGAGTAGGTTCTTTCATAATTATATAAAAAATACTAATATAATTTGAAAAAAAAAAAAAAAAAAAAAAAAATATTTAAGGAAAGAAAATTTTATATATTTTAAATTTATTCGTGCTTCCCGCCATTTTTTTATAATTATTTTATTATTTCATAATAAATGAGCATTATGAGTCGCGCACTTTTGGATTTTCCAAATTTTTTTTTCTGTCCTACCTGAAAAACTAACAATTTATAGTACAAAAAAAATATTCCCGCTTGAAAATAAATTCTAAGTCAATTAGGGGCTTAGCGCATCGAAAAATTCGATTTTCCTTCTTGTAAATTTGTAAATTTCACTTCTTGTAAACTTGTAAATTTCACTGCTATTTTATATTTTAAAAGTATTTCTTTTATTATTTATGATGTATCAAATGTACCTCTAATCCCTATGATTATCACTGGTCTTGTCATTACGATAGCATCCACAGTTCTTATCGGATCTTAATGAAATTTTTCACACTTATTCTATAGGCGATTACCTTGATCAAGTACAAAGATGGGCTGAATCGTTTGGGTAGTTTTGAAATTATGGCTGTTTGAAATTTTCATGATTTTTCGTAAAAATCAGTTTTTAATCACTGCTAAAGCTTATATAACTTCAAAACTAACATTCATAGACAATTTCCGTAAAAAGTTTCTTAAAGCTCGTTTAGTAAGCTTTAATTTATGACCTCAAACTTCTTGTTTTGATCATTTCGTCCAATAATTTGATAGCTTTGAAATTTTTAATAAAATCAAAAAATGTTGGGAATATGGTTTTTTATTCCACATAACTTAAGCATTTCCCATTATAAACCAATTTCGTCAGTTGTATTTTATTGTGAAGAAAATAACCTGTAAATTTCACATCTATTTTATATTTTAAAAGGATTTCTTTTATCACTTATGATGTTTCAAACGTACCTGTACGTCCTATAATTATAACTGGTCTTGCCATCATAATAGCGATTACAATTATGATCATACTAATTAAATTTCCTATACTTTGTTTACGTCAAGGTTAGTTTGGTACATTACCTATATAATGTTTTGTCAAATCAACTATCTGAAGTTCTCCATCGAAAATAGTCGTTGTCTTTTTTTATACCCTCACTCTTAGAGAACAAGCCTAATTTCATATCATGACTATGCACTAACATGAATCACAAGATATGTATGTATGAAACTTTTTATATAGATTAATTGGAAAATCTACCTTCCATTTCGGCTGCCAAATGGCCTTTTTTTTAAATAGGTAAATGACTATTCTATATGATCTAATAAATTATTTTCGTTTAAAATCTATATAAATATTTTTAAAACAATAAAAATCAGTCGTACACCTTTCGTCGTTCTGGTATTGGGACATTTACCTCAGTCAATTAGAATATTTATTTATTTATTGGAAGAAATGAAAAATAATTCGAAGTTACGAGTTTGTTTAAATTTGTTTGAATTATTCATAAAATCGTGACTCTGAAAATACACAATCACTCAGTATATTCGAAGTAATTGGAACCATAAAATTTTAATCACTTTTCAATAATTTTCAATTTTACTAGTAAATATTAAAAAAGATTCAATTGTTTTGGTTTCAATTGGTTTCAATAATTTGCAATTCAATGCTCGGATTTCAAAACAATTGAAATCAAAGAAGTCTGAATATTTTTTAATAGTTTGCTATTCAGCTTCTAATAATTGAAAAAAAATTCAACTTTCGAAGCTATAAATTCAGTTAATAATTTTCAATTTTATCTAAAAAATTGAAATGAATCCAAATTTTTTTCAATCGTTTTCAAACAATATTTTTAATGAGGGATAACTTGAATTTTCTACAAATGACAGTAGTTTTAAATGTATATTGTAATTTTTAATTTCAGATAACATTCTTTGATATCTAATGATAATCATTATAGAATTTTAATGAAAATTTCGTTGATATAATTGTACATTTTATTTCGTGTATCATTACAGAAATGAGCGATTTTTAAATTTTGTAAGTAATTATCTCTATTTAGAATTGTAATGATTATGATAAATAAAAATTACAATCTAGATAGTAATAATTTAAATAAAAAATTAATTTTCTACTAATCATCCTAATTTTTTTTATGGATTGTGATTTGTTATTTGAGATAGCAAATATACATATTTGATTTTTAATCAGATGATGTTTTATTTAAAATATTTATTGTTTTCTTTCCAAGATCACTACTGCGGCAGGACTGCTGCTCATTGAAGAAACCACGCGATAGCCATTATCAGCCAAAAAGTTTAGTGCTTTTACTAGTTTAACTGTAATTGAAATTTTTTAAGTATTAAAATATGAGTGAATTATTTACATCATCAATCATGTTGTCAAGAAAAATATTTCATTTCCAAAAATAATATTTTACTCACTTCCATACCACACATCGCTGGGACCTGTAATTAAAATTTTTTGAATATTAAAATAAAACTGCATTATTATCTAAGTAATAAATTATATCGCTGAGAAAAATATTTCATTTCCAAAAATGATATTTTACTCACTGTCATATGTTCCATCCACATCTGCAATTAAAGTTTTTTAAATATTAAAATATAATTGCATTATCTACATAATAAATTATTGTGTTACTAAGAAAAATATTTAATTTCCAAAAATATTATTTCACTCACTTCTACTATCACTCCTATCGAAAGTAGGGCCCAGTTTGCGTAAATTGAAATATTCTTTGTACCTTTCCCAAAGATCATCATGGAATCCCTCAATCATACATATTTCGTTATCACGCAAATCACCCCCAACTTTAAGCACTAAATAAAGCGCCATACTTGAGGAATCGGAATATTTATCTGAAAAATAATTACCCAATAAAATAATATACATCATTTCACTTAATGGAAAAAAAACTTCAAATACGTGAAAATTGACAAAACTGATAAGTTTTATTTATTATATAATCTCATATAAAAATTTAAATAATTTTATTTTCAGTTTTTTAAAAAACTATTTGATACTTTTTTTATGTCTATATAGAATTATTTGACATAATTTTTTTTTTTTTTTATATGAAAACGGTTGAACGTAATTATTCACATATTTTCTCAATAAAATAAATGTCATAAAATTATTTTTACCTTAAAGTAAATTTTTATAAGTTGAGACCTTATGAAAATTTTAGAAAATCTACTGACACTTTCTGGCGTTGGAGATCAGTAAATGATGAGCGACTGTGTATGCGGAAAAACAGGAATGCATTCGTGGCAAAAAGGACCGAAAACTGGCTTCATGGAAATGTAAGTTATCCCTAAATAATCCCTGAATAAAAGAGGCATGAAATGTATAAAGCCTCTTTTCCATTTACTTGATTGGTCGAAAGCAAAAAAATATACCTATTTAAACAACACGAAAATATACATTAAAATAAATATTTGAAAAACGACACGCACGCGCTTGCGTGCGAAACATGTACGCTAGTCTCCTTAAATAAAAAATGCATGAGATGTATGAAGCCTGTTTTCCGATTACTTGAGTGGTAGAAAGCAAAAAAGGTATGCAAACAACACGAAAATGTACAGCAAAATAAATAAAAGACATTCAAAGTTGCAAGTGAATTTCCATCATTATTTATTCAAGAAGTAAACAGAAATTAAGTTTTTCTTCATTCATAGAGAACAATTAAAAATTATAAAAAATTATTAATGAATATTAATTATTTTTTATTCACTTAGTGACCGGATATAAAATATTAACTATCCATTGAAAATAATTTAAAGACATTCAAAATTGTAAATGAATTTCAATCATTTTTTAGTCAAGAAGTAACCAGAAATTAAATTTTATTTATTTCGTAGAGAACAATGGGGAAAAATTCAAAATCATTAATTTTTTCTAATTATTTTTAAATTCCGCATTAGATCCAAATTCATGGACTATTTATCTATTCAAATTTATTGAACGCCGTTAAATATTTGAATTTCTCTTAACTTTTTTCTATACTTAAAAAGGTATAAACCTTCACATTATTTATTCATCTAGAACACCTCATTTTAGACTCAATTGAATCAATAGTGAAGAAGAACTTGTTAAAAACAATTAAAATCATGTCAGATTTAATTGTTTTCAATCAATAATTTTAACCAGGGATATACTTTGAGTTTTGTAAATATTTTGATTTTTTTTAACATTTTGGGATTACTTTCTTGGATGAATTTGTTTCTCAAATTTAGTGACAAAAGCGTGAATAATGAAGTGCAGGACGGAAAATATGTTTGTAAAATGCAGATAATATAATGAAAAAAATGTATAGAGTTATAATTGTAACTGTATATTGCAATTAAGTTTGACGATTTGTTGTGTAGATAATTATATGTATGACTCGTGTAGATGTTTAAAATGCAGAAGTTTATTTCAGTGTTTTCAAAAATAGACTAGGATTAATGACGGCGATAGTATAGTTTTGAATTTGTCGGATGTCTGCTGCATTCACACTCATAATGATTCAGAAATATATTACAATTTAAAAAATTTTCAATTACAGTTCTAAAGGAAAAAGAATATCCACGTGAGTAAATTTTTATTTTTTTACAACAATATGACTTATTACGTCGAATATCAGATTATATTTTAATACATGAAAAATTTTAAAGTTCCCATAGTCGGAGTTCTAAACTTTTTGGCCTCAAATGGCTATCGCGTGGTTTCTTCGATGGCATCCAAAGATTGCGGAATCTGGACCTTCGAGAAAAAACATGAAATATTGGTCTTCAATAAAAATATCATCTAATTCTAACTCAAACATATTTGTACGAAATAGGTTTAACATATATATTTACATTTCAATTAAAGTTTCAAAAAATATTGAAAACTAAATTTAAGGCGTTGAAAAACGTTCATACTTTTTTTTGTACGAAAGTACATTGTTTTTTAAGAAATATTTTTCAAACTTTAAGTTCTTACTATTGTATTTTTTTCTCCAGACTGAAATATTGATTTTTTTTAATATTGTCCTGTACGGGCCGATACAATTCAAAGTACTGGCTATTGGATTGTTATATCGAATGCGCATTCGACTTGTGCATAAAAAGTGGATCATTTGTATTTTCGAAGGAACAACTTTCGTGCTCGTTGAGCTCGAAAACACTATTGTGAATACATTTTCGAGCTCTACGAGCTCGCAAATACTTTTGTATGCCATTGTTTTGTAAAAAACCATTTTTTAGCATTTCTTTCTCCCACGATATCTCGCGAACGAATTAACCGATTTTGATGGTTGAGGCGGCAATTGACGCGTTTTGTCAAGTTCTAAAGCTCGTAAAATTTCGGATTCGATTTATCGAGTCGTTTTTGAGATATTTCAGGAAAAATAAAAAAAAATTTTTTTTTTAATTCTTTCGACAACGGTTTCTCTTGAACGAATAAACCGATTTTGATGGTTGAGGTGGCATTCGACGCGGCTTATAAAGCTCTAAAGCCCAGTCCATTTTGGAATGAATCCATCGAGCACATTAAAAGTTATCCAAAAAAAACATTTTTGAAAAAACTTTATTTTTGGAATATCTCTGAACGAGCCCTACCGATCCAGCTCAATTTTCTCTCGGCTTCAAGATATTGACAATCCGCGTCGAATGGCACCTTAAAGTTCAAAATCGGTTCATCCGTTCAAAAGATACAGGTATTTACATACGTACGTACATACGTACGTACATACGTACGTACATACATACATACATACATACACTCGGACATCATCTTGAAATTAGTCAGAATAGCTTCCTAGGACCTCAAAACGTCGACATCTGATGGAAATTCGATTTTCGTAAATCGGACCGAAACCAATAACTTCCCGAATTTTTGAAAATTTACAATTTTCTTAGCGGGAAGTTAAAAAGACAATAATAAAAATTAGAGAAATTAAATAAAATGTCCAATAATAAAATAAGAATATTTATAACAATAAAAATAATTGTTTCAATTATATATAAGCAAACGAAAATGAATATGTAAATTTATATAAATATGAATAAAAAAACTTTACCCCATCGATTCGACATAAGTCTCATCTCGTTTTAATATCAAATATTATTTTTTGAGCGGGTGAATGTGGCAGACATCAGAAAATTTTAAAATTATTACTAAATAGAATAAATAATTATTGAAAGAAAATTTTTAAACATTGCGCATTTAAAAAATTCGGAACTAATAAGTGCATTTTTTATAAATATTATTTCTTAAATTAGTTCCTCTATTTATTTATAATTTTTTAAATTTGTCGGATGTCTGCTACATTCAAACTTGTTATTATTTACATAAAATTAATAAAAAAATATTAATTAAAACGAATACATAATTTTTATGCATAAACCTTTCTATCACAATGCCCTGATTAAAATTATTAATTAAAAACAATTGAATCTGACATGATTTCAATTATTTTCAGCAAGTTCTATTTCACGATTGATTCAATTCACCCAAAAATGAATTGTTCCGAATAGATAAATAATATGTGAAGATTTCAAACCTTTTTAAGTATAAAAAAAATTAAGAGAAATTCAGATATTTAATTGCGATCAATAAATTTGAATAGATATATAGTTCATGAATTTGGATCTAATGCGGAATTTAAAAATAATTGAAAAAAATTAATGATTTTGAATTTTTCCCAATCGTTCTCTATGGATAAATAAAACTTAATTTCTGGTTACTTCTTAAATAAATAATGATTGAAATTCATTCGCAATTTTAAATGTCTTTGATTTAAATTCAACGGATAATTAATATTTTATATCCGGTCACTCAGTGGATAAAAAATTATTAAAATTCATTAATAATTTTAAATAATTTACAATTGTTCTCTATAAATAAATAAAACTCAATATCTGGTTGTACTGTGAATAAAGAATAATTAAAATAATTCGAAGTTTCGGACTTGTTGAAGAATTCATAAAATCGTAAATTTAATAATCCATTTATTCATAGGGAAAAATTGAAAACAATTCAAAGTTTTAATTCTCTTCGAATTCGTTTGAATTATTCATACAATAGTCGAATAAAAAATTTATTTATTTATTGGAAGAAATAGAAAATAATTTGAAGTTACAAGTTTGTTTAAATTTTTTTAAATTATTCATAAAATCGTGAATCTGAAAATACACATTAACTCAGTATTCAAAGTAATTGGAACCATAAAATTTTAATTACGTTTCAATAATTTTCAATTTTACTAGTAAATATTGAGAAAGATTCAATTTTTTTGGTTTCAATTGTTTGCAATATTTTGCAATTCAAAATAATTGAAATCAAAGAAGTCTGAATATTTTTTAATAGTTTGCTATTCAGCTTCTAATAATTGAAAAAAATTCAACTTTCGAAGCTACAAATTCAGTTAATAATTTTCAATTTTATCTAAAAAATTGAAATGAATCCAAATTTTTTTCAGTCGTTTTCAAACAATATTTTTAATAAGGGATAACTTGAATTTTGCACAAATGACAGTAATTTTAAATGTATATTGTAATTTTTAATTTCAGATAACATTCTTTGATATCTAATGATAATTATTATAGAATTTTAATGAAAATTTCGTTGATATAATTGTACATTTTATTTCGTGTATTATTAAAGAAGTGAGCGATTTTTGAATTTTCAAGTAATTATCTCTACTTAGAATTGTAATGATTATGATAAATGAAAATTACAATCTAGATAGTAATAATTGAAATAAAAAATTAATTTTCTACTAATCATCGTAATTTTTTTTATGGATTGTGATTTGTTATTTGAGATAGCAAATATACATATTTGATTTTTAATCAGATGATGTTTTATTTCAAATATTTATTGTTTTCTTTCCAACATCACTACATCAGGACTGCTGCACATTAAAGAAACCACGCGATAGCCATTATCAGCCAAAAAGTTTAGTGCTTTTACTAGTTTAACTGTAATTGAAATTTTTTAAGTATTAAAATATGAGTGAATTATTTACATCATCAATCATGTTGTTAAGAAAAATATTTCATTTCCAAAAATAATATTTTACTCACTTCCATACCACACATCGCTGGGACCTGTAATTAAAATTTTTCAAATCTTAAAATAAAACTGCATTATTATCTATGTAATAAATTATATCGCTGAGAAAAATATTTCATTTCCAAAAATGATATTTTACTCACTGTCATATGTTCCATCCACATCTGCAATTAAAGTTTTTTAAATATTAAAATATAATTGCATTATCTACATAATAAATTATTGTGTTACTAAGAAAAATATTTAATTTCCAAAAATATTATTTCACTCACTTCTCCTTCTACACCTATCGAAAGTAGGGCCCAGTTTGCGTAAATTGAAATATTCTTTGTACCTTTCCCAAAGATCATCATGGAATCCCTCAATCATACATACTTCGTTATTATACATATCACGCCCAACTTTAAGCACTAAATAAAGCGCCATACTTGAGGAAT
Source organism: Microplitis mediator (assembly GCF_029852145.1). NCBI lineage: Eukaryota > Metazoa > Arthropoda > Insecta > Hymenoptera > Braconidae > Microplitis > Microplitis mediator. Next base: position 5,242,397 of record NC_079973.1, read on the forward strand.
CAGAATATTTATCTGAAAAATAATTACCCAATAAAATAATATACATCATTTCACTTAATGGAATAAAAACTTCAAATACATGAAAATTGACAAAAACTGAAAAGTTTTATTTATTATATAATTTCATATAAAAATTCAAATAATTTTATTTTCAGTTTTTTAAAAACTATTTGATACTTTTTTTATGTCTATATAGAATTATTTGAAATAATTTTTTTTTTTTTTTATATGAAAACGATTGAACGTAATTATTCACATATTTTTTCAATAAAATAAATGTCGTAAAATTATTTTCACCTTAAAGTAAATTTTTATGAGTTAAGACCTTATGAAAATTTTAGAAAATCTACTGACAGATTCTGGCGTTAGAGATCAGTAAATGATGAGCGACTGTGTATGCGGAAAAACAGGAATGCGTTCGTGGCAAAAAGGACCGAAAACTGGCTTCATGGAAATATAAGTTATCCCTAAATAATCCCTGAATAAAAGAGGCATAAAATGTATAAAGCCTCTTTTCCATTTACTTGATTGGTCGAAAGCAAAAAAATATACCTATTTAAACAACACGAAAATATACATTAAAATAAATATTTGAAAAACGACACGCACGCGCTTGCGTGCGAAACATGTACGCTAGTCTCCTTAAATAAAAAATGCATGAGATGTATGAAGCCTGTTTTCCGATTACTTGAGTGGTAGAAAGCAAAAAAGGTATGCAAACGACACGAAAATGTACAGCAAAATAAATAAAAGACATTCAAAGTTGCAAGTGAATTTCCATCATTATTTATTCAAGAAGTAAACAGAAATTAAGTTTTTCTTCATTCATAGATAACAATTAAAAATTATAAAAAATTATTAATGAATATTAATTATTTTTTATTCACTTAGTGACCGGATATAAAATATTAACTATCCATTGAAAATAATTTAAAGACATTCAAAATTGTAAATGAATTTCAATCATTTTTTAGTCAAGAAGTAACCAGAAATTAAATTTTATTTATTTCGTAGAGAACAATGGGGAAAAATTCAAAATCATTAATTTTTTCTAATTATTTTTAAATTCCGTATTAGATCCAAATTCATGGACTATTTATCAATTCAAATTTATTGAACGCCGTTAAATATTTGAATTTTTCTCACCTTTTTTCTATACTTAAAAAGGTATAAAATCTTCACATTATTTATTCATCTAGAACACCTCATTTTAGACTCAATTGAATTAATCGTGAAATAGAACTTGTTAAAAACAATTAAAAACATGTCAGATTTAATTGTTTTCAATTAATAATTTTAACCAGGGATATACTTTGAGTTTTGTAAATATTTTGATTCTTTTTAACATTTGGAGATTACTTTCTTGGATTGGAATTTGTTTTTCAAATTCAGTGAAAAAAGCGTGAATAACGAAGTGCAGGACGGAAAATATGTTTGTAATTGTAGGTAATATAATGAAAAAAATGTATAGAGTTATAATTGTAACTGTATATTGCAATTAAGTTTGACGATTTGTTGTGTCGATAATTATATGTATGACTCGTGTCTGTCTATTGGATTCCCGGGAAAAAATGATCAGACCTGATCAGACATGAACAGGCATGAGTCTTCAGGCCTGATCAGACATGAAAAATGACCATGCCTGACCAGGCCTGATCAGGCATGTTCAGGTCTGATCAGGTATGTTCATGTCTGTTCATGCCCATCCGGGTAAAAAAATTATTTATAAAAAATGGCCCTATATAATTATATATAATTATGTATAACTATATTCAATTATACATGTATATAATTATTGCTATAAAAATAAGAAAAATAAAAAATTCGGGCGTGTGCAGGATTTGAACCGTGGACCTTGCGCTCGAAAGTGTAACTTGGTATACCCACTGACCTAAGAGATTTAGTTGAAAAGTAAGTTTCGTATGAACTTCAAGTAATAAAAATCTTATACGTGATAGATTCTTGGTCAACAAAATTTTAGATCTATGAGCAGACATGAACAGCCATGAACAGACATGAACATATATGACCAGGCATGAACAGGCATGGACAGGTATGAACAGGCATGATCAGACCTGACTGTATATAACGCTTCAGACATGAACAGGCATGAACAGGCATGATCAGGCCTGAGTGTATTCAACGCTTCAGACATGAACACACATGAACAGGCATGGACAGGTATGATCAGGCATGATCATGTCTAATTTCAGGCCTAATCATACATGAACAGGCATGATCAGGTCTAATTTCAGGCCTGATCATACATGAACAGGAATGGTCAGGTCTGATCATTTTTTCCCGGGTTGTTATTTCGAATGCGCATTCGACTTGTGCATAAAAGGTGGATCATATGTATCTTCGAAAGGACAACTTCCGCGCCCCTAAATATCCTAGCGGTGGATTCTGGAACTACCAAATATGTATTTGTGCAGCAACTGCATGTTCTTATATCAGATCAAACACTTTATTAATTTTTCCGCTTGTTTGTAAATAAATATTTCCCTTGTTATTCATGTGTTTAATTTAATAAATAAAAAAAGATAACAATAAAAATTGGAGAAATTAAATAAAATGTCCAATAATAAAATAAAAATATCAATAACAATAAAAATAATTATTTCAATTATTTATAAGCAAACGAAAATGAATATGTGAATTTATATAAATACGAATAAAGCAACTTTACTCCATCGATTCGACATAAGCCTCGTCTCGTTCTAATATCAAATATTATTTTTTGAGAGTGTGAATGTGGCAGACATCAGAAAATTTTAAAATTATTACTAAATAGAATAAATAATTATTGAGAGAAAATTTTTAAACATTGCGCATTTAAAAAATTCGGAACTAATAAGTGCATTTGTTATAAATATTATTTTTTAAATTAGTTCCTCTATTTATTTATAATTTTTTAAATTTGTCGGATGTTTGCTACATTCACACTCGTTATTATTTACATAAATTAAATAAACAAATATTAATTAAAACGAATACATAATTTTTATGCATAAACCTTTCTATCACAATGCCCTGATTAAAATTATTAATTAAAAACAATTGAATCTGACATGATTTTAATTGTTTTTAACAAGTTCTATTTTACGACTGATTTAATTCAGCCAAAAATGAATTGTTCCGAATAGATAAATAATATGTAAAGATTTCAAACCTTTTTAAGTATAAAAAAAATTAAGAGAAATTCAGATATTTAATTGCGATCAATAAATTTGAATAGATATATAGTTCATGAATTTGGATCTAATGCGGAATTTAAAAATAATTGAAAAAAATTAATGATTTTGAATTTTTCCCAATCGTTCTCTATGTATAAATAAAACTTAATTTCTGGTTACTTCTTAAATAAATAACGATTGAAATTCATTCGCAATTTTAAATGTCTTTGAATTAAATTCAACGGATAATTAATATTTTATATCCGGTCACTCAGTGGATAAAAAATTATTAAAATTCATTAATAATTTTAAATAATTTACAATTGTTCTCTATAAATAAATAAAACTCAATGTCTGGTTGTACTATGAATAAAAAATAATTAAAATAATTCGAAGTTTCGGACTTGTTGAAGAATTCATAAAATCGTAAATTTAATAATCCATTTATTCATAGGGAAAAATTGAAAACAATTCAAAGTTTTAATTCTCTTCGAATTCGTTTGAATTATTCATACAATAGTCGAATAAAAAATTTATTTATTTATTGGAAGAAATAAAAAATAATTTGAAGTTACAAGTTTGTTTAAATTTTTTTAAATTATTCATAAAATCGTGAATCTGAAAATACACATTAACTCAGTATTCAAAGTAATTGGAACCATAAAATTTTAATTACGTTTCGATAATTTTCAATTTTACTAGTAAATATTGAGAAAGATCCAATTTTTTTGGTTTCAATTGTTTGCAATATTTTGCAATTCAAAATAATTGAAATCAAAGAAGTCTGAATATTTTTTAATAGTTTGCTATTCAGCTTCTAATAATTGAAAAAAATTCAACTTTCGAAGCTTTGATTTTAGTCAATAATTTTCAATTTTATATAAAAAATTGAAATGAGTCCAAAATTTTTTCAATCAATATTTTTAATAAGGGATAACTTGAATTTTGCACAAATGACAGTAATTTCAAATATATATTGTAGTTTTTAATTTCAGATAACATTCGTTAATATCTAATGATAATAGTTATTATAGAATTTAGAATAAAATTTTCGTTGATATAATTGTACTCTTTATTTCGTGTATTATTAAAGTTGTGAGCGATTTTTGACTTTTTTAAGTAATTATCTCTACTTAGGATTGTAATTTAATTATTATGATAAATAAAAATGACCATCTCGATAGTAATAATTGAAATAAAAAATTAATTTTCTACTAATCATCGTAATTTATTTTATGGATTGTGATTTGTTATTTGTGATAGAAAATATATATATATTAGGGTGATTCCAAAAAAAGAAAACCATTTTTTTTTTTTTATGGTATCCAAAAATTGAAAGTATAACTAAAATTAAAAATTTTGGTACCATTCCGAGCTCTTAATAATGATATTAAGGTTTGCCTCAATCCATTTTTCTATTTTCCATTTAAATAACACGGGAAAAAAATTTTTTTTTTTTTAGAATTTTCCAGCTCACAAGCCAATCAACGGATTTTTATGCACAACAGATTTTTTTGTAGGAAATTGAACGCTCTACTAAAAAAGACTCTTATCGTTTTTTGATAAATCCCACGGTTCAAAAGTTATTGAAGCTTCAAGTCAAATTTATAGTAAATTTTAAGATATTTTTACTTTTCCGGCGAAACTATTAGTCTTATCAAAAAATATTACTAGAACTTTTTTGTAGATAATTTTATACCTTACAAATTATTACGAATAAAGTTTTTCGAAATTCTGCGTTGTTTTCAACTTATTTCCATTTCAATGTCAAGCTCTTAAAAAAGTAGATTTCTGATTAATTTTAAGAGCTTGACATTGAAATGAAAATAAATTGAAAACAATGCGGAATTTCGAAAAATTTTATTCGTAATAATTTGTAAGGAATAAAATTACCTACAAAAAAGTTTTTACGACATTTTGTAATAAGACTGATAGTTTCGCCGGAAAAGTGAAAAGATCTCAAAATTTACTATAAATTTGACTTGAAGCTAAATAACTTTTGAACAGTGGGAATTATCAAAAAATGATAAGAGACTTTTTTTGTAGAGCGTTCAATTTCCTACACAAAGTTTCATTGCTCATAAAAATCCGTTGAGTCGTCTGTAAGCTAGAAAATTCTAAAAAAAAAAATTTTTTTTCCTATGTTATTTGAATGGAAAATAGAAAAATGGATTGAGGCAAACCTTAATATTATTATTAAGAGCTCGGATTGGCACCAAAATTTTTATTTTCAGGTATACTTTCAATTTTTGAATACCAAAAAAAAATTTGTTTTTTCTGAAACACCCTAATATATATATATATATATATATATATATATATATATATATATATATATATATATATATATATATATATATATATATATATATATATATATATATATATATATATTTGATTTTAATCAGATGATGTTTTATATCAAATATTTATTGTTTTCTTTCCAACATCCATATTCCGTCATCACTTTTGCCTATTGAAGAAACCACGCGATAGCCATTATCAGCCAAAAAGTTTAGTGCTTTTTCTAGGGGAACTGTAATTAAAATTTTTTAAGTATTAAAATATAAGTGAATTATTTACATAATAAATCATATTGTTAAGAAAAATATTTCATTTCCACAAATAATATTTTACTCACTGCGATAACGTCCATCCTTGCAATCTGTAATTAAAATGTTTTAAATATTGAAATAAAACTGCATTACACTGAGAAAAGAAAGTACTATTGTCCAAACAAGAATTTCTTGGTTCAAGAAACCAGTTACAAATATTTATTTTATTATTATTGGTAATTAATTTCCTCGAGAAAAGAGCATCAAAATTATTTTGATATTATATGCATTTGTTGTTATATTGTGGGTAAACAAAAGAATTGCTTTGCTTGAATTAAATAAAAATTATTTTCTTTAATTCTACGAATTCTTGAGACAAAATTATATGAAAATGATTGAACGTAATTATTGCACGACTCATGATGCGAAGCATCTGAGATGTGCTTTATGATCGAAAAATTTAATTCGCCTCACTTCGGCAACTATTTCAATTATTATACCCTTGTTAGTTTACGGAATTGAGATATGTTGCATACTATTTTGAAGATAATTTAATGGATATTAGTTTCATACTTTTCAAAAATTTATTTAGTTCAATAAAAAAGGAAAAAACATCAAAATAGTCTAAAAAAATTTCCTGTCCGTCAAGTATGAAACCCGTAGACACAATAACTTACGAAAAAATGCAGTAATTGAATCAAATTTTTTTTTTTCAATTCTTTGAAAGATTTGTAGATCCCCTATTGCTACTGGCTAGGTAATTCAGTGTCGTTTAATAACAATTAATGAAAGAATAAAAAGGCTGTATAACTATATCTATATATATCGATGTAAAATTAACATGGATGCCGATATATCTATACCTATACATTATACGTACATTTATCCCACCAGGGGCGCTTGCGAATTACCATCCTAGTGTAGCTGTTTTTTTTTTTTTTGCTAATTGGTAAGCCTGAATTGTTTCAGTTCAATTTTTTTTTATTTACATATATTTTTTTTGCTTTTGTTATTAATCGAGATATTTTGAGTAGGTTCTTTCATAATTATATAAAAATACTAATATAATTTAAAAAAAGAAAAAAAAAAAAAATCGTATATTACATACCTAGGCCAGTAAAATGAGAAAAGTCTCAGAGCACATGTAATTGTTGGCCAAGGCGAAGCCGAGGCTGACAAACATGTGGGCTGAGGCTTTCTTTTTTACTGGCCAAGGTGCGTATACTATTTTTCTGCTCGACGAAGCCGGAAAGTCGCAACTTCGTTTGGGGCAGCGGCCCGAAAGTTGCCACTTTCCGGCCGGAGGGCAGAAAAAATATTTAAGGAAAGAAAATTTTATATATTTTAAATTTATTCGTGCTTCCCGCCATTTTTTTATGATTATTTTATTATTTCATAATAAATGAGCATTATGAGTCGCGCACTTTTGGATTTTCCAAATTTTTGACACTAGTTTCCCATTGGAAATTTCCCGAGGAACACGATCGTGGAAGTACTTTAGCTGAGCAGTCCCTAGATTCATCAGAATCAATCAAAAAGCCCCGGAAAATAGAAATAATTCAGGTCTTTCCGTTTCAATTCGTCTTTTGATTCTGATTTTTTTCGAAAATTAGATATTTGACACTAGTTCCCCATCGGAAATTTCCCGAGGAACACGATCGTGGAAGTACTTTACCTGAGCAGTCCCTAGATTCATCAGAATCAATCAAAAAGCCCCGGAAAATAGAAATAAATCAGGTCTTGCCGTTTCACTTCATCGTTTGATTCTGATTTTTTTCGAAAATTAGCTAGTTGACACTAGTTCCCCATCGGAAATTTCCCGAGGAACACGATCGTGAAAGTAGTTTAGCTGAGCAGTCCCTAGATTCGCCAGAATCAATCAAAATGCCCCGAAAGATAGAAATAATGCAGGTCTTGCCGTTTCACTTCGTCTTTTGATTCTGATTTTTTTCGAAAATTAAATATTTGACACTAGTTCCCCATCGGAAATTTCCCGAGGAACACGATCGTGGAAGTAGTTTAGCTGAGCAGTCCCTAGATTCGCCAGAATCAATCAAAATGCCCCGGAAGATAGAAATAATTCAGGTCTTGCCGTTTCACTTCATCTTTTGATTCTGATTTTTTTCGAAAATTAGCTATTTGACACTAGTTTCCCATCGGAAATTTCCCGAGGAACACGATCGTGAAAGTAGTTTAGCTGAGCAGTCCCTAGATTCATCAGAATCAATCAAAAAGCCCCGGAAAATAGAAATAATTCAGGTCTTGCCGTTTCACTTCATCTTTTGATTCTGATTTTTTTCGAAAATTAGCTATTTGACACTAGTTTCCCATCGGAAATTTCCCGAGGAACACGATCGTGAAAGTAGTTTAGCTGAGCAGTCCCTAGATTCGCCAGAATCAATCAAAATGCCCCGGAAGATAGAAATAATTCAGGTCTTGCCGTTTCACTTCGTCTTTTGATTCTGATTTTTTTCGAAAATTAGATATTTGACACTAGTTCCCCATCGGAAATTTCCCGAGGAACACGATCGTGAAAGTAGTTTAGCTGAGCAGTCCCTAGATTCGTCAGAATCAATCAAAATGCCCCGGAAGATAGAAATGATTCAGGTCTTGCCGTTTCACTCCGTCTTTTGATTCTGATTTTTTTCGAAAATTAGATATTTGACACTAGTTCCCCATCGGAAATTTCCCGAGGAACACGATCGTGGAAGTACTTTAGCTGAGCAGACCCTAGATTCGTCAGAATCAATCAAAATGCCCCGGAAGATCGAAATAATTCAGGTCTTGCCGTTTCACTTCGTCTTTTGATTCTGATTTTTTCCGAAAATTAGCTATTTGACACTAGTTTCCCATCGGAAATTTCCCGAGGAACACGATCGTGAAAGTTGTTTAGCTGAGCAGTTGCTAGATTCGTCAGAATCAATCAAAAAGCCCCGGAAGATCGAAATAATTCAGGTCTTGCCGTTTCACTTCGTCTTTTGATTCTGATTTTTTTCGAAAATTAGCTATTTGACACTAGTTACCCATCGGAAATTTCCCGAGGAACACGATCGTGGAAGTACTTTAGCTGAGCAGTCCCTAGATTCATCAGAATCAATCAAAAAGCCCCGGAAAATAGAAATAATTCAGGTCTTGCCGTTTCACTTCATCGTTTGATTCTGATTTTTTTCGAAAATTAGCTATTTGACACTAGTTTCCCATCGGAAATTTCCCGAGGAACACGATCAGGAAAGTAGTTTAGCTGAGCAGTCCCTAGATTCGTCAGAATCAATCAAAATGCCCCGGAAGATAGAAATAATTCAGGTCTTGCCGTTTCACTTCATCTTTTGATTCTGATTTTTTTCGAAAATTAGCTATTTGACACTAGTTCCCCATCGGAAATTTCCCGAGGAACACGATCAGGAAAGTAGTTTAGCTGTGCAGTCCCATGATTCGTCAGAATCAATCAAAATGCCCCGGAAGATCGAAATAATTCAGGTCTTGCCGTTTCACTTCGTCTTTTGATTCTGATTTTTTCCGAAAATTAGCTATTTGACACTAGTTTACCATCGGAAATTTCCCGAGGAACACGATCGTGAAAGTAGTTTAGCTGAGCAGTCCCTAGATTCGCCAGAATCAATCAAAATGCCCCGGAAGATCGAAATAATTCAGGTCTTGCCGTTTCACTTCGTCTTTTGATTCTGATTTTTTCCGAAAATTAGCTATTTGACACTAGTTTCCCATCGGAAATTTCCCGAGGAACACGATCGTAAAAGTTGTTTAGCTGAGCAGTTGCTAGATTCGTCAGAATCAATCAAAAAGCCCCGGAAGATCGAAATAATTCAGGTCTTGCCGTTTCACTTCATCGTTTGATTCTGATGTTTTTCGAAAATTAGCTATTTGACACTAGTTCCCCATCGGAAATTTCCCGAGGAACACGATCGTGGAAGTAGTTTAGCTGAGCAGTCCCTAGATTCGCCAGAATCAATCAAAATGCCCCGGAAGATAGAAATAATGCAGGTCTTGCCGTTTCACTTCGTCTTTTGATTCTGATTTTTTTCGAAAATTAGATATTTGACACTAGTTCCCCATCGGAAATTTCCCGAGGAACACGATCAGGAAAGTAGTTTAGCTGAGCAGTCCCTAGATTCGTCAGAATCAATCAAAATGCCCCGGAAGATAGAAATGATTCAGGTCTTGCCGTTTCACTTCGTCTTTTGATTCTGATTTTTTTCGAAAATTAGATATTTGACACTAGTTCCCCATCGGAAATTTCCCGAGGAACACGATCAGGAAAGTAGTTTAGCTGAGCAGTCCCTAGATTCGTCAGAATCAATCAAAATGCCCCGGAAGATAGAAATGATTCAGGTCTTGCCGTTTCACTTCGTCTTTTGATTCTGATTTTTTTCGAAAATTAGCTATTTGACACTAGTTTACCATCGGAAATTTCCCGAGGAACACGATCAGGAAAGTAGTTTAGCTGAGCAGTCCCTAGATTCATCAGAATCAATCAAAAAGCCCCGAAAGATAGAAATAATTCAGGTCTTGCCGTTTTACTGCATCTTTTGATCTGATTTTTTTCGAAAATTAGCAATTTGACACTAGTTTCTCATCGGAAATTTCCCGAGGAACACGATCAGGAAAGTAGTTTAGCTGAGCAGTCCCTAGATTCGACAGAATCAATCAAAATGCCCCGGAAGATAGAAATAATTCAGGTCTTGCCGTTTCACTTCATCTTTTGATTCTGATTTTTTTCGAAAATTAGCAATTTGACACTAGTTTCCCATCGGAAATTTCCCGAGGAACACGATCAGAAAAGTAGTTTAGCTGAGCAGTCCCTAGATTCGACAGAATCAATCAAAATGCCCCGGAAGATAGAAATAATGCAGGTCTTGCCGTTTCACTTCGTCTTTTGATTCTGATTTTTTTCGAAAATTAGATATTTGACACTAGTTTCCCATCGGAAATTTCCCGAGGAACACCATCAGGTAAGTAGTTTGGCTGAGCAGTCCCTAGATTCGTCAGAATCAATCAAAATGCCCCGGAAGATAGAAATAATTCAGGTCTTCCCGTTTCAATTCGTCTTTTGATTCTGATTTTTTTCGAAAATTAGCTATTTGACACGAGTTTCCCATCGGAAATTTCCCGAAGAACACGATCGTGAAAGTAGTTTAGCTGAGCAGTCCCTAGATTCGCCAGAATCAATCAAAATGCCCCGGAAGATAGAAATAATTCAGGTCTTGCCGTTTCACTTCGTCTTTTGATTCTGATTTTTTTCGAAAATTAGATATTTGACACTAGTTTCCCATCGGAAATTTCCCGAGGAACACGATCAGGTAAGTAGTTTGGCTGAGCAGTCCCTAGATTCGTCAGAATCAATCAAAATGCCCCGGAAGATAGAAATAATGCAGGTCTTGCCGTTTCACTTCGTCTTTTGATTCTGATTTTTTTCGAAAATTAGATATTTGACACTAGTTTCCCATCGGAAATTTCCCGAGGAACACGATCATAAAAGTACTTTAGCTGAGCAGTCCCTAGATTCATCAGAATCAATCAAAAAGCCCCGAAAGATAGAAATAATTCAGGTCTTGCCGTTTTACTGCATCTTTTGATCTGATTTTTTTCGGAAATTAGCTATTTGACACGAGTTTCCCATCGGAAATTTCCCGAAGAACACGATCGTGAAAGTAGTTTAGCTGAGCAGTCCCTAGATTCATCAGAATCAATCAAGAAGCCCCGGAAAATACAAATAATTCAGGTCTTGCCGTTTCACTTCATCTTTTGATTCTGATTTTTTTCGAAAATTAGATATTTGACACTAGTTCCCCATCGGAAATTTCCCGAGGAACACGATCGTGAAAGTAGTTTAGCTGAGCAGTCCCTAGATTCGTCAGAATCAATCAAAATGCCCCGGAAGATAGAAATAATTCAGGTCTTGCCGTTTCACTTCGTCTTTTGATTCTGATTTTTTTCGAAAATTAGATATTTGACACTAGTTCCCCATCGGAAATTTCCCGAGGAACACGATCGTGAAAGTAGTTTAGCTGAGCAGTCCCTAGATTCGCCAGAATCAATCAAAATGCCCCGGAAGATAGAAATAATTCAGGTCTTGCCGTTTCACTTCGTCTTTTGATTCTGATTTTTTTCGAAAATTAGATATTTGACACTAGTTCCCCATCGGAAATTTCCCGAGGAACACGATCGTGAAAGTAGTTTAGCTGAGCAGTCCCTAGATTCGTCAGAATCAATCAAAATGCCCCGGAAGATAGAAATAATGCAGGTCTTGCCGTTTCACTTCGTCTTTTGATTCTGATTTTTTTCGAAAATTAGATATTTGACACTAGTTCCCCATCGGAAATTTCCCGAGGAACACGATCGTGGAAGTACTTTAGCTGAGCAGACCCTAGATTCGTCAGAATCAATCAAAATGCCCCGGAAGATAGAAATAATTCAGGTCTTGCTGTTTCACTCCATCTTTTGATTCTGATTTTTTTTCGAAAATTAGCTATTGCACGACTCATGATGCGAAGCATCCGAGATGTGCTTTATGATCGAAAAATTTAATTCGCCTCACTTCGGCAACTATTTCAATTATTATACCCTTGTTAGTTCACGGAATTGAGATATGTTGCATACTATTTTGAAGATAATTTAATGGATATTAGTTTCATACTTTCAAAAAATTTATTTAGTTCAATAAAAAAGGAAAAAACATCAAAATAGTCTAAAAAAATTTCCTGTCCGTCAAGTATGAAACCCGTAGACACAATAACTTACGAAAAAATGCAGTAATTGAATCAAATTTTTTTTTTTTCAATTCTTTGAAAGATTTGTAGATCCTCTATTGCTACTGGCTAGGTAATTCAGTGTCGTTTAATAACAATTAATAAAAGAATAAAAAGGCTGTATGACTATATCTATATATATCGATGTAAAATTAACATGGATGCCGATATATCTATACCTATTTATTATACGTACATTTATCCCACCAGGGGCGCTTGCGAATTACCATCCTAGTGTAGCTGTTTTTTTTTTTTTTTGCTAATTGGTAAGCCTGAATTGTTTCAGTTCAATTTTTTTTTATTTACATATATTTTTTTTGCTTTTGTTATTAATCGAGATATTTTGAGTAGGTTCTTTCATAATTATATAAAAATACTAATATAATTTAAAAAAAGAAAAAAAAAAAAAATCGTATATTACATACCTAGGCCAGTAAAATGAGAAAAGTCTCAGAGCACATGTAATTGTTGGCCAAGGCGAAGCCGAGGCTGACAAACATGTGGGCTGAGGCTTTCTTTTTTACTGGCCAAGGTGCGTATACTATTTTTCTGCTCGACGAAGCCGGAAAGTCGCAACTTCGTTTGGGGCAGCGGCCCGAAAGTTGCCACTTTCCGGCCGGAGGGCAGAAAAAATATTTAAGGAAAGAAAATTTTATATATTTTAAATTTATTCGTGCTTCCCGCCATTTTTTTATGATTATTTTATTATTTCATAATAAATGAGCATTATGAGTCGCGCACTTTTGGATTTTCCAAATTTTTACATGTTTTTTCAATAAGTTAAATGTCATAAAATTATTTTTACCTTAAAGTAACATTTATAAGTTAAGAGCTTATGAAAATTTTAGAAAATCTACTGACACTTTATGGCGTTTGAGATCAGTAAATGATGAGCGTCTGTAGATGCGGAAAACCCATACGAAAAAAATATATATCCGGATATATCCGGGCAAATCTGGATATATATTTTTTCCGTATTGGAAACAGGAATGCGTTCGTGGTAAAAAGGACCGGAAACTGGCTTAATGGAAATATAAATTATATACACATCGAGGGAAAATTTGAAAATGAAAATTGTATAATTCAATTAAATTTGTTATTTTTTTAAATTATTTTATTTGAATATTTATTGAATTTTTTTATAATTTTAGAATAAAATTTTTGTACCATAAAAAGTTAATACGCATTCTATTTTAACCATAGAAAATTAATTATTGACTCAATCGTTATTTTATGTAAAAAATTTTATGTTTATTTTTTTATTTCCCGCTAAGAAGATCGATGATTTTCGAAAAATTCGGGAAGTTATTGTTTTCACCCCCATTTTTGAAAATCGAGTTTTCATCAGATGTCGACGTTTTGACGTCCTAGGAAGCTATCCTTGCTATTTTCAGTATGATGTCCGAGTGTCTGTATCATACCTGACCCAGCCTGATCACGCATGTGTTACGTCCAGAATGAAGAACACAAGTTATTCAGTCCCTTAATATTGAGTCAAAGCACTTTACTCGGGTAGCGGGGACCTCGCTATTTAGTGTCGAGTATGTCAATATGCGAAAATATGATGTACGGGGTGAATGGATGTGTCTTATCACTAGATAAATGAACAAGTAATTGAACTTACAGTTGGTTTATTCAATATAATAATTTGTTAGGACACAAGATTTGACTGAGCTGGAGACCAGATTGTTGTTGGTTGAAAGTCGATTCGAAGTAAAATGTTTTCAGGTGGCTTGATAGTTGGTTACGATTCTTGAATGTTGATGTAAATGAGCAAAGGGGCTTGCTTATACTGGGTAATTGACAATCTGTCTGAACATTTTTTTTAATACGATGAAATTTATTTAAATGTGAATAATAAAAATTACAACAGCAATAATATTCAACAGAAATAATTTAATTATTTAAATTATTTGTAATATTGAATAAAAGAAAATCGTAATTATTTTTATTTAAAGTAATTCTATTTAAATTGTATAAATTCTGAATTTAATTATTAACGACCCGAACAAAGAAAGTAAAATTTAGAATAATACGATCATACGTAATCAAGAGCTTGAAAATTAATGGGCATAGACGACCGATTTGCGGCGGTTTTTATAGGCACCAACATAGGCGAGGGGTAACATGCGTGACCTAGATTTGATTTCGTTCGCTACCGAAAAATAGGATGGTAAACGAAGCTCTAATAATTAGAACGAAAAGAGGAGATAGTGTTACTAAGCATAGTCGAATAGCTGAGTTACTTGCGGGGTGAAGTGTAAGAAAAGGCCTATAGGTGCCGATATCGGGTAGAACCATGATGAATACATTTGCACACACACACACACACACACACACACACACACACACACACACACGCACACACACACACACATCCGAACACACATCCGAACACACACAAGCAAACTTTCGCACACACGCACACAAACACCTGCACACACGCAAACACACACTCGCACACACACACACATTGTTTAGCAGTTTAATATAAATTAATATAAATTTATTTAAGTATTAAAACTCCGAACCGGAGTGAATTGGGAGTGAAATAAAATCCGCGTCACTCCGCAATCACTCCGCTAAAAAAAAACTCTCAATTCACTCCGCATGCGGAGTGATTTTTTTTAAAACTCCGGAACTCCGAGTGGCGGAGTGAATACTTTGAGTTTTGTAAACATTTTGATTTTTTTCAACATTTTGAGATTACTTTCTCGGATTGTAATTTTTTTTTTAAATTTAGTAATAATTTTTTTCTCTGTATACAGCTTGATGTTCAACATATACTTTCATATTAATTAAAGTATAAGAAAATGTTAAAAATTAAAATCAAAGTTTAAAAGTGAAAACGATTTCGATTGATTTCTCAATTATAATAAAAAGAAGTAAGAAAAAAAATAATAGTCGACATTTTCTATTTTTAAATTTTCCCACAAGAAAATACTTTCCCTCCTTTCCGGTAATTTCCCCCTGTCGGTCGCAGTAGTTTTTAGTTTTTCATCCATTTCCATTCTCCAGTGCACCGAATGCACTTGACCTCAAGAACTATCTCAGTGTAAGTATATTTTCTATAGTTTCCTTTTCTACAAACCCAAAATAAGGTTTGTACGAATTTCCTATATAATTTTTATTAATAATATTGTAATAGTAAAAGAGTATAAGTTTTTGGTACTGAGTAATTTTTAAGTAAAGTTTAAATATTTGAAATAATAACAAAAGACTGAAATGGTGTGCAACAGGTATTTTATCCGTCATACGTAAACAAATATCTGTATGGCGTCAAATTTTTTCTATGAATCATAATAAAGTATGGGAGAACTGCGATGTATTTAGTTACAACTATCTATTAAAAACTAATGTAGAAAAAAAACCTCTAATTCTTTTTGATAAATAACATTTTTTTTTATTTTTTAAGATGAATGAAATAAATCATATTCATTTGAAATTTCTTTTTAAGTCATATTTTATATAAAATTCGACTTCTCTGGCAAAAGGCACAAATTTTTTAAAGTTAAAAAAAATGATTCTGAAGTCAGCAGACAATTGACTATTAACAGATCAATTTAAAAAAAAGAAAGAAACTATAAAAATGCGCATGTAGAAAATGAAAAAAGCTATAAGTGCAATTTTTTAAATATTTTTTTTTTTATAATTTATCGTTTATGAAAAAATTTAAATGTACGAATTATAAATAAACGTCCGTATTTTTAAAATTCAATTTTTTAAAATTAAAAATTTATTTTTTATAAATCATTTTCAGATGTCGAACAACGGAAATAGTTGCAGTACTGATTTGATATGGGTCCAAGGAAATATACGCGGGAGTAATTGTAATTTGTACGGAGACACTTCGGGAATCAAAGAGACTTTACAGAAACACTTTCGTGTAAAATCTGTTGATAATGGTTTCTCTGTTGAAGGTAAATTAATTAACGATAAGTATATATCGTTGATTAGTATAAAAATTATAATTTTAATTTAACATTTCATGATCCTGAAGTTAGCAGACAATTTAAAACTTTTGAATTTCTTTTTCAACAAATCAGTTACAAAATAAAAAAAAAACTGAACAGTGCACATGTAGAAAAGTAAAAATGCTATAGGTGCAATTATTTTAAATATTCATTTTTTTATAAGTTATGGGTTTGAAGAAAATCAAAAAATTATTAGATGTCAGCTAACTTCAGAATCATTATATTTTTACATAATTAAGATATAAATTTATTGAGTAAATAAAATTAAAATTCCAGCGGTTCCGACAATTATAATTAACTTTGCAGCAAAATTTGGATATAGAGTCAAAGAGACAACTTTAATCGAGCATTCTAATTTTCTTTGGACTCTCAAGTCACAATAATTAAATAATTAAATTAAGTATTAATTTTTTTAAGTAAATTATATGATGACAATGACTCAATGACTGCAAGTGTAAGAAGGAAAAATTTATTTTATAAATATTAAAATTCAATGTTATTAAAATTTTTAAATTTACTGTACTTAAAATTGCAATAAATGATAATTTTATAAATCAATTTTCTTTATTTTACCAATAATTAAATCCTCACGCTAATTATAACATTATTAGCAAGTGATGTATAATTCATAGAATATATTTATATTTGTAATGACTCCGAAGCAAGTAAGTAAATAAAAATTATTTTTAGCATTTAATTATGTTTTGCATTTTCTTCAAATAATTTCAAAATATAGAGATACTTTTCATACCTGTGGAAAAAGGGAAAAATACTATTGCACTCATGTGTGTTTATATACTTTTGTAATTACACACATAAAACCTGTTAACAAGGGCACATTGTCATTGCATACGTTTGTACCTACATATGAAACTAATATTTTATTCGGGAGTATTAAAGTATGAAAGCAATAATATTGTATGCATTGTCGCTTAGATCAATTTTCAATGGACCAACGGTCGAGTAACCATAAATACAGTCTTGTCACAGTAACTGGATCATTAGAAAGTTCGTAAACATTATGAGATTAAACATCAACAGAATTGAATCCGAACAACCTTTACTCAGAAGCTAGATAACCCTGATGATTAAAAAAAAAAAATGGTTTAAAATGATTCAAAACAATTTGAAATGATTTAGAACAATTTGAATTGACTAATACATAGATATACACTTAGCATGGATTAAATCATTCTTCTTAATCAGGGGCGTTATAACAGTAATTATTTAACACTACTTCTATAATTCAATGACACTATTTTTGGAATTATTAAGATCTATTTGTCATCAGGAAATATGATTGATGTAACGAATAAATTAGGCGAGCGGGGATATAAAACAATAAATGATTTTACTGAAAAAAAAACCTGAATTTGGTACTACTGCATCTACTTTAGACTATTTCGGCGATTCAATATTTTTAAAAAATATCCATAGCTTGGGATGATCCCAAATCGATCATTTTTTGTTTCGTTCGATTTTCTTTAAGCGAAAGACTTCAAGGGGCAAAATAGAATGGTAGGCACGTGGTTTTTCCTGATGGGCTCTGGACTCGATACTGTTCTGATTAAAAACTCTAATAAAATCTGAGTGAAACCGATTGAAATACAAAATGTATATTACTTTTTGATTGAATTTCATAGGAAAATTTTAATCAGATTCGAATCCGAGATCAATCGAATTTAACCTGGGTTTTTAATCAGAGATATCAGGGATAATAAAAATAATACATATAATATTTTTGAAACTCTGTATAAATAAAAAAAATTTTCTGCGTTAATTTGAATCAGAATTTGCTTTGAAAATTTTTTTATTTCCGACACTTCAGAAAAAATAAAATAGACGTCATATTTTTTACTCATTTATGATAAATTATTTTTCTAGTAAAATCTAATGTCAAATAATGAAAAATTCAATAAATATTTTTAAAAAATAATTTAAAAAAACAAAATAACAAATTTAATTAAATTATAGAATTTTCATTTTCAAATTTTCCCTCAATGTATATATAATTTATATTTCCATTAGGACAGTTTCCGGTCATTTTCGCCACGAACGCATTTCTGTTTTTCCGCATCCACAGACGCTCTTCATTTACCGATCCCAAACGCCATAAAGTGTCAGTTGGTTTTCTAAAATTTTGATAAAATATATTAACTTATAAAAAAAAAAACTGTTATGGTGTAAATAATTTTATTTAAATATCGCTGCATATTTGGTAGGTAGAAAACAATTTTAATTAAAAAACAAAAAAAAATAAATAATTACAAAATTTTTTAAATAAAATAATAATTGGGGCAATAATTTATTTTCTATGGTTAAAATAAAATACGTATTAACTTATAGTATCAAAATTTTATTCAAAAATTTTTCTAATTATTTTAATCCATAGCATTTATTTATATTTCAAAAATTTGAAAATTTATTTTTTAGGCTGCATATGAAATGTCCAAAATGTCCAATGGTACACATGAATGTGAAGGCAATTCGTATATATGGGTACAAGGAAGCCTTCGCGGGTCTGCTTGTTTTGTGTATGGAACAAATTCCACCACCCGAGATTATATAAGACAACAATTTAAATATCATAATGATTCACCTGATGGAATTTACGTTGAAGGTAAATTTAAATAAATTATCAAAGTAATTAAACCCTGATTAAAAAAAAGGTTGAAAAGTATTAAAAATATGAGTCTGAATGTACCAGACATCAGACAAATTTAAAATTATGAATAAATAGAGCAAATAATTAATAAAATAAAATTTAAAAAAAATGCGCATTTACAAAATTTTGAAATTAATAAGTTCATTTTTTATAATTATTATTTTTTAAATTATTTACTCGATTTGTTTATTAGGGTGGGTTGAAAAAAAACTTATTTTTTGTTTTTCTTAGCATGGGGGTAGAATTTGTACCTTATAAAAAAAAAAATTTTTAAGAAAAAAAAAATTTTTTTACTCAACATTTTGAGGTGGCCCAATCGTTTTTAAAATAAATCATTGATCAAACGGGGTGGTCCCAACGAAAAAAATTACATGGTGTTCTAGAATCTGTAGGGTGTCCCCTTGAAAGCTAATTGAAAGTCAGGAGTTGAAAAAATTTTTTTCCTATTATTTTTGTAATTTAAGTAAAAAATCCAAAAAATGAAAAGCGTTTTCTTTTGAATTAAATTGAAAGTGAAGTAAAAAAAATCACATTCGACAATTATTAGATGTTTTCCACGATTTTGGACAAAAAAAAATTTTTTTCGTTGGAACTACCCTCTTTAATCAATTATTTATTTAAAAAACGAGTGGGCCACCTCAAAATGTGAAGTAAAAAAATATTTTTTTTTTCTTGAAAATTTTTTTTTTTTTATAAGGTACAAATTCTACCCCCATGCTAAGAAAAACAAAAAAAAAGTTTTTTTTTAACCTACCCTATTGTTTATAATTTTAAATTTGTCTAAAGTCTGCTACATTCAGACTCATATTAAAAATGATGAAATTTGAATTCTTTTCAATACTTATGAATACTTTCAAACTTTTAAATTCCTTCTCTTATGGAATTTTAATATTGTAGATCGTTTTCAATTCTTTGTTTTAATCTGGGGATTGACAATAAGAAAATAAAATGTACACATCTATAGATATATAAATATATTAATAAAAATTTTGATTTTAGCCTGTCCTACCAAAGTTATTAGTTTATTGAGAAATTTCAAAAAATACGATATAGCACACACGGTATTGCTGGAAACTTATAATTTCCTGTGGACTCTTGAACCAGAAACGTTCAGTTAATACAAAAATTTTGAATATAATGAAATTATTTGTAAAATATTAGATGAATTTTTCAAACTAAATTTTCGTACACGCAGAGAAATTTTAAGTAAAAATTACCCGAAAAATTTGATACTGTGAAGACATGTGGAAAAAATGTAAATTTTTCTCATGCATTGTAAAATATACTACTCGGTAGCATGTAAATGAAGTGCAATTCCTACTAACATCAGTAAAAATTTAGTTACTGGCTAGATGCCACAGTACCAAACTTTACGGGTAATTTTTACTAAAAAATTATCTGCGTGTAATCATCACGTAAATCATTATTTCAAAATGATTAATTACGTTGTTTTAAATATAACGAATATGTATATTATTATGAGACTGATGTAATTAAAAGTTTTTAATTAAAATCCACTATGACTGGATTTTCAAGGACTGATATAATGTCATTGAGATCAAATTGTTTGTAATTAAATACATTGTAATTAAAACAAATGTTGGAATAACAATTTTATTTGATTGAATTTATCATTTGAAAACTACTTTATCATCAACAAAATACAATTACGATGGCTGGTACTTATTTGGCAGATGAACACCAAAAGCACAAGCTACACCCTGATAGGGCTGATAGCTGACAGCAAGTTAGCGACAATCTACTGCATCTTGTCACCAGTTACCCTGATAACCAGGGTTTCTCGTACAAAAGTTGGTATTCAATAGTTTGCGACCAACTTGGTCGACAACTTTAGCATTTGCAACTTTTGGCTACAAGTTACCACCACTTTCTGAGAAAGTTGACGTCAGTATGGAACCGCAACTGGAATGCAAGTTTCTTAAGAAAATGCGAGGTAATTTACTGTCAACTTATTGAATTTCTAACTTTTGCCACCAACTTTCTCAGAAAGTGTCGATCAACTTTGGAAGTATCAACTTTTGTGGGCAACGTGGTGTCCAGATGCGGCTGTAGTTTTACGTCAGTTTCTATCCAATTTGGCTATCAGGGTAACCGAAAAAATTGGCATTTCCGTAAGTTGATGGCAACTGGTCGGCAACTTTCTGTAAAAGTTTTCATTTCGTTAGTTGATGGAAAGTTGTCTTCAATTTTCTCAGAAAGTTGGCGACAGGTTGCGGCAGTAGATTGTCATCAACTTTTTGGGAAACTGGTAGTCAACAGTTACATAAGCTCTGAAAGTTGTCAACATGATCGCAACTATGATACTAATTTTCTGACGAAAATGTCTTGCTATCAGGGTACAATTCTCTATAATTAACTGTGCAGGTCAATCTGTTCGCACTATACAGTAATTGGCTCAAATTTGTTTCGGGATTCAATATGATCAGACCAATAGTTAATTTTTATTACATGTCAACTGTTTAAGGCTGAGCCGTATACTAAACAAATTTTTGAATTTTACTTTTCTTTTAATTTATTAATTACTTGTTTTCACAGAAATTTTTATAGCTTCCAAAAAAATGTGGAAGACAAAAGTAAAATTCGAAAATTCGGGTAGTCCTGCCCACCCTTAATTATCCTCCAAGCTCATGAAGGTTGGGCCGTACTCTACAAATTATCGAATTTTAGATTTCTATTGATTTATTAATTGATTGTGTGTTAATTTTTTAAATTTTTAAATAACCAAATAAAATGTAAGTAAAGAAAAATTAAAAAATGCGCATTTATAAATTTTGTTTCATGTCTGCTATATTCACATTCATTATTTTTTTATAATTTATCGTTTTTACAAAAATCCAAAAATTATCAGACCTCGGATAACTTCAGTAGTATAGAAAAATCAAATGAGTGTGAATGTAGCAGACACCAGACAAATTTAAAATTATATTACTAATAAATAGAGTAAATAACTAAAAAAATAATATTTATAAAAAATGCACTTATTCATTTTTGAATTTTTTAAATGCGCAATTTTTTTTTGAATTTTATTTTATTGATTATTTACTCTATTTATTAATAATTTTAAATTTGTCTGATGTCTGCTACATTACCACTCATAAAAATATGACCCCAAAGTTTACAGAGAATCAAAAATTTTCGTATTTTTTTTTCAACAAATCATTTACAAAAAAACAAAATCTAAAAAAATGCACATGTAGAAAATTTAAAAAACTACAGGTGGAATTTTTTCAAATATTTTTTTTCTTTAATTTATTGTTTTAAAAAATAATCCAAAAATTATTAGACGTCAGCTGACTTCAGTTTTGTTCATAAAATTCATCATAAATATTTAAGTTTCAAAATTGTCCGCTAAATCTGATAGAGCGCGTTAGTGTCACTTTCTTGAATAGCCAAAAATTTTGACTGAGTTTTAAACTTGATAATTTTTATTATTAACGATCAAAATCGATAACAAAAAAACAATATATTCTTTTTTTTTAGTATTTCTAATTCTTGTAGTGGTCCAAATTTATTTCACAAGCTTTCAATAAACAATGAGATATTAATTGCAGGTAAGGTTTGAAATGAATTTGAAAATTTAATATAAAAATGACTTTTCAAAACCTAGAAATTTAAAAATAAATAGAGTATTCATAAAAAAATAATAACAATAATTCTGAAATTAGCTGACGTCTAATTTTTGGATTTTTTAAAAAACAATAAATTAAAAAAAAAATATTTCAGAAAATTGCACCTACAGTTTTTTTATTTTCTACATGTGCATATTTTTTTTTTTTTTTTTTAAATTAAATTGTTGAAGAAAAATCCAAAAACTGTCTGCTAACCTCTGGATCTTTAACAATAACAATTCACTGTAATTTTTTTTTCTTTTTTATAGAATATGGCAACAATTAGAGTAATAAATAATATAATTAGACAAAAGACATGTCATTATAATAGAATTCCATCTTTATTATCACCGCCGTCATTATTATTATTGTGTAATGGTAATAAAGTGATAATTAAAAAATATTCAAATGAAAAAAAAAAATCTGAAATTACACATTTCGAAAACAATGCAACTGATAATCAAGTATCAACATCATTTGCGGAAGTAGGTAAATTTTTGTATATTTTTTCACAACAATAATAATTATGAGTGTGAATGTGGCAGACATACGACAATTTATAAATTTTAAGTAAATGAATAAATAAATTTAAAAAAATGCGCGTACTATTTTTCAATTATCTAAGAACGTATTTTCTAATTTTTATTGTATTTACATTTTATTTATTCATTCAAAAATTAAAAACTGCTAATTCTCAGCTGCACTCACACTCATTAATAATAATAATAATTATTATAAATGATGATAGTAATATTTATTAATGACAATTAATAAATAAAATTGCAGTTAAAGAAAATACAAAGTCAGCATGGTACGTAAGCGTGATAGTTGCCGGTGTCGGCATAACGGCATTGATGTTCTACGCAATATTCCGTGAACTATTTTCGGATAAAAGTCCAAGTAGTGTTTATAGCAAAGCTGTAGATAAATGTGTAAAAGACCCAAAAGTCATTGACGCACTTGGTGAGCCGATAAAAGC
The DNA here is from genome assembly GCF_029852145.1 of Microplitis mediator. NCBI lineage: Eukaryota > Metazoa > Arthropoda > Insecta > Hymenoptera > Braconidae > Microplitis > Microplitis mediator. The sequence continues at coordinate 5,266,139 of NC_079973.1, forward strand.
TTACGGTGAGGAGAGCCGTCGTGGTAGACGCAGACACACCAACCATGTCGTCTATCAACACAACGGCAGAACGTACATGAGAATGAAATTTTACATTCAGGGAGTACGTAAACGTGGGACTGTAAATTTGGAAATGAGAGAGGTAATTTTTTTTTATTTAATTATTTGATTATAACGTAGTATTGATCCCACGAGAAATTTTCATTTTCATTTAATTTAATTATTAATGACAAAGCCAAAGCCTGATGGCAACATTTAAAATTATGTTGATGGTTTTACAAAGAAAATTTAAATTACTACGGCACAGAAAAATTTTCTAAGCAACCAAAGCAAGTAAAGTTGATGAATTAGCATGCAACTAATTATTGAAGTCGTTCTACATAACTTCAACCTTGAATAACTTTTGAAGGAGTGAATTTAGCGAAAATTGTTAAGAGACTTTTTTTGTAGAGCATTCAATTTCCTTTAAGAATATTCATTGGCTTCTTCCAGAAACTTATTTTTACATGAATAACAAAACTCCAAATTTGAACAATCAAATTTTAAAATCATACCAATATTCAAAGCATGATTATAAGGAAACGGTTCATCTGACGAAAAATTTCAATCAGATCTTTTTTGTAGAGCATTAAATTTCCTTCAAAAAATGTATCTGAGTCGATTTCGTTTATCTCGATGGTTTGAGAGTTATGAGACAAAAACCCGCTCATTTAAAAAAAAAATCGAGAATTGCGATGATACACCTCTTAATATCCATATTAAGGGCTCAAATTTTTACAATAATTTTTTTCTGTCGTCCCAAATAATATTTCCACAGTATCGTTAAAAAAAAAAAAAATAGTCGATTTTTTTGGCCCAGTCTAATGAAGCTAATAGAACTAAAATTAAAATTTTTATTATCATTTCTTACACTAAAAAATTTTTTCTTGGCTCAAGAAATTTTTACTCACACTAAAAAATTTTTTGTGCCAAGAAATCTTTCTTTTTTTGTGTAAAAATCAACAATTGATTTTTTTTAACGTTGACATTTAAGCTCAGAAAGTTAAAATTTTTTTTTCACGCATTGAGCAAAAAATCGGTGCGTATTAAAGTTCTTTGTCCATGAACTTTTCATTTAGAAGATTAAAAATGGAAAATTACATACTAATTTTCAATTTTTTTCACGGCTTTATGATTCCCGGGATCTCGTAAAAGTACCGGGAACCGCAAGGGCGTATAAAATTTTTAGAATAAAAAAATCCATAAATTATGAGAAGAAATTATATATATATTTATAAATAAATGTAATTTGTAATTTGTTACCAGGATGATAACGGAAATTTTGTCTACCGATACTTGTTTATCCAGCTAGAAGATATGTTCCGTTCAGTTATTGTTTTAGAAGATAACCGGGCAGCGGAAGGTGACTCAAATAAAAGTGACAAGTTCGCGCCACAAAATTTCCCAATCTTATCAAACCAATAAATAAATTGAATTTTATTCTCATCATTACATTATCTTTACAACTCTAGTCTAGTATGATGACACTTGAAATAAACTTCTCTTATTCATTTTATAAATATTTTTTTTCAAAAATAAAATTTTTACCACTACCTAGATATTGATTTATTCCTCATCTCTTTTACTAATAAATTCCCCTTCACTCTGTAAATAATCGGGAGTGACTTCGGAGTAATTACGGATTTGATTTAAATCCGAATTCATTCCGTCACCCGGAATTACGGAGATTTAGAAAAAAATCACTCCGAATACGGAGTAAATACGGAGTTAATTTCACTGCGAACCGGAGTTTCAATATTAAAATAAACTCCCCTGCGAAGTGAATTTTACTCCAAGGGAATTAAATAAATCCACAGTCATCTGCTCCGTATTCACTTCGAATCCATTCCGGATTTAATCCGCATTCACTCCGAAAATTAAATATTTTTAAATTTTCTTTTCAACAAATTGTTAACAAGAAAAACAACAACCAAAAATATGCACATGTAGAAAATTTAAAAAACTGTAAGTGCAATTTTTACAAATATTTTTTTTTTGTAACTTATCGTTTTGAAACGAAATCCAAAAGGCTGACCCTCACGTCCTCCAGTGGAAAATAGATTGTAATATAATTTATACGAAAAAATTTTTTTAAACTAGTAAATGGTTTGAAATAAAAAGATTAAAATCAATTTTAGGTCAAATCAAATTTTTTTCAAGCCCTCCTCAGTAAATAAAGCAGTTAGTTAGAAAAAATAATTAGGAGCTGAAATTCGGACGTAAGTACATTTGTTCGAAAAAAAACTATAGTATAGGTATGTTACCCAGTGGACAATAACTATATATAGGGCCTCTACCCTCCATAATTATAATATTATTTTTTTTCTAGCACGTGGCCCAATCGGGATGATAGCCAAACAGGAGGAAAAAGAATATTATTTTTTTTTAATATTTCAGATTCCTGTAGTGGTCCAAATTTATTTTACAAACTTTCAATAAACAATGAGATATTAATTGGAGGTAAGATTTGAAATGAATTAAAAAAATTATTATAAAAATGAATTTTTAAAACCTAGAAATTTTAAAATAAATAGAGTATTCACAAAATAAAAATAACAATAATTCTGAAATTAGCCGACGTCTAATTTTTGGATTTTTTTAAAAACAATAAATTTAAAAAAAAAATATTTCAGAAAATTGCACATACAGTTTTTTAAATTTTCTACATGTGCATATTTTTTTTTTTTTTCAATTAAATTGTTGAAGAAAAATCCAAGAACTGTCTGCTAACTTCAGGATCTTTAACAATAACAATTCGCTGTAATTTTTTTTTTTTTTTTTATAGAATATGGCATCAATTAGATTAATAAATAATATAATTAGACAAAAGACATGTCATTATAATAGAATTCCATCTTTATTATCACCGCTGTCATTATTATTATTGTGTAATGGTAATAAAGTGATAATTAAAAAATATTCAAATGAAACACAAAAATCTGAAAGTACACATTTTGATAATAATGCAACTGATGATCCATTTGCGCAAGTAGGTAAATTTTTATATATTTTATCACAACAATGATAATTATGAGTGTGAATGTAGCAGACATACGACAATTTATAAATTTTAAGTAAATAAATATATAAATTCAAAAAAATGCGCGTACTAATTTTTCAATTATCTAAGAACGTATTTTTTAATTTTTATTGTACTTACATTTTATTTATTTATTCAAAAATTAAAAACTGCTAATTGTCAGATGCACTCACACTCATTAATAATAATAATAATTATTATTATTATTATAAATGATGATAGTAATATTTATTAATGACAATCAATTAATTAATTTGCAGTTAAAGAAAATATGGGACGTACACGTGACAGTTGTCGGTGTCGGCATAATGGCATTTATGGGCTACGAAATATTCTCAAAACTATTATCGGCTAAAAGTCCACATAGTGTTTATTGCAAAGCTGCAGATAGATGTAAAAGAGACCGAAAAGTCATTGGCGCACTTGGGGAACCGATAAGAGTTTACGGTGAGAAGGGTCATGGTGGTAGACATAGACAAGCCAAACATGTCGTTTATCAACGAAACGGCAGGACGTACATGAGAATGCAATTTTATATTCAGGCAGGACGTAAACATGGGACTGTACATTTGGAAATGAGAGAGGTGATTTTTTTTTTATTTAATTATTTGATTACAACGTAGTATTGATGCCACGAGAAATTTTCATTTTCATTTGATTTAATTTAATTTCTTTATTAATGGCAAAGCCAAAGCCTGATAATATTCAAAATTCAATTGCATCGATAGTTTTACAAAATAAAATTTTAATTTCCACAGAACAGTTGTAATTGTAATCAGATTGATAAATTATCCAAGCAACCAAAGTAAATTTGATTAATTAGCATAAAACTAGTATCAGACATAAAGTTAATAGAATAAAAATTTAAATTTTTATTATCAATTTTTACCGTAAAAAATTTTTTCTGGCCCCAGGAAATTTTTTTTTTTTTTAATTCATAATAAAAAAATTTTCTTGGGGTGAGTAGAAATTTTTGATGCCAAGAAATCTTTTTTTTTTTCTGTGTAAAAATCTACAATTAATTTTTTTGAACTGTGACATTTAAGCTCAGAAAGTTAAAAATTTTTTTACGCATTGAGTAGAAAATCGAGGCGTATTAAAATTTTTTTTCATGACTGATCGATTAATTTTTTATATACAAGATTAAAAATGGAAAATTATACACGAATTTTGAATTTTTTTTTACGTCTTTATGATTCCCAGGATCTCGGAAAAGCGCGGGAACCCCAAGGGCGTATAATTTTTTTACATTTTGAATCTTAAAATAAAAAAGTACATAAATTATGAGAGGAAAATGTTTTTTTTCTATATGAAGGCGTTAAAAAAATTAATCTTCCATAAACGCGATATTGTTTATAATTATTTTCTACACTAGTAGAAGACTAGCAAGAAATTTAACTCTACTAATTATCTCTTAGTATCTTTGTCATTAAATAATAAAATAATTAAGCCAGTTGATTATTTAATATATATTTATAAATAAATGTAATTTGTAATTTTTTACCAGGACGATAACGGAAATTTTGTCTACCGATACTTATTTATCCAGCTAGAAGATACGTCCCGTTCAGTTATCGTTTTAGAAGATAACCGAGCAGCGGAAGGTGACTCAAATAAAAGTGTCAAATTCGCGCCTTAAAATTTCCCAATCTCATCAAACTAGTAAATAAATTAAATTTTATTCTCATCATAACATTATCTTTACAACTCTAGTCTAGTATGATGACACTTAAAATAAACTTTTCTTATTCATTTTATAAATATTTTCTTTCACAAATAAAATTTTTACCACTGCCTAAATATTGATCTATTACTCATCCCTTTAACTAATACATTCCCCTCCACTCTGTAAAAAATCGGGAGTGACTTCGGAGTAATTACGGATTCGATTTAAATCCGAATTCATTCCGTCACCCGGAATCCCGGAGATTTAGAAAAAAATCACTCCGAATATGGAGTAAATCCGGAGTTAATTTCACTGTGAACTGGAGTTTCAATATTAAAATAAACTCCCCTTCAAAGTGAATTTTACTCCAAGGGAATTAAATAAATCCACAGTCATCTGCTCCGTATTCACTTCGAATCCATTCCGGATTTAATCCGCGTTCACTCCGAAAATTAAATATTTTAAAATTTTTTTTCAACAAATTACTAACAAGAAAAAAAATAACCAAAAATATGCACATGTAGAAAATTTAAAAAACTGTAAGTGCAAATTTTACAAATATTTTTTTTTTGTAACTTATCGTTTTGAAACAAAATCCAAAAGGCTGACCCTCACGTCCTCCTAGTCTAGTCAACAAGTTCAAAAAGACGAAAAATAGAGATAAAGCTCTTAAAAATATGAGCGATAGCTCATTCGATTCGGAATGACGTCTAGAAAAATGTATCTCGAGGGTTTATTAGCACATAAAAAATTGCGATTGTTATTAACAAATAAAGAGAAAAAAAAAATGTCATTTGGTTTTTTGTTAATAACTTAAAAACTATAACCATTTTTGAAATTTTGAAAAAAGATCCTTAAAGAGGAGGAAATTTCCAATAAAAAAGTCCCAACTCCCCGAACTCTACCTCTATTATTTATAATTTTAATTTAACGCCGAAAATAGGGCTTCGCGCGGCCGTCACGGCTTGGGCGCACTGCCGCTAAAGAGAGCGTACCACATAAAATAATTTTTTTATAGTAACAAATATAAATTTAAAAATTTAAATAAATTATGGTATCATCTAGACACTTGAAAGAATAAATCCCCGTTGGAAAAAAGTTATTTAGTCAATTTTTCAAAAAGTTGTATTTTTGTTAACTAACTAATTTTTTTCTAATCTCCGTTTTTATAAATAACGACATAAAAGTTTAAATAATACACCTATAAATTTTTGGCTTCGTGGAGCCCTTCTGATATATATATTCAACAAGATCATGCCATAAAAATTTATTAAAGTTTATTATATTGTTTATAATATTTTTTTTAAGTTAACAAAAAATGAAAAATCCAAAAAATGTTGTTAAAAAATTTTTTTTCGACAAATTTTATGTTATTGCGGTTTTCGCATCTAACAACAGCATTAAATTACGGTCGAAAAAAATTTTTAACATTATTTGTTAAGATATTTTTTATAAACAAATAGACAAGTTTAATATTTTTAAAAAAATTTTTTTTACCATTTCATTGTCTTGGCAAAATAATGATTTTTAAAACAAAAATTTTTTCGTAAATAACTTTTTTAATTGTTTACAATCGTTTTTTTTACATTTCGATTGTTTAAATAATTAGTTAAGAAATTATTTTTTCTTTAAAAATCATAATTGGTGTTTCTTTATAAGTTAACAAAAAAAAAAATTTTTTTATAAATAATTTCATCGTTTGTTAACTTAACAATTTGTTATAAACAAATTCCATAAACTGTTATATTTTTTTTGTTGAGCAAAAAAAAAAAATAAAAACAGATATATGTATGACAGTAATAAAAAAAATTTTTTTCTATTTTTTAAAACACTTTTAATATTATACGAGACCAATGTTGAATCGCCCTCTTGATTTGTCAACTAACAAATTGATATAACTTATAAACTATGAGAGATACGATAATGAACATTCAAGTGGTTTTTATAAAGGATTAATTTATCTTTTAAATAAGCGAATGACCAAGTTTCTAACTATTGTTTATCAGCCATTATATGCATTTGTTTATAAAAATTTGAGATTTTTTTTACTTTTTCGTATCTTTTATGACTTTTAACTTGTTAAATAATGAAATTACAGCATTGAACCTCAAAACAATTTTAGTTATTGATAAAATATCTACCAATAAACCTTTACATCATATCTGTATCTCATATAGTTAAAATTATATACGTGTTTTATTAATATTTATCGAACTTGTTTTCTTTTATACATAATTTTTTGTTTCTTTATTGCATCACTTACCAATATTTTTAGTTTCTATATATTATATTAAGTTATTATAGCTTCTAATTCGAGCTACTTCTATCGTTTATCTCGAAGATAACTCAATAATTTCATCAAAGAAACTATTTTTTTTAAGATAAACAATAGAAGTAGCTCGAATTAGAAGCTATAATAACTTAATATAATATATAGAAACTAAAAATATTGGTAAGTGATGCAATAAAGAAACAAAAAATTATGTATAAAAGAAAACAAGTTCGATAAATATTAATAAAACACGTATATAATTTTAACTATATGAGATACAGATATGATGTAAAGGTTTATTGGTAGATATTTTATCAATAACTAAAATTGTTTTGAGGTTCAATGCTGTAATTTCATTATTTAACAAGTTAAAAGTCATAAAAGATACGAAAAAGTAAAAAAAATCTCAAATTTTTATAAACAAATGCATATAATGGCTGATAAACAATAGTTAGAAACTTGGTCATTCGCTTATTTAAAAGATAAATTAATCCTTTATAAAAACCACTTGAATGTTCATTATCGTATCTCTCATAGTTTATAAGTTATATCAATTTGTTAGTTGACAAATCAAGAGGGCGATTCAACATTGGTCTCGTATAATATTAAAAGTGTTTTAAAAAATAGAAAAAAATTTTTTTTATTACTGTCATACATATATCTGTTTTTATTTTTTTTTTTTGCTCAACAAAAAAAATATAACAGTTTATGGAATTTGTTTATAACAAATTGTTAAGTTAACAAACGATGAAATTATTTATAAAAAAATTTTTTTTTTTGTTAACTTATAAAGAAACACCAATTATGATTTTTAAAGAAAAAATAATTTCTTAACTAATTATTTAAACAATCGAAATGTAAAAAAAACGATTGTAAACAATTAAAAAAGTTATTTACGAAAAAATTTTTGTTTTAAAAATCATTATTTTGCCAAGACAATGAAATGGTAAAAAAAATTTTTTTAAAAATATTAAACTTGTCTATTTGTTTATAAAAAATATCTTAACAAATAATGTTAAAAATTTTTTTCGACCGTAATTTAATGCTGTTGTTAGATGCGAAAACAGCAATAACATAAAATTTGTCGAAAAAAAATTTTTTAACAACATTTTTTGGATTTTTCATTTTTTGTTAACTTAAAAAAAATATTATAAACAATATAATAAACTTTAATAAATTTTTATGGCATGATCTTGTTGAATATATATATCAGAAGGGCTCCACGAAGCCAAAAATTTATAGGTGTATTATTTAAACTTTTATGTCGTTATTTATAAAAACGGAGATTAGAAAAAAATTAGTTAGTTAACAAAAGTACAACTTTTTGAAAAATTGACTAAATAACTTTTTTCCAACGGGGATTTATTCTTTCAAGTGTCTAGATGATACCATAATTTATTTAAATTTTTAAATTTATATTTGTTACTATAAAAAAATTATTTTATGTGGTACGCTCTCTTTAGCGGCAGTGCGCCCAAGCCGTAACGGCCGCGCGAAGCCCTATTTTCGGCGTTAAATTAAAATTATAAATAATAGAGGTAGAGTTCGGGGAGTCGGGACTTTTTTATTGGAAATTTCCTCCTCTTTACGGATCTTTTTTCAAAATTTCAAAAATGGTTATAGTTTTTAAGTTATTAACAAAAAACCAAATGACATTTTTTTTTTCTCTTAATTTGTTAATAACAATCGCAATTTTTTATGTGCTAATAAACCCTCGAGATACATTTTTCTAGACGTCATTCCGAATCGAATGAGCTATCGCTCATATTTTTAAGAGCTTTATCTCTATTTTTCGTCTTTTTGAACTTGTTGACTAGACTATCCAGTGGAAAATAGATTGTAATATAATTTATACGAAAAAAATTTTTTAAACTAGTGAATAGTTTGAAATAAAAAGATTAAAATAAATTTTAGGTCAAATCAAATTTTTTTCAAGTCCTCCTTAGTAAATAAAGCTGTTAGTTAGAAAAAATAATAAGGAGCTGAAATTCGGACGTAAATACATTTGTTCGAAAAAAAAAACTATAGTATAGGTATGTTACCCAGTGGACAATAACTATATATAGGGCCTCTACCCTTCATAATTATAATATATTTTTTTTTCTAGCACGTGGCCCAATCGGGACGACAGCCAAACAGGAGGAAAAAAAAATATTATTTTTTTTTAATATTTCAGATTCCTGTAGTGGTCCAAATTTATTTTACAAATTTTCAATAAACAATGAGATATTAATTGGAGGTAAGATTTGAAATGAATTTAAAAAATTATTATAAAAATGAATTTTAAAAACCTAGAAATTTTAAAACAAATAGAGTATTCATAAAAAAATAATAACAATAATTCTGAAATTAGCCGACGTCTAATTTTTGGATTTTTTTAAAAACAATAAATTTAAAAAAAAAATATTTCAGAAAATTGCACATACAGTTTTTTAAATTTTCTCCATGTGCATATTTTTTTTTTTTTTTTTAATTACATTTTTAAAGAAAAATCCAAAAACTGTCTGCTAACTTCAGGATCTTTATCAATAACAATTCACTGTAATTTTTTTTTTTTTTTTTTTATAGAATATGGCATCAATTAGATTAATAAATAATGTAATTAGACAAAAGACATGTCATTATAATAGGATTCCATCTTTATTATCACCGCCGTCATTATTATTACTGTGTAATGGTAATAAAGTGATAATTAAAAAATATTCAAATGAAAAACAAAAATTTCAAATTCCACAATTCGACAACGATGCAAATAATAGTCGATTTGCGAACTCCGGTAAATTTTTGTATATTTTATCACACAGTGATAATTATGGGTGTGGATAGCAGACATACGACAATTTATAATTTTCAAGCAAATAAATAAATAAATTTAAAAAAATGCGCGTTCTAATTTTTCAATTATCTAAGAATGTATTTTTTAATTTTTATTGTATTTACATTTTATTTATTTATTCAAAAATTAAAAACTGCTAATTGTCAGCTATATTCACGCTCATTAATAATAATAATAATAATTATAAATGATGATAGTAATATTTATTAATGACAATCAATAAATTAAATTTGAATTAAAGATTGTACCGAGACGCCATGGGATGTAAGTCAAACAGTTGTCGCTGTCGGGATGGTCGGGATAATGGCATTTTTCGGCTACGTATTATCCACCGAACTGTTATCGGATAAAAGTCCCTATAGTATTTATTGCAAAGCTGCAGATAGATGTAGACAAGACCCAAAAGTCACTGACGCACTTGGGGGACGGATACACGCTCAGATTGAGAAGGACGGTGATACCAGGAGATGCTTCAGCCTCAACTATCGCGTTTATCAACACAACGGCAGAACGTATATGAGAATGAAATTTTATATTCAGGGAGTACGTGAAGGTGGGACTGTAAATTTGGATATGAGAAGGGTAATTTTTTTTTACTTAATTATTTAATTATATTGTAGTATTGATGCCAATAGAAATTTTTATTTTCATTTAATTTATTTATTAATGGCAAAGCCAAAGCCTGATAACATTCAAAATTCAATTGCATCGATAGTTTTACAAAATAAAATTTTAATCACTATAGAACAGTTGTAATTATAATCAGATTGATAAATTATCCAAGCAACCAAAGTGAATTTTATTAATTAGCATGAAAGTATTATCAGACTTGAAGCTAATAGCATTAAAATTAAAATTTTTATTATCGATTCTTACCCTAAAAAGTTTTTTTTGGCTCAAGAAATTTTTACTCACATTAAAAAATTTTTTCTGGCCCCAGGAAATTTTTTTTTTTTTCAATTCTAAATGCAAAAAATTTTCTTGGGGTGAGTAGAAATTTTTCATGCCAAAAAATCTTTTTTTTCTGGTGTAAAAATCTACAATTAATTTTTTTGAACTGTGACGTTTAAACTCAGAAAGTTAAAATTTTTTTTTACGCATTGAGCAGAAAATCGGGGCGTATTAAAATTTTTTTTATGACTGATCGATTAATTTTTTATATAGAAGATTAAAAATGGAAAATTACACACGAATTTTGAATTTTTTTTGATGTCTTTATGATTCGCGGGATCTCGAAAAAGCGCGGGAACCCCAAGGGCATATAATTTTTTTATATTTTGAATCTCAAAATAAAAAAATACATAAATTATGAGAGGAAAATTTTTTTTTTCTATATGAAGGCGTTAGAAAAATTAATCTTCCACAAACGCGATATTATTTATAATTATTTTCTACACTAGTAGAAGACTAGCAAGAAATTTTACCCTACTAATTATCTCTAGTAACTTTGTCATTAAACAATAAAATAATTAAGCTCATTGATTATCTTATATATTTATAAATAAATGTAATTTGTAATTTGTTACCAGGACGATAACGGAAATGTTGTCTACCGATACTTATTTGTCCAGCTAGAAGATGCGTCCCGTTCTATTATCGTTTTAGAAGATAACCGAGCAGCGGAAGGTGACTCAAATAAAAGTGACGAATTCGCGCCTTAAAATTTCCCAATCTCATCAAACCAATAAATAAATTGAATTTTATTCTCATCATTACATCATCATTACAACTCTAGTCTAGTATGATAATACTTGAAATAAATTTCTCTTATTTATTTTATAAATATTTTTTTTTCAAAAATAAAATTTTTACCACTGCCTAAATATTGATCTAGTCCTCATCTCATTCACTAATAAATTCCTCTCCACTCTGTAAAAAATCGGGAGTGTCTCCGGAGTAATTACGGATTTGATTTAAATCCGAATTCATTCCGTCACCCGGAATTCCGGAGATTTAGAAAAAAATCACTCCGAATACGGAGTGAATACGGAGTTAATTTCACTGTGAACCGGAGTTTCAATATTAAAATAAACTCCTCTTCGAAGTGAATTTTACTCCAAGGGAATTAAATAAATCCTCAGTCATTTGCTCCGCATTCACTTCGAATCCATTTCGGATTTAATCCGCGTTCATCACTCCGAAAATTTTTTGCAGCGCACTGTAAAAAATCGGGAGTAAATCCGGATTTAATTCCAATCTGAATTCACTCCGCATTCACTTCACCACTTGGAGTTTCGGAGTTTTCAAAAAAATCACTCCTCGTGCGGAGTGAATTGGGAGTTTTTTTTAGCGGAGTGATCTCGGAGTGACGCGGATTTTATTTCACTCCCAATTCACTCCGATCCGGAGTTTTAACATTTAAATGAATTTATATCAAACTGTCAAACAGTGTGTGTGTGCGTGTGCGAGTGTGTGCGTACGTGTGTATGCGAGTGCGAGAGCGTGTTTATGCGAATGTGTGCGTGTGTGTGTGCGAGAATTTATTTAGTGGTTTTATTTTTTATTAATAATATTTTCAAAACTCCCTTCCGAAGTGAAATTTTCTTCGTAGGAATTAAATTAATAAAAAATTATCTACTCCGCGAAAACTCCCCTTCGAAGTGAATTTCACTCCAAGGGGACCGAATAATTAAAAATTCATTCACTCCGGATTTAATCCGCATTCACTCCGTGAATTTTTTACAGTGCACCTAATTGACAATTTCAAATAAATATCCGTCATTAAATAATATAACACTAATAATAATAATTATTATTGATATTAATATGATCAATTTTATCCTTCAGTTATTTAATGACTAATGTTCCGTGTCGACCTGAATAATGTCATCTAAGTTAAACCAAATTGACTTACATTAATAAATCTATTGTATATCAATAAAAAAAAACTTAATCTCACATTGAATCAGTTTTTCAAAAAAATATCCACACCTACGTGGTCATAGTGTCAAATAGTTCATATTATAATCAACTATATAAATTTATACTCGATACTTACATACAATTAATTTATTAATTTTTTTTATTATTATTATTATTATTAATGAGCCAGACATTCAAAAATAGAATTATCAATTCGTGTGTATAATTTTTTTATAAATTACTCATAGCTTACGTATGCTCATTACGAAATCATCCAATCAATGTAAATTATTAATTATGAAATCAAATAAAAATAAAACCAACAAAAAAATTTTTTTATAAATTAAATTACAGTTTAAAGTTCAATTAGACCTTCACGAACGTACGTCGAACCAGTAAATATATATAGTCATACATTTGATATATTAATGAATGAATGAATGAAGTAGGGATGGGCCGAGAGAATTGAGAATTCTCAAGTTTCTTGCAGTCATATCAATGATACAGCTAAACTTTGTAGTTATGTGTGATGTCTTTATTAGAAGTAGAACCATGCAACTAAACAGTCACTTTTATACCGGCATTACGTTCGTCAGTTTAAATTATCATTAGTTATTTAATTAAGTTTTTTATATTTTTATTTTTTTTATGTGATAGATATTAATTATTATTTAATAGTAAATTAATTATTAGTGAGTGATAAAAAAGTTTAATTATATTCACATTGTATTTAAATATAAATAAATATAAAATGGGAAATTGTTGTTCCTCTTGTTCGAAAAAATTTCGGTCATTTTTTCGAAAACGTCAGTGCAGTATACGGATGAATAATTTGAATAATAAACCTGAGTCTCTTCCGAAACCACCGTCAGCTTGTCAAAATGGTTTGTATTTTTTGTTTATTTATACTGTAAAAAATTGCGAGTGAATTCGGAGTGATTATGGATTTTAATTAAATAATTCAGTAATTCCATACAGAGTAAATAGGGAGTTTGTTTTTTCAGCTGAGTGATTTCAGAGTGACCTGGATTTCATTTGAATTCACACTCACTCCGACCCGAAGTTTTAATATTTAAATGAACTTTTTTTTTTAAAGTGATTTTACCCCAACCGGAGTTTAAATATTAAATTTTACTCCAGAGGATTAAATAAATAAAATCGTCCGCTCGGTATTCACTTCGAATTTACCCCGCGTTCACTCCAATTTTTTATTACACTGAAAAAAATTGAGAGTGAATTCAGAGTGAATATGAATTTTATTTAAATCCAAATTCTCTCCCTCACTCGAGTTTAGGATTTTAAAAAAATCTCTCCGCACACGGAGTAAATAAGAAGTTTATTTTTTCAGCTGAAAGATTTCAAAGTGATCTGGATTTTATTTCAATCTGCATTCACTCCGATTCGGGATTTTAATATAAAAATTAACTTTTTTCACGAGTAAATTTTCGCTCCGACCCGGAGTTTAAATATTAAATTCCCTTTGGAGTAAATTTCACTCCGAGAAGAATAAATAAATAAATACTCATCTGCTTCGCACTCACTCCGGGTTCACTTCACTATTTTTTTACTGTCTATTTAATTTAAAATAAAATTAATAAATATATTTAATATATAAATTTATTGATTGATTGAATAATAAAATGAAATTAAATAAAGTAAGGTCATAGATTAATAGTATGTGTTAAGTATTATTTCATCCCACGTGTAGTTAATCTAATTTGAAGAAGAAAAAAAACCTGAGTGGAATTTTTTATCGTAACGATAATTTTGTTTGTACACATGAAGAACATGACGCACTATAATTCTTTAGTTTATGTATAGAATTCATTATCAAGGAAAATTGTTGGTGTAATTATTATTTAAAAATATTATTGAACGCTCAAGGATTTAAAAATTGTTACATAATTTCGATATGTCACGGTTGTGAGATCATTGTAGCCAAGGATGGGCTGTGTGAGAGTTTAAAGAAAAGATCGGATCCGAATTTTAAAAAAAGATTTATATATATACATATTATATATATGGATAATGAGAGTGAAGAGTAGAGATTGTGATTACACGGGAAAATAAAAAGGCCTTTGAGAAATGATCGCGTGGGAATAAACTAGGCGCGTGGCTCAAAAAGCCAACAACGTGTTTTAGTTTAGTAACGTTACCTTGATCAGCCGAGAATAGATTTACTGAATGCCTTTAAGAATAACGATTAACTGGAAATTTATTTAGAAATTTTGAAATCACTTTACTCATGTTTACATGTCAATATATTTATATACTTTTTTAATTTTCATTTATAATTAGTGTCTATAGTTTTATTTTTAATTTTATTGGACTTAGAAATTTCGTGAATTTTTTTTCTAATTTTATTCGGCTTAGAAATTTCGTAGATTTTTTTTTTAATTTCACTGGACTTAGAAATTTCATGATACTGAAAAAAACGATAAATTATGAAAAAAAAAAAAATATTTCAAAAAATTGCACTTGTAGTCTTTTCAATTTTCTACATGTGCATATTTTTAGTTTTTTTTTCTTCAAATTTAATTGTTCAAAAAAAAATCCAAAAAATTTTAATTATCTGCTAACTTCAGGATCGTGAAAATTCTTAGATTTTTTTCTAATTAATTAATTAATTGATTGTAATTTTCATAATTTTTTTTTTAAATAAAATTTTTCACAAATTTTTGTTTCTCATCAAAATTCTTTTTTTTTTTTAAATTAAAATTTTCTTCGTTAATTTCTTAAATTTTTTAAATTTCAAATTTCCAAAAATTCTACCGAAGTTTTTTTTTCTGTACATGGAAAATATCTATGGATTGTACAAAAAAAAAATTTATTTTTCAAAATTTATTCAAAAATTTATTTAAATATGATCCTGATGTTAAGAGACAATTAAAAATTTTCGGATTTTTTTTCAACAGAGCGATTCCAAAAAAAGTCAAACTAAAAATATGCACACGTAGAAAATTAAAAAAACTTTAAGAGCAATTTTTTAAAATATTTTTTTTTATGATTTATCTTTTTGAATAAAAATCCAAGTTATTAAACGTCAGCTAACTTCAATATCATTATTTAAATTAAATAATTTTTTTTCATATACAAGTAAAGTAATCAAATACATCATGATTAAAAGTTCAATAACTTTTACTTATCATTTATTATTAATAATTATACCCTGAAGTTATTTTTCAATGATATATGTCTACATATCACCAAATTCTATGTACCGTAAAAAATTTTCCATTTTCTAGAATTTGAAAAAAATAAATAAATAAAATACTGTAACGACGTTAATGAGTAAAAAAAATTGTTATTGTTCTTACAAAATAAAATTACAATAAATAGAACACTGTTTGCTCTCATTCGCGTAATATAATGAATGACTGCATAGATATATTTTTGGACAAGACTAATAAGTTAAGTTATTAATAATCACTTAACTCATTGTTAATAAAATATACTTAAGTACTGTCATTAATCCTTCAAAATTTCTTGCATAATACAGTTTTCATATTCATATATATATATTTATAAACATAAATAAAATGAATACTAACCAGAAATATTTTCTTATAATTTAAAATTTGAATAATAAAAAATAAAAATAAAACACTTGAATTTTATGAAAAGCGATAATTTATTGAGACGACGAATAAAAATATTGCGTATATTTAAAATTAAAAAAAAACGTTTTAATCAATTGATGTATGCAATGACCTTGACTAAATATTTTAAGCATATTTATACATATAAATGTATAAATATATATATTTGTGGGGGAACGTAAATTTATTCAGCCGTTACAGATTCACTGTTTATATTACTCGGATATTTTCGATATTGCTCTTAACATTACTCCGTTTAAGAAAATACATAAGTGCTCCCGTTTCGTTCGATGCATTCAATTGTCAATCAACTGTATCGATAGGAAGGTCTGATCTCTCACGTCATCCTAATGCTATATATATGATATTATTAATGTAAATATTAATATATTATGGAGGAATAATTAAGATCTTCAGATAAATTAAAATTTAAATTGTTTACTATTTTTTTTTTTTTATTTACATACATTACTTAAGTATTATGTTACCGTTTTATTGAGTACAATCGATTTGTTTTAGCGATTATGATTTTTTTATGGTCATATGTTAATGCATAAACTAGTTAATCATTTGTAGTAAATAAATTAAAAATATTACTAAGTTGGTTTATGAATACTAGTCATTTAAATTTTTTATTAATAGTCAATTATGTTAATTTTTGCACTGTTAGTTATAGATATTAAAAATGGCTATTAATAGAAAATAGTTTTTATATTTGGTAATAAAAAAGGCGAAGTGGAGTCGAAAAGGCAAAGGCATGTCGATGATGAGAATTAAAAAAAGAAAGTTTAATACTTATTTTATTATCATTGAACTTGGCGCGAAATTCGAAAAGTTAACCGGGTCAAAAAACTTGATTTTGGTGTAATTTTAAAAATTGAAAATCAAGCAAGACGACAGTGAGTAAAGTCTAACAAAACTTAATTTGAATTTTATTTAGTCGACTCAAATTTTTAAGTTAAAAAAGTCACATTGAAGTTACAAAAGTAAATGTAGCGAAAATCAAGTTAATTAAGTCGAAATCAAGTCGAAAAAAGTCAAAATCAAGTTATTTTTTCGACCCGGGTGAATTGAGAACAAAAATGACTTCGAAATTTTGTATTTTCTTCTTACAAGATTTTATGCCATTGGAAATTTTTAATCCAATAGATTTTTTGTGAAAAAAATTTGAAGATTTCATTTAAAATCACTTTCGTAATCGAAGAAATCTGAGCTCAGCTGGAGATATGTTGATTTTTTTTTTTTAGAGTACTGCAGTTAAATTTCGATTTTCTTCAGTTACGATAATTATTCTTCAACTTAAATATGGAACGAATAATGTATTAATTTTTATTGATTTAAGTAGTAATTACTACTCAAGTAAATGTTGTTTTTACGAAAGTTGACTTTTTTTAGTGCAGTTGTCTACCTTGATCAATTGCTTGTATTATTAGTGTAATTATCGTCAATTCCTGCTTTGCAATCTCTTATTGCGCTGTGATTTAAATCAAAATTTTCTTATATTCATATATTAATACTGAGTATTTAAATATTCAATTACAATTCCGGTGTCAAATAAAGTATTTTTATCAATAGATTATTAAAATACGTTTTTAATAATTTAACTAATTAAAAATTTAATGAGTCACTCGATAGTTTTTCTTCGATATCGAAATTCAAGGGAAAAACATCTTGAAAAATTCGATTGAAATTCTTCAGAATCATAAATTCGGTTTTTCATGAAAAAAATTATTTATTCAAAATAATTAATTTGTTGGTGTACAAAATTTTGAGTATTGAATAAAATTAATTTTAAAAAAATCGCACGAAATTTTGTAGGCAAAAGCTAATTTATTAATAGATCATCACTTAGGTATTTATGGTCTTACTCTTAAAACTTATCGTTATCTTGCACAACTGATCAAACTAATGGCACATGAAAGAAAGAAATAAAAGTATGGAATTTTTATGACTTGATAAAAACGTGACAATTGTCTCACTTAGTCACTGTATTAACTTTTTTTTATCATTTTATTTTATTTGGTTTCTAAAAAATGTAATTTTTTCTTGCCAGTGCCAATAAAAAATATAAGTTATATTTATTAATAAAAAAAAAGTCCTTATATATTTTGCTCAGCCTTCTGTAAAAAAATCTTATGATAATAAATTTTTATCTAATAGTCAATAAAATAATAATTGCGGTCATTATAACGATATTTTTTTATCGCAACAAAAACAAAAATCAGTAATCATTTTTTTTTTATCAGCCTAAATAAATTAAACTAATCAGCTCTACTTCTGTTCTCCAATAGAAAAAATTAGGATAATTAAAAAACCCAATAATTAATAAAACAACAACACTAATTACAGTAATCAAAATAAAAGCCTGAGTTCATTTATGATTATCATTAATATGAGAAGTAAAATTTCAAAACATATGTTTGCCCTCAAAAAATATCTATTAGTAATTAATAATATCTAATTACAATTGAGAAATTTCTTCAGATGTATACAGTCATATTTTTTAATCTCTTTGTATATATATGTAATCAAATTTTAAAACGATTTAGTCATCAATTTCCGTTCAACATTCGATGAAGTAAATATTATTTTTTTTTGTACTTCTGTTATACTTCAGTGAGTCTTTGTTTATTTTATTTAGTAAGTAATTTTAATTAAATACAACACAGTTATTTATTCAATCAAAAAATTTAAATGTAATTTAATTTTGTGTAAAAAAAAAATTTTAATATTTAATTTTTTATAAGAAATTTAAGTAATAATATTAAAAAATTTGTATTTGTATCCTAGACTGTGTCAAATAAAATCAATATTTTCTTTTCGGTCTCATATGAAAATTAAGTGGAATGTAACATAAAATAAAATTGGGTATCAAGTCGGTCACCAAACTCAATTACAAATTACAAAACGCGCGCTCGCTTAAATAAGATTTCCCATTTAAATCACATATTAAATTTGTTAGCTTGTTAATTAATATGACTTGAAATGGATCATTGTAATATATGTTATAAAAATTTATAATGATTTTTTGCCACACGGAGAAAAATGTTGGTTCAAAACCTACTAATTTTTATTATGCTGTCGACGAAACTTGAAACAGGGAGGGAAGCATCCAAAAAATTATTATGCTCTTATGAAAAATTATTATGCCTCATCACAATTATTATAATATATGGAAGTAATTTTTATTAAATCTTGTCGATAATTGTCTCGCGCGTAGTAAGTATTATGATACAGCATAAAAATTTTTCGTATGAGCATAATAATTTTGTGGATGCTTCCCTTCCTGTTTCAAGTTTCGTCGACAGCATAATAAAAATTAGTAGGTTTTGAACCAACATTTTTCTTCGTGCATATATCTGTGATATAATAGTAATTTTTGCTAAAAATCGATAGAAATGATGATTTATTATTAATTATTATAAATTTCTGATCATTATTTTACTACACTGAGAAATTATTCTCGTTTAGAATTCTATGGTGTCAAAGTAAAACCAGAACATGATGACCACCTGACGGAAATTGAAATAAACACATGCAGAAACTATTGTGACCATAGTAAAATTTACAATGGTTACAGTAATTTATGATGTAATTGTTGTAAATTTTACTATGGCCGTAGTAATTTCTGCATGTGTTTATATCAATTTCTGTCAAGTGGTCATCATGGTCCGGCTTTACTATGACACCATAGCATTCTAAACGAGAATAATACCTCCGTGTATATATTTAGAGATATTCATTATTAAGTTGATGATATTGGGTATTTAATTGATATGAATTAATTTTGTCACGATTGAAAATAAATAATCTAAAAATTTTGAATAGGTTCAACTTTGAAGCTTGATATCTTCGAAACGGCTTGACTTACGAAAATCTTTGTTCAGACCTTTTTTGTAGAGCGTTCAATTTCCTAAAAGGAAATGTCTTCATCAATCTTATTCAGCGATTCGTTGTTAAGTTAAAAATTTCCAAAATTGAAAACAATTTGTTCCTACACGGAAAAAAATAAACTTTCAAAATTAGTGTTTGAAATTATAACCCGCACTGCTTAAAAAATCCGATAAATTCTTATAGTTGTATGTATAAGGCCCTATACTTAACTATAGCACTTCTCATAGAACTCATTCATTCTTATAAAATCTCTATAGGAATGTATGAGAATCTATTGGATTCTATGAGATTTTCTAAACAGGGCGGAACCTGGGTGTCAATATGGGGAATTTTAACATTCCAAATAATAAATTTTATATAACGTGTCGTCAATTTTCTAAGTATCCGTTACGATTTTTAAAGTTCAAATAGCAATTTTTGTTGCATAGTCAATTAATTTTCATACTTATCCCATAATTATTCACATTTTAATCATAAATGAAAAAATTACTATTTATAACGATAGTATTTACTGATCACTTTATCACTATATTACTTGTCGTCCTCAATTAATATAGTTCATTTTTTTCCGTGTATGCAATTTAAATGGAAAATAGAAAATCGCAAAGCACGACCTTTAAATATTAATATTAAGGGCTTACTTTTAACAATGTCTTTGTCTAGGGATACTTGGTCGATTTTTCATGTTCTTCGAAAAAAAAGTCGATTTTTTTCAAACACCCTAATATACCCTAATAGCCATTTTAGCTTGAAATTTACAGTAATTTGATATTGAAATTGCCTGAAATTTGCTGACTATTTGACAGCAAAAGTTGTAAAGAAAAATTTGCGGTTAATTTTTGCTCAATTTAGAGGTAACTTTTTACTAGAAAAAAAAAGTCGGTAATGTTTATTCTTACCATTTCAGAAGGTAAGCAAATTCATACATAAGAATGTCAACAATTTGACGGTAAAAAAATACTTTACAATTTTTCAAGTCAAATTAACAGTAAATTGACATCAAAATTTACCGGAAAATAGACGACAAATTTTTTCTAGTCAACTTTTGAAGTGAATTTGCATTCTAATCCGGGTAGTAAATTTACGTTAAATTGTATCACAAAGTATATAAATTGTCGTCAAAAACGGAAGTCCAAAGTTGACAGATATTTGACGAAAAATTCAAGTAAACTTTTGTAAAGTAAACTGTGCTATTAGGGTACATTTATAAATACACTAATAAAATGCCAAAAAAAAAAATATATAAATATAAAACACCGCTCCCTCATAAATGTCTTCAATACAAAGGCTAATAAATTAACACGCAAAATAATTAATATATTTGTCACCTCAGCAGAATAATTGAATCCGTCTAAATGAATATTAATATTAATGCTGATATAAAAATAAACAACCAACGACAAAGCAAACAATGATTAATCACCTATTATGATACAAATTACTACACTCATCTCAACATACATTATTTACCTTAACAAATTTATATCCATTAAACCAACCACGCGCGTGGGCATTAAGTAGAATCGCCCAATATGGTCAGACATTCAAATAAGATAATCTAATGCAATCTATTATATTAAATCCCACATTTTCATCGTCAACATCAACACCAACTACTACTCTAAACACTCAATTACCCATTATTTAAAATTTATTACTTAAAAATAAATTTATTTATTTCTATATTTGGTATCGATAAATAATAATTCATCGAACAAATCCCATAATTAAACTTGTCTCGCCATCTACTAGGAATTTATCGTAGATCAAAGTGGGTGACAAGTATTTGCTACTCTCTCTTTTATTTAAAATACGTCCCGCATGTTAAAGATACATTTGTTCCGGCCAATTATGGTGACATTAAATAAAAAGTTGCACGTGGTAGAGCCTTGAAAAAAGCCTTACATCTCTCGACAATTACTTTTATTGCGTATATATCTAGTATATATATGTGTGATTTATAATACTAAACATTAACCAGGTAATTTTTTCCTCTCCTCCTCTCTTTTATTTTTTTTTCGCGTTATGTTGTACTGCAATGCGTTTCATTATACAGCAGCTGCATCCCACCGTTCGTTTATTAAATATAATCTCAATGAATTCATACGACTACGCTTTGTTTTGTTAAAACTTGCGCTAGTAATTCACTAGACTCTAAACTAACACGTCGGGCTAGAAGATTTTCATTTCATTGTCGACTTTCGGGCGCGACGTTAACAATTTTGTTGATAGTTTATAATTATTTAATATTTATTCATAACTATCGCCTACTAGACAACCCACGTAAAAAAAATTTTTAATTATATAAAATTAATTTTTTTTTTTTGTTTTTTGGATTTGAATTTTTTTAATATTCTAATCACGATTGTTAATCATAACCCTTGACAATTATCTCAATTATACAAAAACTTAATTAGCGATTCGTAGGATTACGAGGATGTTTTACAGATTTTATGATCGCTACCGTACCCCAAACGACGAGCGCTTTAGAACATTTCCATTTAGATTTCATTGTGAGTACGTGAAAACTAACGAGAGTTAATTTAGATTTTTTTTTTTAAGGATAAGAAAAAAAATTAATAATTATTTTAATTTATTCGATAAAAAAAAAATTTGATTTTTTGTGTTGTGTAAAAATTTTTTTTTACACAGAAAAAATGAAATATTTTCGATTGTGAATTAAAGACAAAAATTTTTTTAGGACTAGAAAAAATTTCTTGGCGCAAGAATTTTTTCTCACTTCAAAAAATTTTTTTTTTGTTCTAAGAAAATTTTTTCTCGCCCTGAGAAAATTTTTGGTTTTAATCTATAATGCAAAAAATTTCTTGGGATGAATTAAAATTTTTTTAGGACGAGTAAAAATTTTCTTGGGTCGACTAGAATTTTTTTTCTGTGTACTGTTATTTAAGTTATTTATTTTTTTTTAATAGGGGGAGATTTCGATACGCCAATGTTGACTATATTGAGATTAGACCCACTTATCTCTGATAATGGAGAAGCACACAATACATCACGTTATGAAATAATGACTCGTGAAGAAGGTGACTCGAGACTGGTTGTAAGACGTGGGCAGGAATTTTTCATGCGACTGCATCTTAACCGTGATTACGATTCCGACATCGATGGGGTATCGATTGTCTTCTCGTTGGATGGAATTAAAAAACCTCAGTATGGACACGGGACTTTCATGGTCGCGCCTTTGCTCAATCCGGGAGAGGAGTCGGAAGACGCATGGCACGCAACTTTATACACTAGGGAAGCTCAAGCCATTGTGATAAAAGTAAAAAAACTTTTTTTATTACATTTTATAATGCTACTAAAGTATAAATATATAAGTTACTGGTTATACATCTGACGTAAACGTAAATCGTAATGTTTATTTTTACGTGTCAATTAAATTTTGAGCGGTAAAATTTATTATTTTTAATTTTATTTCGATTAATGGGACTTATATTGTTGGTATATAATAATATGAAGTCAAATTTTTGATCGTTTGGAAGCTCAGGACGTTATTTATATCAGAATGTCTTATTTTTTTGGAAAAAAAGTACTGATGTTAGAAGTCTATATAAAATATTTTGAATTTTTTTTCGTAATTTTATGATTTTTTTAAATAGAAATTTTTTTTGGCTAAAAAAGTTGATTCTATTTTTAGCGAACTTAATTCCCTTCTATATTTTTTGTTTTTTTATTAATTTAGACGTCAGTTTAAAATCATATCCTAGAAATAGGATCAAAAATTTATCAAATAATTAAAAATTTTTCCGCATTTCGGTCTCACTATGAGATTTTAAAAAAAGGTTTTATAATTTGGCCATTTTAAAATTGAAAAAAAAAAATTCAAATTTTTATACCGCAGTTTGAAAGATTTGAAAAATAATAATTTTTTAGATCTCAATCTCGCATCAGCCAGACCTTAGATCTAATTTTTTTTTATTCAAATTTATATAAATTCGCGTAAATTAAAATCAAGAACAGGCGAATTATCAAATTAATTATTCAAAATTTTCGTTTTGAAAGAGATTTCGGAATTTAATATTTGAAAAATTGAGATCTAAACAGATCTATGATCACTGTCGGGCTAAAATTTAAAAAAATCGTATGCGCATTGATGAAATTATTTTTTTTACCGGAAGTAAAATTAATTACAGGCAAAATTACATGAGAAAAGGCCCAAAAATTTTTATAAAAACTAAAAATTGATGTGAAAAATTATCCTGCTGATCTATTGATAGAAATCCAAGCAAAATTAAATAATTATCAGCCACATGGTTATTTTCAAATGAACTTGTTTGTCTTCAGGCAATTATGTATTCTCGCAGTTAAACATTATTAGTTAATTTTAGTCAAGGACATCTTTAGCAATCTAATTAAAATTTATTCAAAAAATCCACAGTAACATTTGTATATATTTAATAATTAATTTTTTTATTAATATATTTTCCTGCATTCAAATTATTTATACATTTATTTCGAGACACTTTGTCGTAAAGGCATTCTATCATCAGATACTTAGTGGTCAAATTACAAGTTGCGTAAGATTTAAAATTATTTTTGGCTTTTGGCATAAGTATTCCAAATGAGCATAATAAATTATTCGCACTTATGACATCAGTAAAATAAACCCATAATAATATTATAATTTTAAATACACATCCGGCAGTAGGATTAAATCGTCTAAATAAATGCCAAAAAAGTATCGAATTCAAGATCTTTATTCTTGCGTAAATATATTTCTTATTAATTTTTTTGACGGATTAAAAATATTTGCCGTGCGCTGGGATCGAACCCAGAACCTTCTGGTCATTAGTCTGAGCTGTTATCCTTTCACTGGTTCAAGATATTTGACATTAAAAGCCTTCAAGATTTTTAATAAAATTAAAATACTAATTAATGTAAAACAAAGATAGTCAACTCCGGTCATTTTAATGTTAGGGTAAAATTGTCCGCCCGAAAAAATATTAGAACATTATTTATTTTTGGAAATTACCAAATATGAGCAAATAATTATTCGTCGGTTAACGTAGGGGAGGAGGGGGCAAAGTGGGCCTCTGGGGGCAAAGTAGGCCCCTCAAAATTTTCTAAACGTCAATAAATTCGGACGGATAATAAGCTTATCGAAATTTCTTATATAATGAGGGCTAAAATACAATTGTTTTATAATTATTTGCAAATATCACACGTGTAAAAAATAAAAAATATCAAATCCGAAATTTTTTGGAGATCGTTAATAATTATAACGCGGGAATTTTTATTAAATTTTAAAAATTGTGGTTAATTTTTTTATATGCAATTCTCAGAAAATTTCTTAAGCTGGCGTCTCTATACGCGATAATTATTTAAATAATTTTTTATAAAAGTACCGCTAAATATTTTCCTTGAGGTGGGGGTTGGGGGAAATTACCATATAGAGCGGACTGTATATAATTATTTAAATACAACAGATATCGTCACCAGCTAATGCGCCAATAGGAAAATGGAAAATGGAAATCGATACAAAGCACAAGGAATCCGGTGGCGCAATAAGTTTCAATGTCGAAGAACCCTTTTATTTACTATTTAACCCATGGTGTCCAGGTAACTGATTAATTTTTTCCATAAATTACTTGAAAACCTCTACAATATTAGCAATCCATCAAATTTTGAACCTTTACAGAGGACGTAGTTTACATAGAAGACGGTGCTAAGCGCCATGAGTACGTTTTGCTAGACACCGGTTTAATCTGGCGAGGGAACAGAAACACAATCAGCGCATCTCCATGGAAATTCGGGCAGTTTGAACGCGATGTGCTGGATTGTGCTCTACATTTAATGACAACTGTAGGAGCCGTTCGTGCATCATCGCGTAATGATCCGGTTGTAGTAACGCGAGTACTTACAGCGGTAGTTAATTCTAATGATGACAATGGTCTTCTGATGGGTAACTGGTCCGGTGATTACAGCGGAGGTACAGCACCGACAAAGTGGCTTGGGTCCCAGAAAATACTCCAAGAATATTACAAAACTAAAAAACCTGTTAAATATGGACAGTGCTGGATATTTGCTGGAGTTCTTGCTACTGTTTGTAAGACTTTAGGACTTCCTAGTCGTGTTGTCACTAATTTTTCTAGTGCTCATGACACCCAGGGTAGTCGCACAGTTGACTACTTTGTTGATAAAAAAGGAGAAATTATGGAAGAATTGACAACCGATTCAGTTTGGTATTAAATTACTATTAATATTTTTTAAATTAATTCCAATTATAAATTTATTTTAAATTAAATGATTAATTTGCTTGGTCCTAATTCAGGAACTTCCATGTTTGGAGTGAAGTCTGGATGAAAAGGCTGGATCTTGGCTCTGATTGTGACGGTTGGCAGGCAATTGACGCAACACCTCAAGAAACGAGCGAAGGCTCTTTTCGTTGTGGCCCAACTTCTGTTTCCGCGATTAAAAATGGCGAAGTTTTACGTCCTTATGACGGAGGATTTTTATACGCGGCAGTAAATGCTGACAAAGTTTACTGGAGATACAATGGACCTACTCAGCCATTAAAATTAGTATCGAAAGATACTCAAGGGTAATTTTTTAGATCACTGTTTAATTTTTATTACATACTTTTGACATAATTTATTCTAAGATGACTTATTTGGCGTAAAAATTTTTAAGCCTTAATAAAATTTTATAGATAATCGAAAAATAAATAATGGAAAATATTTTATTTTTTAGAATTGGTCAATATATCAGTACAAAAGCAGTTGGAGTATGGGGTCGTGAAGATATTACTCTTAATTATAAATATCCTGAAAGTAAGTCAAAAATTTATTTTATTTTTCTACACACTGTAAAAAATTTTTGGATTAAATCCGGAGTTAATGCAGAGTAAATGATTTTTTATTCATTTACTCCAGATGTGGATTTAAATAAAATTATCACATCACTCTGAAGTCACTCCGCTGATACAAAATAAATTCTCTATCCTCATTGCAAGACTTCCTGGTCAGAAAGTTGATGTCAATTAGTCGCGATCAAGTTGATGACAACTTTCAGATTTTGTAACTGTTTACTACAAGTTGTTATCAACTTTACTAGAAAGTTGGCGAGCAGTTGCCATCAACTTGGGAAATGCCAATTTTAATGACAAGTTGCTGCGGTAAATTGTCATTAGTTTGTTGTCAGCTTGGCTATCAGGGTATTTATTCCCGGCGGATTTAAATTACTCATTCATCATTGAGTGAATCGTTTTGTTTAATCAGGAGTTAAAATACTGTAAAAATGTCGTAATTTACCGTTAAGTACACGGAGAAATTACTCTCGATTAAAATGCTATGGTTTCATAGTAAAGTCGGTCCATGTTGGTCACCTGCAAAAATCGACATAAAAATCTTGCAAAAATTACTATGGCCACAGTAAAATTGGCAAGGATTATATCCAAAATTACTGTAATCATTGTAAATTTTACTATGGCCATAATAATTTTTGTTGACGTCTATTTCAGTTTTCGTTAGATGGCCAAAATGGTCCGGCTTTACTGTGACACCATATATTATTTCAAACAAGAATAATTTTTCCGTGTATACTTCGTATGCAGAGTAATTTTTTATAAAAACTCCGGAACTTTGAGTGACAGTAAATTCAGATTGAAATAAAATCCACATTAACTTCGAATCGACTCCCGATTTTTCACAGTGTAAAGTATAAGTCATTAACATAAATATTAAATCAATCAATTAATCATAAAAATACGTTTAGCTTCAAACAAAGAACGAGAAGCTATGCTGAAAGCATTACGTCAAAGTGAATCAATATTCAGCCGTTATTATTTAAATGAACAGTTCAATGACATTATTTTTGACTTCAAGCTTATCGACGACGTTGTCGTTGGCCAACCTTTCAGGTATGTCCTGTAATTCATCAAGTGAATGTATATAATTAACTTGCGGTATTAAATTAAATTTTAATTGTTACAGTGTCGTACTTATGATGAAAAATCGTAGCAAAGAAAATAAATACCGCGTTTCAGTGGTACTCAGGGTTGATGTCGTTCTCTATACGGGAAAAGTCGGAGGTTCAGTAAAGACTTTTGAGTCTGATCATGTAGTTAAGCCAGGATCATATGAAGAAGTACGATTAGATGTTTCATGGAATGAATATGCTTCAAGAATGTTAGATCAATCGGCTTTTAATGTTGCATGTCTAGCAAATGTGAAAGACACTAATTTTGAATACTTTGCTCAGGACGATTTTCGTGTTACAAAACCTATTATTGATGTTGATGTAAGTTTCAATTTTATATATAGAATATATCTTGTTACTAATTCCTAAAGGACTTACATTTTTTGCCCTTTTGGCTCTAGGGAGCGATCATCAATCGTTTAGTAAATTTATTTTAAAGCCAAAAATAAAAAACAAATTTTTGAAAACCTAAAGAGCGCACGGGTTAAATTATATGCCTTTTTGGCTTTCAAAAATTTTTTTTCAGTTTTGAGTTTTTAAATAAGCCTCCAAAATAATTTGTAATGAAAAAATCTGAAAAATGGTTAACCCAGAGGACCTACCCCAAAACTTTTCGCTGTTTCCGAGCTCGAAAACGTTATTGTTGGTAATCTTTCAAGCTCTGCGAGGTCAAAAAGCGATTGGACAGAAAAAATATACATTCCGTTAAAAAAAGTAATTTTTGTCCTACGATATCTTTGGACAAAATCGACTAATTTGCACGCGCTCTGTGTCAACCGAAAAAACTTGTTGAGACTTAGATTTGATCAAACTTTGAAACAAATCGGTCGTGTGATTAACGAGTTATGCAACAAAAACTCCCTGATTAAAAAAAATGATTAAAAATGATTTCACACGTTAAATGTCCATAAGAGACAGGATTAGAAATGATTTGAAGGATTAAAAAGTATTTAAAATGATTCAAAAACAAATCATTTTAAATACTTTAATCATTTTTTTTAATCAGGGGCTTAAAAAAACAAATTATTTTTATTTTTCGTATAATTTGTAAATTACTCGACTGATCGACTCCAAAATCTAAGCAATTCCAAGACTTAGTCAGATCTTTCGATTGCTGCAGAGTGGGTTCAAATCGGTTGACTCTTTCCAAAGATATCGTCGGACAAAAAAAAGCTTACACAAACACACACACAGACACGACCGGACTCGACGTTGGAAATCGGACCAAAACCAATAACTTCCCTTCTTTTTTGAAAATTTTCGATTTACATAGCGGGAAGTTTAAAAAAAATTATCCCGCCTTTTGGGTTTAGAGAGTTTCCCAAAGCCACTAGGGCGTATAAAAATGTAAGTCCTTATGGAATTAGTAACGCGATATGTTTATATTAAAGTATTTATTAGCTGTTCAATAATTGAATTACCGTTAAATTATTTTACAGAGACAAACAGAAGCTATTGTCGGTTATATCTTAGATGCAACGGCAAGTTTCATAAATCCTCTACCGATAACGCTGACAGGAGGTAAATTTTTAATCGACGGACCTGGTCTAGATCAACAATTAAAAATTAAAGTACCTAATGACGTTCCGCCTGGAGAAAAAGTCAGTTGCAAATTTTCTATGATTCCTAAATTTTCGGGACGGAGTACAATTGTCGCTAAGTTTTACTCTAAGGAACTTGATGACGTCGACGGGTTTGTCAATTTTATGGTTCTTGACGCCCCGACTTCTAACGGCAACGGTTACCGTTGATTAATTGTTAGTGTCAATTAGTTGATAGTATGTAAATACTAAATAAATCTAAAATAGAAAATTATTTATTTTTAATTTTTAGAAGGTTTAAAAATTCGCAATTCGAATCGAATTTTAAACTTTAAATAATTAAAAAAAATTAGCAGTAATGCCGTCAACTGAAATTAGCTATAGAATCAATAAGCTCTTTTATAAAGAGGTAAAATGGTCACATTTTTTTTTTATTTAAAAAAATTTTATTATTTGTTGCCTTTAAAATATAAATTAAGATCAAAAATTTTTTTAGAGCGAGAAAAAATTTTTTGAGGCGAGATAAAAATTCTTGCATCAAAAAATTATTTCCAGTCCTAAGAAAATTTTTGTCTTCAATTCATACACAGAAAAAAAAATTCTCGACTGAAGGTAAATATTCTTGATTCAAGAAATTTTTTTTGAAAACTTCAATTTTCTCGGATAAAGTAGAAATCTCCTCTGGTCAAGACAAATTCTCTTGGCTCAAGAAAATCTTGACTTGGTTTCCGAAAACGGTTGCGTAACAATTCACCCGACGACAAAACACCCGCAAAGTAAAGTACCCGCGACAAAATGCAAGCCAAAAATATCTATAAATAATATACTATTACATAAAAAGGTGTGAAAAGTAGCGTCTTTTTTTCTCGAATTTTGTGTGTGCAATTACAAAGATACCCACACACAAAAAAGTATGAAAAATAACGCCCTTTTTTCATGAATTTTGTGTGTGTGCAATTAAAAGAATATACCAACACATAAATAAATGTCAAAAATTGCACTAGGTCCCTGAACCCTATGGGGACTTCGCCCCTAGACCTCCTTATTGAGATACTTTTTTTTCACGAAAAAACAAAAACAAAGAGATTTTTTTCTCCTTTCTTTTTTTTTTTTTTTTAATTGATTTTCGGGATGAATTGTCCTGGTCCCAAAAAGCGTCATACCGTGTGGCGGGTGCTTTAGATTGCGGGTGTTTTGGTTTGCGGGTATTTTGTCGTGGGTATTTTATCGTGGATATTTTGTTGCGAGTGATTTGTCTTCGGGTATTTAGACGTGTCGACCCCGAAAACTTGTCTTTCAAAATATTTTCTTGACTCAACTTTTTTTTCCGTATAGTGCAAAATATTTCTTGCGCCAAGAATTCTTTTTTTCTGTGTATTTATTTACTCAATTGTATTTCACTAAATGAAATTTTTAATCATGGAATTAAAATTTACGATCTTAATCCAATGAGTCCATTGTTCTGATTAATTAATTACTCATTCTTATAAATTTAACCGATTGCACTCTTAAGCAAAATTGGAAAAAAAATGCCCTTAGGTTACGCGGGAATTATAAGGGCGTAAAAAAATTAACATGTAATTTAAATCAATAAGAAAATATTTTCGTTTCGCATCAGGACAGACATCGATCAGTAAAGAAAAAAAAAAATTATACGCCCTTATAGCATCTGTACCTCGATGCCTGCATATGTACTTAAAAAAATTAATTTTAATTTTAAAAATTACATACTATTATTTTTAAAAGTTACCAGCTGCCATTTTATTTAACCGATTGCATCTTTCATTCTTATAAATAATTAAATAATATCAAATTTCTAATAGACAAATTACATATATATTTTTTTTAATATCAGTAAATGCTAAAAAAAAAAACTGTACCTTTCTTTTATTTAAATTTCTTCTTTAAAAATAAATTGTGTTCATATTTAAAAACCAAAGGTAATTGTATTAAAAAACATGAAAAAAAAATATATAAATAAATATAAACTGTATATTTTAATACGATAAATAAATTACTAAATAAAAAAAAAGTAAAATTTATTTAAAAGACCTGCTGTCAATTTCTTATTTGACGAGATAAATTTAAATATAAAAAAAGTATAACCGAATACTCGATAAATTTTTCATCTACGAAATCCATTAATCCACTTATATATATTTATATTTATATTTATATACATCCACATTAATAAAAATAAATAACTGTCAGTATATCGTCAGTAGAGTATGCATACATAATATATATATATATATATATTTAATAAAATAATAATTCACTTGACTACCGAGCGCCATACCTTCACTTAATTTATTTATTAATTTACTTACCGTTCGCCGCGTGATATTAACGAGTGACAAATATATAAAATATATTTTTTTATTTTGAGATATTGCTGTAATTAAAATTAAAGACAATAACAATAATAAATATATTATTTAAAAGTCTGATATTTATTTTTAAAATGACGATGATGAGCCTCATGCTGACATGAAGGCATTGATGTCAGGTCATGTATCATCATTCGGAAAATTAATGTTGAAATATGTGCGGACGTTGAATGATA
Source organism: Microplitis mediator (assembly GCF_029852145.1). Classification (NCBI taxonomy): domain Eukaryota; kingdom Metazoa; phylum Arthropoda; class Insecta; order Hymenoptera; family Braconidae; genus Microplitis; species Microplitis mediator. The sequence goes on from NC_079973.1 coordinate 5,298,389, forward strand.
AGTTGTGTTTTATTATATTATATATTATATATATATGTATATATTTGTGTGGATACGAAGATTTAAAAATTAGTTGATGACTATAAGAGTAAAGAAATGAAGAAGAAGAAGAAGAAGAAGAAGAAAGATTTAAAACATTAAGGGAATTATGTATGTGTATATATTTGTATATAAATATATGAGTGGTCCGGTCAGTAAGATATGTCTAAATACATAACAGTGACGCGTGATGGACGTCTAGCGGCCCCTGTCTACGGGGGTCTTGTGAATAAAAAGAACAAGAAGATGATGATGATGATGAAGAAGAAGAAGACGAAGAAGAAGAACTTTGGATTTGACTTAAGCTTTTATTTAGATTCAGCTTCAGCTTCTATTCTTTTTAGACCCAACGCGGGTATGGGCACCCTGCTACGCGCTATGCATCAACACCCAAGATCCTGAGCTATTGTATATCTCATTAAAATAACAAACACGCCTCTATCTTGCTAAATCAACATTCTTTGTTACGCTTGAATTTTCATATTTATCAAAATTAACATTTGTTTTGTTGCTTTTTTTTTATTTGTTTATAACGAGTGTGTGCTTGAGTGGATGCTAAGGAGTTGGACGATTAATTTTGTAACAACACAGAAGTTAATAGTTTAAATGTTAATGATGTGTCTTTAACGGTATAAATGTTGATTTATGTTTACTAACAGAGTGAGAAGTATTTTGAGTTATCAATTTGAATATTGGGTATATAAGTTTTTTTTTTGAGGAGAATGAACTGTTTGACTGAGTTAAGGCGCTTGTAGTTTTGTAGAGATAATAGAGATGGCGGTAGTGTGATGGTTTGTAGTCAAGAAAATTTTAGTACTAGAATTTTTCCAATGATGACAATAGGATCTGATCTGCGGCCATTCATTTTTTTTTTTTTTTGTAATGAAAAATAATTTTTGATAAAATTTAATTCGCAGAAATTGGAAATTAAAAAAAAAATTTTAATGTTTTTTTTTTTTAATCTTAAGACTGGGCCGTATCCAGGAAATTTTAAAATTCTATTAATTTATTAATTGATTATCATTATTGTGATTTTTTCACCTTTTGGAAGAATGCATAAGAATTTCCTCGGAAGATTTTTATCATTCGAGTCCCATAAATGGTAGAGGTACCGTTTTTGGTCACCTTAGGGCCAGTTTTGGACACTTGAAAAATTTTAATAAAGTAATTTGTAAAAGACGCAATGGCATAATTAATTTTTAAAATGAGTAGAAAGATACTTTTGTCACACTGTTGTAATGGAAATTTTATTTTATACTTTTTGATTAATTAAAATAAAGTTTTATATGTCCAAAAAGGGAGCAGTGGCCACGAATGGTACTTCTACCCTATTTAAAACATGATACTGAAAATAGCCGGGGTCTAATAATTTTTTTATTTTTTTAAAAACGATTTAAAAAAATTTCACCTGTAGTTTTTTTAATTTTCTACAAGTGCATATTTTTAGTTTTTTTTTTTTTAAATCAAATTGTTGGTCAAAAAGAAATCCGAACATTCTTAATTGCCTGCTAACTTGAGTATCATTTTAAAACGTAAATAAAAATCGAAAATCCAAAAATTCGGTATTACTGCCGACTCTCAACAGTTTCAAAAATTCCTAATTTCAAAAATTTTCTGTACGAGCGCTGCCGATCAAATGAACCAGCCGGTGGGTCTTCAAAAATTATCATTTTACCCTACAAATATTACTAGGGACGATAGAAATTTTTATTAAAGCATTGATCAGTACCAATGTGAAACAATTTGGGAATTTCAATCCGTGTTCAAATTTTGAACTTCAAAATTGACTTAGTAGTGAAAAAGTTCATGAGGATAAAAGCAAATTCTCCTAGATCCCATACGAAAAAAATATATATCCGGATATATCCGGACAAATCTGGAATATGTCGCATATATGCAACATATATATATGTCTCACATATGCAGATTTGCCCGGATAAAAAAATTAAATTTGACTCTACTATTTATTAATTTCATCAACTTATTCTTGCTCTAATTTATCAGAATTTAGTCCCGTTATTATCTAAATATTTTCAAAATTTGGTACACTGACCCAATTTCACTCCTTCATAAATAAATACTTCAAAAATTAACTTTCAAAACCCACAACAGTAAACTTTGACATCCTCAATATCTTATAATTTATCACTCTCAATAATTATTTATTACCCATAATTATATGTCATAACAATAGATAAATAAAACACAGCGATTGCTTTTATTTATAAAAACAAATTACTAATACAGTTCTCTCTTTTAAGCCAATTAGAAACATATGTACTTGTCGATAGATTCAAATTAATACATACATTATATTTTATGTCACACGGAATTATAATCTCTCTATCGATACACCAGATATAGATATATACAATATACAATCTACACCCACACATACATTTATCTACGTATGTACAATATGTGAATAATATACGTGATAGGTATTTTTAATTGGCATCGAGGCGACGAAAACAAATCGAGTCTTTACGATCAGCTGTAGAATTTATATTCGTTAAGCTCAAGTATTAATTCATTATTATTATTATTATTACGATATCTAGTTATACTCACACTGCTATTATTATTATATATATACCTATACCTATATATATTTATATGTATATATACTGTACTACCGACGGCATTAATTTCTTTCAATGAGACTTTAAGTTACACCAGTTAATCTTACGTTAATCGATAGCTCGCAATCGCAACTCACAACACGAGTTTATAATTGCGACACGATCGTTTCAAGTTCTCGATAGGACATTTTTTTTTATTTAATTTTATTTCTTAATAAGATATAGAGCAATGAAGTTGTACAAACAAGCTCTATAACGAGGAGTATAAAATAAAAATATATGACAGGGTTGAATTTAAACGAAATCTTAATATTTTATAATTAATAATATGTAGTAGATATACATATAAATATGAGGATAAATTAATTATTAAATTAAGTTGTTGGACTATATCGGGTTATGATGAATGAAATTTAATTTTTTATTGTTACTGTTTTTTTTTATTGTGGTTAAAAATATGTGAGTGTGTGTGTGTGTTTAATAGGTTCAAGTTGACTTAGATCGACTGCCACAATAATCTTTAATCGATTATCTTGCGTGGAAATTAATTGACGCCATTTACTTATAATTGCCCGTCTGGTTACAATCCTTAAAGATTTATTACATTATGATAAGAACGATTAAACGTTTACACATACTTGAAGGTTTAATAAAATTTGAATAATAATAGAGTGTTTATTATTAACTTTATATTTTTTTTTATTGGTATTGTAATTATTTTTAAAAAATCTGTACTAATAAGAAAAATATTTTTTTTTAACGTAAATAACTTTAAGACTTTTCGATTTTAAAACTTATTTTGAAATTCAAATTCAAATTCAAATTGAAATAATTTTTGCTAGTATTTTTATTTTTAAAAATTTGAAATTTTATTTGATTAAAATTTGATAATTATTTATTTTGAATTTTGAAAAATTTTTTTATTTTATTTATAGGGGACAGGGGGCAAAACGGGACACCCTCAAAATTTTATAAAAAAAAATTTCAAACATTTCAAAATCACTTTTGTGAATATAATTGAGCATTACTTTGAATTTTTTTCATTGAATTTTTTCAAAAATCGAGTGTCAGTCGAAAAATAGAATGACTTTTGTTTTATGATAATTATTAAAAAATTTTTTTTGTCACTGCACCCAATAATTATGTAAAATTTAATTTTTCTTCATTTAAATTACTTGCAAGAAAATTTAATTTAATCAAATATTTTTCACTTTTTTTTTGGGGGTACTCCATTTTGCCCGCGAAAATCAAGTTTGTTTTTTTTAACGTCAATTTGAAAATTGTTTCTACTTACTTTGAATATTAATAGAGAAAAAAAGATTTGACGTATTTGAGTCCCTGAAAACTTCGGATTTCCTCAAGTACCCCCCCCCCCTTCTCCTATATATTTTTTTGTAAAAAGAGATCAAATTATTAAAAAAAAAAAGTTGTTATAGAAATAACTCTAAAATAAATAAAAAATGTATCAGTCTTTACGTGAATAATTAGATTATGATCATAAATGATCATACAAATTTTTTTTTCTTTTTGACTAACATTAAAAATTATCTAAACCATTAAAAATTTTTTTTTACATATTTTATGCAAATTTAAAATCCCAAAAACATTTTTAAAAAATATTCATTATTTATGTTAATTTTTTAGTATAAAGTATAAGATTGTCAATAAAAATATGTAAAACTTAAAAAAAAAAATTTCCAAAAGTAAATCATAATTTAACAAACGTATTTCTTTGTTTAGAAAAATGTGTTAATTTTAGTATACCCAAGATAAAATAGTTTAGTTGATCACGTCTGTAAAAAACAAGATTTAATATACTGATACAAGAGTCAGCTGAGTTTTGAATACATTAAACCATTTCACTCTGACTCGGTCTCTAACTCTGAAGATATGCATTCTCTTAATATTAAATATTATGCATGCAAGTGAGAAAAAGATAGCCCTATATAGAACGTAAATGCACCCACTGCGAGAGACAGTTCCATCTAAGCATAAAAAATAAAAAATTAAAATTAAACAAATGATCGTGCCCGCACATTTTAACAGATCTACGATAGGACAGAATATTACGTCTTCAGGACACACACCTGCGAGCTAAAACGTTTCACGATGATACTCTGAAGGACAAAAGATTGGGTAGAATGTAAAGTTTAATATAAGTGACGGAATGAGAACAACAGAATAAAAGATAAATGTAAAAAAGATTAAGAAAAAAAAGATAAAAAAATATATATATGTATATATGTATATGTATATGAAAAATGCTAGAGTATTGAGTATATATGAGGATCAGAGTATAGATCTATAGAACAAAACAATAAAAAAAGGGATCGGCAAAGATCGTCAGCAGATGCGACTAGACGATTTGTCGGCTGACACCTCTTCCATCTTGGCTTTTACACCCCAGCCGATCAACTGTACTCTTGTTATACAACGGATTAACGTTTCGTCGAACTAAACCATTTAGAGTGAACTAAAACCGGACCATCAGTGACTAATATCTGTAGAGAATGGTTAGCTGGACAGAATGGAAATCGACATCCCCTTTTAGGATACGAGAACAATCTGTATAGAAAGATGTGACCGCACGATTAGGGATGATATGTCTTCTTTTTACATTCCTTTCAAAGTGTACTCAGCATCGATGATGCTGATCGATTTTTGAATATTTTTAAGATTTATCTATTTATACCAAAGTTATGTTGTTTTAGCAATTAAAAACACTAGCTTAATTCAAATTGGTTTTTTTGGAAATAAAAAACATCTTACGGATTTGAATTAAGCGCTTATTTCTTTGTAGGAGTATCCTATCTATTTTTTCGAGTTTAGAAACGACTAATTTATTAATTCAAGAGAGTTAATTTTTTTTGAGGTAATTTTTTTCATTAATGTAATGTAATTGGTACAGAATAAGACTAGGTTGGTTGAAACTGTGCAGTAGGTGTGAGTTCTTTTTAGTATACAATGCATTACTTATAAAATTTTACGATTAAATTATGATAAAATATCGCGGAAGAATTTCTACACACAAAAAAAAAATTCTCGACTGAAGATAAATATTCTTGATTCAAGAAAATTTTTTTGGAAACCTAAATTTTCTCAGATAAAGTAGAAATCTTCTCCAACCAAGACAAATTCTCTTGGCTCAAGAAAATCTTGACTTGGTTCCCGAAAACGTTTGTCTTCAAAAATATATTTTTGACTCAAGATAACTGTTTTTTCTGTGTACGCATCTTGAGTACTGTGCGTGCGCGTGCACATCGTCAACTTGATGTCCTGTATCAACCAACCTGTCGTACATATACATATGAACATTCATTTTTACTGTCTGCTATCCGAGTATGGAATGATCTGCCATCATCTATTGTGTCAATAGCAACTTATAAAGAATTTAGATCAGTGTTATAATTATTTTCTATACAGAAAGACATAAATTAGGTGAACTTTTATGATTATGTGTGATTATTGATAACTACTATATTATCAATCGAATATGTTTGATTATTATTGTATAATTGGAGCCTACCTACCTACCTACGTAATTAACTTAATTACTTTAATTCACTTAATTTGCGAAAATTATCTTACTTATTTAAATATTATTATTATACTATACTTTGTTAAACTTTTGTATACTGCGGCCTTTAGGGAATCTTGATTCCAGGTTCGAAAAATTATTAATAAATAAATTAATTAAATAAATAAACAGAAAAAAATAATTATCGACTGAAGGTAAATATTCTTGATCCAAGAAATTTTTTTGAAAACCTCAATTTTCTCGGATGTTAATTTTGACTACACACTTGGTTCTAGAGTGTTCCCGAAAACGTTTGTCTTTTAAAATATTTTCTTGACCCGATAACTTTTTTTTCTGTGTATACTTTGTAAATTGGGAGCTTTCAGAGCAATGAACTCAAGTTTATTTTTTAAATTAAAAAAAATTCATTATTTTTTTTTCGCACTCAAGTGTCCTCGATGCACATGTAGAACACAGATTTTTAGATTATTGAGCATCGCATTGAGCCTCGAGCTTTATTTTGAGTTTATAATGTTCGATTGAGAGAAAAATTTGGGCAAAATAAATTGAACCTTTAAAAGAATTTTTACAACATTTTAATTGATAAATATTTGTTTAACATAAATACTAGTAAAAAAATACAATAATGGATTTTTTAAGTAAACCATAGGTTTTTTTGTTTTTGAGTCGAAAAAAATTTATGAGCTAATAATGCTGTAAGTTAAAACAATTAACCACATAATTTCTTTTGCATTGACATTCATACGAACGGACAAATGTCAAATGATCGTTCCCAATCTTCATAACTCAGTGGTCCAAGTCCTTGCGCCCATTGTTGTGAACAAAAAGGCTGGACATCATCAAGGATATCAGAAGTTCGGTATCCTGATATTAGATTCCACTAAAATAAATATGAGTATTAATTTGTAGTCCAATTATTACTACATACAAAATTTAATGAATATAATTAAATATATGACAAATCAAATATATCAATTAATTAATTGCAATAAACTACACAGAAAAAAAAGGATTTTTTGGAGCAAAAAAAATTTTACTCGCCCTAAGAAATTTTTTATTTGCCCTAAAAAATTTTTTATTCTATGAATTGAAAACAAAAACTTTTTTGGGCGGGAAAAAATTTTTTTGCGCCAAAAAATCCTTTTTTTTTGTATATTTTTTAAAAATCGAAGTATATTTGTTTTTAAATTTAAATAAATCACTGCACTATTAATTATTTTAACTTACCCACGGATCTGATTGTTTACAACTGTCACCATTTATCAAACTAAAAGTTAATATTAATAATAAAACAGATGACAAAATTTTGTACATCTTAATGAATTATTTATCCAATTGAATTTTTATTTCTGACACATTTAATAAAATCAGCAGATTTATATACTCATCGAAACTGCTGCCTTGGAATTTTCTGTCATTGTAACCTTGATATTATCTTTTATTGCGAATTATTTTACGGGTACAAATTAATTATTCTTGAGCTTATCAGTAAGTAAATATTTAAAAACATAACAAAAAGTATAAGCTCATTTTTTTATGAAAAAAAAAAAAAAAAAAAAAAAACATAAATAAATATTGAAATCAAATATTTATTACATTAAGTGAAAATTTATTGATTGGAAAAATTTTTATCAGTCATCAAAACATTAAGATATTTGAAATAACATCCTCAATTAAAAAAAACATTACCTGTTAACAATTTTTTTATTTATGCGATTAAAACACTCGGGAAAAAATAATAAATGTCTAACAAGACTGATTTTACCCACATAAATATAAATTTTTTATTTTGATAATTATCCAATTTTTATATTCTAAACTATAATGAGAATCAAAAAAATGATTTTTTTTTTATTTTAGTAACTTTTATGGCAAAAATATGAATTATACGTATAAAAGTAATGAATACTTTTTTGTAGGAAATTAAATTTCCTATCAAAATGTTTCTTACGAATTTCTGTATATTTCAAAAATTTAAGCTGCAAATCAAATTTTGAGACAAAAGTCAAATATTGTTATGCTCAAAAATAATTATTTTTCATTCAATTGAATTTCACAGCTTCAATATCGATCCTACGACTTAATTTAATGGATACTTTTTTGTAGCAAATTTAATTTTCTACAAAAATAGTTCTTATCAATTTTCATTTATTTTCATAACTTTGACCGCAATTTAAATCTAAAGACAATTTGATGCTATCATAGTTTTGACCAAAGCTAAATTTTAAGATTTACTCCAAGTAAATTAAAATTTTTTTTTTATATATATTTTGTGACTAGATCACTGTTTTTGATAATTATATAAGTGTACATAACAGTTACATATTATACTGTAATTGAGTAATTTCTTTTTTACTACTGACCCTCTTCTTTACGAGCATAAAATAAAAACTACGAATAATTTAATAGATAAAAAAAATTTTGTAACTTAAACAATAACTCACAAAAAAATGGACATGAATTATACTATAAATTTCTGATTACTGAAAAAATATATCTACGTCTTTTGTCATCTCAAGTGAGTTGTAGTGATGTCTGAGGATGAATTCCCGTTTTCCCCTATAGCCTCCATACCCAAGAGATTATGGTAAAGTGAGTATGCAGGGGACCCAGCCAATTAGGGGTAGGATTTTAGAGAGTAGGGTGAAAGGACCGTGAAAGAGAGTACACAAGGGCAGGCTTTTATTTTATTATATTTTTAATAGAAAAAGTACCAACAAGTTTTTAGTAAAAAAAGTACATCATGTTGCTCTCGTTTTATGTAAATTTATTGCATTGTAACAATAATTGTAGATGTATGTTGTGGGCAAATATTTGACATTTGTATGTTTATATGAGACGTATGCTGGAGAAAATCATGATTTGCAAAACATGGTGTAGAGAAGTGTCAGTCAGTCAGTCAGTTAGTCAGTCAGCTCATTTGAGGGTGAATTTGTAATGAATGCCTCACTTTATCCATCTACAAATAACACCCTCTCTCTGTATATATACGTTGGATTATTTAGGCAAACCCGTGTGTAAATAGACGCACCTCTATCCCTAAATTGACTTTTGGACAAAGATATATATATTTATATATATGTTCAAATGTCTTTTGAATCATATGGAAAACTGCATTAACTTTGTTTCCAAAGGTTTGTTTATCTTTGCTGCGTATATATATCTAAGGACAGGGTGGGCAAAACAGGCCACTTAAAAAATTGGGTACAAATTTTTTTTTTTCTATTTTGTTTTGAATCATTATTAATCACTATTCCCGAGTCGAAATTTTTCTTAACTCACTCTGTTTCAACCTAGTATAGTTTTTAGCCTGAACATCAGGGTGAAATGGGTTTTAGAAGATAGAGAACTCTATTGAAATTGAACCCTATTTCAGTCCAGTAGCACCTACATATGTTCGTTTTCAGACGAGTTAGGTTGAGAAAGGTTTTAAATTTAAACTGAAACAGAGTCTTAAATTTCAAATTAAACGCTGGTTCATTCGTTGTCGAACTTATTTAAGGCGTATTAGGATGCAACAGAGTTTTAAACTTCGAACTAAACCGTAGTTCACCCCTCCTTACCCCAAATATTCAGGCGAGTTACAGTAGATTGAAAAAGGTTTTAAAATCGAGGCGGCAAATACCCACATCAAAAGGTTCAGGCTCTACAAGGCTCATATGGGGTTTTAATATTTCGACTCGGATTTGGCAGTGAATTGTCACTTATTGCTAGTGAAAAGTATACCACTGTTTGAATTAGTGACATACTTTTCACTAGTACACAGTGAATAGTCACTATTTCCACTGTTTCAAATTTAAGAGAGTATATTTAAACTTTATATAAGTTATTAATCTTCAATACTTTTGTTTTTTCGGCATCTTTATTTACTACTAGTATTGGAAATCTGTTTTGTCACTCAGATTAGACATAAACAATTTTTTTATAGAATTTTTTTTTTTAAATATAAAAATTCTATTTTTTTTCTCGGAGTTTCTAGCTGCTGGAAATTTGGTTTTATCACCTAATGGAAGTCCAAAAAAGGAGATTCCCTGGATTAAAATTCACAAAAATCCATTATTTCAGGGGTACCGTTTGCCTCGTCCACATATACATGTATAAATATATTTTTTTTACTAAAAATTATCTTTTCTAATCAATATTGCACGTATTCAATTCTGCAATTTTTCGTAATTTTGTCTGATATATAAATTTCAAAATGACTAGACAAATGTTTGCAAATTATTAGCATAAATAACGAGAATTTGATTGCATGTCTATTTTATTGATATTCATATTGAATTTCTTTCTTTGTTCTTGTTCCAGAAAATCAACAATAAACTACAATTCTAAATACTTTCTATGTATATATATATATTGTATCTCTCTTTAACAAGCATTTAAACGACGCCATGGCGCAGAATTCCGCGACCGCAAAAACCGTCGCCGGCCATTGCGGACAAACATAAGCCGGCGTCCATGAGACATTTCATGATACTACTCGAAGAAGCGTGAATATTCCATGTAAACGAGGTGGAACGATCAAATAAACGATATACAGCTCTTTTTATACTACTCTTTTATATTGCAAACGACCCTGATCTCTATCTTACCTACACACTAACATACATTCTTAGAAAATAAAAAACTATCCAAGTAAAATAATCTATAAATAAAAATTATAAACGAACAAGTTGTAAAAAAATATAAAAATAAATGACAAAGCGGATATGATATATCCCAGCGGGATATTTACACCCCCAAAAGTGTCTTTTCAACGTCGGGGGTCTAATAAATAAAACCTGTAGTGCGTCTGTTAGCGAGAGTTGAGAAGCTGCTGGATCTCGTATAGTATTTTTCTTCTTATTTTATTGACTATTTTTTATTTATACATATATAAATATATTTTATCATCTACATATTAAAAAGGAAAAGCGACAATATGTTAATTTGAAAACGTCATACCTCGTTTTAACGAAGAAATAATAAATACCCATGGTACAGGGAGAGAAATTTATGGTAACCGTTCCTAGTACGTTTATGAAATATCATCCCATACGGTTATGGTAATAATTACTTGGAATTATGGGATATAGGTCCATACTTTCTGGGAATAGTTTCCATAACTATGGGAACAATCCCCATCATTATGGTGACAGTTCCCAAATCGCATGGTAATAGAATTATTGTAATGATTACCATACTCATGGGAATAGTTCCCATGAGCAAGTACATGGAAAGATTGGAACCCGACTGGTTACTGTTCTGTACCTGACTCAGTACGGTGCTGAAAGAAAATGCTCGATTGTGGTGCAGCATCACACTGATTACTGTGCGGAACCTGACTGAGTCGAGTGCGCATATCACTCAGTCAGGTTCCGCACAGTAATCCGTGTGATGCTGCACCACAATCGAGCATTTTCTTTCAGCACCGTTCTGAGTCAGGTACAGAACAGTAACCAGTCGGGTTCCAATCTTTCCGTGTAGGAACAAATCCTATAACCATATTGTAACAGTTCCTAAGTGCATACGGGAATAAACCCTATATGTTATGGTAACCATTTCCATAATATATTATGGAATATTTTCATAACATTATGGTAAATGTTACACGGTGAAAAGTTTACACTACTTCTTACTTTCCCCGCACATTGAGTTTTACTATGGAACATATTACCAGTGAACTATATTTACTCACTACTAAATTCTACGACAACCTATCATACAATAGGACTTTATTGTATTTCCACTGTAAATTTCTATAAAGTATCATTATAGTTCACAGATAATATGCGCCCATAGTAAATTTGTCACCGTGTACCATATATTACGGTGTTCATTCCCATATTATATGGGAATTATTACTATAAGATTATGGTAATGGTTAAAATAATATTATGGATATGATTACCATACTATTACAGAAACAATTACCATAGTGACATAGTAATGATTACCATAATACCATAGAAACTATTCTGATACCATATAGGAATTATACCCATATTTATGGCAATAATTACCATAATATGATTGGGTGCATGGAGAGAAATGTTAAGTAAATATGCCTATGCAGCATAGTAATGGTTACATTACTCTATAGTTTGTGTAAGCAGTCATATAAGAGCGGCGTGACACAAACTATAGAGTAATGTAACCTTTACTATGCTGCATAGGCATATTTACTTGACATTTCTCTCCGTGTGCCGTTCGTATAATCGACATTTCAAAAAAAACCGGTTACCATACATCATGGGAACCATTCCCATAATATATTGTAATTGTTACCATAAATTTCCTCTGTGTATCACAATATAAGACGTTAATAAAATTAATTTATCCAATTATTAATTACAATATCAAGTATACTATTTTTTTAACGCCTTGGCTAAAAAAAATGCTCAGTGCATAAACTTTTATTTATTTCCTTAAGAATAAGTGTCTCGTTTATTCCCATGGGTGAGATTCGACTAGCGCTTGACATCGAAATCCCGTAACGTATCTAATTGGGGGCACTTTAGCGATGGGGCGGGTTGAACAGGATGAGCCATAAGCCAGTGGAAGTCCGCTTTACTCAGCTACTGCAGGAGATCACCCTGGGCTTATAACTGCTGGCGAATCTAGGTATCCTCAGGGCGGCAGCATCCCCCTTTTACGCTCCTCGTTCGCTCTCGAGCTGTAAACCACCTCCCTGGGGTTGGTTAACCGTTGTCCGACACTCTTACACACCCGCATAAACCTTATATATATATATATGTGAATGTATATAACAACTATAGTAACAATATTTAGAAGTAGGGTTATGTATACACGCACACTATGATACTGGCGACTGATGCACCTAGTCGGTAAAGAGAGAGAGGGTAAAAGGGATATCAGTATATACGAGCGGACTTGTATCTCCGAGTGAATCCGGCGTAAATAATGCCGATTATCCCCACGGCAATTGTTTTATCGACCGAGTGTATAAAGTGAGAGAAAGAGAGAGACAGAGAAAAGAGGAAGAGATTTTAGAGGGTATAAGCAGAAAAGACAAGGGGATGTTACTAGTTGTTGGCTCTTCTTCCCTTTAGACACGATATACTTGTGTATATTTATATATTTCTATGTAGTTTATATTTTTTTATACATATATATTAAGGAATTTAGATTGATGTGGAGAAAGAAATCCTGGTAAGAAATTTCTGTGCGGTTTAGACCGGACTTAGTTAAGATATAAAATGTCGTAAATTGTTTGAGAATAAGAGGGAAATCTTGAAAGTAAATAAAATAAATTCAGAAGGGTTTTTTTTTATGTGTTATTTTTTTTTAAATTTATGGTGAGACTAATCTGCTGGGAATTTATTTTGTTTGATGGAAGGAGAATTAAGCAGAGAGTATTTAAAACTGACAAGGAAAAATTTTAGTTTTTTGAAGGGAGGGGACTCAGGGCGGGAGTGTTTAGTTCTGGAGCGTCCGATAGGTGGCGTTTGGTGGTGGATTTCTCGCATGTTGTACAAGAAGTCTAGTAGAATATGAACTTTTTTTTAATACAAATATCTATATTATTGTGATCAAGATGAACTCGACCCAGCATACGACGGAACTCCGAATATCAGTAGTCAAAAATTATTATGGCATTCACATGAACATCGAAGAAACTTAAAATTACACCAAAAATATTTTTAAATTAAATTTAAAAAGAAGTTGAAGTAGCAGTAAAAATATTTAATAAAAACATCCATTGGTATTTTCTCAGTGCTTAAAAAAATAAGTTAAAGAAATCAACCCTCACCTTTAAAATTATCCTCCACCCTTGAGTTCTCCTCACCCAGCATTAAATAAATGTTGAAGCGCGAATTATGCGCCGGCATCGTCTTCATCCTGCTCATTATTTTCCTTCCCTCTTTCATCTCCGTACCTCCCTTTTTGCCACCAATATACACACCGTTGAGAAACTTATTCAGTTAATGGGTCGACGATCCGCCTTCTCAGTTCTCTACTCCAGCTATATACCAAATATATATATATATACATATCATCCATCCATCCTTTTACCTTGTGTGCAGACATATTTCCCGCGACGTTTCTCCATCACCAGAATTCCGCGAAATTATTACGAATTATTTCGATCAACCGACAAGCTCAAACCTCTGTATTACATTATTTTTATTAGTATTAATATTTTTTATGCTGGCAAATAAAAAAATAAAATAAATATTTATACATTTATTGCTCATAATTACTACTGTAAATATTTATTACATATAATAATAACTATAGAATCATTTTTTTTCTACCAATTAACAAACGATACTTATTCCCACGTTTAAATTTTCTTACTTGAAAAAAAAAAAAAAAAAATATGACTATACTATAATTCAAAAAAATAAAAATAAATGGAATTTCGGATAATTAAAATATAATTTCTAAATATATAAGCAGTAGCAAGAAAACTCATCTGATTAATTGACCGACACAAAAATTTTGCAATTAACGAGTTTTTTTAAAATGATGTATATATATATATATATATATATATATATATATATATATATATATATATATATATATATATATATATATATATTTCTTTGGTAATTTCTTTAACTAAAATGGTGGTAAAAAAATAAAATTAGAGGGTGAATATCTTTACCCCAGTCGTTTAACGACAAAATAAGTCTGGCCAATTAAAAAAGTAATTTCGATTAGAGTCCCCGTGTGACTATTTAGCATTGTAACTATGCTATTATACGCATGTACTTAGACAGGTTTATGCTGTTTAATGTAAATGTATAAGTTGATAGGTATTAGTGCGACTGTTACTTGAGAATAAGCAAACTAACTAAAGTGTGAGTTACATTAAGGGAACATCATCAGTTATCAACGTCCTCGCCTCGAGCTATACACAGACAATTATGATGTTAACTTAAAAATATTCATACTGAAAGGGAGAATGTTTGATAGAGATTAACTTTTACTCGTTTTTTATTTTTTATTAAACAACTTTATACATAATTATATGCGTTACTCTCCTGCATGCAAAAAATTACGGTTGAAAAATTATAGTTTTGCATCTAATGTGGGCGCCACCAGTTCGAAACACAACATTCCAGCCTACGCTATAAAAACTACGACTTATACTTATAAAGTTATATTGCAGACTATTAAAATGGTTTTTTAATATTATTAAAATACAATTGTTTTATAGTTATTTGCAAATATCACACGTGTAGCTTCGCATAACTTTGTTGTGAACACCGGCATACCCATACAAAGTCGCCGTTAATGGAAAAAATGCCGTAGATCGGCCGATGTCTGACTGCCGTCACTCGGCCAAGCATTGGCAATTAGTAATGGCCCAAACCTGGTTAATTACCAGCAGCCGTTTAATTTTTTAAACGACGCTGCCGATGGCTGGCCAATGAATGGCTGCTTACGACTGGCCGATTATCGGTTCGCAACGTTGGGCTACTGTTGGTGAATCAGTGTTCCATGATTAATTGTTGTTGAAGTAGACTGAATAAGTAGATCATATTAAAGTGTTAGCTCAACATTAGTAGGTTCGTCTAGTAGCCAGTGTTTAGATCCAGCAATCAGAAGGACGGCAGTTCGCGCCCAGAGCCCAGCAGAATTTTCATCAAGTTTTTTTCACATCATTTACCTCACTTAAATAGTTTAAACGTTAATGATCATGAATTCTACTAGGAGAATAAAAATAAAATTTTTTATTAATTAAATCTATTTGCTTGCTTGGCTGATTGCTGGCTACCATTAATCGGCCGATAGTCGAGTGCCATAATGGGCCGAGGTTATCATCCCGACTATAAGCCGGTTATCGGCCAATGAAAATTTCCATTGCTGAGCCATTAATCGACATTCTTGGCCTAGTAATGGCCCAATCTTGGGCCAATTTCCAAACTTTGTATGGGTATGAATCATGGGCCCAATTTTTACATTGGCCACATTGAATTCATGGCTCTAAAGATTCTGAGTATAATTTGCCACAAAAAATACAAACCGTATCATCCACTGATTGTTTTGATTCGATTTTTCCTTTTTTCATTCCCTAATTTTCGATTTTTCAATTTTAATGGACGCAGTATAATGAAGTGAAAATAAGTATCAAGGGTCTAAAAAAAAGTAAAAACGTAAAAAAATTAATGACATTATGATTATTTTCCTTAAGGTGTCCACATTGCCCTCCCCCCCCCCTATCACTTTCTGGTAGAAATTCTATATCTAATATATTTTAAATGACGTTTAATGTATTATATATTATATAGTTTAATTCCCGTCAATAGAATATATACATTAATACAGCTGCATAATAGAATATACATATATATATATCCATTAATACATATAAAATTTATAATCTTTCTTAATGGCAATAATCTTTAATGTGATGATTTTGTTTCAACTAAATTGAATCTATAATTAATTATTAACGATATAACCTGTATTTTGAACTCGTATTTGATATCAAGCATTTAATAATTTAAATTTATATTGCATTGAAACGGCTTTAAAATTCATTTATATACTTCATAATATTCGTATGCATATGAATGTAAGACAAATGAATTTTCATTATTCCATGACTTGAGCTTAAGATAAGTTAAGCTTTTTAAATAATTAACGCAACGGCAAAATTACTCATCGAATTTCACACAATTCTCGAGTCGAAAAATTCAATCTCAATTTCAACCTCAAATTTAAGCTGCCAATGAACGTACAGTCCAAGCTCGTGATAACCAACCCTCAGAGGTTGTAAGAGAAAAAATTCTTATGGACAAATCTAAGCTGTAGTCTTTCTCCATCTTAGTTTATGCTTCACGTTCTACATGTGTGCGTTACGAATGTGAATCGTTACAAATCGCTCGCTATAAGCAACCATTATGAGATGTACGAAAAGTGAGTGATGCTTATGAGCGCCAAGACATGAAATTTGAGCGTCCGAAAGAGTGGAGGAGCTTCAAAATCGTAATAAAAAGCCCGATAGGGAAAGTGAAGTTGCTTATAGCGAGTAGACTACATTCTATAATCTCATTTGAACCTCTATGCTGCACCTATTTCTGTTTCTGCACTACAGAGGTTCAAATGAAGTTTTCTTGCTCTAGTATTAGGGTAATTTTTTGTCATAAAAATTGTAATAATAAAAACGAACTGATGATCGTGATAAAAATGGATGGGATATTGTAACTTGACAAAAAGAACGAGGGTGACATTATACATATATATAGTGAAAGGAATATCTGAAACAGGGTTATTATCATTTTTACGTAAATCGTTAAGATAATCTCGTTGTTAAAGGTCGTTTTGAGACTCTATTTCTTATCTTTTATGAATCGCGTATATAAGATGATACTAAAGAGATGCTGATCGAGTGAGCAAAAGAAGAAAATATCTATATGAATCTGCGTAACAGACCGTGTAACATAAAGACAAAATATAAAATGTATCTATACATATTTATGTATAAATATAAAATAAAAATGTGTAGAAGTCGCGTTCAGGACGAGCCCCTGCATAAGAAAAATGATAACAGCAATTAAGGTAAACCGTGGAGTCTTAGCAGGAGAGCTATTGGCCTCGAAAATGGGCTAAAATGGGTAAAAATACCGATTCTGGCCACTTAATCGTAGAAAAAAATATCAAATTATGAAGTTATAGGATGACAACTGCTCAGGTGAGTTTAATACAACCACCTGCACTAGAAAAATTATAATAGCAAGTACACTGTGAAAAATTCCCAATAAATTTTACTATGGGTGCATAGTAACACCGGACTATAAGAAAACTGGTAAAAAATTTACAAGTGTCCCATAGTAAACGTATGCGCAGACTACACGATTGTGGTCTATGCGCATACGTTACTATGGGACACTTGTAAATTTTTTACCAGTTTTCTTATAGTTCGGTGTTACTATGCACCCATAGTAAAATTTGTTGGGAATTTTTCACAGTGTATGGAAAGCGATAGATTCTCTGTTAAGAAAGCTGTTGCCATGGACGATGGGGACAAGTGCTATTTCGTTGCACTAAGTAATTTTAGCTTATGAGTACACAAATTTTGTCAGTGCTCTAACTTCACTTTGTTATTTTAACAAATCAATTTATTTACTGTAACACTAGAGTTTTTTCGCAATTACAAACCATTACTAGGTGCAACAAACAATTCGCTGGAGTTACAAATATATCATTATCATAACGAATTGTTCGTTTATCCGTATATTAAGGCAGAAGTTTGGTATCGTAAGTTCTCTTATCTTCTGGTTACAAAAAGGTTTTTTTCCGTGTGTCAACTGAAAATTTTTTCTATTTACTTTAAAAAAGATATTTAGCGTATTTGAGTCCTCGACAACTTATTATTTTAAATGAATGAATTTATAAAAATTAATGTAAATTTGAAAGTTGATGAAATAAAATTTTCATTGATTTAAATTTAGATGTTTAATTTTTATTTTTGCAAGTAGAAAAAATATATAATTTTTACCATTTTCCCTGTATATTATCATAAGCATTTTTATTGATGCACATTAATTTTTAATATCAAAATTAATTTACTTACTGCAGTTCAGGTTTAAAATTTTTTCAAAACGTTATCCGCTTACAAATAAAATACATATATATATACGTAGTTTTTGCATTAGAATACCAAATAGTCTAAAAATATCTATAAGCCCGCAAACCACAGGGAGTCAAAAGAATTGATATGCAAAAGAAAAAAAAATATATGAAGAAAAGCGTTGTCACAAATAAGTAAAAAAAATATATAAGCAGGTTTTGTAAATAATGCACTTTACCTACCATATATATTTGTGTATACGACTGTTTAAAATTTTCTATAATAGAAAGTTTTACTAAATTTCCTGGAAAATTTTATATAAACACATACATATATATACCTTAGTTTAAAATTCAAAATAATATTATTACAGTAAATATATTTTTTTGAAAATAATATTAAATAATTTACAATGATATAATAATATGTGAAGTAGAAAAATAAACGATGCTAAGGAAACTATAAGAGTTACTATAACATATATATATATATAAGAGTATGTTATAAGATAAAAAACATATATTTTTTTAAGGCACGAGCGAGGATGAGTGGCATGTTTTAAAAAGTAAACAAATGATGTTGTTTAGTGTTTTGTATGGTAATCATCATATGAGAAGAACGGACATTAGCATCAACTTCCGAAGAAAGGTATACGTGAAATAAAGAATTGTGTAAATATATATAATATACAAATATAAAAGAATAACTAACAATTTACCTTTGCACAGTAAAACGCATCAGTTCCGTTAAATTAAAAATACGCATCGCATTAATCAAAATTATTAACAGATCGTTACTCGATTCGAATCAATAAGTAAGAAATTATTAGTCAATAATTAATCGGTTCCTATTTTACCAACTGCTAATATGTAGTCAGCTCAAAAATTTCGACCAATTAAGCTGATGTGTGGCGCTACTTGTACGGATAGACTACAAAAAATGACTCAATGTGTAAAAAATTGATTAATTGATTAATAAAAATTAAATTGTCATGATTTAATTACTTGTTTTCTCTGGGATTCTGCTTTGAGAAAATCTGAGGCTTGTTCTGAGACAATTAATTTAATTTAATGAGTATTTTTAATTAAATTGTAACCACGAGCATGCGGGTACACGTTAATGACTAGATTAATCGATTAATTTACAATTAAGCGAATGAATTAATTATTTCATAGGTGTAAAAATAAGTAGACGGTATTTTTATAGGGGAGGGTGGGGCAGAGCGGCCCCCATGGGGCAGAGCGGCCCCCCTGAAATTTTGACCAAAAAAAAAATTTTTTTTTTTTCGACTAATTACTATAAATCCGATATGTTTGCGCATTTTTACCCCTACGCATGACATTTGGGGCAAAATGGACAAGCCCAAAATTTTGAAAAAGTGATTTTTTCATATTTTTATCGTCAAATTAAAAAAAAATTATTATAATTCCACATTTCTAGCCCTACGTATAACACCTGGGGCAAAATGGACCAGCCGAAACTTCCGAAAAAATTATTTTTTCATATTTTTCGGCCGTTTCTCTATGTAAGAGGCAAATTTGGTCACTAAAAATTTATAAAAATTAAATTTTTTTTTTTAGTTGATAAATTTTTGAAATAAAGTAAAATTATAGAATTGATTTTTTTTTTTTATTAAATAACAATTAGTAATTAAGGTAATCGAGAGTGAACGATTTTTTACGCTTTAAAAAATTTTTTTCGAGTAATATAAAACCAAAAATAGTTGTCAAGAGAAAGAAATACATTCTTAATGATGAAAACAATTTAAAAAAAAAAAAACGAAAAAAAAAAATTTTTTTGTCACTTTTTGGAGGGGGGCCGCTCTGCCCCACAAAAAAAAAAAAATTTTTTTCAGAATTTTGGCAAAATGTCCATAAATTTGTTCGAAATAGGACAAGAGTAAAGTGATCTTATGGTTGAAAGCCACAAAAAATAATAATTGGCTTAGGGGGGCCGCTCTGCCCCACCCTCCCCTATATATAAATTTATATAGGGGAGGGTGGGGCAGAGCGGCCCCCCTAAGCCAATTATTATTTTTTGTGGCTTTCAACCATAAGATCACTTTACTTTTGTCCTATTTCGAACAAATTTATGAACATTTTGCCAAAATTCTGAAAAAAAATTTTTTTTTTTTGTGGGGCAGAGCGGCCCCCCTTCAAAAAGTGATAAAAAAAATTTTTTTTTTCGTTTTTTTTTTTTTTAAATTGTTTTCATCATTAAGAATGTATTTCTTTCTCTTGACAACTATTTTTGATTTTATATTACTCGAAAAAAATTTTTTAAAGCGTAAAAAATCGTTCACTCTCGATTACCTTAATTACTAATTGTTATTTAATAAAAAAAAACATCAATTCTAAAGTTTTACTTTATTTCAAAAATTTATCAACTAAAAAAAAAAATTTAATTTTTATAAATTTTTAGTGACCAAATTTGCCTCTTACATAGAGAAACGGCCGGAAAATATGAAAAAATAATTTTTTCGGAAGTTTCGGCTGGTCCATTTTGCCCCAGATGTTATGCGTAGGGCTAGAAATGTGGAATTATAACAATTTTTTTTTAATTTGACGATAAAAATATGAAAAAATCACTTTTTCAAAATTTTGGGCTTGTCCATTTTGCCCCAAATGTCATGCGTAGGGGTAAAAATGCGCAAACATATTGGATTTTTAGTAATTAGTCGAAAAAAAAAAAATTTTTTTTTTGGTCAAAATTTCAGGGGGGCCGCTTTGCCCCATGGGGGCCGCTCTGCCCCACCCTCCCCTAAATAGTTGAGATCATTTAAAATACGTAAATAAGAGCGTCGTAAAATTAAATGGAAATTTGCCACCGGTTAATGCTAAAACATTTAACACTTAATATTTAAAATAAAAATAAAATTACGATTAAAGTTTAATACTAAAATATATATTTTGTTTAGTACTCAGCCCGCGCCCAAATTGCGTGGGTGCTATCGTGTCATTTTATGCATGAATTTGTTTCTTCATTGGGATGAGGAGGATTAAGTTTTAAAAAAGATAAAAAAAGGTTTAAAAAAAAAAATGGGAGGTGACAGAGTGTCAAAACATATGTACAAGGCGGGCTGGCTTGTTCTCGATGAATAATCCATGATTTTAAAACAATTAGATATCATTCTAAATTTGGGTTTTATTCAAATTTTATTACGATTAGGAAATAGAAGAGACTGAGACCGTGGCACGATGGAATAACTGAGTAATTTTTTTAGCTTTTGACTAAAAAAAATTCACATTTTTTTTTTTATACAAATAAATTTTTTTTAAATAAAAATTTTGATTAAATCAATTTTTTTCAAATTCCAGTGCTCCGTTTTACCTCAAGTACTTGATATCAAATAAAAATTCTTCATAATTTAAAAAAAAATTGTAGTTTTTTTATTAAATTTTTTAAGTGACCCATTTTGCCCCACATTCCTAGTATTGCTTTAAAACGTAAAATAAACATAAATTTATAAATACGCCAACGAAAAAAAAATATGTAAGATATATTACGTCGTAGCTCGGTCTCTTCTATGATTAAATAGATAATAAAATTAAAAGTAATAAATAACAAAATTTTTTTTTATCATAAATTGAATAATTATCGTGATGATTAGAGTACTATTGATTTGAGAAATGCGTAGCAAGTAGCTAACTGATAACCATAACTGATAACTATACAATAAAATATAACAAAAAAACCATGTAAAAATTGTATATTATATGTGTACACAGTTGTAAGAGGTATAAAACCTTGTAAACAAATGTTATGTCTACCGATTCGAGTTAATAGAACATATATGTGTATATATATGTATGTATACTGGCAGAGATCGACGTAGGATTATTATCAGCAGGTATACAGAAAGAATAAAGTGTCGAGGAATTGAGAATTGAGTATAATATAAAAAGGAAAAGTGCTGAGCCATCATGTTAATATTTATTTATCGATGCTTTAGTCACCCAACTAAAGTATTATATATATATATATATAATATATAATATATATTATAAAAAACCAAACTCAGGTCGATAACGTTCGCGTCACTTTATTATTTTTTTTATACTCATTATATATTTCTGGATCAGCATAACTAAAACCCAACCGCTCCCTTTTCTGTCACTTTATAATCCGTATATACGTATTCAATTCCATTCAATGCTAACTGTATATACTTATATTCGGTATTTGTATTATGTAGTTTTAAAATTTATAAATAATAATTAAATTATATTATAATTGTAATTTTTATGTAAGGAGTGTTGGGATAGTGATCGAGTCGATTATTACTCTATTCGATTTGAAATTCAAATTTAATAATTCGAATTTTTGATTAGTCGAAAAAAGTAGAACTTTTTGAAAGTTTTTTTATTTGAATAAGTTCGGAGTTTTTTCAAAGTATTCGATTCGATTATTACTATTCGATTTGAAATTAAAATTTGATAATTCGAATTTTTGATTAGTCGAAAAAAGTAGAACTTTTTGAAAGTTTTTTTATTTGAATAAGTTCGGAGTTTTTTCAAAGTATTCGATTCGATTATTACTATTCGATTTGAAATTCAAATTTAATAATTCGAATTTTTGATTAGTCGCAAGAAGTAGAATTTTGTGAGTTTTTTTATTTGAATAATTTCTGAGTTTTTTCAAAGTATTCGATTCGATTATTTTTTAGTTCTCAAAATTTTTGATTCAAATTTTAATTATTGGTAAAATTTTCGAATTAAGCGAGTTGAATTGTAATTTTTTGAAAATTTTTAATAGTAATTATTATTAAGTTTTTTTAAATTTGATTCGAATTTGAATCATTTGTTAATTTTGAAAATTTTCGATTCAAATTCGAATTATGAGGAAAATTTTTTAATTATTTTTTTTGAACTTTAATTATTTGAAAATTTTTAATTTGAATTATTAATGTTTTTTAAAATTATTCGATTCGAAATTCAATTATTTGTTAAATTTGAAAATGTTTGATTGAAATCCGAATTAGTACGAAAATTTCCTAATTATTCGATTTTAATTTTAATTATTCGAAAATTTTAAGCTTGAATTGTTCGTTAGTTTTCTAACTTTTCAATTCGAATTTGAATTATTTGTAAGCTTTCCAACTATTCGATTCAATTATAATTTAAATATTCAATTTTGAACTCTCAGGTTATAAATTAAAAAAAAAAAAAAACGTCCACTACTTCAAATTTTCTGAATAAATTCAAAAATTCAATAGTCAGAATTTTTTAAAAATTCAATTTGAATTTTGATTCTAATCTTGATGTTTATGATACACAAAAAAAGGATTTCTTGGGTCAATCAAATTTTTGCAACATGAATTTTGAAAACAAAAATTTTCTTGGGTCGAGAAAAAATTTCTTCTTGTCCAAGAAAATTTTTTCTCGCCCCAAGAAAATTTTCGTTTTCAAAATTCATAATGCAAAAAATTTCTTAGGGCAAGTAAAATTTTTCTTGTGCCAAGAAATTATTTTTTTTTGTGTCCAAATAACTTTTAAATACAAATAATTAGCACACCCCTAGTTTATATTCAAGGCGTATAATATTTTATTAATTTCAAGTGAATGAAAAATTGGTCATGTCATAGAGTCTCATGTAAACTGGTGAAGTCTTGGTGAAGAAGGTTAAGGGAGCGGAGAAATTTATATTAGATATGTTGATATTATGATGATGGTGTGTCGTATAGTATCACTGCATCTTCGCTGGAACGCGGATCAGTGGTGTATCAGAGAGACAGCGTAGATGTTTTGTTGTAGCCTAAAGGTCTCTGTATCCATTTGGCATCATGCTGATCATCTACCTAGCTCTTAGTATAATATATATATATATATGTTAGAATGTGTCTACGGTGACTAGTTTAACTAAATGCTTTAATGTATTGTATGATCTTAACCATACATCGGTTTAATAGATTGTGATATATTGAGTATCACTTGATTTTTATCTGTATTTGTGTTGGATTGGATATGTGGATATTTGATGCATCAACTTGATGAGGGACATTAAATTATTTTTTGATTTCTATCTCGAGACATGAAGAATTTTAATGTCTACTAAGATTCGAATAATATCGATGGTCGGAGTACAATTTTTTTTTTTATTATTGTCTGTATATCTGTTGATTTACTCACAAGTTACAGCGTAAAAATTCTAACCGAAATTCATCATTTTGATGATGGTGAAATTCCGAATTTCAAGATGGTGTAGGAATTTTTCTTAAACTTTCAAAATTAAATTAATTAAATTTGAATAATAGAAACTGTAAAAAATTGAGAGTGAATTTGGAGGGATTACGGATTTTATTTCAATTCAAATTCTGTTCGATCCGGAGTTTTGATTTTAACATAAATTCTTTTTAGGAGTGAATTTCACTGCGAATCAGTGGAAAGTCACTAATTATACAGCTATAAGTATTCCACTAATTCAACCAGTGGTATACCTATAGCTGGTTCCCAGTGAATATTCACCAAATTGAAGTTAATTTCACTAATTAATTTTTAGAGATTTTGGAGTGAATTTCACTCCGGTAGGATTAAATAAATAAACAGTCACCCACTCCACGCTCACTCCGTAAATTTTTTACAGTGTATTTAAACATATATACAAAAAAATTTAACATCAGTTAATTCTGAATTCAAAAAACGTAATTTTGGAGTGGTCTGGATTTTATTTAAATCCGCATTCACTCTGATTCGGAGTTTTAATATTACAATAAACTGCTTTTAGGAGTTAATTTTACTCTGAGGGGATTGAATAAATAAACAATCATCTGTTCCGCATTTATTCCGCTAATTTTTTACAGTCTAAATTTTGTCTCAATTTAAAAATTTAAAAAATTTAAAAATTGTCAAATTAAAATTAAACACTAATTCAAATTTTGAAATTCACCGAATTAAAAAATCTGTTTAATTTTTTTATTTATTTATTTTTTTGCACCAGAGCCAATATCTACAGCTCAAAATTTTAAATCGATTTGAAAATTACCTACTGATCAAAATTTGAAAATAATTTAACTGGTGATTTTTCTCAATAATTCAATCGAGTCTTGAAAAAATCTCAAAATGTAAAACAGCATAAAAATTTTCATAAAAAATAAATGACTAATTATCAATTAAAAACTTAACCCTTGAAATTATTATCTTACCGTAGATAATTCATCTTAATTTATTTTTGTTATATTAATTAACAAAACAAAAAAAAAAAAAAATTAAATCTCTTTGACAAGTTAACGAATATATCCGAGTTAATTATCTTGACAAAAAATAATAAGAATAAAAAAAAAGTTTCATGCACGTGTGTGGTTGAATCAGTTTGATATGACGATATGTTGATGCGTGGGCGTGTGTAACACGAGCATCAAGACGGGAATACTTATATACACATACATATTTATGTATATATACGTCCATGTCTACACTGACCGAAAGGTTATCTTGGTTCAAAGAGAATTATCTTGAGTCAAGAGAATATTTAGGAAAATGGAATAAATCTTGGTTGAAGAAAATTTTTTCTTAATTTTGATTATTTTGATTCAAAAAGTTATTTTTTCGACTCAAATGGGTTAAAGTTTTAAGTTAAAAATATATGATTTTAGTTCAAAAAGAAAAAATATTTTAAGAAAGTAAATTGTTTTTTGAATTAATATTTTGAATTTCTTCATTCATGTATATTGAATATTTTATTCTATGAAATTTAACTTCTCTACGTAAGGAGTCAGATTTCTTAAACCAACTAGTGGCTATTGCTTGAAACAAAAATAAAAAAAATTCAAGTCAAGAAAATCAAGCTCTTGGTTTTTTTCCATAGCAGCATTCGGATAACAGGAGCACTCGGGTCTATGCAGCTTCTCTACTTCGGACACTACTTTGTGTATACACGTAGACGCCCGAAGATCCCAAAAAAATGAAACGAGTCTGTTCAGCGCTGGCGCCGTATATGTGCAATTATATATTACACACCAATATTCTAATAGTATTAGTTTATTAATTATACAATTAACTAATTCATATACATAAATTGTTTTGAATTGAAGTGTTCGGTAAAAATGTGAGTTATTGTAGTTATTAGTCATTATATCTGGTGTTATTTCCTGATTTAAGTTAAGTTAAAGGGTGTCGTTTCAATCGCGAAAAAAGTAAGTTAATTTTTATTTATGCTGTTTTTAATCATATATCAGATAATCAAGTTTGTTTTCATTTCTAATCCTAAGTTCATATAAAATTGTTTCCTTTTTAGTGTGGTATCATGCAGTTCATAGTGTCAATGAAGCCAGGATAAATAACATAACCTTTAATTTATTTTCATAAACAAAAAAAATTTCTTATTGTAATAAAGAATCAAAATTTATTTTGATAATTAATTGTATATATTCTGAGAATTGAATTTTTAATAAAAACAATTAATTTGAAATTGAACTTATTTATTATATTTTAAAATAAAAGTATTTTTTATTTACATTGATGTATAATTTAGTTTTAAAATGAGTTTTTTATTTTTTAAATCTAAAATTAATCGTTCTAAGATGAAGTCTACATTTATTTTGAACTAAATGTTATCAAATCTTTAAATAAATTAATTTTTACTTGGAGTAAGTTAAATGTGCCTCCGTTTAAAAACTCGATGTATCGAAATGAATCGATATCGACTACATTCGAGAGAACGATGTTTTTAGAATGAGTTGGTATCTTCTAAAACCAAGAGCTAAATTTTCTTGAGCCAACCAAGTTGTTTTCTTGTTCGGAGAAACTAAAAACATTTAAAGCAAAAATTTATATTTTTAAATCAAAATTGAATTTCTTTATTGAAGAGCTTTATATACTCTAATTAAAAAAAAAAAAATTTTTTACCAAGAGAAAATTTTTTCAAACAAGAAAAGAGGATATTTTAATTTAAGAATTTATTTTTGGAAACGATTTTCTTCTTGACCCAAGAATTCCTTTTTTTGTGTGTATATAGTTGTGTTAAGGGTCTTGCCACTGATCTGCGTGGGTGGGCTTTTATATACACATCTACCACCAACATTTTCACCATCACCATCAGCACCACCATCTACATCGTGAGCAGCTAAACGTCGGTAGCTCTACAGTATCCCTACCCTTCAAATTTTTCCCTTATTCGTCTCTCATACCCTTTTAGCTGATGTATGTTGAATAAGTGGCTTTCCTTCTTCATCTTCTATCCATTGGCTTGTGTATATAGACTTCGCAAGTCTTCTCTTCACTTATATAAACTCATATATATATATAAATATATATTGTAAGTCTCTCTTCAGATGATGAATGATGACTTTGTCCTCTACTTCTATCGTCTCACGTAACTCGGCACCCTATTTTGTCTCTTATTCCATTGAAAATATATAGACACATTTTTTTATCTCAAAACTCAGTCCTTTATTATATATTTATTTCATCTCTCCGCCCATTTTTGATTCTCGAGATGCAATAATTTGCATGCGAACCACCGTGTCTCTATACTCATCTCATCTCTTCGCTTCTCTTCTCTTCTCTTACATTGAACCTCCGACGATTTAGCCTCGAGCCTTTTCTCGAGAAGACTCTCAAGCAATTCGACTCGCTACTACCTTGGATATATTTACTATATTGTATATAACTTAACAGAATTTATTGCACGACAATGATCGATAGTGGATAATTAGCTCAATATCAATCGCGATATCAAATTTTGTTTTTTTGTAAAATAAAAAATATGATAGTTGGTAAATTTTATTTTATAAATTACATTCATTTTTTTATTATTATTATTATTTATTTTTTATTTTCATAAAAAATATGCAGACTTAAGTCGAAAAATTTGAATTACTTTTTATTGGAAATTTAATCCTCTGTTTATTTTTATTGCATATTTGATAATTAACAAATTATTTCAATTTAAAGTACCGTCACAACGAAAAATCATGAAACAAATTTCCCTGTAGGGAAAATTTACAATTTTTTGATTAAAATTTATGACTAAGGTATCGAAAATACGACGAATATAAATGACGAAATTTTTGTTAAAATGCTTCAGATATTTTTGAACGTACATGGGGAGAATTACCTACTAATTTTTGCTCGTTAATTGTGAGTAAAACTGGGCCTGGATGATTAACTACTCTTCCGTTTTAAGATAGTGTTTAATTATGGGGTAAAAAAACCTAATTTCGAGTAATTTTTGAATAAAAAAGAGTAAAAAATAAAACAATGGGCACCATTATTTATTCTTTCCGTATTTATTTTGTTTTTGGCCCAGGTTTACTCTAGATTGTAGGGTAAATTTTATCAAAAAATTATCTCCGTGTATATTTGCATAATTTTTTAGCCACAATTTCGATTAACTGAATATAGATACGCGTAAAATAAATTTGCCCTAAAAATTTTCCAAAGAAGATTATACACACTAAGAATTTTAGAGTAAAAATTACCTATAAAATTTGGTTCTGTGACATCTAGCCAGTAACTAAATTTTTAGTATGTTGTTAGTAGAAATTTCACTTCATATACATGCTATCGAGTAGTATATTTTATAATTTGCATGGGAAAAATTTAGATATTTTCCACATGTTCTCACAGTATCAAACTTTTTGAGTACTCTCTAAAAACGAATTAGTGAAAATCACGTGACAATCAGTATTTGGCAGTGAATAGTCACTTATTGCTAGTGAAAAGTATACCACTAATTGAATTAGTGACATACTTTTCACTAGTAAACAGTCAATAGTCATTATTTTTACTGTTTCAAATTTAGAAAGAGTAATTTGTAATAAAATTTTCTCTGCGTGTCACCGTAAGCTTTAACATTTGAGACAATTCTGAACTTTAACTTGATCATTTTTGGAATTTTGAAAAAATTCAAGAATAAATAGAACTTTCAACTGAGTTATTTTTAGGAATTCGACTTAAAATTTTACTGGTTTGAAGAACAGAAAAGAAAAAGACTTTAAAGCCATCTGTGAACTTTTTTTGATTTTTCATAAGAAATTTATTTGGATATAGCCGAATAAATATTTAATAGTGAGAAAGATATAATATATTTTAGTAGTTTAATTGCGTGAAATAAGTGATTTATTTGCAGTAAAGAAATTATTCAATTGCTTCAAATAAATAAGGGCTTCAAATATATGAATAGTATATTCAAATTTTAGGTTATTTGTCACAAATTTAATATCTTTACCACAAATATATCAATTACTTACCACAAATAAATTATATATTTCCGTCGAATTATAAAATTATTTGAATCAACTGTCATATTTTGTTGTACCAAATGTATCTATTTGTCATTAAGAAATATTCAAAAAAAGCCACAAATAAATTGATTTATTTGGGGCAAATATTTTTTTCTTTCAGTGTGTGGAGATTGGAAATTTTCGACTCTTGAATTTTTCTAAAATTCAAAAATAATCAACTAAAAGATCAAAATTGTCTCCAATTTGAAAGTTCACTCCAAGTAACTTTTTTGGAACATTTTTTCAAAAATTTTTTACATGGATGTATTTATTTCAAATTTAAAAATCAAAAAGTACTAAAACTATTATTTTTTATAAAAAATATATTACATATAAATTTATAAAATATGTTAAAATAATTGTATGATTAAAAAGTAGAATTTAATTACTTGAAATTTACAATTATAAATAATAGATAATTCTGTAAAATGTATAATAAATATAAAAAAATTGTATATTTTATTATTAATTCAAGACCACACGCACGACAATTACTTGAACATGTTTTTTTAGTATCAAAATATTATATACTATATAATTTTAAATAAATGATACAAAAACGATATCACATATGTAATTTTCATATATTAATTTCTTCATTTCAAACGGAAGTTAATATCTTAATCACATTAATAACAATGATTAAGAAAAAAACCATGAAAAACATAACGTTTTTTAATCTTTAAATTAAACAAAACAAAATGATACATCGGCAATTAAACATAAAACAAAATGATATGTAATTTAAGCTCGTTTTTTACGGTCTATTTATTTAAAATTTTTAAATTCTACAGAAATAATAAAATAATTATAACTTACGTACAATTGTAATTTACCCTCGTTTTTTTAAAAACTGGGTGATTTTTATCATGAGGATAAAGAGACACCGTTTATATTATTAAGTCACGCCTGCGTAAACGACGAGCAGAATTGAGCCATCAGTAATAAGGGTTCCGTCGGTTACGCCCGTTTGCATCTCGCAGATAAACATTTTCCACCCTTTCATACTCATACATTTTACATGCACATATACATGTACATTCCCTCACGTAACGTACTCTAAATACGTTTACAATATTTATCAAATATATATATGTGTATATAAGAAGATGTAGAGGAGAATGAGGCATAATGAGAATCCAGTTTTTGACAAAAAAATATGTTCATCTAGTCTAGAAAAGGGGGGAGGGGCAATGAATATTACGACCATTTAGAAATTTCGACCAATACAAAAAATTTTTTCGTGTTTATTATCTAAAGTATCTAGAAATCGGAAAAAAAACTGATTTGAGGGTAAAACGAACAAAATTTGTTTTTTGTTTTCATTGAATTCTTTCGTAAATTTTGAAAATAAATAGTCTATAACTATCAGCTATAACTTGATTATTGATATTTATTTTATTTAATCTAATTGTTTTGATTATAAAATAGAATTTTTGTTATATTTTTCATAGACGCTGAAAAAAGATGCCTGTTATCTTGCAATAAAAGAATGATTTTCATATTGTATACAATATATGTGACAACTATTATTATGCTTATATATTAACCATTCATTTCTCGCATAGTAATATTTACTATTGCCGATAGTAATAGTTACCATAGACGTTTCTTATATCTAAGAAATTTGTAAATTATGTCATCTGAGATGATTATCATCACTCTGTAAAAACGAATCAGTGAAAATCGCGTGATAATCAATATTTAGCAGTGAATAGTCATTTATTGCCAGTAAAAAGTATACCACACTCTAAAACCAAGTGTGTAGTCAAAATTAACACACTTGCCAACTAACGTTGAAACACCATAAGCAATCTATAGATATTTAATAACACATGGTAAGACGTGTTTTAAGTAACTACAAAAAATTACAGTTTCGCTTATGGCCTTAAACGTGGAACACATTTAATGTGTGTTATAATAATGCACTTGTAACACACTTGGTTTTAGAGTGCCCTATTTGAATTAGTGATATACTTTTCACTAGTGAACAGCGAATAGTCTCTATTTTCACTATTTAAACTTTAAACGAGTATCTATCTCTGATAAAAATGGTTACCATCTCCAATAAGAAAAGTTAACATTAAAAATGAGAATCTTTCAATTGTAAAGATGGAAATAATTATTTCGTTAAAATAGAAGTTATTACCACTTTTTCCAATGTGCACGAACAATACTATTATACTGTTTTCAATTTTAGTGAACATGAAAAAATTTTTTTGGTCAATGTTCTAAAATGGTCACACTACTCAGGGTGACCAAATAACTCCATACTTTTTTTAGAAACTATAAACATTAAAATCAAAAAACCTATTTTTTTTTTGTTAAAAAATGATGTCTCGTTTTGCCCACTCTCCCCTACATATATATGAATGTGCATCCATGAACTTTTATCATGATCCAGATATTTTTAAGATCAAACCGTCGGCAAGTCATTTCCGATGGCAAAAAATATTCCCACGGCATTTCAATGACTCGAATTCTTTAATGCATCTGATAAAAAATTTATCAGAACACTAATACATTAAACAACATCTTAAATTTTTTTTTTTTTCATATATTTTGCACACTTTAAGCTCAAAGGGTGTACTCTATATTAATTAATGCTCCTGTGTTTCAAGATCCGAAATAAATTTTCTCTTGAAATCAGAGAAAATTTTTTTCATAATAATTTTAGTATTAAAAAATTATTTTTTTCTTCCTCATAATATTCCTCATTGTCGTCTCTGTGTACTTGTGATTCGCCATCACTGTTACATATTTTTCTAAATTAAAAAAATAATTATTTTAAGATTTCATCGAAAATGAAAAAAAATTTCAGATGTCAATTAAAAATTTGTCATATTTATTTTACAACCAATATGACAACAACCCTTATATATTTTACCCAGCCTTCATAAATAATCAAAATTTCTCAATTAGTCAGCCCTCGATAATTAAATTACTAGTAAAAATTTTCAGATCACTACTAATTAAATTGATGAAAATTCATCAATAATTTTCCATACTCACTGAACTGAAATAACATTAAACCATAACTTGAAAAAATAATTTCCTATCCTTTAGGTTCTAAATAGTCTTCAAGAAATTTCGGTCCATTAACTGACGTTCGAAAATTCCAGTAGCTGATGAATAGAAAAAAAGAAAGTAAAGTAAAGTAAAAATATATGGCCGTGACTGAAAAAATTATCCAATAAGGGTAGTAGGTTTGTGTGGTACATCACACAAAGGTTTGTATTCCTGTTGGTGGTTAACGTCGACAGCTTATTCTCTTTTTCCCCTAAAAACTTTCCATCATAAAATGACTTTTCGGTTTGACCTGACTCGTGGAGTGTAAGATGATATATAACAGTGAAACCACGATACTAATGCTGTCTATAAGAGGAAAAGAGCGCAAACCATAAAGACCAAAAAAAAAATAAAAGAAAAAATCTACACCAGAGCAATAAGGTCCAGAAAGTTGTCTGTAGTCTACTAGTAGTTTAGACCAAAAGTGAACCTCAAAACTGCGGGCAACCTCAAACTTTCATATTTTATTCAACATTGTACCTTTTATTCTCGTTACCTAGATGCACCCAGCGTGTAAAATAGTCCCTTTAAAGTACTGTAGATATAATACAGAAATGAACGGACAAAAGACAACAGACATAGACACGGTTTAAACGTTAGCATGATTTCGAGATAGTTGGTCCCCTAAAAATTAGCTAGTATAATAAATGGAGAAAGGGAGTGAGGTATAACTGGGATGAGGTTTAGATCCTCGTGAAGAAGGAGAGGGGAGGGAATAGTGAAACTGAAGCTGTGAAGTCTAAATGGCTAAACACACGTCGTAAATCAAGTAACAAGCCACTTTGAGACCTCCGTAGGCGCACCCAAGGGGGTCTTTTTAAATATGTCTATAACAACTTTTCACTCTACTCTATATCCACTCGGTTTTAAACTTCATTGACACGTTTAACTTTTCTTATTTAACTTTTTACTTTGTCGGCTATTGAGACTAGGGTTTATTTGGTAGATTACTCTTTGGTACTGCAGAAAATTGGAAGGGAATGCGGAGTGATTATGGATTTTATTTCAATTTGAATTCATTCCCACTCGGAATTCCGGAGTTTTAAAAAAATTCACTTGACTTACGGAGTACTTCTTTAAAATGAATCAGTGAAAAGTACTCGAATCAGTGAATATTCAATGCCCCAATAGCTCTAAGTATATCACTAATTTAATCAGTGATATACTTGGGACTGATTCGCAGTGAATATTCACTGGTTTGCAGGATTTTTCACTGATTCATTTTAAGAGAATAAATACTCTGTAAAAAATTTTGGTGAAAATGGCCGACGAAAACTTTACACAGACGTGTAGTGTGAAATAATGGTGTAAAAAATTATCAGTATAAATTATCTATGGTGTAATCATAACACGGTGTAATCTATTTTTTTTACACCATTTCGTGTTACTCATTGTAATTTTGATTAATGAGCATTAAATGATCATCGAAGATTTTTACTACTTAATCAATAACTATATTAATTTTATTTAGATATTAAATAGTATTTTGAACATTTCAATTTTTTATTATTATTTTTCTTAACGCAAAAATGATCATAAATTACATATTTATAAGCTTGACGGTGTATACAGAAAAGAACGATTTCTTGGGGCGAGAAAAGTTTTTCATTACGAAATAAAGACAAAGATTTTTCTCGCCCCAAAAAGTTTTTTCTTGGGGCGCACTGAGAGAAAAGTGCATGGTTGTGGTAACTAGAGTAATAGTTTTAACTAAGCATTTGTTTTGTTGTGGTAACTATTTAATATTAGTTCTCAGAACTTATACTTCAGCAGAATCACAAACGTTTCAGCAATTGTACAATTATAATATCATTATTTTTTTGTAGTAAGAATACCATTTTTTACTTAGTTACGTTCGTTATTGTCATTGTTCATTGAACTATAACACAGTTAAATCAACTATGATATCATCGTACATTTTACAACTATATATTAGTTATCTGAACTGAGGGTAATAGTAGAGGCTTCATTGAACTATGTTTTTCATGGTTCAGAGAACCAGTTTTTTCTCTTAGTGCGAGTGAAAATTTTTCGCTTCAAGAAATCCT
Source organism: Microplitis mediator (assembly GCF_029852145.1). Taxonomy (NCBI): domain Eukaryota; kingdom Metazoa; phylum Arthropoda; class Insecta; order Hymenoptera; family Braconidae; genus Microplitis; species Microplitis mediator. Next base: position 5,333,415 of record NC_079973.1, read on the forward strand.
TTTTTTTGTGTAAAAATTTTTAATTCACACCGCCTAAATTTAACACGACATTCGTTGTAATTTTCACACCGAATCATTTACACTAAACCGAGTCTAGAAATTTTTGACAGTGTATACACCCTATTGGGAGTTGATTTTTTCAGAGAAGTGATTTCGGAGTGATTTGGATTTTATTTTAATCTGCATTCACTCCGATTCGGAGTTTTAACATTAAATTGAACCCCCCTTCGGAGTGAATTTCACTTCGAGGGGATTAAATAAAAAAAACTGTCATCCGCTCCAAATTTACTCCGGATTTACTCCTCTAATTTTTTACACTCTCTAAACTTGAAATTGTTAAATTTTCTCTGGTTTCCCAGTGATCAACTGATTTACTGAAAAAAAAAGTGAATTTTATGTATAAATAGTGAAAATTTTACTTTTTACACACTAAAAAAAAAAATTTGCTACCATAACAAAAGTCAAGATTACAGCTATGTGTTATGATAACAAAACTATCTTGGTTAACGCAACGAAGTGACATTTGTTGTGGTAAGTAAAGTGAAGTTGGTGTTTTAACAAATAATATGTGTTGAGGAAAACTTTTCGAATACGCATGGAATTTTTTTTATCTAATACATTGCTAAGGCTGATAGTCAGTATGGGTCATAGTTGTAAACGTAATACTTAGCTCAATTTAGACAGACAGTTATTTTCCAGATAACAATTGTGAACCAATAAATAATATTTTGCTCAACACATGTCCTTTGTTACAACGGCAACTTCACTTTACTTGCCACAACAAATATCACTTCGTTGCGATGACCAAGATGAATTCGTTATCTTAACAAATAGCTGCGTGATCTTGACTTTTGTTACGGTAACAAATTTTTTTTTTCAGTGCAGTGGATTCAAAACATTACTTTTTAAAATCACTGGGTAAATGAGTGTATGTGCACTAATAATTCCAAGTGGTCGACTTTTAGCTATGGCAAATAGTGAATATACACTATGAATTAGTGATATTTCACTATTTCAAGTTTAGAGAACAGTGTAGTCGATCTGTGCTGATATGCTGATGAATCGGATCATCTCTATACGATTTTTACCCTATACTTGAATACTTTATATGTATGCTTCTTATTGCTTGAAGCGTTTTATATTATTATTATTATTATTGCTATCAAAAGTGGCCTTTGTATCCTGAGGCCGTTGTTATTTATTGGTTATTATATGGAAACATTAGAGAGACCGGATATATATACTCGGGGGATATCGACTGAAAATATAGGCTTTTAAGGAACGTTTAAATAAAATAAAAATAAATAATTTTATATTACGCTTTTATTAGGGAATGAGAATTATTTATAAGAATATAAAAAATAAAATATAATTTTTTTTTTTTATTGCGACTTTAAGATCAAATTTATGGATAATTCGATTAATAAAATAATTATTATTTATTCCAGAAAAAAAATATTTCTTATGGTGTAAGAAATACTTTGCGCTATGAAATGAAAAAAAAAATTTCTTGGCGCCAGAAATTTTTTTTTGCCCCAAGCGATTTTTTCTTGACTCAAGAAAATTTTTTCCCGCCCCAAGAAAATTTACGTTCTCAATTCAGGCATAAAATTTTTTTCATGCCAAGAAATTATTTTTTTTGGTGTAAATATTTTTAATAAAAAGTTATTTAAAATTACTGGCTAATATTAAAAATATAAAAAAATTTTTTTGTGTATAAATTAATTAAAATCACTGTTTTAAATATTAAAAATAAATTTTTTTTTACAAATATTGAATCCAAAAAAAATACCAAATGAATTTTTACAAATATTATTTAAAGTAACTTAATAAATATTAAAATTAAAATAAAATAATCGTCGAATAATTTAAAAAAAATAAAAAATCATAATAATAAGTCATATATAAATAATGATAAAGCTAAAAAAAAATATAAATCTAAGGTCTTTTGTAAAAACTTGTAGCCATCAACGTTAAATTTACTCAATCGATCTCTTTCGGCGGTCGCTCGGCAGAACCAAGCAAAAGTACGGATGTTGTCGTACGTGTTGCAATTCTCTCCTCTATACACCTCACCACCATTTCATCTGCTCATTTCATTTCTCTCTTACTCCGCTCTGACCCTTATCCCACTTACCCCACAACACCCTCACACCACCAATCCGGACATCTCGACTCTCCACACTCCACTGCGCTTTACTCCTCCACACTCTTAAAATCCACCTCATATACTCACCTTTTCGCTTGTCTCTCGATACGATGAAAACCCAAAACAATATTCTCGTAGGCGTGGTTTAGTGACTGTCAAACCGCGCCCACTTCTGTACTTATTCAAGATTTCAGACCCGAGGGACGATGTTCTACTAAATTACCATCAAGAACTACCTTTACTACCACTACTACCTCTCATACTCTTACACCATTTCAACCTTAACCCCCCACCCCTTCTCCCCACACACACACGTACACACATGTGTAGAAATATTATTGCCGCGCCCACTAAGTCTGTAGTTGAGTAGTAAAACCCAGTAAAAGACAGCCTGTAGTTCATATATATATATGTGCGCGCGCATGATCCTTGAAAATACTATACTATACTCAGTATAAAAAGTTAAATGTATTCTTACCACTACTACTTCAATTAGTAGATACGGTCATGTAGAGGAGTAGTAGTAGTAGTAGTAGTAGTAGTAGTAGTAGTGGAAGTAGTTAGTGGTGGTGGTGGTGGTAGTGGCCGGTGTAATACTGTCTGTAACTACTGTCACAAGTATACACTCTGGTGTTGATGTCGTGTGTTATATGCGTCAGTGGTGGGGCGTGAGATTGTGGGAGGAGGAGTAGGAGATCAGTGGTGTTCGAGAACTCGGGAAGCGCAGACGCGTTATGGTGTTGTGTCGCTTTAATAGACAGAATATTTTCATATTTCGTTTATACTCCGTATGAGTAACGTACCCCCGTTTTAATATTTATCATTAATATATTATTGCCAATCATTTATCGAACTACTTATTATTTTTTATTGATTACTCATTTATTTATTTATCATTTTATTTTAAACTAGTGTTTTTAGTTAGAGTGAGTGAAGTGATAGACTTTGATATATATTATATATATTTATATTTTTATATAGATATTGGATTCAGAGGGTTGGTTTTTGAATTAAAAGTGATCGCGATTACGAATTAGGGATGTTAGCAAAGGGCGAGAGGGGAAAAGCGACGGACTTCAGTATCGCGGCCATCATGGCGCCCAGGGGTCCGTCCTTTGGACATTACCACCTGCAGGGACTCCAGGGTATTGGTGATACTAGTAACACCAATGTAGAGTGTACCAGCAAATTCGATGCTTCACCTCCTCTTCATCACCGTAAGTTATTTTTTTTTAATCATAGTCCATTAATTTTACTCTGCCGACGGATCACGATTTTTTTCTACGCTGATCTACAAAAATATTTCGAACTCAATTTTTTTAAAAATTACGTAAATAAATCTACTGGACAAATAAATTACGATGGAATAAATTTTTTTATTTTGGAGCAAAAAATTTCTAGTCTGATTAATTATTTTTAATAAAAAAAAAAAAGAGTTTTTAAATGTAAGATAAATTGGAGAAAAAAATTTCGGTGGACTAATTTTTGTAGGGTTTTTGCCGGTGGTGACAGGATTCTGGGTGGTCATAAACCTCGTGATGTTAAGAGGGAAGCAAACTTAGCCTCAAGCCAGATCATATTTCTACATAACACTACACACTATACTCGTGCTCTGCATTGTGTATCGTCTTTATTTTTTAGTTAACTCAATATAAACTCGGGTCGAAGCTTTTTTAAATCCAGCATAACACTCGACTACTCAAGAATATGGACCACCCTAATTTAAATATGGGTAGTTTTAAATTTTAACGATAAGTGCATCGACTGGTCAGTATCAGTTTTATAATTGACAAGGATTTAATAAATTACTGGATAGTTAATTAACTTGATTAATGCACTGCCAGTCCACGTGGATTGAATTAGTTTTAATAAATCACTTGAATTATTTTTTTTTACCATCTGGTTATTTTATTTTAATTATTCTACAGAAAAAAAGTTCGCTCGAGTTAAGAAAATATTTTGGAAAACGTTTTCGGGAACCGAATCAAGATTTTCTTGAGCCAAGAAAATTTTTCTCGGTCAGAGGAAATTTTTATTTGTCCGGGAAAATTAAGGTTTCAAAAAAATTCTCTTGAATCAAGAATATTTTCAGTCAAGAATTTTCTTTTCTCAGAAAAAAAAATTTCTTGAGCCAAGAAAATATTTTTGAAGACAAACATTTTCGAGAACTGAAAATTTTCTTGAGCCAAGAAAATTTGTCTTGCCCAGAAGAGATTTCTGCTTTATCCAAAAAAATTGAAGTTTTCAAGAAAAATTTCCTGAATCAAGAAAATTTACTTTGAGTCAAAAAATTTTTTTCTATGATACTCAAATAATTACTCATTAAATTTTTCTTTACTCCAAAATTAAAAAAAAATTTCTGCCAATAAATACATAAATATTTTTTTGCACCCACTAAAAAAATCAATGACTTCAGATCTAAAAAAAAATTACAATAATAATTAATAAAGTAAAGTAAATTCAAAAAATTAATTAACAAGTGTCATCTTACCGTCGGTGAAAGTTACTCAGATATTAAACTCAACACTAAACTAGATAGAACCACAAGCCATTTATACATATATAGCATTACACTTAATTATAAACTTTATTACTAAATAGTCAGTTACAAAATTACCCAATCAGAGATACGTCTAATAAACTAACCACTGAATTTATGAACTATGATATTTAATTTTTCAATTAGTATTGATAAATTTACTGGCTGCGATATGTATATACTAGTCAATGTAATATATAATTTTAAAAAACGACTAAAAAATGTCAACACCTTTTTATATATAATTATTACTATTGATATTTAATTTAAAATATTTTATTTAAATTATTGATTAGTAATTTTTATATTTTTTTAATTGCGAAACCAAAGCTGTTCGCACTTCTTGATATCTCAAATGCATGTGTGATATTAATAGCATTGGCGTGTGTATAAATGCGTTCCTCAAAATGCACGCAAGATTATTTGTACATATATATGTATATAGATGTATATGTACAATTGCATTATACACGCAATGGGAAATACATTTGGTACACATGAGGTAAAATTAAAAATATATGTGTTGTACTTTGATGCATCTTTCACACGAGCCCTTACATGATTATGATTTAAATTAAAATAATAACTGTAACACTATTATATATATATGTAAATTTTTTTTTGTTACAATGAGTTTATTGTTTAATGTTAAAAAATAAAAGTATCATTTGCGTTAAAGATTTTATGAAATTAAAAATTAAAAAATCTGTAGCTCGATTACGACAGAAAAATCTAGATCAAGATAAATTATTTTAATGAGAGTTTACACAAAAGTGTGGGCTTCGAAAGCTCCAATTACGTGGCAGAAAAATATTCAAATTATCTACCGATTTATTTAAACTGTCTGTCATTGCCTAATTTATTGATAAAATTATAAAATTATCTGCTCGAAATTAGGCATAATTATTTTTATCAAATTTTATTATTTTAGTCTAATATTTCTCGTGGTAATAACTTTTTTTTTTTATATATATTATATATTTATTCATTGCATTGTATTGTTACCAGATCTAGGAAATTTTTTAGTTTTGAGAGCAGAGTTAATTTTTGTTTTGTAAAATGCAAAAAATTTTTTTCGGGTTTTTTTGAAATTTTCTCTTTTTTTTACTAGTTTTTTTTTTTAATTGAAAAATTCGCAGCTGGAAAACTGGTTCAGGAAACAGTAGAACTTTTTAGATTCTAAATTTTTTTTACTGGACGATTGCAGTTTTGTATTTAATTTTTTAATCCTGTCGGGTCAATTATTGAAGGAAATTCCGCAGCTGAACAATATTTTTTACAAGTAGAAATATATATAATTGCCCATGTAGGTCTGAAATTTTTTTTATATGGTATCGGTGTAGGATTTATTGAGTAATGAGTAGAAAAATTTTAAGTCAATTTTGCTAAAGGAAAATTTTAATTAAGAAGAACTTGGGGTAAAGTGAGACAGCGTGAAAAAAAAATTTTTTTTTCTTATTCCAAGGCGTTGATTTATGGGGTCCAAGAGTATGAAGTAATTTATGATCTTGTGCGATGCGGTCACTAAAAATTTCGAGTAAATTTTTTTTTTCTTAAATAGCTCATTTTTTTAAAAATCGTAATTGAAAAATTTCAAGTAAAAAAACTTTTTTTCCTCTAAAATTTTCTCTTGCCTCGTGTTCCCTAAAAAAATTAGTAGTTAATTAAAAATTTAACAAAATCACCAATTTTACGAGTAAATAAAATTAAGCATAAGAAATTTTTTTTGCCATCACATAAAACATAAAAAAATTGAGGTAAATTGAAACCCATTTCAATGAATATATTTATTTAAATTCAATCAATAACCCGCGTGAAATAAAAAAAGTCATAAATATAAAAAAAATTTAATTGTTCAATAAATTTAAAAAAGTCATTAATTAGGTGCGAAGTAAAATTTAAGATAATAAATTTTTTTTATTAAAAAAAAAAAATCGCAAAGACTGATCACGAAAAAAAGTAATAAAATTTTTTAATCTACATATTTTAAAGTATAATAATATATATTTAAATATATAAATGTGAAAATACACTTGAAATAGTAATTTTTCTTAGTCGTCCCTGAGATCTTGTGTGATTATCGCAGCAACTTTTATTTCTTACACACGAGCCCCATCGTATCGACATCAGATCGACCTACACTCAACTTCTCCGGCAAAACTATTGCAAGCACGTAAGTGAAACAGATGCAGCTGGTTTATTCACTTGTATATATATATGTGAGTATTTCTCGAGCAGCAATTATCACTCTTCATGCTTCCTGCGATGAGATATATCTCATCAAAAAAGAAAAAAAAACTCCATTTTTTTTTTAAATTTAACAAAAAATTTAAGAGAAAGAGAAATAAAAATAAGAAAAGAGCCTTGAAGTAAGCAACCTCCGATTAAAATAATCATTATACTTAACAACACGCGGCTCCGTCGATGAAAACATCATGTCTTTCTACTTCATGTATTTCTTTAAAAATATATAAAGAGTGTAAAAAGCTATAAAAGAAAATAAAAAATCCGCGGTGAAGAGTCGCGGGCGAGAAAAAGAGACAGTAAAAACTAAAAAAAAAAATATATGAAATGATTTGAACGTCGAGTGATCTTTGTGCATAATTCGCTGTGTCGGGTGTGAAGCAAGTTTCTTGTAAATTGCACATAAATATATATTTATGCGGGCATACCATCAACTAAGAAAATTTCCAGCAACACACAACACTCTTTGTATTAACGTTTTACTACATTTATTATTATTCTTTATACGATCATGTAGATCAATAAATATTATTTTTATTTTTTTATTTATTTATTTTTTACTTTTTACTGCGCACGAGTTAACGATCTGTAATTATACAGTAGATTAAATATGGATTAATTATCATACATTTTTTCTTGTAGTTATTCATAAATTATGGAGTTTACTTCTTTTTTAGACCGCGGCGCGGTATTTTTATACAATTAATGTTATGGTCCGATTTTTCAGTAGTAAATTTCTTCACTGGGAAATAAGTAAATGTATGACTGGAAAATGGACGAATCTTTGGACAATTTGATGCTAATTCTTATATTTTAATGATCATCTTAAGAAATTAATAAAAGGAAGTGAAGTAGAGACCTCGTACCCGATCAGGGAACTAATACCCGATCACTTCATATATTTGTGACTATATTTAGTAAAATTTAGTAAATATAGATATACAAATATATGAGTATTCGGGTACTAGTTTCCTGATCGGGTACTGGGTCTCTTTTTACTAAAGAGTTAAAGGGGATTAGAAAATTTGAAATGAAGAAAAAAAAATGGATGAACACTTTTTTAATCAGCGATAAAAATTTCAAAATAATAAAATACTGATGTCTGAAAATAGACAATGACCTGAAGGTCTTTAAAAAAAATTCATATCAATTCTTGTTAAAATTATGGTAAGAAAAGTTCACTAATAATTTTTTGAATCCGCCGCCGAAATGTTTTGAATTAAAAATAAAAATTTGATTAATGGAAATTTTTAGGATTTCAAATTGCTGTTAAAATTGACATTAATAAGAATTTTCAGAATTTAAAAAAACAAACTTGCGGCTAATAGATCCACTACTGCATTAAAAAAATACCGCGCTCCTGAATGTAAAAGAAAAAAAATTTGTAATTTTTACACGAGTTCTGTCGTGATGCATTTTCTTAAGTATAACGAATTCATTTAAAAAATATAACATATGTATGACATGTAACATATGTAGAATATTCTCAAATGAATAAAGTACAAGCCTCAATTCTTGACAGGGTACCAATTATCGACACTTTATTTTATTTTATCACTTACTTGACTTTCCTCAGCATCTTTGAAAGGTATATATATTTTTAGGAACATGTCAAATTATAGAAAGTGCAGTTTTTAATAACGACAAAAAAAATTAGACAAAAATATATTAAATTTCCGTTTCTAAAAACAGCTCGGAAACTGAATAATTTGTAGATGTAAATCATCTAAAATGATATATATTTATCACAAATGTCATGAACTCATGTAGTAAAAGTTATTGACTCGGCCGCTTGAAACATCAACTAGAAGACTGCCTTCAAAAATTGAGACAATTTGTAATTTTGAATTAAACTCCATTATAATGATCGTGTAATAAGCAGACTATAGACAATTTTCGGATTTTTTTTTCAACAAATCAATTGCAGAACAGAAAGTAAATAAAAATATGCACATGTAGAAAATTAAAAAAGCTATAGGTGCATTTTTTTAAATATTTTTTTTTTCATGATTTATCGTTTTTGAAAAAATTCAAAAATTATATGACCTCGGATAACTTCAGTATTATTTATTATAACTTTGGAAAATGAATAATTAAAAATAATTTTTTGTCGTTGAATATTTTGATTCGTATACGAATTTTGGAAAGATTCAAATCATTAAAAAAAAAAAATCACGATATCAAAAATTTTTTAATTTCAATTTTTGCGTAAACGAGCTTTTGGTAAATGAGCTCGTAGATAGTATACATAAGAGTTCGAATTCCTAGACCAGGTTATCAAAATAATAGCTTTTGGTATCAAAATTTCAAAAGTTCAACTTAGCCCTAAATAATTTCCAATTTGGAATTTGACTAAAAAGAGTTTTTGGCACAATTTGTTTTTTTTACGGAATGACAATTTGTTACATACATTTTGAATTTTAATATTAATTCGCCAAATTGAATACAAATTTGATAAACCAAAAAATTTATTTTTCAAATTTAAAATTTGTTCGTTTCCCGCTCCGAAATAAATGAAAATAATAATTTAAATTGATAGTAAGTAAACTAATTAAATTTATTTGAACTACAAACGCAAGTTAATTTTTTTTCTAAGAATTATTAAAAACTATGTCTTCAGCAATAATTATCCAGTATATCATTATCTTGTCCATACATTCAAAAGTGCTGATATTTTTAAATGCTTTTTAATAAGCAGTCAAAGCAATTACTATACTCCACGTATACATAATTTATGTACACATTTTCCTCATAATTTTCATATATGCACAAACATAACACACATCAATACATATACATACAAACATACAAACAAGTGCACAAGTCCATCAATATCCATATCTACAAATTTAAAAACACACAATAATAAATAATTCCATAGCATTCAAACTTTTCATACCTTACTTACAACTTTCTCACCAATAACTTTGTCTTAATTACAAACAGTCAGAAATTTACTGATATTTATATATTTTATCGATATATAAATTAGTCATATTATTTATTTATTTTGTAAACGGATTATCAGTTTTAAAATTACCCGTGAAATTATGCAAATGTCCTAGTATTTTTGGTTATTTAACGAGGATTACTTGACACCTGATAATCGCGATGATAAAAAATGTCACGGTAATTTATATGTATATATAAAATATATATATAAAGTAATCGGAATAAATAACAATAATTGCATGAAAAAAAAATAAAAAAAATATTAATGGTATGAATAAATAAAAAAAAACTAGTGTTAGTGTTTTATAACATAAAGTTATTTATCCAAAATAAATGATCGTAAATCAGTGATTATTTCTGCGTGGAGAACTCGAAACGCCGGTGGCCGAATTAATTGCCCGACGTAAATCCTCAGTAGTGGGTTTTGCGCGAGATAGGTAAATAGTTTGCATATTTCACGTCAACGTGTGGGGGCTTATGTGACCCATACTATACATACATATACATATATGTATACATGCTTATTAATGATTTAACTCACTTACACTTACTACGTTTATTAACGTTTTTAACTTACACATTTATAAAAATATATTTGTTGATAATGTGCAATTGCTATGACTTACTATCGTAATAACATTATTTCGGACACTTTTAATGAGACATATATTTATATATACGATATTTTTTAGCCTTGAGTGCTTATTTGAATGACTATTAGTTAAATTTTATTTGAATATATTCATATTTTTGAATAAAAATTGGCAAAATTTTGAGGTATTGTTCCTTCAATTATATGAGAAATTTATCAAGTAAAGAATTACCAAAATAATCTATTTTTGGGAAGAAAATTTTGATTTTATTAAGAAAATTTTTGGAAGTATAAAGATTGGAAATGAAATTTTTTAAATTATGGTTGGATTTTTTTTTATAGAATTTTGAGTTGAGTGGAATATATTTTTTGTCATATTTTAGGTGACCCATGAAAAGTTATCGAGGCCATTATTGCAAAAAATGTCCCGTTTTTAGTAAAAATATTTTTTAAGGTGAATTTGAACAGCTTTTTGATGCAGTTTTATATTTTTAATCGGCTTACAATCGTAACTAAAGCTATCTGACGCGAATAAGTATACAGGAAGTACATAAATATACAAAAATAATTATTTCTTTGAAACGGTTTTTAATAAGTAGTTTACATGTTACAATGTATGGATATTTGGCATATATAAATATATAACTAAAAGCACTATAATTATTGTATAAGAAATGTATTTATTCATTTGAACCACTTAAGTTTCTTCCTACACCAATTACTCAAAAAATATAATTTAATGTACTATGTATACAAAGTATACTTTAAAAATTAACTATCAAATTGTCAAAATTTAGACGGCCATCATGGTCAAAATTTTTTAAAATAGTTTTAGTATGTATGTTTTTCTATACAAAATGCGTAATGTTAAATAATAGGAATGATAAGTGACTACTAACTAGTACTAAGATATGGTCCGATCTGGTCAAATTTTGAATTCGGGCCTGACCAAATCTGGACAGATCTAATTATATCTTATAAATCGTTCTTTTATGATCAAATCTAACCAATAATAAAATGGCAGATTAAGGAGATATAGTTATATCGTCCAGACTTATTGTTCAAGTCCAAATTCAATATTTGAACTCGGGAAAAAAATTCTTGTAACCGGCACCATACAATGTTCTGGCTGGCGCGATACTCTTAGGTATTTCGAGGTTAGTTAGGTTAGGATGAAGTAATATAGAAATGGCAGCAATTATATAGCATATGGTGTTTAAATAAATAGCTAAAGTAGTAATTCAGGTTGCTACAAAAGATATACAAATGGCTTTGTATTACAATAATTTATTTTTCCTGCAGATATAATTTTGTAACGTAAGAAATTCGGATTTTAATTTAGTAAGTGATATACAATCGACTATTCGTCAAAAAAATGGCCTAGGGGACGTAGGGGAAATTTTTCTTGGGATTTCAGTCTCCCCACTGACGTGCGTTTGGTTCGGTTCTCGACTACCCGTTATAAACCTGTTCATAACGAAACTCAAAAAAGTGGTGAATTGGGGGCTGTTTGGACTCAGTAACTGTCGATTGAGGAAAAGAGGTATATTACGGGGAGGCTAATAACGGGTAGTCGACTAAACACAGAAAGTGGAGATTTTTTGGCAGAAGACTTTTTTTTGGCATCAATGGTTGAAAACAAAAAATTTTCTTGTCAGTCTTTTTAGCCCAAAAATTTGAAAATTTTATTTAAAATCGTTTTTTTAATCGGAGAAATCTCGTCTCAACTCGAGGTATGCTAATATTTTTTTTTTTTCTGGAGAACTGTAAATGAATTTTGATTTTCTTCTGTCAAGACATTTTTTTATTTCATTTTAAATATGAAATTAATAATATAATAATTTTTATTGACTCACTACTTAAGAAAATGTTGTTTTTACAACAGTTAATTTTTTTTTAGTGTAGACATGATTCTAATAATGATCACCACAAGCATGACATTTTGTGACGTTAAGTAAGAATTTTAATAATAGTTAATTTGCGTGAAAGGTTTCAATAGATACCATCATTACGATAACTTTTATTCATACAATAGTATTTTGTGCATCGTAACTATTAGTAACTAAATGATCGGTTTGTATAAAATGAATATAAATACTACTATGTCTGTTAACGTTTAAACACAGTAGTATATTAATATTTTTCGCGTATTTTAGAAATTTCATTGTTCGTTAACGGACACACATTGATTATAAATAATGTCATAAATAATATAAATTGTTAATGTTGGATTGGTAACACGACACTCGGGCAAACTACAAGTTCGTTTTATGTTATTATGAAGACGGTAGACAGTTGTCGTTGTCAATTAATAATAGCGCTAAAACCTGTTTTCATTTTTCGAAGAGAATATTTAATATAATAATAATAATAATAATAATAATCATAAAGAAAAGTAAAAAGATTGGATGAGCGGTTTTATATAAATTAAAAGTGCAAGTTTTTTAAATTAATTATAATTTAATGTATATTTATTGCACGTGAAATTTTATTAATACTAATTAATTATTTTACTTTATTTTATGAGAAAATGATTCTTTTATTGGAGAAATTAAAACATAATTATTATATACAAGTGCAATATTAAAAAAAGTTGAAAAAAAAATTTACGAATGAGTTAAAAAAATTCACGGAAAAAACAGAATATTAAAAATTAATGAATAATAGTAAAAAGTGGAATCTGTTATCAATAATTAGTACTATTTTGTACTTAATGCAAAGTAGTTTACTAATTTTTGTAGATTCCTAAAAACTACTATCAATTATTTCAAAAAGTAATAAAATTTTATTACTTTTAGGTATAATACGTGACTTATTAGTGAAAATTAATTAATTTATGGCATAAATCAATTAAAAAGTAAAGATTGGTCAAATTAAGAATTGCTATCTTAGATACTAATTTTTCCAGCCAAAAATTGCAAAAGTTACTAACTTTTATTTTATAAATTCGATATCACTGATCAATTATTAGCTTAAAATATCATTTATTCATCATTATAAATTAATTTACAATATACATAAATCGAATAAGTGGTAAATAATAAAATGAAAAATTAGTATACTAGATACTGATTTTTTGCTCATAAAGATACCGAAAATTTTTAACTCTTATTTTATGAATTCTATCCCATTGACTAATAATTAACATAAAATGTTATTTATTCGTTATTATAAATTAATTTATTATATACATATATTGAATAAGTGGTAAGTAATAAAATGAAAAATTAGTATACTAGATCTTTATATATTAATATGTACGTTTACTAATTTTTCGGTTCCTTATTTTTTAAATTTTTCTATATTTATTTGAATAGTAATAACTGTAGATACCAATTTATCGATTCTTTTTCATATTAATTTTAATATACGAAATTACAAATTTTGCTCTTCTATGTGTATCAAATATTAATATAAATAATAGCCATTTTGTAATGTATATAATGACCCTGATTTGACATTAGTATCGAATATACTAATTTTAAGTCAAAAATAAACTACAAACTATTAAAATTTGGAGCACCATTTTTTTCCGTGTATTTTATATAAAATTGGTAATAAAATGAAATATTATTAGAATTTATTAGAATTGAAGTCGATTTTTTTTTTTAATAATCTAAGTATTAAAAATTTTGAAATTCGTTTTGTTATTTCCTCTATTCTTTTTTTTTATTTTATAAAATTTTGTGTCATTAAAATTTGAAAGACAAAATAAACCCTTAGAATTTTTTTTTAATTGTACAGAGGCTACATAAACTTGGAGTAAGCCCATTTTGCCCCATATTTAGATTTGTCTTCCAACTGGGTCATATTGATACCTAGAATTAATATGACCCAGTCACTGGACATTTTATCCTTACACTCATGTTTCCCCGCCCCTATTTAAATATAATAATTTATTATAAATTTGAATTGCAGCCTCATTAAAAGTCAAATTATTACATCCGATTTATGTAAAAAAAAATTAACAAGATTTTTCATTCGTGTTACGAAATAACTTTTATCAGAGATGCGCCACACCCAATTAATAAATTAAGAAAAAAAAAATAAGTCACATAAAAAATGAAGAGATTAGTTTACATAATATTTAAAATATGTTAACACATCCGCTCACTAATTAACACCATGTACTTAATTTGAACCCGGTATATTATTAAATATAAATAATATTTAATAAATACAAATATTTTTAAAATTCACTAGACGTTAATTGAAATAAATAGTAAGCCAACATATTATTTATTAATACTATTATAATAATAATAGTAAAATGTAAAGCATGTAAATTGAAAACGTGTTCTCACTTTTCTCGCGTATACTTTATTCACTCCAGGGTATAACTATACATAATTAGATATATATACAAATATACATATATATTTTCATTAATTATTACTGTATTACGTATCTAAATATATGAGACTACTGACAGTTTATATTTAATTACTTCATTTTTAAACTCTATAATTAATAAATTTTTTATGTATATGTATATATAATATATGAATAAAATTGTGTTATTTATATATTTTTTTTTTTTTTTATATAATCCTCAAGTGTCAGTAGTAAATATGAATATTTTATTTAATTGCAGGAGTGTTAAGATCCTCGCCGGTTAATATCGTGGCAACGGCGACACTGGTAACTGGAGATGGACTTCTAGATGATGAAGATGATGATGAAGTCGATGAAGGAGTCGGAGAAGTGGATAGTGTTGGTACTGAAAAATCAATTAATTGTGAAGATGATGAGGAAATAGATGTGGATGTTGAGGAATGCAGTAGTATTGATGATAGTCCTTTGAGTATTGATGACGTGAATGAGAGGAAATATAATAAAAATAGTAATAATAATAATAATAATAATAATAATAGTAGTAATAAGAATAGGAATAATAACAATAGCAAAAGTAGTAAAAATGCACAACACCGACGGACTAGTTGCAATTCAGAGGAACTTAAAAATGTCGAGTGTCATCTTGAGACCAAAGAACTCTGGGATAAGTTCAATGAACTTGGAACTGAGATGATCATCACAAAAACCGGCAGGTGAGAAAATAATATATTATTTAGATAATTATGTTTATTACATATTTTGTTAATGGATAGTAGAAAAAGAGATGACTGGAGTTTCAAAAAAAAAAAAAATTTTTTTTGGCAAAAAATATTAGGCTTTTAGAATTTTTATGTTGGCTCCCAACGTCAGAGATGGAAAATTTTTTTTCGTATAAAGGCATAGGGATTGTATATATGTATATATATTTGTTGAATACATTTTCAAAATATCAGAAGTGATGATTTTGGAAAAATAAACGGATGTTAAAATTTTGGGAAGTGGGATTTTGATACATTTTGAGTTTGAAATTTTCGACTTCTATAAATTATTATATTGTGGCGTATAAATTTTTTGAGCGAAGGAAAAAAATTTTGGTATTTATAAATTTATTTGATACGAACATAATTTATTTTTATTTGAAATTTTTTATATTTTTCCAAAACTGCAAACGAAATTGTCTGAAAAGAAGAGAAAAGTTTTTAAAACATTTTGTGAGTTGATCTTTTCAAAGTTAAATTTATCAAAAGATCATTACGTAAGTGGCCATTTAAAAAAAGTTTCAAAAATTTTTGTAACAGTTTCTTTAATGCTTAACTATTACTTTACACAAATTTATTTTCATCAATCCCATTTATCATTTAGCTCTGATAAGTGATAAGTTTTACAAACAACTCAATCAAGGCAATGATTAAGGAGGTTTGATAACAAAAAAGTAATTAATCAATGAAAATGTCTAGCGTTAAAATTAATTGCTCTTTATCGAATAATTAATGATTTATTTTTTTTTTACATAACTAAAAAAATAAACAAAAGTAAAAAAAAAAACAACAGAACAGATTTCTCGTGTCTAATTAAACCCGGGAAAAAATTTGAATTTATGCAGATCCATACAGATCAAAGCTGAAAAAAATTATCAAATTTAAAATTCAAAATTTTGAAATTGAAAGATTTCGGGGAATTACAAAAAAAAATTCAAAAATTCTTAGATCCGAGATCTACATAAATCTGACTAGATCTATAACAAGATCTATATTAATATGAACATTGATCTAATTAGATCTTAATTATTTTTCCGAGAATCAAAAGAAGTCAAAAATAAGAGTAATAATAATTGGGGAGGGGGGGGGGGGCAAAACGAAGTACCCCAAACTTTTATAAAGTATTTTTTAAAAATTCAAAAATCACTTTCGTAAATATAATTGAGCATTAATTTGAAATTTCTTTAGTTAAACTTTTTCAAAAATCGAGTGTCAGTCAAAAAATAATGACTTTCGTTTTATAAAAAAAACTATTAAAAAATTTTTTTTCTTTCTTCAATTACTTACAAAAAAATTTAATTTAATCAAATTTTTTTTCACCTTTTTTTGGAACTACCCCATTTTGTCCGCAAAAATGAAAATTTTTTCTATTTACTTCGAATATCATTAAAAAAAAATAATTAGCGTATTTGAGTCCTCGAAAACTGAGTATTTTCTTAAGTACCCCCACCTCACCCTATAAAAAATTTTTTTTCTAATAATTTACGCGTTGCGCGATCGTAAAGCTCGCTGAGCAAAACGGTGTCCAATTTTATAGGTTATGCTAATAAAGTACACCAGGGTCGTCGCAGCTGCATGCCTTTCCGCTGGTCTTGGGATATGCGTGACCACGCCGGAATTATGAGATATTCGTGTTTAACATTACATGTGTTTTACATGATCACATATACATACAAATCGTCCATCCATCCGCTATCCATACATATATATATATATATTATTCATCTTTAAAAAATAAAAAATACTACCATTAAAAGGGTTAAATATATATCAAACCATCAAATGACCACAAATGTCTTTTACCTCAACATTAAAGACAAAAAACAAATATACGTCCTCGACAAATCTTTCAATGCCTATCGGCGATCCATAAATTTAACTCAACTGTCTTTACTTTTATTTTAATTTATAAAAAGTATACAGGTAATTAATAATAATAATAATAATAAATAAAAAAATTTTGATACATCTTGATTAAATTAACTCGCGTGTTTTCTTTTAATAACATCATTATTTGATCAGGACTAAAAAAAAAAAATAAATCAACTTTTAAAAAAACATTCGTCGCGTCCATTTTGATTACACTGAGTCATTAAGGTGATTAATAATGTTCTGACGTATGCACAAGAAATGGCTCCACTCAATAAAGTCATCATATTTTCATATCTTATATATATATATATATATATATATATATTTAAAATTTTTCAACATAAAAATCGCGTTTAAGTTTTGATGTTACAGTTGATAATAAATTTATGAAACACCTGAAACAACGAAAATAATTAAATATATTTTGAAATTTATTTTTTTCGAAATCGAATATTACTAATTGATTTGAATTCTCAAGTATTTTTAAGCTTTCGAACCCCTAATATTTAACTTTCATTTTTAAAAAAATATCGGCAATGATTTTATAAGTGTTCCATTTCGAGCTCATAAACAAACGTAATTAAAAAAAAATAAATAAAAACATTAAATTAAATATACATTCATATATATATATATATATATACTAAAATTAATCAAAAGATAAAAACATAAATGAAAGAGAGATAGAAAAGTGAGTAGGTGCGGACGAGCAGGTCAGACGAGACAGGATGCAGCAGAGTGTACAAGTTCGTCACGCGAACCCTTCATCAAGCTATATACAATATATATGTATAGATATATATGAAAGCGAAGTAATAGGGTATATACAGTAGTCATGAAGTATGCAGGCACCTAGAAAGCAATAAAAGACAGTAACAAAATCGTGCAACCCGCTAGTCTTACTTTTTTTCTCTATATATTTTTATATAATATATAGATATAGAATCTAAGATTATAATTAAAGCGACACCTGGCGAGACTTGGGAGTCATTAGCTGGACAAAGATATTAAAGAAGAAGTGAAAGGACAGTCAGTAAAAATGTGTTAACACTAATGATGAGTCTAGATGTATCTGCTTCTGGTATTACTCTTACTCAATACTAATTTTATTACAATTTACACATGTAGTTAATGTAATATTCTTACTTAAATCTGTCACGATTGTATCTCATTTGACCTACAGTTAACCTTACTTGGTCTATAACGCTGTCTCTTGAGAGCGATTTAACTTAGAGGGATAAAGGGGATGCGAATAAACTGTCGCTCGGTTTCCGAGGCTTGATGACGGATATTTTAGGGATAATGACGATTTAAATTAGTTGTAATAGATTTTCTAATGTCGGATTTTAGCTAATTTATGGTGACAAATTAGCTGGGTATATATAGGGGAGGAAGGGACAAAACGGGATACCCCTAAAATTCTGATACTGAAATTAGCCGACGTCTAATAATTTTAATTGCACTTATAGTTTTTTAAATTTTTTACATGTGCATATTTTCAGTTTTTTTTTTTTTTTTTTTTAAATTAAATTGTTGAAAAAAAATCCGATGATCCTGAAGTTAGCAGACAATTGAAAATTTTTGAATTTTATTTTCGACACTTTAATTGAAAAAAAAAAGAAAACTAAAAATATGCACATGTAGAAAAGTAAAAAAACTACAGGTGCAATTTTTTCAGATATTTTTTTTTTTATAATTTATCATTAAAAAAATAATCAAAAAATTATTAGACGTCGGCTAACTTCAGTATTATAAAATCCGAAAATTGTTAACTGTCTGCTAACTTAAAGATCATCAAAATTTTATTAAAAAAAATTTTCGAAATCATTTTTGTAAATCTAATTGAACATTATTTTGATTTTATTTTTAATCTTGCATCTCATAATTACGGGAAATGTAATTTTCCTTTACGTAAATTCTTATAAGAAAATTTAATTTGATCAAATTTATTTAATTTTCAAAAGTTTTTTTGCCGCCTTTTTTAGAAGGTATCCAATTTTGCCGCAAAAAATGCAAATTTTTTTTTTAATGGCAGCTGAAAATTTTTCTATTCATTTTTTGTACCCCCCCCCCCCCCCCCCACACCTTACAAAGTTTGAAATATTGGAGCCACAATTATTAAAAAAAATAATTATGTTTTAAAGACTAATGAGTTGTTTCGTGTTTTATAATTATAGATGCGCATCAGTTAATAACAGAAAAGTTTTAGCCGGTTTATTGACCTGGTGAATAAATAACGTTAAGAAGTTGTGTTAAATAAAAGTTAAGAGTGTTCTGTAGTTCGAGAATATTAACAGACGGTGTTGAGACTGATGTATAGTTAATTTAATATACTTTAGATGGTTTTAATCAATATTAGACCCTTTTCATATTTTTCATTTTACTTCTTCACTTTACTATTGATTTTAGTTTGTTAATTGTGGCTTTCATTGTGTTTCTGTAAATTATTTTTAGATACCTATTGTATGAACATAATACGGCATATGATGGGGAAATGAAAAGTGACTCACTCGTCGAGTTTTTAAATACAATAGAATTACTTTAACGGCAATTTATATTATGCTA
Organism: Microplitis mediator; assembly: GCF_029852145.1. NCBI lineage: Eukaryota > Metazoa > Arthropoda > Insecta > Hymenoptera > Braconidae > Microplitis > Microplitis mediator. The sequence continues at coordinate 5,353,421 of NC_079973.1, forward strand.
ATTTTTTTTTTTTTTTTAATATAACAAAAAAAATATGCATGAGTTTTTTTTCATGTCATTGAATATATTTTCAATTTATAGAAACAGTTGGACGTAAATTTAAACTGATAAAATTAATTATCAATCTAAATTATAATTTTACAAAATTTTAATAAACCAAAAATTTATTTTCGTAAAATGATAAAAAATTAATCATTTGATCTCAAGATTTTCTAAATAAAATTTTTTTTCAAAATTAAAAATAAATCAAATCACATTTTTTTATGATCCAGAAATTAGCAGACAATTAAAAATTTCCAAATTTTTTTTTAATTTATTAATTATAAAAAAAAACATAAATCTAAAAAAATGCACATGTAGAAAATTTAATAAACTATAGGTGCAATTTTTTCAAAAATTTTTATTATTATTATTTATCATTATAAAAAAAAAACAAAAATTATAAGACGTCGGCTAACTTCAGTATCGTATTTTTTTACGATACTGAAGTTAGCCGACGTCTTATAATTTTTGAATTTTTTTAAAAACGATAAATCATAAAAAAAAAAAATTTCAAAAAATTGCACCTATAGCTTTTTTAATTTTCTACATGTGCATATTTTTAGTTTTTTTCTTTTTTTCTGATGGACTCGTTGAAAAAAATCAGAAAATTATTAAGAGTCTGCTAACTTCAGGACCTTTTTTTCAAATGTCTAATTTTTTCCTCCCTCAGTATATTTTTTAATTCTCACAATAATAAAGTCATTGCTCCGAATTTTCAAAATTTTCCATCGAAGCACAAAATTTATTTTTTCCCACTTGCTCTCATCATCATAAATCAAAATTCAGTTAAAAATTATTTACTTTCATAAAATTCCTATGAAAAAAAAAATATTTTCCAAAACATTCCACACGCCATTTAATTCACTCGTACAAAGTTTACTGTACAATTTGTATTCTTATTTAAAAAAAATAAAAAAAAGTGTGACCCTGCCAAGAGACGAAACATTTAGTCCTACACTACAGCAGTTGGCAGGTGTCCTTATCCTTATGGCATACGTCCTCGGATTCACATACCCCTTGCTGTTTTTCTCAAGGCTTCGACCAACTAACCACTCGGTCTTTAGGTCTAACGTCTAACAAAACTCATACACACACACGCACACCAACATTAGTATGTAATGCCCCGATCGCCTTCTCCACAGGAGTATTCCCAGACATTTTTCTCAAGAGACTATAACCCACACCAATACTTAAATCCAATGTAGTTTTTCCATTGCACACATTTTTAGTAACCCCCAGTGCACAGGCACACCCCAGGGAACTTATCCTAACGTTGTCACCCATGTTGTTGTTGTTGTCGTTGTCGTTACTCAATTCTGTCATCTATTTTCCTTCAACAACGTGCCATATATTAATGTTTTTACTCTATACCTTAGACATAAAAAACAGAAAAAGTAAAAAATGCAGCCTACATGTGTGGGCCAAAAGATTTTTCAAAATTTCTGATCATAAAAAGCACATGCTGATTACTGGCTGCTGACTAGTTGACTGGTGATTTATGAATCCGTATTACTTATGTATATGTATGTTTTTATTTACCAATTTGTCACGTTCGTCACCCAGAGCAAAATAGAGGCCATACCTTTAAGCAAAAAATTTTGACCAGAAAGCAAAATATCCTTGACATAAATTCTGGGCAATTTGATATATTATTTAATTTTTATTTGTTTTCATTACAGACGAATGTTCCCGACCTGCAGAGTGTCATTCAGTGACTTGAAACCGGAGGCACGTTACGCCGTACTCATGGACATTGTACCGGTTGATGACAAACGGTACCGATACGCTTATCATCGGAGCTCTTGGTTAGTAGCCGGGAAAGCTGACCCACCAGCACCGGCACGACTTTATGTCCATCCAGATTCTCCGTTCACTGGTGAACAATTGAGGAAACAAATTGTCTCCTTTGAAAAAGTTAAACTTACTAATAACGACATGGATAAACATGGACAGGTAATATATTTATATATATCATTAATGATATAATTTTTTTATTATTTAAAAAAGGCGAATTATCGGGACGTGAAAACTCGAAATTTTGATTTTTAGAGATTTTAGAGTAAAGAAAAAAAAAATTGAAAAAAATTTAGATCCGAAATTTATATGAATTTGAGTAGATCTTAGAGATCTATTAATATTAATGTAGATCTAATCAGATCTTGTTATTTTGAAATTATTTTTTCCCGCTTTTGTAAAAGCGATGATGCGATATTCAAAAAAATTTTTTTTTATTTTAATTGCTGTTCATACTTCTACTTAATTAATATCAAACAAACCTATAGTTTATTATGACCATTTTTTAAAAATTTTATTCAGCAAAATGAAAAATTTCTCAAAATTTCCTAGATGCCCATTAGGGTGGTCGTTAAAAATTAAATTTTCTCAGGCGCCCCATAAAAAGCTTCTTTTTAGTGAAAAAATACGTGGGGAATTTGGTTTTTTCTTTTTAAGTAAAAAGAACACGTGCCTTAGGACGATCAAAGTTCATTTTTTTTTCTGTCATATTTTTATGACTATAAAGTTAGCAGACATTTAACAACATTTTGATTTTTTTTAACAAAAAAACAAATATTAAAAAAAATATTTTGAAAAATTGCATGTATAGTTTATTAAATTTTCTACATGTGTATTTTTTTAGAAATAGATTTTTTTTATTATTTATCTATTTAACAAAATTTATTTAAATTACAAATGTCTGCTAACTTTACTGTCATTTCATTTTTCGATGCAATCGCGGTTTTTTTTTAAATATCTCATGAAATATGCAGATTAAAGGAAAAAATCATAGGAACAATTTTGTAGAAAATTAAATTTTTGACAAAAAAGGTCATATTCATTTTTTTTATAAAATGTGTATTTATGAAGATATTTTAAAAAAACTTTTTTTAGATCTGATGAATTGAGCGTTTTAAGGATTACAAATTTTGAAAATAACATTTTTCTAAGTATATAGAAACTACAATGAGCATTAAAAAGATTGATATGTTACGAGTTACGAAGTTGTCTATATTTAAGAAAAAACGTTTTTTTTAACATTCGTTATCCTTAAAATGCCCAATTGATAAAATCTAAAAAATTTTTTTAAAAATATCTTCATAAATACACATTTTATAAAAAAAATGAATATGACCTTTTTTGTCAAAAATTTAATTTTCTACAAAATTGTTCCTATGATTTTTTCCTTTAATCTGCATATTTCATGAGATATTTAAAAAAAACCGCGATTGTATCGAAAAATGAACTTTGATCGTCCTGCGGCACGTGTTCTTTTTACTTAAAAAAAAAAAACCAAATTCCCCAGGTATTTTTTCACTAAAAAGAAGTTTTTTCTGGGGCACCTGAGAAAATTTAATTTTTAACGACCACCTAATGCCCATATTACCTCGAGTACTTCATACGTCTTCAAAATCCATAAAAACCCAAAATTAAAAAATATATACTGCGTCCCGTCTCACCCCGGCTTACTTAAAAAAAAACCTTGCGAAATTTATCAGACGGGCAAAATGGTCACCGAAAAAACAAGTTATCAAAAAATTTCCCTTTGCCTTCTACTAAAATTCTAATTCTAAAAAACCGGTTTAACTTTTTCACCTGCCGGAATTCAATACTTTATAAATATATACATCCATACATATATATCATTACATTTATTAATATTAAAATGTTTAACCGAGTAAACTACAGAACCTTAAGATTACGAGCCTCCATAATGTAAAATCGAGAACAAGTTGAATAGAATTGTCGTAGGTGTTTTTTTCGAGTTCACACCCCAACCCAGTGTTAGCATACTGCATTAAATATCTATACCTATAAGCTAATAAATTGAACGAATGTTTGCCCGAAGCTTTTGTCATGATCATCCGTTGCCCACGCCCGTGCTTTCTTTTCTTTTCTTCCTCTTATACACACACACATATATCAAAAACCTTTTGAATACATACTCCACGATATTTTATAACTCGTGTCAGTACATGGTGGTCATCAAATATATATGAATTATGTCTATGTATCGTCATATATATATGCAGATATAAGTAGCCGTTGATTCACACCTACATGACCAACAAGTGATTCAATACAGTAGTAATAGACTACAAAATATATACTTATATATATATATATATGTGAATATGAATAATCTTAGAGGCAGTTAAAGTAAAAACTGAGTAAATCCAAAGCCAATGTACTCGAATACCGGTAAAAGCAGTTTAGTTTGTAGCAGTAGTTGTGTAAAGTTGGAGCCACGTAATGCCAGTCAAGTATCTCAAGAGTAAACGAGAGACATACTCAAGTGGTAGTATAGTATATAATAGTCTCTGCTGTATAGATTATTGTGTATAGAGTTTACTGGGTGTATATACTATCATATTGAATTAATAATAATATATAATAAATGAACATTCCTTTTACTATTACCACTATTTCATCGCGCGTACTCGTATGACGCGATATTATAATGTACATAAGACTTTTTATAAATTAAAAAATATATATAATAATAATAATATGAGAGAAATAAGTGAATATGAAGGACCCCCATCTGTGAATTGCTACTACGTGGTGGTCCAAAACCCAACTGTCTGATGGTGTGGATAAAAGTCTGCTTCATACCTGATGGAATTTTGCTTTTTTTATTTCACTGATATTCACACTACTATATATATATATGTATAAATGTATATATACCTTTTCATTCATGTTTTTTAAAAATAATATAAAGTTTTTTTTGATACTACGACTTGGCACTTTGTAAAAGACGCTTCTCGTGTTACGTTACACGTCTTGTTATATATTTGTATGGATAACGAAATAATTTTGAAATTAAAAAAAAAAAGTAAGAGTACATTCTCACGCTTTTGAGTATTACATTTCGCAGGGGATAGGAGATGAATACGAAAAATTGATTAGTTAATTTTATACCTTTTTGTTGAATGAATTTTTTGGCGAATAAAATTTTGTTGGGTGTATAGATTATGAAGGTTGTCATTATTATTATGGGTAATGAATATGAAATATATGAGCGTAAAATTTTTAAGTGTGGATTTTGATGTTTGATGTATATTTGTTGCATTGAAGATAAGTTTTATTACTTTTTTATCAGGGTCAAGTGGATAACCTTTTTTCTCTCGTTTAATAGTCGATTTGGTTTACTAGTATTGAGAAATATTCTAAATCAATTGATTTATGAAAGTATAAATTATTACTTCCGCTCATTACGAGCAGTTATATTTAATTATATTTTATCATAACTTTTTTTGGGTTTTTATAGATGCGAATTTTTTAATAAAGACAATATGGGCCGCGGATGGTTTTAGTACGAAGTATGAAAAGGAGTAAAATTGACGGGGGTAATTTAGGTCGTCTTAAATTTTTAAAGTTGAGGTCAATTCAAAAACTTATGAAATTTTTCTCTACATAATTTATTTTAATATTCAGAAGTTAACAGACGATTAACAATTTTCAGTTTTTTTTCAGGAAATCAATTACGAATAAAAAAGAAAATGAAAATATGCACATGTAGAAAATTTAATAAACTATAGGTGCAATTTTTTTAAATATTTTTTTTTTTTATTTATCATTTTGAAAAAAAATCCAAAAATTATTAGATGTCGGCTAACTTATGATACTGAAGTTAGAAGACAATTAAAAATTTTAGAATTTTTTTTTTGACAAATCAATTACAAAAAAAAAAAAAAATAAAAAATGCACATGTAGAAAATTTAATAAACTATGGGTGCAATTTTTTAAAATATTTTTTTTTTATTTATCATTTTGGAAAAAATCCAAAAATTATTAGACGTCGGCTAACTTATGATACTGAAGTTAGAAGACAATTAAAAATTTTAGAATTTTTTTTTTGACAAATCAATTACAAAAAAAAAAAAAATAAAAAATGCACATGTAGAAAATTTAAAAAACTATGGGTGCAATTTTTTTAAATAATTTTTTTTTTTATTATTATTTTAAAAAAAATCCAAAAATTATTAGACGTCGGCTAACTTCAGTATTATTTTTTTTAAAATGGTTTTTAAAATATAAATTTTTGTATATACGTATTTAATATATTAAAGGTAAAAATTACAAAAAAAAATTTTTTCTAAACCCATTTTGCCCCATAGATTTTTTTTTAATGATGCTCACCTAAATACAAATAAATGTTTATCAATTGAGACAAAATTTATAAGAAAAATCGCATGAATTATTTTTTTATGGCCCAGTTTGCCCCTACTTATAAAAATCAAAATTTTACTTCAAATTTAAAATTCGTCACTTAAAAAAAAAAAACGTTTCCAATTATATTTCAAATTTAAAAATTTTTCCTTTCACTTTTAACTATAAAATTCGGTGATCGTTTAAAACTCCAAGTTCTCAAAATATTTTTTTTTAAAATATACCAAAAATATCAAAACGATAATTTTCTGTCAAAATGTCACTAATGCTCGTATACTTTGATTATAAAATAAATCTTTGCACAAAAAAAATTCAAAATTATAATATCGTTAATAAATTAAAATTACTAATTTTTTTTTTGAACATGAGTTGTGAAGTTTATAATGAATTGTCTCTTTTAAAAAACATGAAAACATTTTTTTTTCTCGCATTCTTCTACTGGATTCTTTTCGTAGGTGTTTTATGTTTTAGTTATTTTTTGTTTATGTCTTTATCGATTTACATACACGCTTTAAACTTGTGTTAGGCTTGTAAATGCGATAGCACGACGATACAAGACCGTGTATTTGAAATATATATATATATATATATACATATATATATAATAGTAAGAGTGCGGCCAAGCATGTCGTGACAAGCTTCCTGGCAGAGGCCGAGGGTAAACGTCGCTTTTCTCGACAGCTTCTGGAATGAGGAGGACAGAAGAATATAAATATTATAAATAATAATAATAAAAATAATGAATGCGGAAAATTAAATCATTAAAAATTTAAGTGTCATTTAGTTTTATCACTTTATTTTATTATCATTTATTTGCAATAACAAGTGCACTAAATTACACTTGCAGTTACGATAATTCAATTAAATTTTGACGATCCATAATTTTGTTAATTGAAATTTCTCCATAATTTATAAACGATTGAGGGTAGTAGAGAAATTTTGAGACTCAAAATTTTGTATGAGAAAAAAAAACGATCTTGGCTAATTGAGTTACCGGTAGCGGGATCGATATTTAAAACGGCGGTTACTTATTTTAACACGCGCTGCCTTACTCATGATGACGGTGGATAAAAATATTGAATGATTTAAAGAAAAAAAAAAAACAGTTGTGGTACATAGAGAGAATGATAAAAAAATTAAATGAAATAATAAAATGAGAGAACACAAAATTGAAACGAGTGAGTGGTTATAAATCGCGCGTGTAATGCCGCTATCAACGTGTATTACATGGATGCCGCGTTGTTTGATAAATCACCACATGCAAATCACGATCTTCAATACTCGGTAGCAATGAGAGTAAATATATAAGATCATAGTAAATAATCCAGTTTTTTTTTTATTAGAGAAATGGAAATAAAAAATGGATTTTTCAGAAAATTCATAACTGTGTTTTTTGGCTAATTTCGAATTGAAATTGTGGCTGAAATATTGAATTTACGAAGATGGAAGTAAGAAGCTTTTTTGTAGGGAATTTAATTTCCTGTAAAATTGCTGTGATATATTTTTGTCATATTTTTGATAGTTTAGTCACAATTTGAGTTCAAAGATATAAAAATATCTGGGATCTCCACTATAACAAATCGGGAGTGAATTAGAAGTGGTTACGGATTTTATTTAAATTCAAATTCACTCCATCACTCGGAGTTCCGGAGCTTAAAAAAAATTCCGGAGTAAATTCAGAGTTTAGATTTCAGGGGAGTGATTACGGATTTCATTTGAATCCACATTTACTCTGATTCGGAGTTTGAATATCAAAGTGAACTTTTCTTGGAGTAAATTTTACTCCGACCCTTAGTTTCAATATTAAACTTCCCTTCGGAGTGAATTTCACTCCAAGGGAATTAAATAAATAGACAGTGATGTGATCTGCATTCACTCCGCTAATTTTTTACAGTGGACTGTAAAAAAACGGGAGTGTATTCGGAATAAATGGGGAGTTTGTTTTTCTAACGGAGCGATTCTGGAGTAAACTGGATTTTATTTAAATCTGCATTTACTCCGATTCGGAGTTTTCATATTAAAATGAACTCTTTATAGGAGTGAATTTCACTCTGAGCAAATTAAATAATTAAACAGTCATCCGCTCCGCATTTACTCCGGATTTACTCCATTAATTTTTTACAGCGTAGACTTTTGCAATTTCTATTAACTTTTTTTTTTCAAATAATTTTTAAATTAATAAATTTTAACGAACTCGACTTGATTGTAAAAAAATTTTCTTAAAAAAAAGTAATTTAAAATTTTATTAGCTTCGATAAATCATTAAAATAGTAAACCACCAGTAATCCATATAATTAAAGAATATTAATAACTCATAAAAAAAACTATTTTCGAAGCGTAATTAGTTAAATTCAAAAAAATAAAAAAACTCATTACAAATGATTTATGTGATTATTTACACTAATGAATATTTCTTAAGACACACTCGTGGCCTTTATATTAGTCAGCTACCGTAAGTCACTTCTCTATGCCTGGCATCATCAGTAGCCACTCGTATTTCTTGTTCATATTTGCACAGTCTTACAGGAATAAAAGGAATAATAATACAGAGTAAAAAAAAAAATATATATATATATATATATAAAAATAAAAAAGACTAGACTATAGGTAACTCCCATGAAGGAAATCAAGAGAATTTGTTGTGTATACACGTACATATATGTGTATGTAAACATTAAACATATATGTATTTATATATATATATATATATATATATATATATATATATATATATATATATATATATAAGTCATGACGTTGGAAGAATTTACCGGATGTACTCGAGTACGATTATGATAATTTATCGTTCATATCTCCAAGACTAAAAAATTCAAGGGGAAAAAATATGTATACCTATACATATATATTTAATATATATATTATTAATATATATATACATTTATAGATGTGTATACACATAACGCACCGGGCTTTTAAGTGAAGTAAGTCATCGAATTAAAGATAGCTATGACAGGTTTATCAGATGCCAAGACGTTTTCTCTCTCTCTTCTCACCTACGTATAAATGTAAATTAGTTTTATCAAGTACACGCACTATACATATACAAGTATATTAAAAAATATAAAAGAACAAGATCCTAAGGTGGCTGTTATGAGTCCCCAAAGCTTCTGGCCACCTGCGGGCCGTTAAACAGTTTCAACAGTTGCGGAGAATGCTTACAGCCGCCGTCATATTTTATATTAGCGATAATACATGTAACTTTTAGCTTTCCGTTGTGTTTTCTCATAACTCATTTTTTAAAATAATATTATCATTTTTTTTATTATTAAATTTTTTTTTTCATAAAAATTTCGGAGATAGAATTTCTGGCGGTAAATTTGAAATAACTTGTAAATTACTGGGCTTACGAAAAAATTTATAGAACTACTTTTTGTAGGAAATTCAATTCTTTACAAATTACTTCTGATACACTTTTGTCGTATTTTTTATTACCAACCCGCAATTTAAATTTAAAGTGTCCACTTCACAAAAATTCGAAATTCGTAATACGCTTCAGATTTTTTGGCCTAAAAACTTAAATTCTGGCTAAAATATTAGAAATACGACAAAAATGTACTTGGATAATTTTATAGAGAATTAAATTTCCTACAAAAAGTCTTTCAATACTTTTATTCGTAAACTCAATATTTTGGACACAATTCAAATTTAAAACCAACTGGAAAATTATGAGTATTAACCAGCCTATTTTTTCCAGAAATCAAATTTGTAATTTGATGCCCCGTATAATCGGACATGAAGCAAAAAAAACAATTCCATATCAATTTTATAGATAGTGTCTTATATATTTAGCAAATTGGTCAGTATACATACGGGTTAAAAAAGAGTATTAAAATAATAATAATAAAAAATAAAAATCCTTAGGTTTGATGATTTGCACGCGCTCGAGTACACATCGTTTAGGACAGGAAATCGATCATGAAGTTGACTATCGGGTCGATCGCGTGTTCACTATAAAAGCGCGTGCTCGGTTCTCGTTTGGATCACGCGAGCTTGATTCAACGTTATATGTCTGAATACATCAATGCATTTTATGTGTGTACACTGAAATGAAACATGTGAACATATGTATTTATTTATAAATGTTTTATGCATATGTGCATATGCATTGTTCATACGTCCAAAAGTTAGATACCACGATAATAATAATTTTGATATTATGCGTCGATATACAAATGCCCTGGACTATTTTTTGATGTATCCATCAACGTCGCCATTTTAATTTATGGATTACATAAATTAATTATCTTTTAGGATGTATGGATGTGGTTATAATAATGCGTGTCGTACGAGCTCTGCTGTGAGTTTGACTGAGTAAGAGATAAAAAGGACGGCAAGAGAGAGTGAGTAAAGAGCTCGTGATGTCAGATTGGCTAACCGTATTTTAATTTGCCTTTTTAATTAATACTTGCGTCATGTACAATTTTATTAAATTTTTTTTTTTTTTTTTTGGTTACAGATTGTGCTCAATTCAATGCATCGGTATCAGCCCAGGATACATTTAGTCAAGTGTCGTCCTAAAGATGAAGATAAGAATCATAAAATAACAGATCTCAATAAAGAAGAACACAAGACTTTTATATTTCCTGAATCTATTTTTACGGCTGTTACTGCGTATCAAAATCAATTGGTAAATATACAAAAAAATTTTATTAATCATTTTATATTCATATATATTTAGATAAATAATCAAAATGAGGGGGGGGGGGGTTAAGGAAAAAATTTCTAGTATTTTTTTTTCTATTATTTTTTTTGTCACTAAATTGATGTTCGGTACGAAAATGACCCAGAAAAAAAACTAATTTTTTAAAAATTTTTCTTTACAAAAATATTTTTTTTTATTAATAAAATTTACCGAAACAAAAAATAATTTTGTTAATAATTTCATATTTATATATCTAAATAAACAATCAAAATAAGGGGAGGGGGGTTAAGAAAAAAATGTTGGATATTTTTTTTTTATTGATATTTTTTTTTCTATCCAAATTCATGTTCGATATGAAAATGACCCAAAAAAAATAAATTTTTAAAAAATTGTTTCCTTATCAAAAAATTGAAATTTTTAATTAATAAAATTTACTGCTATAAAAAAAATGTTATTAATAATTTCATATCTATATATATTTAAATAAATCATTGAAATGAGAGGAGGGGGAAACGGACTTAAGAAAAAAATGTCTAGTATTTTTTTTTATCTCAAAATTGATGTTTGGTATGAATATGACCCAAAAAAAAAATTTTTTTTTAATTTTTTCCCCCATAAAAAATTAAAATTTTTAATTAATAAAATTTACTCTAATAAAAAAAAATTTTTTTAATAATAATTTTATATCTATATATATTTAATGGGAGGGGGGGGGTAAAATGGGCTTAAGAAAAAAATGTCTAGTATTTTTTTCTCTCCAAATTGATGCTCAGTATAATCATGACCCAAAACAAACCAATTATTTAAAAAAATTTCCTCACAATTTCTTAATTAATAAAATTTACTAAATTAAAAAAAAATTTTCAGATTACAAAATTAAAAATCGACAGTAATCCATTCGCCAAAGGTTTCCGTGATTCATCACGGCTCACAGACTTCGATCGGTGAGTAAATAAATTTCTCATTATTACCAAATAAAAATAAATATTAATAACTTAAACAATTCGCATACATAAAAAAAAGTAAATAACTATCTCGAGTGCGGCTATATTTATATATAAACAAATAAAAAAATTCCACTGTCATAATTTAGTGTTCTCACGAACGGGTTTTACACGTATACTTTAAAAAGTCAATTGACTTCTTGACTCTCTACTGCGTGGCATGATGGTGCTGCCGATGATGATGACCATGAAAGAACTACGAGATCCACAGAACAAGATAGAGATTCGATAAAACTCTTTATTTCCCATCATCATCATCACCATCACCATCATCATCATCATCATCAGGCCTCTCATGTACTCTATTATCGTATATTCTCGACGAAACGTAACCCGCCCAACAAAGTCCTCCTACAAATCAACACCTGTCGTCTATTTTACCTTTAATACTCCAAAAAAAAAATATATATATATAAATCCCAAGTAAAACTTTTAATTTCTCCTAAAAAAATTCAAAATCAATTAAAATCTTGTCACAGTCATTAATTATTTCAAAAAAAAATACAACTCTCATATTAATTACAAAACTTCATTGAGGTCCTGCAATTTCGAGCGAGCAAATAAAAGTTAAATATTTAAATAAAGTGCAGGCTGTACTGGAACATGACTTAGACCAAGAAGAAGGAATAAAATATATTTTATTTGAGTGAGGTGCTGCCGCGGATAACACGTAACTTCGAAGCATGCGCATTGCCTCCGCCTAAGCCGCGGCGTCGGCAAAGTTAATAAGAGAGCGGCCTTATATGCGGCAATACCGCGCATGCACCCGCCCACTTCACGCCGGCGCTGATAGATAGATGCCCCTCCGGGTTTAAAAGAAACAGGGAGATATATATCCCTTTCTTATACATATTTTTCCCGACCTCCTATCCGAAGCCTTTAACTTTTTAGAGTATTGCTGCAGTCCTTCTGTATCCTTATTCTTATTATCATTATTTTTTTTTACCTTCTCTTCATCTGGTTTTCGCACGCTTTCGTTCCCTATTTCTCTTCCCATTCTCGTTCCTGTTCCCGTTCCTTTTCCTGATCGCCATTCCTTCGATTCGCGAGCTCTGGTTCCTTTAATATTTATTATATTATTTTATATTTTATTCTATATCCCAGTGTCTAAGTGCTTACGCCCTCGTATCCACGTACGCCGATACGAGTAGGGTACAGTAGAATATACCGATATGTTCTCTGAGAGAGTGTGGAGCTTAAGGGCAAGGAGGGCAGAGCATTCATCTATATTAGCTTCGAGAGCAAGCGGCCTGTCATTATCGTAGCCGCCTTTTCAAGTCCCTTCTTTTCATCCTTTTTCTTCTCCTTTATCTTCTTATTCTTATTCTTTACTGCACACGTTAAGAGTTACCTGTACGCAGCTTCAATCGTATGCTTTTGTATATAGTTATACATACATACATACATACATACATACACAGACGAAACATTCAGACACACTTAACTCAGTGTCCAATATACTTTAATGCCCAGACATTCTAAAACATCTACCATCAACACATTTACTCCGCGGCCCATTAGCACTTCGCATTACCTTTCCCCACATGATCTCTATACCATCGAACACACGGTTAACAAAAAATTTTATAAAAAACTTATACGGGCTTGAGGCCTTCGGGGTGAGAAAAATAAGGGGGTGAGAAAGACGCCGCGGGCAAGCTCAAGCTCGGGACTGAGGCTGACCAGAGCTAATAGCCGACGTTTAAACGCTAAGACAAAAGACTAAGCTATTCTCTTAAGTGTTAACTTTAAATATCCAGTGCGATGAGACGATGAAGGATCGCGGTAATGAAAAAATTTTAATTCGGAAAGTTTATAAATCATGGCAATGATAAAATTAATTTTGCTGCGCATGAAAAAAATTCGAGAGCAAATTAACATAAATTGTGTGTGAAAAATGGCCCATAATTGAATTATTAATTTTTACACTTTAAATTTCAACTGTTAATTTTTTTTATGACTTGGAAAGTTAATTTTAAAATTTTACTAATATATGAAAAATCATTTGATCACTTGATGAATAAAAATATTAATTTATTAATTAAATTTCAAATAATTTTTATTGGTTTAATAAAATGGCACCCGGTTTTTTTTTAATTTCGAGAAGAGCGACACGGACTAAAAAAAAATTCATTCTAAAAATTTTTAGGGGGTTCATTTTGCCCCGTATTAATTTTTTTTACTACTGGATCTTATTGATACTGAACTTATTTATGATCATGAAGTTAACTGACAGTTAAAAATTTTCGAAGTTTTTTTTTAACAATTTAGTTTAGAAAAAAATAAAAACTAAAAATATGCACACGTAGAAAATTAAAAAAACCATAGGTGCAATTTTTTCAAATATTTTTTTTTTTTATAATTTATCGTTTTAAAAAAAAATAAAAAAACTCAGCCATCAGCTAACTTCAGTATCCTACTTATTTGGGAACTAAAAAAATTCGAAAAAATTAATTCGGCTGATTTTTTTAGGGGGTCCATTTTACCCTTTTTTGGACACGAATTTTCGTAATGAATTTTTGGTAAAAAAAAAGACAAAATTTTTCAATTACTCTAGTGAATTAATTATGGTACTGAAGTTAGCCGACGTACAATAACTTTTGGATTTTTTTTAAGCAATAAATTATTTAAAAAAATAATTTGAAAAAATTGCACCTATAGTTTAATAAATTTTCTACATGTTCATATTTATTTTTTTTTTAAATTAAGTCGTTGAAACAAAAATTCGAAAATTTTTAACTGTCTGCTAACTTCAGGATCATAATTAATTTAACAAAAATTTCGTATTGATTTAAAAGTGACACCAAAAAATGAATGTTTCGTTTAAATAAAATTTTTTGGTGTTGAAAAATAAATAAATCAAAAATGGGCAGGCAACACAATATGGCATTATGCTAATTCGCGACACGTGATATTAAATATTCATAAAATAAATTTAAACACGGAATATTTTTAGCACAACTGCAGAAAATATGTGACTTTACAAAAACCGATTGAAAATTATGACCACGGTGATGTAAGTGGTAACTAAAAAATTTAAATACCAAATCCTTCATATTTTTATTATTGACAATGGATGGAAATAAATAAATTTTTTTTTATTAATTTAAAGGTAAATGTAAAAAATCCGAAGGCAAACTTGTAAGTCGATGTGTGTGTATGTGTGCATGTATGTGTTGAGATCCACGTAAGATGTTCATGTACTTCTGATGGAGAGTTTGTTCCGCGGGTGCAAGAGAGAATACCCGGCGCGGTCGGCGGCAGCCGGGTAAATTACAGGCTTGAACGATATTTTGTTGTTTTGTTGTTTTTCAACGCGCCGAAAGGAAATGAGCGAGCAAACGCGTCACGCCACCCCGAACCTGCTAATTTCTATTCATATTTTATGGCTATTAATTTCTTCGCCGTTACACTCGCTTCATCTTCCACATCCATTCCTTTAGGACTCTGATGTGATGTATACCTCATCATCTCATTTTACGTTTTTTTTTATCAAATTTATTTATTTCTGTATTCTGTATACGGGAGTTTTACTTTTTACTAAAAGCACAATCACTCTGATTCCACTTAATAGCATTTCAAACTGCCAACTACTTTTTTTTTTTACACACACTGAAAAGAAGGTTGAGTCAAGAAAATATTTTTTAAGACAAACGTCATCGGGAATCGAGTCAAGATTTTCTTGAGTCAAGAGAATTTTTCTTGGTCAGAGGAAATTTCTTCTTATCCGAGCAAATTGAGGTTTCAAAGAAATTTTCTTGAATCAAGAAAATTTACTTTCACTCGAAAATTTTTTTTCTGTGCAGAGAAAAAGAATTTTTTAGAGCAATAAATTTTTACTCGCCCTAAGAAAATTTCCACTTGTTCTAAAAAATTTTTTTCAGTATGAATTGAAACGGAAAATTTTCTTAGGACGAGAAAACAATTTTCTTGAGCCAAGAAAAACTTTTCTTGGGCAAGACCAAATGGCTTGAGCCAAGAGAATTTTTCTTGGTCAGAGTAAATTTCAACTTATGCGAAAAAATTGAGGTTTCAAAGAAATTTTCTTGAATCAAGAATATTTACTTCGACTCGAAAATTTTTTTTTTGTGCAGAGAAAAAAAATTTCTTAGAGCAAAAAATTTTTACTCGCTCCAAGAAAATTTCCATTTGTCCTAAAAAATTTTTTTCAGTATAAATTGAAACAGAAAATTTTCTTAGGACGAGAAAAAAATTTTCTGGGGCAAGACAAAATTTCTTGAGCCAAGAAAATTTTTTTTAGTCCTAAGAAAAATTTTTTTTAAATTTTGCTATGCAAAATTTTTATTGCGCCAAAAAATCCATTTTTTTCTGTGTAAGAAAAAATTTTAGATTTCGTTAAATTTAGTTTTTTAATGGGATTTTTTGTTATCAACGATACAAGGACCTTGAATATTTTAGACTGGAGGCTGGAGATTGAAGACTAGAAACTAAAGACTCGAGTCTCGTGGGATTAAAGTCGAAAGGCATATGATAGAGTAGAGAATCATATAGCGGGGTGTAACCTATTATTATCCTACCACTTATCTAATAGCTTATATGTCAGCTCGAGGGTGAAAAATAACAGTCCAATGGAATTCGAATATTATTGCTCTGGTGTTGTCTATAAAAAATTTTTACTATACATCAGCACTAAAGGTTTTATTATTAATTTTTGGTTAATGTCTTTTTAAAGAATTTTTTAAATTTCAAATTATAGATGTAGAATTTTTTAAGAAATTAAAGATGCATTAACGTAAAACAGTTATTTATAAATAGTCTGAGTTGTAGAGTTGATTTTATACAGTAAATTATCGCTAAATATTTTAGATTAGTCTAGCCATCGCAATCAGACGTCAAAAAAGTATTCAGTTTTTTTTTTACTAAAAATATCCATAAATTGTAATTAATAAAAATATGAAATTTGTATATTTAGCAATAAATTACTGAGACTACCCTACAGTAATTAATGTCATGATAAATTTCAGTCAAATATTGAAAAATAAAAAATATCAGATTTGAAGAAATCGAAGTTTTGAAAAAGCGCGGGGTTAATAATTTAAAAAATTTGCAGACATACTTCTCAGAAATCAAATCATTTACTGAAAAATTTTTTCTGTTATCAAGTCAACATTTCACTGCGGACAAAAATAAAAAATTTAAGTAAATTATGATCTAATTAATTTTTTTTTAATTATCAGTCAATTAATGTTCTAATAGTAAATTATTATTGATGACAAGGGCCAGGATTTTTGCTTCAATTTAAAATCAACCAATAATAAATAATGGTGTGAAATTTTTGATATTACGGAAAAAATATTGGTCGTATAAAAGCATTTTTCAAATAAAAGTTGTTCAAAATTTAATTAAAAAAAAAATTGTCTCTTATAATTTTTCCTTAGGACTAAAAAGAAAGCCGTAATTTCCAAACTAAAATTTTCATAATAATCAAAAATTTGAATTATTCATTATGAATCTTAATTTTCGAATTACGGTGAAAATATTGGCCGTATAAAAAAATCTAAATAGACATTTTTTTTTGAAAATTAAATTTCCTACAACTTTTGTTTGAAAACTTTTCTGATAAGACCAATATTTTCGCCGTAATATCAAACATTTGAAAGATTAATTTCAAAATCAAGGCAAAAATTTTGTCCCTATTGATGACTAATCAATAAATAAAAATTAAATTATAGAGGAAAATGAAAAAAAAGTCAACAATTTAATTTTTTTAATTTTTTCAAATTTTTCGTAGACCCAACTTACCCTGGTCAGTAACATTACACTAATTAACGGTTTTAATGAACAAAAAATTGAATTTTTTTTCATCTTTTTTGATTTTGTCTTAATCTTAATATCACATCCCCTCTATATATTATATATGTAAAAGTATGAAAGAAAAAAAGAAAAAAAAA
Organism: Microplitis mediator; assembly: GCF_029852145.1. Lineage (NCBI taxonomy): Eukaryota > Metazoa > Arthropoda > Insecta > Hymenoptera > Braconidae > Microplitis > Microplitis mediator. The sequence continues at coordinate 5,371,213 of NC_079973.1, forward strand.
TTAATAGAACTTGATCATTAAAATATTGACGAGATTTACAGCTCCTCCTACTCGAGTACCTCACTAAGAAAATGATACTAATATACGATTCATAAATATGTAGCAAAAAAAAAAAATTAAAAAAAATAAAATTCAAATTTACAATATTGAGCCGAACACGTTATTATAAAGAATATGCAAAGATTGCCGTTAATGACGATTCATTACCCGTTGCATGGAAAAAGATCAATCGTGATACAAACTCTTTCATGATGATGATGAGAATGAGGAGGATGATGATGATGATGATGATGCTCTTCTCATCATCACTTTTCTCACTCACATCACACGCGATCCACTCATTTTACACATGATCAGGTCGCCTGATCGTCACGACAGTACACACGAGAGACAGTTTAAGTGTGTGAAGTATCGGCTCTTTAGACACTTTATTATTATTTATTTTTATTTTTTACATTTTTAAATTCGAAGTAATTTTAAACCCGACGACATGATCCACGCGAGGAACACCTGAGTGTCCGAATATCAATAGCCCTTCAACATTTTATTTTTAAATTTAATATTTAAAAATTAAACAGTCGACTTCCGTTTTGTTTCTTTTTTTTTTAGTTTTGGAATTTAAATAATTTAGTTTGTGGAGGTGAGAAGAGAATTCTATGGGATACAAAGTATAGATTAGAATACATATATGTATACATTGTAACTAAATGGTATATTATTTGTAGGACTTAACACGCAATGTTATTGCTAAAGTATTTTATAATAATAGATATTAGTAGATTTTGCTGTAATTTTAGGGCGGGAATTGTAGGAGAATTATTTTAAAAATTTAATTTACGTGCATTTAAATTTATGTCACTTTTTTTTAATAGAAAATTTTACTATAAAACAACAGGAGAGACTACACAGAAAAAAAGGATTTTTTGGCTCAAAAAACTCTTATTCGCTCTAACTAATTTTCCGATATCGAAATTTTGGAAAATGCTACTAAGTACTAAGTACTAAGAAAATTTTTTTTTTCATTTCATAATGCCGATTTTTCTTATCCCAAGAAATTGTCTTTTTCTGTGTAGGGGACGACGGTCTTCCTGAGCCGTTAATTATTTTTTCTGGCTTTTGGGCATCGGGTACAAGTTGTTTTGATTTACTTCGAACAAATTTATCATAATTTTGCTATAATTGACACCAAAAACAAAAATTTCTTCCGGGGCGTGACAGACTCCCTCCCAAAAATGATACAAAAAATCTTTTCTTTAACTCTACATATCCTTTGTTTAAAATATCACTTGTAAAAATCTTATAAAACTTTTTATTTCATCTTAAAAGTTGAATTTCACAAATCATGATATTTTAAAAAAAAACCAGAGCGTTGTATCTAAAAACGAGCGAAAGATGCCCAGAAATGCGACAAGATTTCAATCTACGATCTATCCGCGACCATGTACCTCATGTTGCATAAACAAATTATTGGAATTATATTTTCTGGTGACTATAGCTAGAATTTCTCATATTTTTCGAGCAATAATTGAGGTGTCGTCGCCGAAAAAACTCCAAAATCGGATCTTTGGAATTTTCGTGGCAATTTTTTGGTCAAAATTCTACAATAATTCCCAATTCAGGGTGACCAACTCACCCCATATTTTTTCTAGAGACTGTAGATAAACATTAAACTTCAAAAGTCGTGTCTTATTTTTCCCCACTCTCCCTTATATATTTTCCTAAACGATTTCTTAAAAGTTCGATTCGTTAAATTTTAAAAATTTTATAAATTTAAATCCATGGAATGGAAAAAAAAAATATCAATCTCTTTAATAGAAAAACGTGTTAATTTTTTTTTAAACTGTGTAAGTAATTAAATACTTATATAAAATAATATATAAGCCTTTAATCCGTCATATAAATAATTATAACGGAGTGAAAATATTTTCTTAACTTTTCAATCACATGTACTACAAAACGTCAATTATAAAAATCTGTAATTAAAAAAAAATAAAATTACACATGTATATAATAATACATAATTTTAATGATCGCTGAGAAGTAAAGACATTTGAACGTACGCGTGAATATAACGACGAATAAATAAATGTTAATAAACAGCGATGCCCCGTGTGAGACTCAATTTCATGAATGATCGTAATTATAATATATTATTATTTATATATACATATACATTTATATATAAGGAAGTTTTATGAAAACATTAAAAGATAATTCAAGGCTACAATCGCATTCAAGGGCCGGATTACTATATTATAATGCATCAGAGCTGCGTCATTTCCGTTTGCTCTCATCTACTCTTCACTTCATGATCCCACATCTATATTCATATATTTCTATAGACACACAATATAATTTTACTCTAATGTAATAATTTTCTCGTAATTCATTTCCTCAAAAATAATTTTAGTTACAGTTATAATTTATTAATTATACCGTAGTTTTATTCAAAAAAAAAAAATACAACGAAAAAGAAGTTGAGTCATTTTGAATCAAAATATTTTGGAAAACAAACATTGTTGGGAATCGTCAAAATTTTTTTGAGCCAAGAAAATTTGTTTTGGTCAGAGATTTCTTTATCCATGAAAATTGAGGTTTTTTTCAGTGTAAAAGAGGGTGGGGTAGGAAGACCCCCCTCTAAAAATTTGTTCAAAAAAATTGTTTTCTGTTTTTCTTCTTAAATTAATTACCATTAATTTAATATATTCGTGCACTTTTAACCCTACACATGATACCTGGGGCAAGATGGACCAGCCGAAAATTCAGAAAAAAAGATTTTTTCATATTTTTCGGCTGAATCTCTTTGCCTGGATCAAATTTGGCCACTCAAAATATTTGAAAATAACAATTTTTTTTTCAATTGATAAATTGTCAATTCGATTAATTTTTACAGTATTCACAAATATACTCATCGGAATGATATTCATCTACGCCTGCACAGGAATCATGAGACCATTTCTTACAATTTTTACATTGAATCCATAATTCTTTAGCTTGCGAATAAAATCCATTGCAATAAAGACAGTCATCACTTTTAACTTTTAAACAATTTTTTTTTTATTTTAGACTTTATTTTATTAATGCTAAATCCAGGTGTTTTCTCCTTTATTTTGGCGGCAAATTTAAATTCAAATTCCATTGTATTGCAATAGTTGGGGAAAAATCGTTACAATCAATTGTTTTTCAATAAGAGTGGGGGAACGATTTTTACAAAAAAAAGTAATAACCAGCTTAGGGGGGGCCGTTTTGCCCCACCATTCTCTAATAATTCAAATCTATTATCAAACCAAACAAAAGTGATAAAAAAAGTAACAAAGCCCTCGGATGAAGAATAAAGAAAATCAATTGAACGACTTTGGGTGCCAATAGCTCGACTAATAGACTTTGGAAGCTCGACAACAGTGATATTTCACCGGAACGTGTGAGAAAAGAGATCGAGTAAGGACATGTAGAACCAGTGGACACGACGGTGTGTGGTCCGGCACGTTCACTCGAAGAACGATTAGCCCCAGGCACACCAACCCTAATCCCTTCCTTCCTCTTTTACAGTTTTTTTACTTTTTTTTCCCTCTTGTTTCTTATACATCACACACATGCACACATGAGCACACACATGCACACCCTTGTAGAAATTTATACCTCAATGTTCTTCAGATTGAGTTCGGAGGCACATGAGGACTTGAAAGTCATAAGGTTTAGGTCTCTATACACATCCATACCATTCTTATATATATGTATATATATGTATAAATATATAAAGAAGTAAAGGGAGATTGATATCAAGTTACATGCTAAGCAGTACACCCAAGTTGTAACCGAGACGCGTTAACTTGGCACACCGGATCCATTGTTCTTTTTTTTTACACTTCGTTTTATTTATTCTTAAAACTCAATTCTCATCTACTGGTTTCCATCATTCAAATCCAATGAAAATAAAAATCCAAAGAGTTCTTTGTTAAGACAAACCCAAGACCGAAAGTAAGATCGAGACTTTGGTTTCAAAATTTAAATCGATTCCGAGTAAAAAAAAAATACAGTTTAAATTCTTGGAATTATTATTTTAGTATTGTAATAAATTTTATAATGAGCTTATAGATATATTTAATAAAATCCCTTTGATAAAGTGACCACACACTTGGAAGAAAAGTAGGAAATGTAATGGGTCTGCTGTTGTGAAAATATTTTATCTCGATTAATGTTTTGTTATTTATTATTTATCAGTAATGGAGTATCTGTGTAATGATACTCGATTTGGTTGAGGTAATATTTGTGTATATATTTATGATGTAATGGATATTATATTGATAGTGGTGTGTGGTGTACAGTGTGTGCGATTGCGTTAATTACGAAGGCATACCCGCGGCGATTAACTTTGCAGTCTAGAGGAATAATAATTCGCCAGTCAGCGTACACTGTACTTGTGCTGATGTGTTCTCGTCGATTGTAATCAACCGTGAAATCGATTCACAATCGGTACCGTGATTGACCCTAATTAAGCTTGCGGATATGTGCAAATCAACGAGAAAATCATTCATCATTATCTTGTACTTTTTTATACTTATGGATATTATTTTTTTTTATTATTATGGAGGTTTGTTTATTAGCATTTCCGGTGAATTTCGTCATTTGTAAATTACGCAGACAGTTGTTGTTACAAGATGTAATTTATCAATGTAATTAGTTTAATTGTTGAGTAATTGTCTTATCAGATTTTTTTTTTTTTTTTTCAAATAATTTATCACTTTCAAAAATTTTTTTATAAATATCTTCTGTCAAACTCAGGAAACTAAATTTTTTAAGCTTTTTTATCCCAACAATTTTTATTTTTTACCTTTTTTGTAATTTTTTAAATAAAATGCACACCCTTAATAAAAAATGGAGGGTGTGTATTTTTAAATTCTTCAGAAATTTTATACACGAAATTTCATAATTTTTTTCAAGTTTCTACAAAAAATTGCACACCATTAAATTAAAAAATGAAGGGTGTGTATTTGAAATTTTTTGTTGAAAATTTGTTACACGAAATTTTAATAATTCTTAGAAATTTCCTTAATTAAAATGCACACCCTGAAATCTAATAATAAAGGGTGTTTACCTAAAAATCTTTTTCATCAACTTTTATTAATTTTTGAAAATAAAATGCACACCTTTAATTTTAAATATTAAGGGTGTGTATTAAAAATTTTTTTTTGAAAATTTGTTACACGAAATTTTAATAATTCTCAAAAATTTCTATAATTAAAATGCATAGCTTGACATAAAAAATTACGGGTGTGTACCTACTAATTCTTTTAAATAAAATGCACACCTTTAATTTTAAAAATTAAGGGTGTGTATTCAAATTTTTTTTTTGAAAATTTGTAGCCTAAAATTTGAATAACTTTTAGGAATTTCCTCAATTAAAATATACACCCTTGACTATAAAACTAAGGGTGTGCTCTTATAAAATAAACTTACGCTGTAGTGCAGAAAAAAATCCATAATCCGATTTCTAATGTTCAAATAAATAATTTTGTTACAGAGATCCGATGGAACTAATGGAGCAGCAATTGGTCCGTTGTGGCGTACCACCAGTCCGTCTATATGAGCATTTAGCCTTAACATCACCCGGTGGGAGTGCATTGAGTATTCAGCAACAGCAACAACCACCATCGCAGCAACACCATCAGCAACACGAGGGAGGGCATCAGCATCCACTGGCATCCTGGTTGGCACCCTCAGCAGCGCTGCTTTACGGCTCGCGTACTACCACATCCTCACCTTACCCCAACACACCCTCATTCCCCTATCCCCCTCTCTCCTGGTCCTGGCAACCCTCACCCGTAGCAATCATCTCCCGACGAGCATCTCCCTCGTCCGTAGGGGTCAGGTACGCGCCCTATCCAACCCCAACTTCTACGCCACCGCCACTTCGCGCACGCCCGGCCACCCCCAATTAGCGATCCCCACAATTCACTGCTACCTCCTACTATTTTTTTATTACCCACCTTTTTATGTTTTTTATTTTTAATCTTGTCGTTAGACGCCATTTCTTACTAACAAACCCCTTCATAAATATTTTAATTATTTAATAATATTAAATATAAATTAATATTTCATTTTATTAAATTACTAATTGTTTATTTTTTAAATTTTAATTATTTGCGATTATTCAATTTTTGGAATATTTATCACATTGTTATATTTATAAACCAAAGAAATAAAATATCGCGCATGTTGATTTAAATTTTATTCTTCATTATTAATTGTTATTATTAATTATTAATTATTATTATTATTAATTGTGTATAATCTAGGTGTATAGTGTACAGAGCACATAAAAAATCATTTCTATATTTTATTTTCAATTAAATTTGCAATTACATGTGTAAATAAATGGGGTTTTAAATATCTGGGAAGTGTCTTAATTTTTATAAAGGCTAATTGTGAATGTTAATTACAAATTATCACTAAATGTATGAAATACTTTCTTGTAGGAAATTTAATTTTCTACAAAACTGTTCCTTATACATTTTTATGTATTTTGATAACTTTGTCCACAATTTCAAATTAAAGACAAAAATACAAGTATTTAAAAAATTTTGAATACTGCTTTATTTCTATTAAAGAACTTTTGCAGCCTAATTATCAATTGTACGTTTAAATACAAAGAATACTTTTTTGTAGGAAATTTAATTTTCTACAAAAATGTTCTTTATAAATTTTTATGTATTTTTATAACTTTGCCCACAATTTTAATTTAAAGACAAAAATACAAGTATTTAAAAAATTTTGAACACTGCTTTATTTCTATTAAACAACTATTGCGGCCTAAATATTGATGGTACGTCTAAATACAAAGAATACTTTTTTGTAGGAAATTAAATTATCTACAAAAATGATTCTTACAAATTTTCGTCTATTTCTGTAACTTCACCTGAAAATTACATTTAAAGTCCAGCTGTTACAGTTGCGTCCATCTATTCTAACATGAATTAAATTAAAATCATTTTTTAATTATTAAATAATTTTAATGATGATTTAAAAAAATAAATAGAGGCACTTCCCCATTAATGTACTTAGTATACTAAAAAAAAAATAATTTTAATTTCTTAGTAAAATAAAATCAATTATGTTATTAATTGAGACCAGTGATTTTTATTCATTTAATTTAGTACATAAGATTTAATTTAATACAAGTAAAAAATATGTTTGCTATAGATGTTAAATTAATTATAAAAAAAAAAAAAAATATTGTAAATTGTTTTACTTATAAATATCACCAGTTAAACGGCTGTACGATACCACGATAGTATTAAATACCAACTAAACAACAATTCGTCTAACTGTAATGATAAACAATATTAACAATAATTGTAAATAAATAAATAAATATAAATATCATTGTAGAATCGACAGCGCGAATACAGACTGTAGTAAAAATAAATAAATTTTCATTAAAAAAAATTGTCTAATTAATAAAACGAAATTATTTATTATTTACAAGAAATGAAAATCAATTTTATTTAAAGTCTTACGTTTCAGGATTTTTTTTTATCGGCTGTGAACTACGCGGTAAGTTAACTATAGACTGCTGAAAATTTTTGTAAAATTTTATATTTTTATAAAATACAAAAATACTACAATCGGAAATCTGTACAGGGAAAATTTTACGACGGCCATAGTAATTTTTGCATGTGTTTATTTTAATTGCCGTCAGGTGGCCAACATAGTGCGGCTTTACTATGACACCACAGAATTTTAAACGACAATAATTTCTCCGTGTATGGTGTCATATTGGTTACCTGAACGAACAAAAATTACTATGGCCACAATAATTCACAATAGTTACAGTAATTCTTGATATTATAACTGTAAACTTTATTATGACCATAGTAATTTTTACATGCACATGGAGAAAAAAATATTGTGATTGGAACGATCTAAAGGATAGACATTTTATAGCGATGTATGGAACATAAAGAGAGAGATTTGTATAGAGCTACCGTCGCGATCCATTCTAGTCCCATTCACGATCTGATTGCTGTCAGCACTATACGTATCAATACTCACGCTAACCTCCAAATAGCTAAGCGAGTATCGCGACAATCAGTATACTGTATCATGCTGGTCACGATAAATTTTTCGTGTATGTCTTTAATTTCCGCTAGATGGCCGATATAGACCGGCTTTACTATGACACCATTCACGGAGAAATTATTCTCGTTTACAGGAATGGTTACTTAGATCACGTAGATCTCATTAACCTCCAGAACAGTACTCAGCCCTGTTTTAACATTAACGGTTAATAACTTCATATGTCTCTGTAGTGTCAAGAATAGTAAAGAAACATATAAATTTAGTAATAGCTCATGTCAAAACAGGACTGAGTATTGTTCTGGAGGTTAATGAGATCTACGGGATCTAAGTACCCGAGTCGAAATTTCGAGCCTATACCCTAGTGGCAATATTGATCAATTCTGGAGCAAATCTTGAGCAAGTCAAGGAGAATACAGCGAAATATTATATCTATATATACTGTAATTTCAAGATCTTGACTAAGATAGCTACTAAGGTATAGGCCCCTCTAGCCCGAAATAGATCCGATTGAGAGCCCTGTAGTCTTTTAACTCCGACTTTGAACCCAGAGGTTCGACCATTCACTGAGAGGTCCGATTTTGAACCTTCAATTCCGACAATATTAGTCCCGTAATAAATTTCGATTCATTGTAATTAAATTATTTATGATGATAGAAAAAATTAAAGATTTTTAAAAATTAATTGTAAGCACTATTTTTTTGACAAGCAACGAAATTTATATAAAATTAATCATTATTATTAATTTATTATAAAAAATTGAACTATTAACAGCATTTGCTATATATTTTAATTGAAATTATTTTAAGCATTGTATGCAAATAAAATCCAGGGTAACATAGATTATTATTTATCATAATTTTAATAATGCTAATGATATTAATAATATCAATATTATTATTAACATTATTATTATTACAATAAAATAGGGCTCAGAGGGTCAAAATAGGACCTAATTTTAATTTTCATCAGATCCTATATTGAACCCACAAGTGCTGAAAACGAAAATTTGTAGCATTTCAGGGACCAAAATCGGACCTAATTTAACATAGAAACAGACTCTATTTTGAGCCTCCACCCGAGTCGAAATTTACTCTCTAAAAATGAATAAGTGAAATTCACTTCAAATTAGTGAATATTCACTGGGAATCAGCTATAAGTATACCACTGGTTGAATTAGTGGTAACTTATAGCTGTAGAAATACACTGTAAAAAGAGCGGTGTTAAAAATGGACTCGTTTCAACTCCGCCCGGTGTAAAAATGAAACTACACCGGTGTAGGAGGAGTAATACACCGGTGTTAAAAATACCGGTGTTAAATCGGGGTAACCGGTGTAAAAGCGGGGTAGCCGGTGTAAAAACGGAGTAATATCGGTGTAAAAGCGGGGTAACCGGTGTAAAAGCTGAGTAATACCGGTGTAAAAGCGGTGTAAATTGCGTCCGCTTGGAGTATTAACTTTAAAGATTATAAAACACAAAAAAATTCAGTTCTTTATGAAAATTAATAAAAAATATCATTTATTAACAAGTATAGTGATCGAGTGAGTAAAAATGTTCACAAAGTAAAATATTTTAACATCGGCAAAGAATATTTACACCGGTGGCGGCGTTATTTTAACACCGGTACAGAATATTTACACCCGTGGCGGCGATATTTTCACACCGCTTTCGGGGGTAAATTTAACACCGATAATTTTAACACCTACACCGCTTGGACTTACCCCGGTGATTTTTTACAGTGTAGTGACTATCCACTCATTCGCGAGAATTTCACTAATTCATTTTTAGAGAGTAATTTTCGACTCGGGTAACCATTCCTGTCACTAAATAGTAACTTCTCGCATTCTACACAGCAACGAGCTGTGCTGAGAGGTTTGTATGGGTTTGAACTATGAATGACGTCTATTTTAACAGTAACTGGTCATATGTTTCATGTACTGTGTAGCACAGCACTGGTTACTGTTTAAAAAGTAATAGTACGCAGCGCGTTAAGCAATGACTTACTCCTGTTCTAATATCACCAGTCATATTAAAATGTATTTTTCGACAACTACTAAGCAGAACAGTAACTAGTACTATCTATTTCTTTCTGTGTAAATATTAGTGTTACAGTTCCCAAGACATGTATTGTAAAACTACAATATAAATATTAAACAGTGTATAGAGTAGAGTAGAAAAGTGTAAGGAAGTCTCTGCAATCGCCACCCAAGCTTCATCGCACCTCCAACTGCCGTGTAATTCTGTTATACCTATCTGAAATTAAATAAATTCATTTCACGGCCTGTCAGCGCGCAATTATTTTTAGACGCGGAACCATTTTAAAGTCAGCTCTCTTACCGTGACTAACACCTCGAGCCCTCTGGCCTGAACCCCGGGAGCACGTTCCAACTTAGAGGTATATAATACTTCAACAATAAATATATACATATATATTTATATGTAAGGAGACCCGAAAAATATTTCTCAAGAATAATAAAAGTTGGTTTCTTTTTATTAATTCTCTATTGGATATTTTTCTCATTTATTTTTCCTGGTATTGGTGTGCGTTTGGTAGAGCGATGACGTGACCTCATGGTAATATTCACCGAAAGGCTGGAGAAATAAATTTATAAGTGTGAAAAAAAGGATAGTAAAAATGTAAATATAATTTATATGGATAAAACAGTTGGAAAGCGTCGGAAATTTTTAAACATAAATTATTTCAGACAAATTTTATTTTCACCTGGTGTTAAAATGGTTTATATTTTTTTTTGTCAGTATTAATTTTTAATTTAATTATCAGAATCATAATTTTTAGAAGTGGTCAGTATAAAAGTCGTTGAATTTATTCAGTATTAAATTAATTGTGGATTAATATAATTTATGGTTTTAATGTTTAAAAAAAATATCTACAAAATTTATCATTTTTTTTTTAAAACAACAAATCCTTACTATGAGACACTGAAAAATTCGCAGAGTAAACGCGGATTGAATCCGGTGTGGGTGATCGGGTATTCATTTAATTCCCTTGGAGTGAAATTCACTCCGAAGAGGAGAATTCGGAAAAAAATCTATCCAATAAAGAGGAGAATTGAATCATGTTAATTTTAATATTAAAACTCCGAATCGGAGTGAATGTGGACTGAAATAAAATTAGATCACTCCGAAAATCACTTCACTGAAAAAAAACTCCTTATTTACTCCGATATGCGAAGTGATTTTTTTTTTAAACTCCGAAACTTCGAGTGATGGAGAGAATTCGAATTCAAATAAAATCGGTTCCATGCGTCTTCATCCCCGGACAAAATATTCCTGTGACAAAATATCCTCAGGCAAATTATCTTCATGACAAAATATCCTTATGACAAAATAGCACTATATCGATTATCCTGCCGGTTAAATATCTTCAATGTAAATATTTGTAACATAATATCATCGCTCGACGAAAAAGACAAAAAACAAATTAATTAGAGGAATTGTTCAGGGTCAATCGTTCATCAAATTTTTTTTTTTTAACTAATGTAACATTTATAATTATTGAATTTCGTGTGTATTTATTCGAAAATAGACCAACACATATGCTTGTTATCATACTGTGCCCTTTTTTCATGGATTTCGTGTGCGTTTATTTTTTTCTCAATATTTTTTTCCAGTCTATTTTTTTAGAAACTGCTTTTTCCGATTGCCAAGGATATTTTATCATGGGGATAATTTGTTTGGGGATATTTTGTCCGAGGATAATGACGCCTGATACCATAAAATCCATAATCACTTCAAATTCACTCCCAATATTTTACAGTGCATTCATTTCTTGTTTTCTACACCCACAAAATTCTGAATGAAAATTGAAGCAAAAAATATTTTTCATAAAAAACAAAAATGTTCAATGAATCTTAAGATTTATCTTTGAAAATATTTTCTAATAGCAGCGATCATACATGAACCCCCTTAATGGTTCATTACTTTTCATCACTGCTAAAGTGCACCGTTTTAATTCCTGTTTTATCATACTAGTAATCAATCATAATATTTCATTATTTCATCATCCCACTAATGTCCATTAACATTAACTTGTCATATTTATAATCACAATCTAAAGTATCTCCCTTATAGTTGCTATCTATAGATAACAGAAAAAAAAATTTTCTTGCATTATAAATTGAAGGCAAAAATTTCTTGACACCCAAATTTTTTTGAGCGGCAAAAAATTTTTTCTTGAACCACGAAAATTTTCTTGAGGTGAATAAAATTTTTTTCGCCCCGAAATCTTTTTTTTGTGTACCTCACCATAAAAAAAAATGGATTTCCAAATTACCCACAGTCCCAATATATAAATAAATATATAATTGACAAATAAAAACTTGTTGAAAATATATATAATTCTAATTTTCAAAAAAACGAAACCTCAACATTTATAAATAATTTTTTACCCATCACACCCCGACTAGTACATGAACCAATATGATGATAAATCTATATATATAGTAAGAAGCGTGTTAGGTCATATATATGAGCGTGTGCGATGTTGTGATGGGTGGAGCGAGGTGAGAGAAACAGAGAGGCGGCTCCTGGAGCTTGTAATTATGTTGATACGAATGATCTGCGGCTCGCCGCAAACCATCAACTAAAAAGAGTGAATAAGAAAATAAAATAAAAGTTTATGTTGAAGCAAGAAAGGACCAACATCAACCAGTCTCTCTTCGAACTAAAAAGCCTCCAGCAGTGCTCACCGGCAAATCGACGATATCCTCAAGCATCACATCATCTACACTCTCTCTTACTCCATACACTTAAGCTTTACTTTACTCCCTATATATACATACATACATACATATATATCTACACATACATACATACATATAAACAATACCTTTCATAAAAAAGTTATTCGCATATCATTCATATTTACTGGATTCACTATATATATATATATATACATATATATAAGATGCGTCACATTTGTCTGCATTTATTTTGAGAGCAGAACACATCAGCTTCCACAGAATTTAACTTTGAGACGAGAACATATCAACGAACATCAGAATACTCTCATCTCATCTCATCTCATCTCATCTGTTACGTCCTCGTTCTCGTTCTCGTCTTCGTCCTCTTGGTACTCGTCTAAGGATTATTCCCTTCACTTGATCACGAGCCGGTCAAGCTTTGGGACCATGGCGAAACCAGTTTAAGTGGCTAAGTGTAGATGTAATTGATTTCCATTTTACGAGTCGAGGTATATAGTAAAGGCTTTCTTGGTTAAAGATGCCAAGGTGTCTATACACCCCGCCCCCGTTAAACATTTCAGGCTTTTGATCTTTTCTTATACATTATCCTTATATGCCTTTTTACACTTTTTACTTCTTATCCTTTTTTTTATTTTTAATCTCCCATTTACTTCTTTGGTCTTTTAAAGTCATCCTTTGTCTTCTCGTTTCCCGATTTTCTTTCACCAGCTGCTAATAGCCTAAGAAAATGGGCGACTATTGTGTAGATTAGATGATGTTAATGTGTGAGAAGTATTTTTAAGTTGTTTTATTTCAGCCGCTTAGGTTCACTTGACGGAAAAGTTGATGGATGTAATTATTTTCTCACGTTATACTTAAAAGGGTAGTTTTTACGGTGAAAAATTTCGATGGGATGGACCTTTAAAGTGGGAAATAAAAAAGGATAGTGGGAGTTGAGGGTGAGATAATATTATGGGAAAAATGGTTAGTAATACATTTTTCAACGATTACTCACGGTTTTAGGGATATATATATATATGTATATATATATATATATATATGTAGGGCGGAGAGTTATGATAAAGGGGTGAATTTTGTAACTTTTTACGTTAATGGAAAAATGCGTTTTTTTCAAATGGATGAGGGTTCAGAATAATTATTAATAGAACGTTCATTAAAAAAATTATATTTTTTTTTAATCAGAAATTTTGTTGGTGGTAATAAATTTGTAATATAAGTAATGTATGTTACAAATTGTAAGTACTAAAAAAAAATGAATAATGTGATAAATTAAAAAAAAAATAATATATTGTAAAAAAAAGCGGTGTTAAAAATGGACTAAATTCAACCGCGTGGTATTAAAATTTAATAACACCGATGTAGGTGGTGTAATTTGGCGGTGTTGAAATACCGGTGTTAAATTGGTGTAAAAAAAATTCTACGAATAGAAATTAGAAAAAAAATTCTGTTTATCGGTTGACCCTGCGGGCCAGCTCTAAAACTTCCCGCTATTTTCGAGCTCCTTGAGCTTGAAAACATTGTTGTGCATACACTTGGACATCATTTTGAAATTAGTCAGAATAGCTTACTGGAACCACAAAACGTCAAGATCTGATAGAAATTTGATTTTCGAAAATCAGACCGAAACCAATAACTTCCCGAATTTTTGAAAATTTTCAATTTTCTTAACGGGAAGTTCAAAATTTAATGAATATTATCTGGTGAAAATTTAAATCTTGCTATGTACTTGTTTACATAAATATTTATGTTATACGTAATTTATTTAAAAATTACACAATTTTACGCCCACTATTTTAATTACCAATAATTTCATTAATGAATCAAAATTCTATTTAACTGTAGTGATCAAGTAAGTAAAAATATTTTAACACCGGGAAATTTTTTTAACACCGGTAAAGAATATTTACACCGGCGGCGGTGTGATTTTAACACCGCTTTAGGTGTTTAAATTTAACATCGAAAATTTTAACACCTACACCACTTGGACTTACCCCGGTTTTTTTACAGTGTAGTAGTAAATTTTCCGTTGATCCATTGACGTCAATTATCCAAAAACTGTCTTGTAATTTTTTTACTCAACAGACAAATCCATAAAAATAATTGATCACCCTAATAAATTACAAATAATGAAATTTTTCCAATCAGCAATCCACAGTTCAACTAAATAGTAAATTATAAAAAAATTTTTAACAAAAAAAAAGTCACATTACAAGCCTAAAAAAAAATTTTTTTGAGAATCAAGGATGATGGGGTAAAATGAGACACCTTACATTTGCTACCAAAAATTCGAAATTTTCCGCACTGCCCGGTCTGTTTAACCCCCCCCCCCCCTTCTACAAACGGTAACTAAAAATGTAAACAAAAAAAAACTAGTTTTCATTTCAATAATTCGCGTCTTCTCTTGCCTACTGTCACGCTTTATCTCACCTCCATTTGTCTGAAGTACAAGTTGAATATGTGATAAAATGGTGTCATGAGGGTGCTATAAAACCTTAAAAAGCCCCAACCCCCCCACAGGTACATTATATTAAATAAGTACTACAAGGTAGTCTAAACTTGTAAAGAGTGTAGACGATATTAAGCGCGTATGTGTTATATTTATCTACACACACATACACAAATATTTATGTTTTATGTGTGTACATACATACATACATACATATATATCCACATAACATTGGGAGTAAGTGAGTAAGAATAAACGTAAGAATGAGAGAACGTCGGGAATATGTAAATTATAAAGCCCGTGTGAATGCGGAGATTTATGAGTCCCATACACATTTCTGGGCGCAATAAATATCAGTAAGTAGCAGGCAGTATATAGCACCAGCACCAACACCAGCAGTCGAGCTCTTGGGACTTGAAGATCGAGTTGTGACTAACACCAATAAGAGAAGAGAGTTTGTGAAGTAGCATCAAGTTGAAGTTGAGACCAGAGAAGTTCTGAGTCAATGTTCCTAAAAAATTAAATTAAATCTTTGTCATCAAGACTAAGGATAAAAATAGGGTGGGTTAAAAGGCGACGTGAATTCCTTAGACTCTTTAATTTATAAGATATTCGAAATTAATATAAATTTTTAAAATATATTAACACATTTGAGATTTTTATTGCTTATGTTAAATTAAATCTTGAAGATAATAAATGCAATAAATAAATTAAATTAATTGGTTGAATTGTTTAATAAATAATCAGAGTGTGTTATGACTTTGATACAAAAAAAGAAAAAAATGATAAAGTTTGAGGGGATAATTTTAAAATGAGAATATTACGGAGTGAACACGAAAGAACTGCTGGTGTATGATGATGATGATGCTGGTGGTGGTGCCGTTTCTGCAAGTAAAGCTTTTGCTGACTCGCCGTGGGTGGCTGCTTCTGGTGTCGCTTCTTGCATGCATTTCGCGCCTCACATGCCTCTACTCACATATTATATAGCACATATTCATATATATCTCTTAGTAACTACGGTGTCACGAAGTGTGTACGCGAATTTCCAGTTTCACTAACGCATGCAAAATAAAACCAAGTATATATGTATATATATTTGTGAATGTTTGAATCGAGAATGTGGAATAAGATGAGAAAATAAAATAAAATATAAAATGTAAATATATATGAGTTGAGCGTGAAATGCAGCCCAATTACGAGATGAAAATGCTCAAGAAACTCATCGCTTGGGTTATGGAAGACAAGTCGCAAATTTTTGGTGAAATTGAGTAATGTGCTGTAGCTAGTGAGTGAAATAGTTATGTGAGGATTTCAGTGAAGATAAATATATTTTATGGGAGATATATGGGGTTAAAAAATATGTTGTTTTATATTTATGAGTATTTATATATTTTTTTTTTGTACACTGAAAAAATTGGTAGGGAATTCGGATTTTATTTGAATCCGAACTTCACTCCGTCACTCCCCGTGTAAAAAAAATTCGTTCCAAAGAGATTCCAAAAAAGTTCTGCATGTAGAACTTCTAAACATGAGACAGATTAGAACGTTGAATGGAACTTTTTTGGAATGTTAGTCAATTTGAGGGTAAAAAAAAGTTTTTATGAGCAAATTTAGAGTCAAAAAAAGTCAAAAATAATGATTCTGAAACTTTTTTGGAACGTCTATTTTAGTTCTATAATAGGTTATGAAAGAACGATTTTTGGGCCATTTTTGATTGTTTTTGGAACGTCTTTTTTATCTTCCGAAAAAAATCAAAAGTGGTGATTATGGAACTTTTTTGGATTGTCTATATAAAATTCTAAAAATTTCCGAGATCGTCCTTTTTTGACTCTAAATTCGCTCAAAAAAACTTATTTTTTCACCATCAAAATTACTAACGTTCGAAAAAAGTTCTATTTGAAGTTCTAATCTGTATTATGTTTAGAAGTTCCACATGCAGAACTTTTTTGGAATTTTTTTCACGGGTCGGAGTTCCGGAGTTTTGAAAAATACACTCCTAATACGGGGTAAATTTGGAATTTTTTTCTCTGCGGAGTAAACTCGTAGTAATTTGAATTTTATTTAAATTTGCATTCACTCCAAATCAGTGTTAATATTCAAATAAATTCTCTTTCTGGAGTGAATTTTACTCCAAGGGTATTAAATAAATAAACAGTCCTGCTTTACATTCACTCCGGACTTAATCCGCATTCAGAAAATTTTTTGCAGTTTAAGATACATTCTCAAAAGAAAATTCAATAAAATTATTAAAATTCACACTTTGAAAGAAAATTAGGGTAGAAGTACCACTTGTGGCCACTGTCCCATTTTTGGACATTCGATACTTTATTTTAATTATTGAAAAATTATAAAAAAAAATTTCATTGCAACAGTATGATAAAAGTATATCTGCACACATTTTGAAAATTAACTGTCATTGTATTTTTTACAAAGTAATTTATTTAAATTTTCCAAGTGTCCAAAATTGGCCCTAAAGTGGCCGAAAATGGTACCACTACCCTCCATTTTTTTTTATTAAAAAAAAAATTTGTTAATTTATTTCGTAATTGTTATTACCCTGAAAAAAATTTGCGGAGTGAACGCAGATTAAATTCTGAGTGAATGTGAAGTGGATGACTGTTTATTTATTTAACTCCCTCGGTGTAAAATTAACTCCCGAGTGAATTTATTTTAATATTAACACTGAATCGGAGTGAATGTGAATTTAAATAAAATTCAAATCACTCCGGATTTACTCTGTATGCAGACTGATTTTATTTAACTCTGGAACTCCGAGTGACGGAGTGAATTTGGATTTAAATAAAATCCGTAATAATTCTAAATTCACTCCCAATTTTTTACAACCCGGGTCATAATATCTAGCCTCATCAAATCCAAGTAAGCCTCAATCCAGCCTCACTGAGTAAAGAAAGTATTTTGAACCTCAAATAATGCTCAAAGAGCCTCAATGAGCCTCAATGAGCCTCAAATGATTCTCAAAGATCCTTAAGAAGCCTCGATGAGCCTTAAATGAACCTACTACTCGACTAATTTAAATTCGATTAGTATTATTTGAGGCTCCTTGATCACCATTTGAGGCTCATTGAGGCTCTTTGAGCATTATTTGAGGCTCAAAATGCTATTTTTACTCATTGAGGCTAGATATTGTGACCCGGGAGTGTATAGAAACCAATTAAATAAATTCACTGAGTCTCTAATAAAATTATTTTATACTCATTAAATTTTTGGTAATTAATATTCGACAAAAATCCTCAGACTTATTATTTGACATATTAAGTAAACATCATATTTAATTTCAACTCAAACCCATTTAATATTTATTACTTATTTACATTTTTAAAAAACTATTTATAAAACATTCACCCCAACCGAAAACAAATAAATACAAACAAAAGATTTTTTTTTCACGATAATTTATATCCCAGATTTACTTTTCAAAAATAATATCCACAATGAAAATAATTTAACGTCCAGTATTTTCCTAATGAGATCTATTGTCTCGTCTGGACCCTGACAAAATTTGAAATAAAAAAAAATTAATCTTTCATATCCAGTAAATCTAAAATATAAAAACGGCTCACACCTTCAGAGAAAATAAGCCAAAAAAAATTCCCTGGAATAGAATTTCTCATTTGGGTAAATTTATCGTTTACTCATAACCGTGGGATGACACTTAAGAGATATTTTGTTCCCCATCTCGTTGTGTATACAAAAGAAACGCCTATGCATTTTACATCTACAAATATATATATTTATAAATACATAAATATGATATATATATGTATGTATGTATACATATAGTTATAGATACAAAGTCAAAAATACAAAATATACAAACGAAATAATACGATTAACGCGATAGACAGATTTATAGCTGCTTATGGGGATTTAAACTCAACAGGTTGGATCCTTGGATTCCATAAGCCTCTCTCTGATACATATAGCTACTTAACTACCTTATGAAAATATATATTCACATACTTTGACGCTCACAATCACAATAAACATCACAGCTAGTTTAGTGTTTTATTTATTTTTTTATTTTTTACTTTTGAATTCCAAACTCCGAAAAAAATTATTGCCTCGAAAATCTCGGGCCGATTGACACATTCGTTTTTATGACGTCATAACCATGTCAAAAAAAATTTTTAGATCGTTAAAATCATCGTAAAAATATAATTGTCGTAAAAGCGGTTTTTAAAAGAATCAGTGGCATTTTTACTACAAAATTTTTATTTTTTTAGGGATAGAAAAAAAATTGTTGGTGATGTTTTGGGTGAAAAAAATAATTTTAAGCGGTTTATTGGATTTGCATTCATATTTTTAATGGAAAATTTATAATTGGCAAATCAACATTTACAATTCGTAAAATGCTTGGGACTATTCTTTGAGATTATTCACTTATTGTCAGTACTTTTTACTTATTTATTTTAAGAGAGTGGGGAAGAATTATTATTATTTTTTTTTTCGTTTTGTAAATTTTAAAACGGTTACACTTACACCCTCTTGCTTCAATCGAAGTCATAATTTACACCATTTTAACAATAATTGGGTAACATTGTTAAATAGCACCACTACACCAGTGTGAGTTAATTTTACACTGCTTCATTTACAGTGCACCAATAAGTACACTGTAAAAAATAGGGAGTGAATCTGGAGGGAGTCCGGATGTAATTTCAATCTGAATTCACTCCACGTTCACTCTGCCACGCATAGTTCCGGAGTTTTTTCTTAGGGAAGTGATCTCGGAGTGACGCAGATTTTAATTCACTCCCAATTCACTCCGGTCCGGAGTTACAACATTTAAGTGAATTTATGGTAAACTATTAAACAGTGTGTGTGCAAGTGTGTGCGTATTAGCTGATCAGTCATGTAATACGCGAGTTTGTACTTCGATTTTATTTAGTAAAGTTATTTTTTATTAATAATATTTCCAAAATTCACAGTGAATTCAAAGTGAATTTCACTCCGGAGAGATTAAGTTAATAAAAAATTATCTACTCTGCGAAAACTTCCCTTCGAAGTGAATTTCACTCCGAGGGTAGTGAATAGTTAAAAATTCATTCACTTCGCATTCACTCCGGATTTAATCCGCGTTCACTCCGCGAATTTTTTACAGTGTATACACTGTAAAAAATCGTGATCGAATACGGATTTTATTTCAATCCGAATTCACTCCACTCGGAGTTCGAAGTTTAAAAAAAAATCGCTCCACATACGGAGTAAATAGGGATTTTTTCATGGGCGGAGTTTTAATACTTAAATATATTTATGTTTAAGAGAACCAGCTGTTAATTAGACACATAATTATTTAAATAAATAATTCATTCAGATATTAATAATTAGACTTAAAATATTGTGTTTTTAATTTATAAAATTTTTTAGTAACTTACTAAATTGTGATTTCATATATATGATACATAGTGAAAATATTAAATTATTGAATAGATGTAGTGTCATAGTTTTTATGGGAATATTTTATATTTCGGTATAATATGAAATGTTATCTCGCGGTATGGTTGATGTAAGTCATCTTACAGTTTGTGGCTGAGTGTAATTATATTTGTCCAAGTTTTATTATCAGCTGCTTATAATTTTCAATATAATATATATATAATCTATATATATATATATCTATATATAATTTTCGCGTGGATATATGGAAAGTGAGCTCGTAATTATTTCCGTATTCAATATAAATGTCAAAATATCACACCTAAGCTCACTATCGATTAGTAATTTTTTTTATGATTAATAGTTTCCGAAACTTCCCTTTAGAGTGAAATTCACTCCGAAGGAATGAAATAAATAAAAAATCATCCACTCCGGATTTATCCCTCACTCACTCCAAAAATTTTTTACAGTACACAATTTTTCTTAAAAAATTCACGTACGTAATAATTTTTTTCCCATGGATATTTTAATATTTAAAAAAAAACTAAAATAATTTTCTGTGCGAGAGACAGTGAAAAAAAAAATATTATTTTACAACCTATAGAGCTTAATATTTACAACGGTGTGTAAAGGCGTGTCACAATGGCATTGCGGGTTTCCTCTTGAAAGTCCAACAATATAAACAGGATTTATGGCTGAAACTTTCAACAAAACTGTCAATGTACCACCACCATCACTAGTGACCATTACTATCCTGTCGTATCATATAGAAAAATATAAAATAAGGGCATCTCGTTTTCTTTCTAAACATCTACCAATAGTTTTATCTCTGTTATAAAATTCGGGTACAATATATATAACATTTTATCTGTAGTTGACTCTGATATTGTTTACTTGTATTGAGTCTGACTGTTTACAGTCTTCGTGACCTAATCCACCAATGACGTTCACCATTTAACGTTTTACCTGGTAAAATATTTTTTTTTGTACCTTCTATTATTATTATTTTTTTTTGTGTCTCTAGGTCTTGGTCTTGGTCTAGGTCGAGGTCTAGGCCTACAAGAGTGAGGTATTTGGAGGCATATAACAGTTCTTCAATCATCCCTTGTTGACTAGTTCTACGAAGGAATTAAATGTATAGTTATAGTCTCTGTTGTGTAGTAAGATTTAGAATTTAACTTTTTGGATTTTGTTGTGCTGAGGGTACCTGTCGACTCCACCCACGACGATTTAAAAAGTTATTCTTTTACTTTTGACATTTATTTCGACACGGGATACATTTTTTTTTCACACGATGGTTTTAAATATATTTAGAGTGATTATCGTTCAAGTTAATCTTATAAGTATTTGTTGAATTTTAGGAAAAGATAATGTTTTATTTGTGGATGAAATATCTTCCGGGTATTAGAGCCGATTACTTTTTTAAATCAATGTAAATAAACATAAATAAACAATCAAAACACTACGGCCAATTAATTTTTTTAGTTTTATTTTTTATTATTTCGACGGTTAATTTTTGATTAAATTTTTTTACATCAATATGACTTATTTTTAATAAAAAATATGTAATTGTAATTATGAGTTATTCTGTCATAGAAAATTATTTTTTGACAAATTTGCGAACTCAATTTTCCGTTTTTAATTTTCTTTAAATAAAAGAGAGGAAAATTATTTTGAATATTTAAATAAATAGAATATTTTGACGGTGGCTCAATAAATTTTTTGAAAAAACAAAAATTCATAAAAAAATTTGGAATCAATTTTTCATTTTTGAATTTATATATAAAGTAAATTTTACAATTTTATTAAATATATACAAATATATTTAATACACATTATAAAAAAGGCAGTGTTAAAAATGGACTCAATTTGACACCGTGTGGTGTTAAAATGAAATAACAACGGTGTAGGTGGTGTGATTTGGCGGTGTTAAATCAGTGTAGTAAAAATTTCACGTATATAAAAAAAACGTATTTCTTATAAAAAAATATAAAAATTTAATGAATATTATCTGGAGGAAATTTTAATTCTGCTAAATACTTATTCAAATAATTATTTATGTTGTGCGTAATTTATTTCAAAATTACACTATTTCACTCCCACAATTTTAATCACTAATAAAAATACTATTTACCTGTAGTGATCGAGTAAGTTAAGATATTCACAAACTTAAATTATTTTAACATCGAAAAATTTTTTGAACACTGGTAAAGAATATTTACACCGTTGGCGGTATTATTTTAACACCGCTTTTAGTGTTGAAATTTTAACACCGAAAATTTTAACACCTACATAGCCTGGATTTACCCCATTTATTTTACAGTAATTCAAAAAATTAATTTTAATTATTACTCTGTAAAAAATCACCGGGGTAAGTCCAAGCGGTGTAGGTGTTAAAATCGGCGGTGTCAAATTTTAACACCGAAAGCGGTGTGAAAATGACTCCGCCGCCGGTGTAAGTATTCTGTCCCGGTGTTAAAAAAAATTCCCCAGTGTTAAAATAACGACAACGCCGGTGTAGATATTCTTTACCGGTGTTAAAATATTTTACTTTGAGAATATTTTTACTTACTCGATCACTATATTTGTTAATAAATGATATTTTTTAATTAATTCTCATAAAGGACTGAAATTTTTTGTGTTTTATAATCTTTAAAGTTAATACTCCAAGCCGACGCAGTTTACCCCGCTTTTACACTGGTTTCACACAAGTATTTTAACACCGCCGAATTACGCCTCCTACACCGGTGTAATTTCATTTTAACACCAGGCGGAGTTAAAATGAGTCCATTTTTTAACACCGCTCTTTTTACAGTGTATCGATAATATAAATTATCAATATATTTTTAATAGAAAGTAATTTTTTCACTACTGCATATTATTAAAAAAAAAAAAAATTTTTATTAACAACGATATCATTCACATTGTGAAAAATATAAACAAATGATCATTTATAAAAATAATGATCTCATTTCTTCTAAGAAATAGATGAAGGAACATCTACGAAAATCCCATAAGTGACATTAATGACAACATTAAGATTTCCATCTCCCTAATTAAGATAAATGCCAAAGATAGCCTCGGCAGATTGATCTAAAATTCCTCGACTTCTTCCTCTTCAGAAAAAAAAAGTTCAGCCTTGTCCTATATATTGAGGTTCCATTAGCTCCTCAGTGCCGTTAAAATTTATCGTGTCGACATAAAGTCAAGGTTCCATTGTCACCCATACCTTAGGTACACAAAAACACGTAAAATTTAACAATTGATCAGTAAATGGAGTCCAACTACACTATACTCTACCCGCTGGGTTAGTCATGTTGACTCGAGGCTGTGGTTAACGAGGACAAAAAATCACCCGTCAATTCGTTACGGGCATTTTTGTTAAATTTTTAAATCCGTGTATACACACAACTTTTAAAAATAACTTTTCTGTGCAATTTTATCGGTCATCCCAGAGGCCAAACATCTTTTCACTCGTTTTTTTCTTTCTCTCACTCTTTCTCACTCTCTGTCCATTTTGTCCGTCTTCTTATTCTATTGCCATCCCTATTCATTGAGAAATCGTTAACTCGTAAGTTGAGTAAATGAAAAAAAAGAATAAGAAAGAAAAAGAAAAAATAAGAGACAAAAGTTATCGTAAACTGTCAAAAAACCTTAACTATTATTTCTTATACCGTCACTTTGACTTTACAAAACTATCCCTGGTTATTTACTTTAACTGAAGACTAGAAAATTTAAAGGTTACACTCGAGAGTTTTGTCTAGAGAGTGTCTGACACTGAGAATCAAGAGAAATTCATAGAGACCAGTTGAATCAAGTGAAAAATGATCTTTTCATGGTCAACTTCATGGCGAATTAGTAAAAGAATACAAGACATCCTCCTACTATTTTTATACCCATGAGATTTAACCTTAAGTTTGGGTGAAAAGTAACATCTTTGGCGAGAAAACACTTTGATGTATGTATATACATTTGTATATGTATATTATATAGATAATACTGTGAGTATGGATGTGTATTTATTTTTGAAAGAAACTTTTACATGGCAATCATGACTTTTATATTCGAGTCAACGTTGACACACGCGGAGGCGTGTCACTCTATTCCAACAGATTTTCCGCGATTGTTGTATCAATGGAGATGTGATTTCCACTGGGGATAAACATAATCCATTGACTAAAAATCTATATTTATAAAATCATCGGTGACGAATGTTCTTAACGACTTCCTGGAGAGCTAAACTAATGTTTTCTTTTCATAGTCATCATGATAAACCAAAATATTTTACGTTTTTACACTTGTACAGATGGTTTTTATTATTTCGACTGGTTAGGGTCAATTTTAAACTGACCTATGGATAATTCAATTATTTTATATTTTTTTAGGTGGGGAGTAAAAATTAACAGAAAATTTTTAAGTAAAAAAAATAACGCGAGGATAAAAAATTTGCGGGAAAATATAAAAATTAGATCAAAATAATTTTTTTTAATCGTTAATTGAAACATTTTTTTGTTCGTCAATTAAATTTGTCTGTTTAAATTTAACTTATCAATTATACACTAAAAACGGGGTTAGTCCAGGCGGTGTAGGTGTTAAAATTTTCGGTGTTAAATTTTAACACCGAGCGGTGTTAAAATAACACCGCCGCCGGTGTAAATATTCTTTACTGGTGTTAAAAAAATTTCCTTCAGATAATATTCATTAAATTTTTATATTTTTTTACACGTAAAACATTTTTTTTCTAGTTTCTATACACTGTAAAAAATTTTTGGACCCGGTGTAGTGTAAATATCTCGGTGTAAAAATTTTGGTGTGAAAATTACACCGAATTCGGTGTTAAATTTAGGCGGTGTGAATTTAAAATGTTTACAACACCAAACGTGTAAATTTATAATTCATGATAATTTTGCGTTAAAAAAAAAAATTTCAACACAGTTAAAAAATTTGTGTTAAATTTAACACAAATTACATGTCCTAAACGGTCCACTCAATTTTTTGTGTCAATTTAACACATTATTTTTGTGTCAAACAATAATACGGGTTCAAAAATTGTTGAGATCAGACAACACATTAAACTTTAGTTAAATTTACACTTGATGGTATCAAATAATTAACACAAAATATTTAACCATTAAATTTTTACACAAAAATAAAAAATTTTCAACCGGTTATCTAAATAAAATTAATTTACTTTTTATTTAAGTAAGTAGTTAAAAATATTCAATGATCGTTTGTTGCTCGTTAATTAAAATTACGAGTAACACGGAATGGTGTAAAAAAGTAGATTACACCGTGTTAAAATTACACGGATTAAAAATTTACACCGAGAAAATTTCACACTACACGGCCGTGTAAAATTCTTGGGGTCTATTTTTACACCAAAATTTTTTACACTGTACGTGGAATTTTTTTTTACACCGATTTAACACCAGTATTTTAACACTGTCAAATTACACCGCCTACACCGGTGTTATTTCCTTTTAACACCGCCCGGTGTTGAGTTGAGTCCATTTTTAACACCGCTCTTTTATAGTGTAGATAAAAAAAAAGTTATTAATTAATTTTGAATTTCGCGGGCTTTTGTTTAGTCAATGAGTTGCGTCGCTAGATGGCGAATTCTTTCCACATGTGAATTACATTGCGTTTGATATAATAAAGATGTCACTTAATCAATTTCTAAGTAATGATCAATGACATTTAATCATTTTTTTCAAATAAAGATCATAAATTTTAACATATATTTATTGATACAAAGAAAAAATGAAAAGTTTTTAGTTCAGAGAATGAAATTGTCGGCACTATTGTTTAATGACAATAAAAGTATATTATTTAATTATATTAAAAAATAATAAAATATTCAGATGTAGCATTAAAAGTGTGTCCCTGAGGACTCGGAACAACTTGAGTATAATGATATAAAGGTATAGTATATAAGGGAATAAAGCAAGGCGGTTTGCGGTGGCGCGAACGCAAGCAAGAAGTGTAGTAATGCCGGCGGGCAGGCGGCAGACTATTACCACTGCATGAATATGAATGAGAGGTAGAGTAGAGAAAGACAACTACGGAGACTACCAAGACTACGACGACGAGCACAAGAACATCATGAACAAGAACAAGAATAATAAGAAGGTTCAAGCTGTAAGAGCCAAAGAAACAGTAGTAAAAGTAACAGAGACAGTGAGTATAAAAGCTTCAGTTTTTTAGTACGAGTGGAACAAGGAAACTGTCAAGTGTTTAAAAGACCCGGCAATATGGATGTAGACAGTAGATGATATGCTATGGTATAGCATGGTATGAGTTTGCGAATAACCGGGTGGATAAAGTAAGAGAGAACAACTCTGCGGACCGGCATTCAATTAGTCGCCTAGTAATTAGCCGGGAAATCTTTAGCTTTGTCGGCAGATTCTTTTTCTCAGACACCAATACCTCTCTTGGTATTCGAGAACTCCTGTATAACTCTCACCCTCTTACACCTTAACATATATTTTTATACATACATATATTGTATATATATGAAATCGATTGAAATCGATCAAAATACAGTTTTTTTTTTAACCATTGACATTAAAATGGAAATAACTAGAAAGTTATGCGGAATTTGGAAAAACTTTATCAGAGATAATTTGTAGGGAATAAAATTGTCTACAAAAAAGATTCCATGACGTTTTGTGATAAGTCTGATAGTTTCGCTGGAAAAGTAAAAAGATCTCAAAATTTACTATAAATTTGACTTCAAGCTCAAATAACTTATGAACAGATGAATTTATCAAAAAATCATAAGATACCTTTTTTGTAGAGCGTTAAATTCCCTACAAAAATGTACCCTGGGCTTATTTTTAAAATAAGTCATTATCGAAGTATAAAATTCCAAACTTAAAAATTGCTTTTTTCCCATGTTATTTGAATGGGGAATAGAAAATTGCAATCAGGGAGTACTTGATATTTTTGAATCGGTCTAACATATATCAATAAAATAATTTTTAAAAAATCACTACACTCATGATACGACGAACTGCTGAATTTTATGACAAAATATTCTATCGCAATATTTTCAGTTAATCACAAACGCATTATATTACTTTTATATTATTTTATTTACAGCCTGTACCCTGTGTTTGAGAATTAGCCCGTGTAGCTATGCATTACATCGTAAATTGATTCCCGGTCCGTTGATATTATATACACCAGAAGAGACGCGCAATTTAAACTGACGAGATAATTTTTTAATTTAACATAAAACCTTTTATTACTTTATTTATAATTCCAGAATAATAATTTGTCGTAAGCTTTGAATTTTTTACCTCAGCTCTTATTTAAAAATAAATATATTGAGTAAAATAAGTTAATTAACATGACAAAGTGACAAGTAACTAAGTACGGGGTGTGTTCCTTTCATGGGTGGTCTTTTCCTTGACATTTCATAGCCGGCAATTTGCTTTAAAAAGACTATAGTTTATTTTTATATTTTTAGAAAAATATATAACTTTTTCTTATTGGACGGGTAGCCTAGTTCTCGAATACAAGGGATCAGAACTTGAGGTATATCTATATAGAAAGATTTTCTAAAATGCCTGTGGTGCAGAGTTACACTGACACTTTAGCGAGCCTGTAACATTTTACGGTAACTTTGTGTTCCATGTGTGTGTGTGTGTGTGTTTATTTATGTACGTGTAAATGAACCTAGCACCCTATATACGGCACAAATGCTCACAAAACCACTAGTAAATCACCGGGTAAGGGCTGCTAAATAGCAACTAGAGCGCTCTCTAGTGAGGCGTGTCCACGCCCGTGTGGTCTAGTATCCATGATCTGCTTGTGTTCCCTTTTTATAAAAGATGTGTCTGGATCTCTCTTTTGGATCAACGTTTTTACAATCCTCCTTTACATCCGTAAACTTTTTTGTCCAACTTCCCGTCAAATAAAAAATATCCGGAAAACCTGTGGCCGGTTTATAAAAATTTCCTGTTTCATCCCTGACTAATTTTTGGGATCAACTGCAACGAGACGTAAAGAGAAGAGAAAGTGAACTAATTCAACATATGGCTGATTTCCCGAGCTATTTATCAGCATGAAAAGTCGTGTTTAAAATTACAAACAAAGTTAAATGATTACGGGAAATAATGCGGCCCTTAACGATCGAAACTGTCTCGATTCATAATCGCAGATGCGTGAGTAATTTTCTACGATTATCATGTTATATATTTATATATATATTAAGAGGGGTTGCGGTGTGTTCCCATGACTTTTACCGCGGATTACCCAAGAGCCAAGCCAATCGAAAAACTTTTTCCCGATTTGTGTGGAACCTGATACCCATGCGAAGGGTCCTGTAAATCAAGATATATGACATTGGAGGGTGGCCAGTTGTACTTACATATATATCTGTATAAACTTCAATACTCTGGTATACTAGTGTATCCAATCGTTTCAACTGCCGTCGTCTTTTCCAAGTTATTTTATTTTTTTATTCCGTCTGAAATGGTGTCTACCACCCCCACCCCCTTCTCTCTGGTCCTCGCCCCATCACGGCTCACTAATAAATATCAGTATCCATTTCTCCCCGTCGACATCCTCTTGTATATAATATAAATATATATATTCTTCTGTATATAATATAATACTGATGCGATACAGGAAAATGATGCGCGGGTTGTTCCAGTGGCACGTGCGGCTCATCCCCAGATGACACCGTTTTTATTGGTATCCCAGTTTATGCTTAAACCCAATCATGCCAGATATACCTTGCCTCTATTTATATTTTTTTATTGTTTTATTGGTTTATTTCCATTGTCTTTTGCTTACTCGATTGCCCGCGTTTGCAACAAAAAAGTATTACGATATTTCAGTCTTATTGCACGGAGCTCTGCTGTAGGACTAAGAGAGGGAGGTTTATATGAGAAGAAATAGCTGAGGAATGGAACCAGGAATTCGTTGAATCAACAAAATGCTTTTCCATATCCGCGTATAACCGCTGGAGTGCATAATATTTCACCGAGGGTATGAGTAAATTGATGTTCCATAGCCCGATCCTCTTCTTCATTTCCCCTCACGTTGAAATAAACCCTAGACTATGTATTAGTAGCAGCAGTACATCGGTTGGCGGAATAGCCAGAGCCGGAGAGGGCGATTTCCATCCAACCGTATACCTCGGACTATAATTTCGTGAGTTTGTCCTCTCATCTTGCTTACTCCTCGATATCTTTATCTCTATCTCATCGTGGAACTGGTTGATCGTAGATTTTAAACTAAGCACTGCAGCATCAGGGATTGTCCTGAACTTTAGTCGAGCGTATTCTAGATTTAGATCAACATACTACCAAATGTAGTTATTTATAACCCCTCTGGCTTATTAAATACTATATATATGTATATATATGTAGCGACGTATCTTTAGGATTAGATTGAAACAATCACTGCCTAAGTCATCAAATACCAAAGAGTGAAAACGTTGTTCTGTGTATGAGAGAATAGAATTTTTTTACAGGTGATAATATTTATAATTGAATGATTAGAGATGGAAAAATGAATTTGTGGGGTGAGAGTCGTTTTGTTTAAGTATACGATGCTGAGACTTGTCAGTTACACGGTAAGAAATATTTTGCGGATATCACTATGCTAGTATGGGCGTGAACGCCATACTGTATGGTATCGAAGATTTTTATAGGTTATAAAATTGTATGCATAGATGATTCAACCATTGCGGGAGTAGTAACATTGGCAATAGTTGTCGTGGACGCCGCAATGTCAGTATGGCCGTCAAGCCCATACTGCGTTGCCGTATCCACATTGCTTCTGGCCGATAAACCTAGTCTAACGACATCTATATAGTTTTGGTGGTAATACGATAGTGTACATTGATTGACACGTCAGAAATTATGGCGGGAAAAACTAGTAGCATTGGGTATGGGTATCAGGGCCATGCTGTTTCGCCGTGACTGCTATGCATACGTATGAGCAATACAATACCTCTAGTACTATACAGTATAGTAAATAACGTCATACTTCTGGGATTCGTTACAATACTGCCTTGAAACATTTCGCATACTATTTTAGTATCTGTCTTGAGACCATACCAGCATGGTGTTGAACGCCATGCATTTCTTACCGTGTAAGTGTGTCTGTCGTATACCCCTAAGACGCTGTGTTGGAAGTTACATGTTAGAAATTTTATATATTAAAGCATAGGGACGAGGTACTGCGAGAGGCGCAAGTTGTACAATGCCATCTCGCGGAGAGGAGCCGAACCACCACATATAGTAGACTGGTTCATTTGAAACGATTGTATTTTTATTTTCACTCCCACTTCAAAATATTGTTGTGGACATTGAAAAAAAAATCCCTGAAAGATTCAGCCCTTAATTTTAATTTTGAGTACTTGACATTTGATTTTGAAGTTCTCCCATTTAAAATACATAGGAAAGCTACGATTTTTTTTCAATTTTCTGTAGTTCAGCTGTATTTCAAGTTATCGGGTCACCATTTGCGGCATTTTGTGGGCAATCTAATACTATTCAAAAGTCTCCTTAGTAATTTTACTGAGACTCTAATGGTTTTTTCTGTATTGGTTCTGAAAATAGTTTTTTTAATGACGATTCGGTTTTTAGTCGATATTGACTAAATAACGAAATTTACAGTAAAAATGCAGTAAGCAATTTTTTTAAAAATTTGATTCTCTACAAAAAAGGTCCTCTTAGTTGAGTAGCTTCAGTTCTTTGTTTACGTGATATAGGGATTTTATTAATTTTGTAGAGAATTTTTTTTTCAATGTTCACAATAACATTTTGAAGTGGGAGTGAAAAAAAAATCGTTCCAAATGAACCACCTAATGTATATGTTTATTATATTTTTTTGAATCTGAATTTAAAAGATTACTTGACTTCACGGACTTTAAATCACGTTAGCTTATGACCAACTACAGCCGAGAAAAGCTCTGGTCATCTAACAGAAAGTGGACCTAACATCCCCGGTCCCAGTGGACCATCAACTAAATCTACCGGTGACTCCCTCACTTTCTGGCTCCGTTCTCTTATTCCTTGATCCCGGCTAGTACTTTACCAAATTATTTATTTATCCAAGTGGACGGTATCCTTGCTTGCGGAGTCAAGGATTCTCGGGGAATAAGATCTGAGTAACAGAGTTACGGATGTCCAAAACAGCTTGGATCATGTCCAAGTGAGTTAGTCTTCCAGCCATCAAATCTTTTGATTATCGTTACGTCACTTTACTATTATTATTTATTAAAATAAATTAATGAATTGATAGTTGCTCAGCAATTTGAAGTAATTTTCTCAAGTAATGTACGTTATTAACAAGTTAATAAATATAAAAGCAAGTGTACACAGAAGCGGTAACGTCGGCTGAGTTTTAAATGATTTGGATGAGCCGACAGATGGTTTTCTGGACAGCCACCTTGATTTGTGGTTAAGCATTTTTTAAGCCCATTTGGTTGGTTGTCTATAATTTTCGGCGGCTATTTTGTCTCTCTTGCCCAACGTTCTCTTTCGCTTCTTCTCATTCTTCTTTACCTTCTCCTTCTTCAATCATTCTATCCTTTAACCCAAATGACCACCTTTTTGTCCTCAAATTTATTATTTCTTATTCTTTCGCTTATTCTTTTATAGTCCCACTCTTTGCGTGTTTTCCTTCCTTCTGTTTATTTTGTTAACGGCCAAAATAATAAGCCCGTCTTAGTTTCATACCATCCATATAAGCCGAATTCGCCCTCTAACGGACAAATTAATGCTAACAATGGCTTACACAAAAATATATATAAATTACCGGTACTTAGCTATTTAGTCACCTGTGATACCGGGTCTTCTTTATATCATTTTGCAGTTCATCACGCGAGGTATTTCCCAAAAATATATATTTCACAATACACAGTCGTAACAATACCAATTAAACTTTATTTTATAATTCGTTTTTTGAATTTCGCGGGCTCGTTTTATTCTACGAGCGCTAGTTGTTAGTTGTGACGAAGAACGCGTGCCTAAGGCTAACCTGCCGTTGCTTTACCAAAGTCTTGTTTACTATTCTTACAATTTAAGAGACAAGAAAACGATGATGGACTTAATATACAATTGTGTCTCATCGTCCCGTCTTTAGACACTAAATTGCATCACTTATAACCTCTGTTAGTTAAATTAGGGCTGCGTTCAGAAAAAGATGTATAGGTTAGGAAATTATTATTTGTATCATTATATCATTAAATTAGTGGTTCGAAGATACGGACAAATAATGAGTTATGTCTTTTGTGATATTTTTCTATTTCAAATGTAATTTTTTTTGGGGGTATGAAATGTGCAATTTTGTAGATGCTCTTGTAAATTAGTGTGATGTACAATTGGGCAAATTGTAGTGTTATCGACACGCGTATGGACAAATGAGAGAATTGTATCGAGTTACTACACGTTTCATCGAACAAAGTGGAGTCAAGTGTTGCTTGTTATCCTGCAGTGTCACACCCTGAGGCACACAAACATTTTCGTTTTACCCTTATGGGTCACGTGCCAGGCTCGAAAACCCAGATTAGTCTGCCAGAAGTATATACGTGTATATATTTTACCCGGATTAGCCAGAGGAAAATCAACAGCTGGCGTAAAATAGATCTGTGCAATGTGTATTGTATTACTTTTTAAAGTCTTGTTGTCCTTTTTTTTATTTATTTATTTATTACAATCAAATGACTAAGTTATTTTGGTCACGTTTGATTTTATTTAATTTAATTTTTTATTGTGTATTGAAAATGAGTGACGATACTGAATCATTATCGTGTTTTCTATTGAAGCAATCAACAGATTTGAAATATTGTCGACTTTTCGCTATGAAAATTCAAAATTTTCGAAAAAAAGGAAATTATTAGTCCCGGTTCAATTTTCGAAAATCGAGTTTTTATCAGATGTTGACGTTTCGAGGTCCTAGGAAACTATTCCGACTATTTTCAGATGGACGTTTCTGTGTTATGTGTATGGGTGTAAGCTATTTTTTTTCCTGATTTACCGGAAGTACCATGAAGACCTTTACAGATTAACATGAGGTTTGCCTTGACAGGGCAAACTCGACGAGTTTCTTATCAGGAACGTAATGCGCCTAATACATTAGATCATATTCCAGATCTAATTTAAATTTTCTTATTTTTTTTTTCGCAATTTCATATTTTTTCAAAAATAATTACTTATAACGCAACCCTGATAAGGATTTGATGAGGAAATCCTGATATGGAGCAGATAATACATTGATATCAATTCCTCGTCAGGAAATCTCGATCTGGACCTTATTTGAAATAAAATTAACCTGCTAAGGGCCTTATCGGATCTTTATCAAAAATTCTTGCCGGCAAAGCTTGAAGTTGAATAGATTTCGAAGTCTATCAGCCGAATAGTTTTCAAGTTATTTGAAAATAAAACCAAAAATTCTTTTGTTAGGTTGTTGTTAGATAATTCGTGAACCACTGGGTCGATTTATCTCAAAATTTAATTAAAGCTAAGACTCAAAAAATCTTTTCGACTTCTGCAAAGCAAATCGCGGCTTAATAGTTCCAAAGATATCTTCGGACAAAAATTACTTTTCTTCAGAATGTATTTTTTATTGGCCCAACCGTTTTTTGAGCTGAAGGGGACCTACAGGGTCAGCCGTGATTTAGATTTTTTATTTCGAGCTCCAACAAAACGCCTCTTTTTTAAAACATTATTGTACTAATAGATAAAAAATGGGCTATGAAAAATGAGAGGGTATTAATTTTGGGTACACTGTTTTCTAGAAGAGTCGACACATCATTCAGAAATTAAACTTCACTCTAGTTTTTACCTTCGTTCTTCTGGGATTAAATAGATTTAGGGCGTGTTACTAATTCGTCTTTTTGTGTCCTAATTAGCTAGAGAAATTGAATAACTTTGATTTATTTATTACATTATTTCTTTGTTGAATTTATAACCAAGAATCCAAAGTGATAATTTATTAACTTTTGAATTAATTTACGATTTCTATGCTTTTTAACCAACTGTTACCTAACGGGCATTAAAAATATACTTTTTTTTAACGAAACAACTTTTACTTTAATAGGAAAAGAACTCGAGTTAAAACAATAAAATAATAAAAAGTTATTGGACGAAACTTTTTCCCGCAAAAAAATGTGACTTTCTTTCCCAAAGAAAAAAATTTGTTTAATATTTCCGTGAATTCCAAGAACTTTGGCAGTTACGATAATTTTCAACGGCAAATAAAAAAGTGAGCCACAAAAAATTGTGAAGTAAAAAAGGAGGAAAAAATTATAATTTCGTTTTCTCCAGAAAAGCAGGATAATTATTTCGAAAAAGGAGCATTAAACTCACGTGTGTCATTTGGGACGCATACCATCTGTTGGACAATTCGCGAGAGGCGTATGTCAGCATACTTTTGAACATAAAATCCACAAAATGTACATAAAATTTAAAGTCGTGTTGTGTTATATAGCATACGATCGATTCCCGTCGCGTTTCGCGAATTACCGTTTTCTCCCGGGCACAATCGTCATGGGCGTACATTGCCCAGCATACATACCCACATACACACCAGTTTATTAACACGCGTGCGCAAGATAAAAGAGGAAAAGAGGAGTAACAACAGCAGTAGCAGTCTGGCGTAACAGCCATTGCATCCTCATCAACGGACACCAATTGCACCAAATAATTTTTACCTCAACCATAAGTTTAAGTACCGGCCACTTATAATAAATATAAATATAAATATATACTTAAAAAAATTCATCACGCGATTTTGTCACCAACATGTCTCGTAATTTTAATTTCTTGTGTCATCTGTGTAAAGACATAAGTATACACATAAATAAATAAATAAATAACCAATTCAATGCATTTGACATTACGGTGAAGAAACGGAAGACTATAACTTCTCGATGTACTGAGGGGTGACTATTATAGAGATAACCGGGGTGACAGGGCGCATCTCTTTTAGACAAATTGTTGGGGCTGTGTCAGTTTGTCCTACCGCGCTTACACTCAACACACACATACACACATACACACACACACACAATGGATATTAGACCAGGCGTTTTGTGCTGTGCGTTGACGACAGAACTTCACGACCGACGACGACAACCATACCAATGACTAGCTTCGAGGATGTTTTACCCGCCTCCCTCGTTACGTTACATTACATTTATCTTCAAATGGTTATCCCTGACGACCCTTACCCTTAACTTGATGTAACAACCTATGTATTAGTCTCACTCTCTGTTATATAGCGGTCTATATATAGATATACTATAGATTATCATTATTATTGTTATTGTTAGCGCGGGCGCGGAAGATTCTCTCACTTTCTATCCGCAGATCTCTATGGCAACCCTGTGCTATAGATATATTGTTGTGTACAATTGTATGTATATATATATGTATATGTATATGGATGTTATATAACAGGACTAAAGGGAATGTAGGAGCAGACTAGTGTTGTAGAGAGAAGAGTAGAGAAGAGAGTTGAGCACGTGCCGGCCTTTTCCCACACGTCGTGAAAAACAGAGACAGATATCCAAGGGTTGAAGGTGACACGCGGCTCTAAATTTGCAACACCCACGTTACTAACTTGTTATATATATGTACATATATATGTGGATTTGTTGTGGTGCGATA
This sequence comes from Microplitis mediator, assembly GCF_029852145.1. Lineage (NCBI taxonomy): Eukaryota > Metazoa > Arthropoda > Insecta > Hymenoptera > Braconidae > Microplitis > Microplitis mediator. Next base: position 5,407,485 of record NC_079973.1, read on the forward strand.
TCGATTTTACGTATAGACAATAAAATTTAATTTTTTGGGTTAATTGAATTTTTTTGAAATAAAATTAGGGGGCGGAATAGAGGCTCCCTAAGAAAAAAATCTGATTAGTCCCGAGTCGAAATATTAGACGTAAGTTGAACGTTCTTAACGTTTTAAACGTGAATTGAACGTTTTGAAAGTAAATTGAACGATTTTTTTGTATTTTGGTTCGTAAACAATTGATAATTTCATGAGTTATGATTTTAGTTTAACGATAACATAATATATGAAAAGATATAACAGTGTTAGATAGAAGTATGAAACTGAAAAAATTTTTTTTTCAAAATACGAATTTTTTATTTAAGAGCCAGAAAGGCGGACGACAAAATTTTAGGGAATTGACGTGATTATAATCCAGGAGTACAAAATCGATGGAAAAAAAGTTTTGGTATGCTTATGTTTTCTTATTGTAAGTCTAAATAGGTTTTAGTTACGTTTTCGATTTATGATACTGCAATCTACGTTTTGAATAAGTTAAAAGATGTCAAATTGAGTTTTTAATGTCCAAAACGTTCAATTTATGTTCAAAACGTTCAATTTACGTCTAATATTTCGACTCGGGGTATTGGCAAGGTCCACTTTGCCCTGTAAAAATTTAATTTATAAAAAATTTAAGGGACCCCCGTTTTGCCTCATAGTCTGTATTGCCCCCATGGCCCTAAATTATTAAATGAAGTAACAAAAAAGCGGATTTCAAAAACTTAAAAATTAAATTGATGATAAAATAATTTGAAAATTTTTTCATTAAACTTTGAGCGTTAAAAGGAATATGGGTTCTAGTGAACTTTGCATGGTTTGTTTTAAAACTTATTTTTTATTTAAAAGTTTCAAGTCGTTATACGGAGGTTAAATATATATGTCATAAGTATAAACCGAGACTCTTTATTATGAATAATCGATTATTATAGGTTTTATTAATGATGATCGCTGATATTTGATATATGTAACTGGTTTATATTCGGTAAACATATGGAAAATTTTATGAATCTTTAGTTTAATATTTTTGAATAAATAATAAGATGTGAGGTGGATTTTCTTATATGTATAGAATTGAGTTTTATGAATAATTTTGAACATTGTCTTTTTACGAAACGATTATAATTTAATTGTGATTAATGAAGAGACGATTGATATCTGAATGTTAGAATGTTAATGTAATACTGTAGGCAAGTTAATTTCAAGAAATGAATATTGTAGTTGTAAAATGGTCTATTAAAATTGTAATAAATTAAAATTTGAATGTGAAATAATAAATTATGAATTTTATGAGAACACTGTAGGATCTTACTTAGTTAACTCAAATTTGGTTCATTTGAGTCAAATCCAAGTCAACGTGACTTTAATCTGACTTAGTTGACTTGAATTTTTAAGTCAAATCCAAGTCAAACTTTACTTGAATACGACTTAAAGTTTTAAGTTAAAAAAGTCATATTGAAGTTAAAAAACATGAATGTAGCCAAAATCAAATTAATTAAGTCCAAAGTAACTCAAATAAATCAAAATCGTTATTTTTTGACCCGGGTACTTCTTCAAAAATTTAATTAGATTTTTTCCTTATCATTATCTACTAATATGTCAAATTTCATCAAATTTTGAAGGGTAATTCTAAAACTGACAGTACTAAGTACCTCAAAGTGTCACACGGTTTCATTTTTTTTTCGTTGTGGTCAACGTGACCGGTTTATCGCAATTACATCTTACTTGAGAATTATTATAAAAATAATTTAAAGTTATTGACACCGTTTCGACTCAAACTCAGAATTATTCTTCATTAGTTTAAGTATTTACCAATAAAGTCATCTGAGACACTGAAATTTTTGTGCCTCATTACACTTAAAACCAGAATTATATCCCGGTTCTTATGACAGCATTCAAAAATTTAATATGCAGAATTATGTTATTAAAATTTAATATAAAAATTGTAACATAATCAGTTCGATGAATTTACACATAAATATTTTTCACACTTTGAGAGTATACTTTAGGTTGATCAATAATTTAAAAACTTCAATCAACTTTACAAGCAATCACTCGGCTTCTGCGGATACGAACTCACATTTCGCGACTTTTTATTTTATAAAACAATAATTATGATAAAGAAAAGAAAAAAATTATGTTTTGACCAGAATCAAAAATAAAAATTTTTTTCACAGTTTCTGAAGCATTGTATATTATTATGTATAATTTAAAAATATAGATACTTATTCTCTATAAATATATATTTTTTTTTTTCATAATTTTTTATCATAAAAGGAATAGCAAAAAGAAAATTGCCACTTTGCAAATAATAACTACAAGCAGGTGGTCGCGCAAATTATCTAATCGTCGACAATTATAAGTAGATTAAACTCACAATATAATTGCATACATCCACACAGAAATATATCTTTAGATATGAGTTAAAAAAAAAGGCATTATTCTACAGAATTTTTTTTTTTTTTTAATATTTTTAGACAGCGTGGAGGGGAAAACAGAACCGTTGGGATAAAATGGATCCTCAGAATTTTTTTTTAATTTACGTGAAGGCAACACGAACGTAGTGGGGCAATTTGGACTTTTCTTTGCCAAAATTTTATTAGTCAAGTTTGACTTGAATTTGACTTAATTGACTTAAACTTAAGTCATTTAAGTTGAATCCAAGTCAACGTAAATTTAATTTGACTTAGTTGACTCAAATTTTTAAATCAAAACCAATCAAACTTGACGTAGTTGACTCAAATTTTTAAGTCAAATTCAAGTCAAGTTTGACTTAGTTGACTTGAACTTAAGTAATTTAAGTTAAATGCAAGTCAACGTGAATTTAATGTGACTTGGTTGACTTGAATTTTTAAATCAAAACCAATCAAACTTGACGTAGTTGACTCAAATTTTTAAGTCAAATTCAAATCAAGTTTGACTTAGTTGACTTAAACTTAAGTCATTTAAGTTAAATGTAAGTCAATGTGAATTTAATGTGACTTAGTTGACTTGAATTTTTAAACCAAAATCAAGTCAAACTTGACGTAATTGACTCAAATTTTTAAGTCAAATTCAAATCAAGTTTGACTTAAACTTAAGTGATTTAAGTTAAATACAAGTCACCGTGAATTTAATGTGACTTAGTTGACTCAAATTGTTAAATCAAATCTAAGTCAAACTCGACTTGAATTTTCCTTAGTTGACTTTAATTTTTAAGTTATAAAAGCCATATTCAAAATAAAAAAAAGTAAGTGTAGCCAAAATCAAGTTAACTGAGTCAAATGCAAGTCAAAAAATTATAGCAGTCAACATCAAGTTAATTAAACCAAAATCAAGTCAAAAAAGTCTAAATCAAGTTCATTTTTTGACCCAGGTACTGCCTTATTATGCTAAACACTAAATAAAAATTTTCAAAAAAAAATTCGTCATTTTCTCAAAAATACCATCCAATTTTTCCCCACACGAAATCTATAGTGTTTCACTTCGCCCCGTATTCCTGTCCCCTATACATATTCAAAATTACTCAATATCCTCCATCTCTAAAGCCACAGAATATTGTACCCGAATAAATCAAAACTAATTTAAAAAATCCGAGTTAAATTAACCGAAAAAAAACATGACATATTTTAAATACTACACCGGATTAACATAAATTTAAAAATCAACCTAACACTTTAGATAACCGAAAATTCCATTAGATACTTGACGACAGATTAGTAACTTTTTATAATATTTTTTAGTACGTCATCCTTTTTATTTAGTTCTTGATAAAAAAATTAGTCATGTCGATCTTTTACAAATTAGTCTGATGTATCAACATGAGTGTAAAGATCATCAAGAGATAAAAATACATATACATACATATATATATGAAAGCCGAAATGCCATAAGAGTAGATAGTCCGTGTTTTTTTGAAATTAGTCAGGGCGGTCAACCTTCGGGCTTTTAGATCCCGTCGTGATAAAACTCATTTGTCTCTGTAGCAACCTGCAACATTTTTTTTTTTTTCAAATTCTCTCTCTATATGCCTCGCGATACACCTTAATACTAAATTATAAAATAACCAAACGTAAATTAACGTTTTTTAAATTATTTTTAATAGTCATTAATGACGTGACTTTATATAAGGAACAACAGCAAAAAAAAAAATCACGTGTAATTACAACTAAACCCCGGCTAAAATATGTAAAGAAAAAAAAAAGATGATGAGCTATTAAATAAAAGTGATTTGAGAGTCAGACAGTAGCGACTAACATTAAAGGTGTTGATGTACCCGTTGGCCAGTTTCTCTCGTCGGACTTGTCTCAGACTTCCGGTGGGCATATCGTCAAGAGATCCAACAAGATCGCCGCCGCCATCACCATCAGCTTCAGAATCAGCTCCAGATCCAGCTCCAGTATTAACATCAGCATCAGCATCAGCATCAGAATCAGCACCAGCACCAGCACAATCACTACCGCGTGTATCCATTGACTTAAGTGTACGAGCATTAAGCCAGCTACCGCATCGTCGTTCACCTACCGCATGATCCTTGTGGCTGTTGGTGCCAGTGAATCGCTGACGCTTGAGGCTATTTCGTTTACTAAGGGACCCTGTATGTATATATCGCTATTTAACTTTTATATACCTGAAACTCGTTCATACTAACATACGTGGATATATCGTATATATATGTATATAACGTATTTATGTACGTTATTGAGGTAGATATATATCCTTTAACATTTCAAAGCGCCGCGAATCCTCGCACCTTACTACAAGAAGTATTTTTAATGGCGTAATAATAACCTGAGACACGCGATCTGTCTTGCACTTTTAACTTTACACTTTTAAATTTTACCTTTCGTCGCTAATATATCTCAAATGTCTTTTGTATATACTTTTGTAAAATCAAATTTCGTGGGGTTATTTTATTGAAAAATTTTTCATGATTTAATTTAAGTCATCAATGTGTGAAAAAAATGGTGTACATGTTCACGCTGTCCACACTGTGAAAAATTTTTTGGACCCGGTGTAGTGTAAATGTCTCGGTGTAAAAATTTTTGTATGAAAATTACACCAAATTCGGTGTTAATTTTAGTTGGTGTGAATTTACATCGAGATAATTTTACGACGTTATTTCACACTACACGGCCGTGTAAAGTTCTCCGGGTCCATTTTCACACCGAAATTTTTTACAGTGCAGGTGTTAAATTCCCGCCCGAGAATGGTGTTAGAACATTACCGGAAGCGGTGTTAATTTTTTTCTGGTGTTAACACTTTAATTAAGCGGTGAAAAAAAATTAGTTGCGTTTTCAGAAGTCGAATTTTATTTTAGATATAAAAGAAATTTTTCACCCGGGTCAATAAATTTGATCTGATTTTAGTTTAATTAGACAGTATTTTAAGCTGTTTTTGATCTAAAGATGATCAAATGCAGAGAAAAAGAAAAATTAATAGGCAGAAAAAGTCTAATTTCGGTCTGCATATAAACACAAAAAAAGACAACATATTTTGAGAAAAAAGTCTGATTTTGATTTAGAGGTGACCAAAACTAGACTAAAAATGATGGAAAAGAAGTCTGAACCTCATCTGAAAAAGGAATAGTATGGGCAATACTCCATTAAATTTTACATGTTAATTAAATACAAATAAAAAGTAAAAATTTGAATAGAAATAACTCCAAATTTTCATTTGATTAAAATTCGATCAAATTTTTCTACCCGGGTTATATTAGAGAATTTTTCACGATTTAATTCAAATTATCATATTTGTTGCACTGTAAAAAAAACCGGTAGGTCCACTTGACTTGAGTCCACACTATCCCGGTGTTAAATGTAACCCCGAAAATGGTGTTAAAATAACACCGGTAGTGGTGTTGAAGTTTTTACCGGTGTTAAAATACAAAGCCTTTTTAACACCGTTTTTTTTTACAGTGAATATGTATTTTGATTATATATTTAGGAGATACATCTAATGATTTTATTATATAATATACAGACCATTAGATACCTTGTCGATTCTCTTTAATCCAAAGCTTGCAAAAATTCAAAACATGGAATCGCATGATCTGAACCAGCATTTCAAGAAATAAATTATTAAAAAAAAAAATAAATGAACAAAACAAACGAACGTCCTTCGTTCTAAAAGACTTTATTGTCCCAGTAATTCTTCGTGACATAACTAACACGACATAAAAAGGTTTCCACTGCAAAACGTCGAGTTGAAACACAAATCAAAGTGCATGTCTAAAACCAGAGACTAGGGTACAAGATTGTTTGTTCCGCTATCGAACGCGCATCACGCAACGCTAATTTGTCTTCGATTGCTTGTCAGACATGGAATACATTGCGATACAGCGTGGGAGATCTTTCCTTTATAAAAAATCTTAAATCGAATTCAAAGACCGCAACTAAACGATAAAGAGTATGTCAGAATAGTTAACATACATTGTTCTCAATTTTTAAACATTACACGTTAAATTACCGATACGTTATTTAGGTAACAGTGGGATAAATTATTCTAAAAAATTATGCTACATGTTCATATTTTTTAATAAAACTAAGCTTCTTATAAAAATATATGAACCATATATGTTCGTATATGATCCGTAGATAATTATATATGAGCATGTATGAGCCATACGTGTCATACATGTTCATATATGACGCTTAGAAAAATTGAACAAGAACATTTACTCTCATAATATTCGTATGTGATCATATATAAAGATTAATTGCTCATATATGATCAATATAAAATTTTCATGAGCATATATGAACCATACGTCGATACATATGAACATCTATGTTTATATGCGATGCTTAGATGAATCGGACAAAAACATCTGTACTGCATATGTTCATATCTAATCCATACATAATTATATATGAGCATATATGAACCATACGTAAACAAATATGAACTTATATGTTCATACATGATGCTTAGATAAATTAAACAAGAACACTTACTCATAATATTCATATATGTTTCATAATTGTTCAAACATGATTTATATAAAATCATATACGAGTATATATAAACCATATGTGAACTTATAAATATATATGTTAATATGTGATGCTGTGATGGATCGAACGAAAACATTTGCACTTCATAAGTGTTCGTATCTAATCCATACATAATTATATATGAGCATACATGAACCATATGTCGACAAATATGAACTTATATGTTCATATGTAATGCTTAGATAAATTAAACAAGAACACTTACTCATAATATTCATATACGTATCATAATTGTTCATATATGATTAATGTAAAATCATATACTAGCATTCAAAACTATATGTGATGCTTAGATGAATCGTTCAAAAACATTCGTACTCCATACGTTCTTATTTTATCCATACATAATTATATATGACCATATATGAACCATACGTGGACAAATATGAACTTATATGTTCATATGTGATGTTTAGATTAATGAAACAAGAACATTTACTCTTATAAAATCCGCATTTGAACCATATATGAAAATTTTTTTACAGATTGCTATCCGCATAGTAATTTTTGTACAAAAAATACCAAAAAATTTTTATAGTATACAACACACAAGTATTGTTTCAAATGTATATCATATTCCCATTCATATACCTACTCAACGTTTATAATTTTTTTCGTTAAAATTCCCTAAGGCCGACACGAGTCTCTTAAAACCATTCGATACAAATAATCCATGTGTATCTCAGGTCATCAGAGACATAAGAAAATAATAATAATAAGAGTAAGAGCATAAGTTTAAAGAGAACCCTTGGTTTCATAATAATATTACCCGACGCCATAAATAATCGTTTGTTTCAATGGTAATCAAAACCGCGGATCAAAATAATCTAATAAGGTACCGAGTTGAGGTTTGATATCAAAAGAGAGTTATAAAGAGACTTCTTGATCTTTACCAACTTTACTCTCTTACTTGTGTACATATATATGTATATATATTCGAAAGGGTTTGTAACAAGTTTGCCGATTGTAATGATCGGTAGATGTATTTAAAGTTTGAAGAGCTAAGAAGCTTATGAAGAGGAAGAAGGAAACCAAGAGGAAGAAGTGAAAAGAGGTGGAGGGATTTAAAAATAAAAGTTATAAAATAAGTTTGACTCAAGACTAAGAGGGAAAAGGAATTGAAAGAGTTAAAGAAGGAGTTAAGAAGTGGAAGAAGTTAAAGGAGAGAAAGAAAGTCAAAGGGTGAAGGCATTGTTCGCAACCGCTCGCTCGTGACTCGTGACTCCTTCGACCCGGATGACCCGTAGCCTCAATTACCTCAGACACATCCGCCCGTTTGCTGGCCTCTTCTCACTCTTCTGATCCTCATCCTCATTATTCTTATCCTTTTCTATATAATAAACCTTTTTATTTAGTAAAAGCGCAAAAGACGGGCCTTTTAGTGATCGCCGACATCTTATTTCTGGTTGATACTGATAACAATTTTTAGGTCTTCTGTCCGGTCAATCAGAGTAAAGATCAATTACTTGTATTGTCAATTTGCTGGGTGATTTTATTGATCGAAATCCTAAAGATTTTAGCCCTGCACGGAGATAATTTTATAGTATCAGTTATTATCTAGTTGTGGTAAAATTTTTAAGCTGAATTCGACAGTAGTGAATATCATTTAAATTATTAAATAAACAATCTGAATTGTAGTATCTTCTAACTACACAGTAAAAAATCTACAACTATTGATGATGATCAGTAATTATAACTATTATCAACATCGTAATTATTAATAATCTGATGGTAATAGTTGTCATCAGCCCAAATAATAATTAGTATCTAAACTAATAAAGAATTCAAAAATCGGCGTTACAGATTGAATGATGGCCCGGGTCAAAAAAATAACTTGATTTTGACTTTTTTGATTCGATTTTGACTTAATTAACTTGATTTTAGCTACAACTTTTTTTTTTAACTTCAATATGACTTTTCAAACTTCAAACTTCAAACTTCAAACCATTTAAATATAGTGGAAACCTAAACATGCAAACATGCAAATAACCTTCTCAATAAGACAATTTATAGATAAATTGAGAAAAATATAGATAGCCCGAACCGGGAATCGAACCCAGACCAATTCGGTATCGCGCCGAGTGCTCTACCAGTTGAGCTATCCGGCGCTATACTATATTCTGTTCAATTTGATCTAAGTCAAATAAAAGTCAAGTTGACTTGGATTTGACTTAAGCGATATAAGTTTAAGTCAACTAAGTCAAGTTTGACTTATTTGACTCAAAAATTCAAGTCAACTACGTCAAATTAAAGTCACGTTGACTTGGACTTGACTTAAATGGCCCAAATTTAAGTCAACCTAGTAAAATCCAAGACAACGTGACTTTAAATTATCTGGTTGATGCCCTGGTCAAAAATAAAACTTGATTTAGACTTGGTTATCTTAAATCGTGCCTATGTAAGAACAATTAAGTCAAAACCAAGCCGAAATCACGCAAATTCAAGCCAAATTTTATTTTTGACCAGGGCGCTAACCAAGTCAAATTAAAGTCACGTTGACTTGGATTTGACTTAAATGGCCTAAATTCAAGTCAACTAAGTAAAATCCAAAACGTGACTTCTTTTGACTTGGTTGGCGCTCTGGTCAAAAATAAAACTAGGCTTGAATTCGCGTGAGTTTGTCTTGGTTTCGACTTAACTGGTCTTACATAGTCACGATTTAAAATGACCAAATCTAAATCGAGTTTTATTTTTGACCCGGGCGTAAATCGGTACTAAGTAAGACAACTTAGTCAAAAGCAAGTCAAAACCGAGTGTCCGTGTTTTCATATCTTAAAATATGTTTTTGATTTATTAGAAAAAGAACTTAAGCTTTACTTGCTTTGGTCTTGTCAAACTTGTCTCATTTTCATTTTAAAAATTACGCCAAAATCAAGTTATTTTTTTGACCCAGGGGTCCATTATTTCATGTTGTAAAAAAAAATACTGATTATTAATGATGATAAAATTGTCTTTGTCACTCAATATTTGGATGATTGCTATTTCGATGGTCATACCCAATCATTTAAGTTCTCAATTTTGATTATTTAAAGGACAAAATGCTCATAGCTGTAATATGGATATAAATAAAGGTTTCAAATTTATATAAATTTAGTCTATTGTTATTTCAGAATTTCTACAACCTTGAATAGTATTCGATTGTAACAATTATAGTCTTCAATAGTTACAATTAGCATCTTCGATAGTAATTGTCACCACCATCAATTGTTACTGCTGTCATTCTCAATGGTAAAACTGATTATTTTACCTCTGAAAAATTTTGCTACCATTTCAAATAGATGAAATAAAGAATGTAGTATTGTAGGAAGTATAATAAAATTTTCTCCGAGTGAGAAATAATTTTGTTTATGTGAAAAAGATATAGCGCGGTGTGGTAGATTGTGAATTGGGGTTTTAAGTGGAAACTGAAGAAAAGGAAATGGGGTGAGTGTAAAAACCAATCTCAGAAAAGCTGAAAGAGAATGCGATTGCGAGATAATTGAGTAGGAAACCATTAAGAGTGTAATCGTGTCTTTCTACCCTTTGGCGTGTCTCTCGACGGGGTGGTACAATTAAGAAATATCCGAGTTGGAATATTCGGTGAACGGAAGCAACTGGAGCGCCGTCCGTTTGAGTTAATTATACTCGGAGTAGCTGTGTAACAAAACACCAGACATTTACTCTTCTCTACTACGCCTTTACGATTTACGTTTACTGCCGGTATAATGTATTATTTTCTATTATTTCAAATGCTTAAGAAAATAACATTCTTGGCTCATTATTTAAGGTTTCGTTTTATATTTTTTTACTATACAAATATTTAGGGACATCAATTAAAGCCGTTTCGATTTACTCAGAGCAATTGGCCGCGAATGAATTATTTTGTAATTATTTTGAGTCTTAATTACTCTTTTTTTTTATGTTTAAGACGCGATAAAAGAAATTGGTGATTAAGTTTAAAATATTGGGCCAAGAATAGTCAAATTTAGTTCGCAGTTACAGTTCAAATGTCACTTATGGTATTTTTGAATAGATAGTTTAGCTTGAAAATTTGATCTACATACAAAAATTTTTCAAAGATTTCATCGCTTTGTTATAAAAGGGTTGAAATAATTTTTCCAAAATTTCGCCCATTTATTTAAGAAGACCAAAGTCAGAAAAATATTCTAGTTTTTTGTCCAAAAATGAGTAAATCAAAATATGTTTGTAATGTAAAATTTGAAAAACTAGCCGGGTAAAAAAAAAACTCGAGTTTAATTTCAGTTAGAAATTTTGCTTATTACAAAATTTGATCTATTTAGTTCAGTTTGAAAATTTCTTTATTAATGAAGTCAAATTACATATGGTTTCATACATTTTTGATGCTTATGTTTTAAATTGTCTCTGTCTTTGCAATAAATAGATATATAATTTGAACGAGGTAAAAATTTGAATAAACCACTAGACAGAAATTTGATTTATTCAAATAACACACCAACATGTATAATGATTTCTGATCATGTTTCTGACCGCGACCAAAAATTTCAGCCACTCGCCATCTAGCGGCAGTCTAAGAAACTAAAATTCCAAAAATTTTTTGTTGATCCTTAAAATTTTTACTGACTCGAATTTAAAATTATTCTAATAGATTTTTATTATTTCGTTGGAATTTTTCCCAAAATTTCTGGTAACTGAAAACGCTGTTGCTATAAAATATATTTGTTATTTATTTGAGTATTCAATAAAAGCGATGAAATAAAAAATAAAAAGTCCCGTTATCGTGTTTGCACAAGATTGACTTCTCAGGCCCTTTGGCTTTCTCGATAGATTTCTTGGGTTTTTTTTGTTGATCGGAAATTACCAACTCCCACTGCACCTTAGTATTGTGTATACATACGAGATAATTCGTAAAGTTGCGTGCCATCGTGATACGCCCGTGCAATTCGAGACTAAAAGAATCGAACATGCTTCTCAGAGCAATAAGAGTAGTAAAGAGTCGAGCAGTTGAAGTCAGAGCAAAAAGGTTTGCTCGTTTTCTCGTCTGCGACAGGCAAATTGCCTCGTTTCCTGACGGCTCGTGCTTCTCCAAGTGTAACGGCCCCAACAGGATTGGAATTTACGGAATCCCGTTTTGTGTTGTTTATTCGATCTGGTGTGAACTATATACAAATATATACATACCTATCGACAGAACCATTTATTTGTCACTGTCTTTTAAATCGAAATTTTGTTTTTGTCATAATAAAATATTTTTCCGTTCGGGTGCTGTTTGATTGACATTAAATGGATGTTATATTTAGATTATCGAAAAGTTTTTTTTTCCAAGTGTTGGAAGAGTGAAATGATAGATTAGATAAAAAGACAAAAGCTTTCAGACACGAAAGCAACTCAAAGAACCGTAACTTGTTCATCTAGTCGACGTGATGTCGTGATTCCGAGTGAATGAGCAGCTTCCTTTTTAAATCATTTAAACCCAATCATGATTATCTCTTGTATAAAATGTAAATTAAGTCTTTGTTCAAAGGTTTCAAGACTGGAAATTAAATCTCGGAATTAATTTATGCGAAATGGTTTCTGATAAAGAATTGTGATGAAATGTATCAATTTTATATGATTATAAGAGAGACGGTCGGAAATAGGGCAGCTTAAAATTTTGTCGAAAATTTTATTTTCATTTGACTTCAAATTGCATTGCATCCGTTCCGATTTTTTATTGAAATTTACATACAAATATCATGCGATTTTTTTGTTAATAAAAAAGTTTTTTGGTCACCCCATTTTTCTCAAAACTGGAAAAAAATGTCGTGACACTTAGAAATAGGGGTTGTTTTTTAAATTGATATAAAGTTGAAGATAACTAATATATAAGCAATGAAATATATGATTATAAGGAAAAAAAAAAAAATCAAATGTATTTTTGAGGTTTTTTTTGATGAATTCAAAAAAATTATTATCAATTTAATGAATTTGATGTCATGTATGTATGTATGTATATAACTATTAAACATTCTAATAAAACTCGCGTTGATTTCTTCTTTGAAATAAAACCTCCTCCAACTCGAAAGGTCAAGCTAATCATGAAATCACACTTAACTTCAAATAACCATCGGCTTTAATTCGATATAATTTTTTTCAGTAAATACATTTGATTATTAAGCTATCAAGTTCTTAAATATCAACAGTAACTGCAAAATTTATAAAAAATTAATTCATACCTTCTAGGTAAATAAAAACAATTACTGATCCGTAAAAGTTTTCCGAGTCATAAAAATTAATGACATTATATTATGATCTCACCCTCTAAAAATGAATTAACGAAATTCACTGCGAATCGATGGATAGTTACTATTTCTGCAGCTATAAGTATACCACTAATTCAACCAGTGGTACTTATAGCGGTTTTCAGTGAATATTCACTAATTCGAAGTGAATTTCACCGATTCATTTTTACTCTCCAAACATGAATTTTAGTAAAAATAAGTGAATATTCACTAACTCAAAGTGCAAATCGAACCACTAATTCCAAAAAGTGATTCGATTGACACTCCAAATCAGTGAATACTTACTTATTTTACTTATTCGTGCTTCGAGAGTATACTCTTAAAATAAATCAGTGAAAAGTGCTGCAAATCAGTGAATATATTCACTGATTTGCAGCACTTTTCACTGATTCATTTTAAGAGAGTTGAGAGCATCAAAAAAATTAATTATCATTAATTGAGATATTTTTTCACCAAAATAAGTTCTACCTCCAAATTTATATTCTCAAACAAATAAAAAATAACAGATAATTATCCGTAAATAAACTTTTGACCCAATATTATTTTTGTAATCAATTCGTCTGACAATGAGACAATAACAAAATTTTCCACAAATTACTCATTCAATTTTCACTAATTATATCAACATATTTTCCCAAAAATTATCCACTAATTTTAAATAAAAATTTATTAGCAGTTTCTCAACAGAAAAAACAGTTTTTTAAAAATAAAAACGATCAACCTCATGAGTATAAATTAATAGTAAATTAATTCGTGATCACGCGTGTAAAGATGCATGAAAAATCAGAATAGGTTTGCGTGGTTAGTTGCAACCATCCACATCTTTTTATAACCTTTTATTATTTTATTTATCGTCTTCCTCACTCGTATACTTAACTCCGATCATCATCTTGGTTTCTTTCTTTCTTTCTAACCATACATACCTATACCTATACCTCCACCTTCACCTTTACATATATACATATATACATATATATATACATATCTTTCTCACTTCTCACACATCTCACAGTGTCGTTCTCGCTGTTGGCTCGACGCTCAGCACAATAGGATCAATATCCCGCTGGGGTATATAAAACCCCGTAATCCCTGGCATCTGTGGGCCACCTGCAGTCGCGCGTTTCGTCACGGACACCACACGTATTTTGTCCACTACTCGTTTGCCACCACGGCCACCAACGATTTCCAACCTATTTAGACAACATCCACCATGTCTATTGTCATTCAACAAACTTTACTATTTATCTATACAAAGAATTTACTTTTCCATGTAATGTATATTTTGACTTCTTATTGTCATATATTTTTACACATTTTTATTCAATATATTACTTCTTGTATATATTTTTCATTCTTATATTTATTTTCCTTCGACTTTTTTTTTTTATCTTTTTTTACCTTAAAAATTTTCTAATGTGCAAATATTAATAGGTCATACTATTGAATATATATATATATATATATATATATATATATATATATATATATATATTTTTTTTTTTTGATTGACAACAAAACAAACCACGACAAAAACTCCTCACTCATCTTTTTACCATCGATCATGACAGTTTAACAGGATAAAAACACTCTCGACAAAAAGTTGAAGGATGAACAAGAGATTTGCTGTCGAAACTTCACAGATATCGATTTTAGTTCTTTATGTGATTATCGTTACACTATTCTTATAAATAGATATATATTTTTTTAGCGTCTTTAAGGAATACAACGGTAGCATAATTGAAGAACCATAACATGTCAACTGAATTATATTTTTTTTTGTTGTACGTAATATTGTTTTGTAAGATAAAAGTATGGGATGCGCATATGTATGAATTTTTTTTGAATCCAAAGAGTACCGACATGAATGGTTGCTCAAAATATTTTCACAGCCACGTAGAAAATATATGTAAGCAGAAGACCAGATTTTTGATGAGTGTAAATTTTAGGTGAAATAAAGCGGGAAGAAGAGAGTGGTGTTTGAAAGTTGCTTTACCTCAGACTTTGGGATTACAGATTTTAGAAAACCGTGAAATTATTAGTAGAGTGGCATGAAAAGACTACTCGTTTATTGGGTCGGTGTCATGACTCATGAGGATTTAAAAGTTTGATTTTGAATTAATAAATTAAATTCACTGTTACATTTAATTTTTTTTTAAAGGGAAAATAATCATAATTAATTTCTAAATAAAATTTCAAATGTATGTATACAAGTAATGCGAAGTGACGCCATTTTTATATTTGCTTAGATTATGAGAAATTTACTGGGTAATTGCGTGTCTATCCATACAAAAAAAAAAAAAAAATAAGAATCGGCCCATTACTGGGTCGTGAATGGCTGCCAATTTTGATGCATCGGCGGAAGATCGGCTAAATATCGGATGATAACGGTATGCCAAATGGCAGTCACAAGCATTGGCCAATCGTGGCAATCAATCATCGGCCAAAGCTTGGTATCAAGCATCAGCCAAAGCTTAATTTATCTCAATTATTTAATAACAGCTATACTAAATAAAAATGTTGATATCAACCTCTGACATGGTGAATAAAATTCAAATGTAAGATTTGTTCTCCAATCAAATTTGATATAATCATTTATATAAGTTGAGAAAATAAATAACGGACACAGAATCAGCTATTATAAAGCAAGTAGCGCTTGCGCGAAGAACACTCGTTCGAACCGTTGGCCAACGAACGGCTGTTAATTGTGCGCCATTTTTATAAGCAAAAAGACGGCTGCCAATGATTCACCATGCACGGGCCAGTATAGTTAGCCATTTATTGGCCAATCATTGCAAACCAGGCATCGGCCGATCTATGGGAAAATTTGGAAGCTCGGCGACTTTGTATGGGATATTGACATTAGAAAAAATTCAGTCAACTTTTCGGTCAATTTTTAATAAAACAATTTTTTGGACAATACTAATTGTAAAAGTGCTTGTAATTTTGAATGAATCACAAGTTATACCACTCGACATAGCAACCAATTAGTTCTTCACGAAATTCATCAAAAATTTCTCTTCACTTCTTCTTAAGGTGAAATGGGGGTAAAAAATTATTCAGTCAATTTTTTGGACATTATTAAAATTAACGCGGGAACTGCCATTGAACTCAAAAAATGTCCGATGAATTTTTCGCTGGACAATTGACGTCAATTTTCTGATAATTGTCCAAACAATTTTTCTACCCTACATGTAAGTGATGCGCATCACTAATATTTACAGAGATAATTTTTTGAAAAAATTTACCCTGCAATTTAGAGTAAACTTGGGCCAAAAATAAAATAAATACAAAAAGAATAAAAACAGATTCCCTTTGTTTTACTTTTTGCACTTTTTTATTCAAGAATTACTTGAAATTGGGTGTTTTTACCCCATAATTGAACACTATCTAGAAACAGAATAGTAATTGTTCATCCAGGCCCAGTTTTACTGACAATTATCGAGTAAAATTTATTAGATAATTCTCTCCGTGTATACACGCAGTCAAAGATAAAAAATCCAACGTTCAAATTGAATTTGATTACACGCAGATAATTTTTAAGTAAAAATTACCCATAAATTTTGGTACTGTAAGAACATCTATCCAATAACTAAATTATTACCATGTTCTTAGTAGAAATTGCACTTCATTTACATGCTTTCGAGCAGTATATTTTACAATATGCATGGGAAAAATTTAGATATTTACCACATGCCCCCACAGTATCAAATTTTATGGGTAATTTTTACTAAAAATTTCTCTGCGTATACAACAAAAAAAAAAAAATTTATATCTATGTTTTGTTTATAATTAAATTATTTTCAAACGTATATTCAGACCCTGTCCTCATAAAATAAATAACTTAAAAAAAAAAAAAAAAAAAATTATCTTTATCTCATCATCATTATTATTTTCTGTCCATTTTCACTAGAATAAGATCAAAATAACATTCAACGCTTTCAAATTTATTATTTAACTTTCTTGTCTCAAATTTCCTTGAATTTCTTCTATGTGACATTTTTTTCACTTTTTCCTGTGACAGTTTTCTAACCATAATTTTTTCTCACTGTCATTTACAATAAATAAGAAATTTGAATAATAAATTTTATGGAAATATACATTTTTGAATGAGAAAAAAAATTTTCACTTCCGTTGTCCCCAAATTGTTTTGTTATATATTTATCTATTAGACTTTATTAAACAACGATAAATAATCGTTAAGACTATTTAAAAAAAAATAAATGAAAATGATGGTTACCCGCAGATTTCTAAAGCTCCTCATCTCATACTCATGTAATCAACAACATTATAAAAAAAAAACTGTTATCCACTCAAAAACGATTGATCGATCGGTTAGTACGTGTGACATTGATGCTGTTCGACATGAGTATACACTAAGTATTACACAGAAGTGTGGTATACATTTCATTTATATACTTATGGATATACGGAACAAAAAAAAAAAAAAAACGCATTATTATAGACACATTGATGATATCCATGAGTCCTTTTCCTTTGAATCTTGAACAATTCTCAGCAAGAGATATCACCCGTATAGAGATCGGTAAGTCCTCAATGACGTCTGTCTACATTTTTTATGTTTAATACATCAGGCTTTTATTCTTTTTTAACTTCGAGTGTTTGGACATGATATTTTTCCCACAAGTTTATCTTTTTTTAATTTAAAAACCATTTATTTTATTTTATGTACAGAATTTAATGCATTGGAAAATTACTTTCAGTTAAGGAGCCAAGGCTCGATTTCAAGGTGATATGAAGTGATCGGGGCAAAATGGGTCACTGCAAAAATTTGGGAAAAAAATATTTTGTCTAGAATTTATTTATTTTGAAAATATAATTAATTGAAGAAATACAGGAAATGAAAAATTTTCTTGTTGGAAAACGTCACTCAAAATTTCGGAGTTTTAGAAAATATTATTCCGCATACGGTTTTTGCAGCGGAGTAATTTTGGAGTAACCTGGGGTTTATTTAAATTAAAAATCACTCTGATTCAGAGTTTTAATATTAAAAAAAATAATTTTCTTTAGAAGTTAATTTCACTTCGAACTGGAGTTTCAAAATTATAATAAATTCCCATTCGGAGTGAATTTTACTCCGGATTTAATCCGCAAATATTTTACAGTGTATGCAATTCAAAAGGAGTGATAAACAAATAAATATATATATGTATAGGGGAGGGAAGGGCAAAAGGGGGTACTTAAGGAAACATCAAGTTTTTGACGACTCAAATACGTTAAATCTTTTTTTTTTAATAATATTCAAAGTAAATAGAAAAAGTTTTCAGTTGCCAAAAAATTTTCATTTTTGCGGGCGAAATGGGGTACCCCCTAAAAAAGGTAAAAAAAAAAAAAATTTGTGAATTTTAAATGAATTTGATTAAGTCAAATTTTTCTGTAAGTAATTTACATGAAGAAAAATTATATTTTACATGATTATTAGATGCAAAGAAAGAAAAAAAAATTTTTAATAGTTTTTATCAAAAAACAAAAGTCATTAATATTTTTGAACTAACAATTGATTGATGAAAAAGTTTGACAAAAAGAATTCAAAATAACACTCAATTATATTCACAAAAGTTATTTTGGAATGTTCAAAAACCATTTAAAATATAAAATTTTTTTTTCATAAAATTTTGGGGGTACCCCGTTTTGCCTACCCTACCCCCTTTTGCCCCCTTCCCCTAAATTAAGTAACACTAAAATTTTTATAATAATTTGTTGTCCCAACATACCTCAGCTTCCGCTACTCCAAAATGAATGATTAATAAAACTCTAATAAACTTTATTATTACAAGCTTTAGTTTGTAGACTAAGAAAGTCAAAATAATTCAAATCAAACAAAGAGTAGTCAAATCGAGCTGGCAAAAATATTTAAGTCAAAACTCAGCAGTAAATCAAATCGACAAAAGCGAAATTAGAGTCGACTTTCATTTTAAAATTATACTTAAGAGAACAAAGTGGTCCATTGTCGCCGATCTAGCGACTTAAAAACATGTCATTCTGCACACATATTTAACACACAAAACCATAGCACGTACAGAAACAAGGTACGTATTAATTAATTATTAAAACAATTCTTTTTAATTATTAAAATATTAAATTTCAATTCGTAGTGATATTTTACATGCTTATAATGTACATTAAATATATTAAAAATTTAAATTAATTCAAGAATCACTGCGGAAATAATAATAGTGTGCAACGAGCTGTAAGGGACATCGTATTGGATTAAAACCGTCGCGTAAAATCAGCGAACAAAATTTAGGGTGTGTTATTTCGGTTGGAGGAGGGGGTTATATATCTGCCTTTTTATGTGTATATAAATATCATACATATAATATGTGTGCACATATGTATATGTATGTGTTTAAAAGTGTTAGTTGTACAGTAATTGGTGAACAAGGTACAATGTATTTCGAATTGTGGAAGCCGAAGGTACCCAACACGTTCGCAAATTAATTCGATCAATTAATACGTGCTCTGGTAAGCTACGTGTATTTTCAAATCTATGCTTCTATACTCCATATGTGTAACGTTGTATTAAATTGCTATACACATGTATGTATATATGTAATTTGTAAATCCATGCGATATTCGCAGCTGTGCAATGTCTATACAGAATATTCTCTCTCTACTTTTCTCTAGTCTGCTTCCTCTTCAATTCTCTCTTCCATACACAAAACTTCAGTTTTGCGTAATTTAATGTATATGTATATGAATATATGAAAGACTAAATCAATACATGTATTATTTTAATTTTACAGTGGAATAAATTTAATTTAGTTTATGTATTTTATTATTTTTTTTAGTAAATAAATTAATTTTTTAAGGAATAAGAGAAAATAGTTAAAAAAAAAATTTTGATGAAAATTTACCATGAGCTGGGTTCGAACCGAGCGAGTTTCTCTGGCTGAAATAGTACAGAAAAAAGAATATCTTGGCCCAAGCCTGGGTTGCCATTGAATGGCCAAGGCTAGGTTACCCAGTTTTGGCCCAAGCCTGGCTTTCTATTGAATGGCCAAGACAGGGGAACCCAGCCTTGGCCCAATCCCGGGTAATCATTGTAACGGCCAGGACTGAGTACCCAATCTTGGGCCAAACATGGGCCAATATAGGTGTGCCAAAGCTAGGTTCCCCAGTGCTGGGCCAAGTAGGGCCCTGTCGTTCAATTTTGGCAGCTCCTGCATGGGAAATAAAGTTTCATTCAACTTAAAATACATCAGAAACTGTAAAATTTAGTATGTGCTCCCCAATCGAACATTTTCTTCCAGCACCGTACTGAGTCAGGTGCAGAACAGTAACCAGTCGGGATCTCATCTTTCCGTGGACAATTGTACACAGAAAAAAAGGATTTCTTGCCCTGGCAGATTTGCATTAAGGTAATTTACCACATTCTGCCGTAATTTACGGTAAAATACGGTATTATACCACGAACTCGCTGGAATTTCACGGTAACTTACGGTAAATTACGGTAAAGTAGGGAAATTTACCATAATTTCTGGCATTTTTACCGTAAACAGTGCAATACTTCACTTTAAAGTAAAATACCACACGCTTCCAGCAATTTTACGGTACATTTCCGCTCTTGTACTGCAAGTTTACGGTAAAAGTACTGTACCTATGTCGTCAAATAACGTAATTCTTCCGAATACCGTAAAGTACGGTAATTTACCGCAGTATAGATCTACCAGGGGGCACAAGAAAAATTTTGCACAATTAAATGAAAACAAAAATTTTTCTAGGCCTTGAAAAATTGCCATTTTCAATTCCTCATGCAAAAAGTTTCACAAGGCGAGTAAAAATTTTTTTAGACCGAGTAAAAATTTTTTGCGTTAAGAAATCCTCTTTTTCTGTATAATTACTTCATTACAAGAAATAGTTTCCATTATGACAGTGCAAGCTATAATACTCTAAGTTTATTATGAAAATCCTGTTTTTGCACTCAAAACTGTAATTTTTCCACTGCTCTTTTTTCCATGTAGTCAAGGAACTAAGAGGATTTTTTTACCGGATACCATAAAAATGATTTATCAGTGAATTTTTTTTTATCAAATCTACAATAAAGTTTCCTGAGCATACCTACATCTTCATGTTAATTCAAAAGAAATTACAATAATTATTATTCTCACATCCTTTAAACTTAAAATACAGCATATGGAAATATCATACATTAAAAATTAACCATAAAAACATACTTTTAAAAATTACCATCCAGCCCATCGCATAAAATAAAGATAAAAGCACGTAAATAAAAAAAAATTCATACTTCAACGCGATAATTACTGTTGATTATTATGAAAATAAAACTAAAAATACTGGCGTTATCACACGCGATACTGTCGTAATCCAACGACATTATTTTAACGTCTCTAATTCCGAGCAACAAAAACTAAATAAATGGTCGAGAATGCACAAAAAGTAAGTAACCCTCTCATAAACCACGATCATGACCACACACTTGTTTCTATAGCTCTACTGATGCGTGAGTTTAAGTAACAAATAACAAAATATTAGCTTCGCCCACGCGATACATAAATATATGTATTCACATCTAAAATACATACTAACATACATGAATATCCACACATTACATACTTAAAATCGCATGTAAAACCTCCTCTGCTATACTCAAACACTCTTTTCTCTACTCTATTCCACTACACGTCTAATGTAACATATATAATATATATATGTACATATAAATGTAGTATATCTCGAGCAGTCCGCACACACAACAATCCAAACCCCAGTACGATCAGATCGGATCGCTTGCTGATAATCGAGTTGTTGGCACCTGTGAAGCAGACATAATTAATGCTAGTCTACATCTAGCTAATGTAACACTACAACTATTATATGCCTTCAGTATTTAACTCCACACACTACTCTCAATCCTCTTATAAGCACTTTTACACACCTCGTAATTTTAATTATCATAATCTTAAATTACTCTGTTTTACTTAAACCTGAACATCAACCTCAACCTCAACCTTAGCCTCAATATCAGCTTCAACTTAATTAATTACGCTTAGAATATTTTCTAGTCATTTTTACATAAAGTATTTATAGAAAAATTACTATACAAATAGCTATCTATGGAAAACTTCTCATATATTATTATGTATAGTGTTATATGAATCATATATGATGTCATATGATTACGTACGAACATAAATGAGAAGAATTATTCTTGCCCAGTTTTTCTAAGCAGCAGATATGTACAAGCATGTTCATATTTGATCACATATTGTGTATATATGGTCATATACGAACATATATGAAAGTAAATGTTCTTGTCTAATTCATCTATGCATCACATGTAAACATCTAGGTTCATATGTGTCGATAATGATTTATATATGAGTCATATATGAACATATATGATCATATACGAATATATATGAAAGTAAATGTTCTTGTGAAATTCATCTATACATCATATATGAAGATATAGTTCATATATGATGTATATGGTTATATATAATCATATATGAAAAGAAATGTTTTGATCCCAATCGTCTCAGCATCACATATAAACATATATATTCATATGTGTGGATATATGATTTACATATAATTATATATGAGCCATATGTGAACATTAATGATTCATATATGATCATATAGAAACATATATGAAAGTAAATGTTCTTGTATAATTCATCTAAACATCATATATGAAGATATAGTTCAGATGCGTTCATATATGATTTATATCTGGTTATATACAATCATATATAAGAACACATGTATTGATCCTATCCATGTAAGCATCACATGTAAACATATGTATTCATATGTATCGATATATGATTTATATATAACTATATGAGCCATATATAAACATTACTAATTCATATATAATCGTATATGAACACATCAGAAGAAGTGTTCTCGTCCAATTCATTTAAGCATCACATATGAACATAGTTCATATATGCTCATATAAAATTATATATGATTCAAATACCAACATATATAGAGCATGAATATTCTTGTCTAAGTTATCCGAGCATCATATATTACTATATATGATTGATATATAATCATAAATGTTCACATATGATTCATATAGGGGAGGGTGGGGCAGAGCGGCCCCCCTAAGCCAATTATTATTTTTTGTGGCTTTCAACCATAAGAACACTTTACTTTTGTCCTATTTCGAACAAATTTATGGACATTTTGCCAAAATTCTGAAAAAAAAATTTTTTTTTGTGGGGCAGAGCGGCCCCCTCCAAAAAGTGATAAAAAAATTTTTTTTTTCGTTTTTTTTTTTTTTAAATTGTTTTCATCATTAAGAATGTATTTCTTTCTCTTGACAACTATTTTTGGTTTTATATTACTCGAAAAAAATTTTTTAAAGCGTAAAAAATCGTTCACTCTCGATTACCTTAATTACTAATTGTTATATAATAAAAAAAAATCAATTCTATAATTTTACTTTACTTCAAAAATTTATCAACTAAAAAAAAAAATTTAATTTTTATAAATTTGTAGTGACCAAATTTGCCTCTTACATAGAGAAACGGCCGAAAAAAATGAAAAAATACTTTTTCGGAAGTTTCTGCTGGTCTATTTTGCCCCAGGTGTTATGCGTAGGGCTAGATATGTGGAATTACAATAATTTTTTTTTAATTTGACGATAAAAATATGAAAAAATCACTTTTTCAAAATTTTCGGCTTGTCCATTTTGCCCCAAATGTCATGCGTAGGGGTAAAAATGCGCAAACATATCGGATTTATAGTAATTAGTCAAAAAAAAAAAAAATTTTTTTTTGGTCAAAATTTCAGGTGGGCTGCTCTGCCCCACCCTCCCCTATTAATATAAAAACAGTATAGTTATGATAAAAATATGCATTAATAGAAAAATTTCTAAATACATATTCTAGAGTATATTTATATGTAATTTTATTTAAAATTACTTAAACAAGTAGCGTATTTTTTTAGAACATTAAATCGTTTCCTCGTTGCCTAAAGCTTCTGTATAATTACAACCGTAAAATTATCCGCGTGTACATTATTACAAAATGACAATAGACTAATCCACGGCTTCAAAAGTAAACACAACAATGAGTATCTTAAATAATCTCAGTCCTCTCCACTTGCAAGAATAAAGTACCTCTATCGGCGGAAGTGGGCGTTACGTTGCCGGCTGACGTCCAGAACAAGCGAACAAGCTTCGTCTTGCTCTTACCCAAGTCTTGTTCTTTTTCTTGCTGCTTCTAAGGCTAATGCAAGACTACTCATCATGTTCTCCTTTTTCCTCAGTACCTGACCTGACGTACACCTAGAACACTTGGGTAATTAAAGATTTAACAGACACGCTGGATGAGCATCAACGTATCGAGAATCAGTAGATGGATCTGGGCATCAGTTAACTAACTTGTTATTAAAGCTTAGCTAACCTATTACCATCTTGGGCTAGAATAAAAATACAGCGCCGCGGTCAAATTGAGAACTAACTGTGATGTTTAGATTCTTTGTTCCTGTTCTTGGGCTTTGATGTAAGTAGGAGGTAAAAAAAAGGCTTCTGCTGAGTTTATTTCCGTACGCATCAGTGAGGCCGTTAATGTTTTGTTTATTCATATAAAATATTGCGATGTATTAGCACATAAATTACAGTAAATACTGTGTAAGATGTGAAAGGCAGAGAAGGTAACAAAATTTATTAAGACGACCGAGTAAGAAATGTATATGGAGAAGGAGGAGTTTTAATCCTAATGACTTTATAATGCCTTCATTTCGCATCAAAAGGCCGCTACTTAATTTTCCGTGTTTAATCATTTTTTCTTTAATTTTATTTTTAATGTTCACTACATCAATTAACCTTGACATACTTATATTTTATATTTACAAGGTATGTAATGTGATGAACTTTCTGCTCTTAAATATTACAGGGCAATTGACGTATGGAAAAAATTTGTGTATGAATGTAAGATAAAATTTTATAATTTTAGTAACGTGAAAAAAATAAATTAGATCTACGAAGATCTGAATGATGGAACAATGAGATCTCTGTAGATCAAATCTAAAAAAGGACAATTATAAAAATGTTAAGTTTCAAATTTTGATTAAGAAGGCTTCCAGATTTCAACAGAAAAATTTGGTAATAAAATTAGCGCTTAGAAAATCTTTTGTTCGAAAAAAAAATTGTGCAGAGTGAACTTACAAATTGGACTATAGTCCGAATATATTTAGCACTTTGAGTTGATTTTTTTTAATTTAAGGCTAGAAATGTTTATAGATTTTTCGCTCGTTCCAATTTTCTGAAATTTTTATAAAAAAGAGAAAAATTCTGAAATAAGACTTCGAAAAATTTTTTATAAGAAGTGATAATGAACCGACTATTCATTTTAGTCTTGAATTTTTGAAAGTTTCAAATTTTCACAACCCGAATCGAAAAATAATTCCGTTTTTAGATTTCAAATGAAAGATTTTGAAGTTTACTTCTGGCTCTCGATATTGGGCCAATACAAATGCAGTCTTGGCACAACACTGTCACTCAAAGCTTGGCTCGATGTTATCATTTCGATGCTTAGACAGACTTGGGCCAAGTTTGGATTTTAAGCTTCCCCCAGAGTTAATAAGTCTTGCGCCAAGCCTCGGCCAAGGTTGGGCCTATTGTTTTTTCCTATAAGGGGCAGATAGATACGTGTCGAAAACTTGTCAAAAACCCTAATTTCACATAATAAAAAATTCCAATTAATAATAATATAATTTTTTTTTTTATGGTGTAAAAATAAAAAAAACTCATAATTTCTATTCAAATATTTCCATCCATGATGTATTTTCTCTCTACCAAATTCATCTAAAAATCATGAAAATTTAAAATTACCATTCCATAAAATAAATCATTTACACTGCAACTAAACTTTTTCTTCCTTCCACAAAAAACTTTTCTTGTCTGAAAATTTCTTTGAATATTATTTCCAATGTTGATTGTCATTAACCTTGGCACAGTTATATTTCATGCTAATGTACAATGCACATGATCTTTTTGCTCTTCAACATTACAATATTGCATAGGGCAATTGACTTGGCCTTCCACCGTTGTAGCAATTTTAATTTAACCTGTTAAGTCTTGAAGTTTGATTTTATATTCGATATTTAACGTCGGCAGCTCGCGAGTTAATTCACGTACATAATGATGACCAACTTCCAACAAAACCTGCGAAGTTCATCAGCAGTAAGTTTCTGTTAAACTTAGAAACTAGTAACTAATAACTCAACATTTCACGCACGCACATGTTTTCATGTTACTTACGGATGAAAATACATGGAGATATATTACGTACACTAATGTAGTAAGTACTCATGCTGGTATTGGTGTTATTGTTATTGTTATTGTTGTTTGTAAGCTGGCTCCAAAGCTGTTATGCATAGATACCAATATTAACTGTGTACTGCGTGACTCTCTTACTCCATTGCAACTAATACTCTGTGACTCGACACCTTTTCTTGCCGGAAGTTTCACACGAATCATCATCTATACAATTTGATGATGTACATACATGCATCTAAGAAATTATGTATTTTAGTTTTTTTTTTTTACTGCATACTGCAGACAAAACACCGAAGACTATAGACTTCTTTCATAAGTAATTTTATGGTGGTGACATGAACTCTAGATTTTTTTTTTTTATTGGCAAATTAGTTTTCTCAATAGCAAAGCGGATACTATTTTTTTTTTGTAAAATACTGATACTGATACGCAGTTTGAGCTAAAGGTAAAAATTGAAACGTCAAAACCCAGGTAGGAATCGCCAAGGCTGACCATAGGCCGAGCCTTGGCCCTATTGTCACTTGCCAAGCTCCGGCAGCTGACCATTGGCCCAAGCCTCGGCCAGGGCTTGGCCCAATGGTTTGATTACGTTAAGCCAAGTCTTGGCAGCTAACCATTGGCCCAAGTCTAGGCCGAGGCTTGGTCCAATGGTTTCGTTTAATTAAGCCGAGCCTTGGGTGGTGACCATTGGCCCGAGCCTCGGCCAGGGCCAGGCCCTATGTTTTAATTTTGGTTAAATCGAGCCTTGGCCGCTGACCATTGGCCCAAGGATTGGCCGAGGCTGGGGCCGATAGTTTAATTTTTGTCAAGCCGAGCCTTGGCAGCTGACCATTGGTCAATGCCTCAGTATGGGTTAAATTTTTATTTAATATTAAAATTATCAACTTTACATGTATCTATATATATGTATATAGAGAAGACCAGGGCATAACGGTCTACCGAGTATACGATTAATATCAAGAGTTGAAATTTTCAAAAAAGTAAAATTGTTTGATATACAATAATTTTCATTTAATTAGTTATTGCTATGTACAAAACTTTAGTTAACATGAAATTTTTATTTTCGGCGAGCGAAATGGGGTATCCTTTAAAAAAGTTGAAAAAAAAAATTTCTGAAAGTTGATCAAATTTCATTAAATTCAAATTTTTTATATGTAATATACATAAAGAAAAATTACATTTCACATCATTGGTGGATACAAAGGCAAAAAAAAAATTTTTTTGTGGGGCAGAGAGGCCCCCCTCCAATAAATGATAATTTTTTTTTTTATTAAATTGTTTTCATCATTAAGAATGTATTTCTTTCTCTTGACAATTATTTTTGGTTTTACAATACTCTAAAAAAATTTTTTTAGGTGTAATAAATCGTTTCCCCTCGATTAGCTTAATTACTAATTGTTATGTAATAAAAAAAAACAATTCTATATTTTTTATTTGTCATTATTGTGAACCCAAAAAACGTGTTTTTTGATTTTTTAGACTACAGATTATTTTGCATTATTTCAAAAATTTTATCAATAAAAAAATAAAATATTATTTTCGAATATTTTTAGTGGCCGAATTTGTCACAGCTATAGAGAATCAGCCGAAAAATGAATTAATATATTAAATTTTTTTTAATTTGACGATAAAAATATGAAAGAATCATTTATTCAGAATTTTTGGATGGTCCATTTTGCCCCAGGTGTCATGCGTAGTGATAAAAATGCGCAAATATATCGGATTTATAGCAATTAGACGAAGAAAAACATTTTTTTTTTTTTAAATATTTTGGGGGTACTCCGTTTTGCCTACCCGACCCCCTTTTGCCCCCTCCCCCCTTCCCTAGGTGTGCTAATAAAAATATGTCATTACTCATCAGACAATTTTGTTCATTAAATAAAACTACAGTTCACCTCATCTTTACGATTTAATATTTTTGAATTAAATTGTATTTAAATAATTAACAAGCAAAAAAATCATGATTATTTGGACATCAGATTTAGCACAGTGGATAGCGTCCCGGCCTAGTAATCAGAAGGATCTCAGTTCGAACCCCGGTAGCCCCCAAATAATTTTATTCGTTATTTCCCATTAATTCAGTAATTAGTTAATTACACTCCAATGTAATGTCGATAAAAGTGTGATCAAACTTTTTTTTAATTATATTTATTAATTTAAATAATAATATTTTAGATCGAGCATTGGGTGAGCCTTAGATTTTTTGCTTCCCGAGGTTTGGCCGAGGCTTGATTTTTTGTTTCCCAAGCCTTGGCCAAGACTCAATTTTTTGTTTCCCAAGACTCGGCCGAGGCTTGATATTTCGTTCCCCAAGGCTGGGGACATGGCTATCATCCAAGGCTTGGACCAATCCTTGGCCCAATGCTCAGCCAAGGCACGTGCCAAGCCTTGCATAATCCTAGTGACGCTTGGCCAAGGCTTGGTCCAAACCTTGCCCAGTTGTTCTTTCCTACCTGGGAAAAATTTTAATTATCATAATCATCGAACGGAAATGACTATTTGATTATTAATATTTATTTTTTTATTTTTTATTTCAATTTAAAGTTTTTATGTATATTAGGAAAGACTGAGGCAAAATGGGACAGCGTATTTTTTGGTAAAGTGTCCGGGTCAAAATGGGACTTTTTGAGACGAGAAAAAATTTTTTGTGTTTAAAATGATTTTATTGAAAATTGAAAAAAATTGATTCTGGGGTAAAATGGGCCGGTGTTAGATCAACCCGAGTCGAAATATTAGGCGTAAATTGAACGTTCTTAACGTTTTAAACGTAAATTGAACGGTTTGGATATTAAAAACTCAATTGGACAACTTTCAACTTATTCAAAACGTAGATTGGAGTATCATAAATCGAAAACGTAACTAAAACCTGTTTAGACTTACCAATAAGAAAACATAAGATACCAAAAAATTTTTTTCATCGATTTTGTACTCCTGGATTATAATCACGTCAATTCTCTAAAATTTTGTCGTCCGCTTTTCTGGCTCTTAAATAAAAAATTCGTATTTTGAAAAAAAAATTTTTTTAGTTTCATACTTCTATCTTTAACACTATTATATCTTTTCATATATTATGATATCAAGGTTATGAAAATTGTGATTACAAATATTGAAATAAATTAATTAATGTTATCATTAAACTAAGATCATAGCTCATGAAATTACCAATTTTTTACGAACCAAAATACAAAAAAATCGTTCAATTTACTTTCAAGACGTTAAAAACGTTCAATTCACGTTTAAAACGTTAAGAATGTTCAACTTACGTCTAATATTTCGACTTGGGAAGTGTAAAACAATTTGACCAAACTTTTATTTTTTAGGGTTCCATTTTACCTCAAAGAAATAATTCAGATAAAGAAATTTAAAAAAAAAAATGATAATAATTTTTTTTGTTAAAAATTTTTAAGAAAATTTTTTGTAGCCTAAAAAATAATTATATTTTGCCCCGTTTCCTTGACATTTTATTCAACGAATCATAATTACGGACAACGGATCGCGTGATTTAGTAGAGGAGCGGTAACGCAAATATCCTGTAACTTGGGCCAAATTGTTCCGCTAACATTTACCCTTGTATTGCTCTGTGTTATATATATATATATATATGAGGGTGTATGTATGTGTGTTATGTTTGCTACCCTGCAGAAAGGAAAGAATCACTCAACGCTCCGTAGGGACTTGCAATTTATGGATAAATATATATATGAACTATAATGTTCTCTACTGGGCAATTTGAATTAATTATTGATAAGTTTTACATGCACTTTTATGTACCGAGATCAAATAGAATAACTATAACTCACAAATAAATTTAAATTGTTATTTTTTCTTTTACTAAAAATTTAACTAGTATAATAAAAAAAAAATTACAATAAAAAATTGGGAGTGAATTTGGAGTGATAACACATTTTATTCAAATCTGAATTCACTCGAAGTTCTAGAGTTTTAATATTAAAGTAAACTCTTTGTAGGAGTGAAGTTTACTCTGAGAGTATTAAATAAATAAACAGTCATCCTATCCGCATTCACTCCGGATTTACTCCGCTAATTTTTTTACAGTGTATCCATTAAAAAAATTGTGGGATCAAAAAAATTTATGATACTGAAGTTAGTCGTCTAATAATTTTTGAATTTTTTTTTTAAAACGATAAATGACAAAAAAAAAATTTTTTTTTAAATTGCACTCATAGTTTTTTTAATTTTCTACATGTGCATTTTTTTAGTTTTTTGTTTTTGTAATTGATTTGTTGAAAAAAAATCCGAAAATTTTTAATTGTCCGTTCACTTCAGGATCATGACTAAGTTAGCCGATGTCTAATAATGTTTGGATTTTTTTTAAAAACGATCAATTACAAAAAAAAATATTTTAAAAAATTGCACTTATAGTTTTTTTAATTTTCTACATGTGTATATTTTTATTTTTTTTTTTTTTTTTGTAATTGAAGAATTGAAAACAATTTTAAAAATTGTTAATCGTCCGTTAACTTCAGAATCATAAAATTTTTTTAATTCTCGTGTCCATATTCACCCGCCCCCATAATTTTATAAAAAAAAAAAGAATAGTAAATTTCCTACTCTTACCCCCATAATTCTGCAATGATACTGAAGTTAGCAGACGTTTAATAATTTTTGGATTTTTTTTTAGACGATAGAAGATAAAAAAAAAATATTTGAAAAAATTGCACCTGTAGTTTTTTAAATTGTCTACATGTACATATTTTTTTTAAAATTGATTTATTGAAATACGAAAATTAAAAAATTTTTAAATCTCTGCTAACTTCAGGATCATAATTCTGCACTATTCTCAAATTACCTTATAATATAGGAATAGGGTAAAAAAAAAAAATCATAATTAATAAAAAAATATATGCTCAGTACAAGAGTTTTTGTTGTTTATTTTTTTTTTCCACGGGATTTTATTTACAGGGTAAAACAGCTTGCATAATAGCGTTCCTTTAAAATAGCTAGTACAGTTTTGTGTAACACAAGCAGTTTACTTTTTTTTTTTTTTAACAATACATAATTAATCAATCAATTAATTAATTTATTTACCAATAACATTCGACTCTACTCTCTATTTCCATCATAGCAATAATTATTTATATATATAACGGCTGAGAATTGTTAGTAATCTACATAAATTATCTTCTCTAGAGATTATATCCGCATTTATTACCAACAATCCTCAGGTTCGTCGATAACATTCGTTATCTTAAAATAATAATATCAATAATATCAATAATAATTAATAATACATAATAAAGGAAAAACATAAATAACGATAACAATAATATGTAATTTAATAAATCACCATTGATATTAAATATAATAATATACAGATTATTTTACATTTTTTCGACGACATTTTTTATTTGCACATTTATTAATTAACGTCTTGATATTATTATAAATAAAAATATTTTAATTAACAAAAAAAATTTATTTTCTCACACTCGGTGTCAGTTTTTTTTATTTTTGTCTATCAGAAAACACAGAAAATTATGATAATGATGATGATGATGATGATGATAATGATGATAATGATAATGATTTAGTCGATGACTACGAGGGTGATAAATCCTGAGCTTCACGATAAAGACTGTCAGTAGGTGAAGGTGTAGCTCTTCTAGAAGCTGAAGGTGAAGGTGCGGAAGTAACAGTGGGCTTACGACCGGAAATGGCAGTTGGATATGGAGAAAATCTATGATGAGCTAGTGCAAGTGCTGAGGGATACATAGGCCGCGGTGCCGCTGGACCAGAGGGTGGACTTTGTTGGGAACTCGAAGCAGCCAATTGCTGCTGCTGGTGATGATGCGCGGCCGCGAAAAGTGTCGGTCCGAGTGATGATGCCCACCAGAGGTGACCCAGTTGTTGCTGTTGTTGTTGCTGCTGTTGTTGCTGATGCTGCTGCTGCTGATGACTGGATCCCGCAACTGTCGAGGCACTTGGGTATACAAGAGCTGGACTGACTAACTGCGCATATGGACCCACCGCCGCGGCCGCTGCTGCTCTTAATAAAATCTGTGACCGCGCTGCCCACAAGGCTTTCTCTTCAAGACTTAAATTACTCGCGCCACTTTGTAGCTGCTCCATTTCAAATGGAAATCGGTGGGGAAATCGCATTGACTGCTGCTCCGCTAACATTGACTCCATTGTTTCCCTGAAAGGAAAACTGCTCGATTATGTTTTTGGTTTTCAGTTTTTTTTTATTGATCATAATTTTAAATTTCATTTTTTTTCAGTCACAAATTTTCCATAAATTTTTTATCAATTGACTCAACAATAAAAGTGACAAATTTTGAAAATTTATAAACACCAAAAAAATAGGGGTAAAATTCAAAATTTTTTTTTGTTAATTTTCTATTTTATTTTTTTCTAAAAATTTTTTGTAAAAATATAAAAGTAAATTTAATTTTTTATATAAACAAAATTGAAAACATAAAAAAAAAATATATAATTCTATCAATAATGAGACTAAGACTCACCTCTCGAAATCCGTAAGACGTGAAGAGTCCCGGAAGCCTTTTGCAAACGGATTACTGTCTATCTTCAGTTTCGTTATCTGAAAGCAGTAAAAAGATTGATTGACATTAGCAACTACCTCGTATACTGTAAAGAAAATAATAATAATAAAATTTAAAAATAAAGGGAGAATGAAATTGAAGTCGGAATAAAATCTTCGCGTTTTATTACCCGTACAATTTTCTCGCGAATGTCTATTCCAAGTATATATACCGATATAAAATACATATACATATATATAAAAAGATGAAACTGATTTCTCGTCCTTGTAGGGTCCTCGTTATCGTCGGGTAGCGCGTCGAATGGCAATTCGTCCCGGGATTGTGTCGAGCAGCGTCGCGACAGCGTCAACGATCCGTATCGTTGAAAACGACGACCCGACGCCTCATAGAAGCCTATTATACACCCACACTAACACTTATATTCATTATATATACTTTTATATTGTCTTTCTTCATTCCCATATATATGTATACATATATTTATATATATATATATATCTTCTCACCCTAACATTTGAACTCATCCCCAAAATCGATCGGAAGTCAACGGCTCGTAAAATTAGAGGTAGGGATACACAACACGATATAGCAAAACAAAATCACAAAGTGGAAATGAGGATACCAAGATCTACCAGTCCTGATACATAGACATATATATATATATATATATATATATATATATATATATATATATATAAAATAGGGTGAATTGAGATTGCTCGACGATCGTTTCAATTATTACCAAGTGCAACAAATCTCTTTAGTCCTGTCGTAGATATATCGTAATCACGATTACACTCTAGTTAAACCCCTTTATATCTTTTTTATATACACATATATATGTATCTATTTATACATTTTTTTTTTATCTTCTCTTAAATTTATGTACTTTTATTTTATCTTAATACTTAAATACTTGATGTAAAACCAGATGATATACAATTTAATTAACTTTATCAATCTCTAATCACTTTTATATATACATATATTTTATATTTATTTATACAATCAGTGTAGTATTACTTAAAGTTTAGAGGAAAGTAAAGGATCTTATAGAAGCTGGAGACCTTGACAAAGGCTTTAACGTGTTCTCTTTACACCAGGGTTATTTTATATAGTGTGATAGTAATGCGTTGGTGTTAGTGTTAGTGTCGCGGTGTCGAGTTATACGACGTCCAATGCCCCCTATATTACGACAAATAAATATATTATATGTACAAGAGCTTTTAAAACTTATACTAAAGCAGCCGTATATGTGAAATTAATAGGAGAGTCCAGTGAATTTCTTGGTTTATTTTATATATATGTATATATTAACAATATAACCAGCTCTCGAAGACTGTTCGCAAACTTACCCTAAGTCTATAGAGCACGACAAGGGACCCCACGGTGTTTCGCGTTACCCCACAAGCCCACCCAACACGCACGGCGGATGTACAGGTGGCCTTGAGTCACTAAACCGGCCGCCAGAGGCTCACTGTACTCATGTGTGCGAGTGTTAGTAAACATAATGCGTGGGCGAGACACGTGTTAATTCGTAAGCACCACTGACAGATTGAATTGTCCCGTCTTGGGGAAATTCAATTTACATTGAAATTATTTTTGTGTTTATTTTTTTTGGAGATATCTGGTACACTGAAAAAAAAAATTTCTTGAACCAAGAAAATTATAAGGAAGACCGAAGTTATTTTGGAACAAGAATAAATTTTCTTGGCTCAAGAAAATTTAACTTCGTTCAAGAAATTTTCAGTCTTCCTTAAAATTTTCTTGGTTCAAGAAAATTTACCCTTGATTCAAGATTTTTTACTTTCTGTGTATAAATATGAAATAGATTAGAATTTGTGATGAGGCTGGGGTTGGAAAATAAAGTATATGCTGAGTGTTTCAAACTTGAGCTGAGATAAAACTGATACATATATATATATAATTAGTTATTTTAAGATTATCCAGATATGGAGACATGTTTGACTAATTGTGTGATCTTGAGATGTGTGTTCACCTCTGCTCGGGTTTCATTAATCATTTGCTCTGATGGAATCATCCAGAAGTGTCAAGATGGATAAATAAAACCCAAAGGCGGAATACGGTGGCATGTCTCTTTTGACAGCCTCTTCTATAAGATATTATATTGTAGACGGATCTTGTCCTTAGTTTCGAGTTAAACTTGACGGACTTCGGGAAATAAATTTGATAACATTTTTAATTTACTAATTTCTCATTTAAATTTTAATGAATTGTAATTTTATTAGTATTTTTTTAGTTTCTGAACATAATTTTGAATAAATTGAGAAAAAAAATTTGAAAAACGGTTGAGCGTGTGGGTCAAGCCCAAAACTTCCCGCTGTTTTCGAGCTCCAATTTTTGAAAATCGGACACTGATCAATAACGCCTTTTTTTACACTGAAAAAAGATTTATTTGAGCCAAAGATATCGTATATTTGGATATGGCCAAATTAATATTTAATTGTAAGAAAGATATAATATATTTGATTAGTTTAATTGCGTGAAATAAGTGATTTATTTGTGGTAAAGAAATGATCCAATTGCTACAAATAAATGACTTAAAATATAAGTATAGTATCGCCAAATTTTAGGTTATTTGTCACAAATTTAATATTTTTACCACAAATATATCCAATTACTTACCACAAATAAATTATATATTTCCATCAAATTATAAAATTATTTGAATCAACTATCATATTTTGTTGTACCAAATATATTTATTTGCCGTTAAGAAATCTTCAAAAATAGCCACAAATAAATTGATTAATTTGGGACAAACATTTCTTTTTTTCAGTGTAAAGTCTTCAATTTTCATAGCAGGAAGTTGAGAAAATCTATGAAATTTTTTGCATGACCTGTTGTTTAGTTACTAAATGTCCGCTAGGTGGCCGCGTGTTCTCACATGAAAAAACTCCACGATATATATAAAAGAATTTCGTTAAACTAATAACAGAAAACAATGAAACAAAGTTTTGTTAAAGTACTAATTTATAATATTTATTAATATTTGAACAAAAATTTTGATAATATCATTGGAGAAAAAAAAATTTTAATTAAAAATCAGTTAAATAAAATCTCACCTAGAATTTTTGTTTCTTCAAATTTACCGAAATTTCTGCAGTAATTTTTATCATGTGAAAAAAATTCAATAAATATGACACGAAATATGTGCGGGAATAATCAAAATTATTAAATACTAATTTGAAAAATTTTCCAAGTGTCATTTAGTACAGAAATATCCGCTAGATGGCTCGACTTCTCGCATTCAGTATAAAAAATCCGACAGTTAAATTTAAATCCTACCAAATTAACAGCATTTTAGACAAACCTCCTTGTTACACACTCGGTTCAAATCAAAATTAGTAACAGTTTCTTATAAAAACAGCAGTAGAAATTCTAGTGACAAAATTTTCCAATCACACGAGAATTTGTTATTTTAACTAAGTACGCTCTTTTAAGCTGCTTAATTTCCTTTTTCCGTCGTGCTGGTCTTGATGGTGTTAGAAATGTGTCGGAAGGAAAATGTGGTAAATGAGGAAGAGAAATGCATTTTATGGGTGGTCCAATTACCCTCTGGTTTCGCGGCTTTACTAAACCTATATCACTATCTCAGTCTCTCTCATTCTACAGAGTAGACTAGAAATATAAACTGAGCACGTGCAGCATTTTACCCTCAACGTTGTAGTCGTAGTCGTCTGGATCTGGGTAATAAGACTCTTTCCTTCAAAGACCCGAAGTAAAGCACACAAAATTCAGTATACCGCCGGAGGTTTTAGTTACGATTCCGCTGACATCATTAGCCAACACATCTGGCCCACTTGCCTTACGACTCGTATCCACGAGTTTATAACTTTTAAATGTATGGACGTATATAGTTTATAATAACAAATGTATGTTAATACTTAAATATATATATTTATATTGTTATTTACGCATGAAAACCATCGGAAATTATATTCACGTGGGCACCTCGCCGGCGACAATGACATTTGATAAAGACGAAGAACCACACACCATACACATATAACAACTTTTGGGCATTTACGATCGAACAGCGAAATTAAACCATGAGTTAAGACGTTTAAAACACAACTTTAAACTGGACCGCCAACAGTCAGAAACTCAGACTGTACTTTTAAACTAAATGCTCTTGTCTTTGATGATTGCAAGATGTGAGTGCATAGATTTATGGTAAAGAAAGATATATATGGATGTGAAGATTCAAAATATGTAAGAAATAAAAAAATATTTTAGTAGATTTACACACCCTTTCAATCGTGTACTGTCAAAAAAAAGAACATGGATGTCGTTTTGATGTGTACTTTTGATGGTTGATGATACTGCTAAGTACAAGATTTTTGGATTGTATGTGTAAAAAAAGTTGTTGAAAAAGAGTAACTTCGAAACTTCGAAAGGTGACACGACCAATTTTTTTTGAACGTTTTTTAAACTTTTGAAAGTTTAAGAGATTAATCAATATCCTGATATTATTGAGATGTAAAAAAAAAGAAACGTTGAGAAATAGTTCAAAATTTGTAGTATCAATTATCGGTCTTTGGCAAAATTACCCCTAGATCTAATTTAATCAGGCAGTATTGAGATTTTTAAGAATAAGATGTATGATATCTACACGGTAAGAAATATTTTGCGGATGTCACTATGCCAGTATGGGCGTGAACGCTATACTGTATGGTATCGAAGATTTTTAGGGAATAGTAACATTGGCAATAGTTGTCGCGGACGCCGCAATGTCAGTTTGGCCGTCAGGCCCATACTGCGTTACCGTATCCACATTGCTTCTGGCCGATAAACCTAGTCTAACGACATCTATGTAGTTTTGGTGGTAATACGATAGTATACATTGATTGAGACACCATAAATTATGGCGGGAAAAACTAGTAGCATTGTGCCCTCGGCATTGTAGTATGGATCTCAGGGCCATGCTGTTTCGCCGTGCCTGCTATGCATACGTGTTAGCAATACAATAGCTCCAGTACTAGTATAGTGAATAACGCCACACTTCTGGGACTCGTTGCAATACTGTCTTGGAATATTTCACATATTATTTAGTATCTGTCTTGAGACCATACCAGCATGGTGTTGGACGCCATGCATTTCTTACCGTGTACTCTCTTAAATTTGAAATAGTGAAAATAGTGACTATTCACTGCTTCCTAGTGAAAAGTATGCCACTACTTTAAATAGTGATATACTTTTCCCTAGCAATAAGTGACTATTCACTGCCAAATAGTGATTGTCACGTGATTTTCACTAATTCATTCTTAGAGAGTAGATTTTAATTAACGAAATTTATAACGGCGTATCATCATCATCAAACTTGATATCGCTCATAATCTATTGTATTTTTGTCTGTATGACTGATTTAAACTGTTTGTATTATTGTTGTTTGATCACTTCAAATTTTTATACTACTTTTGTAAGATCATCTGTATTATTACTCTTTGCCATTTGACCTGCGCCTTGGCATGAAAAATTGAATAAATAAAAAAAAAAATCAGCTTTTTCTGAACATATTTTGCACTGGAAAAAATTATGAAACCTGGCGCTTTGAGTGGAAAGTCAAAAAAAGTTGACAAAGGAGTCTAATTTGAAGTCTGCGTAAAAAATACGCAGAATTTTTAATGGGTTAAAGAACTAATTTTTTTTCAGAGCAGAAAATTCACAAAAAAATTTTTTTCTCATGACTTTCTAGTTTTTATTAAAAGAACTAATTTACCTAACCCAATTTCGCAATTATTTTCAAAATACCCTCATATTTAACAAAATAATTTTTATCGCAGCTTTAGCTCATAAAAATAAATGAAAGCAAACGTAAAAGTGAAATGTTTCCTGCAAAATAATAATGTAAATGAAGTTGTGTGATTTAATTGAAATTAAATGCAAGGGATATGCCTCGTAAACTTGCTAAACATTTATATATGTACATATAAATGTGCACACATACGTCTATATAATAATAATAATAACAGTTCTACAACAGAGAGTAGAATAAAGAGAATTGCACTAGTGAGGTTTCTAATAATAGATTTAATAGAGACACGCTCATTGAGGGAGTAAGTTTCCAACGGCCACCGGCATAAGTCGTTTCAGAGTTTTCAACCACGGTGGCCACAATAATACAAATAAAACCTATAAAAGCTATAGAATATCTTAATATATGTACTCAAGTTAGTGCATTTTAAGTAAATCCTGAAAGAAGTCATATCACTTTTTTGTTTCATTCATTTATAATATCTATTTATGTGTGTGTGTACAGATAAATTAGGATTACTTGGCGCAAAAAAATTTTTTTCATTACAAATGAAAACAAAAATTTTCTTGGAGCAAAAAAAAATTTTTCTAGTCCTCAGAAAATTTTTGTCTTCAATTCATAATGAAAAATTTTTTTTACGTCAAGAAATCTTTTATATCCATACCTATAGGTGACGAGGGGGCAAAACGGGAAACCCCCAAAATTTTATAAAAAAAATTTTTTTTTTTTGAGGTGTTTTTCAAACATTCTAAAATCACTTTTGTAAATATAATTGAGCATTATTTTGAATTTTTTTTTGTTAAACTTCTTCAAAAATCGAGTATCAATCGAAAACTATTAATGACGACTTTTGTTTAATGATAAAAACTATTAAAAAATTTTTTTTTGTTCTTTTGTATTCAATAATTATGTAAAACGTCATTTTTCTTTATGTAAATTACTTATAAAAAAATTTAATTTAATCAAATTTATTTAATATCCAGAAGTTTTTTTTAGGGGGTACCTCATTTTGCCCGCAAATTTTTCTAATTACTTTGAATATCATTAAAAAAAAAGATTTTACGTATTTGAGTCCTTAAAAACTTCATATTTCCTTAAGTACCTCGTTCCCCCCCTCCCTCGCCCCTATATATGACTACTAATGTCGCAATGATACTACGTTTTATGTAGCACATATATACTTGTTAACTTTTTTTTCTATTTTTTTTTAAGTCTTAAATTACTCTTTAGTCGTTATTTACATATGAACTTTAAAATATGTTTGAATGGGGGCGCAATGACGGAAATAGATGACGTGTGATTAGCTGTCGAATTAGTTGAGTTTATGAATGAGGGAGGTAACCGAAATACGTTACAGCTGAGCATGAGGATAAAGATGCTGACTGTATATATATATTTATATATATGATATTTTGGTGTTACGCTTTATGATACGTGTTGTGCTGTTGTGTGTAAGGTCGATGTATCAGAAGTTTAATACTCTTTTTCTTGTGTATATCGGTTAATACGGGGTAGCCTTCTTGTGTGGTTCAAAAAGTGCCTCCTGTCTCATTTGAACTCGATTATTTATGTTTTCTTTCGTTGGACCGCCGACGCCTGCAGCCACTAAAACCATCGGCTCCTCCTTTAAGTCCCCTTTTCACGTGCGCCAACACGCACCGGTGACGTACCACAAGTTATGTATTACTACCTAAGGTTTGCTAATGCGCCCCAGATTTTTTATGCTTTATCATTTTTTAAAGAGAACGGGTGACAGCTTTCTACTTTCGATTGATATCCAATAGAAATGCTAATTTGCTGCCTATTAAATATCTTATAAATTTTTACACCTTTTACATTTATTTCCGTCGCAAGATGATCGTTTTTGAACAAAGAAGTCATGAACAAAATATTAATAAGTATTTTTTTTTAATTTGAACCCGACTAATTTGACTGTAATTATGTAGGGGAAAGTCGGGCAAAATGCAATCACTGAAAAAACTTCCTGATAAATTTTGCTTTTATATATTTGCTGTAAAATGTATGAGATTTATAATTGCAATTTTTTTTTTTTGACAATTTTACTTGTAAATGGGATTCCAAATTCTGTTGATTATTTTATTGTACCAGATTTGAATCTTTATTTACCTAGACCGCGACTATTATTAGAAAAATGTATGACAATTATTTAAATTTAATTAAAGAAACTTATCAAGATCTACTAAATTACTCATTGATAATTTATAAAGTGAAACATAAAATTAAATTAACAAATATATGCGCAGATAATTTATTTAATAAAGCGAATTTCTTTTCCAAAATACCGGCCGGACAATTAGAGATAACTTGGCTGCTGGCCAATGTCTCCTTAGTCAACCTTTTAAATTGATACTTTTTGGCGAATCGCCTTGTGGTTGCACAAAATGAATCACCTGTAGCGCCTCTTTGTCATCTTTAATGCTATGCATACGTATATATCTATATATATTTGAATGTCTACTTAAGACCATTTGTCCATCAACCATTGGTTATCTCAACAATCACCACTCGAAAGTCTCTACTCTGTAATTTAAGTTTTTGGATTCAACGAAATTGCGAAGTCTTACGAAATCTATTTTTGATAGATTTTTATATTATAAGATAACTTAGTATATATACATTTATATGCATTATGACGTAACTAAAAATACGCACTGTTAAAAATTTTCCGTTCAATTTAAAGCAAATTAATTGAGATTATTAACGAGTTCAAATCAGTTATAAATTTAAAATATAAATAAATATCATTATAGTTTCATTTATTTATATATTTTATTTTTACATTACTTAAAGTTTTTAAGTCATAAATGTCATAAAAATTAAAATCGCAATGGATTTGATTATGAATCGGAAATTAACAGACAATTAACAATTTTCGGATTTTTTTTTTTTTTCAAATCAATTACAAAAAAACAAAAAACTAAAAATTTGCACTTGTAGAAAATTAAAAAAACTATGAGTGCAATTTTCCAAAATAGTTTTTTTTTTATAATATATCGTTTATATAAAATTCCAAAAACTATTAGACCTCTGCGAACTTTACTGTGATATTTCATTTTATTTCATTTAAACAATTTTTTTTTATTGACCATAAGTCAATTAATTTTAAAGCTGATAGTTATATGAAAAACCAAAATTTTAATTAAAAATTAATTTTTTTATGTATAATTAGTTTTTAAATAGAAGAAATTTCATAGCAAGACTTAAAAAACTCACAATTATCAAAAACTATTTAATGTTTTTGAAAAAAAAATTAGTACTGCATTTTAAAATTTTCTTAGACTAAAATCCTGAAAATCTTTAAAAAGTCAAATTGTATTTTCATTAAAGATTACGCTTAAATTTTATTAAATTTCCATAGCAATTATCCTCAAAAATTAAGAAAACTCTTAACAGCCAGGCATTAAAAAGAATGTGGAAATATCTTTAGATGCATAATTGCTGAAAATTTATGATACTGCAGTTAGCCGACGTCTAGTCATTTTTTTTTTTCAACAAATAAATTGAAAAAAAAAAAAAAACTAAACCAAAAATATGCACATTTAGAAAATCAAAAAAGCTATAGGTGCAATTTTCGAATTTTTTTTTTATAGTTTGTCGTTTTTGTAAAAAATTTAAAAATTATTAAACGTCGGCTAACTTTAGTATCATAAAAATTTTAATGACCCTGAAGTTAACAGACAATCAGCAATTTTTTGATTTTTATTTTCAATAGATCGATTACAAAAAAAAAAAAAAATAAAAAAATGCACATGTAGAAAATTTAAAAAACTATAAAGTGCAATTTTTTTGAATATTTTTTTTTTATATGATTTGTCGATTTTAAAAAAACTAAAAACTATCAGACGTCGGCTAACTTCAGTATCATAAATTTTATTGATCATCGATTTTTTCTCTTAATTGAAATTCGTGAATAATAACCGATGTAATTAATTGTGAATAAAATAATAAAATACTTAGGATGGGTAAGCTAACAATAAGGAGCTTTGTAATATTAACAATAATATGGGGAATGAATATAAAGAGTTAAGTATTGTGAGTTTAAAATATGGTCCAGAAGGAGAGAGCAGTTAAGTTATGAATTATGACGTGGCGCGAGCAAGAAAGAAGGATTATTGTCGGTCGCAAAAGGTCGTTATGAGATTCAGTAAATGTGTGCGTGCGTGTGTTGAACATGAGTAGAGGAAGGAAGCAAAAAGTTACTGCAACGAACCTTTCTCTTTTTGTTTTTTATTTATTTATTTATTTTTATATTTTATTCTTATGGGTTTTTCATTTTTTTTTCGGACTCAGTCTCTTGTCTCCTTACACTCTGCACTCTCTTTCTATTCTATATATGAGTAGCTCAAGGGAAGTGGAATGAAAGAAAAAAAAAATATCCTGTTAAACGACTGGCCACTTGATCGTTTCGGCGAGTGAACAGACATAAGAAATGCCGACGTGCGAATTGCTGCCGGCGATCATGTCAAAATTCTGAGAGGATTATTCCATCAATCTATTTTAGGTATTTATATATACATATAAATATATATAGATGTATGGAGAATTTAGTAATTTGTATATATTTATGGACTATTGTAAAAAATACCAAGGAAATAATTTTAAAATGAATTAGGCAGATTGTTAAGTGTAAATGTCATTAACAAAAATATTTTTCAGACGCGGATATGTTGACTTTGACAGACGTCTAGCCAGTTATTTAGGTTGACAAACAACGCTTGCATATGTTGGAAAATGTCATTTGTCTTTTTAATACTTCGATATTTATTTTTAAATATTTTTTATTTTTTCAATCAATTTTCTGTTTTTTTATCAAAGATTTTGGCTGAATGTAAGTCAAATAATTAATCATATACTATTTCAATGAAATGTTACATATATCTCGATAACTTTTTTACGAATTTTTATTTACCGGAAAAAAAAACTTAGTGTAAAAAATCGGGAGTGAATTCGGATTGACTACGGATTTTATTTAAATTCGAATTCACTCCGTCACTCAGAATTTCGAAATTTGATAAAAATAACTCCGGATATGGAGTAAATTCGAAGTTTCTTTTTCAGCGGAGTGATCTGGATTTTTTTTAAAATCCGCTTTCACCCGATTCGGAGTTTTAACATTAAAATAAAATCCCCTTCGGAGTAAATTTCACTCCGGAGGAATTAAATAGTCATCCGCTCCGCATTCACTGTAGATTTAATCCGCGTTCACTTCGCAATTTTTTTAGTGTACATGACATTGATCTAATTTTTTTATTATCTGGATTCACATAAATCTATTGTGATCTAAGTTGATCGAAGCTAATTAAAAATTTGAAAAACCATTGAACTAATTTCATAATTCTTTAAATAATGACTCGCAATTTCTTAAAATTTTTAGATAATTTTCAATATTAAATTACCCGTGCACTGTAAAAAATCGGGAGTGAATCCAAAGTAATTACGGATTTTATTTAAATCTGAATTCGCTCCATCACTCGGAGTTCTGGAGTTTGAAAAAAATCACTTCGCATACGAGTAAATAGGGAGTTTGTTTTTCTAACAGTGATGTAGATTTTATTTAAATCCGCATTCACTTCCGCATAAAATTCCTTTATATAGGAGTTAATTCCACTCTGAATATGAACCGGAGTTTAAATATTAAAATAAACTCCCCTTCGGAGTAAACTTCACTCCGAGGGCATTAAATAAATACACAGTCTTCCGCTCCACATTCACTCCGAATTTAATCCGCGTTCACTCCGCAAATTTTTTCAGTGTAGTAAAAAAAATGATTTTTGTAAAAAAAATATTTTATCAAGTACTACATTAATTACTAATTTCAT
This sequence comes from Microplitis mediator, assembly GCF_029852145.1. Classification (NCBI taxonomy): domain Eukaryota; kingdom Metazoa; phylum Arthropoda; class Insecta; order Hymenoptera; family Braconidae; genus Microplitis; species Microplitis mediator. The sequence goes on from NC_079973.1 coordinate 5,452,156, forward strand.
ATTGAACTTGAATAATAATTCCGTTAACAGAAAAAAATCGAAATTTGTTAACAAAATTTCGAAAAAAAAATTAAATATCAAATCGCGAATTCAAATTTTTTTTCAAGTAGAAAAGTCATTTCGAGTGAAACCTTAACATTTTTAAACCAATAATAGATTAAATTGAAAATTTTCAGTAGCATAATTTCTTGTAGAAAAAAATACGATGACTCTAAACGTTATTTTTTCTGTTGGTGTAAAATATAATTAATAGTTGTATGGATAGTTATAAATAAGATAAACCGAATATTAAAGAGAGTAAGAAGACGATAATGACAGTAAGGAGTAGTGAACAGACGTGAAAAGTGAGGAAGAAAGTGGCGCGAGAATGAATAAGTCCAACCAAGAAACCCTGGGTAATTGCTGAGGCATCTCTTCGCACCTCATCATCATCATCAACAGCTAGGGCTGTTGTCGTCGTATAAACGTCACGAAACTCACGTCGTGAGAGGAAGTAAGACCACCCGTTAGACCATTCGTATTTTCAATATATTTTCACCTATTTTTTTATTTTTTTATCGCGATGAATGAAAAGTCGTAAATTTATTATTTTTTATTTATCTTCTTATATATTTAGATATTTATATATATAATGTATAGGTATGTGTACGGTTTTAGATAAGAGTATAAAGTAAACCCTTTGGAAAATTAATAACTTGGAATTTTAGAATGAAAATTACCCAGCATGTGTTTGCTGGGTATTACATTCTTAACATATTTTTTAATAAATATGACATACGTCGCTGAGAATGCAACATTAGTGATGTGCATCAGACCACCCAAGATGCTACCATTCTAAACGACCATCATGAAATATGGTAATTTGGAGCCCTGCTGTCTAAGTCTCAAAAAAAAAAAAAACTACATATATAGAGACGGAAGGACTTTAAAAAATATGATATACATTTATATAAATATATATATGTATACGTATAGTCATTAGAAAAAAAATCATACTGAAGTTAGGCGATGTCTAATAATATTTGAATTTTCAAAAATCGATAAATTATAAAAGAAAAAAATATTGAAAAAATTGCACTTGTAGATTTTTTAATTTTTTACATGCGCATATTTTTAGTTTTTTTTTTTTTCTTAATTGATTTGTTGAAAAAAGAATCCGAAAATTGTCAACTGTTTGTTGATTTCAGAATCATGAAAAAAAAGATTTTTTTACACAAGAAATTTTTTTCGCACAATGCGAAAAATTTCTTGAGACAGATACAAATTTTCTTGAGGCGAGTAAAAATTTTTTGCACTAAATTCTAAATTCTTTTTTATGACAATTAAGTTAGCGGCCATTTAAAAAGTTTTAGATTTTTGTTTCCAAAAAAATAAATATTGAAAAAAATATTTTGAAAAATTGCACGTATAGTTTTTGAAATTTCTGACATGTGCATTTTTTTAGAAATATTTTTTTTTCATTATTTATCTGTTAAAAAAAATTGTTTTAATTTCAAATGTCTGCTAACTTTACTATCATTCTTTTTTTCGGCATATAAATGTATGGAAAATCTGACTCAAAATATTTGTGAGTTTTCAATTTTTGAATGATAATGAGTAATAAAAAATTATTAATCGTTTAAATAACAATAATAATAATGGTAATAATTATAATAAATAACAAACCGTAAAAGATAAATCGCATGCATTTAAAGATTATCGCAAAAAATCAATTTAAACGTCTTGGAGTCGGAAGAGGAATTAAAAATGACCAAAGAATATAAATGTATGTTACATATATATATAAGTGGTATGTCTGTGTATGGGCATGTATGTACGAAAAGAGAAATATATATTAAATGAAGGATCAAAAATATATTTAATAAAAATTCAAGCAGGAGCATATAACTCTTTCGTCAACGTCTTGCCTGGAGTGACCGAGGCGAATTAATTCTCTCGTTTCATCTTGTGTGAAGGCTATAGGTATATGTATGGGTTTAAAGAATGCTCGAGTAAGTGGAGAAGTTTAACTTTAAGGTACAGCATGTATTTAATTTTCAATAATTAAATGTGTTTATAAATTACGCAAAGGATTTTTGGGTTTTAATATTTCGATTAATTCAAAGTGTCAGGCGTGAGTATAAATTTTTTTTTTAACCAACGATGTGTTGATCCTGATTATATAAAAAGTATGAAATTTATGAAACCGAACTATCCACGGAGAAAAAAAACAGTAATTTTTCCTATGTTGGCATAGTAACTATTACTATGTGGACCCAGGAATTTTTCCTATGTAAACAAAGGGAAATTCCCTATGTCAGCATAGGAATTATTCCTATGTTACCACAGTATTTTTTTCTCTGTAGCATAGGAATTTTTCCTATGTCAAACATAGGGATTATTCCTATGTTAACGTAGGAATCGTTCCTATGTTAACATAGGAATCATTACTATGTTAAAATAGGAATAATTCCTACGTAAACATAGGAAATTTTACTTTCTGCAAGTCACATTGCTTTTACGGAGTAAACGTACAGTTACAAATCCCATGATTTTTTGTAGTAAGCAAGCTAATATATATGTAAAAAAATAAGTAAATTGTCTGTTTTAAAATTTTATATGCATAGAAATTATTCCTATGTTAACATAGTAAATTTTCCTATGTTGCATAGTAAATTTTCCTATGTGCACATAGGGAAATTTACTATGTTATATAGGAATAATTCCTTTGTCACATAGGAATTACTCCTATGTTAACATAGTAAATTTCCTTATGTTAGCATAGTAAAAATTCCTATGCAACATAGGAAAATTACCTATTTTTTTTCTCCGTGTGGGTAATTTGATTGGTTACATGCCGGTAAATAAATAAATAAAAATAATAATTTTCTATAGAAAAAAATGATTTTAATTTTTCCCGGTTTTTTTTAATTAATTCTTCATGTTAATTTAATTTATTTATCGCCTTTTTGGCATAAATGCAAAAATAAAATTTTATGTCAACAGACACAAAATTTTTTTTCTGATTTTCAAAAATAAAAACAAATTTTGTAAAAGTTTACTAATGATAAGTTGATAGTCAACAATTACATCTTTATAGCTTTAGTATATACGTCAAAAAGCCACATAAATATGCACATGCCCTTTGAGGATATATTGATGCAAGTTGTGGATTTGTGAGCGAGCAGTCAATAAACTTCCAGGAGTTTTAATGGAGGGAATGGAATAAAAATTAAGGACGAAAGAAAATAAAAATATAATAAAAGATACGGTAGCAAAGAGACAAGAGACATGTGAAATAAAACGAAAAATGAATAGCGTGTAAATAAAAATGAGACTTACGAGCTGATTCTGATAGGCGGTGACGGCGGTGAAAATGGCCTCCGGGAATACGAAGGTCTTGTGTGGCTCGCGTTCAAGATCCTCTATTGGGTCCTTGGCACCTGAGTCCGGTCGCTTCACCAGGTGTATACGTGGCTGGTACTTGTGCATTGAATTTAATACCAGCTGTTTAATTTCAAAAATCATCTTTAATTTACATCTGATGCTTTAATAATACGATAAACGCATTGCCATTAAACCTCAACAAATAAACTACCCTCTTTTTAATCAATTTATACTTTTTATTTTTGCTTTACCCCAATGAAAAAATTTATAAAAAAAAATATATGTTAAAATATATAAAATATATGTTTCTTTTATATATTCTAATATATACATTAAATATATTTAAAATATATAAAATCTATACTAAAATCGGCCAAAAGTTGGCTATTAAAAATATATTTTTTATACATATTTTATATAAGTTTATATATATTTTTTTATACTAGAAATATACACGGAAAAAAATGACGCTCAAAATTTTAATAGTTTGTAGTTTATTTTTGACTTAAAATTAGTATATTCGATACTAATATCAAACCGGGATCATTATATATTACAAAATGGCTATTATTTATATTAAAATTTCATACACATAGAAGAGCAAAATTTGTAATTCCGTATATTAAAATTAATATGAAAAAGAATCGATAAATTGGTATCTACAGTTATTACTATTCAAATAAACATAGAAAAATTTTAAAAATGAGGAACCGAAAAATTAGTAAACGTACATATTAATATATAAAGATCTAGTATACTAATTTTTCATTATATTATTTACCAGTTATTCGATATATGTATATAACAAATTAATTTATAATAACGAATAAATAACATTTTATATTAATTATTAGTCAATGGGATAGAATTTATAAAATGAGAGTTAAAAGTTTTCGGTATTTTTATGAGCAAAAAATCAGTATCTAGTATACTAATTTTTCATTTTATTATTCACCACTTATTCGATTTATGTATATTGTAAATTAATTTATAATGATAAATAAATGATATTTTAAGCTAATAATCGATCAGTGATATCGAATTTATAAAATAAAAGTTAGTAACTTTTGCAATTTTTCGGCTGGAAAAATCAGTATCTAAGATAGCAATTCTTAATTTGACCAATCATTACTTTTTAATAGATGTATGCCATAAATTAATTAACTTTCACTAATAAGTCACGTATTATACCTAAAAGTACTAATATTTACTTACTTTTTGAAATAATTGATAGTAGTTTTTAGGAATCTACAAAAATTAGTAAACTACTTTGTATTAAGTACATAATAGTACTAATTATTGACAACAGATTTCACTTTTAACTATTATTTATTAATTTTTAATATTCTGTTTTCTCCGTGTATATTTTTTATATATATTTTTGTTATACATTTTTTTCATGGGGATATTCAGTTTACTTAAGGTTGCTTTTATTCGTATCCCTAATATATATATATGAACGAGGAATAAACGTCTGCTAAATCAAACAAAATGTTTATTCAATTACACTAAGAAAAGATTTCTCTTTGAGAATATTTTAGAAAATTTCCAAACAATAAATATTTTCTCTTTGTCATTTTTATTTTCTTTAAGTTAACGTATATGTTGTTATAAAGATAGTTTATTGGTTAAAATGTCAAAATAGTATGATAAATTAAAATTTAGTGATAATATTTTTAAAATAAAATCGGTAATTCTTAAAATGGAAAATGAAAAGGAATTTTATGATTTAGTGATAAAATTTATTATTGGAAATTGTTTAAACGTTTCGGATAAATAATGGAGTATTGTAAAATTGAGAATATACATTTATGTATGTATATATAGATGTATATGAGACAATGCTCCGAAAATAAGCTCGTGAATATAGAAGTGGATCTTTAACAATTTATTAATCCGAGTCGGACAATTTATATCGGGTGATTTAACGGGCAGACGACAGTAAATTTTCGTGTATTATCAATGTGATGAGAATATTAAATGCCTCACTTGTTAACATTATTAATTGAATGAAATTAATTTTGACACTCCAGACTGTCTGATTTATAAAATCGATGTTAATTTAATTAGTGCTAAAAGTGTTACACAAAATTTTAAATAGAAATTTTCAGATAACCCGCTCTCTAAAAGTGAATTTGTGAAATTCACTGCGAATCAGTGGATAGTTACTATTTTTACAGCTATAAGTATACCACACGGAAAACACGGATTTCGTCCTGATAACAAAAGACGGAATAACAAAATATTTTGTTATAATGACAAACATGATTAGCTTACGGTAACAAATCAATTTGTGTCGTAATTAAGAAGTCGATTTGTTATAGGAACACATGATGTTTATTATAATAATATCGTCGTATTTTAAAGCCGGAATTTGCTAACGTAAGTAATCTTAGCTTATGATTACAAAAATTTTTGTTAATGCTACGAATTCATTCTGTTACTTTAACAAATCAGTTTTTTTATTGGAACACAACAGTTTTGTTACAGTAACAATAAACCATTGCTTGGCCCAACGAAGAATTTGCTAGCATTACAAAAACATTGTAATCCCAACTAATGCTTCATTATCTGTATATTAAGGCAGAATTTTGTTACCGTAAGTTATCTTGAGGTCACAAAAATTTTCTTCCCGTGCACTAATTGAACCACTGGTATACGTATATCTGGTCCCCAGAGAATATTCACAAATTCGGAGTGAAATTCACTGATTCATTTTTAGAGAGCGCGAAAAAATTAAATAAAAATTTATTTTCACTATCAAATTTGTACCAAAATATGATGATAATTGTGTTCTATGGAAATTTGAAAGTAGAAAAATAATCAGGACAATAATTTTTAAAATGTCCTCGTAGAGATCAACCGATATCGGAGATATTTAAAATTCTATTAAATTTTTCTATTTTTATGTCTGAACAATTCGATTTAAAATTTTTAAAACTTGTTTATTAACATGCCCTCTATGCAATTGGACACAGAGAGAAAAAATTTAAAGGTTTAAATTTGCATATAGTTTTTGATTTGCTACTTTTTTTTTTTTTTTTTTTTTTGAAATTTTGTTAATGAATTATTTTAATTTTTTTCCTGTTAAGAAAATTATCCGTCAAGTTCCATATGAAATTAATAATTGATTTGCATTGATTTACTACACAGGAAAAAAATTATATTTACAAAAATCATTTCATTTAAAATCATTTTCTTAATCGAAGAAATCTGAGCTCTGCTCGAAATCTGATAATTCTTTTGCTGGATTACCGTAAATAAATTTCGTTTTTCTTCTGTCAAAAAAATTATTCTTCAATTCAAATATGAAATTACTTATATATTAATTTTTATTGATTAACTACTCAAGAAAATATTGTTTTTACAAAAGTTAATTTTTTTTTACCGTATACTTTCTAATCTTATTCTAGACCAAATATGAGAATTTTCACAAATAAAATTCAAAAAAGTTAATAAATTTTCAATTGCGAATTGAAGGCTTTGAAAAATTTCCGGATGACCCTCGAAAATTAGCATTCAAATCTCGGTTCCGCATTTATAATTAATAACTTAATAAAAAATATCACAAAATCATTAAATCCTTGATGATTTTCCTCATGTTTGTGAAACATAACAATAGTACACGGAAAAAAAAAGGGATCTCAAAATTTAGTTATAATTACCAGTGGAAAGTGAACCAAAACCATTAAAATTGACCCAGCAGTTTTTACTTCTGGCATAAGTGAAAAATTACTATTTCATAAGTAGAAGATACAGACGCTTAGTAATTTTTAATTTATGATATCACATACACTTATGGAATAGTAATATTTCAATTTTGTCAAAACTAAAACCCATCGGTTCCCACTAGTGGTTTCGGGTTCATATCTACGTCGTAATTTTCTTTCCGTCTACAAAATATAATATTCATATAATTAGTAAAAAAAGAAAACTTACATGTCCATGTCGGTCCATTTCATTGTTAGTAAGTTTAACTTTTTCAAAGGACACAATTTGTTTCCTCAACTGTTCACCAGTAAAGGGTGAATCCGGATGGACATAAAGTCTCGCCGGTGCTGGAGGGTCTGCTTTTCCAGCTACCAACCACGAACTTCTATGGTAGGCGTATCTATACCTTTTTTTATCAACCGGCACAATGTCCATCAGCACAGCATAGCGTCCGTCAGGCCTCAGTCCGTTGAAAGACACCCGACAGGTCGGAAACATCCTCCTGCAACAAAATTAAATCAAACCTTATATACTTTTACCGTTTCACATATATACAAATACACTATACAATAAAATATAATGATAAATCCCTCGAAATCAAACCAACTAACCCCGATCTACCAATGACTAATTGTTCAAAGACATTGAAACATAAGCGCTGATAAGATCTTGCTGCTAAGGACTACTGGTTAACTTGTTACTCAAACAGCCAAAGTTTGAATACATATATATTTATATGAAAGCGACAATGTAGCACACGTGTGCCTTAATCAATTGGTTGACATTAACCACACCTACATCACGACAAACATATTATTGTGTAAAAAAAGAAATATTTTTTTAATACATGATCACAATCAGACTTCTCGCCACCGCTTGCCCACTTATGACTTCTGGTGGCTAGTTATACACACATATTTATAAATATGTGTGTATACAATTTAAAACGTAAATGTTTTGCCTCCAAGGAATGAAAATAACATTAATACCGTGTCTGGACTCCTGCTGGTTGACCACTAAAAATGTATATATGGTGGACAACCCGCCGATCTTATCTTTTCGTTCGTCTTCGTCCCTCTTTTCTGTCCTTTTTATTTTATTTCTTATGCTCAATCGTTATATGTATATCTATATATATATCTATATATTTATATTTATATATATAAGTGCATTCATCCAATGAATGCATCCTTTACACTACATATGTGAATAATGCTTTTTATTTATCAAACTGTTCTTTGTTAATTAATTTAACGCGACAACAGTGACAAATAAATATATATGAGATTAATCTGCAATTAAGATTGATGTGTGAAAGATTTTGTAAATAGTTAATGCTTTTTATTAACGGATTATTTTTAAATCAACACTTTGATCTTTCTTTGGTTAAGCAAAAAATGTTGTCCGGAGATTAAGCTCTGGAAAAGGAAATGAATTTTTTATATTGTTCAGTTAATGAAGGTTTAAGTTGACGGGTGAAAAGATAGAAACTTGGGACGTAGATCTAATTACTGACGCCCGAGTAAGTGTTCAACCGGGTGAAGTAATTTTCTTTGTCTTTCTTTTACTTTTTGTGTCTTGTTCATCGTCTTCTTGTTCTTCTTATTGTTTTTCTTGGTTCCTTTAGCTAGTCGATGTTAACTCTTGAGGGAAAAGTTTAGGGTGCAGCGGACAATTAGGCGCGCGTCGTCCGCGTCGACTTTTATGCTGTAGTCTTCACTCGACCATTTATTACTATGCTACATACATTTATTTAAAATTATTATATTACTATGATATTCTATACACTGTAAAAAAAAAACGAGAGTTAACCCTCGGCTAGAGCACCATATTGGTGTAGATATTCTATAGAATCGGAGGTGTGCGCGTCAGTTTTTATATGATAAGAGTTAATCTGGGCATTTGTTTGTAAGTCTGTAAAAATTTTATCGATTTTTAAGAACTTTTCCATGCCCATACAAAAAAAAAAGAATCGGCCCATTACTGGATCGTGAATGGCTGCCAATTTTCAAGCATCGGCCGAAAATCGGCTAAATGACCTGATGTCATAAACTCACTTAGCCTTCAAACTTTCAAAACTGCAGCTTTTAAATTTTTCTTTGTTCTTGAGCCGTATGAGAATTTTGGACCTGGTATTATTATTCACGGAGTTAATTTTGAAATCTCGATAGTGCTTATATATCTTAGAATTTACCCTGGTTTTTATCTCAAATATGATACTTTTGTTATCGTTATTACTATATTCTGTTTATGTTATTAATTATTACTTATTAATATCTGTTTATAGACTTACGTGTACTTTTTCTTTTTCTCTTTATATTGTAATATTTGCCATTTGGCTTCTGCCTTGGCATTTAAATTTAATAAATAAATAAATAAATAAATTTTGTCAGCTACATATAGATTATATAATCTCTTAAAATTTTTATTATAAGGTATCAGTGGGTAATAAGGCCGAGCTAAGGGAGATTTTGAATAGAATCGAAAAGATTGCATTTAATTATCGAAATGTATGATTAATCTTTATTTCAATACATTAGCTATAAAATATAATGAAGTAATGGTAATTTTTACCGTAACGAGGGTTATCAGATACTTTCGACTGGGTTTTTTTCGGAAACAAAATCTCTCAATACAAAACACAGACCGCACTTTGATGCATAGCTGTCTAATCTAGTAAAGTGCGCTTTAATTGTTTCATAATATTCGTTTGTTTAAGAGAAAAATTCGGCCAAAGTTTCCATTTACTGTACAAGTGCAACAAAGATAGTACCGTTCGTGGACTTGAGTGTAATAGAGAGAAAAGTGCGAACCCCTGATAAACAAACAAAAAATTAAACTTTTACAAAAACCATAGGAATAGGCCTTATTTTACTACGGTAGGGTAATAAGGCCTACGGGTTAAACAAACTTGAATAGTTGGACTATACTTAATAAAATTGGTATTAGAGATAAATCATCACTTAAATTTAGCAACAATACTTTTTAAGAGTCAGAAGACTAGATTGTTTTTTATAATTTCTTCTGCACTACAACAGCATATGGCGGATGATGAAATATAGAAGACAGGGAACGTGGTATCGGGACTCTATAAACTTGTCGTAACATCTCTATGCAAGACCCTTCTACTAGAGTAGCCTTTAGCGGAGGCGATTATTTTAAATAAAATATAATTTCTGTCACTTAGGCCTTATTACCCGACAGGCCTTATTACCCGCTGGTACCTTATAATTGATTAGTGCTTGGATCACAATAAGTGTTCGAAACCCCCAAGACCTTAATAAAATAATTTATTTAATTTAAATTAATAAAAATGATAGAGCAGACTAATAAAAGTGTATGGTCGTGATTGAATTTTCAGATGGGTTTGAACTTGTGTGTAGTATCTAGCAAACAGTTTGCTCTTTATCTCGACCCCTGTGGATAGGAGAGTCTCTGGTGTAGTTGTTTCTGGTCGCTCAGCTGGATAGTGTAAAAGGAGAAGGGGCAGAGAGAAATTCACGGATCAAGGCTGTTAATGAGAAAGAGTCGCCGCTTGTTGACGTTGACATCGGCTGAGTAGAGACATTGATGTAGTATCTACTATATACCGAATCTACTGGTGCTTGCGATTAGTAAAATCCGGGGAACAATTGACCCTTGGGACTAAAGGGTTGATATAACTTAATCGATCTACGTGATATATTTTATTGCATTTGGGTTCGTTACGGTTTGGATCAAGAAATTGTATTTATTTATTTAAGAGTTAATTTATATATATATTAGAAGGACTTACTTATTGGCATTTTAATTTGATAAAAGGGTTAAAAGATTGATTACCTGCCGGTTTTAGTTATTATCATCTCAGTTCCGAGTTCGTTGAATTTGTCCCAGAGTTCTTTTGTTTCCAGATGACAGACGACGTGCCTCAGCTCCTCGCAATTCGAGTGCTCTTGCAGAAGAGGGTTGGTCGAAGGTGATGCCGTTTTTCCGCTGGTACTTCCGGCATCGTCCGTTTCTATTTCGTCGTCTATGTCTACGGAATCTTGAGAAGGGGGAGGTATCCTACTTATTCCTGATCCACTTGCTTCTCTTTCTGTAAAAAAAAAAAGTAAATATCAATTAGTATACGGCTAATTAACGGTAGGCGACAGAGGGGTAAAATGGTCATCCTAAAATTTTTTGATCTGTCGAAAAATAACTTGGCTAGAAATCAGGTGACAGAATATTTAAAAAAAAAAATTTATGCTGAAAACTTGAGGGTGACCCTTTTGTCCAATTTTCCACAAATTTGTGGGTAAAAATATTTTTTGATTGCTAATAAAAATTTAGAATAATTTTAGTACTTCAAGTATAAAAAATTTTTAATGGGATAAATTTTTTATTACAAAAAAAAAAGTAAAAATTTCTCAGATTTGAAATTTTCCGAAAAATGGCCAAAATGGGCATCTTAAAAAATAAATGAATAAAAACCTAAATTTACATATTCATAAAAATATATATAAATTGGGTAAAAAATAAAAAAATTTTGATATTTATGTAAATTATCACCAAAAATAATTAAAAGCACTCGCAATATTTACCCTAAAAAATTTTTAACTTTAAAAACTAAAGCTTCCCTCTTTTTGGGTTTAAATTTTATGAGCAATATTTTGAATGCGACCATGCGCGACCCAGCCGCGATAATGAACCGACAAAAAAAAACATTGTCGGCGCGAGATGAGTGTGTAAAAAACATTAAGACTCGAACTGATGTAAGAGCAGAGTAAGAGTAGAAAAAAATATTAAGAGAATGTGGTCTCTCACATATCCACCCACATGTCGTCAAGCCGTTGCAATAAGACCCCAATTTTTATAACATTTTTTTTTTGTTTGTTTTCATATATTTTTATTTGTTTTTATTAACATGACATCTTTTTTTCATTCATACAAAAATATTCCCCAAGCTTTCCTAACCCTCTACTCTCCACTGATGCCATCCGTTTTATCATCAGAAATAGTACATTCATATATATACATATATATATGACGTCGTGTGTGTCACACGCGCCAAGTAAACACACACCCAGATTTCATTCATGCCTCAGTTACATATCAACGGCTCACTCCTAATTAGTGTCTCTCATATATATCTAACATATATGTATATATATATAACATAACTTATTTAATATAACTACTTGAGAATAATCTTCTTAAATTACCGTACGGTAATTTAAGTATAAGTAGCAAAAGAAAATAATATATGAAAGATTAAAAATAAAATAATAAAGCAATAAAAAAAATTTGAAAGGAAATATACGAGCAAATGCGAATCGAATTGAAGGCTACCGTTCGAAAAGATGAGAAAAAAAAATAAGAGAGAAAGATGGGATCTAAAAGAGTTAAGTCTTTCAAATTCCTTCTCACTCTCGATGTGATGTTTCGATGGACTCGGTTACTTTTTTTTTTATTTTTTTTTTTTTTCAACCACCTTCAAAGCGCTTCGAACGCAATTAGGCTCGCCGGGACTAATTGCTCGCCGCGATACGAGTGAACGAGAGAAATATTAGTGAAGGAGAGTAAGAGGGTAAGAGAGAGGAGAGAGGAGAGACATGAAGAAGATAATGTTTAGTTATGGAGCACCGAGTACGGATATTGGGTTGAGGTGAGAAAGAAATATTGAGGAGAGACAGTAAGCTGGCAAAAGATGTAATAACACCTACGCCTAAGTTACTGGAAGATAGTTTGTTGCGAAAAAAGTGTTGTGTTCGGAGTGTAATAGCTCTGGTGCGGTGTTTTGAGATAAAAACGTTTAATTATTCATTTACGCTGTGGCTTTTACTTTACGACAGTTGTTGTTTTACTCTCATTAGTTTAAAGTCGTCGAGCCGCGACGAGTAAACGAGCTTAATTGGTAAATTTATTCTAAGTACTTTTCTGATTGACGTATTGCAAAAAACTTTTATTTTTAATCTGCTTTATTATGAATTTTAATTGTTAGTTTTATTTTATTTACTTGTATTGTTTATTTAAATATTCGCTTAATTGTTTTTTGCATTTGAAAACAGAGAGGATGTAAGACTTCGGGGGTGAGTTTACTCAAATACGGCCTCGAAATCACACTAATGACGGTCACAATTTTTTCTACTCGTGTTTGTCGATGTTCAAAATGAATATAATTTTATCTGACTGATTTTTTGTTTTTATTAAATGCGGCGTTGGAACGAAATTTATTATTTTTTTTTTCGACTAGATATTCTAATATTTATAAGAAAAATATGTAATTTGTTACTTTATGAAAATTGCCCAAAAAATTTGGTACTGTAAGGACTGCTGGTAAACTGCTAGTAAATATTGAAAATTTCAATATTTTTACGTACCATTGTCTAGTGATTTCTACACAGAAAAAGAAGTTATCTTGAGTCGAGAAAATATTTTTGAAGACAAAAGTTTTCGGGAACCAAGTCAAGATTTTCTTGAGCCAAGAGAATTTGTCTGGGTTAAAAAAAAATTCGTCTTGGTCGGAGAAGATTTCTACTTTTCTTGAATCAAGAATATTTACATTCAGTCGAGAATTTTTTTTTTCTGTGTAATTCTACACTGAAAAGTCGGGAGAGAAATCGGAGTGAATACTAATTTTATTTTAATTCGAATTCACTCCGCTATCCAAAGTTTCGGAGTTTAAAGAAAACCCTCCGCATACGGAATAAATAGAGAGTTTGTTTTTTCAGTGGAGTAATTTCGGAGTGATCTGAATTTTACTTCAACACAAACTCACTCAGATTCGGAGATTGAATATTAAAATAAACTACACTTCAGAGTGAATTTTACTCCGAGGGGATTAAAAAAAACAATCACCCACTCCGGATTTACTCCATATTCACTCCACTAATTTTGTAAAGTGTAGAGATTTTTTTTTCAACAAAATAATTTCGGAGTAATTTGGATTTTATTTAAATCCGCATCCACTCCGATATGTATTTTTAATGTTAAAATAAACTTCCCTACGAAATTAATTTCACTCCAAGGGGATTAAATAAATTCAAAAATCATCTGCTCCTCATTCACTTCGCACTCCGAATTTACTCCGGATTTAATCCGCATCCACCACAAATTTTTACAGCGTACTAAATTTCAAATTTGTATATTTTACTTTCTCCGTTTTAATTCATAATCATGTTGCGGACAATTTTCTTATTTTTATATTTTATAATTAATACAAAATAATTTCTTATAAGAACACTGAGAAAAAAAAATGTTCTGTCAATTCGCGCAACCGAAACGTCTTCAACTCAAAATTCACCATCGCAACGGAAAATCTTTCGTTTAAGGTCTAAAAGTCTTGGCGACTTTGATAAGAGAACTGATCGTTAATTCGCAGCACATTTTTTCTCAGTGTATAAAATTTAAAAGAGAACTTCAAAATTCACCTAAAAAATTACATTAAGCCAAAAATTTAATTTACTCCCACAATTTGTCTCGAAAAATTCATATAAATCAAAGCCTTCCATTTCTTCTATAAAAAATTTTCTTCAATTAAATTCACGTCTACTCAAAGGAAAACTTCCTCTAATATCGACTCGCAGTAATTTAAATTTATTTAATTAATAAAAATTTTAATTAAATATTTTTAATATCAAGTAGAATTAATTGCATAAATATTTTTATTAAAAAAATAAAAAAATAATTTTTCTGCGTAAAAATAATTTTATTTAGAAAAAAAAAGACGACTGACTACACTTAAGACATAAAATAAATTTAACATCTCAATACTTTGACGGTAAATTAATAACACTGCACCTGAGCCTTAGAAAACTATAGGGAAATAATAAGAGAGAGTTATTGAGACGAGATATGGCGCACTGCGGCTTAACTAACACCGGTTATTATGCGTGCTTTTATTATCGTTAACTTACCTATAATAAGTTTATGCGTAAAGCAACATGACTCCATTCAATGAACATGTTTTAATGATTTTAATATACATGCACATATATATATAAATATATGCATACAAATTAATCGTTAAAAATTCACGTGATTTTAAAATCTATTTTTTTTTAAACACCCCCTCTTTAGCAGCTATTTTTTAACGTCACTATCTAACGCACGTTGCTAAATAATGAGAAATAAATTGCATACTTGCATCGATTTTAAATTTAAATAATTTTATAAATTATATACTTTGTAATTTTATTTTACTACATGTACTATATTTACTATTACACAGAAAAAAAAGATTTCTTGAGGCAAATAATTTATACTCCCCCCAAAAAAATGAATTGAAAATGAAAATTCTCATGATCTCGAAGTTAACCGACAATTAAAAAGTATCGAATTTTTTTTTTAACAATTCAATTTAAAAAAAAAAAACTAAAAATATGCACATGTAGAAAATTAAAAAATCTAGAGGAGCAATTTTTCAAATTTATTATTTTGAAAAAAATCCTAAAGTTATTAAACGTCAGCTCACTTCGGTACCGTAAATTTTCTTGGGGCGAGAGAAACTTTTTTCTGTCTAGAAAATATATATATCACATTGCAACTTTATTCCAAAAATTTTTCAATTTGGTTCAGTTCCAAACAATAATTTATTTTCATAAATTTTAAATATATATATGGCAGAAATTATTTAATTACACCCTGCTATAAAAAAGCATTAAATACTTTAGCATTTAAATTACTTTTACTAATTAAATATCGATCGTACGTCCAAATGCAATGAGTACTTTTTTTTAGTAAATTTAATTCTCTGAAAAAATGACCCTGATAAATTTTCGTCTATATCCATAACTTCATCTGCAATTTAAATTTAAATACAAGTAAATCATATTATTTTTTAAAATTATAATTTTTTTACATTAAAATATATTTTACAGGCTAAATATCGATTGTACGTCTAAATGTAATGAATACTTTCTTGTAGCAAATTAAATTCTCTATAAAATTATTCCTTATCAATTTTTATTTAATTCCATAACTTTATCCGTAATTTAAACATTAAGTAAAATATTCACAATGGCTCCGAAATTTGACCTCAATTCCGAGATTTATCTTTCGTGAATTAATATTATTTGTAAATTAATAATTAATTTTTGATAATGATGTTAAACATAAAGTTTGTTCTTGTTAAAGTTCAAATATTATAACTAATAATAAATTTTTTTTCATCACATTTACTCAAATATTACGAAAAAAAAAAAAAAAAACGAAATTTCTCAACATTTTTATCAAAATTAAAACTAAAGCATATTAATTAAATATAAATTATTTCCACATTAACTGCCATCTGTTTTTCTCGGTGAAACACAGCTTTATATACACATATGTCTACATATGACAATTTTAACATGAATATCTATATATATATTATTTTATCAATGCAAAGTATTGCGCCGTTACGTAAATAATATCCATTAAATGATTGGCTATGCCAAGAAGCAATAGGTCAAGAAGCCGTCGGTCCACTTTGTCTTTCTCTCATACATTATTATATTTATTATACATAACAGTATCGCGATAGATATATATTAAAGGACTTCTGGCATTGAATTTAATATATTATTATACACTTAAATTTATTTTCCGTAGTATATATATATATATGTATTTAAAATATCCCATATGTTGCATACATAACTTATGTGTCACACGTGCCATCTACTTGGTGACATCCATTGACGATGGATACAACCCAAGAAAAATTTCTTATACACATACGCGTGACCAATTGTCTCCACAGTAGCATATGTTGATTCTTACTTTCGAAATTTCTTTTAAAAAATTACCGACGAAAAATTTAGACATGCGAAGAATTTCATGGTGGAAATTACAAAAAAAAATTAGGTGATGGTGGAAAGACCCAATTTTTGAAAAAAATTATGCCACTTGTTGAAGTGATTTTCAATAAAATTCAACGAGAACATATTCAGGAAGATGAATTTTTTCTGTATCACATATGGGAAGGGCGGGGAAAATGGGACCGCTGTGGAAATAATGGATTTTTGTGCATTTGATTACGGTATATTCTTTGACTCCATTCAAAGTAATTGAACCAAATTTCCAGTTGCCGTGAAAAGAGAATTTCTTCCTTGGGCGGGCGAAAATGGACCACCCCTAAATAACAAGAAAATTAAAAAAACGGAAATGAGTATAATAAAATTGTTTGTACTGAATCTGAGAGAGAGAAAAATTTGCAGTATAATTAGTATTGTATTAAAAAAAATTTTGGATACTCAAAAATATACAAAGATGATTATAAAAGTCGTAAATGACAATTGAAACTTTGGAAAATAAATAAATTTTTATCAAATTTTGGAGTGATCCGTTATGCCCACTTTCCTCTCAAATTAACAAATATTTCAGATTTAGCAGCAAAGTCTATAAATTTTGACTCAACGGTCACATGGGGTTCAGGTGAACCCTAGTTAATTTCCAAATCCAAATATCTCATTTAGATATTTAGTTTTTTAACCAGTAATATGTGCACTGTAAAAAATTTGCGGAGTCCCATACAAAAAAATAGAATCGGCCCATTACTGGGTCGTGAATGGCTGCCAATTTTGAAGCATCGGCCGAAGATCGGCTAAATATCAGATGATAACGGTATGCCAAGCATGGCAGTCGCAAGTATTGGCCAATCATCGGCCAAAGCTTGGTATCAAGAGCACTCGATCAAACCGTTGGTCAACGATCGGCGGTTAATTGTGCGCCGTTTTTATAAGCAAAAAGACGGCTGCCAATGCTTCACCATGCACTGGCCAGTATAGTTAGCCATTTATTGGCCAATCATTGCAAACCAGGCATCGGCCGATCTATGGGAAAATTTCGAAGCTCGGCGACTTTGTATGAGGGATTCGGATTCACTTCCAATTTTTTTATGTGTATGGAAAATTTCTACATTATTGGTAATTTTCAGCCCAATTTCATATTTTTTTTTATACTGCCATCTGCATAGTAATTTTTCAACAAAATTTCTGTGCAAAAAAGATACGAAAATTGTCGGTAATACCGCACACCACTTCGCGTTTGAGGTGTAAAAAATTATCTTAGTATATGGTTGAAAGTAATGATAAAAAAAGTGAACCACTGAATGTAAATAATGACAAAGTATTCCAATAAAACAAAAGTTCATTCTAAATTTGCAACACTGAAGTATCTCTTAATTGGCGAGAGAAGTGTCTATCCTTAGATTGCTTCTTCATTTTCTTACTCGTGTGTGGTCTATATCTTCTATAAATATTATACATACATATATATATACGTTCAATGTATTTTTATTCAACAACGTCAACGCTAGTGTTAAACGACTGACGAAAAGTAAAGGACAAAACCCGCAAAATAAAAAATGACCATCAAAAGAGTGAAGATGATGACAAAGATGGCCAACTAAACCAACTTATTTAGAATGAGAGATGATGAATAAATAACAGTCGTAGCATAAGTAGAAGAAGACGAAGAAGAAAAAGGTACTGTGTGAAAATGCGTGGGCTGTTATTTACGACAAGATTCAGAAGGCGCATAAGAATGTCATCATGAAAGATGCAACTGAATAGCAGGAGTGCCGAAAGAAAAAAATATTTAAGAAGGCTACAAGTATGCTGTAAATATAGTAAGTGAATATGATGAGCAGTAAAGAATCTAGAGAAGCATATTCCTGATTAATAAAACTGCAACAAGTAATAAAGTTGACGGAATTTAAAAGATTAGTGGACTAGTCGACTGAAGAGTTGCTCATGATTAGACTTAAAACAGATGGTGTGGTCGTAAGAATGATTGACCGCCGGTGGACCAAAGTAATAAAACACCCTAGCAGCTTAGCCAAGACCGCAGAGTCACGTGGCATCAAGCCATCGTCTCTGATGCTGGACACTCAACTGGCTCTCAGATTATTCTAGACACTCTACTTCAGTAAATCTGTTTACCGTACAACCAATCCAACGTGGATTTCAATTCTTCAGCTGGTTGCCAAAACTGCAACTGTTAAACTCGAGGAAACTTGCCAAGTTTCATCTGAAGACCGGCTAAATTGCTTGATATTTTTTCTAAACACTCTTAGCTAAATGATCGATGGGATTCCTGCTGGATTTTACCAGGACGATGACGGCTGCTTTGGCCAGTATTCAATAAATCCCGAATTCCTACATTCCGAAGGCCTATAAAGATCTGATTCTACGTTCAATGCAAAGCCGTGTAACGACAAATAAACCTGCTTGAAACTGCTGGCCTCCAGAGAATGACTTGAAATTTTGAACAAGTCCAGAGTACAGCCTACAAAGATGACTCAGCGTTTTATTTAAAAAAGTGTTGATGATGCTTGGAGTACTATTGTCCAGGTCACAAGTGCATCAGCTAATAATAATTCATTCAAAAATAATGTATGTCATACACACAATAGTGTTTCATAAGAGTCATTTGTCGAGCCTGTGTATACAGGAAGACCACCAGCACAAGTATCCTCATCATCATCATCATCATCATTGACCAAATCATTTGTATGTTTTATAGACGCAAGACGCATGCATTTAATTGGCAGTTAATAGTGATTGCTATGAGAAACAGTTGATACAAAAGCCAAGAAACGAGTTATTTTCATCATTGACATCCATCACTTAAACAATGATACTGTTTTTCCCGTTGAACTGTTGTGTGTATTATGGTCTTATATATTTATTGAGTAACTGATAACTGGGTATATCAAGAACTTGTAAGCAAGTTCGCGTGCTGCACTTAGTCGTGATGGCGATCCGCGAAAAGGAATAGAAGGTTATCGAGTTTAAATTACATAGAAACGCGAACGGAAAACGAGTAGGATAATAGCCAACCATCCACGTGGCAGTTTTCTATTCTGTAATTTGCCCTTGCCATTATTCTGATATGCAATACCGTTTTTACAGCAGAGTAAGGCGGTACTTAGCTGGATACTGCTATAAAAGTTAAATACTATATTGCTTATTACAAATATGTTATTGCTATTGCTATTGAATATTAATACTCTTGTAGTTTATGGTTTAGAGATACTCGGCTTACAAATATGGCAGTACATATGTGTATTTATTAAAAATAACTCGTATGTACTTTAATGGCTGCACAGTAGTCGATAATAAAATCATCAGCTAGACTTTGAGATTTGCTATTAACATTAACGATAACGAGTGTTCCGATAGTGAGAGATAAAAAAAACATATCTGAGCTCTGAGCTGTTTCCTAACTTGTTAACTTGTCCACCAGATGTCTTTTTCCTGCTCATCTATACGATAGTTCGTTAAGTTTTTAAAATAATTAAGCCGCTGATTACATTTAGTAATTTACGATACTTTAATGTAATTTATAAAGACAGAAAATAAGTCTATTAGCGATTAATATGATAAGTGTGCTGTCAACATTAATTCCAATAGATTGTCGTTGATAGTGTCTGATAGATGTGTGTGTATATAAGTGTTCTATGCTATGTACTATAGTTATATATTTAGTAATAAAGATAATAGCTTTTAACTATTACTGATTTAACATAAGCAATTTGCATTCCCGCATATTCTTCGTCGCCAATATATATGTTGTCGTTATTGTCGTGTGTGATAGTTGTGGTACACTAGTGTGTAATCGTTGGTTAACGATCGGTGTTCAGCGGATAGTGTGGCCCAACAAGACCAAAGAAGAGTAAAATAAAAATAATGAATATCAAGGAACAGCAAAAGTGGAGTTGAATAAGATAGAGATGCGGGTTGGCACGTAGCCTCTTTGGCACACGTTTCTTATATATACGTTATACACCAAGACGGTTCATTAGCGCTGTCATTTTACATCATGTGTGGTTTGAATATATGTCTCGAAGACAAGTGGACGATGAAGAAGCTATTTGCAGCTTTAGCTCGAGAGTTTAATTTGATAGATAGCTTTTCAAACAGTTATATAGTTTCCCTTATTACTGTTTTACTACGACTTATAATTCAGGTATTCACAGCTTTGTTGGAACAAATTCAAAATTGAAATATTCTGAACTAATTTCGCTGTCAAGAATGGCATCAGGAAGTGTCATATTTTATGTGCTTGTGGAATACCACATTATTGATGTACTATTCTCTGAGTATAATTTTGTGGTGACACACAACTCAGCTTTTTTTAACAACAAAGAGAAATAACTTACCGAGCTGATGTAATTTCCCACTGCCAATGGACTGTTGGAGTGAATGCCTGGATTGTTGTTGCTGATGCTGATGAGCCTGTTGTTGCTGTTGCCGTGAATCCCGCGCCATTATGGCTGCTATACTGAAGTCCGTGGCGCATTGGCGATTTGAATTACAATTACTACTACTACTACTATTATTATTATTTAAATTATTAAGAAGGCTGCTGTTTGGGGATGGACTAGAGCTGTCATCACCCTCGGCACCGTCGTCGCCTCTTGTTGTACATCTGTCAGGAATAACTCCAGGTGTTGCTGATACAGCAGTGGTCACCTCGGACTCGCCGCATCGCGGCATTTTCCCGCCGTCGGCGCCACCCCCGAGAAGTGACTGTGATGTGTCCTCCTCGTCCTCCTCGCTGCCGGCACCCACCCCGCCGTACGTAGTCAGGGTCAGTCCGTTTCTCTTCCTTGCAGCAAGACCTCGCGACTCCAGCAACATTACCTACACCCACTTCCGTGAAACCCAGCCACACTGGTTAGTATTTTATTAACCAACAAGTTTTACGTTTTATCAATACCGTCACAACCTCATCCAATGGTGTCCAGCTTTGCTACTTCCGTCCCGCAGTATTCAATAAATAAATAAATAAATAAATATGAAAAGCAGAGTAGTCATACACTCCCACCAAACATATGCTGGTCCCGCAAATATTTCCAATTTAAAGACACTAGATATTGGAGCAACAATAGCTGCTGCTTGTAATCTAAATTGTTGGCAATAATCGACGGTCTGTTGGGTCATAAACACAAACAAAACAATAGAGATCTCTTATGGTTACCGATCACCCAGAAGCTCAACATCCCCGATTGTTAATATAATATTTAAAAAAAAACACAAACTGACAATCGATCCACGTTAACACTTGAACGTTACTCTTAAGCACTGATGCCGCAGTTGTACTCCACGAGTTACTGAGACAAAGTGAGATGATCAAAAGGATGTAACCGCGTTATGAACACATGAATGTATGTGCGTGTAAGTATGTGTGCATGTGTGTATGTGTATCTATCACACCGGTCAGACATCAAGTAGCAGAAAGACCAAGATGTTTTTGAAAAATCGTGAGTGTGAATGGGGTGGATCGAACCGTGAACGCGCGGACAGACGATCGGTTTGGACCGAGTAACAGACCGGTTGCCTGACAGACTGACCTGCGCCGCGACGGGATGGCTCGAATTCACAACCGCCCCCCGCGTCCTACCCTTCTTTCCCACTCTTAAAGCTACTCGACGACATCAACGAGAACGTATTACCCGCGTACTAACCCGAGGGGCGTGTCGGGGTCTGGCCCCGCCCCGTGGTTCCTGAACGCCAAGACACGCCCACAAAAAAGATATTTCTGTGAGCGAGCGGTCGTTATTGCTTGATCCGCAGCCTGTCACAACGCCTCCAGTACATTCTCTTTTGCTGGTACTATCTTTCTTCAACACAAACCCATTATCTTCATCGTCGTCGTAGTCGTCGTTTACCACCACCAAAACCAATGCCACCCCGTTGCAAGGCACGGCGTGTACGTGCGAACGTTCACGGGTGGCGACCCTCGTCTCTTTTTCTATCTTCCTCACACCACCGGTCACGAGCTATACACACCGAGGCAACACCTTTTTTTTTATATACACATCACCTTTCTCTTCTTAGTCTCCGCGTCGTCGTACTCCTCGTCGTCGTAGTCGTCAGATGAAGCCCGTGGTGTGAGCCGCAGTTATAAGTGTGATGCACGGGAGTAGAAGAGATTCTCTCTCTTTTAAAAAAATAAAAAACAACCGAGAGAGCGAACAAGGGAAAGAGAGGGAAAGGGAGAGATGTTATATACTCAATATTATGGTCTCGTACGCGCCATCTAAACCTAAGCGAGACCGGGCAGCTGCCATTTTTTCTTACCAAAGGGATGTGCTGAAGAGGGAGCTACCACTAGGAGCTGCTACCTCGGTTATCGTAGTGGGGGGCAATTGCTGACAGCGTAGCAGACCGCTTTCCCCTTACTTTATATTAGCCCTCGGCAGAATATCATCTTCTCGCTCTTACTCCGTAGTGTTACACACCAGAGCAAAAGAACACATCTCGGCATCCACGATCCACCACGTTTGTAAGAGGTAGCAATTTATTGTTTTACCGTCGGACTTTAAACGCAGTCCGCGGATGAGTCTCAAGCTCTTTGGAGTGTGAGAATGGGCGGGGGCGGGATGAACGTGCAGGCGGACAGCGGGGGCGGCTGGCATTGGGTGGGTGGAGTACGATATTGTATTAACGAGTACCAGTAGTGGGAGAAAGATGGACGATGTAAAGTAGTAGTGGATAGACGATAGGGGTTTTTCTTTTTATAATACAGATAATGTGGGTGGGGACAGCCACAGAATGTCAGAAAAAAGTACTGAGAAAATATAAATTCACAAGAGACAATACTTTTCTGTACTTGTGTTTCATATATATTTTTTACTATTACCTTTTTTAATACTAAATATCTCGTCTTTCTCCTCACCCCCTCCCTCAGGTTTTATATGACAGTCGACACCTATCAGTTCAAGTAGCAACGTTCACTACGCGATTATGTCGCCATTATTATTCCAGGTCTTTTATCCTGGTTTTCCAACGCCTTTGTTCATCCTCGTATAATATATTATATATATTTGTAAACTAGCTCGCTCTGCGCATGTTGTGATACATTGGCGCCCAACGTTACACTTCCTCACAAAGACTTCTCCAAGGTTTTTATTGTTCTCATCGTTATTACTGCATATTCTCGAGGGGCTGAAATTCTAAATGCCCGGCTCTTGTCTCAACAAAAAAACCTCTCTCGTTCTCATCGTAATTTTCATTTTATTCAACCAAACTTCTTTTGTTCCTTTCTTTGTTTCTCAGTCAAAAGGCTCAGACCAATATATTCATTATTCACCAGCTCAGACAGAATATTAGATCTCTATTTACTTTTTTTTTCATTCAAATCCAAAATATCTAATACTCCAATTGAAGCCCGTAATTAACCGTAATGAGGAAGTAATCGTAGGCAACAAAGTAAAGGAACATATTTGATAAATTGCCAGCAAATAGTCTACTTAATAGTTACAACTATCAGCAATTTGTGTTGATTTTTAAGTAGACAATTATTAGTTTCCGAGTAAGTGATCAATTTAAAAACTATTTGAGTAAAAAATTATTTACGACAGTAATATTTGTCGGATGTCTGATGTCTGGTATCTCAAGGAGGTACCATCGCACTGCTGACAATTATTATTATAGACACGTGAACTAGAAATTTCCTCTACGCGAATCGAGAAGACCTAGCTCAGGGCAACAGCATCATCACACACAGAAGATATGACAGATAAATATATATGAAGAGAAGATGATGGAGACTGCTGTCTGCACATCAGCGAGTTGCCTTAAAGTATATACATAAATATATAGCGTAGTTTCAGTGTCTGTTTATGTCACGTCGCTTTGAAGTGGTCTCCGGAGCGTCGTATTAAAAACATATCTTACGCCGCGTCTGCTCACGTTAATAGTCACATCCTACCTGATCATAATATGCAACAGTAATAGTAATAAATGCGGTTCAAATGGCGTTATAATAAACTCAAAAAAAAGTATATATATATGTAGGTATATAAAAAATATTACAAGGAATCTAAATAAGTTACTACTGTAGAAATAAATAGTAAACGACCGGAAGTGCGACCAACCGGCTCATCTTTGACGTTAATTCACGCTAAACTTCAGATGTATGATTAATATACTTGTATATATATACATGTATATATATTTTTGAATTTTCATACAACCGTTAAGAAACGCCTGAGTAAGTCTCGGATCTCGGACAACTTTTACGAGTTAGTTCCTTAAGTTAATTAGAGGCTTTTAAAATTTATACGAGATGTTTTTATAAAAATTTTTAGCTCTCAAGCTTAAATATTTTCATCTTTATTAGAGCTAATAGTGGATTTTAAAAAATGTACTTCTTTAAATGTTTGCGCGAAAATAATTCGCCCGAGTCAAAAAACAAATTCTGGTTTAGTCCTCAAAAGCCTCAATTCCTCGCTGAAAAAAAAACTTTGCTATAATAACAAAAATTAAGATTACGCAGCTATTTGTTATGATAGCAAAACTATCTTGGTTAACGCATAACGAAGTGACATTTGTTGTGGTAAGTAAAGTGCTGTTGTAACAAATAATATGTGTTTGTGTTGAGGAAAAAATTTTTGAATACGCAATTTTCTCGAGTCAAGAAATCTTCATAAAACCTAATTCAATATTTAGCTCAACGCATGTCATTTGTTATAACGGTAACTTCACTTTACTTACCATAACAAATGTTACTTCGTCGCGTTGACCAGGATGGATTCGTTATTTTATCAAATTACTGCGTAATCTTGACTTTTGTTAAGATGACAAATTTTTTTTTTCAGTGCTTTGATGTTTTATTTGCCGCCCGAAAAGTAACTCTACTTTAGGACTCAAAATCCTCAATGAAAACTATGAGGTGTAAATGCGAATAATTTATCGATTTTAAATGATAACTAAGACCTCAAAATCTTCAATGAATGAAAGTTATACTTCGGAATTTGAAAAATTTGTAGGTAAAAAAAAATTAATTACTTTTTATTTAAAAAACGTTGAAACTGAAACAGTAAAACAGTTTTGACACTCATACAATTTTATTTTGATATTTAATTTTGCTGATAATAATTTAACAGCAATATTGCGTTCATGAAAAAAGAGGAAGGGGTAATTTTATTTGTGAGTAAGGGAAGGGAGAGAAAACGTCGGATGAGATTTTTGAGGTTTAAATGCGGATAAAATTATTCCTTTATGTTTTGAGTATTTTGAGGCTTCTAATCCAGATTGTTTTTCCAGTTTACTCCTCAAAATGGTAAAATGGGTCGTAACTACCGCAGAATCTCTCTATATTTGACTCATCCGTCCAGGATCTCTCTTTGTATTTGACTCGTCCTTTCGTCCCCACTACAGCAACACTATTGTCTCATACGCAGGTCTGCGCGGCTAAATGCGCTGTGTGCAAAAACAGTTTCTATGATATTATCTGTACATAACCTCAATTACTAAATAGAATATTATATTGTGCAATAAAAAATTTTAAACAATTCAGAATAATTTGTAAATTTAAATATTATATATCTTTAAAGTAAGTGATTAAAATTTATTAGATTAACAGAACTTAATGTTTGTATTCATAGAACAAGTTAATTAGTTAAGTCTACTCAGAAGATTCAAATCTATCTGCCACTAAGTTTTTTTTTTTGATTGGCCGAACGAAAAGTCGTAGTGGGAGACAGGATTGTCAAATATAGAGAGATTCTACTGGACTACTTTGAGGACTAAATTAGATAACTTTCTCTACTGTTGTCAATCTTCAAATTCTAAATTGATCCTTAAAAACCTCATGGAAAACTTTGAGACTTAAATCCGAATTTGTTTTTTAACTCGGGTCATTAAGTAAATAAAAATAAGAGGTTTTTTTTTAGACTGACGACTTGTTATGCAACATAGAGGTTACGGGTTCGAATCCAGGTCATGGTTTTTAAACTTTTTCTTGTTGGTTTTCGCGCCAAATTGATTATGATTAATTTTTTTAATTTATTGTGAAAAATTTAATAGAAATCAATTTATTAAAAAAAATCTTGTACGTCAATCATATGAATTATTGACGGAATTTATTTGAAAAAAAAAAAAATAATTTATATAATTTTATTTTGAAATTTTCGGTGAACGAAAGACTTAATTTTGCTGTAAATAAATAAAATTAAGTGGAAAAAAAAATAATAATTCAATATGGTCCCATACGGTGAAGGTTAATCTTAAAAGGGTTTTTCTCATTCAACAAAAGAACTAGATACTTATATATCACAGCAGTAGTTCATCATCATACATCCACTTATATACTTAATTTTAAAGAAAAAAAAATATTTGTTTTTCAAATAGATATGATGTATGTGCGTTATGTATATATAAGTATACATATGTATGAATATAATCTGGATAGAGTAGAGGATAAGAATCGACTTTGTGACGGTTATAGAATTTGTATATATATGTATATATGAGTTAACTGGTCTTTTCTTTTTGACGTCAGAAAAAGTGTAGATTCATCTTGATTGCTTTTGACTTCTTGTGAACACACTTGTTTCTTTTTCTCAAGTGTCAAGATTGAACGAGGACAATTCGTAGAAGGGGATTTATATCGATGAGAAGAGTGAACGATATCCGATGATCTGATGTCGTTTACGGTATATAATACAACGAATAAGGGAGTGAACTCGTGGGATTTTTTTTATACCTATACTTATATACGTACATATATATAGATATATACGTATGTTATATATACAATAGACAAATAGCTGTGAAATACCTAACAGACTACAGTGTACACTACAACTACAAGTATGTGTATACTTATATATATATATATATATATATATATATATATATATATATATATATGTATTTTTTTAAAGCGATAATACACTTACTCATTTACAAATACAGCTCCCGATGGACCAGACAAACCGAACTCCCGTGTCGAATGCTGTATTCTTCTTTGATGTCACTGCACGCTACCTCGTTTAGAAGGGGACTCGGATAATCTGCTTAGCTTGACGCTGATCCGGACAAATCGCCGCGCGGTTACGCGGCACTTATCCATAACTGCTGCACCTACTATCATGTGGCTTTGATGTTCTATAAGAAAAAAACAAATTTTTATTTTAATAAAATAATAGATCGAATAATATGTGTAAGAATGAGTCGCCAAGATCATTTTTTCTAAACTTGATATGGGTCGTGAATTTTAATAAAAAAATTTTTAGCCTAGAAAATTGAATCATTTGAAATTAATTCTGACGCGGCACTTTGAAAGCTTCTAGTAGAAAAACTGTAAATTTGTGAGTTTAAATATTGAATTTTAAAAGATTGATAATAATTAATGGTGATCTTTTTTTAAATTCTGAAAATCGTTTGTTTCTTCTCTAGGGCAGAAAACGTCTGACTTAATTTCAGCTCTGTCAGAAATGGATTTTATTGTAAACGTCGGAATAATAATATGTTATTCTAATGAATCAAATTATTGTGAAACGAATTTGTTTTGATTGGCTCCAGACATTGAAACTCTAAATTTCGACCCAGGTAATTATTAAAAATATTGTGTGTGTCAAAGGATAAAACGCAATTTCAGACTCCATGTGATGGCAGCCTTGGCCTTTGGATCAAGCAGTCAACCTCACTATCTAAAATTATATTGTTTTCTCCCCTGCACACACTAGGAGAAAATAGTACATTACACACCTAGGGCAGTAAAATAAGAAGTCTCAGATCACATGTAATTGTAGGAGACATTTCTTACTTTACTGCCCTAGGTGTGTAATACACTTTTCATCCTCGGCGGACGAATGCGGATTTTTACGTGCAGACCAAACTCAATCGGTAAATAATGCGCTTACGCGCTAATGGTTATTGGGCTGTAATGACCTCTATAGAATGAGCCTCGGCTTTATACTATCCCTGCTGCAAACATTACTCACCTCGACCGTAATGGCGCGAGGTTCGCCCAAGGTACATAAATAACTAATCTCACCATACCTGCACCGAAAATTTAAATTCTTGACGTTTTTACAAGGAAGAAAGTCGTTCTTTTCTATTATAAGAAAACAAAAGATAAAAATTAGCGCATGCGCTATTCTTCCCACTAGCAGAGGCCAAAATTTAAACTTTCAAGTACAGATTTGGTGAAGAATTGGTGATTACTGTGCGGAACCTGACTGAGTGATATGCGCACACGACTCAGTAAGGTTCCGCACAGTAATCAGTGTGGCGCTGCACCACAATCGAGCATTTTTTTCCAGCACCGTACTGAGTCGGGTGCAGAACAGTAACCAATCGGGTTCCAATCTTTCCGTATAGTGCAGTATACATAAAGTAGGACGTTCCAATCTGCGAGTTTGTCACCCTCACCTTGGGATGGGGTAGGTAATTACACACATGTATTATAATGTCCTACTTTCCTCCCTAGGTGTGTAATACACTATTATAGATTTACTCCTTAAGAAAATATTGTTTACACAAAATTTAATTTCTTTTTCAGTCCACACTGTCATAAGCTTGCGATATTTCAGGTAATTTATTATTTTGACAAATTATCAACCCTTCAGCACTCCCGTGTTTTTTAGTGTCTCGCTTACACTACATCAGTGACATCCTATAATTTAAATAGTGTCCTGTGAGTAAGATGCTCATAACGGAAGTGCTGACGAGGTATAGATTCGTTAGTAAAAAAATTTTCCAAACTTTTTTTTGAAATTGTGCCCCGTTTCCCTTATATTTAATTATAATTTGAATAACTTGATATATTAGACCATAATTAAATATTGATGTCTGAAAATGAATACTATTATTATCGATAATGAATTATATGGAATAGAAATAAATATACTATTGTAAAAATGAAGTTGAATGTGACCAACAAATCATGTTAAAAAATTATTACAAATTATATTTAATAATTTTTTGGCACACGCAAAAAATCACTTTGGATTTATCTTTTAGCGTAATAACAAAATAACAGTGATGTATATATACAAAATAGGTGTAACAATGAATACAGCTTATTGAAGAAATGATTGACGTCTGTTTGAATGTGTAACGGAGTGAAAGGTGGTGGATCAGGTAAACGGCTGGGCATTTATAAATATGAAACCCTCGAGGGGTTGATTTTAACGTCGCAAGTGAATAAACGAAAGACGAAACAAATATAGAGGAAATGAGGAATCGACACGCGTGCCAACAGTCTCGTTTAGATATATATTTTGTAATGGGATAAAAAGAAGTAAGAAATGAGACTAAACGAGCAAAGCGGTGAGCTAAACAGGCTCGCGTGACAGACCAACAGTCCAAACATACTGAAACCTTTGATGGCGGCCGCTTTGTACTATAGCGAAATAATAATATAATATGCCAGACAAGAGGTTGGATATGTTTTAGGATGTTATTGAGAAAGAGAGGGTGCAAAGCTTTAAAATTTTGCGTCGTATAGTAGTCCAAAGAGTAGTTTTAGTTTATCTGATATTATAATATTATTATTATATACATAACTAGTAGGTGATTTTGTAAGTTCGCTTTCAAGACACACTTTCGGTGCGCTCCAGATGTCCAAGAGCAAGCTTCAATCTTATTTTAAATGGACCAATTTAGTCACACATATGATCAAAAGATTTTACTTTTATTTTGTTTTAGAATTTTTTTTTTGAATTTCAATTTATTTTTGGAAATTGGAGCAAACGAAGACAAGAAAATAATTAGTACATTGGCGCAAAATATTTTTATTTACCCTAAGAAAATTTTTACTCACCCTACACGGTAAGAAATATTTTGCGGATATCACTATGCTGGTATGGGCGCGAACGCCATACTGTATGGTATCGAAGATTTTTATAGGTTATAAAATTGTATGCATAGATGATTCAACCATTGCGGGAATAGTAACATTGGCAATAGTTGTCGCGGACGCCGCAATGTCAGTTTGGCCGTCAGGCCCATACTGCGTTGCCGTATCTACAATTCTTCTGGTAGATAAACCTAGTCTAACGACATCTTTGTAGTTTTGGTGGTAATACGATAGTATACTTGGATTGAGACGCCAGAAATTATGGCGGGAAAAACTAGTAGCATTGTGCCCTCGTCATTGTAGTACGGGTCACAGGGCCATGCTGTTTCGCCGTGCCTGCTATGCATACGTGTGAGCAATACAATAGCTCTAGTACTATACAGTATAGTAAATAACGCCATACTTCTGGGACTCGTTACAATAATTTCTTGGAATATTTCACATACTATTTTAGTATGTATTGAGACCATACCAGCATGGTGTTGAACGCCATGCATTTCTTACCGTGTAATAAATTTTTCGCAGCATAAATTGAAAACAAAAAAGTTTTTGAGGCAAGAAAAAATTCTTGCGCTAAGAAATATTTTTTCAGTTCGAAGAAAATTTTTGTCTTCAACTCATAGTGCAAAATCTTTTTTGCGCCAAAAAATCATTTTTTTCTGTGTAATTCAAATCGACATAACAGCAAAATTTAAGTAAATTAGATTTTTTTTTAAGTAAAGATTAATTTATTCAATTTTTCATTAAAAATTTTTTATGAAATTGACTTATTATATATTATAAATTTAACTTCAAAAATAAATACTCAAATACTGCTGCTTAAAAATATCAATAGTGACATTGTCCAGATAAAAAATTTAAAAAAAAATAAAACAATAGTTTGTAGTATACATAAGAGTTTCTATATATATATATATATACTTAAAAAAAAAAAAAAAAATTTGTACGTCGAGAGATCGACTTACCAAACGAACCCGTCAAAACTCTAATGATGAATCGATCGTTACCGAGTACGAGAGAGTTGGGAGTGTTTGAGGCCGCGTGAATAAAATCGCAGTAAATCGCTCACACTCTTTCCATCACACTGTTATTCCAGTGTTTCATACAGAATTATAAATATACCTGCAAGTCTACCGCTAATTTTACGAGCTGCACGTTTGTGAACAATCATAGATTTATTGACAAAAATATCAGAAAAGCCGTTTCTCTTTAGCATCAAACGTACAATTATTTAGATTTATTTTTTTTGGCTTATAAAAAAAAGTGATTAAATAAATTAGAGCAATTAATTATATTATTAATGGTCGTTAATTTGGAAGGTTAGCCTGGAAAAAAATATATTATTGAGAGAAGTAGAAAAAAAGGAATTAACCGAAAGCTGGTAGGAAGTAAAAGGACAAGGGTGGTTCGCACTTAAGACCACTTAATTGTTTGGCCGCAAAAGTGCCACAAATTTACTGGCCTAAACGGAAACTTTGTGAAATAAAGTAAGTATATATAGTTGACGGTTTGAGGGAGACGAGAACATCACAGTTGGCACTCGAAACTCGAACCCAGTTACTTCGGCACTACTTTGGTAATCCCTGAAATCCGTCGTGGCTCTCACGTCTCCAACCACAATTGTAGATCTATATATATAGATATATAGATATATAGAAGTAGTATTACACATTCAAGACTAACAACACACAGTAACTCCTTTTTGGAATCTAACGTGTGCCGTTGAATTAATCGAGCTGTGTTGATCCTTCGCTCCTAATTGAATTTCGGCGAACAATCTCTAGTACACTCATATTCATGTTTGGCGATTTTTAACAAAACTTTGTTTTATTTCGATAGAAAAAACAATCGTAGTAATTTTTTAAAGTCTTAGTTAACATTTTTTTATAATGAAACATTGGAAAATTGATGATTTTTCCGTAGTTTTTTTTCAAATTATTCACAATGAATAAATATAAAATCCTGACGGTCTGAAGTATTGACATTTTACTTGTTCAGGGTAAGAAAACCAAATTTTTTTAAGAAAATTAGTGATAACTCGACTGATAATAGGTCTCTCTACACTATTATTAATGTTTTTTTTATAATCCATAATATTTCAAAATAATTTTGGTCCTTCGAGCCGGAACATTTTATACTCATTAAAGCAAAATCTTTGATCGTTTAAAAGTTTGAAAAGTTTATGTCCAAAATATGGCTATACCGGGTTGAAAAAAATTAAATATTTATAAAAAAAAACAATCATGTGGGTATAAATGTAATTTTATAAAAAATATAAAAAAAATATTCTGAATACTTAATGGCAATTAATTTTTAATGTTTTTCCTTATGACAATGTCTCTAAATAAATGTTCAGATGTATTTATATATAATTGCAGCTTATTGAAGAAAAATAGTCAATCAACTTCATTAAATTTAATTATAATTATTAACACAATTGATTAAGAACAAATTAATTAAAATAAATAAATGAATTTTTTTTATACCGATCAAGTATAGAAAAAAGTCATGAGAAAATGTGGAAATTAGAGATTTTATATTATTAATTACAGTGTAAAATATGTAATTACTTATTGAAGTATATTCATTGAAAGTAAATTCCCTAAATATTGAAAAACAATTACATCAAAAAGCAAGATATGAGAAAATGGGAATTAATCTGTACATGAAATCGAAGTAAATTTCAAATTACATATTTTGAATTAGCAAAATATTGGGTTTTAATATATAATATATCTATTAATACAAAGTTTTACTTTGATACTAAAAAATTCATAAGCAAAAAATAAATCGTTAAAATTTTTCTAAATTACGTTAAGTAATCAGTGAAAAAAATTTGAAAACCATAAAAATTAGTAATTTCTAATCGCGATAAATTTCCGGTATTTTTATTATCTACAAGAAAATATTTAACGATAGGGTAATGGTATTTTTTGTTGATCGATTTTCTATAAATTTCGAAGCATGTTTCAGTGTTTTTGCTAACAAGTCGTCTCGAAAAATGGTGTAGCTTTGTATATATATCTATATAGATAAATATACTGGACTATAGTATGTAAGAAAGGAGTATAAGTGAAGAAAAGAATATAATCTGTATAGAAAATACTTATGTAGCTTGAAAGTGCAGTTGGGAACACGCCACGGTATCCCCCGGGATAAATATGATGTAAATAAATGATGAGGTGCCCTTAAGGGAGTAGATATTAGGTAGGGGTAAGAAGTGTTATGAAACATAATTAGCGGCCGCCGCCACTGACTCCCAATGATTACAGGGCGGTGAGCTAAAGTCACGGCGAAAAGAGCCAACGAAAGACTCCACGAGAGAAGAGAGATGATCAAATGCTAAAAAAAAAAATATTAAGAATATAATAATGATAATGATAATAATAATAATAAAAAATAAAATGAACAGTAGAAGATATAGATTTCCTGAGCCACTAAATATCTTTTTGCTGAGCTTCAACTTCTTCATCACTTATTTTTCCTTCTTTGTGCTCCTCCTTCTTATCCACTACTGATGATCATCGTTCTCTCTTATATATGGATATTCTTCATATATATGACTTAATATTTCCTTAAAGTGTTCATTGAACTATAATTATTTATTTTTGTTTTTTGAATACTTAAAAATGAATCGAAATTACTATACGCGTTTTTGTTTAAATAAATTGGCCTTTGTTATTTTTTTTAAATATTTTTGCTACTGATGAAATAGTTAATTTATTGTAATTAATTTTCCTTAAAATTTTTTTTAATTAATCAAAGTTTTGTTTGCTGATATAATAGAATACGCTGATTAAAAAAGTTGCTACAGAAATTGAAACTTAATTTTTTATTAAAATTTTGATAAAGTCGTTCTCTAAATTTTTGACTTAAAAAATGAATAAAATTTGAGAAAACTGATCTTTAAAATTTTTATGTTTTTCAAACGACAGATAAAATTCAAATAATTTTCCAAAATTTGATTAAAAAGACGGGTATTACTCTGATGCTTAAAAAAAATAAGGTAAATATATAACAGAATTAACGAATGCCCGCTGTGTGTAGATAGTAGACCAATTTTCTTGAAAATTATAAACATGTCAATAAGCGATCCTAATTTAAAAGAAATTAAACAATTATGTCAGCAAAGATAATTATTTACTTGAAATTTAAATTAGATTAAGTAGCGATAAGCAATCCGAACTCCAATCGTAAAAATTAGATGTAACTCTAATAATGCAATAAATATTCATTCATCCATAACAGAATTAACAATTTTTTAAAATAATCCCACCGATTTTTTTTAAATAACTGCAAATAATTATCTGAAGAAATTGAAAAATAGTCAACGAAATATTGCACATTTAGAAAATTTAGCGTTTGCTTATTCATTTGGTCCAAGAATCGAAGACCCGAATGCCTGCACTGTAAAAAATTTGCGGAGTAAACGCGGATTAAATCCGGAGTGAATGCGAAGCGGATGACTGTTTATTTATTTACTCCTCTTGGAGTAAAATTTATTCCGGAGGGGAGTTAATATTGAAACTCCGGTTCGGAGTAAAATTCACTCCAACAGGGAGCTTATTTTAATACTAAAACTCCGAATCGGAGTGAATGTGGATTTGAATGAAATTCAGTTCACTCCAAATTCACTCTGGAAAAACAAACTCCCTATTTACTCTGCATGCGGAGTGATTTTATTTCAAACTCTGGAACTCCGAGTGATTTCGGATTTAAATAAAATCCGTATTCCGAGAAAACATACTGGGTATTTACTCCCAATTTTCTTCAGAGTATATTTTCACAATATTTGATATTGATTTTATTTCATTACAAATGATCTATCAATAAATAAATAATAACAAAAAATATATATCACGACTGAATGATTATTTTCAAGGCACCCATTGTACCCAAAAGAAGTTCGATGCCCGAAAAAGTCAATCGACAATCATATATATATTTATGTACACATAGATTCACCACATGATACAACAAAATTGAGCAATAGAACAATAGAGATTGAGATATACTTCAAAACAGCTTGAAATCCCCTCCGATTCGGCGCGACATATGTGATATGAGTGAACTGAAAGACACCCACATTTGTGATGAGGCCTTTAGGCACAAATTCAACAACAGAGATGCAAGTCCGTACCATACAGTAGGAGCACAGTAGAACAAATAGTATACACTGGCAATGTCAAGGTAGACAAACTATATATGTATCTATATATCTAATAGAGTCTTGTATAATATCATATACATACATATATTACATATGTTCATCTTTGGGTTGTGGGCTATGGGCTATGGGATTCCCTTTTATTTGTATTTGTGTGTATTGTAGTGGCATGCGAGAAAGCAAACAGTCCGGTCACAGCTTGCGAGTATGCGACGCTCGACGCGCCCTCACGAATGTTAACGCGTCGCATTAGCCCTGATATTGGTTGTAAAGGCTATACTAGGCTATTCTGATAACGCAGCATGTTGTCATGTCGACCAGCATACCAAATGTCCTGTGGGGTTCAAATCTGAACAACATCTGAGTTCTCTCAACTCACTAATCTTATTATTAAAGTCGATTTAGTTAAGGCTTATAATCATATGACCCATTATTCACATCCATATTGAGTTACTGTTGAGGTTATTGAAAAATTTTTTTTAAATTTCATATTTGCATTTACTTCATTTATTTTGCAATATTTAAATTATTATAAATTTACTTCAGCTATTTATTTTTATTATATTTTTTCGTTTTTTTACAATATGGCTGACGAGATATGGTGTACAGTGACGATAAATATTTGGTTTCACTGGATTGGTTAATCGATTTAATTTATGTAAACTTAATCACAAGTAGAGTTACAAAGATAATATTTAATGGCGAGAAGATTATATGTATTGACAATGTTAAGCGTAATGATAAGAGCTGGTGAAAGTAATTTATAAATTACGAAACGTATAACAGTTGATAATTCGCTAATCGACACTGATCATTTGCTCGCCATATTCTGAGAAATTAGTCATGTTTAATTGTTTTTTTAAAAAACAACGAACACATTTTATTAACTAAATAATTTTTAATGAAAAAAGGCGGGGCAAAATGGTACTCGATGAATTTTTGTACACAGAAAAAAAAGATTTCGTGGCACAAAAAATTTTTACTCGCTCTCAGAAAAATTTTATTTGCCCCAAGAAATTTTTCGCATTATGAATTGAAAACGAAAATTTTCTTGCGCCAATAAAATTTTTCTACTGTTAAAAAAATTCTTTGAATTTTCAAAACATTTCATATAACGCAATAAACACATACATTTGTGCTTGAAATTTCATTACTAATTTCATGTAGAATTTAAAATCCATGATTTTGAATTTTCAAATTAACACTTTGGATTATCGACGAACAAGAGGGTGATTTTGAGGCACCTTCAATTAATGAAGCTCTTAATGCAATCATAGTATTAAAAAAATATTTAATCGGGAGCGAAGATATTATTTCGGAAGATTACACTGCAGTGTTGAGTAAAATGCTTCGGCAACTAAATAATACATATGTACGAATTAAATGCAAAAAAACAAACAAAAATAAGAGATTTTTTTTTTAATCAGTAATAGAAAACTTAGGAATTTATAGTTTAATAAATGTTTATCAAGTTTTGTTTTCAAATTTAACCTATGCATTTTTGTTTTCGAATATAACCCATGCATTGTTAACTTTCACTTATAACGACTATCGGCTATAAAGACCAATAACAGGAGGTCCCTTCGATGTCGTTATAAACGGTTTCCACTGTACAAGCATTTGAATTTTCAAAAAGTATTATGAAATTTCAAATGGAATTATTAAAATTCACTGTGTCTTAGAATTTTCAATACTTGCTTTGAAAATTTGAAAAAACAAATCTAAATTTAAAGTACGTTTATTAAAATTCATATTTTTTTTCTTAATTTTAAATACCAGCTTGATTATTAAATTACGTATATTAAATACGAAGCTTTTTTTATAGAAATACAATTCAAATATCTAGTTATGGAAATTCAATTCCTTTTGTATTGTAATTTTCAAATTATTTTCAGTGTAAGAAAATTTTGTTTGCGCAAAAAAATCCTTTTTTTCTGTGTATAAGAATTTTGAAATAATTTTTGAACATTTTCGAAATTTCAGAAATTTTCTCAATGAATTTTTAACGACTTGTTTAATTTTCTTCTAAGGGAAAAATAAAAAGTCAAAGGGAAGAAAAAAAATTCGTTAAATTTTTTTTTCTCAGGACTAAAATTTCCGTTAATTAAATAATGACTTTTATTAGTACCAAAGTTTTTACTTTAATTTCATAAATGTTCAATGAAGAAGTAGAATTTGAATAATTTTCAATTTAAAAACCTGTTTTTTTTTTAAACAATAAATTTTTTATTATTATTTGACAATAAAAATTTCTCTGTAGAATAATTCAACCGGGAAATTTAAATATATCTAAATTTTCACAAGACACTTTTCGCATAAAGCCCAGTAATTTTTTTCCACCCCGGATGATTTATACAAACGTACATCTAAAAATAAAAAACTTTAAAGCAATCCTCCTCTCAAGTTTAGCTTTTTTAATACTGAATTTTTATAATACCATGTATTATATATATATAAGCGGGAAGTAAAATTGACAATTCAGAAAAAGTTTTAAAAGCGTCACCTGCGCCACCATACAAACAAACTCGATCAATACTAAAAAATATTACAAAACTCTCATCTCAACTTTTTATCATTTTCATCCTTATTTCCCACCCGATATCTGATTTTCACCCCCAGCCTCGCGAGTAACCGTTTAATATTTCCTAAAAAATAATTTGAATCAATAAAAATACAAATAAAAAATATAAGTACGTATATACTAATAAATATTCATTTAATGAGGCATAAAAAATTTTTTGTTTTGACAATTGCTGATTTAACGTCACAAAGGATTAACCATTTTACGGTCAAAACTCCTGTGAATTACACGCTTCCGCTTTTAATCCTTGATTTACGGCTTTGGCGCGCGCATCCAACTAAATAATATGGGGGTTGAGGTGCATAAGAGGGAGTAAATAGCCACAGTTTCTATACACATTACTAAACTATATTATATACATCTATACACATATATACGAGACTATCTCAATATATATATTTAAGGGAGTTTCTCTCTCACTTTATCCAGGATCTCAATCTCCGTGAAGAATTTAACTGTTACCAAAATATAAGCGAGACAAAGAAGGGTCATCCGTTGACGTTTCACCCCTTGAGTTGTCGTGTGCTACGAATTTTATCCCCCTAAAAATGTATAACTCCCTCAAACTAACTTTGATTTTAATCAATTGGATTAAGTTTATTCTCTAAAGACATTTATCTACACTGTAAAAAAAACCGGGGTAAGTCCAGGCGGTGTAGGTGTTAAAATTTTCGGTGTTAAATTTCAACACCGAAAGTGGTGTTAAAATAACACCGCCATCGGTGTAAATATTCTTTACCGGTGTTAAAAAAATTTCACGGTGCTAAAATATTTTTCGGTGTTGAAAATATTTAACTTTGTGAATATTTTTACTTACTCGTTCACTACAGTTAGATAGTAATTTTATTAATTAATTAAATTATTGGTGTTTGAAATGATGGGCGTAAAATTGTGTACTTTTAAATAAATTATGTATAGCATAAATAATTATTTAAATAAGTACATAGCAAAATTGAAATTTCCTCCAGATGATATTCATTAAATTGTTATATTTTTTTATATGTAATACTCTCTTAAAATGCATCAGTGAAAAGTGCAGCAAATCAGTGAATATTCACTGATTTGCAACACTTTTCACTGATTCATTTTAAGAGAGTATATTTCTTTGTCTAATTTCTGTACGTGGAATTTTTTTTAACACCGATTTAACACCGGTATTTTAACGCTGCCAAATTACACCGCCTACACCGGTGTTATTTCATTCTAACACTGCCTAGTGTTAAATTAAGTTCATATTTAACACCGGTCTTTTCACAACATATATATATATATATATATATATATATATACTGTGAAAAATAAATCGAGGAAAGCCCAAGTGGTGTAGATGTTAAAATTCTCGGTGTTAAATTTCAACACCAAAAGCAGTGTTGAAATAACACCGCCGCCAGTGTAAATATTTTTTAACGCGTGGTGTTAGATTGAGTCCATTTTTAACACCGTTCTTTTTACAGTGTATATATACATAGAACAGTATTGTATATATTTTTTAGGCTTGCGAAAACGAATAAATTTTTATTAATCGACTAAATATTGAATTTGAATAAAAAAATTATAAACACATTTTTATACAATTAAATTAATTATTGGAAAATTGATTTGAATTTAAAATTGAATTGGATGTACAGTGTACTGAGTTGGATATATTTAAATAAATGTATATATGGGTAGATGGATGGATGGTTGGTTGGTTGGATGGATGGATGATGAAGTATAGAGAGCAGCAGCCAAAGTAAATTGATTTGAATTAGTTCTCAATAGCGTGTAATCGTGCGTTCCGCGATCGAGTTGAGCGGCATCTTACACACAGCATACAGCCGAGCGCAAGATATAACGCAGCAACAGAACCTGGTGATCGCTCCTCCTACCGACGCTTCAGATACGTCATTATATTGCCGCCTAATACTTAGGTCGATAGGTGATATAACGCTGGAATTATTGCCCTGCCGTGAGATACATGACCTCGCACGTACATCGGACGACGTGCGTTTTGAGACAGTTTTTTATTATTATTATTATTATTATTTTTTTTATGCATGTTCCTTTTTTTTAATCATCATCTACAGCTAATGGTATGTAGATAATGCGGATTAAAATTATGTAGATCAATAAGTTGCTCAATTATTTTCATTTTTATTTAATTATAAAATAATAAGCTATGTGCACATTATTTCATTTTTATGTGATTGAGAGCAAACTTGTAATTTACAGGCTACAAAAAATGATATCGTTTTTTTTTTAAATATAAAATTTTTGTGTTCGTATTAATTGCGAAAAAATACTGAATGTATAAAAATAAAATGCATAACACAAAATTTATTGCACTTTAGAGATGGTACAGTAACTAATTTTTAAAAATTTACAAAGTTATTCGAATTTCTTGTCTTTTCGCCCTGTTTTTTACGTAAATCATGTCACTAGTTTGTATCGAACCTGAAGATGCTCAATGTCTGATACGTGACATGGCTTGTAATTATTTGTTCAATTAAAAATCAATCGTATTTATATTTTATTTATAGAAAATTCTACACTAATAAATAAGGTGACATTTTTTTTACACAGAATAGAAAGATTTCTTGTCGCAAGAATTTTTTTCTTGTCCTAAATAATTTTTTCTGGCTGGAAGAAAATATTCTTGTTTCCAATTTATAATGTAAAAATTTTCTTGGGGCGAATCAAAATTTTTTACGTCAAGAAATCCTTTCTTTCTGAGTACGCCCGCGCTATACGCGAAAAAGTCTAAATATATTCATATGAAACTTATCACAGAATTCAGCGAACTCTGATGGGAATTTTCATGATGTGTTTTCTATAGTTTCAAAATCTTTTTTTTTTTTTTTAACTCAAAAAATATATAAATGCATCATGCTATCGATATAAGTAGAAAATAAGGCATTTTTTGTCGGTATTGACTGAAAAATCTACAAAAATATTTTTGGATAACGCTGGCATTATATGCAAATAAAAGATGGAAACACTTTTGGAAAACGATGAAATTTTTTCAAGACTTGTCTATTCATTGGAAAATTCAATTTACGCCTAGTGAAAAAAATGGACGTATTCCTAGTTTTTTTATAAACAAACTAAATAAAATTTCATTAAAATTGATTAATAATCAATTAATTTGTATTCAAAATTCATAAAAAAAAATTTTTTTTTCAACAACACTGATCTGGATTCGAACCTTCAACCCTGCGATTAATTTGCACGCGTTCTGTTAATGACTTTTTTTAAACAATATTACATTGATTAAAAACTTTACCGCGAAAATTAAGCTTTAGTTTAAAATTTTTTCTATTTCGGCGACTCTAAGTAAATACTTAAAAAAAAAAATGTCATCACATCCGCTCATTAAAATTAATTTTTATGCAAATACTCTTTCGAAATTGAAAGTATATTCCAGCAAATTATTGGTAATAGATTCAATACATTAATAAATTGATATAAATTTTTGAGGATTATGATGATTTTTTTTTTTTTTTTTCATATAATTTGACTTAAAATATTTAATTAGTTTTAAAAATAAATAAAGTTGTATTTATTTATAATAAAAAAAAAATGATTTGAATTATTAGATGTAAAGTACATTAACATTGTATTAACAAGTTTTCAAAAAGATTAAAAAAAAAGTTTATAGCCCAGGCAAACGAATTTTATTAGACTTCTCAACAGTATTCACTTCATCAATTTAACTTTAATATCACGAAAGAATTAAATGAAAACTGGTTACTGTCCAGTAGTAGTTATATTCATATATATATGTATATAACGAAAAAAAAAAAAATGATAAATACTAACACAAATAATAATAATAAAAATAAAATAAAAAAAGACGGGTATATATGATGAGAGAAACTATAATATATATCGAGAAAAAGACTCACAGCGTCGATGGAGAGGCGTCGAGCATAAATTCAGAAGGACGCTCGTTAAACACGCGGTAGAATTAATTTCGGCGAGACCCCGGGGATAGCTCCTGGAAATTATTAATGTATTCCAAGTTTTTTGGTCGTGGCTTACGCGCGAACTTGAAAAACAAGATACAATATCCATATTGTAAAAAATAAGACAGAAAGAGTGAGAGAGTGAGTGAATGAGTGAGCTGATAAAAAATAAAAAAAATAACAACATAAATAAATAAATAAAAATGAGAAGTAAATGAGGAAGAATAAAAAAAATAGTTGAAATCCGGCTGCGACCTCCCGAGCGTGTCCGATCTCCAAGAGCTACTAATGTAAGACACTCTGATTGTACACACATCCGTGAAATGTCTTGTTATAAGTTTATGTATATATATAAATATACATAATACAAATAATAATAAAACTGCCTGGAGCTACAAAGTGTAGAGTGTAGTGAGCTAGTGTAGTGTAGAGCTTCATCAAGAAGTATCCTGACCCCGCGATAAATAACGACAAACAAGACAAACTTTATGTGTTAAATATTTACCAGGCTTATTTTTTAATCAAAATAAATTTCGTGATTTATTAATAATAATATTTAATATGCGTTAACACGATTTTATTTATTTTTCAGGTGATTATCGCTTGAATTACTATACATCTTTTGGAAAAAAATTGTCTTCAAATTCTTGTCTTGTTGATTTTTAAAATTGTAGGATTGCTATTAAATCTGAACAAAATATTTCGGTT
Source organism: Microplitis mediator (assembly GCF_029852145.1). NCBI lineage: Eukaryota > Metazoa > Arthropoda > Insecta > Hymenoptera > Braconidae > Microplitis > Microplitis mediator. Next base: position 5,495,177 of record NC_079973.1, read on the forward strand.
TATTAATTTCAAAAATTTATTAGTCAATAAATTTTTCCGACTTATAAATATTTTTTTTAATGATCAATTTGTTGCGACTTATTTTCAGCGAATAATATTTTGTAATTTTTAATTTACGTTCATACAAAAAACTTGTGATCTATAAATTCGGACAACGTTTATTATAATTGGGAGTAATTGATTTTACTAAAAAATTTTTCAAAATTTTACCTCAAAATGGATGTCAATTAGACATTGGAATAACTTGAGACCGTATTATAATCCTAGAAACTGCGAAGTCGAATTAATAAACCATAAAAAATTGGGAGTGAATTTTGAACCCAAATTTACTACGTTACTCAAAGTGAAAAAAAATTACTTCTACGGAGCAAATTAATAAGTAAATTCGCGTTTACTCCGGAAATTTTTTACTGCAAACTGTAAAGAAATGGGAGTGAATTCGGAGTGAATACGAATTTCATTTAAATCCGAATTCACTCCGTCACTTAAAGTTCCGGAGCTTAAAAAAAATCAATGATTGCAAAGTGATTTGGATTTTATGTAAATTCGCATTTACTCGGATGCAAAGTTTTAATATCAAAATAATTTTTTTTTATAACTGAATTTCACTCCAAACCAGAGTTTCAAAATTAAAATAAACTCCCCTTTGGAGTAAATTTTCCTCCAAGGTGATAAAAACAAATAAAGTTTGGAAAATCCAAAAGTGCACGCCTCATAACGCTTATTCAATTTCGAAGTCAAAATAACTTGTATTCCTAAATTATAGAGTAAATCAAAAAAAATATTTTTGCTACTATCACGCTACTGTTTATGTCAACTTTTGACGTCAAAAAAATAGAAAGAAAGTAAAAAAGAGTTGTGCCGAAAAAAACCGTCTGGATGCAGTACCGGTAAAAGGCCCATAACAAAATATATATAATATATATGAGGTTTGCAAACGTATCCGTCAGAGGTGGCACCAGTGAAAAAAAAATAAAATATACAAAAAAAATACAGTCGTATATTAGTTTTTTATAGTTAATAATTAAACGACAGTGAATTGAACGCTCATATTAATTGAGAAAGTCCGTAGTGTGTTACTTTAGATAATGAAAAAAAAATTATTGCGGTACGATAATTTTTTCGACCAATTTCCCTGCCACAATCACCAATCCATAAACACAGACACACGGACGTCCAGGAAAGATCATTTTTAATGTTATTATTTACTATGTTAAACAAAATAATTGTTATTGAATTATATTTTATGTGTCTGACAAATTATTTGGCTTGATATTAGTACACTCATATTAACCTGTAAGTGCGATATAAATAAAAAAAATCAATTTCAGTTTCGAGGAAACTACTTTTTTTGAAATGTCGAGAGTAGAGCACAATCTCAACGCTTCGCTTATGAGGCGTGTAAAACAGTCATCCGATTCACATCCACTCCGAATTTAATCCGCGTTCGCTTGGCAAATTTTTTACAGTGTAAACATGTATCCGGTTTTAATAAATCATTACATTTATTTATTACGCACTATCCTATTTCAAGACAAAAATTAATAATTCGCGGTTTGTTTTCAAAATTAAGCAGTCAAAGTGCATATTTGTACAAAAAACTTTCTTCATCATCGAATATTTACTTAAAAATTTCCATCCACATATTTAATACAGCATTAAATATAAAAATCTCTCATCCAGTAATTTATGCAAGTAGCTTTTATATAGCATCATCACATCCAAGCTTCAAGCCTATTAGAATCCACTGTCAGGAGCTCTCAAGTATTATTTTTTATTTGTATATATCAACATCACAGGTGAACAGATCGTGAGTTCTCAACTCGTGAGTTGACGAAGAGATATATGTTAGTCGCATTATTTATATTATATTCTCGTTTAGAGGAGAGAAAACCAGCCAACAAATGAAAGAATATATATGTACATATATACATATATACACTTTCATATATTGTGTAGGATGTAAGTATCATATGTATATATGATAGGCAGTATTATAAACTTACACAGGACTGGTAGCTCAAGGCCCAGGTTTATATGAGGGTGGGCTGCTGACGAGTGGCAGGTTGTACCCGGAATACCCACCGCCGTGCCTCACTCAGTGGGGTCTCTCTTTCTCTCTCCTTCTTATTTAAAACTCCAGAGACCAGCAGAATATGATCTTATCGGTATACATACACATTGCTGAAGAAGTAAGAAACGTATTATAGTGAGTTGAGGGATATAAAAGCTAAAGTAAAACCTTAAGCTAACTCCGATGATACCGGTACCAGAGTGTCAGAGTATGCCTTTGAACCCTCCCCTTCTACTCTCACTCCTACTCTTCTTATTCTTTATTTCATTTTTCTGATGATGGTTAATAAAAATAAAGAAAAAAAAATGTCTAAGTATAAGAGAAAATAAGAATACACGAGATTTAAGATCCTAAAAAAAGTGGGGATGGAATGTGGCAAGCCCTGAAAAAGTCTCTCTCTTTTTTATTAACTTTTGTCACTTGTCTTCTCTCTTATACTTTTTAAAAACCCCCCGCGGAGTGTCTCAACCCAACCACAAACTTTGGACTAATCTAAAGCCACACACCGATTTTCGGTTATTGTTATTTATTTATTTATAAAAATATCACAGGGTATTTATTAATTGACCAGTTAAACAAGTTTGGTGTAAATTTTTTTATACATGTATATTTTCATATATATATACTGTAAGAAACGGGGTAAGTCCAAGCGGTGTAGATGTTAAAATTTTCGGTGTCAAATTTCAAAAACGAGAGCGGTGTTAAAATAACACCGCCACCGGTGTAAATATTCTTTACCGGTGTTAAATAAAATTTCCTGGAGTTGAAATATTTTACTTTGTGAATATTTTTAGTTACTCGGTCACTGCAGTTAACACAGTGTTTTTATTAATTAATTAAATTATTGGTGATTGAAATGGTGGGCGTAAAATTGTGTAATTTTTAAATAAATTGCGTATAACATAAATAAGTACATAGCAAGATTGAAATTTCCTCCAGAATATTCATTAAATTTTTACATTTATTTATATGTAATACATTTTTTTTCCAATTTCTATACGTGGTATTTTTTTACAGCGATTTAACACCGCCAAATTACACCGCCTACACCTGTGTTATTTAATTTTAACACCCTGCGGTGTTAAATTGAGTCCATTTTTAACACCGCTCTTTTTACACTGAAAAATTCCCAATAGATTTTACTATGGGTGCATAGTAACACCGGACTATAAGAAAACTGGTACAAAATTTAATAGTGTCCCATAGTAAACGTGTAATACGTTTACTATGGGACACTTGTACATTTTGTACCAGTTTTCTTATAGTCCGGTGTTACTATGCACCCATAGTAAAATTTGTTGGGAATTTTTCACAGTGTACAGTACACGGAAAAATTATTCTTGTTCGAAATACTATGGTGTCATAGTAAAGCCGGACCATCTTGACCACCTGCAGAAATTTCAATAAACACATGCGAAAATTACTATGGTCATCGTAAAATAGATAACGATATCCCAAATCACTGTAACCATTGTCGATATATTTTACTATGGCCATAGTAATTTTCGCATGTGTTTATTTCAATTTCCGTCTCGTGGCCAACATGGTCCGGCTTTACTATGACACCATAGTATTTCAAACAAGAAAAATTTCTCCGTGTACATTTGAATATTTATGTAAGGGTGTTCGTGAATAGAAGGAGTATCACAGCCATGAAGAATGTGCAATTGGCTGTTATTTGAAAAGCGATGATATTAATGGCTGATGTTTAAGTATCGCACATAGATATGTGGGGTGGATATATAATATAACTAAGACGATGACAGCAAAGATGATTTAACGATGAGGTTGGTTAATGGCCCTCGGCCACGGCACACTCGGGCTATTCTTCAAAAACCATTCACAACATTCGACTCGTTTAGATTGTATGACGCTATGGGACCCTGACGTATGGGTTTCCAGTGTGTATTGTATTGATGTAATGGTTTAACTTTAGCCTCAATTCTATATTATATATATATATACTCATATATGTATATGACTATCATTTCTTATCCGACTCTTGTTATTTTTATTTCTATATATATATTTAATATTTGGTTGCTGTCAGCTGCTTTCTCTTTTGGCGTTTACCCCCCGTGGACACTAGTCGACTCGATCGCACCAAATCGTTTCTCACCCCGTTTTTATTAATCCTTTTGTAGGCATTTCGCTGGTATTTGTTATTCAGTTATTGGGCAGTATTTAATTTTCACGAAAAGACGTGCTCATAAAAAAGCGACTTATATTTTTTTTTTTATTCAGAATTTTTTGAATGAAAGAGTTGAATAGGCAGCCGAACTAGAGATATTCAATTTAAAAAAAAATATGTTTCAAGTTTAGTTTAATCGTTTAATTAAATAAAGATTGAATGTACACTTGTGTTGACTTCCGGTACACTTTTCCTGTTTATGTAAATAAGAGACTTCCGATTGAACTGAAAGAATTTGTAAAGAAGTCTTTTAACACCGCGTTCATCGAAATTTACTTCCGTTTTTTTTTTCTGACAGAACTTTAAATTGTATTTTTTGGAGAAAAGTGTGACGGAGAATTATTATTTTTTTTTACTCTAAAAAATATTCATATATATATTCTCTGTAAGAATATATGAAAAAAATATTATTTTTTGTCATTTCAAAAGGTAGCAGTCCCCTCATTATACTAAACAAATATTTTACTCACAAATTACGTCTTTGATATTTCCAAAATAGTGTAAAATTATTGCTCTTTATATTCATCTGCCACAAAAGACACTAAATAATACTAAAATTGAAGCATAAAAAATATAAACTAATATTTAAATTAAAAATTTGACTAACATTAGAAAACTCAGATCTTATCACATCATATTGGAAAATCATTATGTCAAATGACATTTTACGATTGATAAATATGCAGTAGGACTCCATTTTGGTCTTTTGTGGCTTCAAAAGTTTTCTTTTTAAGAAATCATTTTACGGTAGATTGAGTAATAAAATAAATACAAATTTGTTAATGTGCCACGGAAAAAAATGATGCTCAAAATTTTAATAGTTTGTAGTTTATTTTTGACTTAAAATTAGTATATTCGATACTAATATCAAACCAGGATCATTATATATATTACAAAATGGCTATTATTTGTATTAAAATTTGATACACATAGAAAAGCAAAATTTGTAATTTCGTATATTAAAATTAATATGAAAAAGAATCGATAAATTGGTATCTACAGTTATTATTATTCAAATAAACAGAAAAATTTAAAAAATGAGGAACCGAAAAATTAGTAAACGTACATATTAATATATAAAGATCTAGTATACTAATTTTTCATTTTATTATTTACCACTTATTCGATATATGTATATAATAAATTAATTTATAATAACGAATAAATAACATTTTATATTAATTATTAGTCAATGGGATAGAATTTATAAAATAAGAGTTAAAAATTTTCGGTATTTTTATGAGCAAAAAATCAGTATCTAGTATACTAATTTTTCATTTTATTATTTACCACTTATTCGATTTATGTATATTGTAAATTAATTTATAATGATGAATAAATGATATTTTAAGCTAATAATTGATCAGTGATATCGAATTTATAAAATAAAAGTTAGTAACTTTTGCAATTTTTCGGCTGGAAAAATCAGTATCTAAGATACCAATTCTTAATTTGACCAATCATTACTTTTTAATAGATTATGCCATAAATTAATTAACTTTCACTAATAAGTCACGTATTATACCTAAAAGTAATAATCTTCACTTACTTTTTGAAGTAATTGATAGTAGTTTTTAGGAATGTACAAAAATTAGTAATTTACTAACTTAAAAATTAGTAGTTTAACTACTTTGCATTAAGTACATAATAGTACTAATTATTGATAACAGATTACACTTTTTACTATTATTTATTAATTTTTAATATTCTGTTTTTTCCGTGTGATTGTGGATTTAAAAACTAAAATCTTAAATTAATTTTGTAGCAAATTTTCAAATTTTTTCAAACAACGAAGCAAATGACCAATCGAAAAAAATAAAATATCACTGCGAAATCTAAACTTTTGTGTTCGTTACGGTTTAAAAAGTGAAAAAAATATATTTTAGCCCCACCTGTGCATATTTATCTTACAATTAAATCTAAATATAAATATAATAATAAATATGTAATTCAAAAAATTCATCAAAACAACCACTTGATGATTTGAACAAGTGACGCTTAATTTCGTTCTCAAGGTTTTTATGTCTTACGTATAATGAAATTTGGTAATTATAATAAAACTTATTCAAAATCCTTCATAAAAAAATTATTTTCATAAGTATAATATATATTTATATATACTGAAGTATTTCATGTCTATTGATTGTTGAGGAGTAAAAAAATTTGAACATAAAAAATTTCAGTAGGTGAAGACGTATAGCAGGTGTCTTAAACCCAAAAATAATAATCTTCACCATCAACGTAACTCTATTTATCTCATCTTGAAATCCAACTCCGCCCACACTTCTTCACATATACACACACATGCACACACGAACAATACAATACAAACTTCTATTCTCCAATCCACAAATCAATTGACGACGAACCCGGGTGCTATATAATACAACGATCAGGACACCGATACTCAACGAGTATCATTTTCTCCTTTCATAGAATAAGAAGCAACATATATTTTATTACACCCAGGCTCTTATATAAATATATTCGACCATACCACTCTCTCGCAGTAGCATAAAACTAATCTCTTCAAAGTGTTAATTAAATTTGAAAAAAAAAAAAAAAAAAAATACATTTATAATCAAAGTATAAAAAAATTATAAATATATGAGCAGCAAAGATATAAAAATGAGTGTGGAATGTTTGGGCTTCTGGAATTCGGCTACTAATCTATTTGAAATATGTTTTTTTTCCATATATATATTATATATAATATTTATGTGTCAAGAAACTTGGGGCAAAATGAGACGTCATATTTATTGCGGGTGTCCAGGGTAAGATGAGACATCATTTTCGGACAAAAAAATTTTTTTTTTGAAAAAAAACTAATCACGGTTTTTTGAAAAGGGTGGGGTAAATTGATCAGCCTGGACTAGGAATGGGCGATATCTATCGATATTTCAACTATCGATGTTTTTTTTCTAAAGTATCGATGTTTTCTATCGATATTTTTTGGACCCGATATATCGATACTCGATAATAAAAAACTAAAACTATCGATGTTTTCTATCGATATTTTTTTGGACACGATATATCGATACTCGATAATAAAAAACTAAAACTATCGATGTTACGATATCGATGTTTTTTCTTAATATCGCCCATCCCTAGCCTGGACAGTGCAATACATTTAAAATTCTCTATAAAAAAAATTTTTTTTTTGCTAGTGTTTATTATTAAAATTTTTTTAAATTTCAAACTAGAAAACGTGACTCTGTGGTAAAATGGGCCATTATTGAAACTTTGTTGATTTATTAATTTAATTCCCGCTATAAAAATTGAAAAATTTCCAAAAAAAAGGGAAGTTATTGACTTGTCCGATTCTCGAAAATCAATTTTTCATCAAATCTCGACTTTTTTAGGTCCTAGGAAACTATTCTATTTCCGGTCGGAAGTCCGGCTGTGTGTGTCAACTTTTTCCGATTTTCTTTCTTAATAGTGGCCATTTTACCTCAGATTCCTTCTACTCTAGTTCTCAATTAAATAATTTATTTAAACGACCTCGTTATCCAGGCAGATCTTCTTACCCTCTTTTTTTTTACAAACCCGACCTAAACATTTTTCAAAAAAAAGAAAGTATTTTTTGAAAAAAAAAAAGTGTCTAATTTTGTTCCCGTCTCTCTTACATATACATGTAAAATTTAAATGGTATATAAATTTTTTTGGCCGTCCAAAAAATAAAACAAAGATTATATTAACATTAGTATAAAAGAGAATGATATGTTAGTTTTGTGTAGAGACGATGTGCGGTCATTTGTCGCATTAATAATTATAAGAAGGTGTGACCCCTCACTTGGTTACACAGTATACAGACAGTTAATATTTATGCATCTCACAGTGCGGTCTTGGGACATATTCCAATATGGCAAAGCCAAACCAGCAAAAAAAACTGATGCAGTGTACAGTAAAAATTTATATTATTGTTATTATTATTATTATTATCTTTCTCTTACTCTCATTCACTTAAAAAGATATCCTGGGGTCTTTCTCGTGCCAAGTGAACACCAGGGGGCGACGTAAACTAACCGCAGGTTAATTATTGTCCTCATCCAACTGGGAACTGGGAGCTGGTAGAGAGCAAAGAGTAGAGAGTTGATACACCAAGACAACGAGGATACTCGGCTGGATCCTACACCCTCAGTCTCTTGTCTTGGTTTATACAAAACCTTACGAGCTATTCCCTTGTTGAATTCAATATGGTGTGTACGGATGAGGATGAGGATAAGGATGAGATATCCAACACCATCTCCAACGGATCCAAGGAGTAGTAAAGCACACACACACACACATTTAAACTGAAATTCAAGTTTAAACCCGTGACGTCCAGATGGAGAGCTAAGAAACTAACCAACTACCGTGGTAGCATTCAATTAGCTCGGTGCGCCACGTGAGATACATTATTGTCCGGGTGATTTTCATGAGAAGGTTAAGCTCTAAGGAGGTTCATCCTTTCAGTCCAGAGGCTTATATTATTCTCTCTTAAGTAATAGGAAACACGGAATGAGTATTAACGATCGAGCTGTTTTTCGGGTATTTAATTATTTTTTAATCAGCTTGAAAGTTATATTTGTATGTTGCGGATTTAAATTACTTTTCATTTTTCAATTGTGCTGCGGTTTTTTTTTTAACCAAATTATTTATGGAGGTTTAGTTATTGGAGTTATAAAGATCAGTCGCTTGGTAATTTATGATAATTAGTGTGTCTATAATTGACATAATTACGTATTAAATATTTTTAAAATATGAGTTGTAATAATTAAGGGAAGATTGGGCCACAACCGACCTCCTCAAAAATTTGTCACAAAAAATTTTTTTTTGTCATCGTCATATTTTCATGAGTATCCTGTTCGAAAAAAGTATATATTCGGGCAAAATTAAATATATGTCTCGTATATGAGACAAATATTTTTCTAAAGGGGTCCGTCGTACCCCGACAAAAATTTTGTTTTTTTTAAATTATGGCAAAATTATCATGGATTTGTTCGATAGATCGAAACAACTTGAACCCGGTACTCAAAAGCCACAAAAATAATTAGCGTTAGGCTCCTCTATATATTTAAATATTAAAAAAATAAAATATGTAAGTCACATCATTAATTTATAAATTTTTCCCACTTAATAATAGTTTAAATTATTAATTTTTTCTCGGTAAATTAATTAAATCTATTTTAGTTAAATTTAAAAGTAAAATTAGTTACAATATTTCACACGTGCACACGTGAATTATCTGCACTTATTACATTATCTGTCTCTGGTTTATATTTAATAGTAACACTGGCACTTTTTTATTATTTTAATTAAAATCGGAAATGATAACGAGTTGGAAATTATATCGGGTGTAACCTTTTTTTGCATCTATATCGCTATGTTAATCTTGAATTAAAGTAGGTGGATTTAACTCCAGGTGGTTACTAGAAGGTGAAAAGATGAGTGCATATGATAAATTAATTTATCGTATAACGTAATGTGCAGTGGTTTAAATCTGGATGTGTGTAATACATGTATGTAGAGATTATGAGGATGAAGGAGGTGAAGAGCACCCGCACAACGATAGTAATTAAGGAGCAACTGGGTAATTTCTAGTATTCATCAAGTGCCCTCTTTAAACCTGAAACCGTCGTTATGAAATGGAGTATAACGATTGCAAGAACAGGAACGGGCTAAGATTGAATTAATCTTTGGCTTAGGTAGTAGTCACCGGATTGCCGGGATAATTAATTTTCTCACCTATCGTTACTAATTGAGATTGTATATAATAAGTATACATCAGACTGTAATATATTACTCATATATTCGTATAAGGAATGATGCAAAATAATGCAAAATCTAGTTTCAAGATCTAACGAGATCGGAGTAAAATTTAATCGAAGTTAGCGAGTTTCGTCCCGCGGTCAGTGAGTATATCGAATTCCGTCCCGGCGATAAGAATAAGAAACCTCCAAATTTTTCAAAGTTTAGATCTACACACTGGAAAAAATTTGCGGAGTGAACGCAGATTAAATCCGGATTGGATGCGGATCGGATGACTGTTTATTTAATTTCCTTGACGTGAAATTCACTCCGAAGGGGAATTTATTTTAAATTAAAACCGAACTTAAAACAGGGAGTTGAGTCGCCAAAAAATTATTATGCTACACTACGAAAAAATATTATACACTTATAATATCTTATTGGTAAATAGCAATGGATATTATTCGTCTATATTAGGAATTATAGTCGAAAATAAAAAATTTTGGAGGCTCACAATAATAATTATAGTGCAGCGTAATGTTTTGATGACTCAACTTCCTATTTCAAGTTTGGTCGACAGCATAAAAAAAATTTGTAGTTTTTGTCTCCATTTTTCTCCGTATACTTATCCCGTATGCAGAATGATTTTTTCTGAAACTCGGAACTCAGAGTGGCGGAGTGAATTCGGATTTAAATGAAATCCGTCATCACTCCGAATTCACTCCCAATTTTTGACAGTGCATTGATATCAATAAATCTATTTAAGTCTATTCAGATTAAAGGTGAAAATTTAGAAGCTCTCGAAAAGTCCTCAGGTTAAAATTTTTGAGTAAAAATTTTTTCGAATGTAAAGTAAATTATTTTTAATAATGAATAGGACAAGATTTTTGCCTTATTTTTTAAATGAATTGTTCAAATTTTTGATATTACGGGGAAAATATCGTTCTTAGTAAAAAAGTTTTCGAACAAAAGTTGTAGGAAATTTAATTTCATTAAAAAAATGCCTCTTATGATTCTTTTATACGATCAATATTTTCACCGTAATTCAAAAATTAAGATTAATAATGAACGATTTAAAATTTGATTAATTATGAAAATCTTAATTTTGAAATTACAGCTTTCTTATTAGTCCTAAGAAAAAATTATAAGAGACATTTTTTTTAGAAAATTAAATTTCCTAAAACTTTTGTTTAAAAACTTTTTTAATACGACCATTATTTTCCCCGTAATATAACAAATTCCACACCACTAATTATTAATCATTTTTAAATTAACGCAAAAATCTTAGCCCTAATAATGAGATTAAAATAACAGTATTTTTACCAATACTTAATTTTTTTTGAAATTTCTATACATTTATATTAAATAATTTTAATTTAAAAAAAAAAATGATTATGTTATATCCATCTAATCATGACTTTCTTTATAAACCTGTCATCTATAAAAAAGCAATAAATTATCTCGTGTGATCGTTACTTAATTTTTACATATTAAATATACATATATATATTTTCAAAATTAGAATTATGATATAAATGAAGTTAGACATGAATATGTATATATATATACAACAAAATATAAACAGTCAAATCGTCTCGTCAATCTTGTTCAAAAAAAAGAAAAAAAAAAATTAACGGCGGCGGCGGCGGAATATGATTGATAACGCCCTTTTGTAACAACTACTCGTGAGTAAATTATCCTCAAGGAGAATATAATGTAATCAAATGATTATCTATATTACTTGATACAGCAAAATGAAATGTCAGAATCAGACAATAAGATCGCCAGGTGATTCTTCGATGACGAGAGATCTTATCCTCATTTTTATATGACGATATATATATGTATATATGTACATGTATGTGGATATATAATATATGTACAAGAAGAAGCGAAAGCGTATACATAACATACCAATAGGACGTTAGTCTTGCTTGTTGCTGGTTATTATTTACTAAATCGCTTTTGGGCTGATGCCTTTTTTATTCTACATATTTTTTAACACGAAGATCCGATCAGATATATATTATCATTATGAAGATCTTTCCCCAAGATATTGATAATATCCGTGAAAATGTGATATTAACTGGTAAATAGCTACCAATTATTATTACATTTCAAGAGTTTTATTTTTGAAATTTACATCTATATATTATCATTATGACGTGACTCTAACAATATTACATTTTTTTTAGTTATTCACTTAAATAATCCGATGTGTTAATTAATTATTCAATAAAAATGCTCGAGATAAGTATTGAATTTTTTTATTTTTACAGGTAATGTAATTTAAAAATTTATTACAGAGGTAACGATTGCACTTTGGTAAGAAAATTGTGTCAGTAAAAACGTCATTGGGATACTGATTATTTTAAAAATTTATATTTAAAAAAAAAATCCAGATGGTGAAATAAGAGAAATAAGAATTGAATATAATGTCGCAAGAGAAGTTTTATAAGTTGAATTTTTATTTTTGTCACTATTCTTATAGATGGAAATATAATAGAGATTTTAATTATTTCCACGACTTTACAAATGTCAAGTAAAAAAAAAAAGTGTTTAATGACTCTTTTAAATCCAGATGAAAAGTATCTGTCGTAAGAAAAATCTAAAAATATTCCGCGTTCAAGGAACTTTAGAACTTTGGGAAATTCGGAATTTAAAGTTGAAGGTTTTTGTAACTTTTCAAAATTTGAAAATAAAAACATCGGTCGGTTAAGAAATTTTTTAACTTTGTTTGAACTTTTGCCGATCGTGTCGGGAAAAAATAATTTGGATCTAAGTAAAATCAAATTTTTCAAACTTTAAATCTACAGGGATTTTTAAAGATCTATATATCGATCTACTCAAATTCATTTCCATCTAGATCTCCGTAGACCTGAATTTTTTTTTTACAAGTTTCAGAAATTTTTTTTTAAAAATAGATGCTAATTTTTCACAATTTTATAATTTGCGTTTTTTTAACTTTCGTCTCCTGAAATCTACATAGATCGAAATAATAAACAAAAGTATATAACTTTGCATAAAAGTCTATAGACTTCTTGTTCCTATAGGAACTGGTAGAACCAATTTTTTTTATATAGTGGAAACCTAGACATGCAAACCTCAATAAGACAATTTATAGATAAATTGAGAAAAATATAGATAGCCCGAACTGGGAATCGAACCCAGACCATGTCGGTATCGCGTCGAGCGCTCTACCAGTGTTCCTGTGTATACACAGAAAAAAAGGATTTCTAGGAACAAGAAGTCCTTTTTTTCCTGTACAAAAGATTCAAATTTTAGCTTTTTGCCCGCTCATTTTAATTTTTGAAAGTTCCAAAACTAAATTGTCCAAGTATCGACTTATCTCAAATTTAAAAGCTTCTCATTTATAATAATATTTTCATAACTTTTTTTTTACACGGACAATCATACAATTCAATATTTTATAAATTTTTCTTCTGCGAATTAATTTAAGAATGTGAATAAAAAAAACTTTAGGATCAAACGGATCTCTTATCCTCAATAAAAAATTAATACCTAAAGTAACAATTTAAATATTCACATATGAAATTGATATACATCTGATATAGTAAATTTTTTCCAGACTACAGCGGAAACTTGAATATTGATGAAGGAGAAAATTATATTAATATAATTCGTACCGCTAATTATTTTAAGTAAAAAATCAATTTTGCGGAGAATGGAAATCGACTATCAATAGATTCTGGAATTAAATTTTAATTTTTTTAATTCAATTGAGTAATAAACTTACATTTAAATCTCATTCATAACTATGCAGAGGAAATCTTTAAAAATCGGTTATTATTTTATTAGCGTGTCCATAATGGAACACTTACACATACAAGCTCACTCGAATATCCGGTTGTCGTTTTCCATAAAACTTGAATTTCTTTTTTTTATCAAAGAAAAAAAAATGAAAATGCAAAATAGATCTGGACCTTAGGTCCTTTAAGACTCAGTAATACAAGTACATAATTAATAAATTATTCCATTACACTTGATTTTTTTTGCACAATATGTTACTACTGAGACATCTATGCACGGAAAAAAATGATGCTCAAAATTTTAATAGTTTGTGGTTTATTTTAGACTTAAAATTAATATATTCGATACTAATATCATACCAGGATCATTATATATATTACGACATGGCTATTATTTATATTAAAATTTGATACACATAGAAGAGCAAAATTTGTAATTTCGTATATTAAAATTAATATGAAAAAGAATCGATAAATTGGTATCTACAGTTATTACTATTCAAATAAACATAGAAAAATTAAAAAAATGAGGAACCGAAAAATTAGTAAACGTACATATTAATATATAAAGATCTAGTATACTAATTTTTCATTTTATTATTTACCACTTATTCGATGTATGTATATAATAAATTAATTTATAATAACGAATAAATAACATTTTATATTAATTATTAGTCAATGGGATAGAATTTATAAAATGAGAGTTAAAAATTTTCGGTATTTTTATGAGCAAAAAATCAGTATCTAGTATACTAATTTTTCATTTTATTATTCACCACTTATTCAATTTATGTATATTGTAAATTAATTTATAATGATGAATAAATGATATTTTAAGCTAATAATTGATCAGTGATATCGAATTTATAAAATAAAAGTTAGTAACTTTTGCAATTTTTCGGCTGGAAAAATCAGTATCTAAGATAGCAATTCTTAATTCGACCAATCATTACTTTTTAATAGATTATGCCATAAATTAATTAACTTTCACTAATAAGTCACGTATTATACCTAAAAGTAATAATATTTACTTACTTTTTGAAATAATTGATAGTAGTTTTTCGGAATCTACAAAAATTAGTAAACTACTTTGCATTAAGTACATAATAGTACTAATTATTGATAACAGATTCCACTTTTTACTATTATTTATTAATTTTTAATATTCTGTTTTTTCCGTGTGAATGTAAAAAAAAAAGAATAATGGAAAGAGGGTATTTTAAAAAATAAACTCTTGTTTAGAGAGAAAAAAAAAACGTTAAAAACGAAATTCCCAAGACTTTCATCATAGTTGATCGTCGACGTACAGAATGCAAGAAGATTTAGAATGAAGGGCTTGCAAAAGATAAAAATAATAGGAAGGGTAAAAGAGAGAAATAAAGGGAGAGAAAAAGGACGAAAAGAGAGAAGTAAAATGAACAGTCTATGGATAAAAAGAGAGTTTAGGCTGAGTGGAGAGAAAGAGAGAATTCGTCGGAGCGTGTAATTGAGTCCTGTGCACGATCGCTACTTTATCGACCTCACTTTATCCATCTCTTCACCCCTGAATTTCATCCCAAACTGAACCCTCGCATATCTCTGCTCCCTTCTTTCCCTTATCCGAGTCTTATTCGCTCTATCCCATGTGACTCTCACCCTCTCGACGTCAATTCCACATTTATCTCTTCACTGTTTCCCTCTACTCCCTCTACTCTTTATACATCTTGTGATAGACATTCACCCAGAGAGCGTCGAGATGGCGATATACTCTCGCGAATTGCTGAATGCTTTCACGAGAAAATACGGTCTCTGTCCGAGTGTGTGTCAGCATTCTGAGAATTGATCGAAATCATTTTTTAAACTTTTTTTTTTATTATTTTCACATTTTTCAGTCAATTCTAACCACCAGATTCTTATAAATATATATATTACTTTCAATACTTATATACTTATATACAGCTTCCAATTTTATTTTAATCAATTTCTAAAAATGTTTAATTTTCGAATTCATAGCAAATTTTTTAAGAAAATTTTTACCAAAAGAATTTTCTACTTTTCAATAAAAAAATTCAAATAAAAAACACTTGAAAAAAAAAAAAAATTTTACTAGAAATTTTGAATTGGCTGCAGTCGATCCAGACTGACAATCTTGCCCCACCCTGTCTCCAAATCACAACTTATAATTTTTAAATAAACAAAATTTTTTTTTTCATCGAAAATGGTGTCTCATATTACCCCAGCCTTGCAAAAATACAGTGGCCCATTTTGCATCGAATTTCCCAATATTCCTAAAAAATTTCCTGTCTTCATTAAATAAATTGTGAAATAATTTATATATTTTTTATACTAATTAATACATTTACAAAAAGTTTAAATTAATTACCAGCATAAAACTTAATTTTTATTAATTATAAATTAATGAAATTAATTTCTCCTCGTTAATTTGACGATAGTAAAAAAAAGACGATATAAATTTGATATAAAATTAATAAATTAATAATGAAAATCTTACGATTCATTAAAATATGAGGTTAAACTCATGATATAATGACACGAATTTCATACGATGTATATAAGACTATGCAATGTCTTATCATGTCAATACTTATCACTAATGTCTGACGTAAACTCTATTACAAACGCTTAGTCGAGCAAATTGTAAATAAATAGATAAATTCAATTGTTATGACGTTTAGCAAATGATTAATTTATGACCTTAAGATAAGTACGGAAAGCAATCGCCAGGTGGCTCGGACTATAGTTTATTGCTTCTATTTAGATACATGTCATAGAAGTGTTAAACCTGATTTAGAATGACGCAATTTCATACTTACTTGGCGTAGAGGAGACTGCGATCAAGAAGGCAGTTCCTCCGGGGCGAAGTTCTTCCATTGCACTACGGTTGAATTGACCCCCGCGAGTATCCCTAATGTGGATACATCGTGCGCGTAATTTTTGATAGTCGGGACTGCGTTCGCGCGGCCCCGTGTTAAATGATAATGCATGACTAATTTAAGTAACGAATTAGCTCATTTCTGTTGTGTTTGCTACTCATTACTCGCGATAGTAAATTCAGTTGTAATTTAAACTTAAAAAAAAAAAAAAAATAAACAGTCGTGCAAAATTAAGATCTGGAAATATAACCGTTGTTTTTTTATAAATCCAATATTTTATAAGTAATGGAATTTAATTAGAGATAGTTAACAATAAAATTAAATTTGTAAATAAAAAAAAAATATGAGGAAAAATAAATTCAATATTTTTTGGTCAACAAAAAAATTTGTAATAATTTTTATAAAAAAATTTTTTTTTAAATTATAAATTAAAACTACCGGATTTTTTTTTTCATAATTTATGATTGAACGTCATACAAATTTTTTTTTTTTTGCCAAACGATGTACACAAGATAGTAGCATTTGTGGCCACTGCTCCATTTTTGGACATTTAATATTTTATTTTAATTGAGGAAACAATATAAAAAAAAATTTGTACTTTAATACAGTAATTCGAGTGTCTTTGAACGAATTAAAAAAAATGATTATGTCATTGCGTACATAACAAATTATTTTATAAAATTTTTTTAGTGGTCAAGACTGGACCTAGAGTGGCCTAAAACGGTACCTCTGCCCTACATTTACACAAAAAAAGAAATTCTCGATTGAAAGTAATTATTTTTGATTAAATAAATTTTTTTTGAAACCTCAATTTTCCGGGATAAAGTAGAAATCTCCTCTGACCAAGATGAATTTTCTTTAATTAAGACAAATTCTTTTAGCTCAAGAAAATCTTTACTTGGTTCCGGAAAAAGATTGTTTTCCAAAATATTTTCCTGACTCAATATTAATTTTTTTTGCGTACAAAACGTTACAAAATTTCTGGAACATCCCTGATTAAAAGAGAATTCAAAAGCATTAAAAAGTATTTAAAATTTTTTTTTTCTAATCGTTTCAAATCGTTTCTTTTAATAAGGGATGACGGGGTACCTCCAAAATTTATAATAAAAAAATAAATTTCGCGGTACTTCTTCATTGCCCACTCTCTCCCATGACTCAATTGATAATAAATCGTTTATTAAATAAAATTTTTAATTACTAATAATTATTCATTCAAATTTTCCGACTCCCCGCGTACTTTAAATCGCGATCATAATTTTTTAAATCAAAATGTCCAATTAAATAAATTTAAAACTTCTACTACATTGACACATTAATTCAAAAAAATGAATCTAACAATTAGTAATATTATTCCCACATAAATTATCAATTTTTAAACTCTTAAACAAGCATAATTAAATGTCGGGCATTACACGTCTTATAATAATCGCAATATTCTAATCACTTTTTAATAATAAATAATAACAAAGAATAATTACAAACAAGTAAAACTGCATCAGTTAATCTACAATCCCATACAATAAAATAAATAATAAAAAAATAAAACAATGAATTTTTAGTAAAATTTAATATTCAATATATTAATTTACCTTTTTCTCAAGAATTCCCACGGCATTACACTAAAAAATAATTCTATTACACGAAGTTATAAGAACCGCATTTAATATATATTTTCCCTCATCAATACATATAAAAAAGGGGTTCGACTAAAAAATATATAATAATAATCTCTCTAATCATACTTCAGTCACGGTACATAACAATAAAAAAATAAATAAATGTTAAAATACTGAAAGTTTAAATGTTAGTCTTTATAAGGCGTTCATACTCATGTATATATATTATATTAACGGAAAAAGGAATACTTTCTTTACGCCTGGTGATGATGATAAAAATTCAAAGTAACAACTCATGTACTCGTGTACTCGAGAATAACTCGCGCGATCTTTTAAAATAACTATTAATTGTATCGACAATTACCTACCGGAGTCTACTAATTTTAAAGATAACTTGTACTATTATATATTGTATATTATATATATTATACATGATGGTGTTATTGTATAATAGTAATAGTGTAATATTAAATCTCAAGACTCACTTATACGTCCATGCATCGTGCACATACTCGTGCCCCGTAAAAGGACGAGCAATTAAGTCTCAACAATATATAAATATATAATATATATATTAAATACTTGTAACGAATGAAATAAAAGTAATAATTAAATATAAAAAGGGTAAAAAAAAAAATAGTGTAATGACTTGTGAGCAGGTCAATAGACTGAGAAAAAAAATGTTAATTAAATCTTAAAGAATTGGAAAATTTATCATGAAAATGAAAATAAAACGCGATCTTGTTATATATATATATATATAAATGATTTGATTAAAATGTAAAGGAGTAGTCCGCGTGCCTTCTGTTTGCGCATTTCACGGTTCGTCTGTAAAAAAAAAAAAAAAAAGTATAAAGTTGTACTGAGTGTGTATATAAACGAACGCGCACCCGCGTTAGACAGATGGTAGTCGCCGCATTCAATGGCCTGAGAAATTGGATCGCGTTTTAACTCCTATCCCTTACGTTTCGACTCTTGATACTTAATGTGTGTATATAAATGTATGGATGGGTGTGTGGAAAATATCTTAGTGATATCTAAATGAGTACTCAGTGTTGAAAAATAGATTAATAAAATGGGGAAGTATAAATAGTTTTTTTATTATTCTATAATGGAGGGTAAAAATTTATTATGGAGATAAATCTTTAGCGTTTATTTTAATTGTTTATTATTTGTATGGTAATGTAAATTATAGAGGGAAATTTTATTATTTAATTAATTGAGCGCATGGTGTGACTTTTTATTAATTTTGATAGTTTTTGTAGGCTAGGTAAAGTTATGTTAGAAGATAATAGGCGAAAATTTTTTTTCGAAGCTTTAAGGGGGACCACTAATAGTATCACCGCCTAAAAAAAAGAATTTTGGGAATTTTTTCAAAGAAAACTACCCCATGGAATATTTTGATGGTTCGAGGATATATTAGTGGATTTATAAGAAATATATGATGAAATTTCAGGACCAAAAAATTGAAAATTCGGTAAATTATTCGCAATCTTCCAAGGCTCAAAAAAAAAAGTCCTCAATGTAGTAATAGTAACCTTCACAGTGTCTGAATTCAAAAAAACCAAAAAGTTTATTAAACTCAAAGATATTTCCCGTACCATGACCCTCGGGCTAAGAAAAAAATTGAAATTTAACAAAATGGTGGAGTTTTAAAAAAAAATTTCAAATTTCGCGCAAAAATTTGATGATTTTTGGCCTGTCAAAATTATATTTTCTATTCGATCGGAGAACTGGAGGTTCATGGTATGAAAAAATATATAAAAAAGAAGCTGCATTCGAATCTAATCGATAGGATGATTTGTCTTCGAGTTATAAATGCAGCAATTTAAAAAAATGTATTTTCGAGAACCGATGAGCGGCTGCTTTTTAGATGGCTATAACTCAAAAAAACTATTTTAGATAAGCACTTTAAATTCTAGTATTATTTTCGAAGGTATAGACTAGCGACATGTGCAAAAAAATAGATTTTTTCAAAATTTCACACTAGTGGTCCCTCTCAAAAAATTCTAGTCCCATCTGCTTATTTGTACATCTCTGAATTAAATTTAAAAAAAAATTAATACTAAATTCAATACTTTATATAGGGTTGGAGGGGGCAAAGGGGGCCCTATTAAAATTTTCAAAACTTCAAAAAATATGGGGGCAAAGTGGGCCCCTCAAAATTTTCTATACGTCAATAAATTGAGACGGATAATGAGCTTATCGAAGTTTCTTATGTAATAAGGGCTAAAATAGACCATCAAAACTGTTCATTAAATATAATTTATTAAGAAAGTTAAAGATAATAAAATGACGTTTTTAAGCTGTATCGTGGCAGACTATTAAAATGGCTTTTATATTATTAAAATACAATTGTTTTATAGTAATTTGCAATTATCACACGTGTAAAGAATAAAAAATATGAAATCCAAAATTTTTTGGAGGGTCCACTTTGCTCCTAATTTTCGATTTTTCAATTTTAATGGACGCAGCATAATGGAGTAAAAATAAGTATCAAGAGTCTAAAAAGAAGTAAACGCGTAAAAAAAATTAATGATAATATAATTATTTTTCTTAATGGACCCACTTTGCCCCCCTCTTCCCTAAATTTTGAATATTCAATTATTTTTTTTTATATCACACACATGCAAGTAATTAAAAATTCTAAGTAATAAATTAATTATCACATAATTTTTGTAATTTGCAACCCTGAGTCTAGAATTTTTAATAACCGTCAATAGACCTACTCGATATATTTAAATGCAAATCTTAAAACTCACAAGAAATTTTTTTTACTCCCGTCAATCAAATCAATTATTTATAAGGTTTCAATAAAAAACATTTTTAAAAAAACCATAAGAGACAAACCATAAGAGACAAACAAAATATAATTGAATTAAAAAATTATTTGATGAGTAATTTCCAATGGTTGTATAGCAAATATATATGATATGATATATTAAATATATTGATACATATAACCACAACTAACAGGGGGATTACGTACGTCATCTGTATTTAATATGCAACCATTACTGCTGATAATCCAAGTGAAATCGAGAGGGTAATAACAATAATATAGTACACACGTATCGCAGCGTAATGTCAAGGGTGGATCACGCACGCGTGTTTTAACCTAATCCTCAGAAAGTGACTCGATCCAATTTTCATTATTCCACTCACCCGATCACGAAACAATAAAAAAATATTAATATGTCCCCGTCTAAACTTAGCCAGCCGCAATAGCAATCTAACCAATTGGCTGACATTGAAAAATAAAAAATAAAAAAAAGGTAAAAAATCCAATTGATGACCATCCGCCTGAAATTCATCCCAAAGGACAACAGCAGCAAATACGTCCCATTAATTGGATTAATTCAAACGATCCGTGATCACTAGTAATTAAATTTAATCAAACAACCAAAAAGCAATTAACCTTTATTGACAATACTCTGAAACAACTCTTCATTAACTAACTAATTATTATCAAATCGTTTGGCTCAAGTATTAACTCTCCTATACCAAGAGTTACTATTAACTCTGACCACAGTCTTATCTTAATAACGACAATGACCAGTAATTAAATAAAACCCTTATACAGTTTGACATAATAGGAAAACAAGGATTTCGTTATTCTACAGTTATCCTTATCCGTTTAATAGAGAATCAGAGAGTCTGTTGCTTATAGAGGTGTTACTTGTAGGAGGGTTAAATCAAGGGATGGTTGGTCGTCGGTCGAGACTGCTGGTGAACGGATTGGTGTCCCGGCTACGAGGACTCCCGAGGGCGTTGGCAAGAGGGTGAGACATGAACCAAACTACTACTACTACTACTACTACTACTACTACTACTACAACTTCAACTAGGGCATACAGAGGATATAGAATGAGGGAAGAGGTTTGGGATATTGTAGCAATCACAGTGAGTGGGCGACACGCGTTTCTCGTGGGTTATCAGGCTGATGAGGCTGCTATTGCTACTACTGCATTGTTCCTACTATACATGTACATATATAATATATATACATATAGAGATGACTGTGACGAGGGGTAAAAAAAAGGAATAAAAGTTTATCAGGTGGACTTTATGCCTCTTTCGTGATATAGAGTAACTAAAATAAAGGTTAAATATAAATATAGAATTAAATGAAAATTGAGACATATTAAGTAATATGTGTAATTTATAGTTAATATTAGATATTAAAATTCAGAATGGTCCTTAATTAAGGGTCAGTTAAACTTTGGTATAATTTTTAATATTAACTACACGAGTGTACATGACTGCATGACATTTGGGTAAGTTGGTTGATTCTCCAGAGACACGGTAATGATGAGCCTCGCGTCTATTTATTCGACATGTGGTATTTTTCATAATAAAGACCGTAACCAAACAATTTGTATTAAAATGTACGCTGCGGTTACGGCGCTGTCGCATTTGAAATTTGAAACAAATAAAAGTGTATGGATGGATACAAAATGAACAAAAAAGATAAATATATATGTACTGTAGGATCCTGTTTTCTGGTGGTCTCTCAAAATAACTGTGTAATTGATGCGGTTTTTTCCACGACAGAATATCTGATAGACGTGTTACGAGAGTGTATGATATGCGACGGATGGACCAAAGCTGGACTTGGATTATACATCTATCTGCACTACTGTACATTACTCGCGACTAGACTAGACTGTGTGCAATCGATTGTTTCAAGCATGCGTAAAAACATGCGATTTTTTGTTTCTTTGGTTTTTTGGTTAAATCATAAGCGATTCGAGATGATTTTATCGGACGAACCGTCGGATCGAGCTCCGTTTGTTCAAACATTCAGCTCGTTTAGAATGACGAATGTCAGAGAGATGGTTTTCTCTTTTTTGTGCAAAGAAAAGACTTATTTTAGAGGACAATTAGAAAAAAATTTGTATTTATGGTTGACAAGTTTTGTTATAGAAAGTCGGGCAAAATGGCGCACAAAAATTTTCATTTGAATCATTATTTTATTCCGGTTTCAAAAATTTAAAATTTGGTGTTTCGATAATAGAACAATTAATTTAAAAAAAATTCTTATATGAAATGATGCCA
This sequence comes from Microplitis mediator, assembly GCF_029852145.1. Classification (NCBI taxonomy): domain Eukaryota; kingdom Metazoa; phylum Arthropoda; class Insecta; order Hymenoptera; family Braconidae; genus Microplitis; species Microplitis mediator. The sequence goes on from NC_079973.1 coordinate 5,518,492, forward strand.
TTAAATTTTCGTTATTATTTCAGTTGTTTTCATAATGAGAAACTTTTCTGAAGGAAAATACTATAAAAAAAAAAATTGAAGGATAACAGCTGCTCAATTTCAAAACACAGTAACTGAGGAAAATAAAATTTTTTGAGTATTGAATCATGTTCACAAGACTCTACTGAAACGAAAATATTAAGAAATCGATTTGGAAAAATTTGTGCCTTACTGTATTTTGAAATTGGGCGGCCGATAATTTTAAACATATTTTGGAAATTTTGATCAGTTTATTTGCCCGGGAATAAATTTTTATTTCTTAAGAGAATTAAAAAGTATTTATGTAAAATTGATATTGTCCTTTTTTTCATAAGATCCCTCTAAAATAGAGCGATTTTAAATAAAAATATTTGAAAATATCTGAAGTCATTTTTGCTACCGTACTTCTATAGTATCTATTATTTTTTTTAAATTTGAACCGCTCAAAAATTTTAATTTGCAAATTTGTTCCTTAATTTTTTTTACACTCTCGATCTTCGAATATTTATCGTAGATCACTTTTTTTTACCTAAATCAACACGTTAATCACTTCCCTTTACAAATTTTATTAAAACGTTTTCAAAAAACAAATTTTGTGTTGCCTCATTTGCCCAAAAAATTATTTTTTTTAAATATGAGTACAAAATAAAAGATCCAACGGATTAAAGTTCATCAAAAGGTCTCTTTTTCGCGCGACCCTCCACCAAATTTACGAATCATAAATAAAATAATTTTTTAAATAAATATTTTTAATACCAAAAAAAAATCAGGGATAAAATTATTTAAAAAAATAAATGGAATCGAAACTAAAAATTGTAAACAACAAATCCTTTGACTCATATCCATTTGAACGCCCGCGAGATAGTTTTTGTGACGCCATAACACTTTTTTTATAGTATGGTAGCTGATTATTGATCAAGATCTTCAGAATGAGATGATGGTGTAGCATTTTTTAAAAGACTATTTTTTAGTTAAAGCTCTTGAAGATATTTATGACGTATATGCGAACGCGTTACGGTTGATAAAGATCAGTTATCAGATTTTCCTTCTCTCTTTTGATGGACTCTGTCGGATCATCGTTAGTTTTAAATGCACGAGTATGGATATGAGTTAAAGAATAAAGAAAAAAGATTAACAATGAGGTGGAAGATAAAATAAAAAAACGTTAAAGCCTCAGGCTAGTGATTATAATGCGTGAGAGACAAATCGTGACACGCGCGTGTTACTGCTGATCGATCATAAAAAAAAAAAAAATAAGAATACAGATAAAAAAATTATATGGACAATAGACATCAGGAATGAGTGAACGAGCCACTACCAAATTCTTCGATCATCATCGTCGGACTCGAACTTCAATGGTTGGCTGAATTCGAGAGCCATTATTGCCACCCACGATGAATATTTTCATAGCCTTTTAATTCAGTTAACGATTTATGCGATATTTTATAAGTATAAGGAAGATCACAGCAAAATGGACAGCATTTTTAAGACAAAAATTTTTTTTTTTTGCTCAAAAAATTATTTTCTACATTTCAAAAATGAGACAAATTGATCCGCCCGTCCGGACGTCACTTCCCATTTACAAAAAAAAAGAATCGGCCCTTTACTGGGTCGTGAGTGGCTGCCAATTTTCAAGCATCGGCCGAAGATCGGCTAAATATCGGATGATAACGGTATGCCAAGCATGGCAGTCGCAAGTATTGGCCAATCATCGGCCAAAGCTTGGTATCAAGAGCACTCGATCAAACCGTTGGCCAACGAATGGCGGTTAATTGTGCGCCGTTTTTATAAGCAAAAAGACGGCTGCCAATGATTCACCATGCACGGGCCAGTATAGTTAGCCATTTATTGGCCAATCATTGCAAACCAGGCATCGGCCGATCTATGGGAAAATTTCGAAGCTCGGCGGCTTTGTTTGGATAAGAAACTTTTAGTAAAAAAAATTTTTTTTTTATTATTAAATGTTTGTTATTCGCATTATTTTATTCAGATCCATAACAAGGTGAATCTGGGGTCAAATTGGTCATTATTAAAAAAAAAATAGTTCTTTGTTCCATTTTCTTGTACTTGATAATTAAAGTTAATTTTAATAATTAAATTAATAAATCTCATAGTCATTAGTGTCTATTTTACCTCAGAATCAGCTTTTTGATTTCTTAATAAAAAAAAAAAATTTTGGATGCCAAGAATTAGAAAAAAATTTGTTTTGTTTAAAAAAAAAGTGTCTCATTTTACCCCGGTCTCTCTAGATATATAACTTCAGGTTTAAGGTTTGTATTAATCATTGTACCAATACCTATCGATATCTACCTAATCACAGATGTAATTACATTTAATAAAATTGAGTTTAATTTAAATAAAGTAGAGGGAGTGGGTCGGAGATCCAATATAACGAAGCAAGTAGATGATGGATTTAATCAGGAACGTTATTATGAATTAACAATTGACCTGATTGATTCGATTAGTCGGTACTCTCGAAGAGATTTTGTGATAATCGATCGTAATTGTTAGATATAAATTGAAACCCAGTCGAATGTTTAATTAGTTTTCATTTAATATTACCAGACACGTCAATTCTCGATTTGATTGAGATATCTTTCAATGTTAATAACTGCACTTGTGCATGGCTAAGTACTGCGCATATGGAATAATATAATTTTATATGCATTTTTCATGTTGATTTAAACTAAAAAATTTATTAATATCCGGAGTCAGTACTTTTATTTTTATTTTATTCGATCATCTAATGATTTTATGTGGATCCGGTTGAAAGGAAATGGATGTTTGGTATTCAGATCAGAATGTTCTATTTTTAAAAAATTTTAATTATTACTCTGCAATGATGGTTGTTATAAATTTTTTAAGATAACTGTGATTATAAATACAACAATATTTCCGGTAGAGATATTGAAATTTGAATTTTTTTCAAATTATCCATTAATTAATTTTTTTTATTTCGAATACTTACAGAATTTTTAAACGAAAAAGTTTTTTATAATGACAATTATTATAATAGAGCATTTGCTTATTAATCATAAAGTCGTGGGTTCGATTCCTCATCAAAGTAATTTTTAAAAAATTTAAATATATAAAAAAAAAATCTAAAATACCATTAAGGGAGATAGCCACTGTGAGGATCGAAAAAATATGTGATTTTCGGGGATTTTTTTAACTGGAATAATAAAGAAATTTGGGGATAGGGTTTTTTTTTGTTTTATAAAGTATACATTGAAGATAATTCTCCTAAATTTTTATTAACAAATATCATGTTGTTACAAAGTTATAAGCATTTTTGTGGAACACCAAAAAAATTTCCCCCATCACGGTGTCATCTCTAACTCAAAAACGGATTATCAGAAACAAAAAAACCAAACGGCGTTGTAATCTGTATGCATGTAGTTATCGTTCCACGTAGGGGATTTTGAAAATTTGGATTTCAAAAAACATGGCGAAATTAAAAATTTTTTCGTTTTTTTTCTCGTTTTTTTGGATTCAAACAGCCCTAAAAAATCTTAAAAATTAAAATTTTTAAAATCCCCTACGTGCAACTTTAGCTACTGAATAGACAAATACGAAAAAAAAAAAAAAAAGTTGCGAATCAGTTCATATTTATGAAAATTACAGATGCCACTAGTTCGAAAAAAGTAGTTTCGAGAAAAACGCGTTTAAAGTTTTTAGTCAATGCAACGGTCAGTTGACGTGCTGTCAAAAAAATGGCTATAACTTGAAAAATATTCGGAATTTTCATATAAAACTCTAGATACATATGTTTGAATATATAAACTTTAATTTAGTAAAAAAAAAAAAATTTTTTTTTTTTTTGAAATTTTACAATGGCTATGTATCCCCCTCAAAAGCTTATAAACACAAGTAAAATTTTGTTGTTTCAAACTATAAAAACTGATGCGCTTAAGGTATACTCTTTGACAATTTGAAGAAAGTAATAATTATATCCCGTTGTACATAAAATCAATTGTTCGACATTGAAAATTTTATTTATAATACTGAATGTTTTCTAACTTTTTTACTATAAACTTAAATGTTCCAAACATCGAATGTTGAAGCTGAAACGTTAAATTATTATAATTTCATTTTTTTATCTATTACCAAACAGTAATTTCTATTACTTGTAACAAGATTTATTTACACATAAACTTTAAATTTCAATATTTAAATTAAGATTATTATAATATATTCAATAAAACCACGAAATTACTGTTTGAAATGATATTAAATTGTGACCACATTCTAAATTTTTAGTTATCAATTACTAATTTTTATAATTGATTATTTTGCGTGTATCAATAAGATTTCAATAAAAAAATTTTGGCTTCACTGCCTTGAGTGGTCATGTTGCCCCATCCTAGTTTAAAATTGATTAATAAAAAAAACTTAAATAAAATAAATTTCTGTTTATTTTAAAACGCAAAATATAAATTTGAATAAAACCATTTAGGAAATATATACAACGCAATAAATGCCCTAGGATAATTAGATAACGTAAGATTGAATCTACGAGATCACAAAAACGACACTCGACACTCATAAATCCATAACACACCCAACTAAAAAAAATGTTACGTACATGATAAGAAATGTATATAAATACGTTATAATAGTCTCATGGGAGCCATGTCTGCTACGTGGGAAATGTTTTATTTCTTACAAAACAAACGCTACTTGAAAGACCAGCAAACCAGCATACGAAAAGTCGACAACTCAATTTACTTCTTCATATATTTAAAAAAAAAAAACACCGTCTTTGATCTTATGGGAAAATGGTTATATCAAAGGAAACGTTTTATTACCTGCATCTTAAAATTTCTTAACGTTATTTTTTTTGACTACTCGGGAATAGACGACACGTGCCACTTGTATCTCGTCTTATCGTCCTACGAAAAAACAGTGGCTCTGGTATATAAGTTAATCTCTGTAAAAATTTACTCTCGGCAAGCTACACTTGACATCATGATGATGATGATGATGATGATGATGATGATGATGATACTCTTATTTTCAGAATGCTTATACTCTTGTGGCACCAACTGGCCCCCGCCGGTAAGATTAGCTCGTTGAGAACATCATATACTGGCTTTCTCCAGCATCCTCGGCTGCTTGAGAATATTCTCATTATATAGCATCGAAAAAAAAAACCTTCAAGTCCTTGAGTCTTCATTATCTTTTCGTCGTTCTCATTTTAGTACTGTGATATGCCCATCTCAACACATAACAGCATCAGTAGCATCTTCAGTAGTATTAGATAGTAAAAAAAAATTTCATTAAGTATTTTTATATTTATCTTAATGTCTGCAGGTTAATAATATATATAAACAAGTTATTTTTCATTTATCACACACGAAAATATTTTTTTTTTTTATATCTAAACACGCTATTGGACTATTTATATTTTAATAAAATAAAAGTATGTATATATACGAATATTTGAATGAATTGCCGATGAAATCGCGGCAAAAGCTCATCGTGAAATTATTGTACAAGTCATTAAGTGCATTATCAGTTTATCGGACACGTAATATTGCAATTTATAAAACTCTAAAGATACTAAATTTATGGTGAGACTTTTAGTGATACTAATAAATAAATATATTCTACACAATATATAACTCGTCTTGTCATTTTTTAAATTAATTTTCTTTGTACAAAAAGGGTGTAAGTACAATTTTATACTTTGGGGTAGTAGTCAAATAAACAGTCGCTTAAAAAACTTTCGCTGCACAGAAAAAAAATTCTCGACTGAAAGTAAATATTTTTGGTTCGAGTGCAGTATAATAATTTTTTGACGACTCAACTTCCTGTTACAAGTTTCGTCGACAGCATAATAAAAATTCGTTCATTTCTCGAGACCATTTTTCTTCGTGAAGTAACTATTCCTACACTGTAAAAAGAGCGGTGTTAAAAATGGACTCGTTTTAACTCCGCCCGGTGTAAAAATGAAATTACACCGGTGTAGGAGGAGTAATACACCGGTATTAAAAATACCGGTGTTAAATCGGGGTAACCGGTGTAAAAGCGGAGTAAAACCGGTGTAAAAGCGAGGTAACCGGTGTAAAATCGGGGTTAATAGCGTCTGCTTGGAGTATTAACTTTAAAGATTATAAAACACAAAAAATGTCAGTTCTTTATGAAAATTAATAAAAAATATCATTTATTAACAAGTATAGAGATTGAGTAAGTAAAAATATTCACAAAGTAAAATATTTTGACACCGGTAAAGAATATCTACACCAGCGGCTGCTTTATTTTAACACCGGTCTAGAATGTTTACACCGGTGGCGGCGTTATTTTCACACCGCTTTCGGGGGTAAATTTAACACCGATAATTTTAACACCTACACCGCTTGGACTTACCCCGGTGATTTTTTACAGTGTATCCTTACATTTTCATGATTCTCATTCTTTTATGTTAACTTTACCTATCAGAGATGATAATCATTACTATCTTAGAAGGCAAAATTGAAAAATTTATCAGGGATAAGAAATATTACTGTCTAAATGGTAACTATTACTATCGGCAATAGTAATTATTACTATACGAGAAACGAATACTTAACATAGAAGCATGATAATGATTATCACATACAGATGCCCGGGTCATAATATCTAGCCTCAATCTAGCCTCATCGAACCCAAGTAAGCCTCAATTCAGCCTCACTGAGTAAAAAAAGCATTTTGAACCTCAAATAATGTTCACAGAGCCTCAATGAGCCTCAAATGGTGATCAAAGAGCCTCAAATAATACTAATCGAGTTTAAATTACATAGTCGTAATGTACATAGTCGAGACTAGGTTCATTTGAGGTTCATCGAAGCTTATTGAGGATCTTTGAGCATCATTTGAGGCTCATTCAGGCTCTGTGAGCACTACCTGAGGCTCATTCAGGCTTACTTGGGTTCGATGAGGCTAGATTGAGGCTAGATATTATGACCCGGGTGGTAACCATTCCCTATTACAAGATAGTTTAACATATTTTTTCAGCGTGTAATCATTACTATTCTTTTCTCTCTGTGTAGAAATCTCTTTTGAACAAGAAAAATTCTCTTGGCTCAAGAAAATCTTGACTTTTTTCCCGAAAACGTTTGTCTTTCAAAATATTTTCTTGACTCTATAACTTTTTTTCTGTGTGCGTAAACTTTAACTGATAGATTGATATCTAAATTTTAAAAAATTTTTTAATTATCATTTAGCAGCAAAAAAAATTTACTGACCTTTTTGCTTTAAATAATTCAATTATAATTTAAAAAAATTTTGAACTTTAAGCTTTCAAGGTCTAACGTTTTATTTTTACTGGAATAAAATAAAATAAAGACTTGACGGCTTTAAGTTTGTTAAAAATTAAGTATTGTCTAGTTGTCTCCATGGTCATCGTTACTCTATTATCACACTCTCGCCATAAAATGTGCCTACAAAAAATGTCAGCAAGAAAAAAGTAATAAATAACCATGACGAATAAACGTTTAAAAATGGTACAGCTATTGTTGTATTAAGCACACCCTGGGGAATAATCAGAAACGTTTGAAATAGATTTTCGTACCATATACACAAACAATATAACAGTACGTGACTACGTGTGGGCTTGATATTTATACACAAGCATGTGTACTTAAGAAAAAAAAAACGTAATAAAAACATTGTCACAAAAACCACGGGAATTTATCTTGAAAGGTGTGTATTCTATCGTACTTTAAAAGCCCTCACAAAATCACCCCATGGGGTGTTAGTTTACTTATACACAATATGATTCATATATTTATTATATATATACGTTTCACGAGGGTTAATAAGTGGAGGTTGACGATGTAACTGAGGATTTATATGACTGAGAAAGCTGAGACATAAATAATTTAGTGAATGAGAAAATATAATATTTTAAGTATAGCTAGAGATAGAATATACAGGTGTTAAGGGTGTAAAACGAAAAAATAGATATATATCAATATATATATTTCTAAAGTAACGTTAAATAGATTTTCTTTGTTGTGAGTCTGCGGGTAACAACAAAATTGGTGAAGGCGTGTGGTCAAAAAGTTTAAAAACACAACTATCATCGTCACACTCGAGTGGTGTGCTTGATATATATACAAGATATATATATATATAAACATTTTATACACACGGCTGCATGGAGACAACTAGATTTTGTCCCGGAGCGATTGTATCTCTCCTGCGGGTCCTAGTGTTGCACACCCCCTGATGTCTCACCACATATAATATCTAGCACCATTATTTATATTAAAGTGGTCGTGTTTTGTTGTATGTATATATATAAGAATGTATATGCTAAGCTTTAATATATAAACACTCGACTCCGTTGACCAAGTTGGTGTGGGCCGCCCATCGCGATACGCGTGGGATGATTTACTTGTGTCATAGTTTCTTTTTAACCCATCATACATTTCTATAAATGTCTACTTATTCTTTGAATTCTTCAAAAAGTTCGTTTAATTTATTCGACATGATCGATTGTTATTGAATAGGGATATAAAGTACTTTTGAATGAAATGTGCTCCAAAATAATTCTTAAATTTCTTTTTTTTTTTCAATGGCTCTGTGCTCGAATAATAGCCCGATTGTTGACATTGTTGTTTGATACTGAGAATCCGAGAATACTCGATATTATTGTCAATTCTTTGATATTTTAATAATTGTACAAAATACATATTAATGATCTATATGTTAATTGATGATAAATATTTAAATTTTTGTATCAAAAAAACATGTAAGCTTTAAACTTCAAATTATTCATAATGGCGGAAGCTGTTAGATTTTTCAGTTTTTTTAAAATTATTAATTAGTACTTGGCATGTTAATGAGCTATGGGATGTAAAAAGTGTTGAGTCCGCGGTGTGGTGTGAATAATTTGGTGTTAAAATTTTCAACACTGCTGGTGTGAAAGTTACACGATGCATGGTGTTAAATTTGGGACCGTGTGAACTAGTGTGTTTACACCACCTATGGTGTAAATGAATAAGTTATTGTTTAAATTTTTTATTACGTCGACACCAAGTATGTAGTTTTTATTTTAAAATAATCTACACCAATATGCAATAGTAATGGCATACTATCAGACAATATTTGAGATAATTACACCGAACGGTGTGAAAAAAACACTCATATGGTGTTAAAAGTACACCGCTTGATATTTCACCCCATCAATTTACACCAGGCAGACCGTTTAAAGTCTTCGGAGATCATTTTTACACCAAAAATATTTTACAGCGGGTGCACTGTCAAAAATTTTTGGACTTGGTGTAGTGTAAATGACAGTGTAAAAAATTTTGGTTTGAAAATTACACCAACTATCATGTTAAATTTAAGAGGTGTGAATTAAAAATTTTTACACCGTCAAGCGTGTAAATTTTTAATTTATGATAATTTTGCGTTAAGAAAAATAATCATAAAAATTTTGAAATGTTAAAATTACTGTTTAATATCTAAAAAAAATTAATGTAGTTATTGATTAATAGTTAAGTAGTTAAAAATCTGCAATGATCATTTATTGCTCATTAATAAAAATTATCACGAGTAACACGGAATGGTGTAAAAAAAAGTAGATTACACCGTGTTAAAATTACACGGATGGATAATTTGCACCGAGGATTTTTTACACCGTTATTTCACACTATACGGCCGTGTAAAGTTCTCGGGGGCCATTTTTACACCAAAATTTTTTACAGTGTGTCCAGTAAAATTTAAAACCTTAAAGAAATTTAAGTAATAAAATTTGATTAATCTAATGGCTTTTGAAGAAAAAAATAATTTCTGTCTGTAACTGGTACATTTGAAGACAATCTGTAGCAATTATTGACAGGACATCTAAAGAACAAATTTAACCTCGTTGATATTTAAAAATAAATATAAAAAAAGACATGTGGTAATTTAATAAAATAAATATGTTTTCACAATTTTGAATTACCAAGTTACTTTTTTTCATTTAAACTTAAGATAAACATTTTTTAATCTCGTTTTCATAATCGATTCCGTCAATTACCATGTACGTGTAACTAAAATAAGCTAATGCAATAACTGATTGATTTAAAATATATATTTTAAAATTTAATACCGGAAATGTCATTCGGTTATTCAATAACTGAAGAAGAGGTCAATGTAATTAGTGTAGTTCGATTGAATTGCTCGACGGTAAAAGCAATTTAATGATCAGTTTCATGTACATGTATAGATCTGTACGTAAAACATTTACTGCAGTATAGGGAGTAACTTTAACTTCGGCTCTGTACTCGGTAACTTCAATACTTTTCTGACTCCTCTGATGCCGGCACGTGCGAACGGCAATGTAAGGGCTGAAAATGTATATGTATATAGAAACGGGAGGCAGTCATTTTGATCATTTGATGGAATTGCCTCTTGGATGGTAAGTATGAGAGAGTGAACCAGAGGAATGAGGGATCAAGAAGAAGAAGAAGAAGAAAAAGAAAAATAAGAATATATAGTATACGCCATCAGGCATCAGCATGTCTCTCGGGTACGAGTGAACGTTGCGCCCTGTGGTTACTTCAATTAGGTGAAATCGTGCTCTCTACTCCTCTATCGATGCCGATGCAGTACTGCAGGACCATCAGAAGCACCAGCTTACAAGGGAGTAAATCCAAAGTGCACTAACTCTAGATATATTCCAAGATCTGAGACTTGAGTCCATCAGTATTATCGTTATAGATGAGTTTAATATCCTAGTAGTAGTAGTAGTAGTAGTAGTGTACTAGTAGTGTACTAGTAGTCTTGTACTCTATAGTAGATGGCGCACAAATTTACTGATACGTGATCCTACCCTTTATATTATCGCTAATCATCTCGAATCGATGACGATGATACACCCGGTCGTTACATGCCGATTCATAATATATACTACCAGGTCTCGATATTCAGATGCATTGAAGTCTAATGTACGCTGGTGTACGGTGATCATGATTATGATGATGATAATGATGATAATGATAGACTGCTGCTACTATCATTGATGTGACCAACGTCCAGTCGTAAGAGCCATTCGATCCTGCGGTATTGAAATTTCATTTATCTTCGCAGCGGAGACTATTGAATTTATTCTTCCAATGCAATGCGATTGCTTCAACATTCATAAGCACTTATAGGAGATTAATAATCGTGACAGGATATGCGTAGATTAGCTTCTGCTTCTGGAACATGAGACTCGATCCGGTTGATTCGTTAATTTAGTCCCCAGCTGCTTTGTTGATATTTAGGTTATTATCCGAGAAAATTTATCGTAATGTTGCTCATCTAAAGTTCACGAAGCTCTCTTGAAAATAGTTTTAAGATTATAGTGAATGCATTATACGTTAATTAAGAGCTTAAGATGACGGGCATGTGTTTTGAGGATGGATTGATATGAATAATCTTATAGAGGATCTGGTCGCTGATAGCGAGACATAGCGGACATATTTGATGTCTGTGGCATTGAATTGAAGCGAGGTCTGGGTGTAGATGATGCTACACTTAAATATAATATTTTATATGATAAAGAATGAGATAAGAAGATGGTCGAAGGAAAGACTGAGAGAGAAGAAGCGTTAAATACTTGGAAAAGTACTAAAGGATCTAGGGTACTTGATGTGTCAGTGATTGTAAATTTATTCTGAGAGTTGGTGATGAAATAAGCCCGCGGTATTATGCTCTAAGATGTTATGAAGTTATGAGTTTTATAGTTACGATGAGTAGCAAAAAATATTTTAAATAAAAAAATTTTATTGAGGAGAGAAGAGATAGCTCAGTCTGGATTGTAGGATTAGTTTTTATTTTGTTTGATTCGGAGAACTGAATAAAGCCGCGTTTATCTGAATTATTGATAAAATGTGGATTGCTGTTATACAGTTAAAGATTACTTTTTTTTTTTATTTCAGTATAATGATTGCAGTGAGAACTTGGGGTATTCTTTGTACTGTATTCAATTAGGTCGGAGATATTACGGAATATTGGTAAAATTTTGATAGGTGACTACAGTAATTATTGAATAGTATTTGAGATTTATTAATCAATAAAGAGTTTTGTGGTGTTCATTGGTCCATAGAATAATTTAATTGGCTAATGGGTGAACCAGTGACATCTAACGGGAAAAAAATGTACAAATGTAAGAGAATATCTGTTTTGGATTAATATTTTACTGTCGATTCTCTAGTTTCTTGCTGGAGTTATCGTTTAGAGATAACGAAGTCCGGCTTATGATTCCGGAGATAAGACTCAATTGTCAACCCATTTCGTTCGCAACGATATAAACTTTCAGCTGAAACTTGATGGCAATTTGTCGCCAAGTTAAATGCAATAGTTGAGTGAATAAGTTGCCAACAATTTAACGGAAACTTTCTTTGTCAAATTGCCTTTATATTATGGCTACAGATTGTCGCCAACTTTCTGAAGTCAAATGTTACCTTCAACTTGACGGCACATTGACCAAAACTGTTTTTCCGTAACTTTGTTGGGAAGAAACCGTTGTTATCTGTGAAGTTGATCGCAATTAAACAGAAATCTGCGACCCAAATTTGACGTCAAGTTGACTGCAAATACTTAATGTACAAGTGACCTGATAGCCAAGCTGACGGCAAGTAACGACAACGTACTGCTGCAACTTGTCGCCAAGCTGAACGTAAAAATTATCATTTTCATAAATTGACGACAACTAGACATCAACTTGCTGAGATAGTTGGTGCAAAAGTTGGCATTCCATTAGTTTACGGAATGTTGCCTTCAATTTTCCTAGAAAATTGGCGACAGGTTGTGGCAGTAGATTGTAGTCAAGCATCTGGGAAAGTTGGTAACAACTTGTAGTCAACAGTTACAAAAGTTGAAGTTGTCAACAAGTTGTTGTCAACTTGACCGCAGTTAATTGACACCAACTTTCGAACCAGATCACGGGAACCTCAATAAAACTCTTATCAGTTGAAAATAACTGAAAAGTTTAAAAATCAGACAAGAGGTGGCGACGTGTAGTCGATTTATTCTTTCTAAAAAAAGCGGCGAAGAATATGAATAGTCGTCTACAGTAAATAGAGAATGTCATTATCAAGGTTTATCATCTCAAAATAAATATGAATTTCCCATTTTCTTTACATCCACTTCAAATTTATAAATAGTAAATATTTTATTTTATTATAAATGACATTTATTAAATGAATGATTGAACTAATTTTTGCTTAGAAGTATTTTATTGGTTTTTAATAAAATTTTCTGTGCAAGAATAAATAATTGTAACATTATTAATATTATTTATTTTTCCAAACATTTCGACTTGAAATTTTTAAAGACCTTGAGAGTTACTTCAACAATAAAACTAATCAATGCGCACGTACATCCAGCAATTAAAATAATAAAAAAAAGTTTCAAATCTTCAATAACAAGCGGTCGATAGTGGGTCAATGATCTTGTGGCCAATACTTTAAGTTTGAAAATTTCTCTAGCTACATACTCTTCGTTCCATCTTTTTAAGATACCTGATTGTGTTAATCTCATAAGTGTATTCATAACTCGCGTTCCCAATGGCCAGTTTTTACGAATTCTCAGATAACTGTATCGATTAAGAATTGATTTTTTCGTGTAATATAAATCAAAAGAAGCTATAGCTTTCAAAATAAATCTAAAATCATCTATGCAAGCTATTGATTCATTATTTCTAATAACATCTTCACACACAAAGTCACCGAAAAATGTTTTATTCACTAATACTTTGTCAGTGATATAATATTGAGCTAGATAATGAGCATATATTTTAGTATATTTTGAATCCATCAGCTCATCAAGAGTCTCAACATTTTTTCTATACTCTAATTTAGTTAAAAATCGTGACAAATGACCTTGAAATGTTGCGTGAATAATAAAAAAATATAAAAATATCATTGAAAAAAATATCCGCTTTGCTAAACCATCGATTCGACTATTGAGAGCCGTATTGATTAAAAGCCGAAGAATTTCAAAAAATGCAAAAAATGTATTTCTATTTTCTGAAAAATATATCACTAAAAATGCCATCAGTAGCATGATGATTGTTGATAAAATAATTAAATACCCATAGTAATTGTAAATTTTTTCAATCGGTTTCAAAAAACCCTGATTATGTGTCGCTATATGGACAGTATCAAATGAAATTGGAATAGACAATAGAAAAACGTTTGTTAAATCGTCATCAGGATGGAACTCGACGAATGATAGGTCCAAAAACGTAAAAAAATTTAAATTTTCGCTGTAAACTAAAACTTCACCATTTTCATTTTGAAAACTTTCTTTGAATTCAAATGTTGCATTCGTTGTTTGTATGATTGCGTTTATCAAATTAGCTTCACGATTTCGTATGTATTCGGTGTAATTTTTCTGAGTTATCGTAAATGTTTTGTAATCTGAAAATAGTGACCTTTTCTCTTCTTTCACATATGCCATTGAAGCTATCGGATAACCATCAATTTTTAGTGTTCGATCAAAATTAAAACCTTTACATAATTCATCTGTATTATAAATGAAAAAAGTTTAAATTTATTATTTATTATTTATTATATTATATGAGGCATTCCACGCCAAATCGACCACTTTTGAACCCGACCCCTTTAGATTTGGCTGAGAATTTTCTTTCTTTTTTTTACCACATCAGAAACGTTTCTCATAATTTTTTCACTCAACCAAAAAAAATTTATATATTTTTGAAAAAAATGGCTTTTTTTTGTTTCAAATGGCTACAACTTTTTCAAAATTGGACTGATTCAGACATTTTATTTTCAAAATTTTTGTTTTTAAATGTACTTTTCGAAAAAAAAATTCAAAAAAATTATTGCAACCTATCTTCATTGATATTTTTTAGATTTTTGGAATAAATCGAAAATTTTTGGATGTTTACCATTTTCGAATTTTGATTTTTTTTTGTTATATAAAATTTTAAAATTTTCTTCAAATCCTCAAATTTTTTCACAGCGATGTTTTTTCGATTTATATTTTTTTTTTTCAATTAAAAAAAAACTTTTTTCCACTAGCCTTATTTCTCATAACACCAGGCTAAGAATTTCTGAGAGTGCTCAGAGAATTTTTAAATTTAGAAAAAAAAAATAAAAACAATAAATTTAAATGGTAATCATCAAAAAAATTGATTTTTTTTCGAAAAATCAAGTTTAAAAATAGAAGAACGTTCTGAATAATTTTTTCGTATTTTTTTTCGAAAATTAATTTAAAAACAAAAATTTTGAAAAAAAAAACGTCCGGATCAGTCGAATTTTGAAAAAGTTATAGCCATTAAAAAAAATGCCGTTTTTTTTTTAATTTATAACTTTTTTTTGGTTGGGTGAAAAAATTTGAAAAAATTATGAGAAACGTTTCTGATGTGGTAGAAAAAGAAAAAAAATTTTCAGCCAAATCTAAAGGGGTCGGGTTCAAAAGTGGTCGATTTGGCGTGGAATGCCCCATATATATTCAAGTAGTTTTTCATTTTCTAAATTAATATTTTACCTTCAGAGTAAGGTCGACTGTAGAGGGTCCATCGACTGCCATAAGTGAGTGCTCTGTTCCAATAACTAAGGGCATTATTTGTAAACGGATTGTAGGTATAAATAAATGGATTTTCTGGTGAATGCATACAAATAAAAAAGGATGTTATCATATCTATCTTCCACGTTTCATTCAGAGCACTTTGAGCCTCCGAACATCCGTTATTTGGTTTGTATAAAATGAATATTGTTTTAATAATATCTCCACGTTGAAAATGTCGAAATGAGTTAAGAATATGTTCCAGCTGATCAACTGAATCTACAATTATAATTAGCGAATCTATTTTGCTTTCATAGTGTGATACATTGTCAATCCACGTAATCCATGAAAGATCTCTTGTTATTACAGTAATTGGTCTCAGAGCACTTAGAGATTCAATAAGATCCTCATTAGAATCGTTATAAACGATAAAATTCTTAAAAGATGGCTCGCAAAATTCGAATATATGAATCTTTAGACAAAAAAAACAATTAAAATTGAAATTATGATAGAAAAACTGTTTAAATTTATATTTTTTTTAACAACTTACCATTATTTTATTTAAAATAGAAACTTCCCTCGGATACTCGATAATTATTCCTGGCACCAGAACCACAAAAATGCACAAGACAAATATTGTGATAAATTGTATACTCATTTTGTTTTTAAAATTTTTAAAATTGCGTGTAAATATACGTATGAGGAAAGCGAAATGAATGAGAGAACCAAAAAAAATTTTGGGTTTATATTTTTTTTTGAAAGCTGTTTATTGGAATGACTATGATTTGGGTAACGATAGGATGTTTACCCTCATAAAAACACTTGACAAGCATTAATGTATTTACAAAACAATTTCTTTACATAAGCAATAAAGACAATATATGCAGTATAGGGGAGACCGGGTATGGGTGTCAAAGCGGTCATTTGTAGCGATCGCTTCATCGATTGATGTCGAAGAATCGCGGAGGCATCACCTCCCATTTGATTCTTCGACGCCGATTAATGTTCGTATTTCGTTCAATGTGTTCTGTTATGACCACTGTGACACCCAACCATCCCCTACAATAAATAGAAGATAACATTATCGAGGTACATCTCAATATAAATATAATTTTATCATCTTATTCACTTCTATTCCAAACTTATGAATAATAATATAAATGACAGCATTTATAAAATGTATGATTAAATTTAATTTTTGTGTAAGTACATGTGTCAATGAAGAAGAAACTTGACCAACAGTCAAATTTAATTTGTTGGTATAGTAGTTTATACATTAAAATTTTAGTTTACATTTTCCGAAGCTTGAAAAAGTGACAGGATGTCACGTAATTCAATAAATTGACGTCCTCAGTTAAAAACCCAAGTCTTTTTGACAAAGCGACTTTTTTACACTCCCTGCGACCGATGAATTTTGAAGAATTATCATTAAAAGTCATCTAATTGTTTAAAAACAAGTTCCATTTCAGGCCTATCAATAGGAACTTTAGTGGAACACCACATGCCAATTGTAAGTAAATGATAAAATATATTAACGTTTTCATCACCAGCTTTTATATCTTGCAGTGAAACATTCTGATCAATCCAAATGTTCACATAATCTCTTAGAAATAATCCTTTAGAGGAATCATAAGCTGATAATCCAGTCACTACTTCTAAGCAAACGATTCCATAGCTATAGACATCAACTTTAGTTGAAAGAATTTTATTTTTCAAAAATTCTTCAGGTAAGTATGGCCTTGTTCCTTGTGGTCTGCTAACCTAAATCAGTATTGTAACTAATTATTAAGTACTTCCCGAGTCAAATCTAAAACATACTTTGAACTTAAATGAGGCTTGAAATGGCTCTGCTTACTTACAAAGGCTTGAATTGAACCTACTTAGATTTACAAAGGCATGAATTAGACCTTCATAGACATATATCGTGAAACGAACGTAACTAAACTTAACAGAAGGAACAACTTGCAAAGAATAAGCTGGTACCTTACTACAAAAAGGTAAAATCGTCGAATTCGCGGACTACTGGAGAATTGATGCAAGTGATCTAGGCATCTCTCCAGTGGGATAATGACACCCAAGGTCGAATTGGGTCCGATAGACAGCCTGAGACTAACAGAGGGTCGATTAAAAAAATTCTAAGGGTAGTAAAAAATTGCTGCAAATGATCCAGCGATTTTATCAGTAGATTAATGACACTTAGTAGTGGGATAGGACCCAGACGCAACCTGGTACCAACAAAGAGTCGATTAAAAAATTCAGAGTTTGTTCATTTCACGATATATGTCTTTGGAGGTCTAATTCATGCCTTTCCGCTTGAATGTGAGAAGTATAGCATTGCAGTGGTTCTCATTTATAGTCTAGTCAACAAGTTTGAAAATGTTATTTTTTTACAATTACGCATTGAGTTTGTAGTAATG
This sequence comes from Microplitis mediator, assembly GCF_029852145.1. NCBI lineage: Eukaryota > Metazoa > Arthropoda > Insecta > Hymenoptera > Braconidae > Microplitis > Microplitis mediator. The sequence goes on from NC_079973.1 coordinate 5,536,416, forward strand.
CCTAGAAAAATTTATTTCCAGAATTTTCTAGCACTTGAAAAATTTCGGAAGCTTGTTAATAGATTAAGACGAATAATTAAAATTATAAATAATGGGAATAAAATTCCGGAAGTTGGAACAATTTTATTGAAAATTGCTTCTTCTTTAATAATCGTTTTTTAATTTTACGCTTGCTCTATTAATTTTTGAGTTATTGCTAATAATCAGAGTCTCTCGTTTTTTCTAGATGATTTTGACTCATAAAAATTGCTATTTTTATTTGTTAAAGAAATGTCTTGTCAAATTTAATGACGAAATCAATGAGTTGTCACTTGTATTTAAAAAAAAAAAAACTAGATTAATTTTCTACAGAGAACTCACTTCTCGACTACAGTATTGTAAATGAAACTAATCGAGAATGAAAATCTCTACTCTATAGGATAGTCCCAAAGTTTAGCAATAGATGGCCCCAGATTTCTGATCAAATTCTGATCACAGTCTGGCTCAAGTCTTGACCAATAATATTGGTTAAGAATCTGAACCAATAATATTGGTCAAGAATCTGAACCAATTCTTGTACAATTCTTGATCTAAAATCTTTCTAAAGTATCTTGATCCATGCTGGCACAAGGCTTTTACCAAATCACTACTAGGGTAAGTTGGTTCATTTTAAGGTTTTACAATGATCATGTCCTAAAAAGTCTAACGTAGGTTTTCAATGCTCATTTAGGTTAAAAGTATGCCTTAGATTTTGATATGGGTTCAACTAAACACACAAATTAATATACTAAAAATACCTTTATGAAGCCATTAGTCGGTCCTTCTTTTACCAAACCAAAGTCTCCAATTCGCGGTTCAAAATTTTTGCCTAACAAAATATTGGCACTTTTTATATCGCCATGAATTAACGGTTTTTTGTCGATAGTATGCAAATATTGTAACCCTTTGGTAACTCCTTTGATGATCTCATAACGTTGGAGCCACGTTAAAGCTGGTGATCTCTGATTACGCAACAGTAGCCAATCCTCAAGAGATCCATTTGCCATAAATTGATACACAAGACATGGAGTTTCGCCACTTATACTGAATGCATAAAGCACAAGAATATTTTCATGTGGCCGCGAATGCAATATTTTTATTTCTTTTAATGATTGCTCGAGTGCTTTATTCTGATTATCGATGTTTTTGTTTTTTAATTTTTTTATTGCAACTTCTGTATTTTTCCACGTAGCTACATATGTTTCAAAAAATTTTCTGTGATTCAACTATATAAGATAACTAAATAAATAAAAAAGCTTAATTTATTACCTCGATAAACTATTCCAAAGCCACCTTTGCCTATTATTTTTAGATCATCCCAACCGTTTGTCGCTAAAGTGAGTTCTTCAAACGGCACTTGAGGTAATGAATTGGCTCGATTCAAAATATCATCTCTACTTTCTAATAACCAATAGTATTTATCTTCAACGAAAGGTCTCAATAACTTTATTCCCTGATGCTGCTTAATATTTTTTAGCAAAACGAATAATTCTAAAATAGTGTGATTATGGATACTCCATAAAGTTAATAATTTATCCGTAGGATTATCTTCTCTTCTGAGGCGTTGGATTGTAAACACATCATACTGCATCCACTTGCCTAATTTGGGAAAAAATATTTCAATCATTTGGAAACAGTTTTTTCACTTTTGCGAAATACTCGCCCTGATTAAAAACTCCGATTAAAACCGCTGACTTCCGATTGATTCCGATTGAAATCCGATAGACTTTTAATCAGAATTCATTGGTTTCAATCGGAGTTTTTAATCAGGGCCGTTAACTATATAGAGGTTATAGTCCAAGAGCCTTCGAGAACCGGTACAACGAACATTTGAAACGTTTTGAAATCCAATGTTACCGGAAAAAACTTGTGCGACTATTGTTCATAAACAAAAAACGATTTTTTCTCTGACTACGTAAACAAAAGCTCTAAAATGAAAGCTATATCTATATTATTTCGAACAACCCCACAAAATTTTAAAACGTTTCAAATTTGTCCACCTCAGCTTGAATCTGAAATCCTTATTTGATTGGACTATTTTTAGGTTACGAAACCCGTATAATGATGACGCGCGAATATGGCTACCATGGCTACATGAAACGCTACATAGCCATACGAAAACACTCTTCTAATAACATGTGTTTGACGAAACAATAGATCGCTATCTAATGGAAATATTTTGTTTCTAAACAATATTATATCTTACCGGCAAGTTCTTCCCATTGATTATTATTATTTAATAAATTACAAAGCTCTACGCGTGCAATATATGGTAAATTATAAATATATTTGAAATTTTCCGACTTTGGGATTGACAGCATTGTACTAAATTTATTGAAGTCTTCAATATTTTTAGAGTAGAAAAATTATAGTTTAACTTCTGGACATCAACCTATTCAACATAATCATTAATTAGTGCGAAGTTTCATTTTTTTTAATTTATGTACATTTACGATATTAAAATTAATTTCATAATATTTACCAACTTACTTGATATTTTCTTGTAACAACGTAATAAAATTTTTTATTTTATTTTAAAAATTTACTTAAAGAAAAGTATTCGACTGCACACTGCAAAAGACTTTGCAACACTACTTCTACTAACTGTATCGAGTATTTTTCTATCCCCCCTCCCTTTTAAATACTTCATACAACGTCGTTATAGTATACCTTCATTGGTATTAAAATTAAAGCTGCGATAATTTTTCTTAGAAATTTTTCCTTCAAAATTTTCTACCTAATTATTAAAATTAAACAAATATTTATACATTTGCCTCAACATTGATATATTTCTTATGTACTGCATCGTACTTTTCAGAGTTTGTTTTTCAGACCTATATTTCTATGATTCCAGAGGAAAAAACGGATCGTATTGAAAAATAATATCAATGCAGGGGATGTTTTTTCTCATCGTGATCATAAGTGGGGTAATGATATGTAATTATAATTAAGTTAGTTAAATAATAAATCTTTAATGAATAAAAAAATATATATCATCAAAATATTACAACACACATTGATATAATATTTAGTATACACATACCAGATGCACGTAAATATAGGTTCGAATTTTCAAATTTTGACTATAAATTTCTACAATCATCAAATTTTGTTAAAGTATATTGCGAATATTTTCAATAACAGATATCTGAAAAATTAGTCGGCTCATAAGATTTCCAGATGGACCGTCATATTCAGTAGGGCAAAAATTTGAAAAAAATCTGCATATCACGTCACTAATTCCAAACAGTCATATTTTTATACGCCCTTTTGGCTTTAGTCATTAAGTTTAATACCAAAAGGGAGTGTAATTTTTTTTTTAATTGCTAATCATATTGTAAATTTGTTCTAAAGCTAAAAATCAGAAAAAAAATTTTTTGCTATAAAATAAGTCTATAAAACGATTGGCAATAAAAAAAAATTAGACGTCCTTTTGGCTCTAGAGAGTTTCCTAAAGCCAAAAAGATGTATAAAAATATGTCCTTTTGGAATTAGTAACGCGGTATTACACTGTAAAAAGAGCGGTGTTAAAAATGGACTCATTTTAACTCTGCCCGGTGTTAAAATGAAAGTACATCGGTGTAGGAGACGTAATTCCGCGCTGTTAAAATACCGGTGTAAAAGTGGGGTAAACTGCGTCCGCTTGGAGTATTAACTTTGAATATTATAAAACACAAAAAATTTCAGTTCTTTATGAAAATTAACAAACAATATCATTTATTAACAAGTATAGTGATCGAATAAGTAAAAATATTCACAAAGTAAAATATTTTAACACCGGTCTAGAATATTTACACTGGTGGCGGCGTTATTTTAACGCCAGGGAATTTTTTTTAACACAGATACATAATATTTACACCGGCGGCGGCGTTATTTTCATACCGCTTTCGGTGTTGAAATTTAACACCGCCGATTTTAACACCTACACCGCTTGGACTTACCCCAGTGATTTTTCACAGTGTATTTCTACTTCAAAATCCATGCTGTTGTCCATCCTATTTATTCTCTCTATTCATTTTTTTAATATCGAGTCTCAATATTTTGTATCTAATTTTGGATTATTGGTCACTTTTTATATGAAATAATATACCCAAAATTTGGTTTATATTGCATACTATGAAATATGGCCGTGATTTAATATATTTCAATTGAATCTCGTTGTTTAAATTTAGTTCTAATAAATAAAGTAAAAATATATATGTGTGATTACGTCACTTTTTGTTTTTATCGAAATTGATACCGCATTGCTATTTATTACTTGTTATTGTAAGTTTTATGTGTTTAGTTTCTTTTTTTATAGCAAAAATTGATAAGGGGTATTTCCATTACCAAAATTACATTTTGAAACTTTGTCGATGTGTCAATTTAATTAAAAAAGTGAATCAAAGACTAACTCTAGTACTAGTATGAGTATGTAAAATAATAAATTAAAAATGAGATTTCACTGTATTATTATTTTTTTTTTTTTTAATATTGTAGGTTCTAAAAAATTTAAATTATTTTCAAATTATTATTTTGTTAAAATAATTGTAACAGCATGGATCTTATTGTATACTGCCTCGTTTGCGTTGACTATGTCAAGGGTAAGTATTTTTGATAAATAATTAGTCTGTGATAGTTAATATTATACGAAATTTGATAATTATTGATTTTGCTAAAACTAATTAACTTGTCAATAAATAATTATTTAAATTAGTTGGGAAAATTAATGACAACGGATGAACGCCAACAAATATTTAACGACAATAAATGTGAAGGTAAACATAAAAATTATGAAATATACCCTGGTCAATAACAAAACTTGATTTAGACAGTCACGATTTAAGGCGACCAAATCTAAATCAAGTTTTATTTCTGACCCGGGATAAATTAGAATTATCTAAAAAAAAAAAAAAATTTATTATGATGTTTCAGAAAAAAAATGTGATATCATTAATGTAGAATGGCCACATCTACAAAAACGATCAATTGATAATGGAGTTTTGTTTTCACTGACTATTTTCGGTAAACGAATAGATTTAAATCTGATACCATCAAAAAATTCATTAGTGAGATCTAACACTCCAGTTTACTTTTTGGATACTGAGTATGATTTTTTGCGTCTTAAAGTCAAAACACATGTAAGTTATTAAATTTTTTGTTATTTTTTTCAATTTTCCCGGGAAAAAATAATGTAGATCTATGATCATAGACTGTAGTTTATGCCCATATAACAATCTTTTTCAATTCTTGAGCAAGTCTGCTCTCAAGATCGATAGGTGCTAGTGTCTTTTCTACGTATGTGTCTTGCTGCAGATACTTGTGACCAGATTTAAATCACAAGCCTAGTGCAAGTTTTACACAAGAAATTCGTGCCAGATTATTACTCAATTCTGGAGAAAGACTATAATTGAAAATAGTTGCGCATGGCTTGCTCAAGATCTGCTCAAAGCTCAAAATTGACCTTGAGCTCTGAGCAGATCTTGAGCAAGCCATGCGTAAGTACCTACTGGAAGTTACTGGTGCAAGAAATGCCGTGTTCAAGATATCTTCAATGTTCTTGCGTACGATACCATGAGTAAGACATACACAAATCTTGACATAGGTTTCTCGATACACGATCTTGCGAAAGACACATACGCAGAAAAAGACACTAGCAGCTAGGGGTCTTGCTCAAAATACTTACTTCAGAATCTTGCTCAAACACGTGTTACTTGGCTAGACTGTAACTTTTATTTTTAGTTCAAAAAGTGTCTTTTCTATTCAAAATATGTTTTCTAACCCTAATCGGTTGAACATGGGTTTGTGTCCATGAATTTTCCAATATTCTACTGTAAATAACCTTTATGCCTCCGAATTTTGATGAAAATGTTTATTGTAAAAGGGATTTTCGGGGCTGGTAACAACTCTATCGCATAATTAGCAGTCCAAAGAAGACCTACGAATTTATTCAGATTTTTCCTTACAGAATAACATAGTTAAATAAGCGGCGGATTCTAATGACCCATGTTCAACGTTTACGGGCGCTGAAAACAGCGACACCGGATTAGGGTTAAATTTGAGATGTCATTAGAGCTAAATTATTTTTTCCGAATTGTTACAACTACAAAATAATAATAACTTGTGTTTATATGAATAATTTAGGAGTTTATTAAAGAACATTGGCAATTATATGAAGATATAAACGCCCTAACGTCGATATACGTCAAGACTTATTCTGATGGATCAAAAAAAATAGAAGTAAAATATTTTTTATTCATCTTCATAATAAAAATTATTATTGCATTTACTTACTATATTTATTAATATATATTATCGGCAATTATTGATTATTTTTATTGTTTATTAGTTCGGTTACTTAGGAAATGAACATTTAACGATTGAGTCGTTGCGACACAATTTTGATGACTCTAATAAAAACTATTATTTGGCTCGAAGTTCTGACGAAACCAACGAAACTATTAAGAGTAAGTTTATTTATTAAAATAAGTATTATTGTTAAAGTAAAACTTAATTTCAGTGTTCGATAAAAATTCATCTCACGAATATGAACATAAAAATCTTCAATCGATTCCTGATAAAGTATATCCAGAATTATTATTAATAATCGATTATGGAGTATACATTAAATACCATGAAAAACAACAATTATTTCCTTATTTATCAACATTTTGGAGTATTGTTAATATGATATACCGACCATTAAAAAATCCAGAGTTTAAAATAAGTTTCGCTGGTATTATGATAGCTCAAGTAATTTATTTTTTTTTCTGTTTATTCAATTGTAAAAAGTCGGGAGTGAATCCGGAGTGAATAAGAATTCTGGAAATGAATAAGAATTCCGGAATTTTTAACAAGAGATTGCTCCACATAAGGATTAAATAGAAATTTTTTTTTGAGCGGGGTGACGTGGATTGTATTTTTCTAGGCCGCTGCCCTAAACGAAGTTGCAACTTTCCGGCTCCGTCGAACAAAAAATAGCATACGCACCTTGGTCAGTAAAAAAGAAAGCCTCAGACCACATGTTTGTCAGGCTCGGCCAACAATTACATGTGATCTGAGACTTTTCTTATTTTACTGGCCTAGGTATGTAATATACTATTTCATCATACCTGCGCGGAAAGTTTAAATTCCTGCCCTGCTTAGAGGGAAGAAAGTCGTTCTTTTCTCATATGAGAAAGCAAATGATAAAAATTAGCGCATGCGCTATTCTTCCCTTAAACAGAGGCAAAAATTTAAGCTTTCAGGTGCGGATCTGGTGAAGAATTGTATACACACCACGGAGAAAGGTAGGACATCCCAATTACACACACGGATTGAAATGTCCTACTTTCCTTTCTTGGTGTGTAATATACTATGAATCCGCATTCACTCCGATTTGGAGTTTTAGCCCTTAAATAAATTTATGTTTAATAGAAATAACTTTTTTATGAGAAATATAATTATTTTAATAAAGAATTGATTCAGGTGTTAATAATTAAACATAATATATTATGTATTTAGTTTATAAAATGTTTTAGTAACTCACTAAATTATTATAATTTCATACAATATATAGTAAAAACATTATAGTTATAGTGACATGTTTGTTATGGGAATATTATTTTGTGGTACGGTTGATGTAAGAATATGACAATTTGAAACTATCTGACCTAGTGAAACTATATCGAAATGAACACATGCAAAAATGACTATTACCATAGTAAAATTTACAATGTTTACAATAATTTTCAATATAATCATTGTTTATTTTACTATGGCCATAGTAATTTTTGCATGTGTTTATTTCTGCAGGTGGCCAACATGTTCCAGCTTTACTATGACACCATAGCATTTCAAACTAGAATAATTTCTCCGGGTAATCAATATTTTCCGAAACTCCTTTTCGGAGAGAAATTCACTTCGAGAGAATTAAATAAATAAAAAATCATCCACTCCCCATTCACTCTGGATTCACTCCGCAAATTTTCTATAGTGTGTAATTAATAAATTTAATTAACATACGTTATTTACATAATAATAAGGATTCAAAAGTTATTCATCGTATGAACAAAGATAACTATCAATCCCAAGAAACATCTAGGCTTAATTACGAAAAAGTATCTCTCAATGTTTCTGAGTACTTGTATAGTAAACAAATAATTATTCCAAAAGAGAGTTTTGATGTATTTATTATAATAACAACGTAAGTATATTTATATAAAAATTATTTTTCAAATTCTGAGTCACCAAACATTTTTTCTACCAGTAAATAAATTTTGTAAGATTTCAAAATAAGTTATTTTTCAGTAAATAAATCTTTATCAGTAAGTAAATGATGTAGATAATAATGAAATTCATTTATTTGTAGCAAAAAGTATTCGGGAGATAATGAGGACTCTATAACTTTGGGTTTAGCTGTAAATGGAGGAGCGTGTAAAGAAAATACGAAGAAGAAACAATTAGATCGATCTATAATATTCTGTGAAGGAAGTCATATCAATGACATAAATATAGCCACTCATGAACTAGCTCACTCGTATGTTAAGCCATTTTGTTAATTATAGAATATTGATTCTTTCATAATAATTATGGTTGTCCATCAAATTTAGATTCGGTGTCCAACATGATAAGGACATAAGTAATCATTGTGTGATTCATAATTCAGTTTTGTCGACAAATTCAAAAAAACTCAATAGAAATTGGTCCAACTGTTCGACCAACACTTTAACACAAAATTTAAGGTAAAGAAGTGCCACTAAATTTAAGTCATTTCTTGGCATACGGAAAAACATTAAAACTTCACATATATTATAAAAAATATTGTGTTTCTGTGTTAAAAACGTTTCCTGTTAAATTTTTCGTGTTTATTTTTTGTTAAATCAACATATTTCACTGTGTTAATTTAAAATTTTAAATCGATCTACTATTCTACACTTGAAATATGTTACCTAGTACAAAAATAGACATCAATAACGTTTATTTAGTGCCCTACTTTGCGTTGAAATTATAATTTAAATTTAGTATTCAAATTCAACACAAGTAGTCGTGTTAAAAAATAACACGAATTATGTACCTAAAGATTGGAACGTTTTTCACGCAACGAAAATGAAAAAAAATTTATGTAATTTTACTGCTTAAGGAGTAGTTCCGAAGATTGGGGGTAGCCTGCAATTTTCAGCTGACATATTAGCACCTATGCGAAACATTTCAAAAATCTAGATCCAATTGTACTTTTCATTTTGTTTTTTTATTTTCGTTCCGTGAAGAACGTTCTGATCTTTATGTGTATCACGGATTTGGTGTGAACTGTTTTTAAAACAAATTATGTTGCTTTTAACACAATATTTTTTACTGCGTATAGTAACGTGACGCTTCGAATGGGAAACTTTAAAAATAACAGCTTCAAGAAGAATTTCAGGATTTTACTGCGTTTTATTAGTCAACAGTACACCCAGAGAAATTTTTAGTAAATATTACTCAAAAAGTTTGATACTGTGAGGACATGTGGAAAATATCTAAATTTTTCCCATGCACATTGTAAAATGTACTACTCAATAGCATGTAAATGAAGTCTAATTTCTACTAACAACATGGTAATAATTTAGTTACTGGCTTTATGTCTTTACAATCCAAACTTCATGGTTAATGAAGTTCTTTCAGCTAAGAAATATATTCAATATAATTATTATTTGAATCTGTAATTTTTACAGAATTTTATCAAATATTTCAAACTTTCAATTCCAAGCGCCGCGTTACTGTATGCTCGAGTCAAAAAACCAATTCTAATTTAGTCCTCAAAAGCCTCAATTCTTTTGATGTTTTATTTACCGCTCAGAAAGTAACTCTACTTTAGTACTCAAAATCCTCAATGAGAACTATGAGGTCTAAATGCGGATAATTTATCGATTTTAAATTGTAAATAAGACCCCAAAATTCTCAAGGAATCAAAAGTTATAGTTTGAACTTGGAAAAATTTTAGATAAGGAAAAGGGAGGGGAGAGAATACGTCGAATGAGACTTTTAAGGTTCAAATGCGGATGAAATTATTCCTTTATATTTTGAGTATTTTGAGGCTCTAATCCAGATTATGTTATTCCAGTTTAGTCCTCAAAATGATAAAATTGGACATAACTATTACTTTGAGGACTGAACTAGGATAACTTTCTATACTGTTGACTCGGGTGAGGTTATAATATTTCTTGCCCGGAAAAAGAAATTTAGAACTGTCTAGATCAAATTAGATCAAATTTGACCAGGTTTGGTGAAATTTTATGCATGAATAGGTATGAACAGATCTAATTTTATCTGTTCAGATCAAAGTAGATCTAAGATGATATAACTTTCTGCTTCAAAATCAGCCTGTCTAGATCTGAATAGATCTAATTTGATCTGGGCAGATATAGACAAAATCCAGATCTAAACTTTTTTTCTCGGGTGTTTACTTTTTTGTGTAAGTAATCTTCGGACATGGGATCTAAAAATTCACATCGTGAAAATCGATTTTTTTATCATCTTAAATAAATAATATCAGTAATACACTTATTGATTCCAGGAATTCTAAATTTTCATGTCTATACAATAAACCAGATGATCGGAAATCGTCACTCAATTATGAATCATTTGATAATGATACTGACAACTCAAATGGAAAATGGTTAGAATTTTATATGACAATAAATGATGGAGAGAGAGCATTTATAAATCGAAATGAATTTGTGCGTAATTCGATAATTGAAGTATCTTATGCAAATACAAAAACAATAGTCAAACAAATTGATGTATCCCACGAGAATTCATTTTCTGGAGCTAAAAGAATATACCCTGACTATCGTCTTCAAAAAATGGAGCTTGATGATAGGAAAATAATCATTGATCTCAGGATTGTTAACCCAACTAAGAGTATTAATATATATCATAAAGAAGAATATATATTTGCTTATCAAGACAAAGAACCCGTTATGATTTTAAATGGTCAAATATTACCTCACTATCATACTTTGCCTCCTTTGTATATTGCAGCAGGAGAAGATGATGAATTAATTTTTAAGATCAATGATTTTGATGTTAATCGATTAGTTGCAGTTTATTGGGAAAATAATACATTAATCGTTACTCAACTTATTACAGAGGATGATGATATAAATCAAAACAGACATGATTTAATTGATCTTAATCTGAAAAGTGCTGTTTCTGATAGTATGAAAGTATACATTCGCCCGTTTCAAATGAATCCCGAAAAATTTGTGCGTATTTACTATAAAAAACCATCAATATATATTTCTCAAGAATATCAATGAATTATTCAAAGTACTGTACATATAAAAAAATTTCTAAAATACGATTGGAATTAAAATTTGAACTTTGTACGATTGATTACCGTTAAATTTATTCTCGTTTACTATTTTCTTTATGTAATTTTGCATTGCAATAATTAAGCAATCTACTTTCTCACTTTTTAAAAATTGTCATTTGTCAAAGAGAAAAATGTGGAAGAGTTTCTATTTATTGTACAAGTGTAATAAAGACCGCATTGAACGTCCACTTGAGCGCAAAAAGGAAAAAGTGAAAACTGTTCCTGAAAGTCACGCAAGTTTTTGGGATTTGGTTCTGAGTGATTTAAAATGAGCAAACACGACTTTGGTGAAACTCAAAATTTTATAGATACCGCAGAACTAATTCTTTTGTACACATAAAGATTGTTATATTATGAAATAAAATATAATTGGTTCACAAATAATTTGTTTTTACATTAATTTTATTACATATGCAATCGATTGGTTATTCTTCTGTATTGAATAACGACAAGCCCGATCGCCACCATTAATTTCATGGATGGATGATATTTTTTAGGCCGCTTTTGTTTAATACGTTTGAATAATTTGATAAGCATTTCAGCGGCAAAACAAATAATTGCGCAAGTACATCCGATGATTAGAATCACAAAAATGAATTTTAAATCATCAATAACGATTGGTCGATAGTGAAATAACGATCTTGCTGCAAGTACTTTCATTTTAAAAATGTTCTGAGCTACAGCTTCTTCATTCCATTTTTGTAACAACCCAGCTTCCGTTAATCTCAATAGTATATTGTCAACTCGTGACGCCAAAGGAAAATTTTTGCGATATTGTAAAAAGCCATATCGGCTAAGAATTGGTTGCTTTGAATAAGATAAATTGAACAGAGTTATAGCATTTAAATTTTTTTTTAAATCATCAATACAGACAACTGACTCGTTATTTTTTATAACATCTTCACATAGAAAATCATCACCAATTATTGTCTTCTTATCTCTTATTGGGCCTTCAATATTCAATGCTGTAAGTAAATCGGCATAAATTACTGTATATGGTGAGTCTTCGAGTTCTTCGAGAGTCTCAATACTTTTCTGATTCTCTATTTTAGTTAAAAATCCTGCTAAATGTCCTTGAAAGGTTGCTTGTATTATCAGAAAATATAAAAATATCACTGAAAAAAATATCCGCTTTAATAATCTTTCCATTTGAGTTTTAAGGGCCACATTGACTAGAAGACGAAGAATTTCAAAAGTTGTAAATGATAATTTTTTTCCTTCCCATAAAAATATAACAACATATGTGATTGATAGAATAATAATCATAGATACAACAGTTGTAACTCCATAGAAATTATATATTTTTTCAATCGGTGATAAAACTCCACGGTTGTGTGTAACAATGTGTACTGAGTCATACGAAGTAAAAACAGACAGAGAACAATCAAATCTATAGATATCAAAAACGTGTTCCTCAAAAAAATACAAATCGCAGTAAAAAATATAAAACAAGCCATAGTTTCTGTTAAAACTCTCGTTATAAACGAACGAAACATTCAAAGAAGTAACGACGGCACTTATCAAATTAGCGTCATATTTTTTAACAAAATCTGTATAATTTTCATTGGTTATCATCGAATTTTCATGTTTGTCAAAAAATGATTTTTTTTCTTCTTTAATGCGTAATCGGGTTTGTAAAGTATAACCATCCAATTTTCTTGTTCGGTCGAAACTCAGACCACTACATAAATTTTCTGTTTAAATTGATCAATTTTTATATTATAAAATCACTTATTTGAATCTAAGATTAATGATCCAGTTTCTGATCTTTGAAGAACGTTAAATTAGTGTCTAATTGATGTACCTAAAGTGTGAAACGTTCGTCGAAAAAAAAAATAAATAAATAAATATTTTACGTAATACAAAAGCTGAGGAAAGAGCAGAAGTCGACCCTAAAGTCCTGGACGACGATTCAAACCACCCAAAATTAAAAGAAGTTGGAAATCCTAACGTGCACAACTGATTTGTTCATTTCAAAAGTGATCAATAGATAACTCTCCTTTATGCAAAAAAATATTTTTAAAAAATGAAAATAATAATGATAAAAAAACAATGGCAGCTAAATTTTTTCATGAATTGCCTGTTTTAAGTTTTTATTAATTATAATTAAACCAAAAAGATTTAGATAGTGATTTACGAAAGGGTTCTTCTATTTAATAATTTAAGTGTAATACTAAATCAAAAATAAAATAGATCAATCGGTTGTGTATTTTTAAAACTATTGTGTCTACCAACATCCATAAATACTGACGAGCATCACAATTTTTTGACCATTTTTTCTTTTTTTTTCACTCATTATTTTAATAAAAAGTGACTTAAAATTGAGTTCGTTTTATTTATTAATAAATTATCTTTCAAATGGTATGAATTTTATTCTAGTTGAGAAAATTTAAATAAGTGTGCGTATCATTTTTCATGAGTGAATCAGTTAGGGCCAAGTAAGCGTTAGCAGAAGAAGCTTTGCAATTGAGTTTAGCAAAACATAGATTCCTTTTTAATAGAAATATATTGAGCAAATCTAATTAAGTCGTATGTCGTTATGTTTGAAATTATCCGTACAAAAACATCCTGAAATCGTGATAACTAATTTGGTCAAAAGTAGTCTAGAATTTCGGATCGAAGGCTCAGAAAATGGAAAAAATCCAAATTTTTAAAACATAATAAAAACATATTTATAATCATACATCATAAGAAAAAATTAAAGATCAAAGACTGAGATTCATTCAATAATTAAGATTTTAAATTTATGAAATTCATTATACCTTTACGATATGACCTATTGTAAAGAGTCCATTGATTGCCATAAATTTTAACTTGATTCCAATCGTCAGGAGCATAATTTAAATACGGATTATAAGTATATATCATTAATTCGTTTAGTGAATTATAACAAAAGAATAATGAATTTATTGCTTCTATTTCGTCCATCAGGAGTAAAATATTCTTGGCATCCACGCAACCATTTTTCATCGTGTATAAAATAACAGATAGTTCAGCTGTAATATCTGCCGAATAAATAATATTTTTCAAAAATGACGAGTACATGGTATTAAACTGTCCAAATGTGTCTACGATTGAGATGTATGTGTCGATTTTATTATGAAATACATAATGAAAATCATACAAAATTTTATCGAAAGGTAAATCAAACAATATCGTGACGATTGGACGTAAATTATTTACGGAGTCAATGAAAGTCTCAGCTGGATCACTAACAATTATATTTTCGGTGTGTGGATAACATTCCTCCAATATTTGAACCTTTAAATGTTATTAATAAAAAAAATTAACATTCACGATACTTAAAACTCGTATAATTTCCTAATTGACTCACCACAATATCATTGAAAACCGGATATTTACTAAAATTTTGAGTTTTTATTTTCCAACAGGTTGAAGCCACACAAATGGACAAGACAATTAGTGAAACAATCTTCATTTCACTTTCTAGTAGCAACTCGACTATTAAGCATGAAAAGTATTCAATGTTCTACAATAAGTGAATTAAGTCACTCATGATAATATACAATACTAATTTGCTAACATAAAGGGGATATTTTTCTCTGTCATTAAATGAAACATTTGACGTTGTGTTTTACAAAAGTAATAAAGTCAATACGTTGTACGCAAGGAAAAGAAATATGTATACTTAATTAACGAAAGTGATAACATCTATTAGGGTGATCACTTGTCTACTATGACCTTTCATCAATAAACAAATTAAATATTTCAATAGTCGAAGGAATAATATTAATTGACTATACTGGTACTATACAGATATCATTCACAATGATACACTGCTGTGGTAAATATGAAGATATATATTTTTAGAAAAAATTGTGATGAATGTCCTACTTTTGAGCAATCTAAATAGAATTCATAATAAATTCTTATAGAACAGCAATAACAAATTATGATTTCAAGGCCTTTAAAGAATATGATTAATGAATTTAGTTATTGCAAGCATGATATTAAAAAAATACTTCACTACCTGGGATTCCTTGGAGAAGAGTAGCCCTAAATAAGACACCACTTTTAAAGGAATAAAAAAGGTTTTATTGTAAATGCTCATCTACAGTCTTAAGGGGTTAGGGGTAGTCAGAATTTTCAAAAAATCGATTTTTTTTTTTTTGCATTTTCTTAAAGTATAATATTTTAAAAATATTGTGTGAAAATTTGAAGTGAATCCGACAAATTCTTTTCGAGTTATTTAACAATGACCAAAGGACGCTCGGGTGCTACGTGGCATTCGAGAGCAGGTAGCTAGAAACAGCTGCAAGCAACCGACCTTTCGGGTTTCATTGTCATGAATATCTCCCCATTTTAATGTATTTATAATTATATATATATATATATATATATATATATATATATATATATATATATATATATATATATATATATATATATATATATATCCTTCTACATATATTCACAATTTGTAGGTAGTACAAGAACTGAAAAATAATTTTTGGTTGCCAGTATACCTGTAGTCGTTGCACTGATCAGTCGATAGTTTTGTGATAAATTATTTCTCAAGTGAATTAAATTATTAACCATGGGACGTGATTCTAGAAAGGTTTCAAGAGAACTTCGGAGTTCTGAAAAAATTAATAAGTCGCGTTCAGTCAAAAGAAAGAATGTTTTTAATCCGAAAACAGCCGAACGTGATGAAAGTATTCAGAGTACATCTTCTAAAAAATTAAAACAAAACACTGAAGATGATGTACCTGAAGACAGCAGTACTGAATTTCGAATAATAAATTTTATTCAGGTATTCACTGCAATTTCTGCTCTTATAAAATGTAAAAAATGTGATGGAAATGTAGTGTTTCAAACAGCAAGTACACGTGGGCTGGGATTCAAAATTGTAGTTGCATGTAATAACTGTGGAAATGAATATATTCCTTCCTGTTCTTTCGTTGGGCATTCTTATGAAATAAACAGACGTTTCATTTTTGTAATGAGAATACTAGGAATAGGATACGAAGGATTGTGCAAGTTTTGCGGCCTGATGGACATGCCGTCTTTTTTAGATAAATCTACGCATACAATTTTACTGAAACAGATTTTGAATTGTAGTAAAGCCGTCGCAGAAACCTTCATGACGAAAGCTGTGAATGAAGAAAAGCAAGCAATGCCAACAACTGAAAATGAAGATATAAATCATCTAACTGTATCGGGAGATGGAACCTGGCAAAAACGGGGATATACATCGTCATTTGGAGTTTCTTCTATAATTGGCTATTTTACTGGAAAGATTCTTGACATAAACATTAAAAGTGCATATTGTAAGCTATGTGAGTATTGGAAAAAAAAAACAAATACTGTTGAGTTCGAGGAATGGTATCAATCGCATGAAGATGTGTGTTCTGCTAATCATCAAGGGTCTTCTGGAAAAATGGAGGTGGATGCGATGGTCGAAATGTTTTCGTATTCTGAAACTAAATATGGAGTTAAGTATGCCAACTATATTGGTGATGGTGACTCCAAGACCTATTCAGGAATTATAAAATCAGATCCTTACGAAAATACAACTGTAAATAAAAAGGAATGTATAGGGCATGTCCAAAAGCGGATGGGGAGTCGATTACGTACGCTGAAGAGTAAACAAAAAGGTCTTGGTGGTCGAGGTAAGCTCACAGGAAAATTAATAGACAAACTAACTGTGTACTATGGTTTAGCAATACGCCGGCATTGTGATTCTATTGAAAATATGAAATCTGCTATAATGGCAACCTTTTATCACTACGGCTCGAGTGATGAAAAACCGAATCATGATATGTGTCCAAAAGGCGAAGAATCTTGGTGCTCTTACCAGCGCGCTGAAGCAAGAGGAGAGCTTGATACCTTTTCTCACGATTATTCTCCTTTACCTTCTGATGTTTTAAAAGCTATCAAGCCTATATACGAAGATCTTAGTAATGAAAATTTACTTTCAAGATGTGTAGGTGGATTCAATCAGAATAATAATGAAAGCTTTAACCAACTAGTATGGAAAATATGCCCAAAAACGGTAAATACTAGTTTTACCATCGTACAAATAGCTGCATACGTTGCTATGTGTATATTTAATGAGGGTATAAATTCATTATTAGTCTTGATGAATACACTAGGACTTAATTGTGGGCCTAATTCTCATCGGTATGCAGAAAGAATGGATGCTGCACGTATCAAAGTAGCAGATAAGCGCGCTAATGATAACACCCGAGAAGGTCGATTGCAACGTAGGCACCAGCAAATCGATATTTTGGAAGCTGCTATGTCGGCTGAAGAGCTATTATATGGTCCAGGAATAGATGACTCAGTGTAAGTTATTAAATAATTCTTATAATTCGACATAAATCCATAGCAAAACTTTAAATGCGTTTTTCTCAAAACTATGTTTTCTGAACTGGTGATCACTGTAACTTAAAAACTGCTCGGTAGATTTCAATAAAATTTATTGTACTTTTGAAATACATTAAAAACTCGTGCCTGATCGAAGGATTTTTTTTTTTTTTCAAAATTTCGATTTTTTTTTAACAATAAACTGTCGGTTTTTTTCTCGAAAATTTGAAAAAAATTTCCTGAGGCCGCCATTTTGTTAATTTCGAAAAAAAAAAAAAAGCTTCGATCAGGCACAAGATTATCTATTAATAAAACTAATTTTTCTTGTCCGATTGATTTTAGATGAATCTCCAAGGACTTATGATGATCACCGCAAAGGACTTCGGGAGGAACGGGCTCTACAAAAACAGCGATAACTTTTTGAATTATTAATTTTTTTTTTTGAAATTTTCGTGAAGTCAAATCGAAACGTGTTCTAATAAAGCTATGTTTTTATTTTTGTCAAATAAAGTAATTAACTACAAAAAAAAAATTATTGAAAATCATCATTTTTTCATACCCCTGAGTACCCCTAACCCCTTAATAACATATAGGGTGAGCTGGTCACCTCGAATGCTACGACCATTTCAAATTTTGGACCGAAAAAAAAATAAAATTTTATATACGTCCAAACTACATATGCAATCGATTGGTTATTCTTCTGTATCGGACAGCGATGAACCCGATAGCCACCATTAATTTCATGGATGGATAAAACTTTTTAGGCCGCTTTTCTTTAATGCTTTTAACTAATTTGATAAGCATTTCGACGACAAAACAAATAATTGCGCAAGTACATCCAATGATAAGGATTACAAAAATGAATTTTAAATCATCAATAACGATTGGTCGATAGTGAAACGATGATTTTGCTGCGAGTACTTTCATTTTAAAAATGTTCTGAGCTACGGCTTCTGCACTCCATTTTTGTAACAACCCAGCTTCCGTTAACCTCAATAGTATATTGTCAAATCGTAATGCCAAAGGAAAATTTTTACGATATCTTAGATAGCCATATCGGCTAAGAATTGGTTGCTTTGAATAAGATAAATTGAATTGAGTTATAGCATTTAAATTTTTTTTTAAATCATCAATACAGACAACTGACTCGTTATTTTTTATAACATCTTCACATAAAAAATCATCACCAATTATTGTCTTCTTATCTCTTATTGGGCCGTCAATATTCAATTCTGTAAATAAATCGGCATAAATTACTGTATATGGTGAGTCTTCGAGTTCTTCGAGAGTCTCAATACTTTTCTGATTCTCTATTTTAGTTAAAAATCCTGCTAAACGTCCCTGGAAAGTTGCTTGTATTATCAGAAAATATAAAAATATCACTGAAAAAAATATCCGCTTTGATAATTTTTCCATTTGAGTTTTAAGGGCCACATTGACTAGAAGACGAAGAATTTCAAAAGATGCAAATGATAATTTTTTTCCTTCCCATAAAAATATAGCAACATATGTGATTGAAAGAATAATGATCATAGATACAACAGTTGTAACTCCGTAGAAGTTATATATTTTTTCAATCGGTGACAAAACTCCACGATTATGTGTAACGATGTGTACTGAATCATACGATGTAAAAACAGACAAAGAACCAAAAAATCTGTAGATTTCATCAGCATGTTCTTCAAAAAAAAACAGATCGCTGGATAAATAGAAATAAAAACCTATATCTGAGCCATATTTTCTATCGAAGCTCACCCAATAAACAAATGAAACATTCAACGAATTAATAACAGCACTTATCAAATTAGCGTCATATTTGTTAACGAAATTTATATAATTTTCACTGGTTATTATCGAAATGTTATGTTCATCAACATATGATTTTGTTTCTTCTTTAATTCGTAATCGA
This sequence comes from Microplitis mediator, assembly GCF_029852145.1. NCBI lineage: Eukaryota > Metazoa > Arthropoda > Insecta > Hymenoptera > Braconidae > Microplitis > Microplitis mediator. Next base: position 5,555,987 of record NC_079973.1, read on the forward strand.
GCTTGTAAAGTATAACCATCCAATTTTCTTGTTCGGTCAAAACTTAAAGCTCTACATAAATTTTCTGTTGAAAATAATCAATTTTTATATTATACTATTTCAATCTGAATTAATGTCCCAGTTTTCGATCTTTGAAGAATGTGAAATTAGTGTTTACTTGATGTATTTAAATTTTCAAAGGATCGTAAAAAAAAAAAAAATTTTTTGATGGCAGTCATCTCGTATATTCGAAATATTGAAATGAGTGACTTTCCACTATTCAATACTGAGAAGTATATCACTAATTTAGATAGTGGTATATTGTTGACTAGCAACAAGAGATGATTTACTGCAAAATAGAGATTTTCGCTAATTCTTATTTAAAAAGTATTAGTGCTTTGAAAGAAGCAAAAGTCATCCCCAAAGTTAAAAAAATGTCTCAGAATTTAAAAACAAAACGAATTTTTAAGAAAAATTCATTAGTTAATCGATACTAAAACATATTTATAATCACACATTATAAAAAAAAATTGAAGATCAAAGACTGAGGTTAATTTAATAATTACAATTCAAAATTCATGGAATTAATTTTACCTTTGTAATAAGGCCTATTGTAGAGAGTCCACTGATTATAATAAATTTCAACTTGATTCCAATCATCGGGAGCATAATTCAAATACGGATTATAAGTATATATCATTAATTCGTTTAGTGAATTATAGCAAAAGAATATTGAATTTATTGCTTCTATTTCTTTCATCAGAAGTAAAATATTCTTGGCATCCATGCACCCATTTTCCAGTGTGTATAAAATAATTGATAGTTCAGCTGTTATATCTGCATAGTCAATAATATTACTAACAAATGACGAATATGTAGTATTGAACTGTTTATATGAGTCTACGATAGAGATGTATGTATCAATTTTATTGTGAAATATATAAGGAGAATCAGCTTCAATGGTTATATCGAAAGGTAAATTGAACAATATCGTGACGATTGGACGTAAATTATTTACAGATTCAATGAAAGTCCCAGCAGGATCATTCGCAATTATATTTTCAGTATGTGGAACACATTCCTTCAATATTTGAACCTTTAAATGTTATTAATAAAAAAAAATAACATTAACGATACTTAAAACTCGTATAATTTCCTATTTAACTCACTACAATGTCATTGAAGACCAGATATTTATCAAAATTTTCAGGTTTTATCTTCCAACAGGTTGAAAACACACAAATGGACAAGAAAATTAATGAAACAATCTTCATTTTACTTTCTACTGTCAATTCGACTACTAAACATGAAAAGTACTCAATGTTGTACACTAAGTGAATGAAGTCATTTCATGACAATATACGATACTAATTTTCTATCATAAGGGGGATATTTTTCCCTGTCACCAAATGAAACATTTGATGTTGCGTTTTACAAAAGTCATAAAGTCAATACATTGTACACAAGAAAGTGAAATATGTTTACATGCATACTCATTTAATAACAGGGATAGCATCTACCAGGTCGTACATCTATTTATTATTATTTTCCGTCGATAAACAACTAAAATATTCCAATTGTCAAGAGAATAATGTTAATCAACTGTAACCCTAGTAACACGTGTTTGAGCAAGATTCTGGAGTAAGTATTTTGAGCGAGACCCCTAGCTGCGAGTGTCTTTTTCTACGTGTGTGTCTTTCGCAAGATCGTGTATCAAGAAACCTACGTCAAGATTTGTGTATCTCTTGCTCATGGTAAGGTACGCAAGAATATTAAAGATATCTTGAACACGGTGCAGTGAAAAAGTGTCTGGCGCATTTCTTGCACCAGTAATTTACAGTATTAGGTACTTACGCATGGCTTGCTCAAGATCTGCTCAAGGCTCAAGGTCAATTTTGAGCTTTGAGCAGATCTTGAGCAAGCCATGCGCAACTATTTTCAACTACAGTCTTCCTCCAGAATTGAGTTATAATCTGGCTCAAATTTCTTGTGTAAGGCTTGGACTAGACTTGCAATTTAAATCTGGTCACAAGTATCTGCAGCAAAACACATACGCAGAAAATGACACTAACACCTATCGATCTTGAGAGCAGACTTGCTCAAGATTTGAAAAAGATTGTTATGTGGGAATCTATATTATTAAGAGAATAAGAAAAATTTTGTTCCAACCATATCTAAATGATAGAATTAGTTTATGTTATTAAAATTAGTATCATTAGAAAAGTCTTGACTTGAATTTGTGCCTTTTCATAGTTTGAACTCTTTCTAATAGCCAAGTATTGAGATAAATTGATTAACTATATCATTCGAATTACATTTAAATTTTACGCGGAAAAAAAGACGATCGTGTTTATTTTCTTTAAACAAATTAATATTTGAACTATTCTGTCACTAAATATAACTGAATGTCACTAAATATATATATTATTTATATCGCGTTACTAATTTCAAAACGACATATTTTTATATTCTCTTTTGGTTTAAGGGAGCTTCTCAAAGTTAAAAAAGCGTACACAGCAAAAAAAGGATTCATTGACGCAAAAAATTTTTACTCGCCTAAAGAACATTTTTATTTACCCCTTTTAATCGCTCCCTGCCAAAGAAAAAATCGCTTCCAGCAAGCGATTTTTAATCGCTACCTGCTAACGAAAAAATCGCTTCCGGCTAGCGAAAAAATCGCTTCCAGCAAACGATTTTTAATCGCTACCTGCTAGCGAATAAATCGCTTCCAGCAAGCGATTTTTAATCGCTAGCTGCTAAAGAAAAAATCGCTAGCCGCTAGCGAAATAATCGCTTACAGCTAACGATTAAAAATCGCTAGCTGCTAAAGAAAAAAATCGCTAGCAGCTAGCGATTATTTTTTTCAGTGTGTGATACATATCCAAGAATATATTCTAAACATTAAAAGTATATTAATCTAACTAAGTTTTATGATTAACTATTATAAAACAGCAATTAGAAATCACGATTTTTGAGGATTCGAATGATGTTATTACCACATTTATCAATTGTAAATGTGCGACTTAAACCACCACTTTGAACGAAAAAAAAAAAAAACTATTCTTTATCAGTGTTCATCTACAGTAATAAAAAAAAATGTAAGATGAGCCAGTAACCCTAAATGGTCCTTGCCAAATTTCGATCAAAAAAATTTTTTTCCATACGTCCACTTGAGAGGGAATGGGAAAAAAGGGACAACTTTTCTTCAAACTCACGGAAATTTATTGATTTCTCTGCCAAGTGATTAGAAATGAGCAAACAAAATTTTGGCGACACAAAAATTTCATAAATACAGCAGATCTAGATTTATTGCACACATAAAAATTGTTATATTATGAAAAAAAATATAATTGGTTTACAAATAATTTTGTTTTTACATTGATTTTATTACATGTGCGATCTATTGGTTATTCTTCTGTATTGGATAACAATAAGCCTGATTGCCATCGTTAATCTTCCTGACCGATAATATTTCTTAGGCCGCTTTTGTTTAATACTTTTGAATATTTTGATTAGCATTTCAGCGGCAAAACAAATAATTGCGCAAGTACATCCAATAATTAGAATCACGAAAATAAATTTTAAATCATCAATGACGATTGGTCGATAGTGAACCAACGATTTTGCTGCGAGTACTTTCATTTTAAAAATGTCCTGAGCTACGGCTTCTTCACTCCACCTTTGTAATAACCCAGCTTCCGTTAACTTCAATAAAATATTGTCAACTCGTAATGCCAAAGGAAAATTTTTACGATAATTTAGATAGCCATATCGGCTGAGAATTGGTTGCTTTGAATAAGATAAATTGAATTGAGTTATAACATTTAAATTTTTTTTCAAATCATCCATACAAACTACTGACTCGTTATTTTTTATCACATCTTCACATAGAAAATAATCACTAATTATTGTCTTCTTATCTCTTATTGGACCGTCAATATACAAGAATGAGAGTTTATCAGCATAAATTACTGTATATGGTGAGTCTTCGAGTTCTTCGAGAGTCTCAATACTTTTCTGATTCTCTATTTTAGTTAAAAATCCTGCTAAACGTCCTTGAAAGGTTGCTTGTATTATCAGAAAATATAAAAATATCATTGAAAAAAATATCCGCTTTGATAATTTTTCCATTTGAGTTTTAAGGGCCACATTGACTAGAAGACGAAGAATTTCAAAAGATGCAAATGATAATTTTTTTCCTTCCCATAAAAATATAGCAACATATGTGATTGAAAGAATAATGATCATAGATACAACAGTTGTAACTCCGTAGAAATTATATATTTTTTCAATCGGTGACAAAACTCCACGATTATGTGTAACGATGTGTACTGAATCATACGATGTAAAAACAGACAAAGAACCAAACAATCCATAGTAATCATCGGGATGTTCTTCAAAAAAAAACAGATCGCTGGAAAAATAATCAAAAGAAGCCATATCGTAGCCATTTATTCTATCAAAGATCGCGTAATAAATGAATGAAACATTCAATGAATTGATAACAGCACTTATCAAATTAGCGTCATATTTGTTAACGAAATTTGTATAATTTTTACTGGATATTATCGAAATTTCATGTTCATCAATATATGATTTTGCTTCTTCTTTGATTCGTAATCGAGCATCTAAAATATAACCATCCAATTTTCTTGTTCGGTCGAAACTCAAAGCTCTACATAAATTTTCTGTTAAAATTAATCGATTTTTATATTATGCTATTTCAATCTGAATTAATGTCCCAGTTTTTGATCTTTGAAGAATGTGAAATTAGTGTTTACTTGATGTATTTAAATTTTCAAACGATCTCAAAAAAAACAAAAATTTTCTTTGACAGTACTCTCGTATTTCCGAATTAGTGAAATTAGTGACTTTCCACGATTCATTACCGATTATTCATCACTACCGATTATTTTTCGGTAGCCGTTACTGATTGTAATCGGTACCAGCTACCGAAAAAAAATTGGTAGCTTTCACCGAAAATTAAGCAACTGGTACCGAAATAATCGGTAGCGGCTACCGAAAAATAATCGGCCGTGGCTAGCGATTGCCAATAGTTAGCTGCTACCGATTATTTTTTTCAGTGTAGCATTAAGAGATGATTTATTGAAAAATAGAGATTTTCGCTAATTCGTATTTAGAAAGTACTAAAGCTTTGAAAGAAGCAGAAATCGTTCCCGAAGTTGAAAAAATGTCCCAGAATTTATTAAAAAAAAAAAGTTTTTAAGGAATTAAGACAAAATTGATTAGTTAATCGGTACTAAAACATATTTATAAACACACAGTACAAGGAAAAATTAAAGATCAAAGACTGAGGTTAATTTAATAATTAAGATTTAAAATTCATAGAATTCTTTTTACCTTTGTAATAAGGCCTATTGTAAAGAGTCCACTGATTATCATAAATTTTAACTTGATTCCAATCGTCGGGAGCATAATTCATAAATCGATTATAAGTATATATCATCAATTCGTTTAGTGAATTATAGCAAAAGAATATTGAATTTATTGCTTCTATGTTGTCCATCAGAACTAAAAAATACATGACATCCACACAACCATTTTTCATTGTGTATAAAATAATAGATAGTTCAGCTCTTACATCTCGATAATCAATAATATTACTAGCAAATAACAAATACGTAGTATTAAACTGTTCATACGAATCTACGATCGATACGTAGGTATCAATTTTATTATGAAATATGTATGGAAAATAAAAGTCGATAATTATATCGAAACGAAAATTAAACAATATTGCGACGATTGGACGTAAATTATTTACGGATTCAATGAAATTCCCTACTGGATCACTAACAATTATATTTTCAGTGTCTGGAAAACATTCCTTCAATATTTGAACCTTCAAAATATTATTAATAAAAGTGATTAACGTTAACGATACTTAAGACTCGTATAATTTTCTAATTAACTCACCACAATGTCATTGAAGACCGGATATTTATCAAAATTTTCGGTTTTTATCTTCCAACTAGTTGAAACCACACAAATAGACAAGAAAATTAATGAAACATTCTTCATTTCACTTTGTAGTGTTAATTCGACTATTAAGCATGAAATGTATTCAATGTTCTACAATAAGTGAATGATATCATTTTATGAAAATATACAATACTAATTTTTATTCTAAAGGGGATCTTTTTCCCTGTCATCACATAAAACATTTGACGTTGCCATTTAGAAAAATAATAAAGTCAATACGTTGTACGCAAGAAAAAGAAATATGTATACTTAATTATAACAAAAGTGATAACATCTATTAGGGTGTTTATCTGTTTACTATGACCTTTTATCAATAAACAAATTCAATATTTCAATAGTCGAATAAATAATATTAATTAACTATACTGTAAGTACAAATTATTATCATTCTCAATGATGCACTGCTGTGATAAATATCGCGTGCCAAATGCCAAAAGGGCGTATTACAGCAGTTAGATAGGGTTCCATGCCAAAAGGGCGTATAAAAAATTTTTTTTTATCTGAAGATATACGCCCTTTTGGCTTTGGAAATTTTTTTTTTATTTTGAGGCTTAGAACATGTTTACAAAACGATTGGCACCAAAAAAAAAATTATACGCCCTTTTGGTTCTTCAAAGCCAAAAGGGCGTATAACTTTTATACGCCCTTTTGGCATTTGGCACGCGATATATAGATATATATTGTTTGGAACCATTGTGATGAATGTCCTACTTTTGAGCAATCTAAATGAGATTCATAATAAATTCTTATAGAACAGCAATAACAAATCATGATTTCAAAGCTTCTAAATAATACGATTAATAAATTTATTTATTGTAAGCATGATATTAAAGTAGTTATTTTCGATACATATGCGCAATGGTAGGGATTCTGACGGCTTGAAGTGACGTCACAAGTTTGAGGCTATGGGCGCATTCTTATCGAGACCGAGTTTTTTATCCGGTCGAGCGAAGCGTGCCTTCACTTCAAGTCTATCTGGGTTCCTACCTTTGAGCATAAAGTATTAAGGTAGTTGTTTCGAGGTAGTCACGTTCAAAAGTATAGCATATCAAATTAAAAAAACAGTATAACTGAAGTGGTTAGTTTAACGCCACTCATTGGAAACTTTTGTAAAAGTACAGTCACATTGCTCTCACATTCACCCAAATAGTGTCAATTCGTTTATATACACATACATCTATAATATTCGAGAAGTGATCGTAGTAACACTGTTTACTGTTACTGCGCATACACGTTTTATATACACGTTATTTAATCTATAAATTTTATTATTTTTCTGTTTTATTTATAATAAACGCTAAAAAGTTATCAAACGAAATAATTGAACAATGTATTTATTTTTAGGATAAATAAAAAATAAATATTAAATTGTCTTTATTTTGTTTGAAAACAAATTCATAAAACGTTTCCCTTTCATAAATTTACAAAAATTTAATTTTATTAATTAATTAATTTCTTTTATTAATAATAGAATAATTCGGATTATTAATGATCGTTCATTCTATTTATTGTTTATATTTTTATATTATGTACCTATTCATATTCTCGCGCGCTTATCTGGCTATATATAATATAAGGGCTGTTGCCACATCACACTACTGTTTTGGTGCATCTTTAAAATTTTGAAAAAGTTTCAAGCTTTGATAAATTATAATTCAGAAACGACGTGGTCAATAATTATCATTTTCTTTTTATGTGGTTTGTAATTTCAGTTTTGAAAACACATTAAATATTTAGAAAGATCCTACATTGCGTTTTGATTTTATTAAAAAAAAATCGCCCGTAAATTTCTACTCTCCGTAAGAGCCCGTGTTAAAATTTTAATATTTTGAAATCGTTTTTCACAAAATTGGGGTGGTCAATGTTACTCGGATTAGTCTCATATGATTTGGAGTCAATCAAAGAACAATCACGTGAAGTTTTATAAAAATCCTACATTAAATTAATCTACGCAACAACTACCTTAAATACAAAGCTTGTCACACGAGATTAAATGAAGGTGAATTAAATGTACGTATGTTTGGAGTCGTTTACAAGATTCGACTGCCGCTAAGATTTTTTCTGCAATTTATCCGATTACACTACCAAGCGGACGTTTGTCGAATTAAAAAATAATTCGACTCATCTACAGCGTATTTTAGTAGTCATGGAGGAATGTAGAGAGAGATAGAGAAAGAGAGAAGTTACTTTTCGACACAAGTTCGAGGTAAGTTAACTAAACTATAGATTGCCAGAAATCGTATAGTTTGCGCCCTCTGCATGCTGCTCGAAAATCCAACTTTCGCGGTTGATATGACAAAATAGTATATTACACACCTAGGCCAGTAAAATAAGAAAAGTCTCATATCACATGTAATTATTGGCCGAGACGAAGCCGAGGCTGATAAACATGGGGTCTGAGGCTTTCTTTTTTACTGGCCAAAGTGCGTATACTATTTGTCCACCTGGGTTTCCATGGGGAAGAGTAGCCCTAAATAAAACACCACCTTTAAAGGAAAAAAAAACAAGATTTTATTGTAAATGTTTATCTACAGTCTTTAGGAACAATGTAGGGTGAACTAGTCACCCCAAATACTACGACCATTTCAAATTTTGGACCAAAAATAAATATTTTTATAGATGTCTAAACAACATGTGCAATCGATTGGTTATTCTTCTGTATCGGATAGCGACATACTCGATCGCCATCGTTAAGCTTATTGACCGATAATATTTTTTAGGCCGCTTTTGTTTAATACTTTTAACTAATTTGATAAGCATTTCAGCGACAAAACAAATAATTGCGCAAGTACATCCAATAATTAGAATCACAAAAATGAATTTTAAATCATCAATGACGATTGGTCGATAGTGAAAGGATGATCTTGCTGCAAGTACTTTCATTTTAAAAATGTTCTGAGCTACAGCTTCTTCACTCCATTTTTGTAACAACCCAGCTTCCGTTAATCTCAATAGTATTCTGTCAATTCGTGACGCCAAAGGAAAATTTATACGATATTTTAGAAAGCCAGGTCGGCTAAGAATTGGTTGCTTTGAATAAGATAAATTGAATAGAGTTATAGCATTTAAATTTTTTTTCAAATCATCAATACAAACTACTGACTCGTTATTTTTTATGACATCTTCACATGCAACATACTGATAATCATAAATTGTTTTCGTCTTTTTTCTTAATGGACCGTCAATATACAAGTTTGAAACTTCATCAACATAAATTTTTGTATATGATGAGTCTTCGAGTTCTTCGAGAGTCTCAATACTTTTCTGATTCTCTATTTTAGTTAAAAATCCTGCTAAACGTCCTTGAAAGGTTGCTTGTATTATCAGAAAATATAAAAATATCACTGAAAAAAATATCCGCTTTGACAATCTTTCCATTTGAGTTTTAATGGGCACATTGACTAGAAGACGAAGAATTTCAAAAGATGCAAATGATAATTTTTTTCCTTCCCATAAAAATATAACAACAAATGTGATTGATAGAATAATGATCATAGATACAACAGTCGTAACTCCGTAGAAATTATATATTTTTTCGATTGGTGACAAAACTCCACGATTGTGTGTAACGATATGTACTGAATCATATGATGTAAACACAGACAAAGTATTGAAAAATTTGTCGAAGTCTTTATTATTAGCATGTTCTTCAAAAAAATACAAATCTCTGGGTTGTTCGTTGTGTGGTTGGCTAATTATTGTGAAAAACCAATCAAGGGTCCACATATTAGCATCATACTTCGCGTAATAAACGAATGAAACATTCAAAGAATTAATGACGGCACTTATCAAATTGGCGTCATATTTGTTAACGAAATTTGTGTAATTCTCACTGGTTATCATCGAAATTTCATGATTATCAATTTTCGATTTTGTTTCTCGTGTAACTCGTAATTGAGTTCGTAAAGTATAACCATCCAATTTTCTTGTTCGATCGAAACGGAGACTACTACATAAATTTTCTGTTGAAATTAATCATTTTTTATGTTATGATATTTCAATATGAACTTAATGTCCCAGTTTTTGATCTGCGAAGAATGTGAAATTACAGTCTACTTGATGTATTTAAATTTTCAAAAGATCTCAAAAAAAGAAAAAAAATAGAGCACCCTCAGCGCTTTCGTGCTTGGTGGGCCTACATTTTTTGGCAATACTCTCGTATATTCGAAATAGTGAAAATAGTGACTATTCATTATTCGTTAGTGAGAACACTGAAAAAAATTATCGCTAGCCGGAAGCGATTTTTTCGCTAGCTGCTAACGATTTTTTCGCTAGTAGCTAGTACGGTGTAGGTAGGGGAACCTGCGGCGAGAAGGCCCCCCCCAAAAATTTGGTAAAAATTTTTTTTTTCATTTTCGGTCAAATCATGATACCTCTGATGTTTTAAATATATATTAAGTTGATCTGCGATATGTGAAGCTCAATGGATCACTCGAAAAAAAAGTTGTAACGAAAAAAATTTTTTTTTCCTGGGCACGACGGCCCCCTCCCCAGAAAAAGCATAAAAAAACATTTTTTTTGGGGGCCTTCGTGCCCCAGGTTCCCCTACCTACACCGTACTCGCTACTAGCGAAAAAATCGCTTGCAGATAACGATTTTTAATCGCTAGCTGCTAAAGAAAATAATCGCTAGCAGCTAGTGATTATTTTTTTCAGTGGAGTATGTCAATAATTTAGATAGTGGTATGTTGTTTACTAGCAACAAGAGATGATTTACTAAAAAATAGAGATTTTCGCTAATTCGTATTTAGAAAGTACTGAAGCTTTGAAAGAAGCAAAAGTCACCCCCAAAGTTATAAAAATATCCCAGAATTGAAAAAAATCATGTTTTTGAGAAATAATTAAGACAAAATTGATTAGTTAATCAATACTAAAACGTATTCATAATCACACATTATAAAAAAAAAATTGAAGATCAAAGACTGAGATTTATTTAATAATTAAGATTCAAAATTCATGGAATTCTTTTTACCTTTGTAATAAGGCCTATTGTAGAGAGTCCACTGATTATCATAAATTTTAACTTGATTCCAATCGTCGGGAGCATAATTCAAGAATCGATTATAAGTATATATCATTAATTCGTTTAGTGAATTATAACAAAAGAATAGTGAATTTATTGCTTCTATTTTGTCCATTATAAGTAAAATATTCCTGGCATCCACGCAACCATTTTTCATTGTGTATAAAATAACTGATAGTTCAGACATTATACGATCATAGTCAACATTAATACTGAAAAATGACGAATACGTAGTATTGAATTGTTCATATGAGTCTACGATAGAGATGTATGCATCAATTTTATTTATAATATCAAGGTATATTTCGAAAGGTGGTTTAACTAATATTGTGACGATTGGACGTAAATTATTTACAGATTCAATGAAAGCCTCAGCTGAATCACTAACAATTATATTTTCGGTGTCTGGAAAACATTCCGTCAACATTTGAACCTTTAAAATGTTGTCAATGAAAATGATTAATATTACCGATTCTTAAAAAACTCGTACAATATCCTAATTAACTTACCACAATGTCATTGAAGACCGGATATTTATCAAAATTTTCAATTTTTATTTTCCAACAGGTTGAAACCACACAAATAGACATGAAAATTAATGAAACAATCTTCATTTCACTTTCTGGTGTCAATTCGACTACTAAACATGAAAAGTATTCAATGTTGTACTCTAAGTGAATGAAGTCATTTCATGACAATCTACAATACTAATTTTCTATCATAAGGGGGATATTTTTCGTTGTCACCAAATGAAACATTTGATGTTGCGTTTTACAAAAGTAATAAAGTCAATACATTGTATAAGAGAGAGTGGAATATGTTTACATGCATACTCATTTAATAACAAGGATAACATCTACTAGGTCGTACATCTATTTATTATGATTTTCCGTCGATAAACAACTAAAATATTCCAATTGTCAAGAGAATAATGTTAATCTACCGTACTGTTAGTACGTATTACTCTTATTCAAAGTTAAACTCTGCTGTGATACATATCCAAGAATATATTCTAAACATTAAAAGTATATGAATCTAATCAAGTTGTATGATTAATAAATATAAAACAGCAATTAGAAATCATGATTTTTGAGGATTCAAATAATGTAATTACCACATTAATCAATTGCAAATGTGCGACTTAAGGTAGTAGTCTGGTAACTCGCGCCGTTTTTCATGCTTCTTTTTAGGGGCCTTTTTTTTTAGAAGGAACAAATGAAAAGTTTTGCATTTTTAATATGTTTTTATTTACATCTTAAGGTAACAAAAAAAAAATTTTTTGAGGAAATTAAATTATTTATTATTATTATCTTTGTCGCTTGAAGTTGACGCCTCAAAAAAAAAGCGCGTGGATGGCCCGGGTGATATTGACTCTTGTGGACATCCGAAATTAAAAATTCTTGATTAGTCTTAATCTATAGACATGTCATTCTCGTCGGAACTAGGATTATTAAATTTTATCGAAAAATAACAAAATGGCGAACTTTGAAAAAAAAAGTTATTTTTTTTTCGCATAAAAAGGGTTGTAAAATAAAAAGTTAGGGATGAAAAAAATTAATCCTAGTTCCAACGAGAATTAAACCACCACTTTGAACGAAAAAAAAAAAAAAAACTATTCTTTGTCAGTGTTTATCTATAGTTTGCAAAAAAAAATTTAAGGTGAGCCAGTAACCCTAAATGGTCCTTGCGAGATATTAATTAAAGAAATTTTTTTCCATACCTCCACTTCAGAGGGAAAGGGAAAAAAGGGACAACTTTTCTTAAAACTCCCGAAAAGTTTTTGAATTCTCTGCCAAATGATTTAAAATGAGCAAACAAAACTTTGGCGACACAAAAATTTCATAAATACAGCAGATCTAGATTTATTGCACACATAAAAATTGTTATATTATGGAAAAAAAATATAATTGCTTCACAAATAATTTTTTTTTTACATTGATTTTATTACATGTGCAATCGATTGATTATTCTTCTGTATTGGATAGTCACGAACCCGATCGCCATCGTTAATCTTATTGACCGATAATATTTTTTAGGCCGCTTTTCTTTAATGCTTTTGACTAATTTGATAAGCATTTCAGCGACAAAACAAATAATTGCGCAAGTACATCCAATGATTAGAATCACAAAAATGAATTTTAAATCATCAATGACGATTGGTCGATAGTGAAATAACGATTTTGCTGCGAGTACTTTCATTTTAAACATGTTCTGAGCTACGGCTTCTTCACTCCATTTTTGTAACAACCCAGCTTCCGTTAATCTCAACAGTATATTGTCAACTCGTGACGCCAAAGGAAAATTTTTATGATACTGTAAAAAGCCAGGTCGGCTAAGAATTGGTTGCTTTGAATAAGATAAATTAAATAGAGTTATAGCATTCAAATTTTTTTTCAAATCATCAATACAGACAACTGACTCATTATTTTTTATGACATCTTCACATACAAAATTAGAAAGGCCGATTACTTTCTTCTTTTTTCTTAATGGACTGTTAATATACAAGTCTGAAAGTTCATCAGCATAAATTACTGTATATGGTGAGTCTTCGAGTTCTTCGAGAGTCTCAATACTTTTTTGATTCTCTATTTTAGTTAAAAATCCTGCTAAACGCCCTTGGAAGGTTGCTTGTATTATCAGAAAATATAAAAATATCACTGAAAAAAATATCCGCTTTGACAATCTTTCCATTTGAGTTTTAAGGGCCACATTGACTAAAAGACGAAGAATTTCAAAAGATGCAAATGATAATTTTTTTCCTTCCCATAAAAATATAACAACATATGTGATTGAAAGAATAATGATCATAGATACAACAGTTGTAACTCCGTAGAAATTATATATTTTTTCAATCGGTGACAAAACTCCACGATTATGTGTAACGATGTGTACTGAATCATACGATGTAAATACCGATAAAGAACTTTCAATCTTATAAATCTCAGTGACATGGTATTCGTAAAAATACAGATCGCAGAAGAAAATGTAAAAATCGTCTACAAATCTATTTAGACCCTCACTGTATACAAATGAAACGTTCAAAGTAGTAATTATCGCACTTATTAAATTAGCATCATATTTCTTAACAAATTCTGTATAATTTTCATGAGTTATTAACGAATCTTTGTTCTCATCTAAATATGATTTTTTCTCTTCTATAGTACGTAATCGAGCAACTAAAGTATAACCATCCAATTTTCTCGTTCGGTCAAAACTTAACCCACTACATAAATTCTCTGTTTGAATTAAATAATTTTCATATTATAATATCAGTTATTCGAATCAAAAGTTAGTATCTCAGTTTCTGATCTTTAAAGAAGATGAAATAACAGCGTCTGGTAAAAGTATTTAAAGTTCCAAACATTCGTCAAAAAAAAAAAATTTACTGCGAAATCTACCTCCGCACTGCAAAAAAAAATCGGTAAGTTATCCTCAATTTCCTTCCCTTATTTGTCATGGTGTCTGAAATTATTTGTCCAGTACAGTTTTGAATTTGTGGTAACAAATCTGGTGTTAGAAATTTGAAATTCTGGAGCAAAAGTCAGAAACTTGTATATTACACACAACATAAAAAAAAATCAAGACCAGAGACTGAGGTCAAATAAATAATTAAGTTTCGAAATTTCGAAATTAATTTTACCTTGGCGATAAGGTCTTTTGTAAAGAGTCCATTGATTATCATAAATTTCAACTTGATTCCAATCATTAGGAGCATAATTTTTATAACGATTATAAGTATATATCATTAATTCGTTCAGTGAATTATAACAAAAGAATATTGAATTTATTGCTTCTATTTTGTCCATTATAAGTAAAATATTCGTGGCATCTACACAACCATTTTTCATTGTGTATAAAATAATAGATAGTTCAGCTGTAATATCTGCATAGTCAATAATATTACTAAAAAATGACGAATACGTAGTATTGAATTGTTTATATGAGTCTACGATAGAGATGTATGCATCAATTTTATTGTGAAATATAAAAGGAGAATCAGCTTCAATGGTTAAATCGTAACGTAAATTAAACAATATCGTGACGATTGGACGTAAATTATTTACGGATTCAATTAAAGCCCCAGCTGGATCACTAACAATTATATTTTCGGTGTGTGGAAAACATTCCCCCAATATTTGAACCTTTAAAATGATTTTGATAAAAATGATTAACGTTAACGATATTTTCCTAATTGACTCACCACGATATCATTGAAGACCAGATATTTATCAAAATTTTCAGTTTTTATTTTCCAACAGGTTGAAGCCACACAAAGGGACAAGAAAATTAATGAAACAATTTTCATTTCACTTTCTAGTAGCAACTCGACTATTAAGCATGAAAAGTATTCAATGTTCTACACTAAGTGAATTAAGTCATTTTATAATAATATACAATACTAATTTGCTAACAGAAAGGGGATATTTTTCTCTGTCACCAAATGAAACATTTGACGTTGCGTTTTACAAAAGTAATAAAGTCAATACATTGTACGCAAGAAAACGAAACATGTTTACATGCATGCTTATTTAATGGCAGTGATAACATCTACTAGGTCGTACATCTATTTACTATGATCTTCCATCGATAAACAAATTAAATATGCTAATTGTCGAATAAATATTACTGTAACTATTTTCTATTATTTTAAATTAAACGCTGCTCTGATAAATATGTATTTCTTTATTTTTTCCTCCACTGTAAAACTTATTAGTTTTTTATAGAATATATCTTTACTCTCTTAAAATGAAATCAGTGAAAAGTGCTGCAAATCAGTGAATATTCACTGGGTAAACAGTCCCAAGTATACCACTTATTCAATCAGTGGTATACTTGGTACTGTTTATGCAGTGAATATTCACTGATTCGCAGCACTTTTCACTGTTTCAGATTTAGAGAGTATATAATTGCTTTTAATTTCAGCTCAGTATTCCTTATACCCAGTTTGCGCGGATGTGGACCGACTTGTGCCTGATGTATTCTATCATTAACAGAATGCCCTACATCTTACGTTTTGATGTGAAATGTATTGCGGCATGGGGAAACCACACAGTAAAAAAGGATTCGTCAAAATCAACAGATATCGTGTGTAGAATGAACATTTTACACTTATTTATATGTTATTTTAACATATAAATAAGTGTTAAAAAAAGTTACACACGTACACGTTTAAAGTAAAAATTTTCCAAGAATTCGACTGTCGAAGATTGCGACAGTTCAAACAAGATAATTACTGTGTGTTAAATTGACACACAACAGAGTTAAAAATTCAACGATCAGAATTTTAACACGCGCTTTTTTTCACACTTTGACGATTCGTTTTTTCCCATGCGCTTAGGAAAAACTCACGCCAGTACAGTTGATAGGGACTAAGTTCCAGTGATCGATGAAATTCACATTTTTCAAATCACTGCCCTGATAACCAAGCTGGCAGCAACTTGTCGCCAAGTTAGCCGCAAAAATTGACACTTTCATAAGTTGACGACAAACTGTCGCCAACTTTTTGATAAAGTTGGTAGCAAAAATTGGAATTTCCATCAGTTGACAGCAACTTGCCACCAACTTTCCAAGAAAATTGAAGACAACTGTACATCAACTAATGGAATGCCAACTTTCGTCACCAACTTTCTCAGTAAGCTAGCGACCAGTTGCTGTCAACTTATGAAAATGCCACTTTTTGCAGTCATTTTGGTAACAAATTGGCACGCAATCAAGTAGCAATCATGATCGATGCTACGTAACTTGGGGATCGTACAGCAGTAACTGGCACATGACCCAATAGGGACGATAGCCAAAAAGGAAAAAAAACGGGGATAGCCCGAGCCACACGGCAACTGAACAGCTGCCTCTGCCGTGCTGAGATAAATATATAAAAATATACTCGGGAAAAATTGTGATAAATATTTTACCTCTGCCCTGATAGCCAAGTTGGCCGCAAAAGTTGACATTTCCATAAGTTGACGGCAACTTTCCGAGAAACTTGCCAACAACTTTCAGCTCATGTAACTGTTGCCGACAACTTGACTACAAGCTGCTCAGATACTTGGTGACAGGTTGCGGCAGTAGATTGTCGCCAAGTTCCTGAGCAACTTGAGGTCAACAATTACAACAACTTGTCGTCAAGTTGATCGCAACTCATGTACACCAACTTTCTGATCAGAAACTCTGGCTATCAGGGTGCGTACTCTGAATTAAATTTATAATTTCATTATTACCAAACAGTATAATTAGAAATCATGATTTGGAAACTTTTAAATAATATAATTAACAAATTAATTAATTGCAAATATAAAAATTGCAACAATATTTTGTCCACCTGGACTCGACATTAAGTTTTCCTTTTCTTTTTTTTTTCTTGATTCAAAAATACTAAATGTACTAATCAGCTGAATATTTGCTGATTCATTGATGTTTGATTATCAAATGTTATGAAAAATATTTAAAAAATAAAAAAAAACACTTGAGTGTTTGAACAAACCTTGGTGGGGAAATAATATGCAGAAGGGTGTCCTAATACACTTGGAGATTTAATTTAAATTGCTCCAAGTGTATTGCAGCTAAAAAACGTCACTTAACTGCTATTTCCCACCAGACGATGCCAGATGAGTTTGCTCAGGAACTGGGAAGATATCAGCATCAGCCATCAGCAACACTTTACACTAGCACTAAACACTCAACACTTAACTACACCATAGACACTTTGCACAGTTTGAATTTTACAAACACTGCACATTTTAATTAAACAATGACTATGAACAATAAATTTTATGAATATTCCGCGAATTTACTGCAATACTGTGTTTCTATTTAAACGTAAAGAAGGATCTGGACTACTACTGCCATTGTCGATGATACTGACTGCCGCTATTGGACCGCCAGTTGATACAAAACAATCGACTTTGCGATTCATCGACCGCCCCCACTTTAGCAAACATTTGAGCGTCGAATACAGCAACGCGCAGCAGCGCCAACTTGGCGCGAAATTTCAAGATTTAAATTTAATAATTTTATTAAAATTTATTTGTGTCAATAATTATATTAATCAGGGTAAAAAGTATACTCGAAAATTTTAATTTCAATGAATAATTTATTAATTATTCTTATTACTTGCGCGGTAAATTTAAATATTCGAAAAATAAATCATTAGACACGAGAGAAAAATACGAGTGTGAATGTAGCAGAGATGAGATAATTTATAAATTTTAAATAAATAAATCAATTAATTGCAATTATGAAATTTAAAAAAAATGCGCGTACGGGTCATGCATTTTTCTGAATACGCATTTTTTAATTTTTACTCAACTTACATTTCATTTTTTTACTCTAATATTCAAAAAATTTCCAACTGTCAGTTACATTCACACTTAATTTCCAAATAAATTATTATATAAAAATAAAAACAAATTCGTATATTTTTAAATAAAAGCAGTTTCTGTTTGTAAGCTTTATTAATTTATTTATTGAATAATTAATAATAATTATCAAATTTGTATCTATCGTAATTAATAAATCACATAATAGTAATCATATATCAATAATAAAAATATAACCGCACAATAATTGTTATATTGAAAAAGAAAATTTCATAAATAATCTTCTGGAAATTAAAAAAAAATTTTTTTTTTATTCCCCTCCACAATACTTTTAAATCTTTATAAATAAAACAATGAAAATTAATTATAAGAGTAATAATTAATAAACATGACCATCAATTCAACAATTAAGTTAATCAATAATTATTTACATGTTTAAATCTTTTTTCCTTCACGGAATTAAAGTCAAAATATATAATAGTACATTACTATAATGTTTTATTAATATTTAAAACTTTAGATTCAAAGCATTCGATGTTAAACTATCAATTTTTTATCATGAATAATAATTAAAAATTATAAAAATGTCTACTGATTCAGCAAATAAAAAATATCTGCTAATCAATTGATTATTTACTTTAATTCGTAATAATTATTTAAAATAAGTACCACAAATCATTAAATTATTAATTATAATTTAGTAATCAATGGCTCCTAATATATGATCATATCATATTTGTTTACTCCTAATGATACCTAATGATTTATAATCACATATGATTTATAAAGACATATTTTTGTGATTAATTAAATACAGCAATAAAAAAAGTTATCAAAGCTTCAACAATTATTACATCGACGTTATCAGTAGAAATTTTCCGGACTGCAAATTCAAAAAATGATTTTTTATATCAATGATGTATTCTGATCCTATAAATTTAAATGACTTATGATTATCAGCGATAAGAAATCTAGTAAATTCGGCAGTATTACAATTCTACTCACTCACAACTTTACTCAGCTTCAACTCTACTCACATTTTTTTGTTACTCAGGTTTAACTCTACTCAGTTATATCTTTACTCAGCTACAACTCTACTCACAAATAATTGCTATTTTATCGATAGGCTAAAATACGTGAGCAGAGTTTTAGCTGCATAAAGTTGTCACTGAGTCTAGTTGAAGCTGAGTAAATATATAACAGTAGAGTTAAGCCTGAGTAAAAAAAACTGTGAGTAAAGTTGAGGCTACTTCCCTGGAGTAGAGATGTTGTGAGTAAAAGTGTAACACTGCCATAAATTCATGTATTTTAGCGACACATTTTTATTGAGCAACGTTTCCTGACTAATTGTCACTTCATCAGACTCTAAAAAACCGTCACGCAAATCAAACATCAATATTTTGTTTACAAATTTTATATATTGTATGTAATATATATATTTTTATATAGTTGCATTTTATAGTAATTAAACAAAGGCAATAGGGTCAATAAATTAAGAAATCAAATAAAGATTACATAGTTTATGTTTAATATTTCCCAGCCAAAGGTGTGATTCTGATTTTTAATTTTTTTTCTTTTTTAAATTAAAAATAAGAATCACACCTTTGGCTGTGAATTATTAAACATAAATTACGTAATGTTTATTTCATTTCTTAATTTATTGACACTATTGCCTTTGTTTAGTTACTATAAAATGCAACTGTATAAAAATATATATTAATACATAAAATATATAAAATTTGTAAGCAAAATATTGATAAGTTTTATTTATGTGACAGTTTTTAAGAGTCTGATGAAGTGGCAATTAGTCACGAAACGTTGCTCAATAAAAATGTGTCGCTAGCATACACGAATTTATTAGATCCTGTGTAAAAAAAATTCATGATAAAAAAGTCCAAGCACATTCCCCGAAAAAACTTATAAATTTAAAACTTTGAGTAAGGTAGCGGACCTAGTACTCGATCAGGGAGCTAGTACTCGATCCCATATATATATAAATATATGAGTGATCGGGTACTAGTTCCCTGGTCGGGTACTAGGTCTCTTACCTTAGATCATAAAATTTTTAAATAAAATTTTATTTTTCCTTCCGTATAATTAAAGAAAAAATTGAGTTATGAAATTTTCTACTGAGACGATGATGTATAAAAATGTATTATCAAATATAAGTATTTATTAATTAATAAATAATAAAAATATTGTTGTGTTAACATATAACAAATAAAGCCTTTGAATGCAATTTTATATATCATCACATTTAAAATTGTTATATAAATTCTTATATTAATATTTATTGTTATAAGATCCGATGTTGTTTCATATACTCAACATTATTAAATATATATATATAGATATTAAGTATATTGAAGAGGCTAACTATCGTTATTTAATTATAATAATAATGGAAGATACTACAGATCCGGAACTTGGTTCTACTCAACATCTTAAAAAGATAAAAATTATATTTTTAACGATGCTGATGCCAAAGAATATAATTGTCAGTTTATATAAAATTTAAATCGCGTGTTTTTGCGGAGCAAAAAAAAAATAGCAAAGTTGAATTCATTAATTGAAAGTTATTTAATTGTAATTTTAATTACAGTCGTTCAAGTGACAGTAAAAGTCGCTAATTATTAAAGAAATATAAAAATATAAATGACTTAATTGTCATCAGCATCGTCATCGTCATCAGAAATATATTTTTTCGTAATTCTTTTACGTCTACTACCCGATCTACTCTCACTCTTACGTCCTTTTAATTTAATCTTCATCCTTACACTCGAATCGCCGTCCGATCCGTCGTCACGATCGTCTGGAGATGAATTATTTTCTGCAGTATTATTAAAGAATATTAATTTATATTGTCATGGTAACGATTATTGTAATTATGATTCAATTATTTATAAAAATATTATAATTTTATCATAATAAAATATAATATGATAAATTTATAAATACTAACCGTCATCAGACATTGGACCTTCGGCTTCGAGTCTTTGTCGTGCGTTTGTGAATACCGATTCCAGAACAATTGAATCCTCGTGAATTGGCGAGGCCTCTTCGTTGTAAATTTGGGCATTTTTACACAACTGCATGAAATCTTTTTCCAATTCATCTACACTCGAATACTGAAAATTATATAATTATAAATATAGTTTTTTTTTTATTTAATATTCAAGCAGTGAATAGACCGCTGATTCCGATGGTTCGAAAAATAACGCAGTCTTTGGTAAATTGTATACCCTATCAAAAAAATCCATGTGGGATTACATGGGAACCCACAGGAATTAATATAGGAAAGTATAGATTTATGTAAGAATTCATAGGAATTAATACGGGAGTGTATGGATTTATAGAAGAATCCATTTAGGAAACCATGGGTATGAATACTGGATTTTCATATGGGAAATCCACATAAGAAATTGACAGTAATTCGACATTGAAATTGCCTGAAATTTGCTGCTCGAATTTGCTGACAATTTGACAGCAAAATTTGGAAATAAAAATTCACGGTTAATTTTCCCTCAATTCAGAGGTAACTTTTTACTAGAAAAAAAGTCGGTAATGTTCATTCTTACTATTTCAGAAGGTAAGCAAATTTATACATAGAAATATCTACAATTTGACGGTAAAAAAATACTTTACGATTTTTTAAGTCAAGTTAACAATAAATCGATATAAAAATTTGCCTGAAAATTGACAACTTTTTTCTAGTCAACTTTTGAAGTGAATTTTCATTCTAATTCGGTTAGTAAATTTACGTCAAATTGGATAGCTGTTGTAGTTGTATACAAATTGTCGTTAAAAACGGAAAAGTTCAAAGTTGACAGACATTTGATGAAAAATTCAAGGAAACTTTTGTAAAATAAACTTTTGCTAAAGCAAACTGTGCTACAGTAGGCTCTGGTTGTAAGTTACATCGGACGCTCTACTCACTCTCACATCAATTTCATTTTTTCCTGTAAGTAAGAGTATAGACAGAAACATAACTTATAACCAGAGTGTACTGTATTAGGGTATGTATGGGAATCCATCCGAAAGCGTCATGTGGGAACCCACATAGGAATCTAGGCCGGATTCCCACATGAATTTTTTTGATAGGCTATAAACTAATAAAAACAATACTTACTTTGCTCTCATCAATATTCTTCAATAACTTATTGATAGTCAATGGTTTTTTTATGACGTCATAGTAATCAGGTAACTCTCGCCGAGATGGTAGTGTCATAAATGGTTCACTCAACAACCTCCCGTCAGTACTATCAGTATAATTAACAACAACCATCAACAATTTTTTCATGGCCCTGCGTAATTTCGTATCAACAGAAGGACCGGACCCACTGCCACTGCTGCCACCGCCCCCGCGGCGCTTTTTCGGCGTCGGTTCGTCATCTTCCTCGCCCCTCTTGCGTCGCTTGCGCGTTTTCTTTCTCTTCTTATCATCTTCGTCCTCGTCGTCGTACTCAACACCGTCATCGTCAATGGCTTTGAGCCACTCCTTACCAATTAAGTTATCAGTATAATCAATTTCCTTACGCTGCCTCGATCCACGTCCTAAGTACCGATCATCATCTTCTTCATAAGTCAAGCGCTCGACTTCCTCGTCGTTTTTAATCAACCAATCAGGCAACTCATTTTCCTCTAACAATCGTGGCTTACGATTGGGACCCAGTTTCGCTTCTTCACGTCGTCGCTCGAGATCCAATTTTGCGAAGATCTCAATCTCACCTTCTGATCTAGCGATCATCGGATTAACTGTTTCGTCATCCGCTACTTCATTTTCTTCCTCATCATCCGCGTCGTCTTGATGTAAAATACTCTGCAAAAATTGCTGCCTTTCACTTCCTGTTGATTTCTGATCAAACATTCCAGCCTGGATGACTTTCTCATCCATATTCAATTTATAACGCGCAGCAGCCAGTATTCTTTCTTCAACAGAATTGACAGTTATCAACCGCAGTACCCGCACTTCATTCTTCTGCCCAATACGATGGGCACGATCCTGTGCCTGCAAATCTTGATGTGGATTCCAGTCGGAATCAAATATAATAACAGTATCAGCGGCTTGTAAATTAAGACCCAGACCACCGGCACGGGTTGACAGCAAGAATAAGAAATACTGTGACCCAGGGTCATTGAACTTCTTCAATAAATCACCACGATCTTCAGCTTTGGTCGTACCGTCCAACCGCAAATACTTGAAACCGCGCCAGCTTAAGTAATCCTCCATTATCGTCATCAGCTGCGTCATTTGACAGAACAACAACACGCGGTGATTGGTCGCCTTCAGCTTAGGCAGTATGCGATCCAACAATTCAAATTTACCTGACGCACGATATAAATCTGGCCCTGATACTGTGTGAGAATCCTGGACCCCGATGTGCTCGCAATACTTCTCTTCAATAGTTCGGAACAAAAATGGATGATTACACAATTTTCGAAGCTGGACAATTGTATTCATCAGCGCTTTCGCGCCACCTTTTCCTTGCTTTCCTTTCTCGGAACCGTCAGTCAGCAGCACACCCTTACTCTGCATGTGTTTGTACAAAACTTTCTGTAATCCAGACATATCACATTTGATAATATACTCAACTTTGTCAGGCAATTGAGACTCAACTTCTTTCTTCAAACGTCGCAGCAAAAACGGTCTCAGTACTTTGTGCAGACGTCGGATAATAAGAATCGTTTCTTCCTCATTCAGCTCAACCTTTTCTCCGGTGGTGGCAAAAGGCGCGTTGAACCACTGCTCAAATGTACTGACGGACTTAAAGATCGACGGTAATAAGAAGTTCAAAAGCGCCCACAACTCGGGCAATTTATTTTGCAACGGAGTACCCGTCAATAGTAAACGGTGCGGCGCAATGTAACGTGTGTTCAACACCTGAGTTAATTTACAATGATGATTCTTCATTCTGTGACCCTCATCGATGATCATGTACTTCCATTGCAATTTAGCCAAGACACTTTTGTCTTTGATGACATACTCGTAGGTGGTCAGCAGTACATTGAACTTGGTCGCACGCATTTGCGACTGTATCGCTCGTCGCCCGGCGGGCGAACCCTTGTAGGATACGACAACGACACTCGGCGCCCACTTTTCAAATTCCAGTACCCAGTTAGACAGAGTTGACAGCGGAACGATGATTAAAAACGGGCCATTGACCTTCTTTTTCTCCATAAGATGAGTTACGAGCGCGATCGTTTGAATCGTCTTGCCGAGACCCATTTCGTCAGCTAGAATACCATTGAGGTTGTTGTTAAACAACGACACCAACCACTCGAGACCCTTTATCTGATACTCCTTGAGCATACCATTGACCATAATCGAGGCTTGCTCGGTAACTGTTTCATGTACAGTGTGCGCGATACTATAGTAAGTCTGTTCTTCAGTTTTATACTCGTCATCTTCGACTTTAGCTTTGTTTATTTTCTTGTTAGTTTCACTGTCACCAGCAGCGTTGTTACTTCCAGCAGTAGAGTTACTAGTGTTGGCTTTCTGTTCCGAGACATTTTCTTCTTCATCTTCCTCATTTTCTTCGTCGCTGTCAGTCTCGACAACTTCCCAGCCAGGATGTGACTCCATGAAAGCGTTCAATTGACTCATCAGCGGCGCATCCTCACCCGTTAGTGTCCGTCCAGTGCTCACTTCATAGACATGAACCCGCGTGTCCTCAGCCGGAGTGCCGTCTTCGTTAACCGGTATCCCGTCTTGCATTTTCTTCTTCTTCTTCTTACGTTTCTGCTCTTCGACTTGCTTACGTTTCTGCTCCATCTTGTGTTGCTTGACCATCTCAGTAAGATTGCCGATGTACTCGTCAGTTTGTGACAGCAAAAATGCCAAACGTTTGTCTTTCTTTTGATCAATGAGTTTACGGTAACCTTCTTCGTCTTCGGCCATCAGACGACGCATTCGTTCCTTTTCAATTCGCTCTTGTTCCTTCTTCTGTTCGCGCTCAGCATTCGCGTGGTAGTTCAGTACAGCTTTGTTGAGACGTGACAACTTAGCAACGTTGTTACGATGAAATTCTTTGAAGTCTTTACTGTGCTGTAAGACGGAAGTCAAAAATTCTTGATGCTTCAGACGACGTTTACGCTCTGCTTCAAGTTTCTGTTGTTTTTCCAAGTTCTCTGTAGCACGAGCTTCACGTAATCCTTGATGTTTTGTACGCTTGTAGGCCTTGAAATTCACTGCAGTCTCGAGAGTTGTGTCTTTGCGAGTGGATGCTAAAATTTCAGAACACAATTGACGTCGGAGATGAAGCACTCGTAGCATACGCAGTTCAATTTGCGCTTTTATACGCAAATCCTCAGGCATATTCGTGGGTAAATTGCTCAGCTGTTCTATACGTAGGGCGATACGTGCAGCTACACGATTTTCACGTTCCTGGAGAATAAGTAGAGGATCTATACCGACAGGCTTAGCAATACTTGTTACGCGGTTGATTTTATTCCCGGGCTGCTGTTGCTGTTGTTGTTGTTGTTGTTGTTGCTGCTGCTGTTGCTGCTGTTGTTGTTGCTGCTGCTGTTGTTGCTGTTGTTGTTGAGATGGTTGGGATCCAGGTCGTGGAGGTCCAATGGGACCCGGTCCAACGCCACCCGGGGCCCCGGAATGAAGTTGAGGGCCAGATGGTGTACCGGGACCCTGCGATGGGTCCATGGGTCGCTGAGGCATCCCTGGTGGTGGTGCTCCACCTTGAACTGCGAGAGCTAGTTGTTGAGACAGTGGTTGGTTGCGGGCTAGCAGACGGTACGCCATTATTTGAACACGAAGCTGTTGGAGTTGTTGAGAGCTAAAGCTCTGCTTATCACCCATGCCGGGAACACCTTGGCCACGTGCACGAAGACCGAGTAATTGTGAGTAACGCGGATCCTCTTGGAGACCTTTTTCTTCCATGGAGTCAATGGCTTTTTGAAGAGCATTGAGATTCTCTTGTCCAGGTCCGGAAGGGCCAGGAGGACCACTAGGAGTTGGAGTCATTTGATTACCTGGTCCCCCGGGTCCCATTGGTCCCATCGGTTGATTTGGAGCTCCTGATGGCATCGGGCCCATACCTGGAGGTCCTGATGGTCCACCAGGACCTACTGGGTTTCCGGAGTTGTTAACGCCTATTGCTGAAGGCCCTCCCGGTCCCATTTGACTCGAAGGTCCGCCTGGAGGCATCTGATTAGAACCTGATACAGGCATCATCGGTCCGCCAGGTCCCATTTGATTCCCTGGGCCGGAATTTGGACCCATAGGACCAGCTGGACCAGGTCCGGGAGCGCCAGGTCCACTCATATTGATAAGAACACCTGGACCACCAGGTCTCATGTTCATTTGATTTCCTGGACCACCCACATTCATCTGAGAATGTCCATTGGCACCATGTCCGTGATTAGGCATTTGTCCGCCTGGACCCATTGAAGGTGCTCCGGACATCGGACCGGGTGGACCACCAGCCATGGATGGATTCATGTGTCCTGGACCTGGCATTGACCCAGGTCCCGGACCCATGTGACCTGGCCCTGCATTCATAAGTCCCGATGGTGGAGGCCCTTGCATGTGTCCTGGTCCACTTGGCATTTGGTTCCCTGGACCTCCAGGTCCCATTTGTGGTCCCGGACCCCCTTGCATATGTGGTGGTGCTGGAGGTCCACCTGGTTGTCCCATATGACCTGGACCCATTTGTCCTCCAGGTCCCATTTGATTTGGACCTTAAAAAATATTTACAATTTAGCAATCACTTTATTAATCACCTCATCAATCAATCACTATCTCTTACCTCCAGGTCCCATCTGATTTAGTCCTCCTTGGCCCATCTGATTCGGCCCACTAGGTCCTCCAGGTCCCATTTGATTAGGCCCTCCCGGACCCATTGGATTCGGGCCACCAGGCCCCATCTGATTTAGTCCACCCGGTCCCATAGGACGAGGACCTCCAGGAAACATTGGACCTGGTCCACTAATTGATCCACCTTCTGAGTCCATTTGATTGAGACCACCCGGGCCCATTTGATTAGGTCCCGGACCCATCAGAGATGGCCCACGTGGTCCACCCATTTGATTCGGTCCCATATGTCCAGCGTTCGGTGGCCCTCCCATCTGTCCTTGCATCATCGGTCCTCCAGGGCCTTGTGACCCAGGCGGACCTTCCAGTGGGCCCTAAAAATAATTTAAAAATAAAATATCTTTCATAATATCATAAAAACATTAATTTCAGTTGTATCACTGATAAAAAAAATTTGAAATTAGAAAAAAAAATTTCAAGTCATGTTTAGTTTATCAACTCAATAATTATCATTTAATTTTTAATTGGGTCTTACTGATAGTATGGTAAATAAAGTATAGGTTGACCTAGTGTAGCTGAATAAAAATTGTCATTTACCCACAACTTTTACCCTCCCCACTACTAGACTTACGCGGTATTCTCACGAAGACCGCGATACTGACCACATCTTGAAAGAATTAATTAATTCTTAGTCTACGCCTACGAGTTGTTGGTTAAACATCGACTCAAATCTTTATGTTTATAACAAAATATACAAGTAAAAAATAGTAATTGCAGTAATAAGTTATTTTCAATGGCTAACCACGATGAAGATTTTTACTATGACGTTGCTATGAAACTGACCCTTGAAGCAGGACATGTAATTTTTTTTTTTTTTGTGAATGCATTTATAAATATAATGATAAGAAAGTAAATAACAAATTACGCAAGAGAACGTATAATATGTGATGATTATTTTCAAGGTATTAAAAGGCGCGACATTTGCTAGAAAAACGGTGACAGAAAAACTAGGCGACTGGGATCTTGTGACTGAATATGATCGTAAAATTGAAGACATCATTGTAGGAAAATTGAGGCAACAATTTCCAGATCATAAGTAATTTCTTTTATAGATTATTAGGGTAGAAGTACCACGTGTGACCACTGTCCCATTTTTGGACATTTGATACTTTATTTCAATTGATGAAAAGATATAAAATAAAGTTTCCATTGTAAGTGTGATAAAAGTATCTATTTACGCATTTACAAAATTAATTATCTTATTACGTCTTTCACAAATTATTTTATTTAAATTTTTCAAGTGTCCAAAACCGGCCCTAAAGTATGTATCTGAGAACCGGAACGTTTTTCGGTGAACGAAAATAAAAAAACAAAATGAAAAATGAAAAATCCATTGGATCTAGATTTTTGAAATGTTTCGCACGTCAACTGAAAATTGCAGGTCACCTCTAACTACCCCTTAAGCAGTAAAATTACATAAATTCTTTTCATTTTCGGTGCACGAAAAACGTTCCGATCTTCAGGTAGATCCTAAAGTGACCAAAAACGGTACCTCTACCCTATATTGTTTTTAATTAATCATATTAATTTGGGATTCAATAATTTGCACACTAAGAAAAAAAAGTGTAATTTTTAATTGTA
Organism: Microplitis mediator; assembly: GCF_029852145.1. Classification (NCBI taxonomy): domain Eukaryota; kingdom Metazoa; phylum Arthropoda; class Insecta; order Hymenoptera; family Braconidae; genus Microplitis; species Microplitis mediator. Next base: position 5,584,712 of record NC_079973.1, read on the forward strand.
GTAAAAGTGCAGTCTGTAGAAACTTATGAGTAGATTGAAGCAGTGGCTATAAAAAAAGAAATATTGTACTTGGATGTAAAGTTTTTGGCCACTTTAGGGCCAGTTTTGGACACTTGGAAAATTGTTCAAAGATACTTTTACCCCGATATTAAAATTCAAATTTTACTTTATAATTTTTCGTTAATTAAAATAAAGTATTAAATATAAAAAATTGAGCAGTGGCCACAAATGGTACTTCTACCCTATTGAGTCAAGTACACATGTTTACTTAAATTTAATTTTTTTCTCTCAGTGACAGCTATGAATTATTATTTACGTTATTCTTTTTCAAGATTCATTGGCGAAGAATCGACAGGTAAAAATTTACCAGAGTTAACAGACGATCCTACATGGATAATTGATCCGATAGACGGTACAACGAATTTCATTCACAATTTTCCACAAATTTGTGTCGTCATTGGGCTGTCGATTAATAAAGAAATGAGAATTGGTATCGTTTATAATCCAGTTCTTGAACAATTATTTGCTGCAAGAAAAGGAAGAGGTTCCTTTCTCAATGGACGTCCATTAAAAACGTCAACTGTTGATGGTTTGTATAAATTTGTATGAAAAATAAATTTAATCCTTAATAATTATAATATTTTAGACATTTCAAAAGCACTTATTGCCATTGAACCAGAATTTATGAAAGTTGATGACTTAAAAGAGAAAATGATTGAGAGAATAAAAATACTTGGGACTAAAACTCACGGGTAATAAAATAATGAAATGAAACTTTATTGATGAACGAGGGTCAAATAAATAGACAATTATATTTTAGAATAAGGACAATTGGTAGTGCAGCGATAACTCTGTGTCATATAGCACTAGGAGCTATCGAAGGTTATCAGATAGAAGGACCAGGTATTTCGACTTGGGATATTGCAGCAGCTTCTTTAATCATCACCGAAGCTGGAGGTGTTGTTATTGATCGCGTGACCGGTAATTGCTTTTATCTCACTCAATTAAATTAATATTTAGTTACACGAACAAATAAAATATTAAATGAAAACGAGAGGTAAAATAATCATCAATTATCTTCAGTTGCGTAACAGCAAAGCCATCAACCTATCAGACAATGACACCAATTTATTGTTATTGTTTCTGTTTTATGTTTTATCTTTTTCTAGGAAATGATGTCAATATAATGAACCCACGTGCTATTGGCGCTTGTAATATTAAAATAGCCCAAGATTTGAAAAAAATGATCAACGATGCTGATCTTCAAGTTCAACTCCAAAAAAATTAGTTATTCTTATGATTTAAACTTCAATAAAAAAATTAAAATACTGTTTTGATTACTAGACTATTAATTATTTAGGAAAACTTATAACTGGAAATTAAATTTATGGAATCAGAAGTAATGCAGGAGTATTTTTGAAAATTAAGCCAGTCTATATTATTAAGAGAATAAGGAAAATTTTATTCCAGCCAGATCTCTATGATAGAATTAGTTACTGTCATTAAATTTAGTATCGTTGGAAAGTTCTTGATTTGAATATGTACACTGAGAGAACAATTTATTTGAGCCAAATAAGATTTGTTTCAGGTAAATAAACCCCATATTTGAATGGACCCAATCAATACTTATTTGAGACAAAGATATGGTTCATTTGAATGAAATAATTATTTGTTTGTAGTTAACAAATCTGTATTTGAATGGTGGCACTGCAGCCATTTGTTAGCTACAAACAAATATATATTTGAATAAAATAAATGATTTTGGTCAGTCAAATAAGTCTATTTATTTGGCTCAAATAAATTGTTCTCTCAGTGATAAATTTTCATGGCAAAAATCTGGATGGACAAAATCTCCTTGGCAAAATCTCTCCAGGATAAAATTTCTAAAATTATTTTTGTCAGTCCAATCCCTGATAGCCATACTATCACTTCGAAAATTTGACGTTCAGTGATTTTGATTAACTTCACAGTAAGTTTACGTCAAGTTCTTGCAATTGACGATGATGTCAAATTTGGGCTGGGAATTTCCCATGATTTCATACATGTATGTGTAACACATTCTATTTATTTATGATATACACATAAAATGTGAATGTGAAAAAAAACCTGAATAAGATTTCAGTCGTAAGTGTAGAAATCATTATAATTACATAGATTATTATAAGATCTCGTTTATAGAGATCGTGTTCAACAGATTTTGTCCTGGGGAAATTTCGTCTGGGGAGATATCATGGTGGAACCTTGAAAAAGTTTGAAATGAAAAAAATTTATGGACTTGAGCTGCTTGAGGGGTAGTTCCTGAGGTTGGGGGTGGCCTGCAATTTTCGGCTGCCATACCAGCATCTATATGCTAAATATATCAGAAATCTAGTATCTAGTCATCCAGTAGATTTTTTACTTTCAAATTTTTTTTCGTTGCGCGAAAAACATTCCGATTTTGGGGTACATGCGTTTTTTAATTTTTAATTTATTTCCATTTTATTTATTTATTCTAAAAATAATAAAATTGCTAACTGTCGGCTACATTCACATGTTTTTTTTATATTTCATCGTAGTTGAGAGATATTTTAGAAAATAAATATATTAGACGACTAATAATAATAATTTGACTGTATGTAAATTTTTTTTAAGAATCCCATGAGTATACAGTTATTGAAATCAATGAGTTTGCGAATTAATGACAAGATTTGTCTTATTAAACTTTAATGGTAACCAGAGCCAGGATTTTTACTTTGATTTTAAAATAACAATTGATAATTAATACTGTCAAATTTTTTTGATATTACGGAGAAAATATTGGTCATTTAAAAAAAATTTTCAAATAAAAGTTGTTTGAAATTTAATTTTATAAAAAAAATGTCTCTTACAATTTTTTTGTATAACTAATAAGAAAGCCGTAATTTCAAAATCAAGATTTCCATAATTATCAAAAATTTAAATCATTCATTATGAAATTTAATTTTGTAATTACGGTAAAAATATTGGTCGTATAACAAAATCATAAGAGACATTTTTTTTGTAAAATTAAATTTCCTGTAACTTTTGTTTCAAAACTTTTTTTATAAGACCAATATTTTCGGCGTAATGTCAAACATATGAACCATTCATTTTGAAATTGAGGCAAAAATCTTGTCCCTAATGATAAGAAAAATTTTAAAAAATCTGAGAATTAATTGGACTTAATAAACAATTGAATGTAAATCATATTTAATAATTTTGATAGTGATACTCAGTGACATAGTGACTGCAGGTTGCTCGTTTTATTTAATTAATTAATTTATTTAAAATCTAAAAATTGTCACGTCTGCTACATTCACTCATCGCAAATTATAAATAAATTACCTGAGGGCCCAGATTAGGTGGCATTTGGTGTGGATGCGGTGGATAATTTTGCTGTTGAGGTGGCGGTTGTTGCGGTGGTTGAGACATCGGAGGTCCTCCAGGTCCCGGACCCGGGCCAGGTAGTGGAGGCCCACCAGGATATCCCTGGGTCGGACTGTGCGGGTGATGCTGCGGTGGTCCCATCGGGCTTCCTTGAGGATTCGACGGCGACGACGATTGTTGTGGTGGACCCATTGGACTCGGAGCTTGTGGCGGTGGCATCGGTGATGACTGAGGCGACGGACTCGCCATATTATTACGATCAGACTCCAGTTTATTCAACAATCAACTCCTATATCAGTCATTTATCATTAATTTATCATCCGATTAATATTCATTTAAATATGAATATTTATTTATAGTTTATTTTTTCGTACTGTAGATTTTTTTTATCAAAGAAAATTATCAATACCATGACGACATTGTTGTGATATTTATTATATAGTTTGTTTAGAAACAATATAAGTCCACTTACTATTTTGATTGTTACACTGACGATACTAATAATAATGTCAAATTATTTCACCCATACAATAATCAATTTTGACATTTTTCTTTTTGTTTTAACTAACAACGCTTGTCACTTGTCATGAACTACAAACAATTTTAATTTGGCTTCGGAGCTTCGCTTTTTCAACTTCTGCTGAGGGAGCGTTGACTCCCAAATCTTCTGTTTGCCCGGAAATTTTTGAAATTTCCTCTAACATTTTTCAATAATATTTTTGTAAATGAAAATTTTTTATCCCATCATAAACAATGAATGTGAATGTTACAGACGAGATAAATAGTAAATTTTAAATAAATAAATTAATTACAATAATGAAATTTGAAAAAAAAAGTCTACTGGTTGTTCAAATATTTAAATACGCATTTATTAATTTTTGTTGCGAGTATGAATGTAGCAGACATCAGATAAATTTAAAATTATAAATAAATATGATAAATAATTTAAAAAATAATATTTAAAAAAAATGCACTTATTAATTTTAAAATTTTCTAAATGTGCATTTTTTAAAAATTTTATTTTATTAATTAATTACTCGATTTATTAATAATTTAAAATTTATCTGATGTCTGCTACATATGATCCTGAAGTTAGCAGACAATTCAAAATTTTTGGATTTATTTTTGAATAATTAAATTTGAAGAAAAAAAAAAACTAAAAATATGCACATGTAGAAAATTTAAAAAACTACAGGTGCAATTTTTTCAAATATTTTTTTTCTTCTGGTTTATCGTCTAAAAAAAAATCAAAAAATTATTAGACGTCTGCTAACTTCAGTATCATCTGCTACATTCACACTCATATTTTTGTTCTACTTACATTTTATTTATTTATTCAAAAATTTAAAAAATTCCCTATTGTCCATTCACACTTATCATAAACAATGATACTAAAAGTAGCAGACATTAAAAAATTAATTTCTTTTGAATAAACAAATAAAATATTTATAGAAAAAACTTTCAAAAATTGCGCATCAAAAATTTTAAAAAATATGATCCTGAAATTAACAGACAATTCATAATTTTTGATTTTTTTTAACAAATCAATTAAAAAAAAATGTACGTAACAAATTTTAAGAACTACAGGTGTAAGTTCTTTAAATAATTTTTTTTTTTTACAATTTAACATTTTAAAAAATCCAAAAATTATTAGACGTCTAAATTCATCATTAAAAAATCTTTATGTGCACATTCAAATAAATGTATTTTATTTACAAGTGAATTGATTTTAAAAATACAAAAATTTTCTGATATCTGCTACTTTCAGTATCATTAAAAAAGTTATCTTTTAAATGATATATTATTATTTATAAACAATAATCAACATTGGAATCATCGAAGTAAGTTTCAAATCATGATACTGAAAGTAACAGACATCAGTTTTGTAATTTTTATAAAAACAATTTACTGGTAAATAAAAATACAATTTTTAGAATATGCACATAAAGATTTTTATGAGTGTGAATGTAGCTGACGATTTGAAATTTAAAAAATTTTGAATCTGAATTAAATGTAAATCGAATAGAATTTAAAAAATGCGCATTCATAAAATTTCAAAATCAGTACGTGAATTTTTTTTTATTTTTATATTTTTTATTGTTTTATTCGTTTATTCGTAATTTAAAATTTGTCTCATATCTACTACCATTCAAACTCAGATTTTTAAAAGTTTTTTCTATAAAAATTTTGTTTCTTTATTTAAAAGAAATAAATTTTTTTGTCTGCTATATTCAGTGTCATTTCGAATCAGTATCAATTTAAAAAATGATAATTACTTATTTAATTAAAGTAATTCTTTAATTATTTACTCTCATGTCAGATTAATTTTAAAAAAAACTTTTAATTGTTTAAAATGTTAATAATTATTTAATTATACGATTATTGATTTTTTTTTCATGTATATATCAGGTGGTATAGTCAATTTTTTCTAATCAACGACTCAGTCGGTATCCAAGAAGTCTAACCCACAAGGATCATGGCATCTCTAGTTAAAATAAAAAGCTTAATTGCTCCATTAACAACAAAACACAACCGAGTAATTTATAATGTCATCAGAACCAGTAAGAAATTAACTTATAATTATTATTTATTTATTGTACAAAACTTTTTATTACATTGAATAGGGAATTAATAATACTTATGACCGAGTTGACAGGTTAACTACGTCATTACATAAGTGTTGTTATTATTATCAGTTGAATAATTTATTTATTGTATTTATTATTAATGAGTATTTTTTATTTATTAATCAGAGGTGATGACAAATTACGACTATATGCCTGGTCCACGACCAACCAATGAGGAAGAACACAAAAAAGCTGCTGAAAAATATGGTTTGCATCCAGCAGAATATAAATTATATCCAGATGATGGCATGTATCCACTTGGTGATTATCCACAATTACCTTATCAACCAGTCAGTGCTCGTGACCCATACTATCCTTGGGATCAACCTGATGAGAAAAGAAATTACAATGAACCGGTAAATTTATTTATTAATGCACAATTTATTCAACATTTTACCCAATTAAATTTATTTTACTTGCCCTGATAGCTAGAGTTTCTGATCAGAAAGTTGGTGTACATGAGTTGCGATCAACTTGACGACAAATTGTCGGCAACTTTTAGCTTTTGTACCCTGATAGCACGAGTTGCTCGTCAAAAAGTTGGTATTCATTAGTTTGCGACCAGCTTGACGACAAGTCTAGCTTTTGCAACTTTTGGCTGCAAGTTACCGCCAACTTTCTCAGAAAGTGAAGGCGCCAGGAAAAAGCCGCAATTCGAAGGCAGGTTTCTGAGAAAATTGAAGGCAACTTTCCGTCAACTTATGGATTGCCAACTTTTGTCACCAACTTTCTCAGAAAGTTGTCATCAACTTTAGAAATACCAATTTTTGCGGACAACTTGGCGTCTAGTTGGGGCTGTTAGTTTGACGCCAGTTTCTCGCCAACTTGGCTATCAGGGTAACTGTTGACTACAAGTTATCACCAACTTTCTCTTCAACCTGTCAACTTTCTGAGAAAATTTAAGGCAACTTTCCGTCAACTAATGGAATTACATCTTTGGCCACCAACTTTCTCAGAAAGTTGCCATCAATTTATAGAAATGCAAACTTTTGTAGCCAACGGCGACAGGTTGCGGCAATATATTGTCGAAAACTTGCTGCCAACTTTGACTATCAGGGTACTTACGTTAAATAATTTTATCATGAAGATAATGATTGAATAAAATTTTCCTTATTCTCTTAATAATGTAGATTATTTAATAGTTTAATAAATAATTAATAATAATAATAGATGATAGTAAAGTTAGCGGACATCTTAAAATTTTTAATAAATAAATTAAAATGTTTATAAAATAAAAATAAAAAAAACGCATGTCTAGATGATTCAAAATTCAGTACATGTATTTTTTTAAATTTTATCATTTTAATTATTTAATTTTTTCATATGTAATTAGAAACTTGTCTTATGTCTGCTACATTTACATTTATTAATAATAGTAATTTATTAATTATAGATCCACGCTGAGATAAATTTATTAAATGAAGACAGAACAGATTACGGTGAGAAACCATATATCGGATATTGGACCGCACCATTGGCATTCTGGGGATTCGTTGCAGTTTATTGTTTTTTAAATTACATTGCTGATAAGTACCCTTTATTCAGACCAGTTGTATGTATCTACTATTTACTACTAACTATTAACTTATTAAATTACCCTGATAGCCACCTTAACCATAAGTTAACCAAGCTACTGCCGAATTCTTAAGCCAATTAAAAAGAAAGTGTTGGAGAGCAAGCAGTTACCTTTAGGTTGACAGTAAATTGTCTGTAACTTGAATTCAATTTGACTACAAGTGTTACTGTCAGACAATGACGTTAAATTGATTGACAGTTTCACTTGAAATTGACGGCAAGTTTTTTTCTCAAATTACATTCAGATAACGGCAGTAGATTTGCATCAACTTGCACCCAAGTATTATCCAGCCGAGGCTTTCCAGAAATTTTTCGTTCAGCCGAAAATGTTTCACTGCAGAACTTGCTAAGCAATTATATTTAAAGTGTGGCTATCACGGTATTAACTTATTAAATTACAGTCAGCCTGAGTAATTTTCATTGTCAGAATAATTTGAATTCCTTAATAGTATATTAAAGTTTTGTCTTTACCATAAAACCGACACGATTCAAACAATCCAATAGATTCTGATTTAAAAAAAGTAATATTACACTGGCAGGCCAAAGTTACCCAGGCTGACTATAAATTATTACATAATTAAGGGTATTTTCAGACAGTGCCCCCCCCCCCCACTTTTTAAAAATATTTAATGACTCAATTGTAATGACAGTATTAAAATTTTGATAACTAATTTAAATAAAATGAAAGCATTAATTGAAAAAAGGGGAACGCAGTTACAATTCCGCGAGATAGATTTAAAAAAAATTACTCACAGTTTTTATCAATTAGGAGTTGAAATTTGGTAAGTAAATTTTAGCCTACGAAGTTGTAATTATAAAATTGACATGAAGATTTTACTGAAATTTATTAACAAATTTCGTTTAACTCGTAATTGATATCAAATGTAAATAATTTTTTTAAAAATCTATGTCTCGGCGAAAGTGTAACTGCGTTGCCCTTTTTTCAATTAATCCTTTAACTTTTTTTTAATTAATTATCAAAATGTTAATGCGGTCATTACAATTGAGTCATTGAATATTTCAAAAAAGTGGGGAGGGGGAGGGCTATCTGAGAATGGCCTTAATTTTAAATTCGCTTACTTAATTAATTTAATATTGTACTATTAATAATTAATACGCTCAATTAATTTTTCAGTTGGAAAAACAAATTCCTCAGCCTGGTGTTGTTCATTACACATTCGAGCCAGCAAACCATAAATAATTTATATAAATAATAATTTGTAGAGAAAAATAAATCTAAATTCATTGAGAAAGTAATTAATTAAAATATTATTCAGTCGGTAATAATTTTTATTTATCAATCACTTTATGTAATAATATATAGCATAAAATATATAAAAAGGAAATAAATCAAATTTTTTTGTTACTTGTAAATTTTAATTTAAATTATTTATAAAATAAAAAAATTCATAATACTGAAATTTTTATGATCCTGAAGTTAGCAGACAGTTGAGAATTTTCGAATTTTTGTTTTAACAATTCAATTTAAAAAAAAAAATGTGCACATGTAGAAAATTTCAAAAACTACATGTGCAATTTTTTCAAATATTTTTTTTTTTATAATTTATTGTTTAAAAAAAAATCCAAAAATTATTAGACGCCGGCTAATTTCAGTGTCATAAATTTTCTGACGTCTAATAATTTTTGGAATTTTTTAAAAACGATAAATTAAAAAAAAATATATTTCAGAAAATTACACCTATAGTTTATTTAATTTCCTACATGTGCATATTTTTAGTTTTTTGTTTTTTTAAATTATATTTGTAGAAGAAAAAATCAGAAAATTGTTAATTGTCTGCTAATTTTAAGATCATAATAAATTCTTCATATTATTAATAATTAATAATCTATAAAAAAAATTCTGTTGGTAAAATAAAATTTACCATACGGTATTTTGACAAATGGGCGTAAATATTTATATACAAACTCTAACCTAAAATGTTAAACGTCATTTAAATTTTCTACTGCCTTATTCCAATCATTTATTTATAATTTAGAATAATTAATTAATTAGTTAGTTAATAATAAATATTATGTAACAATGAGTCGTGGAAATCAATTACCAAATTTAGACAAAATATTTAAAGATGATGATGAGCAAGATTTCAATCCAATTGGAGGGTAATAATTACCTACTGTATTTATAAATTCATTCTTTTGTTTCAATTATAGATTTCCATCTTTTTCTTTATTAATTTAAAATTTATTTTTTAAAACTGTCAAAATAAAAGACTCGATTGTTGACAAGGTACCAATTATTGAGACTTCAAGTGTCAATTTTTTATTACTTAAAAATTTTAAAAATTTTCCAAGCGAATTTATCAGAAAAAGTCACCGACTTCATAATAATTTTGACTTTATTTGTTTTATTAAATACGATAATTAAATAATACACTTCCGATACTGTCAGTAATTGGGTCTTTAACTTCACTTACTATGTAATTAATATTTAAATTTGTATATTAAATATTTATCAGATCAAACTTAGCATCTATTTTTGGTACTTCAAGTAAAACAGACAGTCTGTCTAAAACTCCATCAAAAAAATCAAAAAGTGATAAAACTAAAGTTCAAACATCACCGTCGTCATCAACGACATCATCTAAGACTGATGTAATTTTAGCTAAAGTTATTCATGCATATAAGTTGTAAGTATTACTTATGATTTTATCAGGGGTGCTAATAGTTAGAACTCCGAATTAAATAATTCGAAGTATTCATAAGTTTTCGAATTATTCGTAAATTTTTTTTGAACCCAAGTAGCACAGAGACAGCTTTAAGATGTCATAAAAATTTATTTTAGAAGGACAAGACAAATTTTCTTCTCTTAAAGCCAATTTTTTTTTATACAAGTAAGATATACAGTTGGTCCTAGAAGTCATAGGAAATTTGTCTTCTTTTTTCCGCGCGAAAAGTCATTTAAATTAAAAAATCCTTCAGATGATTATTTGTAATTTATTTTTTGTCGTCATTTGTGTCAAGTCTTTTAACCAGATATTTTTTCAATGACAAATTTCTGATTGTTTTGTCAATATTTTGGTGCCTTATCTATAGTTCAAAAAACTGCTGTCTTATAGATGTCACAAAGCCAAGTATGCTACATGGGAACGACTTAAGGCTGAGCCATACTAAACGAATTTTTGAATTTTACTTTTCTTTTAATTTATTAATTAATTGTTATTACAGAAATTTTTATAGCTTCTGAAAAAATGTGAAAGACAAACTTTTTCGCAAGGTTTTCATCACTCGAGTGATGTAATTATTCCAAACATAATTAGAAAAGTGAAATTCGAAAATTCGTTTAGTACTGCCGACCGTTAAAAGTGTAATTTTTTCAAGTAATTCAAATTTCTGTCAGAGGTAAATAGAGCTAAGACACAAATCCATCCTCCTCTATATTAAAATAGATGGATAGGAAATGGTTATCAAGTTAATTGAGTATCGAATTATCGCAAGGATATTGTTGGGAATTTAGGTATGGTAATCGTGAATGAAACAAATCAATTTATTAAACAAATGAATATTATATCTTTTATTAAAATACGCGCTCTAGGGTATGTCTTCACTCGTAAGAGATTTAGCTTAGACTAACTTATTCTTTTAATATTATTTAACACTGAGGTCCATCAACCTCTCCTCTTTGTGTATAACAAAGATCTCTAAGTTCAAAATATATATATATGAGTGCAAATGAAGAAAAACATATTGCCTTGCATTTACTTGGAATCTCTCGTCGACCCATGTACCTAAGGTCATAAAATTTGATCCATGCTAGCTTTCTTTTTCTTTAAGTAAACATATACATATTTTGAACTCAACTTAAATATATATACTACAACTTAAATGCAACACTGTTCGAAATATTATTTCGAACAGAATATTTAGTAAAAAGAAATAATTAAATAAAGTATATATAAGAATAAAGATTGATTTTTGTACAGAGAATCCAACAGATATGATCCACGATTTCTTATTGGTTGAAATTCAGGGGATCAATTTAAATTTCTAGTAAAAAAATTATTTTTGGTTACTTTAAAAACTAAGCTCCCCCCGTAGCACACTTGGCTTTTTGACATCTATAAGATAGCAGTTTTGAAGCTGTTTTTTGACATATCGATAAGGCACCAAAATGTTGACAAAACGATCAGAAACTTGTATTACCGAAAAAATATCTGCTTAAAAGACTTGACACGTGACGACAAAAAGTAAATTACAAATAATTAAATAAGTCATCTAATTAGTTAATTGACATGATTTTTTTAAGACGGAAAAAAGAAACGGTGATAGATAAAGATCTGAAACTTACAGCATCGAAGTATCTTATGAGTACCAACATTTCCTGAAATTATGAGCCCGATACCTTTCTGGAGCCGATTCTTATCATCCCATGGCCTTTCTATAACTTCTAGGACCAACATCTGTATGTCTTATTTATATAAAAAAAACTTGGCTTTGAAAAAAAAAAATTTGTCTCGTCTTTTTAAATGACATTTTAAAATTGACTCTGTGCTACTTGAGTCTCTATTAAATAAAAATTGAATATTTGAAAGCTGATCATAATTTTTTAGATTCAAATCGAAGAATTTGAAAAGTCACAAATAATTCAAAAAGTTTTGATTCGCACACCCCTAAATTTTACTTATAATAATTAATAATTTCAGACAAAATGGTCAATATTCACCGTTAGGTAAATTAGGTATAGCGTTAACAGGAAACACGACAACAAAAACATATTTATTGATACTTTATCGCAATAAAAATGAGCATATATCAGTAGTAACATTGACGTTAGAATTCAAATTTTCAATTCAAGAAAATAATTATGTAAGTTATTATGACGGTAATAATGACAACTGGTCAATATTATTTGACAGCAATGACTCTTGTACTGAATTTGCACGAGAGATTGCCGTGTCTAAATATTTATTACGTCAAGGAAAAACAGACGAGACAATATACTACCAAGATTTGACAGTCTGTAATAATGATAAAGAAGTTGCGAGTGAAGGAGACAATATTAGTATTAAATATTCTATAATTAATAATATAGTTCAGCCATTAAAAATACAGTCAATACCCGTACAAACTATGACAGTACAGATCTCATCCGATGACAATTGGGAACGTTCGTTGCTGGGTATCAGTCATGGATGTAAAAGAATTTTAATTTTGTCACCAAGCAAACAAATTAGTCTAGGCCCTGGTTTCCCGCGTGACAAAGACGTCGCTTTAGATATTGAAGTCCTCGATATCACTAAGGAAATTAAAAATATACCGTCCCCTAAACCGCCTACTGGTAAAGCTTCTCTCATTTCACGGATGGCTAAAATGGGTCAGTCGATTTTACCGAAGGTTCCGACCTCAACGACCACTGACTCTGAGGATACTGAGGAAGACATGCCGATCAAATCGCCGAGACGGATGAAGACGTCTGATAATGGAGTCAAAAATATTTCGTCTAATGTCAAAACTACTAGTGCAAGTAGTCAAGAAAATATCCCAGATGCTAGAAGTAATTTTGTTAGAAGTAATAATCCTATGGCGGTACCTACTGCTCATGGAAGTTTAGTTCCTGCTGCATTTACACCTGGTGCTTGGGCAACACCCATTCCAGTGAGTTTTATTATTAGTATTCATTTTTTAAACCTATTTTTTATAAATAAATTTTTACTAAATAGATACCGAGGTCTCATAACTATTTTAATATTTAGTAATAAATACTAGCAAACTGCAGTCTCTACGTGACTGCTTGAGTGCCACTGCTAAATTTATTAAATATATTTCAAATTAAATTGCTCATCTAATTCTTTACTTACTGATATATTTTACTTTTTATTAAAAATATTTTCATTCGTCCGAGAAATTTATTAATTTTTATAATTTTATAATCATGAAATACTTAAAAAAAAATCAACGTTCATTCAAATTTTGCACACCTCGTGTGCGAAGCGGAGAGGTAGTGCTCTATTTTTGATTACTATCGTATAATTTTTCTTCGTAACTTTTTTTTTTTTAATTATCAAAATAATAGTGGAATAAAAAATACTGATTAAAATTTAACATTGAAAGAAAAATCAAATAAATTGTTTATTGAATTAGTAACACAAAAAAAAAACAGACAAAAATTTTATAGATTTTATTATCTAAAATTTTTTTTTGTATTTTTTTTTGAAAGTACATTTAACCCTTAACGGCCACATGGGGTGACTAGTCACCCCAGGCTTAAAAAAAGTGGAATTAGAGGTCTTCAATCCCTTGTGGCCTGGGTGAGGTGTGGCCGTCAAGGATTAATAACAAAATTTAAAAAAAAAACGTCTCGATCGACCAATTTTTGATAAAGTTATGGCAATTTGAAAAAATAGAGCCATTTTTTTTTTTAAATTAATAACTTTTTTATAGGTGGGTAAAAAAATTTGAAAAAATTCTGGGAACCGTTTTTTATAGGGTAGAAAAAGTTAAAAAACTTTTAGCCAAATCGAAAAGGGTTGGGGTCAAAAGTGGTCGATTTGGCATGGAATGTCCCATACACGGAAAGAAAATTATGGGAAGTTTTCCTATGCATTATGGGAATGGTTCCCATAATGGTATGGGAATATTACCTATACTACTATAGGAATGGTTCCCATATATTATGGGAACTATCCCCATAATAGTATGAGAATAGTTCCCATAATGGTATGGGAACCATTCCCATAATGGTATGGGAATCATTCCCATACTACAATGGGAATGGTTCCCATATTGGTATAGGAACTATTCCTATAATATTATGGGAACTATTCCCATAATGTTATGGGAACCATCCCCATAATAGTATGAGAATAGTTCCCATACCATTATGGGAATGGTTCCCATATTGGTATAGGAACTATTCCTATAATATTATGGGAACTATTCCCATAATGTTATGGGAACCATCCCTATAATATCATAAAATTTTTTTTTTGCACAATAGTGTAGAAATTTCCCAAAATTTAAATTTTCTTGAATGTTTTGTGCTGACAAAAAATTCTTATTAAAAATTTTAATGTTTTTTTGCTAAATACGATTTTTTTTTTCAATGTTTGAATTTTTGTTTTTATGTTTAATAATATTTCTGTGTATTGTAGAAGTGATTACCACACTTCTCTAAATTAATTTTTTCATGATAATATGGGAACCATTCCCATAATATTATAGGAATGGTTCCTATAATAGTATGGGAACTATTCCCATAATATTATGGGAATGATTCCCATAATGGTATACGAACCATTCCAATTGCATTATGGGAATAGTTCCTATAATTTATAGGATTGGTTCCTATAAATTATAGGAACCATTCCAATAAATTATAGGAATGATTCCCATAATATTATAGAAAGTATTCCTATAATTATAGGAACCATTCCTATAGTGTTATGGGTATCATTCCCATAATTATAGGAACTATTCCTATAATTATGGGAATCATTCCTATAATTATAGAAACCGCTCCCATAATTTATGGTCGTAATTCCTATGATGGTATAGGAAAAAATTTCACAAAATTATGGGAACCGCTGCCATAATTTTCTTTCCGTGTAGACAATATCTATAATTTTATAATTTATTTTTGTTTTTAAAGCAACAATTTATGTCAACGGTAGATGGGCAATTATACTCATTTCCATCCTCAGTATCACAATCTCCAGTAACAGGGTCACTAGATCCAAATATAAATATATTTTTATCAGAAACGCGAACGCACAATGCTGAGATACGTATGGGAATGTCGAAAATATCAGATAACGTACAAAAATTATTAGATAAATTTCATATTCTTGAATTGCAAAATGCCACTGCATCTCCTAGCAATGAAAAAGCACTTGAATCATCATTAAAAATGTTACTTGCGTTGAATTTAAATAAAAATGATACCAAAACCAGTGAAACTGAAAAAAATTCATCAGACACAGAACTTGAAGATGCGAAAAAGAAAATCCGATCACTCGAAGACGAGCTGAAGACAATTAAAAATTATTCAATTGAAAATGTTTATAAATTAGAGCGATTAGAAGAAGATAATAAAGTTTTTTCATCCGAAGAAATGGAGTTGAAAAAAACTATAAAAGAATTGGAATTAAAATTAACGGAAGTGCGCAGTGAACATCAGAGAGCGTTAGAGGACATTAAAAGTACTAATGAACAAGTAATCAAGTATCAGAAAGATAATATTAGATTAGAGCAGAAGATTATGATGCTGGAGACTGAGCAGAAAAATTTAGGAAATAAAAATTTAGTGAGCGATGATAAAGATGCGGAAATAAAACAGCTAATGAACAAAATGTATCAGACATTGATGACTAAATTTACTGATGAGTCTTACACGAGTGATTATATAAAAACTACAATAGCAAGTACAATTAAAGTGAGATTATTTATAATTAATTATTTTTTAAAATCTTAATTAGTTAATTTGTTTTTGCCTTTAAAAAATTTACTTGCGACCCTGCTTAAAAAATCCGATAGATTTCTTATAGCTGTATGTATAAGATCTTATACTTAACTATATCACTTCTCATTGAACTCATTCATTCTTATAAAATCTCGATAGGAATTTATGAGAATCTATTGGATTCTATGAGATTTTCTAAACAGGGGAGACAAATCTGTTACAAAAAAATTGATATCAATATAAAATAAAAAAAATTCTGTTTGGACTTTAAAAAAATAACTTAAAAAATCACATTGATTTTAAATAAAAATTCAAATTTTTCCAGGCAATAACTTTACAAGTTTTAAAAGAAAAAAATGACATTGAATCTCGTTCAAATAATAGAGAAATAAAAGATTGTATTGAGCCTGATACTTTTAAAACAACGAAAGAATCTGTTTCGTCAGCATCAACTGACGATGGTTTTATTCTTCCAGTAATTGATAAAATATCTGATTCGAAAGATATTGATGTATGTATTTGTATATATATTTAAATTAAATTGCAACTAAAGTATTTAATTGCTTTTACATTTATGTATATATTTTTATAGACAGCATCAGTTTTATCCGAACCACCGCCAATTCCTCCAATGGATTTAGATGATGATTGGTTACCTTAGTACCTAAATCCGATAAATTATTTTATATAATTTGTACATTTTTTAAAAATAATTATAGATATATAATTAATATTATAACGATCTATAATAATAAAATATTTTAATAGAATTATTTAAATGAAAATAAATAAAAACTTTTTACAATTCAGTGGAAGTTTTTATTCATTTAACTTTTAACTTAAAAATTTATTTATGATATTTCAACTTCTTCATTTTCAGTCTCAGGTCTCTAGGATATGAATTTTCAATGACGGCTTTAAATTTAAAGTCTTTGGGTATTGAATTATCAAACACAGTATTAAATTTATGATAGTCGGTCTTGAACTTTGATAGTCAGTTGTATGAAAAATTTTATGACCAAAGGTTTGGATAGAAAATTTCAATCCATTTCTTGTAATTTTACAATAGAAAATTCTATCCATGTATAGATCGTAACCCGATCGGCATGATTGTCAGAAGGATGTCATTTTGATAGAAAGATAGCATAATTTATTAAGATAACTTTATGATACCAATGAGGGCTTTTTGACATTCATGCCGAGCGGGAATAAAAAACCTATAAAAAATAAATCATACGGGAATCCAGCGTAGATTCATATGTGGGTTTCCACATGGCATTTTCAGATGGATTTCCATATGGTTTCCTATAGGAAAATTAATCTGTTCTTTTATTTATTTACGTGGATCAATAAGCAATAGACATAAAAATCCAGATATTCCGGATTCTATAGGAATCCAGATTCTTATATCTGTTTCCTACAAAGAAATC
Source organism: Microplitis mediator (assembly GCF_029852145.1). NCBI lineage: Eukaryota > Metazoa > Arthropoda > Insecta > Hymenoptera > Braconidae > Microplitis > Microplitis mediator. The sequence continues at coordinate 5,602,144 of NC_079973.1, forward strand.
CTTATATTCAAGTTCCTATATAGAAATCCAAGTACCCACAATTTCCTACGTGGGTTTCCTACATGGGAATCAGGGCACTCAGTTTCCTATATGAAATTTCTACATAAAAATCCAGGTACCCATGATTTCTTACCTGGATTCTTATATAAATCCATACACTTCCATATCAATTCCTATGAATTCTTACATAAATCCATACTTTTCTATATGAATCCCTATGGGTTCTCATGCAATCCCACATAAAATTTTTTGATAAAATTAATATCATCCTGTTATTTTGTAGAAATAGATTCAAATTGTCTTATAAAAATTAAATTAATTTTAAAAATTTGTCTAAAGCGAAATTGACATCAAAATCTCCATTTAAAATCATAGGCATTTTGTCATAATTTTGTTTAAGTATAGCGGAACTTTGTGATGTATATCGTAATAATGATCGATGAAGGAATTCAAATTTTTCTCTGCCATGCCTAAAGAAGTTTCACTTTAAAAAAAAAAATTTTTTTTAAAAATAGAAAGTATAAAATTTAATAAACTGCTAATTAATAAACTTTTTTCTTTTCAAAGGAAAGTTTTCAATCTAATTAATTCAAATCATTATTTATATGACAGTTTACCCCAATTTCAGTAAAAATTTATAACAAAATATTCTAGTGAAAATTTTTTTTTCTGTAACTAAAACAATCCAATATATTTTTAAAATTTATGATCTTGAAAAAATTATTATTTATTCCCGCGAAAATAAAAAAACAATTTTTTTAATCGTAATTATTTAATATTTCAATTAAAACAAATATATAAAACATAAATTACTACCCAATAATAATAATAATGACAAATCTATGACGAAAAAAATTGAAAAATAAATTTATTAAATTTACAACCAGCGCCCTCGATCAGATGAACCCAAAAATAATCAAGTTCACTATCATTAAATTAAAAATACTTATAACCTTAACAAATAAATGAAACTTTCACCCAACAATACATGTTGCTTATTAACAACAATAATAGTAAATTTTAAAATTTATAAGCAACTAAAAAAAAAAGTTTAACTACAAAACAGTTGACATTTAACATCATCCAGTTAAAATGTCCGGTACGTATGACCATATTATATTTATTATCATGAAAAATTACAATTTACTTATTACTTATTCATTGGAACGAAATAATTTGAATGAGTTTGTTAATACGTTTAAATTTTGAATAATTGTTAATGTAATGACAACGGAGATTGTTTAATAGTCCGTCTCAGCAGTTTAAAATGATGGACAGTATTTGTCTGAGATCACGGTTGATTATCTTGGCTTCTGTCACGCCATTAAACTTTTTCAATATTTAACCTTCATTTTTATTATTTTACATTTAATTATTTATTGTAAGACAATAAAGTTAGCGGACATCTGAAAATTTTTAAAACTTTTAAATAAATAAATAAATAAAATAAATGCACGTTTAGAGAATTCAAAAATCAGTACATGCATTTTTTTAAATTTAATTTTTTTAATTATTTCATTTTTTTATATGTAATTTAAAAAATGTCTTATGCCTGATACATTTACACTCATATTTATTGTTTATACATTTATATATTTTCATACCAACGTTTATTTACATAAATTTAATAATGGTATCGATGATTAAAAAATTTTTCAATAATTTGAATTAATTTTTTTTTATTTCATTTGATTTTTAATTAATTATTTAAAAGTTCTTTTATTAAATTATAATAATAATAATAATAATTATTATTATTGTTGTTATGGTGATGATGATTTTTAATTTTACAGGTTAATTATTAATTTATTTAGGTGATAATAATAACAATTATATATTTATTTGCATACATACTCATATTTATTATGATCCTGAAGTTAGCAGACAATTAAAATTTTTTGAATTTTTTTAAAAATGATAAATTTCAAAAAACAAAATATTTAAAAAAATTGCACTTGTAGCTTTTTTAATTTTCAACATGTGCATTTTTTTATTTTTTTTTTTTTGCAGTTGATTTGCTGAAAAAAAAAATTCAAAAATTGTTAATTGTCTGCTAACTTCAGGATCATTATTTATTTCCATAAATTTATTAATGGCCTCAATAATTAAAAAATTTATTATGATCCTGAAGTTAACATGAGTGTGAATGTAGCAGCCATCAGACAAATTTAAAATTATAAATAAATGAGGTAAAAAATTTTAAAAAAAATATTGAAAAGAATGCACTTGCTAATTTGAAAATTTTTTAAATTCGCATTTTTTAAAAATTTTATTTTATTAATTATTTACTCAGTTTATTAGTAATTTTAAATTTGTCTGATGTCTGCTTCATTTACACTCATAAGTTAACAGACAACGAGCAACCTGCAGTCACTACATGACTGCCCAAATATCACTACTAAATTTCTAAAATACGCAGAAAAAAGGATTTCTTACCGCAAAAAAATTTTAATTTGCACCAAGAAATTTTATGCATTATCAATTAAATACAAAAATTGTCTTGAGGCGAGAAAAGTTTTTTTTGGTCAAGAAATAATTCCTTGCACCAAGTAATTTTTTCTAGTTCTAAATAAATTTTTGTTTTCAATTCACAATGCCAAAAATTTATTGGAGTAAGTAAAAATTTTCTTTACCCTGATTCAGAAATCTAATTTAAAATAATTCAAACACGATCCGAAACAATTCAAAGTTGGCAAAATTGACTATATATAGATATACACTTAAGCATGGATTGAATTATTCCAAATTAGATTTCTGAATCAGGGTAGGCGAGTAAAGATTTTTTGTGTCAATGAATCCTTTTTTTCTACACGGAGAAAAATGTTGGCTCGAAACCTACCAATTTTTTATTATACTGTCGACTAAACTTGAAAAAGGAAGGGAAGCATCCAAAAAATTGTTATGCTCATACGAAAAATTATAATGCTGTATCATAATACTTACTACGCACGAGACACTTATCGATAAGATTTAATAACAATTGCTTCCATACATTATAATAATTGTGATGCGGCATAATAATTTTTCATAAGAGCATAACAATTTTTTGGATGCTTCTCTTCCTGTTTCAAGTTTGGTCGACAGCATAACAAAAATTGGTAGGTTTTGAGCCAACATTTTTCTCCGTGTATGCACACTTTTTATGTACCTGAAGATTGGAACGTTTTTCGCGAAACGAAAATGAAAAAATCGAAATTAAAAGTGAAAAATCTACTGGATCTAGATTTCTGAAATGTTTCGCACGTCAGCCGAAAATTGCAGCCTACCCCATTTACTTCTTAAGTAAAATTACATAATTTTTTTTCATTTTCCTCGCACGAAAAACGTTCCGATCTTCAGGTACATCACTTTTTTGGCTTTGAGAAGCTTCCTAAAACCAAAAAGGAGTATAAAAATCTGTCATTTTGGAATAAGTAACGCGATGTAAATAATATAGCTATTTATTCAGTGACATTCAGTCATATTTAGTGACAGAATAATTAAAGTATTAATTTATTTAAAAAAAATAAGTACGATCGTATTTTTTCTCGCGCAATTTAAATGTAATTCGAATGATATAGATAAATCTATTTATCTCAATACTTGAAAATTGAAAAGAGTTTAAAGTATCAAAAGGCACAAATTCAAGTCAAGACCTTTCTAATGATACTAATTTTAATAACATTAACTAATTCTATCATATAGATATGCCGGGAGCAAAATTTTCCTTATTCTTTTCATAGTATAGATTAACAATTTTTGAATTTTTCTTTTCAACAAACGAATTTAAAAAAAAAAAAACTAAAAATATGCACATGTAGAAAATTTTAAAAACTATGAGTGCAATTTTCTAAAATATTTTTTTTTTATAATTTATCATTTTAAAAAAATTAAAATAATTATTCGATGTCTGTTGACTTCAGTATCATATTTTATTAATAATCCAAGTTAATTTTTTATTTGTAATTAATTATGTAAAAGTTCGTTTATTTAATTATAATGATAATTATTATTATTGATGTTATAATGATGATGATGATGGTTTTTAATTTTACAGGTTGATTATTAATTTATTTAGTAGATAATAATAATAATAATTATTATTATGGACAAAAATACAGGAGGAGGTGGAGGTGCTGATGACGATGATGTATCATTTCATTTGGGGGAATTGTTTAATAGCTATGAAGAACTGGAGTATAAATTAGAAAAATTTTCTAAACGAAGTTTGGTTCATTACTGGAGAAGAGACAGTAGAACTGTCAGCGGTGCCCACATGAAAACTGCAAGGCCTATTAGCGAGAAACTTAAATATTATTCTGTTAAATACGCGTGTATTTATGGGGGACAAAAATTTTTACCACGTGGTGCTGGCAGACGGCAATCACAGTATGTTATAAATTAATATTTTAGATTAGGATTATATACTTGAAGATCGTAACGTTTTTCGCGCAACGAAAATGAAAAAAATTTATGTACTTTAGCTGCTTAAGGGGTAGTTGGGGAAGGCCTGACACCAGCATCTATATGGGAAACATTTCAGAAGCCATCCAGTAGATTTTTTACTTTCAAATTTTTTTTTGTTGCGCAAAAAACGTTACGACCTTCAGGTAAATTTAGGATTTTAAATCTTCATTCATTTTTTTGTGAAAACTAGGCCAGTAAAATAAGAAAAGTCTCAGATCACATGTAATTGTTGGCCGAGGTGAAGTCGAGGCTGACAAACATGTGGTCTGAGGCTTTCTTCTTTACTGGCCAAGGTCGTATGCTATTTTTCTGCTTGACGGAGCCGGAAAATTGCAACTTCGTTTAGGGCAGCGGCTCGAAAGTTGCCACTTTCCGGCCGGAGGGCAGAAAAAAATGTTCCGATAAATATCATCGAATTACTGATGATTATTTTAATTTTTAACTCGAACAAATTTTATATTATAATTGAATCGTTTATTTGCGATACTCCATAAGTCAAGGAAACAAAATTTTTCAGGAAACACAAAAAACATTTTTTTGGAAAATCTTGACATTAAAATAATGAATAAATAATTGAATACAATAACGTTAGCGTTTCTGAAAAAGATTCCAACAAGAAAAATTTAATTTTTTAACTGAAACTACTTAAAAAAATTATTTAAAGTTGATTGAATTATGGGGTTTCTCAACCAAACGTAAAAAAAAGTTATAAAATCATTGTTTTTTTAAATGTTTCCACTCAAATCATTTCTTACACTGATAAAATGAAGTATTAAATATGTATTTGAACTTTGAAACCCAGAAATTACAAAAAATTATAATTAATTTAAACATTTTAATTAGTCATATAACAGTCAACAGTAAAACAACATTTGAAATTAATTTCCTAAAAAAGCGCGAATTTTAAATAAAAAAAAAAAAAATTATTTCTGTAAAACTAAAACTGCATATGTTTATTTGAGTCATTGACTTATGGGTTTTTTCAATTAAATGAAATTGCTGTCACCCCGTTAATTTTTTTTAAACGCTGATTTGATGCATATTTTGATTGATTTCTATGGAGGGACATCCAAAGAACCCAAAAATGCAAAAACCCCAATTTTGTAAAAAACATGACTTATGGGGTTTCTCAAATAAACGATTCAATTAATGAACTATGAAGTATTACAATAATAATTTATATATTTTTTAAAATATCAGATCAATCAGAACAAACTGTCCTGCTCATATTATGTTAAGAGCATCAAAGGATGGAACAAAATTAGAAGTTACTAGTGTAAATAATGAACACAATCACGAAATATCTGAGGTATTTATTTTTAATATAACAAAACATTTATTATTATAAAGTAAATAAAATATATAAATTTATTTGCTTATGTAATAGGAATTATTTAAAAAATTACCGCAAGAGAGAAAATTATGCGGTGAAATGAAACGGGAAGTACAGGAGCTCATGCAGTTACACATTGATCGGAAACGATTGAAAGAGTATATACGTTTACGGACGGACAAAGTATTACGATCAAAGGATTTGTTCAATATCGCCGCGGCAAATAAAGAAAAGGTAGACATTTCTCCCGAGAGAGCTTTTGAACTTTATGAACGAATGCGTGACTTGGTGGATGTGCCGCGTAGCAATTCTGGCGGTAAAGTATTTTCGGAATCTGAGGATGAAATGTCGCAGACTGTCAAACGAATCAAAAGGGAACCGCCTCGATCACCCTGGGGACAAGATGTAAGTTATTATTTTATTGTTTATTAACTTGATATTTTAATTATCTGTCAAATATACAGTTGACTACTCGTCAGAAGCCTGGTCTCCAGGACGAAGGGAAAACTTTTCTTGGAAATCCAGTCTTCCGTGGGTTTAGTCTCGTTCTTAACTATTCGTTATAAGCCTGTTTTATTTCTCATGATTTTAAACGTCGTATTTACGTTTCATCACACGCCGTTGTCTCGATATTTCTAGTACTTAGTGCTAAAATCTCTGAAAAATATAAATAATAAATTTTCCTCGTTAATTCGTCTATTTTTTCTTAATAGTTCAGTCGAAACTCCAAAATAGCAGATATTCTTGAAAGTTGGTGCAAATTTTGTTGGAAATTTATGATGTCACCCACAGTCACCCCCAAATATAAAAGTCATCATCCCAGGGTATAAAAAATAAGTAATGGTCTATAAGTGGGGCTCCATACATTTTCCAAAGTTCCAAGTGCTTACACCTTAAAGATCTATAATAAAACTTTTTCCACGTGTTCTGCTACACGGCGGAAAGAGTTTTCTGTCTGTGTTTATGTCTCTAACTCTAGATATCTATCCGAACCTTGTAACTAAAGTGTATACACTTATAACTTATTAAGGCTTTATTAACACCTAAATAAGCAATTATATCTTCAGTCCGCCGACAAATTCCAGAGAATGATACTGGTCTCTTGGCAATTTGTCTATATTTGGATTTTTGCTTGATATAAACAGATGGAGCCCCGATTATAGACCATTACCAAAAAATATAAAAAAGTATAAGAAATTTTTTTGTATCTAAGGTAAAAGACCCAGTACCCGATCACTCCATGTATTTGTATATCAATATCTAGTAAAATTTAGTAAATATAAATATACAAATATATGAGTGATCGGGTACTGGATCTCATAAAAAATAACACGTGATAGATTTTTGAAATTTCGAAGGTTAAATAGGGTATGAGCACCAGTACCCAGCCCCAAACCAGTAGCCAGCCACCTCATGATAAATTATATCTATATATATTTTGAGCTAATGTTAAAGTATATGACCGGCTGGCTACTGGTTAGAAGCTGGGTACTGGTGCTCTTACACTATATTGAATTTTTATAAGGGCACGCCACTGAAGTAGAATAAAATTTCCACCAACTTTCGAGAATCTCTTCTATTCCCGAGTTTCGACTGGACTATGATCTTAGTTTATAATTTTGACAATTTTAACGGAGGCTTACAAGAGTCTGCTTGATACAAATCTCGAGTGGTTAAGTTGTAGAAGTCGTTTTCGACTCAGTAGCCTCTGATTGAGGGGTTGAAACTTATTAAGAGCCGGCTTCCAACGAGTAGTCAACTGTACATTTTAACAAAATAATTAAATTAACTGATATTATTTACATAAATTGGTTTGTTTATTTCAAAACATAGGAATTATCATCAGAACTAGCAGAAGTAAGTGAAGGTAATGATGGGGATGATTCGTACACTCAGTTATCACAAGAAGAAGTCGTCGATGACATGGACACATCAGAAGGTCAATTACTGAGCACAAATACTGAGGGTGATTTGATATCAGCCAATGGAGAGATAGTCGGTGAACTAGTTATGGAAGACGGAGATCCATCAGTTATCGTCGAGTCGATAGTAAATTCCGACGGGTCGGTATTCGTTGACGAACGTGATTTCAATAGTTACTGCGATGATCATCACTTAACACATCAAGTAGACGATGATCATCCCGATAATCAAGTCTTGTCAATAGATCCTATTTCAACTGGGGTTGAAATAGACAACATTTCAAAAACGACATCTACCTCACCCGTACCTGTGCAAACAATTGAATCATTGTCAGCAGACATTGATGGACATTCACCGGGTATTAGTAAAAATAATAGTAATAATTCTCATCATCACAATCATCATCATCATGACAACAGTAGAATCTGGATTATGAAAGAATCACCCCCTCATGGTGATGCTGATAACTGTATTGATGACAGTGATATTAATAGACCGTCTGGCGGAGAAATTGCTGGAGTATCTCGAACTACAATAAATACAGAAGACAATACGGATGTAAATGATGTCGTTTTTGCAGAAGAAGCTAGCCATCAATTATTACTTGAGCAGCTTGCAGTATTGAGAGCTGAAAAGGGCAAATTACATCACGAAACGGAAATGCTGAAGCTGAAAAAAAATAAACTTAAATTACAAATCGATTGTTATACTAATGAATTAAGTAAACAAGAGATGGAAAAAGAAAAATTGAGGCTGGAAATAAAATTACTCAAGTCAAAAGTTGTTGAGGACGCTAATGAATCACTTAATGATGTTTCTCATTACATATTTGTACCTTAATCCGGTGTTATTTTATTTAAATATTTTATTATTCAAAAGTGTAAATAATTTTGGTTACATCTACTGTTAGATTTATTATTATTATTGTTTACTATTAATTATTATTATTATTATGTGTATTAATTATAAGCTTATTTATAGTATTGTAAAGAAAAATAAAGAAAATGTTTTTTTAAATGTCTGATGACTACTACATGTGAGACTTATGCATTTTTCATCAGCTGATTATTAATATATGATTATATATTTTTATTGTGAAATGCGACTATAAAATATTTTTAAAAAAGTGAAAATAGATAAATTTATTTAATCGTATTTTTTAATCATGCAAAAGTATGTCGCGGTTACAAAAAGTTAAGCGCGGGTAATACAATAAATGATTTGCCAGGAAATGATTGTATTCTTTGATAAAAAATAAAAGTTTTTAGATTATCTAAACATGTAATTATCCTCTTATTTTTTTCCCTGATTAAAAAATTCAATCCAGTTTGTGGAATTGATTTAAAATTTTTGGTAGATATAAAAATGGGGGTTTTTGAGCTTTTCTATTTTCTTAAATCCGTCCAAATGAAGATATCGAAATAGTCGTTGCGTCCCTGATTAAGAAAAATTATTCAAAACAATTTGAATCGACTAATATATAGATATACACTTAGCATGGAGTAAATCATTTTTCTTGATCAGGGGACATTTTCTTCAGTTGTTAATCTACTTTACGAGAAAAAATACCAAAATAACCCAGAAAAATCCTTGAAAAACTGAAAAAAACTATGAAATTTTCAGTTCAAAAGTCGAAAAAACAAGGCTATTGTCACCCCAGATTGATTAAAAATATAAATAAATTTATATTATTAATTTAAATGTTCAGGTTTGACATCATTAGGGTGTCTATAGACCTCAGGCGTGTCCATCGTCGATTATTAGTGATTATGATTTGTTATAAATATTTGATTAAGGTTATATAATAAATGTTACACCAAATTTACTAAATTCAGGTATGTTTTAATTAATAAACCGAGTTCCGGTGACTTAGATGTTCGTCGGCTGACCGCCTGTTCTGTCTCCGCAGATGCAGTACAAACAAATTATAAATCGTCTAACGTCGCATCTCAGGTTACCCTAGAAAACGTCGTAGAGGCCCGGGTCTCATGCTTCGTCATGAGTTTAGACTACGGGCCATGACGGTGTTCGCGGAAATCGCTTATTTGCTGTAGTTACTCTGTTGAAGAATTTTTCTTCATCAGAGTGACCAAAGTTTTATCATATATTACCAAAAGAAATTTTAAAATTTTTATTTAAATATAATTAAATCCAGAACGTAAAAGCAACCAAATTTTTTGAATAAATTTCAAAGAAGATTAATAAATCTGCCGAAAATCTGAGAAAGTCAGATAGACATAGAAATCCAGACACCGCGGATTCTATAGAAACCCAGATTCCTAAATGAATTTCCCATAAAGAAATCCATAAATCCAAGTTCCTATGTGGGAATCCAGGTACCCAGTTTCCTATGTGAAGTTTCTACATGGAAATCCAGATACTCAGGATTTCCTACATGGATTCTTATATAATTCCATACACTCCTACATCAATTCTTACATAAATCCATACTTTTCTATATTTATTCCTATGGGTTTCCATGCAATTCCACATGGATTTTTTTTAAAGGGCCTCAAAACTCCTATTTTATAGCTGTCACAAAGCCAGGTGTGCTACTCAGATTATTTCCTTACTTCATAACAAAATTACAATTAAAATAATTACATCGTTAAATGAAAAATTAAATTAATAGTAACAATTTATTATTACATTTATTAAAGTAAAAAAAAAACAATTTAATTATTTACAGTCACTAATAAATCGACAGAGTATTAATTGTAAGTGTATTTAATAAAAAAAATTAATCATTTAATTATGATTGAGACATAACTCAAGTAATTGCATCAATATCATAATTTATAAATGTAATTAAATGTAAATGAATGTAAAATTATTTTGACGGAGTAATTCTAGTTATTATAAAATAAATTACTTATCACAAAATATTTAATAAGAATTAACATTAAGTAACTTATTATTATTATTATTAAATTTTCAATTTTTCTTCCTGTGCCAACAGTTGACTTTTTATTTTTTGCAATAGTTCTTTTTTTACAGAATCAGGTACAAGACTGCGTGCTCTGCTCGTTACTGTTGTCAGCATGTTGTCGTATGTGATATCATGCCCTTTTTCTTTTATCAATTCTTTGCAAATTATTTTGACTTGATCGCGCCATCCGCATTCAACAAGACGACGTCTTAAGAGTTCTTTCAACCTGTGCCAAAAATAAAAACAGTAATTCATTGATTATTTATTTATATATGATACCGAAGTTAGCTGACGTATTGTAATTTTTGGATTTTTTTAAAACGATAAATTATGAAAAAAAAAATAGATCAAAAAATTGCATCGGTAGTTTATTAAATTTCCTACATGTGCATGTTTATAATTTTTTTTAAAATTTTTAATTGATTTGTTGAAAAAAACTCCAAAGATTTTTAGTCGTCTACTAACTTCAGGATCATTATTTATATAAATGAAAATTTATGCACCTGAAGATCGGAACATTTTTTGCACAACGAAAAAAAAAAAACAAAAATTGGAAAGTAAAAAATCTACTGGATAACTCGAATTTTGAAATGTTCGCATGTAGATGTTGGTAAGTCAGCCAAAAATCTTGGGCCACCCCGACCACCAGACTACCCCTTAAGTAGTCGAATTACATGAATTTTTTCATTTTCGTTGCGTGAAAAACGTTCCGATCTTCAGGTACATAAAAATTTAAATATTGGCGGCCGACTACAATAAATTTGTAAGGTGTTCAGTCTAATAATCATTAAAAAAATAAACTTGGAAATTTTATTTTAGTTTATCACACATTGACTTTGGTAAATTTGAATTTATATCAATTACATATAAATTTTGAGTGTAAATGTAATGAGTGTAAATGTAGCAGCCATCAGACAAATTTGAAATTATAAATAAATAGAGTAAATGATCAAAAAAATGTTTTTAAAAAATGCGCATTTAAAAAATTTAAAAATTAATAAGTGCATTTTTTATAAATATTTTTTTTTTTTTTTAATTATTTACTCAATTTATTTATAATTTTAAATTTGTCGTCTGCTACAATCACACTCATAAATGTAGCAGATATACAATTTTTTAATTGCATATAAAAAATTTAAATAATTAAAATAATAAAATTTAAAAAAATGCATGCACTGATTTTTGAATTCTCTAGACGTGCATTTTTTATTTTTATTTTATAAACATTTTAAATTATTATTTCAAAGTTTTAAAAATTGTCAGATGTCTGCTAAAACTTAATTGCCTTTAAATTTTTTAAACAAAAAAAAATATTTTATTTATTTTAAAATTTTATTCATTCAAAAGAACCCAAGTAGCAGAGACAACTTTTAGATGTCATAAAGATGTTTTTTAAAATGACAAGACAAATTTTTTTTTTTTTACTCAAAGCCAAGTTTTTTTGACACTCAAGTTAGAAGACAATTAACAATTTTCGCATTTTTTTTTTAACAAATCAATAACAAAAAAAAATAAACTAAAAATATGAGTGTAAATGTAGCAGACATTAGACATATTTAAAATTATAAATAAATAGAGTAAATAATAAAAAAAAAAATATTTACAAAAAATGCACCTATTAATTTGAAAATTTTCTAAATGCGTATTTTTTTGAAATTTTATTTTATCAATTATTTACTCTATTTATTAATAATTTTAAATTTGTCTGATGTCTGCTACATTCACACTCGAACTAAAAATATGCATGTGTAGAAAATTAAAAAAGCTGTAGGTGCAATTTTTTGAAAATTTTTTTTTTATCATTTATCGTTTTTAAAAAAATTCAAAAATTATTAGACGTCTGCTAACTTCAGTATCATCGTTTTTTTTTTATATAAAAGTAAGAAACTTATATACTGTAATGATAACCTTAAAATAAATTATAACATTAATTCAAATGATTAAATTTAAATAATTACCCATCACGATCTCCAACCATTACTAATCGCTGATGAGGTGCAGTCTTCATTCTTTCAATTATTTAAACAATTTGTTTAAATAATTATTCCTCAAATTCACAATCGGTTTTTTCTTATTATTTTTATGTGTATTTTGAAATTAGAAGTGATTTTAAGATCAGCATCGACACGACAGATGATAAAAATTACTTAAGTTTATTAAATAAATAAACAGTGAATTTAAAAATTATAATTGTTTGTTATTATTTGAAAAACATAAAAATTATGTGAGTCGATTTGAAAAGCACTGTTATATATTTTTTATTTATGTATATACATGTCCACGCCGGGTTAAAATCTTGGAACAGATTTCTAACTTTTCGGCATACGTTGATAAGAAAGAAAATTTAAAAAGTTTTAAAAAGCAGGAAAATTTTTTGAATATTAAAAAAATGATAATTAGTTTATTACAAATAAAAATTTATTTAAATTATAAATATTGGACAGAATTATGTAGTCACTCATTTTCGGTTGTAGAAAATCGAAAAATTGAGATTATCAATTTTTTTTTTTTTAAATGTTCTACTTTATATAAATTGATGAGAAAAAATTCAAAATTTGTAAGTATTTAGTATTTTGATTCGTTTTCTTTGTATATAAAAGAAAATTAACTAATTAAATTATTTTTTATTTATTTATTTATTGCCCAACAGCTTACGCCAATAACAGGGCCAAATACATAAAAGTATTAATATACAAGTCTAATATAATTACAATCTAGTAACAGACGTAAAAATTTTAATACAAAAAAAAAATAAAAATAATTTTTAGAATTCCGTAAAACAAAATTCCAAACAAAACAAAAAATTGTTATAGTGGCTTCGACCAACATTATAACAGAGATATCACCCAGATAGCAAAATGACGTCTTGATGAGTTGTGAATGAATTCCTATTTATGATTTGGACGTCTCATCAACATCTTAAAGAAGTCTTTAAGAAGTTCTCAAGATGTCGAATGAACCAGCTAGCGAACTCAGTAAAGTAGACGTCTTTAAAAAGAGTTATCAAAGAGTTCTTTTTTCTGACTTCGCAAATAAGACTTCAGTATGAATTTACTATGACGTCTTAAGGAGTTCCTAATTTTGACTTCATAAAGAAGTTTAAAAAAGAATGCATTTAGCCGTCACAAAACTGACGTCTTATTTATGGAGTCTTCAAGAACTTTCAATGAAGAGTTCTTAAAAATGACACCTTTAAGAAGTCATTATAAGACTTCTTGAGGACGTCTTTAAAATACCGACAAAGTTTCACAAGACGATTCAGATGAAAAAATCAGTTAATATATAGAATGTATATAACGAATCTAATATAATGTAACTAATATAATACAATGTAAAATGATACAATATAATAATATAATGTAATGTAATGAGGCATACAAAAGAATACTCATCCTTTCCAGATAGCAAAATGACGTCTTGATGAGTTGTGAATGAGTTCCTATTTATGATTTGGACGTCTCATCAACATCTTAAAAAAGTCTTTAAGAAGTTCTCAAGATGTCGAATGAGCCACCTAGCAAACTCAGTAAGACGTCTTTAAAAAGAGTTCCCAAAGAGTTCTTTTTTTTGACTTCGCAAATAAGACTTCAATATGAATTTACCATGACGTCTTAATGAGCTCCTAATTTTGACTTCATTTTGACTTCAAAGCAGTTAAAAAAAAGAATACATTTAGACGTCACAAGACTGACGTCTTATTTATGGAGTCTTCAAGAACTCTTAATTAAGAGTTCTTAAAAATGACATCTTTAAGAAGTCATTATAAGACTTCTTGAGGACGCCTTCAAAAAGACCAAGTAAAGCAGTCATTCCGACTTGAATGCTGTCTGGGTTATCAGCACCTATACTTAACTACATATGTATAATGTTGCTGACATGATCCAGCAACTGCACTACAGACATTGGGGGTTGATATACCAGAAGGGTAGTTAAAAATATAAAAATTTATAAAAATTACTGCAATTAAATTTTTTTCAGCCGAATTAATATAAGAATTTATTATAAATTACCACGATATTTTTATCCGTAAGAATAACAAGAAGAACAAACTCAAAAAAACAGGGAAATTCATGGATGTTATTTCTTTTTATGACGTTTTCGCTTTAAGTTTCAGCTTTGAAACTTCTGTAATTCATTAAAAAAATGAAGATTTTCCAATATTTTAATTTTTTCATAATTCTTTTTTCCGTGGAGTGGGAGTTTTAAAAACCATTTTACCAAAAATTTTTGGGCGTCAAATTTACGCCTCACACATTCTTTATAAGGTGACTAAATATTATTCAGCAAAAAAAAAAAAGTTATCTAAATGATGTCCGATTTCCATATTTTAATAAAATACTTGTGTTTGAATGTCATGCAAGTTCTTGGATGCAATCAAACTAATTGACAAATAGACTTGTGTTTTATGATAACGCGGAAAGCGATATTTTTTCTAATTATTTAAATTGGCAGACTACAGACCATGAAAAAAAATTCAATATAGCTAGTAACACTAGTGATAGTATAATACACTTATGCATTGCTCTCTATTTACTCAATAACATAAATTGTCTTATTGACTAGGCTTATGAATTTACACAACATGCAATATAATAAATTTGAAAAATTATCCTTCGAGTGAGTGCTGCGCGAATTGTGTTTTTCCATTCAGTTGCGATAGTTACGCTGAAGAACTATCGCAAGTGGCACAAATAATTCAGTACAGAATAAAATTACCTTTATTTGTGTAGTTCTTTGAAATTAATTATATTATTTAATTTTCATATATTTAAATTAATTTCAAATAAATTGTGTTAAAAACGCAATAAATTTTATTTTGAATTATACATAGTCCTTGTAAAGAGTATTTACAATGGGGAGGATTCAAAAGTTTATTTGCTGGCTAGTAATAATTTTAAATACGTGCAACAAGATAGAATGTTCAAATGCATCACGTAATGAAGATCATCTCTCGACTTACAATCAAGTGGTAAATAAATTATGATATTGTTGTTATCAATCATCGTTTATTGCAATTCATTTATTGATTAATCTAATATATTTATAGTTAGATATATTGAAAATGTGTGTTCCGGACCGGCTAAACCCGCTCATTGTAAGTAATGATTTGATTGATTTAATTTACCCATCGTCATGGGAGGGCGATGATTATTCCACTACTATCATGCTGATTGATGAAGATTTAAAAAATAACAATATTCAATTGTACAATCCGACGTATCCTACATATCTCTTATCTGCTGATTTAATTGTGAAATCCCGATCGTTGCTGAGCAATCTGCAATCTTCTTCTTGGTGGAACATTATTTCTCACTTTTTTGTGATTGAAAATCGTGATAATTTATGTAAAGATTCTTCAAAAGTTCTTCAATCACTCTGGAAAGCTGATTTACTCTCTTCATTTTATATATGTAACGATTCAAACAACAAAACAATGGTCTATATCTTTAATCCCTTCACAAGACGGGCTCCGAATCCTTGGGAAGAAGTTGACACGATCGACAAACCAAATGACAGATGGACTCTCTATAAACAACCATTCATAAACGGTAAATATTCATAAAATTAAAGTAAATTGCATTGAGATTAATTGATTTTTATTTTATTTCACAGACACAAGCATATGTCAGAACCTGACATTTGACAAAACTAAATTTTTGGACGGCTACGCAGTTAAAGCAGTAGGATATCCTGAATTGAATACAAATTCATCAAACTTTGGAATTCCGGATGATGAAAGCTTGAGTACACATTTACCTTACACTCACTATATGTTTTTTAAGAGTTTATTTCCCGCGTTAAATGTCACTCCCATATTTAGCTTTGACGAAAACGGCAATTTTGTTAATAATACTCCTGTAGGATTTTTAAAATCTTTGATAAACGGCACACAGGATATCAGTTTAAATGTCCGTTCTGTCGCAAGTAATGCTTCTTTCTTTGTTGATACAATTAAAATATATAAGGAGAATGGATTTATGATACTGACTCAAAAGAGAGGTATCACGAGGGTATTTGAACAAGTTTCTGGGTATTTTGACTTCGAGACCACATTATTTATCATCTTTGTGTTGTTTATTACATTCGTAGCAATAGTAAGAAATAATAACCGACAGTACGGCTTAGGATTTTTAGATATACTGAGTTTGACTTTGAGCAGAAGTATCTTAGTACCATTAAACAGACTATACATACGCGTTATTTTCATCTTGACAACAATTTTAATTTTTATTGTAACTCCGTGTTTGCAAGGATATTTTTTAAGTTTCATAACCAAACCAGAAATTAAAAATGTTGATGATTTACAAGACGTATACGACCTCAAATATAATCTATATGCGCATTCTAGTATGGAGAAATTTATTCGCGAACAAGGATTGTGGGGAGACTTAGATGAGAAATATATACATATAACTTCACATAATAGACGTGAATGTTTTCCTCGAATTTTTCATGATAACACAACGGCTTGTTTAGCTTTATATTATTATCTATTAACTCAGGCGTTGAAGCATAATAATCTGCATATATCGAAGGGATTTGTTTCAAAAAGACATGAATCTTTTTTGGTGCGCAAGAACTGGGTGTTGAAGAACAAAGTTGATCAGATAGCATCACGGTTGCAAGAATCGGGTTTCATTGATTATTGGGAGAAACGTTCATTCCGTTATCCTTTCAAAAAATTAAAAGATATTGAGGCGAAAGAATCATCCTTGGACTATCGTCAATTAGATTTTCAAGATTTTGAATTTGCTCTATTTGTTTTATCGATAGGTTTGATTTTCTGTACGATCGTTTTTGGTATCGAAAACTTCATTAAGAGGGTGATACAAAAACGTAGACGTGCAATGAGACGTGAACCGCGATTTGTTAAATTACGACAGAGACTTCGGTACCGTGATGGAAAAATTTTTATTATCAATGAATATTTGTGATTTACTGAACAATATTCTCTTGCATATTAGTCTGTCTTAGTGTGGTTTGATTACAAAATTAACAATGGAATTAGTTATCATTAAATTTTTCGCACCTTTGATGATAATGTATTGATGTTTAAAGTGAAAAATTAATATCATTAGTAACCACAGTGTGTTGAAAAATTGAATTTTCGTGATTCGTTTTCCGCGCAATTAGTAGAGATCTGAGTTGACTTTTAAATCCATAATAATATTTTTCCTTAATGAGAAATTTTTAAGTACTAATTCTGATTGTAATAGTTTGCTAATGCGTACTTCATGGGTATACCAAAAATACACTACACGGGGAGAATTTTATGGTAAAAGTTATCATCGAGTTATGGTACAAATTTCAAACTGAGTTCGATAGTAGTAAATATCATTTAAATTGATAATGATGTTATTCGATGTCACTCTGACTGATTATGCGATTCATTTATTATAGTTTTGTTCAAAATTTTTCATGGTTTATATATGATTAATGTATGTTAGTATTATTTGATATATATAGGCGAGATAACTTTTATAACTCCATCAAATAAAATATATAATAGTATGTGAGAATGTCTTGCATGTTACTGATATTTGTACATATATCTATGGTCGATAAATTTTCATTGTTCGAAATGATATGATCTCGGCGTAACGCTAGAGTAATATGTAAGCCATAAACGCAAACTGAATTATAAATGTCACAAATTATCATAAAAAAATTAATACTTACGACGATTGTATTACAAATTGTTATGGACTTATTATCACAATCTAGAAAAATTTCACAGTCTGATTATTTAAATTGGCTAGTAATACTATAGTAATAGCACAATGCAGTTGAGCATATGCATTGCACTCTATTTTCTCAATAAAATGAATACTGTTACACGGAAAAAAATGATTGACAATAATCGTAGTTCAACTTCTAATTATTAATGTTATGTTCAATAACTAATGTCGTTTCAATTAGTAAAATTATGATTTTAGTTTTTAAACTGCTATAATTAACAGTTAATCGTTTAAATATACTGCTCGACTATTTAAAATTACTACTTAAACCTTAAACAACTAAAAGACACTTGTCAAAAAAATGCATCTGTTATTAATTTCTTACGTTCTACTCAGTAATATTTACTAATAATTTTTTTCCGTGTATCGATTAGGCTTGTGAACTTACCCAACATGCATTATAATAAATTTGAAAAATTATACGGCAATTAGTGCTACGTGCATTGTGTTTTTCCGTTCAGTTGCGATAGTCACGCTAAAGGAAATTGTTGCAATTAGCATAAATAATTTAATACAGAATAGAAAGACTTTTTTTAATGTATTTCGTTAAAATTAATAATGTTCTTCAATTTTCACACTTTTAAATTAATTTAACATACATTGTGTTGAAAAAAATCAATAAAATTTACTTTTGATTATATATAAAGTCTTCATAAAGAGTAATTACAATGGGGTGGATTAAAAAGTTTATTTGCTGGCTAGTAATAGTTTTAAATACGTGCAACAAGACAAAATTTTCAAATGCATCGCGTAATGAAGATCATCTCTCGACTTACAATCAAGTGGTAAATAAATTATGAAATTGTCGTTATTAATCATCAGTTATTGCAATTCATTCATTGATTTAATTAATATATTTATAGATAGATATATTGAAGTTGTGTGTTCCGGACCAGCTAAACCCTCTCATTGTAAGTAATGATTTAATTGACTTAATTTACCCATCGTCATGGGAGGGCGATGATTATTCAACTACTATCATGCTGATTGATGATTATATTAAAACAAATAATATTCAATTGTACAATCGGGCGTATCCTACATATCTCTTGCCTGCTGATTTAATTGTGAAATCCCGATCGTTGCTGAGCAATCTGCAATCTTCTTCTTGGTGGAACATTATTTCTCACTTTTTTGTGATCGAAAATCGTGATAATTTATGTAAAGATTCTTTAAAAGTTCTTCAATCACTTTGGAAAGCTGATTTACTCTCTTCATTTTATATATGTAACGATTCACACAACAAAACAATGGTCTATACCTTTAATCCCTTCACAAGACGGGCTCCGAATTTTTGGGAAGAAGTTGACAAGATCGACAAACCAAACGACAGGTGGACTCTTTATAATCAGCCACTCATAAACGGTAATTTCTTGAAATTAAAGTGAACTGCGTTGAGATTAATTGATTTCTATTTTATTTTACAGACACAAGCATATGTCAGAACCTGACATTTGACAAAACTAAATTTTTGGACGGTTATGCAGTTAAAGCAGTAGGATATCCTGAATTGAATACAAATTGGTCAAACTCAGGAATGCCGAATGATGTCAGCTTGCGTAAACATTATCCTTACTCTCACTATATGTTTTTCAAAACTTTATTTTTCGCTTTAAATGCCACACCAATATTTAGCTATGGCGAACACGCTCGGTTTCTTAATAATACTCCTATAGGATATTTAAAATCTTTAATAAACGGAACGCAGGATATTGTTATGAATGAACGTTTTATCGCCGGTAATGAATCTTCATTAGTTGACACTATTAGAATCTATAAGGAAAATGGATTTTTGATACTGACTCAAAAGAGAGGTGTCACAACGGTATTTGAGCAAGTTTCTGAGTATTTTGACCTCGAGATCGCATTATTTATTATATTTGTGTTGTTTATTACATTTGTTGCAATAATAAGAAATAATAATCGACAGTACGACTTAGCATTTTTAGATATACTTAGTTTGACTTTAAGCAGAGATATCTTAGTACCATTGAATAAACTATACATGCGCATTATTTTTGTTTTGGCGACATTTATTATTTTTATTGTAACTTCGTGCTTGCAAGGATATTTTCTAAGTTTTATAACGAAACCAGAACTTAAAAATGTTGAGAATATGAAAGACGCACACGATCTAAAATATAATCTCTATGCTCATCCTAGTATCGAACAATTTATTCGTGAACAAGGATTATGGGGAGACTTAGATGAGAAATATCTACATATTACTTTCGACAATAGACGTGAATGTTATTCTCGAATTGTTTATGATAACACAACGGCTTGTTTGGCTTTGTTCTATATTCAATTACTTTACGCGCTAAAGTATAATAATCTGCATATGTCAAAGGAAGTTGTTTTAAAAAGATATGATTCTTTTTGGGTGCGCAAGAACTGGATATTGAAGAACAAAATTGATCAGATAGCGTCACGGTTGCAAGAGTCGGGTTTATTTTATAATTGGGAAAAACAGTCATTACATTATCCTTTCAAAAAATTAAAAGATATTGAAGCGAAAGAATCATCCGTTGACTATCGCCAATTAGATTTTCAAGATTTTGAATTTGCTCTATTTGTTTTATCAATAGGTTTGATTCTCTGTACGATTGTTTTTGGTATCGAAAACTTCATTCAGAGGGTAATACAAAAACGTAGACGCGCAATGAGACGTAAATCGCGATTAGTTAAATTACGACAGAGACTTCGGTACCGTGATGGAAAAATTTTTATTATCAATGAATATTTGTAATTTACCGGAAAATATTCTCTTTCATATTATCTGTATTAGTCTGTATATTAGTGTGGTTCGGTCTCAAAATGAATAACAGAATTATTTATCATGAACTTTTTCGCACGTTTGATGATAAGTTATTGATAGTTAAAGTTAAAATATAATATTATTACGCTGTAAAAAATTGGAAGTGAATCCGGAGTGATTACGGATTTTACGTAAGTTTGAATTCACTCGGTTTCGGGGTCTTTCTATAAAATTAAACTCCTTTAAAGGAGAGAATTTCGTTTCGAGGGGATTAATTCAAGAAACAGTCATCCGCTCCGTATTCACTCTGGATTTATTCCGTGTTCACTCCGCTAATTTTTGATAGTGTAGTAACTACAGCGTATTTAAATATTGAATTGTCGTATTTGTACTCCGCAGAATTAATGGAGATTTGAGTTGACTTTTAAATTTATAATAATATTGTCAATTAATGCGAAATTTTCAAATTCTGAGTCCGATTGTGATATTTTGCTGATGTGTGTTTTATGGGTATGTATATACCCAAAAATATATATTATCTTGCATGTTCTGTATAACTGTGATTCAATTTGAGAATGAATAATGATTTTATCCGAGTATCACTCTGACTGAATATATGCAATTCAATTTATAGTTTTGTTTATAATTCTTCATAATTTAGGGGTGGGAGGGGCAAAATGGGGTACTTAAGGAAATACCAAATTTTCGAGGACTCAAATACACTAAATCTTTTTTTTTTTTTTAATGAGATTCAAAGTAAATAGAGAAAATTTTCAGTTACCGTTGAAAAAAAAAATCTTTCAATTCTGCGGGCAAAATGGGGCACCCCCTAGAAAGATAACAGAAAAAATTTCTGGATTTTAAATGAATTCGATCAAGTTAAACTATTTTGCAAGTAATTTATATGAAGAAAAATTATATTTTGCATGATTATTGGATACAAAAGAAGGAAAATAAATTTTTAAAAGTTTTTACACTGTAAAAAATTCGCGGAGTGAATGCGGATTAAATCCGGAGTGAATGCGGAGTGAATGCGGAGTGAATGAATTTTTAATTATTCACTCCCCTCGGAGTGAAATTCACTCCGCAGGGGAGTTTTCGCGGAGTAGATAATTTTTTATTAATTTAATCCCTCCGGAGTGAAATTCACTCCGAAGCGGAGTTTTGAAAATATTATTAATATAATATAACTCCACATAATATAATCGAAGTAAAAATTCGCGTATTACATTATTGATCAGCTGATATGCACACACATACACACATACATATTTAGGCACACACGCGCACTCGCACGCACACATTTTCACACACACACATTTGCACACACGCACAAATTTGCACACACGCACAAATTTTCACACATGAACATATTTGCACACACGCACACAAACACACACATGCACGCAAACACACACTCGCACACACACACACATTGTTTCATATAAATTAATATAAATTTATTTAAGTATTAAAACTCCGGACCGGAGTGAATTGGGAGTGAAATAAAATCCGCGTCACTCCGCAATCACTCCGCTAAAAAAAAACTCCCAATTCACTCCGCATGCGGAGTGATTTTTTTTAAAACTCCGGAACTCCGAGTGACGGAGTGAATCCGGAGTGAATTCGGATTTTATTTCACTCCCAATTCACTCCGGATTCACTCCGGATTTTTTACAGTGTATCATAAAACAAATTTCTATTTTTCAACTGACAACTGATTTTGAAAAAGTTTAACAAAAAAAAATTCAAAAAACGCTCAATTATATTTACAAAAAAGATTTTGGAATTTTTAAAAACCATTGAAAATATAAAATTTTTTTTTTATAAAATTTTGGGGGTACTCCGTTTTGCCTACCCTACCTCTTTTTGACCCCCTTCCCCCATCCCCTATATATGACTTTGAAAATTTTATTGAAGCTCTTGCTTAAACATATTTCAATTCAAACTCGAGTGAATTTACACGGATTGAATCGGAGTTTTGAATCAGAGATAGTAATCAAATATATTTTGATTAAACATATAATAAATTTGGAAACAGATTGTTGTACATTTTTGTATCTTTGACGTTTATGTAAATTAAATCAAAAATAAAATAATAATCAATACTGTTGTTCGTCATTATGGGTTCAAAAATTTAATTTACCATATTTCGATAATATAGGGGAGGGTGGGGCAGAGCGGCCCCCCTAAGCCAATTATTATTTTTTGTGGCTTTCAACCATAAGATCACTTTACTTTTGTCCTATTTCGAACAAATTTATGGACATTTTGCCAAAATTCTGAAAAAATTTTTGTTTTTTTGTGGGGCAGAGCGGCCCCCTCCAAAAAGTGATAAAAAAAAAATTTTTTTTTCGTTTTTTTTTTTTTTTAAATTGTTTTCATCATCAAGAATGTATTTCTTTCTCTTGACAACTATTTTTGGTCTTATATTGCTCGAAAAAATTTTTTAAAGCGTAAAAAATCGTTCACTCTCGATTACCTTAATTACTAATTGTTATTTAATAAAAAAAAAATCAATTCTATAATTTTACTTTATTCCAAAAATTTATCAACTAAAAAAAAAAATTTAATTTTTATAAATTTTTAGTGACCAAATTTGCCTCTTACATAAAGAAACGGCCGAAAAAAATGAAAAAATAATTTTTTCGGAAGTTTCGGCTGGTCCATTTTGCCCCAGGTGTTATGCGTAGGGCTAGAAATGTGGAATTATAATCATTTTTTTTTAATTTGACGATAAAAATATGAAAAAATCACTTTTTCAAAATTTTGGGCTTGTCCATTTTGCCCCAAATGTCATGCGTACACTGAAAAAAAAAATCGCTAGCTGCTAGCGATTTTTTTCTTTAGCAGCTAGCGATTTTTAATCGTTAGCTGCAAGCGATTATTTCGCTAGCGGCTAGCGATTTTTTCTTTAGCAGCTAGCGATTTTCAATCGTTAGCTGCAAGCGATTATTTCGCTAGCTGCTAGCGATTTTTTCTTTAGCGGGTAGCGATTAATAATCGCTTGCTGGAAGCGATTATTTCGCTAGCTGGAAGCGATTTATTCGCTAGCAAGTAGCGATTAAAAATCGCTTGCTGGAAGCGATTTTTTCGCTAGCTGGAAGCGATTTTTTCTTTGGCAGGGAGCGATTAAAAATACTGTTTTTATCATTGAAATAAATTTATAAATATACATATTCATATATATATATATATATACATAAATATATATAAATATTTATATATATTTATATATATATATATATTTATATATATATATATATTTATATATATATAGGGGAAGGGGGGGCAAAACGGGGTACCTAAGGAAATACTAAGTTTTCGAGGGCTAAAATACGCTAAATCTTTTTGTTTTTAGTGATATTCGAGGTAAATAGACAAAATTTTTAGCTGCCGTTGGAAAATAAAATTTTTATTTTTGGCGGGCAAAACGGGGTACCCTTAAAAAAAGTTGAAAAAAAAAAATTTCTGAAAATTGATCAAATTTTATTACTTGAATCTTTTATATGTAATATACATAAAGAAAAATTACATTTCACATCATTGGTGGACACGAAGGCAAAATAAAAAATTTTTGTGGGGCAGAGAGGCCTCCCTCCAAAAAATGATATTTTTTTTTTTTTTTTTTTAAATTGTTTTCATTATTAAGAATGTACTTCTTTCTCTTGACAACTATTTTTGGTTTTATAATACTCAAGAAAAATTTTTTTAAGTGTAATAAATCGGTTTTCCCTCGATTAGCTTAATTACTAATTGCTATTTAATGAAAAAAAATAATTCTGTATTTCTTATTTGTCATTATTTTGAACCCAAAAAACGTGTTTTTTGATTTTTTAGATTGCAGATTATTTTGCATTATTTAAAATATTTTATCAATAAAAAAATAAAATATTATTTTCGAATATTTTTAGTGGCCAAATTTGCCCCAGCTATAACAAATCAGCCGAAAAATGGATTAGTGTATTATATTTTTTTCAATTTGACGATAAAAATATGAAAGAATCATTTTTTTTTTAAAATTTTCGGCTGGTCCATTTTGCCCTAGGTGTTTTGGGTAAGGCTAAAAATGCGGAATTATATCAAATTTTTTTTAATTTAACGATAAAAATTTGAAAGAATCATTTTTTCAGGATTTTCGGCTGGTCCATTTTGCCCCAGGTGTCATGCGTAGGGCTAAAAGTGCGCAAATATATCGGATTTATACTAATTAGACGAAAAAAAAAAATTTTTTTTTTTCATAAAATTTTGAGGGTACCCCGTTTTGCCCACCCTACCCCGTTTTGCCCCCCCTTCCCCTATATATATATTTATATATATATATATATATATATGTATATATAATATATATACATATATATATACATAAATATATATATAAATATTTATATATATTTATGTATATATATATATATATATATATATATATATATATATATATATATATATATATATATATATGTATATATAATATATATACATATATATATATATAAATATATATAAATATTTATATATATTTATGTATATATATATATATATATATATGAATATGTATTTTTAAATGAATATGTATTTATAAATTTATTTCAATGATAAAAACAGTATTTTTAATCGCTCCCTGCCAAAGAAAAAATCGCTTCCAGCAAGCGATTTTTAATCGCTACCTGCTAAAGAAAAAATCCCTTCCAGCTAGCGAAATAATCGCTTCCAGCAAGCGATTATTAATCGCTACCCGCTAAAGATAAAATCGCTAGCAGCTAGCGAAATAATCGCTTGCAGCAAGCGATTTTTAATCGCTAGCTGCTAAAGAAAAAATCGCTAGCAGCTAGAGAAATAATCGCTTGCAGCTAACGATTAAAAATCGCTAGCTGCCAAAGAAAAAATCGCTAGCCGCTAGCGAAATAATCGCTTGCAGCTAACGATTAAAAATCGCTAGCTGCTAAAGAAAAAAATCGCTAGCAGCTAGCGATTATTTTTTTCAGTGTAGGGGTAAAAATGCGCAAACATATCGGATTTATAGTAATTAGGCGAAAAAAAAAAATTTTTTTTTTTTATCAAAATTTCAGGGGGGCCGCTCTGCCCCGCCCTCCCCTACTTGTGTTTGGATATCATGCAAGTTCATAGATGCAATCAAAATGATTGGCAAATGGTTGACGTGGTTTTTTATGACACGGAAGATGATATTCTTTCCAATTATTTAAATTAGCAGACAACAGACCCTGGAAAAAAATTCAATACAGCTAGTACTACTAGTAATAGTATAATACACTTACGGTATACATTGCTCTCTATCTACTCAATAAAATAATTAGTGTTATTGATTAGGCTCATGAATTTACACAACGTAGAATATTATAAATAAAAATAATTATCCTTCAAGTGAGTGCTATGCAAATAATGTTTTTCCGTTCAGTTGCGATAGCTACGTTAAAGAGAGTTGTTGCAATTAGCACAAATAATTTAATACAGAATAGAAAGACGTTGATTAATGTACTTCTTTAAAATTATTTATATCTTTCAATTTTTACATTTTTAAATTTATTTAAAAGAAATTGTATTGAAAAACGCAATAAAATTTGTTGAATTTGCTTATCTATAAAGTCTTTATAAAGAGTAATTACAATGGGGTGGATTAAAAAGATTATTTGCTGGCTAGTAATAATTTTTAATACGTGCAACAAGATAGAATGGTCAAATGCATCGCGTAATGAAGATCATCTCTCGACTTACGATCAAGTGGTAAATAAATTATGATACTGTTGTTATTATTTATCATTAATTGCAATTCATTCATTGGTTTGATTAATGTATTCATAGTTAGATATATTGAAGATGTGTGTTCCGGACCGGCTAAACCCTCTTATTGTAAGTAACGATTTGATTGATTTAATTTACCCATCGTCATGGGAGGGCGATGATTATTCAACTACTATCATGCTGATTGATGATTATATTAAATCAAATAATATTCAATTATACAATCCGGCGTATCCTACATATCTTATATCTGCTGATTCAATTGTGGAATCCCGATCGTTGCTGAGCAATCTACAATCTTCTTCTTGGTGGAACATTATTTCTCACTTTTTTGTGATTGAAAATCGTGATAATTCATGTAAAGATTCTTCAAAAGTTCTTCAATCACTTTGGAAAGCTGATTTACTCTCTTCATTTTATATATGTAACAATTCAAACAACAAAACAATGGTCTATACCTTTAATCCCTTCACAAGACGGGCTCCGAATTCTTGGGAAGAAGTTGACACGATCGACAAACCAAATGACAGATGGACTCTCTATAAGCAGCCACTCATAAACGGTAATTTCTTAAAATAAAAGTGAATTGCGTTGAGATTAATTGATTTTTATTTTATTTTACAGACACAAGCATTTGTCAGAACCTGACATTTGACAAAACTAAATTTTTGGACGGTTATGCAGTAAAAGCAGTGGCATCTCCCGAAATAAATAGAAACTCTACCCGAAAGAATGTTAGCGATGTAGAGAGCTTGGGTAAATATCTGCCGTACACTCATTATATGTTTTTTGAGAGTTTATTTTCCGCTTTAAATGTCACACCGATAATTAGCTATGACGAAAACGGGTATTTCTTCAACGATACTCCTGTGGGATATTTAAAATCTTTAGTCAACGGCACGCAGGATATTGGTATGAATCAACGTTATATTGCAGATGGCGCCTATTCATTTGTTGACACTATTAATATATATAAGGAAAATGGATTTTTGATACTGACTCAAAAGAGAGGTATCACGAGGGTATTTGAACACTTTTCTGGGTATTTCGACCTCGAGATCACATTATTTATTATATTTGTGTTGTTTATTACATTTGTGGCAATAATAAGAATTAATAACCGACAGTACGGCTTAGGATTTTTAGATATACTTAGTTTGCTTTTGAGCAGGAGTATCTTGGTACCATTAAACAAATTATATATACGCGTTATTTTCATTATTACAACAATTTTAATTTTTATTGTAACTCCGGGATTGCAAGGATATCTATTAAGTTTTGTAACGAAGCCAGAGATTAAAAATGTAGAGACGTTAGAAGACTTATATAACTTTAAATACAATATATATGTGAATTCCGTTGTTGAAAAATACATCCGATCTCGGGGATTATGGGGAGTGTCAGATGATAAGTATTTTCATACTTCTTTAGACGCCAGGCATAAGTGTCATGAAAAAATTATCGATGATGACACAGTAGCTTGCTTAGCGTTGTATCATTTTCAATTAAAAATGGCTGTAGAGAATAAAAATCTATACATATCAAAAAAATTTCTTATGAAAGCTTATCTTTCTTTTTGGCTGCGCAAGAATTGGGCGGTGAAGAATAAAATCGATGAGATAGCGTTGCGGTTGCAAGAATCCGGTTTAATAGATCATTGGGACAAACGGTCATTCTATTATCCTTTCAAAAAATTAAAAGATATTGAGGCGAAAGAATCATCCTTGGAATATCGTCTATTAGATTTTCAAGATTTTGAATTTAGCCTATTTGTTTTTTCGATAGGTTTGATATTCTGTACGATTGTTTTTGGTATCGAAAATTTTGTTAAGAGGGTAATACAAAAACGTAGACGCGCAATGAGACGTGAATCGCGATTTGTTAAATTACGACAGAGACTTCGGTATCGTGATGGAAAAATTTTTATTATCAATGAATATTTGTAATTTACCGGAAAATATTATCTTGCATATTATTATATAGTCTGTATTAGTGAGGTTCGATGTAAAAATTAAAAACGGAATTAATTATTGTGAAATTTTATAATAATGTATCGGTGTTTTAAGTTTAAATATAATATCATTACACTTTAATAAATTGGGAGTGAATTTAGAGTGATGACAGATTTTATTTGGTATCACGAATGTTTGCCCGCAGACATTAAATCCGCGACTTTATAATAATTTATTTACTTTATTTAGTCATTTAATTTTTTCAGTAACATTGCAAGGGTGGGTGTATTAACATACTATTGTAATTACACACACACAAAACTTTTGAAAAAAGGGCACATGACCGATTTACAACGTCGCGGATTTAACGTCTGCGGATGAAATGTTAGGGAACCTTTTATTTAAATCCGAATTCACTCCGTCACTCGGAGTTTCGAAGGTTTTTAAAAACAATCACTCTGCATGCAAAGTAAATAGGGAGTTGTTTTTTCAGTGGAGTGATTTTGGAGTTATTTGGATTTTATTTCAATCCGCATTTACTCCGATTCGGAGTCTTAATATTAAAATAAACTCCTTTAAAGGAGTGAATTTCACTCCGAGGGGATTAATTAAATAAACAGTCATCCACTCTGGATTCACTCCGGATCTACTCCGTGTTCACTCCGCTAATTTTTGATAGAGTGTAGTAACTACAGCGTATTCGTGCTACGCGAAATTAGTGGAGATTTGAGGACTTTTGAATTTATAATAATATTGTTAATTAATGCGAAATTTTTAAATACCAAGCTCGATTGTCATATTTTGCTGGTGTGTGTGTTTTAGGGTACCCTGTTTAGAAAATCTCATAGAATCCAATAGATTCTCATAAATTCCCTTCGAGATTTTATGAGAATGAATGAGCTCTATGACAGGCGCTATAGTTAAGTATGGGGCCTTATACGTACAGCTATAAGAATCTATCGGATTTTTTAAGCAGGGTACCCGAGTCGAAATATTGAACTTATATAGAACTTACATAAGCTTAATGAACTTACATCTAACTTAAATAACTTATTGGGCTTGATTATAACTTGAATCGACTTAAATAAAAATACTGACTTAATTATAACTTACCTGGAATAAAATTAACCCAAAGTGATCGGTATTTTTTTCGAAAACTTCGATGGTGGGTGATTTGTGAGATTGTTGGGAACATTTGTGCCGAAGTTCACGCCTGTAAGTCAAATAATGTCAAAACGCAAGTATTTCAATCTTTCACTCCGGTAAAACCCCCTTCGGAGTTAGTTTTTGGAAAAAATATCAATGGTGGGGGATTTGCAAGATTGTTGAGAGTATTTGTGCCAAAGTTCAAGTCTGTAGGGCGGATGATGCAAAAACGGGAGTATTTTGATCGTTCTACTAAAATCTCCCACGGAAAGGCCGAAGGGAATTGATTTTGTCCATCTTTTTCAACATTGAATATCTAGATGACGACTTCGACTTCCAATACTTCCAACTTACGATTGAAATTTCGACTTGGGAGTATATTCAAGTTCACTCTGGGTTAATTTTATTCCAGGTTAGTTATAATTAAGTCAGTATTTTTATTTAAGTCGATTCAAGTTATAATCAAGCCCAATAAGTTATTTAAGTTAGATGTAAGTTCATTAAGTTAACGGAAGTTAAATGTAAGTTCAATATTTCGACTCGGGTATATGTACACTAAAAATATATATTATATCATGGATATTCTGTATAAGTGTGATTAGATTTAAAAATTAATAACGATGTTATTCGAGTGTCACTCTGACTGTTTATGCAATTTAATTGTTAGTTTTGTTCATAATTCTTCATAATTTATATATGACTTCGAAAATTTTATTGAAGATCTTGCTTGAACATATTGCAATTAAAATTCGAGTGGATTTAAACGGAATTAATTAGAGTTTTTATTCAGAAATAATAATGAAATAGATTTTGATTAAACATATAATCAATTGGGAAACAGATTGTTGTACATTTTTGTATCTTTGACGTTTATGTAAATTAAATTGAAAATAAAATAATAATCAATACTGTTGTTCGACATTATGGGTTTAAAAATTTAATTTTCCATATTTTAATAAAATACTTGTGTTTGAATGTCATGCAAGTTCTTGGATGCAATCAAAGTAATTGACAAATAGACTTGTTTCATGACAACGTGAAAAGCGATATTTTTTCTAATTATTTAAATTGGCAGACTACTGGCCATGAAAAGAAATTCAATACAGCTAGTAATACTAATGATAGTATAATACACTTATGCATTGCTCTCTATTTACTCAATAAAATAAATAGTCTTATTGATTAGGCTTATGAATTTACACAACATGCAATATAATAAATTTGAAAAATTATCCTCCAAGTGAGTGCTGCGCGAATTGTGTTTTTCCGTTCAGTTGCGATAGTTACGCTAAAGAGTTACGCTAAAGAACTATCGCAAGTGGCACAAATAATTCAGTACAGAATAAAAATACTTTTATTTGTGTAGTTCTTTGAAATCAATTATATTATTTAATTTTCATATATTTAAATTAATTTCAAATAAATTGTGTTGAAAACGCAATAAATTTTATTTTTAATTATACATAGTCCTTGTAAAGAGTATTTACAATGGGGAGGATTCAAAAGTTTATTTGCTGGCTAGTAATAATTTTAAATACGTGCAACAAGATAGAATGTTCAAATGCATCGCGTAATGAAGATCATCTCTCGACTTACAATCAAGTGGTAAATAAATTATGATATTGTTGTTGTTATTCATCATTTATTGCAATTCATTTATTGATTTAATTAATATATTTATAGTTAGATATATTGAAGATGTGTGTTCCGGACCGGCTAAACCCTCTTATTGTAAGTAATGATTTGATTGATTTAATTTACCCATCATCATGGGCGGGCGATGATTATTCAACTACTATCATGCTGATTGATGATTATATTAAATCAAATAATATTCAATTGTACAATCCGGCGTATCCTACATATCTTATATCTGCTGATTCAATTGTGGAATCCCGATCGTTGCTGAGCAATCTGCAATCTTCTTCTTGGTGGAACATTATTTCTCACTTTTTTGTGATTGAAAATCGTGATAATTTATGTAAAGATTCTTCAAAAGTTCTTCAATCACTTTGGAAAGCTGATTTACTCTCTTCATTTTATATATGTAATGATTCAATCAACAAAACAATGGTCTATACCTTTAATCCTTTCACAAGACGGGCTCCGAATTCTTGGGAAGAAGTTGACTCGATCGACAAACCAAATGACAGATGGACTCTTTATAAGCAGCCACTCATAAACGGTAATTTCTTAAAATTAAAGTGAATTGTGTTGAAATTAATTGATTTCTATTTTATTTTACAGACACAAGCATATGTCAGAACCTGACATTTGACAAAACTAAATTTTTGGACGGTTATGCAGTGAAAGCAGTAGCATCTCCCGAAATAAATAGAAACTGTATTCAAAATAATATTAGCGATGTAAAGAGCTTGGGTAAATTTCTACCATACACTAATTATATGTTTTTTAAAAATTTATTTCCCGCTTTAAATGTCACACCAATAATTAGCTATGACGAAAACGGTCATTTTGTTAACAATACTCCTGTGGGATATCTGCAATCTTTAGTCAACGGCACGCAGGATATTGGTATGAATGAACGTTTTATCGGAGGTAATGCTTCTTTATTTGTTGACTTTATAAAAATATATAAGGAAAGTGGATTTTCGATACTGACTCATAAGAGAGGTGTCACAACGGTATTTGAACAAGTTTCTGACTTTTTTGACCTTGAGACTACATTATTTATCATATTTGTATTGTTTATTACATTCGTCGCAATAATAAGAATCAATAACTGTCAGTACGGCTTAGGATTATTGGACATAATTAGTTTGACTTTGAGCAGAGGTATCTTAGTACCATTAAATAAACTATACATACGCGTTATTTTCATTTTGGCAACATTTGTTATTTTTATTGTCACCCCGGACTTGCAGGGATATATATTAAGTTTTGTCACGAAGCCAGAGTTCAAAAATGTTGAGACTTTAGAAGATTTATATAATTTTAAATATACTGTATACATGCATTCCGGTTTTGAAAAATTTCTTCAATCTCAGGGATTATGGGAAAAGTCAGATGACAAGTATTTTCATATTTCTTTAGATTCCAGGCATAAGTGTCATAAAAAAATTTTAGATGACGATGCAGTAGCTTGCTTAGCGTTGTATTATTTTCAATTAAATATGGCTCTAGCGAATAAAAATCTTCACGTATCGAAAGGATTTATTTCAAAAGCTTATATGTCTTTTTGGCTGCGCAAGAACTGGGTGTTGAAGAATAAAATTGATGAGATAACCTCGCGATTGCAAGAATCCGGTTTAATAGATTATTGGGACAAACGGTCATTCCATTATCCTTTCAAAAAATTAAAAGCCATTGAAGCGAAAGAATCATCTTTGGACTGTCGTCTATTAGATTTTCAAGATTTTCAATTTAGCCTATTTGTTTTTTCGATAGGTTTAGTTTTCTGTACGATTGTTTTCGGTATCGAAAATTTTGTTAAGAGGGTAATACAAAAACGTAGACGCGCAATGAGACGTGAACCACGATTTGTTAAATTACGACAGAGACTTCGGTACCGTGATGGAAAAATTTTCATTATCAATGAATATTTGTAATTTACCGGAAAATGTTCTCTTGCATATTAGTCTGTAATAGTGAGGTTCGATCTCAAAATTAAGGACGGAGTTGATTATTGTGATATTTTATCGCACGTTTTATAATAATGTAGGGGAGACCGGGGTCCGATGGCCCCCCTAAGCCGCGAATGATTTATTGTGGCTTTTGAACACCGGGTATAAGTTGTTTTGATCTATCTTGAAATATTTTTAACTTCCCGTTATGAAAATTGAAAATTATCAAAAAAAGGGGTCATTGGTTTCGGTCCTATTTTCGAAAATCAAATTTCTAAGAAATCTTGACGTTCTGAGGTTCTAGGAAGCTATTCTGACTAATTTCAAGATGATGTACGTATGTATGTAAATAGGAGAGCTTGAGGCACGAAGGCCCCCTTAAGCCGGTTTTTTCTTTTTGTGACTTTTAACCATCAAATTCGGTTATTTTCCGTCTATTTCGGAAGAATCAGTCGAAATTTTGCAAAAATTCGAAAAAAAATTTTTTTTTTGTCGTCAAGTTATGACCTCTATAATGTTTTGCTCATATTTTAGGGGGCTCACTTTATTTGTGAGGGGGGCCTTCGTGCCCCAGGCTCCCCTACTCTGTAACTTTATCGTGCCTCGGTCTCTCGTATTGATGTTTAAGATTAAAAAAATAATTTAATTAGTTACCACAGTGTTTACTAAGAATTAAATTGCCGCTCTCAGTGCTATTGATATCGATTTGAGTTTACTTTTAAATTTATAGTAATATTGTTAATTATTAAAAAAAAAATAATACTTTAATATAGCCGTCTAAAAAAAAACTATTGAAAAAAGATTGAAAAAGTGTTGGCTATTCTAAACTTCAAAATGTGACTCAATGATGAACTGTTTTTGAACGTTTTTTAAACTTTTGAAAATTCAAAGGAGTAATTAATGATAGACTCAATGCTGTTGAAATAAACTCAAAAAAGAGTTCAGAAACAACCCGTGTAAAAAAAAATTCGTTCCGAAAAGATTCCAAAAAATTTCCGTATGTGGAACTTCTAAAATGAGACAGATTAGAACTTTGAATGGAACTTTTTTGAAACGTTAGTAATTTTGATGGTAAAAAAAAAAGTTTTTATGAGCTAATTTAGAGTCAAAAATGGACTTCTTGGAACTTTTTTGGAATTTTTCATGTCTGTTTTTTTTTGTTCTAGTTTTTAGTCTATAAAAAAGTAAAAAGTGGTGATTCTGGAACTTTTTTGGAATGTCCATATAAAATTTCAAAAACGTTCTTTTTTTCCTCTAAATTTGCTCATAAAAACTTTTTTTTACCATCAAAATTACTAACGCGCCAAAAAAGCTCCATTCGAAGTTCTAATCTGTCTCATGTTTAGAAGTTTCACATGCGGAACTTTTTTGGAATCTTTTTGGAACGAATTTTTTATACAAGGAAATTCAAAATCAGTTTTTTCTGGTCGTATTTTGCACTGAAAAAAAAAAAGATAAAATTCATCATTCAATGGAGATTCGAAAAAAATTTACAAGAGTCTCAAGTCATACATTTTCTAGTATTAAGTCAATTATTTTTTTCTTTGTATTTCAGAAGTTCAAAAATCGTTTAAAAATAAATGGTCGTTGTGTCATGTTTTAAAGTTTTGAATAGTCAACGCTTTTTCAATTTTTTTTTCAAAGATTTTTTTACACGGGTATTTATTTAAAAAAATTTATAATTAATTAAAAGTCATTAGAGATTCTGACAATATTTATTTAATATTATAAGATACAATTTTTGACAATCGATTATACAGACGATTATATTTTATTTTTTCATGTGAATATTTTACAGTGACAGCATTTCCATTATTTACAATCATTATTTTTTTTCTCCATTAATTATATAATTATAATAACTTATTTTATATATTTTTTTTAATTACTAATTTTTATTTTTGTGCTGGATTTAATTTACAAAAGATCTGCAGTCCACAAAATTCTTAACTGTATTAATAAATTCCATTCACTCCAACTTATCAAATAATAATAATAATATTAATATATTAATAATTATAATTATTTTTTGTTATGTCTATATATTGTATTTACTATCAATTACGATGGATACATTAATCACATGACGTCAATGTCACGTTATTACAATTTACGTTATTTAATTTTTTTTTTTTCATCTTATCAATTAGTAATTTTTTAGTAGAACATATTTTATATTTTATAAATATTTATATTCAGTCTAATAGTATCAGACGTTTATTTACATGGACTATACTATAATTTTATAAAGTAAATTATTGACTTTACTGTACAAATTTATTTATTTGATGCTACCATTTAATTGATAATATAAATAATTACAATAGAAGAGGAGGAGGAGGGGCAAAAAAGGCCTCCGAAAATTTTTTAAAAATCCAACATGGAGACATCATATACGTGGGTAATTCGGTCCACTTACAATTGATTACAAAAAATTATATTAAAATTTTAGTTCATAATTAAAAGTTTATAGTAAAATTATTATAGAATAATTTGAGCTTAAAAATTTTTTAAGTGGCTCATTTTGCCCCACATTGTAATTTTTTTTTATGGTCAAGTCATATTAATACCAAGTATTTTTTCGGACTAAAAAATATTTTAACTAGAGAAAAAAAACTCAGAATTTTTTTAAAGAGGCCCATTTTGCCACTTCCTTTACATGAATTAAAATAAAAATTTGATTCTACAAATCTAATTATTTGAAATTAACAATTAAAGTCATACATGTGATGCAAAAAATTTTCGGAGTGAACGCGGATTAAATCCGGAGTGAATACGGAGTGGATGACTGTTTGTTTTTTTAATCTCCATGGAGTAAAATCAACTCCGAGGAGGTTTATTTCAATATTTAAACTCCAAATCGGAGTGAATGCGGATTCAAATAAAATCCAGATCATTCCGAAATCACTCGCCGGAAAAATAAACTCCGTATTGACTCCGTCTGAAGATTAATTTTTTTCTTAGACTCCGGATCTCCAAGTGGATTCGGATTTAAACAAAATCTGTGATCACTACAAATTTATGCCCGATTCTTCACAGTGCACACTGTTAAGAATCGGAAGTGAATTCAGATTTATTACGGATTTTATTTAAATTCAAATTTACTCCGCTAGTTGGAGTTTTAATTTTTAAATAAACTCTCCGGAGTAAATTTCACTCCGAAGGAGATTAAATAAATAAACAGTCATCCGCTCCACATTAACTTTGCGTTCACTACGAAAATTTTGTACAGTGGTAGTTTTATCTTCACACAAATCGAATACTTACTCATAATTAATAATAACTTTATTAATCCAATATTTTATAAATTTATTTTTAGTCAGTACGGATTAAGAAATATTTGTCACTTCTACTCATAAAAACACTTTGACAGTGAGTGTATTTTTATACGACCTCATAAAACTCACCGTGCATAATCACATTTATATGTAACATGTTTATTAATTATTTTTTTATTTTTTATCATGTATTTTTATTGATATTTTTTATTTGAATACGTACACAATCAGTCAATTTTTAATTATTTGCTTCATCATTTTTTAAAAAATTCTAATTACAATAAAAAGGAAGAGTAATTTTTTGTTCTTCAATTGCCGCATCATATATATACATATATATATAAATAAAAGTTACTGATATTATTGTTAATAAATGTATTATATATAATGTATGGCTCTAATAAAAAAAAAAAAAAAAAATGTGTAGTTTGTGATTGGTTTGGCTGTGGAAAAAAAATCCCATGGTACTTGAGTTACATTGGTTTATTTTTTTCTTGAGATCATTCGACTAAAGTTTCAACCGGTAATGTCCCAGTAGCACAATTCCATGATATTTCCCTGGAGAACTTCGCTAAGGAAAAGAAGTAAAAAAAAGAATAGGATAAAAAAAGCGAAGAACAAAATAAAGATGAAAAAAAGAGGGTGAGATTGCGTGGAATGGAGAATAGATAGGAAGGAGATAAATAGAGTGAAAGGATTGCAGTAAGAGCTTATGTATAAGAGAGATGGAGAAAATAAATCAACATCCTTGGAGAAATGATGAGAGCTGTGGGAATTTTTTATGGAGCTTTAATGAAGTGCGCGATAGGTATGAATGTTACTCTTCACTTTTTTATGTATGTATGTCCTATTTAGGATTCTTTAATTTTCTGAGATGACAAATTTATAATGAGAATAAAAATTCATTTTTTATTCAAGATTTTTAAAATTGTTTTAATTTTTACGCGGGTAATCGGGTTATAAAAAATTAATTTTTTTTTAAGGAAGAGATTTTAATTAATTCAATTATTATGGAGTTTTTTTTTGTAAGAGAAGAATGTACGTGACGTTATCTTAAGTTATGATATGTCAAAAATAAAAATATAAAATAATATTTTTTTTATTTGATAGATTAAGAACTTTAAATTTTTTAGAAAATCAAAAATAACCCGTGTAAAAAAAATTCGTTCCAAAAAGATTCAAAAAAAGTTGGGTTCCGAAAAAGACAGATTAGAACTCCAGTGGAACTTTTGTAATTTTCATCGTAGAAAAAAAAGTTTACCTAGGATTTTATATGGGCAAATTTTAAGTAAAAAAAATAATATTTTTAAATCATACTTTTACTACATTTTACCCTCGTTTCGAAAAAGTTCAAAAATCTTTAGTTTGGAAATTTTTGTGAACGTTTTTTTATTTTTTTGAGGCTATTGGTTTTTAATGGGAACTTTTTCAGAACGAGGGTAAAATGTAGTAAAAATGAATTTTGAAAAATATGTTTTAAAAACGTTCTGTCTTACTGAAAATTCGCCCATATAAAATTCTAAGTATACTTTTTTTTTTAATATCAAAATTACAAAAGTTCTACTCAAAATTCTGATCTGTCTCAAATTTAGGAATTCTACATGTTGAACTTTCATGGAATCTTTTTGAAACGAATTTTTTTTACACAGAAAATATAATTATGAGCGTGAATGTAGCAGATGCGGGTGAATGTATAAATTTTAAATAAATAAATCAATTAATTAAAATAATGAAATTGAAAAAAATGCGCGTACTGATTTTTCAATTATCTAAAAACGCATCTTGTAATTTTTACTCTACTTACATTTTATTGATTTATTCCAAAATTCAAAATTGCCAATTGTCTGCTCCATCAAAACTCATACATAATTTTGATATAAATAATAGTTATAAAAAAAATAATTAAAAATTAAAAAGTCAAATTAAATTTTTTTGCAGTATACATTTATATTGATTAGCATTAAAAATAAATTATCAAATGTCTAATGTCGAATCTTGATCAATATAATAAAATATTAAAAAACAAATCCATATTAAAGTCCTTAATCTTTTTCCATTACCTAACAATTAAATACTTACATACAATATTTATAATTTATAATTATAATAAAATTCTATACTAGGATGACCTCTGCACGATTAACATTTATTTTAACAACAATTATTTATAAATATTTATTTAATAAGGGGTTGTTCATAAAATAAGTCACGCAAAATTTTACTTTTTTAAACTCCCCTTCCCCCCACCCCGCGCTATCACATTTTTTATGACCCCCCATTAAAATTGCGTCACAAATGATAGATTTCTCCTCCCCTGTAATGATATTTGGCAACGAATAGTACAAAAATTTCTATACTTTAAAATATTTATTATTTGCAATAATAAAAAACTTAAATTTCAAAAAACCGAGAAAAATTTTCCAAATTTTTTGATGAGCTGCGAATAGGGCTGCACTTGAGCTGAGACAAGACAAGATTGGAACGATCTTGTCTCGATCTT
This sequence comes from Microplitis mediator, assembly GCF_029852145.1. Lineage (NCBI taxonomy): Eukaryota > Metazoa > Arthropoda > Insecta > Hymenoptera > Braconidae > Microplitis > Microplitis mediator. Next base: position 5,641,492 of record NC_079973.1, read on the forward strand.
GACACTTTCCGTCTCGTATTGATCTCGAAAATCAATCAATTGATTATATCGTCTTGTCTTGTCTTGTCGAGATCTTGTCTTGGTCTATAATTATTATGAATTTCTCTTAAATTAATTTAAAATAGTTCACACAATTATATTTCATTGGTTTGTATTTTATGATTGGGATAATTTTTAAAAATTTCTTAAATTTGTTATTAAATTCTTCGTTCTTTTTTAAAATAATCGAGCTTCCATAGTATTTTCAAAATACTATGTTGATTCCATCTAATAAAATTAATAATGTTAAATTATAGCAGCTAGGGGTCTTACTCAAGATACTTATTCCAGGATCTTGCTCAAACACGTGTCATCATGGCACCTCTAGTATATCGTAAGAACAAAATTATGATTTATTTAATGCGAACAATTCAGAAATCAAAACTAAAATATCCATTTAATATTTCCCAATAAAATATGTAAATTTAATAACAGTAAATTAAATCACAAGTTTTATTTAACAGTTTTTTAATCATTTTTAAAACTTTTTTTTAATCACAAATTTTTTTTTTTTAATAGAGCTCTGTTACACTATCGTAAACAACAACGATTGACTACATGAATTATAATCATGTGTAAACACAAAATTTTGATAAAACTATTTCACATATATTTATTATATTGTATTGGTTCTTGTCAAGACATTGCAAGATTTTCGATGGTCTTGGTCTTGGTCTCGTCTTGATAAGTCGAGACGAGATCGAGACAAGATCAAGATAATCTCGATCTTGAGTGCAGTCCTAGCTGCGAATTTCACGTTTCCGTAGAACCCCCGGTCCCCTTGTCGCAGTAAGCGACGCCCTCCCCCTGTAAATGCGAACGTATTTTATGAACAGCCCCTAAAAAATAAACCAAAATTTAAAAAATCATGCCAAGGTCCTCCTATTATTTAATGGACTGTTTTTTTTTCTACAGCTATAATCTCTTATCATACAAATAATTATTTAATTATAAATATTTAAAGATAGTCCTTCTAAACGCAACATTCTTAAGATACAATTATTTTATTTATTCTTTTAGTGTATTATTATTATTAGTCATGTTAATTTAGTTATTGTTCTTGAGCACAAGATTTTTTTGAGTTCCCACTATCGAGAATTAATTATTTATTACAATCCGGCAGTTTTTTTTTTAAATTTTGTTATGTAAGACAATTATCTATTTTTCAGTAATTCCTTTTTTTCTTTCCATAATTTTTAAATTACTCATATATACTTTAAATAAATATAAATATATATATAGATATCATTAATTATTTTACACTTAAAATTTTAATTAGCCGGAGTAATAAGATGAGTATTAAAAATTTTTAATCACACCTAACTACATAGACAGTACGTATATAAATATTTTATAATGATAAGTATTTTTTAAATTAATTCTTGTAAAAAAAAAATTTTTCGAAATTTTGGAATTTTTATAAATTATAAAATTTTACAATAAAATACGCCAATGAAAATACTTATAATTATTTATAAAATAAAAATTTTTTATATTTATTTTGATTGAGAAAAATTTATGAGAACATCTCATAAATAATTGCGCGCAATTTTTTGAATAAGAAAAAAAATAATGATTTAATTTATGAACGACAAAAAAAAAAAAATTAAATTTACATTTCAGTATTTTCCTCAACTTCTTCATCGACTTCCGGTAGTGTATAAACAGCAGGAGGTCCAACAATATGGTCTTCAAGTTTAATTATAGGCTTGCAGTCTCTTGTAACATCAACTTGATTAAACGAGTCTCTTAAAATATTCATTTCATTTTCATGGGCAAAAATACTAACTGGCTGCTCATTACATAATGATTCGTCGGTTGTATTTCTATTGTTACTAAAATTACTTGAAGGAAATTGTCACGACGTAAGGGCGAATGGATCTGTCGCTAACTCGTCAACACTTGAGCTCGGTTTGACAGATTCGTTTGTTTCATTGCGGTGCGCTAATCGATGCACCAGTTCATCATGTAATATATTAAAACACATCGCCGTTAATGCCATACCAAACATTATGTAACCCGAGCAAAACCATATTGTTTTATTTTGAGAAGCAATGTTACTATGACTGGGATAAAGGCCGGGTATCATGTCGCCGAATCCTATTGTACTTAAACTCATAAAGCAAAAGTAGCTGGCATCTGTAACATTATTTATTCAATTATTATTAATTAATTAAATGTTAAGCAACAGTACACGGAGAGAAATTTACGGTAATAATTACAATGTATTATAGGAATAGTTCTCATACCGCATGGTAACGAGTTTTTGTGAAGTATTGACTATAAAAATGACACTCATAAAAATTATGGTAACCATTCTTATCTATATGGGTTTCATTTCTATATGATATCAGAATAATTCCTATAAAATGATGGTAATAATTCCTATGTCATTATGGCAACCGTTACCATCATATTATGGTAATCATTCCTATACACTGTAAAAAATAACCGGGGTAAGTCCAAGCGGTGTAGGTGTTAAAATTATTGGTGTTAAATTTACCCCCGAAAGCGGTGTGAAAATAACGCCGCCACCGGTGTAAATATTCTGTACCGGTGTTAAAATAACGCCGCCACCGGTGTAAATATTCTAGACCGGTGTTAAAATAACGCAGCCGCCGGTGTAGATATTCTTTACCGGTGTCAAAATATTTTACTTTGTGAATATTTTTACTTACTCGATCAATATACTTGTTAATAAATGATATTTTTTATTTATTTTCATAAAGAACTGACATTTTTTGTGTTTTATAATCTTTAAAGTTAATACTCCAAGCGGACGCTATTTACTCCGCTTTTACACCGGCATTACTCCGCTTTTACACCGGTTACCCCGCTTTAACACCGGTATTTTTAACACCGGTGTATTACTCCTCCTACAACGGTGTAATTTCATTTTTACACCGGGCGGAGTTAAAACGAGTCCATTTTTAACACCGCTCTTTTTACAGTGTACGTTTCCCATAGTAGTATGGGAAGGATTAGCATAATATTATGGTACCATTTCACATATATTATGGGAGTGGTTACCATAAAATAGTATATTACACATCACGGATGAAGTAGGACGTTCCAATCCGCGTTTTTGCCACACTCGTCTTCTTTCCTCCCTAGGTGTGCAATATACAATTTTTTCCGAGTGGGGTTTATTCCCATACGCACCTAGGAACCGTGCCAATGTGAACATAGGTTTTATTCCTATACTGTAAAAAGAGCGGTGTTAAAAATGGACTCATTTTAACACCGCTTTCGGTGTTGAAATTTAACACCGAAAATTTTAACACCTACACTGCCTGGACTTACCCCGGTTTTTTTTTACAGTGTATGCAACTATGGAATTATTCCCATCAGTATAGTAATTATAACCATAACGTTATAGTTTGATATTTCATAAACGCACTAGGAACAGTTACCATAATTTTTTCTCCATGTACTCTACAAAAATTCGGAAGTAAATTCGGAGTTTGTTTTTCAGCTAAGTGATTTCGGAGTGATCTGAATTTTATTTCAATCTGCATCCACTCCGATCCAGAATTTTGATGTTAAAATAAACTCCCCTACAGAGTTAATTCCACTCCAAGGGGATTAAATAAATAAAAAATTTACTCTGTTCGCATTTACTCCGTATTTAATCCGCGTTCACTACTCAAATTTTTTTTTAGTGTATTATTAAAATAACGAATTTATTTAGTCACAACTTAAATAAATATTAGCCGAGTTTATTTACCTAAAAAACTCCAGCCTTCCAATTTGTACAAAGTAAAAGCACCAGCGACAATATAACAAAGCATTATCCCAAGACAAATTCCAATTGGAGCGAAAATAGTAACATTAGGTCTGTCACCAGAACCAAGACTTGACACTTCATCTTTTGGACTGGCTTTAATTTCAACAGAACTCGGATAAGTTGAGGCATTAGCTCGTACATAAAAGGGTTCTTGTAAGCCCGATTGTTGTTGCTGCTGTTGATTCATTTCTTCTTGCTGTCGTTTCTTTCTCATTCTTCGTTCTTTTTCCTTCAAATAAACCGCAAAATAAACTTTTAATTAAATCCTTCAATTATCATTATATATATTTAATATTTATGTAGAAAAGTTATATTTGAATAAACAATTGTAAGAATATTTTGAAATAAACTATTGAATATTCACCTGCATTCGCCTCTCATCATAGCAACAGTAGCCGCAATTTGAGCATAGACAGCAGCACAAAGCTCGTGTGAAAAAACCTCGAGCGCAACGAGATAACAATCCACCTGCACTTGATAGGTAGACTAATGTCAAAGGAATTCCTAACGCAGCATAACCCATTGTTGCTACTTTACCCCAAACTGATCGCGGAGCGATACTTCCGTATCCTGTCATACAAACAATAATTAAATTATTAGTAAGTAATTATAATTAATTAATTATGCTACAGGCAATATAATTTATAATTATAAGCTGAATAATTAAAACAGGTAATAGGCATTAATTATTGACTATACGGTAAAAAAGCGGATTAAAAATGGATATTTTAACATCAGTGTGGTGTTAAAATAAATTCGCAGCGGTGTAGCGGTGTTATACAACCGGTGTACACACTGTAAAAAAATTTGGTGTAAAGTTAGCACCGAGAAATTTACACGGCCTTGTATAGTGTGAAATAACGGTGTAAATTATGTATCTGTGTAATTTAACACGGTGTAATATACTTTTTTTACACCATTTCGTGTTACTCGTTGTAATTTCGATTAATGAGCAAAAAATTATTATCGAACATTTTTAATTACTTAATCAATATATCAATAACTATATTAATTTTATTTAGATATTTATTTATTTATTATTTTTCCTTAACTGTACAACTTATTATTTTTTTTACAGAATATATCGTTATAATTTCCCTTACTTCTTAATTTTCTAAGCTCATTATTCCTTTATACCCAAATTTGTGTAATATCGGATGTTGTGGATATTGGAATAGTAAGGTAATCACAGGAAGATGTAAGGTGCGTGCGTGCGATAGGCTCAATAAGTTATAGATCAAATTGAACAGAATAAGTATAGTGCTGGATAGCTCAACTAGTAGAGCACTCGGCGCGATACCGATATGGTCTGGGTTCGATTCCCAGTTCGGGCTATCTATATTTTTCTCAATTTATCTATAAATTGTCTTATTGAGAAGGTTATTTGCATGTTTCCATGTTTAGGTTTCCACCATTTAAATATAGTTATATATATATATAGTTAAATATAAAAAATGTTATGGAAAGAAACGTTTAGTGTAAATTAAAAGTTGTAAATAACAAATTAGATTAGTATAGGGCAATGGCCACATTTGGCTTCAAACCCCATTGTTTAAAGTAAATAGGGCAAGGGAAATAAAATGAGTGTACTAAAAAAAAATTGCGGATAGGGTGATTTTTTTTTGCTATTTCTATTTCTTTTTAGTCACTGAATAGTAATCGATATTAATATTACCCAGTCATAGTAAAAAAATCAAAATGTGAGGCAAAATAAGCCATCGAATAAAAAAAATAATGAACGAACATTCGCTTCGTAGACCTTAAAAACATTCAACTAAAAATGACAAAATTTTTCAAAAGTCGAAAATTAGAGATTTTTAGTTTTCAAATTTTTTATTTTCTTCATTACTTACAATTATTATTGTTGGTCAGATAATTTTTAAAATTACTCGATTTTTAAATATTTCTTCTGTTCTTTGATTTTTGGGCACTGAGAGAACACTTTATTTGAGCCAAATAAATATATTTATTTGACTGAACAAAATCATTTATTTCATTCAAGTATATATTTGTTTACAGTTAACAAATCTTGGTTTGAAAAAAAAGTCCAAATAAAGATTTGTTAATTATAAAAAAATCATTATTTCATTCAAATGAGCCATATCTTTGACTCAAATAAACACTAATTGGGTCCATTCAAATATGGGATTTATTTGCCTGAAACAAATATCATTTGGCTCAAATAAATTGCTCTTTCAGTGGGGAAAGATATTTAATATTTTAACAAATCCAATTTTCACGTAAGTTTTAATTAATTAAAAATAAAAATGATATACAATTATTTTAACAAAATTGTTTTTTAATTGTCGAAATAAAATTTTAAACAGTGAATTGTCATTTTTTATATTTTTTTCAAAAAAAATTCTACTGACCCAAGCTGTCCTATAATTTTCATTTTACTCGCGTTCATAAAATTTTCAAAAATATTTAACGGCCCTTTTGCCCCTAGTTCTTAAATTATATTTTATGAAAAATTTTAGCTCCCATTTTACCCCTACCTCCTTATTGTCAATTGACGAAATTTTTTTTTATTTTAAATTTATTTAATTTCTCCTAAGTTTCAATGATTACCTAAACCTCTTTAATTAAATAATTAAATATCTTAAACAATTAACTCAACATAATATGCAAAATTAAAAATAAATCATTGATAAAAAAGTTTACATGTTCGTATAATGGTTATTGAATAATAAAAAATAAACTGAAAAAAATCGAATTATCAATCCATGATAACATCACGTACTAACTATTTGTCACGGTCGTAATATTTATATTGATACAGCGAATCATGTTGTTGATTATATACCGTATATATAAAGAAAGACTAATTTAAGTCCTTGTTTCAGTTTTTCATACTCACGTCATGTTATTTTTAGAATCTCACCAGCATTTTATTTTCATTTTATCAATTTTCGCTGTCATTTACTCGACGTATTCAAAAGTAAGTTTCAAAAATTCTTTACAATTTTTTCTAATCATTAATTTCTATTCATTTTTTTTTTTTTTTTCAAAGAATAACAGCCGATATATATCAAGATTAAAAAGAGAATTAGTAAATATCTTCATTTAAAATCCATATTTATTTTATTATTGTCATATTAAATTATTTATATATTTATTTGTAGGATCATGACGAAAATAGCGAATATTCAGCAGATAAAAACAGTGATATCAGCTTACCATCACGGCGAGCAAATATAAATAAAAATATAAACATAAACAATAATAAAAATGTATTCGTAAAAACGGGTAACTTTTTTCAAATCGAACGTGACAAATTAAATTACGACAGCTTACACAGTAATCCACTTAAAAATACATTAGAAAAATTACGTGCTGCGGATATAATACGTGACAATGTTATTTTTATCATGGGATATATGTTGCAATTGTCACCGGGAACTTTGTCAATTGAGGAGTACACGTCACTTGAATTAATAAGTAATGCAATTAAACGTAAAAATGTTTATCTGTACGATACTCTTCACATAGTGACCGAAATAAACGGCAAACATATACTGAAGCAATTATTAGAGTTTTTGAAAGCCGCAAAAAAAAATTTTGCTTTTTTTATCAAGTCATCGGTTGAATTTTGGATCCGGTTGCTCGAAACCCGAGACAATAAAATAATATGGAAGCAAATGGATCAGGATACATTCAATTTAGTGGCTGGTGTATTCAAACAAACAGTTCAATTAATAGATCGCGATAATAATAATGAGGATATATCAAAAAAATTGTGGAATCTTCTGAGTCATGAAGGAAAAAACGAACTAATTAAATATGATGTAACGAATGAAATAATGGGGCCTGTTTATGTTGCCCTGTTTTATGGAATAACTTCAAAAAGAATCCCATTAACTCAACAATTATTTGGCACGATACTACGCGATTTGCCAAATGAAGACGCAGATCCTATTTTTGATGAATATGTCAGTTATATATCGCGCGAAATTTGGAAAAACAAAATAAAAAAATGGGGAAATTATTTTTCAAATATAAAAGCGTACAATCCTTACACGCTGGTAATAAATGTCGTTGATAAAATTTCTGCTGATACGGAAGTACCGTTTAAATTTAAAAAATCGTTATTATACGTTCGCGATCATTTAATAACCGGCGGTCGTGGAATAATAAATCATGAAATTGAAAATTCTTATCGCATTACAGAAAATGGGTTAAATGTTAATCTATTATTTGAATTAACAATATCATGTGACTGTAATAATCGTATTATAGATATGAAAAATGAATTACAAAAATATTTAACGTCTAATTTGGATGATGATATTTTTATGGGTATTAATCGTTATAAATATAATAATCCTCATGATTTAATGCTTGGATTTTTATCACGATTACAAATGCGTTTATCGTCAACTAAATATGATAAAAAAATATTACGTATTATATCAATATTACTGTCATATTTATTTTATCAACGTAATTTACATTATTATCAAAAGTTCAAATCTAATATATCATTTTGGATAATTATTGATATTATTGATAATCCGAATGCTAATTCAACAATATCTCAAACAATAGAATCTATTTTGACAGATATAATGAGCGATCTAAAATCTTGGGACCGTATTGAAAATTTAGTTATCAAGCCTTTAATAACTACTGAAAAAAATTATCTGGAATGTAAAACTTTGGACATGTTAACTGAATTAAAAGATGTTGTTGAAGATAAACACGTATTTCCATCATTGCCAGCTAAAATAACAAAATTAATTGCTGATGTAAAGGCAGAGTTCAATGACGATGATTCAGACATGGACGGCAGTGATCAACAAGATGGTGGTTCTCCAGAAAAGAACATGGCTGCTGATCATAACTCACGAGAATCGAAACCGCCGGTACCAAAATCTCCGTCAATTTTAGGATCATTGAGGCCCCTTATGAATTTTGAAAACTTGTCACCGATATCGGCAATGAAATCAATTTTTAAAAACTCTATTAAGCCAAATCTGAAACGTATAAGACGTATTCAGTCACGGATTGATTTACCAGATGCCTCATCATTGGAGTCATTATCAAAAGTTACTCAATTTGCACCCCACGAATCATTAGCTGAAGTAGGGGTCACTAAACCTGCATTGGCTATTTCGATGAAACCGTCTAATTCAATGACTTCATCAGTTAACAAACCGTTCGCCACAAAATTACTAGATTTACCATCTATCAGTGCATTATCAAAGAACTTATCAACATTACCACCCGCAGTCCAACCAAATGAGTGTATCGTAATTACCACAAATGTTGGAGAACTTAAAATATTGCCTACAGTATTTACGCGATCGAATGATTTGACGGATGATCCAGATACCATAGTATTTCCGACAATGGTTGATCTCCATGACCAGCCTGATTACGATCTCTTCGAACACGCCTCGGGTCAATGTGTGCAGAATCTTAAAAAATTAGTGATTCAACCATTGGTTAACTTATTTGGTGACAAGTACATCGAAATACTTCTGGGACGACATTGGTCTCGTAGATACTCTACAAGATTAGCTGCTTTAGTTGCGTTGATAAGATCAGCACGAAAGCATCAGCAAGTTGCAGAAAATTATAAGCTGATGGAAAATCTTGATAACGTACTGGGTTCTCTTGAAATTATAGCTCCTTATTTGTTTTTGCCAATGCTTATTAGATGGAAGAATTTCGACGGGAAAATCGTTTGGTCGACTGTAAGTATTGATGATTTATCGGTAAGTATTCTTGGACGTGATCCACCGGATTATGAGGAAAAAGGTACCATTACATTGCCATTGATAAATCCACTGTATTGGTTATTACCGATTGAACAGCAACCAGATCCTTATCTGAATTTATTGCCGCATTTTACAGAAGATAATAAGTATGCATTAGGAATGAAACCGCTTGTAGATGTATTCAAGTTGAAGGAAATAACGTCTTTGATTGGACGTGATATTAAATTGTCTCGTTTTCCTAACAGAGGTGCTTTATTAGTCTGGACTTTATTCGAACTCATGAATGTTAAAAAAGTTAGAATGGATGCCGAGCTTTATGAATTGGTTAAGATGTATTGGAAAGCAATCCAACAACCGACATTTACTATCAAAATACCACGAGATACTATTTTAGGTGAAACGCGTGAAAGATACGGCAATTGGGCAGTTGACTTAATTGGATTAATGGAAGCGTTACCTAAGCCCACAGATAATCAGCAAGAAAATTTGTGGATTGCTTTACGGAATTATTTATCTCGTAGTAATTTACTAGAGGAGCTTAATATTTTGTTGCCACGCTTGACTACCACTCGGGGACGATTTCTGCATAATATTATTATTCGGTCATTGATGAATAATAATAATAGGATTAAAATAGAACATAACACTAAATCGGCATTATTGTTTTATAGGGATAAAGTAATGTTTGATGGAGAGGGCGCTAAACATGTCGGATGGATTTGGAGTCAAAAATTCACGGCTGATATGCTTATTGGTGACTACAGTGACAATGACGTACATGTTGGCAAATTGATAGAACAGCATTTGCCGTATTATAAACTGACAAGAGATAAACAGAAGGCTTATAATAATTTAGTTGAATATTTGTATATGAATCCCCATATGCTGGATTTAAAAGATGACTTTATGATTAATAAATATAATACTACCGGTATGTTCATTCGCGGAGTGTTGGAATATATTTATGAAAAATCAGGTTTGAACCCTAGGATTCAAAAAGATATTCTGATGCTGATCCCTGAAGTAATTGTTAATGGTAGAGAACAATAAAAAAATTTATAAATTTATTTATTTTGTTAAATAAACAATGTTTAATAATTTTTTTTTTTTGTTATTAATGCTGCGTTTATATTTTATATAATTATTGATGACTGAAATCTTGTTAAAAATGAATTCAACATGATAATTAACATGGTAATTAATTACATCGTACAAGAAACTGAAAACGGTTGACCCTATTGACCAATCCCAAAACTTCCCGCTGTTTTCGAGTGTAGGAAGTTATGGATAGGATTGATAATAAATAAAGAGAAAATACAATATTATTATCTACTTGGAGTGATTCGAATAGAATCTTTACACGGAAGGAAATTTTATTTAAAAATTACCGTTACATTCACTGAAATCGTGGGACGAATGGCACGACCTAATCATTTGTCGGTAAGTGAGATAATTTTTAACTTCTTTTCAACAAATTTTACCGCAGTCTACTGTAAATTTTATTCGGTTTTCGGTAAATTTTGTGAAGGCTACCTCATAATAAATAAATTTTTTCGTAATTTTTATTTCAAAAATGGTTATAAATAAAAGCGCCGCATTATGTCCCACGATTATAATGAATTTAACGGTAATTTTTAAAGAAAATGTCTTTCCGTGTATTTAAAAGAATCGTATCGAGAGAAGTGTCGTTACTTGACGGAGTTTGGTCGCAGACTAACTATAATGTTAAAACTATTTTATTGTGAGATCTAACCCTCTGTATTGTTCTTAGTAAGACACATGTTTTTTTTTTTAATTAAGACCGTAATATTTGGTTGTACTGTACATAGCAATATAAGGAGTCCTTTGTACAACTCAAGTATCTGAGGTCATAAAATCAAGCCCATACAGGTTTTCTTATTCTAGCTGCACAAATGTGCCTTAAATGTGTTTTTCACATTTCAAAGATAAGAAAATAAAATATATTTATTTTTCTGAAATAAATATTTCTAAGAACAAAATATTTAAAATATAAAAGTGAAAGTTTTGTAACTGGGATTTATTTTTGCTCAGAGAATTCAACATCGAGCCCTCTGAGCTCGAAAACTTTAATAGTTGTAAAATTTTGAGCTCTTTGAGGTCAAAAAACGGTTGGACCTAGAGAAAGTACGTTTCACTGAAAAAAGGTAATTTTTGTCTGACGATATATTCGGAGGGAATTAACTGATTTGCACATTATTCGCGGTAATCGATAGGGCTTCTTGAGACTTAGATTTGATGAAATTGTGAAACTAATCGGCTAGCGATTGACTTATGCAACAGAAACCACAACAATTTTTTTTTTAATAATTTGGATTCCTGTAAAGATATCGTCGGATAACAACGTTTGCATACACACACTCATCCACACATACACACATGCACACACACACACGAACGGACGGACGTCCATCTAAAGACAGTTATAGAATAGCTTCCTAGGACCTTGAAACGTCGAAATCTAATGAAAACTCGATTTTTGAAAATCGGACCGAAACCCGTAACTTCCCTTTTCTTTTTTTAATTTTAAATTTTCGCAGCGGGAAATTTAAAATCAACAAATACTGACTCAGATTTATGTAGGTCACAGATTTAAATAATGAAAGAATTAAATCTAGTTTAAGAATGCCTGATAAGATTTCCGTATGTGAAATTATAATAGTTTCAAAATATTTATATTTGTACCTGCGCACAATATACCTACGCGCTTTTAAATTGTGCAATCGCTCGATACTCTGCACAGAAACAATTTAATCGCGATTATAGCGTCAAGTTCAAAGAGAGTTCTACACAAAAAACTCACTCTGTATAATTTATGATAAAAAAAATTTTTCAAGAGTTTTTTTATTACATTTATCGTTAAAAAACGTGACGGAAAGTAGGAGTAAGACAGCAGACCTCAGAATATTTTGAGTTTTTGTATTATCCTCAAATATTGACCATGAGTTGTTTGATATGAAAATAATTGTATATTTCCTCTATAATAATAATGATATTTCTATTCAAAGTTTACTCATAGCCTAAATAGCCGAGTTTTCGATCATTGACATTGACCCTAAATAAACGATTATTCGACTTTATTACTATTTAGTTTTATTAGATGAAATATTATTTAACTTCAAAAGTACTCGGCGAAGTTCGGCGGTTTCCGACGTTGCCCCGAGTAAAAATTAAGCAACCGAAAACGTCATTCATAAGAACGTACGAGGCCATTGAAGGCCACTTGGACATCACGCGTACATTTTAGTATCTCACATTCACTCCAACAATTTACTATAAGTTAAGTCCTATCAGTGATTATAGTGCGAGTACTAAAGGTTATTGTACCAAACACGTGTGAGAAGTATCCGAACGAGGACCGACGACACCCGAGTCAGTTACAGCCAGTTCACTTACTATAGCGAGCAAAAACTTGCGTCAGTTCATGTAAACAATTACTCTATTAATTTATTTATTCATTATTAAAGTTCGTACAATATATTACTGAAAGGTAAGAATTTATATATAAATATATAAATTATCATTTATACGTTTTAATAATCATTAAAATTTATTGATAACTTGCCACTTTATTTTAACAATTTGTCATTATTTTAAATATTATCGATTTTATTTTCAGATAATTATCGAATATTTAATTGATTTTTAACAGGTAATTAAAATTTAAAAAATATTATTTTCTCGCATCGAACTAGAGTTTATTTTTTTACTAAACTGATTAAAATATTTCTTGTAAATTTTCAGAATATTTAAATTAACGATTGAGAAAAATTTTTCAATAGTCCGCATTCTTTTACTGATAAATTATTATTATTGTGTCGTAAAAAAAGTCGCATCGAGTTTGCGCACTTGGTTCATCAAAACGGAAGATATTTTTTTTAACAATAACGGGGATACACAAATTAAATGTTACGAGCCCGCTAAAAATAAAAAGATAAAATATTCAAAATTTTTTTCTCAAGACTTTTATTTTTAAAATAATTTTTATTTTATAAAATATAAATAAAATGAGCGAGCAGAAAAAATTGAGAGTTGAGAACATAGAAAATAAACATATAAAATTTTATATAGAAGCGCATAATGTATATATAAATATGAGATTTATTTACAACTCAATAATAGAAGACTGGACATTTTTGCACACAGCAGTCGATCAATCTGATGAAGATTTAGTAGAGTATCTTTTAGAAAAAGGAGCTGACCCAAATATAAATGTTAAAATTTACGGCACTCCTCTTCATGTGGCCGTAAAAAAGGGTAATTTAGATATCATAAAAAATTTATTGAAACACGGCGCGGATATAAATGTGCGCGGTGACATGTGTGAAAATTTTACGGTACTTGAGTATGCTGTCCAGCACGATAATATTGAAGCTTATAAAATTTTAACCGATAGGGTAAATATGTTAGATCCTGTTTTAATGTGCATCGCACTTAAATATAACAGTAAAAAAATATTAGATGCATATTTGACTGAAAATATCGAAGCAAATTACCGATCAAAAGACTATGGATCACTTCTTCATTGCGCAGTTCATAGCAATAATTTAGACGCAATTGAACGACTGATAAAATATGGTGCGGATATAAATTATGCGTGCAGTTATAATAACGGTACGGGTTTATGGGACTACAGTGATTTGACGGCCTTACAAATTGCTGTCATTTTTAATAAAATGAAAGCTGTAAAATTGTTGGTACAGAAACATGCTGATGTTAATATATGCGCAGATGATGACGAAGCGGCATTGAGTTTGGCTATTTCGATGACTTGTCACGATGATGTTATCAATGATCTTCTTTATGCGGGTGCTGATATTGGGAAAATTGATTTATCGAAATATGTGGGACGAGAATCAATTAAAAAATTGATTAAAAAACAAGCTGTTAAATTGAATGTCGCTAAATTGTATGTCAGTGAAAAACATTTAGAAACAATTGCTGATGACAGAGAATTGATTGATTTTCGAAATCGCTGTATTGAGGAAATAGAAGATATGAAAAAAATAAAAATCAGTATGTCGGGTGTTAACTTTTATAGTCTTTTAAGAAAAAATTATCATCAACTGGCGCTGTATGCTAAAAATGATGTAATAAGATCAGCGGTTTTAGAGACTGATTTTTTGGGAACACACTTTCCGTTGTATGCTGGTATTGTTAGTAGTCGATTCCGTAAAGGACTTGAACGAAAAAATTTATTGGTGAAAATTGAAAATTTTGTTTTTGACGTTTTTCATGATCTACCTGACACTTTTGTAAGAAATATATTTTTGTATTTGAGTAATGGTGACTTGGAAAGCTTACAAAGTAGACTGTAATTAAATTTATATTGAATATAAATTGTTATTTTTTTTTAAATTTATTTTTATATTATCATTTTTATTATTAAATCTATTTTGTACTAAAATGTTTTTAATAAATGATAAAATTTATCTAAGTTTTGATAAATAACTTGCTTACTATCTTAATTGATAAATCTAATCAAGTACCATAATGTTATTTTTATAGATATGCAGGTGTCTCTTCTTAATAATTTCGATAGAATTCAATGAAAAGTGCCAAAGACTTCGTGGAAACCATGGAACTTTTATTAATTTCTATAAAGTTTTTATTACTTTTGATTGGACTCTATTGAAGTTTCTAAGATAAGGATATCAATCAAAAGAATGTCATATGCCTTCTTTTTCTACACAAGTAGAAAAATGGATCTTTCTTTATTGAACTTTATACAACAAATTAATATTATCTGACGTAATTATTATTTTCTAATATTTTTGTATTAGAAAAATAATTTTTATAATAAAATAATTTTTAATTTACACCTTTTTTTGTTATTTAATCTGTCTTTTTAATATGATAAATATTATAATATATCTAACTGAAAATTGGAAAATCCAAACGCGCAGGCCTCGAATACTCACGTTAAAATAGAAATATAGCTTAAGGAGGTTCAACCGAAACTACCCTGGCGGTTTTGAATCACCCTGGAAATACGGTGGAATCATGGTGTACCCACCCTGTTTCCACGGTGGTCACACGGTGTACCCACCCTGATGCCACGGTGGAATCACGGTGGGTACACCGTGTAACCATCGTGGAAACACCGTGTATACACGGTGGTAAAATAGCACGAGCCCACCGTGTAACCACCCTGGATCCACCGTGATTCCGCCGTGTTTCCACTCCCAGGGTGTTTCCAGGGTGATTCGAAACTGCCAGGGTAGTGAGTCAAAGTACACTGATAGAAGGATTTTTTAGTATTCAAAAAGATTTCTTAATATAAAAGAAATTATTTCTTAGACCCCATTTGTTTGTATTAAACAAATATTTCTTAATATTTCAGAAACGATTTTTAATATTAAAAAAATCATTTCTTGTGATTCAATAAATGATTTTTTAATATTTAATTAGTATTTTTTAATAGTTAATAATTATATATTAATATTTAATATACATTTATTACAACAACAAATTCTTCTATCAGTGTAGTGTTTGAATTCTTTCGTTTGTTACACGGAAAAAAAATGATGCTCAAAATTTTACTAGTTTGTAGTTTATTTTTGACTTAAAATTAGTATATTTGTATACTAATATCAAACCAGGATCATTATATATTACAAAATGGCTATTATTTATATTAAAATTTGATACACATAGAAGAGCAAAATTTGTAATTTCGTATATTAAAATTAATACGAAAAAGAATCGATAAATTGGTATCTACAGTTATTTATTACTATTCAAATAAGCATAGAAAAATTAAAAAAATTTACCACTTATTCGATTTATGTATTTAATAAATTAATTTATAATATCAAATAAATAACATTTTATATTAATTATTAGTCAATGGGATAGAATTTATAAAATAAGAGTTAAAAGTTTTCGGTTTTTTTATGAGCAAAAAATCAGTATCTAGTATACTAATTTTTCATTTTAATATTTACCACTTATTCGATTTATGTATATTGTAAATTAATTTATAATGATGAATAAATGATATTTTGAGCTAATAATTGATCAGTGATATCGAATTTATAAAATAAAAGTTAGTAACTTTTGCAATTTTTCGGCTTATAAAAATCAGTATCTAAGATACCAATTCTTAATTTGACCAATCATTACTTTTTAATAGATGTATGCGATAAATTAATTAATTTACAGTAATAAGTTACGTATTTATATACCAAAATGTAATAATATTTACTTACTTTTTGAAATAATTGATAGAGGTTTTTAGGAATCTACAAAAATTAGTAAACTACTTTGCATTAAGTACATAATAGTACTAATTATTGATAACAGATTCCACTTTTTACTATTATTTATTAATTTTTAATATTCTGTTTTTACCGTGTAAATTCTTCTAATAGTTATAAAAATTCATTATTTTAATTTATAATAACATAATGAATTCATAAATTAATGTTTATTACTTATTTAATTTAAGAAAGTAATTAAATTACTTGGTTATTTTTGACTCATATGATTTAATAAAAAGATTTGGCAACACCGTGTTCTAACTTCTTACACATCGATATTCAAATTAAACCGCGAAAAATGTATTTCTAATTTAGTCTCTTTTATTAATGTATTTCTATCTTTGTCTTTTCTCTCAGCTGCTTCCGCGACGTTGCCAAACCCTCAATAATATGTATCACTGTCGATGAACGAAATCAAAAAATAAAGTTCAACTTCAATTATTTAAATAATTACTACGGTAACACTATACTGTTAAAATCTTATCATATTCTAAAAATATTCAAGTTTATGAAATGTGGTTTTTTATATCTTAAACTTAGGAGTTTAATAATGAAAAAATTCGAATAAGTAATGACGGAAGCTTGTCCGCTATAAGAGTCTGTGTATAAGAACTTTAAAAACGTCATTTTTCATATTTCATATTCAAATTTTGAGTATACATAGATAAAATACTTCTTCACATGTATACTAAGTTTCAAATCTTATAGTTGGAAAATCCTTTTTACATTAGATTCGGTCGAAACTTAACTATTATTTTGTTTCGTTGTTACTTTCATACAGTCAAATGATAAAATATACTCTAATCAATTTCTGTAAAAAAAAATTCTTTTTTAGGATCCATGGTTAACATTTAAAAAATCTATATTATCGACAGTTGATCTTTTGTTTAATTTTTCTGTCTTCCATTATCCACCGTGGCGCTGTAGGACTACCAAACAAGAGGAGCCGTGTTTGAACCCAGCAGACACCCAGGATTTTTTCATCATCTTATTTTATAAAATCTTGTTTTTGAATTTGTAATGCGTTCGCGCAGTAATAATCAAATCAACAATTCAATATTTCTGTTTTTATTTCAAAAATTTTTTATCCGGACTTTTGGACTTCGGACTTCGTCACACTTTCAATTCTGATGTCAAGTTTACGGGAATTTTTTTACTGGGAAGCGATAAGCATGCTATTACATGCTAATAGATTGCAGCACAAGTATATAATTATTATTATTGATGTAGGTTATTTTGAAATAAAAATCGAGTTTTAAATGAAGAACTTATTCATTCACATCATTGGTGGAGTAAACGTTCTAATTCACATGGTCCAAAATTTAATACCGTGCGTTGTGTAACTTTCACACCGGCAGTGTTGAAAATTTTAACACCAAATCATTTACACTACTCCGCAGACTTGAAATTTTTTACAGTGCGATAAGGACAAAAAAAAGTGCACTCTCCTTAATCAATATGGTGCTTAATTGTATATATCTATATATATATACATAGAGAGAGAAAGAGAGAGTTGAGTGATAAAATACGTGATGAGACTCTATTAGAAATTGCTACTCGAAGTGACAATCTCGAAACTGTTAAGCTTTTAATTGCGGAGGGTGCAAGCTTTAGAGCCAACGAAATACGTGATCCACTAGAATTTTTATTACTACGCTACGTCTTTAATTTTAAAAGTTATAAAGTAATAAATTTTTATTTTAACGCAACTATTTGTAGTAATTATACATCCTATTCTTATGGATCACTCCTATATAATTCATAGTGTATTCATAACTCATATTAAACGGCTGCTGAATTATGGAGCTGTCGTAAATGCACTAATACTGATATAGATGCACGGGACCTTAATACCATTATAAATTGCGGTTGTTCTTGAGAAGAAGGATATTGTTAAATACTTATTACGCAAAGGTGCTGATGTTAGATCAGTAATG
This sequence comes from Microplitis mediator, assembly GCF_029852145.1. Lineage (NCBI taxonomy): Eukaryota > Metazoa > Arthropoda > Insecta > Hymenoptera > Braconidae > Microplitis > Microplitis mediator. Next base: position 5,660,258 of record NC_079973.1, read on the forward strand.
CCGGATTATACTATATCTGCTTTTAAATTAACTTAGGTAGTTCTTACTAATTAGATTTATGAAAGATCTCCTTGATGCTGATGCCGATATTAATTACAGTGTCCATTATTATCTACTATACATTAATGACAAATACTCATGGTTAGAGTCTAATGTCACTCAACTCAAAACTGCGTTGTCTCGATAACAGATCTCATCATGGGTCTGCTTAATTTTTGGCTGTCAAATTATCCTCTCTTACTAATTGTAAGTAATATAGAGAGTTTGGGAACACACTTAACACTCTTGAGGTACTAAGAGCACAACGTGACTTGGCTCCGAACAGAAACACTACTAAGACCAATTTTTCAATCGTAGCATATTATGACACATAAAACTTAAATTTCATTCATCCAAATCTGCGATTTTATTTCTTTAAATATTTGTCTATATTTTTCAAGATAACTAATCTGATAAGATGATGAAAATCAACTGAACTGATCACTTGACTAAAATTTTACGGAAAAAGCTAAGACTCATACATGAAAATTTGATTTGATTTTTAATTACTAAAGTCTTATTAAAAAGATTTTGTAAAGTAATATTTTTTATGAAAAATTTTAAATCTCAAGTGCTATCACAAATGATAATCTAACGTTAAATATCCAACATAAGTGATTAAAAACTAAAAAAATTGTTGCATTTAAAACATTTCCAACTAACATATTTAACTTTGTAAATAATCTGAATGACATTGATTATGATTACTGTAAATTTAAATGGCTATTAAAATCACATAAATTCGTTAATGTCATTGATACTTTTCTTACTTGACCATTGTAAATAATTCAGTAGAACAATAGTACTGCAAGTGACATAATCTCAAGAATGTTACGTGTCTCACAATTTTTATTACTTATTTCCAGCATGGTAAGCTTGAACAAGTTATCTAATGATAAGTTACACTGTAAAAAATTTGCGGAGTGAATGACTGTTTATTTATTTAATCGCATCGGAGTGAAATTTACTCCCAAAGGGGGTTTATTATAATATTAAAACTCCGAATCGGAGTGAATACGGATTGAAATAAAATTCAGACCACTTCGGAATCACTCCGCTGAAAAGACAAACTACCCTATCAAAAAAACCCATACGGGAATCCAGCCTAGATTTTTAAGTGGGTTCCCACATGGCGTTTTCGGATGGATTCCCATATGGTTTCCTGTAGGAATTTAGTACAGATTCATATACTTGTATCAATAGACGATAGACATAGAAATCCAGATACCCCTGATTCTATAGAAATTACTTATATAGAAACCCAGATTCCTATATGACTTTCCTACAAAGAAATCCATACATCCGTTTCTATATGGGAATCCAGGTATCCACAATTTCCTGTGTAGATTTCCCACGTGGTAATCTAGATACCCATGGTTTCCTACCTGACCAATTTTTTAAGTATAGTCAAACCTATACACGCAAACCTTCTCAATAAGACAATTTATAGATAATTTGAGAAAAATATAGATAGCCCGAACTGAGAATCGAACCCAGACCATGTCGGTATCGCGCTGAGTGCTCTACCAGTTGAGCTATCCGGTACTATGCTATATTCCGTTCAATTTGATCGATAACTTACTAAGCCACTACCAGACATGGATTTTTTTGATAGGGTTCCTATTTACTCTGTATGCAGAGTGATTTTTCGTAAAAACTCCGAAACTCTGGGTGACGGAGTGAAATCAGATTGAAATAAAACCCAGATCACTTCGAATTCACTCCCGATTTTTTACAGTGTATGTAGAATGTATTACCTATGAACAGAAGTAATAATCACAAAATAAATTGAATTAGTACTTGAAGGTATCATCACGAATACCCAGAACATTTTCAACAACATACGTCGGCCTTCAAGATGACAACAATTTTGGGCACAGTGGGTACGCATATTTATCATCAGATACAGCAAAACCAGAGCTAGAATTATCATCATGTCAATATGTAGACGTTAATATAACTACATGTCAAGTTCAGTTTGCGAAATTCAGAAAACGAGGAGACGTTTTTGCGATTCGTGCATGGGGGGCTGCAACAATACGTGACAATATTCTTGCATTTGTAAGTTATTTATTACACCAAACAACACACAAATTTTCAGATGATGCTGAGTCAAGTTTGATTATTATATATGAGGAAATACGAAAAAATAATTTACGTATAATGGATTTTTTACCATTAACGAATAACATACCGAGATTGCACGGAGCAGGTCAATTTGCTAAGCTATTTTTAAACTTACAATACATAATGCCGCTATTTTGTAAAAGCGCATTACAAGTATTAGCGAACACAATGCTTAAATTAAAAGAAAGTGAAGATAAATATAACCAAGATGATATTTATATTCACTCTGAGAACAATGTTAAAATAAAATTTCATGAAATAGATATATATGCAGATATTGGTTTACATATTTTGCCATTACTGCGTATTACATATGCCGGTAAAGATTTTCATGTTGATAAACACGTCAACAAATCATTAGGACATGAGTTTGCAATAATGTTTGTGATGATCCAACGAGGAAAACTTCCATTAACTCAACCAATATTAGCAGCGTTATTAATAAATATGAGATTTGATGATTTGTCGCCGAGAGAAAGTGAAGATTTGAAATTTCTTATAGATATATTGCGCAACAATAAAGTTAACAAGTGGTCACCAAATTTTATTGGATCATCACATCTTGATAATCCGTATGATTTGGTTGAGAGCACGTTCAAATCTATTGCAAATCATCCTGATGTAAACGCTTTATTAAGTGATATTGCAAATGATTTACAAAATAGAGTCCATTCAACTCCTCATACTCATGAAACAAAATTGATGGAACCATTTTTCAATACCGAAGAATTGAATATTACTTTGTTGTTCGAAGTAACAAAATCAAGTCTACCAACTAATACTAATGTCAAAAGATTACAAGAATTAGTTGAAAACGGGACCATTAATATGTTTTATGCATTGAAAGGTTTCGTTCGTTATAATTACAATACACCAAAAAATTTAATAATTGCATTTTTTCAACGGCTAAAAATGCGCGCCCCAAGTCATCCGAATACTATGTTTCTGTTAAATCAAATCGTTGATGAATTATCAGATCCTGAAATTCAAGTGCGCGTACACAGTCATCATTATAGAAAAAATAGTAGTCGTCGGGATTATTCAAGTAGAAGAGATTTACATAAGTTAATACATTCGAAGAATAAATATGTCAAATTTCGTCCGCCATTAATTCAAATGTTTCGTCAAAAATTTAAGAAAATTGAAACAAATGTCACAGTACGTTTGGACGATTCACCATCAAATTCAACGGTAAATTGTGAAGAGGTATCAAAACCACCATTGGAATCTTGGTTGAAAAATCTTGATTATCCTATACGTAATGTAAATCTTACTGATTTGATAGCCGATGCAAGTATATTTTTGGCTAAATTCATTAATGATAATACCGAAATAAGCAATTTCATGATTGATTTGCTGATTAAACGTAAAATAGAAAGAGAACATTTTTTGAAAAGTGAGGTTATATTGTCAAACATAACTTATGAGGGCACGGCACGAGATTTGTTGAAGTATTTGTTTAAAAAAGTCATTAATATTAATAAAGTGCGTGCGAGAAGTTTAATTTACTATGACATGATAAAAATATACTGTAGATTGATAAACGAACATGAAAACGTTATTTTTGATACATCATCGCTGAAATTAGATGAATTGGCACGAAATAATTCAATTGAACTATTTAGGAGTACTGTAAGCCCTTCATTGCAAAGAGTTATTGACAGTTACAATGCCTCGAATCATTCAGCTATTTATTGGAATAATTACACGACAAATCGTCAACTAATAAGTGATTTATGTCGTGTCTATTTACTTCAACCTCCTGTTAAAGAAGATGATACATTATTTAATGAACTATTAATTATCTTGCATACTATTTATCATGTACCGATAAAGTTCACAGAATTACTTAATATTTATGATTTCAAAACGTTGTATGAAATTAAGGATCTGAGAATGATACAAGAGTTGTTAATGAAACCTGATGTAATGCAGTTACTTGGCGACGATTTCGATTTGGGTAGATATCCTTACAAGGGTGTTATGTTAAAGGAAATTTTAAATCGTCTGATTGCTTACAATGATATTAGGAAAAATGTGACACTTTTAAAAGTTGTGGAATTACAAATTAGCGACATAACCTGTGATGGGCATTGGGCGGAACCGGTTACGGAAATTTTGTCAGATGTTTTGACGGATCAAGTTGATATTAATAAAATTTTTGACTTAGGATTGGACTCGAGAAAACTTACTCCTGAGGTACAGAATGCTTTTATTGACATGTGGAATTGGTATGGGGGAATGTTTAATCCGATAACTTATATGAAAGAAATGAATATTAGTGATTATGCCACGCGGTCACAATTTATTGAAGGATTTTTGACCAGCCTCGGCAAAAATGTTGAATCCGATTTTTTGAGAGTTGTTAGGGACATTAAACTTATGAGATCGGCCATTTTGAAAACTGGAAATGGCTTGGAACCTGTTGATTATTTATAGTTATGTATTTTATTTATTAAATTTTTATGGGTTCAAAAAAATGAAAGAAATGGGAAAATATGAATATTTTCTGATTGCATGAAAAAAAAAAAAACGTTGTAAGTTTTTGAATATTACTTATCAACTATTGCCATCTTAATTTTATTGTATTATTTTATATTTGTTGAGCACTTTCGTAGATTTTTTATTTAGATAACCGTGATGTTCGAAATAAATATGTGACGATATGTGTAGTTTTATACTAGAATGTCATCTTCTTTGTATATTAATTAAAAAATTATGTACCATAATTAAGATTTAAATAATAAATTTTTAAATATTTGTCCCTAATCAACTATCAATTTTTTTTTTATATAAAAGGTTTTGTACTGATGCGAGTGACGAAGTTGGCTCGGTGCAAGTTTGTCACTGCGTAGACTGGGGTTCGAATCCTGGCTTGGGCTTTTTTCACATAAAGGGAGGAGAGGGGATGGCTACTAACGATCGGGTGGAAATTATTTCTATGTTACAGGGAAAAATTTCTTATGACCCATAAAAAAGTTTCCAGTTAACTTTGTTCAAAATTCTCACAGGAATCTTTCCTACAGTAACATAGAAAAATTACTATACAATAAACGAGAAGTTACTATATATTTTTTTTCTGTTTCTTTTCTACCAGCTAGTTTAATGTAAAATTGTAATTACGACTAATAATTTCAAGTCAATAAATACAGTAGGACCTCGTTATAAGACTATTAGTTTCTCTCAAACTATCGCGATACCTGGTTTATGAAATGACAGCAGTTAGTCTTATAACGAGGTCGACCTTACTGTCAAAAAAATTATTAAAATAGTACTCACTAAATATGAATACGTGAAAATAAGTGAATATTTAATTACTAATTCAAAGTGCAAATCGAACCAATTTTTGAAATTATCAGTAATTAACGAGCTTTTCGATTATTATAATTGAGATAATCTAATTAAAATGGATGCGTACCTATTGTATAATCCCAATAGTTTTTACGGACTGATTTTAATAATTATTTTCCAATGTAAAAAATGTTAATGCTTCCATATAATTTTTTTTGCTTTGTTATAATTAATAAATTTATATCATGCGCGGATTGACATTCTCTCAGCGTTTATTTGTCGCACTCAAGTTTACTTGTCGCACGCAGATAATCGTTTAACGCACACAAATGTCGTGGAACAAAAGAGCGTGCGCTAAGATAGCACTTATATTGCATGAATGATAAAATGTTATATAAAATGATCAATATTATTAGAAGTATTGTAATTTCAGTTTTAAGCTGTAGTGAATAGTAAATTATTCATTAAAGTCATTCATTTGTGGTTCTAATACTCTTGGTTCAATTGCCCCCGACTAGTAGTTCAATTGCCCCCGCAAAGAGGACGATTGAACCATTTGATCCAGTTGTACAAATTCGTATTTATTAAAAATTTTCATCACTTTTTAAGTTATGTGCTAATGAGAAATGATAGTCTATATAATAAAGTATACTTTCGTAAAAAAAAAAGTTATCATTTTGCTATTATTCATCTAAAAAAAAATGTTAAAGTATTTTTGGTTCAATTGACCCCACTCTCCCCTATACAGAATATCGTAAAAAAGTTGACTATAGATAGTATAGCTGTAGTAACGAAATTTTCAGTTGTTTTGACGAGATTTTTCTCGCCGTGTAACTAATAAAGGCATCGAAAAATAATTTTTCTCGCAAAAAAATGTACTTGTATTCGTGATGATTTATATCAGTATTAAATTACAGAGCTAAAGAACTTTCGTAACAGATACTTTCACTCTATTATTTAAAAAAAAGTTTTTTCCCATTAATACAGAAAAGAATACGTCAAGAGTGTTAAAATTACAGGATATCCGATTCGCACGTCATTACGTAGAACAACGGCATTAAAATTGTAGACAGTCTCAAAATGTAATTCTTTTTTTACCCGAGTTAAATTACGTTTTATATGATATATTTTTTATAATACTCAACGTATAAACTACACAAGTTGTCAATTTCAAATACTCGAGAGTACTGATATAAATTGTATACAACACTATGTACTAATGAATTAATTGATCTACATATATAGATATGAAGTTTACTCCAATATTTAGAGTGGTAGTGATGCATTGAAATTCGTTCATTTGTATAATTGAATTTTTTTTTTTATTCTAGAAATCTTTTTTCATTAAAATAAGGTGTATGAAGTTTTTAATGCATTTATATCTGGCATGTTCTCTGGTACGACGTTTGCCAACTCTTGTGCAACTAATCCATTTTATTCCAATCGGTCAATTTGAGTGACAAAAAAAATATTTAACTAAGCGTACTAATTTTTCTTTCTATCTAGTTTTTTTTTATTTATTCTGTTTAGGAACCCGCGATTATTTGATTGATAGAAAAATCGATTTTTTAAATATATTCTGAAAGCATTTTATTTTAAATAAAAATAAATTTTATTATGGACATTTTAGTGTTTCAGAGAGAAAAAATTTATATTTTATACCGTAGAGACTTTTTTTTAGAATCAATAAACGAAGAGGGCTGGGCAATACAGACTTCCCTACTGAAGGTGAAAATTTAAAAAAAAATTCTTTATACAGGCGTCGGTTTTTATTTTTTTTTTAAGTTTAGTAGAATTTTTTTTTTAATTCAAAACGAACATTCTTTTAGAAAATTTTATTTTCAATAGTTATATATAGCAATTGTATAGTAAATCGTGTGTTTAACATTAAATTATCCGTAAAATTGCTTTACTTTTATTATTTCCTCAAAATATAAAAAAAAAAATTATTCCCATTTTTTCAGAATTTTCCATTCTGCCCTCAAATGATTATTTTTCTTTTACTAACGACAATGAAAAATGTGTTCTATTATCTCTGAATAAAAGTGAAAAGTAAAAGGTCCAGCGTATTAAAGTTCATAAAAGTGCTTTATTTTCTTAACATCCTTACCCTGCTTTTCCTTACACACTTTCTTTTCGTTTTAGTAAATAGCTTCAACTTTTTTTCAATTTTCATATAAAATTGAATGGAAAATGTAAAATATTTAAAATGTCATACATTTTTTAAAGCCAATACTTTTTCAACTTCGATGAAATATATTTAAATTTATATCAGCACACAAACTTTAGATTAATTTTTTTTGACAAACAGAAATTTATAGTTATTGCTACGTATGTTAAGAGTGTACCAAAAGTAAAAGCGATTATTAATTCAAAGACAGTTTCAAAATCGCGATAAAATTTAATATTACACGGGAATAATTTCCGTTCAAAATACGATCTCTAAAAAATAAAAAATATATAATGTAGTAATTTTCGTAAAATAATTATTAATCAACGTTCAATTCCTACAAAAATTAATTTGGTAGTAACAAAAAAAAAATTAGTTTGTGTAAACTGTTACGGGTTAGCTGGCGTAAATTTTAAACGTCAACATAAAATTTATTCCTGACTTGTGAGTATAATAAACAAGCAGCAAATAAATATGATTAAGGTCTTAAAAAAAAAATATAATGATAATAATAATAATCGTTGACATGGTAACCATAAAACGGCGGAACAGACGAAAGACAATTATTTATTTGAGTTGACCGTAATTTAGTGCATTTCCGTAAGCCCGAGGCAAACTGTCCGGAAAACGAGTAAAAATTACTTTGTGAAAAATAACAGGAAGTGTTGCACTGAACAATTCAATGTTTTTTATTTATTTATTTATATTTTTTTACTATTTTGCTACATTTTATCTGTCCTATAACACATGTATCATATGAATAAATAACTTATGTATTATCTCATCCGAGTATCACATTCATACATATTTATATATTGGTATATATACATGATCAAATTTTCACTTTATGTTTATTTAATATATAAACAAGTATAACGTCATATGAAACAGAAAAAAAAAATATATATATATATATATATATATATATATATTATATATATATTATATATATGAATGGAAGTCATAAATTTACAAAAATGCATCATAAATTTATACTTCATTATTTTTATTCACTGAATTAATTTATTTATATGTAGAAAAAAAAATGTTTTTTTTACATTTCTCAATAGAAAACTTTAATCATTTTCTTTTAAACAGACATATTTATTACTTATAGTTATTGTATAAGTTTTTGTATTTAATTTACGATATTTTTATATTAAAAAACTGGACTGAAACTAACAACCCGCACAAAAAAATATATATGTGACATATATGCATCAATGTATCGGCTATATGGGACATGTATGTTATTTATATATTTTTTTGTGCGGGAACTTTCCTTTTTTTGAAAATTTTCAATTTTCATAGCGGGAAGTTAAAAATAAACCGACCGTTTACTTATGGTTAATAATACGAAATTAATTCAAAAATGTTTTTAGAAATTAATTGACGATTACTCCTTAATTAACATCAAAAATTTAATTGTTAATTTTGCGATCAAAATTATTCGGTTGCCCAATTTCAAAACACAGTAACTGACAAAAATAAAATTTTTGAAATATGAATTGAATCATATTCACAAGACTCCACTGGAACTAAAAATACTAAGAAATCGATTTTAAAAAACTTGTCCCTTACTGTGTTTTGAAATTGAGAAGCCGTTAGATGAAATAATTTTTTTAACAATAACCTATGCAGGAGCTACCAGAGTTGAACGACGGGGCCTTACTTGGCCCAACACTGGGGAACCTAGCTTTGGCACACCTATATTGGCCCATGCTTGGCTCAAGATTGGGTACTGAGTCCTGGCCGTTACAATGATTACCCGAGCTTGGGCCAGGACTGGGTGCCTCTGCCTTGGCCGTTCAATGGCAATCCAGACTTGGGCCAAGGTAGGATTACCCAAGTTTGGCTATACCTATGGTTTAATAAGTAGATCATATAAATACATCAGTTCAACATTAGTAGATTCGTCCAGTAGCTACCGTTCGGACCCAGCAATCAGAAGGACGGCAGTTCGCGCCCAGAGCCCAGCAGAATTTCACCGAGTTTTTTTCACATCATTTACCTCCTTTAGATAGTTTAAACGTTAATGATCATGAACTCTACGAGGTTAATAATAATAAAATTTTTTTTAAATTAAATTTATTCGTTTCCTCGATGTATGGGCCAGGTCTGGTAACGAAGCCTGGGCCAGGACTGGCAACGAAGCATGGGTCAGGTCTGGCAACCAAGCGTGCGCCAGGTCTAGCAACCAGGACTAGCCCCATGTTATCATTCCAGACTTCTACCAGGGCTGGGCCAAGGCTGGCTTACAAGCTTGACCTAAAGTTTTACATACTTAGGCCAAGCCTGGGCCCGTCGTACTTTCCTCTCTGGGAAGAGAATTGCAATGAAATTTGAACAATGATCGATGTCAATTTTTTTGTAACCGTCCCTGTTCATTGTCTGTTTGTTTTACGACTTTACTAATGACACTTTTTTATTACTTAAAAAAAAATAATTTTTATTGTGAAAAAAGCTGAGAAAAATTCGAAAATTCTAGAGAGATCAATTCTTAAATTTTTGATAGAAGGATCTATAAAAAATAAAATTTCACACAGGCTGTTTTATTTGACAATATAAAATGTAAATATTGTATCTTATATGAGAAATGAATGAAATAGCTAAGAGAATTATGAGGTAATAAGAAAATTTGATAATCAAAATCAAATTGCAAGAAGTATTTAAGTGTTTAATTAAAATCCTAAATAATTTGCTAGCACAAGGAATGCTTGTGTATTAAAAGACAACTTGGGTATGAATATGTGTATTATATATGTACTTTATATGCATTCCATTCAAGTCCTTTGGAATAGCTTGCAAAATGAGCAGAACAAAAGAGAGAAGAGATGGTGGGTTATGTAATTGAATATACGTTTCGTGGACCGTAATAGTATGTCTGCGTACCCGAGGACAAGTTGTTTTGAATTAATAATATACTCATACTTATTTACTTAAACTCATATTTATGTACATTCCATGTAGGTAATGAAATTATTACATTATAAATATGTACATATATATACGTAGCGGCTCTAAAAGTTAATGCATCATCAAAAAAATCATACCAAGTTTGAAACAAAAAAATTGAGAATTTTCCTGCCCAAGAATTTTGAAAATGCTAAAGACAATATTCAAGTACACAATGTTTATTTTTTTTCTCGTTACAACAAATGTTACTAAATAAAAAATAAATGTCTTAAAAATTCCAACTCAAAATATGAATTTTTAAAGGTCGCTTGAATTATTGGAGTACTCAAAAAATTTAAATAAAAATTTCGCTTGCATTTGACGGTAAGTTTTATTGTTGAGCTTAAACTTAAAAAACAGTATTACTAAAAAAAAAAATGAGTTATTTAAGTGAAAAAAAAAATAAAATTTAAACATAATAATATAAAAAAGTATAAACAGCATGCGAGTGTGTGACAGTTACCGGATGGTACACTCGCGATTAATGGAGACAGGTCGTAAGGAAAAGAGAATAGGAAGAACTAGTGTATAAGACATTCTGATGTATGAGATCCTCGTCATGAAGGCTGTTTCTCAGCAGTCCTGTCAAGGGAAATGTTGTCGCATAAAACATATCTTGAGAGCCAGCTCACCGTCTTTACTTACGAGTAGAGTCTTCGCGAAATATTTCTACTCCATTGAAACACATTCGGGTATATCATACTCATATTCATGTTTATATCATCTGTAAGTATACAGTATATTGTACAATATACAGTATATAAATATACTATAAGTATGAGTATCAACATCAACTAACAACAAATATAAGGATAAAGATAATATTATAACTCACACTCATTCAGTATCATCCTCGTTCACTTAACATATTACATTTTCTTTCCTACAGATACACTCCCTAGTATTTATTGTTATCACTAGAATAGGTTTTTTTTACTTATTTTCTACGCTCTTTCAAGACTTTCAAACAAGAATTGCATAAGTGGCTACTTTACAACTGATGCCTACTTTTTGTGCTGAACTGTTCGAGATGACTGTGATACTAACCTAATTAAATCTACTTACATTGTTATAATTACTATATATTTTTACTTAACTTTATTCATATTTTATTCTGTATATTATATATGCAACTATGTTACATAATATTTGTTTGACTCTACGAACAATAAACTAATTTATCTAATCTAATCTAATCCATGGGTCCAGGCCCTTTATCAACTACATTGACACTTCTGCTCTCAACCGTTACAACGGTAACTTAAAATTCTTAACAAATTCTTTGTAAACTTATATTCTATGCACACTGTATTAATTGTTATATATTTTTTTGACAATTCTTATTTGTTGCTAACTTTTATACTATTTTGTTCAACCATATGAACAATAAACTGCTATCTAATCTAATCTCTCTCTCTCTCTCTCTCAGCCTCTCTCTTATATATATATATATAGTCTGGAGCATGAATTTCTCTGATAAATGAGATGTCGGTTGCAGTGTGCATTCAAACATATTTTCGTTTAAATTTTATAAAAGATGAATTTTATGCTAAACCTAGACACAATAAAATGATATTTATTATTGACACCAGAAGCTTTATATTGTTGATTATTATATTTATTGTAAAGAATTTTTTTAAATTTTGAATGTACACAGAGAAAGCGAGACTCGAAAATATTATAATATTCAATTTTTTAGTAAAAAATATTAGTGCAAATCAATAAATCAATCAATAAATATTACTTTTACTATTCATTACTAAACAGTTTGCAATTTTTCAAAAGTAGATCGATGAAATTAACAATTGGTAAGGATGGCCTATACGAATAAGTATAACAAGTTCAGAGGACTCTGTTCGAACGAGACATCAGACCGGCAGACTGAGGACAGGATTTATCGTATCGATTAATCGTATCGAATAATTCAAATTTTTGAATTATTCGTAACTTTTCGAATTATTCGTCGATTTTAGAAATATCCGAAAGTTTTTGAATTATTAGTAACTTTAAATTATTCGATTCAAATCGAGAAAATTCTGATCAGCTTTAAAATATACAATTTTAATTTAATGAAGAGCTTAGTTTTTGGAGTGACCCAACATAAGTTTTCTGTAGATTCTTGTCTGAGCTCTATTTACCTCTGACAAAAATTTGAATCATTGGAAAAACTACACTGTTAGAAGTATTTATTTGAACCAAATAAATATTTATTAATAGTTAATAAATGGTTTATTAAATGAAATTTATTTGGGCCAAATAAGCCATATCTTAATAGTTAATAAATGGCTTATTTGAATAGAAAGAAATGACACATGAAGTTAATTAAGTAAGGTTATGACAAATAATTTATAGCACTGTTTAATTTTATTTTTTTAAAGAAAATAATACACACAATTAATGTTAATTGAAGATAAAAATTATTATACAAAAAATATAAAATAAATGAAATATTATAATAAATTTTTACTAACAATCACACTCATTCCATTCAAGGTTATAACCTTAACTTCATGTGTCATTTCTTTCTATTCAAATAAGCCATTTATTAACTATTAAGAAATGGCTTATTTGGCTCAAATAAATCTCATTTAATAAACCGTTTATTAACTATTAATAAATCTTATTTGGCTCAAATAAATACTTCTAACAGTGTATTACAATTTCACGTCGTTGAAAAGAAAATTTTTAAATTATTCGTAAATTTACGAATAAGTCGAATTATTCGATTCGATTTGATACGAGTAACTCGTAAGTTCGAACTATTTGCACATCCCTACTAAATATAAATAAAAATTTAAGTTTCTAGATAATAAAAATTACACAATTTCAACCGCGTTTTAAAATTACAACATAAATTTAGTATTTTTAACTCAGATTTTTCAGCAAAGCTATATTTCTTGCAAATAAAATTGGTCGATTAGCAGTTAAAGTGTTAAAAAATAAATATTGTTTCATAATTACGGAGCGACATTGCACGAATTAGTTATTGGTAGTCTGTCAACAGGAATAATAACATCGTATTTTATGTAAGTTTAGTGTACAATGTTTGCCTATATTGCGGTTACACGTTTAACGATATAAAGGTGGAAATGTTGCTTCGCTAGTGCTAGTAACAGGGTGAAATCATAAATCATATTGAGCTTACTACACTGTCTTGCTTGGTTTATATATATTTATATGTATGCATGTATGTATACATAGAAGAGAAAATGTAATATAATAAAAGAGGATATATTACAAATTACTTTATTTTTATTAATTTTAATGTTTGAAAATAATTTACTTTTTTTTTTATGATGAACATTTCGTATTATTCTTTGAAAAAGTGAGAAATAAAAAATAAGAACGTAATTTTGTGCACGGAAAGAAAATTATGGGAACTTTTCCTATGCATTATGGGAATGGTTCCCATAATGGTATGGGAATAGTACCTATACTACTATAGGAATAGTTCCCATACTATTATAGGAACCATTCCCATAATATTATGGGAATGGTTCCTATAATATTACAGAGAGTATTCCTATAAATTATAGGAACCATTCCTATAATTATAGGAACCATTCCTATAGTGTTATGGGTATCATTCCCATAATTATAGGAACTATTCCTATAATTATGGGAAACATTCCTATAATTATAGGAACCGCTCCCATAATTTATGGTCGTAATTCTTATGTTGGTATAGGAAAAAATTTCACAAAATTATGGGAACCGCTGCCATAATTTTCTTTCCGTGTGGGTACAATAGATAAAATTTAATTCTCTATCATCCTGGGAAATTTTCTAAGTCTAAAATCAATTCCAAGAAACTTTAAAAAATTATTTGATGACAAACAGTTGACTAAAATCAATTTATTACTTTTCTATACGACCTGCCTAATAAATATCCTGTAACATACTCCAGGGTGTGTCTTATAATATTTATGATATTTCGGACAAATAGTAATAAAGATCTAATCGAGTAAAGTGATACCCTGTGTCAATAAAATATATTTTCTGCCACACGGAAAGATACAAGCATATAAAATATAACTAGTTCTAGTTATCAACTGACTATCTGATTAATCTTATCTGTCAACGTCAGTTCCCACCTCTTTCAATTTCAATAAAATGTCAGCACAATTGTTCTGATGTACGTTACAGGTTATACTTTGAGAATTATCTACAATAGTATCTTGTACATTTTGTAGAATTGGTATTATACTCGATGTCACTAGATATATACAATATTTTATGTAATAAATGCACGAAGAAAAACCTCGTTAAATGTCTAAGGTCCGGGCCATGCTGTTAGAGTCATAATAGTATATTACAGTCGAAGCTCCCTAAAGTTGCTCTTTTCGTACAGGACCATTCCCTAAAGTTGCTTTTTCCCCTTCTCAACACTCTGCATTCTCGCTAGGATAATTGATTCCCCTATGCGCGTTCCGGTGCGTCACAAAATAAAAACAAACAGTAAGATACATATGCGTTGAGGCTAACCTCAAATCGTGATTTTTAAATTATTTTTAATATTTTAATATTAATAAATGAATACAATGGAAAATACATACACAGAAAAAAAGGATTTCTTGGCGCAAACAATTTTTACTTGACCCAAGAAATTTTTTGTATTATAAAGTGAAAACAAAACTTTTCTTGGGGTAAGAAAAAATTTTCTCGGAACAAGAAAAAAATTTTTTAGGCGAGAAAAAAATTCTTGAGCCAAGAAAAATTTTTGTCTTCAATTCATAATACAAAATATTTCTTGCACCAAGAAATTCTTTTTTTCTGTGTAGAGTTTATAAAATAATCACTAATTTGAAACATTGACTGAACTATAATTTGCCGACCGGAAATTTGAAAAAATAAACTAATAAATTTCATTACACCTCGAAAATACTTTTGTTCATTAATTATAACTTTCTCGGATAGATTTATTAATGATAAAAAAATTTTATTTCTAGGTTAACTATCTCGCATAACAGAATTTGTATATAATCAATTATAGAAGTTTAAATTGCGCGCCAGAATCTTGAATTCTGATTCGTTGAGTAAAAAGAAGAGTGGGAGAAAATCCGAGCAACTTTAGAGAGCATGTCCTGTCAACTTTAGGGAGCTAGCAACTTTAGAGAGCTTCGACTGTACACATAAAGAGAGGAAAGTACACGGAGAAAAAAATATTGCGCTCTCCACTCAACGGTATTGTGATATTCACTCTCCACGGTTGGTTATATTTTGTATATGGAAAGTCTTGGTCTATCGGATCGTGATTATCACGATCCAGACGGATCCCGAAATCATAAGATCGTTTTCAAGAAATGTAAAGCAATAGAATATACGTAATTAATTGATGTAAATTTTACAGTCTTTTTTTTTCAAAGATGAATTAAAAAATTAATCGACAAAAAAAAGAAATTCTTGCATTAAATATATAATTCGTATTTTTTTATCGTCATTGTGTGCGCTTTAAATAATTAATAATCTTATAAATAAAAAATTTGATTATGAGTGGTGGCACTCGAGAAGTAGATCGCGATAATCATGATCCGTTTTGGTACGATATGGATACGTTAACTGACGATCACTATACATTTAAGTATATTCACAATTCGTAGGATCATTATAATAAGTATCTAGTGTTTCATTCATATCGATATATATATCGTGAAAATCAAGTAACAATTTAGTACTAATCACGATACAACTGTCGCTCTCCGTTGGTGAGTGATAAGCGCAATATTTTTTTTTCCATGTAGGACATTCCAACTTGCGTGTGTAATTGCCTACCTAAGCCGAAGGTGAGGCTGGCAAACACGTGGATTGGGACGTGCTACCTTCCTACGTGGTGTGTATACGATTTTTCACCAGACTTGTGCCTGAAAGTTTAAATTTCTGCGTCTGTTTGAGGGAAGAATGGTGCATGCGCTAATTTTTATCATTTGTTTTTTCGTAAGAGGAAAAAAAACGACATTCTGTCCCCTAAACCAACTTACCACCTGACTAAACTTGTCATCAAATACTCAGTCAGTGACTATGGATCATTATTATTTAAGCATTTTTCACCAAAACTACTTCCGAAATCTAGGACATTTGCATAAAAAACGCAATGTAGAAAAATTGACGTCCGAGCCACAAACGAGTGTCAAGGCACAGCGTTAGCGTCTTACGCCCACTCTGAATTTACGAGGTATTACATCATTTTTCTGGTCACATAAATTACATATGTAGAAATATCATAAAGTAAAAAATATATTTATTTTATATGATCATCATATATCATTTGATATATCATCGTGAATATAAGTGACTAATGTAATTGACATATTTCTAATTTCACATGTGTCACTATCATTTTTATAGTAGTACACTTCATATGTTATATTCGAAACATATTTTTTATTTGTTTCCTATTGACAGGCAAATAAGAAATATTGAGAGGACTCGTAATGTCGACTGAGTATTGAAGTAAGAAAAATATGACTTTAGGGAAATCAGCGGAAATGAGATTCTTATATATTTGTCTTATATAAATTATTTATTGATTATAATAATAATTTACAATGAATTTATTTTTAGTTGATTCATGAGAACTTTTCAATTAAATTTTAATTAGAAAAAAAAAACAATAAACTAAACTTGTAGTAAAAAAAGTGATATTTATAATGATTAAAAAAATTGTTAACTAAATAAAAATTAAAAAACTTAGATTTTTTTTACAACAGAATAATTAACGAGGCATTAAAAAATAGTAATTAGTTACTACTGACGTCAGATAGACAGCATAAACTTGAGATTTCTCAATTAATTTTTTATTATTTTTTCTATTAATTCTATCCTGAGGTTCTGAGGTTGTCTTAATGCGAGCACCATCTGCATAATATTATATCGTAAATCTATAGAGCAGCTTTCCTTGTAAAGACGGCAATAAGATCTCTTTTTTTTACACTTTTTATACTTAGTGGTTTTACATATTATAATAATTAAATATTATAATCTCATTTTCATAATAAATCGATAAAATGTTCGCCCGCAATAATTAATTTTAATCATAAAATACCAATTATTTAATTATAATTATAAAAATAATAATTATTATTATTAATATTATTAATATTTATAATGCTGAAATTCCTCATAGCACATAAAATAAAGTTAATTATTTTATTTTACGCGCGGCAGGTAATTTTGATAGCAATTGTATTACTGATTGCCAACAATGAATAAAAAAATTAAATTAATTATTTTCTACAGACCGGGCACAAAATGATTAACGCAAATTGTCAATTATATAAAACTGATTTAAATATAGGCTAACGGATAAATTAAATGTTTTCAGTGATAAGTTTATGTATGTATATTTTTTGTCATATATTGCGGCGTAGGTTGAGATCAAATGCGCATATATAGTAAATACTATATAATATACAGTATTTTTTGTAGGGAATTTAATTTTACATAAGAATAAGTGGAAATGAATTTTTTTTACTCCAATGTTTTAGCAATTCTGACGTAAAACATCAAATTATGAATAAAATTAAAAATAGCGATGATAGACCTCTTAAAATTAATATTAAGGGCTCAAACTTTCATGAAATTTTTTTTTTGTCATTCTGAATAATATTTTCGATATAGCTAAGAAAAAAAAATAGTCAATTTTTTTGGCCCAGTCTAATGTATATAGAGGAGGGTGGGGCAGAGCGGCCCCCCTGAAATTTTGACCAAAAAAAAAATTTTTTTTTTTTCGACTAATTACTATAAATCCGACATGTTTGCGCATTTTTACCCCTACGCATGACATTTGGGGCAAAATGGACAAGCCCAAAATTTTGAAAAAGTGATTTTTTCATATTTTTATCGTCAAATTAAAAAAAAATTATTATAATTCCACATTTCTAGCCCTACGCATAACACCTGGGGCAAAATGGACCAGCCGAAACTTCCGAAAAAATTATTTTTTCATATTTTTCGGCCGTTTCTTTATGTAAGAGGCAAATTTGGTCACTAAAAATTTATAAAAATTAAATTTTTTTTTTTAGTTGATAAATTTTTGAAATAAAGTAAAATTATAGAATTGATTTTTTTTTTTATTAAATAACAATTAGTAATTAAGGTAATCGAGAGTGAACGATTTTTTACGCTTTAAGAAATTTTTTTCGAGTAATATAAAACCAAAAATAGTTGTCAAGAGAAAGAAATACATTCTCAATGATGAAAACAATTTAAAAAAAAAAAAACGAAAAAAAAAAATTTTTTTATCACTTTTTGAAGGGGGGCCGCTCTGCCCCACAAAAAAAAAAAAATTTTTCAGAATTTTGGCAAAATGTCCATAAATTTGTTCGAAATAGGACAAAAATAAAGTGATCTTATGGTTGCAAGCCACAAAAAATAATAATTGGCTTAGGGGGGCCGCTCTGCCCCACCCTCCCCTATTGAATTGAATTGAAAGATTAAAACCCAACCATTGATAAATAGTTTGGTTTTAATCTTTTGTTGATTAAATGTTGAAGAAATTTTCAAGAAAAAAAAGTCGTCAATCATGAGTTGATACAATAGAAGTCTATCTAATTTTTAAATTTTTATACTTAATAATGGAATATTAAAATTTTTTTATAATCACCCTAACATGTATATATGTAATTTACTAATTATAAGTTACTAGATATTACAGTTCTAAAGAGGGGTTTGTTTTCCACTTTAAAATGTTTTAAAATAAGTTTCATTCTCGTTGCAATATATAAATTGTCTTATTGTCATATTAGTTGATTTAAATTCAATTAAATGGAATATATTGTATTACTGTAATATGCTGGCACATCTAACGGTGGGATATTGAAATCTTGGAAATTTTAGTCGAGTCGTTAATATAACAGCTTAGTGCATTGTACTCGGTGTCAATATTCCAAGCTCTTTTCTCTAGCGCAAACTAAGATATATATTGGATACTCTAGAGATATATCTAGTTTTAATTGCAAGTGCATTGACACTACCGCGGGCTATTGATACCATCAAAACTTCCTTCAAGTTGTAACTGATGAAAGGAAAATATAAGACAAAGCATAGTGTTTTTTTTTTGTTTATAAAACTGTCTTCAAATTGAAGACTATAAAAAAATATATCGAGTAATATCGAAATAAAGTGTCAATGATCTACTGATTATTTTTTTATTTTTTATTACATGATTTTTTTCCCCATTATCGCTGTTATTTAATCGGCTTTTCTTTTGTACTTTACTAGGATTTTTAATATTTATTTTTTTGTTTGAATAAAAAACGCTTAAAACAAAATACAATTTCCAGATAAAAATAAATTACGAAAAAAAAAAAAAAAATTGATAGCTATTATTAAATTATCAAGATCATTAGCCTCAGGTCATATTTCAACAAAAAGCAGAAATTAACAATAGTGAAAATGAAATTTTTTTTTTTTTACATTCAGCGATATTGTAAATATTTTTTTTTATGAAGAAAAAAAATAATTTGATAGAATCATATGGATGAAAAATTTATTATTCATATATCATTATGAATGTTGTAAATATTGGATGATAAATTTAAAAGTGTGATTTGATATAACAACAGTAAATTCAACGTTTCAACGAGCATGGATGCTCGAACGAGCGGAACACGGTTTTCAAGTTCTATGTACAACACAGGAAATTCAGAAGTATGTATATCCGTAATATTCTCCGTCAGTGCGATTGATACGACGGAAATTCAAGCGCTATATTATCTCGTTGGTGTAGAAATTTACCATGACAGCCCATCATATATACATATATATCTATATATTATATATATGCGATAACCATATAGCCTTGGAAGCTTGCGATAATGTCACCGGCTGTCGTCGCACAAGTCTAGAGAAGTTAGAGCAGAAACGATACCAGCATTAGGAGAAAAAAATAGAAACAAAAAATGATATTGAGAAAAAGAAAAATTACTTTGCGAAATAAAAAAAATATATAACTAATATCGATAAGAAATATTTTATCAAATTTTTCCATTTGTTCATAACTTTTCTGAAGGCTAAAAAAAGATATTGCGTTTTTTTTTTTAAATTAAATATCTAATCTGAAAGTATCCATTAATGGTTTTATCAAAACGTGTAACAAAATAATTTAATATATATTTATAGTTTAATAGGTATTTATCTACAATTTTATTGAGAAATATATTTTTTTTCGTGATTCACATTCGATCTTATTATCAATCGCTGAGCAATACTCTGTGATAACAACGGTTACATAAAATATATCAAATCTTAGCTCACGGAAAAGTAGTCAATTTTGCACTGAGATATTATTTTATTGCGAATTTAAAATAAAATAATATTCTTGATACATGAAGTAGAGGAAAGAGGGGGGAGGGGGCAAAAATGGAGCCCTTAAGAAAAAAGGGTTTATATCCTCAGTGCCACGATTACCGTAAATATAACGGTAATTTTTAAAGAAAATTTCTTTCAGTGCACTGACAAATTTTGCTACCGTTTCAAATAGATCAAATTAATAATTTGGTGTCGTAGATAGTATTAAAAAATTTTCTCTGTGTATATAAATAAATTTTTGAAATTCATTTGTATACTATTATGAATATAAATAAACATTTATGTACAAAGTGAAAAGAATAAATTTGTAGGATACTTAAACGAATAACTTGTATACAAGTTACAAGCTGTTTGTGACAGTTTGAATGAATTATTTTCTCCAATTTAGAATGCAGCTAACACGACACTGCGTAGTACATATACATATATATATATATATTTCGTGTGACACAAAGTCCGTAACATTGGCACGATTGAGTTTATGGATAAAAATAAATAATCATAATTATAAGGGAGAGAAAGACGAGTTCGGAGCGATATGAATTACCTGGGGTACAATGGGTCCTTAAAAATTTAGACAAAAATTGTTTTTTTTTTTTCAAGAGTTTTTCAGTTAAAGTGAAATTTTTATAAATTTTGAAGTGATATGAAGTATCCAGGATAAAATAGAAAAGCTTAAAAAAACTGTATTTATTTCTGTTAGTAAAAAAAAAAAAAAAAAAAAATTATATTGAATCGTAAAGTAATGAAAAAATGAAATATGTAGAGATTTAAATTGAAATTTAATACTAGTTTCGTTGATTTAAATTTCCAATGATAAAATCATGAAAAAAATAAAAAAACAAGGCGGATGCTAAAGAAAAATAAATATAAAAAAAAAACATCTATGGATTTCTATTTGACTGGTGCTGATTGGAATTATTGCGAGTACATAAATTCGTTATTTTTGTTATGACTGGAACTGAACGCATTAAACAATCATACAGAAAAAATATAAATTTATTTATTTTCAATCAATGCGATATTTATTGTGCTGTTTGTTTATTAATGCATCATATTACTTTTTATTTATTATCCAGTATTTTTATTATTTTCCAAAGTAGGAATCGAGAAAAGTTTTATTAATAATGTTGGTTTGTTTTTTTTTTTTTTTATAATCGGTGATGAAAAAAAGAGAAAATATTTATCCGTATTGCCCAATTTTTGTTATCTTTTTTATGGACATATTTTTTTTTTTTTGTTACAAGCAGTCAAAATAAAAAATGACAAATTTTAATTATAAGTGAACAAGTTTTTCTTTTAATTATTCCTTCACTCATAATATATTTACATTTTTATTTTACAAGTTTCTGTCAAAGTTGCTCAGTACTAATTAATTTAACGCTGGGATTGACGTAAAGCTTGTTCCAGCTAGCGACAGGATTAATTAAGACGCTTCAACAAGAATCTTTTGGGAATAAAGAAAAATGATAGGAAAAAAATTATAGAACGGGAAATGATAAAAAAAAAAAATGAAACTCAAGCCCGTCGCACAATTTGATTATACAACCACGGGCTGTGACATAAATATTAATGTTGTTTGTGGGGTCGCTAAAATAAAGGTGAGTTTATTAGTCATTTTAGAACCCCGACGAAAATATCGTGTTTAAAATAGTACATTTCACATTAAAGGGAAAAATTAGGACATTCCAATCCACGTGTATAATTGCCTACCTGAGTTGTAGTCAAGGGTGGCAAACACGTGGATTGGGACGTCCTACCTTCCTCGGTGGTGTGTAAACTATTTTATTCAACGCAGGCCTGATTTGCGCGCTTTATGACGTCTGCGTTGCGAACCCTAAACGGCTGTTTACCGACCGGTGCAAAGAAGTTGAGTAAAGTCAAAATAGATGTCCTCGACTTTCACCGGCGTTGTGAAAAGTGAGTGTTGAAATGACATTTCACCACGCGTCTCAAGATTTTTAACTGAGCTCCATCTATTAAACATTGTAAGAACTCGTTGAACGACTATAAGTTTTTTTGTCAAAATCCATGTTGAACGGCTAGTACACTAAATATGGTTACTTCAATTCATCATATGGGGAGTGGGTTATACCGCGTGGTTGTGCTGTATTTATTTTGTTAATAAATATTGAAATTAAATATTAAAACATCCGAGTAAGTTTTAAATCAATTGAATATGAATTCTGAATTTTAAAGCCGATGGTTTGTTGTAATTTCGTGGATGCACCGTGTCGCTAAATAGCCACAGACTTCGCTTCGCAGATTGTTATTAATCGCGTAAATCAGGCGATTGTTGAATAAAATAAAGTGCATAGTAGGACACTCAGATAGTCTTTATCCGGCAAGCGCAATGATTTCAGCACACTTCTCCGGGCCACGTACATGGGCCTTAGGTCCGTGTATGTAACCCTACGACTCCTGCTGAAAACATTGCCTTCGCCACATAAAGACTATCTTAGTATCCTAATTATGCAGTATACTACATCACCAGATCTGTAACTAAAGGTTTAAATTTCTGCCCTGTTTAGAGGTAAGAAAGTCGCACTTTTCCTAATGAGAAAACAAATAATAAAAATGAGCACATTTACCATTCTTCCATTAGTACACACCCGGGTTGTAATGTCCTATTTTCTTCCCTTGGTGTGTAATATACCAATTTTTTCAATCCCCTGAATGAAACTGCTAATTTCGATGCCTGTTTTGTCAGTCGAAAAAAAAAAACAATTTCAGACTAATTCAATTTAGCGGACAGAAACCGACCTACATCTTCTCTATTAGGAAAAAAATTCATTAGTATGCCCGCTAGATTAGTTTCTGACTTAATTTTATTCCTGTCAGACCCGTGTTTGTTTATTGTAAACTTCTAAAAATTGTTGTCATTCTAATAATAAAGCAAACTAACAGCTATGTTTAGAAGTTGAAAAACTAATATGAGTTCCAATAAAAAAAATTATTAAATCAATAAAAAAATCATTGTTTTCTTTGTTAAATTTGAATTAATTGATTTTGCATTTTTAAAATACAGCATAATTTATTTATCGCTCTATCGAGCAGAAATTAGTCTGGTTTGATTGGCTCCGGACATAATGCAGATAATATGAAAAATACAGTACATGGCACAGGATAAAACACGATTTCATCCCTTGTCACGCAACATAGTCTTTTTTTTTGTAAAATGAAACAGATAATTTTCGAATCAACCATTTTTTATAAATTAAATCGTAAAAAATTAAATAAAGTATGGATGATTCGACAAAAAGAGCGACTAGAAACGTTCCAATTATCCGGATGTGAGCGAGGAGTATGAAAAAATATAAAACCCTCTTAATGAAAAGTAGTATGTTATCTTTAACGTATGTGTGCATATCCGCAAAAAAATAGGATGAGGAAAAACAAAAAAAAGTCTCATTGTCTCGGACATTTATTTACTCAAAAGAAAATAAAAATATATTATCACTGCAGTGACACCTTAATTTTGAGACCAATAGCTCGGCATTAAAATAGACTCGTTTGTTACACTAACAGCCGTTGCCGTCGTATACCCAGAGTACTATCTACTCGTAAAGGGAATAGTATAGAGAATAGAATAGAGAACTGGGAGAGCATCATAGCTTTATAGTGAACTCGCTACAATATAGCTTCTGTGCCATCAGTTTCCAACGATAGGGATACGAGAAACGAGCAACGAGCTCTTTATTTGAATATTGCTACGTGACCATGATGCATGCGGGTACATAGAGACTCAGCACACATTTCTATACACAAACACGTATGCATACACACATACACATTTGTACCTATAAATGCTTTTCTCTAATATATATATATATATATATATACAAGTTCAACTCAATAACCTTTGGAACCTGGGTTCACCTACAACTGGAACTAGACGATTTGCGACAGTCAATAAAATCCCGAGTATGTTTAACCCCTGATTCGAAATATAATCGTTAGTATGAGTGAGTTAGTGAGTATAGAAAATGAAAATGTACTATAATAGAAATAATATCAGAATATTTGGCTCTAATGTTCATGGTTATGAAATTTAACGTCAATTTAATAGGCATCGACGGAAAAAATTAAAAATAGTAATCGTTATTGAATTTCAACCGACTGTTGACCATTGAAAAATTTTAAGATAATTTTTATTATTTAAAATTATGGTAATTATTGTAGTACAGAAGGAGTAAAGCGAAAAAAATTCTCTTAAATTTCTTATAAAATAAAATTTAAGAACAAGGCTATGTTCAAAAATACTGTTAATTTGAATCAAAAGTGTGAGATGTTCATATTGATTAATTTAATAATAAATATTCGAAATCATGTCGTAAAAATAAAAATAAAATTTAGTTGAGCAGCTAATTAATTTGTCAATTAGATAAATATTTAATTAAGCTTTGACTCAAATGTCAAGCTGTGCTTATAATTTAAAAATAAAAATTAAAAGTTTCCATTACTTAATTTTAGATATTTTTATTATTATTTCATAATTATCAGAACTGTTATTTTTTAAGTGTAATGCAATCAATCATTAAGTATCCCGATAAACATCAGACATTAAGAGAATTCAACGCAAAACTTTTGAATGTTGCGTCATGAGCACTTTGAAAAAGTTATAGTGTGAAGGTACCGTTTTTGGCGATTTAAGGGCCAGTTTTGGACACTTGAAAAATTTTAATAAAATAATTTGTAAAATACACAATGACATAATTAATTTTTTAAGTGTTTTCAAAAATACTTTTATCACACTATTACAATGGAAGATTTTTTTTATACTTTTTCATTAATTAAAATACAGTATTGTATATTTAAAAATGGAGCGGTGACCACAAATAATATTTTTACCCTGTTTGAAAAAATTCTGTACGATCTTCTTATAAAAATAAATGAATTTCAAGTAGATAAAGAATAATCTTAATTGTTTTTTAACAAAGATAAAGTTTTCATTTTATTTTATAACAAATTTTTTAATGATAGATATTTTCGTTCAATGTTACTTTTTGTCATCCGATCGGAAATTTATATAAATTAAGGATGTCACTAATGGCATGACTATTACAGTTAATTGTTGTGATAACAATATTGATAATACGTTAAAACGTATATATAAATTACAAAGAGAATGAGAACAGTTAGCAAAATCTTTTGAAGGACAATGATCTACAATACGTTAATAATTTTTGTGTTTTCGTCATTAGTGTTTCCGATATGGACTTGTTTCACAAAAAAATATGATGTAATATTGATACAAAAAGATGATCCAGATATTCATATGAGTAAGTAAAAAAAATAATTAAACTTATTTATTGTTTTTAATATTCAGTGAGTAGAAAAGGGAGCATTCAAAATATATTTTATTTATAAATTGATGGTCAATAAAGTAAATTATTAAATCAATAATATTTCTCTTGTTAAAAGTTTATTGTTCTCTCAGCACAGTGAGAAAGTTATGGTTACCATGCTTAGTGCTTATGAAATATCAGCCCATAATGTTATAGCTACTCGAAATTATGGGGCACGTGCCCATTATTTCTGGGAAAAGCTGTCATAACTATAGGAAAAATTAGATTATGGTAATGATTACTATACTCGGAATAGTTCCCATAGTCATATAAAAATAGATCCTATATCAACATTGAAACCGTTCCTATGTGCGTATGGGAATACATCCAATAAGGTACCCGCGGGTAATAAGGCCTGTCGGGTAATAAGGCCTAAGTGACAGAAATGATATTTAAAATAATCGCCTTCGCTAAAGGCTACTCTAGTAGAAGGGTCTTGCATAGAGGTGTTACGACAAATTTATAAAGTCCCGATACCACGTGCCCTGTCTTCTATATTTCATCATCCGTCATATGCTGTCATAGCGTAGAAGAAATTATAAAAAACAATCTAGTCTTCTGACTCTTAAAAAGGATACTGATAGTTTCAAGTGCTGTTGAGCAAAGCAATCTAGTCTTCTGACTCTTAAAAAGTATTGTTGCTAAATTTAAGTGATGATTATATAGTTTAACTATTACAGTTTGTTTAACCCGTAGGCCTTATTACCCTATCGTAGTAAAATAAGGCCTATTCGTATGGTTTTTGCAAAAGTTTAATTTTTTGTTTGTATAAATTACCATTACTTCATTATATTTTATGGCTAATGTATTGAAATAAAGATTAATGATACATTTCGACAATTAAATGCAATATTTTCGATTCTATTCAAAATCTCCCTTAGCTAGGCCTTATTACCCACCGGTACCTTACATCGATTACCTGACCGTTGATCCGAGGACAATTGATCCGCGACAATTGATTCTTGCGACGATTGATCCGTCGATATAATGCGTGTAACATGAAAAATTACGCCCTTTTTTCACTAATTTTGTGTACGTGTAACATAAAAAATATACTCACACACAAATTAGTGAAAAAAGGGCGTAATTTTTCATGTTACACGCATTTTATCGACGGATCAATCGTCGCAAGGATCAATTGTCGCGGATTAATTGTCGCGGATCAATTGTCTTCGGATCATCGGTCGTGTCACCCTTACATCATGGTAACCGCTTCTATAATAAATGTAAAATATTCCCATAATATCATGGTAATCGTTCCCATACTACTATGGTTAACGTTACCATAATATTATGGTAATGTTAACTATGAATTATGGAAATCATTACCATAATATATGGTAACATTTACCATTGTGTAGAGTAACGGTTACCATAATAGTATGAAAACGATTACCATAATGACATGGTAATTATTACTATAATGTTATAGTATAAGAATGAAGCCCATATAGATAGGAATGATTACCATAATTTGTATGGGTGCAATTTCTATAATCAATATTTCGAAAAAACTGTGATCATACGATATAGAAACTATTTTCATAGTATATTGTAATTGTTACTGTAAATTTTTCACCGTCAGTGTAGATCAGAAAAATAAAAGAAACTTATTACTATTTTTTTTTTTTTTGTAAAGATACGACATATGGATTTTTTAATAATATATATGGATCTATAATTTATGAGGAAAATTTGAATAATGAAAGACATTGCTCGGGTGATTGTAGTGCATTTAATCCAACACAAAGACCGATAGGTGTGTTTCATAATATTCAAGACTGTTTTGGAACAATACATGCATGTTTACGAATATCTGTAAGTGTAAATACCTTTAAAATAAATAACAATCCTCTATGTGTAGAAAAGATCGGGCAAGTCGGTTCATCTAAGCAAATAATTAGTTGCTTAGATATTTGTCATGTATTTATGTTGGTTTTATTAACTATATTTAGCTATAAGCCAATTTTTAGGTGGATCATTGTACCCCGGTTCCTTCTACATTTAGAGAGGGCCCCTTAAAAAAGGGGAAATAACGAAAACTTCAAGTTTTTTTATCCTTTATTAATTGCAGGAGAACTGGGATACTATATGTCAGGGGTGCGCATGTTTATGTGAACGTAGTAATGATCCGAAGTTAAATAATAAAAATGATGAATTACTCGATTCGATTTGTTTGGATCCGATTTCTGTCGATTTTGGACAGTAAATATAAACTTTCTGTTTTTCAATCTAAAAAATAAAAATTTTTATCTGTTATAATTATTATTAGTGCTGCGACTGGCGTTAGATTTAAAAAGAGGGGAAATAGAATTCAGATCGAACTTCAACAAGGATATTTAAGAAATGGCACAATTGATCAAAAAAATGTTTCATGGAAATGGACAAAAGACTGTAAAAATTCTAAAAAAATTGTTGATAATTTCAATGGTTGGAATTACGACGGGTTGAAAGTTATACTAGAAGATAATATTTTACCAGATGGTGCAGTCGTCACAGGTTTGTTCTGATAAATTATATTTATTAACATTATTACTATAATTAATTAAACGTTTATCAAGAACACATCATCAATGAAATTAAAAAATATTTGTCAGGTGTAACGTTCAGTGAATCATTGCAAGGAAAATATATTGATCGTGATGGAAATATTGATCACTATTGGCCGGTAGTCAATCAACAAACACAATGTTCCGAAAGGTTTATTTTTATTTCTTCACTTCTAAAATATTTCTGCATAACAAAATTCGTTAAAAAATTCCAAAATTCAAAAAAATTTAAAAGTTGAAATTTATACTTTTGAAACTATTTGGAGTCTGGATATTTAAAATTTTTCAACTTGACTTGTAAAGTTTTCAAAACTAAGTTTTTGAGAAAGTACTTAATTTTTAAATTTGCCTTAAAGTCAAAAAATTTTTTTCAAATATAATTAAAATCAAATATATTTTTTTTCTACTTAAAAATTTTACAAGATAAAAAACAAAATTCAAAATTGTCTTGAATTTTGAAGTTCACTATAGTAAATTTTTTGCGCACGATTTTTAATACACGAGATTAATCACATTAATTTATTGATTTAATTTTAGAACTTTCGATTTAGTGCATATGGGTCCGAATTTAAGGCCACCTACGGCATTCAATGGTAAAATGGAACTACTCAGTGAATCATGTAAACATCACGTATTATTTGGCGGTACATCTTTAATAAGTGATCGTATAAATCACATAGTACCCTTCGTAGACTTGCAAGAAGTTACTACAAATCCATCGCAGCCAATTAGTGGCATCGGCTGGTTCTATCGAGGCCAACCTGGCTACGGAGGATATTTATCTTTGCGAATTTTTGTGAAAAAAAAAAAATCTTAATGAACATACCGAGAGTGGCATATTTTAATATCAGAACTATATCATACCTCACTTTGTATGCATTGAAAAATTATTGTATGAAAAAAATTACTCTTTATTTACTTATGTCAAAATATAATGTATCAATTATTTTTTTTGTCTAAATGATTTCAATGACAAAACATATATGGGACATGCGGGCAAAACAGAATCGGATAAGTAAAACGGACCACCCCAGACATTTGGTGAATAATTTTTTTTTTCCAAAATCGTATGTAACCGTCATTTATTACTTTCTATCATCGGCTTTGTACATTTTTTAATGTCCCAAAATTTTTATTAATAGTATATTGTATAGTTAGGATACTAAGATAGTCTTTATGTGGCGAGGGCAATGTTTTCAGTACGAGTCGTAGGGTTACATACACGGGCCGATGGCCGAAGTCCAGTGTACGTGGCCCGTAGACGTGTGCTGAAATCATTGCGCTTGCCGGATAAAGACTATCTGAGTGTCCTACTATGCGCTATATTCCATTCAACAATCGCCTGATTTACGTGATTAATGACAATCTGCGAAGCGAAGTTTGTGGCTGTTTAGCGACACGGTGCATCCACAAAATTACAACAAACCATCAGCTTTAAAATTCAGAATTCATATTCAATTGATTTAAAATTTACTCGGATGTTTTAATTATTAATTTCAATATTTATTAACAAAATAAATACAACACAACCACGCGGTATAACCCACTCCCCATATGATGAATTGAAGTAACCATATTTAGTGTACTAGCTGTTCAACATGGATTTTGACAAAAAACTTTAAGTCGTTCAACGAGTTCTTACGATGCTTAATAGATGGAGCTCAGTTAAAAATCTTGAGACGCGTGGTGAAATGTCATTTGAACACTCACTTTTCACAACGCCGGTAAAAGTCGAGGACATCTATTTTGATTTTACTCAACTTCTTTACACCAGTCGGTAAACGTTTAGGGTTCGCAACGCAGACGTCATAAAGTGCGCAAATCAGGCCTGCGTTGAATAAAAATTTTTTTTACTATTGTAGTTTATAAAATCTAAAATAAAAATTAGAATTAACACTGCGTATACTGATTGTTAATTCTCTTTTGTAGCGAAATATTTTTTTAAAGGTATCAAAATAAAAATTTACCAGAGGGCGTACGCTGGTAATTAAACCTGGAGTTAATTTCCCATGTACTATACGGTGTTGACCATACGCATTTAGAGTAGCTCTTTCATTCTTTGTTTCTCTTTTCACTATACGTACATAATATAACTCTCACGTGGTTTACTTCTACGTCGCAAGAGATGCCAAGAGCATAAAAAATAAAGAAATCACGGTTTTTAAGAATAAAGTAAAAGCTGAAAAAAGTAAAATCTGTATAAATCTGAAGCCTGAGGCTATGAGCTACATGTTAACTTGAACTTATAAAATCTTTTAAGACGACAGCCTCAAGCTTAAACTCCATCGGGTCGTTTTTACCTCTATTACATATTTAATATTTTTCTTTTTACTTTTTATTAAAAATTAATGTAACTAAAATTTTTATTCCACCCAATTAAATTGGCAGTTATTTGAAATTATTGATAAAGTTCTATAGAAAAAATAAAAATTATACACGGAAAAAAAATTCACGGATTTTTTACGATTTAACTATCGTAATTTTCATTATATAGTATTGTAACGCTGGACTATAAGTTTTCAATAATAATTTTTACAATAGACTATCGTAATTTTTTTTTTATAATTTATACTACTACCAGAAAGAAAAAATCAGATACTATAGAGTAAATTATACAAGTTGTGTTAACATAAATTCTAATACAACTATCGTAAAATGAATGAGTCGGTAATGTAGAATTTCTTTAAATATAAAATAATAATTAGAAGTCAATGGAGTAGAGCAAGATCACGTCAAGTGGACCCCCCATTTTCCACTTGGTCATGAAAATTAAGTCTATGTATTTTTTTCGTATGTAGTCACTATGAAAAATTAATCCCTCAAACGATTTTTCAAAATTTTCATTTTAACAACAATTTTTTTTACAATGAAAATTTTGAGTACTTTTAATTAAAAAATAGATTCCAAAACAACCGTTAAAGATAAATTAATAAAATTTCGAGGATTTATTGTCGAATATCTATATTTTATAAAAATATTAATAGCATAAAATTATTTGTTTATTATCCCATTGTTAATTAACTTTTAAGTAAACAAATGAAAATTTCATTGACTTCTCCCTCAAAAAATGAAACTTTTTTTCATGGGTTACATGCGTTTATTATTAAAGTTTAAGATCCCAAAAGAAAATTTGAGTGCTCGTGATTAGTTTAAACAATATGAATTTATTTATCACCGCGCGCCGGTCGCTGAGCGTTCTCAATACAGTGCGCAGCCGAGCGTCTCAAGCTCTACTGCAGCTTTGGTTAGTCATGATTGAAAGTAACATTTAAAAATATTATTACTAAACAAATTTTATTTTTTTTAAACAATATCATGATTAATACAATAAAATAAATTTTTATTATTAAACTGAAACAGGGAAAACTAACTGATAATTAAGTTCAATTATTAGATAGTTTTCCCTGATTATTGGTTAATAAATAATTAATTTATTATTTATTAGATAATAATAATTTCTAATTTACTATTGATTAATAACACCGGCACACAAAAAAAAATAAGTTCTCTGTACTTTTGACGGGACCGATTTATTCCCATGTATTTTGACCCGCTGAATCCGAATCTGAGGTCCGTTTAACCCGTACACCCTCAGATTTTTAGAAAACTTTAAAAAACCTCAAAAATACACAAAAATCGACCCTTTTTTAAATTTATAAATTTTTTTAACCCTAACTAAGCATGATTTTTATGTATTTCGGTCCTCCCCATACTAACCTGAAGTTTATTTAAAACATTAGCCATTTAAAGTTTGAGTAAATTCCAAAAAACCCCAAAAAATTGCAAAAAAGCGAAAAAATTCTTAGTGTTGTGATAAAAAAAATTTTTTAAAGCATATTAAAATTTTTTTATGTTTTAGGCCAAAATATTATATATATATATATATATATATATTAGGGTGGCGCAAAAAAACCGACTATTTTTTTTTTTTCAATCTCGCATGAAAATTTGTTGGTTTACGATGTTTTAAGAAGCCTCTCCACAAATCAGCTCGATAAAAAATTTTTAAGAGGTCGCTCACGAATTTTGAAAATATCGAAAATGATCGAAATTAGGATTTTTATTTAAAAAATTTTTTTTTTCTCGTGGCAGCAATAGTTTATATTTGTAAAATCATGACTATGCTGAAAATTTCAGCCCAAAATTTAAATATTTAAACGGCGCTCAAGAATTTTGAATGTTTCCGAGCGCAGTCTCTTGGACATTTTTGAGCGACCCTTAAATATTAATAATAAAGCTTCTCGATTTTTTCACCATCAATTTGCATGACAATGAATGAAAATATAACCCGAGAAATAGAAATAATAAGTTATTTACATACTTTTTTATTTTTTAATCCAATTTGTAGGTTTTTTCGCTTATTCAAAACTGACCGAATTTCCTTGTTTAAGACTGTTCTGTATATTTTTGGGTATGCAAAAGTTATATTTAAGTGAAATGACAACAATTGAGTTATAAAAACTAATTCAAACTATTAATTACATATTATCAGTAAATATTCGAAATTCTTGAGCGCCGTTTAAATATTTATATTTTGGGCTGAAATTTTCAGCATAGTCATGATTTTACAAATATAAACTATTGCTGCCACGAGAAAAAAAAAATTTTTTAAATAAAAATCCTAATTTCGATCATTTTCGATATTTTCAAAATTCGTGAGCGACCTCTTAATAGTATATTACACACCTAGGGAAGTAAAGTAAGAAATGTCTCAGATCACATGTAATTGTTGGCCGAGGCGAAGCCGAGGTCAACAAACATGTGATCTGAGGCTTTCTTATTTACTTCCCGAGGAGTGTATACTATTTTTCTCCTCGACGGAGGCGGAAAGCGGCAACTTCGTTTTGCACAGCGGGACGAAAGTTGCACTTTCCGCCCGGAGGTGAGAAAAAATTTTTTATCGAGCTGATTTGTGGAGAGGCTTCTTAAAACATCGTAAACCAACAAATTTTCATGCGAGATTGAAAAAAAAAAAATAGTCGGTTTTTTTGCGCCACCCTAATATATATATATATATATATATCACAGATCAAACAATATGATTTCTTTTATTTATTTCGATTTAAAAAATGATTTTTGTTATACCAAATTTTATTTTTTTCGATTTTTTGGGAATTTTTGCCATTTATTTAAAATTTTAGAGATGTCTGAGCCATGGATGTTCGAGAATTATATGTGACAGATAAACATACATGAAAATAATTATTTATTTAGCCCTATAAAATTTTTTTCATCACAATACTAAGAATTTTTTGCTTTTTTGCAATTTTTTGGGGTTTTTTGGAATTTACTCAGACTTTAAATGGCTAATGTTTTAAATAAACTTCAGGTTAGTATGTGGAGGACCGAAATACATAAAAATCATGCTTAGTTAGGGTTAAAAAAATTTATAAATTTAAAAAACGGTCGATTTTTGTGTATTTTTGAGGTTTTTTAAAGTTTTCTAAAAATCTGAAGGTATACGGGTTAAACGGACCTCAGATTCGGATTCAGCGGGTCAAAATACATGGGAATAAATCGGTCCCGTCAAAAGTACAGAGAACTTATTTTTTTTTGTGTGCCGGTGTAATTAAGTTTAGTTATATGTCAGTTTTCCATGATTATTGTTTAATAAATAATTAATGTATCAATAATTACTTGATAATAATTTATAAATTATTATTAATTAATAATTAAGTTTAGGTATTACTTATTTTTGCCTGATTATTATTTAATAAATAACTAATGTGTTAATAATCATACTCAATAATAATTTCTAAATTATTATTTATTAATAATAAATTTAATTATTAGTTTGTTTTCTCTGTTTTTCAGTTTAATAATAAAAAATTATTTTATTGTATTAATCATGATATTGTTTAAAAAAAATAAAATTTGTTTAGTAATAATATTTTTAAATGTTACTTTCAATTATGACTAACCAAAGCTGCAGTAGAGCTTGAGACGCTCGGCCGCGCACTGTATTGAGAACGCTCAGCGACCGGCGCGCGGTGATAAATAAATTCATATTGTTTAAACTAATCACGAGCACTCAAATTTTCTTTTGGGATCTTAAACTTTAATAATAAACGCATGTAACCCATGAAAAAAAGTTTCATTTTTTGAGGGAGAAGTCAATGAAATTTTCATTTGTTTACTTAATAGTTAATTAACAATGGGATAATAAACAAATAATTTTATGCTATTAATTTTTTTATAAAATATAGATATTCGACAATAAATCCTGGAAATTTTATTAACTTATCTTTAACGGTTGTTTTGGAATCTATTTTTTAATTAAGCGTACTCAAAATTTTTATTGTAAAAAAAATTGTTGTTAAAATGAAAATTTTGAAAAATCGTTTGAGGGATTAATTGTTCATAGTGACTACATACGAAAAAAATACATAGACTTAATTTTCATGACCAAGTGGAAAATGGGGGGTCCACTTGACGTGATCTTGCTCAGTAAAATATATTTTCTTAAAAAAGTAGAACTTATAATTAATAAAAAAGAAAAATTTATCATTTGGAATTTTTTTTTTTTTTTAACAGTTAAATTGAGAAGGAAAATACAATCTCGAAATAAAAATAAAACATGTTGAAGTAGTAATAATAAAACATTTATTTAATATTTTTTCAAACATATTTTTTTGGTATATATAAAATTTATGAATAAATAACTCATTTATTTGTATTCAAAATACGCACATGTAGAAAATTAAAAAAACCATAGGTGCAATTTTTTCGAATACTTTTTTTCTATAATTTATCATTTTTAAAAAAATCCAAAAATTATTAGGCGTCTGCTAACTTCAGTATCATAAAGAAATGTTGAATGTCCATAATTTGAGGTTATTGAAATGTTTTACCTCTCGCAAAGCCGGGTAAAATTATTCATTGTCGACAAATGAAGATTATCCTGTAACAAAATTAGGAGAATTGAATTTATTAGAAAAAATAAATTTTCATTCATTTAGAATCATTTATCCTATGACCACAAAATACTACTAAATTGTTTATAAAAATAAACTTCTTGTCCAGATAAATGATTTTAAAACGAACGATATACATGATACTGAAGTTAGCAGATATCTAATAATTTTTGGATTTTTTTTTAGACGATAAATAATTAAAAAAAATATATTTAAAAAAATTGCACCCATAGTTTTTTAAATTTTCTACATGTGTATTTTTTTAGTTTTTTTTTTTTGTAATTTCTTTGGTGAAAAAAAAAATCCGAAAATTACTAATTATCTGCCAACTTCAGGATCATACGATATACCCACAGAATATTAAGTTTAATAAAAATTGAATAATAATAATTATACTTACACCACCAAATTATTATATTCCACAATCTATGTAGGTTTGTAATGACGAAAGTACAGTTTTTATTTTAAATTTCTTATTTACAATTGTCCGAAAAACGTCATGAATAATAACCTCTATTTCTGCACTACACTGTGGATAAAGATGAACTGATTTATAAATATATATAGTTGAACCACAAATAATACAGACAAAGTAGATGTCATCATTTGTATTTATATATATATATACACTCATACAAGCATCACATCATGGTTTGTGACAACACTTGTCTTTCATACGTAAACGCTTCAGATGGCATATACTATACCATTTCAGAAAATTTACAATCCAACTATCGTAATTTTTGTAGCTTGTATTGTAAAAACATAGAGGCAGCACTGTAAATTAAAAGGAAGAATAAAAGAATAAATAGTATAATTAAATCTTATTTTTTATTCTTTTACTATTTACGATAGTAACATTGTAATATTTCTTATTGAATTGATTACAATAAACTCTTAATGAAATTACGATAGTGAATAGTAAAATAGTATATTACACTACTAGGGCAGAAAGTTTGAGATTTCTGCACTGCGCGCCATGATGCCCGAGGCGTAGCCGAGGGCATCACGGCGCGCAGTTCAGAGCTCTCAAACTTCTGCCCGTGTGGTGTATACTATTTTTCTTTATGGCCGGTCGAAAG
Source organism: Microplitis mediator (assembly GCF_029852145.1). Taxonomy (NCBI): domain Eukaryota; kingdom Metazoa; phylum Arthropoda; class Insecta; order Hymenoptera; family Braconidae; genus Microplitis; species Microplitis mediator. The sequence continues at coordinate 5,697,041 of NC_079973.1, forward strand.
TACGTAAAATATTTAATGTATTGTATCGAAAAAAAATTGATGCCTGCCCCCGACATTTGCGGCACGAGCGAAGCGAGTGCTGCTGGTCGGGGGGGCAGGCATCAAATAAAAAAAAATCAATGTAGATAATTAACAAACATTTTATTTGAAAAATTTTTAGATTAAGTAAAACTGAAATTTCTTGAATTAAACAAACATAAAGATTAGTCTAGGTTAAAAATAAAAAAAACGAGCATATTATCTGAAAATTAACAATAATTAATAATGATCATATTAAATTGTTTTTACTGCGTATATTTTTTTTTATCATTTTCGCCATGGTCACAAGCATAATAAAAATTGTTTATTATGTCACCATGAAATACGCAGTTTTGAAATAAATTAGGTGGATTTTTATTAACAGGAAGACATTTTGATTTATGTTCATTTATATGATGCTGGGTTCCACTTTCAATAGCTTTGGTTTGTTTTCCTGGTGGTGTATTCTCTGATTTTTTTGAAAAAATTGTAACTGGTGGTTTTTTCAAAAAGTGCGTAGGTTTTGTTGATTGGTCATTGTGCACTACAAGTATTTTTTTGTTGTTAGCTGTTGTGAAAACAGGAGTTGGTGATCTACAATTAAGTTTAGGTTGTTCTAGCTTATCGATTTCAAGTAAATCCTCCTCGTTGATCTCAAATCCATCAGAGAAGTGATCGCATTCCATCTCACCATCTGGAGATGTCTTGTCATTCATTGGAATTATTACTTTAGCTTCAATGATGTTTATTGATGAACTCGTTAACGTATGTGGTTTAGTTGGTTGTGGATCAGTTGATGTAGACGGTTGTGGCTGAGTTGATGTAGATATTTGTGGATCATTTGATGTAGATAATTGTGGATCAGTTGATGTCGATGGTTGATGATTAGTTCGAGATAATTCTGATGCATGAGTTATGTTCTCATATATTTTTTCCCGATTCTTTATTGAATTTTCCACATACCCTGTAAATAAACAAATTATTTACGAATAAAATTAGACATTTAAAAATAAAAGAGTATTATTTAGATATTTAAATAAAATTTTTCAACTAATTAAATAAAAAGTAACCTTGAGCAATTGCTGTAGACTTCCAGCCTCCCAATTGTTTCAACATTGTCTCATTAGCACCCGAGTCAGACAACAGAGTTGCGCCAGTTCTTCGGAAACAATGCCCGGTATATAATTTGGGATTAGGTAACTTTAAATGTGAAGCTATAGCGCTCGGTGTCTCCCCAATTTTATTTCTGCCGATTACTTGTTGGTGAAATTTTCCATTCTGATATTTGATGAAAAATCTATCGGTGAATGATTCCTTGGCTCTCATTGTAATATATTGCTTGACTTTATCGTAAAAGGGTTCTCCGATGATAAACTGGCGAGGGACATCATTTTTTGTCTCATTGATAGAAACCAGGAACTTTTTACCACGATCTTCGACATCTTGCAATTTAAGTTTGCTGATCTCGTCACATCTCAGAGCTCCACAAACTCCAAATATCAGTATAACCTTGAATTATTGGAGAAATTAACACATAAATTAATAAAAAAATTGATAAAAATTATTATAAATATGAACCTTTGAAACGAAATGTTTGTTATCTGGAGCTGTTTTCATAAATCTCGAAATTTCATCCCACTTGAAGATCAAAGATTTTTTCGGCTTAAAACCTTTAGCATTATTTTTGACTAGGCTCTTTAAATTATAAAATTTAGTAATATCAATATTTTCTCGTGTATACAATGTTTTTCTCAGCATCGACCACATGCTCCATAAAGTGGAAGGTTTGAGTTTTTTACTCAAGTCTTTAAAATATACAACTAAATTTGTTTCTTCTGAACTTGATAGAGAGCCTCGATTAATTAATTGCCAATTTTTATAATTTTCGTAAACTAATTTATACCGATCAGCTGACTTTTTTGGTAATGTATCTGATTGTATAATTAGCTCCGCTTCATTATCGAAATTTCTCACTATCTCCTCTTCGTCTGCAGATTCGTCAGTTGAGATCATTTTTTAAAATGATTCTTTAATTAAATAAAGTTGATCTATTTTACACACGTCACTGTCAAACTGTATCTTAGTACCATCAATCGTACATAACCAGCGTAAACAAAACATAGTTAGTAACAAATGACTAATGTCAGTCAGGGCGAAAGCATTTTTCGCTCCCGCTGTTACAAATGGCGAATGTGCAGCTTTACCAATGCACGAATCTTTAACTTTCTGCCTCGAAATAGGTGCAAAAGGTGCGTACTTTCGACCGAGGTATAAAGAAAAATCTTTTAAAAACTGTAAATTTTCGTATCATATATTTGAATGTTACAGATAATAAAAGTATAGTCCAGGATTACGATAGTAATATTGGAATTTTTCGTCGAATTTTTTTTCCGTGTATATTGCTATTTGAATTGTAAAGTATTTAACTATCGCTGTGTAAAAGATAATTAAAGCGAGAGTGTTTCCGACCCTGGTGTTGCGCTAGGTTTCAATGTTGAGTGCGTTAATTTTTATACCCTTCTTTTACTATAAACACGAACAACACACATCTTGTGTACGTACTAGTGTGTGGTTAAAATGTGAAATAACAATTTCAGTTTTTTTTTACTGTTATGACTTTTTTTTCATTTCATTATCGTGGTTGTATGCAGCTATTACGTTCTGGGCTGTGTAGTTAATAAAAAATTTATAAAAATCCCAGTCTATGCAAGCCTACTTTTTTTCCATTTTTTTCCATTTTCGGATTTATTTTCCATGTTTTTGATAATTAAATTGATTTTATTCATTTAGTTAAAAGTTTCCCAGACCGAAAAAGATATATCCGGGAATATATGTCGGCAAAATAACATACATATGACAATACTGCACAGTAAAAAACGAATCGTCAAAGTGTAAAAAAAAGCGTATGTTAAAATTTTGTGTGTTGAATTTTTAACACTCTTGTGTGTCAATTTAACACACAATATTTATCTTGTTTGAATTGCCGCAATAGATTGATTTTTTAACACACAAAAATGTTATTTTATTCGAAAGTAACACTTTTTATATGTTACTGTCAAATCAACACACAAAATATCTTAAAAATAATGTCGACCATCACAAAAGAATTTTTGGAAAATTTTTACTTTTAACATATGTGTATGTAACTTTTTCTAACACTCACAACATGTTAAAATAACACATAAATCAGTGAAAAACGTTCGTCTAACACACGATATGCGTTGATTTTGACGGATCCTTTTTTACTGTGTGAAGATATAAGCCAGATATATACTATTTTTCCGGAATATATTTTTTCGTGCGGGTTAGGGGCCGTTATAAAATACATGACGCAAAATTTTACTTTTTAGACACCCCCCCCCCTCTTTGTTACGCTGTCGTCTTTTCTGCGACCCCCTAATCAATATTGTGTCACAAATGATAGACCCTCCTCCCCGTACATGATACATAGCAATCAATAGTTCATGAATTTTTATATTTTAGAATATTTATATATCTACAAATATGAAGCGAATGACTTTCTATCATAACAAAAAAGCAAAGTTTTAAAAAACCGAGGAAAATTTTCAAAATTGTTCAGTGAGCTGCGAAAGTCACCTTTCTTTAGACCCCCCGTCCCCTCTCGTCGCAGTAAGCGACACCCCCCCCCTCCCCCATAAGTGCGAAAGTATTTTATGAACAGCCCCTTGGTATTTATAATTGAATTTATTGAAATTTGAAAATATGAGCTAATATAGGGAAGACAAACAAATAATTTATTGTTATTAGCTTTTGAGCGTCAAATCGTTATTTTACTATAATTAAGATGAAATAAAAAGAAAAATTTCATCGAGCCCGCGCGAAACGTTAAGATTTCTGTTCTGTTTAACAGAAAGGAAGCTGCAATTTTCTTTTATTCAAAAACAAATGAAATAAATACGCGCATGCGCCAACTTTTTTATATACAATGACAGAAATTTGAATTTTCCGCTACAAATATACACTGTAAAAAGAGCGGTGTTAAAAATGGACTCATTTTAACTCCGCCCGGTGTTAAAATAAAATTACACTGGTGTTAAAAATACCGGTGTTGAATCGAGGTAACCGGTGTAAAAGCGGAGTAAAATCGGTGTAAAGGCGGAGTAACCGGTGTAAAAACGGAGTAAAATCGGTGTAAAAGCGAGATAACCGGTGTAAAAGCCGGGTAAACTGCGTCTGCTTGGATTGTTAACTTTAAAGATTATAAAACACAAAAAATGTCAGTTCTTTATGAAAATTAATAAAAAATATCATTTATTAACAAGTATAGTGATCGAGTAAGTAAAAATATTCACAAAGTAAAATATTTTAACACTGGTAAAGAATATCTACACCGGCGGCGGCGTTATTTTAACACCGGTCTAGAATATTTACACCGGTGACGGCGTTATTTTCACACCGCTTTCAGGGGTAAATTTAACACCGATAATTTTCACACCTACACCGTTTGGACTTACCCCGGTGATTTTTTACAGTGTAGTGAAAAATAGTATGCACACTACGAGTGAAGATGGGATGTTCTGATCCGCGTGTTTGACACCGGCTTGAGTTACTCAAGTTGGGTAGGAAATTAGACACAGGTCAGAAAGGCCTCCCTTGCTTTAAGTCTGCAGTTTACTAGTTCATATCAGCTGCATTTAAATTATGACTGTAAAAAAATCTATAAACGTTTCTTAAGACTTCAAAATGTCAACATCCGATGAAAATTCGAATTCCGGAAATTGAACTGAAACCAATAACTTTTTTTTTTCAATATTCAATTTTCATAGCCGGAAGTTTAAAATCGTACAATTATTCATCAGGATATTATATATTTACAAAATATTACTTTTTTAAAAAAAAACTCATGAATGTATTTACCATCAATATAACTATAAATAAACCGTTCGAATTTTGATTTCAGGTTATTTTCTTGTTTCTCTAAAACAGCAGATTTAGAGGCAGGTTTACTGCGACGGCTTAAAAAAAAGATTTAAAGAAAAAAAAAACCAAGTGACCGTAAAGAATACGTTGTTTTCGTAAAAGACATCCAATTGCCTGGGGATTCTCCGACAACTCTATTCTCCAAACCATTTCTCTCATTGCTATCCACGTATAATATGTGGTCACGATCGCAACGGATGACTTTCCTCTGATTACTTACAATGATAAATTATTATATATCAGTATAAAATTTACTTGATAAAAAAAAAAAAAAAAAAAAAAAAAATTTCCTTCATTTAAGTATTAAATGTAGTAGTTCTACATATAATTTATAAGAATATATACTGGGATAAAGAGGAAGAGACTAAACGACTAAGTGAAATTTGCAACCGACACACAACAGTTCCTTCCCTGTCGTTTTACCTCTCGCCTATCATTTTAAATCTTCAGTAATTTCTAGGTGTGAATAGAATAATCCGATTAAATTCAAAGCAGATGTGAGCATTAAAAACAATTGCATTGCTTTTATATTTTTTCTCTATTTATATAAATGTATATAGTGTAGAAATATGTTTAAATTTTATCAAACCCGAAGCAGCTGCAAGCTAGCTGATAATATTTATATGAAAATCGATGAGGATGTTCAATGATTATTTTTTATTTTTTTTTTTTTTTGTAAATAAAAAATAAATAAACAAATACAGGACAAAAAAAAGTTAATTACGGTATTTGTGTGGAATCAGGGCTATCCACATTTATGAAAGTTCCAAGTGCTTACACCTTAAAGATCTATAATTAAACTTTTTCCACGTGTTCAGCTACACGGCGGATTAAATATTCTGTATGTGTTTTTGTCTTTAACACTAGATATCTATCCGGACCTTGCAATTAAAGTGAAAAAAATTGATAAAAATGACATAAAATCATGCTAATTTTCTCTCTTAAAATGAATCAGTGAAAAGTGCTGCAAATCAGTGAATATACACTGCGAATCAGTCCCAAGTATATCACTGATTGAATCAGTGATATATTTGAAACTATTTATGCAGTGAATATTGACTGATTGGACTATTTTTCACTGATTCATTTTAAGAAAGTTCAAAAATAAAAAAATTTTTCTACTAAATATAAGTAATTTTATATAATACCGTAAGAAGGACGGTGGCGATAGAAAGGTCTAACTAAGAGTTTAAAAATAATTTGAACTCTTGTAATAGTGAAAATTGGTATATTTCTGTTATTTCAATACTTTAACGGTGTACAACAGCTCACCTAACATTTTGTTGCAAGTAGTTTGGACGGTATCCGCCTCCCTCTGCTGGTATAGTGTCTAACTGAAGCCCACAATACAGTTTTACGCCGGCGCGTACTAGTAAGAGACGTAGTCTAAGGCAAGAGTGCGTTAACATAGCCTTACTGACGAGTCCATTAACTTACTTAGGACGAAACTACAGACATTATGGCGAATAGACATGTACCTTAAGTTTTGGTGGTTGACTTAGGAATCAATACCTATGTATAGAATGAAAAGAAAAATATGTCAAATACTGCAGTGTAGCACAGAATTGAAAAACGAACAAAACCGCTAAATCAAGCATGAATTATACCTGTGGTATACACTTATTACTTACTAAGGCTTAAATAACACCTAACAAAGCAATTACATCTTCAATCCGTCGAAAAATAATGGCGGTTGAAATTGGATTTAAAGCGATATGTCCAGAATTGAATTTTTGACAATTGAAACAGGTGTTAGCCCCTTTTCTGAACAAATGCCTTAATTACAATCACCGAATGAATTTTTTAAAAAATACTCGTTTCAAATTTTTTAAAAAATACTCGTTTCAAATGACATATATATGTATAGAAGTTGCGCTCTATTTATATTGACATAATTTTTTTGTTTGTTTTTCGAAGATTGAAATAAATAAAACTTTTCTTGAACCCATATTTAAAGGTTTTATAAATATTTAATATTAAATGAGCATTTACTTTACTTAAGTACTTAAAAACAAGTTCAGCAAAAAAATTTAATTTTGTTACGTGCCCTTTTATTTCTAACCTTTTGACTTACGTTAAATTCCATCATTGATTACAATCACAAAATCAGTTAACGCCAAATCGTCTTTTGATCATGAATATCTGTAATTGACTAAATAACAACATATCAATTGATATCGATTAGTTGAATGTACTGCTTAACTCACATATACGATTACGTATGTTCTCATGTTAGAATATGCCTTGCGGTTACGATAAGCCACTTACTCAATTGACCAAAGTTATCCAAGATAGAGCTCACGAGTAAGAGAGATAGATACTGTGTAGTTTATGGTTTACCTTGATTGCTTATGTGGTTTAGATAATAATTAATATACATCGAAAGTGATTAAAGGAATTATGAAGATCTCTTAATCTCATGTAAGCTTATACGCTTGTATTGTTAGAGATTTTATCGATTTTCAAAGATAATTATTATGGAAATTTAATAAAAGTTATTAATTTTACAAAAATATCGACTTGTTTATGTAATTAAAAAAAATTAAAGCATAATCTTTGATGGGAGCTTGTGATTAATTAAGATATTGAGCTGGATTTAAATTCGAAAATTTTTTAAAATGCAGTATTAACTTTTTTTTTTTAAAACTTCATTCAAATTTTGATAATTGCGAGTTTATGAAAGTCTTGCTACTGACGGAAAGAAATAATTAGGTGGTGCAACATGAACCAGTTTAAGTGGGTCACCATGAAAAATGGTGCAATATCAAATCCTCAAAAATCCATTATTTCCTTAGCGGTCTCGTTATGCCCACCCCTTCCCTATACATATATAGTACGAATAAAGACGATTTGATTTGAACGGAAGCAACTAAATCGAGTTCAATTTCCTGAGAAATATTGATTCAAACAGAATCAAAACTTGATAAAAGGAAGCCAAGTTTTCTGATAGACAAATTTCTTGTTTGTTTCTCCATCATCGGTTAAATTATATCCTATTGAATTTATTTTATATTCTTCCTCCAATTCTATCAATCATCTTCAGTAAATTATTGAGGAAGAAAAAAAAATTTATTTTTTTACTGAAAGTGGTTCTGAATTTAATTTACAAATCACTTTTTTGCATAAACTATTTTATAAATAAATAGTATTCATAAAATTGCTTTAAGATACAAATATATATATGCATATATATCTATACATCTATTTTTTTTTATTTAAACAATTAACTTAATTTCCTAAGATTATATAGCTATTGGGTTTTATTGTCGCACTAATAGAGCATAAAAAATAAAAATAAAACTTTCAATTAGTTAAAGGTTTATGAAAAAATATCGAGTCAAGTTCAGTGCTCACAATTATTTTAAATGGTAGCACCTGCGGTCCGTAACGTATTTCTGTCAGAATCACTCAAGAGAATGGTATTTGGTGGAATAAAAAAGACTGAGCTAAAGGTCGTATCGAGCAACTGTTTTCTAAAAGATTCACTTTATTTCTCCTTTAGTATTTTTCGACGGGGTCTATTTCAACAAAGTGCAATTATAAAAGTCAGTATGAAAATGTCATAAAAGTTTATTTGCTTTTATTTTTTTTATTTTATTTAGAATTCAATACTTTTTGCCAAACCGACATAATACAACTTCAAGTTATGAGGTTCTTTAAAAAAATTTTTCCTAAAAACTCATATCCCGAGTCGAAATTTTTTAAAAATTAAACCATGTTTCAACCTAGTATAGTTTTTAGTCTGAACGTCAGGGTGAAATGGATTTTAGAAGATAGAGAACTCCATTGAAATTAAACCGTACTTAAGTCCAGTAGCGCCTACATACGTTCGTTTTCAGGCGAGTTAGGTTGAGAAAGGTTTTAAATTTAAATTCCTTTTTGGACCTACTCATGTTCGTTTCCAGGCGAGTTAGGTTAAGGAAGGGTTTTAATTCCCGGACATTATATATGATCATATATTCAAACTTTCAATATATAGCTATGTATAAAAATTTCAACTAAATTAAAAAAAAAGACTTACTCAATTTTTTTCTTTTTTTTTTTTTTTCTTTTATCATTTTGGTGATGCGGGAATTATCAGATACGTGATTAGTTTAATTTCTAATCTAGTAGAAATTTTTTATTTCGAGAAAAAACGCTAGAATTATCAACTAACCGCAACACGCTTAAGTAGGATTCGAACCCGGGACCTCACGAACGAAAGACCGACGCTTTAACGACTAGGCTACGCTACCGACAATGACTAGTAAGTTTACTTGTGCTATAAGATGATATCGTTCAATTTCATAAAATATATGTTCAAGATCATATAATAAACTTTAATATTTTTTTTTCTTTTGAAATCGAACATTCAAAGGACAATTCAAGAAAACAGACCAGTATTTCTTCATATTCCAAGATTGTATTGGATTATATTCAACAACTCTTGAGTTTTTATATAAAAATAAAATTTAGTTTATTTCCTATTGCTTATTTTCTTCCATTATTTTTATAAAAAAAAAATACGCCGACTATAAAATAAAAATTATAAGCTGTCTAACGACTAAAGATAGATTCTTTGATAACATTTAAGAATGCAATAAATATTCAATAAATTATCTTTCGGTTTATTATTCGTGCTTTTCCCAAAACTTAGTACTTGCACTCTATACTTATTAGTTTCAGCGCAATTTTAAACTCTCTTGTACTAAGTTTTGTTCCATATAAGTACTCTATCATTAGTACCAAAGACTTTAATTAGACTTCTCGAGCATTTATATTTTTAAATCATTATAGTAATAATTATACTTAGCATAAGTTAAATATTTAATAAAAGATCTTTGCAGTCATGAAAAACTAAAAAAAATTTTTTTTTTCAAATAGTTTCCAAAAAATATATAAATATATGTTGATATTTTTATTTTCCCCGTATACCAATAGGTAAAACCATTAAAGTGTTTTTCCGATTTTCCAAAAGAAACGGAATCGATTCCTTTTACTATGTTATCGTGTATCCACAGATAGCAGAATATAAAAATGAATAAAAAGAAATTCGTAATTCGAATTCGTGAAAACATACAATGTGAAAATGAAGTTGACAATATTGTTATTTTTAAAATACCTAAGAAACCTTTCCTTTAAACACATTCTATATTTCCAATTTTCCACATAATAACTTTTATTTTCGACAGGTTTTGTACACCTCAATCGCGAACGTGCTCAGTGTGATCTATAGTCATCTCAAAACGAAAATTTCTTTGAAATCGATCCGCAATTTGGTGTCAAAGCATCCGTCAACTTATTGCCATCATCTTGCCGGTAAGTAACGCCAGTAGTTTCACTTAAAGTTGTGAACGAAAAAGCTATTTGGGTGCAGTATGAATACATGGCCGACTATACATGGCGTTACTAATTTCAAAAGGACTAATATTTTTGCTTTAAAATACGCCTCCAATATGTCCCTAGAGCCGAAAAGGCATATGAAAATGTAAGTCCTTATGGATTTAGTAACACGATATGTTTATTCAACATGATTACTTTAAATGCGCATTTTCGGATTTTTCAATTTTTTTTTTTTTTTTTTTTTTAATGTAAAAAATAAATTTATTTTTTTTCAAAACCTAGTTATTGCAACGGCTCCATGATTTCAAACGACCAGGATTAAATTTAATACATTTTATTTGGGTCAAATAGAATTTCAATGCATTTTAGAATTTTCACACGAAAAAAAAAAAAAAAAAAACAATATTATTAGTGATATATAAAATAGTATCCCGAGTTCGGTACAAATTTAGTACCGCAGTGATACAAATTCTGTAAGTTAATTCAATTTAAAAATATATTATTAGTCAATAATAAGCAATCCCGTTAATGAGTAGCATAATAAAAATTGAAATTCGAATAAAAACAATTAAGCGAGTAAATTTCTTTGACAAATATAATTTGTTTTTCGAAATTAACCTTTCAATCATGCTCCCAGATCGTATTTACCGGTCTTCGTATTTCATATTCACTTTGTATCAAACAACACTCTCGTCTCACCCTAATTTAACTTAATACACATATAAGAAAGTTGAATAGCCGAATGATCAATAATTTCCACTAGATTTATCATGCTCTCCGTGACTTTGAGATGCATCCTTAGATGTCACTTCAACTTGCCTTTAGCTCGTAATTCAATTTCATCGACTTTCTTGTGTAGAAAAGCTAAATTGCCTTCAGATAAATAAATAAATAAATAAATAAGAAAAAAAAAAGTCAACAAGAAAAATGAAATAAAGTTATTTTCAAAAGAACGTGTAATTGAAGATTACTAGTAGTCCGAGATACGGGTATTGATTTGCAATTTGTACTTTACTTGTATATAAAACTATGTGAGGATATATCTAGAGCAAAGTTTGACACATGAATGGATAACGAGAGTTAATTAACGTTGAGTAAAATAAAGCAAGAGATAGAGAGTAAAATAATTTGTAATTAGTCGCTATCCGGGCTCGGTAATCCATTAGCGCAGTGTACATACAAGTCACCACGACATCTTTACCTCGGTCTTGATTAAAATTTTTTCAAAAATACAACACCATCTATATACATACTGGTTACGAGAAAAATTCACAGATTTACGAGTATAGAAGTACTGGCATAGAACCAGAGGATAGGTCACTCACTTTTTCAGCTTATATGTCTGTCTATGTATACATATATATATATATATATATATATATATATATATATATATATATATATATATATATATATATTTTTTTTTATGTACACAGCAGTGAGTACTGGTGCTTTGTGTTTTGCCGAGTGTTCTATTTTTTTTGTCGTCTCTTTCAAGAAAAGACAAAATGAAGAATAAAAAAAAAGGAAAGTTTCTTTTTTTACCTTTACCTTTACTTTTTTTTTTTTCTTACATTCCTTTTATTTTTTATTCAAGTCTTTTACTCTGCACTCGTCGCTAATGTCAGATTCACTCTCACTCACGATGCTACGGTAGACAGTAGCTATTCTGTATATTATATATAAGAAGAATAAATGAGACATCTTCTGTATGGAATTTTATGTTTACATTGTTAGGACGTTAAAGTAATTGGTTAATTAATTTTTTATGCCAAAAATTATTTTTATTCAACGCATACCTGATTATCGCGCCTTATCATATCTGCAAAGCAAACCCTAAATGGCCGTTTACCGATCGATGGTCGATAATTTGTCAAAAGGGGTGACACGACCGATGATCCGAGGACAATTGATCCGCGACAATTAATCCGCGACAATTGATCCTTGCGACGATTGATCCGTCGATATAATGCGTGTAACATGAAAAATTACGCCCTTTTTTCACTAATTTTGTGTGCGTGTAACATAAAAAATATACTCACACACAAATTAATGAAAAAAGGGCGTAATTTTTCATGTTACACGCATTTTATCGACGGATCAATCGTCGCAAGGATCAATTGTCGCGGATTAATTGTCGCGGATCAATCGTCCTCGGATCATTTGTTACGTAACCGTCAAAAGGCGAATGGCCTCCTGTGTTCCTCAATAGCGTTTGATTATGGAGGTCATAAGCAAACGCATTTGAATCCATAATCATACTAGCCTAAAGTCGTTATCGACTGTTCTCAAAAACAAACTCTACTATTATCACAAGAGCAAATAATCTCGACACTAAATATATTTAGGATGAGTAGTACAATCAATCCAACAAATTTGATGTCAGTGTCTATATATAAATACGTTGCTTATTTTTTATTAATTAAAATAAATAAAAAATGAGTGGAGAGAGCTGTCAAGAACTAGTATCATATATAAATCCCACCTGATTTAGGGTTTACTTCGCTGATATAACAATTAGCGAAAATCAGACATTTATTGAATAAAGTATAGTGCATAGCATATGGACTAAGTCATTATTAGTCAAACACAATGTTCTTAGTGCTCTTTTCCGGTGCACACTAAGCACTCGCTGGCGCTTGTGCGTGTGCACCTATGACTCGTGTTAAAAACATTGTGCTTCCCGTATAAAGACTCACCTAGCCCACTTGCTATACAATGTACTATTTTTGAATTATTAATAGTGATTCAATAGTTAAATATTGAATAGCCTAGTGGATCTGAATTACGGTAAATTGCCGTAAATTACGGCAATAACCGTAATTCATGGTGTTCGGAAGAATTACGGCATTTCGCAGTAAATTAGATAAACTGCGGTAATTTACGGCAAAGATACGGTAACTCGCTGAAAAATTTACGGTATTTCACTGTAAGCGTGTAGATTCACCGTAAGATTACAGCATTTACCGTAGAGTGAAGTATTTCAAATGCCAGAAATTTCGATAAATTCCCGTATTTTTACCGCAAGTGGCCGTAATTTTCCTCAAAGTACCGTAAATAACTTAAAAATTATTTATTTTCATAAAAAGTTTATGTTTCCGTATGTGTGTGTGAATTCATACTTTCCTACTTAACAGCATTATTTAAAATAATATAAAAAAATACTACAGTCTTACTGCTGCGTCTATTTAAAGTTAATATTTTTCGATTTATTGATATTTCTTATTTGAAAATATGTTAGACTAATTGACTAATTAGGTAACTGATTAAATGGAAAGATATATGAGAAAAAAAATTTCTAGCAGATGTTACGCTGTGTTCCATTAAGTAGTTCATTCTTATAATAGTCAGACTTGGAAATTTTTTCGTATAATTTTATACTTCTGTAATGTCTTTTGAAGAAAAATAATGAAAAAAAATTTTCTCGTAATATCTTTGAGTATATCGTCCAAAATTTAAATATGACATTAGATTTTACTGATTATATATGTAAGTAAATCGACGTTCTCATTAGGATACCTCCTAGCTTCATATTTGTGGAGTTACAAAAGAAAAAAACTTGGAAACTAATTTCAAAATATGAATTTTCGACAGTCGCTCAAATATAAATTGGGAAATTTGCAATAAAAAATATCTACTTTTTTTAAAAATTTATTGACGCGTACGCAGCGCAGTGGGCATGAGTGTTGCCAAATAATCAATGGAATTATATTGAGATTGCAGTTTTTATTTTTTATAAAAATATGAATTTTTATTATTTTAATTTAAATAAAAGCTAAAGCTGAAAGAATGCTTGTAACTGTAATATAGGCAAGTAGCCAAATATTCATATGTAATAAAATTCACGTAAGTGCATATATATGTATATTTAAAAAAATTTATTTTTAAATTTTAATTCAGTGATTTAATCTGCACTACATATAATTGGATTGAGATAAATTTTTTATCAACGGAAATATTTTTGACTTATTGCGGCAGGATAATTTGAAGGAAAAACATAAAAGAATTAGTAAAAATGACTGGTGAATAAAGAAAAATAAAAAACAGGTAAAAAAGACACCAGAAGAAAGAAAAATAACATAAAAAAGATAAAAAGAATAAAAGAAGGCTAGTCGGGCGAAAAAGTGGCGTCAAAGCGACGCCGTGTTCTGAAGCTGCTTCAGGGTGTTTGCGTATCTTGCTCCAAATGTTTGCTCTCTTTCAATGAGAAGCTGGGGTTACGGTTCACCAAATTCGAGGTAAAAAAAAAAAAATTCACTACTGACAAAAAATATTTTTCTTGATAATTATTTTTTGTTCTTCCTTCCAACAAAAATACAATTTTGTTTTAATTATACACAATCAGGAATTTTTTTTTATTGTATATTTCTACGAATGGTATCGATCAAAATTTATAAAGGTAGTATTACTTATAGATTTTATTGGGAATTATTATTTGAATTGAAAAAAATGACCACCACAATAACACCTATAGGGGAAGGGGGGGGGGGGGGGGCAAAACAGGGTACCCTCAAAATTTTATGAAAAAAAAAATTTTTTTCTTTCGTCTAATTAGTATAAATCCGATATATTTGCGCACTTTTAGCCCTACGCATGACACCTGGGGCAAAATGGACCAGCCGAAAATCCTGAAAAAATGATTCTTTCAAATTTTTATCGTTAAATTAAAAAAAATTTGATATAATTCCGCATTTTTAGCCTTACCCATAACACCTAGGGCAAAATGGACCAGCCGAAAATTTTGAAAAAATGATTCTTTTATATTTTTATCGTCAAATTAAATAAAATATAATACATTAATCCAATTTTCGGCTGATTTGTTATAGCTAGGGCAAATTTGGCCACTAAAAATATTCGAAAATAATATTTTATTTTTTTATTGATAAAATATTTTAAACAATGCAAAATAATCTGCAATCTAAAAACTCAAAAAACACGTTTTTTGGGTTCAAAATAATGACAAATAAGAAATACAGAATTGTTTTTTTTTATTAAATAGCAATTAGTAATTAAGCTAATCGAGGGGAAACGATTTATTACACTTAAAAAAATTTTTCTTGAGTATTATAAAACCAAAAACAGTTGTCAAGAGAAAGAAATACATTCTTAATAATAAAAACAATTTAAAAAAAAAAAAAAAAAAAAATATCATTTTTTGGAGAGAGACCTCTCTGCCCCACAAAAATTTTTCTTTTAGCCTTCGTGTCCACCAATGATGTGAAATGTAATTTTTCTTCATGTTTATTACATATAAAAGATTCAAGTAATAAAATTTGATCAATTTTCAGAAATTTTTTTTTTTCAACTTTTTTTAAGGGTACCCCGTTTTGCCCGACAAAAATAAAAATTTTATTTTTTAACGGCAGCTAAAAATTTTGTCTATTTACCTCGAATATCACTAAAAACAAAAAGATTTAGCGTATTTTAGTCCTCGAAAACTTAGTATTTCCTTAAGTACCCCCTTTTGTCCCCCCCCCCCCCCCTCACCTATATATATTAAATAATATCACATTTTTTTAACATCAATGTTATTAAATTTTTTTTCTGTCAACTATCAATCAAACTTAAATCCCCAATACTTAAGAAATGTTCAAAGGTTTCGGCAGCAGTTTAAAAGTATAAAGTATCAATTTGATTATTTGAGTCAAGTAATTATTTAATCATTATAATTTAATAATTCGTACAAACGTCAATTTTTGTTTAAATGAATCATTATAAAATAATTGAAGCAACAACTGAGTTGGAGTTCTTTTTTGCATTTTTATAGTTAATATAGTTATGAGATTGTTATTTTAACTACGTGACGGTTGCAGTTGCAATCATTAGTTTACTTATAATAATTGTAATCAAACAATTCATAATGCTACGTTGTTTTGTTTCATTAATACCAATTCGTTTAGTTAAATCAACTATAAATGTGTAGTGCAATAAAGCTTTAACTAAAAAATTTTCGTTTTAGCAATTAACTCGTTAGTTAGAACAACTATTTAATATTAACTATGAATCAACACTTACGATTGAAACAATTTTTTAGTTACTTGAACTAACGAAAAAGTTGCTGTAATTACTCAAAATTTATTTAATTTTAACTACATTTCAGTAGTTGCGATAAAAAATTTTAATCACTATCAAATTTGAGTAGTACTAATAAATTTTATTATGTTTTAGCAATTAATGAATAGTTAATATTACTATCAAACATAGTATTAGGAATTAATTTTAAATAGTTGTAGCTTTTTAGTTAACACGACTATTGACATTTCTCTGAGTGTTGGAGCCCTTTTTATAAACATATTGTAATCTGTGAAATATTTGACAATTCTGCTTACGAAACGGGAATTAAATCGATTTCAATCCATATTTTACACCCATACTGATGAACTACGTTCAAAATATTTAACATTAGGGGAGGGTGGGGCAGAGCGGCCCCCCTAAGCCAATTATTATTTTTTGTGGCTTTCAACCATATGATCACTTTACTTTTGTCCTATTTCGTACAAATTTATGGACATTTTGCCAAAATTCTGAAAAATTTTTTTTTTTTTTTTGTGGGGCAGAGCGGCCCCCCTTCAAAAAGTGATAAAAAAAATTTTTTTTTTCGTTTTTGTTTTTTTAAATTGTTCTCATCATTAAGAATGTATTTCTTACTCTTGACAACTATTTTTGGTTTTATATTACTCGAAAAAAATTTTTTAAAGCGTAAAAAATCGTTCACCCTCGATTACCTTAATTACTAATTGTTATTTAATAAAAAAAAAAATGAATTCTATAATTTTACTTTATTTCAAAAGTTTATCAACTAAAAAAAAAAATTTAATTTTTATAAATTTTTAGTGACCAAATTTGCCTCTTACATAAAGAAACGGCCGAAAAATATGAAAAAATAATTTTTTCGGAAGTTTCGGCTGGTCCATTTTGCCCCAGGTGTTATGCGTAGGGCTAGAAATGTGGAATTATAATAATTTTTTTTTAATTTGACGGTAAAAATACGAAAAAATCACTTTTTCAAAATTTTGGGCTTGTCCATTTTGCCCCAAATGTCATGCGTAGGGGTAAAAATGCGCAAACATATCGGATTTATAGTAATTAGTCGAAAAAAAAAAAATTTTTTTTTTTGGTCAAAACTTCAGGGGGGCCGCTCTGCCCCACCCTCCCCTATAATAGTAAATTCGGTCTATTCAAAAGAGATTTTAAAAATTTCTATTTATGCATAAGGATTTATTTTTCTGTAATTTGCGAAGTACCATTAAACATCTTTACTAAACTTTAGGATAGTCATATATATTCATAGAAGATCTAATTATCGCTACAGGCATCGACGCCTTATATCTTAAGTGACCCAAGTAACTTAAGGGTAAAAGTAACTTCACAATACCAAGGATTTAAATGATAGGCGCCGAGTCTGTGCTTGCCATTTACCTAAGTCGATTGTCCTCTATTCACACTTTGGGAAAAATCCATCCGTCAACTACTTAAAAAGTTTATTACCCATAATATGTTTTTTTTTAAAGTTTTATCTATCTGTGATCATGTCTTTGTCTATGTCTCATTTTTAATAATAGGGGCATTTAAATATACGTAAATAAATTTAAAGTAGACAAAACTGCTTACAGATTATAGTGAGCCTGCATATTAAATTTAACTTATTGTAATATTATGAATTTTTCAAGTTAAAATAACAGCGCCTTTGTAAATATTCTCTATCGGTACCGATAAAAATTCTGAAATTAATGAGTGGAATTTTTTTAAATTTTTTTTTCAAATTATTTTTTTATTTATTTATAATTTTAAAATTGTCTAATGTCTGCTACATTCACACTCATGATTAAAAAATCTAATTTGAAATAATTTAAAAATTCTACATTATTTCATATTGTATTATATCATAAAATTATAATTGGAAATAATTTAAACTCTTGAATGATTTTAAATTAAATCAAATTAGAAAATAATATCGCAATTTCTAGTTCCTCGGACATCATTCCAAAGATTTCTAAATCAGGGTAGACAATTTAAAATTCAGTACATGCATTTCTAAAATTTTATTATTTTAATTATTTAATTTTTTTATATGTAATTAAAATATTTTCGTATGTCTGCAACATTGACACTCATGTATATCAACGACGTTTTATGTCTGATTTATTAGAGATGAAGGGTTTTTAATAATGAGATAATACAAAACCTGTAATACAAAATATCTTGAAATTTAGCTATCGGTGATGAGCGCGAATACAACTGACAAGTGGGAATTTTCAAATTTTTGAATAAATAAATAAAATGTAACCAGAATAAAAATAAAAAATACGGATTCAAATATTTGAAAAATCAGTGCGCGCATTTTTTTAATTCATTATTTTAATTAATTTATTTATTTCTTTACTTAAAATTTATAAATTGTATGTCTGCTATATATATATAAATCTATACTAATATATAAATCTATAGGCTCTGTCTATACATTGTGTTTTTATTTCGAATTATGCGTCAAATATCATTTTTATGACCTACTAATACTGTATTTACCCTTTTTGGAATTTTTGTCTGTCTGTCTCTCTGTCTGTTTGTACCTTTATAACTGATCAACCACTCATCTGATTGAGATGAAATTTTTTATACATATACAAGATGCTGTCACTTAGAATATAGGCTACTTTTTAAATCAATTATAAATCAGAATTCGGATATATAAATTATTTTTCTAAAAGTACAATAAAAAAACAGTTATATTACAGCCATCAATTGTTTTCATTTCATTAGCGTCAATTGTTTTTATTCCATTGGCGTCAATTGTTTCTATATAACGCATATCAATTGTTTTTTATATTTTTTTTCATAGATTAGATTTTGTTTCATTTATCAATTGTTTCTGTCAATTAAATTGATAGGTTATCTCAATGCCTTATTGAAGAACTAACTAACCTTATTAAACAGTCAGAATAAGAGTGTCTCATCTGACTTATTTGTAACTAAGTAAGAATGTAAATCTATTTAATTTATTACTTGAATTTTTTTTTTTTTTTTTGTATGATATATAGGATTAAAAAGACAAAATAACATATTTTACACAATATGTAAAATAAATGAAGATCATAACCTATAAATAATCATTTATATTATTTATCAACCGTTTTTGTGCATTAACTTATAAAAATAATTTGGTTTGAAAGATAAGTACTTGATTTTGCTTAGTTATTTAGAATAATTTTTTTATTTTTGTATGCTAAGGTAACCAAGATTGATCAATTCAATATAACTTATAGTGATTAATAATTTTATATTTTATATCTATATCTATACTAATATATAAATCTATAGGCTCTGTCTATACATTGTGTTTTTATTTCGAATTATGCGTCAAATATCATTTTTATGACCTACTAATACTGTATTTACCCTTTTTGGAATTTTTGTCTGTCTGTCTCTCTGTCTGTTTGTACCTTTATAACTGATCAACCACTCATCTGATTGAGATGAAATTTTTTATGCATATACAAGATGCTGTCACTTAGAATATAGGCTACTTTTTAAATTAATTATAAATCAGAATTTGGGTATATAAATTATTTTTCTAAAAGTACAATAAAAAAACAGTTAAATTACAGCCATCAATTGTTTTTATTCCATCAGCGTCAATTGTTTCTATATAACGCATATCAATTGTTTTTTATATTTTTTTTTCATAGATTAGATTTTGTTTCATTTATCGATTGTTTCTGTCAATTAAATTGATAGGTTATCCCAATGCCTTATTGAAGAACTAAATAACTTTATTAAACCGTCAAAATAAGAGTGTCTCATCTGACTTATTTGTAACTAAGTAAGAATGTAAATCTATTTAATTTATTACTTGAATTTTTTTAATTTGTTGTATGATATATGGGATTAAAAAGACAAAATAACATATCTTACACAATATGTAAAATAAATGAAGATCATAACCTATAAATAATCATTTATATTATTTATCACCCGTTTTTGTGCACCTTTACTAATATATAAATCTATAGGCTCTGTCTGTACATGGTGTTTTTATTTGGAATTATGTGTCAAATATCATTTTTATGACCTACTCATACATTATCTACCCATTTTGGAATTTTCGTCTGTCTGTCTCTCTGTCGGTTTGTACCTTTATTACTAATTAACCACTTATCTGATTGAGATGAAATTTTTTATACATATACAAGATGCTGTCATTTAAAATATAGGCTACTTTTTGAATCAATTGTTACTCAGGATTCGGGTATTTAAATTATTTTTCTAAAAGTATAAGAAAAAAACAGTTAAATTACAGCCATCAATTGTTTTTATTCCATTAGCGTTAATTGTTTTTTATATTTTTTTTATCGATTAGATTTTGTTTCATTTATCAATTGTTTCTGTCAACTGAATCGTATATCACAGTTTATTAAACAGTCAAAATAAAAGAGTCTAATCTGACTTATTTGTAACTAAGTAAGAATGTAAATCTATTCAATATAGTATCTCTGGAACTATAAGGCTTACGGATTTAAAATTCAGCGTGAACGTTTGTGATCCCGGGAAAAAATGATTTTGCCTAATTATATATAATTATATATAAGACCTTATATATAATTAGATCTAAAAATTGGCCAGGTCTAATTATATATAATTTATATATAATTATATATAGGTTATATATGATTATATATAATACGTTATATATAATTAGATCTGAAAATTGGCCAGGTCTAATTATATATAATCATATATAAGTTATATATACTCATATATAATTAGATATGATTATGTATAATACATATATATATCATATTTTATATATAATTAGATCCGAAAATTAGGCGGGTTTAATCATATATATGATTATGTATAATTTATATACAATTACGTATGTTCATGTACGATTAATATTGAAGAATTCAGAGGGAAGTTTATTTTTTAATTATACGTTTGCAATTATTCATAACAAATTATATTTCCCTCAAAATATAAATATAGAGTATAATTAACGACTGTGCTACTACATATATTTATTTTTGTTATATAACATTTTATTATGTATTTATAGATAGATAATATAATCATGTCATTAGACTATTAGTACTTACAAACGTAAATTACTAGAGTCATTTTTACTAATATATTAAAGAAATTAAATATATTCTATAAATAAAATATTAACTTATATATATATATATATATATATATATATATATATATATATAAATAATTAATTTATATTTGATTATATATAGATCTAAAGATCTAAAATATAATAAAAATTACTATATATGGGTCTATATAGGTCAGGTCTAATCAGATCTAATCATATATAGACCTATGTATAACTATATATAGGTATATACTATTATATATACTATTATATATATTCCATATACAATCATATATAATTAGGCAAAATAATTTTGTCCCGGGATATAATTAGATCTAATGATATATAAGGCTATATATACTTATATATAGGTCTATATATAACCATATATATTTTATATATAATCATATATAATTAGGCAAAATCATTTTTTTCCCGGTATAATTAGGTCTAATTATATATAAGGCTATATATACTTATATATAGGTCTATATATAACCATACATATTCTATATATAATCATATATAATTAGGCGAAATCATTTTTTTCCCGGTATAATTAGGTCTAATTATATATAAGACTATATATACTTATATATAGGTCTATATATAACCATATATAATCATATATAATTATATATAATTAGGCAAAATCATTTTTTCCCGGGATGTCATGTAGGTATTCTTCATAAGGGCTTTAATAAAATTTACTTCTAACAGGGTTTGCGTGGGCTTCAAGCGTTAATATGCTTCCGTTTTTCAAATACATACGTTACAGTGTTGAAATTCGGCATGAACGTTTATTATGTCATTTAGGGATCCCTCATGAAACGACTTTAATAAAATCAAAACTCCTAAGAGGGTTCGTGGGGCGTTAAAGGTTAATATGCTTCCGTTCATTGAATATATATGGTACAGAGCTTAAATTCGGCATGAACGTTAACTTTGTCATGTACACAGAAAAAAAAATTCTCGACTGAAGATAAATATTCTTGATTCAAGAAAATTTTTTTGGAAACCTAAATTTTCTCAGATAAAGTAGAAATCTTCTCCGACCAAGGCAAATTTTTTTTTAACCAAGACAAATTCTCTTGGCTCAAGAAAATCTTGATTTGATTCCCGAAAACATTTGGCTTCCAAAATATTTTCTTAATTTAAGATAACTTTAGTTTCTGTGTAAGTATCTCTCATAAATCGGATTTAATAGATTCAACTCCTAAAGGAGTTTGGGGGAGTGTCAAACGTTAGTGTATTCCCGTTTTTTAAATATATGTGTTACAGAGTTTAAATTAAGTATGACGATTAATTGTATCGTCTACTTATGTACTATACTGAAAAAAAAAATGTTCCCAAGTATAAATACTTCATTTAAAAAAATATTTACTCGGCACTATACAAACAAATAATATTCTTAATCATAGAAAATATGTACTTCAACCGAGTAATATTTTCTTGATTCAAGAATTTCTATACTTATTTTAAGAAAATATACTTGATCGGAGTACATTTTTACTGAGATTAAACAAATATTCACTCGGTATGATACAAGCATTTATATACTTGAAAAAAGTTTTTTTTCTCAGTGTAAAATGGGTTTCAAAGGTACGATATTAATTTTTTATACACCCTTTAACTGAATTACTTCAATGAATCTATGTTAAAGAAAAAATAAAAAATAATTACATTTCAATCAAAATATTATAAACTCCGTCTTTTATCCGAGATCTGATAAAGGAGACGCGTATGTTTTCAACTCAAAAAAAAAAAAAAGCAAATAACATTTTCGTCTCATCGTTATGATTGTGGTGTAATTATTTCTAATTGCATTTTGTCATTAGTTCTTTATAGCTTACTACAATAATATCAATACAATTGCCGAGGAAGTCATCGGTCAAAGCCATAGTTATAGAAATATTCTTAATCATGAAATAAAAAAATCATCACTTAACTGTAATTTACGCCCAGCGAAGCGGGCAGGTAACGGCTAGTATATATATATATCTATAGGGGAGGGGAGGAGGGCAATAGGGGGTACTTAAGAAAATACTAAATTTTCGAGGACTAAAATACGCTAAATCTTTTTGCTTTTAATGATATTCAAGGTAAATAAACAAAATTTTAATCTGCCGTTAAAAAAAAAATTTTTATTTTTAGCGGGCAAAATGGGCTACTCTCTAAAAAAATTGAAAAACAAAATTTCTGAAAGTTGATCAAATTTCATTAAATTAAGTGTTTCATGTGTAATAAATTGTTTCTCCTCAATTAACTCAATTACTAATTGTTATTTAATAAAAAAAAAAAACAATTCTATATTTCATATTTGTTATTATTTTGAACCCAAAAAACGTGTTTTTTGGTTTTTTAGATTACAGTTAATTTTGCGCATTATTCAAAAAATTTTATCAATTAAAAAATAAAATATTATTTTCGAATGTTTTTAGTGGCCGAATTTGCCCCAGCTATAGAGGATCAGTCGAAAAATGGATTAATACATTAAATTTTTTTTAATTTGACGATAAAAAAATGAAAGGATCATTTTTTCAAAATTTTCGGCTGGTCCATTTTGCCCCAGGTGTCATGCGTAGGGCTAAAAATGCGGTAATATATCGGATTTATAGTAGTTAGATAAAAAAAAAAAATTTTTTTTTATAAAATTTTGGGGGTACCAAAACTTGCCTACCCCCTTCCTGGAAACGTTCCCCTTCCAAAGCATCAGTTCAGCATCCTGATGATTGGGAAGGGGAACTTCTCGTCCGTGTTCCGGCAGCAGTTAATTGCTCAAAGATCATTTAAGAGCTGGACGTCTTTGGAATAAGTCGTTTTTTAAAATATAGTGTGCTCAGTTACCGTAAAACAAGAAACTTGTATAATTAATTACCTCTGTCGTACACATGACGTTAAAAGTTATTAATTAATTTTTGAGTGATAAAATTAGAAGAATTCAAGTTATTGATATTTTAGTGCGTTTTTTTTAAAAGTTATAAGTTTTTTAAATTAAGTGGTTTTTGAATATATCTAAAACTTTCTGAGCTACTGAGAAGCTGAAAATTAATATTTTGATTCAGTTGAAACTCTCCTCTATTATTCATACTTGATAAAAAAAAATTATTGTCACCAAATTTTTTTTTGGAATTTGAGTTTCTATTTCGCTCCAATAATTATCAAGAAGATATTGTTCGAAATGTCATCTACTACAAGAGGCCAGTTAATGTCTGCAGTTTTGAAAAATGATATTAAAAAGTGTAAAAAATTATTAAAATCAGCAAACATGTTACCACTTCCCATTCTTCGTGGAGAATATAATATTCTTATTAAAATGGCAATGAGGGGTAAACATGTAAAACTGGCTGAGTTATTGGCAAAAAATTTCATTAAAAAAAGACACCAAAAATTGGATCGTCCTTCGAACACCCTACTCCACGATGCTGTTCGATTAGGGCAGCTCAAAGTTGTTAGAATA
Source organism: Microplitis mediator (assembly GCF_029852145.1). Taxonomy (NCBI): domain Eukaryota; kingdom Metazoa; phylum Arthropoda; class Insecta; order Hymenoptera; family Braconidae; genus Microplitis; species Microplitis mediator. Next base: position 5,721,880 of record NC_079973.1, read on the forward strand.
CTTGTAAAAAGAGGTGCTGATGTAAATGCAAGTATCAGATATGGTTTGACTCCTCTTCACGTTGCAACAGAACATGGATATCTCAAGATTATGGATTTTCTTATAAGAAATGGTGCACATGTGAATGCAAGATGTACAGACGGATATACGCCACTACACTTCAGTTGCGACTTGAATAATCTTAAATGTGCGAGATTACTACTCAAACATAATGCTTCTGTTATTCCAACAAACTTTGATGATATTCATCCGATTGATATTACGGTGGCTCATCTTTTTTTCAAAATGACTCAATTGTTATTGGACTATGGCGCAAGTATGGCTGTTAATAAACGACTCAATGGATACCCGTCGTCTCAAATAGGATATGAAGATGAATCTTTTAGTTTATTACACTCCGTAGTTGCACATCGTTCTATACCTATGGCAAAATTATTATTAAAATATGGAGCAGATGTAAATACTTTAAGTGAGGATGGTTTTTCTCCATTGGTGGAAGCCATAATGGACCATAATATTCAAATGATTAAGCTCTTATTAAACAACGGGGCTGCTGTGATGTCCCACGGTTCTGATGATATTTCGGGAGTACAATATTTTCTATATTTAAACCGATTTAGTATGATTCCATTTTATTGTAAGTCACATTATAGCATAGTCGATAAAAAATTAGAAATAATCAAACTAATTTGTGATCCAAGAGTTATCAGCAAGGTGTCAGACCGTACGCCAAATCTTCTTTATCTCTGTATTGAGCGAGGATTCAGAAATATTGTTAACTATCTTCTGTATCATACCCATTTTAATTATTATAATTTAAAGGATGTGATGGCAGAATCTGCTATTTTCAAAGAAAGTCATGTGCATGGATTCCCAGAGATTGCCAATGACACAAAGTATATAACAAAACGCAAGCTCGAATGTAAAGAACTTACTTACGACTTGATAGCGGAAAAATATTCGAGACATTTGATAGGTTTGCCGTTGGACAACGAGCTAAGTTATGCAGACCTTACCAAAATTCCAACTGGGCTTGAAGTTACAAAGGAAGAACATGAAGAAAGAATTAAACAAATTAAAAACAACATTCAAGGAGTCGTGGATGAAATGAAACGTGAGAAAATAGGTAACAGTAATATTACTTTTTTTCATATTTTAATTTCTGATATGGACAAAATAATAAAGTTTGCGTCAAACGAAAACTTTAGAGCGTTATGTATCGATGATTACAAAGAAAAATATTTTATGTACTTTATGCAGCTAAAAGGCAAAGTATGTTATGCCGTTAAAAAAAGCTTATTGATAGAAAAATGTAATAAGTTAGTTTATTCTTTATTTAAAAATGTACTACCATATGACTGTTGCGAAGAAATTGTTACATATTTAGATTGTGATGAATTTATAAGTAAATTTGTTTTTGATCATCAATAAAAAAAACGATGAAAATAATTATTTTTTGTTATTTCCATCTCCTATTGTATCTCATAGATATATATATATATATATATAGGGGAAGGGGGGGGGGGCAAAAGAGGGTAGGGTAGGCAGAACAAGGTACCCCCAAAATTTGATAAAAAAAAATTTTATATTTTAAATGGTTTTTAAACATTCCAAAATCACTTCTGTAAATATAATTAAGCGTTACTTTGAATTTTTTTTGATAAACTTTTTCAAAAATCAATTGTCAGTTGAAAAATATTTATGACGTTTGTTTTATGATAAAAACTATTAAAAATTTTGTATCCAATAAACTTGTGAAATATAATTTTTCTTCATGTAAATTACTTTAAAAAAAAATTCAACTTAATCAAATTCGTTTAAAATCCAGAAATTTTTTTTTTACCTTTTTTAGGGGGTACCCCACTTTGCCCGCAGAAATGAAAAATTTTTTTTTTTAACGGTAACTGAAAATTTCTTCTATTTACTTTGAATATCATTAAAAAAAAAGATTTAGCGTATTTCAGTCCTCGAAAACTTAGTATTTCCTTAGGTACCCCCTTTTGCCCCTCCCTCCCCTGTATATTTATGTATGTTATTGTATAAAAATTTTCTATATGAATTTATAGTTATTTGATATTCATAATGAAGCGTAAAAAAAAATGTATGGCTTATAGAACATGAAATAGTTGATTTTTTGAAAGCACTCGTAGCTTATTCGCGAAATGTACCACAACAAACGACTCATTCTTTACTATTTTTCCTGACCTAGCAATCTATCGTACTTTTTTTGTTCGTTCCAGCCCAACGAATCATTGCATATATTCTGTGTCTCGTCTACAGGAAATGTCACAGGTTTTTATATTTTACGTGCATTTATTTCTTTTATTCTCACCCACTATTTTTATAAACACAACAAAATCCTACTTCATCTTTTTTTTACGCCATTGGATCTACCATATACTTATGTTGTCATTGTTTGATTTAAAACTAACTTTTTTGCGCACTTTTTTTCATTTAATGGATGCTAGTTTTTTCATCAAATCTTTTTTAAATTCATTGATAACAAAAAAATTATACGAGTCAAAATTTGAACTTTTAAGAAAAATTGGTCAGAAAATTAATTTTGAAATTAGAATTCGAGGTTTTTCATTTATTTCGATGAACTAAAGGCCTGGTCATGGCAATAAAAATTTATCAACTTACATTTTTCATTGAATTTTCTACAAAATGAAAAACTGATGTTATATGAATGAAAATGTAGAAAATTTTCATGAAAAATGCATAACTTTTTTCGAGAATTTTTTGAACATAAATCATTAACTTTCTGATATAAAAAGTTATAGCTCTAAAAATTTCATTGTCGCCCAGCGAATCAGGTAGAGGTATTGCGAGTATTTTTAATAGAATGAAATTTCAGTGTCTTTTATTTTCTCAGTATTTCTAGGAATAAAAAAAATCTCCCCGGTAAATGATATAAGCCGATTAAAATAGGCAAGAGTATATAAATTAAGTATTCTTGCCGAGGAATATTTTAATACTCGAATGAGTCGATAAAAAAGTGCTGCAATACCTTCCGTAATTAACTGTCGCCGTAAAAAAAGACCTGTGAGCGAGTTTTAGTAATGGTAGTATAGAAGTAGCAAATAGAAAAAATAAAAATCAGAGTCTCTTTGATAGAGAAGTGGAAAACACGTCGATATGGATGGTTGGAAAGAAAAAAAACGGAAAAAAAAGGATGAGTAGCTTGGTGTGGTGTAAAAAGACTAGAGGAAGTCGTCGGTAATAGGGAAAAACCGGATGATGGAAGCCGCCGAGAAATGGATTAATTTGCCCCTCGTCTTTTCTCATTTGACATCAATTCTCAACAGTCACCTCGTCACAACTTTAATGTCGGAAAAATTTTTTTACTTAATTTTTTTTTTTTTTTTTTGTGCGAGAGAAAAATTGATGCAGAAATTACTGAACATGATTTTATTTTTGATTTATAGAAAGTTACACGAGTTGATAACAAAAATAGTTGGATGAAAACCCAAAAAATTTGGCAATTCAATTTTTTGTTCTTTTGAACTTTTACAAAAATTTTGTGAATAAAAATATCTATTTTAGAAATTAAATTTAAAAATTTTTTTAAAATTAAGAGGCAGCAGAAAAATCATGGGACAATCAATTTTTTTTTTATTTTTTCTGAGGCATTCCGTTCATTCATTTTTACCCAAAAAAATTAAAATAACAATAAATTATTAGTACTATATAAAAATAATGACGACTGTAAAAATAAAGAGTTTGAAAAAATTTGATGGTTTGAAAACAGCTTTAATTGGCTCGAATATCTAATTAAGTGCATTCAATTATTTTTAAAAATAAAACCTAAATAACGTTTCATTGTCTTTCTCTAATAACAGTAATTAAAGCAGCTGTAATTGATAATTAAAATAATCAATTAGTTAATTAATTAATAACTGGTTTTCAATTAGTTATACAATGTAAATTATTATTAACGAAACTCTATTAATATTATAAATAAGTGTTGGAAAATTCAAAATCGCACACCTCAATCGCTCATTTTATTTTTAATCATTACTTTTATTTTTTTTTTATTATGAATTTTTATTCAACTTTGAAATTAATAATTTGATTTTTTTTATTTCTTAATTCCAGTTTAATTTTTTTTTCATTAAAATTTTTTCTAAATATCCCTCATTTTTTTTTGTATATATCTTTTTTTTCTATCCTACTGTTTTACGCTAGTGCTGCTGCTAGTAGTTGATGGGAAGAAAAAAAGAAAAAAACAATTTACTTTTGTAATAATAACAATAGTAAAAATAAAAATGCAGTGTTAAACTCCCATAAGAAGGGTGATTCAAAAGTATCCAAAGTCTTCAAAAGCATTAAAAAGTATTTAAAATTTTTTCTTTCTAATCGTTCGAAATCGTTTCTTTTAATAAGGGCGCTTTCGCGCTTGAGGTGTGCAAAAATTAAAGGCGTAAGGACAGTGTTCGAATACTTCAAAAAATTAAAATTATTCGACTATTAAATTTTTCTCAATAATTTTAACCCTTCAAAATATTTAATTTGCATAAAAATCTTTAATTCGCTATGAATAATCCGTAATTTAAAATTATTCTCAAGCCCTGAATAAAAATGAAATATTATAAGTCACTTGTAATTAAATTAAAATTTAATTTCGTTACTGTGTACTTAAATGAATCAGCAAAAAAGTGAAAAATCATAATTATTAATGGTTAGTATAGATAATGAGACTAAACTGAATGTAAAACCGTCTGACAGTATGGATAATTACAGAAGATAAATAGTGTAGAATTAAACTATTCGTAAAATCTCTGGTGTAGCCACAGCCTCAGAGAGTTGACTGTGTACTGTACAGTATATTTTAGCCAACTGTACTATTTACCAAGCTAAATACGACCGCATGAACTCAACTGCTGGTGCGCCGTTCTCATTTCTCTCGCTTTTACCTCTCGTCATCAACTCTTGCTATGCTATTTCAACTTATATTCTATTCTCCTCATGTCTGACTTGACCTTTACTTGCTGCTGCTACTGTTATACTGCTACCCAGTGGTTCTGCTAGTGCTAACGCTTCACCAACAGCTTCTATTCAAACTTAACAGTTACCTTACTATCACAAATAACCGAGATTTCCTGACGTTGGAATTCGACACTATGCACCTTGTTAACCAACTCGTTTTCTTACAAACACTACGCTATACAAACTACAAACCACTGATTTATGTTTTCTCTCTGACATTTGAGATCTTCATTTTTCTACTATGTATATATTTATGTATACACTAGTTAAAACATCTGACTCAATTTATTTGAAATTCAAGTAGTTAATTAAAATGTTTTGTTATTTAAATTTACAATGAAGCCAAAACTGTAGAGTTTCTTAATTACACGGTAAGAAATATTTTGCGGATATCACTATGCCAGTATGGGCGCGAACGCCATACTGTATGGTATCGAAGATTTTTATAAGTTATAAAATTGTATGCATATATGATTTTAGAACGGAATTAAAAAAATTGAATTTTCCAAAACCTTTCTCAAATATTTTTCAAAAGAAAAATATATAAAATTGTTTTCAAAAAATTTTCTCGAAAACTAAGGCGTCCGTTCAATGTTTGGAGGCCTCAGGGGTATCAGTCAATCTTTTAGAAGAAGGCTAGCACATAGAAATGAAGGAAAAAAATTTTCTTTCTTAACACCGAGCCCTGAGTCTAGATGTTCTATAGAATTTCTATGGAATTTTTGAGACGACGATCTTGACCGAAATGAACGCGAGAAGTTTTAGGGTTGCCCGCAGGGTCAATCGTTTTTTAGATTTTTTTTCGTAAATGGTGTTTCATTTTGCTTTGGGTTCCCTCATATTTTTAGAAACCTATTATTAATATTTTGTCCAATTTTCTGTTATTTATTAATAAATTATTTCTCTAACTATCATCATTACAAAGTTAAATCTAAAATTTAAAGACGGTTTTGAAGTTTCTATCAAAGTCTCATGCATACAAAATTTAAAACGCCGGTTATTAAGTTCAAAAACTCATTTTAAATTACCTAAACAGTTCGGAAATTTATGGAATAAGTTATCAACTTTATGAATATAATTATTATTCATAAATAAAATTTTTAAAAATAATAAGTAATTAATTTTTTCATTAAATTGAAATAGGATTCGAAACTATCCTCGCTTAATATCAAGTCATTTTCAATTATTCGTTCTTGTGAACATGACTCAAGTACCAGATAAATAAAAAATTTCACGTTATTATAAGTTTCATTTGAATTTTTACAGTGGCTTTAAAAAAAGTTCATAGCAATTACTCTAGTTTAAATTTGTTTTTTCTTATCCCATTAAATTTATACTTATGTCGGTACTTGAAGTATAAGTATATTGTAAATGGGCTTTTGACGGATGAAGAAAAAAAAAAATAATAATAATCATAGTACAGTAATAATCCACAACCGACGAACAATGAAGAAGAAATGAAACGGAAACACGAGAAAATATTGAGAGAAAAATTCAATGAAGCATTACTGCAATTATGATTGTTATTTTTAGTTCAATCATTGTGAATTGTGTTCGTTTATCAAAACAAAAATAAGTGTAAAAACTTTTTAAATTAATTTAGAATTTTTTTAAACGTTTTTGCTTTTTAATTTAATGAAAATTCATTAGTTAAATAAAAATATATAAAATTTGGAAAATCCAAAAGTGCACGCCTCGAAAGCTCATGTTATGTTTTTTTTTAAAAGTTAAATTTCGAATAAAATTGAATATCCCGCTCTTTTCCCATAGAAATTTCCATGGTAAATATACGGTAATAAAAGTAAAAAAAAAAATAAATAAGGAGAACATTCCTAATGAAAAATGGCGGCAGTGTGTGTTTGTTTACATGTAAGATTGCCGGTTTTAACCGTAATGATTTATTTTTAAAAAAACGAGAAGGCCTACAGTAGTGATTTTCGAAAGGAACCTTCTTTGCTTATTTCTGAAAATTTTGAAAAAAAAATTAAGTAGTTTCGTCAAGTCGTTCCCGAGATATCCGTACCACGCCGTTTTTTTGAACCACAGACTAATGGACATCCACGATAAATTTTTTTTAATGAACTTTTTTTTATATTAATACATATTAGACAAATTAAAAAAAGTATCAGGATTATTTATTAGTGTTTCAGCTTTATATTGATGTGCTTTTCATAATGTGTAAGAGTAATAGAAAAAAAATATATGCACTTTAATGAGTGGAAATCGTGTGACCTTGACAGGTCGGTTATAAAGCACAACCTCTCCGCTTCGCTTCCGAGGCGTGCAAAAAACAAAATAAAACTGTTATGAAGCTTAGAAAAATTTTAGATCAATTACTCACCGATAGTGGTCAGCACTGTCAGTGAATACAAAGATGCCTTGGCGAAATTCCACTCATACTCGGGTACTTTGCTCTCGATTGGCCCATCATTGTTTGCTGTAATTCCAGTGTATGTTCCTGCGTGTTGATTAGCATTCATTTCTTCGGTGACTTTTTTAACGAGTGTAGCTTGAAAACGCGCTATCTCTTGTTCAGCTAGACGTGTCCAATTATCGTGGTAGAGAATATTTAAATGTTCAGTTATTTGCCAAATACTCTCGACTGTTTGATTCCGTGCATCCCGAAGCATCTAATGACAAGCAATTATTTTTTAAAACTATTATTATCATTATTATCACGAGCAGCCGGTAGTCTTTATGACTGTCCAAGTACAATAATTTAATTTTATTTGCATGAATATAAAATTAAATTGTTCTGATAAAATACCCATTGTTATAAATTAATAATTTCCGATTAATTATGTCTGTAATACCCCGTTCTAATTAAGTGGAAAAATATAAATTTTTAGAAAAAATTTGGAAATTCCAAAAGTGTACACCTCAAACGCTCATGCAATATTTTAACTAGTCAATTTACTTTTATTATTTACTTAACCATGTATTTTCTTTTAAGCTAAAAAAAAAAGTTACATCTGTTTAATTAACAAGAAAAATTTTTTGACAGTACGATAATGGCAATTCTTATTTACCTACGGAAAACGATATTGAATAACTAATAGCAAAAATGAAGAAAAAAAAAAACATTTGAATTAGGGGTATGCGAATCTTGTTCTAATCGAATAGTTAGATTCGATTCGATATTCGAGTCGAATATCGAATGGTTCGAATAGTTCGAAATTTTTCCGAATCTGCGGTAAATAATATTATTGCATCTGAGAAATTTAGTATTTATGGCTTTATTAAATTGAAAAATTATTGTATTATTATATTAGTACCTGAAATTGTTCAAATCTTTCGAACTATTCGAACCTTTCAAACTATTCGAATATTCCGAGCTATTCTAACCGTTCGAAATATTCGAAAGTTTCGAAACATCGAAACATTTCGAATTATTCGTATACCTCTAATTTGAATTACCCGCGTTTTTTTCATAGGAATTGCCATGATAAAAATACAGTAAAATAACAGTACCCAGGTCAGAAAAAAAAACTTTATTTTGACTTATTTGACTTACTTTTGATTTAATTAACATGATTTTGACTGCTACAATTTTTTTAATTTTGATATGATTTTTTCAACTTGAAAATTTAAGTTAACTAAGTCAATTCTAAGACAACGTGACTTCAATTTGACTTATTTGGCGTCCATCAGTACTAAGTAAGACAATTTAGTCAAAAGCTAGTCAAAACCAAATATGTTTTCATACCTTAAAATGTGTTTTTCATTTATTGAAAAAAGAACTTAAGCCTGACTTGCTTTTTTCTTACTGGACTTGCTTTATTTTCAATTTTTAAAATTACGCCTAAATCAAGTTATTTCTTTAACTCGGGTAAGTGAAAATGCCCGCAGTGTGTGTTTGTTTACATTAAAAAACGCCGATTTACGAAAAGCAATGGATAAATTTTCATCATTTACGTGATTATTTGATGTGTAAACTGAATTTTTCAAACTTTATACAACTGAATTTCTTTTATTGCTAAAACAGTATAAACTATAATTTAAAAAAATGAAGATTAATATCAGAGTAAAGATGAAATAATAAAAAAAAAAAAGTATACAAAGATCGAGGATAGAATGTAATTGATAAGTGAAAATAATTGCTTGGATTGCACCGGACCAATTCGTTTTAAAGCTTCTTCTCGTGGAAACTTTGGAATTGGTAGAGAGACGACGACAGGCGAGGAGAGGGTTATCACAATTTGCGATAAGAACTAACGTGGGAAACGGCTCGAAAACTAATAAATTACGATTTAGTATCTTTTTTCTTTGTTGTTATTCTTTCTTTTTCTTTTAAACTGTTTATTTACTTTCTAACGTCTACGAAATAATAAAAAAACATTCTTATTAAATACATAAATCAAAAATTAATGTCGAATAATTTTATTTAATTAATTAACAGTAATTGAATATTTTATTAACAGTTTCGAATAATTAGTAAAGTCCCGATCTACTTCTTTGATGGTGCGATTTAATTATTACTTATTAATTAACAAAAAATATTGACTAATGACTACGTTTTAATTTATTAAATACTTATTGATTCATTGATTGATTAATTTAATATTCAAGTAATTAATTGATAAATTTAATCAAATAGATTTTTTTTCCATGCAAATTTTATAGTGGATACATGTATATTTTTAATTAATATCATTAATAAAAATTCAATAACAAAACGTATCAAATATTTACTCGAAAAAAAAAACTGTATATTGATTAAACTAAATATTTATTTTGTCAAGTAATTGAATTTGTTGGGAGTAAAAAATTCTAAAGAAGAATCTATCAGGCATATTGTGTAATAATAATAATAATAGATAAATTGTTGGTGCATGTAACGATTTTGAGGCTTGTAGAATAGAACGAGAGTGCAAAGAGAAAGAGTGACAGAATGAAAGGCAAAATATTCTAATAGTCATCGTGCCTGAATGAGATTTTGCGGCGCCACATCGTAACCCGGTGTTTTAATAGCATTAATTTATTTATCCACAAAATAATTGCCAGTTAGACCGTAATATCTATCATAAATTAATCGATATACGTTATGACTACGGACTACTGCATTATTAAATGCTATTAGGAAGTAAAAATATGTAAGTGGATTATTCTATCCACCTGGAATTTTATATAAATTCTAATATTTAGTGTGAGGACAAATGAAAAAATTTTAGGATTTTAATGAAACTAATTTGAGTCTTTTTAATTCCACGGAATTTTTTAGTCCCAAAAACGTGCATTTGAAATAATTTTTATAAGAGAAGAAGACACTTATCGCCTTGCGCTCGAGGTTAACAAAAGCGACATCTAGAATAAATACATTTTTTTAATATAGTAAGAATTAAAATTTAAACATGATTTTTTTTTTACAAATATAGAGCAGTAGTATTATTTGTGGCCATTGCTACATTTTTGGATATTTAATACTTTATTTTAAATAATGAATAAGTATAAAATAAAATTTCCATTGCAACAGTGTGATAATAACTATATTTATAATATAAGTCGGATAAGTAACAGATTATAGCATAGATCAGTTCCAGAATAAGCCGACAGGTTGCGCTGTGTCACGAGAGAACTAGTGAGGACCTTAACACCCGAGCGAAGCGAGTTACAACTGTACAATTTATTTATCAATTTTTATCTACAGATTATATAATCTAATAATATTTGAGCTGTTAACACTAAACGGTGTGAAAAAAAATCTTCATACCGTGTCAAAAGTACACCGTCAATTCACAGCGAGCAGTCCGTGTAAAACCCTAGGGAACCATTTTCACACCAAAATGTTTTACAGTGTATCTATTTTTTAAAATTAATTGTCATTGCGTATTTTACAAATTATTTTATTTAAATTTTTCAAGTGTGCAAAACTGACCCAAAATGTTAACTCTACCCTACACTCAGAAAATTAAATAACAGGAATTACTATCTAGTTATGGTCAAATTTCTACCATCAATCCGATAGTAGTGAATATTATCTAGATGATTGTAAAAATCATTTAGATTGTAATATTCATCATATTTATAATAATTGTTACAATCCTGTATGTTAACTAGAGTTAATTACTATTATTATTCTAAATAGTTATATTTATAATCCAGAGTAACAGTTACCATCAGAAATTATAATAGTTACAAGGTTAAAAAAATACTAAATGTTAATAATGACCTAATATTATTTATTACTCAGTACTTGAATGATTCTTATTTTGATGAGCATACTCAATCATTCAAAGATATTGACAGAAGCTCGGTCGCTTGGACATTTTTATTTTACGCTGATCTAGACGACTGCACAGTAACTTATTTCAACATTTTGAACAATAAAATGTACATTACTAAATTATAGATTTAAATAGAAAATATTTGTTTACAATTTAAAAGTAAAATTAAAATAGGGCTAGTACGCCAATGACGAGTTTATAATATAAATAATTTGAATACTTGTATTTTAACTTTTAAAAAATTGTCATTTTCTTGTAAAAATTTTATAAATAAAACTTAAGTATGTTTGTCATCATATTTGTATTCGAAAATTTACAATTTTGCAGCAGTGCTTGAAAATTATTGAATTTTCGATCAATTTTTTCATTGCAATCAATAATATTGACTACCATCCTTGATAGTAACTGTTATCATCCTGATGGTAACTGTTACCATCCTGATAGTAACTGTTACGAAATTTATTGCAGAAGTTATCATCCAATAATTATTAATTCTATTAAATAAAATTTTAACACTAACTATTTTTGCATTGGAAAACGTTCCAATCATTCTAGATGATTGGAATTAAAAATTTAGCATAATAAACACAATTACTTCATTTTCTGAGTGTAATGCTTCACTTCATGGTTGATAACTGAAATGTTTAATTTCTAAGTAGCGTTCTTTATTTATTCCCACATGTACACTTTCGTTATTTAACTAGGCTATTACATGGTAGCTCTACCCATCTATTTACTATTAATAATCTCAACACACAGACAATACGAAATAGATAATAAACGAGTATTTACACTAACCTCATTTAACCAAACAGTGTTATTCCTGCGATGCGGTTGATTGCTGCTGGCGATGGTAGCTAGTGTCCTCTGTTGGAGACCCCCATCAGCGCCGCCCTCGATAGCAAGAAATATGCAGCTTCCCAGCAGAGTGTAGCAAGCCAGAAGCACGCAAATACCCAAATTTATAATGCATCCCTTTAGAAAGGAATGATGACTCGCTTTATCCGGTACTCCACCAAAGCAAAGACATCTGATTTGTCCAGGACGTGGTTTCGAGGGATCTGTATTACGCTTCAAAGAGGATGTATTACCGTTGTTAGTGGCTTTTAAGCCCTCATAAGCTCTGTAGTGTCGATCTTTCTCCATTCTTTTCCTTCACCACCAACAAACCACCCCTACAGTCTTCTTCCTCTTTTTCTTCCTCCCTTAAGCCTTTATTCACTTCTAGCATCCGGTGCTTAACCTCAACTTATATTCCATTACCCACCCGGTTAATTTTTTTACAATACACATATTTACGCCTCATTTGTCCCTATGCACATTTTACATATCACATTATCTTATATTTTTTAAATTATCTATTGATAGTAACGCGATTGGTAATGAGGTAGTTTATAAGGGGTTTAAAAGTTGTTTTTTTCAAGAGGGTTATGACTAATTATAATGTTTATATTATAATTTAATTTATATAACCTATAAGATATATGTGATGTTGTATAGTTTGTGTGTAAAAGCGACTTGCAAATCGCGATTAAACGTAAATCGTGATACTTTGTCACCGGACGGACACTCTGAACCGACGCCCGGTCGTGCCGATCCACGGTGAATAATTCATTCCGCTTTAACGCGTGTGAATCGTTTATACTGTTGGACGTAGACTGATGACGTTTTGCGGTTTGTAACCAACGATAATAATTACGATTATAACTATTTCCGAGTATTATTGTAAAAGATTTTTATTCGACTATCAAATTATATTAATAATAATAATAATGACTTAATTAATTTTAGTCATTATGTTAAGTAAAATTTTTGTGATGAAATTGAGAAAAAAAAAAGGAATTGTTTTTAGAATAATTATAATTACTCAGTCGTTTTATGGTCGGGAAGAAGACTTTTGTAGAATAAAGTTTAATAATCTCGGAGACAATTATTTTTTGTTTAGTACGGCACGTTTGTAGTTACACCAATTGCGTTATGAATATTTTTTATTTTTTTACCCTGGTTATTCTTGTGTTGAAGGTGTAGAAGTAGTTGTTGTTGTATAAGTAAGAGAATAAGGGGCAATAGTGGTAGTGGTGGCCACGAATTCATTGAGTTCAGAAAGGTTCATTCTGTTGGGAAAAACTTGCGCAAATTGAACGTGCCTCGGTGGACAATTTTGTGCGGTAAGATACTTTTTTTGTTTGGTTATTTACTTTTGTTGTTTATCTTATTTGTTTATTTTTTTTTAAACTTTTTTACTTTTGCTTGTGTTTTACGACAATTGAGACGAGGCAGAACAATGAAATTGAATTCATGAATTATTTGATTATTTTTTTTCTCATAGTCGTGCACGTCTTTTGGCAGTATTATTTTAATTAAGTCGTATGTTTATTTATTTTATTTCATTTCGCTGGAGTTTTTTTTTTAATTTTGTTTTTCTGAGGTCTGATGAAATTTTAACTTGAGCAGGCGAGTGTGTTATCTGGAAACAGAAAAATAAAATTCAATTATTTGTAATTGCTTGGAAATAAAGTTCTGTGGAAATTATGGAAAAAAAAATTTTTCAATTACATGATTAGGAACTACGTTTATTTAAGAGTGTGGTAATTTATAGACCACGTATACACTGTAACAAATTTACGGAGCGAACGCAGATGAAAGAAGGGGGGGGGGGGGTTAAAGCGTTAAAAAACGCTTTTTTTAACGATTTTTTTTTAGACGTATGGTTGAGCAAATTTATTGAAAGCTTTTGAACATAATTAAGTATGGATTCAACAACATTAAGTAATTTTTTTATGCGAAAATATCCACAAACAAGCCGGTGACGGAGCTTTTCCAAGAACGTCTTTTGAAATAGACGATTTGCGGTAAGCACTGTATCTCAGCTGGAAATTATCCGAAATGATTGCGGAGCGGGTGATTGTTTATTTATTTACTTTGCGGATGGGAGTTTATTTCGATTATATATCCGAAAACCTCCCGCCACTGATTGCTCTGGAAATGCGTTAAAATTCGAGTTATAACAACCAAAACTCAACACAGTACTCCAAAGTTGGCGACGAAGCCACGTTGGCAATGATAATTGAAATTTGGACACATAGGTGGCGTTAGTCGAGTCGTTTAATTTATCATCGATCAATAACTCAATTTAAATTAAATTTGCTTAATAATGAATTTTATTTAAAACCGTAAGAAGGACGGTGGCGTGTAGGTCCAACCCATTTATAATTTTATGGTAACTTCAGTGTTAGGTATGAGGCAGGGTGTGATGGAGGTGCCTCACTGACGATTCCACCATCACATCCGGGATGAAACCTAAATAAATTTGAGGACTAAACTGGAATAACATAATTTGGACTAGAGCCTCAAAATACTCAAAACATAAAGGAATAATTTTATCCGCATTTGAACCTCAAGAGTCTCATTCGACGTATTCTCTCTCCTTCCTTTTATATTTAAAATTTTTAAAAGTCCGAAGTATAACTTTTCATTGGTTGAGCATTTTAAGGTCTTAGTTATAATTTAAAACCGATAAATTATTCGCATTTAGACCTCATTCTCATTGAGGATTATGAGTACTAATGCAGAGTTACTTTCTGAGCGGCAAATAAAACATCAAAGAAATTGAAGCTTTTGAGGACTAAACTAGAATTTGTTTTTTGATTCGGGAAACGAAAGTTAGCAATTTTAGTGTCGGACTACAACTTCTTTTTTGCGGGATAGTATTTAATTATTCAATCTCTTAAATGGGCTTTCAAGTCGTTGAATGCCCATTTTACACCACCTATTAATTATATAAATTTAAATCTCAATTAATTTTATAGTCTAAAAGGGCATTAATTTGTAATCCTCATCACAGATTTAAAAAAAAATATTTTATCTCTCTCTCCAATACTTTATATTAACTAATGCATCGAATAAGCTTTGAAGAAACGTCGATTTGCCATCCGCATGTACATTAGCCCTTTTAAAAAATCTGTATGTAAACACTTTATTTAACTTACCCGAATCGTAAAAATTGCATGCGACTTTACATAAGCTACAAGATAAAAATGACATGGACGTTTGTGAATTTTACATGACTCAAATTTGCATTTCATTACTACATTCGAATTTTTTAGTGAATTTTTTTTTATTTTTATTCTATTTGAATTATTTTATTGAAAACTGGAAATGCCGAGTTTGAGGTAAAACGGGCCTTTATTAAAAGAAACTTTTATCTAGGGTGATCAACTTGCCCCACTTTTTTTATAAACTGTACCTACGTATTTTTAAACAATAAAAAATATTTGTTGTCTCAAAAATAGTGTCTAATCTTGCCCCTGATGTTTACGAAAAAAATAGTGTCCCATTTTGCCCCAAGTTCGGTAATTTGATTTTCATAACATTAAATTTTATGAAAATATTTTTTAAAAAAAATTTTGTATCATTGCACTGCAGTTAATAATTAAAAAATAAATAATGGCAATTAATTTTGAATTTAAGAAAATCTTTACCACTTAAAAACAATTGTAATATCATTAAACTTATCAGATATAATAAAAATTATAATAATTATATTTAATGAAATGGAACTAAACTATAACTGGAATCATATTAAAAGTTATCTTCAAGTACAAACTATTATTGGAATCATCTGAATACTAATCTTTGGCTGACACTACTTTGCTTTTACTACTAGTAATTTCTCTAGATGTAAGTACTCGGATTGAAGAGTAACAAAAAATATAGGAATGGAAACAAGTGGTGTAACTGAGGCTTTAAATTTAACGGTTGGCTGAATACTAACTATTTTATTACTGTAAATCAACCCTGCGTTGTCTCTTCAGAATTTCAGCACACCAGTAAAGCTTACCAGTGAAAAGCGACGTGATACGAAAGGATGATTTCCGGCAAACAAAGCCTAGGCAGAGAAAGCTTTAGAGATGTGATTGTACAGCTAAGGGTATCTGCATCTCTGCATCCATAAATGCATCGATGTAGATGAAGCCTGTCTCTACACTGCAGGTAAAATCCATATTGAGAAGTATTGAACATGAATACAATACAAGAGACTTGATACAGATGCGTTGAAAAATGTAAAACACCGGTCAAATATTTATTTATTTTTTCTGTTCTGACTTAAAGAGTGTCGTCAAACAAAGACTTACGCGTTGCGGTATCAAAAAAATCTGAAACCAAATCGCTTTGGGCTTTTACTGAAGATTTTACGGTATGTATATAAATATATATGTGTATAAAACTAGCACGAGATAAAGTCGCATTGAAACGATATTTAAATCGACATCTCAAAGGCATTGAAAGCAATATCCATGAAGCACGATACACGTCAGACACGGAAATCCGGGTTTACTTTCAAGTATTTCTATAAAATATCTTCAGGCCATTAAGGTATCTTTTGCATTTTTATATCTTCAAAGATTTTTTTTCTTGTTAGTAAACAGTAAAAGATTTTTGAAATAAATACGTAGTAGATAATTTTTTTATTTATTCACTTCTTTCGAAGTTAATTTTACTCTAAGAGGAAATTTTATTTATGTTATTTAAAAAAATTAATGAGTAAATCCCTGTTTGATGATATTCATTTTTTTAAGCAATGAAATTTAAGGAATAAAATTTTCTATTTTTATTGAAAGAAAAAAAACGGGATAATGAATCACCTAAAATTTTATATAAAATTATGAGCAGCAAAATTTAATAGAGAATTTTTTTTCTAATGTATGTTGGAAAACTTGGACGTCATGGGGTAGTTTAGGCTGCCGAAACATTACTAAAAAAGTATTTAAAATCTGAAATCAGTGTTACAAATTAAGATTTAAATGATTTAATTGAAATTTGAATAGTTAGTGATTTAAAATGAATTTTTCATTGATATTATGATTGAGCCAATTAATAAACTAATGATCAATGAAATTTTTTACGTTTGTTTATGGGGATCCATTTTGTCACATATTTAAAATTTTTTCTCATGACTTGATTACATCAAAATTGAAGACTTATTTGCGGACTTTTCTACAGCATACACTGTACAAAATTTTTGGACTCGGTGTCGAAATATTGTTATATTTTTAAATATGCGTATTTTTTCAATATCCCAACCACCAACTATTCCTGGCATGTATTTATTAAATTATTATTACAACATTTTATGAGCACAAAATGATAAGATTAAAGAGCATGTATTAACACTTGAGATTTACGTTGCAAAAAAAAATGGCGTGGGTCTTCTCGGCACGAGGCAGGAAACAGGCAATGCGCATGCGTCGCACTGCGCATGATCAAGTTTAAAAAGTGCAGCCATTAGGCCCCAGTAAGTGCTGCCTCCGATTTCCGAAAGTGCTACTACATTTGAATTCAAAAGTAGTTGTAATTACGCAACAAATGTTCATTTGTTGTTCATTAATCAAAATTACAACGAGTAACACTGAATGGTGTAAAAAACATATATCACACCGTGTTAAAATTACACGGATGGATAATTTACACCGAGGATTTTTACACCGTTATTTCACACTACACGGTTGCGTCAATTCGCGGAGGGCCATTTTTACACCAAAATTTTTTACGCTGTAATTTACGGAGATTTAGTACTTTTATGTACAAAATTGATAAAAAAAATTTCATTTCACGGAATTAATTTAATGTTAGCAATATTTGGTTAGACAAAATGTATGTATAGAAAAAGTTTTTGAATAACAAATATCTCACAATGTCGTTGAATAAATATTGAAAATAGATTGATCTATTTATATATAAATAAATGAATCGATTCATATGTATTTATTGCATTCTATAAACAGGTAAAGTTGAAAAGCTTTGAGTCTCCATCGTTTTGTTAAGCTCAGGATGGCGTTATACAAAAAAAAAAAAAACGGAAGGATAAAATGCAATTTTTCCGGTCGACGGTTTTGTAGCTCGCGAACCAGGTCCGGGCTCAGCGACTTCTCGCTCTATACATGCATATATATACACAAGGAGCAGAAGTACGTACTGTAGTCGTTGCAAAATGTTTATTCAATTTCGTTTACCGTTTCACAGAGATATTTACTCGTCTACTTTCTGGAGCATTGAAACGACGACTACAACCGCGGCAACTAGAGAAAGACGACACACGATGACATCCAGTTCTTATTCCTGTTGGGCATAAACTTTGAATGAGAATAGAGTCTGAGGTGTGACAAGTAAACATGGATGACTGCTTTGTAGACTCACTGAATAGTTTACCAATAAAATTATGGATAAAAGAAAAACTGCTAGGAATAATATTCAAAGTAATTGATTATAGAAAATTTTTGTGTCTTCTAGTATCTAAATGTAAGATATTGAAATGAAGGTACCAATTTATTGTGATTATTTAATTGAAGGCAGAAGAAAGATTTTTTTTTAAATTGACTATTACCTGAAGTTTAAGTTATTGAATTTAATCCGGAGACTGTTTATTTTCCATTAATTTTTTCTGCACTAATTATATGAAAAACATGTAGATTTTGTTGATCCACAATAAGAAAATCGGACCAAAGCCTATAACTTTCTTCTTTTATTGTTGAAAATTTATAATTTTCATAGCGGGAAGTAAAAAATTAAACATAGTCAAGTATAATAAATTATTCAAAAATTTATGGTGAAATTTTCGTATAGAATAGAGTTGGAAATATAATTTTTGAGACGATGCAGACTACAAATATCGAGGCTAATAGAAGGAAGTACGTTGAAACTACTAATGACGATACATTCTGCACAGCTGTTACGTAACTTAATCTCTCTGTCTTCCTGCTCATCTCGGTCTTATTTGTATCCATATAATAACTAGACATATATAGAATGTTGTAAAGACGAGAGGATCAAAGTACGAAAGGTACAACAACACGGGAGTATGATTTTCAATGTCTTCCTTTATACTTGTGGATGATATCATACAATCCTGTCATCTACTCATTGAGACTAATAATCTTTCTCTATGGTTTGATTGAGCCGTCAATCTAATGTCGTCACTAATATACATATATATTTGTATGTAATAATTTTTAAAATATATCTAAAAGAGTTTTTGTACTCTCTAAATCTGAAATAGTGAAAACCACTGAAAAGTAGTGTATATACACTGTTTCAGATTTAGAGAGTAACATATACTCGAAATGAAGCCAATGAGCGCTGATAGTTGTCAGCTATAAATTATGTCAACAAAAAAAATATATAATTTTGAGGTACATGTACTATAGCTTGCTTGCAAAAAATCGAAGTAACTCATTGAGTCATCTTGTGACGAAATTTTTCATCATTTTTCAAACGCCTTTCATTGCCTGAGGACAGTAACCTGCCATAGGAACTAATTGGCGAATTTTCCGAACATTTCTTACAAAAACTATTATATATATCTAGTAAAATACCGAATAAGAAGCTCGAGATCGGGTTATAAAATACTATTTCTTTATCACATTAGATTGCTGAATTAAAACTCTCATTTTCGAATCATAATAGTAAATTTCGACGTGATAACAGACAGTTTCGAGACGTCTATCATAAATAGAATTATTCAAGTAATTTTTATAAATAACTGTTATAAAAATAAAATTTCTAATTTTTTTGTTTGTATTATAAGAAAAAACTAGATACATTTTTTCGATCCTAAATATGGTGAAACTTTTACTTCTCCTATCGATTTAACGGAACTGAGAAAAAATTTTAATTGGTGGTGAATTTTTCTAATTTTCCAGTACAATGGTCTATTTTCAAAAAATGAAAAAAAAAATTAGTTTTTTCAATTTTAATAAAAATTGAACAACTATACTAGTTTTTGCATGAACTCAGGGCTGACATAAAACGTCCAAAATAGCAGCGTATGAAAAAATAATTTTCAAAAATAAATCCCAGGTACTTCAAATCTTTCGGAAATAATATTAAAAGTAATAAATGAACATAAAAATCTATTTTTATTTGAAAAAAATTTTTCAATCCTACTACGCGTTTTACCCCTATCTCATAATTGAAAATAATTAATTCAATATTAAGTGAATGATAATAAACAAATCTTATCTAAGATAAATTATTGTTACGATAACATGATATTAAAAACAAATGATAATGATTATAGTTATTATAATTTAATTGAAATGATATTGATATTTTATTTAAATACTTAAAGGGTATTAGCATACTGCTATTAAAATTAAATATTCAAACAGCGAATTCCCACACAAGTGTTTTGTTACAGCGTGAATCCCAAAATACCTATGTTTATGTAAACCGACATCACAAAAGCTTCAAATCTAAACTCTCATGGGGATTCTCTATTATTGCATATGAGGTTTGGATTAGAAACATTAACATAATCGCATCACGATCAGTACACTTTCATTGATTGGTAAATATTATTATTAATTAATAACAATAATTATAATTGCTACCAGATTATAATTTATAATTTGATATTTACTTTACTGATAATTCAATTATAGCGATAAATTAATTGTTCGATTTATGAAATAATGTATTCAATTATCAATAATATCATTTATAATATGAAATATTTCCTTTGATTATTTTCACTATTCACGATTAAAGTGAACCCGCTCAAAGGACATTTGAAGCATTCAATTTAAAATTTACTCAGCTACAAAAGAACGATGGTTTTATAATAAACAATGCGCGTATTAATAAACGGCCAAATATGATTGCAAATTTCAATTTTTTTATTCAATGACCATTTTGTTCCGCTGTTTGATCAATTAAATTAATTATTATTGGAAATTTTCCATTGTTAAATAATTGAAAGGTATTTTCAATTAACTTTTGTTTCAATTTATTTTCCCGAATTTTTTTAGAGTACAAATATTATTTAATTTATTTTTTATTAAAAAACAATTTATTGAAGACATGAAAATTAATATTAGAATTTTTTAATTTGAGTTGAAAGTTATTTTTAACTTCCTGCTAAGAAAATTGTAAATTTTCAAAAATTCGGGAAGTTATTGGTTTCGGTCCGATTTACGAAAATCGAATTTCTAAGGGATCTTGACGTTTTGAGCTTCTAGGAAGCTATTCTGACTAATTTCAAGATGATACTTGAGTGTATGTACGTATGTATGTACGTACGTATGTAAATACCTGTATCTTTTGAACGGATGAACCAATTTTGAACTGTGAGGTGTCATTCGACGCGGCTTGTCAATATCTTGAAGCTGTGTAAAATTGAACTTGATCGGTAGGGCTCGATCAGAGATATTCCAAAAATAAAATTTTTTCAAAAATGTTTTTTTTTTATAACTTTCAATGTGCTCGGTGGATTGATTCCAAAATGGACTGGGCTCTAGAGCTTTATAAGCTGCGTCGAATGCCACTTCAACCATCAAAATCGGTTCATTCGTTCAAGAGATATTGTTGATGAAAGAAATAGTGAAAAACGTTTTTTTTCGAATATCTACAAAAAAATTGAATCAATCGATTTCAAAATCTAATTAGTTCTAGAACTCAATAAACCACGTCGATTGCCACCTTAACCGTCTCAATCGGTCAATTCGTTTGAGAAAAAATGGTGAAAAACGTTTTTTTCGAAAACAACAGCATACAACAGCTCGAAGAGCTCGAAAATGTATTCACAATAATGTTTTTGAGGTTTTTGAGCTCGAAAACAGCGGGAAGTATTGGGGTTGGCCCGCAGGGTCAACTGACAGACCGATTTTTTTATTCAATAACCATTTGGTTCCGCTGTATGATCAATTAAATTAATTATTATTGGAAATTTTTCATTGTTAAATAATTGAAAGCTATTTTTAATTAACTTTTTGTTTCAATTTCCTTTCCCGAATTTTTTTAGAGTACAAATATTATTTAATTCATTTTGTATTAAAAAACAATTTATTAAAGACACGAAAATTAATATTAGAATTTTTTAATTTGAGTTGAAAGTTATTTTTTCTATTTGAATCAGGAATAAAAAAAAATAAGAAGTAAAGTTGAAAATTTTAAACTCGACACTTGGGACAATAAATATGTACTTCAATACCTTAGCATATTGGGCGCCATAAATAATGATAAAAGTTTGGACTGTAAGACACTTTTATTCAGAATTTATTTCCTATTTTTTGTCAAACGCTGTTGCTTATTTTAGCCGCAATATTTTAGTCTCAATAATATTTTATAAAAAAGTTACGTAAATTTTATTTCAACACTTTCATATGTCAATAATAAAATAAAATAACCTTCTGAAGTGCACTTTGTTGTATGATTATATTTGTTCATTAAACAAAGTATAGGTTAGCAGTATATAGTCATCATCAATCAATAACTAAATTAAATGCTAAAAGATTTTATCCAAGATGAGAATATCATTTTATTTAATTTATATAAAAGGTTAAAAAAGTGAATTCCTTTTATTTTTACGCGAGTCATAAATTTACAGAAGACAGAATCTTGGGATAATTTTTTTTTTTTTTTATATTTTATTATCAGTTATAATTAATGCTGTAGGATAGGTTATAGTTGAATGCAAATCGTCAAGCAATACGAAATGACAAATTAATGGTACAAGCAATTCATATGGACACTGATTAATTGCTATTTACTTGCAAATTTCTGACGCTGGGATTTACGCCACTGTACAATCCTATGAAACCTCGTTTCTACTCACGTATGTTTATATATATATATATATGTGTTACATACATGTTTGTCATTCGTTAGGAAACTGCATTAGTGCAATTCTATGTTAGGTATATTCCCCAGTTATATATACATATATATATATATATATATGTGTGTGTGTGTGTGTATGTGTGTATACAAATTTTGTCCACTAGTATTTCTGTAATACAGTAAAACAGCTTAACTGAATATTCCTGTTATACTATTGAATTACGTATATTGTTATTTTACATCAATGCATACCCAGTACTTTATACAAACTCACTGAGCTTACTATTATATAATATGTATATGTATATATATACATAGATTGTTATACATTAATTATAAATAATAAACATGCAAATTAGCAGTAGCATCAAAGCTTACTTCTGACAAGATTACACTTCAATTAAGAGCTGGATTGCAATTAAATATATGTGTGCGTATTTATTCAAGAACCAAAGAGCAAAAAGTTAATTGTATAATGTTACACTACATATATTATTATTATTATTATTATTGTTTTATATTAATGTATGTGTATAAATATCTTTTGCGCTCAGATTACTATACATTTGATTCAAAGTAAGCAGACAAAATTCCCGAGTGTACAAGTACATTAGCACTTACCAGCATCCAATATCGTTAGATGTCTACAATAAACTTTAGAGATTTGAGCTCTTGTTTGGGTTAAAGTTGTAGTTAAACTTTATATGCATTTGGGACTGACGGCATGTAAATATATATATGTATATATATATATCTGGGTAGGAGTTAAACAAGCTTCATTGTTATTGTTAAATAAATAAAAGTTGTTATTTATTTGTAAGTAAACAAGTTTTAATGAATAATATATATATATATATATATATATATATATATATATATATATATATATATATATATATATATATATATATATATATATTGGTCATCATAGCGATGAACAAAGAAATATTTTAATGGTATGAAATATTTAAATAAAATACTTAATATATTATTCTGCATATAGAAAGTACTTATATTTAAAAATTGATAAAATACTTGGTACTTAAAATTTATAAAGATATTTTGGTAGTTAATGTTTGAGACTTATAACTTATAAATTAACTGGAGTTTCAACTACTAAAGTATTCATTTATAAATTGGCTTACTGCAGCAAGTCGAACTAACTCTAAAAAATAAAAAAATCTCGAAAATTACGTTATTAATAATTATTCATGGTCTTACTTATCAGTAAAAAATAAGTGAAACCGGTGCTGATTTTTAATTGGGTATCGAGTATATCAAATTAAAGAATACAAAAATCAGGTTTTACCAATTTTTCGTTTGTAAAAAATTTTGCATCAATTTCAAAAATTAATTTTTCTTTAATTGGTAATTTGAACTTTGTCGGTTCCATTTTAGACTCCGTATGACATCAGCCCTAATCTTCAGTTCGGAAAGTCGAACTTATTTTCATTTCAAATCGTCATAATTGACTAACTGTCATACATTAGATGATTTTAGAGTCATGTGGGGTAAGTGTGCGTGAACCCATTCATTTCGGACTAAAATGCATGGGTTTGCGCACATTTCCCTACTGCGCACACTTGTCTCACATGACTCTGTGTATACTTTTCTAAGTGATCCGACGTGGCACAAATTTTCCATTTTTTAAACTTATTGAATAAATGACAAAAAAACATATTTTTATACGAGTGATAAAATATACAGTGAAGTTGACTATGAGATTCAAATAACTTTAGAAGAATCGTAAATAAATAATAATAATGGTTACAGATATATATATGAGATTATATTGTTTTATGTAGTATATTGCAAGGAGAAAATATATACATGTATATTATTGTTTGTTGAAGTTTTAACTGTAGCGTAGATTTTACAAAGACGATTCGTTAGCAAAGGATCAGCTCTTGAGCAACAATATAGGATTAACGGCAATCAAGACAAAACCTCGAGGCGGATGCTTTAAATGAGTCGAGAGGTTAAACAAAAGAAAAGATGGCATTAAAGGTAAAAATAAAAAATATATAGAGAGAATTGAGAAGAGATAAAGATAAAATGAAAGCCCGTGAAATATTTTCTCGTAAAGCTCGAGTAATATGATTGGAAAGCGCACTGGAAGTAGTAGACATCGAAAATAAGACAAAATAAAACCGTGAAGAAGTAAAAACAATCCTTGAAAGAAGAAAAAGGGGATAAAAAACAAATTCAATAAAAAATAAAAAGCTAATCATCGATACCGTGAGTTAATGTTACTTAAAAGTTTTTCTTTTTTTTTTTCATGAAGTCAGAAAGAGAACGCGTAAGCGGTAAATTATTGATAATTAGAGACATCCTGTTAGTCCTTTTCGTTATTTTTTATTTATTGCGGCTTAGCTTTTTCAGAATCAGACAAATATTTTGGAAATTATAAACGAGAGGGTCGAGCAAAATGGGTCATTAAAGTAAAAGACAATTCTTTGATCAACAGTATGCTCTATTGCACACCTCAAGCGCGAAAGCGCTGAGGGTGCTTTGTGATTGCTCTAAATTTTTTGACTCATTCACTCATATTAAATTATCTCTATTTTTAATGTTTCGCTCATATTTAAAAAAAAGATGTACACGGAAAGAAAATTATGGGAAGTTTTGCTATGCATTATGGGAATGGTTCCCATAATGGTATGGGAATAGTACCTATAATACTATAAGGATGGTTCCCATAATATTATGGGAACCGTTCCCATATCATTATGGGAACCATTCCCATAATGATATGGGAATAATTCCCATACTATTATGGGAATGGTTCCCATATTGGTATAGGAACTATTCCTATAATATTATGGGAACTATTCCCATAATGTTATGGGAACCATCCCTATAATATCATAAAATTTTTTTTTTGCACAATAGTGTAGAAATTTCCCAAAATTTGAATTTTCTTGAATGTTTTGTGCTGACAAAAAATTCTTGTTAAAAATTTTAATGTTTTTTTGCCAAATACGATTTTTTTTTTCAATGTTTGAATTTTTGTTTTTATGTTTAATAATATTTCTGTGTATTGTAAAAGTGATTACCACACTTCTTTAAAATAATTTTTTCATGATAATATGGGAACCATTCCAATTGCATTATGGGAATCATTCCCATAATATTATGGGAATAGTTCCCATACTATTATAGGAACCATTCCCATAAATTATAGGAATGATTCCCATAATATTATAGAAAGTATTCCTATAAATTATAGGAACCATTCCTATAGTGTTATGGGCATCATTCCCATAATTATAGGAACTATTCCTATAATTATGGGAAACATTCCTATAATTATAGGAACCGCTCCCATAATTTATGGTCGTAATTCCTATGATGGTATAGGAAAAAATTTCACAAAATTATGGGAACCGCTGCTATAATTTTCTTTCCGTGTAGGAAAATTTAAATTATAAATATATAATAATTATTATTATTTTATTTTATTATTTTTACTTTGATATTATTTTTATAATAATCTGTCTTCATTATTAATTTTTATCATTTAAAATTTTATTTAAATATTCCGCTTTTTTTCTTAGCGACAAAAATATTTTGGTAAAATAAATCTCGGGCATCAAATTTACTAAAAAAAATCGGTCTATCAGTTGACCCTGCGAGCCAGCCCCAAAACTTCCCTCTGTTTTCGAGCTCCTTGAGATCAAAAATACTTTTGTATGCCGTTCTTTTAAAAAAAAACGTTTTTTACCATTTTTTCTCCAACGATATCTCTCATACGAATGGACCGATTGAGACGGTTGAGGTGGCGATCGACGCGTATTATCACGTTCTAAAGCTGATCCAATTTCGAATTTGATTTATCAAGTCGTTTTTGAGAAATTTCAAAAAAACTAAGACGGAAGCGGGAAGTTAAAAATAATCGGAAAATGAATAGATTACCATTTAAAACCATTTAAAAAAAAAAATTTACAAAAATTGGACACGCCCTATATGCATGTTCGAAATTATTACGAGTCAAAATAAAATTTTTATTTTCAATTAATAATAAATAGCTTGAATTTTTCCAGTCCAAAGTAAACAAATTTTTCTTTGTTATTTTTCAAATTTATCTTCACCATTTACCGTGGAATAAAGTTATAACTGTGAAAAAAAAGTTAAATGAAAATTTCCATTGGAGTATTTATTTATGCACAGTTAGTTGTTGCTTTAGCTCGTTAGTTTTTTTTTATTATTATTTTTTTTTTTTCTCTAAATGAAATGTGGTGACAAAAAAAAATAATAATAAAAACGTACGATAGGAACTATTGTGTTATTTCATGCGGGAAAAAAAATTTTTCAGAGTGTCTATACTCAATGAGAAAATAAAAGGGCATGGAAAATTTAGCAAGTATAGAGTAGCTTTTTTGGCAAAACCGTCACGATTCTCACAGAGTATGGAAACAATACACCCTCGATTTTGTGGATCCATTCAAGTGCCACAAGTGCCGTTCATCCAACGGCAATTCGCGGTTGAATCTAAATTTGAATCTACGTTAGTGACAATTGGAAGGCTCGTACACCTGATGTACCCTCGCCTTCAGTCACGTATGCGCGGTATTGAAAATCATTCAATAGTATGAAAAATAAACAATCCCATGAGCTGACTAACTAACGAAAGAAATAAATAAATGTAGGAATTCAAAAATAAGTAAGTAAATATTCTTCTATAGAAAGACTGCCGGTTTAAATATAAACCGTTCCATAAATTCGATAGAAACGTCAAAGTATTGACACACTGACAATATATTTTATAAAATATGACCAGCAATGAGATAATTGCGGTAAGTTGGGTACAACGTTCAAAGGACTTTAAGTGAAGTTAACTATCGTGGTCTCTGCTAGTCTCTGGTGTGTCTCCCGTGGAAGCAGTCGGAGTCTAATTGGACCCTGAGAAGTCAAAGTCAAATGTCTGTATGTCTCTAATTATAACCACTAACCAGACATTTAATAATAAATATAATAGTTACTCATATTACGATGCTATGAATCGTTTGAAGATCAATCAAGAGTGCAAAGCATATTCATCTTTAATGTGTTTCGTACACAGAGAGTTCATGACATAATGTTAACAAATTTCGTCAACTTGATCTTCGTTAACCACGAGTATGCAATCGCACTACTCGAAAGCTTATTAAACTATTCCCTCATCACCGTATTACATATTACTAATTGCTTGTGACTCAATTATTATAATTCATACTGCTTGATTGTTGATAGAATTTAACTAGACGAAAAAAAAAATAGAAAATTTTTCCTTTTTGCGTAACAATTTTTATTCATGACGTAAAATTTTTTAGGTTAGCAAATCTGGGTCCAAATATTTGATCAGATTTTAGTCTTACTAGGTTGTACTTGGACTACCCGAGTCAAAATTTAAATCATAGATTGAACGTACAAGGCATTGAAAACGTAAATTCAACCTTTGAAGACGTAAATAGTCATAAAACGTATTTTAGACGTAGTTGACGTACGAAAACGTAAATAAGACTTGCGTAATCGTAAATCGTGGATACAACCTTTCAAAACTTGCAATAAAACAATTAAACTATGTCGGAAACATTTCATTGCCAAAAAACATGTCTAGCAGCTAGAAGACAAGAAATAAAAATTCTTAGCAGCTGTAGAAAAATATTTTGAGCCTTGCAGAAGATAACTCTACCAATGCCCAGTCCCTCGAGCTTTTTTGGGTCTTACAGACTACCTAGAAGCTTATTGTAGACAAAAATGTTTCCGATATAGTTTAATTGTTGTATTGCCAGTCTTGAAAGATTGTATCTACAATTTACGATTACGCAAGTCTTATTTACGTTTTCGTACGTCAACTACGTCTAAAATACGTTTTAGGACTATTTACGTCTTCAAAGGTTGAATTTACGTTTTCAATGCCTTGTACGTTCAATCTACGATTTAAATTTTGACTCGGGTAATTGGCCTGTATTTGAACTAATTGATATATCTTTAAATATTTATAAAGATTACTAAGCTGTTTTTGATTTAAAGATGATAAAAAACAGACTAACAACTATTGAAAACAGTTTGAATAAGAAATAGTACGGGCAACATTCGTTTAAATTTAACATGTTAATTAAATACAAATAAAAAGTAAAATTGAGTAGAAATTACTCAAAATTTTTATTTGATTTGAAACATTAATTTTTCGACTCAGATTTTTAACACTAAATTTTATGACATGATTATTTTTATCGTGAACAAAAAAATAGATGAAATTATGTGACTAAATGCAAAAAGTTATATTTTTTTGAAAGGTTTATTTTTGGGTCATATTTAAAACTTTTTTATGGCTGGGTCATATTGACACCATATATTTATTTGGAGACTAAAAAAAGAAAAATTAGTCAAACAACTCAGATTATTGATATTTTTTTTTTTTAGACGGCCCATTTTGCCTCTCCACTTACTTCTATAGTAATTACTTATTATGGATAGTAATTATTCATCAAAAATTATCTATTTTCTATCCTATACTGATATTGATATCAACTTATAAGCTCAATTTTTTCCGTATTAAATTTTTTCCGTGATAAATCCCGAGAAAAAAAAGTAGAGCGTAAAATGGGACAAAAATTGTAGATTTATTTTTTAAAAGAAGTACTGAAATATTAAAATATTCTATCTTGTATAATCACTATGTAGGAAATGGTAATATTTAATAATTTATCATCGAATAATGTAGATTATAAAAAAAAAAAGCGGAATAATCGGGGAAGTTTTAACGCAACTATGGGGTTAAATTAAGTTCACTCTGCATACTCGGTATAATTAACGGGTGTTACTTATTCACGGCTCATTAACAATGTTTTTAAAGAGACACGCTTATAAAAACAGTTTAGTATCTGAAAACGTGAGGGAATTAAATAAGGGTACTTAAAAATTTTTAAAATATTAAAATTTGAATAATTGATATTGAAAAACCTAAATAACTATTTCGGATGATAAGTTTGCAGATAAATTTATTTGAAACGCTTTTTCTAACTCACATGGTACAAGGGTTGAATAATTCAATGCTCAGGATTTGAGGTTTTTCCTGTAAATCACAGCCCGAGTCGAAAATTCAGACATGTTTAAATTGTGTTTTTTTCTAACAATTCTCAGAAAATTGAGTGGTCAAGAGAGAGTCTGCTCTATAAAATACCATATGAACTGGACGCCTGGCTTGACTGTAAATAGTGGAGTTTTTCCCATTTTAACAGGGTTACATTCAAACCAGGCGTCGAATAATAATAACAATTTAAATAATAATAATTATTTGTCTTGTACCGTGTCCAGGGATGCCGGTTCGAACCCTACTTAGGAATAGGATTTTTTTAATAATAATAATAATAATAATAATAATAATAATATTATTATTATTGCTTTATGAAGAAAAAAAAATTAATAAATAAAAGTTCAACTTTGATTTGAAATCGAATCGTTACGCATTAAAATTTATGGTGCTCCTTATAAGATGTTGGGAATCCCCAAGCTTAATATATACCTTCAAATTAAAATAATGATTATAATAATAATAATAATTCTTTAGATAAGATTTACATTGAAAATGGAACTCAGTGGAGCTGTTTTCACCGTATTTTTAGTTCATTCCGTCTTTTACTGTTTAAACAGGCGTCTTTTAAAGCTGCGATTCAAACTGCAAAGGATTCGAACACTTTTACAGCTAAAACGGGTCTGATATTTCGACTCGGGAGGTTTTGAGTATTGCTTACCGAGTTGATTTTGGTGACATTTAATTATTTTAAATAATACGAAAATCATGAACTTTTCGAAGAGTCAAAAAATTATTTGCAGCTTCATCGAATATCACCATTAATTGAAGTTTTATCAACCAAAATCCTTTCAACGCTAAAAAGTCTTTTCCTGCGCTAAGTAGTGGCGCACGATTTCAGTATATATTTTAATGATAAAAAATTTTGTAATAACTGCAGTTAAAAATTACTAATTTTTTTTTAACTCCATAACTATTTGCAATTTTTTTAAGAATAATAGTGTTCTTATTGTATTTTTGGCATCGGTTCTGGTATATATGTATATATTTATTTAACAATTGAGGAAGAAGTGTTGTACACAAATGTAAAATGAGACAATGAAACTACTGCAAGGATCAATAGCCGAAACAGTACGATATAACTGAAATAAAAACTAAAATAAAAACGGAGTAGAGATAAAGTGAAGTAGTGATCACAAAGCCGCATCGTGAATGTGAAAATAAAAATAAAAGAATGAAGAATATATATATTTATATCTATACGTATAATAGGAAAAAATATGAAAATAAAGAGAAAATAGAATACGAAGAAAAAGAAATATCATACTCAAACATTTTTCCCCTCTATTACTACGTCGATATCGGCAATTATTACTGACCCTAGGCGATTATCGCCACCAGAAACGCCAATTTTCCGGATTCGTTCAATTGGAACAAGACCACGTTAAAAAAAAAATTTTTTTCTATATATATCTACGAATCCTGTGATCTCATATTTGACTCGTATATTTTTGTGAAGACTCATGTTAACAAAAAGGATTCTCTCAACAAAAAGGATTACACTGAGAAAAAATTTCTCTTCGGACAATTAAATTGGTTTTGTTAAATTCTGTTAAACTAATATTTATTTGGGACAACTAAATTTTATTACGTCAACATAATCTATTTTGTCATTTCTAACAAATGATTTAATAGACTCTATTTGGTTGACATTAATTTTTCTCTGTCTAAGGTAATGAAATCATTTGGTAAAGTTAAGAAAATATTTATTTAATGGACAACTAAACTATTATATAGTGCGAACAAATCTAAATATTAAAGGAAAATACTATTATATTAACTCTAATAAATATTACTTAGACACAATAAAATATATTAATTTAGAATAAATATATATATTTGTTTGAGGTTAATAAATATATATTTAAACCTAATGATTATTGATTTAAAAAGTTATGGTGCTAGGAAGCAGCAGCGGGAGTAGTTTGGTGCTCGCCACTAGATCGCGCCCACCACTTGTAGTGTCCCTGGTAAGACACTTATTTCAGAATTATTATATTTCCAACTCGAAGCATTTATGGGACGGGCTACCTGCTGTAAATTAGCAGAGTGACGATAACCCCATTTTTGATAGTAATACAAGGGTATCCTGTATTACACTATGACATTAATGTTTAATATTAATGGTTCCCTGAACAATTTTTGTCATCTGAAATATGCATTCTGAAAGATTCTATATAGTTGGATGAGCGAAACTTTGCGTTTCGGGTGTTTCCGGTTTTTACCCCCACCATCAAGGCACATGCCTTAGGTTTTCAATTTATATGGTGGGGGTAACAAACCGAAAATATCCGAAACGCAAAGTCTCGCCAATCCAACTACAAACATCTGAAACACAACAGAAATTGAAAAAAGAAAAAAATCTCAAATGAATTTAATAAAATTATGAGATTGTTAAAAGCAACTTACGGAATTTTCAAGAAACTTCTGAAACTCGTACAATTAATTTCGAACATAAATAACAACTGCAAAATATAGAGGCATTAAATTCATTTTAAATGAACAAATACCAACGAGAAACGAAATAATTTACGTAAATTAACCGATTAGTAATAAAAGTTATATAAACATTGTTTTACATATATTTATTTTTCTCTAAAAGCTCCAAGTACATTCCAAAATAATTGCAAATCCAATCGGTAGTGTTTGCTCGGCTGAGCATAACACACGAGTGTACAATGGAATTCGTTAATGTAAGTGGTCGTAGACAACAGAGTCCCAATGTAAAAGCATAAGAGATAGACTAATACATACATACATACATACATATCTATATCTATATACGTATGTGTATATAGATATATAATTCGAGGAATACGAATGTATTTCATGGTCTGCATACCTTGTAACGAATGTTCGGCGCTTTGTGATTTATGCTTTGTTCTATGAAACTCCTACAGATGGGTGGGAACCCACAGGCAAAAGGTATAGAGATATAGAATAGTAGGGATATAGTTGAAGCGAAAGAGATCATGAGTGAAAGAGTAAGAGAGAGATGGAATGATAATCGTGTGTGTGCCTTATTCGCTTATTCGAGATTCCTCAGAGTAGAGTCAGAGCTCATGCAACCTAACCGAAGAGCTTTCTGACTAGGCTGTATATATATGTGTACATATATATCTCGGGGGGTAAATTTTGGACGTCAGCAAGGCTGGATGGGTAAACTGGGAAGGGGAATGAGGGTGAATTGCGCC
The DNA here is from genome assembly GCF_029852145.1 of Microplitis mediator. NCBI lineage: Eukaryota > Metazoa > Arthropoda > Insecta > Hymenoptera > Braconidae > Microplitis > Microplitis mediator. The sequence goes on from NC_079973.1 coordinate 5,754,981, forward strand.
GTTGCAGAAATGCACTAAAGACAATGCTACGTCGATTCGATTGGGTCGTAGTGTGTAGAGAAGTTAGAGGAACGAGGATAAAGGATAGAGGATATTATATAGATTGAACGTTTGTATTGTGTGTCTGGCTATGTACTATTGAAAACTGTAGCTAGAGAATAGAGGGTAATCGAGAGCGGGTCAACTGTGTGTTATGTTACTCTTGTGCTTTGGTATAGTTTCGCTTGATACCTGATAGCCCACCGACCTCATTTTCATCTATGATACACCTATCGCTGCAAGGGTAAAGATTGTAACGGTATCTATTTTTATTTTAGTGACTGCCGGCTGGGGAATGACAGCGTATGCATTAATTTTAGAATATAGTCAAAATGAGATTTTTGCTTTTAATACCGCCAAAAGACAAGTTGGGATTATTGACAAAGTATATGTGGGTCAATATACGCTATTGAGTTTTTATGTTCTGAGAAAAATATTATGGTATGAAAGTAAAATTTTATTTAATAGCATTTGAAAAAAAAACTAGTCTTACTATCAGTGATAAAGACTAAATTTATTTGTCGAAAACTCTCTTGTAGTTTAGAGTTTATTGAGAATTCAAGAGTAAAACGGGGTTTCCACACAAAAAAAAATTCTCGACTGAAGGTAAATATTCTTGATTCAAGAAAATTTTTTTGGAGACCTAAATTTTCTCAGATAAAGTAGAAAACTTCTCCAACCAAGACGAATTCTCTTGGCTCAAGAAAATCTTGACTTGGTTCCCGAAAACGTTTGTCTTCAAAAATATTTTCTTGACTCAAGATATCTGTTTTTTCTGTGCAGGGTAAAGATGCTTAGAAAATAAAATTTATAACGAAAAGTTATTTATAACCGTCCTGTAAATAAATGCGATATTTTGATTAAAGTATTAGTTATTAAAAGAGTCGGTCTGCCAATTTATACACGAGATTTTCTGATTTCTGTCATTATAACTCTAAAGTTAAATTTATTTTTTTATACCTTTATTTTTAGTAACTTTGAAACATCGAGATTACCGAGAACTAGTAGACGATGAAATAAACTTACAGCAAAGTCTTCGGTATGTTCGATAACACCACCCTATAACTATCTTCATAACATGGTTATTTAAACTAAAAGAAAGTTATAAACTTGTCTGGCGATCAATTATAAATGTTTTTTTTTATAATTAATTTATATTTTATTTTTAATAATTTTTTTTTCTCCGAGATAAGAAAAACTAACGCCAAGTTCCAACTAGTTTGTTTGAGCATACACATAATGGCTGCTAGTACAACGAAAAATAAACGAGTACAAAGTATAGTGATAATAAAAAAAAAAAAAAAAAAAATACCTAAAGAAAAAGAGGACAGGCCGATAAAAGTTCGAGCAGAGATTTTCACAAGGAGGTCAACAAAAAATATTAAAAAGAAGAAACAAAAATAAAAATAAAAACAAAGACTTTAACGATATTCTCAGTAACAATGGCCTCACAGTATCTCTGATGCCCGAGTTGCCATTTAAATATTTTAATAAAATTCTAGGTGGCTTTTAAAAGCCTTCTTTTGTGACTTTTTTATTTAACTCTTTCTCAATTTCACATTCTGATTCTTTTAAATATTTTTTTATTCCTCATTACTATTTTAACTTTTTTCTCCAAATGTCTACACTGAGATCTTTGTATTTTTTTTTTTTTTTTTTTTATGAATATATGTATAAATGTATAAACTGCTCTGCTTACTTTAAAAATCTGTAAAACTTTTTCGGATTTACTTTTTTGTATAAGAAAGAATAGGGTCGATTGTAAGAGAAAATAAAAAAAAGGTTTATTTAATGATCCTCGAAAATCGTTAGTTTCGATGGTTCAAATTTATGGTAATGGTACTAATGTGGTTGTAGGAGCAATTTATCCTTTGAAGAAATTCATGCGCAGCACGTTAATTAAAAATGGGGATGCAGAGAAAATAATGACTTTTGGGGTTCAGTAAAAGGAATATTGTTTCTAATTTTTGAAAATAAAAAAAAAATCACGACTTTTTTGGGGTGAAAAGGTTTCTCTTCTTTTCCCAAATTGACAAAAAATTTTTTGATGTGTTTTTAAAAACAAATTTAAAGGAAAAAGTAACTTGCATTTAATTTCGGTAAAAAAAAAAAATTAATAAAGATAACAAGTAAAAAAAAAAAATGTTATTGCTGCACTATTAGGGGCTGTTCATAAAATCAGTTCGTACTTATGGGGAAAGAGGGGGTGCGATTACTGTAGCAAGAAGTGATAAGGGGGGTCTGAGGAAATGTGACGGTCGCAGCTCATCAAGCAATTTTGAAAATTTTTCTCGGGTTTTTTCAATTTTATTTTTTTGATACGATAGAAAGTCATTCGTTTCATATCTGTAAATATATAAATATTTCTATGTATATATTTCCGTCATAATAGGGGGGGGGGGCTATCATTTGTGAAGCAATATTGATAGGGGAATAGCAGAAAATGCAACATAGCGTGATGAAGGGGATGGAGAGGGTCTAAAAAGGTAAAATTTTGCTAGCCGTATTTTATGAACGGCTCCTTACAGAAATGAGAAACTTTAGCTGAGTTTCTCTCTTAAACAAACGAATGGTATCAAAAAATTGAATAGCACTTCGCTAGATTACACAGTAGTGCATCAATGTTCAGTCTGTAGTTTGCATTTAGAGCTTTTGTTTCCGAAAAAAACCACCGAAAATTTCTAATAACCTGATAAAGAAAGAAAAATATCACCATAAGCCCAATTCTTTTTTTTTTTTATTTTCTACACATATTCTTACAAGGCGATTCTGACCGAAACGAAAGCCGCAGTTGCCAGTTTTTAGCTTCTAGGGTTATCAGACAAGTTATTCGGAAGAATGCTGGCACACACAAGCATAGAAAAAAAAATGTTTTTTGTCAGCATACCTCAGTGAGTCCCGGATTCATATAAAAAATTTTAAGAGGTGATTCTGACAAAAGCTATGGCCTCGATCAAATGTTTTTAACTTTTGGGAATATCAAACAAGCAGTTTGGAAGAAGGCTAATGCCCTAAAGCATAGAAAAACATTTTTTTCTATAAGCCAGTGAGTCCCGAATTTCCGTAGAATTTCTTAGGAGGCGATTCTGACCTAAGCTACGGCTTCAATCAGATCTTTTTAGCCTTGAGGGATATCTGACAAGTTGTTTAAAAAAGCACTAGCGTACAAAATTATTGGAAAAATTGAAGTGCGTCCCTATTTTCTGTAGATTTTCTATGCTTTTTCTCAGGAGGCGATGTTGGGTAGAAAGTAGGGTTGGGATGGCGTTTTTCTATCCTTCAGGGGTATCAGAAATATGGTTCAGATAGAATTTATATAATAAAGGTCAATGTATGCAAGATTTTTTGTCTTGTTATGACCGAGTACGAGCGTTCTCAGTACATGATCAATGACTTGATTCATGGGACTGACATACAGGTATCGAATAAATATATGTATGTTTTAAAAATAAGATCGAAAGGAATTTTTCTGCTTAGCTGTGTTTTTGCTAAAGATACGATAGTCCATATTGTAAACAACCAAAGTAGTAGCAGCCCGAGAGAAAATAAAAATGTAGAATATACGAGCAAGAGAGAAATAAAATAATTTAACTGTGACCCCGTAGAATAAGTTTGCTAACATTTTTCCGGTTAGAAGGAAACAATGGAGGTATAGTAGAATTCTAAATCCACTATAGTAGTGTAGTAGTTTCCTCCCTCGGTATATTTCTCATGGACTTATCGTGTCACTACAAATATACCGTCACGACTGTCTACGTCCCAAACGATTTGTCGGCTAATTTTCAAAGTCTTACATTAAATTCTATCTCTTTTATTTTTCTTCATTAATATTTATCCATTTTCCTCAAGAAATGCTTTTTACTCTGACTCACATGAATGCGTTCATCCTAAGAAACCGGGACAATATGAGACACTATAAATTTTGGAAATTTTTTTACATTCAAAAATTTTTTTGGCTTTAATTTATTGCATAAATATTTAGTAATTAATCTTAAAAATTTGAAAAATCATAAAAAAAATGTAATAAAATTTACAGACGGCCGCACTATCTAGATAATCTCTTTGCCCCACTTTTTTACAAACCCTGTAAATTACCATTTTTGATGAAAATAATTTTGGCAGATTATCAGTCAAAATTAGGAGATATAAAAATAAGCATTATTTTTCATAAAAAAAAATTTTATAAGAATGGAGTAAAAAAATGATTCAAATTAAACCTCAGTAATGTTTAATTAATTTGTAATATAATAAGTCTAACTCTATTTGCCATTACTGAGACAAAAAAAAATTAAATGTCAGAAAAAATGAATCCGAACCCCTATTAAACTCAACAACCCCAACTTTTTTTTTATTAAACCCCGTCATTTTACCGTAGCATTTCACCCTCACAATTTATATTGCTACTCGTCATTTGCAAACGAGGATGCTCTTTCGCAGCTGGTCGGAAAGTTTTCACAAGCAATGTTGCTCTGTGCTAAAGGTAACCTTATATATATATATATATATATACCTATATTAAAGTAATACTCTTTCCTCAGTAGCAAAATGAGAGTTAAAATAAGAATGAAATAGCTCGGGGCTTTATTTTTCGCCTGACAAAATGCAAAACTTTAATTTCGACGTACATTAAGTTGGCACTTAGGTAACAGGTTCGTTAAGGGCATCACGCAGTAGTAGAAGGACCGTCACCACTATTACTATTCATATAGCTATACCACTGAGGAAAAGTTTTACCCACAGTTTGCTAGAAAAATATATATAGATATACAATAGATTGAGAAATGAAGTAGCGGTAACAGAGGAGGACAATGCTGGTATACCCAGAAGTTTCATTTATTTGAATTATGTTTATTCAACAAGCTTAAAATCTAAAATAAATGGTTGAATGTGAGCGAGGTTTGCGCTATCACGTTTCTCTATACGTATATAGATATATATAAGGCCAATTAACCCACTAGAGAGTGGACTACAAAGTTATAAGGTTTGAGAGAAATGAAGACTTACAATTCGTTGGAATTGCCCGATTAATTCAATTTTCTCGTGTATTGCTCGTACTGAACTTGGCAGATACTCGGTGCACGCGAGGTGAACATCAAAATTTCACCTCAAACGCTTTCATCTACCTGTCGTAATGCATATATTGCGATACTCGAGACAACACCGATATTACTATGTATAAAGCAAGGATCCTTGTTTCCACGAGGATCAAATTTAAAATTTAAATTCAATTAAGATTTTCCCAATACGAAATTCATTATCATTTTATTGTAATACTTTATTCCGATGTATTTTAATTTTGTTTCTTATTTTTTGGTATGTCTGTTATAAAACACTTATAAGAGCGCTTGTCTCTCTTTATAAAATATATAACTGATTATTATTATTATTATTATTATTATTATTATTATTATTATTATTATTATTATTATTATTATTATTATTATTATTATTATTATTATTATTATTATTATTATTATTATTATTATTATTATTATTATTATTATTATTATTATTATTATTATTATTATTATTATTATTATTATTATTATTATTATTATTATTATTATTATTATTAATATTATTAATATTATTAATATTATTATTATTATTATTATTATTATTATTATTATTATTATTATTATTATTATTATTATTATTATTATTATTATTATTATTATTATTATTATTATTATTATTATTATTATTATTATTATTATTATTATTATTATTAAGAAAATCAATTTGGAAATAACATTATTTGCACGGAAAAGAAAAAATTTGAAAAATTACAGTTTTCGTAGTGAAAAAAAAAAAAAAAAAATTATGATTTTTTGGAGGTGGGCCTCCTTGCCCCGGAAAAAATTTTTTTTTTCAGAGTTTTGGCAAAATGTCCAGAAATTTGTTCAAAATAAGACGAAAGTAAAGAGATCTGATGGTTGAAAGCCACAAAAAGTGATAATCTGCTTAGGGGGGCCGCCCTGCCCCGGTCTCCCCTATGACGGATTTACCAATTTATGATTTACCAGAAATTCAAAGAATATTTGTCCACAATTATATATTAATGTTCTTGTATAAAATACGAGAAACAGATTTTGATGCTTAGAGTCTCTTTGCAAACTAAATCAGCGAGAAAAATAAAATAAAATTACCAAAATCACATGGTCTAAAATTGGCTTATTTCGACTGGCAAAACAAAAATTGAAACTCGTAGTTTCAATGCAGGTGATATGAAGAAGTATTTTCGTTTCCATAGATAATATTTCTTCAGTATTCCGTTTGTGAATTCATAAATGAGTTCATGTAATTTTGTACTGGAATATTTAAATTGAATAAAGAGAGAAAAAAAAAAATTGAAAAAAAATCTATTAGCATTAAAAAAGTACTTGAACTCCCTTGAGTATTTATAATATTTTTAAATTGAATTCTCAAGTATATTTAAGTAATTTACTGGTAGATTAAATCGAGTTATATTATAATAATAACTTGCGAAATTAAAATGAATAGAATGGAAAATGTAGAATATATAAATACTGAAGTAAAAGTGCATGTGTATTAGAACATGGCGACAAATATGAATTTTCGTGTTCATTATAAAAGGAGAAAGAAGTTTGGAGAAAATATGTACATATCTGGAATATACGTATGTATATATATGAATCTGAGGGAATGTTGAATTTGTGGTACAACTTCCGAATGCAATATACGAGCGAGAGTAAGTACGTGCCGAAGTGCGTTTACTATTTCCAAGAGAAGAGTACAAGATCCTTAAGTACCAAGCGACTACAAATATAGTTTTGAGCCATGCCTAAGGGGTCTTGCTGCAGCACAGTATAATTGCTGGTAAAAGTACTCAAGTCAATGAAATACTAGGTATAGAGAGTAACACGTTCTACTTCTCAGCGACGAGTCATGGCTTACCGCGACTTAACAATGTGTCTGAGTAATAACGCTGCAGGAAAATCTACTCACTGCTTTGTGTACGCAAATTAAATTTAAATTTCACATTTCGAGTTGACGTTGGATTTTAAAAATGTTAATTTAGAAAAGAAAAATTATACGTTTTTTTTTTAATTGGTGGTCATTTATACTAGAACATTGATTTTTTATCATCTAAATACTTAATTTTAGAAACATTCTATTGATTCATTTTTTCCGGTTATCTTTCAAAGTATTTGAGTACTTAATTTTAACTTAAAATACAAATGGTTGCTGATTGAAATACAATTTTTGGTCTAAATACGAATGAATTTTACTGTTTAAAACCAACTGCAAATACTAAGTACTACATTTTCAACTTTCCGCTATGAAAATTGCAAATTTTCAAAAAAAGAGAAGTTATGAGTTTCGGTCCGATTTTCGAAAATTGAGTTTTCATCAAATGCCGACGTTTTGAGGCCCTCGACAGCTATTCTGACTATTTTCAGGCGGCCTTCGGCCCACGCGCGCGTGTGTGAATGTGTGTGTGTGCAAACTAATTTTTGTCTCGAGATTGATTTGATTTTGAAGTTTATCAACCAAGTAGTTTCAAAGATACTTGAAAAATAAAAATTAAAAAATTGTTGTTTTGTTGCATAACGCATAAACCGCTCGGTCGATTTGCCTTAAAATTCAATCAAAGCTAAGACTCAAAATGTCATTTCGATTGTCGTAAGTACGCGCAAATCTGTCGATTTGTTTCAGATACCATTGGAAAAAAATTACTCATTTTCCACGACATGTATTCTCTTTCGGTCCAACTGTTTTTTGAGCTCGAACAATAACGAATAATAACGTCTTCGAGCTCAGAGAGTGAGAAGTTTTGGAGTTGACCCACAGGGTTCAAAATAACATAAAACAATGTTGTAAACAAGAGAAGGATATTTGTTCATGATCACCCATACGGGACTATATCTCAAGAGTTCCAACATTCTCATATTAAGATAGAAGAATAAGGACAGGAGGAGATTGGACAGGACTAGAAAGAGACCTTCTCAGTTTATCTCAAATCATTTTTTTTTTTATATGAAAATTGAAGTATCAAGTTTTTAGCTGTACTTAGTATTTAGCACTTTTCAAAGTACTAGATGCATATATATTTGTACTCGATGGAAAATAATATTTGAATCCACTCGAGTGATTAAAATATACTTGAGCTCGACCATTTCTCTATTCAATACATTTGCAGATTTTTAAAAGCTTCATTATTGATATTCGTTTGTGCGATTAAAAAGTGTTATACTCGAAACATTTTTATTTTGTTGTCAAAGCTAAATAATGAATGTTTCATTATGATTAAATTCCAGTTTTTCTGTTCAATAATTCAATTACAACAAAATAATATATGCAGAAAGCATGAATGTTCGTGGCGCTCTCGATGCAATGACATTCAAAATTTATATTTTTTTTTTTTTTGTGTTTAACTAATGAAAAACTGTTATTTTTTAAATTTCAATTTATGTGATGAATATGAAGAGAAAACTGTATTTCTTTACATTTTTTTTTATCAACACATTTTAGTTTTTTTTTACAAGATTTTTTTTTCCTGAACTGTCATTTATTCTCTGTGTTTAGATAAAGATTTTTGTTTTAAAATTGTCTCTTTTATATTTATATGAAGTATTGGATTTATTTTTAGTTTATATTTTTTTTTGTTCATTTGTCTTTGAAGTTTTAAAAATTTCATTTTTATAAAACTGATTCTTATCTATTTTTATCATATCAACCATTTGCAATCTTTTCGTCAGGTTTTGAGCATTCAATTAAATGTAGACGAAAAAAAAAGTTTTTTAATCTTTTTGCCAAAAAAAAAAAAAAAAAAAAAAAAAAATGAAAATTTATCAAAGTCATTGTTAAAATTTTTTTCTCGCCTCCGAGCAGAAAGCGTCAACTTTCGTCCCGCTGTGCAAAATGAAGTTGCAGCTTTCCGCCTCCGTCGAGGAGAAATAGTTATTTTTGATACATATGCGGAACGGTAGGGATTCTGACGGCTTGAAGTGATGTCACGAGTTTGAGGCTATGGGCGCTTTTTTATCAAGACCGGATATAGTACGAAGTCTTGATGAGAATGCATCTATAGCCTTAAACTCGTGATGTCACTTCAAGTCTGTCAGGGTTCCTACCTTTGAGCATAAAGTATCGGACAAAATTTTTTGTCATATCAACGGCGGAAGTTGAATTTGAGAGAGAAACAGTCAAAAATGTTTTAAGTCGTGTAGGAATGTAGAGACAGATAGAGAGAGAGAAGTTACTTTTCGATACAAGTTCAAAAAAAGTTAACCAAACTATAGATTGCCAGAAATCACATAGTTTGCGCCCTCTGCATGTTGCTTGAAAATTCAACTTTCGCGGTTAATATGACAAAAAATAGTATAGACTCCTTGGGCAGTAAATAAGAAAGCCTCAGATCACAGATTATCCGTTCAAAAAATAATTTTTTTTTCCTGATTCATCATAATAAAAAAATATATATCAGTACATTTATTGTTTAACATTCGATAAGTATTTTCAATATAAATTTATTTGTATAATTAACTATAATTCAAGTTAAAGCCTACATCAAATCGATTTAATATCTCCTCCATAAATTGAATCACCGAAGAAAATCCTGATTGAATCTATAGGTCCATTGCCGTTAAGTCCAACGTCCTTCATCATAATGGAACGTATCCCATACTGCCCATATATATATACCCTTCTCTTCTATCTCTTTCTCACGCTGTACATATATGTATGCAGCTATGTATTAGAACGCATATATATATGTTAATATACCTATACAAGTCCGTAATGCACTTATGCCCAACACCAATGACCTGTAGATCCAGTGTACTCTCGTTCAAGTTCGCGGGGGACAAACTCAATGTGCTTTAGCCATACTATCGTTATTACCAAGGGAAATCCTCGTTGAGAGTGAGTTTCAACAGAAACTATGCTTTATATTTACATATATATATGTGTATATATATACATACATAGTGTTTCTAGTGAGAAGTATAAGCTAGACATAGTGTAAGTAATATCCAAGAGAGCCTTCGGCAAGAAATTCACATCGATTTATTATATATATATATATATATATATATATATATATGTATGTATGTATATGTAGTGGCCATTGCTCTGTAGCTATTACTCTTAGCCTTTGGCAAGTTTCTATGATGTAACAGACGCTAACAGATTAAATATGAGAGATATAATACTCATAAAATGTTTGAAGACATCGTTAATAAAAATTGTCATTTAGGTGACTGTTTGCTATTTTTTTCAACTTTTCAATTTTTGGTAATTTCGAAAGAATTGTAAATATATTTTATGAAAAATATATTTTGTTTGGGCTCATTAGATCAAATTATTTCATTGATGTTTTTTTTTCTTTTAGTTTTGTTGCGTTCGAAAACTTAACACCATATTTCGAAAGAATTGATAATGTTCAGTACTTAGACTTACACAATGAAAAATACATACTTTTAAACGCATATAACTATAAAATTCAAAACTAAAATATTTCTTTCTAAAATTTTTTTTTTTTTACTTCTGTCAACCAAATGGGCAGTTTTTTTCCTAGTTTCACACGCTCTCTAATTTTATGATTTTACAACTCTTTTACTATCACGCTCACTAAAGTTACATATAATTTCTTTTCGTAAAATTATTCATTTTTGAGTCTTCACATAAACCCTTTTTTTTATATATACGTCAACATCTAAACCTTTATATTTTCTTAGTTTTCCTGCCCAACTTATTCGTCCTTCAGATCGTCACAAAATATTATTTATGACCGCAGCAACTAAAACGTTACGCGACTACCACTCTTATTTTGGTACCTAAGTCCCACGCTCGCTGACACTTTGGGTCTTTCATCAATCGGTTAGTTACAAATCAACCTTCATACGTGAACGTCTTGCTCCCCAAAATTAATAAAATATCTAAAGTTACAACACTCTGTAGAATACATATATAGTTGTTATCATTAAATGAAGTGATTTAATAGAATAACCCTTGTGTGTGCTCGCTAATCTAATTATTTAAAAATAAACAATCAAAAACCTACCACTAATTAACCCCCTAAACAATTGTCGTGAATACAGTGCGCGACAGATAACATAAATGATAAATGAAAAAATAATATTTATAATTGATATAGTTTATGATATACATGGAGAAAACATTATGGTGGTTGTTCCGAGTACGTTTATAAAATATCAACTCACAACGTTATGGTAATAATTACTTGGAATTATGGGATATACACCCAAAATTTCTGGGGAAAGATTCCATAACTATCGAAACAATTCCTATAATTATGCTAAAAAAACTTAAACGGTCAGGCAAATTATAAAAACTCACAACTTTTAATACACAGAAAAAAAGAATTTCTTGACGCAAGAAATATTTTGTATTATGAATTGAAGACAGAAATTTTTCTTGGCTCAAGAATTTTTTTCTCGTCTAAAAAATTTTTTTCTTGTTCCAAGAAAATTTTATTTTACCCCAAGAAAAGTTTTGTTTTCACTTAATAATACAAAAAATTTTTTGGGTCAAGTAAAAATTTTTTTAGAACAAGAAAAAATTTTTTGCGCCAAGAAATCCTTTTTTTCTGTGTAATTATAATTTAATTAAATTATAAACATAAGAAAATGTTTCTGAAAAATTTTTGATTTCTTCTAGTAATTTGAAATTATAAAAACAGTCAGGAACACTCATTATTATTTATAATATTTCAAAGCTAAGCTTTGAGGAAATTAGTAGGTTGGAATCAATGTCAAGTTTACTTTGGCATTAATAAATCAGTGCAATTAAAAGTATGTACTGGAATATTACATTCGTTAAAGTATATGTTATTATGTATGCATGAAAATAAATTTAACCTCAAGATATACTTCTCATAAAATACCGGAGAATTACACGGTGGTCTTGCGGTAATATTTAGAGCATACACAAGTTGTGCCTGATTGAGAACATGGAGAATTAGGAGGACAAGAAACATTAGTGCGCTAAATATGTAGGCTCTCTTCTACATATATATATGTATATATATATACATATATATATATTTGGGTCATACTGGGTGTTACGTACATGAGGGATTATGGCTAGGAATAGTTAATTAAGTTTCTGATGGGCAACAGGGATGAAGTTATCCCTTGTGACCGTTACTCAATCATGCCCTAACCACCAATGGCAACATACTGCTCGTAATTACAAATAGCTTCATACATATACTTTCACTTTGAAAACTAAATTTTTTTAATTCTATTTTTATAGCTTACGTGATTTCATTTAATTATGTAAACTAAAAATTTACATGCAATCGAAATTTTATCAAAAAATATGAAATGTAATTATTTGAATAACATTTAATATCATCTTCATTGAAACTACGAAATTCGATGCTTGTTTAGTCAGTTGAAACACGTCAATTTCAGACTAATCTAAATTAGCGGGTAAAAAATGATGAGATTATGCCCTCGGGATAAAACTGTCTTATTCATACTCGCTGCATTAGTTTCTAACATCATTCTACCCCTGTCAGAATCGCATTCTTTCCTTAATTTCAGAGCAACAATAAGTTATTCTCCCCAACCAGAATGGTGGATTAATTTTCCTATACTATAGGTCTGAAGTTTGTTATTTTACCAAATTCTCAAAGTTCAAAATTTTTGCAGCTTCTAAATAATAATAAATACTAAATTTTCCTATTAAATTAGTATGTATTAATGATACAAATTTTGTACTCAATGTTTTTTACATGGGGTGCATTCGCGTTGGGCGCTTAGAGCGCTTTGAGTACCACATCCTATAGTACTTTACATGCCAATGTATATCTATACACATATGTGCTGACAGCGCGTAAGCGCCCAACGCGAATGCACCCATGGTGTTTTCTGTAGTAAATAGTCTATAGTTTCGTATACTTAAATAAACTAGACATATTATTGCAGTTCTAACCTACAACTCTTGTTTTGATTCTGTTTTAATATAATTAAACAAATTTGAATACCGTTTATTTGTTAAACTTCTAACTAATATAATTTTAAAAACGAATAAGACTAAAAGCGGCTGTAAAAATAACGAAATATAAAATCAAAAATCCAGTTCATAACCTAACTAATTAATTTGAGCATGGGCAATAATTAATACTGAATTTGTATCTCTATGGTACTGAACTTGTACCTTATGTATAATATTATTTGAATATCAGTAATGATATTATTTTAGTATCCTATTTTTTTCCATAAAATACTGCTCTTTCCCATATCATTTGTTGATGTTAACAAATAAATTTGACCTTTCATGTACCTATGGTACATTTGACCCACGGTGTTATATTTTGGACCATATGAATTGGAACGTTCACACCATCAATGGTGTAAATGTATAAATTTTTTTATTTAGCTCTCGATTACTTCGACACTAAATATTTAGTTTTTATTTTAAAACCTACATCAATAATAATTACGATATACTAATGTTGCGACCTATTTATTATTTGATAATTTGAACTACAGATTATATTATCGGACACTGTTTGAGCTAATAACATCTAACGGTGTAAAGAAAACACTCATACCGTCTTAAAAAGTACACCGCTCGATTTCACACCGTAAATTTACACCAAGCAGACCGTGTAAAGTCATCGGGACCATTTTCACACCAAAAATTTTTTTCAGTACAATAGTACCCATACTTTTTTCCGAGTCCTGATTTACCGTCTAGATTATTTGAGCACAAACACTAAATCTATCATTGTTCTAAATAATCGTGCAATTATACGAAAAGAAATATATTTTTTCTTTATCCCTTAGTCGAAAGTACGCACTTCCCTCCCTAATTTTAAGGCCTAAAGTCTCATTTCCCTCTCCTAGTGGACTTACACGCGCCCCACTTACATCGCCGGGAGCAAAAAATTTTTTCGTGCCTACGGAAACAGCCGGCTGCTGCCATCTACTGAACGTCTACCACTTTATCAATAAAATTTTTGACGATAACATCATAGATCGTTGCTTTATTTACATGTACGTCAGTGTTTTCGTGTCTCGTTGTTTGTGATATTTTAAGTAAACAGTGTACTTGCAATAATAAAATGACTGAAAAAGTATCATCTGATGACTCTATGGACGAGGATGAGGTGATAAAAGATTTTGATGCAGAGGCGAGGTTAATTATTGAAAGATTATGTATTCATTTATATATTATTTATTGGCAGGAAAAAAATCTTGTTCATAGGCATAAATTTATTTCTTTCGAAAAAAAATAATTATTTTTTATTTTTATTTTTTATAAGTATAATTATGTCTTTTTTTTTGTTTTGTTTTTGATGCCTGCCCCCGCCGACCAGACGCACTCGCTTCGCTCGTGCTTTCAAATGTCGCGGGGCAGGCATCAAAAACGCAACAAAAAAAAAAGGGAGACGGAAAAAAATTAAAGTTTTATGTATGTCCGAAAGAGGCGCGTCAATAGGGAGCAAATAAAAAAAACATGGCCGACCTGTCAGCTGAAGGCAGAACGTGGTTGTGTTGTTTATAGTATTCAAAAATGTAATTAATAAACGTACTTTCGACCAGGTATAAAGAAAAATCGTATACACCACACGGGAAGATAGTTAAAAGCCCTGCCCTGTGTGTCATGATGCCCTCGGCTTCGCCTCGGGCATCATATCACACAGGGCAGGAATTTCAACTTTCTTCCCTTGTAGTGTAATATACTATTACCAACATATATGTATATAGAATTATATTCTACCTCACTGCATATACATTGCATATTCATAACACAGTTCAGTTGCTACACGTATTATGAAGATCCCATTGGGTACACAACACACTGGATTACAGCTGTAAATATACTTTGAATTCCACAGTGTGTCTCATTGCTATTGTATGTTACATGCCTCGAGCTAGTTCTAATTAAGTGGAATCAGCCGTGTTACTTGTGGTTTCTACTTTGAACATTGAATAACTTCAAGAACGGAAAAAAGAAAAAAAAAACCTAGATGTACTTCGTAAATAACGTGTTGCTATCGATTTTATCTTGCCATTATTATCAGTAGCATTGTTGTTATTAGCAGTGCTCTGATATTATTGTTAGAAAATATAAATGCTGACTTTGCATTATTAACGTTAAACACAGCTAGTTTTAATGTTTAGCATTAAGCTAATTTCAATAATTATTATTCATTGAATTATAGCGCGTAGTTTGCATTATGAAAGCTTCGACAACTTGTTTGTTTCTATCTACATATCCCTTTTGCTAATTTATGAGAGAATTCATGATTTAGTATACATTAAGTAATTCACTGGGTAAATTTACTTCTGTTACTACGCAAATAGTGATTAATTACAAGAAGAAGTAAATATTCAATTTTTTAATTATTTTCAAATTAAATAACATAATTTATTCAACTCTATCAGGAAACTTGAGAAAACTTTATCAACAGTTATTTATTGTTGAGAGAAAAAATTTATTGTGTTTCATTATGGATATTAATTGATTATATACACAATGAAAATTATGTCGCTATTATATAATTTTAAATTTAATCTGCGCTTTTTGAGTGTGAAAATAATACTAGTACACCACTGTTGTATTTGCAGGATTAACGATTGATGAAATACATAATGGTGATTGTTTAGTGAAGCTCATGAGTGAGTTGCAATTTCCGGGGAAGCACCAAATCGAGCTATCTCTTCTGAGTAGTGAAAATCCCCTGGAATTAACACCCAGCATCCGTATTTACTATATAGTATATATACAGTGAAACATGAAGTTGTGAACAGTGTGAAACGTGAGAGAGATGTCAAGTGCACTTGAAGTTAGCATCGAGTAAGATATCTAGAGCTACTACTACTGCACATCAAATCATCTAATGTATCTACGTGATCCGAAAAATTTTTACTGTATCAAATACGAGAAATTGAATGGAATATATTTTTTTGGAATGTCGAACAATAACAAGAATAGGAATTAAAATAAAGTAGTTTTTTATATTTTCGTAAATATTATTTCTACACGGAAAGAAAATTATGGCAGCGGTTCCCATAATTTTGTGAAATTTTTTCCTATACCATCATAGGAATTACGACCATAAATTATGGGAGCGGTTCCTATAATTATAGGAATGATTCCCATAATTATAGGAATAGTTCCTATGATTATGGGAATAATACCCATAACACTATAGGAATGGTTCCTATAATTTATAGGAATACTTTCTATAATATTATGGGAATCATTCCTATAATTTATGGAAATGGTTCCTATAATTTATAGGAACCATTCCATAATATTATGGGAATAGTTCCCATACTATTATAGGAACCATTCCTATAATATTATGAGAATGGTTCCCATATTATCATGAAAAAATTAATTTAAAGAAGTGTGGTAATCACTTCTACAATACACAGAAATATTATTAAACGTAAAAACCAAAAATTCAAACATTGAAAAAAAAAATCGTATTTGGCAAAAAAACATTAAAATTGTTAACAAGAATTTTTTGTCAGCACAAAACATTCAAGAAAATTCAAATTTTGGGAAATTTCTACACTATTGTGCAAAAAAAAAATTTTATGATATTATAGGGATGGTTCCCATAACATTATGGGAATAGTTCCCATAATATTATAGGAATAGTTCCTATACCAATATGGGAATGGTTCCCATATCATTACGGGAACTATTCTCATACTATTATGGGGATGGTTCCCATAATATATGGGAACCATTCCCATAATGCATAGCAAACCTTCCCATAATTTTCTTTCCGTGTATGCTTAAACAACAATAAATTCAAATGAAAGGGAGAAGAGGTGGAGGGCGGCAGGTCTCCAATGATAAAATCGCTAATAGAGAAATTTTTTTGTGAATGAAATTGAAAATAAATTTATTTTTAATGGTTTAATCGTAGTTCAATCCATAATTAAAGGAGCCGTTCATAAAATAGGTCACGCAAAATTTAACCTTTTTAGACACCCCCCCCCCCCCCCCACCCTTCTTTGTCACGCTATTTCACATTTTTTTGCGACACTTCTATCAATATTGCGGCACAAATTTAGACCCCCCTCCCCCGCCCCATAAATGCGAACGTATTTTAAGAACGGCCCATAATAAAAGGCTACTTTTAAAACATTGCAGACTTTATAGTTTTTTTTTTTTAATTTTATGCAGACCATAGTACCCCTATATAGTTTTCAATGAAATTTTGTGGCTCAATTTTTCCCTCTTGGGTATAGTTTTATAAAAAGTTTAAAGCAGCTTATTTCACCCCATCCTCTTCCTTCACGATTTCTCTTTAGTATTAAATGAATTTAGAGTGCAGTAAAAATTAGTAGATAAGATAATAATGTAAAGAATAAAAAATGTGATGACAAGATAATAAATTTCTATTAAGATGTTGAAAAAATAAATTTTTCCATTGACTTTTGTAAAACGTCAATGAACAAATCGAGTGTCATAAATCGTTTTATTTGTGTCTATTCTCTCATCGGATACTTACTCACTGTAAGAATTTTCCTTACAGAATAATTCACATAAAGGAATAAAAAATAAGGATGAATAAAAAAAAATTAAAGAAAAATGAGGGAATAAAGCAAAATGGAATGAAGGTTGTAGACGAGGTCAGCCAAGCGGATTCGAATATTTTTCCACTGCGCCGAACGAAGAGTAATGAGAGAAAACTCCATACCATATCACGCGTTTCCTCTCGTTCCAGTTTTAGCATTTTTATTTTATTTTTTTTTTAAAGAAAATAAAATTTCTTACTTCTTCCCAGTCGCGAGGGTAGCTGAGCTTTCTCACCAGAGTAGACGAGAAGCAAACTACCTCCCCTCTCTCCGTTAACGTCCTTACAACCCAAGCGGAAAAGTTTCTGAGATTTCGGGTTTCCCAAGTTCAGTTAGACATTTTACAAGTGAAATGGTCTAAGGTTGAAAGCTTTTTTTTCACTCATAATATACTATTATTATTATTGCTATATTATATTTTTACATTATCATCATTATACGCCTTCAGTCGTATAATTATATATATTTTTTATGCAACAAAATTTTATTAACATATTTAATAATCAGAAAATTCAGATTACCGCTTTTTCTATTAAAGATAATTCATTAAAATATACTACCAGTTACAGTAAGACAATTTCAGACTAATGAAATTTAGCGGATTAAAAATCTCGAGTTTTTCCGCTAGAGCAGAAAATTGTTAATTTTTGCTCACTGAATTACTTCTTGACTAAGGAAACTCGAGTAGTGTTCTCTCTAAATCTGAAATAGTGACTATTCACTGTTTCATAGCTATAAATATACCAAGTGGTATAGCTGTAAAATAGTATATATACACTATTTTCCAGTGGTATTCACTGTTTCAGTTTTAGAGAGTTTGAATCAAATCAAAATTTTATTTTTTAAATCGAATAATCCCTAGCGGACCTGATTTACCGTAAATTTACGGTATTTTTACCGTAAATTTACCGTGAATTCGGTAAATTACGGTAAAATTCGGGTAGCTTTACCGTACTTCACGGTAGAATTACGGTTAATTACGGTATTTTTACCGCAAATTTACCGCCGAATACGGTACATCTACTATAAAAATCCGGGTGGATTACCGAATTACCATAATTTGCGGCGGATTACCGTATTTTACCGTAAAATCACCGTAAATTACGGTAAACCCACCGTACATTGCGGTAAACTACCGTAATTTGGGTCCGTTAGGGATTTGAATTTTCTAATGATTCGAAAAATTCAAATTATTGGCTAGTATTCGAAATATTCGTAAGTCGTAAGCTTTCAAATTGAATATTAATTCGACTCGATACGAATCATTCGGAAATACGGATTATTCAAACAACCCTAATTCTGACAATTTCATCCCCATTAGAATCGCGTCTATTATTGTGAACCTCATTAAAATAACCATATGCTATTCTAACCTACAGAGATGTTGTCAATTGAATTTATACATGCACTATTGGCCTTGAATTATCTCATTTCGACTGACTTGAGAAACTGAAACTCTAAGCTTCAATGTGAGTAATTATTAATATAGTGTATGTCGAGGGATAAAACATGATTTCAGACTACAGGTGATGTCAACCCTCATCCTCGTGTGAAGTCGTCGTGTTTCATCATACTATACAATATACTATTGAGTTTATATTAATAATTCATATGGTTAAATCAACAAATTATTATGTGATGACGATGCCAGTTTGCAAAGATAATTTGATAATTTAGAAATTAATATTTTCAGATTTAAATTTTAGAAAATTTTTAGAAATAACCTTTTTTTACACACCTCAATTGCGAAAGTGTTGAGTGTGCTTTACGGTCACTTTTTCACTCTCGATTGTTCAACTGACTTTAAGTCCTCTCTACCTTCTTTAGAGTACACCAAAGTTGTTAAAAGTATATACCATTTTAAAGGAAATTTATTAAGAAACATTTTTCAATATGACATTTAGTTGATTCATAATGAGATTAATTTAAAAAAAATTATTTTGTCTAAAGCCTATAGAACGTCAAACACGATAACCTTCAAAAAAACGGCTTTTTGACTTAATTTTTTTTTCTATTATCTTTGTATTTTTAATCACAAGAACCCTTTCGAAAATCACTATCTGAATCCTTTTTGATTAATTCTAATTAATAAAAAATTTAAAAACTAATAATTCACGAAAATTTTAGCTGTCATTTTTTTATCATTTTTTCTCTCCATCAACTAGTGGCAGCGGCACTAGCATGGCAGTAGGGTCAGAACAAAGAGCGACATCTAAGACAAAAAGGCGGGATATTTAAAAAAATATTTTTTGTCATATCAACCGCGAAAGTTGGATTTTCGAGCAACATGCAGAGGGCGCAAACTATACGATTTCTGGCAATCTATAGTTTGGTTAACTTTCCTCGAACTTGTATCGAAAAGTAACTTTTCTCTTTCTATCTGTCTCTACATTCCTACACGACTTGAAACATTTTTGACTGTTTCTCTCTCAAATTCAACTTCCGCCGTTGATATGACAAAAAATTTTGTTCGATACTTTATGCTCAAAGGTAGGAACCCTGACAGACTTGAAGTGCAGGCACGAGTTTGAGGCTATGGATATATTCTCATCAAGACTTCGTACTATATCCGGTCTTGATAAGAAAGCGCCCATAGTCTCAAACTTGTGACGTCACTTCAAGCCGTCAGAATCCCTACCGTTCCGCATACGTATCGAAAATAACTAATAAAAAATTCATAAGTAAAAAAATTAATTTATATTTTAAAAGTTAAATGAAAATTTATATTGAAAAAAAAAAATTATTGATATTATGAAATAATAATAAAAAAAGTTAATAATTAAAAATAAAATGAGCGATTGAGGTGTGCACTTTTGGATTTCCCACCATTTTTTTTCATCCAATAGATTGAAGGCTTAAAAGCCGAACTTTTAAAATGTATGTTATATTTTATCGTGAAAGCCCTTTTACACCAGTTATGATTGAATTCTCAGGATATATCTCTAAAGATATTTAAATTCAAAACTAGCGCACTTCAATGTTTGTATTTTTCTACAAAATTTCAATTGAATTAATAAAAATAAACGGAGAAAAATGTAAATAAATTGATTTTGAAAAGATAAACTTTTTAGGTTTCAATATGCCCGAGAGGCTTTCAAAGTACTTAAAAAAGCTTTTTATATTTATAAGCACATACTTTGCCTTTATTTACAAACAGAAAAAAAATGTAGTAAAAAATTTAGTAATATTTTAACAATGAAAATATAAAAAAATATATATTTAATTTAATTCAAGTTTACTGTAAATAAATGTTGATATTTTATCACTGAACATATTTGTTGATAAAGTATGCGGAAGAACATTTTTTTTTTAATTATTGTGTTCAAATCACGATTTGAATATATTGTTCTGCACATAAATATTTTTTTTACTTTATTTATTCGTTCAGTATAATGTAAATATAAATTTTAATTTTTTTTAGCCATGCAGAAAAATGTTAAGTAAACTCGAATGAATAAATGAGAAATGAATATATAAATAGTAAAATGTAGATATTTATTTTATTTATATATTAATTAAACTTTCCAGTAATTGTTGTAAATCAATGAAAATAAAAATAATTTATTTTGCACACCTCGAATGCGAAGCGGAGAAATAGTACTCTATTATAATCAGAAAAAAAATTGCCAGTCGCTCAGCTTAAATTATTTCCACCAACTTTATAATGCGCTTATATGATAAAAAAAGTACACTAATAAAAAGAGGACATTTCAATGAATAATTATGGCATAGTAATAAGTCCATATGATTAGACTACTACACGGAAAAAAATCATCGGTAGCATCAGGCAATTTGTCTGGGTTCGATTCTCAGTTCGGGCTATCTATAGTTTTTTCAATTTATCTATAAATTGTTTTATTGAGAAGGTTTGCATGTTAAGGTTTCCACTACATTTTAAAGAAAATAATCAGTACCGCAGTTACCGAAATAATCTATTTCTATATTTATAATCTATTTCTATAAAAAACTATTTCTGAGGGATGTTACACGGGATGTATGTACGAGTGTGCGTGTACGTGCGCGCGAGTATGTGTGTGCATGTGTGCGCGTATGTGCGAGTGCTTGTGTATGTGTGCATGTCTAAGGGAGGTAAATAATGTGGAAAAAACTTGGTGAAAATTCTGCTGGGCTCTGGGCGCGAACTGCCGTCCTTCTGATTGCTGGGTCCGAACGGTAGCTACTGGGCGAACCTACTAATGTTGAACTGATACATTTATATGATCTACTTATAAAACCATAGGTATAGCCAAACTTGAGTAATCCTACCTTGGCCCAAGTCTGAGTTGCCATTGAATGACCAAGGCAGGGGAACCCAGTCTTGGCCTAAGCTCGGGTAATAATTGGGATAGCCGGGATTAAGTACCAAATCTTGGCCCAAGCATGGGTGTGCCAAAGCTAGGTTCCCCAGTGGTGGGCCAAGTAGAGGCCCGTCGTTCAACTCTGGCAGCTCCTGCATGGGTATGCGAAAAATTTAAAAAATCTAGGTCCAGTAGATTTTAGACTTTTCGTTTTCGTTCGGCGAAAAACATTCCAATCTTCAAGTACATCTAAATCTGGGTTTATTAATTTTGAAATATTTCAATTACGAAATAACAGAAATAGAATCTTAGGATTTACATCCGCTTTAAAACTTTCCAAAATATTTGTACAAGAAGATTAATCTTCTCAAGAGAAGTCTTCTCTTTTCTCGCTATCATTCTCAAGCAGACGGAAAGTGCTATTCTAGTAGCACTTGCACGGCAAATGACAACTTTGTCCTCGTTTTTCTTTAACTAAATAAAAATTTTCGAAAAATGTAATCGTAGATTGCTAGATTATACAGCAGTGCATTGATTCTCGTTATTTATTTTGTGTCAAGATTTTTCGATTAATGCGAAACTGATAAAAAATATGAATACGCAGTTTAAAAATGACCTTCCAAGCACGAAGAATAAAAAAACCTTTCACCCGGAACACAAAATTTGATCTGTCATCAGTCCGATTAATTATGTTAACTTTATAAAAAATTTTGTACTTTGCCTTATAAAAAAAAGTCTTTTTGAAGAGAACAAAACAAAACTTAATTCGAAACTTGTAAACATCAAGTAGAAGAAAACTCGTCTATATTTTTTGTACTTGTAATGTTTAATATTTATTTATGATATTAAAAATATATAGAAAAATTATCCATTAATAGAAAATGTGAATGAATTGGCAATAATTCAATTTAATAAGAATGTACATTCATTCATGCACAAAATAGTGAAAAGTATTTCAGGCATTTTTCGAAATTCCAATGAATTAAAGAAATTGAATCAAATGAAAATGTTTGACTGACATTTAAAAGTGAACTTCCAACATCTACAAATTGTAAAAAAAAAAAAAAATAAAAAATAAATTTAAATAAAAAATAAAAATGAAGTGAGTAGAAGATTGAATTCTATGGAAATAGAATAAAAGTATAAAGCTGTGCTTGAGATTTATCAGACTGAAAAAGTAAAGGCGTTTTACCAACACAACCGCGAAAGAAAAACCTGGAAAATGGTTAAACGATAGGTCGTTCCAGCAGAATAGCATCGTATTCAGACTTGACTATGCTACTTTGCTAGACTCCTCGTATAACTGCAACTGTGAATATCTATCTGTACGTATAGATATCTATCCACCAATTGCAAATCTACCGAGATTTTGATAGTAGGAATATCACCATCAGTCCTGTAGTCGTAAATGTCACCTACGGCTAACCAAGTACTCAATGCACATATTTATGTGATACATCTGTATATATTATGTCTCGACAACTACACACAGTTCATCAAAATACACAATAACGTTGAGTTATTATTCAATTCTTTTATGATTCATTTGATGGGTATACGCGAATAAAATACTTGCTTGGATTATTTCATGAAAATATCATACTATTATTTTATGTGCATGTGATGAACTATTTATGGATGTTAAAAGTACGAATTGAAGAATGGAATAATACTAATAAAAGTCATTTAATTCTTGCTATTTCTAGATTTATTACTCGGACACAATATTCATATTTAGTATATTTTTTTAATGCGGGAATAGTTTATAATAAAGCGTAAAGAAGTACTGAAAGAATATCAACACCGGTGTAAGTCCACGGTATTCCGGTGTTAAATTTATCCCCGAAAACGGTGTTAAAATAACACCGGTAGCGATGATAAAAGTTTTTCCGGTGTGACGCGGTGTTAAAAAAAAGTAGTTTTATTTTTGAAGTATTAGAAATCGAATTGTATTTCAAATACATACACGGTAAGAAATATTTTGCGGATATCACTATGCCAGTATGGGCGTGAACGCCATACTGTATAGTATCGAAGATTTTTGTAGGTTATAAAATTGTATGCATAGATGATTCAACCATTGCGGGAATAGTAACATTGGCGATAGTTGTCGCGGACGCCGCAATGTCAGTATGGCCGTCAGGCCCATACTGCATTGCC
Source organism: Microplitis mediator (assembly GCF_029852145.1). Taxonomy (NCBI): domain Eukaryota; kingdom Metazoa; phylum Arthropoda; class Insecta; order Hymenoptera; family Braconidae; genus Microplitis; species Microplitis mediator. The sequence continues at coordinate 5,779,021 of NC_079973.1, forward strand.
GTATCCACGTTGCTTCTGGCCGATAAACCTATAGTCTAACGACATCTATATAGTTTTGATACATTGATTGACACGCCAGAAATTATGGCGGGAAATACTAGTAGCATTGTGCCCTCGGCATTGTAGTATGGGTCTCAGGGCCATGCTGTTTCGCCGTGCCTGCTATGCATACGTGTGAGCAAAACAATAGCTCCAGTATTATACATTATAGTAAAAAACGCCATACTTCTGGAACTCGTTACAATACTGTCTTGGAATATTTCACATATTATTTTAGTATCTGTCTTGAGACCATACCAGCATGGTGTTGAACGCCATGCATTTCTTACCGTGTACAAAAAAATTTTTATTGTTTCAAAAATTAATATAATGACAGATTTATAGATTTATGGAAAATTTAAAAGGATATTTGTCTACAATTACAAGTTAATTTTATTTTATAAAATGTTGGGAACAGATTTCATGATTCAAATTTCCTTGCAAGCTAAATCAGCGAGAAAAATAAAACAAAATTGTTGTCAATTTTACGATGGCCATAATAATTTTTACGTTTGTTTATTAAAATTTCTGCAGATAACCAACATGGTCTAGCTTTACTATGATACTATAGCATTTCAAACAAGAATAATTTCTCCGTGTATGAAAAAATGATTTATAAGAATAGATTTTCTTCGTGCTCGATGTGATGAAGAATTTAAATTAAATTTTGAATTCAGAAAATTCAATCCTTATTGTAAATATAAATAATGTCGTTCCTATTTTACAATAGTGAATTATTTCAGTTAAATAAATAATAAATGAAAAAAACGTTTAGCTCGATAACAATTTGAGCTAACATCTGTTGCATGAGTGATTCTTTTAGTAATAAGGTATTAACGGTAAAATGTCGAGAAAATTTAATAGTCACGTAAAAGTCACTTTCTGACCTTTAATATTTTACACGAAAAAAAAAAAAAAAAAAAAAAAAAAAAGCTATCTTTCAAATGTCAAATTACACTTTTGTAAGTAGTAAATTTTTTTTCTTTTATATTTTGTGAAAAAATATTTTAGATTGAATTTTCTTTTTATCTTCATCACATCTGTCAAATTTGTTTACAATTATGTTTATTACTTTTTCTCTCATTTTTTTTCTATTATAACCTTTATAATGTTGGTATTTTATTTTACCGTAGGAAAACTAGCATTAAAAATTTGTTTCTCGGCATAGTGTGTTTTGATGTGTGCAATAACTTGCTTACTTTTTATTCCTATATCTATATATCTATATGTGAAGCACAAGCAATATAACTTTGTGAGAGTAAAAATAACAAAAAAGTAAGCGTAGATATATAGAAGTAGAAGCAGACGACGCCGGACAGACGGACAGTTCAAACATGATAATAACAAAAAATAATATAGATATATGTATATAATAATAATAATATTAATAAAATAAAGACAAGTTGGATTGTTTGGTAATGGTGGTGTATGGAGTTTCACAGTAGAATATTTGAAACAAGAGATAGTATAAAGCTTGGGTACAAGAGGTCAGAGGCCGATGGAGAATGCCAAAGTTTTAGCAAACTGTACACGCGGTATATAGATTACTAGCCTTTTACCAATAGTATCTACATCACCAACACCAAGCAGCAATAGAACATAGCAGTATGTTGCAATAGCGACGGCAGTAGTTCGTCGTCGTCGCCGACGAGGATTTTAAACTACGAGAATAGAAACGTCGACGAGTCCTGTTCGCTCGGCCGGAACGATAAGAGTATAATGTGGCGCCGGAAAGAAGAGAGAAAGCATCGAAACTAAAGTTTTATCCACCTGCAACAATGACGACGAAACTCTTTTGCAGCTGGCATACGACGTGGGATGAGTGTATGTCGAGCCGCGATATATTCCAGATGACACTCTTAGGTGAAAAAAATTTTTTATTTCTTTGTTTCAGTTACAGAAATACAATAAAAAATGTAACTTTTGAGGCTATATTTTCTGCAGAAGGAAAAGTGAAAAAAAATTTTTTGCGAATTAATTTATCAATACAATGCTCCGAATATTAGAACTGATAGCGATTTTGTATGATATTGGTGATAGATAATATTATATTTGTAGGGGTATGTCAAATTCTTACCAAATAATTTAAAATTTTGAATTATTGGTTTTTAGATTCCGATGGTGAAATTTTTTCGGCCGTTTGAGAATTTTCGAATTTGAACTTGAATTATGCGAAGTAAAAAAAAGACAGAGCGTCGAGGAACTAATTTTGATGGGTCCGTAATAAAACATTCTCACTGCGGGACAGCGAAATTTCAATAAAATAAAAACAAATTCATGAAATTATCTTCATTTTCACGACTTTACTACGAATATCCCATTAACCTTTATTTGTTGTTTTTCGATAAAAATTCTAAAACTATTTCTTAAATTGTATAACACTTTGTGATGATTCATCAAATTGGAAATACATGATTACTTTCTTGGGTCAAAATATTTGAACTGATTTTAGTCTAACTAGACTATATATTAGGGTGATCCAAAAAATAACAAATTTTTTTTTTTTCTCGCAAACAGGTTCAAAAGTTTCATTTAGATAAAAAAAGACGCCTGTGAAAATTAGAGCTCTTAATATTAACATTAAGAGGTTCCTCATCGCACTTTTCAATTTTCCACAAGAATAACATGGAAAAAATTTTTTTTACGTCTTCTGATTTTTATAAGCAGCTAACGATGCGTCATAGGAATAATTGGCAGGCATATTTTTGTAGGGAATTGAATGCTCTACAAAAAAAGATTCTTATCATTTTTTGAGGAATCTATTTGTTCAAAAGTTTTTTGAGGTTAAAGTCGAATTCATATTAAATTTTGAGATTTTTTTACTTTTCCGGCGAAACTATCAGACCTATTACAAAATATTATTAGACCTTTTTTGTAGACAATTTTATTCCCTAAAAGTTATTTCAAATAAAGTTTTTTCGAATTCCTCATTGTTTTCTAGTTATTTTTATTTTAATGTCATGCTCATAAAAAAAATATTCTTCTGATCGATTTTAAGAGCTTTCAAAATTTTCGGCTTGTCCATTTTTCCCCAGATGTCATGGATAGGGCTAAAAATGCGCAAACATATCGGATTTATAGTAATTAGTCAAAAAAAAAATTTTGTTTTTATCATAATTTCAGGGGGGCTGCTCTACCCCACCCTCCCCTACGTTACATCTTTTTAATTAATCGGTTTGGATTTTTTTCCATTTGATAGAATTTAAGAATCTAATAGTATAATAAATATAAAAATAGCTACTAAGTTACTAAAATTTATTATTCATTAAAATGTTAATTATTATTAATGTAATCAGAGTTGATACGGTTATTATCGCATTAAATTTTTATTTTTATCCTAGGAGTTATAAATTATAACGCAATATCATATTTTAATACATAATAAATTTTTAATAATTTTAGTACCAATACAATTCCGGAAGTTATTTTCTTTTAAACTCATAATTTGAGTATAAACTCGATTTTCAATTTTATTTAGTTTCTAACGAATATGAAAATAATGAAGAAATTTTTTTTTTAGAATTTTTAGAATTCGGATCATCTTAGCATAGTTAGCCTTGCTACTCTCTTCCCGGCTGTTAATGTTCTTTGTTTGTCGTCATATGAACTTTTAAATGTCTAATGTCATTACCGTCAAAAGAACAATTAAGATATCAGTTTATTAACGTTTTTTCTTTGTCGTAAAAAAATAGAATTTTGTAATTAATAAATTACGTTTTAATGCGTTTCGGAAGTGAGTTCAAACTATTGTGAGTTATAAATGCACCATACCTTGCTACGCATGAATTATTATTTACATAAATTGAACATCCCGTGTGGTAAAAAATGAAAAATTATCGGGCTATGTTGATGTTTACGTTAATTAAAATACTTCTTATAATAAGTGTGGGAGGAGAAATCATAAAACCATCTTGCCGATCCGAAAACACATTTGTATGTATAATCAAAGTTTTTTGAAATATGATTAAAATTTTCTAATTGTTGAATTTACAGTGCATTCGAAATGATCAATGCTGTTCAAAGAAGTGTAATTCAGTGGAAAATTCCGATTATAATGTCTGTGTTAATGTTTTTGGTCCTTATGTAACAGCTCATAAAATTTTACTACCTCCTAAGACTATTGTGAAAAAAAAAGGAGGGAAAATATATAACTGCATTCCAAACGGATCAACCGTACGTAAAATATAATAAATAAATAAAACATAGAGAAAATTATGGTAGTTAATCCTAGTACGCTTATGAAATATCAACCTATAACGTTATGGTAGTAATTACTCAAGTAATCCAATTGGAGTTGTAGAATATACGTCGATAGTTTCTGGAAATAGATCCGATAATTATGGGAACAATTCTTATAAATATAGTAACAGTTTCTATATTGCATGGTAACTGAATTATGGTAATGATTACCACACTTCTGGGAATTATTTCCATAGTCACATAGGAATAAATCCTGTACCACGATATAAGTGAAATATTCCCATAATAGTATAATACTCCTCATACTACTATAGTAATTGTTCCCATAGTCCTAATGTGAACGCTACCATATATTATGGTTACCATAATGTAATGTTAATAGTTTCTGTACTATAGACTGAAATATTACCAATAAATTTTACTATGTGACACTTGTAAATTTTGTACCAGTTTTCTTATAGTCTGCACGGAAAAAACAAATTTTGTCCTGATAACAAAAGACGGGATAACGAAAAATTTTGTTAATATGACAAACATGATTAGCTTACGGTAACAAATCAATTTGTTATAGTAACAAATGAATTGGTGTCGTAATTAAGAAGTCGATTTGTTATGAGAACACATGATGTTTATTATAATAATATCGTCGTATTTTAAAGCAGTCATTTGCTACCGTAAGTAATCTTAGCTTATGATTACAAAATTTTTTGTTAATGCTACAAATTCAATCTGTTACTTTAACAAATCAGTTTTTTTATTGGAACACAACAGTTTTGTCACAGTTACAAACCATTGCTTGGCCCAACGAAGAATTTGCTAGCATTACAAAAACATTGTAATCCCAATCAATGCTTCATTATCTGTATAGTAAGGCAGAATTTTGTTACCGTAAGTTATCTTATCTTGTGGTCACAAAAAAATTTTTTCCGTGTGGTGTTACTATGAACCCATAGTAAAATTTGTTGGGAATTTTTAACAGTGTAGTATTATGATAACGATTACCATAAAATTTAGAAACTTTTAATTTTATGGGAATCATTACCACCGAATATGGTAACTTCTACCATAGTAATATGATAACGATGACCATAATTTTATAGAAATTATTACCAAATTTTTATAGGAACTATTCCGACAGCGTATAGTAATGACACTCATATAGATAGGGATAGTCACCATAATTTGTATGGACGCTAATCTTATAATCGATATTTAAAAAAAAAACTATTACCATCTGATATGGGAACTATTCTCTCTAAATCTGAAACAGTGACTATTCACTGTTTCACAGCTATAAGTATATCTAGTGGTATACTTATAGCTGTGAAATAGTGTATATACACTATTGTTCAGTGGTTTTCATTGTTTCAGATTTAGAAACTTCCTATTATATATTGTAATTGTTGCCGTAAATTTCTCCCCGTGTATTATAGAAAAATAAGAATTAATTTGTTTTTATATTTTTATTTGAAGTGCCAAGAAAACAGCCAATGCTGTTCTCAATCATGTCAAAGACTATTTCCTTCGTTCCCACGAAAGTGTCTAAAACCAAGTAGCGATAAAAGAAAGTCTACAAACTAAAATTTTTAAATATTCACAATAAGCGGTCAAGTACTGGATAAATGTAATAAGAAATTCAATTCCTGTATCCAGCAACTAAGAAAACAATGATCATTTTTCATTGCTAATTTGGTATTGATGTTAATACTGATGTAACATATGCTATTGCATACTATGACACAAAATGTCAACTGGCAAAAAATTTTAAATTAAAAGTCTGAGCTGTTTAATAACTCAACCACATTCAATAAAATGATATTAATTCAATCTCATCTTAAATTTTTATTTGACTTTTTTTTCAGTTCTTGCAAAAATACTTCCATAATACTTGTACACGGTAAAAAATATTTTGCGGATATCACTATGCCAGTATGGGCGTCAACGCCATACTGGATGGTATCGAAGATTTTTATAGGTTATAAAATATGTATGCATAGAAGATTCAACCATTGCGGGAATAGTAACATTGGCGATAGTTGTCGCGGACGCCAGAATGTCAGTATGGCCGTCAGGCCTATACTGCGTTGCCGTATCCACAATGCTTCTGGCAGATAAACCTAGTCTAACGACATCTATATAGTTTTAGTGGTAATACGATAGTATACATTGATTAACACGCCAGAAATTATGGCAGGAAAAACTAGTAGAATTGTATGGGTCTCAGGACCATGCTGTTTCGCCGTACCTGCTATGCATACGTGTGAGCAATACAATAGCTCCAGTACTATACAGTATAGTAAATAACGCCATACTTCTGGGACTCGCTACAATACTGTTTTAGTATCTGTCTTGAGATTATACCAGCATGGTGTTGAACGCCATGCATTTGTTACCGTGTATGATTTTTTTGTAATGAATAACCCGTTTTACCCGAAAATAAAAAATTTTTTTTTTACCAAAACTGAAAATTCGTTACTTTCTTTAGATATAAATGACAATTTAATACATTTAAAATTTAAAAAACGAGGAAGAACAGTGAGTAAAGCACCCTCAGCGCTTTCGCGCTTGAGGTGTGCAATTTATTTTTTTCTTTAGAGGCCTGACTTCCCCCTGAATATTATTTCGAATTGTAAATTTATTTATACATCGATGAATAGTTGAAAATGAATCCCAAAATTTGTTAAGTAACAAGTCACTTCAGTGCTCATTTTCACTAAAGATTAACCCTTTCTGGTTGACCTTGAATCCCTACTCTTAATTTGAATCGTATGCCTTCGTCTTTAAGTGAGAGAGCGCTAGCCTATTTAGTAGAGGAGGGGCAGAAAAAATAGTAGAAGGGGCGCATGCATGCACTACTACGATTGAACCGTTACTCACACAGCCTTACTGAGAACTGTGATTGGTTTTATCTTCACACAGCTCATACCGAGACTCCTCGAGACTCCAAACCGGGAAAGGGTCAAATATCTTCTTCAATAAATAAGTATTTTGGTCAAATAAATTTCAATAAAGACTATTTCATTAATAGAGGTTATTTATAAGTTAAAAAAAATATTATTTTCGGAAGTCAATAACTATTGAATTATTAATGGAATAACCAAAGTTTTAATTGACCGGGAGACAATACAGGAAAATAATTAAACAACATTAATGTGTTTTTAACAATTACTCGGATATTTATATCATTGATTCTCAGTTTGATGTGTTTTTAGAGTATTTTGAAACTCGTCAACAAGAAAAAAAGTATAAAAAGACACTTAAATATTTTTTTTTAAGTCAAATTAAAATCATTCAACATGAAGTATTTAGTTTTTATTAAAATATTTATTCTAACTAGTGTGGGAGGAGCAATAATCCATCCAACCTGCTTAACAGAAAATATATATGTAAGTAAGATGAACGTATATATTGAGTTGATCCAGAAAAAATAGTTACGACCCATACGAAAAAAATATATATCCAGGCGATTCTGTATATATGCGACATATAAAAATATATGTCGCATATATGCAGATTTGCGCGGATATATCCGGATATATATTTTTTTCGTATGGGGAGAACGAATTAGACGATAGTAATAACAAAATTTGAGCGAATAATAATTTTTTGTCAGTATTCCATGATTATAAAAATATGAAAACGAATAAATTTTTTGGTTGAATGAAAATATTTTTGAAACAAATTCAAATATATTAATAAGTAAATAATTCCATGAATATTTTTATTTGAAACCCGTTAAACTAATTTATTGCGTTTAATTTAGAGTGACTACAAATAATATAAATTAATAATAGCAATTATCTATACCAAGTTAATTATTTTCTGAATTACTCATAAAGTGTAGTAGAGACAGTCAATGCTGTTCAAAAATCTGTGAGCCTTCAGTATATTCGATGCCACGTATCTGCGCTGTTGATACTAAAACTACAGTTGACAAAATCGAAATGAATCATGAAAGAGAAATAGTTCAATGCAGGAAAAATAAACATATTGTAATTATTAAATTTTATTTTATTATGATAGAGTTAAGTGAGTAACTTTTATCTACGTTAAAAAGAATTCGTTAAAAAAAAAAAATTCAAAAATCGTTTAGTAAAAATTGACATTTTTTATGCACTTGTAAAATTATACTGACAATTCATAATTCCAAGACACACAATTAAAAGTGAAAATTTTGTCTAAATATACCTACTTGTAAAAAGATTTAAATGAATATGACAGGTTAGAAGTTACTCAGGTTAACTGGAATGGTTCCGTAACAAAATAACCGATACCATAATAATCGAATAAATAGTACACCTATTCACGAACTTGAACCATAAGTAAGAAGGAAGTGAAAAAAAAATGCGAATGAGAATTTATAGTAATAAAATAAAACTGAAAAATGAACTATATAAATTGAGAAACGATAAGTAGCATATTGACAAAGTGATCAGTAAATATTTTATCATCCTGAATAGTAACTTTCATTTATAATTAAAACGTAAATCACTATAGGATACATATTAAAATTTATTGTCTATGCAGGAAAAATTAGTTTTTGAACTTTAAAAATCGTAACTTAAACATTAAAAATTTATGATACGTATTATAAAATTTATTGTTTGGAGCGTTAAAATTCCCTATATTTTCACGCAGGTTTCGGGTTATAATTTCAAACACTAACGTTTAAGGTAGCTGTTGCGTGGATTGATTTAATGTAGGGTTTTTATAAAACTTCACATGATTGTTCTTTGATTGACTACAAATCATATGAGACTAATCCGAGTAACATTGACTACCCCAATTTTATGAAAAACGATTTCAAAATATTGAAATTTTAACATGGGCTCTTATAAAGAGGCCACCTTATATGAGCGGCATTTAATTAACCGCTTGTTATACTGTTTTTTTTATTTGGTATGCTATACTTTTGAACGTAACTACCTCGAAACAACTACACGGTAAGAAATGCATGGCGTTCAACACCATGCTGGTATGGTCTCAAGACAGATACTAAAATAATATGTGAAATATTCCAAGACAGTATTGTAACGAGTCCCAGAAGTATGGCGTTATTTACTATAATGTATAGTACTGTAGCTATTGTATTGCTCACACGTATGCATAGCAGGCACGGCGAAACAGCATGGCCCTGAGACCCATATTACAATGCCGAGGGCACAATGCTACTAGTATTTCCAGCCATAATTTCTGGCGTTTCAATCAATGAATACTATCGTATTACCGCCGATACTATATAGATGTCGTCAGACTAGGTTTATCTGCCAGAAGCATTGTGGATACGGCAATGCAGTATGGGCCTGACGGCCATACTGACACTGCGGCGTCCGCGACAACTATTGCCAATGTTACTATTCCCGCAATTATTGAATCATCTATGCATACAATTTTATAACCTATAAAAATCTTCAATACCATACAGTATGGCGTTCACGTCCATACTGGCATAGTGATATCCGCAAAATATTTCTTACCGTGTACCTTAAAGTATATTTTTTTCTGTGCACAAAAAACTCAATAGCGCACCATTAAATTTTCATTGAATTAATTAAATTCAAGGCAGTTATTTTTTCAGGCATTTTCAGTAAATAACAAATAATATTTTTCAGATTTATTTTTAGTTAAATGTTACGATTATTTTGGTATCGGAGTTGTTTTGTTTTCGAACGACTAGTCGTGGCACCAACTATAAAATATTCTACTTTTTAATTTGAGTACTTTTTCTAATTTCAAGTGTATTGAAGATCATCATTGCTGTTCAAAATTCTGTAGCAGAAAAGTTTATCCTATATTTCGCCAATGTATTTCTTTGTGAATCATCCAAAACTATGATTACAACAATTAACGCTTGCGTAAAAAAAAAATTAATTTTCTAAAAGTGAATTAATGAAATTTGCTTAGCAAATAGTGAATAATCACTAGTTTTCTCTAATTTACTTTTAGAGAATAGAATTTTTTCAATATTTATTTTGTAAATTTTGAATTCATCATAATGAATATTTTATCAAATTAATCGTCTAAATTTTTCATATAGAAAACGAAACAATCAATTATAGCAAAAAAACTTTTTTTGATTCTCGAAATAGTATTAAATAATTTATAACCCGTCATTTCAGAAAATAAAAATGTATACTTCTTACTGTTTCATTTTTTATTTAAAATCTAGATCTCTGATTGTTAATATTGCCCATGAGATTTATGTATATTTATATTTTACAGTATAAATAGATTTCTTATGAAGCCGTAATATCACGATGTAGAAGTGAAATTGAAAAATCTCGTGGGATATCACCAGTAGATAGGTGTCAGATTCAATGTATCTTCCACATATCTCATGGGATTTTTTTTTATGACTATCAGAGTTCGCAAGCGAGATTGAAAGCAAGATTAGACAAACTCTGGGTGTGCATAACAGAAAAATAAAATAAAAATGCTATACCCATATATATTCTCTTAACTTTGATCGTATATTTATTCCAATACTGGAATTATTGACATAAACATACAGACAATGTTTTTCTTTAATTAAATTTTGATAAAAAGTATATGGATTTATTTATAAATAGCATTTGAATTTGTCGGTTTTTATTTTTTTAAATAATTTTGAGCGAAAAAAAAAAAAATTTCAAATAAATATTCTGCGAAAAATTTAATTTTTTCCTCTAATTTTTTTATGGGATAATAGCTTTCATATTTTCCGTATAACCAAGTAAAATTCTCATATTTATAAATATATATGTACATATATTCCATAACTTTCTTTTCTTTTTAATTTATAAAAGAAAAATGCAATATTTCAAAAGACTGTTGACGTCGCAACGTCACTCGTTTTTGGTGGATGCATCTAAGATGAAAATTGAACTCGGGAATACTTGAAGCCATCGCACGACAGGGGAAAAGAAACCCTAAAGAGAAAACGAATGAGCGAAGAAGAGAACGAGAAATAAAGAAGAAGTAAAGGAAGGAGTAAGAAATGAAAAAAAAAAAAAAAAAAAAAAAAAATAGAGAGGAATGAAAAAAAAAGAAAATAGCGAAGAAACTGTGTGATAGGTTATATTCAGTTCTCCCTTTGGTTTCTTCTATATACCTACTCTTGGTTGGCAAGTTTGCAATGTTGGCATCTTCTTGCTACGTCTTATCCCATCGACCGAGAAAGCGGTAGGCAACTAAGCGAGTTGCATCTTACTAGATTGAAGACATGATGACAGAAAGCTTCGAACTTTGAGTAAGAGATATTTTCCAAGAAGAATAAAACCAATATATATATATAGATATATATATAAACTAAAGACAAGTAGTGATTGTCCTGGCAAAACTTCCTTAATTATCTATCCAACAGGGAATTCGGAAAATTATTCCAGTGAATTCGTCGAACTGAATTCCGTCGTCGTTGTGGTCTACCAAAATGGTTGACGCGAACGAACAAGTAGAAAAGACAACCAAGGTGGAAGAACACCAAGATGTTCGAAGTGTTGAATAAAAAAAAAAATGCCTCAGTACCATCGCGACGGACTTTAAAGTTTGCAAAACTTGAATAAATTTTTTTCAGCCGTGGAAAAACTTTTTTTAAACAATGCTTTCAATATCATTTCATTAGTATCTAAAAAGTGGACTACAGTTTTTCAATCGCTAGAGAACACGAAAATTATGAATGACAACTGGCTAATGAAATGATTTAATCTATTGGAAAAATTAAACTTGACTACTCAAATTAAAATGTTAATTTCTATTTGCGTTAAGTAATCGTATCTTATTGATATATTGATACTGCTCACTAACCAGAAGATCGCATCTCAAGTTCATAAATTTTTAAGACCATAAAGCTTCAAAATCACAGTGGATGGGGGTCAAACTAAGATCTACATTTTTTCCGAAATCACTCCGCTGACAAAAACTCTCGATTTACTGTGTGTGCAAAGTGATTTTTTTGAAATTACGATAAAAATGAATAAATTTAGGGACGTCGTTTATTGAAAATTTGACAGTAGTGAATTCGGTATATATATTTTTCGGTTTAATTCTTGAGTAATGAGCCGCCTTTAAATTTTTCACATTTAGTTTCAATTCAGAGAATATTCAGTGCATTGGGTTTTGATGAACCGCGAAGTAGTCAAGCTCAGCTTTGATGAATTATTTGTACATGTATCTAGATTTAAATGACACGTTGCTCTATTATAGAGTTCTATTTACTCTATAATCTAAACTCACATATAACACAAATATTAACTGACTAGTCATATGACAAATTAACTTAATTGATTGCATTTGAACTGTAATTTGTGTGATGCAAACAGTGTAGCCGATTGTTAGCAAGTAATGGCACTGCTAAATGTAAATAAGAAATATAAAAAGATTTTGGCTTTCGGCCAGTCAACTCATCGTTTCAAGTACTTCGTTTCGTAATGTAATAGAAACTGTCCATGCACAATGGTATCAAAGAAAGAAATAACCTATCGGGCTTACGTCATTCGATACGTGAGCTAAGGTTTGTTGCTTTAAGTCGACGCTCGATCGTCTATCCAATGTACGTGATACAGTTGCTAAAATCATCTCCAATGGGACAAAATTTTTTTTTTATACGGCTGATTTTGTGGAGAGAGATAATAAATGGAAAAAACTCACTGAGCTAAACGTGACTTTTTATGGATTCAAATATATTTATAAGTAACAAAAAAAAAATAACGTTCTTATAAAATATTGAATTTTTATATCTACACGGAAAGAAAATTATAGAAACGGTTCCCATAATTCTATAAAAATTTTTCCTATGCCAACATAGGAATTATGACCATAAATTATGGGAGCAGTTCCTATAATTATAAGAAAGTTTCCCATAATTATAAGAACAGTTCCTAGAATGATGGGAATGCTACCCATAACATTATAGGAATTGTTCCTATAATATTATGGGAATCATTTCCATAAAATATAGGAATGAACCCTATATTTTATAGGAATCATTCCCTTGGTGTATTGGTCAATACACCAATTTTATATAGTGGAAACCTAAACATGCAAACCTCCTCAATAAGACAATTTATAGATAAATTGAGAAAAATATAGATAGCCCGAACTGGGAATCGAACCCAGACCATGTCGGTATCGCGCGGAGTGCTCTACGTTATACCTCGTGGAGGTATTCTGACAACCAATACATCAATATGGGAACTATTCCCATATATTATGGGAACCATCCCTATAATGGTATGGGTATTATTCCTATAGCATTATGGGAACTATTCCCATAATTCATAGCAAAAGTTGCCATAATTTTCGTTCCGTGTATAATTTTTATCAGTTATATATACTGTAATCTTATTCAGCGCATGTCTGATTATCGCGCCTCATCATATCTGCAAAGCAAACCCTAAATGGTCATTTACCGATCGATGGTTAATAATTTGTCAGAAAGCAAGTCCTGTGTTCCTCAATAGCGTTTGATTATGGGGGTCATAAACAAACGCACTTGAATACATAATCACATTCCTCTAAAGTCATTATCATTCGTTCTCAAAAACAAACTTTACTATTATCACAAGAGCTAATTATCTCGACACTAAATGTATTCGGAATGAGAAGTACAATCAATCTGACAATTTTGATGTCAGCGTATGCATAGAAATACGTTGGCTACATTTTATTAATTAAAATAAATAAAAATTGAGTGGTGAGAACCGTCAAGAACTAGTATCATTTATAATCTACTTGATTTAGGGATTATTTTGCTGATATAATAATTCGCGAAAATCAGACATTTGTTGACTAAAGTATAGTGCATAACAAGTGGGCTGTCATTATTCTTTAAACACAATGTTCTTAGCACTCATCTCAGTGAACACTAAGCACTCGTTAGCACTCGTACGTGTGCATCTACGACTCGTGTTAAAAACATTGTGCTTTCCGTATAAAGACTCACTTAACCCACTCGCCGTGCAATCTACTATTAAATAATGCCTGCTCGAAATTGAACAAAATAAATAAATATTGATTCTTTTAAAGAAAAATTATCAGAATTATTTCGACTGCATGACGCCAACTTTAGGAATTTAACGGTGTTTTGATTTTGAGCATTCATTATTTAAAATATCGTAGACAACTAGTGACAAATACTATTATCAAGTACCGAGGTAATTACGTCTGTAAAGCCAGCATTGTCATTTGAGCAGAATCGCACGATTTTTATTTATTAATTTAGTGCTAATTTAGTGCCAATTTAATGCCGGTGTACGGAATTTAGTGCTATATTTGGATCTGAGAAAATTGGTACAATGCTAGCTTCTCTGCAAGCTAGCATTGTACCATATAAAAGTACAAATTAACAATGCATAGAAAATTGGCTCATAGCTGCATAATTAGTGCTCATTCAGTGCTGTCGATCCAGCTTAAGAGAATGCTTAAAACAAAATTTTAAACATATTTAACATACATAACAATGCTAGTTCGACAATCACTAAGCATGGAGCGTGCCGGAATCAGGGGATTTCAACCACTGCGCACATTTTGTCGCCAAGAGAATTCAGTGCTCATTAAGTGCTCTCGATTCAGCGCGAGAGTATGCATTAAAAAAATATTCAAACATATTTAGCATACCTAACAATACTAGCTCGACGATAACCAAGCATAGAGTGGTCGGTATCAAAAGATTTGTATCGCTGAGCACATTTATGTCGCAAAGAAAACTAAGTGCTCATTAAGTGCTGTCGATTTAGCTTGAGAGTATGCAATAAAAAAATTTTTAAACATATTTAACATACAAAACAATGCTAGCTCGACGACCACCAAGCATACAGTGGTGGGTATCAAAAAGTTTGAATGGCTGAGCACATTTATGTCGCAAAAAAAATTAAGTGCTTATTAAGTGCTGTCAATCCAGCCCGAGAGTATGCATTAAAAAAAATTTTTAAACGTTTTAAATGTCAATACAAATCTACATTGATGATCACCGAGCATGGAGTGGTCGGAAACAAAAGATTTGAATCGCTGAGCACATTTATGTCGCAAAGAAAATTAAGTGCTGTCGATCCAGCTCGAGAGTGTGCTTTAAAAAAAATTTTTAAACGCTTTAAATGTGCATACAATGCTAGATTGATGATCACCGAGCATAGAGAAGGCGAAATCAAGAGATTGGAATCACCACGCACATTTTTCTCGCAACACGAATTAAGTGCTCATTAAGTGCTGTCGATTTAGCTTGAGAGTATGCATTAAAAAAAATTTTTAAACATATTTAACATACAAAACAATGCTAGCTCGACGACCACCAAGCATACAGTGGTCGGTATCAAAAAGTTTGAATGGCTGAGCACATTTATGTCGCAAAAAAAATTAAGTGCTTATTAAGTGCTGTCAATCCAGCCCGAGAGTATGCATTAAAAAAAATTTTTAAACGTTTTAAATGTCAATACAAATCTACATTGATGATCACCGAGCATGGAGTGGTCGGAAACAAAAGATTTGAATCGCTGAGCACATTTATGTCGCAAAGAAAATTAAGTGCTGTCGATCCAGCTCGAGAGTGTGCTTTAAAAAAAATTTTTAAACGCTTTAAATGTGCATACAATGCTAGATTGATGATCACCGAGCATAGAGAAGGCGAAATCAAGAGATTGGAATCACCACGCACATTTTTCTCGCAACACGAATTAAGTGCTCATTAAGTGCTGTCGATTTAGCTTGAGAGTATGCATTAAAAAAAATTTTTAAACATATTTAACATACAAAACAATGCTAGCTCGACAACCACCAAGCATACAGTGGTCGGTATCAAAAGATTTGATTCGCTGAGCACATTTTTGTCGCAAAGAGAATTAAGTGCTCATTAAGTGCTGTCGATCCAGTTCGAGAGTATGCATTAAAAAAATTTTCAAACGTTTTAAATGTAAATACAATGCTAGATTGATGATCACCGAGCATGGAGTGGTCTGAAACAAGAGATTTGAATCGCTGAGCACATTTTTGTCGTAAAGAAAATTAAGTGCTCATTAAGTGCTGTCGTTCCAGTTCGGGAGTATGCATTGAAAAAAATTTTTTAACGCTTCAAATGTGCATACAATGCTAGATTGACGATCACCGAGCATGGAGCGGGCGGAATCAAGAGATTGGAATCGCCGCGCACATTTTTCTCGCAACAAGAATTAAGTGCTCATTAAGTGTTGTCGATTTAGCTTGAGAGTATGCATTAAAAAAATTTTTAAACATATTTAACATACCGAACAATGCTAGCTCGACGACCACCAAGCATAGAGTGGTAAGTATCGAAAGTTTTAAATCGCTGCGCATATTTTTGTCACGAAAAGAATTAAGTGCTCATTAAGTGCTGTCGATCCAGCCGGAGAGTATGCATTAAAACAAATTTTTAAACGTTTTAGATGTAAATACAATGCTAGATTGATGATCACCGAGCATGGAGCGGGCGAAATCAAGAGATTGGAATCGCCGCGCACATTTATCTCGCAACAAGAATTAAGTGCTCATTAAGTGCTGTCGATCCAGCCCGAGAGTACGCATTAAAAAAAATTTTTAAACGTTTTAAATGTGCATGCAATGCTAGATTGATGATCACTAAACATAGAGTGGTCGGTATTGAAAGGTTTGAATCGCTGAGCACATTTATGTCGCCAAGAGAATTCAGTGCTCATTAAGTGCTCTCGATTCAGCGCGAGAGTATGCATTAAAAAAATATTCAAACATATTTAACATACAAAACAATGCTAGCTCGACGACCACCAAGCATACAGTGGTGGGTATCAAAAAGTTTGAATGGCTGAGCACATTTATGTCGCAAAAAAAATTAAGTGCTTATTAAGTGCTGTCAATCCAGCCCGAGAGTATGCATTAAAAAAAATTTTTAAACGTTTTAAATGTCAATACAAATCTACATTGATGATCACCGAGCATGGAGTGGTCGGAAACAAAAGATTTGAATCGCTGAGCACATTTATGTCGCAAAGAAAATTAAGTGCTGTCGATCCAGCTCGAGAGTGTGCTTTAAAAAAAATTTTTAAACGCTTTAAATGTGCATACAATGCTAGATTGATGATCACCGAGCATAGAGCAGGCGAAATCAAGAGATTGGAATCACCACGCACATTTTTCTCGCAACACGAATTAAGTGCTCATTAAGTGCTGTCGATTTAGCTTGAGAGTATGCATTAAAAAAAATTTTTAAACATATTTAACATACAAAACAATGCTAGCTCGACAACCACCAAGCATACAGTGGTCGGTATCAAAAGATTTGATTCGCTGAGCACATTTTTGTCGCAAAGAGAATTAAGTGCTCATTAAGTGCTGTCGATCCAGCCCGAGAGTATGCATGAAAAAAAATTTCCAAACGCTTTAAATGTGCATATAATGCTAGATTGATAATCACCGAGCATGGAGCGGGCGAAATCAAGAGATTGGAATCGCCGCGCACATTTTTCTCGCAACAAAAATTAAGTGCTCATTAAGTGCTGTCGATTTAGCTTGAGAGTATGCATTAAAAAAATTTGTAAACATATTTAACATACCGAACAATGCTAGCTCGACGAACACCAAGCATAGAGTGGTAAGTATCGAAAGTTTTAAATCGCTGCGCACATTTTTGTCACAAAAATAATTAAGTGCTCATGAAGTGCTGTCGATCCAGCCCGAGAGTATGTATTAAAAAAATTTTTAAACGTTTAATGTGCATACAATGCTATATTAATAATCACCGAGCATGGAGTGGTCGGTATCAAAAGGTTTGAATGGCTGAGCACATTTTTGTTGCAAAGAGAATTAAGTGCTCATTAAGTGCTGTCGATCCAGCCCGAGAGTATGCATGAAAAAAAATTTTCAAACATATTTAACGTACCTAACAATGCTAGCTCGACGATAACCAATCATAGAGTGGTCGGTATCAAAAGATTTGTATCGCCGAGCACATTTTTGTCGCAAAGAGAATTAAGTGCTCATTAAGTGCTGTCGATTCAGCTCGAGAGTGTGCATTTAAAAAAATTTTTAAACGTTTTAAATGTGCATACAATGCTAGATTGATGATCACCGAGCATGGAGCAGACGGAATCAAGAGATTTGGTTCACTGCGCACATTGTTGTCGCAAATAGTATTAAGTGCTCATTAAGTGCTGTCGATCCATCTTGAGGGTATGCATTAAAAAAATTTTTAAACGTTTTAAATGTACATACAATGCTGAATTTATGATCACCGAGCATGGAGCGGCCATAATCAAGAGATTCGAATCGCTGCGCACATTTTCGTCGCAAAGAGAATTAAGTATGCATCGTGTGAATATTAAGTGAATAATAAGTAAGTATTAAGTGACTATTAAGTATGCATCAAGTGCTCATTTCAAATACATCCTAACCATAATTTTTTTATATGCCACATATGTCATGTAGACCATGGCCGAAGCCTTCCAAAATGGTAAAAAGTGTAAAAAATAACAGTAAGATAAAATCCATTAGAAAAGGTGAAGAATATGATAAAATTCAAAAGAAAAAGGAATTACGGGCGATCCGAGTTCGAAAAGTGGGAGGGGTCGAGTTTTCAA
This sequence comes from Microplitis mediator, assembly GCF_029852145.1. Lineage (NCBI taxonomy): Eukaryota > Metazoa > Arthropoda > Insecta > Hymenoptera > Braconidae > Microplitis > Microplitis mediator. The sequence continues at coordinate 5,797,797 of NC_079973.1, forward strand.
GGGTAAAAAATGGTTTATGGCGATTTCCAGCAATACTACAAGTCCCATGGAAAAAAGTTAACTGGCAAAGTTTTGGGTATTGAAAAGATCTACAACTTTTATACTCTTATTTTTTTCACACAATCTCAAAATTTAGGTGAAAAATTCAAATAACCAAGTTTTTGGTTTTTTATTTTGATCTTTTTCAAAAAATTTCTTTTAAAAAAACCGTGTGGTAAGTTATGCCAAAACTTTTTTATACACTTTCGGGATCAAATTATCGAATAAAAAGTTTTTTTTTTTGTAAGTCAAGTTTGTTAATTTTTACAAATGCTAATTTCCGGTAAAAATGAATAAAAATCACCACAAAAGCCCGTGTATAATTACATGATTTAAATTAATTATATCTTTTAAATGACGTGGTAAAAAATTCTAATTTTTTTTTTCTCAAGTACATTTAAGCTTAATGTTTCAAATAAATATAAAAAAATAAGATCCAAGTTTGAGAGTTTTTGGTGCCAAACTACCTCAATTTCGATAAATGAAAGGAGTTGTAAAAAAATTCCAAAATTCATTTAAACAAAAAATTACAAAAAATGTTATTTATTTATTTTATTTTATTATATACATTATCCTGTATTTTATTTGTTATTTGAATTTCTAGTGCTATTTTCTCTGCAAACTTTCCATTATTTCTATATATGGACATGTAAATGGTTGGAGGCATAGAAAAAACTCACAGCGCCACCATGCAGAAAATTTAGTGTCTGTCGTGTTGCTATTTTTAAATATAGAAAAAAATTAAAGCTATTTCTTTATTATTTGGATAAATTAATAAAAAGTTTGCAGGAAAAGTGGCGCCAAGAATTTGAATATTAAATAAAATACAGAATAATGTATATTATAAAATAAAATAAATAGATAATATTATTCATAATTTTTTTTTGTTTTTAACCAAAACTGGGATTTTTTTTCAAAACTTTTTTAGTAGTAGAAAAAATTCAAAATAACTCTAGAAAGAGTAAACAATAGCAAAAAATCGTTTGAATAATGATTAAGGCCAAAAAAAAAATTTTTTAATTTTCAAAAATCAAAAAAACAATAGCAATTGTTCGAATCCCTCTATCAGCCAGGACTCAAAATTTTTAGAATTAATAAAAGTTTAACGTAAAAAATTTCAAAAAAATTAAGGGACACAAACAGTTTCAAAATCACGATTAAAATTTTGAATTTCAGAAATCATACAATCAATTACTTGGCTCAATTTTTTTCTATATTTTTTCGAAAAGTACATAAAAAATCTAAAATTTTGAAAAAAACGCAGAATTTTGTTCATTATTATGGAAGTTATGAACAAAAAACCGTGAAAACGGCGGTTTTTTTTTTCAAAATTTCACGTCTTTTAAACCGATGATCGAAAAAATCTCTAACTTGGCCAGAAACAGTTTTTTGATGGGTATGATTTTTTGATTTAATTTATATTTAATTTTGATTTAAGTCGCAATTAAATCAGTTCGTTTCTTTTTTTTTTTTTTTTTTTTTTTGTTCAAAGTATTTTAATATTTTTTTGTTATGGATATATCTTATAATTATAGTGTAGATATCATTCAATCATTTCTGTTGAATATGCTTAATTTACAGTATGTCTCCACATACGTTTTTTCCACTTTTTATATACATACGATAACAAAAGTCCGATTAAAACTCCACTGGCATTATTTGGATGTCATTTAAATTCCATCTGACAAATGCTTATCGTTTCCCAAGAAGCATACGATTATTATTACTATTATTTCCAATTTTATTAATAATGATATGGTTCTTTTGTTCAAATATTTGTATTGTGCGCCACTTACGGAGTACCAACTGCGTTACATTATTATATATCGATCGAGACTCAGAATTCTTCATTATCAATTAACTCCGAAATGGGTAAGATACGAAAGTGATGTTGTAATCTATTTTACCTACATAGTTTTCTATTATAATATACATTACAGTGTTGGCTAAACTACCTACCATTTTATTCTTGATCTTTATTATAAATTCTGTCCACTGTCTTAGTAAAATAATTAGAGGTTAATTTTTTTTATAATAGTAATATTCTATTCATAAAAAAAAACTTGAAAAATCCATACAATATTATTTTAATTTTTTCAATAAAAGTATATTTTATATTTAATAATTTCAACGAATATTTTTTATTTAAAAAAAAAAATTTTTTTTAAATGGATTCCAAACCCGGCCGTAAGCCGGCTGTTCCTAGAGATCAATTATTAGAAACATTACATCGACATGCTAATATTTTAATCATAGATAAAAATAAAGTTATTTCTAAACATCACAATGTTTGGCAAGAAATAGCTGCTGAATTAGATAATAAAATACTGCCCGTAACTCTATACTCTATCGTGACTAACGATACATACGGGATTAGGAAGAAAATGAATCCAGATAATATTAATAATCAAAGTCTTGATTCGACATCATCATCAACTATGACATCTCAAAACTTGACACAAAACACATCAAGAGAAGTTAATAATTTAGAAGAAGATGATGAAAATAGTGAAAGCCAGTATAAGTTCACTTTCAATATGAACTTTGATGAACTTGATAATTTGATAACTACTGCTTATTATAAAAGACGTCAAGGCAATAAATGTAAAACGTATGAAAATAAAATTTTGAAACCTGGGGAATGGGAAGCGGTAATAACAGATAAAATTTGGCATGCTACCCATCGAAAGTGTGGTTATAATTTTAAAAACCATTACATTTCGCAAAACAAAATGTCAGGGTCAATAAACGGTACAGTATTTAATTATTTTAAATGTATTATAAAAAAGAATTGAGTGAGTAAGTTAATAATTGATCGATAAATATTTATTAATAGGGTAAATATTTATTTTTTATCTTCCTTATATTAATTGTCTACAATTGCGATAGCAAATAAGTTCCATTAATCTGAAAAAGTCACTACTATTTCTAAGTTGTACTCTATTAATAAATCAAATTCACAATCGATTCTTTACCATAACTCATTTTCTATAGTTCACAGAAAAAAAGAATTTCTTGGCGCAAGAAATATTTTGTATTATTAATTGAAGACAAAAATTTTTCTTAGATCAAGAATTTTTTTCTCGTATAAAAAATTTTTTTCTTGTTCCAAGAAAATTTTTTCTTACCCCAGGAGAATTTTTGTTTTCACTTCATAATACAAAAAATTTCTTGGTTCTAAGTAAAAATTTTCTTAGAACAAGAAAAAATTTTTTGCGCCAAAAAATCCTATTTTTTTTTGTAATACTGTAAATGTGTCATTTTTCGGTAGGTAAGTGTAATTGTGGGAGCCAATTGCATTGTAAGTTTCAAGTAACCGAAAATGAGGCTATTTTCACATGCGTAGCAACGCGTGGTAATGGAGAGTGTAAAAAAGTTTATCTCCGAAAGTCTCATAGAAGAAAAGCTGCAGAAACATTGAAATTATTAACAACTGACGAATACGAATCTGAATTTGCTCGGGACAGTAAGATGAATCAAAATGATCCACAACCTCCGCATTTGTCGAAAGCTTCTGTTTTACGAACAGCAAAAGCTGAGCTGATTCATTCCGAATTTTACCATTCTGATCCAATAACGTCGTTATTAATAATGCAAGAACGGGTATATCCGGGAACAATTCATTTTTTGTCAGTATCTCCATTTACAGTTCATTATTGGACTCATCACCAGCGTGATGTTTTTATTAAATATTCAACGAAGGAAAACAGCTGTATTATGATTGATGCGACTGGTGGAATAAGCCCGAAATTTATAAAACTCAATAAAGCAAAAACATCTCAACTTCTTCTCTACCTTGTTGTTATCCGTTATTCAGGGCAACAATTTACTGTCGGTCAAATGATTTCAGAATCTCAAGATGCCACTGTCATCATTAATTTTTGGAACAACTGGCTTAAATATGGATTTCCTCAGCCACGAGAAGTTATCATGGATGCTAATGCTGCTCAGCTAATAGCAACAATAACAGCTTTTACTCCATTCAAAACCGTAGAAGAATATGCAAACGCTTGTCGAAAAGATATTGTTCCTAATTGCTACATCAGAATCGATGTAGCACATTTCATGCACATTTATGCTAAATTTTTGAGTAGCTCTGCAAAGCTTGTTAAAATTTTTTATCTATCGTGCTTAGGTAAATTATTGTGCATGACCGATGAGAATGAGATACGGGAATATTTAAAAGCTATTTTTACTGTAGCACTGAGCGAAAGAGCAGGAAAGTTACCATCTGACAATGACTCACCTTGCCAAACTGCCAAAAATTTTTTAAGAAATTCCATCACAGGTATGAATCATATATTCCGAGTATTATTTTATCAATTATATTTATAAATAAAAGACATCTCAGGCTTGAGACAATGTTCATGGATTCATTGATTAGCTTTTATTATCTATCATTAAAAAAAAAAACACTATAATAGACTTTATTTTGAATTATAATAAATACTATCTTAGTTATTTAGAAAAATATGAATATAGAAATTCAAATAAAAATATTTTTTAATTCAACAATATGTGATATAGTTATGGTATGCTTTTATTTTATTTATTTATTTTTTTTTTGTTTTTTGAGGTAATTATTAACTTAATATCAACAGATTGACATCTGAAAAATTGAAATAAGATTGATATCAAAATATTACTCAATTTAGTGATTATTTCTGGATAAATATGAAGATTTAAAAATCCAATCTAAAGTAGTTTTAAAAAATTATTTTAAATAGCGTATCAAGTAGGATCTTTTTCTTAATTTTTAAGTCTTGAAACATTTTTTTTTTTTGCTAAAAACTTTATAAATGTTGAAGAACTAATAAAAATTGGCATTGAATCGTCTATATTACGTTGCATAAAAATTGTTAAATGTCCTGATCTTTAAAAAAGTAACTGAAAATTTCTACCTTTCAATTCAATGTTAATTCGAAACTTATTTGGTTAAGATTAAAAAATTGCGAAAATCAAAATTCTTTTGAATATGAAATTCGCGTCTCTATCAAAAAACAATTTTGACTTTTTTTTATTTCTAGCATGAAAGAAAAAAAAAATTTAATTAAATTTTTAAATCAGTTGGATTTTTATTCAGGAAAACTAACTTTTAAGTCATAGATTAAGGATTTTCACGATAAGATTCATTCCCTAATTGTTATATCCATATTAGCGTGACTCAAAAACACCGACTATTTTTTATTGAAATTCGGATTTTTCATTTCTAAATTTTTTCCTTCTCGTGGCAACAGTAGTTTACATTTATAAAATCATAGCTATGCTGAAAATTTCAGCCCAAAATTTAAATATTTAAATGGCGCTCTAGAATTTAAAATATTAACTGATAATATGTACTAATACTTAGAATAAGTTTTTGTATTATTTCATAACTCAATTATTGTCATTTCACTAAAATATAACTTTTGCATAACCAAAAATATACAGGACAGTCTTAAACAATAAAATTTGGTAAGTTTTGAATATAAGCGAAAAAACCTAAAAATTGAATTAAAAAATAAAAAAGTATGTAAATAACTTATCATTTCTATTTTTCGGGTTACATTTTCATTCATTGTGATGCAAATTGATAATGAAAAAATCGAGAAGCTTTATTATTAATATTCAAGGGTCACTCGAAAACGTCTAAAAGGCAGCACTCGGAAACATTAAAAATTCTTGAGCAACGTTTAAATATTTAAATTTTGGGCTTAAATTTTCAGCGTAGTCATGATTTCGCGAATATAAGCTATTGCTGCCACGAGAAAGAAACAAATTTGAAATGAAAAATTCAAATGTCGATCATTTTTGATATTTTAAAACTCGTGAGCGACCTCTTGAAAATTTTTTATCGAGCTGATTTTTGGAGAGGCTTCTTAAAACATCGTAAACCAATCAATTTTCATAAAAGACTCGAAAAACATAATAGTCGGTTTTTTTGGGTTACCTTAATGCATATATATTTTCAGGTGTCAATGAACAATACGATAATGTTGAAAATGATTCTAAATATGAACATCTCGATAATTTTGAGGACAATGACAATACGGAAAATTCATGGTTACAATGGGGTAATGAATTACTTAATGAAGTTAAAAATAATCTGAATGATAATGGTTGTGAGGAAAATGCTCATCATAATGAAAGTCTGGTGAAAAAACTCTTAAGTGACATTAGAAGAATCCCGTTATGGTCTTGCATCTGCTATGAAAAATTTTCGACATTTGGGCGAATCCCAGCCTCTAGTGCATCTGTAGAAGGCGAAATAGCTCGGTTGAAACGAGGTCTTTTTAAAGTTAAAAAAGGTCTTAGAGTAGATAAGGCTGTAGAGAACCATATTAAATACCTTATCGGACGAATCACTGTGGTAGATGCTAATATTGAAGAGCATTTAGCTACCACAAACGAAGTGATTTGTGATAAAGAACCGTGTCCAGCATGTATACACGGTGATTTACCGTCAGGTAATCATTGTTGTATATTATGTAACAAGCCAGTACACGTTTTGATTCAATGCTCACTTCCTATCGACGGTGAAGAAGAGGGGTTCACTCAGAGACGGTTATGTCGAACTTGTAGTAATAGCAAATGTAATATTAACAAAAATAAAAATATTAGTGATAAAAACAATAATGTTAGTGGCAGTTGTGAAGTAAATGTTATAAATAATCATATCATTCATGAAGCTTCTAATAATGATCATAATTTTAAGGAAATTATTACTGAAAATGAAAATTATAACAGTTATGATAACTATACTATTAATAACAATAATAATAATAATGGTGATGATGATGATGTTGATGATGATAATAGTAATAATAATAATAATAATAATGGTGATAATAATGATGATAATCATAATATTAGTGCTAATAGTTGTGATAAAGATTTGATAGAAAACTGTGATAAATCCAGAGTAAAGTGTGTTCGATGTAACAAAAATTTGGATAATGCCATTTCTTTTGCGATTGATGATAGCGACGAAAATTATTTTGGATGTCGAGTTTGTTACCAATGCAACAAAATTGATAAAGGATTGACAAAACAAATGTTGGGTAAAAGGACTTATGAGAATTGGAGAGACGAAGGTGAACCTTATAGTGAGAAAAAATCTCGTTCGTTATATGTCGGAGCAAAATCTAAAAATATAATAGAAATGCTCCAGTTCCAGAAAAGTCGGGGCCTACCGATTTTGAAATACGGTGATTCAAAAGACTTACAAGCAGTAAGAATTAAAAATCGCCGTATAAGCGTACACAACACCTGTCCATTCGACAGTATATTTCAAATTCTGTTGGTTGCAGCATGTGATTTTCCATTAATTAATGAAAAAGTAATTACCAGTATAATAATTTTCTTTTTTTTTTGTTTGCAACTAGTTTTGGTACAGTAAATGAATAGATTTTCATCAAAATGTCATATTGATATAATTCCATAACAATAAGATGAATGCATAAATTATTTTTAGTCACTTCTACTAGTATGAAAAATTATAATAGGAAAAATATTCTTAACAGATTTATTTGTTAAATTAAAATTACATAAATATTTTACGAAAGTACCCTAACGGACCCAAATTACGGTAAATCTACCGAAAATTACGGAAATCCACAGTAAAATACCGATTTACTGTAAATATACGGCGTATTTTCCGCAAAAATACCAACTTATCGTAATTTACGGTAGGTTTCCCTATGTTACGGTGGATTTACCATAGTTTACGATTGATTTCCTGCAGTTCTACAATGGATTAGCCGTATTCTACAGTGGGTTTACCTGTGGTCCTATGATGTATTTTCCCATTTCCCACTGGACTTCTTAACTGTTTGGATTTACCATATTCTGCGGTGAATTTATTGTATTTTACGGATTTTTACATGACTGTATGTTTCGTTTCCATGGTTTTTCACGTTTAATTTACTGTATTTCACGGTGATTTGAACGTTTTTTTTTTCCGTAAACGAAAGACACGGTAGTGTCTCATGTCAAGTACATGTTCAAAGACAAATAAGTGTGTGTGCGTGTACATGGGCGGCGCGAGCTGATCATGTTTTTATACTAGAGTCTGAGCACTCATATTTCAAATGGATAGTTCTTTAAAAATATGGCTTAATAACATTTTTTACCTATTTACCCACATAAAAATCTTGTTCAAAGCTTGAACAAACCTGGTCTCAGATTCGATAGACGTTAGTGTCTTTTACTACCCATGTCTTGCTGCAGATACTTGTGGCAAGATTTCAATTTCCAGTCCAGTGCAAGCCTTACACAAAAAATTCGGTCCAGATTATAACTCAATTCTGGAGGAAGACTATAGTTGAAAAAAGTTGTCCATGGCCTACTCGAGATCTGCTCAAGGCCCAAAGTTGACCTTGAGCCTTAAGCGGATCTTGAGCGAGCCATGCCTAAGTACCTGCCGTAAGTTACTGGTGCAAGGAATGCGCCAGAAAATTTTCAACTGAACCGTATCTACAATATTTTCAATACTCTTGTGTACAATTCCTTGAGCAAGTCATGCACAAGTATTGATGACGATTTCTTGCTAAATGATCTTGCGGAAGACCCATACATAAAAGAAGACACTAGTGACTAGGTTTTTTGTCAATTTTTTGTTCTTTGGCTAACATTTATTGAAAATAACAGTGAACCTACCGTGAATTTACGGTAAACTACCATCAAATACGGTAGATATACCGTAAAATGCCGCAAACCTCTCCCAATTTACGGCAATTATACCACAAATTACCGTAAATTACGGTGGTTCGCACCGAATTTTTACGGTAGACTTATCGTAAAATACGGTAAATTACCGTAGATTTATGCTAAAAAAGGTCCGATAGGGTATAATTATTATTGTTTACGATAGTAGTAATAATAATTGAATAAAGATACAGAGCTTACAGAGACGCAGCTTTATTTCGTAAAAAATTCAAAAAATTTCCAAAGTAAATATATATGTATACTTATAAATACATGTCTTAACATTCCACTTAAATTCCTTCAAAATACTTAAATCATTGCTAAAATCTTTTCAGTTACTGTACCGATAACCTTTCATGAAAAATTTGATATTGAATAATATATAAGAAAATTAACGAATATTTAATTGACAGATGACTGTGGAAGAAGAGAATGATTTATTTCAACTCGTTCTTGATGCTTTAAAAAATAAATTAAGTATTAGAATGTACCGGCAGCGGGTTGAAATATTATCAAGGTATTTCAATGTATCGAGATCCGCAAACGAAGTTGATATGATTTCTTGTGAGGCTCAAGTCGGAAGCTTTGCAGCGAAATTATTTAACTTTCTTCCGAGTCTTAAAGAAACATTGAAATGCCCTCAAGGATGCCTATCTCGCACGATATCTCTGCCGGTAATTTCAATAATTGAGGATGCATTCAACAATTTTGAACATTTATTCGAAAATTATATTTTGAGACAATACCAATGCAATGGCATTGGTTGCAAGGAGAAAACAACATCGGAAGAAATCATTATAGGTATTCTTAAAGATGATATTTATATTCATTATGCACAAAGCGAGATGTGTTAGTGTAATTTAACTAAAGTGGAAAAGTGTTAGAGCGAAAAATGTGAATGAAAGTATCATTAATTAGTTATTCAATTATTTTATAAGGGCCTATCCATAACATATCGATAAAACATTACGCGTTTGATCAGTGATTTGACTCATAATTTTAGATGTAAACAAAGATCTTAAAAGAAAGGATTTCAGAATTCTCAAACCAATTCGAAATAAATTTAGCTTTGGGGGAATGTTTTGAGAATCGAAAATTTGCGATTTTTTTAAGGTTATTAAAAACGAATTTCTTGAATTCTACGACAGCAATAAACCCAAACTTTGATGTATTTTTTTCATTAGGCGCTGTTTGTCGAAAAAAATTGAATAAAAACTTAGATCGTACACAATTTTTGGGAAAAAATTTTTGAATTAGAACTAAAAAGAATAAGCCCATACAGAATTTTTTATCCCAAAATTTGTACAAACAACAGCACTATAAATAAAAATAAGATCATAAAATAGACGAATCATTTGAAATTTTCTCCCGAGAGATTGCGTACGATTTAAACTTTATTATGAATTTGTTCGAAAAATGAAGAGTTAACCAGGAAAAAAATACAACTAAGTTGAGACCAATCGAATAAGTATACTCAAAGAAATAATTTCTTGAGAATTTTCGGGAAATCATCATTATGTAAATCTCAAAAAATGATTCTAAAGCCAAATCTACTGCAATGATATCCAAGTGCACTAAGTTTTGATAAAGTATAATAATGTTGTCCATATACTTATATGTACATATATATATATATATATATATATATATATATATATATATATATATATATATATATATATATATATACATATAGATATAAATGTATATATGAATTGATACGATTCAAAAAAATTAACTATTTTTTTTTTCGAAGAGCCATACTCAAAAGTTTCAGTAAGATAAAAGAAGACACCTGTTAAAATTTAAGCCCTGAATATTAATATTAAGTACTCCCTCATTGCAATTTTTTATTTTCACCTTAAATTAGACGGAGGATTTTTGTTTTCAAAATAGGAATTTTGAAACTTATAGGCTAATTATCGTACTAGAAAGGTCGATACAGAGTCATGTTAGAAATTTATTGCCCTACAAGGAAGGTCTTTTATAATTTTTCGATAAATTTACTCTTTCAAAAGATATTCGACACAGAGTTTTGAATCATGGTAAATTTCAGTATTATTTAACGTTCCCAAAAATTATCAATTTTCAATTTCCAACACAAAAATGTATTGAACTTTCTAGTACATTCATTATCCGGTGAGTTATAAAATTCCAAATTAAAAAAAATAATTTTTTCGTGTCATTTAAATGGGAAATAAAAAATTGCCATCGGGGAGTACTTCATGCTAATATTAAAAGTTCATATCTTAACAAACGTCCCACAAAAACTTTTACATGTGTGTGCTTGAAAAGAAAAAAAAATTAAATTATTTTTTTAAATCGGTTTAGTATGTATGTCTACATTCTATGTTTATTTGCAGGGGATTTAGTCATTTTTGAACCCTATGCAAAAAACGGTGCACCGGTGATAAAAAAACTCAGGGACATTCCAAAACACTTTCGACGTCCAAATGATAGTAGGAGAATGAGCCTAGTGGGCTTAGTTCATTACTATCCGCCGACTTTGTGCAAAGTCAGAAGAAATAAAAATAAAAACGATACGGAGTGGAAACCTATAGGGCACTATGTGGCTGTTTGTTTGCGGCGCAATTCTTCATGGGTTCTGTACGACGACAGAAAAACTGATGAGAAGAGAGTTACTCAGAATTTTGAGGCGGAAGTAGCGCTTATAATGTATGCATTATATGAATAAAATTACCATCGATAGTGGCCATGTAAATAAAATTTTTTAACAACCCGTTCATAGAGTAAACTATTTTATGAAAATATAGAAGCCATTAGCTTCAATTTAACTAGAACAACCGAAAATCTTTTTATTCAACGCAGGCCTGATTTGTGCGCTTTATGAAGTCTGCATTGCGAACCCTCAACGGCTGTTTACCGACCGGTGCAAAAACGTTGAGTAAAATCAAAATAGATGTCCTCGACTTTCACCGGCGTTGTGAAAACTGAGTTGTGAAATAACATTTTACCACGCGTCTGAAGATTTTTAACTGAGCTCTATCTATTAAGCATCGTAAGAACTCATTAATGACTTAAAGTTTTTTGTGATAATCCATATTGAACAGCTAGTACACTAAATATGACTACTTCAATTCATCATATGAGAAGTAGGTTATACCGTGTGGTTGTGTTGTATTTATTTTGTTAATAAATATTGAAATTAGTAATTAAAACATTCGAGTGAATTTTAAATCAATCAAATATAAATTCTAAATTTTAAAGCCGATGGTTTGTTGTAATTTGCTGGGTGCACCGTGTCCCTAAGCAGCCACGGACATCGCTTCGCAGATTGTCATTAATCGCGTAAATCAGGCAATTGTTGAATAAATAGTAGTGCATAGTACGACACTCAGACAGTCTTTATCCGACAAGCGCAATGATTTCAGCACACGTCTCCGGGAAACGTATACGGGCCTTCGGACCGTGTATGTAACCTTACGACTCGTGTTAAACACATTGCCTTTGCCACAAAAAGGCTATCTAAGTATCCTAACTAGACAATATACTATTTTAAAATTTGGTGACTGTATAATAAAATTGTGAAGCATATTAAATACATGAGAATATAATTCAACGAAAACTATTCGAATGTATCGACAGCACGCAATGAGCATTTAACTTTCCTTACAGCGACAAAGTGCGCAGCGAATCAAATCCCTCGAATCTAGTTGCTTTGTGCTTGGTGTCCTCCAGTTAGCGTTGTACAGAATAATAAGTCGATAAAACTTTATTTGATGTACACGATTTAGCTGTATCGACAGTACTTGATGAGCGCTTAGTTCTATTTGCGAGCAAAAAGTACACAGCAATTTTCATCCCTTGGTTCTATATACTTTTTACTTGAAAATCGGGGAGCTAGCATTGTAAGGTATAATGAGTCTTTAAAACTTTATTTAATGTACACTCTTCAACTGTATCGACACCATTAAATAAAAACTTAATCGTATTTTCGACCAATACGTAGGCAGTGAATCAAATCCCTCGATTCCAACTGTTTTCTGCTTAGTAATCGTCAAGGAAGCATTGTAAGATATAATAAATTTATAGAATTTTTTTCTTCAATTTAGACTAATCAGCTGTACCGACAGAACTTAATAAGTATTTAATTCTCTTTGCGACAAAAATGTGCACGGCGATTCAAATCTTTTGAATCTGACCACTGTATGCTTGGTGGTCGTCGAGCTAGCATTGTATGTACATTAAAAACATTAAAAATTTTTTTACTCCGTACTCGTGAGCTGGATTGACAGCACTTGATGAGCACTTAATTCTTGTTGCGACAGAAATATGCGCAGCGATTTGGATCTCTTCATTCCGGCCACTCCGTGCATGGTGATCGTCAATCTAGCATTGTATGGACATTAAAAACATTAAAAATTTTGTTTGATGCATACTCTCGAACTGAAACGACAGCACTTAATGAGCACTTAATTTTCTTTGCGACAAAAATGTGCTCAGCGATTCAAATCTTTTGATTCCGACCACTCCATGCTCGGTGATCATCAATCTAACATTGTATTTACATTTAAAACGTTTGAAAATTTTTTTTAATGCATACTCTTGAACTGGATCGACAGCACTTAATGAGCACTTAATTCTCTTTGCGACAAAAATGTGCTCAGCGATTTAAAACTTTCGATACTTACCACTCTATGCTTGGTGGTCGTCGAGCTAGAATTGATCGCTATGTTAAATATGTTTAAAAATTTTTTTAATGCATACTCTCAAGCTGAATCGACAGCACTTAATGAGCACTTAATTCTGTTGCGAGAAAAATGTGCGCGGCGATTCCAATCTCTTGATTTCGCCCGCTCCATGCTCGGTGATCATCAATCTAGCATTGTATGCACATTTAAAGCGTTTAAAAATTTTTTTTAAAGCACACTCTCAAGCTGGATCGACAGCACTTAATGAGCACTTAATTTTCTTTGCGACATAAATGTGCTCAGCGATTCAAACCTTTCAATACCGACCACTCTATGTTTAGTGATCATCAATCTAGCATTGTATGCACATTTAAAGCGTTTAAAAATTTCTTTTGAAGCACACTCTCGAGCTGGATCGACAGCACTTAATGAGCACTTAATTTTCTTTGCGACATAAATGTGCTCAGCGATTCAAACCTTTCAATACCGACCACTCTATGTTTAGTGATCATCAATCTAGCATTGTATGCACATTTAAAACGTTTAAAAATTTTTTTTAATGCATACTCTCGAACTGGATCGACAGCACTTAATGAGCACTTAATTCTCTTTGCGACAAAAATGTGCTCAGCGATTTAAAACTTTCGATACTTACCACTCTATGCTTGGTGGTCGTCGAGCTAGCATTGTTCGGTATGTTAAATATGTTTAAAAATTTTTTTAATGCATACTCTCAAGCTAAATCGACAGCACTTAATGAGCACTTAATTCTTGTTGCGAAATAAATGTGCGCGGCGATTCCAATCTCTTGATTTCGCCCGCTCCATGCTCGGTGATCATCAATCTAGCATTGTATTTACATTTAAAACGTTTGAAAATTTTTTTTAATGCATACTCTCCGGCTGGATCGACAGCACTTAATGAGCACTTAATTCTTTTTGTGACAAAAATGTGCGCAGCGATTTAAAACTTTCGATACTTACCACTCTATGCTTGGTGGTCGTCGAGCTAGCATTGTTCGGTATGTTAAATATGTTTAAAAATTTTTTTAATGCATACTCTCAAGCTAAATCGACAGCACTTAATGAGCACTTAATTCTTGTTGCGAAATAAATGTGCGCGGCGATTCCAATCTCTTGATTTCGCCCGCTCCATGCTCGGTGATCATCAATCTAGCATTGTATTTACATTTAAAACGTTTGAAAATTTTTTTTAATGCATACTCTCCGGCTGGATCGACAGCACTTAATGAGCACTTAATTCTTTTTGTGACAAAAATGTGCGCAGCGATTTAAAACTTTCGATACTTACCACTCTATGCTTGGTGGTCGTCGAGCTAGCATTGTTCGGTATGTTAAATATGTTTAAAAATTTTTTTAATGCATACTCTCAAGCTAAATCGACAGCACTTAATGAGCACTTAATTCTTGTTGCGAGATAAATGTGCGCAACGATTCCAATCTCTTGATTTCGCCCGCTCCATGCTCGGTGATCGTCAATCTAGCATTGTATGCACATTTAAAACGTTAAAAAATTTTTTTTAATGCATACTCTCGGGCTGGATTGACAGCACTTAATGAGCACTTAATTCTTTTCGTGACAAAAATGTGCGCAGCGATTTAAAACTTTCGATACTTACCACTCTATGCTTGGTGGTCGTCGAGCTAGCATTGTTTTGTATGTTAAATATGTTTGAAAATTTTTTTAATGCATACTCTCAAGCTAAATCGACAGCACTTAATGAGCACTTAATTCTTTTTGTGACAAAAATGTGCGCAGCGATTTAAAACTTTCGATACTTACCACTCTATGCTTGGTGGTCGTCGAGCTAGCATTGTTCGGTATGTTAAATATGTTTAAAAATTTTTTTAATGCATACTCTCGAACTGGATCGACAGCACTTAATGAGCACTTAATTCTTTTTGCGACAAAAATGTGCTCAGCGAATCAAATCTTTTGATACCGACCACTGTATGCTTGGTGGTCGTCGAGCTAGCATTGTTCGGTATGTTAAATATGTTTAAAAATTTTTTTAATGCATACTCTCAAGCTAAATCGACAGCACTTAATGAGCACTTAATTCTTGTTGCGAGATAAATGTGCGCGGCGATTCCAATCTCTTGATTTCGCCCGCTCCATGCTCGGTGATCATCAATCTAGCATTATATTTACATTTAAAACGTTTGAAAATTTTTTTAATGCATACTCTCCGGCTGGATCGACAGCACTTAATGAGCACTTAATTCTTTTTGCGACAAAAATGTGTTCAGCGAATCAAATCTTTTGATACCGACCACTGTATGCTTGGTGGTCGTCGAGCTAGCATTGTTCGGTATGTTAAATATGTTTAAAAATTTTTTTAATGCATACTCTCAAGCTAAATCGACAGCACTTAATGAGCACTTAATTCTTGTTGCGAGATAAATGTGCGCGGCGATTCCAATCTCTTGATTTCGCCCGCTCCATGCTCGGTGATCATCAATCTAGCATTGTATTTACATTTAAAACGTTTGAAAATTATTTTTAATGCATACTCTCCGGCTGGATCGACAGCACTTAATGAGCACTTAATTCTTTTTGTGACAAAAATGTGCGCAGCGATTTAAAACTTTCGATACTTACCACTCTATGCTTGGTGGTCGTCGAGCTAGCATTGTTCGGTATGTTAAATATGTTTAAAAATTTTTTTAATGCATACTCTCGAACTGGATCGACAGCACTTGATGAGCACTTAATTCTTTTTGCGACAAAAATGTGTTCAGCGAATCAAATCTTTTGATACCGACCACTGTATGCTTGGTCGTCGAGCTAGCATTGTTCGGTATGTTAAATTTGTTTAAAAATTTTTTTAATGCATACTCTCAAGCTAAATCGATAGCACTTAATGAACACTTAATTCTTGTTGCGAGATAAATGTGCGCGGCGATTCCAATCTCTTGATTTCGCCCGCTCCATGCTCGGTGATCATCAATCTAGCATTGTATTTACATTTAAAACGTTTGAAAATTTTTTTTAATGCATACTCTCGAACTGGATCGACAGCACTTAATGAGCACTTAATTCTCTTTGCGACAAAAATGTGCTCAGTGACTTAAAACTTTCGATACTTACCACTCTATGCTTGGTGGTCGTCGAGCTAGCATTGTTTTGTATGTTAAATGTGTTTGAAAATTTTTTTAATGCATACTCTCAAGCTAAATCGACAGCACTTAATGAGCACTTAATTCTTTTTGTGACAAAAATGTGCGCAGCGATTTAAAACTTTCGATACTTACCACTGTATGCTTGGTGGTCGTCGAGCTAGCATTGTTCGGTATGTTAAATATGTTTAAAAATTTTTTTAATGCATACTCTCAAGCTAAATCGACAGCACTTAATGAGCACTTAGTTTTCTTTGCGACATAAATGTGCTCAGCGATACAAATCTTTTGATACCGACCACTCTTTGCTTGGTTATCGTCGAGCTAGTATTGTTAGGTATGCTAAATATGTTTGAATATTTTTTTAATGCATACTCTCGCGCTGAATCGAGAGCACTTAATGAGCACTTAATTCTCTTGGCGACAAAATGTGCGCAGCGATTGAAATCCCCTGATTCCGGCACGCTCCATGCTTAGTGATTGTCGAACTAGCATTGTTATGTATGTTAAATATGTTTAAAGTTTTTTTTTAAGCATTCTCTTAAGCTGGATCGACAGCACTGAATGAGCACTAATTATGCAGCTATGAGCCAATTTTCTATGCATTGTTAATTTGTACTTTTATATGGTACAATGCTAGCTTGCAGAGAAGCTAGCATTGTACCAATTTTCTCAGATCCAAATATAGCACTAAATTCCGTACACTGGCATTAAATTGGCACTAAATTAGCACTAAATTAATAAACAAAAATCGTGCGATTCTGCTCAAATGACAATGCTGGCTTTACAGACGTGAGGTAATTATGCGTGAAATTAAAATATTGACAAAGATTCTCAATCAATAAATATCAGGTCATAATTTTAATTAAGGAAATACTCAGATGATTGAATAACAGATATCTAGACACTGAACTGAGAAGTAGATATTTCGAAACGAGTCAGACTCAGGCATAACAAGCCTAAAACTCTTGAGACACAATAGTTAACGATATATAGATTTGCAACTGCAACTCTCGACGAATAGATATAAAATACAAACGTAATACGTTCTAGACGAATTGGGCTGTGGGGGTTTCTCTTGAGTATAGTATAAATAGAGAAAAGACTTGCAGTGAAGAAACTGCCTCGAGCGGATAACGAAACGTGATACTGATACTCAATAATAGGATTATATATGTATATATATATGTATTGTTAATTCAATAAAAATGTATGAACATAAAAAAAGAACATCTAAATTCAGGAGATATTGATTTCTTCTTTTCTATTAGAAATGCGCTAAAGTCTATACTGATATATTTCAATCAGCGAAATGGATTCTAATCTGAATAAAATCAATAGTGGAATTTATAACAATTTTTTTTTACTTAATGATTTTTTTCTTTCTAATAAAATTTATAAAGTTAAGGGTAATCAAGATAGAGCAATCATAGATAAGAGAATAAAAAAGTAATTAATGAAATATGAAAAGCATGCTGAAGTGCACTTTGAATGAGAATAATCTCTGAAAAAGTTCATTTACTTAAAGGATTTAAAGAGGCTAATTCTAAAGTCAATTTTAAGGCATTTCAGTAGTGTGACTTTTCCATTGCGGATTGAGATTAACCAAGAGGTCTTTTCTGCATTATAAATTTACGGTTGTTTTTTTTACTTTATTTTTTATTTTTTTTCCATTTTTATTTATAAATTTTTTACTATTATTATTACTGTTGTTATTTTTAATTTTAGTTTTACGTAGTTTTATTTTTATCAAGAACATTCCGTTATTTTTCTCACAGACTCAGTCTTTTGCATGTATGATGAAAATTACTGAAAGAAAGATCAAACTATGTGCCAGAAGAATGCTAATTTTCATCAAGAATGCGCTCTCATTTTTCACTGAGTCTTTTTTCAAAGCTAAAGAGCACTTGAGACTTGTGTGTCAAGGATTCAAAAAACGCGTTCTTAGAGCACTGTGCTATAGAATGAGAAAAAAAAAAGCTACGAGTTTATGACACACGTAAATATTGTGTACACAAGTTTTATTAATTCAATTGTTTTTTTTTATTAATTTTTGGTTATTTTAGTTATTTATTCTAGAATCTTTCAAGTTCAGAGTAGAATAACATGAAAAATAGTCTAGAAATTATAACGAGCTCAAAATGATCTATACAAATATTGACAAAAATTATCACTATGCTCACAAATAAGTGATTTGAAAAAATGTAATTTTTAAGAAACATGAAAAATTGATGCTTGGTCAAATTTGTTCTTACCTATTTTTGTGTGACTCTATAAAATTATATGCTAAATATCGTCATCAAAGAATTTGGCTCAACCTTTGCACAGAGCCTTCATTATTTTTCGATTAAAAGTTTAAATATTCCTTTTTTTCGGATGGTATCAAAAATTGATAACGATCAGGATTTTTGATACAACCACCAAAACAAAAAAAAGTTCAAACATCTAATGATGCGCCAAAAAATAACAGTGCAAATTTTGAATAAAATCACACGGAAAAAACGAATTTCGTCCTGATAACAAAAGACGGGATAGCGAAAGATTTTGTTATAATGACAAACATGATTAGCTTACAGTAACAAATGAAATTTTGTCGTAATTAAGAAGTCGATTTGTTATGAGAACACATGATGTTTATTATAATAATATCGCTGTATATTAAAGCCGGCATTTGCTACCGTAAGTAATCTTAGCTTATGATTACAAAAATTTCTGTTAATGCTACAAATTCATTCTGTTACTTTAACGAATCAGTTTTTTTATTGGAACACAACAGTCTTGTTACAGTTACAAACCGTTGCTTGGCCCAATGAAGAATTTGCTAGCATTACAAAAACATTGTGATCCCAACGAATGCTTCGTTATCCGTATATTAAGGCAGAATTTTGTTACCGTAAGTTATCTTATCTTGTAGTCACAAAAAATTTTTTTCCGTACAGACAGAAATTTTTTGGAGAGTATAACCATAAATATATTTATAAAGGATCTATCTGAAAATCGGAACGTTTTCCACGGTACGAAAAAAAAAAAGAAAAGAAAATTAAATAGTCTACTGGATTGAAGTTTCTGAAATATTTCGCAGGTCAGCCGATAATTGCAGGCCACCTCAAACTACCCTTTAAATAAACTTTAGAGTCAAATTACATTAATTATTTTTATTTTCGTTGCGTAAAAACGTTTCGATATTCAGGTACATTATAAAGGACTAAAATTGTCAGTCATCATCGCGCTCGCTATTGAAAAGTTAATAATTTAAAAACTTTTGTTGTGAAAATTGTTTGTTATTAATATAAATAAAAACATTTTTGTTTTAATTTAATAAAAAATTTGATAAAATTATTTGAAAGTTGTATAATGTGATGACATGTATCAAATTTCCATTGAAAATCGGTTTATGCATAATTAAATTTACATACAAAAGCTTAGTAAATTCACCCGCATAGTTTCCGTTTGTATGTGGTAGTCTACTGACCACAGAATTTGAGAAGGACCGGCAGGTATATAATATACGTTTATACGCAGAGAAAAGCAAGTGAAAGTGAGTAAATGCGGGATTGCAAAATTCAGTTCTCTCAAACTTATCCCTCTGTACAGAATAATGCTTTTGGTAAACTGTATTCTCAATCATCCAATTGATGGGCTCCATTTCACTCCATACAAACTCTCTAAATATCACACTCTATACTATAATACAACTAACACTGCACATCCAACTTCACACCTATACTGCTCACATTCAGTGTTCGTTACAATGCAGCAACATCACAAAAGAACTATTGTGCGGATATTAACGTACTCTAGTTCCAATAAATCCATTAGGACAATCTATTAATTTCAAGAGAAAGGAATTCAGTAGCTTATAAATAATGAGACGTCCCGGTTCAGAAATGAAGCTTGATTTAGACTTGGTACACCAAGTCGAAACTTAGAGCTGTTTTTCACGAGACACATTCGACTTTTTTTTAACGGAGATATGAAAAACATTGAGTTTTCACATGCACCTGAAAACAGAAACGTTTTTCGTGCAACAAAAATGAAAAAATTTATATAATTTGAATTTTGACTGCTTAAAGTGACTTAAGGGGTAGTTGAGGGTGGCCTACAATTTTCGGCTGATATACTAGCACCTATGTGAAATATTTCAAAAATTAAGATCCAGTAGATTGTTTACTGTTTATTTCATTGTTTTATTTTCGTTACGCGAAAAAAGTTCCGATTTTCAGGTACATGTTTACACCTCAATTTACACGAAAAAAAATTTACTGTTGCTGCAACAGGAAATTTTTTTCCGTGTAGACCGAACTGGCTTACTTATTCTCGATTTAAGACGAAAAAGTTTAAATCAAATCGATATTGACTTGGTTATTCAACTTAAATTATAAGGCGAAAAAGTAAAAACTAAGGTAAAATAATTTTTATATATTTTGAAATATATAAAATACACTAAAAAATAGTGCTTGATTTTGACTCGGTGGAGCAAGTCAAAAGTCAGGTGAATGGCTGTCGTGCTCGAAGTGAAGATGAATATTCCAACTAAGATCAAAAAATACAAATAAGTTCAAATTAAGATGAAAAAAATTTTAAAAGTTGACAAAAATTTAATTCAAGTCGAAAAAGTCGAGATATCGGAAAATCGTCGGCGACCCGGGATAAAGTTTTATTTTTGACCCGGAATGGCATGAAAAAAATTTCCTATGTCAAAACTAAATAAAAATTCAGATGGAAACTCATGGTGTCCTATGCGATTTTTAGACTAAATTATTAAATAGCATAAATGGACTCCTATGTAGGATTTTCGAGAACTTCATTTCCATAGAAGAAACTCATCTGGAAAACTATGAGTGCCTGGACTTGTAGTTTGAATATTTTTTAAAATTAAAAAAATAAAGTTATCTCATATTTTATTATAAAAAAATGAGTGTTTGACGAAACTAAAGCCCTCACAATAATCTAACGATCTTTAAAAACTTTTTATTTGTAATTTCTAACGCTTGAAAAAGTTTATTTATTAATCATTAATAATTTGAAAAATAAAAAGAAAATAATAATGAAAAGAAAGACTTATCGTACCCTCAAGATATTTTCTTTACAACAAAAAGAAGATTAATAGAGTTAGCTTGAAAATAAAACATAATTCAAAAGCTATTTACATCATGATAACTGACTAAAGAAATGATGATTGTTGTCAAGTACCGTCTAAAGGCAGTCGTGGAAACTGATAATAAATTACATTTTAAAAATAAAAATATTTAAAACGATAAAAAGTGGCGGAGAAAAATCATCTTTGTGTTAAAAATAACTTTTCATCTTTAATATGAGTGTCATAATATATATATTTATATATATCGTATAATAAAGACAGTTAGATAGTGATACTAGTGATAGTAAAGTATGTGAATGAGTTTGAACGGACATAGAACTGGTTGGTGAAGAATGTCTGCTATTTATTCTCGTCACGTCGTCGAGGTGAAAAATAAAATGAACGTCTCTGCGTAATCCGTTGCTATCTGTGTGCATTGCAGCGGATACCAAAAGAGGATAGTATGTATTATATAGATAGATAGAGAAAAGTGTACTAAAGTAAAAGAAAATAAAAAAAAAATATATAAAGTACAAAAAGAACAAAAAATAGATAAAATAAGGGATAGAGATAGGAAGATAAGTGAGAAAAGGATACTTTGGTCTCTTCTGTATACTGAGTGCAAGTATCGATTTTATTTCGCTGGTCGTGTGTCGCGTGCGCGGAAGCTTTTGAGTTTTCGAGACATGACGTTATTGATACTTCTATGGTCAGAATAGGTGTTACTATTGTATATATATATATATATATATATATATATATATATATATATATATATATATATATATATATATATAGAACAGCCTGTAGTATGAAAGCAAGAGTGGGGGGGGGGGGGTTTACGTGTATAACTTATTGGGAACTAGTAGTCAAGGACGATATTGGTCAGGCATTATACTATAAAAAGAGTGGTGTTAAAAATGGGCTCAATTTAACACCGCGCGGTGTTAAAATGAAATAACGCCGGTGTCATATCTCTGTGTTAAAATACCGGTGTTAAATCGGTGTAATAAAAATACCACGTATAGAAATTAGAAAAAAAATTATTTCTTATAAAAAAATATAAAAATTTAATGAATATTATATCTGGTTAAAATTTAAATTTTGCTATGTACTTATTTAAATAATCATTTATGTTATACGTAATTTATTTAAAAATTACACTATTTTACGCCTACGATTTCAATCACAAATAATTTAATTAATAATAAAAATACTGTTTAACTGTAGTGATCGTGTAAGTAAAAATATTCACATAGTAAAACATTTTTCACACCGAAAAATATTTTAAAACCGGGAAATTTAATTTTTTTTAACACTGGTAAAGAATATTTCCACCGGCAACCGTGTTATTTTCACACCGCTTTCGGGGGTAAATTTAACACCGAAAATTTTAACACCTACACCGCCTGGATCTACCCTGGTTGTATTTACGGTGTAGTTATTATCACGGTATATTCATTTGTTGTAAATTTGGTAAGAACTGAGAGGTTTAAATTAGAAGATTTAATTTTGTTAGACAGTTGACACTTTCTGAAGACAAACTTTTTTTTCTATTGAATTTTTTTCAAGAGAAGAAGAAAAAGTATAAGACTTTAAGTACATGATACACTATCGAGAAATCCTTGAGGAATGGTCAAGTACATTTGAAGAAAAAAGAAAAATTTTTATTTTCAAGATGAATTTCTTTGGTATACTTAGCACGTTTTAGAAGATTTCAAGTAATTGCTCGGCGTAGTGCAGCGATAATAAATAAAAAAAAAATACTGTATTGACCAATACGAATAAGGAAACGGATGAGTCGAATGTAATACCTTCGGAAATTGATTATTGCAGATTAGTAAGAGGAATAAGTCTCGTGGATATAAAGCTCGTTAAATGAAGAGACAAAAAACGAGAAATTGCGAGACGAAAAATTTTAATCAACGTCAATAAATCTGTTATATTCTTATAACTGTAAAAAAAGTCGTCAAAGGCGAGCTGATACTTTCAATCTGAGATTGGACGTATTAATTATCCGGTTTATATAAATATACATTTTAAGCTACTTATAAATTGATTTTATTAAAACTTTTGTTTCTAATTGCAAAATTTAGTGATTAACTGACAGTCAGATAAATGATTTCTTAATAAAAACTGACATACCCACCCTTAATAATTTTTTAATGAATATAAATTATAAACAAAAAACTAGTCTTCAAATCGTCAAGATTCTTTAAGCCTCTGAGTCGTAAAATAGGGAAATGAAAGTACTTCTAAGCAATTTAAATGGCTTTTATAACTAGTTCAATGAGTGAGAAGAAATTAAAGGGGCTTATTAATAATAAGGTTTGATTTAATAGCCAACATGTATTTTTAGTAAAGAAAAAAAAATTTTTTAAGGTGAAAAAATACATATCAATACTGCCATTCTAATACGTCGTATCCCACAAAATTTGACATTTTCACTTTTTATGAAAAATGTAATCATTGTAACAATGTGCAGCTTATGTCAAAATTTTAGAGATCAAATTGTTTATTTAGTATTTTTAAATAAATATTCTAATGTGTCGTATCCCACACGCAGACTTTCGCGCCATTCTAATATATCGTGTCTCACATTCACATAGGTTCAGTCACGCTTAACATTTTCAATTTTAAGTTAATTTTAAGGAAGCAATTAACGACATCAGTAAGAAGGTAATTATGCATGATTTTTGACTCTTCTTACAGCATATAATTCAAAATTATTTATTCACTACAAATGCCTGTATTTTATGAAGAACTTTTAAAATAAATTTGTAGGTTATATCAATGTAAACATGATACGAATAGCTTTCTTTGCCGACCGTGAAACGTTTTTATCGACTCCTGAAAAATTTCCCAAATGTGGGATACGACGTATTAGAATGGCAGTATCGATATGCATCCCATGGGAGAAAGCAGGCAGAATGTGGGTCCAAGCAGAACTACGATCTTCTCAAATAAATTATTTGTAATGATCATAATGATTGATGTATATTAACTATGAGTCCAAATATGATTTATAATATTTTCTGAAAATGAATCAGTGAAAAGTGCTGTAAATCAGTGAATATTCACTGCATAAACAGTCTCCAGTATACCACTTATTCAATCAGTGGTATATTTGGAAATTTTTATGCAGTAAATATTCTCTGATTTGCAGCACTTTTCACTGATTTATTTTGAGAGAGTACAATTTGATTATTAGAGCCAAAATAATTTTCCAATAAAATTTAAAAAAACAATTTTTTATAGAAATTGAAACTTTTGTAGAATTTAAAAAAATTTAATTTCTATATCAAATCTTACAACAATCAGTTGAAAATCTATAAGATTCATCAACTTATATTTTAAATGAGAGATGGACTTCCAACTAAATTTATATTTCATTATGGAAACCCGTAAAAAAAATATATATGTAAAAAACGATAACAATAAAAAAAAATTTAGAGCGATCATAAAGCACACCAGCGCTTTCGCGCTTGAGGTGTGCAATTATATCCATGTGAAATGACTGTTGGGTATTTAATATTAATTACAAAAATAAAATGCTGGTAGTTGGAAAAGATAAAGTTACAATAAAAACAATTTGTAACGTTTTGATGAATTTACTCTACTGAAATTGATAACTCAGCTTTTGCAGTGCATGGCAGTGTTATTACGAATTTCCTCTCACTATCTCACATATCGTACTGTACGTACCTCTTATATTTCCGAGAAACCAGAAAGGTCGAAATCCAGTAACAACACGCGGTAGAGCAATATTCCGAGTTGCCCAGCCGCGAATCATCTAGTTCGAATTTCGTTCGCAATATCGGATGCTGAGTTCACGACCTTTGTGTATACTCTGTCTGTACACATGTACGATTACGGAAGCACATATAAGAATGTAGTTATTGGTTTTGATCATTGTTATTAACTTGGGCACTGCTATGTTATTTTTTATACATGTTTTTTTCCATTACAAATAATAATAATAATACTACTATTACTGCTAATAATAACAATAATGTTGCTTACAAAAAAAAAAAAAATGAAATATAAACTAATGACCTTAGATAGCTTATTAACGTCCCACTAAAAAACTCAAAAATTATAAATATAAAGAGTAGTTATTGGTCTCGATATGACTTTTAAAACTCGAATTTTTACAAATCCCCAATTTTTACATTTTTTTAAGGCACGCGCGCGCACGTGTGTGTGTGTGTATTAATATTTAACATTAGTCCAAATAAATTCGAGTATAGAGAAACTCAGAAATTTTCTACTTTGGCATTTTTTGAAGAAACTGAAGTTAGCCGACGTCTAATAATTTTTGAAATTTTTTTAAAACTATAAATTATAAAAAAAAAAAATTTTTTAAAATTACACTTGTAGTTTTTTTAAATAATTTTTTTTACACTATGATTCAATTCTCCTCTTTATTGGATAGCATTTTTTTCGATGTTTATTAAAACTTTGTACAACGTTTCGTCAGTTTCCGATTTCGTCAATTCGATGTTTTTATAAATGAGTACCTGAGGAAGTCAGGAAACTGACGAAACGTTGTACAAAGTTTTAATAAACATCGAAAAAATTCTATCCAATAAAGAGGAGAATCGAATCATATTGTATAAAAAATGGATAAGAACCCTATCAACTTTTTTTTTATATGTGCATGTTTTTAGTTTTTTTTTTTAACTTCCCGCTAAGAAAATTGCAAATTTTCAAAAAAGGGAAGTTATTGGTTTCGGTCCGATTTTCGAAAATCGAGTTTTCATCAGATGTCGACGTTTTGAGGTCCTAGGAAACTATTCTGACTATTCCCGGGTGGACGTCCGTGTGTGTGTGTGTGTGTGTGTGTGTGTGTGAACTTTTTTTTGTCCGACGATATCTTTGGAACGGATGAACCGATTTGAACGTACTTGGTGGCGATCGAAAGAGCTCACCAAAACTTAGTCTTGATTAGATTTTGGGGTAAATCGGTCATGTAGTTTACAAGTTATAGAAAGAATAAGAATTAAAATTTTTTTTTTATTTTAGTTTTTTATTGATTTCTCAGAAACGACTTATACGATCAACTTCAAAATCTAATCAGCTCTAGAACTCAATAAAACGCGTCGATTGCCGCCTCAACCATCAAAATCGGTTCATTCGTTCGTGAGATATCGTGGGCAAAAGAAATGCCAAAAAACGGTTTTTTGCAAATATCTTTGAAACGACTTAACCAAACAATTTCAAAATTTGATCAGCTCTAGAACTCAATAAAACACGCCGATTGCCGCCTCAACCATTGAAATCAGTCGATTCGTTCGTGAGATATCGTGGGAGAAAGAAATGCTAAAAACGGTTTTTTTCGAAAAGAATGGGATACAATAGTATTTTCGAGCTCGAAGAGCTCGAAAATGTACTCACAATGTTTTCGAGCTCAAGGAGCTCGAAAACAGCGGGAAGTTTTGGGGCTGGCCCGCAGGGTCAACCGATAGACAGATTTTTTTTTTTTTAAATTTAATTGTTGAAAACAAAATCCGAAAATTGTTGATTGTCTGTTAACTTCAGGATCAAATTTTTTGTGCCTTATATTCTCAGACTCTCACTCAGTAACGTGTAACTTTGAAACGATTGGACATCTATGATTATTCAAATTTTGCGCGATTCATCTCAAGCGGCACAAAAAAAAATTTTTTCGTCTTTTTAATATTAAGTTTTCCTTAACAATGAGTTATCCAACAACTAATTGTTTATTCCAAATAAAAAAAAAAAGCATATTCTATTCTATTGCTCAAATATAATTTTTTCTAAAGGTAATTTTTTTTTTTTTTTTTTTTTTTTTTTTTCAAAAAAATATTACTGTTACTTCATAGTTTGTAATTACTCGCTATCATTAAAAAATAAATTATTTTTTACGTATTGTTGACCTAAAGAAAGTGATCCTGAAGTTAGTATACAATTAACAATTTTTGAAATTTTTGTTCAATAAATGAATTGCAAAAAAAAAATAAACTAAAAATATGCACATGTAGAAAATTCTAAAAACTACAGGTGCAATTTTTTCAAATATTTTTATTTTTACAATTTATCGTTTTTAAAAAAATTCAATAATTATTAGAGGTCGGCAAACTCCAGTATCATAAATAAAATAAATAAATATATAAATAATAGTATAAACTTTGTAATAAATAATTTTTCAAGTTTCAAAAATCAATAAATAATTATTTGAACAAAAAAATAAAAACTTACAGTTCGGGACTTGGAGCTGAATTTATCGGAGCTTAAACCGGAAACCGAATTTTAATAACAAAACAATCACTCACAATAAATTACACTGATTAAAATTATTTACACAAACTGAACACTGATATTAATTATAACACACAATCACTCACGAAAAACAATTTCTAATTTAAAAATAAAAAATTGACGAATAAACTTTTTAAAATGGCGACACAAAAAAATCAAAAAACTATACTCGTTACACGATAAAAAAAATTTACAACTGCACACATATAATCACTGATAATTTTCACACACTGATATATAAATAATAGTTATCAAAAGTTATTTGCTCCCATTTTTAATTATTAAAACAACCAACAACGAATAAGATCCTGGTTAGCAGACAATTAACAATTTTCGAATTTTTTTTAAACAATTTAATTTAAAAAAAAAAATAAAAAGAAAAATATGCACACACAAAAAATTTTAAAAACTACAAGTGCAATTTTCCTAAATATTTTTTTTTAAGTTTGTTGCTGAAAAAAAAAATCCAAAAATTATTACGATCCTGAAGTTGGCAGACAATTAAAACTTTTTGAATTTTGTTTTCAGCAATTTAATTCAAAAAAAAAAAAAAACTAAAAAAATGCCCATGTAGAAAATTACAAAAACTGTATGTGCAATTTTTCAAAATATTTTTTCTTTTAATGTATCGTTTCAAAAAAATATCCAAAAATTATTAGACGTCGGCTGATTCCAGTATCATCAACGACTACCGGTAACCGAACAATAGCAAAGACGCTGAGACAAATTAATGAAGTTTTTTTTTATTTATATTCCAAGAACCGATTAAATTATTATCACATAACGTTAGTCTAGTGATAGAGAATACTTAGAGACAAAAGCTTATATTTATTTATACGGAAATACTGTAAATTTATTTATTTAATTGCGAACTAGACGCGATGTAAGTGACTACGATAGCGGCAATATGAAGTCAGACACAAACTACTTGCGCAGTGTAGCGACCGTTGGGATGACTTGCGCAGTGGAAATGAAATGTTGCGATGCGCGTGCGCCTGAAGCTTCTCTACAAGCGTTGTGGGTCAGTCAGTCTCCCACTTATTCGAGATTCTCAATATTCTCATTGTCTTTGTAATCTATACCCGTGAAAATTATTTATTTAATTATTGTGCAATTAAATTATAAATATTCGTCACTTAAGAATCTTTTTTTGTGACATGAAAAATATTTTAGAATATTAATTTATGTGAGTGAGTGGTTTTAAGTTTTGATATAAATTAAATTCAGTGCCGGCTTAGTGTACATTCCGCGTTACTGTGCGCCATGTTGATTGTTGGAGTTTTAATTGACTAATTAAATTTAAAAATTGTCTTCATCTTAAAAAAAATTATTTCCGAGTGATTATTGAGTTGAGTGATTAATTATTTTTATAAATTTTAATTATTTAGTGAATGTTAGTGTATTTACTGTATTAATTTGTGCATGGACGCGGATTCGCAGCAGAGAATGAAAAAGGCGGGAAGAGTGAGTAAATTAAAAATTTTTTTTTTTTAAATTTAATTTTTTTAATATAAAAAATTATTGAGTAATTATGACTTTTAATTATGATTTCGTTATTTGCTTGAAATGCAAACATTTATTTAAATTATTTGAAAAATTGAATTTCAAATTCTCCCGCGAGTTTTACCCAGGGGCGTTCTATTCAAAATGGCGTAAATGTAAACACGTATAAAGGGTTTATTTATTTTTTTCATGGATAAATAATTAATTTATTTACAATTATGAATCAATGGAACGAATTAAATATTGATGATAAAAATTATTTAATTACAATCATTACTATCAATAACCAATGGGGAATTACGACAACAAAATTATTATTGCGACAATTATTTATTGAATCACTTTTATTGACATAACCATTGATAGATTTCTAGTAAGTTTATATTTTAATTAATGTAAGTAAGTAAATATTATAATTACTTTGTAATCATTTAGAATTTATACCAATTCGTCAACAACAATATTTTTTAAATTTAAATAATTAATGTTATGAGTGGGAATTTAGCAGACAGACAAATTTAAAATTATAAATAATTACGGTAAATAATTACAAAAATAATATTTATAAAAAATGCACTTACTAATTTAAAAATTTTTTGAATGCGCATTTTTAAAAATTTTATTTTATTAATTATTTACTCGGTTTAATAGTAATTTTAAATTTGTCTGATATCTGCCACATTCATGAATGATCCTGAAGTCAGCAGACAATTAAAACTTTTGCATGCCTTAAGCGCGAGCGTAGGTATGCTCTACTCTCGCCTAAAAATTAAAAACTGGGTTCCGTCAGAGTTTTTTTTAAATAAATAATAATATAGTGGTTAAAGTAGGTCAGCCTTCATACCACAATTAAAGAAAACATCAATGGTCATTTTTCTAAACAATAAACAGCTGGTCCAACCCACAATTTAGATAAAAAATGAATTTTTTAGAAAAAAATCCTGTAAAATACATGTAACACTCTTCTTGTAATCACCATAACTTTCGAAAAACAAAACGAATTTTTTCACATTTTATTTCAATATATCCGTAAATTCATTGTGACAAACTGATTAAAAATCCACAACTCTATCATTATTCGTTTAATTATAAAATAATAAAATGTGCACTGTCGAAGCTTAAAAATTTACATCTCAGGCTGCCATATATAAAAAAAATATATAAACAGAGTTAGTGAAGACCTGGTTCTTCTATCGGAGCGTGCTAGATGGCGTTAGCAAAGATTTCCATTCTATCCGCGAGAATTTTTTAATATTTTCTATAATAATTTTCTATTATAATAAATTAGTTTAATAGTTCCTAAAATGTAAGCAAAAAAAAAAAAGAAAAAACTAGGAGTCTTTATGAAAAAATTAACAAATCGTAACGTAAACATTTAATCTAAATAATTCGTGTATGACACGACCGCTTAAGGCATGCTCATTTGGATTTTCCAAACTTTTTTGATTTTGTTTTGAAGAAAAAAAAAAAACTGAAAAATGCACATGTAGAAAATTTAAAAAACTGTAAGTGCAATTTTTTTAAATATTTTTTTTTTTATAATTTATCGTTTTTTAAAAAATCCAAACATTATTTGACGTCTGCTAACTTCAGTATCATCATTCATGATACTGAAGTTAGCCGACGTCTAGTAATTTTTTGATTATTTTCAAAACGATAAATTATTAAAAAACAAATATTTAAAAAAATTGCACTTGTAGTTTTTTTTTATTTTCTACATGTGCATATTTTTAGTTTTTTTTTTTTTGTAATTCATCTGTTGAAAAAAAAATTCAAAAATTGTTTATTGTCTGCTAACTTCAGGATCATGATACATTCACACTCATATAATGTCTATTATATATTTTTATAGACTTTGAAAGTCACTCTTGTGAGTATTGATAGATAGAAAATTTAATGAAATTTAAAACGAGTACCATCAAGCTTAATTTATGTTTAATATTCTCAAAGATATATATATATATATATATATATATATATATATATATATATATATATATATATATATATATATATCTTGACTCATATAAATGAATTTATATTTACATCTTTTGAATTTTTATAAGTAAGTATGTCATGTTGGTACTTGTTTGAAAGGGCTTTCAATTTTCTACTAAATATATATATATACATATCGTTTCCCCTCATATATTCACAAAAAAATTACATAAATTTTTGAATAATGTTTACACTTGCAATTTTTACAATTGTCAAGTGATTATAATATTTTAAAAATTTATATGATCCTGAAGTTAGTAGACAATGAACAACTTTCGGATTTTCTTCCAACTAATTAATTTAAAAAAAAATAAAACTAAAAATATGCATTTGTAGAAAATAAAAAAACTAGAGATGCAATTTATTTTTATTGTATAGTTTTTAAAAAAATCCAAAAATAATATGTACTTGAAAATCAGAACGTTTTTCGTGGAACGAAAATAAAAAAACAAAATGAAAAGTAAAAACTCTACTGGATGTAGATTTTTGAAAGGTTTCGCATAGGTACTAATGTGAGCAAAAAATTACAGATACCCCCAATTACCCCTCAAGTCACCCTTAAGCAGTCTACATAAATTTTTTAAATTTTCCTTGCGTGAAAAACGTACCGATCTTCAGGTACATAAAATTATAAGACGTCGGCTAACTTCAGTACCATAAATTTATAATAATTTACATTAAATTAAAGGTATTGAGTTTTTATCTGAGATTAGAAGATCTAGATTTTAATTCATTAATAAGCGGGTTGTTAAAAAATATACCAAAGTATTCAGTTACGAAGTCATTTACAAGTTTGATATAACTTGAAAAAGTAATAGTAGGAGATACTTTTAAGTAACAGCTTAATTAAGGAGGAAGTATGTGATAAACTAAAAAGCAGCAATCGTATCCTTTAAGAACATAACGATTTTGTTTTTGAACAAAAAGGAAAACACATAAAAATATTTTTTTACCAAACTCTCTGAATATCAACTAGTGAAATTCACTGCGAACAAGTGAATAAGCACCGCGAATCAGCTACAAGTATATCACTGATTGAATTAGTAGTATATTAATGGCCGGAGAAACAGCGACTATCTATTGAATCGCAGTGAATGTCACCAATTTATTTTCAGAGAGGCTATTTAAGATACTTGATATCTTATAAAGAAATTTAGGTCAATGGAGATCTATCAAGCAAAGCTGCCTAGCTGCCTGCAGCTTTATAAAAGATAAAAATGAATATTTCATCTAATCAAATAATAAATTCTTTTGTTAACTTGTTAGTTACGTTCCACTCTAAATAACTGTGAAATTATCACATGATTAATTGAGTTAACAATCTGCATAGTTGAATCTTGTTTTCGTTCATGTATCGACAAACTCATAGTACAGAAATATAAATTTTAATTGAATTTTTTTTAACCATGCATCAATTAAACAAAATGCATCAATCGAACCAAGTATCCGTTTTGTTTAATAGGATGTATATATATTAGGGTGCTTCAAAAAAAATATTTTTTTCACTCTTACCCCTTGAAACGTTACTGGTTGCCGAGAGAAAAATCCTCCCAACAATCGGGCTCTCTGGCTCAACTCTAAAAGTTCGCTATTTTAATTTTAATTTCCCATCTGATTAACACGTGAAATTTATTTATTTGCTAAAAGTGTAATTACACGTAAGCTGCTCAATGTTTTTTAAATTTATGCATTGATCTTTAAAGCTAAATCCTCAAGCTTTCCAAAACCCTATGACAAGTCGAAATTATCGCCAATTGAAGCTAGCAAAAAAAAAAAAAGAAAATAAACAATTTCATTTTGAAATACAAAATCAATACTTTTTAAGAGCTTCAATTGGCGTTTTAATTATGATAGTTATGACTTGTCATAGGGGTTTGGAAAGCTTGAGAAATCAGCTTTAAAGATCTATGTACAAATTTAAAAAATATTGAGCAGCTAACGAGTAACTACACTTTTAATGAAAAAATAAATTTTAATTAAATGTTAATCAGATAGAAAATTAAAATAGCGAACTCTTAGATTTGAGCCAGAGAGCCCATATTTTGGGAGGATTTTTTTCTCGGCAACCACTAACGTTTTAGGGGGTAAGAGCGAAAAAAAAATTTTTTTTGAAGTACCCTAAGAGTAAAGGTACCGGTTTTGGCCACTTTAGTGTCAGTTTTGGACATTTGAAAAATTAAAGTAGAATAATTTGTAAACGACGCAATGACATTGACAATTTTTACAATATATAAAAAAAAACTTCTCTCACACTATTAACATAGAAATTTCTTTTTCTACTTTATCATTAATTAAAATAAAGTATTAAATGTCCAAAAATGGAGCAGTGGCCACAAATGGTACTTCTACTCTATATATATTAGGGTGTGCCATTTTGAGGCGACTTTTTTTTTTCAACAAAAAAACAGGCTGAAAACTTGAGGGAAGGTGATAAAAGAAGCCTGTTAAAAGCGGAGCTCTTAATATTTAGAGGTGCCTATTTTTATTTTTCCATTTCCCATTTAAATAACATAGAAAAAAATTTTTTTATTTTTTTGTTTTTCTAGCTCGGCATTCGCACCTCATATAAAAAAGTCCATAGCATATTCTTGTAGAGAATTTAACGCTTTACAAAAAAGGTCTCTTATCATTTTTTGATAAATCCATCCATTCGAAAGCTATTGGAGCTGGAAGTCAAATCTATAATAAATTTCCAGATCTTTTTACTTTTCCAGCAAAACTATCAGACTTATCAAAAAATGTTACAGGATCTTTTTTATAGACAATTTTACTTCCTACAAATTACTTGCAATAAAGTTCATTCGAATTCCGCATTGTTTTTCAGATATTTTCATTTTAATGTTAAGTTCTCAGAATAGATTAGAAGACTATTATATTTACGAGCATGGCGTTAAAATGAAAATAACTAGAAAACAATGCGGAATTTCAAAAAACGTCATTGAAAATAATTTGTAGGGAATAAAATTGTCTATAGAGAAAATCCAATGACATTTGTTGATAAGTCTGATAGTTTTGCTGGAAAAGTAAAAAGATCTGGAAATTTATTATAGATTCGACTTCCAGCTCCAATAGCTTTCGAATCGACCGATTTATCAAAAAATGATAAGAGACCTTTTTTGTAAAGCGTTAAATTCTCTACAAGAATATGCTATGGACTTTATTATATAAGGTGCGAATGCCAAGCTAGAAAAATAAAAAAATAAAAAATTATTTTTCCTATGTTATTTAAATGGGAAATGGAAAAATAAAAATAGGCACCTCTAAATATTAAGAGCTCCACTTCTAACAGGCTTCTTTTCTCACCTTCCCTCAAGTTTTCAGCCTGTTTTTTTGTTGGACAAAAAGTCGCCTCAAAATGGCACACCCTAATATATATATATATATTTTTTTTTTTTTTCATATCACTCTATGATATCATGTGAGCTTAAACAGAATTTGAAATGAAGTAAAAAAAAAATTCAAACAATATTAAGCGCGATTTGAACGCTTTGTATTTCGAGTGAGCGTGATAGTAATTGATAAAAATAAAATTCCGAATGTTTAGTTGCTTTCGCTACAAAAAGTATATTTTTTTATTTTTTTATCATCGCTTGATAGCATTGATGCACCCGATGACGCAAAATGAGTCGACTTTTTTTTTATCGATACAATGGAGTACGAAAAAAGTGAAGAGAGGCATGAACTACGATTAAACACATGTTCGAATCATCCATATAAAATTAAAATTCACTCGAGCGTTGTGAGAATTTATGTTTTTTACTCTATTATTTCATACCGCACATATTTTTTTTTCCCGATTTTTTTCTTTTGTTCGCGTTATAATATTCGAGTGCAAATGCGTTATTTCCTCAATGATATATCTATCCACTATTGGTATTTATCGAGTAATATGAGAAAAAAATAATAATAACAATTCGTTCATACTTGAAATTATTCGAGTAGAGTTTTATTAAAATTTTTTTATTCACATATTCACAACGGCGTTAGAAAATTTTTCTCCATTTATCATTTAAGTTTATTTTTAATTTAAGCATTTGTATTTTTTTGATAAAAACGTATTGTTTGCTCATTAAATTAAGATAAATTTTATCATGCGTTTTATTAGTTCAATGTAAATTCATCCGGGATAACTACGATCCGTGAAAATGCAGAGTAATTAGAATCACTCAAGCGATGAATAATAATTCGCTTCGCAATATAGCAATCCGCTGGGTGAAATTAAAACTCCATCAGTTATATAAACCTACGGTAATCGCATTATTGTCATGAGTATGGTTGGTTGCAAGTTACATTTCAAATGAATTATCACTTCCTTCATTTTAAATATCCGATATACAATCATAATAATAATAGCAATTGCTATTTCTATTTTATCAACTCTATTGATTTTTAATTTATTGGAGTGAAGAAAAAAAATATTTACCGAAAAAAGGCTGGTCAAAATATAGAGGCGCTAAGGAAATATCGAATTTATTTTTCAATTTTATTGTTTTCGCGCAAAAATGTAACTCTCCTTAACAAATAAAAACTAAATTTTTTTTTATTTCTACCGAAATTTTTCATGCGATTTTTATATAAACAAGAAAAAAAATTATTACTCACAATACAATTAAAAATTAAAAATAAAATTTTTGAAAATTTCAGGTGATTTAGACTAAAAAGAAATTTTCAATCCTTTAAATCACAATTTAAAATTTTATGTATCTGAAAATCGAAACGTTTTTCACGGAATGAAAAAAAAAATAAAAAGAAAATTATATAATCTACTGGATTGAAGTTTCTGAAATGTTTCGCACGTCAGCCAATAATTGCAGGCCACCCCAAATTACCCCTTAAGTAAACTTTAGAGTCAAATTACATAAATTATTTTTATTGTCGTTGCGTAAAAACGTTTTGATATTCAGGTACATAAAATTTTAAATTTTTTAGTCTTGTATTTTACCCAGCCTCCGTATGTTGAAAAATTTTTTAATTTTACTTACCAAAAATTGGCTGTTACTTTAACTTGTATCCCATTTGACAATAATAATTTTCTGATATCCGTAAATGATTTTTTTTCACTTCTGAAAAGAAAAGATAAAAAAAAATGTCAGTGACGAGAATAAATTTAAAATTATTTGATAATAAAAATAAAAACTATACTTGCAAAGTAGTTGCAAAATTAACAAATTTAGTAAATCAAGGAATGCGGGTATCCTACACACTGAATGTACTTAGATATTTTTTCTATGTACTAGGTATTGTCTTATCTTATTATAGTTGTTAATTAAATTTTCTCAACCCCTACACATCCTTTTCTATAACTGGTTCAAGTTGAACCGTCGGGTGACAAAGGAATAATTAGAGAAACTACGTGAGGCTGACGACAAAGCCAGAAATAATAGCAAAAAATTATTAAAATTTTTTTAGCATAGGCAATTTGTTCAGTACAAATATTTATTGAATATTAAAGTATATAAATTTTTTTTATTAATGTATTTATAATGGTCATAAGTTTGGATTGTACTGGCGAAGGTCCGGAATAAGGGGGAGGTAAAATGAGCTCTCTGAAAAATAAAATTGTCAGTAGTGATTTTTTAAAAATTATTTTCACTTCCGTTCAATCATTAATAAGTAGTTGATATATTCATATATATCGTCATTAAAAAAGTTCAAGATTACGGAAGAAATCGGCCATCAAAAAACTAAAAAAACCACGATTTCAATTTAATTTTAAAAATAAATTTTTTTAGTTAATTTGAGGTTTTTTTTATTTTTTTGTACAAAATTTCGCGGTAACCAAATTACCTCTTAATTTTAATATTGTGCTCTTGTAGTTTTGAAAAAAAAAATCTACGCGAGAAATTTTAATTCCTCTGGAAACTTTATCGAATTTCTAGACTTATTTTAACTCTTCTTTCCCTATTACATTTATTTATAGAAAAAAAAAATAAAAATTTCTACTGAATAAATTAATATCGTGAAATGTAAAAAAAAAAAAAAATCATATGAATAAATATATCGTAAAATTAAAAATCAATTGTCGTAACCAGAAGCCAAGTAGTAAAGTAGCGTATTCATGATGCATATATGAGTTTATGAATAAATATATGAAGTAAAAAGTAGTAAAAAAATATAAAATAATCTGAAGTAAGGATTTCGTTGAAAATTGACTGAGCTATCTGCTGGACTCCAGCCATCGTGGATAATTATTTTCAACGTTTTCAACCAGATAGCTAAAAAGTTCGTGGACCATACACGAGATCCACATTGTAACATACTTGACTTCAGTATGCAGAAGAGACACCAGTAGTTCAGTAATATGCTATCCCTTCTCATCACTCTGCTTTTACGTTTGCTTGCTATATCATCAGTTTGTGTGACTCTACCCACATACTCACGTATGTATGCATATAATATGTATGAACGTGAATAAAAAAAAAAGTAGAGAACAGACTAGCCAGTACCGCCCTCCGAGCCCTAGACGATACAAAATGTCAGCATTTACATATACGACGTAACTCATTGTGCTAAATATATATAAACCTATTCAGCTTTCAACTTGAATTTTCACTAGCAGAGAATTCACTGAAAAAATTAACTGTAGTAATGAGAAACGAAAAAAAAACATGAATAAATTCAAAGTGATTCGATTTGTGATTTTTTTAAATTAAAAAAATTAAATACGATATGGTCTGATGTCTGTTTAAATTCAATTAAAATTACTGGGCATACAATTAGCAGCTTGAATATTAGACTAGAGTAGAATCGAGTGAAGTATAGAAAGATAAGCTTTAAATTTAACAAAACTCACCTCAGGTAATAGGTGAGTTTGTCTTTGTCCAGATTAAAGTACTCACTCCCCTCCAAAGAAAGCCTTTACTTGAAAGCAATATCAACCCCAATGGAGGAATAATAGGACGGACATACCTTGAGAAGTTCTCGAGTGTCTATAGAAACTTTTTTCTCGAGGGTCCATGTCAAGATTGATTGTTTTTTAAGAACAATATATGACAAAAGCATTGACTTGAGTGTTTATCGAACTTTTTTTCCTCGATTGCTCACGTTTCTAAATTATGCTGTGGACTTTTTTTTCTTCATTGTTTTCGAGAACAGAAAAGAAAATTTATAAAACGAGTTCTACAATAATAATTTAGTAAAAAAAAAAAAATGATTACCCAAACTTTGATATTTAATCATAATTTATCGTGACACCTTTTGTAAATTTTCGTGGGTCTAAAAAAAGTTGGATAAACTGGTGAAAAATGAATTCTTTAATAAGATTGTCGATAAGCAAGCCTCAGCAATTCCAGTAAACTATATTTCTTATCTGTCTTCCCCTTTTCACTTTTTTTACTCGTAAAAAAAACTTGTCATGATTTTAAATTAATTTTCTTTTACATTAGAAAATAAGAAGGAGACTAATAATCAAAAAGTATTTAATATCGTATATACACGAGTTACATATTGAAGAAACATAATAATAATGTTTAAAAAATAGAGTTCACACCTCAAATAATGAAAATTTATCGATTACTTCAATGAAAAATTTTTTTTGAATGTTTACAATTTTTCACTTGATTAACACGTGGCATTTCAGTCATACTTAATCGGAAATTATCAATTTATTAACTCTACAAAATTATTTAAAATTAATAATTTTATAAAATTTTGCTATTTACTACACTGAGAAAAAATTAATAAAACTAATATTTATTTGGGACAACTAAATTTTATTACGTCAACATAATCTATTTTGTCATTTCTAACAAATGATTTAATAGACTCTATTTGGTTGACATTAATATTTCTCTCTAAGATAATAAAATCATTTGGTAAAGTTAAGAAAATATTTATTTAATGGACAACTAAACTATTAAATAGTGCCAACAAATTCAAATATTAAAGCAAAATACTATTATATTAACTCTAATAAATATTACTTAGACACAGAAAAATATATTAATTTAGAATAAATATAGGGGAGGGTGAGGCAGAGCGGCCCCCATAAGCCAATTATTATTTTTTGTGGCTTTCAACCATAAGATCACTTTACTTTTGTCCTATTTCGAACAAATTTATAGACATTTTGCCAGAATTCTGAAAAATTTTTTTTTTTTTTGTGGGGCAGAGCGGCCCCCCTTCAAAAAGTGATAAAAAATTTTTTTTTTCGTTTTTTTTTTTTTTAATTGTTTTCATCATTACGAATGTATTTCTTTCTCTTGACAACTATTTTTGGTTTAATATTACTCGAAAAAAATTTTTTAAAGCGTAAAAAATCGTTCACTCTCGATTACCTTAATTACTAATTGTTATTTAATAAAAAAAAAATCAATTCTATAATTTTACTTTATTTCAAAAATTTATCAACTAAAAAAAAAAATTTAATTTTTATAAATTTTTAGTGACCAAATTTGCCTCTTACATAGAGAAACGGCCGAAAAATATGAAAGAATAATTTTTTCGGAAGTTTCTGCTGGTCCATTTTGCCCCAGGTGTTATGCGTAGGGCTAGAAATGTGGAATTATAATAATTTTTTTTTAATTTGACGATAAAAATATGAAAAAATCACTTTTTCAAAATTTTGGGCTTGTCCATTTTGCCCCAAATGTCATGCGTAGGGGTAGAAATGCGCAAACATATCGGATTTATAGTAATTAGTCGAAAAAAAAAAATTTTTTTTTTGGTCAAAATTTCAGGGGGGCCGCTCTGCCCCACCCTCCCCTATTTGTTTGAAGTTAATAAATATACGTTGAAACCTAATTATTATTGATTTAATAAATGAGAAATTCATTTAATTACGTACCTGAAGATCGGAACGTTTTTTGCGCAACGAAAAAAAACAAAAATTGGAAAGTAAAAAAAATCTACTGATTAACAATATTCTTGAAATGTTCGCATATAGATGTTGGTAAGTCAGCCAAAAATCTTGGGCCACCCCGACCACCAGACTACCCCTCAAGTAGTCGAATTACATGAATTTTTTCATTTCCGTTGCGTGAAAAACGTTCCGATCGTCAGGTATATATTTAATTGAAATAAATAACAGAGTACTATTGTCATTAACTAGTAATGAATAATGTGAGTTAAATAAATTTTTAGTTGTAAATAGATATTAATTTGAAACAAAAATGATTTGAATCATTTTAAATTAAATTGAATGAGAAAATAATATATATATATAAGTATAAAGTAAAAAAAAATTTTTTTTTTTACCTAAAATTAACTTTTTATGTTTGTATATATCAGGAATAAGTATTCAAGAAAACATTAATGTCTTAACGTAATACGAGATATATTTCCATCAAAAACGACTGTAGTCACTCTGTTGAATAACATAGATGTACCCGTCCCATAAATTCTTCAAGTTGGGAATATAAAAACTCTGAAATAAGTTTCTTACCAAGGACACTACAAGCTGTGGGCGCGATCTAGTGGCGAGTACCGAACTACTCCCACTGCTGCTGCCTAGCACCATAACTTTTTAAATCAATAATCATTAGGTTTAAAAATAAATTTATTAATCTTAAACAAATATATATATTTATTCTAAATTAATATATTTTATTGTGTCTAAGTAATATTTATTAGAGTTAATATAATAGTATTTCGCTTTAATATTTGGATTTGTTGGCACTATGTAATAGTTTAGTTGTCCATTAAATAAACATTTTCTTAACTTTACCAAATGATTTTATTACCTTAGAGAGAGAAAAATTAATGTCAACCAAATAGAGTCTATTAAATCATTTGTTAGAAATGACAAAATAGATTATGTTGACGTAAGGAAATTTAGTTGACCCAAATAAATTTCAGTTCAACAGAATTTAACAAAACCTATTTATTTGTCCGAAGAAATATTTTTTCTCAGTGTAGGTATTTTCCTTAAATAGGTATTTAATTGAATATTGATGTAGAGATCGTTATATTTGCGATGTAAAGTATTGTTTTATTTTTTTAATTAAATCACTATTTGTCTTATAATTGTAACCATATTTCAAAAAGCTGCTATTTTTCGACTACGGACTCGCCAATGTTGCCATCGCCTCAGAGTAGACTGTAAAAAAACGTATAACAAAATAGACAAGAGGACAAGAATGTCAGTTAACTTACCGGCACCAGTCAACAGAGTTTTTTTCTACAATCTAATGCTAATGCAAAAAAATTAGATCGATTAATTAATTATTTTATACACATTTAAAACGCACTGGTCTTACCACCGCGAAACCTCTAATGACTGATGTAATTACCCTAATGTATTTGGAACAGTTTAGTGAAGATTAATACAATTACGAAAATAATATGTCGAAGCAAGTCTATAATGCAGAATGGAAGTATGGAAATGGAGGTTCTAACGGTGGTGAATTGAAAGCTGCTTCAGGAGAACTTGGATCAGCAGAGATAGCCCTAAAAGCGCTTACGGAAATGGTAATGGCATGGTTTACGCGTGTATCTCACATCATAAAGCCTATCGATAGGTGTACCGCCATTGAGTGATAGTTGAAGGGTATCCCAAGCAAACGAGATGGTATAAAGGGTGGAATGCCACATGAGTCTCTATAACACCAGTAATAGCTTCGAGTTTGAGCATAGGAGTAGTAGTGTTGTATTATAGAGAGAAGTCCTACGGCGACGCCTCGTTGGCTGATGATTTTGGTTCAATACCCATAGTGAAACCCAAGGCCATTAGTCGCCTTCAGAAGCACTAATGGACCACAGCGATCTACACCGATCACTCGCGATACGCCCTCCTATAATTTTGCGGCATCAATTCAGTACCAGGAATTCCAAAGGCTTTGGAGCGTATACATATCTGTCATCAAAGCCAAATTGCGAGGCTTCAATGAAAGGTCAAGGTAATCATTTTGACAAAGAAATATTTATGTTAGTTGGAGCACAAAGTAATCAATGATCAATAATAATTCATTTGTAATTACTTCATCAGTTATTGGAGTGTGGCTCTTTTTACCTCCATTGAGGTGCAGTCTTCAATTGCTTTCGTCAAAAACTCAATTAAAATATTTATTATTGATGAAATAAAATACTAGCTAGCACTGCGGCTTCGTATCCATAAAATAAAAAATTCGTATAAACGAAAAAATATAACTCGTTTGGCAGTTTTAAAATAAAATGAAAAAAAATAATGTACCTGAAGATCGGAAAGTTTTTCGTGAAGCGAAAATAAAAAAACATAATTCTATTTTAGTCAGCGGCTTAATATATGATCATGATATGAATTTTTGTATTTTCTAATGTGCATTAATCAATAAATATTAATTTCTCTGCATCAAAAACTGAATCAGTAGTTATGACTAATTACATTTGCTACGATCACTAATTTATTCAGTAACAATTGAACTGATTAGAATAGTAAAGCGATTTCTACTGATTGAATTAGTAACATTTTACTGATTTGCAATGATATACTTGGGATTATTTACAACAGTGAATATTCACTAATTCTGATTAAGAGAGCCCGGATATACATTTTTTTCGTTTGGGTTATTTTAACACCGAAAATTTTAACACCTACACCGCCTGGACTTATCCCGTTTTTTTTTTTATAGAAGAGTCAAAAACTTCTCTATCAAAAATTTGATGGTTACTTTCCACCCCTTCCATTAATTTCGATCGGAAAGATTTTTAATTTCAAATAAAATTTTCATTATTTTATTACTATATATACCTATAAAATATAACTGCGAATAAGTTCGCGCCATTTTCGATCACACTGATATGCTTAGTCGAAAACAAAACAAAGTAATAAACCATCAAAGTTTTTCTCGAATTACATCGGATTTTAAAGTTGAAATTTATTAAAAATATTTTTTTATCACTAAAATTAATCCTGGTCTTATTAAACTTTGTTGAATATTCAACAAAATAGTTAAGAGAAAACTAAAATAAAAAAAAAATGAAATATATGCCCGCGTAAATTCAACTTACTGAGCTTTAAAACAGATTAACTTATTAAAGTTATGAGTTTTATAATTTTCTCAGAACATAGAAAAAAAAAAAAATTATGACAAGAAATATAAAATTAATAAGGATTGAAAAATATCATTTAGCATTAAATTCAAAGCTTAGAAAAAATCTTTTCACAACAGAGACAATGTGTTTATTTGGGAAACTAAATAAATTTCAACGAGTTTTTTTAAAGCACTCGTTGACCTGATAAACTTTTTCA
The DNA here is from genome assembly GCF_029852145.1 of Microplitis mediator. Lineage (NCBI taxonomy): Eukaryota > Metazoa > Arthropoda > Insecta > Hymenoptera > Braconidae > Microplitis > Microplitis mediator. The sequence continues at coordinate 5,841,342 of NC_079973.1, forward strand.
TTAATAACTAGAGAGTGAGTGAGTGAGAGAAAGAGAATTAGTGAAGGAGAGAATGAGACAGACAATGCCAAACTTTTCACTTGATAATATTTAAAAGTTTATTATTTTATATTTTTTTTATTATACATATATATAAGATAATTAATTAAAATATAATAATTCGGCTAAGAAGTTTAATAAATTTCTAAACTTTGTCAAGATATTAATAACGACGAAAATTATAAAGAAAATAAATGACTCAGGATCTCTTTAGACTTATTTGAATTTTTTTTATTTATTTTTTAAAAAGTTACCGACAACTTGGGACGCTGATATTTTTATATAACTTTCGCAATTTTATACTCTATATATATATATATATATATATATATATATATATATATATATATATATATATATATATATATATATATATATATATATTTATTTATTTACAACAACTTTAGCTTCAGAAAAGTTGGTTACTTAAAATGAAAATTGTTTCTCATTCATGAATTGAGTTGTCATTTTACGTGTCGTGGAAACTTTTATTATATCGATCACTTTTCCGAAGATTTAAAATTTTGTAGATTATTTTTAATAAAATTTTTTATGCTGACAAATTATAGCCACTATATTACTTGCAAGAGTAAAATAAGTGATTGAAAGTATCGCGTACGTCAATCTCAGGCTTTTAAAACTACATGTGAATATTTTATTATTTTTGTTTTGTTTTTATATAACCCACGGGAGATCAGAAGGCCTAGTTTTTTATTTGCCCTCTACGACAAGAGGCAAATGCCCTTACGCTAGAGTGGTTATCCTCATAAAATGGAAATCCTGAACACGAGCCATCGCGTGCGGTACAAAACCTTCTTTGCTGCCTCGAGCTAAACTTTTTTAGCATATCACTAACGCAACTCGCTTCATTGTAACATGAGCTTGAGGATAAAATATGGATAAAAAATAAACAATAAAAATATTATTCAAGATATTTTATGAATCTGTTTTATTTGCTGTGTTCAGTGGATAATGCATTCATTCATTTTCTATAAAGAAGAATATGACCAGTGCGAGCCATTTAAGAATTATAGTAAATTTTTTTTTTTTCAATGGTGGCCCACTTTACCTCAGCGTTAACTTTTTCAGTTTCTAGTGAAATAATTCGGATGAAAAATGCTTGAAATAAAGTAAAAGAAAAATTGTTATTGAAAATTCTAAATTGGCTGCACTTTTCGGACTGATCAACTTGTCCCATATTTCTCTACCAACCATAACCGAGCGTTTTTGAACAAAAAAAATTACTTTTATTTACCACACCTACACCAATAATTTCATTACACTGTAAAAAATCGGAAGTAAACCCGGATTTTATTTCAATCCGAATTTACTCTGTCACTCGGAGTTCCGGAGTTTTACAAAAAAATCACTCCGTATGCGAAGCGAATAGAGATTTTGGTATTTGAAGACAATCACGGCTCCACACATTTCCCAAAGTTCTAAGTGCTTACACCTTAAAGATCTATAATTAAACTTTTTCCACGTCTTCTGCTACACGGCGGAAGAAATTTTCTGTATGTGTTTATGTCTCTAATACTAGATATCTATCCGGACCTTGAAACTAAAGTGTGCAAAATAGATAAAAATAACATAAAATCATGCAAATTTTCCAAAATAAATTTTTTCTAATAAATATAAGTAATTTTATATAATACCGTAAGAAAGACGGTGGCGATAGAAAGGTCTAACTAAGAGCTACACAGATTTTTGAACTCTTGTACGATTCTGAAGCCACGATTCTAAACAATTTCCGGGATTTTTTATGGGCCGAGTGATTTCAGAGTGACGTGGATTTTATTTCAATCCGCATTCTCTCTGGTCCGGAGTTTTAATACTTAAATAAATTTATATTTAATAGAAACAGCTGTTAATTAGAAATATAATTTTTCCAATAAATTATTGATTCAGATATTAATAATTAAACTTTAAATGTTATATTTTTAATTTATAAAATGTTCTAGTAACTCATTGCATTATAATTTCATATATATAATACATATTGAAATTATTAAATTATTGAATAGCTACACGGAGAAAAATGTTGGCAAGAAACCTACTAATTTTTATTATGCTGTCGATCAAACTTGAAACAAGAAGGGAAGCATCCAAAAAAGTATTGTGCTCATACGAAAAATTATTATGCTGTATCACAACACTTACTACGCGCGAGAAACTTATCAATAAGCTTTAATAACAATTACTTTCATACATTATAATAATTGTGATGCGACATAATAATTTTTCATAAGAGCATAATAATTTTTTGGATGCTTCCCTTCCTGTTTCAAGTTTGGTCGACAGCATAATAAAAATTGTTAGGTTTTGAGCCAACGTTTTTCTCCGTGTATAGTGACATATTTTTTATAGGAATATTTGATATTTCGGTACAATATAAAATGTTATCTCGTGGTATGGTTGATGTAAATCATACGACAGTTTGTGACTCAGTGGAATTATATTTGTTCAAGTTTTATTATCAGCTGCTTATAATTTTTAAAAATCATTTCGTGTGAATATTTGGAAAGGGAGCTCGTAATTATTTCCGTACTCAATATAAATGTCGAAATATCAAAGACCTAAGCTCTCTATGTATCAGTAATTTTTTTTCGTAATTAATATTTTCGGAAATTTCCATTCGGAGTGAATTCCACTTCGAAGGGGAGTAAATAAATAAATAGTCATCCACTCTACGTCTACTCCGCAAATTTTTTTACCGTTTATTATTATAATATATATAGGTTGATATTTCATTCAAAGAAACAACCAATTAAGCAAATTGTTTGTGCTCGCTAATGAGGAAATACGATAGGATACGATAGAATAATTGTTCGTTCGATATGGCTCCGCAAATAGTAATCAATCCTATCCAAACTTCCAATCTCAAATCGAATATTACGATTATAATGATGATGTTGATGATGAGAAACGTAACTATCATAGTGCTATGCAATCGACATATGAGATGTGTACCTAGCGAATAGATCTGAGGTTCGAGACGTAGATCAGCTAGTCAGCGTATAAGCTATAAGCTAAGTCGGGGTTATGATAGATAATAGTAAACCATCCTCTCGATACAGAGATGACACGAGATGCAATTACTCCCCAAGGTATAGCAGTAACCTCCCATCGTCTGGGTCTGGGTTAAATGCAGGGAACATTTCATATCCTATATCATGAACTATATACAAAGAGCTGGACGTCAAGTCTCGCTATGTCCATACACCACCGTCTATGCTCTTGACACATGTCTGGCTTTAGAAACTTCTTGTCTGATATGCACTTTAGAAAATAAACTTTTCTTTTGTGTATACATGAAACGGAAAGCTCTAATAATAGATAAAAGGTGCATCTACTTTTTTTTAGCTTAAGAAAAAAAATTTTAATTCAACTTGTCTTGTATAATTTTTTGATAAAAAATTACGCATTTTTTTCAAATTCATAATTTATTAAATTATTCATTATTTTATCTCAAATTTATTTTACAAGTACAATACTAATTATTTTTAAAGATAATTTTCGTTGAAATTCATTAATTTTACATTGACTTTGAATTAAAATAACTAAAAATATACACGGTAAGAAATATTTTGCGGATATCACTATTCCAGTATGGGCGTGAACGCCATACTGTATGGTATTGAAGATTTTTATAGGTTATAAAATTGTATGCATAGATGTTTTAACCATCGCGGGAATAGTAACATTGGCAATAGTTGTCGCGGACGCCGCAATGTCAGTATGGCCGTCATGCCCATACTAAGTTGCCGTATCCACAATGCTTCTGGCCGATAAACCTAGTCTAACGACATCTATATAGTTTTGGTGGTAATACGATAGCATACATTGATTGACACGCCAGAAATTATGGCGGGAAAGACTAGTAGCATTGTGCCCTCGACATTGTAATACGGGTCTCAGGACCATGCAAAAAATTTTGTTCGATACTTTATGCTCAAAGGTAGGAACCCTGACAGACTTGAAGTGCAGGCACGCGTTTGAGGCTATGGATACATTCTCATCAAGACCTATTACTTTATCCGGTAAACTAACTCGGTCTTGATGAGAAAGCTCCCATAGCCTCAAACGCGTGACGTCACTTCAAGCCGTCAGAATCCCTACCGTTCCGCATACGTATCGAAAATAACTATTTCCTATCATAAGTTACTTTTCTCCGTTTACGTTTATTTTCGGATTGCAAGTTCCCCCAGTTGTTCATACATTTAATTTTGTACCGTAACGTCGTGAGATTCTTATGCGTTATAGGAGTGATGACATTGAAAATTTTTCTTCATCCCATTTGCTGGTATGTGCATATGATTAATCAAGACATTAAGGTAGATTTGTAAAAAATAGTTATTTTCGATACTCATGTGCAAAGGTAGGAGTTCCGACAGGCTAGGAATGACGTCATGAGTCTGATATTGTGGCGCATTCTCAACAGACCGAGGACGTTGTTATACGAGACGATTGTAAAAGTAAAAGAAATTCTCATGAACTGTAGCATTTGTAAATGAACGTGTGGAAATGTAGAGACACATAGAGAGCGAGAAGTTATTTATCCAAACGTGTGCGAGTAAAAATGACTAAACTATAGTTGATCGGGAATCACATACTTTACCCAGACAAAGTATAGCTCGAAAATCTAACTTTCGCGATTGATATTACAAAAAAAAATTTTTCTTAAAATTTTGGCCCATTTTATCTCCGAGTTAGACTTTTCTAGTTTTTGGAAAAATAATTCATAAAACAAACATTTGAAAAACCATTTTCATTTTAGCCACTGATAATAGTTGACAGCATAATCAAACTAGAGAATTTTTAGTATAAAATGAAACTCACTAATTTGCTTAATTAATTATGAAGAATAATTGGGATCAAAAGGAATACTTGCGATAAGTAATTTAGATGAGCGTTATGTGGTAAATTGTTGACGAGTTAGTAACAATTAAATTTGAAATTATTGTCAAATGATAACGAACCGATTGGCCACACTTGTTAGCGGTTAATAGTTTAATGAATTTCAGAATTTAATATCATTTGTATAACTGTAGTTAGAGTTATAGTTATAGTTGGGATAATAGAGGAAAGAGAAATGAGAGACGTTCTAGTCAGAGTCCTAGTGGAATTCAAACTATTTGCACCTCATTGCATTCTCTGCTGATGCATTTCTGATACTCAAGTGTTGCCTGTCCATTCGCAATCTATTACATTCTCGTTTAATTTCTATTATATACTCTTGACTAGATTAAACCATGCAGAAGATAATATAACGAACGGTATTCATTTGAGAACGCCCCCAATTTAACTGAAATAAATTACTATATTAATAAAACAAAGTACATTGAACAGTTTTACACTTAATGTTCTTTATAAATATTTAAGTATTTTATTTTTATTTGTAAAAATGTGCATCGCTGGCAGGCATAGAGAAGTATTTTTACAAAAGTGATTGTATAGATGATAGTAAATAAAAAAAATTGAAATAAAATACAGGAAAAAAAAAGTATTGGGCAAATCTGTGGAAATGTAACTTTAGAGCGTTCCATTTGGCGCTCATCCTCAGCATGATGGGGTTTGTGCCAACATTCTGAGACAATGTATACACCCCGTTTACTTGGCCGTCAAGCCTTTGGAAGTTGTAGCATATATATCGTTTCAAAGTTTTCCAGCAGACACTCAGAGTTTATTTTTGCTAACCATTAAATTCTTAATAACGACCTAATCTAGAAGAGGTGCAGCATGAAAGCAAACTATAATAATAATAACAATAATAATAATCATAAAAGTAAACTTTTCTTAGTAAACTATAAAGTTATGCAACACATTTATCTACCTTTACACTGTGTTAAAATACTTAATTACATATTTTTTATACGGGGAAGAGTGAGGCACTTTAAACTACTTGGAGCACCCAGAACATTTGATGACGGGAAAATTGTTTTTTATAAAAAATTCTGTTATTTTTTTTGAGTTTTATTATTAATTTTTTAACGAAACCAAATATCTGGAGTAGATGGAGCACTTCAAAAATTTGACGTAGTGAAAAAATAAAATTTTCATGCTAGCAGTCGAGTCTTAGAAAATTTCTAGATAATATTTAAACATTATTGTTAATTGTAGACTGTAAGAAATTGGGACAGAATTCGAAGTAGGAATAGTTTTTATTTAAATTGGGATTCATTTCGTTACTCGGAGTTCCAGAGTTTAAAAAAAACACTCCGCATACGGAGTAAATAGGGAGTTTGTTATTTCAGCGGAGTGATTTCGGAATGTACTTGAAGATCGGAACGTTTTTCACGCAACGAAAATGAAAAAATTCATGTAATTCGACTACTTAAGGGAAAGTCTGGTGGTCAGAGTGGCTCAAGATTTTTGGCTGACTTACCAACATCTATATGCGAACATTTCAAAAATCTAGTTATCCAGTAGATTTTTTACTTTCCAATTTTTGTTTTCTTTCGTTGCGCAAAAAACGTTCCGATCTTCAGGTACATTTGTTTACAATGTAGATTTATTCGATGCAATGAAATGAAAGAATTTTCAATAATTGAAATCAGCTTAAAAAATAAGAAATTTTCATCAGCCCCTCGAAGAAATTTTTTTTTTTTATAAACTTACTAGAAATTTATTGTTAAAAAAAAATTAAAACTAATTTTATTCAGTCATTACATCCACTAAAATTAGTTACTTGCTTAAGTACTTCCGTCTTCTTTATAGGTTTTAAAATACTGAAACTAAAATGTCTGAAACCAAAATTAATGAAATATCAAAGCAATAATTTAAAAAGAAAGTTACATAAAATTTTGTAAACTAAAAGTGAGATAAAGATGAAAGGATAAAAAACTTGTGTGAAAATATGAAGCGTTAACTACTATGAAGTTTAATCTTCAGAAGTTAATCAGTTCGTTTGTAATATCGTTTTACTTCAAATGCTGTCTCGAACACATTTTTACCTTTTGACTTCAGTGAACTAAGACAGTTTACTCACACTCTAGAGTGTTAATTATAAAGCCTTACTTCAAAGAAAGTGGAGCAATCTTCTAGCAGTGCATATTAACTTTTTTGAAATCATTTACTTACTCTTTTAACATTTACTCATTTCATGATTATTTTGATTACTGCAAATTTACATTCAGTAAACAATCATAATATTGATAATTCATTATACTTAATAATTATTTAATTGGGAGATTATCCGTAGTTAATAATTATTGACTGAAGGAAAATGATTATGGCGAGAAATTTTGATTATTTGATAATTCAAAGCTGATGAAAGACTAATTGCGGCTTAGCGTGGATTTAAGCTTTAGTTTGAATCTTCAACGAGTTAATGAAGCTTAAGCTCAAGTTTGATGAAAATCAGGTCTAAGCATTCGTGGTTGGTAACTTAAGTAGTAAGAAAGTGTAAATAAAATATTGTTTATGTAACTTTACCGAAACGAATAGATCATGTATACTTGAACTCTTTATCTTTAAGAGAAAATAAGGAGGACAGTAAGAGGGAGGGAGGCTGCAGATTTTTTATGAATTTTAATTATGAGGGCATTCATAATTTTTTTTTCAATGATATAAAATGGTGGAAAAAAGACGTTATCAATTGATTCAGATCAGAATTGTCTGGAATAAATTTATTAATTTGAAATTAACCCTAAAATTTTTATAATTAATGATAACTTTTCTATCGGTAGCCTTCACTTCCTGGGACAGGGGTGAGCTATACAATATATAAGCAATCAAGGCAAGGATTAGTTACACCGCAAATGTTTTTTTTGTCTGACCGAAATGGTTCAGAGACTAAGACCGCATTTTCGTTGACTATTGACTTATTATTCAGAAACATGAGGAAACTGTGCTTGTTATGCGGACTATTGTGCTTTTATAAGTACCTGATTCTAAACTTTTCGTATGCAAGACAATAAGCTACTATAAATCAAAAGCTGACTCTATCAAAGCATTTACAAATTTTACATTTCTCTGAAGGATTAAATTGATATAAATTTCATCTTTGATAACAAACTGCAGTTGAAAACGTTTGATAAACTACTTGAGTATAACAAACAGCTAAAATTATTACCAATTAAAAAGTTTCATGCATATACGGAGAAAAAATTATAGGAACTATTTCTATGAATTTAATGGGAATAGTTCTCATATTTAATAAACAAGAAACGCTTTCTGCGGATACATACATATTTTCTTTCTATGTAATACTTAGTATACTATCTCGCAATTTTGATTCGTATTAGTTTTTGCTAATTAAAAATAATGACTCGAACAACTAACACTTGTATTAAAACATTTTTTTTTCACTCAATAATTGGGTTATCGATACTGCCATTCTGATACGTCGTATCCCACATTTGGGAAATTTTTCAGGAGACGATAAAAACGTTTCACGGTCGGCAAAGAAAATTATTTGTAATATGTTTACGTTGGTATAACCTACAAATTTATTTTCATGTCTTTCATAAAATACAGGCATTTGTAGTAAATAAATAATTTTGGATTGTATGCTGTAAGAAGAGTCCAAAATTATGCATAATTACCTTCTTACTGATGTCGTTAATTGCTTCCTTCAAATTAACTTACAATTGAAAATGTTAAGCGTGACTGAACCTATGCGAATTAGGAGTGTGCGAATATTCGAATTTACGAATTATTCGTCTCGAATCGAATCGAATTATTCGAATCGTTCAAATAATCTGAATTCAAACTAATTATTAAATTAAAGAAGAATTCGTATTCGTAGTTATCAACATTTTTAACTTCTCGCTAATAAAATTGTAAATTTTCTAAAATTTGGGAAGTTATTGGTTTCGGTCCGATTTTCGAAAATCGAATTTCGAAGAGATCTTGCAGACTGTCTGACATGGAAAATTTACAAAAATTTTGCCGTGTAGCATGTTTTATTTAGTTTATGTAGAATTTTCGAATCAACATACGAAATTTACCTTTTTATTCCAGATATGACCGGATGACACTTTTTTTAACAATAAAATTTTGATTATTTGAGTAATGAGTTCTATGAAAAAAATATTCAAATTGAGTCAAATACACCCGAACAAAACAACTTTTTCATCGAAATCGATTAATTTAAGAGCACAAGACAATTATTTGAACTATTCGAATTATTCGAACTATTCGAAATATTCGAATCAGTCGAATATTCAATTCGAATTTCGAATCGAATGTTACTATTCGATTCGATTCGAATGATATTCGCACACCCCTAATGCGAATGTGGGATACGACATATTAGAATTGCGCGAGTCTGCGTGTGGGATACGACATATTAGAATATTCATTTAAAAATACTAAATAAACAATTTGACCTCTAAAATTTTAACATAAGCTGAACATTGTTACAATGATTCCATTTTTCATAGAAAGTGAAAATGTCGAATTTTGTGGGATACGACGTATTAGAATGGCAGTATCGTTATATTGACCGGAGTACTAACTCATCCGATTCTCTTCAAAACACCGTAAATAGACATTCCACATGCATGAACATATATATATATAAAGTTACTAATTTTATTACCATTATTACTTGCTAGTAATGAATAGCAACAAAATGAAGCACGAAATTTTTAAATGATTTAATTGGAAATTTCCATCATAACAAATTTTAATGACTATGATTATGAATAATAAATATATCATGAACTTTATTAAACCTTGAACGATTAAATTAAGTTGGTAATAGTCGTATTTTCGCTTGGTGTAAAACTGTTTTTCTGACCACTATAAAAGCTCACAGAAGCTTAACAATATTAAACATTAAACTTGTTAGAAAAAAAAACTACAACTTAGTTAACAATGTTTTCAACGTAACGGTAACAGCCAAATAGCTTTGTCCATACTAATACAATATACTACACAAACACCCTATCTCTTGTTATGTACTCATGTTCATGTTCCTTCGTTATAGTCAATGTCTGTGATCCTAACTTTTTGTCAAGTTAAAGTTTTAATGTAAATATATTAGAGTAGACTAAAATAGTTTCCAGTGACAAGTCGCCGAGATATTATATATTATATTTTGTTTATAATATATATATAAATATACATTTGAAATATATAGTTGATATATATAGTGAAAGTTTTTCAATAGTCTCTAATGCTTTTCATGGCTTTCACTCGCCTCAATTGATCCTTTCTCAATTTCGATACCTGCTTTTGCTCATCATATCTATTGATACATGTCTTTTCACTCCATCAATTTTTCATCAATTCTGAGGGACTATTGATGATATATATCTATCAAAATATAAATAAAAATACCTGTCACATGTCATATATTTTTAAACTCGTAACCTTGTTTTCAAGTTAATATTAAATATCAGCAATATAAAGTTCACTCAATTTATCATATAAACATTTATTTATACCGATAATTTATTAAATAAAATTTTTCTACTTTAATATGAAGTACAAACTAAGAAAAATATTATAATTCAAACTTCTAAGATTGTGTTTGTCCGAGTCGAAATTTAAAACGTATCCCAAGTGTCTCAGTCGTTTAAAACGTATCTCAAGCGTCTTAAGCGTTTAAAACGTAAATTAAGCGTCTCAGGCGTTGAAAGCGCGTTTAAAACTTTTCAATAATTTTTTAATTCCGATTAAAATTAAAAAGGTCATGTACTGGGTATTAGATAAATTTTTTTTTCTCCATTTTCCGTCAAGTTATGACCTGTATGATGTTCTTTTGATATTTCGGGCCAATATGTGATATATGGGGCATAATGGACCACTCGAAAAAAAATTAGGAAAACGGTTGACCCTAAAGGCCATTCCTGCAACTTCCCGCTTATTCCATACTCAAGCGCTCAAAATTGCACTTATTACGTTTTTGAGCTGAAACGTTTTAAGCACGCTTACAACGTCTGAGATGCTCAATATACGCTTCAAACGCCTAAAACGCTTGAGATACGTTTTAAACACCTGAGACGTTTGAGATACGTTTTAAATTTCGACTCGGGTGTTCAGAAAAATTGATGCAAATATCAAATTAAATATACATATTCTTTTTTTAGTAAGAGAGGGTACAGATAGATCACTGAATAAAAATAAAAATAAACAAAATTTACAGAAAATATTTCTTATATATTTAACTGCACTTTATATAAACTACCATGCTAAGCACGAAGGCCTTAAATTTTATAGGAATACGATAGTAAGTCCACAACATTTGTGTTTTAGCCCGACAGTACAGTTAAATTGATATATAACGGTCACCTCAATAAATACAATCAGAAAAATGAAAAAAGGTCTTTTTCTTATTTTCTTGAGGTTGTCTTTCATAGTTCAAATATCCGTGTTGACACTCCTCTTTAAGTTTAATTTGTAGCTCATTTTTCGAAACACTCATTTAATAAATTAAATAAGGAAGTCAAATATATTTAATAATTATTTAGGGTAGAAAATTGTTTTAGCAGTAGATATTTTTCAGAAGACAGATTTATTTTAATCTAAATCCCATTCCGAACCATCTTCTATATCCTTACTGTATCCTTGTATCCTCCTTTTACGAGCTCACCAGGTCATTGGAAAATCGAAAATTTACGAACAACTAGTGTCAATTTGCGGGCATTTCCACGTAACGACTAAACGTTAACGACTTCTCGTAAAAAAAAGCATTGCAATAACACTGTAGTGGGTAATATCGAGTAATAGCAGTGAAGGTAGTAGAGGTCAATGTTTTGTCATCCATTTGAGAATAGTATGCAAGTAGTAACACCGGTTTGCCAAAAAAGTAAATAGACCAGTTTTAAGGTATAGAATTATGCAAAGTACGTTGAATGCAAATTCATAGATAATTTGTGCAAGTAAATTTTATAGAGATTGAAAAAAAATTGCTTTGTTATCTTAGATCATAATAATTTATATAATATATTCAAATAGCCCTCCGTGATTTTAAGCTTAAATCATCAAATTTTTCCATGCACTTATTTCAGAATCAGTTTTTATTAATACTGTTATCATATCATAATTCATAATATATAATAACTTATATTAAATATTTTATTACAATATTCAGCGCATCAGCGTTTTTAAAGTCCCGTGAATATATTTACTACCAATGAAAATATTTCTTTTCACAAATCCTGACAATGCTATTCTTACTGTGACATTCAATTTCATTTACTATTCATTTTTTATTTAAAAAAAAAAAAAAAAAAAAAAAACATTGAAAATAATTCTTTCCGTAGAAAAATATTATTCACCACTTTAACTTTTAAAAACGTCGTATTTTTAATAATATTCATATGAAGGATGGGAGAGCAAAATAGAGACGCTTAAAAAGTGCTTGTTTTTATTCTGAATTTACTCAACTTTTTACTTTCCTCTGTTTTATTGTTGAAAAAAGAATATTTTTAATATTAAACAAAACCACATATATTTTTAAAAAATTTACTTCAATTTACCTTCAATTTTTCGCATTGTAATTTTTATGAATAAAAATCCCAATTAAACAAAATTTTAATAAAATTTACTGTCACATTTTCAACCAGTACTTGTGGTCGAGTGGTTAACACTTTTGTCCTCGAACTCGAGTACTTGTCAGGCTTAGCTTCGAATCCCACAGTGAGCAAATGAATTATTTTTCACAAGTTTGTATAATGCATTGTCCTTGGAGGGTCGTTCCATACAGTCGCCAGACTGCCACCTGTCTGCAATCTTCCTCACTAACACGCTCCGTGATTGCAAACACGTATAAAAAAAAAAATGAGGAAAGACAGCGATAATAAGATATGGAATAAGGAAAGAAAAAAAGGAAAAGAAAAATGACTAGGAGAGGTAGTCCGAAAAAGTTCAGAATAATCTGCTAGAAATATAGTGAAACATTTACCCAAAAAAAATAGGGACCCAAATTACTTGCAGTATAACCTTAAAGACCATGTCAAGTGTAAAAATCTGTAGAAAACGGGTTATTCACTTAAGATTTCAATGAAATTCCTTTTAATTTTTTGTAACTATGTCGCGTTTTTTAAATATTGAACCATAAGGTACTGAGCTGCGATTTTCAAAAGGGTTCAGCGCATTAACCATATGGAGGAATTAACCCTTTCCCGAAAGTGTGTATCGAAATGAATCGGTGTGAGCTCTACGGGAGTAGCGCCAATCAAAGTTCGTTGTTAAGGATGTGTGAGTAACAGTTTAGTCGTAGTAATGCATGCATGTGCCCCCTTCTACTATTTTTTCTGCCCCTTCTCTTCTCAACAGGCTAGCGCTCTCTCGCTTTAAGACGAAGACGTAAGATTTAAATTGAGAGTAGGGACTCAAGGTCAACCGGGAAAGGGTTAAATTAAGTACAAGTTGGAAAATTGTATTTTCCAAAAGTTATAACCTTTCCAAGTTTACAAACTCTTAAGGAAATTGACGTGATAAGTCACTAAAAATAGATTTCTTTCTATAAACGCCTCAATTCATTGGCTCAAAAATGTATCAAATCTGTTCTTTAATCATTTTTCTTCGTAACAGTGTATTTTGTATACCATTCAAGTGTATATATAATATACATTTCAGATACAGTTTAACAAGAAGAAATGAATTTTATGTTTTTTTAGGCAAGTATAGAGCATAGCCTCCTCGCTTCACGCTTAAGGTATACAATATTTCTCATATGTAATCCCACATATTTACAAAAAAAATTAAATTTTCAGCCATTACTACTTTTCTTCCATCATTCTACTTTACGAGTATCTTAACCTTAAAAGTATATACATACATGAATTTGTTTTTGACCTCTCTGAAGCTTATTTCCCGACACTCGTTGAATGTTTGGGCGTCTTAACTTGTATTACCAGTAGCACCGCTCGTTCTCGTGATGCTGGCTGTAGTGGCAATAGTTTACGTTGGAGAATTTTCACTCGAGAAACTCAACGTCCCGTAAGGTATATAAAGGTATATATGCTGGAACGAGTCTCTTTTCTCCTCTCTTTTGGTTAACTTTTCCATCTCTGTTCGTTTCTCTAACCAACTTTTCTCTATTCCTCGTGTTATGTTCCACGCATAGAGTGAGATACTTACGACGTTGGTTGGCTGGTGGAATAAACCGGCTTGAAGAGCAACCAGAAATGTATGTGCATGCTCTTGTATACCATTGTTCTTATACTAGTGACTCGTAAATTTTCCATGAGAAAATTCACTATTCCTTAGTTTATTTTTATATATTTAATAATAAACCCTGTAAGTTTTATTTATCGTGTCTCGAGAAGTTTAAATAATACACATGAGAATTTTCTCAAGCAAGTGTACACTGTAAAAAGAGCGGCGGTAAAAATGGACTTAATTTAACATCGCGCGGTGTTAGAATGAAATAACACCCCTGTAGGCGGTGCACGTTGGCGGTGTTAAAATATCGATGTTAAATCGGTGTAAAAAAAAATTCTACGTACAGAAAATAGAAAAAAAAATGGATTACACGTAAAAAAGTCTAAAAATTTAATGAATATTATCTGAAGAAAATTTCAATTTTGCTATGTACTGATTTAAACAATTATTTATGTTATACGTAATTTATTTAAAGATGACACTATTTCACACCTACACGGAAAGAAAATTATGGGAACTTTTGCTATGCATTATGGGAATAGTTCCCATAATGGTATAGGAATTGTACCTATACTATTATAGGGATGGTTCCCATAATATATGGGAATAGTTCCCATACCATTATGGGAACCATTCTTATAATGGTATGGGAATAGATCCTATACCATTATGAGAACCATTCCCATAACGGTATGGGAATATATCCTATACAAATATGGGAACCATTCCCATAATGGTATCAAAATCGTTCCCATACTATTATGGAGGGAACTATTCCCGTAATGGTATGGGGACTATTCCTATAATATTATGGGAATAGTTCCCATGCTATTATAGGAACCATTTCTATAACATTATAGGAACCATCCCTTTAACATTAAAGTAATGGTTCCTATAATTATAAGAATGGTTCCTATAATTTATAGGACTTGTTCCTATATTTTATGCGAATGATTCCCATAATATTATAGAAACAAGTCCTATAAATTATAGGAACTATTCTTATAACTACAGAAACCATTCCTATAATGTTATAGGTAGCATTCCTATAATTATAGGAACTGTTCCTATAATGTTATGGGTAGCATTTCTATAATTACAGGAACTACTCTCATAATTTATGGTCATAATTCCTATTGCGGTAAAAGAAAAAATTTTATAGAATTATGGGAACCGTTTTCATAATTTTCTTTTCGTCTAGTGATCGAGTAAGTAAGATTATTCACAAAGTAAAATATTTTCAACATCAGAAAATATGGCAACGCCGGGAAATTTTTTACCCCATTACTTACCCCATTTTTTTTACAGTGTATAGATGTTAATAACATAAATAAATATTATTTTTGAGCTTTAATATTTAAAATAATATAATATAAAAAATGTAGTAATTTGTCTATTTCTTGCTGTCAACTGTGCAGCTGTCGTCTTACACGTTGAATGGGCACGCTTATCGAGCATGCGAAGCAACTTTTTTGCAAACTCTTTTGCAAAACCAACGAGCACAGAAACGCCAGGGGTAAAACGAGCGCGAACATCTATGGCACGCTCCCTGCTAGCTCAACTCGAGTACTCATAAATTTAACGCCGGAATTCCATTACTCCGCTCGCGAATCGATATTTCATCGTTGAAAAAGAGAACCCGTGGAATGAGAATCCGTTCATCTTGCGTCCACTCGTTTCAATCGCATCGATTCTCTCCCTCTCTTTATCTCTCTTTCACTTCCTCTTCGTCTTCATTTACTTCATCTTATTCGTATTCTTGTTCTATTTATCACCTTTTTCCTCCCTTTCTAACCAAAATGAACCTTGAGTTCATATTGAAAAGTGAAGGTAATTTTCATTCTTACATTTTAACACTTTTTTTCTATTACTATCTATTAAGATTTCAGTCAACTTGATTTACTTAAAACTTTTTTAACCAATCAATACTTTACCTTTTTCTTTATCGGAAGAAACAAATTATTTGAACGGTTCATTCTTAAATATTTTAAGTTTCATATTTGCACTGAGTCACTAAAATGTATCATTTTTTCATCTCATATTAGTATTCAATTATTCAATTGCTCGATTGCAAATTTAGGGACAAGTGGGGTAATTACGAACATGAAGTAATCCCGGACATAGTGATTACAGTGCTTTGAATAAAAATTAGATTCTTTATGACATTGACATATAGGTTAGTGTGTATGTTTACGCTGTAAAAAACCGGTGTAACTCTACATTATCACGGTGTTAAATTTAACCTCGAAAACAATGTTACAATAAGACCGATAGTGGTGTTGAAATTTTTTTCTGGTGTTAAATATTATCAAAAAACATTAGTTCATTACACATTAAGGGAGGAAAGTAGGACATTCCAACTCGCGTGTATAATTGGCAAACACGCGGATTGGGACGTCCTATCTGACTCCGTGGTGTGTCGTATACTATGTTTTTAAGTATCAGAAGTTGGTTGCATTTGTAATACAAACAAAAAATTTTACTATTTCAACAATTAATGACATGACAGATTTACTAATTTATGGAGAAATCTGTAGAATATTTGTCCACAATGACATGATACCCGGTTAGATAACATCGCTACACCGGTGTGAGTTCATTTAACTATCGCATTTTTTACAGTTTACACGGAAAAAAATAATCGGTAGTAGCTACCGATTAATTTTCGGTAACAGCTACTGATAATTTCGGTAGCTGTTACTGATTTTTTTGGTATCAGTTACGTACTCACCCACACTCACACACACGTGTACACAGACACACACACGCGTACACAGGGAAACACACACGTGTACTCGAGCGCACACACGCACGAACACACGCACATACATGCACATGCACACTCGTACATAAATCGCGTGTAACATTCCTGAGAAATAGTTTTTTCAGGTCCACTGAAATTCGTCAGTAGTACCGAAATAATCGGTTGCAGTTACCGATTTCAATCGGTAACGGCTACCGATTATTTCGATAACAGCTACCGATTATTTTGGTGCCCGTTACCGATTGAAATCGGTACCTATTGGTAATCAGTTGAGGCTACCGATTATTTTTTTCCGTGTAGTATCGAGTAAGTAATTAATGACAAAGGTTACACGTATTATTCAAGAATTACATGTTACGCTCCCAGAAAGAATGACAGAAACGCGGGTTATGGTATCGTACTACTCAAGATAGAAAGTTCGGTCAAAAAAATTTGAACTTAAAATCTCGAGTCATAGGGTGTTCACGGATAGATTTTGATTCTCAATTAAAATTTATTTAATTTTTAAAATTTCATGAACTATGATAATTATACTTAACTAATAACCAAGTGAATTTTTGTGCACTACTGATTTAATGCACAGCATTATATAAAACGAGAAAAACAATTTTTTTTAGTCGAAAGTTTTACTATTAAAAATTATCAAAATTATTCACGGTAAAGTATGCGGGAAAGAAAAGAAATTAAATATGTTTAATAAAGTTATCGGAAATACTTGTTGTACTAGAAAGTTCGTGAATTTTTTTTGTCGATAAATTGAGCTTATTCGGGAAAAAATTGAATCTTTTGCTGGTATATTAAAAAGTTAAGACTAAGTCAAGTAATTTAATTTTTGGTCGCAGGTAAAAATAGTTAAGTGTTGCGGAACGAAAATAAATCATTTAATTCCTGTTGAGCGAAAATGTATAGAAGTAATGATAAGTTCCACTCAAACGAAATGATATTTTCATGTAGCTTTTTAGATACAAAATAAAAATCATCGTAGAGAATAAAATTTCAAGTTTTTATGGACTGCATAAAAAAAACGAAATGAACAAGTGGTGTAAAACTAAAGTGAATTGTATTTAAATGAACACTTTTGAGTACTATTCATTGGTTGTATAGCAAAGAGAGTAAAGTGATGAAAATGAAAAAGTTGCTAAGAAGCTAGGTAGTACCCACTTATCGACTTAACGTAGGAACCGATCTCGATCTAAAGCTGCAGGAGGCAAGAAACCCGTGATGAAAAGCTATCGAGACTTGCTTTCATCGATCCAGCAATAAAGTTGGCCTTTTCGTCCCTCCAATATCCTTTTCATCGGATACCTTACATATACAAACTTGTTTATGAGCTTGCAGAAGTGAAAAAAAAAAAATAAATAAATAACTAAAATAAAATTGAATTCGCAACGTGGCTTCAAAAATGAAGAATTTTTTTTTATTAATAAAGTTTCAACTAATTTTAGAAACTAATTTCACAGACTTTTCTCAGGGCTGCCATGTAACTTCTGAAATATCATTTTACGTTGCTTCGTGATTTAAACTTCCTGACCTCGCTATATATATTAATATATATATATTTAAAAAAAATTTCTGCTCTATCTAACTTGATACAAATAACAAAATTTCTCTAATTCGTTCTCTTGAAAATGTTAAAAAAAAGTCTGCAGTATTTTTGAACCATAGTACGAAACATTTTGAGCGCCTTTACGTCTAGTGGCTCTTAAGAAATACTGAATGACATTTAGAGCAAGAAAAAAGAGAGTAAAGATAAAAAAAATAGGTAAGAGTTCTTCGGTACATTTGTCAGAATTTTATCCGCTTTTCAAGCGAAGCTAACGGGAATGGGACAACTAAAGAAGCTCGACGTTCTTTTTGGGTTACTAAAAGCCTTATATTCACACTTTAAATTCAACTTCACTTATTACTACTCTCTTTTCTCATCAGCCAGTAGGGGAAACCGGGTATGGTTGTCTCACGGGTTGGTTGTCACCGCGGTCATAACAGACAACTTATCGAACGAAATACGAACATTGAGTGTATAGATAGCTTACACAGAAAAAAAATGTGGTTATCGTAACCATCTGAAGTATTGCTAATGGTAGATAGTTGTCATAACAAAACGTATCGTTAACTTGGAAATACTAAATTGCTGCATTATCTATTTTCAATTTTAAATAAAAGTATTGTTAATTTAACCATATTCTTTGGTTATATTCCCCATACTTAGTATAGCTGTTTTAACGATTCTTACAGATTGCTATTATAGCAATCCAAGTTATTAATACAGCAATCCAAATGGTTAATATAGCAATCCGGATTGTAAATATATCAAAACGTATTGTTAATATAGCAATACGTATTGCCGTAGCAACCATCTATATAGATAGTTGATTTAACAAAACATTGTATGGGTAAAATAGCTATCTAGACTTTACGCAACTAAAGTATTGCTATATTAACAATCTACGATTTTCCAAACTTTAGATGGTTACTATAACCTAACGGTATTGCTATTACAGCAATATTTTTTTTTCCATGTAGTTATAATTCTTTGATTTTAAAATCACAATATAATTTTAGGGAGTCGTTCATTCAAGAAAATATTTTTGAAAACAATTTACTTCGTTAAAGTAGAAATCGCCTCTGGCCAAGACGAATTCTCTTGGCTCAAGAAAATCTTGACTTGGTTCCTGAAAACGTTTTTTTTCCAAAGTATTTTCCTGACTCGAGATAACGTTTTTTTCTGTGTAGTTATTTCTAAAACAATCTTCACATTTTAGCATATTAGATCTAAAATGAGGTCGTGTGTGATATTTTTATGAAATTTTCTAAAAATGTCACACAGGAATCATTCTAGAAATCCACATGCACAAATTTCCATAGATTTCAATAGGAATTCATAATTTTCCACCTACACGGAAAGATTAGAACCTGACTGGTTACTGTTCTGCACTCGACTCAGTCAGGTTTCGCACAGTAATTAGTGTGGTGCTGCACCACAACCGAGCATTTTCTTCCAGCACCGTACTGAGTCGGGTGCAGAACAATAACCAGTCGGGTTCTAATCTTTCCGTGTAGAGTTCTACTTTTTTTGGATAGGGTTATTTTCTATGATATGAATTCAGTCGATTTGTAATTTTGTAATTTTAAAAGTCACTTTATTCATTTGAAATAACTATTTTCCAACATTCGATAGTTAAAATTAAAACAATTAAACTCGGATAAATATGGCATTAGTTATTTCAGTAAATAATTTGTAGTTATAGATTTATTACTTTTGCTAAATGGTGTTTCTATATAATTGCGACCCGACTTAAGCTCAATTCTAACTCTATAATCTCTAGTGAATTGAAATAATTTTATATAGTGTACATTATAAATTATATTCTGCCTCATAAATTAAAAGGATTAAAACTGAAAAACAAGATATTAAATAAATAAATTATTTTTCATTCCCGTGACGACTCTTTTCTATATATTAATTAAAATCTATATCTATATTTACTTTTTATATTTATCGTCGACAAATGAAAAATGTCTGGCAGTAGCCTGTATTAATAAAAACTGTGCTATACTCAAAGATAAACTTTTTTTTTTGTATATCTCGTGCTTTGCTAAGCGCGTGTCGTGAACTCACATTTATTTAAAGTAGAGCACCTGAGTCGAGAGGAGGAATTCGACACTAGAGATATTCATATTCAGCTCAAAAACAGAAAAATAACAGTTTTATAGCGAGCTACATTTCACCGTGAATATGCAATATTTTATGATTTTTTTTTCTTTAGTTTACTCTCTAAAATAAAAGTTTTAAAATTTTTTTACACTGCACGTTGCAAATTATCGTATACTTCTCTTGTGTATTGATTGATGATCAAATAAAATTCGATAATTAAAGTAAAAACAAATAATTGAATGAGTACCGTGTGAAATAAAATAAAACAAAAATAAAAATGGGAATAAATTAATGAAAAGTAAACTAACAAGCTTTAATCGATTTTCACGACTCTCCCTGACATGAATCGTTGATGTAAACAGATTCAGTGTTGCCTAAATTATTTTACCCATAAAAAAAAAAAAACCTGATGACAAGTAAATTCACAGGTAAAATATCGTGAATTTAAACTTTGAATTCATTCCGTCACTCCGAGTTTCCAAGTTTAAAAAAAGTAAATTTGCATATGGGGTAAACAATTTTTATTAGCGGAAAGATTTCGAATCATGCAAGTATTTTAGTATGAGTGTAGTGAAAATCAAAAAAAAATTTTATTTTTTTAAATCTAATTTTTTTCCTTCACTGAATTTTCTCCGCCTAACAAAACAATTGAAATAGGCGAGGGGGGGGGGGTAATTATGGAAATACTAAGTTCTCGGGGACTCAAATATGTTAAATCTTTTTTTTTAATGATATTCAAAGTAAATAGTAAAAAATTTTCAGCTGCCGTTAAAATAAAAATTCATTTCCTGCGAGCGAAATGGGGTACCCCCGATTTAAGGTGAAAAAAAAAAATTTTTGGATATTGAATAAATTTGAATAAATTAAATATTTTTATAAGTTTAACAAAAAAAATTTTAAATAATGCTTAATTATATGTACAAAAGTGATTTTTGAATATTAAAAAAACAAAGTTTTTTTATAAAATTTGTGAAGTACACGGAAAGAAAAATATGGAAACGGTTCCCATAATTCTATAAAATTTTTCCTAAACCAACATAGGAATTATTACCATAAATTATGGGAGCAGTTCCTATAATTATAGGAACAGTTCCTATAATTATGGGAATGCTACCCATAACATTATACGAATGGTCCCTATGTTTATAGGAATGGTTTCTATCATTTATAGGAATTGATCCTATAATATTATGGGTATCATTCCCATAATATATGGGAATAAACCCTATATTTTATAGGAACCATTCCCATAAATTATAGAAACCATTCCCATAATATTATAGGAACGGCTCCTATAAAAACAAAAATTCAAGCATTGAAAAAAATAATTCGTATTTGGCAAAAACATTGAAATTTTTAACAAAAAGTTTTTTTTAAACAAATTTAGCGTCGGAGAAGCTTCATTTGAATCTCTCCATATCATGAGGAAAATTTTTACACTATTTTGCAAAAACAAATTTTTATGGTATTATGGGAATGGTTCCCATAGCATTATGGGAATAGTTTCCATACCATTATGGGAATAGTTCCCATAATGGTATAGGATCTATTCCCATAATGCATAGCAAAAGTTTCCATAATTTTCTTTCCATGTACCCCGTTTCGCCCCTCATACTCCATTTTGCCCCATCCTTCTACTTTTTTCATTAAAAATTTGTTAGGATAATTAAGCGTTTAATTATCTAGTCTTTTTTTTCGATAATAAGAATTAAAAAAATTTTCGATCTTTATAACTTAATATTTTACTTACTTATTTCAAGCAAGTGAATAATTTAAATAGTATGCAGCTTTTGAAGTTGGTTCTTTTGATCGGCGATGAAGAATTCAGGTCATGGGAGATGCTTATGAATTTTTAGTGCATGTTGCAGAATCAATTTATTTTTTTTTTCTTTATTTCATTCTGCTTGAATTAATTTCTCTCTAACCGCAGCGACTTATCGACATCGAAACAGCATCTCGATTCAAATTTTAAACGCATTTCAGACATCCTTTATATACTTTAAGTTCAATGGGCAAAGCCTGTTAGCCAACACTTTGAAAATTAATTTTAAATGTTGCGGAGCGTATCAAGTTTTATAGTTTTAGTTTTATCTAATATTGATGGCATGAAATTTTTAAAATTTATTTCAAAGAGAAAAATATAAATTATTTTTTTTTTTTTTTTTTTTTTAATAATAAAATCGATGAAAGTTTATGTGAAAACTTTTTCAATGTCTTTTTTCTATATATATCGGAGAGATTAATATAACTTTGATCATTGACAAGTTAACCGAAAATTTACTAAAGAAAAATAAAGAATATCGAGTAAGCGATGATACCGTCGAGCGTTCAATATCAGTATCTACAGGCAATCTTGATAGTATCTACACTACAAGCGAGGAAATATAAAATAAAGTAAATAAAAGCTTGAGGTAAAATAAGCTCTGAGTTAAAAATCATTAAAATGAAGTATAGTTTTATAGAAAACATTGATGTGAAATTGAAAAAAAAAATCTGTTGACTGCACTGTGAGAATAGCGGTGGTAAAAATGGACTCATTTTAATACCGCGTGATTTTAAAATGAAATAACAGCGGTTTAGGTGGTGTAATTTGGCGACGTTAAAATACCGATGTTAAATCAGTGTAAAAGCGGGGTAAACTGCGTCCGCTCAGAGTATTAACTTTGGAAAGCTTATAAAACGCTAAAAATATCTTCAAACACACACAGTGGTGTTATTTTAACACCGACAGTTTTAACAACTAAACCGCCTAGACTTACCCCGGTTTTTTTTACAGTGTATAAGATCAATCTCAAGACATAAAGAGAAAAACTTCATAATTGATTGATACTTTTTTTATTTTCTTCACGGTACTCTCTAAAAACGAATTAGTGAAAATCACTATTTGGCAGTGAATACTCACTTATTGCTAGTGCAAAGTATACCACTATTTGAATTAGTGATATACTTTTCACTAGCAAATAGTGAATATTCACTATTTTCACTATTTCATGTTTAAGAGAGTATGAAATGCATGGTGTTCAACACCATGCTGGTATGGTCTCACGAAAAATACTAAAATAGTATGTGAAATATTCCAAGACAGTATTGTAACGAGTCCCAGAAGTATGGTATTATTTACTATACTGTATAGTACTGGAGCTATTGTATTGCTCACACGTATGCATAGCAGGCACGGCGAAACAGCATGGCCCTGAGACCCGTACTACAATGCCGAGGGCACAATGCTACTAGTTTTTCTCGCCATAATTTCTGGCGTATCAATCAATGTATACTATCGTATTACCACCAAAACTTTATAGATGTCGTTAGACTAGGTTTATCGGCCAGAAGCAATGTGAATATGGCAACGCAGTATGGGCCTGACGGCCATACTGACATTGCGGCGTCCACGACAACTATTGCTAATGTTACTATTCCCGCAATGGTTTAATCATTTATGCATACAATTTTATAACCTATAAAAATCTTCGATACCATACAGTATGGCGTTCACGCCCATACTGGCAGAGTGACATCCGCAAAATATTTCTTCCCGTGTTCAAATTTTTTTTTGACACCTCGGTCAAATTGAAAGATGAGTAATTAGTTTGGAAAAACAGGCTGAGTAAGAAAAATAATATTATAAAAAACAATTTTTGTGATTTATGTAAAAATAACATGGCAACGGAACCTTACAGCCCAATTATGTTGAGTGCATTTTAGAAAACAACTCCAGTCATGAAATTTCCTAATAACGGTTAATAATAAGAATTTAGTCGACTTAAAATAATTAAAAAATTAAATTACATAAAATTATTTTTAGCGTGCGGTTCTTTTCAAATTACTACGGATTTTTCCACTGATTACATTTAAATTCAACAACAATTTCGACATATTTAATTTTTTTAATCAAGTTATTAAAATAATCTCATTAACAAGTTAAATTTTTTTTTCCAATTTAATGGAAAATTTTAAATTATTAGTAATTAATTATTGAGTCATCATCGAAGCATATAGTTGTGAAAAATTATTATTTAATAAACGAATATTTTCATACGTTTTAGTCTGCTAGTGAATAAATAAATTGGAAATTTTACTAAAATAAATAAACAAATATATTTTTTGTATACGCGCGTTGGTTAATCTCATGCATTTCATCTGAATTTAAATATCACGAGGAAAATATATTTTGAATAAACATTACTTATTAATTTATTTTTTTATAACAGCTCATTAAAACTTGCAGTACCATAAGGCGGATTATAAAAATATTTATGGAATCTGTTATTCATAAATTTTCACTTTATGCTGAATGTCATGACGAAAATTTTATATACTTCAAACTAATAATTTATTTTATTTTTTCATTATTTTCAAAGTAAATGTATGTGACCTTTTTAATTAATTCTCTCTTTGTTTGATTAAAAAGTTTTTAATTTTTTCTTTTTTTGATATTTACCTGGTAACCCCGAACATCTACTAATTGGGACATCCCAAAGGAAGGGTCCGAGACGCAAACTAAATAATGAATTTTTAAATATTTATTCATGAAGTCTAAATACTGAGCGTAATTATTAAATTAACAGACAGCAGTATAAAAGATATTCATATATAAGAATTTATTGATCACTTGCTGTCATTTCATAAGCAACAGAATCTATATTATTAAGAGAATAAGGAAAATTTTGTTCCCGCCATATCTATATGATAGAATGAGTTAATGTTATTGAAATTGTGATTATTAGATAAGTCTTGACTTGAATTTGTGCCTTTTCATACTTTAAACTCTTTTTAATTGCCAAGTATTGGGATAAATCGATTTATCTATATCATTCGAATTACATTTAAATTACGCGGGAAAAAAGACGATCGTATTTATTTTCTTTAAATAAATTAATACTTTAATTATTCTGTCATTAAATATGACTGAATGTCACTAAATAGATAGCTATATTATTTATATCGCGTTGCTTATCCCAAAATGACAGATTTTTATACTCCCTTTTGGTTTTAGGAAGCTTCTCAAAGCCAAAAAAGTGTGCATAGAAAAAAAAATGATTCATTGACACAAAAAATCTTTACTCGCCTAAAGAAAATTTTTACTTACTCCAAGAAATTTTTTGCATTGTGAATTGAAAACAAAAATTTATTTATAACTAGAAAAAATTACTTGGTGCATTTCTTGTCCAAAAAAATCTTTTCTCGCCCCAAGACAATTTTTGTATTTAATTGATAATGCATAAAATTTCTTGGTGCGAATTAAAATTTTTTGCGGCAAGAAATCCTTTTTTAAAAATCATTATTCACTTCGATGTGAAATTTTCCGAGTAAAAGAGAGATCAAGTGCTTTTGTAAGTTTTCAATTTTAGATGTACTTTGAAATCGGAACGATTTTCGTGGAACGAAAATAAAAAAACAAAATGAAAAGTAAAAACTCTACTGGATGTAGATTTCTAAAATGTTTTGCATAGGTGCTAATATGAGCAACAAATTACAGCCGCCCCAACTACCCCTCAAGTCACCCTTAAGCAGTCAAATTACATAAATTTTTTTAATTTTCCTTGCGTGAAAAATGTACCGATCTTCAGGTACATAATTTTAGACACAACAATAATATTGTTTTTAGTCGAATAAAAGAAAACAGAGAACATAATAAAGAATACATATTAGGCATTCTAAAAAGGTAGACATGGAGCGATGGGTACACGGTAAAGCTTCCACCACTGGGACTCGGATTTTTTTCTCCGTCAGTTGAACGCACCCAGTTTAAAAAAATATAAAAAAATATATAAATATATTCTTGAACAGCTGCCTCGGCTCTAGGCCGAAGCATTATGATGTCGTAAATAATATGAAAAAATGTCTGCAACGCTAAGCATCCACGGATTACAGTCGCCCACCACATTCACGTCGAATAGCCTATGCAAGAGCCTCAAGTACGTCGTAGGAAAGAGAAACCAACTAAACCTGCAGTTGCAATTTTTTCGCCGGCCCTTTTCTATTTTACACTCTACGGGCTGCTTTCTGCTGAAAAAATATAATAAAACTAAAAAATCCCTTGTACGTGATATTTCACTCTTTCATGATCATATAAACCATAAATAAATTTTTTTCTTTTCACTTTTACACTCAACATTATTTATAAGTGAATTTGAATAATAATTGTTACCAAATGCAAATTAAACCTTGGAATTAAAATATTTATATTTCGTGAGAAAATTTTTTGAAAAAAAAACCATCAAATAAAATGTAAAGAGTTAAAGTATGAAAACTAACTACTTAATAAGAATTTTTTCGCATAAGAAAATCTTAAAATTAACTATACATGTCGATGTGTCTGAACGAAAATAGGTCGAAGTTATTCGTAGTTATATTTTGTAGGTATATAAAGTAATGAAATAATGAAAATTTTATTAGAAATTAAAGATCTTTTCGATCGAAATAAACGCAAGAGGTGAAATGTAACAAAAAATGAATACCCTCTGTAACAGTTAAATTATTGATAGAGATGTTTTATGATTTCTTTAACGCTTTCATAACTCAACGATCTTTGATTTCAAAAATTTTTGATTGTGGAAAAATAAGAATAAACTTTTACAGTCGAGTCGCGTTATAAGTCCGTCGACTTATATTTCTATTGAAGTCATTTTCCCTCCATGACTGTGAAAATAATCATGTACACACTTATTCATTATTCTCAGTTAGAACAAAATTTGAAAGATAATTTATGAATGAATAAAACGAATACGTTTTTAAGCCGTTTTTTTTTTTTATAATGATTGAAAAAAAACAATATGTAAAAAAACCTGTGGTCCGTCGAGTATGTACGAAAGTTGGTAAACAGAATAACTTCAAAAATACACAATTGGTTGATCTATTTCATATTTTAATACACTCGAATTCTTAAATAGAAGAACCCTTTGAAAAATCACTGCTTCGCAATTGACTTGTGCAAAAGATATTCATTAACAAGCACAAGTATTGTAGAATCCTCAGATAGATCTTTTTTATTTTTAACTTCCCGCTAAGAAAATTGCAAATTTTCAAAAAAGGGAAGTTATTGGTTTCGGTCCGATTTTCGAAAATCGAGTTTTCATCAGATGTCGACGTTTTGAGGTCCTAGGAAACTATTCTGACTATTCCCGGATGGACGTCCGTGTGTATGTGTGTGTGTGTGTGTGTGTGTGTGTGTGTGTGTGTGTGTGTGGGTGTGTGAACTTTTTTTTTGTCCGACGATATCTTTGGAACGGATGAACCGATTTGAGGGTACTTGGTGGCGATCGAAAGAGCTCACCAAAACTTAGTCTTGATTAGATTTTGGGGTAAATCGGTCATGTAGCTTACAAGTTATACAAAGAATAAGAATTAAAAATTTTTTTTTATTTTAGTTTTTTATTGATTTCTCAGAAACGACTTATACGATCAACTTCAAAATCTAATCAGCTCTAGAATTCAATAAAACATGTCGATTGCCGCCTTAATCATCAAAATCAGATAATTCGTTCGAGAGTTATCGCGGGAGAAAGAAATGGTAAAAAACAGTTTTTTGCGAATATCTTTGAAACAACTCAACCAAACAATTTAAAAATTTTATCAGCTCTAGAACTCAATAAAATACGCCGATTGCCGCCGCAACCATCAAAATCGGTCAATTCATTCCTGAGATATCGTGGGAGAAAGAAATGCTAAAATCGGTTTTTTTTTAAAACAATGGCACACTAAAGTATTTTCGAGCTCGAAGAGCTCGAAAATGTATCCACAACGATGTTTTCGAGCTCGAGGAGCTCGAAAACAGCGGGAAGTTTTGGGGCTGGCCCACAGGGTCAACCGATAGATAGATTTTTTTTTTTTTATTTCAAATTGTAATATTAAAGAGACAAAAAAGCTTATATTTAATAACGCTACGTCCAGAGTTTGAGAATATAGTTAAACATTAATACTCTGTAATTATAAATTTAAAATAACCATTATCTTTATTTAAATAAACTGTTAAAGTTTTTTAGTTTACTATAGACGTATTTAGTGAAAGAAGGATGAAAATAGTTTCAATTTTGCGCAACTTAAATTTATAAAAAGAGTAATGATAAATGTAGAAGAAAATTAGTCGTGACAGAAGTGAAAATTCTCACGCTTGAGTGCTGAAAATGAAGCAACAATAATGCATGGAGTATCCTCTGAGACTCATCGAGTCAACTAGAAATTTTTTTAATGCCTTTTTTTTTGTTCGAGTAAAAGCTATGCACACAGCGATGGACTGAAGAGGAGGAATAGTAGACCGAGGAGGAGAAAAAAAAATTAGAGTAGGAGAATGAGGAGATAGAATGAGAATAAAAAAGATAGCGAAGCTCAGCGCACATATAATATGAGTCGCGCTCTGATGTTGCACTGCAATTTACGTTCTGACGCGTCTCGAGTCTCGAATAACCGGGATGTGAAGCTTTTGCGATTATGGAAGAGGGATAAGCGTCATGACCCACACACTGTTTAATATTGAATGTGTTAAAGCTCTAGAGCCCAAAGAAACTTTGCGGCAAAGGTTTACGAGACGTTATGTGTGAATTGAAGCATTATGTGGAAATCAAAAGTCAAAAGATAAAATTTCATCATGTGAAAGCTTTATTTAATGAGTGGAAACAAGCCACCGTTAATTAATATGGGAAAGAAACATTTCTGTTTGATAAAGAATTCATGGATAAAATCAATGACGACACGGATGTGTTTTTGTAAAATTTTTTTTGGCTCAAATATAAAGAGTGGATTTTTTTTATTTAGTGTTTCAATTTTTCCCGGCTTTCTGCTTTGTTTTTATTTTAGGATTATATTTAATATAGAATAGTATTTGAAATTTCAAATAATTCGTTTTTTGTTTTTTTAAAAAAATTGGAAAAAGAGATTAATTAATGCATAGCATTACAGTACAGATTTAAAAAAATAAACTCATGTAAGTATTTTTTTTCCGCGATTAAAATTTAAACCTCAGAATTAGTAATTCTTGATTTCACAATGTGGCTAAAAAAATGAGTGAAAAAATTCAACCCATTCTCAGCTTACAATTTACCTAAAACTTTTCAATAGAAGCATTAATCCTGATTACGGTTATTTTTTTATATTTATGTGTGATAAATCCGAAATCTAACCCCCCTTCCCCCTAGCTCACTTCGGCACGAGAAAATTTTTCAACAAACATTTTATAATATTTTTCCAGAAAATAATAAATTATTAATACATAATAAATAAATATGAAAATATGAAAAAGTACTTTCTGAATCCGATTCAAGAGATTAAATAAAAAGTGAGAAATATATTACCAGCTAGTAATGCACAGGAATGGTGACCTAAATTTTCCGCCCTTGATACAAAAGCGCACTCGACGGCTTTACTCTAACCCTTACATGTTTCGTACCTTCATCCTCCAGCTTTTTTTTCTTTCCCTCTACTTTTCTGCTGTGCGTAAAAGGCATAAAAAAAGTAAAAAATAAAAGAGAACACGTCTTTATTCAACTTTTCTTTTTACTCCGCCTACGCGTTTTTATTCCCGTACTCTCAACACTTGCTCTTTTTTTTCTATTTTAACTTGTTTTCACTTTTTTTATTCCCCTCTGTACCTTTTTTTCTATCGTCACCCTAACAAAGTGCTAAGTTTCGGAGATTTTTTTCAAGAATTACTTTTCTTTAAGAGTTTTAGCTTTGAAATTTCAATACTCGCACATTTTAAAACTTTAAATTAAGTGTAAAAAATTTTTTAAGCATCGATTAAGTTATTTCAAGTTAAATTGCATAGATTGTTAATTCTTCAATTTTTTATAACGAAATCAATTAAATTTAACTTTGAGATTACTTAGTCAACTCCACGGGATTCGAACCCTGTTTGATGCGTAAATGTTTAGATTACTGAGCAGGCATGTCAGGCATTCGACCGATTAACGATCGGCGTTAGAGAATCTCTGTAGAGAATGGTGGCTTAAAATAGGAACACTAAGAAAATAATATAAATATTGAAGAAATGGTCTTCTGCACAGTTAGAAATTTTGTGTATCTGTGTTGAAAAATTGTTTGGTTAAATTTTTTGTGTGGATTTTCAACACAAAAATCTGATAATTCAACACAAACCGATTGTGTTATTTTACTTTAACAGATTTTTTATGTTTAATGATTAGAAAATCTGGAAGGTAACACATTTCTGGTGTTATTCGAAAATTGACACAAAATTTGTGTTGTTTGACTACACGGAAAAAAATGAACTATATAAATTGAGAACGACAAGCAATATAATGATAAAGTGATCAGTAAAAACTATCATTCTAAATAGTAATATTTTCATTTATGATTAAAACGTGAATAATTACAGGCTAAGTATGAAAATTTATTGTCTGTGAAAAAAAATTACTATTTGAACTTTAAAAATCGTAACTGATACTTAGAAAATTGACGACACGTATTATAGAATTTATTATTTGGAATGTTAAAATTCCCCATATTGACACTCGGGTTCCGGGTTATAATTTCAAACACTAATTTTTAAAGTTTATTTTTTTCCGTGTAAACGTTGCCGCGCAATTCTTCATTACTATAACCGAGCAAAGCATTGTAGCAGCATTGTCTGCAGGGAAATTTGGTTTATAATTTATTTACAATTGAATATATACATTTTACAATTTTATTTAGATAACTTTCATGCCTTTTTGACCTGGTTCAATTATTCGCTAAATTGACATAAGTTCTACTAAGGGTAGATCAGTATACTTGAATTGGTTAAATTATGTGCTTATATTTATTAGTTAATTTTAACACAAAAAGAATTTTAAATTTACAAAAATTTCTTGTCAAAATAACAGATTTCATGTGTTCAATTATTCAACATAAAATTTGTGTTTAAGATCAACACAAACGCAATGTGTTGAATTAAAAATTAGTGTAGATTGTACTCTAAAACCAAGTGTGTAGTCGAAATTAACACGCGTGCCGAATAACATTGAAACGCTATAAGCAATCTATAGATTTTTAACACACCGTAAAACGTGTTTTAAGTGACTACAAAAAACTATAGTTTTATTTATGGCCTTAAACATAGAATACATTTAATATGTGATAAATAATACACTTGTAACACACTTGGTTTTAGAGTGCGTTTGCAACACACGAAGTGTGTGGAATTTAACACAAAAATTCGAACTGTGTGAGTTAACGATTTTTAAAAAAACGAAATTGATTTATTGAAGCTGGAAATATTCAATTTTAAAATATGAATTTTAGTTACTTCGAATTTACAGTAAATTAAATTTTTGAACTTTTGACTTCAAAAGTTTGTACTTTGGTCAAAAAGGCGAAAGATCTTACTTTTAATATTGATATTTTTCATTGCTTTTTGTGTCCAAAATTTTGAATACTTTCATTTTTGAGTGACATTGATACCAAATATTTATTAGAAAATTGAAAGAATAAAAGAAGTTAGAAAAACTTATTCTATTCTTATCTTTTTCTCAAAGTGCCCATTTCCCCCTTCCCTTTCGCTATACATCTCAACTTGGTTATCAACTAAAGATAACAAGAAATAAATATAATAAACAAGGCTATGGATAATGAGGTAAAGAAACGAGTCTTCCAAAATGTCAGATGATAAGAACACCTTGTTTAGGTTTCCCTCATATTTAACGATGAGTTATGACGTTCGAACCCCCGTTTCAGTTCGAGCAACCCAAGTGGTTCCTATAATATTTCCTAGTGCCCTAAAATGGTAATGGGACCTACTGAGCAGCCGACCGTAGCTAATAATTTAGCCATATTTTCTTCAGTAAATGAACTCTCCTGACGGCCCCCAGTGCGATTTATATTTTTTATACTCTCGTTTATACTTATTCGCGCATCGTTACGTACCTGCTGAGAGGAAGGAAATTGAGCAGAGACGTGATTTTATTCACTTGATGTATTTATGTACTCGAGTGTAACAAACAACCAATCATTTTTATGAGACATCTAGCACATTCAAATGTATATATGTATGAGCCAATATGAATCTTGTTATCATCACGATCAGGAGGTAATGATGATGTGTCAAGTTTATTGTCCAGTTAATTATTCATTATTGACGAATAGCTATTTAATTATCTATCAATACTTGACTTCGATAATTAATATGATTGATTTCAATTACCATCATCTATATTAACTCAATAACCATTCAACGGTTTAATTTTATGTTTTTGTGCTTGCGCATTTAAATTTGATGGTCATAATTTTTCAGAAAAAATTTATAATCCGATGAAAATAATTTCCTAAAATTTTCCATATCAATCCAAATTTATTTCAAAAGGAACGAAAAAAAAAATCTGAAGAACGGTTAACCTTCCGGCCAACCCCTAAACCTCCCGCTGTTTTCGAGCTCAGAGAGCTCGACAACGTTATTATTGGTGAACTTTTGAGCTCTGGGAGATCAAAAAATGATAGGACCGAAATACATACATTTCGCTGAAAAAAAGTTATTTTGGTCCGACGATATTTTTGGAAAAAATCGACTGATTTGCATATGATCAACGGCAATCAAAAGAGCTTGTTGTGACTTAGATTTGATCAAACTTTGAAACAAATTGGTTTAGCGATTTACGAGTTATGCAGCAAAACCAAAAAAATTTGTTTTTTAATTTTCATTTTTTGTATAACTTGTAAACTACTTAATCGATCGACTACAAAATCTAATCAGTTCTGTCTTAGTGAGGCCTTTCAATTGCTGCCAAGGATTGAATCGGTTAATTCGTTCCAAAGATATCGTCGGACAACAACAGTTTACTCACACACACACATACACACACGCACACACGGCCGGACGTCTATTCAGATATAGTCAGAATATCTTCGTAAGACCTCAAAACGCCAAGATTTGATGGAAATTCGAACTTCAAAAATCGAACCGAAACCAATAATTTCCCTTTATGTTGAAAATTTTCATAGCAGGAAGTTAAAAAAAATTTTTTCAGTTTTCATAAATATCTAAGCCGCTTATATCGTGCTCCTTTCTCACTTATATATTACATTTAAAAATAAAAAATAACTTGTATTACAGTCAAAGAGCACAATAATACATAAAATTTATCTATTATAATTTGATCTGTTGTCAGAATAATCCTATATAAATTTCAATAAAATCCAGACAAATACAACCCTCTTTTTAAAATTAAACTCTCTTGATTGCTGCTTTAATTAAAATTTTTTATTTTAAACTTTTTGTTTTTCTTTTTATTCAACAATCTTTTAATTAATTTAAACGGTAAATTTATTAAAGACTCTTAAAGACACGGCGTCTATTGTATTTTATTTAAATAGAATGAAAAATAAAAAAGTAAATCAGAAGTAACAAAACAAGGGATGAAATAAAGCCTGACTTGTTTAAAGAGTGACTCCAAAATATAAACTCTTTATAGAAATAATCTTAACGAGTTGAGTTTCCGTTTTCATCTGTGCTTATAATGAAGATTAAATTTGCTGATTACAAGCTTACCAGTGTTAGTGTATCAGCGTACTCTATTAAACAATGAGTGGGTTACATTGTACAATCGGATAAAGGAAATCAACATCAGGATATACAGAAGCCCTTATAGAACATGCACATAACACTAATTAAGCTAAACAGATTGTCAAGATTACTCATCATCATCATCATCACTTATAACGTGACTCGAACAATTGCTGCAATAATGATTGTCGTTATTGTTATTATTATTATTTTATTAAGTGATTGAACTGATGGTGAAATAGAGGCCAAATGAGAGACTATTTCTTGAGGGATTTTTTTTTTTTTTATTGAAAAATGGTTATCCAGGTCAAAAAAATAATAAATTTGATTTTTTCGACTCAAATGGATACGAAGTAGCTCAAGTTGACCAAAATCAAGTCAAATATAAATAAAAAATGCATTTTTTTGTGACTTGTTTTGAGCTAAGTTGACCTACTTAGTATCCATTGAAGTCGAAAAAGTCAGAATAGGTTTATTTTAGCTTAGTTTATTTAAATTCAAGTCCAAAAACCCGTGCAAATAAAATCCGTTCGAAAAAAAATCATCAGTGAAATTCAAAATTCGGGACAAATCTGAACAGTAAGTTAAGCATTTTTTTAGCTTTGAAAAAAATTCAAGAGTAAAGGAAATTTTCAATTTCCTGATTTTGTTCTTCATTAATCCTGATAAAAATCAAAAACCGTTCATAGTTAGTTTTCAAGTCGTTTGTTGCTTTTTTTTTTTTTTTAATATTCTTTGAACCGGAAAAAATTCTCGTCAAATTATTCTTGTATAAATTACTCAGTTGGAAATTATTTTACTCATTAATTTTTTTTTAAAGTTCCAAAAATAATCAACTCAAAGTTCAGAATCGTCTCGAATATGAAAGTTCATTGTCATGAACTTTTATGAAACAAATTTTTCTTACACGGATAGTTACAGTTCGAAGAAAAGAATGAGGCAAGTTGATCAGTCCGAGTAATGCGGGCAGTTTAAAATTTTCACTAAAATAAATTTTTTTTCACTATTGTTGCAAATTTCACCTCAATCAGGTTTTACCAGTTGTTGATAAAATAATTAGGATAAAAAACTAATAATAATTTTTTTCAACGGGGGTGACTACTTTAGTGAAACATTTTTCAACAAAAGTACAAAAAAATATCAATGAGTCCAAGTTATGATTAATTAGATCGCGGAAACAGAAAAGATTTTTCGAGCGGAGAAATAATTATTAGAATATATATCTATTTAAAACTTGTAAGTGTAGCAAGTATAAAATAAGCTTCAATCCTTGAAATTTGAAATATGATATGCGCAAGTTAATAGAGTAATAAAGCTTGTTAATGCATTGGAAAATCTAGAATCATGAGATTAATAATAGTATTAACCGTGGTATTTTATTAAAGAGCGCACTTTCTCTATCTCGATGAGTAAAGTGGGAACAGGCATTTTGAAAGCACTTGGTTGCTGATCTAAAAGTTAACAGACGTTGGACTGTGCCCCGTACTGAGAGTAGAATGCTTGTGAGCGAGTTTAAACGGTGATGGTGAGGGTCCACAAAGCGCATACAAAGTTTCTAGCAGCGGCTTATCTGCGGACTAGGGAACCCAAGCAATATAAAGGAATAGAAGAGTATTTTAGTAGGAAAAGGTTTTGTGTAGAGAGATGGAGATTCCCGGCAGAAAGTGGCTATGCAAAAACACTCAGAGCCGATAAGATTCTCGCTGACTGCAGGCTTACGGTTTTTACTATTATTCAATGTTTACCAAACTTTTTTTTTAGTTGGACAAAAAAAATTAGTTCCCCGATCTTAAAATTCAGCAGATGTATAAAATTTACCTGAGATCACTTTTGGCTCCCATTTGGAACTTTTTTTATCTCTTTAGATAAAATAAAAAAATTCATGTCATTTTCACAATTGTTCAAAATCAAATCGATACTTTATCTTAAAAGTCTCCGTATATAGTCTTTATTATGTCCCAACAAATAGCTTTGTTTGTCATCAAGCCGGGTATCAAACTTAACTACAAAGTTCTGCGTTGATATTAAAATTTATTGATTTCAAAAAAGTTGTTTCATCAAAACTATTTTTTTTTTTTTAGTTTTATTCAAGAAGTTAAAAAAACTCTTGAATGTCTTATTTACCAAGTTAGTTTAGAAAACTTTTATAAAATTTATTAAATATTTATTTTAAGAATTTTTAGAACTTCTCCAGAAGTTGTAAATAAAAAATGAAGATTTTATTTTTATTATATTATAAAGAAGTCACTGCGTCACATAAATTTGAGCTTTTTTCTTCATTTAATGAAAACAAAAGAAAACGGGAGACCGTAGAAATGTAAGAGACTATTATCAAGACAAAAATAAATTGTTTTCAGTTCAAAAATATGTAGTTACATCATAGAGGTAAAATAGACCACTATTGAAATTTTGTGGATTTATTTGCTTGAATATCAAAATGAGATGCAATTGTCATGAATCAAATACGATAAATTCGAGAAAACGATTGTTTTATTTTTTCAATATGCGGAGAGAAATTTTCGGTAACGATTACACTATATTATGGGAATGGTTCCCATATCGCATGGTAACAGGTGTATTTGAAATGCTGATTACAAATATGGCACATATAAATTATGGTAACCATTTCTATCTATATAGGTTTCGTTTCTATACGATATCAGAATACTTTCTACAAAGTTATGGTAATAATTCCTATGTTAGTATGGTAGCGATTCCTATACATTGTAAGAGTGATTACCATATGTTATGGTAATGTTTACCATAGAAGTATGGAAACGATTACTATAACATGAAAATATTTCTTGTAACGAATGTGAAACTGATCTTTTAAAATATTTGAATAACTACCCTCGCAGATTTGAATCATGGTGGAAACACCGTGGAAGTGTAAACACCGTGGATCCACCGTGGTTACACGGTGGGTTTGTTCCATTTTACCACCGTGGAAACACCGTGAATACATCGCGTGATCACAGTGGTAAAATGGAACAAACCCACCATGATTCTAAACCGCCAGGGTAGAAAATAAATGCCTTCTTCTCTTGTTTTATAGAAACGCGACCAGAGTCAGTTAGTCATAATTTGACAGCATAACAGCATACATCTGTATATCAACACTCTATAACTCTCTTGCCTTTTCTTTTACTGCTGTTAATTATGGTGTTGTTATTTCTACTTTAAGTGTGTTATCATTGTAGTATAAGTGATATTAATTTATAAGTTCTAAGATACTACAATATTACGGTGGTGGTTACTACGATGTATAGGGTTTGTTTTCATACGCATCTAGGATACTTCCAGTGTGGATATCGAATTTATTCCTTTGTGGGTATAAAAACTATTCCCATAAGTATGGTAATTATTACCATAATTCAATAACCACACGATATAGATTTTACCATAATTATAGAAATTGTTCCCATAGTTATGACAACTTTTCCTAGAAATTATGCGCGTACATCCTATAACTCCTAATAATTATTACTATAACGTTAATAGTTGAAATTTCATCAACGTACTAGGAACAATTACCATAATTTTCTCTCCATGTATGGTTTACTTGAGTTTAACACATACTTGAAACAATTTTTTTTTTATCAAAACTGTTGGGAATTTAGGTATGGTAATCGTGAATGAAACAAATCAATTTATTAAACAAATGAATATTATATCTTTTATTAAAATACGCGCTCTAGGGTATGTCTTCACTCGTACGAGATTTAGCTTAGACTAACTTATTCTTTTAATATTATTTAACACTGAGGTCCAACAACCTCTCCTCTTTTTGTATAACAAAGATCTCTAAGTTCAAAATATATATATATGAGTGCAAATGAAGAAAAACATATTGCCTTGCATTTACTTGGAATCTCTCGTCGACCCAAGTACCTAAGGTCATAAAATTTGATCCATGCTAGCTTTCTTTTCCTTAAGTAAACATATATATATTTGAACTCAACTCAAATATATATACTACGACTTAAATGCGACACTGTTCGAAATAATATTTCGAACAGAATATTTAGTAAAGAGAAATAATTAAATACAGTATATATAAGAATAAAGATTGATTTTTATACAGAGAATCCAACAAAAACATTAAAGTGATCGCATTACTCGGGCTGATCAAATTACTCCATTCTTTTCTACAAATTATAGCTAAGCATTTTAAAACAGAAAGAACAATTTTTTTGTTATAATAATGTCTTATTTTACTACAGACATCGACTAAAAATATGTTCAATTCTGCCCGAGTTTCTCTTAAATATCTAGCAAAGAGAAATTTTATATATAAATTCATAGTTAAAGTTGTGAGCCCGAAGGCATTTATAATGTACCGTGGAGAATACAGAGTTAGAATAAGTTTACTGGGATGTTCGACTTTATCAGGATGCAAGACTATGACTTTTGAATTTTGATATGATATAACGTTCAAGACACCTCAGTAACTTCTACCACAAGCATCACTATCTTTAGCATCGCTGACATTATCTCTAGACATCGTTTAACTGTTTTAACGAGAACTTAACTATTTTAATGAGATCAGAGGAACACTGTCGTTGACAATTTTAAGAAAGGATGTTCCCGTTTTCACAATTCGTCACTTACTGATTATATAAATTATAATTGATAACTATATTTTACGTAATAAATAATCAAATAATTTCATTAAAATGATATTTATATTTTCAAATAATGTTTCATACTCAAATATTTCATTTTATATAATTCCATAACGTTCATTGTTGAAACTTGAATACTAAATTTTTTTAGAGTTATATATTTTTACTTCTCACGCGAAATGTAAATAAATCATCTGAACTATAATTATAACGTCAAAACGCTGACAAGTAACACAACCTTACGTTGTACGAGACGTTTACGTAATCAACTTACCCGAGGATATAATTGTAACGGGAATATTCAACAGCTTTTATTCATTCACGAATTCATAATAATAATAATAATAATAATAATAATAATAATAACAACAACTGTTATTTAATAATTTATCAATGCTAAATCTTTCCTCTTATATTTTAATAGGATTTTATATTAATTATTGTTATTTTGATATTTTTAATTTATATTCAAATAGCAACTTTTACTTCATAAATACTACATGGAAAGAATTTTTTCATAAATTAATATACATATAAATATGTATATATTTATTTATATGTATATTTATAAATTATTGTAATAATAAAAACAGTATTTGTTTTATTTTCGAGTTATACCGATGCTTAACTTTTTTTTATACAAGGAACCGATAAGTCAGTGTTAGCGATGAAATCGCTTCCAGTTAGCGAAAAAATCGCTTGCAGCTAACGATTAAAAATCGCTAGCTGCTAAAGAAAAAAAT
The DNA here is from genome assembly GCF_029852145.1 of Microplitis mediator. Classification (NCBI taxonomy): domain Eukaryota; kingdom Metazoa; phylum Arthropoda; class Insecta; order Hymenoptera; family Braconidae; genus Microplitis; species Microplitis mediator. The sequence goes on from NC_079973.1 coordinate 5,880,718, forward strand.
CGCTAGCAGCTAGCGATCATTTTTTTCAGTGTTAGGGGTGACAATGGGGCTAAACCTGGCCCGAGCCCAGGCCTTATGGTTTGATTTTGTTACCCCTAAGCTTTAGGGGTGTCCATGATATATCATTTAAAAAATAATTAAAAAAAAATTAGGTAAACTGTTATTTTTTTAATTTTTCATCGCTGACATCTATTAAACTGATAGGTCAATTTTCCTTTTTGTTAGTATTGTACTCCATTTTTTCTTCCGCGGAAATCCATTCAGTTTTGATATTTTTTACTTGAAAGAAAAAAAAAAATTTCTAAAGTTGAAATTAGTGAAAAATAATGACAGATTCATTTAGAGTAAATAATGGAACCAAATTCTACACGGTAATTAAAATTAATACGATCAAATTATTTCCTGAGGTAATTAAATAACAAGAATAATAAATCGAAAGGTCAAATTTATACTAATCTATAGGAATTACAATATCGAATGAGCAATTTTAAATTCAACGATAAATAGAGGCCCAGTTAAAACATTCAATGCAGTTGTTGGAGTAAACACAGAAAATTATAACGATCACTATGTGTTCATACCAAACATAAAATATGATACGAACAGAGGCGTTCAAAGTTAAATAATTAAATTACCTACATTTTATTGTAAAGCTATCGAATAAATAGCCGGTAGGCTAAATAGACGCAAATGTACAACTTATTTACCATTACCAAACGTACGTGTTCTTTTAAATAAACATAACATTCATGCATAAATATTTGACCCCAGAGCAAAATGGAACACTATAATTTAATAAAAAAAAAAAAAATCTAAAAACCGCCTGACCCCGCGGGCCAGCCCTAAAACTTCCCGCTGTTTCCGAGCTCAGGGAGCTCAGAAACATTATTACTTGTAAATTTATGAGCTCGTCGAGCTCAAAAATTTGTTAGGCCGGTAAACCATACCTTTACTGAAATATTATAATTTTTGTCCGACGATATCTTTGGAACGAATGAACCGATTTAAGCGTTCTTGGTGGCAATCGAAAGGGCTCAATAAGACTTAAAACTGATCACATTTTGAGGTGAATCGAGCAAGTGGTTTATAAGTTATACGCAAAAAACCAAAAACAAAAAAAATTTTGAATTTTTCTTCTTCGTATAACTTGTAAACTACATGACCGATCTACCCCAAAATCTAATCAGTTCTAAGTTTTGGTGAGCTCTTTCGATTGCCACCAAGAACTTTCAAATCGGTTAATTCGTTCCAAAAATATCGTCGGACAAAAAAAAGATCACACACACACACACACACACACACACACACACACATACACACGGACATCCATCCGGGAATAGTCAGAATAGCTTCCTAGGACCTCAAAACGTCGACATCTGATGAAAACTCGATTTTCGAAAATCGGACCAAAACCAATAACTTCCCTTTTTTTGAAAATGTGAAATTTTCTTCGCGGGAAGTTAAAAAAGTTTTTGTTTAAATACTTTCAGTTACAGTTTCTCAGACCAATTTAAAATTTACATCGAAACGAAACCTTTTTTTTTACTATCGTAGGCCGTTTTACCTCAGAGTTGCACTTATGGCAGTATTCAGTAAAAATAATTCAGGTAAAAAACTTTTTTGTCTTCCAAATGGTGTTTCATGTTGCCCCAAGGTTTCCTATATATATAATATAAATCATTGCAAAAGAACCCATATATCAATTTTTGTGTCCTATAAAAAAATATGAATTTTTGTTATTCATATATTTTTTTCATATAGATTTATATGTTGCATTCGCAATATATATTATTACTTTATATTTCTTTTATACACGTTCTATGAGTAAAATTTTTTTGTGTATCGTTACGAAATAATATTATTTTTTACTTTTATAGTAACGGGAAAAAAAAATATTTTTTATTATTTTCAGTTATATATACATATATATATTAATCCATGTATACGAGAGTTGTAACTTTAATGGATGATAAAATCAGTGGGTAAAAAAATAAGAGTAGTTATAAAAATGGGTACGATGAAGCAAAAAAATATAGTGATAAATATTGTAATTAAAAAATATTTTTTATGTATGCATGTTCACGTATGTTTATACCAAGTTACGAGAAGCTAAAGTCAATGTTGGATCGATGGTATGCATGATAAATTTGAAAGCATTTATACAAATTACGAATAGCCATTAACGCGTACACCACCAAGCACGTTCACCGGTGGTGTAAAGTTACATAAATCACGAAATGCCCGATACACGACTCTGGGCTCACAACTATCCTGCCTCGTACTCAACCTGAATATTACTCTCTTTTAAAATTTAATCCGACATATATATTCCATCAAAATTCATCTCTCTATTGATTAATAAACAATGGATTCAATAAACAACAAACAATAAACTAGGAATAATAAATGTTTCCATTTCGAAAATAAATTGAGACGACGTGTGATAAATTTTACGGAAAGTTTAGTAAATTGAGTAAAAAACAAAAAATAAAAATAATAATAATAAATAGTAATAATAATAATGATTATGATGAAAAAAAAAAAGTTGAATGATGGAAAAAAGGGATGAATGTCATAGCGACGTCGACGTTAACGTTAAAATGGGGGATACGGTATATCCGTGAAGCCGCGTATGATCGAAACGAGTTTTAGTTGAACGACAAGGATGACGCTTAGCGAGCGCATCTCTATGTATGACAGACGACACTAGTACGTGCTGAGTTAAATTTATGTAGAGAACATGCATCTTCCTAAATCTATCGAGGCATTGAAGGATACTGAGGGATAGATTGACGAGAGTTGTTTGTGATCGTGTTAAACTTTTTCGACAGACGACAAACTTACATTTAACTGTTAAAAAACGCTTTAAGTATTGGAAGTTCTATTATATGAAAAAATGAAATGCACATTCGTGATTTAAACTTCAACACCATTACGTTCTAGCGATAGCAATTTTTGAAAATAGTATTGATTTGACAGATCAATTTTAGTTGAAACCAAAAAAAAATTTACTGAAATTTTACAGAAAAAAACTCTGGCGATTGATTTACTCAATCCAGAAGAACAAGAGTATCAATTTGATACTTCGTTCACCTTTTCCACAGAGAATATGAACGCTTTATGGTAATGTCGAATGGTTCCTCTGGTTTAACCAGATAATAATTGTGAACGCAGATGTTGCATCTTTCTCTTCCGTAATAAATTTTTGATCATGCCCAAATAAAAACATGGGTTCAAAATATTGAACCCCATATTCTAAAAAGTCTTTTCCTAAAAATCAACGAATTCACTTTTTTTCAGGCTCTCTAAACATGAGTAAGTGAATATTCACTAATTTTGAGTGCCAATCGAACCACTGTTTGAAATTAGTGGTTCGATTTGCACTTGGAATTAGTGAATATTTACTTATTTTCACGAATTCATGTTTCGAGAGGGAATGAAATCATGATAACTATGCAACTAATGCTAAAGGGTTAAGTGTAAAATAGTTAATTATTTTTAAATAAATATCCTAATGTCTCGTATTCCATCCTCCGACTTTCACCTATTGGAATATGTCGCATCCCACATCCGGCTAGGTTAGGTCAGACTTTACGATGTGACAGTCCCATTTACTGGGTGATAAGTTTTAAATTAAATTTACCAAAGTGTCTAACAAAAAAAAAATGAGCAAGAAGAAAATTAAAACTACTTTTTTATGTTTTTCCTTTCACTAGTAACATATATTTGAATGTTACATATATGCCGAAAAAATCGGAATTTCACTAAAGTTGTAAAAAAGGAATTTATAGGTTGGAATGACGAATACAAATGATTAATTTACGACAGCTCATATGAAAAAGTTATAAATTAGACACTATTGAATCAAAAACATAATTCAAGAAAACACAGAAAACAAGAGTCAATAAAAATACTCAAGTTATTTTTAACTGAAACCAATTTATTTTAAAGCTTGATCGACTTATCCATCGATTTAAAATTTATCAAAGTTTAAAATTTATAAATCTGAGTCGTTATTCCGACACACTTTATTTAACTTGTATTTTTTCTTTTTCTTCTACTTTGTCTTCAACCCTGAGGGAGTAGAGGGCACCAATGCTCGCTCATGGCAGCAAAATAATGAGCCTCTTTAAAGACCGGAAGTCCTAGTTCGCGAGACTGGAAAATCGATTTATATACTTTGTCCAGACTAGTGCGGTGACATGGGAATTTATTTTATGCCAAAAAATCGCGCGTACATTTCCGACTAACTCAGTTTCATACTATTTTTTTGTACATATACATATATGCTGTCAGCTGAAATATTTTTTTACGGATGCCAACTAATTTATTATTTCATGTCACTTGTAAATGTGACTCATAAATTTTAAAATTTTTTTAATTTAATTTAAAAATAATTTCAATTCAAATTTTTATATTGAAATAATTTCAAGCAGTGTAATTTATTATTTTTTCAACGTGATATAAAAAAAAACCGAGCAATAAATTAATAGTTTGAAATATGCGATAAATTTTAAATAAATAAAATAATTGACTAAATTTAAAAGCTCGTGTATAATAAAAATTATTAATAAGATAATAATAGACTTATTATTATTTAATTAATGATTAAAGAAGAATACAATTATTGATAATTGTGTAGTTTGTTGAGTTTTTCCAACAATAAAAGAGAATTGTAACTAACCATCAATTGATGGATAAAAAGAAAAGAGGTGCTTTAATTCCCGAGGAATAATTATATCTTTTGTTTGGTCATTGTGTGGAGCAGTGAAACGAGATGCGTTGTTTTCGCCAAGCGCTAATGGCCGCTCTTATCCTATCTAGAATCCATCAGCTCGTCCTTTGTCCACTAGAATGAATTTTTTTTCGTCTATCACACAAGAGAAAAATGCATTTGGGTTTACAAAGAATTCATCCTAATACTTTCTCTCATTACCGCGAATAATAAACTTTTTTTACATTTTTTTTTCCCTCTAAAATACAATCGTTTAATTAACCAACATTAAATTACAATTTAAATTATATAAATATAGGGGAGGGTGGGGCAGAGCGGCCCCCATGGGGCAGAGCGGCCTCCCTGAAATTTTGACCAAAAAAAAAATTTTTCTTTTTTCGACTAATTACTATAAATCCGATATGTTTGCGCATTTTTACCCCTACGCATGACATTTGGGGCAAAATGGACAAGCCCAAAATTTTGAAAAAGTGATTTTTTCATATTTTTATCGTCAAATTAAAAAAAAATTATTATAATTCCACATTTCTAGCCCTACGCATAACACCTGGGGCAAAATGGACCAGCCGAAACTTCCGAAAAAATTATTTTTTCATATTTTTCGGCCGTTTCTTTATGTAAGAGGCAAATTTGGTCACTAAAAATTCATAAAAATTAAATTTTTTTTTTTAGTTGATAAATTTTTGAAATAAAGTAAAACTATAGAATGGATTTTTTTTTTTATTAAATAGCAATTAGTAATTAAGGTAATCGAGAGTGAACGATTTATTACACTTTAAAAAATTTTTTTCGAGTAATATAAAACCAAAAATAGTTGTCAAGAGAAAGAAATACATTCTTAATGACGAAAACAATTTAAAAAAAAAAAAAAACGAAAAAAAAAATTTTTTTATCACTTTTTGGAGGAGGGCCGCTCTGCCCCACAAAAAAAAAATTTTTTTTTTCAGAATTTTGGCAAAATGTCCATAAATTTGTTCGAAATAGGACAAAAGTAAAGTGATCTTATGGTTGAAAGCCACAAAAAATAATAATTGGCTTAGGGGGGCCGCTCTGCCCCACCCTCCCCTATACTTTTTTCTTTTTTATAAATTAAATTCAAATGAGAGAAATTGAATATCTTTTAGTGTAACAAACAAAACAAATGTTTTGTGAAAACAAGAAAAATTCTTTGTGATTAATTAAATTTTCCGGATTTTTTCACGCCCGGAGCGTGAACACACTGTGTGTGCCATACTACCAAAATTATTTTTTCGACTAATTCACGCACGTTAACTCATCTCTACACTTTTTTGGTTACACTAAAATGGGTTAAACTGTATACTAGTTCAAAAATAATTTTTTGAGGAATAATTTCGACCCGGTATTAAGTCGATTCATCATTCCATTGTGTAAGAAGGGCACTGACATATTTCACTTGCTAGTAGATAAAACCAAATATTTATTTAGCAATTAAACATTAATAGACTCGACAACTAATCGTATAATATGGACTTTTAATAATAATTGATATAATTTTCGCCCTTCTCTAGTGAAGGTGAATCTTATCACAGGCTGGGGGTAACTCCTGACGTCAGAGGTTACGGGCCTCAAGATGCCTAACGAGCAAAACGCTCGGTATTAAGGAAAGGGCAGCTTACAATTGATTTCAAATAATCTATTTTAATTTAAAAAACGAGTGCTGTCAGCTGTTACGTACACTGAAAAAAGGATTCATTTGAGCCAAAGATATCATATATTTGGATATAGCCAAATAAATATTTAATTGTAAGAAAGATTTAATATATTTGACTAGTTTAATTGCGTGAAATAAGTGATTTATTTGTGGTAAAGAAATGATCCGATTGCTACAAATAAATAAGGGCTTCAAATATATGTATAGTATCGCCAAATTTTAGGTTATTTGTCACAAATTTAATATCTTTACCACAAATATATCAATCACTTACCACAAATAAATTATATATTTCCGTCAAATTATAAAGTTATTTGAATCAACTGTCATATTTTGTTGTACCAAATATACTTATTTGTCATTAAGAAATATTTTTAAAAAAGCCACAAATAAATTGATTTATTAAGGACAAATATTTCTTTTTTTCAATGTATGAATCTTCGGAAACACGATAACTTCCGAAAAATATGATGAATTGACCTAATTTTTATTTTATTAGCTTTGTATTTTTTGTCGCAAGAGCTCTTTTGAAAATCACTATCGGAATCCTTTTTGTTTAATTGTAATTAATAAAAAACTTGAAACTGGTAATTCGTGAAAAAGTCAGCTGCCATTTATTATTTTTTCTTTTTTTTTCCACCACCTACTACTGGCAGCAGCACTTGTGTGATAGTGAAATTAAAAAGTAAAAAAGCGACATCTATGAAAACAAGGCGGAATATTTAAAAAAAATTAAATATATCAAATAAAAATGAAAAAAAAAAAAAACTAGAAAAATGAATTCAAAAGTAAAAAGTAAAATATTAATAACTATCATGAAAAATTGAGGTGTGCACTTTTAGATTTTCCAACATTTTTATTTTGTTTTAATAAATCACTTTGAATCGTTGAATGAAATAGAGAGAAGGTATAATCGAAGAAATTGTATGCACTTATTATTCTAGGCAAGATAACATCGCGAGACATTCAAGAGCGATGAATTTATCTTAGAGAGCGTTACGATTTGAAATTTAAACAGATTACGTAAATGGTTATCTATGACGCCGACATTCTGACGATAGTACAACGATAGAATTCCAAAAACTCGAATAAATATCTATAACACACTGTATACTATATATCTGTATATATTAAAAAAAGTGTTCCGAAGAGAAAAAAATGTCGAGTACGAAGACATGTTTCTAAATCGATACTGATTAAATTATAGAGAACGAAAATATCTCTGAGTATTCTTTCCTCTAAAGAAACTAAATTACAGTTTTATTTAAAATGTACATTTTTTTTACATCACTCACTTTTTCATTTTCTAGAGGAAATAATTAATTAAATTAGCAATAGTCTCGGGTTCGACGTCGCTCAAGATATTCCGCTCTCTTGTTATAATTAAACAATTTTATTATTTTTTACGCTTCATTATTTTTTAAATTATTTTTTAAAAAAATATGCATCAACGCGAGAGGAAAATTTTTTAAATGTAAATTGCTCTAATTTTATAAACGAGATGCTTTACATAATTATATAAATAAAATTGCTGTAAAAATCTCAAAGAGAAGTCAAATTATACAGAAAAATATTACATACAATTTGTTTTAGTTTTTTATTTTTTTCGAAGAAGAACTCGGAAAATTAACTTGGGAGATTTATTTTGTAAAATTAAAAAACTTCACTTTACATTGCATTTATAATAATTAATACATTTCCATTGTGGAGAGAATGGAAAATTGCTAAAATTGGTAGGGACGTAAAAAAAAAAAAGTTAACTCATTTTGAACATTAATATTCGGGTAAATATAATCAGACAAATAAAAAAATTGATTTAAAATTTACTAAATATTTCATTCAAATACATAGCTTTTGAAATAATTGAGAATGGTATTTCAATTAAACGCTTCCATACGAATTTACGTAAAATGTAATTATCTCATCAGCTTCAAAGACATAATTTAGAGCATAACTTTAAAATAAAACGAAATTCAAATTGACAATTTAACGCGTAAGTACACGGAAAAAACAGAATAAATTGATAAATAATAGTAAAAAGTGGAATCTGTTATCAATAATTAGTACTATTATGTACTTAATGCAAAGTAATTTACTAATTTTTGTAGATTCCTAAAAACTACTATCAATTATTTCAAAAAGTTAGCAAATATTATTACTTTTAGGTATAAATACGTGACTTGTTAGTGGAAATTAATTAATTTATGGCATACATTTATTAAAAAGTAATGATTGGTCAAATTAAGAATTGCTATCTTAGATACTGATTTTTCCAGCCGAAAAATTGCAAAAGTTAGTAACTTTTATTTTATAAATTCGATATCACTGATCGATTATTAGCTTAAAATATCATTTATTCATCATTATAAATTAATTTACAATATACATAAATTCAACAAGTGGTAAATAATAAAATGAAAAATTAGTATACTAGATACTGATTTTTTTGCTCATAAAAATACCGAAGACTTTTAACTCTTATTTTATAAATTCTATCCCATTGACTAATAATTAATATAAAATGTTCACGGAAAGAAAATTATGGAAACTGTTCCCATAATTTTGTGAAATTTTTTTCTATATCATCATAGGAATTACAACCATAAATTATGAGAGCAGTTCCTATAATTATAGGAATGTTTCCCATAATTATAGGAATAGTTCCCATAATTATAGGAATAGTTCCTATAATTATGGGAATGATACCCATAACGTTATGGGAATGGTTCCTCTAATTATAGGAATGGTTCCTATAATTTATAGGAATACTTTAAATAATATTATGGGAATCATTCCTATAATATATAGGAACTATTCCTATAAATTATAGGAATCATTCCCATAAATTATGGGAACCATTCCCATAACATTATAGGAACTATTCCTATACCATTATGGGAATCATTCCCATAATATTATGGGAATAGTTCCCATACCATTATAGGAACCATTCCTATAATATTATGGGAATGGTTCCCATACTATCATGAAAAAATTAATTTAAAAAAAAGTGTGGCAATCACTTTTACAATTCGCAGAAATTTGATTAAGTATAGAAACAAAAATTCAAACATTGAAAAAAAAATCCATATTTAGCAAAAATATTAAAATTTTTAACAAAAAAATTTTTTTAAACAAATTTAGCGTCGAAGAAGCTTCATTTGGATCTCTTCATATTATTCGGGAAATTTCTACACTGTTTTGCAAAAAAAAAATTTTTGTGATATTATTGGAGTGGTTCCCATAACATAATGAGAATAGTTCCCATAATATTATAGGAATAGTTCCCACACCATTATGGGAATAGTTCTCATAATATTGGGGGAACGATTCCCATACCATTGTGGGAATGGTTCCCATAATGGTATGGGAACTATTCTCATACTATTATGGGAACTATTCCCATAAATTATAGGAACAATCCCTATAATAGTATAGGTACTATTCCCATACCATTATGGGAACCATTCCCATAATGCATAGCAAAACTTCCCATAATTTTCTTTCCGTGTTATTTATTCGTTATTATAAATTAATTTATTATATACATAAATCGAATAAGTGGTAAATTTTTTAAATTTTTCTATGTTTATTTGAATAGTAATAAATAACTGTAGATACCAATTTATCGATTCTTTTTCATATTAATTTAAATATACGAAATTACAAATTTTGCTCTTCTATGTGTATCAAACTTTAATATAAATAATAGCCATTTTGTAATATATAATGATCCTGGTTTGATATTAGTTTACAAATATACTAATTTTAAGTAAAAAATAAACTACAAACTATTAAAATTTTGAGCATCATTTTTTTCCGTGTATTAGAAGAAGAAAAAAATTTATGAATTTTTATTAAAATTCAACTAACAAAAAATTTCAATGAATGATAAAAAAATTTAAATTAGACTGATGGAAATTCGAGAAGATAATTTCATTTAAAAAATAATAAATAAATTTATAATTTTTGTTTGTACTGATATTGATAGGCGATAATATTATCAGGTAGATGATTTTCAGTGCTAAAAGCTTGATGGGAATATATATGACGTAGTAAAAGCTGGATACAGAATATATTGATGGCATTCACATATTTCGAGGAAGGAAACAAGTATGAGGGGACGGATAAAATACATGAACATAGACAAGGTTATAGAGAGGCGCGTGAGTGAGTTTCGACGCCAAAAATTGATGCAAATCCGTAGCATGAATATTCAATTAATGTAATCCCGGTAACGTAGTAGTAATAGTAGTGGTAGTAGTGAAAGCTGATATATGTTCATATGTACGTTCGTTTATTCGTTCGTTCATTCAACGGAAACTGGTACGAAGATGAGAACCACGTGGAGGACATCACTGGTTCTATATATATGTGTAAATATATATAATAGGAATATGAAGGAGGATGAGGCGTTAATTTCGAGCTCTCCCTTGGTCCCGAGTGTCACCTATTCTCGCTTTATCGCCATGTTCACGCCATCGAAACACTAGCTACCACCAGTTCTTCCTCTTCCTCTCTTTCTCTTCCTCACTCTCTCATTCCGTTTTCTCTTTACGCTATTGGACTCTCTATATTGTATACACGACTCGGGGCTAGACTACTCGAGAATCCAGGAGCAAACGTTTGATTGTGAGAGAATAGATGAGAAGGACAAGAGTACAGAGACAGAGAAATGGCTGGAAATACCGTCGTGGTAATTGACGGGAGGGATATGTGGGTTGGCCTAAGGTATTGCTGGCTGCTGAATAGGAGAGTCAGATGTCAGAAGTCACAGTCAGAGGTCCAACCGCTGAACCTTTGACAATTGACGCATATAGAGACACCTATATGCACACACATACGTATTCATATTAAATCTATCATCAATTATACAACATTAACCTATTCATTAATTCATTGGTTGCTGTTTCATATTCAATACTCACTTATTTGGTTACACCTGTTTTAATAACTTGTGATTTTAATGCATTTGGTAATTTCCACTCTGAAACAGACAATTATTGGAACTGTTATTTTTTTGTTAAATAAACAACAGAGAAGAATTATTTATTTAATTAAAATTGATTGCATTGATAATTGCTATTTTTTATTTTTTTATTCTGTTATGACAGAAGAGTAATTAATTTCTGCGGAAGAATATTTATTCAATATATTTTATAAATTTAATTTGTTAATTTAATTGAGAAAAAAATATTATTAAATGGTTGATATTACGAAAGAGATCTGTTGACAAATTTCTATGCAAACTCGTTACATTTGACATAAATATTAAATTGCAATAGGTATTAAAATTTTAATTTTAAATTGATGGAAATAAATTGTAAACATAAATGTTTGTCTACGGAAGAGTTGGGCAAATTATAAGACCACTTTTTAACAAAAAAAATATTTTTCGAGTTACGGGATTTGAAAAAATATCTTAACTTTATTTAAATTATCAAATATCAAAATTAAGGGTGGGCAGATAATTTGGCCTCTCAGTTTTCAAATTATGTAACTCAAATTCAAATATAGTTCGAATTTCAAAAACTAAGTTTTTAGTGCGCACGTCCAAATTTAATAAAATTTTTTACAATTGGGATTTTTCAAATTATTTTATTTGAATTTCGAGTCAAATTTTAATATTCGATTCGATAGAAATTATTCTATCTTCGATTATTAGTATCCAGCTATTGGAAAATCAAAATTCAAAGTATGGGACCCATACCCTTCTCCCTTCTTTCATATGCATCATACATATACATAGAAAAGAAGCATTTCTTACCGCAAGAAATTTTTTTTCGCCCTAAAAAGTTTTTTCTCGGCTGAAGGTAATTTTTTCTGGCCCCAACAAAATTTTGGTTTTCAATTTATATATTAGAGAAACCTGGGGCACGAAAGCCCCCTTAAGCCGGTTTTTTCTTTTTGTGACTTTTAACCATTAAATTCGTTTATTTTCCGTCTATTTTGGAAGAATCAGTCGAAATTTTGCAAAAATCCAAATAAAAGAAATTTTTCCTGGGGCACGACGGCTCCCTACCCAAAAAATTATTAAAAAAAAAATTTGGGAGGGGGCCATCGTGCCCCAGAAAAAAAATTGTTTTGTTACTTTTTTTTTTCGGGTGGTCCATTTTATCCCACGTATAACATATTGGCCTAAAATATGATAAAAACATAGAGGTCATAACTCGACGGAAAATATAAAAAAAATTTTTACCTAATTTTTGAGGGTGGCCTTCGTACCCCAGGTACCCCCATAAGGCAAAAAATTTTTTAGGACAAGTAAAAATTTTCTTGAGGCGACTTGAAATTTTTTGCGCCAAAAAATCTTTTTTTTTTGTAGAAAATTTAAACTGGATATTCATTCATTCAATCACTACTCCCTTATTCCACTATTTCTCCGTAAAAATTCATTATTAACAGAAAATTTTTACTAATTATTTTTAAGAGAGCTTACCGTAATTTAGAAAATGGCTGATAGAAACTACAGCGTGTTCTATAAAATTATCAAATAAATTGTAAGCCATATATATGATCCTAATATTTAATTATTGATGACGAATGTTTTTTAAAGTAGAATCTTATGTACGAAAACTTAATACCGTTATTTGATTTTCGAGTCACGTTCCCGTTATCGCGCATCTCCTTCATACAAAATTTACAAGTGTCTAAATATATTTACCCGAAAATCCTTACAGCTAATCTTTCGTACTCACTACACATAATTAATAACCCTGTACTTCAGGATAAAATTAAATATAGACGTCTTGACATTCATGAAAAAATTGTATTACGTAAAAAAAAAAAATAACAAATTAATAAATGAAATTTTTTCCGTAAGGTGAAGCATTTAATTGGTTGAAATAAATGAATTTGCACTGTTTGTTGAAAACGAGATTGAAGAAATGTAAGAAAAAAAAAAAAGAAGAAGACTTGCTGTCTATCAAGGAAATTTAATCCATCGTCTAGAGTTCCAAATTAAATTTACAGACGCGTTGGTTCTACTCGTAAACCAGTGGCAGCAGAAGCACCAGCTGAAAGCGGGTTAAAGGTTTTTCTCGTCCCCAAGGGAGGTTAATCGATTGCAGCCAAGGTACAAAAACTATTCGTGCGGTCATTATTCGAATTTTTGTTCTTCATTGTACTGAAAAGTAATTTATCAGACTCGCTCGTTGACATTTTAACAAAAATAAAAAAAAAGTATATATACATATATATAATCAGTGTCTAAAATATCTATCAGAGAAAACGTCAATTTTTCTGTCGGTCTAAAACGAAAATTAAAAAAAAAAAATTAATGACAATCATGAGCAAATAATTATTTTCAGTAAAACCAGAGACATAATTAATGGAAACAGAAAAAAATAAATAAAATAACTGTGTTCGAGTATTTGGACAGATGACAGACGAACTTGAGACTTAGCTTAGAAGCTTTCGAAACCAGGGGTTGAGAAAACGTGTGCTGGCATCTGGTTTCGACGTTTCGTCAATCTAGAAATCGAGGAGGAGTTTCCCAGATTCAGAAGCTAGAGAGGAAGAGAACTAAACCGTAGAGTAGTCCAAAAGGGATGGGAACCACACCGAAACTAAACCCACATCTCTCATTGCGGAGAGTTGTATAAGTCAGTGGCATCCTATATATCCATCCTAACTGGTGATTTCTACACCCGAGTTCTGAGCTTGTCATGTGATTTATATGAGAACGATTTCGCGTCTGACGGCGCGGGCAATCGCTTGATTATTACTGCGTATAATTGATTGCCAATTGTGTGATAAACATTTTTATTGAACTATCCTTTTTTTTATTTTGCTTCATCTGTATATATATTTAAGATTAAATTCAATAACAAGTTTTTCGTGAGAACAACAATTTAATGAGCATTAAGAGTTATTGGTTTCATTAACTCGACAATAAATTTAAAATTTTTAATTGGATAGTTCAGACTGCATGTGAAATTGTATTTTGAACGAGTATTTGTGTATATGGGTTCAAAAAATTTTTGTTTGTTCAAAATTAATATAAATAATAATTCAATAATTCTTGTCACGCAAAGAACTTTTTTTTATGAAAATTGTTGTGATGGATTCATTCGTCTACTCTTTTAAATTTGAAATAGTGAAAATAGTGACTACTTACTGTTTACTATTGAAAAGTATATGACTAATTCAAATAGTGGTATACTTTTCACTGACAATAAGTAACTATTCACTGCCAAATAGTGATTTTCATGTGTTTTTCACTGATTTGTTTTCAAAGAGTAAACAATTAATAAAAAACTTGATGCTGCTCAAATTTTATACATGGAAATAATTTTTGAAACAAAGTACAATAACACTATATTATATTTGAATTGATTATTATGAAATCTCATTGAAAGGTATAAGACAACCAAAATTTTATTTTACAGGCACATTTGTACTAATATTAGATACATTGTAAAAATTCTAATGTGACAGTGATTTTAGATGTTCCTGAAGATCAGAACGTTTTTCGCGCAACGAAAAAGAAAATTAGAAAGTAAAAAATCTACTAAATGACTAGATTTCCGAAATGTTTCGCATATAAATGCTGGTATGTCAGCCAAAAATCTTAGACTACCCCTCAATTCCCGGAAAGATCCCTTAAACAGTCGAATTACATGAATTATTTCATTTTCGTTGCGCGAAAAACGTTCCCATCTTCAGGTACATGATTTTAGAGGCTAAAATTTTATTACACTGTAAAAAATTTGCGGAGTGGAAGCGGATTAAATCCGGAGTGATTGCGGAGCGAATGACTATTCATCTATTTGATTTCCTCGAAGTGAAATCCACTTCTAAGGGGAGTATTTTAGTATTAAAACTCCAAATCGCAGTGAATGCGAATTGAAATGAAATCCAAATACCCCCTAAATCACACCGCGGAAAAGACAAACTGCCTATTTACTCCTTATGCGGATTGACTTTTTGAAAAACTCCGGAACTTGGAGTGACGAAGTGAATTCAGATGGAAATAAAATTCGTAATCATGACGAATTCACTTCTGTTTAGTTACAGTGCACTGTAAACAAATTTTGGTGTGAAATTAGTTCCCGAGGATTTTACACAGTCTACTAGGTGTGAAATATGAAGCCGTGTACTTTTAACCGATAATATAGTTTGTAGTAAAAAATTATCATATAATATATAAGTTGCGACACTAGTATATCATTATTATTATTGATGTATATGATTTTAGAATAAAAATTGAATACCTACTGAAAAGGTTATCGACATTTTTTGGTAAAAAATTTATAAATTTACAGTATTGGTGGTGTGAAGGTTCTAATTCACACGGTTTAAAATTTAAGACTGTGCTGGAGAAAGAAAAAAACAAAAAAATTAATAACTAGAATAATAAATATGCAATATCGGTAATAAACTGACAAGTACATTTTATCGTTAAAGTGACTGTTTTCAAAAATATCAGTATGAAATAAAATTTATAAATATATCTAATAAAATATACTTATAAAGTATAATAAATGAAAATTCCAATTTGGAATATAGTATTTTATTTCCCACACGTGCTATAAAAGTCTATGTAAAATATGCGAGCGCATACTTGGCATAGCATTCAGAGCAAACGAAAAGGATCGTCTCCTTAAAGCGTCCTGGTGGTATTATCCCTATCATAATTCTTATAGCGGCTTACATAAGCTCTCTTGAGGCACTGCCCTTGGCATCTCTACGTCGCCGGCTATTTCATGAGTTTATCAGTCTTCACAACTCCTTTATAAACTTAACATAAGGGTTAAAAGCCTGAGATAACTTCAGTGCATTGTCGTTGTTCTCATACTACTCCAATTGCTATGTTCGTCTCTTTATATTCCTTATCCTTACATAAATACTGACATGCACATTAAACTATTCCAACTTTTTCCTTCTTGTCTTTCTTTATATTTTTCTTATTTTATATACTTTTATCCCGTTTTAATAAAAAAAGCTTTTAAAATTTATCTTTTATTATTATTAAAATTGTCTATATATATTACAAACTTCTAAAAATATCAGAAATTCATATTTTAAAAATTTAAACTGCTCGTAAAATATTTGTTAAATTTTTTCATACTTTCATGTTGAGCTTTAATTACTTTAATTTATATAATCATAAAATAATAATAATGTTGCTCGTTTGAACTCATTTCCGGAAGTAAATGAACTCTTGGTTTTTTTTTTTAACTTTAGTTACACCCTTATATTTACAGCAGGTATATTTTTTGAGTAAATAGAGCGATTTATGTTTATGAGTTAAAAGTGGAGCGTGACCAAGTATTTGGAAAATTTGGTGAAAAAATTCGTTTTTTATTTTTTGTAAGATTAGTATGACGTATGACTGATGACTGTTAAAGTTAAATAAGCACCGAGGGTAAAATTGGTTGCCTAAATTATATAAATAAGGACAAAAAATTTTGGGGTCTGTTTTCGCATACAAAAAAAAAATCAAATTTTTGAAAAAAGTATTGAAATCTCGTTATGGTTTCTTTAAATATAATTTAAATTTGAGTATTTTTGAGTATGATAACGATTTTACTCTGCCTACACGTGTAATTTCATTTTAACACCACGCGGTGTCAAATTGAGTCCATTTTTCACACCGCTTTTTTTACAGTGATGTTCAAATAAGAACATATTGAATATCGTCGTTCACAGTAAAGAAATCGCCTAATTCCAACAAAAAATGTTGGTGGGAACCGATACTTCCAAAAATTAAAATAAAAAATATTTACTTCGTCCGAAATGAATGGGTTTTCGCACACTTACAGCGCACACTTGCTCTACAAGGCTCTATAATTTACAAAATGGAGTTAAGCGGTTTTCAATATCAATACGGGTGTGTTTGTAGGTGAAAAATATACATCATTGTTATGTCAACATAAATTTGTAATTCTCTAACAAATTATCAATATTAGTATTTAGTGATTGGGTTCGCAGGATTTATGTTTCTAAACAACCGCATACATAGCAGATAACTTTTAAATTATGAAATACAAAAACCATGAAATACCGAGTATCACGTAGGTAAACAATTACATCAAAAGTTTATGTCACTACAAGGAATATGAGAATTATTGTTTATCAATAACAAAGTTGAATACACGGAGAAAAATAAATGATTGGAGTTATCATACTAAATTTGTAGCTGCAATCATCTAGGATGATTAAAAAATTTTTCAGTGTAAAGATGGTTAGTGCTACAATTTGTTATAATTGCAGTTACCATTTTTTATAGTAACAGTTACCATCAGGATGATAACAGTAACCATTAAGATGATTACAGCTACTATCAGGATGGTAATATTTACCATCAGGATAATAATGTTTCCTATCAAGGATAGTGATAATTTATCACTGATAAATATTATTAAATGCTATAAAAAAAATTGATCAAAAATTCAATAATTTTCAAGTACTGGTGCAAAATTATAAATTTTTGATTACAAATATGATGACAAACATACTTAAATTTTATTTATAAAATTTTTACAAAAAAATGACAATTATTTATTTTTTACAATTATTTAAATCCATAATTTAGTTATGTACACTTGATTGTCTAAAATATTGAAATAAGTTACTGTACAGTCTTCAATATCAGCATAAAATAAAAATTTCCAAGCGAGAGAGCTTCTGTTAATAACTTTGAATGATTGAGTGTGTTCATCGAAATAACAATCATCCAAGTACTGGGTAATGAATAAAATTTGGCCATTGTTGACATTTAGCATTTTTTTAACTTGGTAAAATGATGGTTCGTCAGACGGTTTCATTATAATTGAATTAATTGTTATTCTATCATTCTGAAAACTTGTCTATTGAATGTCTTGAACAAGGTCGTCTATTTTGTATGGTAAGGGTTCATGACATCCAATGCTGACAAGAACATCATTAATGGTAACATCATTAATTGTCTTAGATGGTAACTTTAATCATCTTTAATGGTAACTACTACAATTTCTGATGGTAACTGTAACCATCTAGATCGTAAATACAACTATTTAAAATGATAACTGTAACTATCTCTAATTAACATACATGATTGTAACAGTTACCATAAATATGATTTATACAATCATCCAGATAGTTGTCACTACCATCGGGTTGATGGTAAAAAATTTTACCATAAATAGATAGTAACTGCAATCATTTAATTTTCTCCGTGTAGACGTGAATAATATAGATATTAGAAAATTGTTCATTATCAATTATAATTATATATACAAATTAAATATCAATTAAGCACTGTACACATACAAAAGATATGTAATCTCTGTTCAATAACTGCAAATATTAATAATAATAATAATAATAATAATAATAATAATAATAATAATAATAATAATAATAATAATAATAATAATAATAATAATAATAATAATAATAATAATAACATTGGAAGTAAATTGAATAGAGTTCTGCATAGTAAAATTTGAAAAACTCAACATATACAATCATTTGTTATTTATCAAGTAATTGTAAGAGTAAACAAGTACTGAATTATTTAATCATGACAATAACATGTAACTAATTTATTAACTCGAAATAATTTGTCAGTGATGAATAATAAAAGATAATAGCGTTCAAACGTAATTTTAGATAATATTCGATGGAGTGCATTCTCAAATGGTAATGTAATAATGCTATTGTGAAATTAACCCAACCAAATCAACATAGCAGACTCTACGCATATTTGTTATTACTGTAGTATCTGTATATTTTATATGGTATCGCAATCTATTATAACTACTTATTGCATTATAGATTCGACTGAATAATAACGATACCAAAATTTATGTAATGTACATTTTATGGATATACATGTTTGCTATTATATTAGGAGTAATTTCAAATATATATGAAAGCAAGTGGGGCAAAATGAGACACCATTTTATAATAAAAACATTTTTTTTTTTTTGTGAGGTAAGAGACCTAGTACCCGATCAGGGAACTAGTTTTCGATCACTTCATGTATTTGTTTATCTATATTTAGTAAATATAGATATACAAATATGTGAGTGATCGGGTACTAGTTCCCTGATCGGGTACTGGGTCTCTTACCTTAAATGTTTATATATAGTCTCGAGAAAAATTATGAGGTAAGTTGGCCAACCCGAGTAGTGCGATGGTTTTTGAATTTAGCCCGAAAAAAAAGTTTTCATTTACTATAAAATTAAAAATATCATAATAGTTTCGGTCGTATCAAACTCGTACTAAATCAAAATCGTACTCAAGTCGTGAATCCTAGAGAAATCTAATAGAAAATCTAGACCAAGGGTTCGGTATTTAAAGTATAAATTTTTTTCCTCTACTTATATGTGCTACACTGAAAAGAAATAATATTGACGCCTCATTTTAATATTTGTTGACACTTGCACCCTTATTTCTATCTCATAAAAACATGAGGTAAAAACGCGGGAAACAAAAATTGCTATAGGATAAGTATGTAAGCGCTGGAGACACCACTGCATTTGCTATAGTAACAGACTATCAAGTTTTAGTCCCACAATAAAACTCGGTATTGCTGTGGAAATCATACCAGGTTTCTGCAGTAAGAATACGTTTACTTACTATAGGAAAACTGGATCAACAATACTTTGGATTCCGCGAGGAAAAATACTTTTTTTTCAGTGTGGATCTAGATTTCGAAAATGTTTCGCACGTCAGCCAATAATTGCAGGCGACCCCCCACTACCCCTTAAGTCAACTTTAGAGTCAAATTACCTAAATCATTTTCATTTTCGTAGCGTGAAAAACGTTCTGATCCTCAGGTACATAAACTTTGACAATATCGCCCTAAATTATATGACGCTCGCTTTTCATTCTTTTCAATCGATCGTTTTATAAAGCAATTTCACAAGCATAATAACAATTTCGATAAAACTATTTGAACAAAATACGGATATTGATCCCAGTAATTTTATCATTTATCTTTTGAATATATTTATATAAAGTTAATCACTTATTAATATGCGCAGCTTTGTATGTACGCTATATACATAAACGCTCGTATCAATAGTTTGAATATTTATACCAAGCAATTTTGTTTTAAAATATTTTATAGAAACTTCAAATTAAACGATGTAGATAATACATTATTAGGTTATTATACAGAACATTACTGTCTAATAAACTATTAAAGTGTATGAATAGAACCTAATTCAATAGATGAATGAATAATCTTCATACTAAAAGGTTGACTATGTATTTTTATTTCAGCGTTAACTTTTTTTTTTATAATATAACTTTTTTCTGAGCTTTTTACAACTCATATATCGAAGAAAATTGCTATCCCATTCTCATGCTCTTCTTCTTTGTATAGAGTGAAAATGTCTAGGAAGTGCTCGTAATGGACCAACGAGTGCACTTTCATTTATATATGTCTTTTGTTCTATTATATATATGTTCGAACGAAAAAAAAAAAACAAAATTAAATAAAATGATGAGACAAAAAAAGAAAATCATATACTTTCAAGTAAAATAGTGTAGTTGTAATCTAATAGGATTGTAATCTATGTTCCACTTATGTTTTATAAATGGATAAAAATGGTATTGTACCTTGAGTCACATTTTGTTCTTTACTACTCTTATAAAATTTATATATATTATGTGAATCTATTTCTTTTCTTTGTAAGTGACTTCCTTACTGACCTAGACGGTTAAAATTTTTATGTGATTGACCTTTAGTGGTTCGCCGCTTTGATATCCTCTTATCTATTTCATGCACAAGCTTTCTTTGTATCAATAAAAAATCGTTGCTGTTGAAAATTCATTTCACTGATAATTTATGATCCTGAAATCAGTAGACAATTCACAATTTTCGGATTTTTTTAACAAATCAATTACAAAAAAAAAAAAAAAAAAAAACATGTGCACATGGAGACAATTAGACGTCGGCTAACTTGAGTATCATAATAATTTTACTTATGCACAGGCAAATTTTTCGATTCAATTATCGCGACAATTGAATTAATTCCTTATTAATTAATAGTATTCCTTATGTCAATACTGCCAGGCATCTAGGTATCCAATTATCAGAAAACCTTTTATGGGATGCTCACGTGTTGCAAATCTCCCGAAAGGTTTACGCTACGTTAAACAGCCTAAAGTACAAAAAAAACATTCTATCCCAATCTTGTCGCAAGCTCTTGGTTGCTATTACTATCCTACCGATAGTCGACTATTGTTCCATAGACTTTTTTAATTCGTCGATAGGGCTTGATAATAAACTGCAACGAATAGTAAACAGTGCAGTTAGATTTGATTTCAATTTAAAGCGGGATGAACATATCACGCCTTATCATCACAAATTAAATTGGCTCAGTGTAAAAGCGCGAAGAACTTATAGTCTAGCATGTTATTTCTACAAAATCTTAAAGACTGGAGAACCAAAATTTCTCTGTAAATTGTTCTGTGATGAAGATGAGAGTATAAGGCGTTCTGATAGGCTTGCAGTGAAAAATAATTATATCATTTTCAAAATGCCAAATTTTGCAACTGTAACCTTGGAGCATTCTTTTGTAGTGTCAGCAATTCGCTTGTGGCAGGAGCTACCGATGGAGGTTATGAATTCACTCTCGATTGAGGGCTTCAAAATCAAAGCGTTTAATTTCTTCATGGATGTCGAAGTAAACAGTAACTCTTAAAGTTTGTTTGTTAACTAGTGATGAACCAAATGGACGTTACAAATGTTTATAATTTTCATAAAATATGTTTTTAAGTATTTTACGTGACACTGTATTGTTTTTTGTATAAACATTGCCACACGGCTTCGGCCTTGGCATATAAATTTTAAATGAATAAAAAATAAATAATTATATTTTAAATTTATAAGACAAATTATCACTATCATATCAAATGTTTATCTTTATAAGTAATTAATTATTTTTTGTCTGTACGTACGATAAATTTTATGTTACTAATTTCTAGTTCATAAAGTTCGTATTTCATTTATAAGTTTGCTGTAAAATTGTAATTAATTAAACAATTATTTTGTTTGCTATCTGATAATTTATCAAATAATTAACAATTAAAAAAAAATTACATTTATTTACGTGAATTTACTTGGGATCCGTTCTGATTTTTCTTTTTTTTTTTTTTTTTTTGTATGTTACGTCAATTTGTTTGAAATTCCGAAAACTACTTTTCTCACGTATTTCCATAGTAGCGTAACATACTGTAAAGCAGGTGAAAGAAGCGCACGTATCAGAAATAAAAACCTAAACTAAAAATGATAGAAAGAAAAGTTTGATAAGGTACGCGAAAAAAAAAAAAATAAAAAAAAAAGCTGAAAGGTTATTTTTGTTAATGTAAAAAACACGTTTTACCACTCGCAAAAGAAGGCATTCGTATCCTTCTCGTTATATTCCCTTTGACTTTTTTTTTTTTTTATTTTTTTTATTTTTATTTAAAAAACTCAGTCGTCTCTCATCTCAGTATGTCGACTCTATTATCTCCCTTTAACTTTATATACACGAGTGTAGGCATGGAAATACAGGAATGTGATTCGACGATTGGATTTTCGAATCCACGAGAAAGTATTTACATTATTCATTCTAATTCAACGTACTACATTTCGACAAAAGCATCTTTTGCCTTCCTCGTCTTTATATTCTATTCACATTCGTCTTTTCCCTTTTGTCATAAATTATTTAGGACTTTGTACATGAAATAGATTTCAACTAAAATGTCAAATTTAAATAATTCACAAAAAAAAAAAATAATATTTATGGATAGGTAGAATATATTCTCATTAAAAAAATATGCGACGTGGTTTTTTTTAGCAAGTTGCCAATTTAAATTCAGGAATAAAAAAAAAAATAAAATTAAAATAAAGATTGAGGATAATATATTTGAGCATACATACATGTATAAAAATATGTGATGTCCGTATGTATCTATACTACGTATGTATAAATATATATCTATATAGATGATTCTCTTGCGGCTTTATAGGATGTCGACTATGACTTCGTGACCCTAGTCGTAACTCGTTCGCCGTTATCCTGGGAAAACGGAAAGCTTCGGACTGCCGGCCCTAGGCCATCTCTGACCACTACTCGCTCTTAAGCGGCTTCATGATTTACGATTTGTGGAAGATAAGACCACGATCTACGTGCTCCATCCGCGAATACTAAACTACGTCACGTTAAATATGTTCGACCGGTCTCAAAATCAACTCGACTCTCATTTCTTATTATTTTTTTTTTTTTTTTTTAAACACACGATTATGATAATTTACACTCGACAAAATTTATTATGATTTGATAAATAACAAATTTGACCAACGATAATTTTTTTTCTACGTGACCGCAACTAAAAAAAAATAGCGTAAATTCATAATTGTGAAATTGGACCTCAATTTTCATAATTATATGATTTAAATATTTAATTTATATGAGGATATACTTTATATTAGGTCACGGTGTATATTTGGCGAATTTATTTACATGAAGTAAAATAACAGGAGGATTGGATGGAATAGAGGAGAAATAATTATTTAAATATATAATGTGAAATGTAATCAAAAGTTACAGTGATAGTAATATATATTTGAAATGAATATTTAGTATGATTAATATTCTATTAAATTTCCATCTCTGATGTGTAATACTAACAAAACCCTCGCTCACAACGCCTGTAATCAAGTTCCGTCACCAGGTGCTGCTGACTACAATTATTATTACGACTCAAAGTATTGAAATTTGTTTGTTCAAATAAATTCACATTAACCCACGCTTGAGATATTATCATTATTATTATGATTAATATTTTATATATTATTAAGCAAAGAGAATAGGGGAAAGTTTACAACAGCCAGATATTTTATATTTTATAATTGAAATAAGATATTGAAATTGAGTATCATTCAAAAGGATACTTGGTGTATTTATGTATTTCCACGGTTTTGATTGTTTTTTTTTTCAACGACTTATAGCACAAAAAATTCAAGATTTGAAGTTTTAAACGAATTCAAATTTTCCGCTATTTACACTACGGTTATTGCCTTTTTCTCTGATCAATGGTTTTTTTAATTAAAAAAAAAAATATTTTATATTCTGCTATGTATAGGGTAGAAGTACCATTTGTGGCTACTTTAGGTCCAGTTTTGGCCAATTGAAAAATTTTAACAAAATAACGCAATGACATGATTCACTTTTTTAATTCGTTCAAAGGCAATTCTTATACTGCATTGGAACGAAAAAATTTTTTTATACTTTTTCATTAACTAAAATAAAATGTAAAAGGTCCAAAAATAGAGC